>NC_090449.1:739185678-741679845 GCF_031143425.1 Pleurodeles waltl | reverse complement strand
GACAAGTTGTGGAACAGACACATTTTCGGGACCTCAAAGGTGATGGCATTTTGGTCACACACAACTGCCATGATGATGTCTTTTTGTGTGGATGAGTGCAGGCAAGTCAAGATGTCCTGCAGCATGCCTGGTTAGTTAGTGGGGCTACAGGTCCTGTGAGTAAGATCCAGTACAATGTCCTTGTCTGCCAGTTCCGGTGCCACTTGTCTAAACAGGCAAAGGACATACTCCTCTAGTTTCCCATCATCTGCTTGTAATTGAACTCCCTTGATGCAGATATTTTCAAGGTTTTCCAGCGGGTAACTCAGCTCCTCGTGGTGGTCTTGCAGTTCCAGGAGCTCCTGTATGTGTCCGTCAAGCTCCTCTTCCTTTGAGTCATTTGTTTGTTCTGGCGTGACCTCCCTTTGACCAGGTCCACTAGGTCTCTCTTCATGTCCTTAATGTCCATCGCCATGTTGTGCTTAAGGGTCGCAATTTCCTCTCTCAACTTGCAAAATAATGTCTCTAAGAAGCTGGGGGTAAGCAGGGGCCCATCGTTGGAGAGGTTTTCAGCATTCACAGCTGGTCGTGCACAGGCCACAGGTGAACCCTGCCGAGACTGGTCATGCTTTTTGGTAGCGGAGGGCTTACTGAGCAGGTCTTTGATGTTGGTCTTTTTGCTGTGGTTAGCGACCATTGGTGTAGGCACAGTGTGGCCACGAGGTAGGTGCCGGGGACTAAGTGCGGGGTTGCTGGGAGTGTAGAAGGGAGTGCGATGATACTCCAGCAACCTCAATGTAGCCAAGAATCTTATGCGTTAGGCCTCACCTGGAGCAACTGTGGCCTAGAAGTGTTGCTGTGCCAGCTGCTGTAAAGTCTATGGGTTGTACGTAGGCCAGGGCGCTCTCAGATCCTGTGGGACAGTGGGCACCCCTCCTGTTGGATCAAAGTAATAAGTAAGCCACAATCCCACTATGCTGGAGGGATACACAAGGCCCCCCAAGCGTGCTCTGTGTCCCCCTGCAAGCGATGAACCGCCAGCGTAAATACTACGCTGTCCCGGCCAGCGGTGCTTTAATGTAGATGGTAAGTTGCAGCTGTTGCCCAATGTGGTCCCCTTTCAATGTACCATGCGGTGTGGCCCCTACCGCTAGTTAGACGAGGCGACGTGTTCAAAGAGCCATGTGGGGCAAGATCCAAGGTCACTGGAGGCCTGCGGGTGACAGCTGTGGCCTAGATTAGAATGCAGCCCAGTACAGCCTCCTGTTGCAGGTGGGATCACCAGGCCCAGCAAGGGCCCCCAGTCCTATGCTCATGTACAAAGCAATGATGGCGCAGTGCTGAGCAAAGAGTTCAACCCCTACTACAGGGCTTCCTGGTACTGTTCATAGGACCTTGGAGCGGAGTGCTTTTAAACAGTCCCTGGGGATCTCCTTGTCTGGGCCATCACTCTTCAGGCCCCGTGGCTGCTGCCATTTAGGAAGAGCTCGCTGCACTCTGTGTGGTCTGGGGAAGCTGCCTGCCGGTGCTGTGGTGGCTATCCAACGCCCAGAGATGCTGCTCCATTATCCTGGTTGCCCCCCCTGCACTGGTCCATGGTGCTTCAGCTGCTCGGAGGCATGGCGCATCCATTATTTAATCAAGGCGAGCTGCGGAGCTTGGTGCAGGCATGTCTACACAGGCACCATTTTGGACACGGCCCCCCCCCATATGATATTTTAATCACATGTAACACTGGACTGGATGAACAAGAACTAGACAGCCACAAAGATTTAGCCGAAGGGAAAGAAGAGTCAAAATTGATTTATTGTGACTAGAATACCCTTGAATGAATGAATGAAACATTGATCAGGAATGGGGAGGGGGTGATGTGATTGGTATTTAGACCACCAGGCTAGAAGACTAGAATGAGTACACAATATCTGGATTTGCACAAGTGGAATTATCCTATCTGAAGATGTACGAGATAACCTCAAGGTGGCTCTTAATATTCAATTAGGATGACCACCAACATAGAAAGTCAGAAAATAACCAGGTAAAGCCAGAAGGACTCCAGTACAATTTCAGCCTTAAAAATTGTTCTGAAATTCCCACAACAGAAGGTTCAATAATGCAACTTATGTAGCCTAATCTCGAATTCCAAAGGGAGTGTGCTGTACTACATTTTTTAAGAAGTGGATTTTAAATAGAATTTAACTAACTTGAAAAAAACTTCTGTCTGAATACAACATTATTTTTAAACTAGGGGGAAATACAGTGGCTTTGTGGTCAAATTGATTCTTCCTGCAAGCCTGATCTTCCTCTCTACAGAATAACCAAGCACAAAAATCTCAAATACAAAAGTAGGGTCATCTTTGAGTGATGAGAGATGTCACTTCATGAGCTGGTGTCAAAGCTGATTGAAATCAAAGCTCCATATGTTTTATCCTATGTTTTGGACTGATAGCTGACTTTTAAGGGATTCAGAAAAAAAAAAAAATAGCCACGGATATCTAAGCAAGTCGTAAATTTCTTTGTAAAAAAGGTTGAGCAGAAATGAGGATTATCACTTTTTTAGGTCTGCATCTAGCCAAGACCTTTTGATTTTACTAAAATGATATATAATACACTTACTAATAGAGGCTTTTGGACGCCCATTGTTGTTGCATCATTCACATTTTTCTTCAAGCCACTACAACATACCACTCTTTCACCAGAAGCACAACCACAGTTCCTGTCAGTGTCAAGGACTACTATGGCAATGTGCTAAATGTGTGTGAGCCACTGAAAGCTCGAGCCCGGCTCGAGCCTGAAGTCTCGCTCTGGCTCAGCTCATGGCCCTGTTGGAACCTCGGACCTAAAACAAGCGTAGCTGTCATGTGGATTCTGATTGCCACCATCCCTCTACCCAGGATGTGGTGTAATGGCCAGAGTTGTGCAACTTTGAAACTGGGGAACCAGGTTCTAATTTCCGCATTGGCTCATCTTCATGTGATTCTGGGCAAATCACTTAATCTCCCCGTGCCTACAAAAATTGAATGTGATATTGTGTAATGCAACTGGTAATCATGTAAAGTGCTCCAATACCTTTGAATTGCTCTATATACGAACTGCAAAAAATACACTAAGAGGTCAAAACAAAGCCTTATCATGAAAAAGGAAAGGCTCTTTCAGTGGCTGATTTGTACAAACTGAAACCAGAAAACCTGGATAAATCGCGGTTGACCCACATAAATTATGTAATCTTAGACAAATATTTTATTTAATCTAAAGTTATGTTTCTTGATCATGGTGTATGAAAGAACTTTCAAATATGCAAGTTCATAACACTAGTTCTACATAAACATCTTGCGTTTGATTTGATAATGCCCTATAATAATCTGGGCCACATACTGAGTTTACATGACAACTGTCTTGCCTCTTAGTTCACTAATGGTTCATGTTTAAAAACTATCACTTTTACTAGGTACTTCTAGTGCAGTGCTACAATGTGACATTTAGGCCCTCATTATGAGCATGACGGTAAATTCCGCTCCGCCAGCGGTGGCGGTAACTACTGCCAACAGTTAGGCTGTCTGGACTGCCAAATAATGAACCACCTGAAAAACAGGCAGCCTGAAAACCACTCACTGACAGCAGAGGTGTGCCAACAACGACAGCAGAGGACACCCACAGGCCAACGGAAAAGCCCTACCCGCCCATCAAATAATGAAGCACTAGATCAAACGAAGTTCGATGGGCCCAAATGGCCCCAACTTGACTCCCACAAGTGCAAAGGTACTCCACCTCATAGGGGCAACAATGGGACATACAGGCACCTCAGGAAACAGGAGCAGGGAGTGGTGGGGGTGGGGACTTACGACTGGGACGGGGTGGCTTGGCTTTACGTTTGGGAGGTGGAGGGGGCTTGGGACTGGTCGTAGGAGCTGGTGGAGCGGCCATGGACTGGTGTGCGGCAGATGTTCCTGGGCCAGCAGGGGGTCTCTTGCTCACAGGGGAGGTAGCACGGGAATGGGAAAGGCTGACAGGGACAGGCTGTGATGTGGGAGGAGTGGACATGGCAAGGAGGTGGGCACGTTCAGGGAAGTGACGGGGTGGGCCAGTGAGTTCGAATAGGTCAACATGGGATAGGAAATGTTTTTTAGGGGCAATCGGGGTGGACCTGGGGGAAGGTGTGGGAGTGGAGGTAGAGGGAGTGGTCGTGACAGGTGTAGGTGTGCATGATGTGGGTGCAGGTGACTGTACAGTATGCTGAGGTGTGGTGGATGTGTGTTGGGTGGGTGTTTTGGAGCGTTTGAGTGTCTTGGGAGGAAGGGGGGTAGACACAGTGGGACAAGACAGGCTGCCAGTGTAAATGTATGTTGTCTGTGTGTCTGCAAGTTTAGTGAGGGTGCTGCACGTGTCAACCAAAGTCGTTTTGGTGAGTGCAGGTGTGGTGTCTGGGGTGCATGAATGGATGTCTGATTTTGTGGTGACTGCAAGAATGGGGTCAGCAACAGTGAATGAAGGTGTAGTGCCTGTGAGTGTGCATGTAGAGGTGACAGACAGGGAGGCAGAGGAGGTGGACACACTAGGGGAAGTGGATGTTGGGGTGTGTGCCTTTGTATGTTGGCTGTGTGTATGCCTGTGGTGGGAAGTGTGGTGCCTGTGCTTTGCAGTGTGCTTCTTGTGGGTTGAGGTGTGTGCATGGCTGTCAGAATGTGTGCTTGGGACGGGTGAAGGGAGTGGGGTGCTGGAAGAGGTAGAGGTGGTTGGAGGGGGGACGGAATAACCAGGGACACTGGCTGCCATCAAAGAGGAGGCCAGAGCCTGAAAAGATCTGTGTAGATCAGACACGGCACTGTGAATGCCATCCAGGTAGGCACTGGTCTGCTGCACCTCTGATGCTTGCTCCTGGACGGCATTGTCAATGGTTGTCTGCCCTACAGAGATGGTCCTCAGGAGGTCAATAGCCTCCTCCATGAGGGCAGCAGGGCTGACTGGGGCAGGGGATGAGGTGCCTGGGGCGAAGGAGACGCCCACCCTTCTGGGTGAGTGGGCACGGGCAACTCGGTGGGGAACAAATGGGAGGGTGGAGATGGTATGGGGGTGGCGGAAGATGACACAGAATGGGTGGGCCCACTAGGGTCCGCCACCACCAGGGAGCTCCCATCGGAGGAGGTATCAGAGTCACTACCTCCAGTGGTAGTTGCCTCCCCGTGGTACTCCCCTCACCCTCTAACCCACTGGTCCCCTTGGCGTCGCTCAACTCTGCCTCCGTGGAACCGTGGGCCGCTGCATCCCTACTCGCTGGTGCCTCAGCTCCCTCGCCAGATGATACTGATGTACACAGACAACACAAGAGAACAGGGATGGGGAGACAAAACAGGAGAGACACTTGTAAATAGCTGAATGGAGGTACATAACTGGTTCACACATACACCCACCCTGCAAATACCATGCAGCACCTACCACTATACACATGGCTATGCCCCTGACTAGTGGCCACAACCCTGCTCTACTCCCATTCCCTACATCACCGAAGGACCTGAACTACTGCAGACCTGACCCTTACAGCCCAACTCCCCACCGGGGCCATTATGTAAAAAGACATCAGTCAGAGTCCCTGCCACTAGACAGCATACATACCTCAGAACACTCACACATCCATCAAGGAGGCATATGATGGTTTCTGTACTCACCCCCTTGTGCCTGCTGTGCAGCCTTCAAGCACCCATCCAGGTCCGGATACCTAACTGCCAGAATGCGGCGCATTAGGGGGGGTCAGTGCCTCTTCCCGTTGGGAGGACTTCCCCAGCTGGGCCTCGCAGGTCTTCCTCTCCCAGCGCCGCAGGTCCTCCCACCCCTTCTTGCAGTGGGTGCTCCGCCGGTTGTAGACCCCCAGGGTCTGCACCTTCCTGGCGATGGCATGCCAAAGTCCCCTCTTCTGATGGGTGCTGACCTATATGGGACACACAGAAAAAGGAACACAGAGGTTAGACTATGGCCATTACATACAGCTGGCTATACCTCTCCTATGGGATGGACACTCACAACAGCATAACAGGACCTCACACATGCAGCATGTCATGAATCCCACGACTGTACAGTGTCAAACATGCACACATGTTTACAGCCATCTACCACCATTACACACATCCATGCCCCCCAATCTACCTACTCACCTGTACCTTTGGTCGCACATTGAGCTTGGTGTAGAGGGGCAGGACCCCGTCCACGAGCTTGTTCAGTTCCTCGCTGGTGAAGGCCGGGCCCTTTCCCCTGCCTCTCGTGCCATTTCCAGGACCAGAGGCAGGACACAGCAGCACACTCAGTGGAGTACCTGCATGCACGTAATCCGGGAGTCAAGTGAAGTCTGGGTGACGAGAAGGCGTACGCTCTGTGGCGGTGTGCACCGTCACCGCCGGCCGCGATCATGATACGCTAAAAATCCCCATTGACAACCAGGTTAACCAATGCATGATCGCACGGCGGTGAACACCGCCTTACGCTATTACGACAACCGTTAGCGGTATGAGGTCACTTCCACTACAACATTTCTGGATTACAGGGGGCAGACATTTTGGCCATTATTATGCAGTTATTAATTCCTTATTTGCCCCATGCAGGACCTATTGTCTCCAACCCCCATAGGCATGAACAAATATACATTTACTCACCACATTAGTCCTCATGTGTCATTGATGACATGTCACTCCAGTTTAACATCCTACTATTCATATGTGTTGTCAACTTGTATGCCAGCAGTGCTGAATATTTAACGTTTTGGGCAGATGTATATGTGTTCCTCACATGTGTTCTCAACTACTCCTAGGTACAGACCCATATGGCGAGGGAGGGCACCATCGGTGTACAGACCACTTGTTGCTTTGGGGACCAGGGTGGAGCGTCACATCATTATCAATTACAGCCGTGCTACAATTCTTGAACTTTGTGCATTACTGGATCCAGCACTGAGCCAGGGTAATCGGAATCAACATGCCATCCCTTCTGAAGTGCAAGTGCTCTCTGCACTCCACTTCCTGGCCAAGGGCTCATTTCAAGTGACAGTGGGCATGGGTGCAGGTTTTTCACAGCCAATGTTTAGCAATATACTGTCCAGATTCCTGACTACATTAGTACGACACCTGCAGTCCTATGTGAGGTTTCCCCAAAGTGCTGACCTCCCTGCCATCAAGTCTAACTTCTATGCCTGTGCCAACATTCCCCATGTGATAGGTGCCATCAATGGAACCCACATAGCTCCCATCCCCCCACGAGTAAGTGAACAGATGTACAGAAACAAGAAGAACCTTCACTCCATGAACATTCAATTGGTGTGTACTGCAGACCAGTACATCTCACATGTGAATGCCATGTTTCCTGGATAAGTCCATGATTCCTTTGTGCTGAGGAACCTCAGTGTGCCACACATGATGGAACAACTACAAGGGGACAGAGGATGGATCATAAGTAAGTGTTTCTTACACTTTTTGGCACATGGCAGACAGCCAGGCTGTCTGCAACTGAGGTTTGTAAGTGACAGTCCTGTTTTGCCCCCTTTTTCAGGTGATTCTGGCTACCCCAACATGCGTTGGCTCCTGACACCAGTGAGGAATCCTAGGACAGATGCAGAGAGGAATTACAATGAGGCCCATGGACGTACTAGGAGGGTGATAGAGTGCACAATAGGCCTCCTGACGGCTAGATTTTGTTGCCTCCATATCTCTGGGGGATCCCTGGCCTATGAGCCTGAAAAGGTGCGTAGAATAGTGGTGGCCTGCTGCATGCTGCCAACGTGGCTGTGAGGAAATCTATTCCCCTCTTGGAGAAGGAGGGGGCTGTATATCCAGACCAGCTTCCTCAGAGAGGGGATGAGAGTGATGGTGATGACGAGGAGGGGGAAGATGTACATCCCAGGAACCAACTGATCCAACTGTACTTCCAGTAACTAAGTGATACTATTTGATGCTGTCGTTGTCTGTGCAGCATGCTGTCAGTATGCCTTATCCTCTATTGGGGTGTTGGGTCTATAGACATTGTCACTGTGAACATGGGACATGGGTCATGTGACATTATGGACAACTTGTTTGACAATTCTGTTGGCACAACCACATGTTATGCGTGGGATCCCATTCCTGGTATTAAGATATGAATAAATGATTTCAAAGACAATTGCATGCACACTTCGATTTCATTCAACATAGTGACAGGGGACATTTACATTGGTGAACAGGTGTTTTATTTGGTGTCAGGGATGCCATGGTGCTCTTTACAGTGATGGGAGTGGGCTACTGGTGGAAGTCCATATTGGCTACATGGTCTCAGCGATTGTTGGCAATGGTAATATGTCCATCAGTTATTTAGAGTTTTAAGGTTGTTTTTGCACCAGTTTTAAGGTTGTTTTTGCACCAGTTTTAAGGTTGTTTTTGCACTGTGTGGACAGTGGTTCAGTGGCACACTTGGAGGACAGTTCTTGTCAGAGTCACTTCTTGGAGGGGGCCTTGGTCTTGGCAGGTGTTTCACTGCCATTCCTGGCCTGAGGGACTGTTTGGGTGCCTGGTGTTGGCCTGTACGGGTTGAGGTGCAGGTCTCCTGTGTGTCCTGAGATGGTGGCACAAGTCCAGTTGCTGCTTCTGCTGTTGTTGTCCAGTCTGTATCTTGGCCTGTAGTAGGGGCTTCCTGGTCTGTGGGGGTCTCAGGCTGGGTTGCGACAAGGTACAGCAGCGCACCTGTTATGGTGTTCATGGTGGCATTGTGCAGTTTCCACTGCTTCATGGTCTCTTGGTGTTGGGCTCTCTGCAGCCTTTTACTCTGCTCCAGGGTGGCAACAATCTGGGCCAATCTGTCCTGGGTATTATGGTATGCTCCCAGGACCTCTAAAATCACACCCTGGGCTGCAGCATCCATCCTGTGGCCTCCCCTCTGGGCCACTGATGCCCTCCTACTGGGCCTAACCCCCTGTGCCTGTGTCCCCTGCACAGGTCTGGTGGTACCACTTGTACTGGGGCCATCGTCTTCCTGCCTGTTGGTAGGTGGTGATTGTGGCCTCTGTCCTTGTGTTCCACCACTCTGTGGCCTGGATACACAGGTGTGGGGCTGGTTGCCCTGGCCTGATGTTGATGCGTGTGTGGTGGGGGTGTCAGTGGTGTTCTGGGTGGGGCTGCTGGATGGTGACATTCCAGGACTGTGTGAGGGGCCAGGGCATTCCTCACTGTCCAGGGTTCCCTCTCCAGTGTCCTGGGTGGTGCCTCTGTCTCCATTTAGGGCACTGCCACTCCTTGTCCTGTCCGTCACGGTGGCATGGGTGGTGGTGCCTGTTGGGGGGAATGGACATGTCTGTTACAGTTGCATAATCGGATGGGGGGCACAGGGCAGGGCTGTTTTGTGCTGGTTTTCCACTTTTGGGCCATGCAGGGTGCCTTTTGTGAGGTTGCCATTACATTTTGCTTAGGATATGGGGATGCATTGTGGGTGGTGTAGTGCCTTTGTGATTCCTTGCAGGGGTGGGTGGCTGTGCACAGGGGGAGGTATGTGGGCCTGTTGGTGGATTTGTGGGCATGCAGGGTGACTGGATGTTGTGAATGTGGCCTGGGTGGAGTAGTGGTCCTGGTGGATGTTGGAGGGGTGGGGTGGTGCATGCATTACAGGTGTGGTGGATAAGGTGTAATTGTAGATGACATACCCAAGTCCATTCCTCCTGTGAGTCCAGTGAGGCCCTCAGAATGCAGGATGGCCAGTACCTTTTCCTCCCAGTCAGTGTATTCGGTGGTGTTGATGGAGGTCCTATCCCAGTCTTCTGGACTGCAATGTTGTGCCGGGATGCCATGGACCTCACCTTCCCGTGCAGGTCGTTCCATCTCTTGCGGATGTCGTACTTCATGCGGGATGGTGTCCCACTGCGTTGACCTTGTTGACAATGGTCTGCCATAACTCCATCATCCTGGCGATGGGTGTGTCCTGGACATGTGCCCCAAATAATTGTAGCTCAACCTTCAGTATCTCATCCACCAGAGTCCTCAGCTCTCTTTCTGTGAAACGTGGGTGTTTGGAGGGTGCCATGGTGTGTGTTGTGAGTGGTGTGTTGTGAGTATCTAGGTGAGGGTGCTGTTGTGTGGTTAGATGTGTGCTTGGCAGTGGCGGGTGGGATGTGCTGCTTGTCCATGACAAGGTCCTGGCGGTGACGGTTGGCTGGGAACATTTTTTGACGGATTCAGATTTTTGCATCTTTATATGGCGGGTTTCTGTTCACCGCCAAGGGCGGGATTCTGTTCAGCATCGCCACGGCGGGGAAAGGGGTTTACCGCCATGTTCATAATGACCGCCTTAATGTCAGAGCTCCCGCATGTTAAAGAAATACACTTTTTTGAATTTTGAAGAGACTTTATCATATTTTACGTGATGTTTGTTGTATGATTTACATAGCAAACATTTTCAGGGCTCGGCTTATGCATGGGGTCTAAGAGCCCAGCCAGACCCCTAGCTCGACTCTTGCTTGGCTTTCCCTCTTCATTTATTGGCTCGCCTATATCTACAGTGTGTGTTTTGAGACCAAAAACATATTTTTATTTTAGCAAGTGTTTTATTTATTTTTTAAATGGCGAGGGCTCAGCAGCTCCCACAACAATAAAGTTTTACAAGCCCATGGCAAAACAAAACAAGCTTTGACAAAGGCAACAAGCATTTTCAATGCAACGGGTCTCGCATTTGTTCAAGTTAGAGCTATTAGAGTTGTAAAGAAAAATAAATAAAACGCAGAGCGATCGCGCTATGCAAAATGCAGCGACATCGCGCTGGGTGGAAAATTTACAGTTGAAGTAGTCCGGACTCCAGGCTGAAAACATCGAGGCTCGTATGTTTTTGGTACTTTACCGGTGCTGTGTAGGTGGGCTAAACACTGGAAAAGGCATGAAAGCAAGCGGATTTTAAAAGGCAAGCCCACGAACCAATGTAAGTGACTGACCTGTGTAGGAAAGTACCATCTTGCCTGGCATGTTACCCCCATATTTCACTGTATATATGTTGTTTTAGTTGTATGTGTCACTGGGACCCTGCCAGCAGGGCCCCAGTGCTCATAAGTGTGCCCTGTATGTGTTACCTGTGTTATGACTAACTGTCTCACTGAGGCTCTGCTATCCAGAACCTCAGTGGTTATGCTCTCTCATTTTCTTTCCAAATTGTCACTAACAGGCTAGTGACCAATTTCACCAATTTACATTGGCATACTGGAACACCCTTATAATTCCCTAGTATATGGTACTGAGGTACCCAGGGTATTGGGGTTCCAGGAGATCCCTATGGGCTGCAGCATTTCTTGTGCCACCCATAGGGAGATCTGACAATTCTTACACAGGCCTGCCAGTGCAGCCTGAGTGAAATAACGTTCACGTTATTTCACAGCCATTTACCACTGCACTTAAGTAACTTATAAGTCACCTATATGTCTAACCTTTACCTGGTAAAGGTTGGGTGCTAAGTTACTTAGTGTGTGGGCACCCTGGCACTAGCCAAGGTGCCCCCACATTGTTCAGGGCCAATTCCCCGGACTTTGTGAGTGCGGGGACACCATTACACGCGTGCACTATACATAGGTCACTACCTATGTATAGCTTCACAATGGTAACTCCGAATATGGCCATGTAACATGTCTAAGATCATGGAATTGCCCCCCCCCCAATGCCATCCTGGTATTGGGGAGACAATCCCATGATTCCCCGGGTCTCTAGCACAGACCCGGGTACTGCTAAACTGCCTTTCCTGAGGTTTCACTGCAGCTGCTGCCAACCCCTCAGACAGGTTTCTGCCCTCCTGGGGTCCAGCCAGGCTTGGCCCAGGAAGGCAGAACAAAGAACTTCCTCAGAGAGAGGGTGTTACACCCTCTCCCTATGGAATAAAGTGTCAGGGCTGGGGAGGAGTAGCCTCCCCCAGCCTCTGGAAATGCTTTGATGGGCACAGATGGTGCCCATCCCCGCATAAGCCAGTCTACACCGGTTCAGGGATCCCTCAGCCCTGCTCTGGCGCGAAACTGGACAAAGGAAAGGGGAATGACCACTCCCCTGACCTGCACCTCCCCTGGGAGGTGCCCAGAGCTCCTCCAGTGTGCTCCAGACCTCTGCCATCTTGGAAACAGAGTGCTGCTGGCACACTGGAATGCTCTGAGTGGCCAGGGCCAGCAGGTGACGTCAGAGACTCCTTCTGATAGGCTCCTTCAGGTGTTGCTAGCCTATCCTCTCTCCTAGGTAGCCAAACCTCCTTTTCTGGCTATTTAGGGTCTCTGCTTTGGGGAATTCCTTAGATAACGAATGCAAGAGCTCATCAGAGTTCCTCTGCATCTCTCTCTTCACCTTCTGCCAAGGAATCGACTGCTGACCGCGCTGGAAGCCTGCAACACTGCCACAAAGTAGCAAAGACGACTACTGCGACCTTGTAATGCTGATCCTGCCGCCCTCTCGACTGTTTTCCTGGTGGGGCATGCTGTGGGGGTAGTCTGCCTCCTCTCTGCACTAGAAGCTCCGAAGAAATCTCCCGTGGGTCGACGGAATCTTCCCCCTGCAACCGCAGGCACCAAAGAACTGCATCACCGGTCCTCTGGGTCTCCTCTCAGCACGACGAGCGAGGTCCCTTGAACTCAGCAACTCTGTCCAAGTGACTCCCACAGTCCAGTGACTCTTCAGTCCAAGTTTGGTGGAGGTAAGTCCTTGCCTCCCCACGCTAGACTGCATTGCTGGGAACCGCGTGTTTTGCAGCTACTCCGGCTCCTGTGCACTCTTCGAGGATTTCCTATGTGCACAGCCAAGCCTGGGTCCCCGGCACTCTAACCTGCATTGCACGACCTCCTGAGTTGTCCCCCGGCTTCGTGAGACCCTCTTGTGCAACTTCGGGTGAGCTCCGGTTCACTCCACTTCGTAGTGCCTGTTCCGGCACTTCTGCGGTGCTGCTTGCTTCTGAGTGGCCTCTTTGTCTTGCTGGATGCCCCCTCTGTCCCCAGACGCAATTGGTGACATCCTGGTCCCTCCTGGGCCACAGCAGCATCCAAAAACCCTAACCGCGACCTTTGCAGCTAGCAAGGCTTGTTTGCAGTCTTTCTGCACGGAAACACTTCTGCACGACTCTTCACGACGTGGGACATCCATCCTCCAAAGGGGAAGTTTCTAGCCCTTGTCGTTCTTGCAGAATCTACAGCTTCTACCATCCGGTGGCAGCTTCTTTGCACCCAAAGCTGGCATTTCCTGGGCATCTGCCCACTCCCGACTTGATCGTGACTCTTGGACTTGGTCCCCTTGTTACACAAGTACCCTCGTCAGGAAATCCATCGTTGTTGCATTACTGGTGTTGCTGTTTCTTGCAGAATTCCCCTATCACGACTTCTGTGCTCTTTGGGGAACTTAGGTGCACTTTGCACCCACTTTTCAGGGTCTTGGGGTGGGCTATTTTTCTAACCCTCTCTGTTTTCTTACAGTCCCAGCGACCCTCTACTAGGTCACATAGGTTTGGGGTCCATTCGTGGTTCGCATTCCACTTCTAGAGTATATGGTTTGTGTTGCCCCTATCCCTATGTGCCCCCATTGCATTCTATTGTGACTATACATTGTTTGCACTGTTTTCTATTGCTATTACTGCATATTTTAGTATTGTGTACATATATCTTGTGTATATTTGCTATCCTCATACTGAGGGTACTCACTGGGATACTTTTGGCATATTGTCATAAAAATAAAGTACCTTTATTTTTAGTATATCTGTGTATTGTGTTTTCTTATGATATTGTGCATATGAGACTAGTGGTACTGTAGTCTCCTAGTTCAGCCTAAGCTGCTCTGCTAAGCTACCTTTTCTATCAGCCTAAGCTGCTAGACACCCCTCTACACTAATAAGGGATACCTGGGCCTGGTGTAAGTACCCCTTGGTACTCACTACAAGACAGTCCACAGGAATGTGGAATTCCTATCGCCCAGGACATCTTGTTTGGGGTCAAGGGCAACAAGTTTTTATGTTTACTTTGTCCTTGGGACAAGTAGGCCCAACCCCCTGCAGCACAAACCCTTTGGCAGCCTGTTTACAGAGAGTTGAACTCTCTGCAGTTGAGGTAATGTGTTTCCAAAGGATAATGCTGGTCCAACTTGTATTTATGGTTCATTATTTGAAAGCCTTCATTATTAAGGTGCGTGCTGTAAATAAATGTTTTAAGGTCACACTTCACTACAGACGTTGGTTCCAGTACAAAAAAAAAAAACGTGTACACACACATGTTTGAAAAGTTTAGGCTAAGAGGCTAAGTATAATGCTCCCAGAATGCTCTCTGATTATATGCAAATGAAGTGTCATATAGTAAAATGTGTTGATGCATGCTAGTATTTCCCAAAAATATTTCTAATGGAAAATCAGTGTAACCATTTTCAACACGATTATGGGAAGCATGAAAATAAACAAACACTGACAAAGCCAACTGATCTGACATATTTTTATAAGTCTTTTAGTTTCATCAATGCGTGTCTTGTTTTGACATGGCTTTTGTAACACTTTATTGTTGTGGGAGCTACCAGGCCCTCAACATTGTAACAAACATTGGCAAAACCCCCCCAAAAAGTTTTTTAACTCTTAAAGCACACGTTGCCACCAGCGGCATAACAAAGGCCCCGCAGTCGCCTTCCAGGGGGCCCCGTCAGCACAGCACCTGCCCTGAGTTAGTCTGGAGAGGGGGCTCCTCCATGTTCTTTGCAAAGGGGCACCCTCCAGTTTCGTTACGTCACTGATTGCCACTGTAGTTCCTGACACTGAACAAAACTACTTTGTGTGGCAATATGCTCCTTGTGGAAGAGCAGAATGCGATCACTCACAGTAAAGCCAGCCGAAAGAGAGAGAAATAGAAGTTTAATAAAAACAAAATGTCTTTGTTAACACCAGCCTAATTAGGGACCAAGACCCACATGTAGGTAGCTTTTTGCATGTCGCAAACAGCGACTTTCGCTGTTTGCGACGTGCAAAAAGCACATTGCGATGCACAAACCCAGTTTTGCGATTCAGTAACCTGGTTACCGAATCACAAAACGGGTTTGCGACTCGCAATTAGTAAGGGGTGTTCCCTTCCTAATTGCAACTCGCAGTGCAATGTAGGATTGTTTTGTGACCGCGAGCGCGGGCGCAAACCAATCGCAGTTTGAACCCATTTCAAATGGGTGCTAACACTTTCGCAAAAGGGAAGGGATCCCCATGGGACCCCTTTCCCATTGTGAATGTCACTGTAAACATTTTTTCAGAGCAAGCAGTGGTCCTGTGGACCACTGCCTGCTCTGAAAAAATGAAACGAAAACGTTTCATTTTTCGTTTTTGTTATGCATCTCGTTTTCCTTTAAGGAAAACGGGCTGCATTACAAAAAAAACTGCTTTATTGAAAAGCAGTCACAGACATGGTGGTCTGCTGTCTCCAGCAGGCCACCATTCGTGAGGGGGTCGCAAATTGCGACCCATCTCATGATTATTCATGATGTGGGCATTTGCGAAGCCCTTGCGAATCACAGATGGTGTCAAGGACACCATCCTACATTCGGATTTGCGACTCGCAATTTGCAGGTCACAAATCTGAACCTACCTACTTGTGGCCCCAAATTCTTAAAGAAAGTCACAAAAGTGCACCCATGGTATATGTCGTACCCCTATAAAATATTTGTGAACTGTATTTTAGCGTGGGTAAATACGATGTGTAGATTTGCTCATGTGAAAATCTATTGAGCATTTGCAAGTTCATTTTCCCTCCAGCCACTTTCTTCCCAACCCTGGAAGAAGTTCTAATTCTGCCATTGTCAGGAGTAAATGTCCAACCTTTCTTATTATGGGAAAATATTAGAGAGAAGCTGGTAAAAATCTTTAAAACATGCAGGTTAGTAGGTTTGCAGACTCAAAGGCATTCCAGCCCTGGAACTATTGCTTACTGCTTCCTCCAGCCCCAGTATGCAGATCTGCAGAAAGGTGGCAAAATAAGGAAATTGCTACAGTAGGGATTGAAACTCCAAGTATTCAAGCCCTACTATGGTAGTAGCCCTGGCATAATCAGAGAGGCTATTAATTGCTGCCATAATTTGTCGCCACACTACATGGCACCAAAGGGACAAGTAGATCTTTTTACAGGACAAGTAGATTTGAGAAGCAACCTGTCCCCTGGACAAGTAGATATTTTAATAAATTCCACACCCCTGGTCCAGCCTCCTACATGCATTGGCGTGGTTTCAAGCCCAAATAGAGATTACAGAATGTACGGAACACTTTGTGCTCGCCCATAAAAATGGGTCAGAACACACCAGAAGTATTGGCTTTGCCTTCACTTGTTCTTTTTGGTTATTCACGAGGAAAATATTTCTGTGGTGTTGAAATTCTTTTCACTAAACATCCATGAAGTACTGCCAACTTAGACCAACCTTTTTAAGTAAATGCATGTATGCAAATGCAGTTCAGAGATCCATAATGATTTTATGTGAACATACAAATGTACTAACTTCCTAATGTCACTGAACTCGGCCTCTCTCTAGGGTTGTCCATTTATCTTTCCTCCAAGTGCAGAAAGTTAGTCATAACTGTATATTTTCTCGAGTTGTAAGCTCCATCTTTCGACGTAAGGGTCTACAGCTACTGATTTGATGAAATCAGGGTCTGGATTTGCAGCTTCAGACGGGGTTTCTTGCACACATGCATCGACTCCAAGTGCCCTGAAAGCCTGTCAGTTGGGCCCAGAGAGTAGTCCAATGGTAGGCAGCGTGTGCAACTGCACAAGGAATATCTCTGTGCATCACACATATCTAAGAGCTGTGGTGTATCAAGAGTGTCTTGGGCCCCAATGCAGGGAAGAAAAGTGGGGCCCAAGGCACTTTCTGAATAGTAAAAGACAGTTTCAACTGGAGACTAATGGGCCCCTCACTCCACCCGGCCCCGGTGCCACTGCACCCGCTGCACAATTTGTAGCTACACTCCTGCCCAAGAGGGCACATGTGCTCCCCTTAAAGAATATGGTAGCAAACCTAGTCGTTAGCACACTGTGTACAATAAGAAAAACTAGTTGAGGCCTCTGTTACTTTTCTCTTTCTAGATGAAAATACCTTAAAATGTTTGCTAACGTTTTAATCTCACAATGGAGATGCAGGTTAACTGAATTACATGACTTTAAAATAATTGCTTTCAAACAGACTGTGATTATACCATACGTTAGCCCAACGCGACTGTAACAGTGTATTATTAAGTCTATAAAAGTAGCATTTATATTGGAAAGGCAGACAGGTCCTTAAATATAGGATTGCGAAGGCAACACCATAATACCATAGTAAGTGTATACTCTATAATAATGTTAGTGGGCAGTCGGTGTAGCCTTGTAGTTATAGCACAGACAGGCTATTACATTTTCGAACTGAGGCCAACTTCTAAAAGAAAATCTAGGTTCATGTAAAATGCCAGCGCTCAGACACTGAAATTCTAGACAACATTAATACTTTGAAACCTGGGAAGGCAGCAACCCCAAGATGGAAAACAGGCTGAGGTTCTGACAAATAATTGGGTACCATGAGCAACTGTGCTATGAAAGTTATTTTTGGACTTCTCTAAAGGTAATATGCATCCCTTCTCCGGAAAAGCAGTTTTATCATTCCAATCTTAAAAAGGAAACAAGGTTCTAAACTAGGCTAAAATTATTTCTCTTGTCTATGTGACTGCTAAGTTCACTAATAGGGGTTTTGGCAAGTGGGTCCTGGATGGAAACGTCAAACCAACCACCAAGAAAAAAAGCATAGTTTAGTAGAGGATTTTATGCCACGGGCCATGTAACAAACCTATATCCCTATGTACGAACACATTTTCCCATAGGTACAGAATGGGAAAAGCGCTTTTGATACATCCGGCCCCTTCTGTTGTAATTTAGAAAAATACACTGAAATCCTAAATTATATACATGTTTAACATGTCTGGTGCAAGACTTTGACGTCGTCATTTTAAGAAAAATTCAGCTAATCAAGAAATCTGTTACATATTTATTCTGTCTCTTACCTTGTAATTTTTCTCCTCTAGCCAGCTTTTAGGGTGTCAGTTGGTGTCTAGAAAAGAGTCCTCTACCATTCAGGAACACATGCGTTTCTGTGTTTTCTGATAGTCTTATTAAATTAATAATATGCCAGAGGTGGCGGAAATTATATTCTGCACCCTTGGACAACCCAATAACATAATAGATTTCATCCCTTGGCCCACATGTAGCCACTCAACAGCCTCCTATTAGCTGCCCAGGAGCTAAGGCTTCTTTGAGCCATATTTACAATTGATCCTGCTCTTGTCTTCATGCTGTCTTCATTTTCTTTTTGTGGAAGCACACTGTTTTGTTTTTATAAGATCAACATTTTACAATAAAATCATCACAACATGATAAACATTCTCCTACCATAATATATAAATACATAATGGATCATATTTTATCACAGAGAATGTCAACAAAGAGATAAAACATCAGACTTCATAATATCTGCAGCACAACTGAATAAAGCACTAACCAGGCAGCACAACCAACCTCTTTAATACCCCAAAAGCACCATCCACAAACTTCCCCGCGATTTGATCAAATCTCTTGATCCCCCCACATCGCAACATATGAAGACGCACTTAATTTCTTACTTGCTTTATTTTTGCCACCCTTTCCCCTATTGTGGGGATCGACTGAGTTCGCCACTTTTGAAGCAATAAGGACCTGGCCACTGCCATTGCGACATATAATAGTTTTCTAATTCTGGGGGCTAATCGACTAGTGGGATCATATCCCAATTGTAGGAAGCTGGCCTGGTGTGTGGTGGGTACCTATGGTACTTACACCTTATACCAGATCCAGGTATCCCCTCTCAGTGAAGTGTAGGCAGTGTCTAGAAGCCAGGCTCTCTACAGGTAGCTGTGGACGAGCAGCCAAGGCTTAGCTAGGAGAGATGCAAAGCTCATGCAATACCACTATAGTCACACAGTACTTACACACATGAAAGAAGACACTTGATTGTACAAAAATAAATGTACTTTATTTTTGGAACACAGTATCAGAAAATACTAGAGAGGCAACCCTCCAATAGGAGGTAAGTAGATACACTATATATATATATATATATATACATATACATACATTAATAAACAGTAAAAGGCATAAAAAGGTTAGAAAACAGTGTACAATAGCAATAAGCAATAGTAGCCCTAGGGGGAGCACAAACCATATACTAAGAAAGTGGAAAGCGAACACAGCCCCCCTACCCACCTAGGTAAGTAAATTGTGTAGAGGGGAGCTGGGAGTACTAGGACACCACCCAGGTAAGTAATGCAGTACACCCCAGTGACCAGGAATGCAGGAGTAAACCACTGGATTTCCCCCAAACCACCCCAAAGGATGAAAATAAGAAACTGAAGACACCCAGACCGAAGATGGAAACCTGTGGAGAGAGAGGGGACCAAGTCCAGAAGTGTCTGTGGAGTCCAGGGGGAGTGCCCAACCTCTTGGAGTTGGTCGACGAAGAAGGAAGACAGGTCACCACTGAAGCATAGAAGCTGGAGAACAGTTCCTTATGTATGCAAAAGGCATCTTATGCTGGAAGCTGGATTGCAGATGGGTGTCGGAGAAGGATTTTCAACAACAACCCTTGGCAAAGGCAAACTCGCGGTTGGAGGAAAAGGGGCAATGCAGGGGACCAGCAAGGTCCAGGAGGACTCTACCAAGGAGTGGGAGTCACAGGGGACCCTCTGTGTTGCAGAAGACCCACAGGAGCAGAGGGAGCACCCTCAAGTGTCCCACAGGACAGGGACACAGAAGTCGCTGAAGTAGCCCACGCAGCACCACAGACATTTCTCCCATGTCTCCAGAGGACCACACAGAGGCCCAGGAGTTGCAGGAGGAAGTGCTAGGGGATGGAGCTACATATCGCCTGAAGTTCCCCTTGGAGGTGAAGCAAACAGGCCTTGGCAGCTGCAAAGGACATGGGGTACTGTCTTGCGTGGAATGGAAAGGACTTACAACCACCAAAGTGCGACAGCGAGTAGAGAGGACCAAGGTCAACTCTCCGGACCACCATCTGTGGTGCAGGACCCACGCCACTCAGGATGAGGGGAGATCCACGCAGTCATCATTGCAGCCAGGTATCTGTAGTTACAGGGGAATGATTCCTACACCCCAAGGGAGATTCTTTCTTCTTTTTCTTCTACTTATTCAGGCTGAAGAGTTGCAGTCTTCTGTGGATGCACAGCCTGGGAAATGTTGCAAGGCTGGCAGGAATTCTGGATACAATGTTGCAGAATAGTCTTTCTCATGGATCTGCAGCTTGTAGGTTCCTGGAGGGTCGAGTAGTGGTTCCGGAGGCCAGAAGTCAAAGCAGAGGTTGCAGAGGAGTCCTGTTGGAAGCTTGCAAGCCGACTCTGAGGACCCACCCAAGAGGAAGACCCTATGCAGCCCAAAGAGGGGGCTTGGTCACCTAACCATGTAACTACCTATCAGAGGGTATCTCTGACGTCACCTGCCCAGCATGGCCACTCAGATCCTACCAGAGTTTTCACTGCTAGCCTTGGAATCAAGATGGCAGAACCCAGTGACCCTTTGGAGGAGCTCCTGGCACCACCCCTGGGTTGTGATGGATAGAGGAGTGGCCACTCCCCTCTCCATTGTCCAGTTTCGCACCAGAGCAGGGACTGGGGTCCCTGAACCGGTGTGGACTGGTTTATGCACGAAGGGCACCAAATGTGCCCTTCAAAGCAAAACCAGTGGTTTGGGGAGGCTACCCCTCACAAGCCAGTCACACCTATTTCCAAAGGGAGAGGGTGTTACCTCCCTCTCCCAAAGGAAATCCTTTGTTCTGCCTTCCTGGGCTTGATCTGAGGGGTGGCTGCAGCTGGGCTGCCCAGATAACCCAGTAAGACTGGTGATAGCAATGCTGGGGGTCCTCTTAGGAGCCCGCTGAGTGCATGCAATCATACTTCCAATACTTGCAACAGTGTGGGGTATGTTTCTGACATGTTTGATACCAAACATGCCCAGGTTCAGAGTTACCATTATGTAGCTGGACATAGGTAGTGACCCATGTCCAGTACACAAATAAAATGGCGTCCCCGCACTCACAAAGTCCAGTACAATGGGGCTGGAGTTCAAGGGGGCACCTCTGCTGGAGCAGGGGTGCCCTCACACACAGGTACCTGCACCCTGCCCTCTGGGCTGAACGGAGATACCATAGGGGTGAATGACAATGACCTGTCGCAGTGACATGTAGTAAACCGGGTGCGTGCACCTGGTTCACGCAGACTGCAATGGAAAACCTGAGAACCCTTTGCATGGGCTCCCTATAGGTGTCAGAATACCTGCTGCAGCCCATAGGGATCCCCTGGAACCCCAATGCCTTGGGTACCTACGTATCATATACTAGGGACTTAACTGGGGGCACCAGTATGCCTATTGTGGGGAGAAAAAGTTAGTAGCAACCAAATTTAGAGGAGAGAGCATAATCACTGGGGGCCTAGTTAGCAGGATCCCAGTGAACACAGTCAAACACACTGACAACAGGCAGAAAATGGGGGTAACCATGCCAAGAGAGAGGGCACTTTCCTACACCAATACTATCCACCAAGTACTTGGAGCTAGTTTTAACTGCCAGGCCTTCTCTAAATACTTTAAAATTTCTTCCCAGAATTTTTGGTTAAGGGCACACAGACCTATAACTCGGGTCCAATTTGCAACAAGCCCCATATTACATCGAAACCCAGACCAGTTAGCGTTAACCTGAGCTAAGAATTGCGGGGTTTCTACAAAGAAGCCATTTACTGAAAAATAACAAAGGTCGGAACTCTTCAGAAATGCCAACAGCCTTTTCCATTCTCCCGCTTGCTTATGATTGGAGACCTCTACCAATTCTGTTACCACTGTGTGGCTATCCTTAATCTGTCCACAGTCTAGGTTACTAGGAATGTGAAGCATTGCTCTAAAGGTGCCAGCAAGCAGAAAATCACCTTGTACTGCTTCACTAATTTCTGGCAAATTCTTCCACCTCTCGCCAGACAGAAATTCTGCTACCTTCCTAAATCCAACTCTCTCTCATGTTCTTACTACATAGGGAGCTCTGATTATAAAATAATTATGAAGCTTCTGGCCAAAGGCTTCAATCTGATCGCAGCCAAATAAATTCATCATGACCGGAATGGTTTTATTGTTGGTCGCTAGTTGGGAACGAATGCACATTACTTAGCTGAAGTGCTGGATTATTTCTCTGTTAATAGTATTCCAGCTATAGTCCTTCTACTGTATATAGAAAAAGCTTTGGACCTCGTGGCCTGGGAAACATTATTTTGAATCTTAGCCACATTTAGGGTGCCTTCCCAGATCACAAGGTTGGTAGATAGCATGTATCTGAATTCCAAAGCCAATATATTAATGCCACAGAGGTGGGCAAATTACGAGTTTGTCAAGGTGCCCGGCAGGGTTGCTCTCTGTCACTGATTTTGTTTGCTTTCTTCATTGAGCCATTGATGATTGCAATTAGGCAGAATACTGAAGTTCGGCCTCTCATTGCCCAGATGGGGAAGATTAAATTATACGCTGACATCATGCTGATCCTTGATAAAATCATAAACTCACAGAAAAAAGGTTTCGAGATCTTCTCACAATTTGACCAGGTTGGGGACTATAAAAGCAATAAGAAAAAATCTTAAATTATTCTCTGTGGGTGTAGCTTAGATAGGTTTCTTCCCGAAATGGTGTCACGTGTAAATGCTCAACCAAAAAGGTATCTGGGGATTAGATATTCTTCAAAGATTGAGGATTGATATGATCTTAATGTTACCCCTCTGCTTTTTAAAGTACAAACTATGTTTACACCGTAGAAATCGCTTCCTTTCACTATTTTAGGGAGGGTCGCTCTGATTAAAATGTCGATCCTGCCACTGTTTAACATTTTATTTTCAGCCAGCCATGTGTCTTAACCACATCCTTTTTTCTGAAAGTGGAGTCTATATTTATATTGTTTATTTGGCAAACTAAAATTCCCAGATTAGCACCAAGCACTTTATATGAGGAACTTGAGAAGGGTGGCTTGGTACTTCCTTATGTTAAAGATTATTATTTTGCATACTTTGACAGTATGTCTAGATTGAATGCAAAGTGGAAATACGGTTTTATTTTTCAGAATGCTTTTTTGGAGATGATTCTTAAGGGGCATGGTTTATATGATGTCCTAAAATGAACTAAAGTGCCTAAGGTGTTTTTTTTCAGGGAGCCGGCGGATCTCTTTTGAAGGTACACGATTCTTTATATTAATGCAGCTACCCCTTTGTTAGAATTGGTGGGGGGTTTTGGTACTAGGCTGGATGCCAATGTAGGAAGCCCTCTATGTTAGTGTATGTGTCTGCAAGCTGTCCACCCTCTTGTGCCGCCACCCGCTCTCTGTTGCTTTATCACACCTATGTTTTGTAGCCAAACCCCATGTTGCCCTCTCTTGCCTGTGTGCTCCTGCCTTCCGATTGCCTCCCATCTGTAAACTACATGCCCGATTCCTTTGTTTATTAAGATTTCTTCTTCATGTGCTCGTTCTTCATATTGTTTGCTCCCATTTGTACCCTCTATGATTGCTTCCTTTGTATTGCTTGCTGCCATCTGTTCCCTCTATGCCTACTTACACCTCCATGCTTAACCACATCCTTTCCTCAATGCCTGTTTCCTTAGTGCTCTTTTCTTTATTTATATCCTCCGAGAGCTCCTGTCTTCTAGTCCCCATCTGTCCTGTTCATGTGGTCTCCATTCCCTGTGTTACTTTCCCCATTCCTCCCTCCTCAGTGTTGCTTGCCCTCAACCATGCTGCTTGCCCCCTTATACATCAATCCTCAGTGTCGCTAGTGTTTTTTTCTGACTTTCAGTCATGTTGCACAGCAGCCGTGCTGCTGTACAACAAGGTTGAAAACCATGTGAAAAGCCATCTCATAGACAAATCCTATTGGCTTTGTCAATGCAAGTTTAGATAGCTACTAATTTACAAAGCTTTAAAGCTAACAGACATCTGTTGCCCTTTCACCAGGGCTGCCTGTAACAAGGTGCGGGTTATACATAATTAGGGGTCAGGATATCCAAAGTTGAAAGAAGTTTATTTATTACAGGTCTCATCCAAGCGATGCCTTGCCGCTCTCTGCTTCAAAGCCATCTCTCTCTACATTCCATAACGACTTAACAACATTCTACAGCCCAAATAGCTAGCAGCATATATTACACCCCCTTTCTACAACAACTTTAAATTCTATCCAACAGATATATTACAAAGTAAGCAGAGAAGAGCAGAGCAAAACAATATCACTAACAAACATAATACAGCATCTGCACAAAGAAAATACCTAGTAAAGTCCAAAAACAAAAGTAAGCTCATTACTTAACATGATCCCTTAAATGAGAAGGATGCTCCACTTTCCTGTTTGACCTTCTCACAAGATTGGTTGCTTTCTGCCCAGGTGAGGTATCATGACATCCGTGATTATCACAAATAGACTTTCGTTTTACAATCATCACTCTATTAAGGTTCCATATGGGGACGTCTTCTTTCTTAACTGCATTGATGAAAATCTTAACAACCCTTCACAGTTTGGACAGCCATGAGTATCGCTACTTGACTGGTTTCCTGACCATAACCCACTCAGATTCCATTCTTTTGAAAGATTTCCTTTAATCAAAATTCGCTCTGTGAGCCTCAACTTTCTTGCCTTCCTCACACTCCAGTCTTTCTCCAGATTTGTTTTACCCAACTCCAGTTCCATATCATTGAACCAAGTAGGTGCCGCCAATGTGTTTGGCGGTCTGCCTCTGCATAACTCAAATGAAATCTGGAAAGATAGACAGAGGGGTTACTCTGTACACTTCAACCCTTTTGACAACCTCTTTCCTCCAATTCAAATCACTGTCTTTTGCTATGGCTGTGGTTTCCATCAACACCCTGTTGAACCATTTCACTATACCATTGCTTTCAGGATAATATAATGCACACCTCTTGTGCTTAATCGCATTGTCTTTCAAAAATGTTTCCATTTCCTTGGAAACCAAATATACCCCATTGTCAGTGAGCAAAATGTTGGGTATGCCTTCTCCTCCAAACAAAGCCCTCAAACATCCCACATGTTTTGTTTCAACTCCAATGAAGAAGAAAACTTCCGACCATCTAGAGTACATCAGTCATGACTATTAGATATGTCTCACAGTCCTCCCCCTGTATTGGACCCAATAATTCCAAGGCAACTTCCTCCCAGAGATGAGTAGGACAAACCATAATCGACATGGGCTGCAATCTTGGCTTCATGGCTTTCTCACGCAGTGCACACTGTACACACTCCAGTACCATTCTCAACCTGAGAATCCATGCCTGGCCGCTAGTATGTCAATCTGAGCCTTTCTTTGTCTTTGACGTACCTTGATGGCCGGAGTGGGCAAAAGCAATCAGCTCTGCGATGCTTCACACGTGTCATCCCACACAAACTCCACACCTTTATGAAGTAAGTTCCTCATATTGCTGCAGATCTCAGCAAACCCTTTTACAACTTTATTGTAATATTCTTAATTTGATGATGAGTTAAGTTTCTTTATGGAATTAACTAGATGTTCTTTGGGAGTGATTCCTTCTCAGGTGATGGTATTACCGAAATAATATATTAAATCCCTGCAAAATTTGCACTTCTCTACTTTGATGGCTACATTAAATTTCACACTTTTATTATGTTTAAGAACATCCTTTCCAAAATCAGCTTATTGTCTTGATAAATTCTTATTCCCTCAAAACCTTTCAAAACCTTCTCTAACCCTCTTTGGAATACCAATTGCGCAGATATCAAACCAAACAGCAACCTTGCGTAGCTAAATGTCCCAAAAGGAGTAATGGAAGTGGTCAGATCCTTGGATGTTTCATCAAGATTAATCTGGTGATAAGCAGATTTAAGGTCAATGGTAGAAAAAACCTTCGCTCCACCCAGTAACATCAAGATATCAGAGATTTTAGGCAAAGGATACCCATCTACAACTGCAAGCTTCTTCTAGTCTCAAGATCAACACACAAATGTAAACTTCCATTTGCCTTTCTAGCTACAATCCTTGGTTATAACCATTCCATTCCTTCTACTTCAATTATGCCATCATGCTTAAGTTTCTCTAACTCCAGTCTAATTTCTTCTCGAACTGCAACTGGCACATTGCAAACTTTACAGCATACAGGCTTGGCTCCATCCACCAATTGTATGCGATGAACATAATCCTGTAAACAACCAACGTTTCCTAGAAAATCTGAGGGAAACCTACCTTCAGTTATTGTACAAAAATATCTTTGGATGTCTCATGCATGTTCACTTCATTCACTTTAAACCCATCCATCAATAGTATAGGATAAAACTGGTAGGTTTGAGCATCACTCCCACATCATTTTGATGGAACCAGCTCAAAATGCTGTCCCCTTTTTCTGAAACATAGATCTTAGCATTGACATACCACTGCTCATGCTCTATCAAGCCAAAGAAATACCAAGAGAGCTTAATTGGTTCACCACAATAAGCGTAAGAACTTATATCTAGTTTAAACATGTTCATGTTAGGTTTGAGTTTGTGAAGGTAAATATTTTTTTAGAAGCAATTTTAATCTTCACCCCAGGGTCATAATGCACCTTTGTTCCTTCCTGTTCCAATAGGATTGGGGTGAAAATGAGACCAATCTTTGGGTGAAGTAAAGGAGTGATAGTTATTGAAGTTCAAAGATATATAAACCCATGACAGAGAAGATGAAGGAAGAGGCTCCGGTCATCTTAGTGGCAATCAAAGGAATGTCCTCTGAGAGTCCCCAGAACTCTACCTGCATTCTCTTTCTAGAATTCAAAGATTAACTTAAGCACTTACAGGCCCTCATTATGACATTGGCGGTAAGTCCCGCTTACTGCCCTGCCGACCGCCGCCAACATACCGGCGCCGCAGCGGATTACCACTACCCATGTTATGACACACATATACCAATCTGTGACTATACAGACACACACACAAGTCCGCCAGCCCAAAGGTCAGTGATAAATTGGCGGTACCAAAACCCACACCGTTACGCCAACAGAACTAGGCCCACAGCATTATGACCCACGAATCACTGCGGCGGACATTCAACCGTGGTAAACCATTGGCGGTACATACCGCCACGCTAAAAAAATACACACAACCTAACAAAACACCACAACATTGGACAATTCAAACTACACACACCTGACACACATAAACACACCACACCAACAACACTATAAAAAACACACACACAACACCCACAACCCCTTACGACGAAAACATATTTCCAACTGAAAGACAGACCAAGAGCACCCACAAACCCAGAGCCACAAAACACCATCACCCATTCACCATCCACGCACCTTACAGCACACATCTCAACACATCACCTCACACACCTTTACACACACCACACCCATGGCACCACAAAGACACCCCAGGTTCTCAGAGGAGGAGCTAAGGGTCATGGTGGAGGAAATCATCCGGGTAGAGCCACAGCTATTCGCATCACAGGTGCAGCAGACATTCATTGCAAGGAAGATGGAGCTATGGCGGAGGATTGTGGGCAGGGTCAACGCCATGGGACAGAACCTAAGAACAAGGGATGACATCAAAAAGAGGTGGAACGACCTACGGGGGAAGGTGCATTCCGTGGCAGCAAGACACCAGATAGAAGTACAGAGGACTGGCAGTGGACTTCCACCTCCTCCACCCACAACTAATAACATGGGAGGAGCAAGTCTTGGCAATCATGCATCCTGAGGGCCTGGCAGGAGTAGCAGGAGGACTGGACTCTGGTAAGTCAACTCTATTACTATCATCCCCCTACCTGCATGCCATCACATACCCCCACCCCTGCTCTCACCCCCATCACCCCACCACCTCACATACACCCCACCATCACAACACACTCATCCCAATGCCAAGCCCTGCACGTAACACAAATGCATGGACCCCCATCACAGACCTGCATGGACATACATCACTAAAGTATGCACACTAGAGACAATCACCTAGCCCACCAAATCACTAGTCACACAAGGCTAATCTGCCAGGGCAATAACAACCATAGAGGGCAACACATCCATGCAGAAGATGGCACACACAGAAGCAATAACGTTGTATTTACATTCCCACAGGTCCCCCATCCAACGTCACCGGAGAGGAGGTGCCAGCAACATTCAGTCCCCCCCAGAAGAGGCCCACAGTGATGACAGCAGCTCTGGACGCCTGGATCTGGATGATCAACCTGGCCCATCAGGGACCTCAGGACAGTCGGTAACTGAGGCACAGTCCCATACCACCACAGAGCCTCCCCCCTCAGGAAACACCACCACATCACCCACCCAGCGGGCCCATACCACTGTCCCCAGGATACGTCAATCAGCAGTGTGTCCACCACTACAGGGACCCCAGGTCACCCCACAAACACAGGACGATCAGGGACCTGGGGTCAGTGGCAGTGGGCACACGGTTCAGGGGACAGAGGCACAGGACACCAGGGAACATGGGAGGACTGCTGTGCGATAGTGGTCGGACAGGCCCAGGGAACCGACTCTCCAGGAGGCACTCACCAACATCCTGGGAGCATACCACCATTCCCAGGAGACGATGGGTCAGATACTGGACAAGTTGCAGGAGACCCAGGCGCTGCAGGAGGGACAGTACCTGGGGATCAGGGAGGACTTGAAGGACATCCACACCACCCTGGTCACCATTGCAGGGGTGCTGGCAGACCTGGCCAACACCATGAGGGAGGCAGTGGCACATCAACGGGCTAAAACGATGATCATCCTTCCACCTCTGCTGCCACTAGTGGACAGGGTGCCCCACCACAGGAACAACAGGCTACCAGCACCCCTCCCCCTGCAGAAGGAGAACCACCCCGCAAACGGTCCCTGCGATCCAGGCAGAAGCCAGAGAACATTGCCAAGTCCCCCGCCAGGAAATAAGACTCTCCTGAATGTCACCCTTGTGTCCCACTCTGTCACCCTGTCCACCTTGAACTGCCATTGCTCCACTTCCTATGCCCCCTTGGACAACACACATGTGATACCAATAGACTGGACTCTACCCTCGACTTTCCTCCATCAGCAACCCAGCCCATTGCAATACTTCCTCCACTAATTAGCACCTAAATAAACACCCTTGGAACAAATACAAGAATGGAGTCTGTCAATTGATTGAAATATGTATTCGTTTAACAAGCTGTAATGATTCCAATTCAACTGTACAGTAATATATAAATAGGTATGGCCTGTAGTTGGCAGCAGTCAACACACCAGGAGCCAGAGTGGGGTACAGATATCTGGAAATAGAGGTGCCAAAGGGTACAGTAAGTGGCCATAGTAGTGGGAAAACCAGCCTGCCATGTACAATGTCCAACACAAAACTGTCAATGGAAGGTGAAGTTAGTGTCTTACCTGTGTGTCACTGGAAGTACTGTCATATGATTGATGTTCTGTTGTCCTAATCCTCATCCTCTGCCTCCTCTTCGTCACTGTCCAAAGGGTCCACTGCTGCCACACGCCCATCTCCAGCCTCATCCTCCTGCAGAAAAGCCACCTGGCGTCTCAAGGCAAGGTTATGCAACATACAGCATGCCACAATGAGCTGGCACACCTTCTTGGGTGAGTAGCACAGGGAACCACCTGTCAGGTGGAAGCAACGAAACCTGGCCTTCAGGAGGCCAAATGTCCTCTCAATTATTTTTCTTGTTCACCCATGCGCCTCATTGTAACGTTCCTTTGCCTTTGTCCTGGGATTCCTCATTGGGGTCAATAGCCATGAGAGGTTGGGGTAACTAGAGTCACCTGCAAATATCAATGGATACCTGTTAGCCAAACACTAACCCTTAGGGCCAACCCCATACCCATACACCAACATATGCTGGGTTGGAACCATGGGCTCACAAATTAGCCACACCCGGTGCCTCTGGAGTTGAGGCATCACATATGGGATGCTGCTATTCCTCAGGATGAAGGCATCATGCACAGACCCAGGATACTTAGCATTGACATGGGAGATGTAATGGTCCACCAGGCACACTATCTGCCCATTCATAGAGTGAAAGCTCTTTCGATTTCGGAACACCTGTTCATTTCTGCAGGGGGGAACAAATGCAATATGTGCACCATCAATAGCCCCAATAATGTTGGGGATATGTCCCATTGCATAGAAATCAGCTTTCACTGTGGCCAAATCCTTCACCTGGGGGAAAACGATGTAGCTCCGCATATGCTTAATCAGGGCAGACAACACTCTGGCCAGCACTATTGAGAACATTGGCTGAGACATTACTGCTGCCAAGCCCGCTGTCACTTGGAAAGAACCAGTGGCCAAGAAATGGAGCACTGATAGGACTTGCACAAGAGGGGGCATCCCAGTGGGGTGACGGATAGCAGATTTCAGGTCTGGCTCTAATTGGGTACACAGCTCTGTGATTGTGGCCCTATCCAGCCTATAGGTGAGGATAATGTGCCTGTCCTCCATTGTTGCCAAGTCCTCCAGGGGCCTATACACAGGGGGATGTCTCCATCTCCTATTCATCTGCAGCGGTTGTACTCTAGAGGGCAAAAGAGTGAGCAGCTGGTCAGTATTCCATATTTCCAAAGTGTACACTATATTGCATATTGTAACAGCAACAGTATGTTTTTGGATAGGCCCAAATGGTGCCTATGTGTACTGTGACGCAGTTAGGTGCCATGGCCTGGCCCCCTTGAAATGGCGCCCGCCTGTCCTGTGTGGATGGACATGTGGAAATGAGGTAATGCCGCTGATGTTGTGCGCCGTTGCGGGAGGCAGTTGAGTACCGCTGTGCAACTCCTCATTGGTTGTCATTAGGCCCTATGGGTTACAGTGGCCAATGGTGAAGTACGCCGGCGGTGACGGTACGCACCATCGCGTACGTGACCGCCATTTTCTATCTGTTCTCTCACTTGCTACCTGACATTCAACAGGAGACGACCTACACTTCAAGTGCTGCTGTGACCAGTGTCTGGAATCAACCATGGCTCGAGTCACTGGGGACTGCCTTCACCGCTATGGAGTTGGTGAGACTGGTGAATGGGGTCCTACCCCAGTATCGAATGCTGTATGGGCCTCCAGACCAACAGGTGAGTACACTGTGAGCACAATGCATGGGGCATGAATGAATGTAGTGATATGTGTGAGGGCCTTGAGTAAGAGGGGGGTGGTGGAAGGGTCCTGGGCAGCGTGCTGCAGCGTGCTGCATGTATGGTGGGCAATGTCTGTGCGTAAGGGGATGGCAGGGCTATGGTGGGACATGAGTGTAACAGGCCGGATGGTATGGCTGATACCTTTTTCTATGTGCATTTTTCTGCAGGTCAGCGCCCATCAGAAAAAGGGTATATGGCGTGCCATTGCCAAGGACATGCGGACCCTGGGGGTCTACAGCAGGCGGAGCTCCCACTGTCGCAAACGGTGGGAGGACCTGAGACACTGGGCATGGAAGACAGCGGGAATGCCCTCCCCCCTCCTAAGGTACACAAACGCAAGCACTCAGACACCCAACAGCCATCCACCTCACAACAGCATCCAACCAATGCACCTGCACCCAAACACAGCAGACAGACCCCTCCTACAACCACTCCCTCTTCCTCCACTCCCAAACCTTCACCTTCTTCCCGCCCTAGTGTCCCTAAGAAGCTTTTCCTCTCCACCGTTGACCTCCTCCCTACTCCTACCCCTGTCCTTCATGTCGGGCCAGGGTGGTAAGAACACAGCCGAGCACCTCAGCCACCCAGTCCACAGCCACATTAGTGTCGGCAGCTACTGCAGGTGTGAGAGGCTCCAGAGAACTAGCCATCAGCACTGACAGTGTGCCTGCACCAGCAAGGAGGCACCACAAGCTGCCAAGGGCAAGGAGGCACCACCAGCTGCCAAGGGGAAAGGCAAGGAGGCACCACCAGCTGCCAAGGGCAAGGGGCCTGCAGGCAGGAAGGACAGGAGGCCTGGTGCTGGGACTGATTCTGAGCCCTAACACCAACCATGGCAGTTCAGCCGTCCAAGGCTGCAGGGGAAGGGCTGGAGCCTCAACCCACCACTCGTATTCCTGACACCAGCACCGCCACCAGCACCACTGCCAACAGCATTAGCCTGAGTGGGCAGCTGTCCGAGGCTGCAGGGAATGCGTTGGAGCCTCCACTGGCATTCCTGACATCAGCACCACCACCAGCACCGCCACCAGCACCGCCACCAGCACTACTGCCAGCACCACTGCCAGCAGCAGCAGCCCGAGTGGGCAGCCGTCCGAGACTGCAGGGGATGGGCTGGAGCCTCCCCCCACCACTGGCATTCCCGCCACCAGCACCGCCACCAGCACCACTGCCAGCAGCAGCAGGCCCAGTGGACAGCGTCCGAGGCTGCCTGGAAAGGGCTGGAGCCTCCAACCACCACTGCCAGCCCTGACACCAGCACGCCACTGCCACCACTGAACAGCCGTCACCGCCGGTGGGCAGTTTGTAGTCCTGCCTCAATGGACTGTAGTGCATCCTGGACCCTGCAAATCCTGTGGGTGTGACACCCAGGTAAGAGACTGTGACCTTGCACTCCCCAAGTGCTGCATCACAGGGCACCAGGCCCCCACCAGAACCAGTGGAAGAAGCCATCCACTCACCCCATCCTTGCCAGAATGAAGCACATGGGGCACCAGGTCTCCTCCAGAACCCGTGGAAGAAGCCATCCACTCACCCCATCCTTGCCAGGATGAAGCATACTGGGCACCAGGCCCCCTCCAGAACCAGTGGAAGAAGCTATCCACTCACCCCATCCTTGCCAGGATGAAGCACTCTGGGCACAAGGCCCCCTCCAGAACCAGTGGAGAAGCCATCCACTTGCGAGACTGTGACCTTGCACTCCCCAGGACTAAGCAGTGGGCAAACCACCCACTTGGAAGACTGTGGCTTTGCACTCCCCAGGACCAAGCAGTGGGCAAACCACACACTTGAGAGACTGTGGCCTTGCACTCCCCAGGACATCGCACAGGGCATGTAGACCCCTCCAGGACCAGTGGTGTTGTACCATCTTCCAGCTGAGGTGCCCCCGTTCCCCATCCCCCTGAGGCGCCTGTGTATTTTCGACATGATGCTCCTGCGGTGTTCTCTCTGTGTTGTTGCAGGAGTCAAGTGGGGCCTTGGCCTATGTGATGTGGCCCTGTGGCCCACAGACATTGTGAACTGGGCAATGTCCCTCCATTTGTGTATATGTATATACTGTTTTGATTTTGAAGCATTATTCCTGAGGGGTACGGGGTGAATATGTAATCTTACTGCACCTGGTTATGTGTATGGTGTTGGGGTGGGGGTGTTGCGTGTTTATCACTCTCTTTTCCTCCCCCTCTCCCCAGTGTGCTAGGCGGCAGCACTCACCTTGGTCGTCTTCGCCGGCATTGGTGTTCATAGTGAAGGAGATAAACGAGCATGGGGAACACCTGCAACTCGGGCTCCATGGCGGCGTGGTTCTTCCTTGTGTCTCCAGGGGTGAGTCCTTTGACTTCTGTGTACTATTTCTGCAGTGCTTTTGATGTTGTTGGTCCCGCCCAGGAAAAGGTGGTGGATAAGCCTGATGTAATACAGTGGGCGGTACATTGTCTTCCACCTGGCTGTTTTCGGTTACCGCCATGGTGCTTCTTGCTACTGCCATGGTGGTTGGTGTGTTAAAGTGGCTGTCTGTCTGAGCAGTTTCCCCTGTGGTCATAATTCCATTTTTGTTACTGCCGGCCTGTTGGCAGTATTACTGCTGATTTATCACCGACCGCCAGGGTGCATTGAGTCCCTTACTACGTACCTCCCCTCTTTAAATAAAACAACAATAACTAATAATCCAACAATTTGATTAGTCATTTCGTAAACCTTGAGGTCTTGAAATCCTATTACTAGAATTTAAAACCTGTGAAGAAGTAACAACAGGTAACTTTTTAAAACTAGAATCATGAATCTCATCCGGATGCACTTCCGGTAACCTAGTTGAATCTGACAGTTGGAAACCTTAAAGTGTCATACCAGAACTTGTACTGTTGACATCTGTATCCAACCTAGAATCATGAGAAACCTCAACATTAACACAAGTGTTATAATAAATATTAGCTTCTTGATCTGAAATAGGAACTAATCTGTTTTTGTTCCACCACCCTTTCTTCACCAACCTGGCAGCGCTTTTGGCTTCTCTACCAATTGTGAATGGACCTGGAAACTGTGACTCTCCTTTCCTCACCTTGATAGTTTTTTTTTACTAAAACCCAACCATACTCCTGAATTTACATCTTTGACATGTTTGTTTGAATCCAAATAGGTTTTCTGAACAGCTTGTTTACCACACACTCTGCCTCAGATCACAATGAGAGTGAGAATACTTCTCACTTTGTGATTGTTCCAACCAGTTGGGCATTAATCTCGAAGGGAGGAACATCTGTGGTAGTATGTGGAGTGGTAAGATAAGCCCATACTGTTACATACATTCCTGAAGACAAAGCAGTCTGTATACCTGCTTTTAGAAATTGGTTAGCTCTTGCCACCAAACCTTTTGCCTCAGGCCTATATAAAGCAACTCAAACATGCTTAACACCCTGTGAATGGAAGAACCACTCCACTTCTCCAGAAACAAAACGTGATCCATTATCTGTAATTACTTTGCATGGTAATCCTTCAAGAAAAACTCCTACTGAAGAAAATGTATAAAATTATTTGAGCTAGGGGAATCCACAAAATCAAAATAAATCCATTTGGTGCAATAGTCAAGCAACACAATAAAATTTCAATTTCCCAGCTATAAAAGTTGAAATGGTCCTGAAAAAATCCAAAGATAAACTTTCCCATGTTTTTTTTGGCAAGGGAACTGGAGACAAAGGTTTCTCAAAGGTTTTCCAATATTTATTGGATACTACACACTGAGGACACATATTCACCATACTTCTGACTCGGGGTCTGTCTAAGGGCTTCATTACGAGTTTGCGGTCGGACTGCCAGACTGCCATGTTGGCGGTCCTGAAAAGACCGCCATGTTGGCGGTCTTTCAGACCTTCTTATTACGAGTTATACAGGCAGGACCGCTGACCGCCAACCAAAAATGGCAGACCACCAGTGGCAAGGCGGCCTGGACATAGGTGGTCCGAACTCCAGCGCCGACCGCACAGTGACCAACCACTGACTTTAGTTCAAGCACACAGTCGCCATAGCAGATCCCTATGGCGGTCAGCCAATGGTGGTCTGAACCATGGCGGTCCGCGGTCAGTACATAACTGCACATTTGATGAACTTGAAAACAACAGAGCTGACACACATTGCCACACTGGACACTTTAAAACACACCCCTTCACACACCACAATCCTTTGCATTTACACAGCAAGACAACAAAGCTCAAGTGCCTTACTTTGTAGAATACATAGATTAGGCAGCCCCTTTTTCACCATCCCATTGAGCACACTGCACACACTTTTGTCCACTCACACCCTATTGCACTTCTCCTGTTTAGTAAGTCAGCACCCTTTTTTCCACCATGTCACGTTCAAAAAATTCCTGTATTTCTGAAGATGAGTTTTTGAATTGTTTGGAGCACAGGTCCAGCATACTCCTCTCAGTAGAAAAATGGAAACGTGGGACAGGATAGTTGACAGAGTGAATTCTGTAGGCAGCACCCTGCACAATAGGGAGAAAATCAGCAAGAGGTGTAATGGACCTCGGGGGCAAGGTCCTTTCCCTGGTCTCCAGGCACGAGCTGCAGGCCAAGAAGACTGGCGGTGGCCCTCCCAGTGCCCCTTTAAATCTCTTTACCTTAGAGGAGAAGGTCTTGGCCATCCTGCATCCTGAGGAGCGGAGTTTGGTACGTCCCAACACAATGTCACAAAAATGCTATTCCATGCATGCTCATAGCTCAACTTTAGTCTCATTTACTGTGACTCCACTAACTAGCCTAGTGTTCACCTGTCCAAAGCCCTCTTTTGGGCAACTCACAATTGAGGTGTACTCACCCGGGGAGATGAAATTTGTATAATATGTGTAGTACAGGGACTAACATGATTGCAACTCACTCCAGTCCAGGGTTCTCCTCTCCAAATACCCTTGTTTGTTAACTCAAAAATGAAGTGTACTGACCTGGGGGGATGACACTTACCAAGTTTATGAAGTAGAGGAAGTGACATGACTGCTAAGGCCAGGAGGCTCTGTTACTCTAACTCCAAACACAGGCCCAGTGTTCACATGCCTAAATACCCATGTCTGTTAACTCTCAATTGAAGTTTACTCACCTGGGAGGATACCAATTGTATAGTGGTGGGAAGTAGAGGGAGTGACCGGAATGCAAAGCACAATAGACCCTGTTTCTCTAAATTCAACCACAAAACCAGTGCTCACTTGCCCAAATCCATCTATCTGAGAACTCTCAAATGAAGTTTACTCACGTTGGAGGGTAACATTTGTCAAGTGTAAGTAGTATGGAGACTGACATGGCTGTAACTCCCAGGAGGCACTGTTTCTATAACTCCAAACACCAGACCAGTCATCACTTGTCCAAATACCCTTGCTTGCTAACTCTCAATTGAAATTTACTCACCTGGGAGTGACCAAGACACAGATCATGCTCAACTCTGAGATGTTTTTGGCTACCTAGCTCTGTCTTGACCTGCTAGCCCAAGGTAAAAATATGGAGGACAGGAAGGACAGTTTATCCAGTGTGCAAAATAATTATCCCAAAGGGCTTAAGATACATAACCAGAATGGTATTGGCAGCAGACACATTTGCACTGCACTGACCACATGATGACCCCAGTCATATATATAACAAACTCCTGGGTTTGCCTGCATCACTATCAACTAGGCCTCAAAATGGCCAAAGACATATCTTGCATAGCCAGTGCTTTGCTTGCACTGATGGCAAGATGCCATCCTCCCAAGGCCTAATGATTTCCACATTCCAGCAGCTGCTTCCGTCAAACATATCTCGCATGCTCCACAAATGTCATGTCAATACAACCAATACCATGGCTGGATGCCACAAGAGGACTATTTGCAACTTAACTTTGTACAAGGTCTCTGCTTAATGTAACACTAAACTGTTGGAGGCAGATGCCACAGTACAACCAGTGACATTCTATCTTTCATATCAGCAGGTTGAACTGCCACTGGGCACACAGAGGCCACAGAAGAGGCTGCCACTACCCCCACTCCCCCACCCCCGGATGATGCCCTCAGTGAAGAAGACACTTCTGGATGTCTGGACGTGGAGGACGGTTCTGGCCCATCCTGTCAACCTGGCCAGACACCAACAGTGAGTCTCACTGTGGCCACATCAGTACCTCCCAGCCTGGTGGCCTCAACATCATAGGCAACTATTTGCCCCCCCAAACTGTGTACCAAGCACAGGGTCTACCATCTTGTGCTCCCCAGGTCCTAGATCCTGAGTTGCAGCACACCACTTCGGACAATGAGATTCCATGACCCAGTGGTAGAGGGCACCCCTGTGGCATGGACACAGGGCAGTGGAGGTAGGGTGTGTGGGAGGTATGCTGTGAGCTAGTGGGGTGAGGCCACTGGGCTGCTTCTGGCCAGGATACCATCAGCCACATCTTGGGGGTCTATCAGGAGTCCCAAGACGTGATGGGCCAGGTCTTGAGCAAACTCTGGGAAAATAAGCAGCTACATTGGGACATGCACAGAGACATGTGAGAACAGATGGAGGCCCACATTACCAACATGGCCTCTCTAACAGGGGTGATGAGGAACATACACAAGGCCCAGAGCAGGGCTTTTCAAAACCAATCTTCCCCTTCCTTTGGCTCATGAACACCAGGCACATCAACATAAGTGCCAGTGACTTGAAGGGAGGCCCTTTCTAGAGGAAGAACGCACCCCAGACTCCCCTGCCCTTCTACACCAGATCCTATCCCCTCCCCCCAAGCAAGCAGGGACATTAATCAAAGAATCCAGGAGGAGCGGATGGCAAGACACCCACCACTGCCAGCAAGTGACCTCTTCCTAAAGGACCTCCCTTATGTGCCATGCATTCATTCTGTTGACTGATCCTCAACCACCTAACAGTTCCAATGGTAGGAGTACTCTGGACTTTGGACTCCCAGTGGTGTGTCATCTACTATAATAATTTAATTCACCATGACTGACACCTTCACTTTACTGTCTCGTTCCTTTCTGTCCAAATTGTATATCCTGCATCGGCATTGTAATAAATTCACCCATCACAAATTAATTGTCTGCTTGCTTAATTTCCACATTTTGTTATGTAGAAATGCAAGACCATGAGAACCATGTGATGAGGACACAAGCTACTTGTGCAAGAAGGGACATGTTACATGTACACAGTGTCCTGTTTAGGATTATGACCATTACACACAAACACATAGGTACAAGTGTCTGGTCACACCAAACACATTATTCCATTTTACAGCACATAGGCTGCCTATATGTCTCGACTTCTTGAAACATGGATGTGTGACTCATACTGAGTCAAAGTACATATTCCAAGGAACAGTCTCCCAGACCAAGAAAGGAATGGATTTGTCAGACAGTGTCCTGTAGAATAGGCAAACATTGAAGTGGTTGGTGTCAGCAGCTTGAGCTTTATCACACACCACACTAAAGTAATCCAACATCACATAATCCAAGATACAGACAGATGGTAGTCCAACAGTCCCTGATCACAGGCTCATCTTGATCCAATGACCATGCATCTGGTGGTATGACAAGAATAGTATTTAGCCACTATGAAGGGAAAATGACTTGGTCCCAATCTACGACTACATATATCATGCCCACATGATAATACATGTGATGCAATCAGCCCACCACAGCACACAAACAAGTCCATTGTGCACTTCTGACCTTCCACCCAAACACTGTGCAAGCTGTCTTGGCACACGTCTCATCAACCCCAAATATGTGAACCACATTACTTGGAACAATCCATGCCCACTTTAAATGTCAGAACAGCATGAGATACCTGCCAATGTCACAACTCGGAAATGCCCAAATGAGGATGTCATGGTGAAAGTACTTGTACAAAGACAAAACAAGGAGAATAGGCTTGAGAACATACCTATAACACAAATCACATGGTAAGCATCTGGAAATTAACTTACATTGCAAGGAAACTGACACACAGCAACGTCCTCAAGGTGGAGATATATCAAAAGCTAGTTCATCAAGCAGCCTTTGCCTGAATATTGCAGAGTATCAGCGCCCTAGTTGTTTCTAAAATACTCACCTCCACACATTCTCACAACTACTGTTCAATGTACAGTTACATGCCATACTTACACTCATGAAAAGTAGCTGTTGATGAGATCATCCTGCAAGTCAGCTGCTTCCTCTTCACCACTGTCATCCTCACTTGGCATTTCAGGAGAGTCACATGGTGGCACTGCAGGCTCCCCCTCCTCTGGGATATACAGGATATTCCTCTGCAGGGCGATGTTCAACATGCCACAATGATCTGACACAATTTTCCAGGTAAGTAGAGGAGGGCTTCACCAGTCATGTCCACACACCTAAATCTGGCCTTCAGGAGCCCCAAAGCCCACTCCACTACCTGCCACGTTCTTCCATGGGCCTTATTGAAGCAGACTTCCCCTGGCATAGTTGGATTCCTTAGTGGTGTCAACAACCAAGGACAGTTTGGATATGCGGAGTCTACTGTTAAGAAATGGGACATACGTGCAACGAGTCACTGACTTCATGATTGTAGCACCTCACATTGCAGAGGCACATTTAGGACAGATGTGACTTACCAACCAGCCAGGCCCTCTCAGGGTACAGCTGTGACATCATCTGGGGTATAGTGCTGTTCTGCATTATGAAGGAATCATGGACTGAACCTGGACAACCGGCACATACAAGTGAAATGTACATGATGCATGCCAATGATATAATATGACAAAGCATTTCAGACTGTATAGACATGACACACAGTAGACATCACAGCTGCCAACTACACAAGGGTCACATGTGACCTCCATGGTTTTTAACATGTGTCCACAACATGGATTAGGACCAAACTTAAAGATGTGCAACACAATTGCCCCTCAAAATGTGACTGTATATCCCGACCACCAAAATGACCATCAGCAGTGATGTACTGTGCCCTGCTGTTAAATGTCATCTGTGCCCTGCATCATACTACAATGCTGGTTGAGTAGTAGGACCTACATGACAAGACAGGATAAGGATGTTTGTGAGGTAAAAAAAACATGTTTTGCAGGTGTGACGCGGTTTATAAAGCCCAATGCAGCATTTCAGGTTAACAAAATGACAGATGATTGACCTACTCCATTGAACATTAGGAACAGCCCACAACCACCGGCGGAAGTCATCATGGCGGTAGGCGTTTGCAACCGCGGAGGACATAGCCATAGGCTAACATTGTTGCCAATGGTGGTCGCTGGAAAATAGCTGCGGCTGCTGGAGGTGACAACTGTATATGTAGCAGACGTGACAGCCATGTTCTGCAGAATCACTCACTTGACTCCTGACACTGCTGCCAGCAACACCTCCACCACATGAGCTGCTTTGTGCCACCTCTGGGAGCAATTATGCCACATTCAACAGGTGATACAGCCCCTGCCGTCTCTCCAGAGGAGCTGGAGAGGCTAGTTAATGAGTTCTTACCTGTCAGGAATCCCCAAGGTGCCTCGTGGGTTATCTGTCAGCATCCCCAGGGATTAGGGTTAAATCATGTCTCTGTTCTTGGTTAAAAACCTTCATGTTTCTAAGTAAACATAATGTGCCATGTTACCCAATTGGTTTTTATCAATGCTTGTTTTACCAATGCTTGTTTGCTAATGTGAGCAGGTGTAGACATGTGCTTCTAATTGGGCGTGGTGACTCATCTCAACTGCTTTCCTGGTTGGCTATAAGTAGCAGAGTAGAGCATTCCTCCCTGCTTGGCTTTGTTTTGCTTCCTGATCTCAGCATCTGACTTGGCAGTCCAGGCCCTGCTGTCATCCTCATATTCAGGACTTTTGAGGCAATCCTTTTCTTCGTTTCCTGTACCAGCCGACACCAGGCAGTCCTCCAGCACACCGGAAAAGACTGTATTCTCCAGGGAGTTTGTTCATTGAGCGTTGCGCTTTCCTAGAACAGCTGATGCATTTCAGAACTCGTATTTTGGCAGAGTGCTTATCTTGAAGAGACACATGCATTTCTGAACATTCTACATTATTATTGTAGTTACTTGCCTAAATGTGCTTCAGGAAATCTGCTTGAGCTCAAGTACTACAAAAAAGTGACAGTGCAATTTTAAAAGAGCATTTACATGTCTTTTCTTTCTCTAATAGTATACCTCTTGGATTTAAATTGTGTCATTCATGCCTGTGTTTAAGGTTGGAGGAATTTTCTTTTTGAAGGGTTTTTCACACACCAAACCAAACTGTGCCCCCCTAACTGTTTGAACCCAGAGTGGACATTTGTGTTTCCTGAATCGTTTTTGTTCCTTTTAGTTTAACCCTATGCATGCAGTAAAGGTATATGTGATATAATGAATGCCCTTGTTTGTCTTTCATGTGCATGATAAGTGCAATCACAGTTCTAATTGTAGTGTGCAATAGTGAATCTCTGTGAAGCCAGCCCTAGTGTTGCAGTACTTATTGCTATGGTACTCAGTTTGGGTTTTTAGTAACGCAGTGTTAGTAATTGTGCCAAAGGTTATTATTATCCAAGAGAAGTGCTGGAGCATCCCAGTGTTCTTCTACCGCTCCTGTGCCCATATCAGAGAGAGAGATTCAGTTTCAAGGAAGTTGAGTGCACTAACTCTACTACCACTCTGTCAACAACGACCTCCCCCCCGAAGACACATGGTACATGGCTGGACCATCAAGATGTTGCAGTGTTTTGTCTCTTTCTCTTCCACTGCCCCTTTCCTTTTGGGACACCTGCCGGGGATTCTGTGTCAACCAGGAAGTTCCGAGAGGTTCCAGGAGGTCGGGGCATACCATCGCCCCTGCAGACATCCTGCTTTTCAGGTGAGAGGCCCCATCTCAACACTAGCCCTTTATGGACAGCTCTATGGCTCACAAGAGGAGCAGGTAAGTACCTCATGTGCACAATTTTATATGTACTTCACCATCCTTTTCCAACTCACAGGCTACAATGTGCCCCTGTGTGCCAGTTAGACTTCTTGTGTGCCTGTTGTTGCAGTCTTTTTGTCATCAATGGGATGTAAAATGTGCAGGTATTGGTGGCCAGTGTCATATGTTAAGTTTAGACACATAGGCCCTCATTACGACCCTGGCAGATACGGTATTTTGGAGAAAAGTACTGCCAACAGGCTGGTGGTACCTTTCCTCAAGATAAGACATTGGCGGTTTGGCTCAAGCCAAACCGCCAATGTACCACTCCGTCCGCCAGGCCCAGGCGGCCGTCACTGTCCCACCCGCAGGATTATGACCCCGCCTACCGCCATGGTTTCCGTGGCTTCCTTACCGCCACGAAAATCATGGCAGTAGGCACTATCAGTGACAGGGAATCCCTTCCCTGTCACTGATAGGGGTCTTCTCTGCCCTCCTCTCTCTCCCCAGAGGCCTCCCCCACCCTACCCCTCCCACTCCAGACCGCCCCATGACATACATGCACATTCACGCACCATCATACACACACACATACACACACTCATACCCTCATTCACCCACGCATGCATACATCCATTCACACACACATCCACACACACTGATATACATACAAGCACACACGCATTCACACAACACAAGCACTCACACATCCACACATGCACACACATACCACACGCAACGTACACCCACATTCACGCACACAGACATACACATACACCCCCACACACAGTACCTCCCTCCCCTGTCAGAGCAACCGACTTACCTGATTTCAGGGGGTACTCCAGCAGGAGATGGGATGAGGCACTGCTGCCAGCAGCAGCGTCCGCCAGCAGAACACCGCCAGGCCGTATCATGGATCATGATATGGTCTGCGGTGGTCTACTGGTGTGACGCTGCTGCTGGCAGCACCTTACTTCCGTCTGCCGTCATGACTGTACCCGGAATTCCGCCATCCATCTGGTGGAATTCTGGCTACGGTCATAATATGGTGGTCGGCTGGTACCCACGGCAACGGTCTTTTGGCGGCCGTCGCCGTGGAGGTAGGTGGTTTTTACCGCCACTGTCATAATGAGGGCCATTGTGTTTTGTGAGGTTTTGAGGTCCTAGATCATCCTGGTGTTGGATGCACATACCTAGGTAAGGAGATGTTACTGCCATCTCATGACATCTCTTTCCTCATGATTGGTTGGCTGCACATACCTTGGTAAAGAGATGTTACTGCCATCCCATAACATCTCTTTCCTCATGATTGTAATAAATGTTGGACAACATGTATGTGCATGACAGCATAAGTTTGTATGAATCTTGTACTGGGGCTGGAGAAATAGGAAAGGGGAAAGCGAAAATGCTGATGGAGAGACGTTGACAGTGACGCCTTGGGGATGTTACTGACCAGGGCCGACAGGCAGCGCGTTGCAGGCTGCTTGCGGCCTTGACTCGTGTCCGTATCACCCGGCTCCGCCACCACCAAAAAGTCCCCCCCAATCAGTCGGCCGTAACAATCGGGCCAGACCCGAGTTCCTGGTCATCTGTAATTCCTGCCGGACACCAGTGACTCCACGAGTCGTGTCTCACGGCCCCCTGCAAATCTCACCAGGCGGCCCCCAGAGATCCCCAGATCTACCCAGATCTACCCAGAGACTCACCGCTGCACCACCTGTCTGCAGATCCCCCCCAGAGATCTGGTGTGAGGGCGGTCGGAGGAGAAGTGGAGCACCAGAGAGACCGAGAAACAGAGATGAAGTGAGCCAAGATGAGTGGGGGTTGGGGTATTGAGGGCAGCCCAGGAGGAGCTGATCGTGGGGTGCTGAGGCTGTAGTCAGCCTTGGTTAAGTGTGCGCCCCCAGAACCCAGTGGAGGAGCCCGGCTAGCACTGGGTGCAGCCTGCTGAGGGGCTGGTGAGCCTCACTCCCAACCCTCTCAACCTCAAACCCCACGCCAGCAGAGCGTCCACCTTTCCATCTCCACCTAGCCAGCCACTCGGTCTCTCCCGGCCTTCTGGACCCTGGACTCCCCTTGTGTCCTCCCAGGGCTATCGACACGCCGCTAGATAACTAGCAGTACGTTAACCATAATGATGACGCAAGACCATGCAGGATCTCGCAGAACATTCTTTCTTCAACTCCAGCTTCCTAATTTAAATCTCAAATCTCAAATCTCAGCCCTAATTCAATACGACAGCTGAGCAATGTTCACTGTGCCCCCCCGTTCACCTTGCGCAAAGATAGGGGCAAACGCAGGGGCATCAGGATGAGCCCAGAAAGGCTCCCATACCAACCAAAGTTGCCTCACTTGCTACTATGCACCTAAAAAATATCAAACCTGCTATCCTTTCTCACGAACTGATCTGAAAACAAAGTACTTAATGGGAAGACACATTTTCAACCCAATTTTCACCCCAAGGCCATGCAGGAGGCTGTCAAAAACCCCCTGAAGGAAATCTCAGGGGGTAACCCCAGGGGTTCCATGCTCAATCAGCATACAGCTATGGAGCCCCAGGGCATCTGGGCTGCAGCTGCCCGGAGACCAGAACCTATGCAAAAATGACCTGCTTAATCATCATCAAAGCATAAAGGCACAAAATCAACATTCAACAAAATAAAACCAATAATAACAAAACAGTGCAAACTACCTCAAAGATCAGTTTTAGATTTTTTCAACAGGGCTCCAAAAAACGACACTTCAGCCAAAGTTTATCCTCCTTGCAAGAGCAATTCCTGTGTCAAGGCAGGGGCCGAACAGTGCATAAAAGAACCCCAAGCGCCATCATATAATGGGTCGGTCCTGCTGAATGACAACACAATCATCAAAATATCGTCTAACAGTATTTTAGATAACACACCATCAGTAATAAAGGATTACAGATGCTATGAGTATCAAATCAATCATGGCTGCAGCATTGCCACCTTGCCCAGGACTCCAAATGAGGTAGCCCTTCAGCCAGCTCACAAAACACAGGAAAACAGCACTTGCACCCCTGCGTCCTGTACTATTCAACTACCAAAGACCTCACCAGGAGATACCTGCCAACCAGGAAAGCCCAGGTCAGGACAGACAGGACAATTTGACTCCGAGCACAAACCCTCTATTGAGCTAGAAGGCAGGCTGAGGTCAAGCAACAAAAAGAGATACGTAGGGCCTCATTATCGTTTTCCGCCAGGTGGAGGATTTTGCCACAATGAAAGCAGATTTCTATGCAATGGGACATATCCCCAACATTACTAGGGCTATTGATGGTACACATATTGCATTTGTCCCCTCCCCCAGAGAAATGAACAGGTGTTCAGAAATCAAAAGATCTTTCACTCTATGAATGTGCAGATAGTTTGCCTGGCGGATCAGTACATCTCCCATGTCAATGCTAAGTATCCTGGGTCTGTGCATGATGCCTTTATCCTGAGGAATAGCGGCATCCCATATGTGATAGCGCAACTCCAGAGGCACAGGGTGTGGCTAATAGGTGAGCCTGGTTTCCACCCAGCGGATGTTGGTGTATGGGTCTTAAGGGTAAGTGTGTGGCTAACAGTTGTCCCTCGATATTTGCAGGTGACTCTGGTTACCCCAACCTCTCATGGCTACTGACCACTGTGAGGAATGCCAGGACAAGGGCAGAGGAACGTTACTATGAGCCACATGGGCGATCAAGAAGAATCATAGAGAGGACATTCGGCCTCCTGAGGCTAGGTTTCGTTGCCTCCATCTGACAGGTGGTTCCCTGTGCTACTCACCCAAGAAGGTCTGCCAGATCATCGTGGTATGCTGTATGTTGCACAACCTTGCCTTACGTCACCAGGTGCCTTTTCTGCAGGAGGATGAGGGTGGAGATGGCCGTGTTGCAGCAGTGGACCGTGTGGACAGTGAAGATGAGGAGGCAGAGTATGAGGATGAGGACAACAGAAGTACAATAATTCGACAATACTTCCAATGACACACAGGTAAGACAGTGTAACTTCAAATTTAAATGACTGTTTTGTGTTTGGCATTGTCACAGACAGGCTAATTTTCCCACTTCTATGGTCACTCACTGTACCCTTTGGCATCTCTATTTGCAGATATTTGTGCCCCACTATCGCTCTGGGTGTGTTGACTGCAGCCAACTACAGGTCATTCCTATGTATACATTTCTGTACAGTTGTATTGCAGTGTTTATACCTTGTTAAAAGAATACATAGTTCAATCATTTGACAGACTCCATATTTAAGTGCTAATAAGAAGACGGGGATGTGCAATGGGCTGGGTTGATGGTGGAGGAAAGTCCAGGATGGAGTCCAGGCTATGTGGATCACAGGTGCATTGTCCAAGGGGCCATAGGAAGTGGAGCAATGGCAGTTAAAGGTGGACAGGGTGACAGGGTGGGACACAAGGGTGACAATCAGGAGAGGCTGGGGTCTTGGCAATAGTCTCTGGCTTCTGCTCAGGTCGTAGGGACCATTTGCGGGGTGGTTCTCCTTCTGCAGGGGGAGTGGTGCTGGTGGCCTGTTGGTCCTGTGGCGGGTGTCCTGTCCACTAGCGGCAGTGAAGGTGGAGGGCTGTTCATTGGTTTGGCTAGTGGTAGGGGCCCGGTGGTGTGTAACTGCCTCCCTCATAGTGTTGGCCATGTCTGCCAGCACCCCTGCGATGGAGACCAGGGTGGTGTTAATGGACTTCGAGTCCTCCCTGATCCTCAGGTACTGTCCCTCTTGCAGCCTCTGGTTCTCCTGCAACTTGTCTAGTATATGGCCCATCGTCTCCAGGGAATGGTGGTATGCTCCCAGGATCTTAGTGAGTGCCTCCTGGAGAGTCGGTTCCCTCAGCCTGCCTCCCCCTGTCACACAGCAGTCTTCCCAGCTTCTCTGTTGTCCTGTGCCTCTGTCCCCTGAACTGTGTGCCCACTGCCACTGACCCCATGTCCCTGATCGCCCTGTGTTTGTGTGGTGGCCTTGGGTCCCTGTAGTGGTGGACACACTGCTGATTGACGTGTCCTGGGGACAGAGGTATGGTCCAGCTGGGTGTGTACTGTGGTGGTGTTTCCTGAGGGAGGAGGCTCTGTGGTGGTATGGGACTTTGCCTGAGTTACCGACTGTCCGAAGATCCCTGATGGGCCAAGTTGGTCATCCAGATCCAGGCATCCATGGCTTCTGTCATCAGTGTGGGCTTCTTCTGGGGGGGGGGGACTGGATGTTGCTGGCACCTCCTCTCAGGTGACGTTGGCTGGGGGACCTGTGGGGACGTAAATGCAGTGTTATTGTTTCTGCGTGTGACACCTTGTGCATGGGTACGTTGCCCTCTAAGTTTGTTATTGCCCTGACAGCTTTGCCTTGTGTGAGTAGTTATTTGATAGGCTTGCTGTTTCCATCTAGTGTACATGCTTTGGTGATAGGTGTCCATGCAGGTCTGTGATGGGTGTCCATGTGTTCGTGTTGCATACAGGGCTTGGTATTGGGAGAGGTGAGTTGTGATAGTGGGTGTGTAGGAGGTGGTGGAGTGATGGGAGGGTGGGGGTTTGTGATGGCATGCAGGTAGGGGGGGTTGATAGTAATAGAGATTTGACTTACCAGAGTTCAGTCCTCCTCCTACTCCAGCGAGTCCCTCAGGATGCATGATTGCCAAGACTTCCTCCTCCCATGTTGTTAGTTGTGGGGGAGGAGGTGGAGGTCCACCGCCAGTCCTCTGTACAGCTATTTCATGTCTTGCTGCTGTGGAACGCACCTTCCCCTGTAGGTTGTTCCACCTCTTCCTGATGTCATTCCTTGTTCTAGGGTGCTGTCCCACGGTGTTGACCCTGTCCATGATTCTCTGCCATAGCTCCATCTTCCTAGCAATGGATGCCTGCTGCACCTGTGATTCAAATAGCTGTGGCTCTACCCGGATGATTTCCTCCACCATGACCCTCAGCTCCTCTTCAGAGAATCTGTGGTGTTGTTGTGGTGCCATGGGTGTAGTGTGAGTGGTGTGGGAGAGGGCGTGTGGGGTGATGTATTGGGGCAAAAACGGCACAAACTTACAAAATACAATTGTATTTTGCAAGTTTACGCCGTTTCTGCGTCAAAAAATGACACAAATGCGGCGCTAAAAAAGTATAAATATGGGCCATAGTCTTTTCTCCTTTCAGCATTCGAAAAATACAAGTTTTCATACACAGTCATTCCCAGAAACCTTTCAGGGTAAAAGCACTTTGGATTATATCTTCGCCTCAGAGGTAATCATTAAATGCCTGGTCTCCTTTGAAATCTTACAAGTAAACGCCAGCGATCATCTGCAACTCATAGTGAGCATCAAATCAGATATAAAATGCATGGAAACACAAAAGTTAGTAGGAATTTTACGAGGAGAGGAAGAATCACAACTAATCAGGTGGATAAAATGGGGTCCGGTTGCAACTCGGCTATACAGCTCATGGATGAAACTAAATGGCCCCACAATGCTGAGAACGACTTGCGATACACTTCGGACTAACTGGTCGGATATCACCGACAGTGTCTTGCAACATGCAGGATCATCACACATTTCACTTCAATAAAACCCTCTCTCAACCACCCATAAAGCGAAGCAAACTGAGACTTGGTAGATTGAGAGCACATTGCAATAAAACTAGGAATGCTGTAGAGAAAATGGCGCTAACCATAAAATTACGGGAACACATTAAACAACATAAACAGCTGATTTGGTTGTTAAAACATAAACATGCGGAAAAGGAGGCTGTCCATATCTACTCATTGATGGGAAAGCACAATCATGCTGATTTATAGAGATACATTAAAAACAAGCTGGGACAGAGAAATCCCTGAATCAATGCAATAAATGAAACAGAATGGATGAAATATGTTAAGAAACTGTACACAGATAACTCATTGTTTTCCAACATCAGCTGGTTAAACCTGGCACAATTGATACCCTCCTCGCAAAGGACTTTGCACCTGCACCAAGGGAAGTTTCTATCATCCTGCAAAATATGAGATCATCAGGGGCCCCTGGTCCAAATGGCATCCCTGCACAAGTCTTCAAGGAAAACAAAGAGCTGTGGTCCCCAGTTTTGACGGCACTCTACTGCTCTTGTCCGGAATCAGGTGAAATACCCCCAGCTTGGAGAGGCTCCATACTGCACCCAATTTTTAAAAAGGGGGACAGACATGACCCAGCCAACTACCATCTTGTCGCCCTATTAGACATCGAAGCAAAAGGCTTTGCCTCTGTCCTTTTGGATGAACTACAAAATAGGGCTGAGGACAATGGGGTAGTATCTCTCTGCCAAACTGACTTCAGGGCAAAATCCTCAACCATGGATAACGTAGTGGCTCTCTCATTTCTGATACACAAAGCAACTACTAAAAAGACTCCTCCACTATATGCATGCTTTGTAGACTATTCTGTAGCATTTGATGCAGTGGACTGGAACCGACTATGGTGGAAGCTCCAAAGCTGGGGAGTTCCAAGCAAACTACTAAGGGCCATAATTTTACTTTACTCATCAACCTGGGTAAGAGTTAAGCTATCGAACTCTGCCATTAGCAAGTAGGTCCCCACTACCAGCAGGCTAAAGCAAGGTTGTGTGGTCGCGCCTCTGCTATTCAAACTATACACAGCAGACATGTCACGAGCCCTTTAACATGCACACCTGATACCACCAAAAATTGGGAATCTCAGGCTCACCCTCTGGCAATATGCAAATGATATCGTCTTGCTGGACCACTCAAAAACTGGCCTACAAAAAGCACTCACTCCTTTGTATGACTATAACATTGCAAATAAAATGACGGAGAATCCCTCAAAAACTAAAGAAATAATCTTTAGTGGGCCACAGGAACACCGGCACCTCAACTGGAAAATGGGACAACTTAACTTTTTTCAGCACAGACACCTACAACTATCTGGGCGTCTTCCTATCGCCTAAGGGAAAGCGTAAAGTTAACCTTCATCACTTGAAGGCAAAAGCTGATTTCATAATAACTAGACTATGCCAGTCACACAAAACCATGGAAAGCCCAACCGCCAGATCAATCCTTCAAGTACTGACAGCTTTCAACCAGCATTAAACTATGGCCATGAATCCTATCCAGGTCATCTTACTGCGCTGATAGATAAGCTTCAAGTGAAAATCTATAAAAGAATATTCAAGCTCCCACAATATCTAAGGAGTAATCTGATAAGGTTAGAATATGGGTTAGAAGGACAAAACTGGGCACATATATGAGCTTTCCTGAAGTACTACCACTAATTAATCATGGCACCTACTAACACTCTGAAATCATTCCTTCATCACATCTTTGAAACAAAGTCAAACCCATGGTCACAATACTTAACCACAGCGCTAACAGGCCTACAAGTTGATCAGGCTGCACTGATAAAACTGTCACTGTCACAAATATCCATCAAGACGATCTTGAAAAGAGACACAAAAATCCTTTCCGGAGCATGTGATCTAGGAAAATTGAGCAACACAGCGGTGCAAAGAGCAGTAGCTGCATCCTGTAAGAGTGATACACAACATCTGGCACCCCAGCCCTACTGAGCTTGCACAATCAGGAAGGCCTGCATGACAAACATTGCCTTTGCCAGACTGCTTGGCCTAAAAATAAAGGAACTGAATCCAAATTGGCACCAGTATAAACTGTTGCAGACTTTGTGGCTATAAAACAGAGACATGTATTTACCTATTATGCTGCTGTCTGGCACTGCTGAATGCACAACGCACTTTACTAAGATCTCTCTTCCTCTGCTATGACATAAGCTCTTGCTCTGAGGCTAGAATTGTGGTATTCACTCTAAAAGAACCAGTAAAGCTGGCCAAATTTGTTATTTTAAAAAGTATGACGCAAGAAATATACCAAGCTCTGATATCTATTGCTGCACCTCTTATTTTTTTTTTAACTTTATTAGGCTTCAATTTTACCAATCTTACAAATTAAGAAGTGTGATTATTGTTTAATAGTGGCACAGTATTTGTATTATTAGTTGATGTCTGTAACTTGGTACATTATGTGTTCCTTTTGCAAAGATTTTAAGTAATCACGCAATAAAGTTTTTTGAATTTTTGAATTTTGAATTTGAATCTTGTACGAGTCATTTGAGAATTATGTGGGCAATGTGTATAATGCCACAGATCTTTCAAATCACACCTGGCCTTGCTAAGCTGTTTTTGGAAGGCATATCATAACTCACTGTACCCTTCAGGTTGCTACACATACCTCATACTAAATTTCTGATGGCCACATGATATATTGTCATGCATGGACGTGATTGGAATGGAGTGCCATGTAGGTTCTGTATGCTCAGCATGCAGAAACCAGGGCCTGTCAAATGTATCTCCCAGTATGGGACCTAGTCCAGTCTGTAGGAGTATTACTATAGCTATGCAACAATGGCAATGTGCCCACTCCCTATACTCCAGCAGATCCTGGCATCTGGCCAATATGGCGCCTAGTGGAAAAACCTGCCCTGAATGCCTCATTCCCTTGACTAGATTAGGAATGGGTGCAGAGGTAAATCATTCAAATAGTCCATATGTGCATTATGCATCATTGTGAATGTGTGCCTTAGACTCCTGACAGGTCCCTTACTCCCACAGCTCTGTTGTCACCTTCACACAGGTCATATTTGTTCTGTACAGGCTTATTGTATAATTGACAATACCAAAGTACAGACAGTGTGCTGATTCCAGGGAGGCCATGATGTGTGACTCAGTAGCTTGGTCACATAGCAGAAATTGTACAATGCATGCCTTTGTATGTTGGATGCCATCTCTGTAGTATAGACACATGTATCCAAAGGACTGTTATGTAGTACAGGTACATACCACAGAACCCCCCCTTGAAGTGGCATGAGTCTGCATCTGTTATTCCACATGTCCACACACCCACCACACCAGCACCTAGATTGTTACTCAAGTGTAATGGTGAGGTTTGTACTAAGGCAGTTGCCTGTAAGGGCTCTATGCAGTGAGTCGGTCTCACAGAGTATGAATGTGTGGGCCCAGTCATGCCTAAGGGGTTTACCCTTCAGAAGCCACATAGGTATGTAGTGTTTCATTGTGGTTCACATCACAGTATAGGTTGCTGGAGCAGGGGCTACCTGATGTCAGTAAGCTTGCTTAATCTTTGTAGGCCATGAGCAATGCAAATACACATGTTTATAGTCATGTCCCTGTACTTATGGGCTTGTGGTTCACACTTGTGTGGTGTTAACAAATTGAAAAGTTCTAGTTTGGTGTTTCTGACGTATGTGACTCAGCCATTTGTGACAAAAATGTGATTGTAATCTCTTGATTTGTTTTTTTTATCCATGCAGGTCAATGCCCATCAGAAAAGGGATTGATGGAGAGCCATCGCCAAGAAGATGCGGACCCTGGGGGTCCATAGACTGGTGGAGCCCCACTGTCAGAAGAGGTGGGAGGACCTGAGACGATGGGCCTGGAAGATCGCGGAGGTCCAGCTGAGGATGACCTCACAACATGGGCAGGGTGGCTGTGGGACCATGAAGCCCCCCTAATGGCCCGCATTCTGGCTGTGGCCTACACAGACCTTGATGGGCGTTTGAGGACAGCAAAGCATCCACAAAAGGGTGAGTACAGGTCATATTCCTGCCCCTCACATTTCCTAGTTAATGTGTTAGGTTCTGACAGCTCCCCCTGATGATTAGGGATAAGCCATGTAACACAGTAGATGAGTGAGTGTTTTTGTAGCATGTCAAGTGTTGCATAATGATGTGTCTTTCCTATTGGCCCAGGGACCTAGGACACAACTGTGTTCAATCCACAAACAATTTGCTCTCCAGGGACAACGTATAGATGTGTACAGTGATCAATCAAGTAATGTTTACTGCTATAGTGGGTGCAATATCTATGCAACAGACCACTACTCCTCAGTGCTATAGGTCAAAAGAAAGGTAGTGATGGATCACAGTCCTCAGCCATGTGTCGGGTAAATGAATATATTGGCCTCTGCCACCCAGAGGCTACTTGTCTTCAGCGTATGATGGGTGCTGGTGTCTCACTACTCTCTGTAATGTGAAGATGATTATCATACATGTGACTGCATACATTCTTTTTAGGTGAAGCTATAGATCACTAGTTTCCCTTGGTAAGTGGGGAATGTCCATTGAAATGATTTATGTGCCATCACTGTTGACAACATTCCCTGTGCCTACATCTCAGCATGTGTCCCTTTCCTTTCAGAAAAACATTTGTAAGCTGTTGTTTCATGGATGGCCTACCTGTGTTGAGGGGATCATTTCTACATTCCCTTACATATATGTGCATGCAAATTGTGTGTGGAATAGGACATTTACTATGAGGGTACATTTCATGTTGTGCCACATACAGCAGCGAATCACCATTAATTCTTGGCTGACACACACCCTCACCCGTCATTGCATGTTATTTTGCATTTTATTTTGCATGTACAAGGGCAGTAAGGGCCATGACAGGTAGGCCTAGAGATTTTACCCACAATATGCATTTCCATGCCATTGATGTAGAATCATGCATCAAAGTGCTCTGCACATGTGAAATGTAAGGGGGGGGGGGTAACCTGACTGTTGGCTTGCATCATGAAGTGACTTCCAGTTATGCTGGAAACACATGTGTTCGGGTACAAGCATTCATGCGCATACATCTGGGTTTGCAAGAACAAAATAGAGACAATGGTGTAGCTTCCAAATCGGGCAACATGTTGAGGGCCTTCTACAAGTACTTGCAAATCTCTGGGCCTCTCTAATATCCAAGGGACTAAAGGCATCTACTGATGCACTCACGATATGTCATTGTAAGGGTACCAGACATTAGTGGTGATTTCCCTGGGACTTACTGATTCATTGGTTGTGGATTTTAGAGACATATTTCCCTGACATTTTGCACATTTTGTCTACAGTGTACATTTCCATGCCAAAAGTGTGGCATATCTGAGCAACATTAGTACCATTTCTACAATCTTTTCCTTAAGACCTGCAGGTGGCACAAGCAAACCATTCATTAAACAATTATTGTTTTCATGTGTGAGCTCAGAGAATAACTTTGTAAATCTTCTGAATTTTTTTTAAGACATCCTTCTCTGATGTAAAAGAGAACTTTTTTCAAAACAACATCCCCACGCATCGCTATCTCCCACTCACTTTCTAAAACCTTATTATTAACACCCTATATGGCATCTATGGTGGCAACTACACACTTGTGATCCTCAAGAACTGAATCATGCACTTGCAAATTGGGTAAAGAAAGATGATTTAAAAAGTCTGCACGGATGTTCCTGCCACCTTGTATATACTTAACTTGCATGTCATATTCTTGCAACTTGGATAATAGGCAAACTAATCTAGCAGACAATTTGCCCAACCCACTTCCTGACAAGAAATACACAAATGGCTTGTGATCAGTAAATACCAAAAAAGATTTTCCCCATACTTAGGCTTTACATTTTTGCCCAGTGCATACACAAGCCAACGCTTCACGCAAAATTGTGCTGTATTTAGACTCTGCATCTGTTATTGTTCTAGAGGCAAATGATACTGTTACTGCTTTACCTTCTACAAATTTCCCAATCAGAGAACCCACAACCCCCACGCTAGTAACAACAGAATTACAAACCTTGACAGTTAAAATCAAAAGACTGGAGTGCTGGAGCGTTTAGAAGTTTTTTTATGTTCTCAAAAGCATCATTGATTTCTTTTGTCTAAACAAATGTGACACCCTTTCTAAGAAGATTCTTCGAGGGTTGTACCAAAAACGCATAGCCAGGAGCAAAAAGGCATAATATTCACATAATCCTAAGAAAGAACGTAATGACTCATTATCATAGGGTGGTGGAGCTTTTTGTATTGCCTCTAAATTGCTTAACTTTGATTTGATACCCTCAGCTGAAATGGTGTGTCCCTAATATTCAACTTCATGCATCAACTGGTTACATTTCTGTGGTCTCAATGTCATGCCTCTTTCTCTAAGATTACGAACAACCTTTTCAAGCATCTCAATATGTTCCACTTTGCTCTTAGTGAAGATCAAACTATCATCTTGGAAAGCTTGTACACATTTTAAACTTTTTAAACTACCAAACAGTGTGTCCATCCTTCTTTGGAAAGCACTGGCAGCTGACGCCAATCCAAAAGGCAGCCTTAGGTATTTAAATACCCTGATGAAGTATTACAAAAGTTACATTTTGAGACTCTCCTCTAAGAGCAATATGGTGACAAGCAGAAGTAAGGTCTATGTTCAAGATTACTTCGACCACTAATATTAGCCAACATTTCTTGAATGTGTGGTAGAGGGTGACAATCAACAATGATATTTTGATTTAAAGATCTCAAGTCCACACATAGCCTCAATTAACCAATTTTTTTTTTTTTTGCGAGAGCCAATATAGATGCTGATTCTGAGTCATTAGTTGTCTGTATCCCGCTATCAACACACAATTTGTTTAATATAACTTTGAACTTATCTCTAACACTCAATGGAATTGGACAAACTTTATGTATAATTAGACAAGCATTTTTTTCAACTTGATACAATGTTCAAATCCCAACAAATTTCTGATCTAATTTTCAAACACCTCTGGAAACTGCTTCACCATAGTCATAAAACATCTTCTGTGGTGTCAATAGCACAAACAGACATTTCCCATAAGACAATAGGTTCAGCATGACCAGGACATAAAATAATACCAGGTTTCGCAAGATCTTTCCAGCCACCTATATCTCATTCTTTTAACAGCTACATAAACCTTTGTTATAATTTGTCTTCCAGAGCATTCCAAATTTCCATCAAAACAACCTATCAGCTCAATGTCAAACTCTCTGAATGCTTCAGGGTTAATGTCTCTTTTTTTTAGTTTAAAATCCTTCGGCCACAACCTGAAATATATAGCATCAGCCAATATGGTTACTGGCGCACCAGAATCAGCCATAACTAGCACACACCTACTTTCAACACTTGCTTATACTAAGCTACCCTCAATTTTCTCTACCGCATTTTTGTCACTTAATGTAAGCAGCACATTGTTAAATTTGTTGCATACTTTTCTTTACTTTATTAGTGTTTCCCCTCTGCACATGCCCTTGCATTTGTCCACACCTCTTGCACACTGAATGGAAGTGGCCCATCTTCCTACAAGAGTAGCACCTGTTCAGTATCAGGCGTGTAGAAGAATTACTTAAATGACAAAACGAACCACAGCAGAAACAAGTAAGCTGCCCTCTCTTCTTAGCCTTAGTATTCACAACATGCACACACTCATCTGATATACACACAACAGGACAACGTTCTTAATTGCTGACTAATGCCCGAGAAGAGACAATGGATCTCTCAATGCCTTTAGCCAAGTCAATTACTTCTGACAAAGTTGGGTTTCTGCAAGTCTATGAACGTCTCCTGTGTTTTTTAGAATAACAATTAAAAACAAATTGGTCACATATGTTTATATATCCACACAATTTTAAAACCTCACAAGTTGATGCTAACACCTGCAGAGCAGCAATAAACTCTTTCACTGTCTCATTGCTACCCAGCTTGCGCTTGAAAAAAATGTTACTTTACAATAATACCCCTGTGTCCTCTGAATATTGCCCGCACAACTGTTCTTTTTTTCCTCATATACATTCCAACAAACATTTTCACCTGTAGGAGTAGGTGCTGCAGGCAAATTGACAAATACCTTCTGGCCAGCAATGCCAGCAATACCCAAATGATCAATAAGAAGGGCTAACTAGTGCTCCACACATATCCAACAACATAAATAGCCACCAAGTAATTCTCAAATATACCAGCCATTGCCTCCATTTTACAGCTTGCTTCCCAGTATTTTGAAGAAATGGCGAAGGTTGCCAACATTGCTACTAGAGGCCATTCTAGGAGGTACTAAAGTGCAAATAAAGAAAGCACAGCTAACAGAGAAAATAAAAAATATATATAATGAATGACAGGTGTGCGAATGACAATAGGGCTATAACACAGTGTCGCAATATAACGGTTACAGTACTTTCAAAGAGGAACAAAAAGCCCTAAAGTCAGCCAGTACACAGTAGAACTTTGATCCAATAAATCATCAAATGTTAGTAACCACGCCAGGAGAGATCATTCTGCAATGTACCAACGGACAGGAGATGATGAAGACAATTTGATACAATTATGTGTAGTGTAGGCTAAATGTCCTTTCCCAGGACTTGAACAATAGAGGCACTGACTAAAGATTTGTATGCAACAATTTTGCTACCTGAAGAGCCAGATGATGTTCTCATTGCAAGAACAACCAATCAGTTTTATGGGACATAAAGCGTATGCAAAATTAGAGATTTGGTGAACAAAAACTATAGGTTAGAGTCATAACTTCCGACGGACTGACCAATTAGCCTCCACCATCGTGGAATGTACTGGGAGACCCTACTAAAAAGTCATGACAGGGGGTGTAAAATCAGAACTGCGAGAAGAAAGTTGATGATGTCAGCAGACTCTGTCTGAGGTGCTGACAATTGGGCTTATACTTTGTGAACTTGATCCGTAGCTGACCGTTGATGACCTGAGGACAAAGACTGACTTGTTGCTAATCCATCCTGGATAGGTAGCTATGAAAATGTGACTGAATAATTTTGTGCCTTTTCTTTTAGGGACCAACTGCGCTGTTTCTTTTATAGAAATTCTCTCTTACGTAGATTTCTCCAAATTGATGTTTTTCTCTAAATTATTTTCGCATGAGCCCCCATGCTAATGCTAATCTTGGTTAGGTAGGCTGTTAGGGGTGACGTGGACAGTAATAAATGACTGATGAACTTTATTGCTGAATTACATTGTTAATGCTGATATTCATAGCTTATGTTGTTGCTTGGTCGCATATGTTTTTTCCAAGAGATAATGTCTTATCACTGATGAATTAATAAAGAATTGATTGAATAGATTTGAACTAACTGATGACTTAGAATTGTAATCAATAGGGAATGAAACTTGTTAACCTTTTCCATGAGTGATGGTTATTTCTGATTAATATGGTTTTCTTTTTGGTTTCTTAAGTGTTTGATATTGAATAATGTTGTTGATTACTGGTTCAGTGATCACTGCTTGACTAGGATACTCCATGCGATTCAAAAGGTTCATTGACCTATACGTGTCCCCTTGTAAGTTTACTTATTAAGGACTGGGCGCGCAAGCAGTTTTTGGTAGCAGCTTGATGGTTAGTTTCCTTGGGGAACTAGTTATGTGGTGATTACTGGTTATGGTAGTAGTTTAAGTTAGGGTTAGTTGTTCGCATTTTATGAGGTTTGAATTTTGTTTTTTTGAAATGGCAATGGTAGCAAAGATGATGTTCCCTTAAACCCAGAAATCACTTTCCCAGCTCCTGGATCCTGCTAGTAAAGTTGGGTATGTTCTCTGCGTGTTTTTGAGATAATGTGAAGTGGTAGGTTGCACAGGCTCAAGCAAATCACAGGTGAATTGTGAGGTATGTGAGGTATAGTAGGGAGTCTGCGTACTCCAGTTGAGGTTAGTAGGAGTGTGCGTACTCCGTAGTATGAGAGTAGGGAAGTCATCAAACTTCACATGTGTGTGGCGCTTTCTGCTAAAAAATTGTCCACGTGGTTGTTGATGTACGGACCCTGCATGGTCTAAGACTCCGGAGTATATTGACAAGTGTATGAGACACTTGGTTATATGTTGTAATCTGTATGGTTTAGTAGGTTGATCGGGCGTGGTCAACAAGTCGGTGTGTGTGATAACTGGGTCAAAGAGATTTCGACTGAGAGCTCTATGAACAGACCCATTGATCAGTTGAGAGTAAAATTTGCGGGCCGAATTTTGCTTGCGAATGTGGGAGACTGAGAAAGAGGAATAGCTATATGAGCCAAGGGAGCCATTAGTGAAAATCCGTAAGGTCTCTGAAGCAATTGTGTCCCTTCCTATAGTAAACCAGCAGGTTTGTTTTAGTTATTGGGTTTTGGTAAGTGCTCAAAATAATATGCGTTAGTTGTGTGAATAGAGTTAAGGAGAACAAGCTGCAAGACTTTGTCAGCGCTGTGTTTGAGTGTGACATCAGAGTGTGCCGCACTGGGATAGGTTGGTTAGCAAGAAGAGCCGCGACCGGATTGGCAGCAGTCCGTAAGAGGCAATTGGTTGAGTAAGCAGGTGAAGGGAATCTTGGGAGTAAAAGTCATTTCATTATTGAATTAAAAGCAGACAAAACAGGCAACATTAAGTTTTTCAAGGCATTTAAGAGTGCGATGAAGGGCAAGACTTACATTAAGGCATCAGTGGGGGAGTCGACCCCACCAGAGGATTCTCCGGCTTATATTGTCATGGCAGAGCGAGGTGTAGCACCGTGTCTATGGTTAAAGCAATGGTGCAAGTTAACTAAAAATCAAGGGTCTTTAGCATTTCTGGAGCATGGTACATTTAATTTGAGAATATTGGAGCCATTAACGAGACAGCACAGTTTGAAGCTTTAGCGATTTGGGAGCTAGTGGCCAGACAGCAACAAGAGATGAAGTTCAAGAGGAGGATGAAGCGAGTAGAAAAGTCTTTAGCTGAAGCTAGATGGGATTAGGAGCAAAAGAGATGGAGAATGGTGACACTACAGGAGGTTAAATTGTTCTGTGGTATTGCAGAGGAGGATGAGGCAGAGAAGGAAAATAGTGCCAAGGAGGACGAGAGTGGGGGAAAAAGAAAAAGAGAAAGCCCTATGTAGATGATGATGATGATTCTGATGTTGAGGATCTCATTAAGCAGTTGTTGAGAGATAGACCTCCACCTTCAACAACCTATGCAGGCGTCCAGGCACTAATGCTACTGTCCCTACAGCTGACCTGGCACAAGCCCAGGGAGCCGAGGGAGCTGTACAGGCAGAAGGTGGACAGATACCAGGGGTAGTACAGAGTACACCTAATGCAGGAACTACTACTGTAGTTCAAGCGCAGATACATCCACCTTCAGTGCAGAGAATTTATCCAGTTGTGCCGGTTGTTGAGACAGTCTCGAACATCATGGTGCTGAGGGAGCAGGTGCTTCCGAGGTCAATGCTGATTCAGACAGAGCCGACACCAATGTTGTTGCCTTCAGCCCAAGAACAGGGTCTACCGAAGTTTACACCACTGTCAGGAACACAGTCAGATATTACCCCAGTTATGAATCAGGCAATGGGGGTAATATTCCCGCACGTTTGCAAGTGCTAGAGCTGCTCCAGATCCAATATCGCTACCAATTACTGTTGGTCCAGCGATACCCTTATTTGCACAAAAGAAACCAGACACAGGGGAACAGTGTGAAATGTCACAGAGCCTCGTAAGGAGGGGAGTGAATGATACTGCGCAGCTAATGTCATCTGTAGTACAAACTTTCAATGGATCTAGACCTCTCATGGATCTTAGTCCACTTGTAGCACTTCCAGATGCAGTGAATGGCCCGAATGCGAGTCAGAGTTTGAGACTTCTGACACCGCAAACTTCTGGTGCAGTGGTACAACAGCTACCAGTGCCGAATGCAAATAACATTTCATTGCAGGGATTGTCAGCTCAGCAATTAAGTGAATGGTTAGACAGTCTAAACACTCCTCATAATGCATCCAAGGGTGAGGATCAGATAAGTCGCGTTAGGATGAATATAAAAGCCACTGAATTAGTCAAGGGAACAATGGGTGTGAACAGATTAGAATCTTACACAGAGGAAGAGCTGAGGTATTTATGCCCAAAGATTACAAGAGAAGTGAGTAAAATACATCAAAAGCTAGCAGAGTTAGCAGAAAAACATGACATTGACATTGAGAAGACGAAGCATTTGAAACGCAGCTACTGATTAGATTTTGAAGCAGAGGATTTCAAACACATGCGATCAGCAGGAATGAAGGCACACCTAAGAGAACTGTTGCAGAGTGCACAGATTTGGGGAGAATAGAGAAGTAGGAAGGTAGAATGACAAAGAAAAATGATAAATGAAAACGGGATTCCCAAGAAGGGGCGGAAGGAGTTGACAAAGGGGGAATCAGTCAAGATGCTTTCCATGACAGAAATCCCAGGAGGGCAGTTTGGTCATGTCCCGTGGCACAGGAGTGACATATTGTTATTCACAAATGATTATCCAAAATTCAGAGAGAAGCCAGTTGAGTGGTATCAACAGACATAGAGATTTGTGAAGCTTTCCAAATTTTTGTGGGAAGACTTGAACAGGTTATTGGAAATAGTGGTGCCAGCAGATTTATGGGTTGAATGTAAGAGGGCAGTAGACTGGCCAACAAGTGAACCGGAAAGGGATAAAGTAACAGGTGCACCTTCACCTGAGGTAATGAAAAATTATTATAAGGTGATTGAGTTCCTGAAGACAAGGATTTCTCCCAAAAATATTGATTGGCAGCGGATTGATAGAACAGTATCAGAATCAATACATACCTACTAAGAAAGATTGTTGAATGCATTCAAGAAATACAGTGGTAAGGAAGCAATTGAGCCGAAAGATATGTAACATTTTGTGTTCTGGGTTGTCGAAAGTCTGAGACCAGAAGTAGGGCAGATGATTATAAAATCATTTGATTTGCTGGCAAGCAAAGCTAATGGATGAGGTGTTGCAAAATGCGAAGTACTGTAGTGATGAAATTGAATTGAAACAGAAAAGTTGAAAGAAAAAGCGATGAGGATGCAAATAAAGGCAGCTCAAACAGGAGTGAGGGGAGCTTTAGTACCGCCTATACCGCCACAACAGAGAGCTGTTATGTTCCAACCTCAAGTGAGGGGTAGGGGGCTTGGAACAGATATGAAGCGTGGTCCGGATTTAGGGACTGTGGTTGTTCAGAATGACATGCAGGGAATGAAAAATATGTTACTGTGTCATTTGTGGAGAAACGTGGGACACTGGAAGCGGGAGTGTCCGTTGATGGCGCAGGATGGTGTGGTTCAGCAAGGTGACGTCAGTACATTTCAAACTGTGAAAGTCCCAAGAATGAAATGATTTATTCCTAATGCTCAGAATCAAGGACAGAACTTCCTACCAGTGCATGCAAATGCAGGTGCCGCGTGCACAATTTGCTCGATTACCGTCAGTACAGCAGCAGATCCCCGTGGTACCTAGACAGCAAATGTAAATACCTCAAGCCCCGATGAAACAGCAACAGGTGATGCTTACTCAGCAGGTCACAGGTCAAAGACAAGACAATAGTAATAACACAGTGCACCAGTTTCCATTTTACAGTGAGGATGAAATAAATGAAGAATGGATGAGTGATATTTCGGATGAAGGAGCCTGTATGGTTGTTGCATCCTTAGGGGTAGATCAGAGAGGGCCTTTTGTAAAGGGAAAAGTGATGGGTTACAAGGTCTCATTCTTTGTTGATATGGGAGCTACGCGCTCTACAGTAAGAAGCATAGAAGTCCCAAATTTACCTTTTTCAGGCAGGACAGTTCAAGTCGTGGGAGTGGAAAACAGACAGTTGACAAAGCCAATCACGGAGCCAGTGCAGGTTGAAATTGGACATTGTTTGGGAATGCATAGATTTGTAGTGTGCGACTCAAGTCCCGTATCCTTATTGGGTGGAGACTTAGGCCCATATTTATACTTTTTTTGCGCCGCATTTGCGTAATTTTTTGACGCAAAAGCGGCGCAAACTTGCAAAATACAATTGTAATTTGTCATTTTGAGCCGTTTTTGCGTCAAAAAGCGGCATAAATGCAGTGCTATAAAGGTATAAATATGGGCCTTACTGTGCAAGACCAAATGCTCCATCAATTGTTCAGACACAGGGATAGAGGTCCAGACAAACAGTGATGATGAAGAAGAGCAGGCAACTGCAATGATAGTTAACAATGCCTACGAGAATACCCATTGATTGAATTTTTCCCAATGTTTACTGTGAAAGAATTGCATGCAGATTTACAGGGAACTGTGAAGGAAGAAGTGTGGGATCTGACAGGAAAGGAAGTAGGCCTAATTAAGGGAGTGGAGCCGATTAAAATCACTTTGAAGCCGAATGTAGTGTTCCCGCAGCTTCCATAGTATAACACGGCACAGGATGTTTTGATGAAAGTGGCACAAATAATCGGAGACTTTGTGAAACAAGGAGTTTTTAAAGAAGTGTTGAGCAGCCCATGTAATTCACAGATAATGGGTTTGAAAAAGCGATGTGGGAAAGTACGAGTTGTACAGGAATTATGAAAAGTGAATGACATGGTGGTTAAGTGTTGTCCGATAGTGCCCATTCCAGCAGTGATACTGTTTCAGATTCCTTGCGGTGCAGAGTGGTTCACAGTAGTAGATGTGTCACAAGCTTTCTTTTCTGTGCCTCTTCATGAGGATAGTCAGTTTCATTTTAGTTTCAAATTCCGAGACAGAGTCTACACCTGGTGCAGGCTCCCACAAGGGTATACGGAGTCACCATCACTGTTTAATCAGATCCTGAAAAAGAATCTGGAGTTGTTGGACTTGCCATCCCAATCGACTTTGGTACAATACATTGATGACTTGCTAATTGCATCCAGAACAAGAGACGAGTGTAAACATGACTCAATTGCCCTGTTGAATCATTTGGGAGAGTTTGGACATAAAGTCTGCCCTGTGAAATTTCAGTATTGCCAAAAGTCAGTGAAATATCTGGGACACCAGATTGAAAATGGATTGAGGAGAATTTCCAGGGAGAGAATTACCATGATACTGCAGAGAAATCCCCCGACTTCACAGAGAGATATCAGAATGTTTCAGGCGATGGTTGGGTATTGTAGACAGTGGATTCCAAATTTAGCTGAAATTGCAAAACCCTCACAGCAGTTGACACATAAGTGAGTTACAGATCCCATTACCCTAGATGAGGACCAGATGAAAGCATTCACCGAATTGAGAGAGAGTTTGTGCAGAGCTCCAGCGTTGGGAATGCCTGATTACACAAAGCCTTTTACATTGTTTTGTCATGAAAGTGATGCTTGTTCTTTGTCTGTCTTGACACAGGTCCATGGAGGTACTTATCGCCCAGTAGCTTATTTTTCAGCTACCTTGGACCCAGTTGCAGCAGCTTTACCAGGTTGTCTGCGCGCAGTAGCCGCAGTTGGTCAAAGTCTTTCCCAATGTGAGGGGGTAGTAATGGGATACCCTTTGACGGTAATGGTACCACATTCTGTTGAGATTTTACTGACAAGGATAAAAACACACTATTTGACGGGAGCCAGACTGACACGGTATGATACATCATATTGGGTGCTCCAAATGTAACATTGAAAGATACACAGTGCTGAATCCAGCAACATTACTTCCAAGTGACACTGTTGAAATTGAAAAGGAGGAAGATATTGAACATGATTGCCTTGAGGTAACTGAGCTGTGTACAAAACTGAGGCCTGACCTTCGAGACACACGTTTAGAGGAAAATTACCATTTTGTCTTTGTTGATGGTTTGTGTCTCAGAGACGGAACAGGCACATTGACAGCAGGATATGCTGTATGCACAATTACAGGCACATTAGAAGCTTCTTGGCTTCCAGGAGTGTATTCTGCACAAGTGGCAGAACTAGTAGCTCTTACTAGGGCTTGCTATGTCTCTGCAAGGTTAAGAATCACAATCTATACTGATAGTCAATATGGATTTGGAATTGTTCATGATTTTGGCCAGTTATGGTTGCAGCAAGGTTTATGACCTCGATGGAACTCCAGTAAGAAATGGTGACCGGATAAAAGAGTTGTTGTACGCAATTCAGTTACCTGAAGAAATTGCTGTGGTAAAATGCAGTGCACACCAAAAGAGACAGGATTACATTTCCTTGGGCAATGGATATGCGGATCAAGTCGCAAGGTTCTGCGCATTAAACTGTATATCATTTAAGGACAAGTGGGAACTAATGCCTGAAGAAGAAAATAATTGTGCAAGTTTTGCTTTGAAAATAATTGACACACTAGAGGAATTGAAGACCTTGCAGGAAAATGCAGACAAGGAAGAGAAAAAGATTTGGGTAAAACTTAAGTGTATTCAAAGACCAGATGAGATTTGGGTTTCTGAGAAGGGTCAGATGGTAGTGCCAAATAGTTTGTTGACTCAGATGGCCAGGAATTATCATGGCCAAGCACATATTGGAAGAGATGCCATGGTTAAATTGTTCAAAGCTGATTGGTTTAATCCAAAGTTCAGAGAAGCAGCAGAGGCAGTATGTCATAGATGTGTAATATGTCAGCAACTAAATGTGGGAAAAGGGACAGTGGTGAATTTGAGTCACATTGGAAGAGCAGGAGGACCATTCAGCAATTGGATTTCATTGAGATGCCTGCCTGTGGTGGATTGAAGTACGTGTTCATAATTGTGTGTGTGTGGATTGAAGCATACCCCACACATCGGAATGATAGTCTCACAGTAGCTAAGCTGTTGCTTAGAGAGCTAATACCAAGGCTCGGATTTCCAATCTCTTTAGAATCAGATAGGGAAACACACTTCAATAACGTTGGAGTCGTAGCAACAGAGGCCCTTGCGCAAGAAAATCACCAGGTGTGCAGAGAAGCTGTGACACCTACTGTTCAGCACGAGAACTGTGACGTCTGCTGTATCCAAGACCCCTGCCACAGGAGCTGTGTAGCTGTGATGCCTGCCAATAAGCATGAACATCTGCTGACAGCTGAATCCCGAGCGTTGAAGTGAAGATTACGTGTACAGGGAACATTGACCTTTGAAAAAAAACAGAAGGTAACGGTTACCCTTTGTCTTGCTTCCTCTCCATATCTGATAGGAAATGAACTATCAAGGGTCCCTGATATGATAAGTAGCCCATCCAGGGAAAGATATTTGAGTACAAGGAAAAAGGAAATGAGCTACAACCAATATTCAATACTATCCAAGAACTATACCAAACAGAAAAACAATAAAATAAATTCAGAAATGATATTTATTACTTATGTATGTACATGAAAACAAGCAAAGATATCTAAATTGTACAAATATACAAATATTGCACAGGGAAGTAAACAAATACCAATCAAAATAATCTATAAATACATACACATATAGAAACATTTATTGACAAAAACAAAGTGCCACACAAGACAAGACAGTGAAAATAATAAAACCATAACAGTTGAAAACTATACAACTCTAAATTTCATAAATACATTTAAATACAATTAAATATGTACAAATTCTCTTTTTGGAGCCGTAATAATGCTCACAGCGATATCATCCTATTATTCCAATCATAGTCATGTCTCAATCTGATTTCATAATAAGACGAAAGAAAAGAAAATTTTGCACCATGAATTCATAAAACATCCATCCAAACAAAAGTAGGAACCAAGCCTACGCATGTTTCGGCGGTGACCTTCTAATTTGTGAGGCGCCATATCTGCCCTCTCCAATTTCCAATGTCAAAAACATACACATGATCCACAGAGTCTTCTCTCCTTCCTGCTGTACCTTCTCTGCACACAAAGGATATACTGTGTCAGTAGGTTAATCTGCAATAAAATAAAATACACTCCAACGGTCTCGAAAGAACGCCCCATTCCTGGTACCAAAAATGTAGGGCTGGGGAGCAAATGAGACCAGTCTATAAGTTGAGGAAAAGGAGTGATATTTGTTGAACTTCAAAAATATATAAACCCACGACAGAGGAGACAAAGGTAGAGGGCTCCGGTCAGCTCAGTGGCAATCCAAGGAATGTCCTCTGAGAGACCGCAGAACTCTACCTGCATTCTCCTTTTAGAATGCAAATATGAACATAAGCACTTACACAGAATGCTCACATACTAACAGTACCATAGTATACTTCCACTGCTATTTCTTTCACAGGACTTATCCCTTTTTCACTAGTGACCTGCAAGACAATTTGTACACATTCAAAATTGGACTCTTTATCACACTCACTACCCATATCATCCTCAATCTAAAAACCTTTCCCTTCAAAGCTCTTCATTCGGTGCACCTTAGCAAAATGTACTTTCTTTTTTCATAAACTACATGCTGCTTTGAGTGCAGGCACAGCTTGTCATTGGGCATGTTACAATGTTTTCCACATCTAAAACATTTCCCTTGAAATTTGCTTTTCCTTCCCGTTTGGAAATGACTTTCTTTCTCTTGTCTTTTAGCGCCACTTGTGCCATATGGCCTTTATCTCCCTTTTCTCCTTCCACCTTTATGACCTATATAGATTTGACTGAATGTTCATTTTTAACCCACTAACAACAATTCGTCTAAGGTTGGATCATCTGTTTACCAGGATGCTTCTCTCACTTTTTTAATGTTGGATCTCAACATAAACAGTTCTATACTATTTCACCTTCTTTCTGGTTCCTCCTCCCAAAATGATCTCTCTCTTAAATGGCACAAACGTTTGGAACATAATGCTTATCCAGTTTTCGTATGCAGATATCATATGCAAAAAGGTCTAGAACATAATCATCAGTGACCTCTGGAAGGTGATTGAATACTTCCTGACCCTCAGAGCCCAAACAGACCTTAGCATACCTCTCAAATATTTTCTTCCATTTTTGCTATCTAATTGGTGGAAACCCAGGTGTTGGTAAGAAAATGGTGGCACTCAAATGTACTGCATTATACCATTACAATTACTGTGCATAAAGTACTGATTTCTGACTTCAATATTCACTCTACAATACATTAAATGAAAGTAAAGAGGACGAAGAGACAAGAGGAGAAAAAAAAACAAAGAAGGAACAATAAAAAAACAATAAAAAAATCAATCAAATTCACTAGGCACTTGCTCCTGACAGATATACCCGAGAAATCCCTGAAAAAAATAGTTATTTTAATTTAAGCAACACTGTTCACTGCTTCATCATAATACAAGTGAGCACCACTGCAGGTGTGTGGTCTAGTTGTTCCACTAAACACGCTAAGGACACACCCCCATGAAAAACCTGAAGCCAATCTTGAAGAATTACTTTTACCAGTCACTGAGTGACTGAGTGAAAATGTGCTTGAGAGGATTCTTGACATTCTACAAAAGACCGTGAGTAAAGTTTTTCCTTAAAAAAATTTAACACAAATTAATTAAATTCCTGTAAGAGAATCCCTTTGTGTGATTGAGATCTACTTCCTGTAAAGGAATCCCTCACTGCATGATGAGATGCAATAAGATACTCATTGATATGGCTCCCCAAGCACTGCACATCATGAGAAACAGGCATCAGGGATTCGTGCACACTGCACAGCAGCAATTATTCATGTCCCATCTCACTCCAAGCCCTCGTGCACAATGCAGCAGCAGTTGCTTGAGTCTCCTTTAGTTGCTGACCCTCGCGCAAGCAGCTACTCGAGCCTTCTTTAGCTGTTGGCCCTTGCACACGCCACAAGGCTATACCACCTTGAGTCCCCTGTTCCCATTGCTCAAATGGCAAGCAGCTTGTACAAATATGAAAATGCTGATTAAATCTAAGAGTCAAAAGGGAAGTATGAATAAGGTTAAAAACTCACATCAGAACTTCACTCTTCATGACATTGTGTGTCCTAATTTCTCGTGAGTGAGACCAGGCTGCACCTTCTCCACAAATGCATAAATATCGCTCAACTTGTCCCATACTTCCAACAAAGTGCTTGGATCCAGCATGAACATAAATAAAATCCACTTGGAGATAAAGGGTTTTCCAAATGGAGCAGACCACCAGCCCTCAAAAATAGGTCCCTGTGACATATGCAAAAATGACACATCAAATAGTAGTCTTGTTTTTAAACAAATACAGGCTCATTGAAAACTGCAGTGTTGAGACCTTCTGTATAGTATGCTATCATCATCGCTTGTGCAACAAGGTGCGGGTTATAGATACACAGGTGTCCGGATGTCCAAAGTTGAAAGAAAGTTATTCATTATAGAAGTCTCATCCAACCGCTCCAACTGCTGCCTTGCCTTTCTTTGCTCCACAGCCTTTTCTCTCTACATTCCACAATAACCTAACAACATTCTATATCCCAACTAACTAGCATCTTACATTACACTGCCCCTCTGTCCTGCACACCCAGATATTTCCCAGAGGTGGCATGAGATAAGGGCAGCAACATTCTTTCCTCCATGTACCCATTTAATTCCAGCTTAAATGCTTTATTGTCAATGTGTGTTTCTCAAAGTACAAGCACAAGTGATTAGCTGTTATATACTTGAATTTCAATAGCATCATGCACACGTTGCCCCCTCAAGTGAAAAAGATCACTTTTCTAATGTGCTACCAAAGCTATCTTGCTGTTTGTTTTAATATATTTTCACTTTCATTGCCTTCTTAGCTCAATTAAATATTTAAGTGTGAAAGACATACATGTGATTCAAAATAGGTGAACATTGCTTTGGATTTGGTTCTGTGTATTGTGCCTGCAAAGAAATACAATAGTTTGGACTTGTCGATAACACAGTACTTGAAATGGTTACCTTGCTCTCAATTGTGTCCTTTGGTGGCAAGCAAGAACTTAAAATAATTATATTATGCCCCAATATTATCGGAAAACAGCATGTGGCATACAGATCGGCGGTGTTCAGTTAGAATAATCAGGATGCCAGAAGGACTTTTGTCTTATCTGAAAGCTACCACTAATGGGGCAAACAGCTGAGACAAATATCAACAGAGCTGTAGAAGCTGCAGTGAATTCTACTCTACCAGATACAGTCACCTAACCACACATGTGGAAAACATACAGAAAACCGACAATAATAATGAAGCTGATCAATATCTGTGTAAAACTGGTCAACAAAACTTACAGAACCTTGAGGATAGTTATTGGATTGGATACACTAATTAAGGAACTAAGGGCCAGGTGTGAAATATTGATAGCAATTTGCAACCAGTATTTTTTAGACCAGTGTGGTAATTTTTTAACTGACCTATGTACTCGTAGTTTGGTTTGCAAGGTACTGATTCCTAGTGTGTCGCAATTTGACCTACCACATAAATATGCAAATTGCAACCCACTAAGCATGGCACCCATAACAGGGATGATGGCCTGCTCAGTTCAGCAGACAACTGTGTCTGTAATTGATTTTACATAAAAACAATTTTTCAAAATGCAAACCGTTTTCCCTAAAGGAAAACGGGATGTGTTTAAAAAAAGATGAGAAGTATAAGTTTCATTTTTAACAGAAGGCAGCAGTCCATGGCCTACTCCTAAAACATGTTTTGGTCATCATTCACAAAAGGAAGGGACAATCAGAAGTCAGCTGCAAAACTTTGATACATACCACTACGATTCGGTTTATGGAAGAGACGCCCTAAATCTGCCTCTTCCAAATACCAAATCCTTATTGGGTTGCAAACCAAAATTACGATTCTGTAACTTTACAACCAAAAATTTTTTTTGACAACTGGCCTTAAACTCATGTATAGAGGATGAAACAATATGTTAGAGATTTATAGGAGGAAATCTAGGAATTTGGGAAAAAGTTGATAAATGCTAAATATTGAAAGAATAGCAATAAGTTAGGCAGACCACTGTAAAAAAATAAGCACAACAAGTCGAGAAATCTAAAGTCCAACTAGCATTTAATGCAAAACAGCAAACAGCAAAGCAAAGATCAGAAGACAATTGTCATTGTAGCTATCCAGGGCCTTCTGTCAGTTGGAGTTCAGAGCTAAAAAAAAACATGTAAACTCGACCTAGTATATATACAATTTCGCTTAGTGCAAAACAATGTAACATGACTACGTGGCAGGAACTTGTTATTCTTAGCGAAAAATATAATGTGCAGATGTCAGGATCTTCTCCCCTCAAGGAAGTGTGGGATGGCCTTGAAGGGCAGATATTCATATACACAATACTCTCTCTATTATTCACCCAAAATCCTACTTCCATTGCCAGGTTTGAAAACAAGATTAAGCTAGTAGAAAATGTGCAATGTACAACATGGATCACTGTGTTTTCTGGGTCTGCTGTGGGAAGCTTCAAGCAAATAAACAACTAAATTCATATTTGATTGATTGAGGACAGTTTTGGGATTACATATATCGTGGAATTTCTCTTCATACATGTATATTGACATGTTTTGAACAGATTTTTAAGTATATTTTCTAAGACGCTCCTAAGACTTCAGTTTATAACAATTCAATATAATACAATCTCACCATCTCTTTATTCATTTCGCCCTGATCACGTCTCTCATTATGCTGAGAAGAGACAAACGTGCATATGTTGGCACTACCTTTATTTTTGCCTGGATGATGCATAAGATCAGTCTAATAGCAACACAAATTACATCCGCAGTCAGAAAAATACCAATCGGGACCTCAAACTTGTAGCAATTTCACAATTCATGAATTTACAGCAATATCTGTAAAGTTCAGTGATACCTACTTAATTACACTAACTTGCATTGAAAAATGGATCCGACATTTATTTTCTTCCCGTCATGTTTGATTTGTTTTTCCCATGTTTCCATGTCTTGTCACTGGCTCTCATAAACTGCAAGTCATTGAGTGCCTCTGCATGTCTTCGGTAAAGCCTTGTGATGCAGGCGTGAGAGAGCTCTTTCTCATTTAGTTAGGAACAGCCTGTCCTTAAGGGAGGAGGGGCCCTCCCCTCTGCCCCTTTTGCAGGCATATAGAGTGTCTGTCAGAGTGAACAAAGGCCAGCCTGACAGACACTCTATGTTCAGGTTAGGCAGCCAGGTGCAATACCTGTACTAAAAGCACAGGCACCTGCCCCTTCGACACACTTTGCAGGGCTGAGGATTTCACAGCCCTGTGGGCACCTCCTGCTCAGCCACAAAGTAGCTCGAGGTACTCTCCCTCATGAGAGGGGAACATCACTGATAGCCTTGGACCTGGGTGCTTCAGATTTTAGCCCTGAAATGCCAAGGGCTGTCAATCAGTGACACCTCGTCACAGAGTGGGATGGGATCAGCAACTCTCACTGACCCCATTCCACTCTGACAGTCAGGAAATAACAGGAGGCTGCAGTGCCAATCCTCCAGGGAACTCAGAGGCTTCACCACTGGAGCCCCCTACATTTTTTTCAATGTTTAGTGCATGCATGCATGTGTGTGTATGTAGGTGTGAATGCATGTGTATTAGTGTGTGCATGCTTGTGAGCAGTGGGTGTGTGTATGCTTGGGAATGTGTGCTTGTGAGTGAGTGTGCAAGTAGATTGGTGAGTGTATGTATGTGTGTGTGTGTGTGTGTGTGTGTGTGTCATGCCCGAATTACCGGCCCCCACTGCCTTTAGATGTAACTTTTGGCCACTGCCTCCCAAGGGAGTCAGAGGATGGGCTAATAAACATCAGAGGTATGCTGCAGTAAGAAAGTGACGTTGCTTTGCTTCCCGTCCTTGACAATATGAGGATTCCTTTAAGGAAAAATTGTGAATGCCTGCCCTGACTTTTTAATGATCCTTTCTCTTTTCATCTGAACAGCAAGCATAACTGCTTTTCAAATGCTCACATCCAAGCAGGTCTTCACATTTCTGAATAATGGACTATGCATTTTTGATTAGTAGCATGTAGTTTAGTTTCTGTTATCAGAAAAAAGGGAGAAGAATTGTTGGAGGGACAATAAGCTGGGTTTCTTCTGAAGCAAAGCTAATTATAAATGTCTGCATTTTAAAATGTTATAGTGTGTTACACTACTAAAAGAAACCAATGCCTACCAAATGCATATATGCCAACAGACTCGATTCAGGAGGGAGGCTCCCGATTGATTTGTGAAGCCAAAAATGACTTTATTTGCCTCTCCTTCAATAGAAGTCAATGAGAGAAATACATTCTCCTGCTTATTTTTTTAAAATTTCCCACTTCCCCCTTCTAAAATGTTGGCAAGTATGTGAATGACTCCTTTAAAGAACGTCCACGCACCTTTAAGGCCTGCACATGGTAGATATACTGTGAGCACTGGCTAGACGATGTAGATAATATAGCCTTAGAATCCGCCGTAGCGGGCTCTACCGGCCATTAAAGGCCCGCTCACGCGTTAAAGGCCCGAGCCAAAAGTGAGGGCCTTTAACACTGGATAGGGCCTTTAATGGCCGGTAGAGCCCGCTATGGCGGGTTCTAAGGCTATTAGAACATTCTGCCACTCGGGGGCAGAATGTTCTTTTAAATAAAACAAATTCCTCACGAAGCCTGAGGGGAATAAAATCCCCTCTGGCTCTGTGAGGCTTTGTTCACAGCTGTTGCTGTGAACAAAGAGAATATTGGAATGTTGGCGCTCCGGGCTTTTACCGGCCAGTAAAAGCCTGGAGCACTCCGTTGTTTTCAGTGGCGCTGCCAACATTCTAATGTTCTAATGAAAATTATGAACTGCTGTTTGTATTATTATCTGAGGCGTGTCATACCCACACATGCTGAAGCAGAATCCAGAGCATGAAGACACTCAATGTGAGGTAGAGGGACAACAATGGATGCATACATTAACTCTAATGGTGCTTCTGGAGACAATAATAATTCCCCAGTGATTAATTAAAAAGAAAAAATAGGTGCCCGAGCCCAGGATTTGTCTTATGCATTCAACACGTATGCTGCCAAATGCTGGGGTTTCTAAATACCAGTTCACCCTACTGTTACTCTGCATCACACCTCCTTCTTCTACCACCAATGCTTCCTTTCTCTTTATCTTATTCTTGAATGTTCTTTTGCATCCCTGCATTCTCCTTTTGGCAAAGTTTTCCCTATCGTTCTCCTCCCTTTCTTTCTCCTGTGTTTCCCTTCCCTCTCTTGCTCTCAGTCAGTCTTATGAAAAATAAGCCCCGATCTCTACAAATAAGTGTCATTTCCCAACACTTGCAGCTGCCGACACAATTTAGGCTGAAGCTGCCATATTTAACAGTAACAAAATATTTGGAGGAGCTCACCAGAGAACTCAAAGTGTATTCGACTGCCCCTTCTCTTCTGCACATATCCATTGTTTGTGGAAGTATTTTAATGAGGAAGGAGAGGCATATCTTGCATGACAAGATTCGATCTACGCTGTTTGACTTGTTTCACCTGTCACACAGAAGGCGATGTACCCAACGCTCTCAGGCCTGCTTAAGAAGGGACATGATGGGAGTGCTATCTGGCACATCTATCAGAGATCACACTGGAACAGACAGCAGAAGGGGAGGTGGCTGGGAAATGAGGTAAGAAAACATGACACTGAATTGAAACTGAATCACTTGTATTAGGGAAATGTGGCTGAGGCATACACTTATAACAACTGTGAATGACACAAGGTGCGGTAGCACATGGAAACAAGCAACACGGTTGGAAGAAAGAAGGAAAACTTGACAGGTAAGAGGAACAGTGACAGAACTGTGACGGAATTTGTGGCCTGTGGTAGGGTCTTTCTTTACCAGTTCCGTGTCAGTTGAATTGCAATGGTCCCAAGCAAGAAAAACAGAGCTAAAGCCCCAGGATTGCTATTCAAACAGTGTGCCCCTCTCTCTAATTCACCTGCTGCACTAATGATAGCTGCACATCTGCTTCTAATTCAAAAGGGGGTGGCAGGTTTGACATTAAGGAGGCTAGCTTATGTGCTAATGCCTCTAACATCAGAACACTTTCACTGGCCTCTTCTGTACACCTTGGCTTTCAAGTGGCTTTTAGATCTACTTGGTGCTTCATGCTACACTTCTAAATCCTAAGTGCTGAGTTAGAAGTGTTAAGTGAATTAGATGGATTCTTGGTGTTTCAGGGTGACAGGGCTACCAGATGTGTGTCAACAGAGTGCCACAAAAAGACCACAAAAAACACTTTTGTATGCTGCAAAATATCAATTTTGGTGCCATAAAATATGCTAACCCATGCTGCAATATCCTGGGGGGGGGGGGGGGGGGGGGGGGATAAGGCAACCAAAGGTAAGCTTTTGATGTGCAAATAAAATATGCATGATCTGCGAGGAGGAGTTGATGACATTTGAGAACCAACTGTCTATTTGGAATACAGTAGTCAAAGGCAGGTTATTTAAAAGGAATGTTCTCTACAGTTAAATCACATCACATTTACTGTGCCTGAGAAAGGTAATGGAGGCCTTTGTTCCCAGGTCCTCGCAACAGTCATGTCTGGCATGTTACAATTAAAAGAACTGTTGAACTTTTCAAGGCCTGGGAAAGAACAGGGAGAGATTCCAGTGCAGGTTTAATGGCAATTTTTAATGGCACTAACCCGTGGGCTACACCCAAGATAGAACACTGCAGGCAAGTGCCACTAAAACTGCTTCGCATTTCAACCAAATAAAGACTGGCATGTATGTGCAAACCCAAAAAACTGAATAGTTAATAGTCTACCTGTACTTTTCCAGCAGGAACACATAGAAGTTACCCTTGTACATGGAGTGACGGTTACATACCAGGGGAGTTTGTGCACAATTTGGTCTTGGTAAAACGCCCCATTCCACAGCAAGGATGTACCCACACACCACCCAGACGTTCAATGCAGGGATGAAGATAGCCGGTCAGACCCACAGAGGAATCTGCTATCCAGAAGGAGGAGGCTGCTTACTGTGGACAGAAGCTGTAACGATCAGAGGCTGTTGGGGCACTATCATGAGGTTAGGGAGCAGGCAGAGGAGGTGGGAATGGAGACTTTAACACCCCAACAGTTGAGGAGGCTGCAGTAGAGGCAGTGCCAGCAAATATTTTGGGAACAGACCCAAGTCTTGGAGGAGGAGCACCATCATCTCTAGGAGGATCCATTTGCTTGAAGTGGAAAGAGTGGATCCAGGCCGCTAGGCTATTAAAAGCAGTGTTTGTGAAGAGCAGGATCTGGTCAGTTCCTCGCCATTGGGGCTGTAAAGCAACATTCCTCCAGTATACACAGACATATACCTAGCCAAAAGGGTTGGAAGGAATGGCAGGGGGCTTGACTGGAGATCATGGGTCAGCACAAGACTATGTCAAATGGGCTTAGTTTAGCCTTCTGGGAAGGGATCACTCTAAAAAAAACAGAGGGCTACTGGCAAGGTATCATGGAATTTAAACAGTGTCTCCTAACATATTTGAGATATTTTATTCTTTGTGGGATATTACTTCCTTTACGCTTTTCCTGCTGCCTCTTGTCTCTGAAGTACACTTACAAACACTCCATCTGGGTACAGAACACAGTTTTTCTGAGAATATCTCGACTAGTAGCTTACTCAGGGAAGACAGACTGAGCAAGAAAAAATATTTATCACTAATAGGTTCTACAGAAATGGTCACATAGTCTGTAATGTGGTGGGTAACTTGCTGATTGGAAATATCTGTGAAATTCTGCTTGTCGCAGCCCCAACCCCTTTAGCCTCTAAGAGGAATCTGGTATCTCCGGGCCTCGAATTACTGGGTCTCAAGAATTTGGGCTTTATAAAATAAAAGCATCTGGAATTGTAAATTGTATTATTTCACCCTGAGTTAATGATCAGGGTGAAATAATACAACTTGTATTAAGGGCTACTTTGTAATAATAGGGACAAAGGTCTGAAAAACATCCTCTATTTATACTAGCCATCATTTAGCTTCATAAAATAGGAAGCCATCATTTGAAATCATAAACCGCAGGATGTTCTTTCTGCCATGTATGATTACATGTATTTACAAGTGGTTTGAATTTGGAAACACTGTACACATAGAACTAAAGTCCTTCAATTTGATATGGACTTCAGCTTGATTTGCTTAATACTTAAAATTAGTCTATATTGGTAAGATGATGCTAATTATTTTTAAGGTTTTGGGTTTCTTAGTTATTTATTGTAATCGGTTTATGTAAAGTAAGTTATACATATATTAAAACTGAAATACCTAATTCAATCAACATCATTGATTATCATTTGTAGTCCTTGTGGAAGTTGTTCTATAACATTTACTCTTTAGAAAGTAGCTATCTCATTTCATTCCAAACCGTATAAAAGCAAAAATCATTGTTATAATTACAATATTTAATTGCTGAATTAATGTAAAAGAGTTAAAACCCTTGTTTGTTTTGGCAGAGCCTTTTTCTTACTAATTAGGTAATACATTTGTTATCCTACGTGATATATTTAATAAGGATGTTTTGTCCTTAGTCCACTTTGATTTTCAGAATGGGAAGATGACAATACTGAATTTATGTTGCTAAAGTAAGGCAAATTTTATAATTTTCTTTTATCTCTTCTGTTACTGTCTTAAACTCAAAGTTGACAACACTTAGTAGATCATTTTACTAGATTAACAATGTACTTTATAATATTTTTTTTCATTTTAGTGCTTTCCAATTTGTGGTCTTCATTTAATTTGCATTGTTAAAAACAAAACTCAATGAATTCATACTTTTTCAGATGTTATCATAATTTTTTGTTTTCTCTGTAAATGATGGCTGTTTTAAACGAATTGGTAATGCCATACATTCCTTCGTGATAGGTAGTTCATCATCAATCACAGAAGAGCACCCTGTCATATTAAGAAACGGTTGAACAGTTGGCATAAGTGTTCCAATGAATGTATCAAGTCATCCGACTTCATAAGAGGTTCTTTCCAATAACAAGAAGATATTTTGGTGCTATTCAATTCAGTCTTTGCTTTATTACCTGGTTATTTTACTAACAATATTCTAGTTATTGCAAAATATTTTACTAGTTTGGCTAGAGCAGGCTTCTGAAAGAGAACAATTGTTTTCTCAGACAGTCTCAAACACAATAACATTACAACGGAAGTAACCTACACTTGTAGTATAAAAGACCACTATGTCTGCTTTTGTTAATGCAGCAAAGGAGTAGATTGATCTCAATGTCCATTTATAATTAGGGATCCCGGTTTGTGGTATTTAGTTTTTTTACATTTCTGTGAATATATATATATATATATATATATATAGAAACACTTAACTTCGGCAATTCCCTTGCCGCTCCTAATCGCCAATCCAGGCAGTAGAATATTTTTTGAAAATGAGATCAATCAGTTTTTACCACCATAGCAAAATGCTGAGCCAAATGATAAGATGGTGTCTACAACATAACATGTTTTTCTTCAATAATGAGATATTTGAGCAGGTATGCGGTACAGCAATGGGAACATGCTTTGCTCCAAGTTATGCCAACTTATTCATGGGGTGGTGGGAAGAACAGATACTTAACAACTTCCCGCTAGATAAATGGAATGATAACATCGTTCTGTGGCTCAGATATATCGATGATATTTTCATAATTTGGAAGGGTGATTGAGGTACTGCTAGCAATTTTATCAAAGAAATAAATACTAATCATTGTAATTTGAAATTCACGGGGAAAATTGACAACCATGAGATTGAATTCTTAGACATCAGAGTATTCATTGAAAATAACAAAATTGAGACAACATTGTTTAGGAAAGCCACAGCAGGGAACAGTATCCTGCATGCTAAAAGTCACCATCCTCAACCTCTGAAGAATAACATTCCTTTTGGAGAATTTTTGAGAGCCAAGAGAATTTGCAGTAAAGAAAGTGATTATTTAAAAGTACAAGACAACATGATTGACAGATTAAAACAGAGAGGATACTCCAGTGAGTTATTACAACACAGTGCAGTTAGAGTCAAATCCAGGTCCAGAGATCAGTTGCTATTTGCTTCAGAACAAAGCAGTAAAGGTGGAAAGAAAAATAGCAATACACATGATGATACTGCTAATGTTAGATACATAACCACGTTTAATAGGGCTCATGAATCCATCAGAAAGATTTTACAGAAACATTGGCACATGCTAAAAAGTGATCCTGTGATAGGCACTAATTAGAAAAATAGGCCTACAATAACATATAGAAAAGGGACGTCAATGAGAAATGTCCTTGTGAAAAGCGATGTGAGACAGGGGAAGACTATGCAAAGTAGCTGGCTTCAATCGCAAAATGGATTTTTTAAATGTGTCAAATGTAAAGCATGTAAAAATGGTGAAAACATTAAGAGTATCCAGCAAGGAGACAGAACTATTCACACCATAAAAGGCAGATACGACTGCAGGAGTGAATATGTCATTTATATTTTAAAATGCAGTTGTCCCAAGATATATGTTGGTAGTACCAAACTCCAAGTGCACAAAAGAATACTCCAACATTTGAGGGCGATAACCAACAAAGACGATTCATACCCTGTTGCTAGACATGTACATGAGTTCCATGCAGGACGAATGGAAAGTATCAAATATAGTGTAATTGACGGAATAAAAAAAGATGTACGTGGAGGGGACAGGGAGAAAAACCTGAGAAAGTTGGAATCCAGATATATTTTGACACTTGATTCTAGAGAGCCAGTAGGATTAAACTCTAGTGAAGAATTATATATTCATTTGAACTAAGTGGGTTCCTTATTCAGTATATTCTTTCATTTAGGCCTTTTTAGTCACATGTTCTGTCTGTTGATACACACATTTTTTTCTGCATGAGACATATGGTACCATTTCATAAAAATTAAAAATTAAAAATTAATAATATTTTCTTTACTGTCGTGAAAACAATGGTGCCATAATATTCCACAGGTTTAAGTACATAGTTATTGCTATTATGTTATATCATGGTCGTTGCAGTATTTATATGTGTTTCCAACATGTTTAACGATTCTTCTAAGATTTTTCCATGGTTACATAGTATAGTATAGCTTTGTTTTTGTTGTTGGTAAATCGTTGATTAAGGTATGCAATTAATCTTTGAATTATGCTTAGTTAATAACTAGTATGAGAGTTTCAATTCAATTTCTTTTTGTTATCTTTGCCTACATATTTGCTTCTATTTACTACTTAGATTAGATTCGTTTTTGGATAAGAACAAGGTTTTCATAGACATAACATGTAAAATAGGAGGTAAAATTCATAGGCATTTATTTATATATGCATGTATACATGTTTTTGCAATTAGGCGTAATGATGGATGTTGTAAATATTATATGTTTAACTATCAGTATTTTTGTTACTTTGTTGCTTTAAGAAATGCACTTGTATTTAAATGGGGCAAAAATGGCGGCCCACACAGGTTGAGAAAGGCGGAGACGCCGAAACGCGTTCCTGTTTGTTTGTATTAAACCTTAGATCTTCACATTCACGGAGTGCCGGTTGCCTTATTAAAAAATAAGGTTGTGCTTATATATATATATATATATATATATATATATTTTCTTTTTTTTTTTTCTTTTTCTTTTTTTTTGGGACATCTTATTGGCATTTATCCATTATATTTTGGGTTTTGAAAATAAATGGAGTCATAAAATGGTATATTTCCAAATGTATTTAACTGATAAACATCCACTCATACTTTGCTGTCTGCTGTGCCTCAGCAAATTAAGCAGACAAATATAGCAAAACACTACACCAACAGGTAAACAGTAGCATTATATTACAAATAAGTATTAAAATATGCCTGTATTTAGGGAAATCTCACCTGTTTTGTAACTTCCCGTGCTCTCTATCTGCTCAGTCAGTTATCCTGGACAGCATGGTGAGCACCAGTAAGAAGCACAATTTTACATATTTTGCTGCATTTAAAAATAAATACAGAGAGAAAACACATTGTTTTCTGCATGTATTTCTCTGTAAAAAGTAGTAAAAACTGAAAACTGGGAGGCTTATTTATAATTGAGTATTCCGTATTGTGTTTGAGTATCCTAATTAAATTGGACAGTGAAGCAAGGTCCTCTATACTTTTTTCCTTTTTCATTTGACTATCTAGGTTTAAATTGGGGTTAAGAATAGGTGTGCATTGTAATTTGATACCATTGTTATATCTTGTCACAGGATGATAGTCAGGTAATATATAATCTATGAGAAGGATTTTAAATGTTTCCAGTCAGTGGGTTATATGTATGCTATATGTTTAATAGACAGGGATGACTAACTATTTAAATATACCCTGCATAGGATTTATCACATCATCCATTAAACAAACTACTCATTGCTTAAAACCTAATCTTGCACACGTTGCTATTTCTGTAGGAATAACAGGTGATGAACCACCATTTACATATTCCAATGCATGCTCCAGCCTGTCAGTTATGTGCCATTCTTTGGGGTTTATTTAATAGATTGTATTGGTGTTGTGGGATGGACTCTGTGTTTGATGTATATAGACTTATTGAAAAGCATATTAAACTGTGCAATATTGTGTAACGTATACAATGTCTTGCATTGCCTCTTACTTACCAGCACTACTAACTACTAACACTTTTCTGTTTTAGATTATCCACCAAACTATTATTTTTTTTAGCTCTGAAGTGCATATGTTGTTCCTATGTACAATATTTCGTACAGAAATGCTTGTTACTTTGCCACAAATGGCTTAAACACAACCATGGACAGATTTTCGGACTTGGCAAATTTTGTGAAAGGTGTTTCTGTAAAGTATTTCCTATGGATTTGACTGTAACCTTTTAGAATAAGCCAATAATGAAGACAGAAGGTTTCTTGATTTAGATTCTAAAATAATGTGTTAGCAACTGGCTTTAGATTTGATTTTAAGTGGCTCTATATTGGTTGATATATTATCCACATATTTTTATTGTTCATCAGTTCTTATGGTAAAATATAAGACATGTAAAATGGGCATTAAGGAATCCTATGTATTTCTGAAGTGTACCTAAGGTACTGAGTGTAGGAACAGTGGTTAATTGTGCACTTCTGAATTTATGGTTATCCATTCTACCATATAAGTCAAAGGGCCTTTTGCAAAAGGTCTTCTTTCTTGAACACTGGCTTACATTTAGAAGCCACAAATGTAGAGCACTCCAATTGGTAATAACAAATATCAACATAAAAATGTACCCCACTTGTATGGTGGGCCTAACAACTGTGACACAAAACACCCTAAATGCAACATGGGAACGTTTCACCTAGCAAAATCAACCCTTTATTTCCAATGTGGGTAGCATCGTCTGTGCTGCGCTGGAAAAGCTGATGCAGCACCTACTTTTTCACAAAATCACCTCTGCGGCCCCTGTGCATCAGTACTTTTGATGCATTCCCAGGTACTGTGTGTTACAAGGAGACAACCACTGATTCTTAAGGATTGAGACTCATGTAATCCTTTAAAAAGTAATATCTCGACTTGTGCATATTAAATTTTTGACGTTTTGGTCTTATTTTATTCAGATAAATATTATCTATTTTTCTGAACAGTGTGGAGTACGTTTTGTGGTCTTTTTCACTGTGTTACTGTATGAGTTATTGCACAAATACTTTACACATTGCCTTCTAAGTTAAGCTTGTCTGCTCTGTGTCAAGCTACCAGAGGGTGAGCACAGGATAATTTAGGCTGTGTAGTGACTTACCCTGACTAGGATTGTGATCCCTACTTGGACAAGGAAGTATACCTCTGCCAACTAGAGACCCAATTTCTAACAATGCCCCTCTGATTTCCACTCCTGTTTCTGATAAAAGATCACATGATGGCAATTTTTCCAAAGTTAGAAGGTCCACATAATACCTCATGTCACATTATTTAAAACTGGCGTAATTCCTGTGGCTATACCATTTACGCCATTATCAGGCTTTTTCCTAGAAGGCATCTTTGAGATATGGCATTAGGGAGAAATAATGCTCCCCTTTTGGTGGAGGACCATGAAGTAGTGGATTAAATCATTAGTAGCTTCCGGTATAGCCTACTTCTTTGAGTCGTTTTTAAGTGCCCTACAAAATTAACCATACAACCCACTTGTTTGCAATTTTTCTTGGGGAAAGGACCCCTTCTTTCTTTAAGTTTTATAAACATCCAACAAAGTGGATTATTTATTTGTATTGGTGAATAATCCTCATTAAAACATAAGATCACAAATGCATACATCCATCATAATTCAACAGTTGGAGAAGGTACAGTGTCAAGGAATATTTGATATAGGGCTGGCCCTGCTTTGCCTCATCAAGACTCTAATAGGCTAAAACAGACCCGCTCTTGGCCTGGTCTTCACCCGAGCGCATCCTGCACGCATCCCACATGAGGCAAGCTTGTGTCCTATATAGCAGTTCTCCTGTGGCACCGCCTTCTCCCAGGGACAGAGGATCTTGGTAAATAAAGTAGGGTGCAGCAGGATAATGGCCAAATGTCTCCAGAGTGCGGGAAGCTTCCATGTGCTATATAGCGCTTTCCCCAGAGCCCCTCCTTCTTCCGGGGGCAGTGGACCTTGGTAAATTAAGTCTGGTGCAGCAGGAAATGGCCAAATGCCTCCTGCAAGCAGGAAGCTTGTGCGTGCTATATAGTGCTTCAACCATGGCTCTGCCTCCTCCCAGGGGCAGATGATCTTGCTAAATTAAGTCTTGGGCAGGAGGATAATAACCAAATGTCTCACCAACAAAGTGGACATAGGAAGAAAAATACTAAATTAAGTCTCAAAAAATCTGCAGTTAAATATTAGAATCTTATTTTAAGTTCTTAAAAATAGGAAATAAATATTTTCTTTAAAAAAGCATATACAGTTTCTAAACAGTCATTTAATAATTCATCAAATTAAAAACTGTGTTAAAAATGTTTCTGTCTCTTAAATTTCCGTGACGAGGTGGTTAATACTGCCAGTTACTGAGTGTTTATGAGTTTCAATTTTAAGGGGTCTGCAAGCATATGGTTTTTCAACCAATGTCTTTAGAAAATTGTTTTGCACAATGTACTGGATACTCCCACTTCTACTCAAGAAAATACTTGTCAGGTACTTAACCATCCATAGTTCACTGGCTGCCCATGCTGTAAACCATTTGCATCTGGTCAACTGGAATTTGAGCCAGGGTTATCTTATGCATAACATATATGGCCTAATTCTCCTCTTCTTTTCTCTCAAACATCCTTACAGGACTATACAACCAGAGGTCAGTTGATGGTGAATGGATAATACAGCCATGAAGTAGTTCTGACACTCTATAGCTCACAATTTTGTTTTGTTTTTTACTTCTAAAACTAGGTGGGCCTTGCTCTCACCTGGAAGCTGCTCTGAAAGATTAATGTTGCTAAGTCCACTTAAGAGAAGTGTGTAGAGGCATTTCACCAAAATACTAATGAGAAATAAACATGGTGTTCAGTTTCAAGTGATAGATATCCTTGGTTAATTCTGAACGATATAAAGTGGTGCGCTGAAGGGCAGAAGGTCTGCAATGGTATCAAAATACAATAAATATGTAGCTGCACATTTCTTCCACGTCCAGTTACACCGTCAATCAGCCCTGACTTTTTCGCCCTGAAGAAAATACAGTCTGCAACTTGTAGGTGTTTTTTTAATAAGTGGGTGCTCAGATCCCCAACGTGCAAAATGCTGATAAAGCTCAATTTGACACCAAGCGATTTAGCTTATTTATTCCTACAGGGTCTCAATGTGATACGCTCGAATTGTTTTCTCGCATTTGGGGGGCGTCGGTGCTCCTGTGATAGAAAGGCTAGAAGAAGATGCATGCTTGTGACCTTGCACACTAAACATCGAATCCCCTTTTCAGCAGGGTGCAAATTTCTTTTGAAAGCGCGTACATGTAAAGGACTGGGCGATGAACAGGACTGAGAAGGCTGGGCCTACCTGAGCGTTTCCAGGTTGATGCATAATTTCTCACACGCATTCGATTGGAGCAGAGTGCTTTGAAATGCGCCGGGCTGCGGCCTGGAGCCCGGCGCCCATTGATGGGCCGGAGCGGTGCTCTAACGCCAGTATTAGCATATCAGTAAGAGGATCGCCCGGGGGCTGATATAGATCAGGCTGGGCCGCGCTGGCCGGAGGGCGGAGTGGGGGCAGGGAGGGCGGTGATAATTGAGCGTCAGCCGCTGTCTGTGCTGTCCCGGTGGCGCCAGCAGCCTTTGACTTGCTAATTTTGCCCAGTGTCTGCCTGCAGCTTCTGCTGCCTCTCCCCCCCCCCCACTCCGATCGACAGCCTGACTGGGGGCGGGTGTTATTGATCATAGGAGCATAGGGTATGTGTGTTTTCTTTACACATGGAAAGGTGTTTTTGCTATTACAACGTCGCGTTTCTTTCCTTGGCGTTAACCATAGTAGGTGTGTGCGCGTGCAACATTTATCTGCAGACATTGGCCTAACATAGGCTTGAGAGAGCACTTTAGATAATCATTAATACTCGTGATCACTACCAGTTGCTGTTATTCACCCCCTTCTCGTTTTGTGCTCCACTAACATACACGCGGGCCTGTTAAAGAGCAACTGCGGGCCCATTCTGTTTTAATAATGGAATCATTTTTGTAGCATTTTATTTAGCTTCATGGCACTGCACATATTCGGTTGAGCAACTCAACTGAGTCTGTTCAGTTTACAACCAATGCTCTGTAAAAGGTGCGCAGATTTTTTTTACCAGATGCATTACTCTTCCTCACTTCTTGATTTCCACAAGAATCGGAAGACCTGCCTTAGTGGTCCCACTAGGCCCTAGGTGGGCCAAAACTCACAAGTGCTCCGCGCGAGGACAACCCCACCACCCCCCTCCATCGCCATCCACGAAGGGCCTGTCAACTTGTACTCCTGTGCTCTGTGGGAGTATGTTTGCCACTGAACGAGTCTTCCCGCAAAGCAGTAAACTAGAATTAACGTGGGCAACATTTCATTTTAAGGGCACCGACATGAGACTGCACCCCAGTAAAGAGCGGAGTTTGGGTTGTGTCACATGTCGTAAACACATCTGCCAGTGCACGAGACCTAAAGTATCTGAAGCAGATCCAGGTGAAGTGGCCCTGTTACTTCCTTACAGTCGAAATGAAGCGAATTTGACTGTAACAAGAAACATAAGTAAGTAATAATGCAAATCGAACACACCAAAAATATTAATTTGCTACTGAATGTCTGATAGGCGAGGAAAAACCAAAGGTTTGATGATGCAGAGAAATAAGGCAGGACTTGAAGAACTACTCACACCTGGCACAGGACAGTTGGTGAGGGGCATCATATTTTGCAGACTGTGCACTGGTGCAAAATCAGAGGAAATACATTTTGACCACGTTTGGTGCATTACACTATTTATATCACTGTATACGAAAGTAGTATATTAATTATGTAAAGAGAAAACGAGTACACAGACGGAATTAGTACTATATTACTTCCATAACAAAAAAGAACAGCGTAACGTTGTCTCTCACTTAGCCCAATCTCTCAAATTTTAAAAAACGAAGGCGAATTTAGTTGCTCTTTTTATAAACAGCAAACATAGCACAATTCAGTTTCCTCTTTTTTTGTCCTGGTGCAAAACTTTAAACCTGCCCGGTAAATCTGTTTTTATGGAAGCAGTAGAACAGGTACAAAATATCGCTGATTCATTTTTGCATTTGTGCAAAACTTTATGCAAATATGGCATACGATCAATGCCAGAGAGTGAAAGTCAGATGTACCTTCAGCGGCTTTAAGTAATCTTCTTTTTAACAAAATATGAAGGCATATAATTGTTTTCAAAGTGAGCAGAGAAACATAGAATTTAGAGAAAAAGTTGATGGTCTAGAAAAGCTTTCCAGAAAAGTTTGTGAAGTTGGCAAGTTTTACTTTGAAAACCAACAGTCTCTAACTATTGATTTGCACACAGACACACGGTAATACCATTAAATATGATTTAAGTGCTTCTTTAAAGTGAATGGCGTGATCTAAAGGGCTCTTGTGTAGAGTCCTTTAAAAATTGCAGACTGTTAAAATAAATAAATTAAGCAAACTCATCCGAGGAAAAAAAGATCAGGACCCTAACGTTTTTTCCGAGGAGCACACCACTGTTGCTGCTGAATACATATGTAGTGAATGCCAAGGCTGCCTGTAATGCTACATCATGCCTCTTTCTTCCACCACCCTACACTGCCTGTCTCTCTGTCTCACTCTTGTAGTCTCTTCTTTTTCCTTAAACTGTCCCTTTGTAACTGCCTTCCTATATTTCCCTTTCTCCTTCTGTATCCCTTTTTTTGCCTTTCTCTCTCTTGCTCTGGATGAAAGTCTGACGAAAAATAATACTTCACACTATTATGTCAGAATAGTGCTAATGGATTGAGTATCTTCTTACGACCTTTGTGGAGATGTAGTTCTGGGAAAAGCAAGGACCACACCCACGTGTTGTGGCATGCTTCATCTGGAGGCTTCCCACATTTTAATCTCTGTCAGTCTGGGTAGGTTCAACCACCTTGTGTGAAGGCAAGGGTGCTTTCCATGCATATTTTTGTGCAATTTTGTGCCCGAGAAACCATGGTTAAAACAGTCGAGGTTTGTCATCACCAAAATATTTATTCAGCGATGGCTTAGGTCATCAAAATGGTTTTGGTTGTCATACTTTATGGCCTATGGGTCAGTGTGTCCTTCGTCGGGATATCGATAGTCTATTAGTGTTATGATCCCTAGTGGGTGCTGAAATATTACCCTATTTACGAGTACCAGTGCCCACGCCTGCAATTACCAGAAGAAATTAAGCACTGGAGGCCAGTAGCAACTCCACATTGTTCACCAAAATAAACAACTCTATGGTCTGATTTATGCCTGTCACCCTGTTGGCTACCCAGGGTGGTCAGTTTTGTGTTTGGAAATGTGATTCTATGGAAGTTGATAGACATGAATCAATGTAAATCATTTTTACAGAGCGGGATGATGGTAGTGTGCTGGAAGGCGGGTCCACTCAGATTGGCTAAGGCATTAGTTAGGAGGATGGAGGTGATTTCAATGAGGTGGAGAGTGCGTAGAAATTTAGCAAACTGTCCTCATCATGAGCAGTACAAGGATGGAGGGTTCTTAACTCAGACATATGCACTAAATCTCCAAAACGGAAAAAAGCAGAGATCCTAATCTTCAATAATCTCACATTCAGGTTTAAGGCATAAATCCTTTACCTCCACTGACTTGCGTATTCAATCAGGCCCCTTTGGTGATCTCTATGGTTAGAAGTGGAAGGGAGTGGTATGGAGAGCAAGACTGCAGGGTCCTGGCCTTGGAGTTCTCTGGACATATGGTGCCTTCGGACGCAGCACCGTGGGGTAGGGTACCCTGATGCTGGGTTATGCATCAGACATTTGATAGGTGAGAAGAGGAGTCTGCTGATTGAAACGTTTGGAAGGTAATTTATCAGCGAGGAGAAAGTGGATAGGCCAGATTACCATATAGACAGGTCAGCTGTGGGGGAGGCATGAGGGACAGGGTAAGGTGGTCGGTTGTGGGTGCTCGGTATGTGCAGATGGGGCTAAAATTAGTTTCAGGTGTCCAAGGGGGTTGAAGGTGGGGGAAGTCAACTCTAGGAGGATGTGTCGGTTTCGTAGCTAGGTCCACAACAGGGAATAAAGAACAACCAGGACTTAATTCCTGGTAGGTTAGGATGTAAGGCAGTCAGTAGGAAAGGAGAATCAGTCGGCGATGGAGAAGGTAGGTTGGCCTGCAGACCATGCTTCCCATTCCTGGGTGAGTTAATTTTGGAGGGGGAAAGTATTATTGTCTCTCTTTGAGGATAGTCTGTAAGGCCATGGGGGCAGGTACATACTGTTTTTTGTGAACACAGACCAATCTCAAAAGAGAGACCTCTCCTCTTATTTTATATGAGGAATATACATATTGACTGTGCTACCGTCCAATATGCAATATTTATGAAAGGCTTTCTATAGATGAATGGACTCTCTGAAATGCTTTATGAAATATCTGTCGATGCAGCAAATCTCGAAATGTTTGACATCATGGTTACTTATGTGGGAATACGTCTAGCACCTTCCACGCACGAGGAAAGAGTGGGAATGTAGGAGTATGTTCTCGGTTCCTCGCATAAGGGAAGAATGGCAATATAAAATAGTATGCTGAGCCCGTCACAGTTAGTATATGGTAATGCAGAGGCCTGGTCGACTTCTGTACTGAACTGTAGAGGTTTATGCTGAACTCCTTGCGTGAATAAAGTGCGAGAAACACGAGCGTATACTAGCCTCTCGCCACAAAGTAGTGTGGTAATGTAAAGAGCATTCTAAGATCAAAGCAAGTCTTAGATTTGATTAAAAAGGTTTATTGAAGTTCGACCGATTCCAGGATAGCCAGCTAGCGATTGTAAGCTTTAGAAATACTGCGTTTACCTTAATTGGTAGTTGTGGGGAAATTAATTGAAAACTGTACTGGTCCTCGCGCGTGTGGTATAAACAACGCCTATAGACACCTAGCAGAAAATAGCTGTGGAAAGCGATCGGAAATATCCACAGTTACATGTATATATTAATTTCTTTTAACTTACTTTTACATCTAGCATCAAAGTATTGACCGTGCATATATGAAATATTTTGAGTATATATTCTGAATAGATAGACACATCTATTCCTTTCTCTGCTGTAGAGGGCGGTATTTGATCGTAAAGGGATGCTTATACTTGTCACCAGTTCCTCTGGTCTCCACAGAGCTGTGCGCCAGGCTACCTCACGCAGCGGCTCTACTGGGTCCGCCCAATCTCCCTCCCCCTTATGAATGACGGTCGTGCGCCTAGACCTGCAGGCCGTGAGCGTATGGGCGTGCCACAAAGCTTGGGCGGACCAATGGCTGCGCGCGGTGGGCGGGGCTCGTGGTCCTAGGGGAGGACCCGCGACTGTGCAAGGGTTGTCAGCGCGCGCGGCAGTAAACTGAACACTCTGAGAATTCACCTGGATGGGCATCGGATTGCTATGAGGACTAGGGAATCTGGTGGCAGGGCCAAAACAGCATAGCACTGCACCGCGGATCCGTGCACTGTGCCGGTATCGGAGGGTTTTCCGTCGCACGCCCCATGCCGCCAACTGAACAGACAGGCGAGCCCTGAGCACCGCATCTCTCCCCGCCCTCGGGAGCGGGCCGGACGGCTGCATGCGACCAGTTCTCCGCGGGTCGGTGCAGCCCTGAGAAAAGAAGCCGGAGCAGAGTGCCCCCGATGGATCGGCGCCGCGCCAGCCTGCTCTCTTTGTGGCTGAGGCTGGAGCTGTGTGCGATGGCAGCGGTGGTTACCAGAGGTAAGTGGCAGAAGCGTGGGTAGACGTGCTACCCCCACCTCCGGCTCACCGAGGGTACCGCACTTTTGGGTTCCATCTGAGTGGGTTTTAGATTCAAATTCCAAACTAGCTGAGGGTTTTTTAATGTTATTTTTAAGACCTAACAGTTTGCCCGTAGATTGCAGTTCTTTCCAGTACACCTTGCCCCAAAAGTTCAGGTCAGGAGTTTCTGTAACGGTGACAATACCGTCACCTCCCATGTTGTAACATTGTATTTAGTTTTGTTGCTAAACACGCACCCATTCCCCACGTCTACATGTAAACTCTCCCAGAGCAGACCCCAGGGCAGGCGCTTGTCAAAATGTTATTGTTAGCCTGTCTCTAATGAACTTCTCAAGACTCGCAGCCCTGAGCCACCGTCGAGGCCCAGCATGAACTAAAGAGCTGGTACCAGTGTGCTTACCTCTAGGAGAGGCGTGTGTACACTGTAGGCTATTCCAGCCATTGTCACGTGCAAATCTGTGTGAACATTAAACCCCCCACGGCATAAAAGTTAAAAAAAAATTCGGAAGAAATAGTCCGCCAGACACCTTTACAAGCACGCTCTACAGCTTGCTGCTAACAAGGGTTTGTTGACTCACACTGTCCCGAAGCATATTTGGGGAAATTGCAACATGCCCAGGTCACACGCTCACAGTGGTACAAGCACTTCTTACTTGGCGACTACACCTAAATATACCTACATTTTACCTGATCGCACTGTGTCACATCACGCTATGAGATTTGCGAGTAGCCACGTACGTATATACATGTATATATAAACTCCCCTCAGATTTTTCTACTTAGGCGAGCATGCCTGCAGATATTGTGCATGCATGATGCATTTCACATACCTTAATTTATTTGACCATCAGACTATTTTACACATGCCCAGTGCCTTCCCAGTTCACCAGACTCTATGGACACGGCTGCACACATTTTTGCATGCGTGTTAAACAAGAAGGTCCCCTGAAATGCACCTTTTGCAGGGCTGACTTGCATGCAGGCGAGTTGTAAGCTTGCTTTGTATAGAGTAGCCTTGGTACGGGGTGCGGGCGGAGTGTTTAACCGCGAGGAGTTTGAAGACGCTAGGCCTGGCCTTCCCCACTCCCTGTCGGTACTGGTAGGCTGTAATTAAGGCTGCTCGCAGCCCCGACAGCCCGGGGAGGGAAGCAGCCCTGAAAGGCTGGGCTGGGAGAGGCAGCAGGGAGGGAACTAGACTGATGCGGTGCTCCAGATACTGAAACTATGCGCCTGGTAATGAGATAATTAGGGGATCACATACTTCTGGCTGCAGCCGACTTCAAAAGCTTTTAAGAGCAGCCTGCAGTCTCCTGTAGCCTTCGTGACTGCGAGCAGACATTTTTCTTTAATGGCCAAGTACAGTAACCAGAAAGGGGAACAGCGGGAGCATTGTTCGCCGGCTGAAAACGCCACAAAACCCCCTATGGCCCGCTGCAGTGTTTGCAATGGAAATAATTTAAATAAAAATGTACCTTTGTTACATCCAGGCAAGTCTTTTATGTTGGGAAGGCAAATACCTTTTGAAAGAGGCGTAGTGACACCAGTTCCCTTGAGTGCATCCACCCAGCTTAAAAAGATCGAACCGGTGAACACGGTGCAGTTTTTATAGCACATACGGACCATTCTACGTCCTGCAGAGATTAATGATTTTGCGAGACAAAGTTGGTCCCTCAAACTTGTTGCTGTGTCCTCAAGGTATAAACTGAGTGTAATGTTTTTGTCGTAATGCTTTTGCTAGCGTGTGTTGTACCTATTTCGATTTTCTGTCGATGCAGACTTTCTAAGTTGGCTTTAAACGTTTGGCCCCAGGCCTAGGGTGTGTGCGATAGAGTTTTGCCCTGGGAGATCTGAGACGGGGCAAACACAAGGCTGTCTTACTCACGGCACACCCTTCACTACACTTCCATTACCAGCAGGAATTAGGAGATAAGGGCCTGCAGCGGGGGCTGTGGAGTCAAGAGGCTGACACACATCAGGGACAGCTATGCTACTCGAGAACCTAATGGCACTATTAAAAGGCCTTCTGGACAGTGCTTTGTTTTTTTAAGGGGTTAGGGCTCATCCAACGTTTCACGTCTTGTCCGCAGATATCCTAGTACAGGAAGTGAGATTTAAAACCCTGTAAACCTTCTAAGTACACCTGGCGGAAATTCCAGTTCGTTTATCCTGGGTACAATTTAACATCTGGATATTTAGACATTTGATGGATCTACCTCGGTAGCCCCCTCGCAACAATAGTGATGTATATAGAGACAGTAATTTTGTCGCTGAAGACGGAAACAGACAAAACTCGCGACTTAACTGGCACAGATGTGATATAGAGCTGTGCGATTTTCTAATAAAAACATAAATTGATATATAACACTTTTTTGTATACCCCTCCATCTAATACCACCTTTATTTCTTAAGTCTCCACTGACTTTCTCAGTAATACCACCAGAATAGAACTCGTAGGACCAAAACTGCTGCATGGATTTCCTACATGAAGATTCATAATGTCCAGATCTTCTAGGGAACCCACTATACACCTCATATTCTGCAAGCCCCACGCAGGCTCTGTCGTGACACAGTAGCGGACACTGTTGTGAATGTGTGCCAAGGTAACGAGCACATAGTGTCGCTTCCGCCACTGTACACATCACTGTTAAAGGTTTGTATTGGATGTGCTGTTCAGACGCCAGGAGCTTATCTCCCGCCTAGTACAAGTGGTCGAACGCGTCAATCGTCTAGCCCAGGGTAGACATTAGTGAGAAGAGACAGAAAATGAACTCCACGAGGAAGGGCAGTGAGACGCCACACTCACTCAGCAGGACGTATGTAAACAATGCTACGCCTAGACACGTGAACTGAGAATAGTTGCCAGTTTTGAGGCCGGAAATAGAGAGGCCAGGTGCCGCTCTGCCGGTACCCAAACATCCTCGTTACAGACGGTGGCACTTGCAGGTGGTAAATAGCGCACGCCCAGAAAAAAACGCTTTATTGTGTGTAAGAAATGAAAGGCTGGCTAGGCAGTTTCCACGCGGGAACAGGTATTTCTAGACTAGTTGGCGTCATGGCTAGTTCTGTTTTTCTGAGCAAGGCTGTAGGCGGCTCTTTTTTCCAGTGGGCACAGGTAGCTGTAAAGCGCGACTTTAATGAGGGTATCAGATTGTCAGGAATTAAGCACCGTGACTTCTCTGTTCCTTTTTTTTTTTTTAAGCCGAGTTGCACGTTTCAAGCCTATTACTGCTTTGGCAGGAAGTGCGTGCTGTCACCTCACCTCCCCCCCCCCCCCCCCCCTCCCCCCCCCCCCCCAGCTTCAATTCATCATCCACTCCCAGAAGGCCATAGTGTGATTCCCAACCAAGGTGGTAAAAGCCCCTCCAGTGGCGTGGGACATTTTAAATAAGTACAAAGTTGTGGCTAAAAGACCACGTGGTCTTCAAAATGACCCCTTCAATCCAGAAACCACTAATCATTTCTAAATGCAGTCGACACCAGTGTCAACGTTTCAACCCAACCTATAGAATCCAGTCTACAATGGGTCGTCTTCCGGGCAGAGTGTTTTTGTAGGTAGCACCAAAAAGCCATATGGTTTATGGTGAGTATCAGTGTCCTAATTCTTACAATATTTCAATATATAATACATATTATAATATGGCATTTCTTACAATATTTCACTGGAATTGTTCAAAAACTCTGCGTTGTCGCTGGAGGTTGCTTAATTGTTCAGTCTAAAGCCAGACATCGCTTTTGCATCAGCCGAGGCATAATCACTTCACAATTCTCTGATTGAACCCTGCAGAGATCAGGGTTAGGCCAACTTGCAACTCCTTGGGGGACCACATTTTCAGTTATATGCTATGGAAAAGAAAGCACATTAACAGTACTATGGTGCTTCAGTGTCAGTAAACCCCATGATGCAAGCTGACACTTCTTAAGCGTTAAAAACATTCAAAGATTCCATTAGAGTTTCTGCCAGGTTGTTTATTCTTTACTTCCATCATTTTCATTTTCTGGCACGTTACTCCTGCATAAGTTGTCCAGGCAGATTTACAGTAGATACTTTCTGGTCTCCGTGGTTCTTACATGAAGCCCCGAATGGTGACTTCAGCGTGCTGTTCTGCAGCAGGCGCCGGGCCACGAAAGAGAATTTTAAATTGACAGTTTAAGAAGATGATATACATACGCGCATGCACTCCCAAAAGTTGCCATGGTTACATCATGCTAAAATGTTTTCGAGGGAACATTTCGTCATCCCTTTGACCATATTCCGGGTCATTCTAAGCGGGAAAGGGGTAGGGAGGTTGGGGCTGGCGTCTTTAAGACCATTTTTTTTTTTTTTTACAACCTTCCATTTGGGTCGATGGAATTGACTTTGGCACAGAGACCCCCTAGTTGTAAACTGCGGCGTCTGTTTTATTGTCCCGACTTTAGGTCCCGCTGCACGAAGGGCCCTGCGAGGAGAGCGGCCGGCCCAGATATCACAGCTAACTGCCTAATTTCACACAGTAAAACACGGTGTAGCTGCAGCGCATGTCTGTGGCCGTCACCCCGACGAGTACCCTTTTACGAGGTGCTAGTTGACACGCTTGAACCGAGTTGCTGGCATAAAAGTGCGAAGTAGTTTACGACCCAGTGGTTCCGATTAAGGCGACCTAACAAAAAATCCCTAATGAGTGCCGTTTCCTCAAACCACATTAGCCTTTTGGAAGGCCTCCCGGGCTTTGCATTCCCTCCTGTGCGTTTATTTGCCCGATTTATTACCTCGTTGTAAAGTATCATGCACTCTGCATCTCTGGCTGTCTCCACAATTTGATTGCATTACATGTTTGCTTTTAATCAATTGAAGGTGTTGGTTTGTGAGGCGTCTTTTTTAAGCCCTAGCTGGGGTACGATTCCCCCTTGAGCTAGGAGTCACAGATTGGTTGGTTTTCTTAAAACCTACGGGCGTTAGTCCTTTGGGGATAGGAGACGACTTCCCATAAGGACAATTCTTGTATAGTCCCAAAAGGAGACTTCCAAAATAGTCCTTCCATCCGCTTTAGGGAACAGGACCTATATGTGATTAAATCGACTCCACCCACTTCGGCATGTTACAATATTCCGCATTTTAAAACACAGTTTTGTAAATCTCCCCTGGTTCCGGTTAAGTTAAATCATACTGTAGTTAACCACATCCGTTTATTGCAGCACTAAATAGCTTATACTGGGATTATAAATGCAACGTATTCAACAATATTTTCTGCCCTGTTTTTTCCCAGGTGAAATTCGGTGCTATTGCGATGCTGCGCACTGTGTCGCGACAGGCTACATGTGCAAATCCGAACTGAACGCGTGCTTCACGAAGCAGCTGGACCCCCAGAACCCAAGCTCCCCGCTCACCCACGGCTGCCTGGACTCCCTCTCAAACACAGCCGACCTCTGTCGAGCCAGGAAGGCCCACAACCACACGGGCAGCGTCATGCCCCCGCTGGAGTGCTGCCACGAAGATATGTGCAATTACCGGGGGCTGCAGGACGTCCTCTCCCATCCCAGGGGCGAGAGCTCAGGTAAGACCGCCGCCCTCAGCCGTGCCGAGACCTGGCATGTCTGCCATCGATTGCCTTCTGAATGTAATTAGACCCCAGAAGGAAAGGCCTGGATGGGATGAAACGATGTATTTCTATTGAGCGGCCTTTTATGTGTCTGCAGCAGCATTAGAGGCTTGTCTGGCCTGTGCCCTTTTGCCGGGATGCCACACTGGCTTCTGGGAAATGCAAGTGCATTGTCACTTGGTGGACTTTCGGCAGTAACCTAGAGTACAGACTTTCTTTAGAAATGGTGACCTGGACAGTTTTTGTACTTTGTGACCTATAAATTGATAGGAGCTGTCAAGATTTTGTGGCTGCTTATCCCAGTCCAGGGTAGCCCCCTCCCCCCCCCCCCAAAACAAAAACAAGACCCTCCTTAACAACAATGCCAATAGTGAAATCTAAGGCAAGCCAGTTGTTATGTGTACTCCTAAACAGCATTATAGTGTATGGAATCAAACACAGGCTAAGATTTTCTACAACGCACACCCTATATTTAGAGGTCTCCTTGTATGTGCTAAAGAAAAAGGAGGGAAAATGGAATAAAACAATTGCCCAGGCTCACTTAATTTGGTGAAGTGGTGAACACAGGATTAATCCCATGTTTTCTGATTTCACATTGTGCAATTCAGCCACTAGACGTATATGCTTCGTATCCCTGTACCCAGTTTACCACACCAACTTCCCTTAACAGCTCTGCCCCTGGAATGCCACCCTGCTCGCATCAGTGGCCCCTCTGTTACCTCATAAATCATCATTTTGGCTCCTGGGCAAATGTTTGCCAGTACTTACGTGCTAGTACATAGATGTGGAGTTAGAGTAATAAATGTAGGTTCCCCATACATGCCTTCGCTTGTTTTCTCTCATGCTAATAGCCTGCCACAGTATTGAGGAGAATATTTAAGGGTACACTCTCGTGAGATATTCTGCTGTGCGGCACTACATGAACACAGTTCATCCAGGATCAATGTCCAGTATCCCAGAGGCCTTTCTGTCTGGTGTTGTAGAATTATGGTGCCTACCACCTGATAAGCCAAAAATCTTTTGAGGCAATACCGGAGGAGTTAGGGCATTCTGCAGTGATGGGTGTGGAGAAACGGCGTTCATGCCTATGGCCAATATTTTTGGTGATGATTAAATGAGAAGATGGCATCTGATAAGCTAGTTGGATGCCAGACCCGGTGTTGCGGGCCATGTATGATATGTAACACTCTTTGGACTGTTGTCACACTGGGGGAACAGTATACACATTACAAGCGTACTGCCCGTGTGGTATTAAACATTGGGTGTGTCCAGTTGAAGTGCCGGTTATTGTAATTTGTCTACATATTTTTGCTGACGGTTTTCTGCACCACCACAAACATGGCTCAAGGGCACCTGAGCCCTTTCCAGTTGAAATACATATGTACGGATACTTTGCCTGTGGAAGATTATATAAATATTTGGTAAGAGAGGGCGATGCCGTAGCAGGTGCCTGAGGGCGTAGGGAAGACATTAACAGAATTGTAGCCCATAGAAGAGAGAGAGGAGACGTAAAAACCACGAAAAAATGGGCTGGATGAAAGCAGAGCTTGACATGGAGCTAACACTTAAGTAGCTCTAGGCCTGCACATCTATCTAAGGAAGTGGAAGAAGACTGGTGGAGAAAAAGGCAGTCGAGAGAGCTCACGGGGAGGACTATCTTGATGGTCAGGGTCTCGGGATCTTTTGCCAATATCTGGGGTTGTGTTCTGCCTGGGGCGGTTACGGATGCTGGTAGGACCAGGGGGTTCTGAAATAAATGTACATTGAAGATCTGTCTATGCTTGGATACCTGAGTTGTCTGACAGGGATGGAAACCAAATCAAATCCAATACAGTGACATTTCAACAGTGTTTTTAGGGAGTTCATAGTATCTTGAAATTCGTCTTTGTTTACCTGTAAATGTTCAAAATACTAACATGCATCTTTCCTGTCTTGCACAGGTCAGGGTGGCAGATACCAGCACGACAGCAGCAGGCATCTCATCTCCAAGGTGCAGGAGTTAAGCTCTTCGAAAGAACTGTGGTTCCGGGCGGCTGTGATCGCCGTCCCCATCGCGGGCGGTCTGATACTGGTGCTCCTCATCATGCTGGCACTGCGCATGCTCCGCAGCGAGAACAAAAGACTTCAGGACCAGCGGCAGCAGATGCTGTCCCGCCTGCACTACAGCTTCCATGGGCAGCACACGAAAAAGGGACAGATGGCCAAACTGGACATGGAGTGCATGGTCCCGGTCACTGGCCACGAAAACTGCTGCATGACTTGTGACAAAATGAGGCACACAGACCTGGGCAGCGAAAAGATCCTCTCACTCGTCCACTGGGGAATGTACACTGGCCACGGAAAGCTGGAATTTGTGTGACCATTTTGTTTTTTAAATCCAAGAAAACTATGGTTAAAAACACTGAGGCCTTCTTAGGGTTCTGCTGGACCGGAGCACTTTATCAGCAAAAGAATAATAATCTTTTGCCATCCGTAAATTAGGGGGGAACGGACCTCTGAAACCTATTCTTGGATATTTCTTCTGAAGGATACCAGAAGTTGTCTTTTGCACAGAAAAAAAACTCTGTATTATGTGCTTTCCCTTTACAAAGTCAAGAAGTGAAAGTTGTACACTGTCACCGGAGTTATGAGTTATCGGAGCAAGTGAACGCAGTAGCGAACTCCTAATCTATGTCAAGTTTCCTGTTATTGTAAAGATTTTTTAAAATATATATATATTTTGTCTGAAGTCAAATGGTGCAGTTTAATATTACCTTCGGATCGGCATGCCATAGATATTGCGCATACATAATCTCTCCAAAAGATTCCTTACTATTTTTTTATGTTTTAATGTTGCCCCTCTTGCCATAGACGCCACCACTCCTCATTTATACAACGGATTTGCATTTTTTTAGAATTATCACACGCGTAGCCAATCATTTTGAGCTGCCCAATATAAGATTTCTGAGAAATGTCCCCTTACCCAAGTTTAGCTGCGCAACAATTTTGCAGTCGTGTTATTTTTATTTATTTATCTTTCTCTGAATGTACTCCATGCTACACACGAGTCGTTACATGGCTCAGCCACAGAGGAGTTTCTGTAATTACGGGGTGAAAAAAAAGCACAAAAAAATCCAACGTTGCTCAATATAGAATCAATGGAAGTCACAGGATTGAAGGGAGAGTCGGGCATTGTCATTGGTTATCAGTGAATTGATTGTGTCACCTAGAGACTGTTATAGTTAGCAGAGGTAATTTTGGCTATAGGTTTACCAGAGCGAGGCTGTGTCATAGTTTTAGTATGTGGGCATTGTCTAGTGCCATCACATCACTGTAGCACATTCAATAGGACTTAAAGGTCAGGCGCACTGGATGGGCTGTGGAAGAGTGTTTTGTTAGGTTATTCCTCTGGCGCCGTTACAAATGCATTGTAGTTGCAAGCTGTGCATGGATGGTGCGATATGGTCTTCGGGTAAGCTTACCTCCATGTAAACCCACACAATCCGTTAGGTGCACTGGTGAACTGCTTATAGCCCCCTGGTCTTCGAAAGCAGAACAATTGTCTATTCTAGAATCTAAAAGATGGATCAGTATTGAACCTTGGGTTATCGATACTCAAACCTGGTCACGGCACCTCTCCCACTGACATAGATTGATGCTGGTGTTGGTGAACAGCATCAAAGAGTACCAGAGGAGATCTGACATGCTGCTGTACTGAGAAAGTCCACGTAGGACCCTCAATTAGCCATTGGGTTTTTAAATTGTTACTAAGAGGGGGTGGCCCCATCAAGGCCTTATAGGAGGTAGACCGCCATTTATGCTCCTCGTCCTCAAACAAAAACATTAGTCTGAATATGCGTAACAGAATTATAGAACAACAGTTGACATTTTTCTTAGGATACTTTTTTAAATTGTTGAACTTGGGTTGAGTGCACATTATTTTGCTCCCTTTTGAAAGAAAGTATTTGTTACCAAAGATGAGGAGCCCCAGGGTCTTTGTTCTGGCCATGACAAGAGTCTGCTTCTATCAGGGTGTGGCTGAAGAACAATGCCTGGTCTCCTGTCCTGGCTCCTGCTCTGATCATGAAGTACCACGCCCATCACCAGGCACTGGTTGCAGATAGGAATATGTATGGAAACAGATGTGGTAGATTAAAGGGGACAGAAGAAATAATAGGTTCGAGGCCAAAGAGTACACAGTTCTACAAGAGTAACAGGAAGGAATGGAGCAGAAGACGAGCCTGAGGGCGAGCCAGGGACTGACGGTATGTTTAAGAGAGTCAAGGAGGGGACGGGGAAAGAAAAAAAAACAGTTTAAGATCCTTCTTTGGCGGTTGGTGGGGCTGCATACCACTGATATGATAGTTCCATATTCGGGTTGCACTACCCAATAAAGGCCTGAGTATGTCATAGACTTCACGGTGCTATGGAATCCACGTTTAATGGTGTTGCTGAATATCTGTTCTCCTTGCTGTGACCCACATCTTTAATGCATCCTTTTTGTGTGGCTTCTGCTGCTTTGACACTGACTCACTCTTATTTGCTAACCATAGGGCCCATTCTCTCACGCTTGTTATTGCCAACCCCGGGGTCTCAGCTTGGCTCTAGGCATTTTTACAACTTCTGTCAGGATGTGTATCAGATTCCTTTGTTAAGGGTCAAAAAGTTGAAAGAAAAAACGCAGAAGTAACGTAAATTCAAAATTCATTCCCAGCACATTGAGCACACAAATGCAGTTTTTTACGATTTAAGTAATTGCTTTGTAGCACACAAAGCAATTACTTAAATCGTAAAAAACTGCATTTGTGTGCTAAATGTGCTGGGAATGAATTTTGAATTTACGTTACTTCTGCGATTTCCTTTCAGCACGAAAGGAAATCCTGTTTCACAGGCAGCATACCCTGGAAATACCAGGAAATGTTATGCTTCGTGCATAAATCAGCGAGTAAACTCCCGTGGACGGGATTAACAAGGCGATGACATTGTCCTGGGTCAAATGATCGCCCGTCACTGGCGTTCTCGTGAGCTGCGAGGTGACGCGTCTTAAATTCCGGGTCAAAGAGCACCGCTCACCCAACAGCCGCTGGGTTGCATAATGGAGTGACCCATCACGAAGCAACCGTAAGCTGAGGCGGACACTTGACTGGTATCAACACTAACCCAATTTCTAAGCTTTTGCTGGTCTAAAGGCCGAGGCACTGCAGGATTTTTTTTTTTGCATTTAAACCGGATTCACAAATAGAGGCGAAGTACAATGTACATGTGTAATTAAGCTCTGTGTGTAATCTGTACAGTGCATTACACACACACACACCCGCGCGCGTAAATAAGGAGGAAGTGAGCCCGAGGAGGTTGTCTCCAGAAGAGTGCTAAGTGTTTGCCTAAAACATGCAGTGGACATTTGGTTGGCAGTTACAAATTTGACACATTTATGGCGCTTACATTTGTAAGTATGACGTTAGCGAGAGCACGTCATTTTCGTGGTAATTGGTTACCAGAAAATTATTCCTAAAATTTAGCGAATTGGTCCGGTAAATTCAAAAGAAATTTGGCAGGAAAGGTATGTTACCCTAACCCTAGGCAAGATTAATGTGTGCATTTGTTCTTGTTAAAGTACTTTTTTAGCAATGCCGGTTGAAGAGCATATAGTGGCGCTGGAGATTATGGGAGGTATTGACAAAGAAAACTGAAAACGCTAGAGATCAGAGAGATGGTTGAGCTTTCACGTTGTCTTGTTGAATACCTAGCAGCCTTCAGGTGTGAGGATGAAAGTCCTCTGGGGGTGAACTTTTGAGATGCGAATTTGATCGCTTTTTGGAATTAAGGGAATGTCACGATTGTTTTTATTCTCCCCCTCTTCACCACTATAGTGAGTTTATCATTCTGGTGGGGTGGATGATGTCACATTGTGTCCTTGTAAGTGATGGGTCGAGCCTATATAGTTTTCGAACTACTTAAGTCTAGGGTTAGGCTTTTCTTGTATGAGGGAGTAAACATTCAGCTTGGGGTTTGCTAGATTGGCAAGATATATTGTAGCCTAAAGTTAGTCCAATATGCAAGCTTGAGGTATGGCTAGGGTCTACCCTCATTGATGCCTATTCAAAGGCAGTCTCCAGGTATCAGTGCTCAGATCAACTCTTCCCCCACGTTCAAAACAATGACTCGTGGCACTTGCTCTTGAGGTATCTCCATTGTTATGCAGGGCATCTTGAGGTCTCCATATAAAGAAACTCGGCTCTTCCCTTCAGCAGGCTTGAACCTGCTCTGAACAGACCTGCCAAGTGCAGCAGAACCTCGTGGTCCACAGTATTGAAAGTCTAAAAGAACTCAAGTAAAACCGGAAGACAGATGATCAATCTGTATAGGGTTGGTGGACCATCACTGGCCCCGCAAGAGTGCAGTCTTCATACTTCAGGGGAATTAATCTTGAATCATTTTAATGATTTGGCAAGTGGGTGCGCCAATAGGGTTTGGCAAATGAAATAAGGGGAGACAGCGTAAATTCGTATGAAGATATGTGAAAATCGTCAGCAAATTTCTGCTAGGATAAAGTTGCAATCTGTGCGACCGACGTGTGAAATCAAATTGAATGCTGGTGCACTAATGTCAAAAAATATTTAGGAGCTAAATTCACTATTTTCGCCTTTAAGGATGTTTATAATACAAGTTTACGTAATGTGAAGATTTCAAGACACCTTATGTACATCTGTTAAGCTGCAGTTTGTGAGTCCTCATGGTGAAGGTCTCACCTCTCCACACACTAGTCTCCAACAACCTTTGTGGAAATGTGTCACACCGAAACCATGGACACAGATATTGAAGCAAATTATCAAAAGTTAAGTGCATACAAGGAAGTATAGATTTTCTATTCTTAACTCCACATCTCTCTACCTTAAAGAAAAGAGAAAACATATATATATATATATATATATATATATTATATTTGGAGTTGGGTATAGAAAATATATACATACTTACCTTCCGATATTGTGTCCTTAGTAGTGTCCCAAGACATTCTGTAGTGGATAAACAAGGGCGCAGCTTTCATAACCTAAAAGCATGAACGTCAATTCACTGAAATGCCAGGTGTAGCGAAAGTTACATCAAATGCCCTTTGACATACAGTTTAATTGACGCATCCATATTTACACATACACAAATTCACACTAACGTACATTTTCTCACACAAACAACACGCACACCGCAAGCACACACAGAACCTGCATTTAAAAACATTCATTACTTGCACCATCTGCCTTGGGAGGGCCTATTCCAGCTAACTGTACTCTATTTTTATTATACTAATAGCGGATAATATATATTATTCACTGTAGGTGTGATAACAAAATTGACAGAGAGCAAAGAGTGGAGCCACAACTGAGGGCCCCTGTGTCCCTGCCACTGCATTTGCCACCTCTGAGGCCAGGTGTCCAAAGGCTGTGCAAGGGGTAGCCAAGGGTCGCAGCTGTGACCCCTGGCGACCCCCCGAAATGACGTCCGTGCTTCAACTGGTGCAGTGGCTATGGAGTATGAGGGTCCATTGCACCAGACGTATGCTAACCAACCTGAGGCCGGAGGGGAGCATTTAATTCCTTTCATTGTGGCCCATGGGACCCTTGCTATGTCACTACAGGTGCCCCATGCTCATCCAAGGCTGCATCTCAGCAGTGCTGTACCTACAAGTAACAAGTGCCTCAGTCGGAGCCTGCAGTGTTCAATTGCTCCTTGCTTTCTGATAGTTTGTCACGTTTTCAACCTGGAAATTCTGGCAGAGATCGAACATCTTTCAATAATTTTCAGAATGTAGGGGAAAATAATAAAGTGTGCAGAGAACTAAGACGCGTGTCCAACAAGATTGTGCGAACAGCCAAGTCTTTAGCTATTTGTGGAATAGCAATTCCAATTTAGCAGTCCAAAAGGTAGTAGGTATAGAATTCTATAGCTTGGAAACTTTGTACCGGAAAGTTCGGCCACCTCTTTTCACTCTCTGGATCAACGGAACAGTAGCTAGGCAGGAGTTGGAAGAACGCAAGCATCAAGTAGGGCTATAAGGAAGGATCCATGCATTCCTAGTCTTGGAACCTGTCTGGGGAAGTGATCTGCGAGCAATACATAGGGATTTAAATTTAACTTTCTGAGCAACCTACAGCCAGTGCAGTGACTTTAGAGCTTGTTGGGCGGAGTGAAATTTGTAGATGTTACATAGAAGACAAGCAGTAGAATTCTGCACCACTTGTAATTTGTCAACTGTTGATTTGGGAGCCGGCAAATATAGTGCATTTCCATAGTTCAGTTGTGCCAGAATGAGTGCTTGGACTGCTCGTCTTTTGGCCGGGTTTGGGAGAAGGTATAACATTTTCCTAAGAGCTGTCGACATCCCAAAGCAGGTAGCAGTCACTTTTGGTGCTTGGGTGTTCATGGTCAAGTCTTAGTCCAGCCAAATGCCTAGAAGTTTTACCTCCGCCATTGGTGTTGGCTGGGTGCTTAAATCATTAGGCCATCCCAGATTTATCATATTTGAATAGCGGCTACCTAGAGTCAGGAGCTCTGTTTTCTCCCCATTGAGTTTCAGAGCTGACCAGCTCATCCAATTAGCCACATCCATAATGCAGGAGCCAAGAGAGGGAGGTCAATCATCCTCTACCAGGCTCACCGAAAAAGTAAGTTGGGTATTGTCAGCATACGATACTAGCGAGATACCATGTGCATGGACGACCTCAGTCAAAGGGAGCATATAAACATTAAAAAGGGTGGGGCTCAGCGAGGATCCTTGAGGGACCCCATAGTTAAGAGGCATGGGATCTGATCTACAGTCATCATCGAATACTTGGAATGTTCTCTGACTGAGGAATGATGTAAGCCAGAGAAGAGCCTGTCCAGTCACTCCGACATATTGGAGCCTCTCCAAGAGGATCTTGGGCTTTACAGTGTCAAAGGCGGCCCTAAGGTCGAGGGGGTGAAAGCAACCACACATCCCTGATCTAGAAGTCTTTTTGGTTCTTACGCTGCTTCCAGAAGGACAGTTCCTGTACTATGATGGGGTCTACATATTGTTTGAGCAGGATAAAGTGAGTCCTGTTCATAAAAAAAAAATCAGAAAGCTGTTTATTTACCTCTTTCTGAAGCATTTTACTTGGCCCAGGCAAGTGTGAAATCGGCCTATAATTCCTAGGCTCCAGCGGGTCCATGTTAGGCTTTTTTAATAGGGCTCTTATTGAATGCTTCCAGGCAACCAGCACCATTCCCTTAGCTAAGAACAGATTAAGGACCGCTAAAAGGGAAGGTCCAAACACAATTTTTTTTTGACTAAGACAGGAGGAGGAGCCGGAATAAAGCGTTACTAGAGTGATTTCTGGGAAGTCTGAAAGTATCGCCTTGTCATATCACTGGGCCTTACTGTGAACCTTGGCTCCAGTCTAAACCTGGGAGTGAGGAGTAAATACCATCTGTCTTTTCCTTGAAGAACGTGGCGATATTACAATGCAGGGTCTAGGGTGCTTGAATTGGAGAGTTACAGACAGGTTTTAGAATAGATTTTATAAACTGGAATACGTCTCTCGGCCGATTTCGAAGCAGTCTGTATTTTACTATCATGGTATGCTACTTTAGTGGTCACGATTTCCTCAGGGTACTTCCTAAGAGCTCTCTGTGAGTAGTCCCTTCTCCAGCATCTCTTAGCTCTTTTACAGGCTTGTTTTAAAAGTCTTAAGTTGAGGAGTATACCAATGAGCTGAGCTGGTGCGCTGATGTGTGGATTGATTAGTGGTGGGACACACTAAACCCAGAGATTGAGTGAGCCAGTGAATGAACTCGGCATAGGCTATGGAAGAGTTTGAATTCATATCAAATCTTGTATTATTAAGAGCGGAGGCTAAATCGTCAATGTTAAGCTTGGACCATCTTCGCTTAAATGACGAGGAGGATGTGACCATGGGGGGCACGGAGGACAGGTAATCCTAAAAGAAAGTAGCAAGTGGTCTGACCAGATAGTTGTCGCAGGATTTATGCTTTCTACGTTGTCCTTATTATAGAAAATAGGGTCAAGCAGGTGACCGTTTCAGTGTGTTATCTCGGATACTCTCTGCAAAAGCCCAATTGCCCGAAGATCTTGAGTAATCACAGATCCTCAAAATGAACATTTAGGTCACCTAAAAGTGTGAAGCTAGATTTTGAAGCTACAAAATTGGCAACCATCTCGGGAAGGGCATTTATTAATTCATTGCCCTTTCCTGGTGCTTGGTAAATTCATATATACCAGAAAATGTACAGGTGGCAGAGAAAGAAATAGAGGAGACTAGATTTTCACAATCAGGGAGTGGGTAAGAGTTGGACAGGCATGTGAAGGAGGAGTTAAGAATGATAGCCACCCCCCCCCCTCCTCTTTTATTTTAATCTTCCCTACAAATATAGTAGTTGTCGGAAGTGCCTGGCCAAGGCCAAGTCTAGACTCATCCTGTGACCAAGTTTCAGTTAAGAACAGTCCATCCGGTTGCTCGTCTTCCAGGCGGGAGTATATATCAAGTTTATGTGCAGGAAGAGACCTACAATTGATTAGTGCACATAACTGACTTGCCTCTTAGTTCAATGTTGGCATTGTTGTCAGCGTAGAGAGGAAAGCAAGAATGTTTCTACCCTTAATGAAGTTGTTCCTAAAGTTAAGAGGTTCAGAACAACCTACTTGCTTCCTTTCTTTACCATCAATTAACCTTTAAATAAATACTTGCCCACATATTTAACATATTTTTAATGTTTGTGCTGGGTCTTGTAAGCAGCAGCAGCCCAGTGCTGCTGTCGACCCGGGGGGCGCATATAAAAGTCAGGAGGGACGAGTGCAGCCCAGGCCTACTTTGAGTATCACTACAATAGACATAAATGACATTGCTCAGTTGTACTTTCTCTGTCTATTTTCCACGGATGGAAACCAGATAGAGGCAGATTCAATACAAGAGAGTCTGTCCTAACCTATATGTAGGGCCACTGGAATTATGCAGCAGAGAAGGACCAAATTATGCAGCCATATTGCCTAAATTATGTGGTAAGAAAAGACAAAGGTAAAACACACTAGGGCCCAGATTCTGGAAGGTGTCACGCAGAGCAGTGCAGCATCCAAGAAAGCTGCGCTGCATGACAAAGAGGGAGCTGAGAGCGCCATATTCACATAGAAATGGCACTCTCCTCCCCTGTCCCTAGCACCGACACACACACACACACACACGCACACACAACCATAGCGCCATAGTGCTAGGGTTTGTGCATGAGTCTAGCGTAGGTTTTGTACAGGAAAGGTATCCTTCCTATACAAAATACTGTGCCTAGACAAGTGCACATGCTTTTCCCACGTATGTGTGCTGTACAGTGAAGCACACATGCAAATTCGGAAAAGCAGGGAGAAATGAAAACATTTCTTCGTTTTGCACCTCCTTTTAAAAGGCATTAATTTTTGGCGCTAAACCCTTTCTTCCGAGTTTAACTTCAAAAAGCATGGGTGGTAGCACGGGTACGCCCATGTAATCCATGTTCCCCACTGCCCCATACCCTACCAGGGGTCAGGTGAGATCAGGCTTCTTCCTTCAACCCCCGTCTGTTCTTTAAGTGTTTTTATGGTCTGGATTTTCCAGCCGGTAACATAGGTAGGGGCCGGTGTTCCGACAAAAGTTACACCGAGCCAGCCACGATCTGCTGGGGCGGTACCCTCACAGAGAAATCGCTCTGGTCGAATTGTAATAAGAGCCTTAGTGTCCCTCTTTTTGACCGACATCTTACTGCCTGTTGTTTGTGTGGAGTGGCATAGACAATGAAAGAGAAAGCTAATAGCTTTGTTAAAGAAATTGTGCAAATAATATAAAAATTAGGTTACTGCGAACGAGACGTCAGAACCATGCGTCTGTGAACTGTATACAGCAGAAAAGAAAACACCCTTGTGATTGTTTAGATATTACTAAGGCAGCCCTTCGCTACTGCTCTTAGCCGGGTAAATTGTTTGGTGATTATTTGTGGATTATGTTTGGACTCCAGGTAAAACCGTGGAGGGCAGGAGAGGTGAGAAGAGGAGGAAAACAGGCAAAATGTCAGGTATTAATTAGGTAGGTGAAAAAGAATTGCGAAAATCCTTAAATTTATTTATTATTAATATTTCTAGACAGCTTTACATGCCAGGGACTCTTTGCAACATTCTAGGAAAAGATACTATAGAAGGATAACAGACCTATACGGAAGAAGCCTAAAAAAGGACTGTAACATGATACAAAAATAATATAATGCAACATAAAATAGCATACAAACCTACCGTTTCAAAGTTATGAGGAAAACTGTTTAAAGTCAACTCCTTATAAAATGGCTCAGCTATTGTTTTCTTTATATTGACAAGTAGCATTCATGAAGAAATATTGCCAGGTAGCATTCCTGATGAAATATTGCCAGCTCGTGGGAAACATCTACACTAGGCTGTGAGCATAGGAGAAAAAGTACACTTTGAACTACAGGTAATTCTCACAGGGCTTTATGACCATGCCAAGGGTATGAAGCACCACATAAATGCAGTTGGACTATCATGATATTGCTCTAAGCCTCATAGGTGATAAATAAATACTAATACAAAACACCACAGTACAATGGGTAGGCCAAGAATCAGGATCTACAAGAGACTTCACACGTATAACAAAGACGTCACACGAATGGACTTTATGTGAACAGGAATCATGTGAATAAAAAGCCTCGATGAACAAGGAGGCAACAAACACTAAGGAACAGGGGGCAAATCTTACGGTTACTAAAATCATAGAACTTCCCAAAGAGTGGTAAGAATGTATAAACCCTTTTTGCCAGGTGGAAAGTCTTTCTGAATCACAAAGGTGACTCAAATGTGGGGACGAAGATATGCTGTCCCTCGCAAGCACTATCACTGCATTTGCAGCCAATCGCAGGAGGTTGCAAACAGCAATCTGCCTAGTTTATATTAATTTAGCAGATGGCCTTGCAGCCCTCGGCCAATGGCCATTTGACAATGTGACCTACTAGTACATCGGCTGCAAAATGGCAGGCAGGTCACAAAACGTTTGTTCGTAATTTGTAATCACTTTTTGCTATCGACCTCTAGGTACACCAAGTCTAATACCCTTAGACACAATCCGTGTTGGGAACAGGAGAACCCTGAGACAAAAAGACAAACTCAGGATTTGGGAAATTCAGACAAATCACTGAAGATTAGAAAACGTAAGAGAGAAGGGCCCTGAGGCAGGAGAGCCTAGAACTGAGTATGATGACAGGAGGCCAGAATAGACCCTAAAATAAAGAAACATGGAACAAAAAGACAGAGCTCTTTAACAGTATTGAATATCTAAAGAATCAGTCACCGGAGATAGGAAACGATGATAATTGTATTGGATTTAAGCATATGTGTATCACTTCCAGTCTCTGGGAAAGCCTCAAAGTGCTTTCTGGAGCAAATAGCTACTCTGTTTATTGTGCATAGATGGAAGTGTGTTGGTTGAGATGTAGCCTACAAAGACTTTGATGCACAAGCACTGGTTGTATAGAAGGGCGCAAGGCGTGTCACGCAGAGTGAAAATGGCACAATAACCTGTCATAGCAGACACAGGGTCGTTGTGGGAAGAAACCAGTCCAGGGCACCCTTTGTGAACCACCCTGCAAGGAAGACTCAAGCAATGGATTAGGTGAAAGTCTTCAAGATGTGCCTCTCCCTATGGTGTACTACTTTCATAAAAACCTCACTCCAGGAACCAGTTCGCTCACTCTTGCTCAGACCAGGAGATAACCCCATAAAAAACCATAGGGGTGGGGCGGATGGCAACCAGAAATCACAGATCTCTGTCCCCTTCCCCAGAATTTAAAGGATAAAGTAGCTCAGAATAGCAAACAATGTAACACACAAAAACAGCATAACACAAAATAATGTTTGAATATGTGTTAAGCAATAGAAAATTTACCTTTACATTTTTGAGTTTTTAGGTTTATACAACACTGTCCTTGCAGTTTGCTCAATGTCTGCCGTTTTGTCTGCAGAACTACCAGAATGTTATCTTTATGTTGTTCAAAGAAATGGTTGTTTCACATTGTTATGGAGAATAAATGAACCTCCCGGTAAATAAAACTCAGATATGGAGCAGCTTTTAACCCAGTTCAGTCCCATATTGTCCGATAACCAAATGCATGATTGACCAAAAAGTAAAAAAAAAAATCCCAGGTGGCATATGCAAATGCCTTTGACTTGCTGCGATTTACAATTTTTACACTACTTTTAAATCCCGAGGCATAGATTAATAAAACTCTAGAACTGCTGTAATTTAATAGCGAGCGCACAACCGCTCCCTCCGAATTATTTTTTTCTTCACATGAAAACTAATTTTCCATGTGAAGAATTTCCTCGAAAAAAAAAATAGAAGCATAGGGGGCAGTTCCCCATTATCTGCACCACTTAGGCCTGGTTGGCTGAAGCATACGTTTAGAAATGTGGGTAAATGTTGGAGATGCACTGAAAATGTTTGTGAACACCAACGAAGTTTTACTTTGTGAGTATTTTAAGATTTACATTGCTGACTCCCCAGGGTACACCCACTTTGTCACCCCATAGGTGACTTGGAAAATTTTGCAGATTTTATGCAGTCCTAAGCGCTCATAAAAATTTGCGGATATAGGCTTTTTGCGTTATCCAGATTACTCAGGCATATTTGCCACTATTTCTGCTCGTAAATCACACTTAGTGCACGAAATATGTTTTGTAACAGGGAGTTACTGTTTTTATGGGCGGAATGAGTGGATTAGTGGTTTAAACCTATTGTGTACACATTTTAAACAAACGGTAACATCTCCCACCATTGTACAGCCAAGTCATCAATGGATAAAAGAACAGTTTCACCAACCAATCAGCAGCTATGGTGACATCTTTTTTAGCTAATATGGCAGTTCCTTTTCACCAGAATAAACTGGTGTGGCGACACTTTGAGGAGCGAATCTGGACAGCACACCAGCATGTACTAGATACTGGACAACAAGCTATTTGTCAGTGAACTTCCCCAAGAAGACATAGGGCCTTATTACGACCTTGATGGAGGGGTTTCCTCCATCACAAATGTGGCAGATATCCCTTCCGTCGTGTTATGATCCCGTTATATTCAATGGAGATAGTAATATGGCAGACGGGATATCTGTCACATTTGTGATAGAGGAATCCCCTCCATCAAGATCATGATAAGGCCCATAATCTTTCAGTGATAAGCACTTGGAGGATACTTAACCAGCACAACATTGAAGAAATCATTTTTTTTTCTCTTTCATCAAGGTCACATTTGAGCTAACATATTAATGCACTTTTGTACATGTCATGGCAGGTGCCAGTCGTATTGTGAACAGTGAAGTCCTACTGAGAAAGCAAAAACAACATAAGCAGCTAAGTGTAGCGTCTTCTCCAGCCTATTAACTGCTAAAAGAATAGGCCACACAGTGCTGTTAACAACATGTCTTTATTCCACTGCGTGCACCTGTGAACTCCGACATTCTAAAGTAAGCATTCATACATTCTATTGTACTGATTACGTCACACGCTGAATGGAGTTCTTGGGGATTCAGAAAGGTTCTGTTCTAAATAATGCAAGACACTGCACTAAGTTTACCACGTTTTTGTGACTCATGAATATGGTTCCTCAAAACTGAGTAGGACAAAAACAAATCTTCTTTTGTTTTTTGCTCTCTGTTCACTATATGACGAGTAGTATCAGTCAATATGGAGGTAGTTTATTTAATAATTCATCATATGTCTTTATAGTCCCCTTAAGTGTCCTTGGTCCTTTCGTGCTGATGTATTGGCCACTGATCTCTGTTGGCACCTTTGACCACATTGATAAATTTACTATTCTTAGGGTGCGTTATTACTGTGTTTAAGATGACATCGGACTAAAATTATTGGTCTTTGAGGCAACTGTTTCCTTATGGTTTAGCATGGGCAAGCATGCATCTTGGTTCCTAGTGCATGATTCTTTCTTTTAATGAGTTGGGATCTCCAAGGACTGCTCATGTATCTCTTCTACATGTCTTAAGTGCTCCACTGATCCATGTTTCTTCCACATTGTGTAATGAATTCCATTAATAAGCCATTAAGGCTGTTCTTTTGGATTATTCGGCAGAAGAGCCATTATGGCTCTTGGGAGAAAAGTAGATATTTTAGATAAAAATTATGTTTTTTCAGGTGTGATATTCCACAGGCCTCTCAAAGAAAGTCAAGCACCAATCCACTTTCCAATTTATAGGACTCGCTCAATCACTGAAAAATGAATTGGCAGACACAAGGCCATCTAATTGGCTCTACAAGTTGAAAAATGTGGAGGAAAAACTAAGTCCTCTTCTGAGGGCACTAGAAACACTAACCTCTAAAGTAGAACCTGCCATACTAATACATTAGAATTAGAGAGATGGCCTGCAGAGAATAAGCAATCATAATTGTATATTTCTTTGGTCCAAGGGATGAGTTCTCTTGCAGCACCAGTGCACATTGCATCAAGGTGGGGTGTGGGGAGGATTATGTCATACTACACAAAAAGGAGTATTCCTAGCCGAGAACTTCAAAACTCCTTTTCAAACCAAAATCCTTGTAACACTTCAAAAGAGAATTATTTTCTTTTATATGTGACACTCATCCACTCTAGTAGTGGCATTTTTCATGATCGGGTCCACCCCAGCCCCTAAAAGCCAAAATGGGCTCAAGAGTATTCCAAGGGGCAGTTTCATATGGTTCCTACTGGGAGAGGGTGTGTGTGGGTGTGAGGGGAGGGGAGGGGAGAGGGGACAGGAGGTTGTGCCCCTGTAGTCAAAGAATCATCATGGGAAACATGCCTGTACTCCACCTAATAGTGCTCCCACTCACATCTGCCTAGTCTAAAAGAAAATTATTATTTCTTTTTGTAGTGTTACTGGAATTTTGCTTTGAAAAGAAGTTTTGCAATTGTCGGCTAGGAATACTCTGCTTTGTGTAGTATCTACTTGTAAGGGAGAGTGTATTCCTTAGACCCATTATACAGGGGGCTATCTTCCTTTCCCTTCCAAGTGGCAGGGCTGTATCCTGGCCTGGTCATGCCACATTCTAAATATTTGTGAAAGGCTGGAATGTTACATCCTGAATCTCTCTTGCCAATCATTCAGAGTGGTATGCTTTAACTGTGGTCTCTCTTGGGCGGTATACTGTAAACTTTGATTAACACTTATAGCTGAAATTCTTCAACTGCTATATAATATTGTTAGGTGTTTCGAGTTGTATTGTGCAATCTGGGATTAAAATCATTTCTAGGCATGGGTGAACAGATTGCTTGTATGGGAAAGGTATGATTAATTTGGGAATTCTGGAAGTGAAGTAGGTTGGGCATAGATTAGATGGAGGTAGGCAACTCATTCCAAAGCCTGGATGCTTGGACCTCAAAATGCCCGTCTCACTTCCCTATGAACAGAAGAGGACTGACGGTTGAGCAGGGCAGTGTCAGTGGTGTGCATATCCTCTAGAGGAGAAAGATCACAGGAAAGGTAAGAAAGCAGGCATAGGATTTTCTACTAGAGGAGTATACTTCCTCTGCAAATCTTATGCTAGACATCACACACACACACACACACACACCTCTGCACAGTGGTGCATAGGTTTCTATGGCAATAGACAACCTATTTATGCACCATCACAGGGGATGAGAGCAGTAGGCCAGTTTTAGGTCTTGCCTACAGACAGCACAAGCTTTCTGGTTCCAAAAGATCTTCTGTGGGCTTACTGCATGTCAATTGCTTACCAATGGTTGTCATTATTGTCATTCTCATTTGCTGGCTTCTTGTTCATTTGGCATGCCATCTTCTTCTTGTGGTTGCCAGCTCTCTGTGTGTGTGTGTGTGTGTGTGCTTCTCTCCTGCCAAATACCTGCCCCTGAGCTCTATGTTGCTCTCTCCCACTTGTACCTGTTGTGCTCTCTCATATACTTCTCCCTGCTTGTACTCTGTGTTGTTCTCTCCCTCATGCGCTTCTTGCTTTCTCTTGTCCGTCTTCCAGCAAACTCCCTGGGCCACGCCTTAGTGTTATTCTCTCCATAATGTGCTTCTGTTCTATCCGTGTTGGTTTCTTCTTCCTATGCTGCATGTCCTCTCCTCCCTCAGCTGCTCCCCACTCCTGTTTCTCTATTGCCTTGCCATCCCAACAGTCATTTTTTTTGTTTGTGCTTCCATGCTAAAAAATGACATTTTTTTCACTGATCCAACTGGCATCCAACATGTTGTGTCAGTAAATAAAAAAGCAAAACATATGACACCCGCATGAGTGGTAAGGCATGCAAGCGCACACACCGAAAGGCATGCACATGCCATGGGAATGATGTGACTGCCAACATCATTGCACATTTTTCTTTTTTTCCCTATGCTCTGCAGCATCAGCAAAATGCAGTTTGTTTTTTCCCCGATTATGCGCAGCATTTGCAAAAAAAGATAGACAAAGCCTATAGGTTAGCAAGGAAAGACCTTTTGACTTTGCCAGTCCATGGTAATAAATATGGCTCTGCATTGCAGTCTCCTCCTTGAGCAGTGTAGGAACATTGGTTGCTTATCCTTATTGTGCAAAAACATAATAAATGTGCCCTACGGTCTCCAGAAGCATGGAAAACTTGCATTTGTTCTCTCTCCATTGCTTCTCAGAGCACAGAAACTGTTCGGGATGCTGCATAGTTTCTGTCTGACAGCACCTGAAGAAAGGCAACAGCATGTGGAGGGATGGGCTGTGAAGAAACTCGGTTACAATAAGTTGTTGCAAGTAAGCAATGACAGGTATCTGATATCAGAATGCGCCTGTGTTGAGAAAATGAATGGCATCAGTTTGTAAGAAAATAACAATTTCCCATATTTTAGAAAAACAATAGCACATCTGTGGAAGCATTTTGAAGTGCCTCCCATGGGCTAAAGATGAAGTCCTTCTTTCAATTCACCCACAGAGTCCTAACTTCATAAATCAGACCCATTTGTGATTGGCAGCCTAAACAGTGCTCTTTAAATAGCTATTTTATTCCCACCTTTGACTTTATATAAATGAGGGCACATACAGATGTAAGAGTTTTTTTCTTGCTTGACTTTGAAAGGTATGGGTCATGGAGTTGGTGCTAGGAGTCTGCGTTCAATCCCAGATCAGCTCCTTGTGCGGTATGTGAGCAGAGTCCTGATTTTACAGTGATCTATTTCCTCTCTGTGCATAGGCTTGCTCGATCCTGTACTGATTGTTAATTGCTGCTTTCATCCAATGAAGAATGGGCCAAAGGAAGCTTGTAATATGAGTGGTCTACTGACTGTTGCCATCACAGAAATGCGTTGGCAAAGCCAATAGGTCTCGTCTATTCAAGAGCTATTGGCTTTGCCAGTGTGTTTTAGCCTTGTAGTGCACCAGCGCAGCTGATGTTCAGCATGGCTAAAAGTTAGTGGCATAAGGGAGAGTCACGTGGAGTGTAGCAGAGTGGAATGGCGAAAAGTGGAGTAGAGTGTTCTAGAGTGGAGTGGCAGAGAGTGTGGTGTATTGGAATGCCGTAGTGTGGAGTCGCATAGAGTGGCATAGAGAAGAGAGGACTGTTGTAGAGCACATTGGCGTAGAGTGTTGCATAGTATAGTGGAATAGAGTGCAGTGCATTGAATTCAGCAGCATACAATGCATTGTTGTAGTATGGAATGGTGTAGATTAGAGTGGTGCAGAGTGCAGTGGCGCAGAGTGCAATGAAGCAGAGTAAAGTGGCGTAGAGCTGAGTGATGCACAGGGCAGTGGCGTAGAGTGGCATAGAGTGCAGTGGCATAGAGTGGTGCAGAGTAGAGTAAAGTGCCATAGAGTGCATGAGCTTAGAGTGTTGTGGCATAGAGTGGAGTAACAGAGTAGAGTGGAGTAGAGTTCAGTGGCAGGGAGTGCAGTGTTACAGAGTAGAGTGTCAGAGTGCAGTGGTGTAGAGGGGCACAGAGTGTAGTGGTTAAGAGTAGAGTGCCGTAGAGTTCAGTGGCATATAGTGGAGTGGTGCAGAGTGGAATAGCATTTTGTGGAGTGCAGTGGTCTAAAGTAGATTGCTTCAGAGTAAAGTGAAATGGCATAGAGTGGAGTGGTGCAGGTTACAGCGCAGTTGCGTAGATTGGCATAGAGTGTAATGGCATAGAGTAAAGTGGTGTAAAGCGCAGTGGCATCAAGTGCAGCGGTGCAAAGTAAATTAGAGTGGTGTACAGTAGATTGCCGTAGAGTGCAGGGTCATAGTGTTGAGTGTTAGAGAGTAAAGTTCATTGGTGTAGAGTGTATTGGCATAGAGTGCAGTGGTGTAGATTGCAGTGTTGCAGAATGGTGTAGAGTACAGTAGCATAGAATGGAGTTGTGCAGTGTAGATTGGTGTGGCATAGACTGGAGTGGCGTAGAGTGCAGTGATGAAGAGTGCAGTGGTGTAGAGCGGAGTGGCCAAGAGTGCATTGGCATAGAGTAGAGTGGTACAGGTAGAGTAGAGAGGTTTAGAGTGAAGTGGTATAGAGTGGAATGGTACAGAGTGCAGAGGCGTGGAGTGGTATAAAGTGGGGGGTCATAGTAAAGTGCAGTGGTGTGGAGTGGTGCAGAGTAGAGTGGAGTAGTGTAGAACAGAGTATGCATGGTATGGTAGCGCACTGCCATTACAGACAACATATTTTCAATTGACATAACAATTAAATTTGCACATGCGTACAGTTTTATTAATAACACTACATAGTACACAAAATAAGATGTGTGGAAATGGTATTACCTACCGTAATGATTTGTTTTGATCATACTAAAGTATTTGTTTCCAACACACTTCAAAAATAACAGAAAAATGTGCTTCATTTGTGTTCCTAATTCGGTTATATTCTTAAATACTTACACTGTTCATTTAAATGTTCCTGTGCGTTAGAAAAAAACCTCTTTCCTACGCCCAATATCCAACAAGATTGGCACATAAATCCTCTCACTTTGAAGTCAGAGAAAGAAAAGTAAGCAAGAGCCTTCGGAAGACAACATCTGAACTTTGGCCTCGGTCTTTGAATGCACAGCAAATGAGACACAATAAAAACATGATTTAAAGACCTGTTTACAGAAAGGGAGTTGCTAGAAGAACACAATAAACACAGTTTGGGCAACTGGAGAGACAAACTGAACCTGGAGAGCTTAAAGCAAATTAAGCCAAATAGAGAGCCATAACATGTGAATTGTGGCATCTGTGCTGCATGGATTAAAAAAAAGAGGGGGTGCAATGACAAAGCAGCCATGCCATTTTGTAGGAGTGGGCTTACCTTCAACATGCATGTATGCATCTACAAAAAGACACCGTTTTTTTCTTTCTTTTTACTGATACCCATGGATCAATAAATTAGAAAAAAATGCAAAACACTTTTTAAAAGTGTAGAACGAAATGCCTTTTTTTTTTTTTTTTTTTTTTTTTTTTTTTACAGACAAATTTGAAAAGATTAAAGCCAAGGGGAGAAGCAACACTAGGGAGAGAACATGGGAAAAACAAGAAAAGTATATTGGCAAAAGAGAGCAACATAGAATGCTGCTGAGGAGCACACAGGCAAGAGGAAGCAACACAAGTGCTGGGGGGGGCAAAAGAAGCACATAGTTGAGAGAGCATCGTAGGGGGTGAAAAGCTCATTTGGGAGACAACTACAAAACACATGAACTCTAATGAAGAGTTTAAGCAAAAGGAAAAAAGGTAGGTACCTAAAAGTGCCCACAGGAAGCATAGAAGTCACTGACAAAGAGACGGTAAAGAGGCTATGCTCCATGGCAGGGATAAATCCAAGGTGGCCAGGCTGAAAAACAACAAAGCCATCAAACAGAAATCAAGCAAATAAGAATGAGAAAAAGCAACCAGTGGTATGCAACGGACGGGGTACATGCCCTTGTATGTTCTTGATAAGCCCACAATATGCCTTTCACAGCCAATCAGTGCAAGGGTGCCTGCATTGGCGCTAGGCCGTCCAAAGCGTGCCAGCACAGGTAAAGTGTAGAGTGTGCCATTTCTTTGAAAATATGGTGCAGTCCTACTTGCTACCTTTTGTGCAATGCACCGCAGCGCAGCTGCTCGGACTTCATGCATATGGTTGTGCTGAATGGCTGTAAACCCTGTCACTGGTTTTCAAAGGGGGATAACCACTCATTTTCCATGTAATCTCTCTAGAGCTAGGGGTTTAACCACGAGGGTCAGTGCAGTGGAATTCTTCAGTCTCATCACTTATTGAAGGTGCAACATTTGCATCAGCATTTTGCTGTTAGCGGGCGTGGCTTTTCCACACTCTAAAGTGGAATTACTGTATTACAATTGGTAGTAAAATACACAATGCATATTTAACAAATATTTTAAACTGTGGGTCTCCTAGCCCAAAAGCGGAATCAAACAATCCAACATTAAAACCCTATAGCCAGGGTCGGCCTTTAGCGTGGGCGAGCTGGACTCGTGCCCAGGACGCTGAACTTCGGGAAAGCACATGGGCTGCCTGCAGCAGTCTCTCTCAGATCTGGCTGCAAAGAAAAGAGTGTTAAATACTTGTACCCATGTCAGTGGCGTAGCGTGGGTTGTCAGCACCCGGGGCAAGGCAAGTAATTTGCGCCCCCTAACCCGGGGCAAGGCAAGTAATTTGTGCCCCCTAACCCGTGGATTTAGTCTCTTCCAAAATGTTGCGCCCGGTGCGGCCGGCCCCCCCCCTGCATCCCCCACGCTACGCCACTGACCCATGTCCACATTTCGATTGTTCTCTTCTCATGACCCTCCTTTCTCTTAACCCTCTAACCTACCCCCTCCCATTTTTACAACAAACCGACGACCGGTGGGTTGGACGCCTTCGCCTGTAGAGCTCTCTCTCTCTCTAATGGCCTCCACTGCCTGTCACTTGCAATTTATGTACAGATTTCTGCAGCGGGTACCTTGATCGGCTGAGCTTTCTAATATACACGGCATTGCTGGCAACACTACAAAGGCAAAACAGAGAAAATGATCCTTCTGCATAAAACACATCTCCTACAACTATAGAAGACAATACACAGGTAATCATGGACAGATTCGTCTGTGTTTTGTTTGTGAAGCTATTTGGGAGCTTTTTGGTAGACAATGCTCCTATTCACACATGGGCAGAACGTTGTCCCTGTGTGCTATTAGCAGGCGGCGGATGAGTTGACAGGGAGCGGTGCTTGCCCCGAGGGGACAGGGAGCCTGTCAGTGGTTCCTGCCCAGCGCCACCACTGCGGCCCCAGACGTACTGCTGGCTTCAGGCTGCCCGCGGCCACACCTCTTCACTCACAATGTTCTTTTTTATAGCGAGGCCAAGGCAGAAAGCTACCGAAAGCTGGGCCGCGTTTCAAATCCAACTTTATAATACATCTTAAAGACTCTTGTAGTGGAAAGGTTTACTCATCTATTACCAGGATAAGTAAAAGACAACACATTAAACACACAATAAACAAAAGGATTGACTATTTGAAACAGAGGCCTTCCTAAACTGAAGAGAAGTTGCTGAGACTCGAATTAAATGGAAACTGTTTCCGTAAGTCAATGCCACTCCGGAATGGAGCGCTAAATGATCTGTACTACTTGAATTTTTAAGGTTGTAGGTTTGACAGTATTCTCACTTCTCAGGTGTTTGTTCACCCAGGTGTCACATTTTATGTGTTTTACTTTATAGGAACACAAGAAAGAGCACCCTGTGCCTCAGGTTGTCAGTCTACTGAATCCTCTTTTCGCTTATTTAAAATTGTATTTTCTTTATTTATGTGATTGTGATTTACAAACATGTGGGAGTTATAGGTCCCGATTGTGAATTGAGCGTAAGAGCGAGCCACACTCCATTTAATTATATGTTTTTGCACCTGGATTTCCTGACTGGGGGGACCAAATGACTTGATTCGAATGTTGCAGCCATCCGCCATGGTTGAAAGAGGAAACTGGTTGTGTTTGGGCATAGTTTTGATGTTTGCTGAGCATTATGAGTAAGAACCTGCGGTGATGTCACATCATCCTGGATTCCTCAGGGCTCTAAATATCAGAAATTCCCAGACTTAGGGACTTATTACGAGTGTGGCAGTCCAAGGACTGCCACACTCGCAGTGACAGTTGGTCTGCCGCAACTTTGGCAGTCTGAATGCCATATTAAGACCCTGACGGTGGGACCACCAGGGGACCGCCATCCCCGCCGGGAACATGGTCCCCACCGGCATGACGGCGTCTGAGTTGTACTCAGCCAGGCAGTGCTGAACTCAGTACCTCCTGGCTGATTACAACTCCCCTTACCGCCAGCCTTTCCAGGGCGTGACAGGGGGTCCCCTGCACTGCCCATGCCCAGTGCATGGGCACTGCAGGGGCCCCCCTAGCCAGCACCATTTGAATGCGCAATGTGTGCTCTGCAGACAGTGCGCATTCTGTGGGTGCTGGTCAGCCCCCTCTGTACTACAGTATAGGAGTCAGTTCCCTTAAGGAAGCTGAGTCCTATATCATAGCACTGTTCCTGCCAGACTGACCGGTTAGAACGCTCCATTACAATGTTACCGCAGGCCAGCCCGGCAGTAACATTGTAAATAGACGGGGGTGGGGGGTGCCACCGGGATGGCGGAGTCATCCTCCCTGCAGCATTGGCGGTCAGCTAGATCAACCGCCAATGTCGTAATGAGGCCCACAGTAAGGCTTCCTGGATTCAAGCTGACCTTAAGCCAAAATGCTACAGGTACACCCACGGGAAGTGACAGGAAATCAGGTGTTATTTAACATCGTTGTGATGTTTGCAGAGCAACACTGAGTCCATTCAGCCCACTCCACCCTGGATTTCAGACTTTAATTTCCATACATGCACAGGATTGATAGGTTTCCCTAGGTTCCAGCAAACACTGGATCCAAACGTTGCAGCCATCTCCCATGGATAGAGAGCAAATTGGGCATTTTTTGGTTTGAGTGTTGTTCATTGGCATTCTGTGTATGAAAATGTGCTGGGGTCAACATAAGCAGGGCGGCTGAAATTACGCAATTATGCGCTGCGGCAATTTTCGCATGATTATAGATTTGCTTCTTTTGCCACATAATCCATTATCTGCTGCATAATCTGCAGATTTTTTTTTTGTAATTGTGTTTCTAGCTCAAACGGTCCAAAACTTAAAAAAAAAAAATGCAGCAACACGTTTTGCCTGCGGTGGAAGGCCCTTTACGAAACTGCACTGGTCACCTTTCTGTTGCCTATTGCTATATTCGGGTGTTGACATGGTAATAATAAGGTGCAAACAATGACCAGACAGTGTCACCAAGTTTAACATGCATTTGCAAAGCAATCGGTCGGTGAAAGTTACAGCTCTTGTAATTGAAAATGGCATTTTTAAAAACATTTTTGTTGTATGCAATAGAGTGATTATATCTGTATATCGCTATTGCCTTCGTATGACCTTGCAGCACCGGAGAACCAGAAAATGGGAAATAGGTTATGAGGGAGGGGAGACAAGTGTAATATGCTAGCTGAAAAAAAATAAGTAACAGCATCCTGGAAAAAGCAAACACTTGTACAGAATGCAAGATTAACTGAAGCATGTGAAATGTAAGCAGGAACAACATGGTTACATTAACACTTTTAGACTTCTATTATGCTGGCTGAAAAAAACCTGCAACATTTACTGTTATAATGTGCACAAAGCAGGGAAAGGGTACAGTACCACAGACTGTCAGTAGGAGTCCCTTTGGACCTCTTTTGGCCACATACAGTACAGCATCCTGCAATGTTGAATTCAACACATCCCCAATGACTTTGTGGCGCTGTGCTGAAAAATGAAGTGCAGTGTCCATTTTGAGAAACGTTTTACACTGTGCATTTAGGTTAAGAAGGAGGTAAGACAAGATTAATATGCTGTTTGAAAAAAAAAAAAATTGTACGAGGTTGCGCTATATGAAACTTTACGTAGCCATGTAAAACCCTCTTCTGATCGAGTTTGTGCTACATGAAAATTCACGTCCTCATATAAAGCGCTCGGACACCACAAAGAAACAGTGTTATGCCCAAAACGAGGAATAGGAAGAAACAACATATGGCCACGCAGCGCAAAGCGGCAAGGCAAAAGAACAAAGTAATGTGCCAGGCTAAGCTATATGACCAATTGTGCAATAATCCATTTAAAAGGGTCCTTCTCCAAGGCAGTAACAAAGCAGCCTCAAGGTAGGACAAACGTGAACCATTTACCTACTAAATAAAGGGAATTTTGAAACTCAGGCCAAGGAATGAATGAAAGTGATGGGTACCTCTAGCCCACAGATGTAGATTACAACATGTCGAGAGACAGCGCTTCTGCACTGCCTAAGAATGACAAAATAATGAAGTAGTACTATTAGAAAATGTGCCACATAAATTGACTTTTGTTGCTGCATAATTTACTCAACCCTGCCACATAAGTTTGGCCTCTCTTTTGGCATAATCATAATTCCAGTGGCCCTGAACATAAGCACATCACTTGCAGCCAGGGAGCAGGTCAGAAAAGGGAATCAATATGCTATGAGCACTAAAGGGATTACTACCCCGGAGTACAAGATGTGTCCTTCAGTTTACTCCTAACTCAAGAGTTAATGTGGAGGATGCAAACTTCGGATCCATGGCAGACTTTCATGCTGTCCACATACGTCACATAAGAGCTGTTTACATATAATGAACCCAATTAGCACCCATCTGGCAAGGAAGTTCCTCTCCTGGATGTAAATTTTATTCTCCTGCTTTAAATGCTAATCAATCCATTCTTATTTAATATTGTCTTAGTATTTCAAGGCATTTGATGCCCTAATCGTGATGTCAAAGAATGTCCCTTTGGACTGCATATGTCATCTCATCAGGCAAAGTTAAGACTGGAATTTGACTGTACAGCGACCTCCTGCATGCCTGACCAGATAGTAGTTATTTATTTGCCAAAAGGCAGATGTACCCTCATATATACCCTCAGGAAATGAATAGCAAAAGTAAAGTAGGAGGAAATAGCAGTTAAGGAAGAGGAGTGTGAAGTGTGGGGTTGCAGGTGCATTGATGGGTTAGTGCCAGGGGTGGCTCCTCCATTAGGGCAGAGGAGTGTCTCCACCTGCCAGCAGCGGCAAAACCTTTTCAAGAAAAAAATAATAAACTGCATTTATTATCTTTTTCTTGACAATGGGTGGGGCCATGAGGATGACGAGCACTTGAGGGGAGTGCACAGAGCACTTCCCTCAGAGCGCATGTGTGTATGGCCAGCTGTCTCAGGGTGGCCAAACACACATGCACACAAGGCTCTCTCTGTCTGCCTGGGAGCACCCTGGCTGGGCACTCCCAGTCAATCCTGATGCTGCTCTGAGCAGGGTCAGGATTGGCCGCAGGGCAGGCTGGGAGCGTGTGCCTGCAGCCTGGCGCTATGAAGGACAAAGGAGTGGTGGCAGACAGAGCACGGGGTTCAGGTAAGTTTATTTATTTTCAATTTTATTAATATTTTTCCCCTCCCGCCACCCCTCCTGTGACACTCCCCCATGCGCGCCACCCCACCCCCTTTATGACTGTTAAGTGCACCAGTATATTTTCACATATAAATGGACTAGTGAAGAGACTTTGGCAAATCAGAGGTGAAGCATAAAACTATGACTCATTTGTTACCAGGGATCCATTAATATTGGAGTGAATGAAATTAGGCACATATATACTAAACACATATACACAGTAACATTTTCAAAGCTTGAGTCAAGTTTTCAACGATTACACAGCCCTGCATCTAGACATTGCAGTCAGACATGTATAACTTTCATGTAGGCTGTTCTTTTCTTAGAAAATCCAGTCGTTTGGAAAAGCAACCATGCCTTGAATTTGAACATTAGGATTGAGACTCAATATGTTTGCCATCGTACATTTTTAGACATGAACAAGTGGCATTTTAAAACTCTGTTTTTAAACTATAATATAATAACTACTAACAAGGCCACACCGTTTTGTCCAGGGAATACATTTAACGTTGCCTTTTGCAGGGAAGTCAATTTTCTTTAGGCATTTCCAAACAAATATGATTTTGAGTGTCCAGGATTTTTTTTATCTACACGTGCACTTCTATCATTTATTATCTATGAATAATAAGGTTTAGAACAAATGCACAGCCTGGTCCATTAATTACATAGTCGACTTTCGTCTAAAAGACCAGCAAACTGTATCTGTTGATGGGTCTTTCTGTGGTTTCTTGCAGCTGCTTAGAATGATTTTTGAAGAAAAATGAGTTGGGTTAAGATTGTGTGTTTACCATGGTGCTAGGCAATTTACTGATCTGGGAACATCTGGAATTGCAGCAAGTAGGTATTTGATGAATTATGTTTTTGGTAAGACAGCTATGACCACTGGGAATTGTAACGCCTGAACCAACATATTCTGGTTGCAACTGTTTTTACTTGGACATTTTGTATCACCAAAATGGTGACATTGCTATAGTTAAAAGGATAACAGTTTGCTGAAATGTATTTGGCTAATTTTAATTAAGGATAATAATAATGATTACTAAAAAGGACGAATAGTTCACTGCAACTAACCCTTTTCTTCCATATTCTGTAACCAGTTAGGAAAGACAGCAAGGTTGAGCCATATTTTTTTAGTCCCGATTGCTGCATCCGCTAGAATGGCATCAAACTGAATGTTGCTGAGCAGCTTTATGTTTAGATTAAGTTCCATAGTCTTAATAAAACTGACAGAAGTGCATAAAAGTGTGTTCAACTGTTTTTATATGTGTTTTAGTACAATTAAAGGTTAGATTTTGTGAGCATTTTATATTAAAAAGTGTTGTATAGAAATCTATTAAATGTAGTATTTAACATTGCCTTATTTTATATTGTCCCTATACTCTTCCAGTGCCACTTTGCCATACTTCCTTGTCACAGTCTGAATCAATAATTTATATTATGTTATTGGCATTTGTATAATACCCAGAATGCTACTGATATTACCATATGGCGCTTTCGGTAGCCGGATGTGAACTTTCCAAATAGATCTGATGTTTCCATCACAGGCAGAATGTGAGCCATATTACAGATATGTTCTCAGTAGACTGAATTGGTAGGATGTTGTGTTAGTGAATGTGCCAGTTACGGGCGAATGTTAATTGTGTCTGATGTGTGAGGCAGGGAAGTACACAATGCCTGTGTTTCTTCTAAGTTGGTGCCGGCCACCCCTCTAGTCAAGCTCCTTGTTAGTAGACAAAAATAAAAAATAACATTTTTTGTAAGCAACTTCTTCCCTTGGGAGAGTAGCATAACTAGGGTACAACCTCAGGAAAATATGCTGCATTTTTTCTTCTATCTGTTTATGACATGCATATAGAAGGATCTCTCCTTACATGATCTCATATGGTTCTGGTAAGTCTTTAAATGAATCAATGTTGATTTCTTGTCGTTTATATCTAATGATGACTCGTCTGCTGCAGTGCAAGAAACGGTGACCCGAAAAGGTGCTGCAGGTGGCCCCATAGGGATGCTCCTGATAGATCTGTTCATGAAGGACAGAGCAATGAAGAGAGAGAAATTCAGGGGCAGTCACGTGATTCCATGCTCTTCAATCCTTCGACTGACTGTCCGAAGCTACAGGAAACGTATTCAGAGCATTAACCACTGGCAGTTAACAACCACAGCATTAAAACAATAATGTAGCACAATGTTCCCTGTTTTATTTGATGCATTAAATCGCTGGGCAATCTCTTTGCATCTGCCCTCCATAATTCAACCACAATGTACTGGATGTATGGTTATTAAACCCTATGCCGATGACATAGATCTTTGTTTCACATTCAACCCTGACAACATAACCTCAACTTTCTCAGCTCTGAAAGCAATACACTAAATGTGATAGTTGTCGTATACGTTGTCGTCTACATTTAAAACAAACCAAAATATTACTTATTAATACTTCATCCCATATTCTGCAATCTGTTCTACGATTTCATTATAACTCCACTTTGAAGAGATATTTTGGAATCTGTGTTTCAGAAGGTCCAAATGCACTATGTGAAAATAACTATAAGTCATTGACCCGAAAAAACAACTATTTTCAAAATAGGAGAAATTCCCACTTTCAATGGTCAGGCGTATTTCATTAATGAAAATGTCAGTTTTTAAAGTAGTTTCTCTAGTTTTACTTGGGCAAATACAAAACCTTATATTTCGTTACAAATATTACATTTTCCAAGGAAGCAGGAGGAGTCACCCTCTCGAACCTTTATTTATATTATTTAGTCCCAATAGCAATCCAAATTAAGCCTTTCATAATTAATAATGAATCTTTTGAACAAGCTATTGTGCTACCAATGTTAAAGGATACTGATATTATGAACCCTCAATAGTTTATCCAACCAGAGAGCTCACAAACAAAAAAAAAATTCTGCTGTGAGAATCTCCTTATACTTTTTCGAAAAGAGAATCAGACCTGATTAATTACTTCATATACCCCATTAGCCATGTGGAATCCCCTTTATGACATGTTTCCCAAATTTCCCTTTTAGTAACTCCTGCATCAGCTCAACGTAGGGGAATAGCTGTACTTAAAACTGGAGATCTTTTTCACTACAAAATGTAAATGAAAATATCTCTGTATTTTTACAAATTTCAAAAATAAAGGGGGGCGCTAGAGGGTGTGAAGCAAGATGGCCGCATCTTAGCGAGGCTCTGATGACCGCGGCCTAAAATCCATCAAAATTCCCACCCGAGAACTCATCCACCCTGATAGACCACTGCAGGATGTAATGCTCTGCAGTATTCAGCCTCTTCCCCGGTTGTGAATATTTTTAATATATGGGGGCCAGGGGTACGCTGGGGCTTGCGCGGATTAAAAAACATGGCGCCGTCTCGGTGGAGTCTGCCTGGCTGGGCAGCTGGAAATGCAGCCTGCGGGGGACAGCTGCAGCAGGTGCGCCTTGGGGGCTGGGTGGCACCCTGGTGGCCCGGGCTGGGCTTGTGGAGTGCCGCTGTACAGAGTTTGCAAGTGGAAGCTGTGATGGCTGGGTGGCCGCATTGCGTGACTCCTTGCAGAGCCCTGAAATTGTGCAATGCTTACCCTATGATCCTGACTGAGGGGAGGATCGGCGTGTGGAAGGACCCATCTGTCGCCATGTGAATCGCACCCTGTTGACTGCAGGTGAGGCCAGGACATGGCTGTGTTGACTCCCTGAGTCTTCCTGGTGCTCCCCTTGTTGCCTGCTGTGGACACGGAGCCGCTTCACTCCTGTGAGGCACTTTGACTATCTCTGAGACGCTGGAAAATAAAATTGTTATGTGAAGTGGCATGACGTGTGACATTGGTCAATTGCAGTGTGGCTGGAGGCGCTGAGCCTACTTAACAGTGGTTGGGGTTTCCTGCATGTACGCCTCAATCTTGCTTTCCCATTATTTCTGAGCACCATCTGCGCGGCAACAGCTTTGCGTTGAGAGCCTGGGCGTCCCATAGAGTGCCAACATGGGAAAAACAGATAAAATTAAATCTCGTTGAACATTTGAGACACGGTGAGCCAGCAAGTCCCCCCGAGAAGTGTCCCCTGAGGCTGAATGTGCAAGGCAGACTGCAACTAGTACTAATCTGGAAGCTACGCTTATGGCTATGCAACAAAGCCTGAAGTCAATAGATAACAAAATTAACTTCCTCAACCTGCGCATGGACCAGATGGCGACGAAACTGGACCAACAGGGTATGTGTGTCATTGAAGTTGAACAAAGGGTGTCAACAACAGAGGACACACTTTAATCCACATGGGAAACCTGTCTGAATATGGAAAATGTGCTTGCTTTGATTCAAGCCAAGAATGCCCAGAGTCTACAAATACTGGCAATATGGAACTGTACATAGAACAATTGCTTTATGATGTATTTGGGCCTGAACAGTTTGTGATGTTGGTCGAACATGATCACCGAATGTTGGGGGCGCAGCCCACCTAGACCTATCATCTCCCGCCTGCTGAATTACTGTGACCGTGATGTGGTGTTGCCGCTCTCCCATGAAAAGAAGACAATTTCTCCTCAAGGAGCTGAGATAGCATTCTTTCTGGATTTCATGGTAGCTGTGCAGATGGCACAATGTGAATTCACTGCTGTTAAAAAGAAACTGCAGCAGGCCCAACTGACCTAGGCCATGCTCTACCTGGCTAGGCTGCGGGTGGACTTCCCATATGGCCTGAAAATCTTTGCTACACCTCAGGCCACCATGAACCATATTAAGAAGTCAGGCCCCTGATCGCAGCCCCCCCCCTCCCCCAGACTGACTTGCTGACTGTGTCAATGGTGTGATACATCTTACTTATTGTGGGGATGCATTTAGCAGTTTGGCTATGCTAAAGTGGGTGATGGGGGAGTTAATGGGGTATGTTGATTTGCCCATGCCTTTGTGTTATTAATGATGCTACCTGATGCGGCTCTAAAACAAACTTGTTTGTGCCCATTTTAGCATTATAATCATGTGTCCTGATAATGGTCCCAAGTCGGCCCTCTCCGATTTCTGACTTGGAATGTGCGGGCGCTCAATAATCCCAAAAAGATTTGACAGGTATTACCGTATCTGGACCGCCACCAAGTGCATGTGGCGTATTTACAAGAAACACATTTCTCCAAACACACTGCAGAGGTCTTGGGTGCTAGGTTGGCATTGCATCTACATACTCCACATATGCCAGGGTGTTGTGATTCGGATCAAAAAGGGAGTGCAATTCAAAGTAACATCGACAGGAGTAGATGATCAGGGGTGCTATGTTATAGTACAGGGCAAATTATGTTGTACCATGGTAACTTTCCTCAACTCCTATGGCCCTAATGTGGACGATCCTGATTTATTTTTCCATCTGTGTAGCCGCTTGCATGCTCTAACCCCACTGCCTTTTTTCTGGGGTGGGGATCTTAACCAATGCCTAGACCCGGGACTGGGCAGATAAGCTATGGGTGGGGGATATGTTAAACGAGCTGCCACACTGATGAAAGACTCTATGGCTGAATATGGAGTTTCAGATATATGGTGATTACACCATCCTGGATCTCTGGAGGAGACCTGTTTCTCTATAGCCCATGTCTCATGGTCGTGACTGGATTATTGGATGGCCACTGATGTGGTGCAGGGATTAGTGGAAGAGGTGCAACATCTCCCATATACCCTGTTGGATCATACCCCAGTATATATTACGGTGTGTAGCCCCGCCTATGTTCCCCCACTGTTTGCCTGGCGGTTGTCGCTCTCGGCCTTGCTTCATCAGGTATTCCATGGCACAGTGCAGGAGGCTATAAGAGAATTCTTTTGGCTAAACGAAGGCTCTATCCCTGGTGCTGGGGTACTCTGGGATTCATTTAAGGGGCCTATTCGGGGGTCTGCATCAGGGCGCAGGCTGGCATCCTGAAAGCACTTTGGTCTCGCCTGTGCTCACTAGAGGATACACTGCATAGACAAGAGCGGGATTATGCTTCTGCCCTTGCCCCACGATGCTGGCACAGATTAGAGAGCATGCGGAGCAGGAGGTGCAACACTTGTCCAGGCGCCAGGTGGCTCGGGCCTACACTGAAGGAGGTAGACCTGAGCACTCCCTGGCTGCCAAACTCAGATACCTTAGGACTTCTGCTCATATAGTGCGAATAATTAGTCCATAGGGGAACCCCCTGCTTCACAACTGCTGCTAATCAGGAGCAGTTCACCTCCTTCTACTTTAATTTATATAGGTGTAGGGAATCAGCATCTGTTCAGGCCATAGTGCAGTACCTGGATGACATTGTGCTGGCATGGCTATCATGGGGGCAAAGAGAGTATCTCAGTCAGCCATTCACTATAGAGGACACTAAAGATGCTATTCGTGGCCCTCCCAGTAGCAATGTCCATGGGTTGATGGCCTGCCGGGAGAATTCAATAGGGAATGTACGGATGTCTTAGCCCGATACCTCCTGGCCATGCTCGATGAAACCTATGTGGAGGGCCGCCTGCCGTATTCCTTAAGGGAAGCCCTCATAGTCATGCTGCTTAAGCCAGATAAACCACCCGAGGGCTGGACTCATATCATCCGCTGTCCCTTATAAATTTGGATACCAAAATCTTGGCTAAGTTAATAGCTACTCACCTACCTCTGATGCCCAGTCTGGTCCTTCTGGACCAGGCAGAGTTCATCTTCACCCACTCCACTATTCACAACCTTAGAACCTTATTTGGCTTACTCCACCAACTGGATTCAGCTCTTCAAGCCATTGTGGTCCTCTTAGATGCCGCTAATGCATTTGATGCTATTACCTGGACCTATATGTTCGCTATTTTCCAACAGATGGGCATTCCCGCTGGTTGTGTGACCTGGATCAGATTGTTGTATGCGGACCAAGTCTCCCGGATACGGATCAATCACACTTCAGCACACTGTGGTGTTCAGGGGCACCTGCCAGGGATGACCCCTTTTGCCGGTTTTTGTGTATTTTGGCGCCTTTGGCCTATGTCATATGGCAGCTCCATCCTGCGGGATCCCTCCGGTTTCAGCTGCGCCCCCTGGCCAAATCTTTGTACGCGGGCGACATGGTGCTCTATGTGAGGAAACCTGAGACCCATCTGGATGCCCTAATCAGAGAACATGTATGCTATTAGTGGTACACTGGACTATCCATCAACTTGGAGAAATCCTATGTGCTTCCTCTTACTGACATCACCAGACTCACCCACACAGAATACCTGCTACAGTGGAGCGTGGACCCGGTGAGGTATCTAAGTGTCTGGATACACTCCTGACCTGGTACTTTGTTACAACTATGGTATGGCAATCTCGAGGTTGGAGGATCAGGTACAGCGTTAGGTGCCTTTCCGACTTTCCATGGCTGACCGAATAGCGGTGATAAAAAAGGTCATACTACTGCAGTTCCTTTACCTGTTTGTCAATATCCCGATCCTCCTGACCCGGGGCTTCTTCAAAGCATTGCAGTCCCTGCTGACAACTTTGGTCTGGGGAGGGAAGCAACCCTGAACGGTATGGGCACAGGTCACGTTCACATTCAAATTGGGTGGGGTAACACCCACGACTTCTATCTTTATTACCTCTGTGCACAGGCACAACATGTCCACCATTGGATTCACCCTGAACGGTTTACTCTGCATCTTGAGACAGAACAGGATGTAGCGGCTCCTACACCGTTACCATCTCTGCTTCTCCACAATTGCCTCGAGATAACTCAGGGTCAAGTTAGCACTCTAAACTGCACCCTTAGAGCATGGCAAGCTATAGAAGTGAGGACTGGACGTCAGCCTCTATATGCCACAATATTGCTGCTTGAAAAGCACCCTCTGCTTTCGGTCACCCAAGAACCGAAAGCTTTAACTCTGCTATGTGACGCGCGCCTGTGGATCAGGGGAGACCTGTTCCTGGGCGACAAATTTCTAACATTCTCAGACTTACCACAACAAAGCCAACAATCCCGTTTATGTATTTAAGGCTGTGGGCGGCACTGTGGGAGTACTACCGGACACTTTCGCACGCCCCCTTGTATCTGGGGTGCTCCAGGTAATCTTCACTAGCGACTCCCGTATGAAACTGGTCACCACTCTGTATAATGTTATTCCATCAGAATCTAGCTGCTCTACCACAGGACCACTAGATAGATGGAACGCTGTGCTTGACCCCCCTTGGAATGGTCTTCCAGCTGTTCTCTGACGGGTAGAGTCACGGCCTATGGGAATTTATGCATTATCCACTTTAAATTCTTGCAGCAGATGTATAATATGCCAACACAACTGTTTAGGTGGGGGCTTCAACAAAGTGACTCCTGTCGGCGGTGCGGCAGGCCAGGCGCGGATTTCCTGCGCCTTGACTGGGGTTGCCCTAAAGCCCTAAAATATATGGGTTTTGGTCATCTGTCACTCAGATACTCACTGCTGTCATTTCTGAACCTGTTGCTTGTAATCCTTGTATCTGTCTCCTGGGATGTGTCAATCAGTTGCAGCAAGCAAACCGAAAGTTGACGGCGGTGGCCTTACTATTGGCTAAAAGTAGGGTGGCAATTTGTTGTGGATATAGGGAATGGCCAACTATATCACAATGGTACCAAGACATATTCTATTGTACAGACCAACTGGAGGTGTAGGCGGAGGAGCTGCTCCGCACATCTCGTCCGAAGGATTACTGGGCGCCTAGGACACTATGGCCCTCATTATGACTTTGGTGGTCTTTCTTAAGACCACCTAAGCCACGGGCGCCAGGAGACCACCAGTGCTGGCGGTCTCCCACCCGCCATATTATGGTTACTGCAGGATTTCCACCACACTGTGGGCGGAAATCCAGCAGTATCCATGCTGGTGGACGGCGGTGCCTGGGCAGTGCTACCACCTGCACTGCCACACCAGAAGGACACCGCCAGCCGTATTATGACCATTAATACGGCCTGGTTGTTTCCTGCTGGCGGGGTGCTGCCGGCGGTAGCAGTGCCCCTTCCCGTTCCCTGCCGGACAACCTTCTCCGTGGAACAGGTAAGTTGATCGTCCGACAGGGGAGGGGGAGTAAGGGGTGTTGGTTGGGAGTGTGTGGTGTCTGCGTGTGTGTATGAATGTGTGTGTGCGTGTGTGAATGCGTCTGTGAGTGTTGTCGTGTATTCGTGGTTGTATGCCTGTGAGCAAGTGCATGTATTCATTTTGCAGTGAGAGCATGTCTGCATGTCAGTGTGTATGCGTGTGAGGATGCATGTGAGCATGTTAGTGTGGATGCGTGCCTGAATGCATGTGAGTATGTGTGAGTGAATGCGTGTATGGATGTGTGCGAGTGGATGCATGTCTGGAAGTGGAGGTGAATGGGTGTAGGCGTGGTGCGTGTGGGGGTGTGTGTGCATGTAAGCAGGGAGGGGGATGGGTATGCAGTGACTGTAGGAGGTGCAGTGACTGTAGGGGGGTGAGGGGGTGCCATCTACTGGTGACACAGAAGGAATTCCCTGTGACCGGTAGCCCTACCTCCATGGTTTTCGTGGCAGTGCTACCGCTGCGGTAACCATGGTGGTAGGTCAGCTCATAATGCCACTGGCTTCTGTGGACCGCCGGGTTGGAGATGAACATCTTCGGCCAAGCGGCCATAATGTGGATGTATACACTGCCAGCCTGTTGGCGGTAATACTGCCACATTAACCCTGGTGGTCAAAAGACCGCCAGGGTCAAAATGAGGGCCTAAATCTACTCTCAGCCTCCGTAGAGGGTTAATGAGATTACACTGTGTTAATGATTGTAGGCATATTTTGCTAATGTTCTGTACTGTCCACCAGGATTACACTAGTTCAATGTATTGAATGCTTTGAAGTACCAAGGTATTGCATGTGTAATATGTGCACAGTTGGGGGGTTCTGGGGTTTTGATGTTATTGTCATACTACCAATGATAATAAAATTCAATAAAAAATAAAATAAAATAAAAATCAACAATAAAACGGCACTCCATTTTTCTTGCTACCAATTAATCTAAATATTTTATTACTTTCTGTAACTGTCAGCGGTCTAGCAGGGAACTTGCAGAATGACTGGTCAGAGGACTAGCTGGGTGAGACTGGAAAAGAGTGGATACTGGTTTGTTTGTGGTCTCTGGAGGGAATACAAACAAGAGAGTACCAGGAGGCTGGAAGAGAAACAGGACAGAAGCAGAGGACTGAAGCAGGCTGTAAATAGGACACTAGAAGTCTGCAGGTAAAACAGAAGTACATGCTACAGGACTATAAAGCAGGGAAAGGTAGACAAACTATATAAATTATCTTATATAAAAGCAAGGAGCAAATTAATTTCACAGAGATCAGGGAGACACCCAGGACTTCCTATGGAAAAGGTGGCTGGGTGGTTCTTTGTGCCAAAGGCATGGCACACCTTGAAGCAATGAAAATCTGGATATGAACACAATACATAACAACAAGGAACAGAACAGGGAACACTTAAACAGAAACTGGGCTTAAGCAAAAGCAGGACTGGAATCAGGAACAGGACTGAACTTCTGAGAACAAAGCTTGGAAGGTTCAGCACTCAAAGAAGGCAAGACGGAAATATACAGACAAACAGGAACACAAGCAGTCCAACATCTGTATTACTTATTGGTATTAGAAATGACTTGGGGAGCCCAATCCAGAGATTACCCATATTCAAGAGAAATAGTTAGGAATTTCTGGTGTTAAATCATTAATAGTGAATCAAACATAATAAATAATTTTACATGTTCATGTTGTCAAAATATTGATGTTAGGTATTGGAAACATATGTCCGTTGATTATCCACATTTGGCCTAGTATTTCTCAATTCCTTGGACTACAATTTGAAGGTCATATTGACCCTTCTCCGAAAGCCATCTATTTTGGATTAATAGATGACAAGATCCATTTATCTAAATATGTTCAAATTAAGTTTTTATAGCACTTCTTGCTGCTTGTTCAATTTGGTCATAACAACCTTTTGGCAGATGTCGGCTCCACCTACATTCAAGCAACGGCATGAAAAACGTATAAAGCTAAGACATTTGGAATATGTTCTTGCATACCACTTACACAAACAGCATGCATTCAAGAACATATGGAATCATGTGTTATTAAGCATAGGATTACCTTTTTGGGAGCCTAGTATGTCATATTTTTCTTGATATTTTGGCTATGCCTGTATAATTGCTCCAATCTAGTATGTTCATTCCATAAATTTGTTCATTTCCCAAAATAAAATAAATATAAAAATAATGTAGCTACATAAAACTTTTCTCTTCCACCCTCAATGTTAGTTAACACCATGAAGCATTATGTAGTCTGCAGTTGCAATTCTGTGGGTAGGACAGAGGGCCCAGGTGAAGGATATTAGGATTCATGGGGCACATAATGATGACTCGTGTTGCAAGCAAGTGACTATTGACTGGTTTTGTTCTTTGAAATTGCTTGTTGCCCTTCTGCAGAGTACATTGATCACAGCAGGTCAGTAGCAGCGAACCAGGTCAATGTATACCCATCTTTTCCAAGACTCCTGCTCCTTAAGCGATCATAGGATATAAAGACAGACTCACCGGCATCTATCGAAGAAAGCATCTGAGTCCCCTAGGGAAGGTCTGGGTTCTACCCATTCACTGACTGGGCACTCTGCTCCTGATGCTTTCTGTAGGATGGAAGAGGCATGTCTTGTGGCTGTACCCTTAACTATGCCTTAAGTTTCAGCAGACCAACTGCAACAATTAAGAAAAAAAAAAAAGACAGGCAGTGCTGTTCTGGGCAGGTATTTTTCAGGGTGATCAGCTCCAAAACGGCCTTGTTTTGCCAGAGGGATCCATATGAGAAAGTCAGTGTTACCTCTTAACTTAATAATAATGAATTGGACTCAGTGGAAAATGTATTTGTTAAGAGCTCTTGGTGGATGTCATAACCCATCTTATTGAAAATTTGTGACTTCACAAATTGGTGATTCAGTCCACATCTGCACAAGTTGTCCATAATGCAAAGGCCAACTCGGTCTTTGAATCTCCAGAACTGACACCTCTTTCCTTCCCAGAATGAGTAAGCTTGTTATCCAGAATTTGGGAGAGCCTGCAAAGATGGCAGTCCAACATTTTGGGACACGCTATTTCCAAATAAGTGCATGAAATCAGAATTTGTGGAAGTAATGATGGCCAGTTCCCAAATTTACAAAGTGACTTGAAATGCAGCAAATTTAAAGGACACTAATCCCATTGTGGTTGAAAAGTGTAGAGTCTTACCAGAACAGGGTCAATGCTTCTGCTGCCTTTGCAGTTAATTCACAAATTTACAGGGCTGCCAAAGCGTAATTACTGATCTAAGACATACTGGGGGTCATTCTGACCCCCGCCGGCGGCGGATGCCGCCGGCCTGGCGGGAACCGCCAGAAGACCGTACCGCGGTCATTCTGAGTTTCCCGCTGGGCTGGCGGGCGACCCCCCTTCCACAAGGATGCCGGCTCCGAATGGAGCATGCCGAGTGGAAAGGGTGCGACGGGTGCAGTTGCACCCGTCGCGATTTTCAGTGTCTGAAAATATGCAGACACTGAAAATCTTTGTGGGGCCCTGTTAGGGGGCCCCTGCAGTGCCCATGCCATGGTCAAAACCACCAAAACCAGGCTGGCGGGAAGGGGGTCGGAATCCCCATGGCGGCGCTGCCTGCAGCGCCATGGAGGATTCCTCAGGCCAGGGGAAAACCGGCGGGAAACTGCCAGTTTCCCTTTTCTGACCGCGGCTTTACCACCGCGGTCAGAATTGGCCTGGATGCACCGCCAGCCTGTTGGCGGTGCATCCGCGGTCCCCGGCCCTGGCGGTCGATGACTGCCAGGGTCGGAATGACCCCCACAGTCTCTCCGGGAGGCTGGGGGGGTGGGGGGTGGGAGGGGGTGCTGCCTCCTTGATACAAAATTATTTTCTTCCTAAATTGTATTTTGAAATCATTGATGACATTCTTAAAACATGGAATCTAACTTAATTTTGGGGTATCAGAAAGAAGACAATACTGAAAGGTGTTGATGCTCAAACTACAGTCTCTGGGGAAAATAAGTTACCCCTTTTATTGGCTATATGATAAAGCAGGCTGCTTAAGATGACAAATCTCAGTTAACGTTTGACTAATAAATTCAGCTATGAGTGTAGACATCTTGCTACATAATTCCATCCACCTTGTTGGTCTCTTCTAGAATATGGTTTATGACAGAAGAGTAGCAGCAGAAGTGTCAAAACTGTCCCAATGGAAGATTTATACACAATGAGTCTTCAATTATGGCTAAGCTTTCACAGGTTCTCCAAATCCCTCATGCTCAAGCAGCATGTATGTGCAACAGGAAGAGGATGAAAACAAACATTCACTTGAGGTTGGTAAATTCATGTTTGAGAGGCCTGGTTTTAGAATATAACAGAAGATGAATACTCTATCAAGTTACAAGCTCATCCTCCACATTCAGGATTGATTATTGCCATGTGTCATCAAACAATAGAGGAACTGGGAGAAAGAGTTGGTCCAGTGTACAGTCTCCACAATTATGATAAGTCACAGCAACAGAGTACACTGTTCCGAAGTTTTTTAATTAGTTCACACCTGATTAGGAGAGAACTGCCAGGTCATCAAGGCACTTGACTGTCTAGAAGAAAGGGCCCTCACCCGCCAATTGGTGGCATGCTTCATCATCTAGCCTGCTTCTTGTCGGGCTGGTGCTGCAATGCCCGATGGGCCCCGTAAGGGAGCTCTTTGCCGTTGATGTTTTGTGAAAAGTGCTGATGTCACTTACAGGGATATACTAAAACCTTTAGGTGTGGTGAAGGACTGGAAGGTTTGAGATTAAAATTGACTATAGGCAGTGAAGAGGCACTTTATTATGACTTAAGGTGCCTATATCAAGGTTAAAAACAAGGGGAGAGGGCCAAGGAAAATGATACTCCTACCCGCTCTAAGTGAAACTGTGTAATTAAATAATACAGTATACTGGTCGTCATGTTTCATGCCTTGTGTGTCTTTGTGGCTCGAGCAGCGTTTCTTCAAGACCAACAAAAAACACCTAGTCCTCCCTATTAGGTGGGTAATTGTACTCTCAGTGCCAACATATGTCATGCAAGTGTGACTTATACGTGTACGGATTCCCTAATTGGGGTGACCTGGAATAAAAACACAAATAGAGACCTAAGAACAATTTTGCGTAGTCACTTAACACAACTTGTGGCACTCAAAATCAGTGTCCATGTGCACACACTTTGTGAGTGAACATTACTAGTGAAAAAACGCCACACATGATTTAAAAAAAGCATTAAAACACGAGATGTAGCATGCACAGAGAGGAGATCTTACCCTTCCGAGGTAAGGAAAAGGCCCATTGGAAATTTTTGAGCCGTTGAACTGCTGCAAAAGCTCAATGTACATCATATTAATAGGTGTCACAACCAGGCAAGCTAGAAACAAATATGTAGGTAGCTAAAAATTATAGTATAATGTTACTTCTGCAAGCTAGGGTCAGTGAGGTGGCATAGTCTAAGCTTGGCAAGTCATAAAGGAGAAGAAGACATGATGTCAATAACACATGAAGTCTCCAAAGGGTAAGGCACAGACCATCCTACAAAAAAATGGGTATCAGTGTGTATCACTAATCTTTCAAAAACAATATGCGCAAAGGTAGAGTAAGGTTGCGCCCATGATGAAGTCATCTGGTAATGGAGGAAAGTGTTATGTCGGATGATAAAATAAATTTCAAAATAACTGGGAGTCAAGCAGCATACTTACGCCTCATGGGACACCCCCACCCTGCCCCACCAAGTATTACAGCCACCACCAATGATAGAACAGGTCATAGTGCACATTTGCGGCATTTAAAGTGCTTTGTTGCGCTGCATCACTGTCTCTACCATGGGATACTACGTGTGCATATGTATCAGTAACTTCCCAATACAAACGAGTACTATATCAAAATGGAAACGTACTGTACCTAGGACAATCAGCAAATGGAAGGTAGTATTGAGCCAAATATGGAGACAGAGTTAATGAAAGTCAGGTAAGATCAGAGTATTTTAGGTAACCCCCTTATATGACACCAAGTTCACCGTACATGATCCGAATTGTTATTGTAGGCCATGGTTTCAAGAAAAACTTCTTATGTGAAGAATGCCGTGAATACATGAAAGCGCAACCCCCGGCATACATATATAGTCAATGTGACCATAAAACACATAGAAGCAGCTCATGATTTTACAATCGCACAAGCGTGCTAAAACTCAATGCCACCCAGGAGAGAATGCGACTTACAAAGTAACCCCCCAAAGAAACCACTTGCATAAGAAATAGGAGAAAACAAGTGACCAGGACAGAGTCCACACTTATGTTTTGACTTGTCAGTTCAAGCTAGGAACCTACCCACAGGTAGTGAACCCAGAAGTAAATGGGAAGCGCAAAGCGGTGGTTCTTAAAGGGGTGGTGTTCATAAGAGGATGTTACCTGATTGGTCCTGGGTTGGCTATCAGGACAACTAGTCTGCACCCAACCCCACATGCTGAAAGGGGAGCCTCCATTATAGTAGTTTCCTGGTGCCTTCCCAAACTAGGTAGGGGCTTAAGGCCATAAAAAAATATGATCTAGCCAGAAGGATTAGAAGTAATCAAAAAATGCAAACAGGTTATAACAGGTCATCAAGCTTGCGACCCAGGGTAACACATCTGGGAACATTGAGCATGAAAAACAAGCCAAATTATATTCAGTAATCATAGGAGATGAGGGGGACTATTATAATGAGCACCCATGTTAGTGGAACCTGATGGCTGTTGCATGGTACGGGGCATTTATGCATATCAATTATAATACATGGTGGGATGTATGACTCAGCTTTTGAGGAAATCGATATAACTTCTCAAACTGGCCCTGGTACAGGTATCTATGAAAGAGAAACAAAGCAATCGAGAGGCAGATGGTAATGGTACAAAATGAATATTGACAGAAATATATAGCCATCTTCACTTGAAGAAGCTCACTTAAGGAATTTCACCATTAAGTCCAGAGATGTGTGTGTAGAGTTTGAACACCCATCTCTGTTCCTTTTCCAATATGCCTGTGTGGGTGATATATTTACTATTACTGGTTTCAAGAACAATCCACCACAAGTCGCCTGGTGTATGCTGTTTCTCAATGTAGTGTGTACTTAGTTTGATAGTGGCCCGTTGGCATCCGATATTACTGTGATGCTCATTGTTTCGATGTTTTACTGGTCTCATAGTCATGCCGATATAGCGTAGGCCACAGGGACATGTAATCTGATAGATACATTTTTGAGTATTACAGTTTGTGTGTTTCCTAAGGTGTCAGATCCCTGCTTGTCCCAGGTCTACAGAATTCAGTGTTTTCATAAGGAAACATACATTGCAACAGCCACAGGGTTGGCCCTTAACAGGTGGAAGTTTCCAAATCTTAGAAAATGTCAGACAGGGTCTGGATGCCTTCTGTCACGGACGGGTGTGTACCACCATGTCCTTGATGTTCTGTGTTCTTTCAGAAGCAAAAAGGGGTTTGCTAATATTGTCACCACTGCTCCTTAAGACAGGCCAATATTTAATAAACGTTTTCTTATCCTCATTAGAGAGCGGTGTAAAGGCAGTAACGCATGCAAGTTGAGATTCTTCAAGTCTCTTGTATGTGGTCAATAGGGCATCTCTGTGATTGTTGCGTGCTCTTTTCTTTGCTGAGTTCACACTATTCATAGGATAGTGATGATTCATTTGCCTCTGGGTGAAGACATTTACTTAATTCTCAAATGTTGATAAATCTTTGCAATTTCGACTCACCCTTAGAAACTGTCCATTAGGCAAATTGTTCCTCAATGCCAGGGGATGATGACTTTTGAACAAAAGAAGGTTGTTCCGGTAAATTGTCTTATAAGTTTTGGTTGTTAACTTGCCATGATAGTAGTAAGAAGATCCAAAAATGTAATCTCCTTCTTTGAAGTGGAAGCAGTGAACTTCAGGTACGCATTTGAAACATTTAACCAGGATACAAATTGGGGAACATCCATGATGTCACCATTCCAAACGATCAGGGTGTTGTCAATTTAGCAATGCCACAATCTGATGTTCTGGGAGAAGAGATTTTCCTGTTTAAGAATAAATTGTTTCTCAAATGTGAACGTATAGTGACAGGTCAGGCTCTGTTGCAATCTGTCTCAAGATGTAGGAAGGAAAAGGGGTAACTGCCAATTCCACTCATGTCTGCAGAAAATTGGGCTTGGGAATCTTTTCAGTTCTATTCTTGTTCTTGGCACCCTCACTCTTCTTGGGTCACATCATACACATTAGGAGGATAATCCAGTCTGTTCAGGTAATAAAACTCAGAATGATATTGTTGCTGATAACAATGATCATCTCTCTAGATAACTTCTTGGGTACTATAGGCCTCAAGCAGGGATACATATTCTGCAGCCCAGGGGAGTGGGGTGCTTCTGACCTGCTTTACCTTTACATGTGGCCCCCTGCTGAACAGCAGATTTGGACTGATGTTTACTGGATTGAGCACTTACATTCTGAAAGATGTTAAATAGAATGGCAAACATTTATTTATTTATACATTAAGTGCAGAAAAGGAAAAGAACCAGAGTAGTTGCCCTTCACTACTTCTCTTTTGGAACCCCTTTATGTTTAAAGACATTGCCAAAAAAACTGTGTTTCCTCTAACATGTGGAAAGGTCTGCATAATTTCCATTATCCCCTTGTTGTGTAGCCATTTTAGCTATAATTGTACACGTTATTTTATCTTTACTATTTTAACATTAGCCACATTTTATGTTTTGCTTTATTTTCTCTATCTAGCTGTTCTTTGCCTAGATCAGCACTGTGTTCTTAAACAAGACATTTCTTTCACTCTGTGCTTTTCTCAAGGCTGCAGTAAGATAGGTTGCCGGTAAAAGTGGTGCGCTTTGTCTCCAATGTTCACAGAAACATACACACACTTACGTGGGGATCCTTTCTTGGAACATCAGCTGTTTTATTATAAAAAATACGACTTTGACCCATGTACATTAGAGAGAGATTCCAGCCAGATGACCATGACTGTATACTGATTACCGATTGCTTTGCTACAGCTGCTTATGTAGACTACAGGCCTCTTGCTCAGGTATGAGGGATGATGTCTTCCCGGGGGAACCTGAAAGGCAGAATCAAAGCTTAACATGCTGTGCTCTAACATAGCTTAGGTAGGAACTATCCCTACAAGCCTTAGTGACAGTATGGTAGCATTATTCTTGTGTTTTACTCTCCTTGTCACAATTTTAATCTTTTTGTGCTTCATTGTCCTATTTATTGCAATACATGCTTTATTACCTAAGATGCAGTTACTTCAATAAAACCTTATTCAACTTCACTCTGCCTCTGATTGTCCTTACACATGTGAGACTAATGTCACTGAGAAAAACGGATGAGATCTGAGTGACCACGATTCCCCTGAGGAGTCATGTATGTCATGCGCCCGGTTGCCCCAATCATCCCTGCTCTTGGGTGGAGATGAGGCATTGCTAGTTAACCGCAACAAACCCGGATTAGGCTGACAAGTGCCACATGGTGCGGGATCAGACCCAGTCCCCCGCAGTAAAGGTGATTCTGCTGCCCGAATCCAGTAGTCTCATTAGGATAATGAGAACCTACACGACACCCTCATCTACGTCCTCCTCATCCCAGTGCAAATGAGGCATTCTGCTTTTGGGATCTGGCCCTCATTTTAAATTAGTTTTCTGTTTATCACCATGAAACGATTAGAAGACTGTAAATCTGCCCTACCACCTGCATTTCACCCGATTTAACACCAGAGGTGCAAGCTTGGGATGAACTTGGACCACAAACTGATGCTGCAATAAATGTATTTACATATTAGTAATAACTGAGAGGGAGAAGACCCTGAATAGGTGTTACAGATTTCGGTGATACTCTTATTTCACTTCTGACTAATTTGAGGAAAGCCATCAATTCATTACGCAGCGAATAAAAAATAAAAAATGATAAAAATATAAAGGATTTCATTAAAAGAAAATGTCTACATTGATAGATCTAGAAAAGATGCCAAGTGGCCCCAAGTGGCATTAAAGGGCTTACCCAGTTCTCACTTCTTTTGCATTTGGGTACTTGTAGTTTGGGTTTTTATAGTGCTAACTCAGGATTAAATGAAGAGAAAAGAAACAAAAAGTGGCCTAGCTGCTCACCCCTGGCAAACGGCAATTTGAGTTTTTGGTATAGATTGCACTTTGCGCTTGGTGAACGCACACTTTACTTCCTGTTAATCTTCAAAACAAGTATTTTTTTTATTATGTGCCTCTTATAGAAAGTGAGGAAGAAAACCTGGGGAAGTTGTGGCGATCTGGCTCTAGCCCATGTACGCACATGTCCACAGGGGCTCTGACCTCCTTTTTTAAATCACCGGACTCTGGTCTCTGTAAATGTGGTTTCAATATCGGATGATTGGAGACTGACCCGAGGTCTGTAAAGCAGCCAGTGGCCTGGATAATCTCTTCTGAGAGCCGAAAGAGCCGCAGGGAGCTGCCCAACTTCCTATGGACAAGGGCACGGCGGTTACTAAATAACATGCACCCAGAATGTAAACATGCCCTAATGATGAGGTTTTTTTGCTGAAACCTAAACTGTGTAGCGCTGAATTGTACAATGGGCGATAACAGTGTCTGAAACTACTGCGCTTTACAAGCACGATAAATAAACCAAAATAAGAAATAGCGATTTAAACAGAACGTGAAGATGTACGTTAACTAACTAGCTGATTGCCACCCCAATAATAGTGTTTACATATATAATATAAAATATATACATAACTGATAGTTTATTTCACACACATAGTCGTAGGTCCTCATTTAGAATCATTCTGTAATTTTCCACCCGGAAGCAGTAAAACCTCGAAGATCTGTAATTCCGGGGTACAGGATTACCTCAATTCTATGCATTTCTATGAGAATAGGAAATTACTGCAGAAATCAAGATTTCCACGCCCATTTCTACAGGCCAAGCTCCAGGGAATATCCTATTACATGCAATAGGCGCAGAATATGGAGGATATGCAGGGGTGCTCAGTGTAATGGCCTCTGATGCATTTATGCAGAGTAGACACGTAGTCCTTGTATGTGGCAGTGATCCGTGTGAGGATTAGAAATGTGCTCTATGGGCCAGGGAAAGGTTAGTGCTGCTAAACTGGTGCAGGAGTAAATGATGCGCACCAACCTATTGAATAGTGAGTGCCCTGTTCCTTTTGTTTCCAGTTGTTCATCCTGTGTGGGACAAGCTTGGCCGCATTAGGCATGAGGAGGATTAGTACTGGTTCTCAAAGAGTTCTCTCCGGCACTGAAACATTTTACTGGGATAGGCCTGGCAGTCAGATCACTGGGTCTTTAAGGCACCCCAACAGTCACACGGAGTCCGACTGTTGATGAACCCTCTCACTTGGTTGTTATGTGTAATTTAACTTCAAGAGATTCCACACTTACATATGCAAAACCCGTTATGAATGTTATCAATCAATTCATACAGCCATTGGGAAGTGTACATTGCCTTTTATCTATGTTCATTGTCTATATTCTAACCAGTGGAGCACTTTGTCGTCTGCACTATTATCACTTATTTTGTTACACTTGATTGGAGTAAAAACATTACAAGATGTAAACTACATCAGTTCTGTGTTTTGTCTTCTTTGCAATAAATGGTCTGATGAATGTCTGAGTAATTGAGTTTTTCTAAGACACATAAGAAGGTACCACTTTTGAAGGAGTCTCACAGAACAATTGTTAAATAAATGCATACCTGTCATGGTTCACATGGGCAGATAGGGTAGTCCTTTTATCTAAACACTACAGTCAGGTCTTCAGGACTTTGTGAGTGACCAAATGGTCCTTATCTGAGCGGAGAGCATAGTACAAAGTTTTGTTGTCTAAGTGGAAACGTTTGTTCATCCAACTTGCTATTTGTTGTAGGTTAAGATTTTGATTAGGATGTGAATCTATGGACAGAGACTTATTCCAGGGTGATATGAACAAAGTTTTCTCTGTAGGAAAGAAGATCCTATTTCAGATAGGGCATAATGGGCAATGATGAAGGTCTTGAATAAGCCTCTTCATGTAACTGATGCTTTGAAATGAGCAGAGGTGCTACTAGGGTTGCGGATGCACAAGTCTTGCTGAATATTTTGTGTGCTGTAAAGTAAATATGCCCATGCACAAAAATAAAGGGTATTAGTATAGTCAAGCCTTGATTGGACAAAGACAAGGATCATCTTCCCCATGTGATTAAATGCCAGGAAACGGAACAAGAGTTCTCTGTCAAGGGAAGGAAGTCTTGGTGGTACATACGGGACCCACAGCAGAGGTCACAGCCCAAACTTAATCCAAAGTTTTTCACTGTCTGTACCTGTGACAGTAGATTGCCATGGTCCATGGACCACCAGGATAAGGCCCTTGTATGATTAATTTACCTCCAGGAGTGGAAGGTCACAATATTGTGGTTTAAATATCAACCTGCAAAAATATAGACTTCCGTCACTTTGCCATAGGAATTAGATGTAGAGTTAAGAGTTATATTCTTTCCTATTTCTCACTTACTTCCTGATATTCTTTCCTTTCTTCCTTTACTTCTTGTTTCCTTCCTCCCCTCATTAGTATTTTGATGGCTAAAGTATATGTTCACTTGTAGTGCACTATGAAGTTTCCATATACCTATTCCTAACTTTGCTCTTTATGACACGGCTGCTTTCTGGACATTTACCAATGGCCTTTAAGTCAATTGGTCAACCAAAGTATTTCAGGCCTAGCTCTGTTCATGAGACTAGTGTCACTGTAGGCATTGCAGAATTAAGAGGCCACCCACCTGAGTGAGACACTCAAATTTCAAAGGTTTCATAAGAAGAATAAAGAGACATATCTGGTTTTTGGGGACCACACAGTTAAACCTTTCTCCACACAGCACTTCTGTCCTCAATTGTGTGTATGGACAACAGCAGGAATGGGTGCTTTAAGGACAGTGGTTAAATGGATTGTCCTTTTTGTGCTGTTAATGATTACTTATATACAGCAGTAGTTCAAGACTGTTCTTATGGACCAGAAGTAGCTCTTGCTACACTAACGGTTGAAAACTCCTGTTGTAGACTAGTCCTTCTTCTATCCCTCCATTATCCTATTCAATCCCACTAACAGACACCACTCAAATTAACTCGTATTTCCCTATAGTAATCCACCACTAATCCTTTTTGGGTTCCAGAGTAGCATGCTACTCACCCAAAAGCTCTTTGATACCTCAAGTGCTATATACATACAACTTCAATTGCATATAGACATCTACTGCTGAGAATTTCTGTCTGAACACAATTTAGTTTAACCGCTTCTGTGCCTTGGACGAGATGATCTCGTCCAAGGCTACAGTTCCCCTGTGCCTTGGACGAGATCATCTCGTCCATGGCACAGGGGAACTTGGGGGCGCGCTAGCGCGCCCCCCGTGCACCCCCCTCCAAGTCGGGGATGGAAGGGGAAGACCTTCCCCTTCCACCCCCGACGCCCCCCACCTCCCCCTGTGACGTCAGCGCGCGCGCTGATGTGTCACAGGGGCCTCCCTCGTCACGCTGGAAGCTCTGCTTCCAGCGCGATTGAAAAAGAAATGCAAAAGCATTTCTCTTTCAATCGATGGGAGGCCCGGAGGGGCTTCAAAGGGAAGGAAAAGTATTTCCTTCCCTTTGAAGTCCCTCCGAGGGTTTCAAAAGCCGGATTGCTTGCAATCCGGCTTTTGAAACCCCACTAGACACCAGGGATTTTTTTTTTTTAATTGAAATTGACAAAAGGGAGCGACCCCTTGGGCAAGGGTCGCTCCCAGGGGGGGCATTTTTTTGAAAAGGCCTTTTCTGCCCCCCCTGGGGGCAGAAACCTCTAGGCACCAGGGACCATTTTTTTTTTTTTTTTTTTTGTTTCATTTTTTTTTTTTTTTGGTGGGGAGCGACCCCTTAGGCAAGGGTCGCTCTCCTTGGGGGAAAATTATATTTTGGCCATTTCTGCCCCCCTTGGGGGCAGATTGGCCTATTTTGATGAGGCCAATCTGCCCCCTAGGGGGGTAGAAACCACTAGACACCAGGGAGTTTTTTCTTTGCGTGAATTTCACGCAAAGGGAGCGACCCCTTAGGCAAGGGTCGCTCCCTGGGGAGGAGGGCAATTTATTTTAGGCCATTTCTGCCCCCCCTGGGGGGGTCAGAAACCTCTAGGCACCAGGGCAAATTTTGTTTTGTGTTTTTTTTTTTTTGTTTGTTTGTTTTTTCAGAGATGGGGAGCGACCCATCAGGCAAGGGTCGGTCCCTAGGAGGGCAAATTGTATTTAGACCATTTCTGCCCCCCTGGGGGCAGATTGGCAGAGTTTAGGTCAATCTGCCCCCAAGGGGGCAGAAACACTAGGCACCGGGGATTTGTTTTTTGGCGCCAATGTCACGCAGGGGGAGCGACCCCGTAGGCAAGGGTCGCTCCCGGGGGGGGGGGTGGGGGTTGGGGGGGCAAATTTATTTTAGGCCATTTCTGCCCCCCGGGGGACAGATCGGCCTATTATTAGGCCGAACTGCCCCCGGGGGGGGGGCAGAACACTCTAGGCGCCAGGGCAATTTTTTTTTTAGTGTTTTTTTTTTTTGTTGTTTCTTTTTTTAGAGATGGGGAGCGACCCATCAGGCAAGGGTCGCTCCCCTGGGGGGGCAAATTGTATTTAGACCATTTCTGCCCCCCTGGGGGCAGATTGGCCAATTTAGGTCAATCTGCCCCCAAGGGGGCAGAAACCACTAGGCACCGGGGATTTGTTTTTTGGCGCCAATGTCACGCAGGGGGAGCGACCCCGTAGGCAAGGGTCGCTCCCGGGTGGGGGGTGGCTGTTGGGGGGGCAAATTTATTTTAGGCCATTTCTGCCTCCCTGGGGGGCAGATCGGCCTATTATTAGGCCGATCTGCCCCCGTGGGGGGGGGGGGGGCAGAAACCTCTAGGCGCCAGGGCAATTTTTTTTTTTGTGTTTTTTTTTTTCTTTTTTTTTTTTTTAGAGATGGGGAGCGACCCATCAGGCAAAAGTCGCTCCCCTGGGGGACAAATTGTATTTAGGCCAACCTGCCCCCAAGGGGGCAGAAACCACTAGGCACCGGGGATTTGTTTTTTGGTGCCAATGTCACGCAGGGGGAGCGACCCCGTAGGCAAGGGTCGCTCCCGGGGGGGGGTGGAGGTTGGGGGGAGAGAAATTTATTTTAGGCCATTTCTGCCCCCCCTGGGGGCAGATCGGCCTATTATTAGGGCGATCTGCCCCCGGGGGGGTCAGAAACCTCTAGGCACCAGGGCAAATTTTGTTTTGTGTTTTTTTTTTTTTGTTTGTTTGTTTTTTCAGAGATGGGGAGTGACCCATCAGGCAAGGGTCGGTCCCTAGGAGGGCAAATTGTATTTAGACCATTTCTGCCCCCCTGGGGGCAGATTGGCAGAGTTTAGGTCAATCTGCCCCCAAGGGGGCAGAAACACTAGGCACCGGGGATTTGTTTTTTGGTGCCAACGTCACTCAGGGGGAGCGACCCCGTAGGCAAGGGTCGCTCACGGCGGGGGAGGGTGGGGGTTGGGGGGGCAAATTTATTTTAGGGCATTTCTGTCCCCCCCCCCGGGGCCGGCTGAGCTACAGGCCAAACACCACAGGTAGGCACCTTGCAAAAAACACCTCTGTTTTCTGTGAAAAAATATGTTGTGTCCACGTTGTGTTTTGGGTCATTTCCTTTTGTGGGCGCTAGGCCTACCCACAGAAGTGACGTACCATTTTTATCGAGAGACTTAGGGGAACGCTGGGTGGAAGGAAATTTGTGGCTCCTCTCAGATTCCAGAACTTTCTGTCACCGAAATGAGAGGAAAAAGTGTTTTTTGAGCCAAATTTTAAAGTTTGCAAAGGATTCTGGGCAACATAACCTGGTCAGAGCCCCGCAAGTCACCCCATCTTGGATTCCCCTGGGTTTCTAGTTTTCAAAAATGCACTGGTTTGCTAGGTTTCCTCAGGTGTCGGCTGAGCTACAGACCAAAATCCACAGGTAGGCACTGCTTTTTATAAAAAAATGTGATGTGTCCACGTTGTGTTTTGGGCCCTTTCCTTTCGTGGGCGCTAGGCCTACCCACGCAAGTGAGGTATCATTTTTATCGGGAGACTTGGGGGAACGCTGGGTGGAAGGAAATTTGTAGCTCCTCTCAGATTCCAGAACTTTCTGCCACAGAAATTTGAGGGACATGTGTTTTTTTAGCCAAATTTTGAGGTTTGCAAAGGATTCTGGGTAACAGAACCTGGTCCGAGCACCGCAAGTCACCCCTCCTTGGATTCCCCTAGGTCTCTAGTTTTCAGAAATGCACAGGTTTGGTAGGTTTCCCTATGTGCCGGCTGAGCTAGAGGCCAAAATCTACAGGTAGGCACGCCGCAAAAAACACCTCTGTTTTTTTCCAAAATTTAGGATGTGTCCACGTTGCGCTTTGGGGTGTTTCCTGTCGCCGGCGCTAGGCCTACCCACGCAAGTGAGGTATCATTTTTATTGGGAGACTTGGGGGAACGCTGGGTGGAAGGAAATTTGTAGCTCCTCTCAGATTCCAGAACTTTCTGCCACAGAAATGTGAGGGACATGTGTTTTTTTAGCCAAATTTTGAGGTTTGCAAAGGATTCTGGGTAACAGAACCTGGTCCGAGCCCCGCAAGTCACCCCTCCCTGGATTCCCCTAGGTCTCTAGTTTTCAGAAATGCACAGGTTTGGTAGGTTTCCCTAGGTGCCGGCTGAGCTAGAGGCCAAAATCTACAGGTAGGCACTTCGCAAAAAACACCTTTGTTTTTTTCCAAAATTTAGGATGCGTCCACGTTGCGCTTTGGGGTGTTTCCTGTCGCCGGCGCTAGGCCTACCCACGCAAGTGAGATATCATTTTTATCGGGAGACTTGGGGGAACATAGATTAGCAAAACAAGTGCTATTGCCCCTTGTCTTTCTCTACATTTTTTCCTTCCAAATATAGGAGAGTGTGTAAAAAAGACATCTATTTGAGAAATTCCCTATAATTCACATGCTTGTATGGTCACCCCGGAATTCAGAGATGTGCAAATAACCACTGCTCCTCAGCACCTTATCTTGTGCCCTTTTTGGAAATGCAAAGGTTTTCTTGATAGCAATTTTTTACTCTTTATATTTCAGCAAATGAATTGCTGTATACCCGGTATAGAATGAAAACGCACTGCAGGGTGCAGCTCATTTATTGTCTCTGGGTTCCTCGGGTTCTTGATGAACCTACAAGCCCTATATATCCCCGCAACCAGAGGAGTCCAGCAGACGTAACAGTATATTGCTTTCCATAATCTGACATTGCAGGGAAAAGTTACAGAGTCAAACGTAGAGAAAAATTGATGTTTTTTTCACCTCAATTTCAATATTATTCTTTTTCAGCTGTTATTTTCTGTAGGAAACCCTTGTAGGATCTACACAAATGACCCCTTGCTGAATTCAGAATTTTGTCTACTTTTCAGAAATGGTTAGGTTTCTGGGATCCAGCATTGGTTTCATGCCCATTCCTGTCACTGACTGGAAGGAGGCTGAAACACAAAAAATTGCAAAAATGGGGTATGCCCCAGTAAAATGCCAAAATTGTGTTGCAAAATTGGGTTTTCTGATTCAAGTCTGCCTGTTCCTGAAAGCTAGGAAGCTGCTGAGTTTAGCACTACAAACCCTTTGTTGATGCCATTTTCAGGGGGAAATCCACAAGCCTTCTTCTGCAGCCACTTTTTCCATTTTTAAAAAAAAACACGAAATTTTCACTGTATTTTGGCCAATTTCTTGGCCTCCTTCAAGGGAACCCACAAAGTCTGGGTACCTCTAGAATCCCTAGGATGTTGGGAAAAAAGGACGCAAATTTGGCTTGGTTAGCTTATGTGAACAAAAAGTTATGAGGGCCTAAGCGCGGACTGCCCCAAATAGGCAAAAAAAGGCCTGGCACAGGAGGGGGAAAAGGCCTGGCAGCGAAGGGGTTAAGATGATTACTGGACATCAGGCCAAAGGTTAAGGAAAGGGAGGATGAGTATACAGCAGTTCACATCTATATTATGTTTAATCAGTATCTAAATGCCCCCTGATTGATTGGCTGTAATAGGTTAGGCTTCAAAGGGTTCGGAAAAAGAAATTGAAAAGGCAAGCCAAAGAAGTGGAGTAGATATTGAATAAGATTAAAACAATTAAAAGGGTTGTGTGCTATGTCACATCTGATTTCACAGGCAGTTCAGGTGAAAAGATAATGCTGAGATGGTCTGTCTGCAGTTCAAGAATGAAGATGAGATTCATCCTAAGGCCTTATTCTTCATCCTAGTGCCATAGATGTGTGTAAAGAGAGAGAGAGATTTTGAACCTATAAAAAGGCAAGAGAGGTCCAGAGGTGCAAGAGCTTTTGCTTCATTCTCATCTACTTGAGATTTGAAACCATTCCATGTGGCAATGCTGGAAGATGCTGACGTGCTGTAGATGGAAATCCACATGGACACTGAATAGAATTTCGTGATATGTAATGTAGAGACATTGAGTTAGGTTAACACAGCGCTTTCTGTCAGCGCTCCAAAGAATGGTCCATTAATGATCAATCTATCATTGTCCAGGTTGTTTGTATGAAGACAGATGTTTTCATGAGTGGTTTATGCTTGGAAATCTTCAAAGTATTTGAATATTTCCCCACTTAAAATGGAATGTTGAAAATGATTTGAAATGCTGCAGAAATTGTGAGAAGGCTCAAGAGCTTCATTAAGATGGCCAAGATACTAGGTAACATGTAGATTGGAAACTGTAACTGGAGGTGACAAGCCTCATAATTTCCTTGTAAGGTATCTTGGAAAAAGTCTAATACAATGGAGGCATAGGAGCAAAGGATTGAGAGTGATACCTGTCCAGGCTGGTCAGTATTTGGTGAGGTAAGATATTAAATCAGCAGCTTTCTTGCCAAAATGGACACTGCATTTCAGAAATATTGCAACTTAATGAGTTCAGCTATGTGTGCTTCTTGAATTTTGACAGGATCTACAAAGGTTCCTACAAGAGGAACATGGGGTCTACATTGTGAGTGATAACAATAGATCTATTTGCAATCCTTATTGATGCCCAGCATGGTGTGAGCTTCCTTTTGTATAAGAGTTTGTCTGCTGGATCAATGAGGGTCCATTTACAGACTATGAGGCTATTTTTCAATTTGAGTGAAAGAAAATGTTTTGAAAACCTTTTGTTGTCTTGGCATCAGAGGTAGGAATGGCAGCTCTGCAGTTGTTTGAGCACTTTTAAAGATGTTTAGTTAAGGTTCAACAGGTAAATTGTGAGAATGCGCATGGTCTTGAAATAAAAACCTGCAGTGGTCCTACAAAATGTATTTACGAGATCCTCTAAGGTGGATAATTTCTCTGTGGCTCATTGACCGGTAACGCTACTGGTAGTATTGTTGGTGAGTTGAGTCTTCCAGGAAGATGTCAAGATGAGAAAAAGGACAACATAGTGGTTAGCGCAGAAAAGTGGGTAAGCATGGTCTGACTTTATACTTGCAGAAGAAGGGATCAATGGGTGGCAAACCTCTTGGGAGGCTGTCTGTTGTGTAGTACGTGTCCCAGGATGATCATGACTGGAATGCCCTCTGCCCCCTTGGATCAATGTGCAGTTTATATAATTACCCATGGCCCACATGGAACACAGATCTGATGCAATGCTGTCTCTCAGAGATGGAAGCTGGCTCCTGGACTGGCAACATGAGTAAGCATATCAGGTACTACATGTAATAGCCTTGGATAAGGAGTACAGATTATAAGTGGTGCAAGGCTGATTAAATGTACAGCATGATCCCTGCCTTCCTACAAGGAAGCAGCTGATAAGATATGTAAGAACAATTGCTAAAAGCAGTGTTGCTAAACATGAATAAAAACCTATGTACATGTAAACAAGACACAAGCCGGGAAACTGAGCTACGACAGGAATACCCAATCCATGTACTAAAAGGGTCCTCATGACACTTCGGTGTGGGAAATCAAACTACATCTTGACTTGGCCAAGGATAATCAGTGAGGGTTAGTGAACCACTAATAATGAAATCAATTGCAGAAATAGTCAGGAGAAAGGAGATTGCAGGCCCACGGGCTGTTAAATTGCAAAGGATGAGAGTAAAAACTTAGAACAGAAATGGCACCTTGCACTAAGGGATTCTGACACAGGACTGCAGTGGCGCAGAGAATAATCACCAATGGTGTGAAAATGTGGAAGATGGCAAGATTTGTAGTTCCTTGGATCTTTTGTCCATTCCATTCTAAGCAGAGGAACGATTTTATAGCTGTGGGTTTCTTCATGCACAATAGGAGCAGATCAGTCAGAAGTCCGTATATGTTGTAACGATTTTTGAGAAATCTTGCTCTGAGCAGAGACAAAAGCTAAGGAGCAACAGGTTGGTTATAAAATAGTTAGAGGGTGCTGTTTGAGGACAATTTAAAAATTGGAGTGTTGAACTGGATGTAGAGAGAGAGAAGGTTAGGGAGTCAGGGGATTAGGTAGGAGGTAGGAGAAATGAGTCTGGCCCAGGAGCAGAGGACATGGGGGTGATTGGGTTGAGAAGGGCGGAATTTCAGCCAATTGCCAGTTCCTCCGGTGTATGGAACTAATTCAAGGACAGGGACTGTGTTATCTCCAGCCACACTGAGGGAGCAGGTAGAAGAGAGGATGGGCAAGGGACAATACAGAAGGCCTGGTAGAGTAAGACAGCAGCTGTTGAGACAAGGAGGATGGAAGGTAGGGTTCGGTGAGGCTCAGCGTGACGCAAGAGATAGAAAAGAGGGCAGAGGAGGAGGGGGCAGGTATTAACAGTAAAAGCAACCTAGAGGTGATGTAGCATGGACAGCGGTGTCTAGGAAAGTTGGAATTATATTTATAAGGGGCGTGGTTAGGGTTTGAGAGGAATGAATGGTGGTAGGGTGGATGGCAATTGTAATGAGCGTGTGTACAGTGAATGTAATAATTTTGGCCAAACCTGGAAATCCCTCACTGATACCTTCTGGGTGGAGAACCTTTTCTGAGATGCGGTAGACCATTCACGGTTTTGCAACCATCATTGTGACTTGAAGTGACTAGATTAATGCTGAAGAGAGCCCTATACAAGATGAAATGGAAACACAGGATGGGGGTGGGGAACACTTTAAGATGAGTGCCAGCAAAAGAACTGTAGATTGATAACCTGGGCTGCAAAATTGTGAAATGCCGAAGACAAAGACTAGGGTGAAACATGGATAGAAGACTATTAGGGATTTATGGTAGTTGGTACTAGTTTTGCTAGTTGCCACTTGAGTATGGTACTTCATCTACTCTTCATGTTTATACTTATAAAAAGATATTTAAAACGGTAATGAGCCAGATAGAGGTGGGAGAAGGATAGAGCGCAGGTATGGCTCGTGTGCATTCTGGTGAAAATGTATGGCAAGGTCACCATGTGACAGCAGGTCTTTTGGGACACCATATTCAAGTCTAACCTTTCCGACTATAAAACACTATAATATACAGGACATGGTGTCCTTGAAGATATAAAACCACCTGGCAACGTTATGTTTGTTGGTATTGCTGTATGGTTTGCAGATGTTCATAGCAAAAGCATTTTCTGGCATATATATGTACATGTGAGCTTATAAAAGGAATCTGTAGGTTGGAATCTCCTGCAGATATATTTGTCAAAACTTCAAGTCACGAGTTCAAATTCTAGGAAGGCTGACTAATCCTTACATCTTTCCAGTGTCAGAAATATGATAAATTAAGTTGGGTAATAAAAATATATCTTACTGAGTACCAAGGTCCAATTTCATTTATGGCATCTGATATACAAATAGTACGAAGTAATATTACAGCTTTATAATAATAAAGCAACCGTGCAGACATTATTACAGCTAGCAATTATATCTCACTGTGTGATTTACTATAATTATTACCAAAAACGTATTATTTTACTTAGTTATTACTTTAAACTCACAAAACTGATCTTCCATAGTACAAAACCCCTGCCGGTTCCCTGTGTAATTCAGAGTCAAGACTTTGTGTACCGCTGGTATCCCTGCACAATTCTAGGCTCTCTTACCTGCAAGTGAGGATCAAGAAATTAAACACCAGCAGACATCCGAGAGTTGAACCCTAAATATTCACTTATTCCTGAACCAACACACCAGAGAGTGGGGTGAATCTTCCAACCAGTTTGCATATTTTACTCTTTTGAGCTCTACATGTTTTGCACATTTTTTTAATTGGGCAGCTACATATTTTTATGTAATGTTCACCTGCAAGACACTGGTTTGTAGAGACAGTGTCTTGCAAACAATGTAAAACTGAAGTTTGTCGTGGCCAGAAGACATTTCTCTTCACACCAGTCTCCGATCAGTATATCGTATGACTTTTGTGCGTATGGTATGGCCCCACACAGAACTGCCATGTAACCAATGAGCATAGTACATTTGCATAATTCATGCAATTTGTGTGAAAAATATGTGAATTCTGGAAGAAAAAATGAGTTTCTCCCTCTCAGATCTTAGCCTCCTTCTATCGAACACTATTGAGCCAAATGACAGAAAAGAGCGTAATCACCTGTAGTTCTGGTGCATTCTGCACACCTCCACAAGCTAGCCTTCTCAATAAACATCTAAATGTCTTCCTAGACCGCTGTCTTGTCTCATTACTCATTTAGGCCTGTCTTCTGGCAACAGAGTCCACTGCAGCCAAGGCTCTGCATGCACTTCCAGTAAGTGCTGGCACCAGTACCTACAGCGTGAAGGTCATGACCACAGACTGGGTTATACAATCCATACACATGTGCCCATTTACAAAGTCCTTTGCCTAATTTATGTATTTAAGATGAGTTTTATAAAAGCATTGATGATACCCTTGGTAAGTGTTATCAGTGATGTCATCAGTTATGCCACCAAGGACGTCATTTGTGATATCATGGCTAAGATTGGGAATACATTCTGAAATGGAACTAAACCAAGTTCAATGGTTTTGAGGTTTGGGGTTGTAACTATGTTGTTCCTTTAAATTTTGTTTTCGTTAAATGTGTAAGTTTTTTTGTAATAGTATTTCTTGAAATATGATTGATCTAGTTAGAGAACCATGAGCACACCAATTAATGACGCTAGCCTATATCTCTGAACCCCATCTGCTGACATGTTCCGAGCAGCAATTGTTTGTCCTTTGAAGTAATAACACTACAGATTGTTAAACCTGCACTCCTGGAACCCACACCTATGTTATATGATAATAAAGCGATGCATTGTGTTAAGCACTCGCTGCTTAGGCCTGTGTGAAATCTTCTGGATACAGGTTCAAATTCCAACAGCAGTGTCTTGGCCTATAATCAGAGCAACAGCAATTATGCGATTGTACCATGGCAACGTTTTTCGCATGAATATAGATTTGCCACATTTGTCACATAATCCATCATTTGCTGCATAATCTACAGACGTTATCAAAAACAATGTTTCGAGCTCAAACGCTTCAAAAGCTGCTAAAAACGCAGCGACCTATGTTGCCGCGCAGTGGAAGACCCTTTCCAGAGGTTGCCTGGTAACATTTGTGTTGCTTTCCGGAATATTTGTGTCTTAAACTGGTACCAATAAGGTGCACCCAATGCCTAGACGGTGTTAACAAGTGTAAAAAAATGACAAAATAATGAGCTCGTACTATCAAAAAATATGCTGCATTGCGCCACATAATTTGCCTTTCTTGCCGCATAATTTACTCAACCCTGCCACGTAATTTGTCTCGCCCCTGTAGCATAATTCCAGTGGCCCTGCCTATAATCACTCATATGTAGATAAAATGTGTACCACTTACTTCCACACATAAATCAGGCACTGTTAACAACACTACGAAAACGTGCTAGTAACCCATATAGGAAAGATGTTATAATTTAGTGAGGAATCACATCTCTGATTAAAAAAATACCTTGCTTTCTGGTACTAGCAGTTTTCTTTTCGAAATATAAATGGGGTACTACGCCCCACCACCCCCAATAGGCGGCTGCATCTTTTCCCTTGAGTTAACCACTTTTGTTGCAGTCTGCCTTTTACAGTCATGTTGGGGATGGTAACGCGACCCTGTTCTTCCACCACCAGTACGTTGACGCCGGAACCTTTCACATGGATGGTCGGCCGCGCTCACCTTTTGTTTATGGGACAACAATGGAGACAAAGTCAGGAGGCTTTACTGGGGGGGGGGGGGGGGTTTGGGGAGGGGTTGTGGAGTGTGATGTCTCCTGCAATCTGAACCCAGGCTCCCAAAAATAAATAAACCTTGTACTCTCCTTTTGTTCCCGCTCCGGTACTATTGTCTGCGGCCCCCGTAATCACTCAGAGAATCCCAAAGCAAAACAAACTGAAGGTAAATGGAGCTGGCGAGGCCCGGCCAGACTGAGTGCAGATTAATGAATCGTGAAGGGGCAGGGCTGACCACCGACTCCGCCATGTTACTGCTTATTCCCAGGAAAGGTTAGGCTCAGGGTAGGTTCTTGGATAACGCTCTTCCCCTAGCTACTTCCGGCACCCCGGGGCTCATTAGCAGCATTAGAGTTGCAGAGTTTGGGCAGCTAATGTGTTAGTTTGGTCTGCTTAGGTGTTAGTTTCAAGGCTGTGAGCTCACACCAGAGGTCCCAGAGTGACGCCCACCTTCACCCCCTTGGGGAGTGACATAGGGAGGGCCGGGCAGTGCCGCCACCCGGCCTGGGCCGACTTGTTCGACAATGGGCTGTCCGCATTTACATGTAAAAGCAGACAAGTATCTGGCGGGCCGCTTTGAAATGCTCAATTTGTCTAGGAAGGCCTGTGAAGTACGCCTCTTTTATCAGCCGCGGGAGTTTCATAGCTCTGTTTTGTCACGGCTATTAGCAGGGAATTAGCTTTAGTGCGACACTTTTTAATTGTATTAGCTGGATTTGCCATGTGGCTGCCTTGGATTCTCAGGTTTTCCCACCGGCCAAAAACCGAAAACAATGACTATTCCGGCGAGTATGTGAAGAGTACAGGCATGGACGTTCGTCTTCTTGGTCAGACGCTAAAGCAGACACATTTCACCCAACTAATGTTCTCATTGTCACAGATGGGAACCTTCACAAGAGCATAAAACAGCGGACTATTTAAAAAAAAAAAAAAAAAAAGCAATTTACCCATGCTCTTGGTAACCCTAAATGCAAATTACTTGTATTTGGTTAGTTTGATCTAATGCACCACAAAGGAAATGTGCAAAAACAAACTTCATAGTATCGTAAGATACTACATTTGGCATACGGGCATATAATTGTTTAGGGGTTGCTCTGCTTTCACCTACCTGGTGTCCCCGGATTTGTCACAAACAGCTTGGCACTGGCTTGTAAACCGGGCCACTGGCATTGTGCGATTGTGCGGTCGAGGCTTTTTACTCACAATTATAGGTTTGCCGCATTTTGCCACAGAATCCATCAACTTCTGCAGAACCTGCAGATTTGAACAAAAACACGTTTTTAGCTCAAATGGCTCAAAACAATTACTCAAAATGCAGAGACACGTTGTTGCGAAATGGAAGGCCTAGAGTAAACGTTTACAGGTCACCTTTCTGTTGCTTATTGCTGTATTTGGGCATTAAACTGGTACTAATGAGGTGCAATCAAAACCCAGTGTAAAAATGACACAATAATAAATAATACTGTTACAAAATGTGCCGCATTATGCTGCATAACTTGCCTTTTCTTGCCACATAATTTACTTAGCCCTGCCGCTTAATTTGGCCCTCGCCTGCTGCATAATTCTAGTGGCTCTGCAAATAGGGCAACCAGGCAGTGTCCGACGGACTCTGTGGGCCAATTTTTTGTCTGTTTGGTGGCTTGTTTTACAGTCTGCTGAGCTGGTTCTCAATGTTGATTTTCCTGATATTCAAACAAACATTGCCTGCAGCAGGCTGAAATCCCTGAAGTTTTTCAAACCATACAAACACTTATGCTATCTCTTTACAAGTTCAGCCCCCCCCCCCTAATTTACAAACATATGACACTTTTTAGCTTTATAAGTCACAAATGAGGGGCACTTTTATTTTGGTTATCAGGCCTATTTCCTTTCCTAGTCCGAACCTGGTCATACAAATATATCACCATTTATCTAGTGACATTCAGTTCCTGCCTTTTGACCTGTGTTTATCTGTTAATCTTTATTCTATGACATTTCTGTGAAGCGCACTGCCATCCTGTGCCTAGTCTTGAAGCGCTGTATCGAGAACTAGCAAAAAATAGTAAGCACAACACATACTCGCCCTAGTTCTAATTAATGGCTATGTTTTCCCATTAGTCACCCTTTTTAGGGTCGATCCTGCGTCGCATGCGCGAGACGCTTTAGGTATTAGAAAAGGGCTCGGAGCCCTGTCGACGTCACATCAGTGTTTTTCATTGGTTCGTGGGCTTGCCTATTAAAATCTGCTTGCTTTCATTAGTTTAAGGCATGCATACGTCATGCCTTTTTCGGTGGCTAGCCCTCCTCGAGCGCATCGACCAAGTACAGAAAACATGCGAGGCATGCTGTTTTCTGTCCGGCTCGTTTACTACTTTTTCTCTATTTTCCTAGCGCGATTTCGCTTGCCAGAAGTCAAGCGCTTTACACAGTTAATTGCACTTTTTTGGGTTACGTACATAAATGCACTTTTGCCGATAGGTGAAAAGTCGGGTTAGGAGTTTACAACGCTATCAGCTCTAACATGAGCAAACGCTAGACCAGTTGCATTGCAAATGCTTGTTATTTAGGTAATCCAGCCTGTTTTGCTTTTGCGACTGGTACTGAATAGATGCTCATCTTGCCTACACTAGAATACCGGTAATACTATTATCATTTTTACTTTTTGCTTAATATCCATTCATAATGAGTTGTTCACAGTTTTCTTAGATCTAACTTGGATAAAACAGTGGTGGTGGATAGGTTTCTGTGAGATTGCTCCTTCTAGCCTTAATCTGTGGGGCTTCCTAAATATGTGAACAAAGTAAAACACATCTGCGTTTTGTTTTATATAATAATCTTTCATTGTCTTATCAAATCAATACCGTGTTCTCATCTGGCATTCACCAAGCAAAGATTCTCAAAAATGATGTCCTTTCTTACTTCAGACCAAGATCTGATACTGACCAATATAAGTTTCTACTCTTGGTTAGAATATGGCTATGCTTATCCTATATTTGGGCCTTGCTTCATTATGCTTTAGGAAAACTTTAACATTTTCAAAATCATGCAGCCAGACTAATCTGTGAACTCAGTAAATATGGCCACCTCCTAGAGGCCTGTCGAAAAAGCAATTTAATTTATACACCAATACATTCTGTGTAAGGAACTATGTATTGCCCACTGTATTGTCCACTATTAGCATATTGGTCCTTCTTTTATATTTCAGAAAGTGATGGCACAACAACCTGGTAATTTTGTTTCAGTGGGATCCCATCTTTTAAAGCATATACCCAAATTAAAACTTGCTATACCTGCACTGTTGGCCTGGCACTCACAGCAATTAACCCTATCTGCTGGAATTATCTTCCTATTACATTGAGTGCAAATTCCAATCATTTAGCTTTCCAAAAAGCTCTAAAACAGTTTTCCATGTGTTCTTTTGGCCTACCACGTCAAGCATGTGGGTGGAAGTGTGTTCTAGTGATAAGATAATTCACTAACATGCAACAAAAGCACTTAACATAGCACACACACTCATAGTATAAGATGCTGTACTAACATATTTAACATAGCAATAACACAACAGCGCACACTGTAGCATACGAATGCAGTAAAGCAATGATTAGCCTGACAACACATACAATAACTAATTAATACATATTATATCATATTAGCAAAATGTCTTCGCATGCTTTCTTTTTGGTCTGACTACATCTCCTAGGTCAGCAGTTCTTAACTTTCTGACATCTGTGGACCCCCACTGAATCATTACTGGGATCTGGGGACCACCACTTAGTCATTATTGGAAGCTAAAAACCCCCAGCCTAAGCAATGTTTATGATTTGAACCTTAAAACAATACACAAAAATATAAACACAAGTATACAACAAAAAAAATGCTCACATATTGAACTATGTTGTTTAGTTTACAATCAAATGTAGAAAACGTTATAACATTTTCAATTTGTGTCTTTATTTGTGTTTACTTTATTGATTTTAATTTAAAATTTTTCAATATTATTTAATTTTATTAAACAGGTGCGGACACCCTTGAACCAGAAGTTAAGAACCACTGTCCTAGGCCATGAAAGTTCTACACTTGGCTGCCATGCAAATAACGCGTTGACTGCAGGATTTTGCACCTGATCAGTAAGTATTCCATAGTGAGGTACCTCATCTCAGGCAATGAAAGTTCTACAGTGGCTGTCAACCAAAGAACGCGTTAACTTCAGTTTTTTTTTAGAAAGTACACCATGGTTGGATATCTTATCTTACAGACCACTAAAGTTCTAAACTAGCTGGCAATCAAAAACATTGACTTCAAGATTTTGTTCCTGGCTGGTAAGCACTTCCTGATCACATCCATTGTTACCTCAACAGAGTGTTCAAGATATACCAAGACTTCAAAGTCTGGTCTTCAAAAACCTGACAGGCATCCATTAGTAAATGTAGAAATGGAGGTAGATCCTTCCATTGCTAGGATTTTTCTCTCTAGGACTCAGTTCTGCAGAACCTTCAGCATGAACCTGACCTTATGAAGGTCAGAAGAGGACTGCAGGCCAAGTTATTCCGGTTGTCCTGTGATGCCTATATTCATCCAATTATCTATATATATTCTTTTGTCTGCTTTCCTTCCCTGCTTACTTTCCACCGCCATTCAGTGCTTTCAAGTGGCTGTACAAAAACACAAATAAAATGTGACTTACCTTAATAAAACATTATATATAACAATATACAATTCCAATTAAAAAAAACACTTATAGTGACATTACACATAACTTTATATAACACATAACAATATATCCTGCTGAGGTGTGTGGTGTTTGGGGGGGAAGGGTTATATCAAGCACAGCTTTCATTTCTGTAAGCCCAAATCTATAATGTGATGGTTAGAAATTGTTGCCCCCTGGTGGTCGTGTAATATTTTTGCACTTTACATCACATGTTCAGGGCCTAATTTCCGTTGAATGAGCATGGCTTTTTAAATTATTTTGTACACCTCTTACCAGACTGAGTCATTACACCAGCAATGACCAAGCAGTTTTTTTTCCAAGCTAAATATGCATTGGTTTGAACAGGTGTGTTGCAGGAGTTTGAGCGTGTAAAAAAGAAAGGTTACCTAGTGTTCATTCACTGACGTGCCCGTGGTTATTTGTATGTTGTAGCTTTCTACGCTGGCCTGGTTCCAGGAATGTATATCTGGATGGGCCAACGGTGCATTTGGGTGGGCTAATGTGTGCCCAACATTTGACAATTCTGGAGGTAGCCTACAACCTGGGCTGTGGTGACACTGCACCTACTTCACCACTGGAAGGTAAACCCCTATCACCTCTCCCCAACACACCTCCTCACTGCAGTTTGCCTCGGACATGAGCTAAGGTCGCCGATCTGTTTTCTTTTCACTGGCATGCCAAGAGTTTTGTCTCAGTCAGTAGAAAAATAGGGAAAAACATCTAAAGGTGGTATTTTTCTCCCTAGTAATACACAAGTAAAAGAGCTATTATTAAAACTATGCACTATAAAATGTATTCTAGAGATTTGTTGTTGCCCCCTGACTGGTAATTAAAGTAAACAAAAGTGAAAATAAAATCACATCTGCCGACATGGTGGAAGCACTTACGAGGTGCTTTCTCTGTGGCCTCTTTTGCTGATACTGGGAGGGCCAAAGGTCATGTTTAGGTGGGCCTGGCCCACCTGGTCCACCCACTAGAACTGGGTCTGTTTCTACATAATGCCTGAACCTGGGATTGGAGAGCGGATGGAGTGGGTTTTATTGGCCAGTGACAGGCTGCACAGCTTTTGCTTTTTAAATGCTCACCAGAACTGTCTATTACATTGTTATACTGACAAACTATGTTACTCAATTTATTGGCCAGGCAAACACTTTGAAATTGCGACTAAAGGTGGGAGGAGCTTTATAAAACAATGTCCTTGATTGCTAAAGATGTGTGACAATGTCACTCTTTGCAAGCGTCCCAGAATATTTTCCAAAACGTAGAAATATACAGTAGTATGTCGTGCAACAAACGTCAGGCACAGTTTAGGATATATTCTGCATTTGGCAGATTTACAACTACCAAGATGCTGGTATTTAGATCCAGTGCAAATCATCCTATTGCATCAATTAGTTCTACGTTTCTGGGCAGGGGGCGCGCACCAAGGCAGAGCGCCACCCCAGGGGAGGTGCGTGCCGGATCAGACCAGTTCTAGGCAGCGGCCCAATGATGGTCACTGCGCAAATTTTAAAAAATCACGCTCACTCCGCGGGGTGAGACGATTGGTTGATGGGGGCGTGGTAGGGGCTCCTGGGGCGATCGGCAGGGGCAGCCAGACAGGGGTTAAAAGGGACTGCAAGTTCTTGGAGGGTCATATTGTTCACTAGACCCTGGCTGCCCCTGACGATCGATCGATCGTCGATACAAGTGCATACCTTCAGAGGACTGGAGGAATTCTTTCCCGCCCACCCATCCCCAATGAATAGCAGGAGTAGGAAGACCTTAGGAGGGAAGGAGTCATGTTTGGGCACAAAGCAGGTGGACAACCTTGGCATCAAGAATACTAGTGCAGGCAAACTCAAGACGGTATCAGAAGCCTTTCGGCTGAACCCAGGGTGGCGGTGCTGTGGGTGTAGAAAAGGGCTCGGGACGACCACTACTGCGAATGTCCATAGCTCCCTCTACGGTACTCCATTACATGGCCCTGGGAATTTGGGGTGATGGAGACTGCGCCAGGGGACCAAGGTATGGCCCAGTTGCCCAGGACCATCTCCCTCTGGTGCCATGGGGGATCCCTTGCTTAGGAGTGGCTCTGGCATGGTTGGTTTGGGGGATAGATTTCATGCTGGCCCGGGCCCCCCCTATCTTGAGGGGACAGATGAGTCTCACCTTGTGAAGTGTAACTTGTTTGGGGGGAACACTGCCCCCCAGGCTACAGCCGATGCCACAGGTGCCTGGTGGGTGGAGAACCAAGACTACTTTTAAAGAACCAAAATTATGACTTGAGATGCATGTTGTAAATAAATATTGGAACTTAAGGATGAAAGAAAATACAGAAAAATGTGATGATGTTTTTATGTCGTGGTTATGTGGTTGTGAATAAATACGGCCTGAGAATTGTTGTATTCTCTATCGCAGGAAGGTTTCAGTCTGCTTTGTCTACTGTAAGGTTGGGGGGTGAGGGGTGTGGGGACACAAATAAGTACGCTCCTTCAGGGGAGAGGACCACAGATTTGGAACCTGTGTGAACTATTTGGCTATTTGGTGGAAGGTGTCGGTACGGTCACCCACCTGTTTGGTTGTGCTACATCCTCTGTCTTCCTCGACCCTTTTTTCTCCTGGTCCCGATGTAAACAAGCATTCATCGCCCCCTCCCCTTCAAACATAGTTATTTTTTGACTGATTCTAGGGCAGGTCTCCCCCTTTATTACTGCCTGTCTGCAGAATTATCTGTCTTGTATCTGTATTTGCTTCATCACCCATGTCTGAGTTTGTTCCCTAGTTCTCCTCAAACATCGCTGTTGCCTGCTGATGTGCTTTGTAGTATTGTAGGCAGCATCAGAGAAGAAAAGGGCAGTCATTTTTCTCAGGAGTAAATCACACTAACATTAGAGTCCACCCTCCACATACTAGTGTAAATGTGTGTAAGAAATGTGTTATAATGTGTAGTTTGGTCAGAACAGAATGTTTATAGGTTGTTATAGGAACGGTGTCTTAGGAACTTGACATTCCGCCTCTTCCCGAGTTGTTCCAAGGTGTGTACAAAGTCCTGGGGAGGAATGTTTGCCTGCTAGAGAGCAGAGACAGAGACGCCCTCCTTTGTATTTGCAAGATTATGTAAGATAGCCATATTTAAAGTGGTACATATCGTAAGTGAAATTTCAAACTATTTTGGTTATGTGTAGTATGTGCATTTACTATTGTTATAAATCAAAAGGGAGTAGTATGTTATTATGTAAAGGGGAAGGATATGTTATAATGTGTAGTTTGGTCAGAATAGAATGTTTGTAGGTTATTATGTAAAGGGGGAGGATATGTTATAATGTGTAGTTTGGTCAGAACAGAATGTTTGTAGGTTGTTATAGGAACGGTGTCTTAGGAAATTGACATTCCGCCTGTGGATGGTTATTTGAAGCTGGCCTTGGTGGAGGTCACATTTGTATCGTGTTACCTAAATAAACATATAACGAAGACATCATCTGTGTTGGAGCCTTTCATCACAACATGAATTTGGCGACGAGTTGGAGCCAGCTGCTACAGCTAAGGAGTGGTGTGACCTCTATCCTCAAGGAATAAGTGGACTAGCGTGCAGTGGTCATCGGGAGTCTAAAAACGAAAAAAGAAAGGACTTCGTCGGATCTACGATTCGTCGTATTATTGTGTAGGTACTGTGTGTGAGGTGAAGCACAGCCGTGGATGGTGCCTGAAGTTACTGTCTGTCGGAAGAAACCAACGGTAATTACAGACCGCGCGCGCTGCGTGGAGCGCGGTGTTGCCTGCTATCTCTTAGTGCAGCGTGTGAGACTAGCTGCGTGGAGCGCAGCGGTACCTGTGTCTCACAGCAGCGCGTGAGACTGGGGTTTGTGACTCACCTCACCTCGCTGGACTGTCTCTCAGAGTGAAATACTTTGAACACGGTGTGGAGCGCGGTATAATCTGGTGTTCGAGTTTCATCTCACAACGTATTGACGGCAAGTGGAAGCGTGGGGGAGTGTTTCCGGCGCTACGGCATTGTAGGAAAGGACCTTTAGTTCCAGCATATGAACATTAGAAGAAAGGTCCTTAGGAAACGCAGTGGAAAGGATATTGTTGTCAAATTAATTGTTTGAAGCACAGTGGGAAAGATACTGTTGTCAATTTGACGTTAACTCAAGCTTGTCACAACTGTCATAAACTGAGAAGCCTTAGATTTCCAGTTTGACTTGTGGAATGCATACTAAGTGCATATTTTCATTTACGTATTGTATTGTTGTTGGTTATTTTTATTATTTTTTTGTTTTTCTTTGTGTAATTGCAGGGTACAAAGTACAGTACGGGGTAGACTACTTCGATTATAGACATATGTTTATTTTATTGTCAATATCAACATGGTTTTGCATGCCATTGCACCACCACCGCTGTTTTTATCCCAAGCGGGTGAGCCATCGCTTGAGTGGGAAGAATGGATAGATGTCTTTGATAACTAGTTAGAAGCAATAGATGGGCGTAACTTTTCTCTTGGGAGGAAAAAAGCTATTCTATTAAATGCTTTGGGCAAGGAAGGGCAACACATCTTTAAGTATCTACTGGCATTACCTATTCAAGAAGATCAACCTGATGTGGATGTTTATTCTGATGCACGTAAACGTTTAGAGATTAGATTTGCAAAGGGTCGGAATATTGTGATTAGACGACACAAATTTTATACTCAGCCACAACGTCCCGGGGAGTCGATCGATGACTTTGTTACCAGGTTAAGAGAGTTATCGTTAAAATGTCAGTTTGGCCCAATGACTGATGAGATGATACGCGATCAACTTATAGTACAGTGCAACAGTCGCAAGATACAAGAAAGGTTGTGGGCTGCTAAGAATCCTACTCTTAAAGATGCCATAGAGATAGCTAAAGTAATAGAAGAATCCAAATACTGCATGAGGGTGATGAATAAGAGGGAGGAAAAAACTGGTGTGTCAGTCATTGGTCAACATGCAGACAGTGAAGGTTTTAGTAGCAAAGGTTGTGCAAGTGCATATAAAAGCAGTAAAGGTGGTCAAAGCGTAAAAGTAACTGGAAAGGCATGCAATAACTGTGGTAGCTACAACCACAGTACTGGAGCAAGAAATTGTTTTTCTAAGGGAAAGGACTGTAGGAAGTGTAACCAAAAAGGACATTTTGCCAGGATGTGTCGAGGTACTGCAAAGATGAGAGTAGCAGTGTTACCAGAAGGATCTGACGATAGTTTAAATGGATGCCCGGACAGAGTATTAATAGTTGAGGATGAATGCAATAGGAAACAAAGACCCGCAGCTGAATTTCTTATAAAGGGACAGGCTATTCATTTAATGGTTGACTCTGGGTCTCTTTATACCATGGGTACTCGCAAACATTTTCCCAGGGGCCAAAAAGTTTGGTCTGTGACGTGCCCGGGGGCCGCATTGAGGCCAGTGCAGTGGCGGTTGGCTGGGGTGCCCTGGGGGCATTGGTAGCAAGGTAGGTGTAGGAAAAGCAAAAGATATATATATATATAAATATCTTGTGGCTGAAATGAACAATGGGAAACCAGAAAACCTGGAATTAATCCCGGCTTCCCCACTTTTCCAAATTGTGTGATTCTGGGCAATTGTTTAACTTCACTTTCCCTCCTTTTTCTGCATTATCGCATATAAGACCTCCAAATATATGATTTCATGGTGTGCTGTACAAAACCTGCTTCTATGTTTGATTTAATAAACTGTAATGTTCATGTATGATAGGAACCCAGGCCGCCCATAAAGTGAACATAACAAGTGTCATCCCTCTTTAAATTTACTATTGGTGGTGTTCTCAGGATAAAGGGAAGAATTACTGTTTTGAAAACTATCACTTTTACATGAATACATCTCAATGTACTGATATGACAAATTGTACTAGGGTGAAAAGGTTCTGTATGTTAACTAAATACACTTTTTTTTAATTTTGAAGTGACTGACATAGTTTTACACTTATGCTACAAGATGTCTTTAAAAATGAAGGCATTTCTAAAGTTAAGTGCAGGAGTCCCCAGTCACTTCCTTTCTTTAACACCAATTAAGTTTAAATAAATGAGTGTGTCTATTTAATATTTTTATTGTAAGTGCTGAGTCGAACAAGCAGCTGTTCAGTGCTCCTCTTGCCCAGGGGGCCGCATGTTAAGGTCAGAGGGGCCGCATGAGGCCCGCAGGCCGTACTTTGAGTATCCATGCTTTATACCATTATACCAAAGGGTTTATTCAGGTCCAAGTGGCCAGACACTAAGTTATTGCCGAAAGACATCAACCCTGGTGGGTATAAGGGAAAAAAATTGATATCATAGGCTATATGGTAGCTGACATCACCTTTGGTGAAAGGATCATTCAAGGGAAAGTATATGTTGCAGAAGCAGGTCCGCTGATTCTCGGGTGGGCTCATCAATACGATTTACACATCATTATAAATCCACGTGCAGAGAATCCCGTTATGGTTGTTCAGGAGGTGACATTGGAAGACATTATCAGGGGTGCAGACAATGTGTTTCGTGAGGAAATGGGTGAACTCAAAGGGTTCGTGCATAGAATTAAATTGAAACATGGGGCGATTCCAGTCCAACATAAAGTTAGAAGAGTACCTGTTTTGGTAAGAGAGGAAGTCAACAAATTAATAAGTGACATGTTAAAAAGGGGAATAATTGAGCCAGTGGAGATGTCAGAGTGGATTTCTCCAGTGGTTATTACACACAAAGCTGACGGCAAATTGAGATTTTGTGTTGATTTGAGGAGCCTGAATCAATGTGTTGTTGCAGACAATTTTCCACTCCCAAATATCAACGAACTTTGACTCTACTGAAGGGCGGAAAATTCTTCACGAAACTAGATCTGAAGCATGCATATCATCAGATCAAATTGCACAGTGACTCTAAATCTTTAACTTCCTTCATAACCATGGTAGGCACGTTCTGTTTTACGCGAATGCCTTTTGGGTTATGTTCAGCGGCCAGTGTGTTTCAGAGAGTAATGACTGATGTATTTCATGATTTAGAAAATGTACTATTTTTCCAGGATGATATCTTAATTTTTGGAGACACTGTGGAGAGTCATAATTTCACCTTAAAGCAGGTTCTGGACAGAATCTCTAATGCTGGTCGGACTTTGAGGAAGGAGAAATGTGTGTTTTTGGTCAGGGAGATAGAATATCTTGGGCATACTCTTTCGGGGGAAGGTATCAAGCCTAAGAACAACCTACTTGATTCCATTAAATTGGCCCCACCACCGCAGGACAAAGATCAATTGAGGTCCTTTTTAGGAATGATAGAATATTACTCAAAATTTGTGAAGAACTTTGCCTCTAAGACTGAGATTTTGAGAGCGTTGTTGAGGAAAGGGGCAGGATTTTTGTGGTCCAACGTGCAGCAAGAGTGTTTTGAGGCCATCAAAGAGGAGGTGTGCTGCTCTGGCATATTGACTCCTTTTGACACTGGCAAAAGATCTATAATTACGGTGGATGCAAGTGCATGTGGTATAGGAGCTGTGCTAGCGCAAATACACCCAACAGGTGAAAAGACTGTTGCGTTTGCTTCGCGTTCTCTAACGGATTCTCTGTTATTGAGAGAGAAGCTTTGGCCACAGCTTGGGGCATGGAGTACTTCAGAGTCTGCATATGGGGAACGCGGGTGACTCTACGTTCCGACCACAAACCTTTGTTGAAAATTCTGTCTTCTGGTGGGGCAAGTGTTCTGCAAGACTGGCTCGACTAGCAGCAAGGTTACGGGAATATATGTACGTCCTAGAAAACATACCAGAGTGGAAGAACGTGCAGGCAGACTGTTTATTGCAGAAGGAGATGAGCAGAGAGTTGTTGGTTTGAGCATATTTGTTAGAGCTGCTTTCGGTTCACCCGTCTGGCCTTGTGTCGCACATTTGGAACTTAAGCTCTGGCTCAAATGGGGGGCAAATTGAGCATTCTGCATCTGTCACTAACACACACATATTTGTTAACAATTGTTAATGGCAGGTAATTCCAAGCCTTAGTTGCTAACTATGAAAAGGATCAGCCATCATTTTAAGAATATTGAGCCGAAAGGCAGTAACCAAATGCAAACACCACTCTGGATGATGCACAGAAAAAATTTTTTTGCTTGAAAATTGGTCTTCATCCATGAACTGCATTTTTGTGATGCATACGCTCTTAAACATAGAGCACTGGGTTATCGGTAGCCAATAGAGCCTATCAAGATGGTGTTCTATAGATGTCAGATGCAAAGGTCCTAGAAAGATGTTGGCTGCAGAGTTCTGGATGAGCATAACATGATGGATCTGATACAATGGTAACCCATACTAAAGAGTACTTCAGTAGTCGAGGCACAACCTGACTATCACCTGAATTACTGAAAACCAAATCTCAGCTGGAAGAAAAGTAAAACTTTTTTGAGTGTTTTTTTTTTTTTAAATGCAGAAATCAGCTAAAAGAAATTTTGATAATAGATCTTGATCGAAAGAGAATCCCAGATTGCAACCAATCAGAGGGAACACAGGGCTGAACCCAACAAGAAGGGCCACCAATTAGATGGAACTACAATGAAAACCTATTTTTTGCCAGAATTAAGTTTGAGAAGGTTATCAATCAGCCACTGCAGAAAGACAGTTTCAGAAATTTGTTGTGGCAGGGACAAAATCCTTGTCCATCCTTACTCTAAGCTGAGTATCATCAGCATAGTAAATAAAAGGGAGGAGATGTGGCCTAGGAGCTAGAACTGCCGTCCATGGACCTTGGGGAGCCAGATTTGAATCCTGGCCTCGTTGTTAAACATTGTGCGATTCTAGGCAAATTACTTAACCTACCTCCCTGTTATTAAAAAATGTGAAATGTAATGTGTGTAAAAAGTATTTGTGTAATCCCCACTTGATGTATGCAATCTTGTAGCTCTCTCACAAACCGCCATGTAATGTAAAGTGCTTTGTTGCTTCAGAGCTAGTTGCATAAAAGCTTATCAAAAGCATAAGCAAAAAATCTAGTCACCCTTGCCCTCACATCTACATAAAATTGATTAGCATAGGTCTCAACGACTAGCCCGGAGGAACTCCAAGCTTAAGGCTTTAAAGGTTGAACACTGTAGAGCAGAGGCAATTACCTGCGATTGCACAGTCACAAAAATCTAAGTCTATTTTAGTGCCTTCCCTCTGACACCAGGTATTCCCAGTCAGGAAATAAGGACCACAAGAGAGTGTGTCAAAGGTGGCAAAAAGACCCACTATCTTTCAGCTATGTCTCTATCTCTTGCTATAAAGTTCAATATTCCTGTAGCACCTCAAAATGTCCAAATGTGGCAGGCAGAACTGTACAAAACATTTCATTAAAAAAACAAAAACAAACAGAACTATAAACAATACAGTGTTGGCTCCGCAAATCATGGGGTGTTTGCATTTACTAAGTAGTTATGGTCCAAAGCTTCCAATGTCACCTACCTGAAACCTTTTTTTGACCAAGTTCATATCCACTCTAAGACATTGTTCAACTATTCAATTGATTTCAAAAGGTCCATTGATTGTGACAAAAGTAGCACCATCATTCACTGGCATTCCCACTGTTTTAAAGTGTATTCTTTTACTGTATGTATGCATATATGCCTTTTCAAATGTTGTGAACCAAGCTGCTATGAAAATGAGCATTATAGTTGTGCGGTGCAATATATCCAGAAGATGTAGGATAGAAAGGTTGCACATTTGACACATATCGAGTCAAAAATATTGTGGAACAGAATAACAGCAAAATGATGTAACTGTATTGAATTGAAATTGTATACCTTTTTATATGAGTTGTTTAAAATATTAAAATATCAAATAATATAATGAAAAATAAAATGTTTTCATTAGTAAAGTAACTTAAATATATCTATACATTTATGTATATATTGTTAAAAATGTGAAAACATTAATTACAACTTTATAAAAACCATTACATTTAAAATATGAATTACTTAAAAGTAAAAATTAACAAACGTGTAGCTGTGATATATCACAGCTACACGTTTGTTTTGAGTAGCTGTGATATATATATATATATATATATATAATCACAGCTACTCAAAACTTCAAAACTTCCTTTAAATCCCAGACTGCCACAGCAGGAGTGGCATGTGTGGTCCAGTATGACTCACCGTCAATCCAAAATCAAAAAGTGTCTCCACCAAAAAGACGAGTCACGAGCTCTCAAAGTACAATGCAAGTATTTATTGAACCAAACAGCCAACTCCTGCCACACGTTCCAGCATTTCGCCTTGTTTATGCACGGGGTGGCAGTGCTTACAAACCCTATATATTCTATGTGAACAATGACAGTGAGAAAGGACTCGACAACTGCAAGCAGCCACCATCTTAGAATAGATATGAAACTGAATGGTAGACAGCGTGTCCTCCCATATCAGTGCAAAATATGAAATCACATCCAATTAATTCCAACATTATTGGTCTGCTAAATTATACACAGCTGTGTATCAAATACGATCCTCGTAGTAAAAGCAGTGTATATTGGTACACATAATTCACTTTACTGTCGCATTGATTGCAAACACAATAGTAACAGTTACAAAAATAAATGGAGACTAGACCTAGAAATGACAAGTAACAATGAAGCAAAGGTTGCATTAAGCCCAGGGCGGTAGAGTAGTACTTTACAGTTACACATTCTCCGGTTTATATTTGCAGTACAACATCACTAGTAGAGATAAAATGATCAATGTAATTTCCAGCAATCTTGATAATTGCATAGAGAGTGAAAAATAGAAAATAAAATAGAAAATGAGTAAACAAGGATACCAGAGAGAATAAAGAAAAGCTAGAAGTAACATCATATGGTGCTGGGCAGGGGGACCCCTGCACTGCCCAGGCCAAGTGAATGGGCAGTGCGAGGCCCCCCCGTGGTTCCCTGCACCTGTTCTCTGCCAGCCTTTTCACTGTGGTAAAACCGCCATGAAAAGGCTGCCAGAGAAAGAGGTCGTAGTCAGCAAGGTGGCGCTGCATCACCGCCCTGGATGATTGCGACCTCCACCCGCCGTCAACCCATCAGGATCATTGCCTGACTGCCAGGGTCTTAATGTGGCAGTCCTGACCGCCACCGCTTCTCGTAATGAGGCCCTATGTGTTGGACTTTGGAGGTATTAGATTTACTATTCCCACGCTATCATAAGCAGAATCAGGGAAAATGTTGGTATGGAAAGGGTTGGATTTACTATTCTCACTGCAAAATAAGCAACAGTAGGGGGAGTGTTGGACTTTGGATGGTTAGGCATACTATTCCCATTCCAGTCTAAGCAACAGTAGATAAACTGTTGGACTTAGAAAGGGTTACATATATATACTATTCCAATCTATGATCTTTTTTTCAAAATTAAATACCCAAAAACATAAAAATATTAAAAAATATTCAAAATGCAAGATAGATGTATTATTTAAAAAATCTAATGTAATTAAAACAATAAGAACAAAAATAGGGTAGCAAAAATACAATCAAACATATCATTTTTAAATAAATGCATTTTCCTCCATACTACTCAAATAAAACAATCCCCAAAAAACTTCAAAACCAATTATAATTACAACAATAAGTTAAAATAGTAATTCAATAAATCAATAAAATTAGAACAAAAATAAATAAAAATGCATTAAAAGGTTTTTGTTAATGAATAAGCAATTACTTGAAATACAGCAAATAATTGGCATAATTCATTAATTCAAATAATCACCACTTAGTATTTAATTAACATAAAATATTAATTTGAAAAAATATATAATTTAAATAAGTCTTCATCATAGTCACTACATACCCAACATCCTGCTACTAAATTATAAACTACTTATTAAATGTAAAAATAATAATTAGACTTATAACTTACAGACAATACTTAAAAAAATAATTAGTATAATAACACTAATACTTACAATTAATATAATAACAAATATAGGGTAAATAAATCAAAAAACGATAACTAATACAGCTAAATCAAAGTAAACAATAATATATAGAGTGATATTTTTAAAAATGACATTCCATACATCAAACACAATATTGTTCCCTTCTGTATTCTGTTCCTCAATAATATTGGCACAATATTCTTGGAACTCGATATTTCTGCAAAGATATTCTTGTCATTCATCTTTTAAACGTTACCTAAATTTTCGTATCCACACAGGAAGCATGTAAAATTGTTCCAATGTTTAGAGGCCAAAGAAAAACGCCTTACCCCCTTTTTGTAGAAATTTTTAACAGCCACAACAAGTCTATTTAATTGCATGGAGTGTAATCATACTGATGACTCCTAAATTTAGATCATATATTTTTAACAACCCATAAACAAACTATTTTATGAAGACCACACAGGGTTTGAAAAGAGGCTGGCTGCTCGCTTGGTAACAAATAATGGCCTGCAAATGAATATTCTTTGATTAAAGAGACAGGATGTGCAGATACAGTTTTTTATGATCAAATGACTGTAAAAGTATACATATGCTATGGCTTGGCCTTTCAGATCCCTGTGAACTTTTCATATTTACTCACTGAGGGTTTTCTCAACAGCCATCAATATTCTTTTGATATCACATAACATTTGATATGTTAAATTGCTTTGATTTCTCACGAGAATCCAATTAGTTTTTCTGGTATGATTTTAAAATATCCCATGCTTTTATATGTGTTACGTGTTTATGTTTCTAGGGTTCGCCTACAGAGCCAATGCGCTGTTAGCAAAAGATATTGGCCCTCATATTAACCTTGGCGGTCTTTTTGCAAGACCGCTGAGGTTCCGCCGTGCTGAAGACCGCCAGTGCAGGCGGTTTTCCACACAGTGTATTATGACTGCTGGCAGCCCTCCATCCTTTTTTGGATGGAGAGCCGCCAGCATCCATACGGGTGGTCGCGGGGAAGTGGAGGCTGCTCCACCTCCACCGCCACGTCATCAGAACACCGCCCACCGAATAACGTTCTATGATTCGGTATGGCGGTGTTCTGGTGACGGGGAGCTGGAGGCGGAGCAGCCCCCATGGATCCCGTTCCCTCCCGGAGGATCACCGGACCAGGTAAGGCGATTGTCCATTAGGGGAGGGGGGTGGAGAGGTGTTGTGTGCGTGCATGGGGGTGTGCGTGTGAGTGTGTAGAGGGGGTGTGTGAGTGCGTAGAGGGGGTGTGTGAGTGCATGTATGCATGCAGGGGTGTGTTGGGTGTTTGGAAAATATGTGCATGTCTGTCTGTATGTGTGCGTGTCTATGTGTGCGTGTATGTCTGTGTTTGTGTCTGGTGGAATGTCTGTATGTGTGCGGGTATGTGTAGTTGTAGTGTATGTGTGCATGTAGGGGGTGTGTGTCAATGTTGGGGGTGGGGAGGGGGGTCCTGCCACCTTTGAAGGGTGGTTGGGGGTTCGGGGGTATGAAGGGAGGACTCGGGGTGGAGGAGGTGAGTGGGGGAGACCTACCGCCATGGATTTCGTGGCGGTACAGAACCCCACGAAATCCATGGTGGTATGCGGGGTCGTGATACCGCCGGCAGTGTAGTGACAGCCGCTGGTCTGGAGACCGAAGTCTGCAGCCCAGTGGTCGTTACCACCCTGGCGGTCGGAGTGGAGAAGTGGCAGTTTAGCATGGCGGTCACCGCCATGCTTGTAATGCTATTTTGTTTCCGCCGGCCTGTTGGCGGTATTACCGCCATTTCTCCACCGACCGCCAGGGTTGTAATGAGGGCTATTGCCTTTAAAAAATCTTAAAGGGAGCTTAGAGGCCACCCGTTATTTACATTTACTTACCATTGGTTGGCTCCCACGTCATTCTTGTTTACTTGCTTCCCATTGGTCAGCTGCCCAGCTTCCTCCTGGGCTTCAGAGTCTTCGGGGACTTCGTCCATGCAATGGAGTTTTGACCAAGTACTGCTTCTTGTGGCCAGTGCCCTTCCACTGGCCAGCAGGTATGTGTTTTTTTCAACTTACTGGCATGTACTCAGAGAGTTCATGCTCTGTAGTCCCTCTCCTTCATCCCTGTCCTCCTCCTGCTCCAAAAGTAACTTTCCCCTACTACCCCTGCCTCGCATTGATTTTCATCCACCTCCCCGCCTTCTCCCGGTCTCCGATGTGTTTTCCACCCGCCCCCAAACACCCTTTGCTGATTTTTTTAGATGCTACAAAGCAGCACAATCTGCTGTGCAGCATGGATAAAAGTAAAGAAAAAAAAGTGCTGTGATGCACTTGATGCTGGCCGGATCATAGCGCTTTTGTAACTTTCAGCTATGTTGTGCAGAAGCTCAACTGGTGTGCAACATCTATAAAAACATTGAGAAAGCCAATAGATTTTGCATAGGTGAAACCTATTGAGTGTGCCAATGCTTGTTTTTTTAACTCAGCTATTCCATTACTCCATATGTCCTTTAAAACTAATTGACATGTGCTGCAAGGCTTACGTATGTATTTTTCATGTTTCATAAATCTATGCCTTGTTATATGCTAACTTTGTTATTGCTTCTGTATTTAAAATAAATGCAGTGCATGGTGCATGCAGAGGGCCAACGGAGCAGGCAAACTTGTTGGTTATGCAGCTGATACATGTGTGCTTGGATTGGTATGTGTTTTTAGGTCGAGCACACAAGCTCTTTGACCTGTTGTAAGTATTGTGGGCTTTAACCTCGCCCGTCACTTTTTGACTCGCTCGTGAGCTTGCCTTTTTAAAAATCCTTTATCATCATTGGTAAATGCTTTATGTTTGTCCGTCCTTGGGGCTGTTTTGTTACCGCCTTCAGACTGCCCCTGTTACATGGATAATTGCCGATATTCTTGACTGCGAGTGAACTTCTTTTTCTTTTTGTGTCTCTCCTTCGCGCTCATGCTCATGGCGGCCACAGTGATTTGAATCAGCTTGCTTATGTTGACTGTTTTACTTTTAATTTTATATGGCAAGAATAGTCCAGTTAGGAATTTACAACTCTAATAGGTCTTACTCGAGCAAATGTGAGACCTATTGCATTGCAAATGCTTGTTTGATTCACACTAGCAGACAGAGAACGAAAATTCCATTCTGTGAACATGCACTGTTCATAAACGTTTTAGCTAAGATATTGCTGTAGGGAAGGTGTGTTATATGTGTGTTCCCTCTCATAGGAAGAAGGAAGTAAAGTAGCAGTGAACTTCTGCTTATATTTTAAATACAACAAGCATTGTTCAAATATCCTGCACGATACAACTGTCAAACTTGTGACAATACCTCCTTACTCCATACAACAACATTCTTATGAAAGTTATATAAGAAACTGGTAAAAATGTGCTGTACAAGACCTATACCAGGTGCTGAAAGCGACATAGAAATAAGGGGTTTTGACTACAGACCTAATGGTGCAGTAAGGTGCATGGGAGGCATTACATGACTTGGCATATTGTGAAGAGTGTTGTCAAACTTGATGTTAGACAACTCATTAAGGTGATAGAGAGGTGTGATGAAATATGGTAGGCACTTATTTTGTCCCAATTTGTGTAATTATTGGTGAGCTGTAGTCATTCTAATGCATAGGTCTGTCACATACTCCCCTTCTCTTACTGCCCTTGTCAGATGGAACTGGGGTGCGTCTTCGGATTTTTCACGTTCAGGACTGGCCAAGATAGGGGTGACCCCTTCTGGTAAGCATGGTGCTGCTGACAAGGTAGATGCCAAGGAAGTCTGTGCCCTCCAGAAGGCGTCCCAGAGGAAAAACCCCAAATGGGAAAAACCTTTTATGCAGGAACTCCGAGAAACAGGATAAGAGAGCTGCAGGAAACCAGGACTTCAAGGAAAGGAACAACAGGAAACTGCAGGAGAAATAACAGGAAATACTCCAGGAATGGCAAGCAGGAGTGAGGACCACCACCTACAGGAAGTGTTGCGACACAAGGAAGAAAATAACCCACACTTCTTATATACTTATGAACAAGAAGTAACAAACAGGATAAGGGGAAAAAAGCCATCTTGGATTGGGAACATACCATAGAAAAAACTGGAAAGGACAACATCCGGGAAAAGGAAAAAGAAAAGATACCAAATGCATGCTGGGAGATGAATGGTATTATGGGAAGAAGAAATATGGTCCCAATGTCCAGAGAGAAGAAAAAATGAAAAGGAGAACGAGAACAAGGCCCCAAGGTCTTCGGACAGAAGGTACGTTTTATAGGAGTGTCACGTGGGCACCTGCAACGCAGCACCATGTCGCGTGTGAACTGCGGCAAGATCCGCAGCCCACGGTGGATCCGATGGCCCGAGAAGCTGACCACAGACCTCACCGCAGGTCGGAAATGTAACGCCGTTGGTTTGGATATCGCCCCGGCGGGACAATGTCTTGTAGACAAACAGTGCATAGTAAATAATAATATAAAGTGGAATAATAATTATTGTGTGTGCATACTGACATTGGGTAAACCTGTGCGTGGTTCTAAATATACTATCTCCAGATAAGTGCAAGACGGACCTGTCAGAACATTTTTCAACACCTGCTTACCAGAGCATAATTCTGTTAGGGAAGTGAGAGACTCTGGGCAGTTCTCTTTTTCACTGAAAATGCCACATTACCTTTTAGGGAGTAGAGAATATGCATACTATGACCCCAGTTATTTAGCAGTAACACAACATAATTTGTGCTCTTCTGAGCTCACTTTTCTGCTGCATATATCTCCATCCCTAGCATGCAGGTTATTCAATAAAACTCTAAAACACTAACATTGCCAGCTCCTGCACTTTAAATTCGTTGAGTACTGGATTGATCTCCACTCTCATCAATTAAGTGAAACTAAGGTACTGTGATCCTTACTTGAGGAATGATGGATTGGGATGCAGCCCAAGTAATTACCAGTGGCTGAGATTAATCCTGTGTACGTTGTGTCACTGAAACTAATGCTATTCCTGGCTGATGATCCCTAACTAAGGCAAAATGGGTCCTGGGTTACTTGCGTTGCAGCTGTTTGGGCTGGACTGTTCCCATTGGACCAAGGTTAAGAAAGGGGATCACAACCTACCCATTAATTATCGACAAATAATGCTTAGATGCTGTGGGTAAAGTCTTTGCCAGATGCATTTTAGAGCACTTAAACTCTTGGGTCGTGAATTACATGATTATCCCACTAGAGGAATCCGGTTTTAGGAAAATGCATTGCACCCTAGACAACATTGAAGCTCTGCAAGTCATTACTGGAAAATATGTGCCTATTAGGAAATGCCCGGTCTGGGCTGCATTCTCGAATATTTCTACAGACTTCGAAAAAGTCGACCAACCAACTCTGCGGAAAAAATTGTCTAAGCTTTTAATGCCTTGACTTTTTTATTATGTTATTATGTTTAATGATTGCCCTCCATTCCTCCACTTGGTGCCATATTCTGATAGGCGGGGAACGGGGACTGTCTACCGTCATCCATAGAAAAAACAGTTTGAAACAAGGGTGCTTGCTAGCACAACTGCTTTTTACCCTTTACATATCTAACCTTCCCAGTTCACTAGCTGAATGTGTGGGTTTTCCTCTAAGTATTGGAGGATGTTCAGTGATTTGTTTGCTATACGCGGAAGATATTGTGATCCTTGATTTAACCCGATGCATAAGCACATTGCAACATTATGCTGATGCTCACTTGTCGAAAATTAATTCTTTGAAAAGTAAGGCGTTATGTTTCCGGGGAGAAAGAGTGTGCCCCTATTCTAATTATCCATGACACCTAGGTGAACAAAAACTGGAAGTAGTTAATTCCTATACCTTTCTAGGCAAAATGATGAGCAGTACACTAAATGACTACGAGCACATTCATAATAGTATCTGTAAAGCAGAGTCATAGGCTATGGGGCTTGGCTCCTTTTATATAGCCACGGAGCTGCAGCATTTTTCCCAACTATTGTCTGTGTATTGAGTTAAAATCCTGCCCACCCTCCTTTATGCTGTGGCACTGATAGCCATTGCAAAATATAGCTTTTTCAACAAAACTGAAGGTCAAATTATTATCAGTCAACACTCTAGCACCAACAGCTGCGCTAAGATTAGAACTTGATCTAAAAAGCTCTTTTGTGCAAGGGCTTGCGGAAGTGGTAAAATGGGCCTGTTTCCTCGTGAACAGTAATGACAACTCCCTACGCAATCTTATGTTTAAAGAGATTTTTGAAATGAAGCGGTATTGTTTTTAGGGATATTAAGTTTGCACTAGAGCAATTTGCTATTGATCTATGTAGTGTCTCATCCATGTCAAGGGCACAAACTCAAGTATTTCTTAAACGGGCCACCTCTAAGTTAAGTTTTCGCCTGGATCTGGAGTATGTATAAGGGAAGATCTGTTTTAGCAGTGCATTCTTTTATTATGAATAAATCACAACAGCAGGTAGCAAGGCATGTGGCTCATGGGGTCAGGCATTTCTGGGCATTAATCTGTTAACATTGTTTCATTAAATGTCCTAACATCTAAATGGCATGGTACACCAAGCACATGTCACTTTTATATTATTATACAGGATTTGAAACATGTTTTATTTATATGTCCTGCGTTGTTATTTTACTGTTGAAAATGTCTAAGACCCCTCTTCTCAAGATTCTCAGTATGCACGACTGATGAGGCTTTGTATTTATTTCTCAACCTGCCAAATGAAATGTTTTGCATCCATGTTTTTAATGTTTTAAAAATGTTTTTTTGTCTTTGTACTTTTTTTTTTTTAAATATTTTTTTTGGTTTTATGTTTCGAGTATGCAATACAAACTACGATTATCAATAGCAGGATCACTTAAAGCATTATACAGTGTTTAACCGTTTAACAACAACCACAAACCCCCCCCCCCATTGAATACATCTCGGAATCCTACCAATCCTACAGTATCATTTCTTGCTGCAATTGCCTGATGCTTGACGTGTGTGGACTATCTTTGAGGGTGTTCGCGAGTGCCCAGCGTGGACCAAGTGCTGCCGGGCCTATGTATTTTGCCTTCTGCCAGGGGCCCAGTTTAGGCTAGTGGGCGTGGGAGGCCACAAGAGTGATACCACGCCCTGTGCATTGTTGGTGATCCTACATTAGAGAGCTGATGGGGCATGAATACAGGGGGAAAGGGGGAGGGAGATATTGGAGCCGTTGTGGCTGACTAGCCTGCGGGCTGCGCCTCTATTATGGGAGACTTGGGGAGATTTTTATTGTGTGTGTTGCAGGTGTGTATTCACTGATTAATGAGGGCATATCGTCGTTTTTGGCTTCAAGTTTAGATACCAGGGTGTCCCAGGTGGAACAACCTGTGTGATACCGCCCCTCGCGCGTCAGTTTCTTTAGTACCAGGTATTCGGTGCGGGCCCACCGCAGTATTATGGTGGAACCAAGATTTACGATCAGGAGCACTGGAGGCTTTCCAATGCATCGCTATCAATCTCTTATACATTAAACAGGCAAGGTCAACGAATTTGTGCAAGTGTTTTTGTTTTTTAGGTCTCTCCCTTAATCCCAGTAAACAAGACCCTGGGTCTGCTATCAGCACAAGCCCCGTTAACTCGGAGATCTCCCGTACCACCTCCAACCAGGCTGTTTGTATGTTGGGGCAGTCCCATACCATGTGGTAGAAGGATGCTGACGCTGCTTTGCATCTGGGGCATACTGGCTCAGAGCCAGGGAACATTTGCTTTAACCTGGCTGGGGATAAGTATGTTTGGTGCGTGTAATTAAATTGAGTGTACCTGAATCTTGGATTTCTTGAGATGCCCCGGGCGTGATACAAGGCTTTTGGCCAGTCCGCCTGTAGGATTGGGGCGGGAAGTACAGCGTTCCATCTCTCCCGGGCTTTCTCCGCTTGTGGCTCAGGAGATTTGTTTAGGATTTTGTACAGATTGGATACTATTTTTACTTGGTCATTATATTGTAAAAGATGGTTTATCACGGGGGAGACCGCTGGTTCCGAGGTGCCTGCCCCCCACATCTTTTTCATTGCGTGGCATATGGCGTGGTATGTCAGGAACTGGCCGGGGCCTATCTCCGTGAGGGCCTGAAGAGCCTCAAATGACATAAGCTTGCCATCCTCAAAGCAGTCGCCCACTGTCTGTATTCCCACCTCCATCCATGCCCGCGGCGCCCGCATTGCAGCTGTAATCCCCCCCATTAGGTAGTCCAATGGTATGTGTGGGGAATAGGGGAGCGTGTCCGCTCCACTTTGCACGTATTTAGCCCAGCACGTGTGTGCCACCGCGAGCAGTGGACTGACGTGTTCCGACTTAGGGTGTTTAGATGTCAGCCATCCTATCAAGGGGGTCCCCTTCAGCCAGGACTCCAAGCCCGTAGATTCTGCCTGCGGTGGCCTGTGGATCCAGTTTTGGACCCATTGCAGCTGTGCAGCTGCATAATAACGTTCGAAGTTGGGGGCTACCAGCCCGCCCGCGTCTACCGGCCGTTGTAGCGTGGCTAGGGCCACACGTGCTCTGCCTCCTCCCCAAATGAGCTGCAACAGCGCTGTGTTTAAGTTTCGGAAAAAGCTTTTGGGAACGGTTATCGGTAGGGCCGCAAAATAGTATAGGAGTCTGGGTAGGATCAACATGTTTGCGATCGCCACCTTGCCAGGCGGCGAGAGCGGGAGTTTGTTCCAGAACTGCAGTGAGCCTTTTATGCAGGTCAGCGCCCTCCCCAGGTTTCCATCTCTCAAGTCTTCTGTGTTGTGGTATATGTTTATGCCGAGGTATTTGAACGTTTCCGGGCACCACTTTAGACGCCCTATCTGAGGAGCATCCTGATTCGTGGGTGACCGCCCTGCCAGAGGAAACGCGCATGACTTTTCCCAATTTACCACTAGGCCTGACAGGTCTCCAAACTCAGCCAGTAAGGATATCACCGAGGGAACGAGTGCACGGCCATTTCGAATATATATTAAGGCATCGTCTGCGTATAGCGAGATCGTGTGATAGAGCCCGTTCCTGGTTATTCCCCATTCGTGTTCCATAAGGCGTACTCTTGCCGCTAGAGGTTCCATTGCCATAGCAAACAGTAGCGGGGATAAGGAGCATCCCTGCCTCGTACCCCTGAAAATCGAAAAGCTGTCGGAAATCACCCCACCCGTCTTCACCCTTGCGCTTGGGCTGGAGTACAATGTCCGGACCCAGCGAATATAGTTGGGACCAAATCCCATGCGGGCCATTGTAGCCAAGAGGTAATCCCACTCGAGCGTATCGAAGGCTTTTTCGATATCTAATGAAAGCACTATTTCCTCTTGTGTGTCACAGGGAGTATCCCCCATTATGCCCAGTAGTCTGCGAATATTTAGAAAGGTGTTGCGCCTCGGAATGAAGCCATTTTGGTCTGTATGTATCAGTGAGTGCATGAGGGGGGCTAATCTGTTGGCTAGTATTTTGCCTAGTATTTTACAGTCTACGTTTAGAAGTGATAGTGGTCTATAGGATTTGACATCAGTGGGATCACGGTCTTTTTTAGGGAGTACCACTATCATAGCTTCTCTTTGGGATGCGGGCAGGCATTCATTAGTCCACGCCTCTGCAAACACCCTTAAAAGATGAGGTTTCAGGCAAGCTAGATGGGCTTTGTAATATTCCGACGGGATGCCATCTGCGCCAGGCGCTTTATTTCTAGGCAGCTGTGCAAGGGCTAATTCTATTTCATCCATTGTCATGGGGGCTTCTATTTTTTCTCTGTCTATTTGTGATAATTGCGTCATTAGGGAGTCAGCGAGAAAGGCCTCAAGTTGTGGAGTAGTGCATGAGGTGCGTTTGGTGTATAAGTTTGAATAGTATTTCCTAAATGCCTCGTTTATCTCTGCCTGCGTGGTGGCCATAGCTTGAGCACCCACACATATGGCCCCTATTGGAGATTGCTGTCTGTCCTCGCGGAGCAGCCAAGCTAACAATCTGCTTGATCTGTCCCCTTCTGTTTGCAGCCTCATTAAGTGATAGTTATAGTCATGGCAACGGAGTTTGCTATCGGCGTCTTTATATTTTGAGCGCCTCTCTTTTAGGACAGCATGAGGGATTTCTCCTAGTGCTACCGCTATTTCTGCTGCTCTGAGTTCCTTCTCTAGTTTGCCGATCTCCGCCTGCAAGGAGTGTCTCACTCCCCACGTGGAGGATATGCATACTCCGCGTACTACCACTTTATGGGCGTCCCACTCTGTCGCACGCGTTGTTGCAGACATGGCATTAATATCCCAATATTGGCTTATAGATTCTTTCAATGTTTCGGCGAATGCCTGGTCCTGAAGTGCTTCCGCTTGGAACCGCCAGGTGGGAATCGCCTGACGTGATCTACCCCAGTTCAGTGTTATTCTCAGTGGTGCGTGATCTGACAGAGTTTTTGCTAAATATTCCGACTCGCTGACCAGTGTCCCTATATCTCGGGTGCCCCATATTATATCTATTCTAGTGTGGGTGTTGTGTGGTGCTGAGTAGAATGAGTATTCCCTTTGCTTTGGGTGACCTAGTCGCCATATGTCGTGTAGACTCATTACGCTTGCCCAGTCTTGTAGGGGGCCTGTGGGTTTCCTATTTACTGGTGAGCTCGCTTGGGTACGGGATCTATCCAATATTGCAGATGGTGTGCTGTTGAAGTCACCGCCCCAGAGGGCCAGGGCCATGGGGTGAGACAATAATGTTGGAGTGAGGGTGCTGAGAAATCCCGTAGTACCACTGTTTGGAGCGTATATGCCAACCACTGCTATTTGCCTGCCATCTAGTCTGCCCTCCACTACTACGTACCTTCCGCCTTGGTCTATTTTATGTGCTGTTAATAAGAATGGGACTCCCGCCGCTATCCAGACCAGCACCCCTCTGGCATAGGCCGAGTACGTTGTGCCTATCAGTAGGCCTCCCCATTTTGTGCGCAAGTCGCGTAAGTCCCCTTCTAGCATATGTGTCTCTTGTAATATGGCAATGTGCACTCCTAGTCGCTTTAGCCGTGCATATACTCTGGTCCGCTTGCTCAGTGCCCCCAGTCCCCTAACATTCCATGTCACTATGATATACTGGTTTTTATTGTTAATCCCGGGAGGCATCCTACGTAGTTTAGGGGATAAGTCTCTGCGCTTAAGATCTGGACTTTGGTGTTGGCCCACCTGGCCACTACCCTTCTACAGCTGCTATTTATTAGATATAGCAAGTGCAGCTGTTTATTTTGTGTTTTGAGTGATTCCGATACATGCATTACTGCTAAACTACAATCCCCAACTCCCCACGCTAGAACCCTATTGCTACCTACAACTAGCGTAACACTACTAAACCTAAACACACATAAACTGACCCATATCCGGTTGGATTTGCATATAGGGATTCTCATAACTTCCAGATGTGGCTCTTACAAGGGGCACACATCTTTCTGCAGACTTAGGGCCTCATTCCGACCCGGACGGGCGGCGGACGCCGCCCGCCGGGCGGAAACCGCCCAAACACCGCCCCGCGGTCAGAAGACCGCGGGGGGCATTTCAACTTTCCCGCTGGGCCGGCGCGCGATCTGCAAGAGATCGCCCGCCGGCCCAGCGGGAAAGCGCCTTCCACGAGGATGCCGGCTCCGAATGGAGCCGGCGGAGTGAAAGGTGTGCGACGGGTGCTGTGGCACCCGTCGCGCTTTTCAGTGTCTGCTAAGCAGACACTGAAAAGCAATGTGGGGCCCTGTTAGGGGGCCCCTGCAGTGCCCATGCCATTGGCATGGGCACTGCAGGGGCCCCCAGGGCCCCCCGACACCCGTTCCCGCCAGCCAGGTTCTGGCGGTGTAAACCGCCAGAACCAGGCTGGCGGGAAGGGGGTCGGAATCCCCATGGCGGCGCAGCTTGCTGCGCCGCCATGGAGGATTCCCATGGGCAGCGGGAAACCGGCGGGAGACCGCTGGTTTCCCGTTTCTGACCGCGGCGTTACCGCCGCGGTCAGAATGCCCATGAATGCACCGCCAGCCTGTTGGCGGTGCATTCGCTGCCCTCGGCCCTGGCGGATTCAATCCGCCAGGGTCAGAATGAGGGCCTTAGTCTGCTTATAACATTAGGCGCCCCCCGGGACGTAAGACCGCTCTCCCCAACGCCGCCCGCAGTCTATCCCCCGCGCAACCCCTATAACTCAGCTTTGCTATTATATCAAAGATACACAATGCCTGGGGAACGTTCACTCCGGTCTACAGCAGCGCCTCAGAGTCTCTGGAGGTCTTCGAACTTCGAGCATTTTTGTAGCCAACGGGCCAGCGGAGTAGGCATATGCGACTTAAAGTTCGTCTGCGGACCTGGGGGTGACCCTTGGCCCGTCCAGCTCTCCGTTTAATGTAGATGTGGAACTGGCCGTGTCGGATTCCGAGCCCTGCTCTGGAGGTGTCCTGACAGTTGCAAGGTTGCTTTGCATGTGTAGAGGCGTCTCTTTCAGCACTCTTGCTCTTTCTTCTGCCGCCTGCCAGTCATTGGGCTGGCCCCTAGCGCGTCTCTTGGATCGCTTCCTTGAAGCAGAAGTTTGCCATTCCTCATCCACTTCCGCCTCTTCCCGCGGGCGAGCTAGGCCCTTGGCATGCAGCCATGTCCAAGCATCTTCAGGATTGGTGAATATATGGATGCGGTCCTCCGTCACTACCCGTAGTTTCGCCGGGAAGAGCAAGGCATATTTTATGTTGTGTTCTCGCAAGCGTTGTTTGATTTTAACGTAGGAGTTGCGTTGGTTCTGCACCTCCTGAGTGTAGTCTGGGTATGCGTTAATAGTCGAGTCTTCGTACTTGAAAGGGCCTTTATTGCGAAATTGTTGAAGTATTGCATCCCGGTCTCTATGATTCAGGAATCTGGCGATCAGCGGTCTGGCTGGCTGACCAGGAGCCGGGGGTCTGCCCGGAATTCTATATGCCCTTTCCACGGAGAAGAACTTGGATGGAGCCCCATTTAACACATTCTTGATTAGCCACTGCTCCAGGGGGATTTCCGATTCTGTTTGCCGCATGCTTTTTGGGAAACCCAAAAATCGTACGTTATTGCGGCGCGCCCTGTTCTCCATTTCTTCCGATCTCCTCCAGAGCACTTTCAGTTCCGCGTCCATGTGCTGAATCTGTTTTTGGTTACCTTGGGCCATTGGGGTTAATTGGGATATTTCGTCCTCAGTTGTTTTCACTCGCTCAGCTAAATTACGATGGTCTACGCGCAGGAGATTTAAGTCTTGTGCAACTGCGTAAATTCTGTGTTCTAGCGATGATTTAGTGTCCATAATCGCCTGTAATACTTTCTCAAACTGAGCAGAGTGCAATATGAGGGTGTTTTCCAGTGACTGTAGGGACGGGCTGGGCTGCTGGTCTATAGGTGTTGATCCATGGGTGCTACGGTCCTGGTTCTTAGCTGACTTGGCTCTGCCGGCCATTTTGGCTGTCCCTGGATTACCTTGCGTGCAATTGTTTCACACTGTTGGGCGCTTTCGATTAACTACTTAGCCTTTTGTTTTGTGTCCCCGATATGGTGTGAGCGTTGGCGCTGGGAGTGTGAGAGTATCCGACAGGAGCGAGAAAGAGATATTTCTGTCGTTGCGTGAGCGGTGTCTGTGGTGGCGTGGTCAGTGGTAGACGCCACCGCCGCCGAGCCCCACAGGGCAGCGCAACCCGGTAAGCTCGACAAGGGGAGCCGATGCCCGGGACCACGGGCAGCCACTGCGCCGGCGAGTTAGATGCTTGCTGTTCATGTACAGTCCGTGGGGCCCAGGCACGCGCCGGCCGACGGCGCCGTGCGAGTTACTTAGGCAGAGTCTGCAAAGGTCTGCGGCACGCACTGGGCATAAGCCCTCCGGCGCTGCTTGCCTCCACTATAAGGGGCACAGGACTGTTGTGGGGCCGACAATTCGGGGGGGGAGGGGGGTGCCCAGAGGTTCAATAATGACCCGGCAACGTAGATGAAGCTACCCCCTCCAGCTCACCCCCCCTTACCGCAATACACTGTCCTGTATATGTGCTCCTTCACTTCCCTGCAGTCCTCCAGCCGTTGTGTTTTTTCTTTTTTTTTTTATTAATCCAGGGCAGGAGTGCCCTTACTGCCCAACGAGATGAGCCCCTCCTGGGCCGCCGCAGGGATTCCTTAAATGCCGCCTCGATAACCTGTTGCCCTGATCCCACAGCTCCTGCTCCCACCCCGCGCCGGCCGACCGCCGCGCCGCGCCGCGAAGGCTCAAGGCGCCGCCCCCGGGTCCCGGCCAGCAATGTACCGGGCCCGGTCGGCGGCCCGAAGTCAATAAACGCGACCGCGGTGCTACGGCACCCGCGATCGCTCCAGAAGCAGGGCGGCGCCGGCCGCGCAAAATGAAGGCACGGGTAGAGCCGCCGTAGCGACTCCACCCGATCGCCTTGTTCAGGGCGAGTCCTTCCTGGCCGGTCTCCGGCTCCGAACTCCTGACGGGCCCGAGCCCGGCCCCCAGCGAGAGCGCCGGACCGTCCCGGGCTGACCCCCGCCTCGAGCGCGGCCGCGAGGCCCCGAGGGGCGCCTTTCAGGATGGTTTAGGTGAAGCCCGGGACGGAGCGCTCAGTTCAAGCGACCGTCCCGGACGCCATTTTAGCTCCTCCTCCTTTGTCTTTGTACTTAATGAATTGTACGCTGTTTTTAGGGCACATTTAGGGTTTTAGTGTATTATATTGTTGGTTAAAATCATATATGTCTAATTTCATGAAATTGCATGTATCCTGGTGGGCTGTTAATTTTGTAAAGTTTTATTATTGAGAGTAATGATTCTTTGCTATGAACTTGCATGATAATACTCTTGAACCCTTCTGTAAATGTGTGTTCATTGGAGTTTCAAATCACGAATAAAATAAAACTGATTTGAACTGAATAGGGTTAAATCTGATTTGCATATGGCTGGGTCCAAACTGAGATGGTATAGTGTGCAAAATAACGATGGACTGGGAAGTGGCCTCGTGTAATTACCTGTGGCTAAGATTATTTTAAGCATTTCATCCATCACTTTCTTTTATACTTTAGTGAGTCTGAATTTAGTCTCTCTGCCTTTTTAGTGTCTCATAATAGACCAATGGTTCATCTTTAGAGAGCTTCTCCTTCTCTTTAATCAAATTACCATCAGCACGTTCATCGGAACCGCTTTGGAAGATTTACTAATGCTTCATTGTAAGGCAGTGGATCATATTCCATGACTTAGTGCCTGATGTAGCAATGAATTTGCGACTCGCAAACGGCGAAAATCGCCGTTTGCGAGTCGCAAATGCGTCTATGCTATGTAGAAATGCATTTTGCGAGTCGGAACCGCCTCGCAAAATGCATTTCCGAGTCGCAAATAGGAAGGGGTGTTCCCTTCCTATTTGCGAGTCGCAGTGGTATGCAATTCCATTTGCGACCGCATAAGCGTAATAAGCGCATAAATGGACTCGCAGTTACCATCCACTTGAAGTGGATGGTAACCCATTCGCAAACGGGAAGGGGTCCCCATGGGACCCCTTCCCCTTTGTGACTGGACCCAAAAATTATTTTTCAGAGCAGGCCCTGCCCTGAAAAATACTGAAATAAAAGGTTTCGGTTTATTTTTCAAAGTGCAGCTCGTTTTCCTTTAAGGAAAATGGGGTTGCACTTTGAAAAAAAAAACTGCTTTATTTAAAAGCAGTCACAGACATGGAGGTCTGCTGTTCCCAGCAGGCCTCCATCCCCGTGAGTGCCCTGAGTCGCTATGGGGTCGCAAATTGCAACCCACCTCATTAATATTAATGAGGTGGGTCTTTGCGACCCCATAGCGACTCGCAGAAGGTGTCTGAGACACCTTTCTGCATCCCAAATTGCGACTTGCAATTTGCGAGTCGCAGGGACTCGCAAATTGCAAGTCGCAATTTGGGAGTTTCCTACATCTGGCCCTTAGTACCTTAATTTCTCTTGTTTTGCTTATAAAATGTTCATCCCCTTATCAGGGTACATTGATGCTTTTCTGCTGGTTTGGAGCTTTTTTCTGAGTATTGATGGCATAGGCATGAAGCAAATGCAGTCAAGGCTCAGAAACAATGATACAAAAAAACACTGTTAATAACTGTACTCCAAGGACCTCATGTATGGCAACTACATGTAATACAGCCAGAGAGACATATATTATTGGTGTAATAGTGCTCCCTTTATGCTCAATGCCTTGATTATGTTGGAGCTAGTTGGCTGGCAGGTGCCAGTTAATTTAGCCCCTCAACTGGCACTAGCTCAGTTATTCTTAAGGAGCAGTCATAAATCTCAATGAAGTGTTCAAGCAGGAAGCACAAAACAAATCCCCAGAAGGATGCCAATAGAAAGACCACTCAGCATAAAGTTTAATGCTTGTCCTGGAAAGAACTAAAGATGGATGGCCAATTTTAGAGTGCATTGGTAGTTGGAAAATCCTCGGTTCCTCCACTAGTACAACAATATTGTTGAGGAAAATCTGTTCATTCATTCTCCTCCAGATTCACCAATTGCTCCAGGGGTCGGATGATCTTCTGTTACAATCCAGCTCAAAATCAGATCCTGAAACATTTTTCATTTTATAACACTTAACCAGACTGTTCTTCGTTGAGTTTGGTATCTCTCCAGTGCAGATGAGCAGTGTAACCTCCAGGTAACTGCACTTAATTCTTGTGCATTTAATGCTCTAATGGACAGGATCAATTTGTCTTAAACACCACACTATCATTTGCTATATTTTCAAGCAAAAACAGTTGTAAAGTGACAGCATTGGCCCATGCAGGTTTGTGGACAAACAATTCTTCTCATTTTCTTAAGATTTTTTTTCCAGAGCAGTTTTGTGGATGGGACCCTGCCACCTTTCTTAGTCCATTTATGTCCAAATATAGGGATCCATATTTCAGATTCTAGTATTGACAAGCGTTACAGTACTTGAAAAACAATTCTTGGGCTGGTGCTCTAGCCAAGCATTAGTGCCAGAGTACATACATTTCTATAAGACCACAACATCCCATCCACCCTTCTCTCTTCTGACATTCAATGGCAGAGGGCTTTCTAGCCTGGATCTTATTAAATCTACACAGTCTTCTGACACTATGAACTGAGTAGATGACCTTGCCACAGGCACAATTTTCAGGGTGTTTCTGTGATGGATCCTTTTCAGCATTACCTTGTAGTTAAATCAAGTCCTTGATATAAGGTGTGAAGCAGCATCCAGAGAGGTAAAAGTCTAGACTGTTTATTCTCATTTTAATGTACAATACTTGACACAGTAGTTTCTACATTTCATTAGGGAGTTTTAATGCTCACATTTCCACCTCAGGAAATGGATTATGCCATTAACATTTTGTAAGTTTCACCTATACAAATCTTATTCTGAATCCCCCCGTTCCCTACTTCTCCAGAACAATGTATTTTTTTCCTGATGCATCTTCATTAAGTACTTATTTAAATGATGCTAAGGAGTGAGGGTCTTTGTTTTCTTCAATATTAATCATGTTGCTGCCGCGAAGAATTCCTATATCACAATATAGATCTTCTTTTCATGCATGGTGCAAGTACTGACAACACGCTGAAGTCTATTAGGTACCAGCACACTCTGTGTTCCTGTGAGACTGAGATTTTTCAAGAAGCCATATCATTATTCTTATCACGACCCCTTACTGAATGTGTGACATAAGTCTCTGGACCACAGACGTTTTCTATGTGGTATTATTTTAATGCTGTGCCTATATTGTTTTCTATTGGAAGTGTGTTTTGCAGTACCAGTAGTCAACCATATATGGCTCTTGACTTACTCCAAAGCTGACATGGAGTACATTTGAGTCTGTTTTGAGTTCTTTAGAACGGTAATACCTTTAAAAGTGTCTTTGTGAATTTCAGTTGTTTTACTTTTTGTGCGTATGTGTTCTCTACTAGCCATCCCCTCCATAAATCCTTCCATTTTTGAGTAATTATGTCCCATTTTCCCACCACTCCCCAGTCCCTCCCACTTTTAATACTAAAAGGTATGCCTGTGTGTGCAGATATCACTCTACAGAAAAGATAGTAGAGACTGAGGTGGAAGGCTCCGGCTATAGGTTTGTGAATTACATTTTGTAGTACATGAATAGTACCACCGTAGCATTGCTTTACTTAGTACAAGTTGCAGTTTATAAATTGGGCCCAAACTTTCTAGTAGTCTTTTACCTTTCTAGTAGTCTCTTGCTGTGCTTCTATGTGTTCTGCTTGACCCGTATTGCTTGGACTTCTCTTCAACTCTCCACTGACCTCCGAAATATAACAAGTGTCTCTCAAGGTGCTATAGAGAGGCTGCACTTGCTTTGTTGAAGCCCATTTCTTCCTTTTGCTCACTTCCCCCCTCCAGACTCTCACCACTCTGTTCTGTGGCCCTGCTTCCCGGAATGGAATGGGCCACAGTTGTTTCTCACCAGTAGTTAATTTGAGCTGGTGAGTGCTGGTAGGCCCCACCAGCACTAATTGGACGGGACTCTTTCAGTACCCTGCTCTGGATTTGGTAAGTTGTTGTACTGCCTATATACATTTCCTGAAAGTAGTAAAATTACCTTGAAGAGTACTGTGACACAGTACTGTGAACATTGTTGTTATTCAATCCCCACGGGACATGTGAATATGCATTCAGAGGTAAAGCTCAGCAATCTGTTGGAAGAGTTAGCAAACCATTCCTAAGAGGAGTCAGAATGAGAGGGAAAGGGGTGGGGAGAAATTACCACAAATACCACAACATGCACATACCAGCGCTCTATGATTCTAATGAAGCCTTTCCCTCTTGCTCTTCCACTTCTCTACTTCCCCTTCATAGTGGCCCAGGATTTTGGGGTTTCAAGGTGTGTGGCACCTCTCCCTCTCCCTCAGTACAGAGTCTTGGCCCAGACAAACCCTGACTGTTGTATTCCCTGCTGCGCTAGCAACCGTAGCTCTCCTTTGCTGCCAACAAACAGATCTTTGAATTCCCTTAATCAGATATGGTAAAAGTACCACAAGTGTGAGATTTGCAATTACACCTCAATCGGTCAACCAATCAATCATTCTGTATTTGTATAGCACAGCTTGGCACCCAATGGGTATCCAGGTGCTTGCTGCTGGTGTTATACGAAGATCCAGGTCTTCATCCCCTTTCTGATGTGGGTCAGTGATGATGCAGTGCGGAGGTGCATGAGGTGAGTGTTCCAGCCCTTGTTGACGAGATGGACCAAGGAGCTTCCTCCTGTGTGGCAGAGGCGTATCAAGGGATTTTTGTGAGGGCAAGGTGGGTGGAATGGAGGGTTCTTGGAGACTGGTTAAACAGGCATCTCTTGTGGATCGGGAGCCAGTGAACGTACATCAGATGCTGGGTGATGTGGGTTCTCCTAAGTAGGTTGAGGATTAGTCTGCCTGTAGCGTTCTGGATTGTTTGGAGTTGCTGCAGGATTTTGGTGGTGGTGCCTGCGTAGTGGGTGTTGCCATATTCTAGGCGGCCAGTGACGAGTGTTTGCTTGGCTTACTTCTTTTTTTCAAAAGGTAGCCATTTGAAGATCTTGCAGAGTATGCAAAGTAGTGGAAACAGGTGGAGTCGGCGTTGACTTGTTGTCTCATCAAGAGTTCACTGTCGAGATTATGCTGAGGTTCTGGGCATGGTCCTTCGGGTTGGGGCCGTTCCTAGTTCTCCTGGCCACTAAGTCATTCCAGAGAGTAGTCTCTCCTGAAAATCAGCACCTCCATTTTGTTCGTATTGAGTTTGTCAGTTGTTCCTCATCCATGTGGGACACTTTTCATACAGTTATGGAAGTTTGTCTTCATTTGGGTGGGGTCTGTTGAGAGCGAGAGGATGAGCTGAGTGTCGCCGGCGTAGGAGACGATATTGATGTTGTGAGCTGTTGCAATGTCTGCTAGCATAGTCATATAAATGTTGAATACGGTGGCTCTGGGTGAGGATCATTGGGCGACACTGCAGATGGTGTGCTTGGCTTGTGAGGTGAAGGGGGGAGTCAGACTCTTTGGGTATGTCCCATGAGGAAGGATGTCATCCACTTGAGTGCATCGTGAATAATTTCAATCTGGCGTAGTTGGTTGATGAGTCTGTGGTAAGAGATGGTGTCGAAGGTGGCGGATAGGTCTGGTAAGTTCAGGGCAGCTGTTTCTCCTCTGGTTTTATAGTTGTGTTGATTTTGCTTTCACCTAGTGTTGGGAAAACATGCAACAGCAATATTTTTGATTACTGTGGACAGGTCTGAGCAGACCTTTTGACTGGCACCTACAACAACCCCCACCCTTTAGGGTGCATATTGAAGAGGAGGGTGACGGGAATCATCATACATAGCTGCCAACACGCCATAGCCACAGGGCCCATGTGATACATGCTCTACACACAGTACTTCATTGCTATACGTGGCAATCTATGCACTATTGAGGCAAGGTGAGAAAAAGGCTTAGAAGGGAAGCTAGAAGGAAGTTTGGAAAAGCAGGGAGGGCTGTCTGAAGAAGAGAGGTGCAGATCTTGAAAGAAGGAAGTAGAATAGCCTATCATGAAAGGGGAAGGGAGTGTAGAACAGCAAAAGCGTTGGAGAGAACTGTAGAAAAGCAGGGCTCAAAAGGAGACCATAGAGGAAAGTGCAGCGTAGGTACACACTAGTCTTCAGAAATGGAAGTGAGCGGCAACCTAATAAGGCAAACCATTGGCATCTGCACTTAGTTATTCATTCAGTTTTTGAGGGATCTGTTCACATTAACAACTCACTGATGCCCTCCTTCATTTAATTATTTTGTTTTTTGAAATGCAGTTTAATTATCCTTAAATTACATTTGGATTGAGGGTGAATTATTAACATGAAAATAAAATAAACCCTGTTACTCTCTCAGGATCTCTTAAATACCAGGAACATAAATCAGCTTTGATGCAGAACTCGCTGTTAAGGCATATGGACTCAGCTTTGTACCTAGCAGTTTCCAGTCCACGTGGGATGTTCTGAACATCGACTCATCCCTACATGTGATGGAGGAGTGACCTATGAGTGCTTCACAACTTTACCCATTGGTAGTTAATAAGCGCATCAAAAACGTTGCTCTGATAATAATATGATAGTGACTTCAACCACTTAACTGGTTCAACTCACAAGTAACAGCATACTGCTTAATATGATACCTTGTCAGGTGTGATCATTGAAGTTCCAACAAATCAGAGATGGTCTTTTTGGCTGACTGTGTCCTCAGGGTACCAGTGGTCCTGTTCAGGGTGCTAGAACTGGTGCATGTTGCATATTATAGAGCCCCAGACAACAATTATTAGTTGTAGCCACAAAGTTACCTGTTCTCTTGTGATGGAGTGTTCACACGGCATTAATACGGATAGAAACCACATCTGTGATATGTCATTCTACACTGCAATAGAATCATGCACGTTGGTATGCCATTATCTAAATGTCCCAGTTTAGCATAGCCGCACTGCCATGCTAGAGTCAATTTTGCCCAAATATTTGTACATACTTGCTGTAGTGTTGTACGCAGTAACATAACGCTCAGTGACGGAAGCGGGATCTCTCGCAGCCAGTAGTTCGCGGGTTGGACCGCCAGCGGCTGGGCACCCTTGAGGCACCCTTGAGCTCCCCCAGGCTCTTTTCCCGAATGGGTGGTAGGGACTGGATATTGCCATTCTGGGAAAAGAGCCAGAGAAGAGCCGCGGAGTTAGCGGTGGCAGGCCCGGAGAGCCGGAGAAGAGCTGTGTCGATAGCAACAGCGGCAGGCAGTGCTGTGCGCTCAGGAAACTGTAAACTGTAAACTTCGTACTTGTATAGCGCACTACTCACCCGTTAGGGTCTCAAGACGCTGTACGCATACCGCTGTGGAACCCCTCCTGGCTTTTCCCTGTGAGGTGCCCACTCCTGGGCAACCTCCAAGGTGAAGCCAGGCATCCCAGCGCTGTTGGGGCCGTTGTGGAGATTAAGCAAGCTATTGCCCAGAGTTACAGAGTGGGACCCATGAATTAGATTAGGCACCGATGCAAGAATTATCAGGTCCAGTGAAATTTAGTCCAAGACCCGCCGAGGCGGGAATTGAACCCTGGTCCCGGGCCAGATTTCTGCATCAGGGTCTGCCGCTCTAACCATTGAGCCACACTATGGAGTGTTGCCCAGGAGTGATGCCGCCCGGGATGGCGTGCCATCTGGAGCTGGAGGCTGGTGGCTTGGCTGCCAGTTGAGTTGCGGTTGCTGGGTTGTGGGCTCTGGGCCTCGGATTCTGGGCCTTGGGCATGGAGAAGCCCCTTCATAGCTCGGCATAGCTCTGCATAGCTGATCCTCGCTTCACACCCTCGCCTACGCCCATACCGGACATAAGACGGGCACAAGACACTTCTCATTTCATGCCCTTGCCTACCCCCATACTGGACATAAGACGGGCACAAGACTCTGGTGAGGACTGGTGAAGCCTTCGGGGTATGTTATGGGACGCTGTGACCCTACCAGGAGGGGCTGATAAGGTAAAATGTCGATAAAAGTAGAGAACAAAAAGGCAAATAAAGACAATAAAAAAGACAACAAAAGGCAATAAAAGTAATTGGGAGTGGCTGGCTGGTGGCCTGAGGAGCAAGATGACGACACAGTACTGTTGTACTTCTGTAGTACCTTTGTAGAGATATTGGGGAGTGGAGAATCGAGGGAGGGGAGGCGGGAGTTTAGGATTATTCCTATTAAACTCTCTAAACTAATCACTTTCCACAACCTAGCCCCCCATGATCCCTGCTCATTGACAATTTTGTTTGACACTCCATGTGTCTTACATGACCTTTAGCTCGTACTGTTTTAGCCTAGAGCACCTTCTTTGGTCTACTCTGGTCTTCTTTGGTACACAACATTTTGCAAGTTGGGAATTAAAGTGCTGAATAAGAGTTGATAAAGCTGATAAAGAGCCTGAGAGAACTGAAAACAGGGTCCGAGAGGCAAAAGTTCAGAGTTGTTGGCCAATTCCCTAAGGTAGTTCCTCCCCTGAATATGACAGCCAAACATCTCCGAATGGGTAGAGCTTTCCTTAACCGGGCATGTAAAAAGACTAAGTCGAATCCCCTAAGAAACAAGAGCATTTCTCACCTGAAAACAAAAATCTCCATTCTTCCTTTTTTTCAAAAGGAGCTACTTGTTGAGCCACCCTCTAAGGAGGAAGCGAACGCAAACCCTAATGTTTTTGATGACTCTGGAAAGGGTGTGGCTCTAATTCCCCCGATTAGTAAGCCGCCTATCGTTGGGAAGGATTCGGAGAACATTAACTTTCCTTTTAACAGCATGGGATCCCCCCACGCCCGATGTAGGGGATTATACCCTGCCGGACACTGAGGTGAATGGAGCGCAAGATGTAAAGAGCCTGTCGTTTCGTTGTGTGACCCCGCCCTTCGATAAGGCTTATTAGCAGTACACCTTCTGATCCCACTTTGTCTCCAGTATTTTCATCATTAACCCCCGATTTTATGCTTCCTGTGAACTCCCCCAGTGTACCTTGGGATCAACACACAGTAATTTCAGAGTCCATTAAATGCTTAGAAATAATATTATCTTCTATCTTAGCACTTTTAGAAAAATCAATAAATAGTTTTGATCATTCTCAAGACACTCTCTTGACTATATTGAAAGCTCTGACGGTCCAAAAGAAGGATGGACCAATCCTGGTTGAGAAAGTTCCAACTCCCACAAAAAGGAGCTCTCAATAAATTGAGGTGTTGTGGTCCTAGTATACCGTTGTGTGCCTTGGATGCAAGTTTGAATGTGAACTTAACCAAATATCCAGATCACACAAATAAGGGAACCCAGGCTGGTAAACCACAAGTGTTCCTTAAACCCTTGATGTGCGAGGAAAACCTTAAATCAGAAAGTATTGACTATTCCTTGGAAAACCTATTTTCAACTTCACTTCCTCAGTCGAATATTTTGGTTCCAGCAAACCCGGAGAAAAAGTCAACTTCCCCGGTGGTTCATTTCCCCATTTTTCGACCACAGTCTAAGATACCTCTCAGTTCCTCGATTGTTGAGAACAATGGGAATGTATCTATTAAGCAAGCAGACAACAGAGGAATTTTGTAAAGTCATTATAAGGGAAAAAGTCAGGAAGAAAGGTTAAACGGCGAATTTCCAAAACAAAACCAAGAAAAGTAAACTTTGATGTCCAGGTACCTACAGGAACCCCCTTTCCTAAGGAAGATTATAGAAAGGTCCCAAGGAAGAACAGGTTTAAAGACTTGGAAGATTTGGAAGACGTATGATCTTCCACGTCTAGGGGAGAACTTGATTTAGTTCCCCTTTGGGGTCATCCTTTGGATAATTCGGATGACCTACCTATTGTAAAGAGGGTTTCGTCCTCCCTAAATCCATGTGCCAATTTGTTTTGTAATGCAAAATCAAACTCAGTGACCTCGAACTTAAGTTCTGACCCCATAGGTGGTGGGGATGTAAATTGTGAGATGGAGAACATCTCCCGGAAATCTGAGATGACGTTATGACTTGAGTTTTCTGTTTTATTTGATTTGAATTTACTTTTGAATCATTCTCTTTTAATTTCTTTCTTTAGAGATATACCTGAGTTAAGATTAATTGAAAGTAGTGAGATCTCCTGTGTGTTCCAAATGCAAGGTCTTGGTTCAGTAAAGACAAGTCTGGTTTTATTCTGAAGCAATTGTAAATCTGATTTTAGTCAATTGTGAACAATTGCAGCGTAGAGGCATAGACGTGGTTCCAGTTAGGAGAAAGGATTTTCATTTGTTTAGACTGCAGTCCCCCACTGTTCCATGTGTGAACGGAAGTAACCTCTTTCTTGGGCGAGAGTCTTCCGATTCTTCTCTGAAAAATGTTAAGGTATCTCTTCTCCATGGAGAAAGGGTGGTGAAGCTCGTTGAAGACGTCCCTTCTTCTCATTGGGGTCCTAAGCAAGATAACTGGAGTTGGTTGGCGGGGCTATAAACAGTACTCGGGAGAAGAGGAAATTATCACAACATGGCCTTTAACCATAAACTTCATGTGGTGTCTTGGAATGCTGCGGGAATAGAGAATCATATGGGTAAATTAGATCACATCTGCTCTTTTCAGGCAGATCTAATCTGTATCCAAGAGACCTGGAGTGTAACTAATCTCTCTTGCCCGGGGTACACGGTCCTTTGTCAAAAGGCACAACGCCCAGGAAGGGGCATGCAAAATGGGGTACCGCCATGCTTTTAAGTGATACACATAAATAGGAGTATGAAAATATTTCTGTCCGACAGAAATCACATCAGATAATTAGAGTTATTCCAACAATGGAGGATGGTAGGAAAATGCCTATTTTAGTGGTAAATGCTTATATTCCCCCTGATAAGGATCATGATACGATGTTACTGCATATGCTTAATTGTATTTCCTCCTTTTGTTTAAATTCACATGAAAGTGTATAATGAGTATTGATATCGGGGGATTGAAATTTCAAAACCTCTAATGTGTCTCTTTCCATTTTCTGTGAAATAGAGAGGGAATCTGTGCTCAACATTCCTCCTATCCTATTTCCCCCAAGAATTAGGATGAATAAAGGGGTATATTTTATTAAAAGGTTTGAGGGAACTTGGGGCCAGATGTAGGTAGGATTTTGCGCCTCGCAAACGGTGAAAAACGCCGTTTGCGAGGCGCAAAAGCCCTCACGCGATGCCGAAACACATTTTGCGAGTCAGAACCGAGTCGCAAAATGTGTTTCCGACTCGCAAATAGGAAGGGGTGTTCCCTTCCTATTTGCGACTGGCACCGCGATGTAAGTTGATTTGCGACCACGAAAGCAGTCACAAGTCAACTCGCAGTTACCATCCACTTGAAGTGGATGGTAACACATTCGCAAACGGGAAGGGGTCCCCATGGGACCCCTTCCCCTTTGTGAATGCTCACAAAATTATTTTTTCAGGGCAGGCAGAGGTCCTATGGACCACTGCCTACTCTGAAAAAAAACGAAACAAAAGGTTTCGGTATTTTTTTCTATTTGCAGCTCGTTTTCCTTTAAGGAAAACGGGCTGCAAAGAGAAAAAAAAACTGCTTTATTTAAAAGCAGTCACGGACATGGTGGTCTGCTGTCTCCAGCAGGCCACCATCCCTGTGAGTGCCTAGACTCGCTATGGGGTCATAAACCGCGACCCACCTCATAAATATTTATGTGGTGGGTCTTTGCGACCCCATAGCGAGTCGCAGAAGGAGTCTGAGACACCTTTCTGCATCGCGAATTGCGAGTTGCAATTTGTGAGTCGCTTTGACTCGCACATTGCAAGTCGCAATTTGTGTTCTATCTACATCTGGCCCTTGGTTGCATAATTTTAAATGGTCGATTTCACTCGGACTCTCCAGCAGCCTTTACCCATAAATCTTCTTTGAGTAGTTCCATCATTGACTATTTTTTGGCCTCCTACTCTCTAGCCCAGTTAGTGGAGGACATGACAATCATCGATACCCTGTTTATTGACCATAAGATTCTGAGCCTTATGTTAAAACTCCAACTGTTCTCAATAGAGACATGGAATTTTAAGGGCCATAATATTAACTTTAATGGGAAAGCAGGTAGAATCAATTGGTCACCTTTGAAAACTCTATTTGTGAAAGAAATGCTTGAAATAGCCATGAGAAATATTGATGATTGGAATGAAGATGCGCTAAACTGCTTTTCAGACTTTATGGGGAACATAATTCTGAGAGACCAGTAAAAACGTAGTAAACCTCCACAAAATAAATTAAGGTTTTCTCTTCTTCTGCTGTATAGGGAAATCAATAGATTGTTTAGATGGCAGTATGGGTGGGAATCTGAGGAGAGGAGTAGAAGAATTTCCCTACTTAAGAGGAGAAGAGTGCTGATGAAGTTGGGAATAAGGAAGGAGGAGGCAGACCACAGATGGATAGCCTTGAGGGAAGCGGCCATAGCTAAAAATACTCATAAATGTTGGTCACTCATTTCCGAAGGCTGTGGGTCACGTAAATCTCCCTCAGCCCCTCTGATAGCTGAGGTAGAATGAAGGGACTATAGCCTCTCCCTGTATGCGGAAAACAGGGAAGTCGAGTCAGGTGAATTGGACCTCAAGATTGGTAGTTGGCTGGAGGCTGATGCTTTCGGTGCTCCTTCAGTGACCGAGATTGAGGGGTTTATAAGGACTATGCGCGCCTCTGGAGCAATGATCCGAGACGAGATTCTAATGCCAGTAATTAAACAAGAGCCCTCGCTCTGGGCAAGGATTCTTAACCCGGTATTCTAATCCTGTTACTCAAAAGGCATAATTCTGGCGTCTTGGACTGGGAGTATTATAGTCCCTTTGTATAAAAAGGGTGATAGATCTTCACCCATAAATTATCGGCAAATAGCCCTGTTGGATGCTGTTGGTAAGATCTTTGCTAAAGGCATACTTGTGCATTTAACATCTTGGGTGGAAGAAAATTCGATCCTCCCTTTTGAACAGGAAGGCTTTAAGAAGGAGCATAATACTTTAGATGACATCCTTTTAATGCAAACTATAAATGAAAAGTATGTTCTGGTTAGAGGTGGGGTGGTATATGCCGCTTTCATAGACTTCTCAACAGCTTTTGACAGAGTGGACCGTAAGACTCCATGGAAGAAATTATCTAAATTGAGTGATCCTACAAATTTGTTACGCTTAGTTATAGCCCTGCACTCCTCTACATGGTGTGAAGTGCTCTTAGGAGGAGAGCAGGGTCTGTCTGCTGAATTTGCTACAAAAAATGGTTTAAAACAGGGCTGTCTGTTGGCTCCCTTTCTTTTTTCCTTATATATTCTTGATCTGCCTTCCATATTAGGGAATGCTCAAGGCTTTGCACCTAAAATTGGAGGCGGTTCGATTTCTTGCCTCCTTTATGCTGATGGCATAGTGGTGCTTGATCTTACCCCGAAAGGTCTGAATAGGCATCTGGCTACCTTAAATGATTATTGTAAGCAGCATCATTTAAAAATCAATGCGCTAAAGTCTCAAGTGGTAAGCTTCTTAGGAAATAAATCCCGTAAAAAAACTAATTTCGCATGGTCCGTGTGTCAGCAGAGGTTGGAGCGTGTGAAATCCTACTGCTTCCTGAGACAAAACTTATCCTGTTCACTTAGTGATCAAGACCATATATGTAAAAATGTCAGCAAGGCTCTGTCTCAGGCACACAGTATATTGGCCTTTTATTATGCAGTGGGCCGGCGGCATTTTTCTCATCTATTATTTGTTTATCAAGCAAAGGTCCCGTCCACCCTCCTGTATGTCATAGAAGGAATTGAAATTTCAAAATGGGAGTTTTTAAACAAGATAGAAGGACGGATCTTAAGAAGCTTGGTCTCTTGTAATAATTAGGTATCCGTGGCAGCCTTAAGGCTTGAATTTGGCATTATAAGTGTTTATACACAGGGCCTAGCTGTGGTAATCCGGAGGGTCTTCTGCTTAGCTCATAGTGCAGATTCCACCCTAAGACACTTAGCATACAAAGAAATATTTGGCACGCTAAGAGCAAAAAATCGCCCTTTTTTTTAGAAATTACAACCTTGCTATGCAATTGCTTGAGTTAGATGTTGATTTGTTCTTATCTCAACCCCCCTTGTCATTTAAAAAGAGCCTAAAAGAGGCTATAAGGGGTAAAAGTTTGTTATTGGATACTGAGTGTTGTCGCCAAAAGAGGAGGCTTAGGCTGTTAACCAATTTGGTGATTTTTAAATATCCTCAACCTTACTTATTTTGGAATTTACCACATGGAGTACAACGTTTTTTCATCTGGTTGAGATTTGATAGATTAGCTTTTAAAGACGTAACTTTCAATTGGGATGGATCCTCAAACATTTGCGATCTCTGCAAGATGGCCAGTACAGAATTTTAAGCATTTGCTATTCGTTTGTCCCACCTTAGCTGAATTAAGGAAAAAATGCTGAAACCGCTTTTCATGAATTTTAATATTCGTTCAGCAGGAGAGGTATTGAAATTTCTGTACAAACCTCAGAATGAAATATTTTGTTTTAGGATTTTAAATTATTTAAGTTCTTTTTAAATATTTATTGATTTTATTATCTATTGGTGGACGCAATGGAAGCTACATTCCTAATGCACTATTTTACCTCACAGGCTGGGACGTGATGTTCTGGCCCCTCCCATAAGCTATTAGTTTAGGATTAATGCACTATATTCTCTGTGGATTGGTATTGAATCGCTCTTTTGTATAATGCTGATGGGTTTTAACCTATTGTTTACATATCCCAATGGTTTGCATTGGATTATATTTGTGTAATTGGTTAGAGGGGTTGAAAACTAAAGTGATCAAACTGAAGTTTTCTGTGCGATTGTTGTTTTATATACGTAAATATCGCATGGTATTCTAAGACATAAGTAATGGGTAGAGACCTGATTGTATTATATTTAAAGATAACCCTGTTTTATATTTTCTGTTGATTATATTTATATTAAGTATTGTATTTAAAGATAGCTTTGTTTAGATTTTTTATGGATTTTATTCTTATTCTTATTTTTCTGTGTTGATGATGTGTGTACATGTGGACCTCTTTGGAGTTCCAAATCGTGAAATAAAATAAACTGGAATGAATTGGAATTGTACATATTGTTTGCCCACCATCTAGCTATTCATTTCCTGTTCTGCATGTAATTCTAGCCTTGAATTTAATTGTTCTCCTAATTTTCTGAATAAGATTAGTGTATTTTTTAAAGCCTGTCATTTCTATTTTACAGTATAAGAAATAAGATAATGTAATTCGTTTTAAATTTTGGAATTGCTTCATCAAACTCTTTAACATTTGTACCGTTTGCTGCTGTTCTTTCTATGTTGATGATCCAAAATGTATTATAGTTTCTCTCCAGGCTGTCCAAAATTCTTTCACTTCTTTATGACTCATATTTTTCCTTTATAACTCCACTTTAGGTTTCAGCTGCACTGTCTTGTGCTTAATAAATGTGTTAATTATTGTTCGCTTGTCTCTTTATTTTTCTCTCGTTATGTTTTCTGTTTTGCTGATAATTTTGTTTTATTTATTTCCCATTCTTCATGTATCTCTTCTCACTTTCTCTCTTATTTGTTTCTTTTTTTGAAGGAACATTGTTTGCAATATTTTTGGATGAAAACTACCTCTTCAGTGCAAATATTGGTTCATCTGTAAGGAAATATTTGTGTTTGCTCAGCATCCATTACTAGAAAGACTGTCCACCATTGCATCCATCTTTCAAGAGGACATCAATAGTACATGCATATTATACAGTACCTAAGCTATGGAACAATAATTTATAAATTGTTTCTCATCCGTTCATGTTGTCTTCATTGATGCTGGCTGAGAACTTTCCATCAGCTGTCATTTTCTCTGTGATACATTCTCTAGATTTTCTAGAGAGGCAGAGGTTGAATTCTAGACACCCTGGCACTAAGGACTCAGTCAATGTGCCAGCCCAAATAAGAACAACGTTGTATTGCAACCACGCAACACTCCACTGACCTCTATTTGAGCTAAATGTGTTTCCGGTAACAATCTCATGAGCCATTAGTGGCTTCATGGATAGTTTATGGCATCCCTCAAACCTTCTTTCATTAAGGAATAACACACTCAAGAACACTAGAACAAAAAGGATGCTTTAAACAATTTATTTTAAATCAAAATCCTAGTCTAGTGCACACAATATGAATAGTAACCACAATACAGACAAATAAAATGGCAGCTGCAACGAATATCAGGAGTGCAAATAAGAAGGACCACTCCAACATGATTGCAGTTATAAGTCTATAGCAACACTCCCCTCATTTTGTTCTTTCCAAGTGCTGCTCTAATTCTAGAGCTGAAATTAAAACCTATTTGGAGTTTCAGACATGGCACACACCTGCAAGCTTGTTTGGACAATAGAACTCTGTGTTCATTGAAATAGAATGGTCTCCTGTTCTCATCTTGAGGCCAGCTGCACTGATAAATAGGCAAGCGAAGGCTAAGTACCTCACATAAAAATAGCCTTCAATTGAGACCGGAGATGTCATTCCAGTGTCACCTGGTGTGAAGATTCCCATGTATCTTTCACTCTTAGTGCTTGAGCTTCATAACATAATTTCATTGTTGTTTGAAACTCCTAGCAAAAACAATCATCAGAAATGGCCGGGTGCCTTTTCGATTATTTTAATTCTGCGAAAGTGTGTTCTTTTGAATAACAACAATAAATGATACACCTAGTTGTCAACGTTCTAGAAACTCTTATAAATGAATAACCAGGTAATGGAAAATGAAACAGTGTTCAGAATAAATACAGCAAATATATATTCACATAAGCTTGATTATCACATTGCTGAATGTAATAATTTGAACTAAATGTGCATCATCTTAATCACACTTGTTCAGTATTTTGATTGATGGAGTGACACGTGTAATTAATGCTGGGCAATACTCAGTTTTGAAAAGACATATTATTCATAACATCTGTATAATTCAAGTGTAGGGATTCAACACTGCGTAAAAGGGGCTACACTACTGCACTGCACCAGTCAAGGTCTTAACAAACCTTGTTGATATAGGAGGTATATTCAACTGCAGTGGGTCTGATTTATAATTACATTTTTGTTGTGAATCATTCCAGGTTTGCTGTGTTTGGATATCTGTGCATATCAAACAGGCTCGATCTGATCTTTTATTCCTTACTAGGAGTTTGCTTCATATTCACTCTTTAGGAGAAGTTGTCTTGGAAATTATGATTTTTGGATAGCCTTGCCTATTGAGTGATTTTGGTACAGGGTCAGAGGCTGGTTGTGTATGTGTCTTGGAGGAAGGCCTAAGCCTCAGTACATCTTGCCCATTGACCTTTCCTCATTTGAGACTTAAAGAACACCTTGGCACTCACCCACCTGCTTCTCACCAGGGCACAAGTGGGGTCTACCAAAACTCGTAATTGAAGAAGCATTATATTGACTTCCTGTGGCTGTTGGATTCAGGCTATTTAAAAGGCTTGTGTATCAGCTTTTAGAGTTTATCACTGAGAATATTTCCCCTTCAGCACCAGGGACAAACTGAACCTGCTACAAGAGTTTAAGGAAAATCAAAAAGTCAATTTTGAGAAGAACATGTGGTGTTGAACGTTTTATTTTTATCTTGTGTTATGTTGTTTTGAGGGAATAATCTTGGTTGTATTTTTTGAAGCACTGCATTTAGAATATGTTTTTTGCAAAATAATCATGAAAACAACTAGAAAATCAAAATAGTTTTTAGCATGAAAATGTTGCTGTTCCTTGGTGAATAGGTTTTTCAAAAGAGTCAGTTTATAATCTCGCATGACATAATCCACATAAGAGTTTATAGGAATAACCTGCATTTCTTTTCACTAACTATACTAAAAGTAGTTAATTGTCCCATCTAATCCCTACACCAATCGATCCTCATTTTCATAAAGTAATTAACCCCCAAATCAATATTACAAATAATTCATTTTCACTCAATATTGCCATGTCTGTTTTTATCCTCTTTTTTAGTTGAGCCTATTAGACAGAGCAATCTGTCTGGTCGCAAAATGCGCATTTTTAGCTTTTTTTCATTTTTTTAATGCAAATGTGGGTGATAACATTGCAAAGATGTAGTGCCAGATTTACAAAGTGGTGCATTGCATTCATTGCACTACATTGTGACCCCTTGGGCCACATTATGTCTGCGCCAGGCATAATGTATGCAAGGGGAGCGTTCCCTTGTTTGGGGGGGCAAAAAAATGGCAAAAAGAAATCTAAAAGATTGCATTGTGCCATTTTTCTTTGGCATTTGTAACGCCTGCTCAGAGCAGACATTAACAAGGAGTACACCATTGGTTACAACGGGCCCCTATGTACTGTTCAGGCCTAGCGGCAACATTTTTTTTTTTTTTTGCTTAAGAATTCCATGAGTGCATGTTTTTCCAGGAGTCTCACTTGTGTGCTTCTTTTCTCCCTCCTGCTCCATGTTGCTCTCTTCTGTCCATGTGCTTTTCTCCCCGCGCTGATCTCTCTCACCTGCGGTACCTTTTCCCCTTTTGCTTTTCCCCCTAACTTCCGTGTCCTGCTTTTCCTCTTCCTCCTGCACCTGCTCCTTCATTGCCCCGTATCCTTCACCACCCAGACACAGTTCTTTTTTGAATTGGAGATTTTGAGCTAAAAATTCTCAATTATCTTTATTTACTGATCCAAGTGTCATCTGCCAATGTGAATCAGTTCATAAAAAAATTAAGCAAATGGTTCTGCATCATGGCACTGGCTTGGGCGTGTGTTCTGAAGAATGCACGAGTCAGTGGAAAGAAGCACCCATCATTACGTTGAAAAAAATATATATATACATTTTGACAGTGCTGCACTGCTTCCGGAGCCTGTAAAGCACATCTAAAAGGAATAGGCAAAGCCAATAGGTCCCAAAGAAGAGACATATTGGCTTTGCGTGTGCTTGTTTATCTTTGAGGCTGGGTGGTTTAAGCACTTGAAGTGAATCAGAAAACTCTCTTTTCCATCTTTAGGCTTTTCACCTTCAAGAAAATAAATGTAGTTTGGGTACTTTGGGCTCCAGGGTTGTGCATAGTAGCCAGTAGGGCAAACAGCATGATTGACAATTGTTGCATAAAAGTAGAACTGTATTTGCAAAACACACTTAAAGTGAATGTAGGCAAGCAGATGAATGTTAGGATTAGCCATGTACTTCACTATTGAATGATGCAGTCCTTACTCCCACTATATACGTAGTTCAGAACCTGGGTATTTCTTTTAGAACTGACAAAAATAATAGCTGTGGCAATAATGAGCTCTCCTGCTAGATGGTCAGTGAGCTTTAGACCAGTAGTTACTCACTCATCTTCTGTGTAAAATGGTAAAGAACAGTAACTTGTTTTTTTAAATTTACCTTTGAAAAGCCTGGAGTTGCTAATCAGGCCTTCGGATCCGCATGATTTGTTGGGGTTGGAGCAGTGGTTGGACTAGAAGTAGGAAGGTACAAGGAAATTCATGTACAGTAGATAGACAATACTTGTTTGTATAACTGACCCAAGTATTACATTGTACTGCATTTGAGCATTTGTATATCAGTTCATAGAATTGAAGAAACTGGGAAGCGCTTTGATTGCATGTGTACTTGGCTATGTTGTCCGGATTGCATGATTGGAATGAACTTACTTACAAAATGTTATACATCATAGCCTGCACCTTGTGTTTACATTGAAAGGAAGGGCCTTGTTTGTAATGCCTTATAGAATTTAATGTGATTTTCAATGCTCCTTATTTTAGAGGGAGTTGAGTTTCAGAGTTTGTTTGCATGGATGAAGAAGGATGATTCACCAGTTCAAGTATTTTGAGTGGAGGAACAGTAAATAGAAAGCAAACCTTCAGAGCAGAGATCTTGTTTGGTGATTCGTTTGGATTTCTTGTTGAAGGAATAGTTGTTCAGATTCCTCTGTAGCTCACTGAGCTGTGCTCATTACTTTATAGGTGATGCTTCTAGCTGGCCAGTCTAGAGAAAGGAGGCAAGGTATGATATCGGAATGGATAAGCAGGTTAAGGAGCTGTCTGGGTGCAGTATTTTAAATTCTCCACAGTATTACATTGAAATAGTCAAGGTTACAAGTAATAATGCTGTGGTGGCTTGGACCTTTCGCTGGAACCTTAGGTATGGGAAAATAAATCAGAGAGATCTCATCATGTGAAAACTTCATTTTGACACTTGATTTACTTGTGACATTGTGGATAGTCTGTAGTCCTTAACCACTCCCACGTTAATTATTTTATCCAGTATGGAGTTGGGGTGTCAATTCCTGAGACCAAGAAGTGAAAGGGTAGTGTTTATCCAGTTTCCACATGCAATAATCTCCATTTTGTAGTGTTGAACTTTAGGTGATTAGCAAGCATGGAATGGTAAATTCAGTAGAGGCATTTCCCCATGATACCTCTGTCGAGGACAGGTGTGCTTTCAAGCTTTAGTATGAGTTGAGTGCAATCATCATAGTTGTAGCAGCTGTGATTAAACTATGATATGAGGTTTGCTAGTGGACTAAAGTAGATGTTGAGCAGGAGAGGGTCAAAGAGTAAGCCTCGTGGTACCCAAGCTGTGCACTAGAATAGATCAGAAGAGAAAGGAGGAAGTGAGATGGTGGGCATAATCTCAGAGACGTAAGATTAAATCCTTTTAGGATGGTTCACTGAATTCAAAGTTTGTGAAGTCTGGAGAAAAGTGGGTTGGTGTTCTGTGTGAAAAGATGGTGACATATCAAATAGGAATATGGCCCGTGCTCCATTAGAATCAACTGTTGTTTGTGCTGTTGGCCAATTTTGCAATCACTGAAGTATGCCCAGGAAGAAGCAAGATAGTGTAGATAGGTGGGTGTAATCAGGGCTGTTATTGTGCAGTTTGGCCAGTGCCAAGGAAGGTGTTGGGGTGAGAGTAGATGGGTTGAAGGAGTTAGATTTGCAAAAGGAGGATAAACATTGTAGAACAGTTAAAGGGAATGGGGTGTGCTGATTTAGCAGTGGTGGTAACGTTCTGTGATGGGATTAATGGGTATGCTAGATAAAAGTGGTGTAGGTTGGATGAGGGAGGGTGTTGTGTTGACCTGCAGAGAGAGTGTTATGCAAGTGAATATTGGCTGGCGATGTGTGGAAGTTGGTAGGATCGAGAGGGTGGATAGTGTGGAAGTGACTTGGTCACAGTCAGAAGAGTGGGGAGGTTGGAGTGTCATGCTGGTTTAGTTCAGAAAAATAGTGCACTGAATAAGGGAGGTAGAATAGCAGAAAATGCAAGAATGTTTCAATTTTCACATTTTAGTAATTGATAATATTGTGGCATTTCTCTCTGGCAGCCAACATTGTTATCACTGCAATGACCATTTACCTTTGATGCATTGTGAAGCTGGTAGAAGTGGATTTATTGATGTTGATTCTTCCAACTTGTGGTGTTTTGATGAAGGTAGTTGACTGTTTTTTGGAGAAACTTGTGAGTTTGTGTGGGTGAAAATACTTTGGCCAAGCAGTAGATGGGCAATCCAGGATGAGACAAAGATCAGAAACGAAGCTTGATACTCGAGTGATGGATGTAAAGAGTTCACACAAATAAGGAGTGATGGCTATCCATTCGTAACCAGTGAGCCCACAGCAGTAGGTTTATTGCATTCTCGCTGGAGGTGAGTCACCACTAGCTAACTGATACCAAACTAGTAGGTCTAAGCAGTGTACCTAAAATTAGAGTGGTTGCTATGCAATAGAAACTACAGTAGGGGAGGTTTTGCTGTACAACCAACATTCGAAGAGTAGAGGAATCACTGCCTAATTGATACCACAGTAGTGGGTCAATGCACTTTACCCAAAAGTAGAGCTACCACTACCCAATAGAAACCAAAGAGTCTACAGTGGTTGGTATATGGGGTCCATCTAGGAGCGGAGATATCACTAGCCAATGAAAACTAAAGAGCACAGAGTACTAGTGGGATCCATGTCAGAGGTGACGATGTTATGCAGTACCAACTCTGTAGTCAGCCTGAGAGGAAGACAGTAGGTTACTTTTTCTTGTCATCAGGTGGGCTGTTGGGGTGTCTGAGGAGGAAGAGTTTCTGTCCCTGTGTCCTTTCCATCTTAAGAAGAGCTAACAGGGAAGACACTATAGGAAGGTGTCCTTGACTCTCCTCCCTGCACCTGGATGCTTGGGCTGGATGCTGTACGAGGCGGGATTAAGTAAAGTAGGTGGAGCATCACATGACCATTCTGCTTCCCATTTCCTAGCACTTAATCTCTCTTGTCATGGGGTTTAAGGTGTGGAAGAGAAGGGGGAAAAACAAAAATCTCCTGTATATGCGTGCGTTTTTTCCCCAATTTTAGCTTCATTTACATATACCTATGTTTATTTGAGATCTTTGAACCATACCTATCTATGTGCTACCTGGCCTCCGAGGGTAACAGTTTCAGATTTGTCTCTCGGGTAGGACAAGACCTCGGTTCAGGGATCGTACCGTTCATCATAGGGAGTAGCTAAAGTATTTTTTAACCAGTGATCCTATTTATCACTTTAGGTAAGCTCATAGTCAATTTAGACTCATCCATCAGTAGTAAATGAAAGGATGCTAATGATTCTACTGACGGAAATTAGACTAAGCTCTCTGTGGCTACTCTTTGAAAGGAAATGCACTTTTGAACCTATTAAGATTCTCCCAAAGAAAATGTGTTGCTTAACTCATAAGAGCTACTCATTGCCTTAATAGTGACTTCACACACTGGCCTATACCAGCCTACTTCCGACCATTGCACGCTGACTCCATTATTCAGAATATGAGCGAAGAAATTAATCATTTTCCTAAAATGGCCAGCAGCATCTACAATCCTTTCCAGGAAGTATAGGCGTCTGAAGTAAAATGCAGAAAAAGCACTTAACGAGCGCATGATGGATGGTTAATAGTGGTGACTAATGATGCTCCTGAAAAGCTGCTTTTCACTGATTAACCACTGAACTTTAACAAGTTTTGCTCAAAGCGATTAGGACCCATGTAAAATGGACGCCTCACAAGTGGTCAATGTTTCATGGTGTGACCGGATCATGCCACTAGTTGTTCCAGGAAATGTCACAGTTCCATCTAAGATTATAATAATATTTCCTTAGACAACAATAGCTTTTGGGGAAATAAATGAAATCCAGTTCGGGAATTGGCCTTTCTACAGCCTGGCATCTGCCTCCCACCACACCAATGATTTTGTTTGACACCGTTTGCATCAGCTACTTCAGACCTTACCAGGTTGAGATCGCCCACCATCCTTATTTACGCTTGTTTTTTACGTTTCCATCTTCTCTGCTCTCACCATCTCATAAACCTCCCACCCACCATATACAATTTTATGACCTTTTCCCTCTACTGAGTACAGTGGGAGCGCCATTTATTTCAAATGGAGTTAGGTACCTGTTATTTACTATTAAACTGGGTTCCCTTTAGTTAAAAAAGGCCTTTATTCTCTTTGCTGTATTTATAAACACTAAAGGCTAGGCAACAACGTTAGTGGTTTTATGCTTGTAGAATATACCTGTCTTGGCTGACATCCTCTTCGTATTGGCATTTTTTGTGGAACTTATTTTGTTGCACAGGTTGAAAAACATTTCTGTATTTGTGGAATAATTTGCAGTGGCATTTAAAAAAATGTTTGCGATAGGCAATTTTGTGTTAGTATTTAATTATGTTTTTAATATTTAATTACTTCATTTCTGATCAAATTTATCAAGGGCCACATTCACCCAAAGTTACCTTGGTGTTCACAGGCATTCAAAAGAAAAGGGAAAGCCACTGCATGACTAGGTAATCAGCTGCATATTAAGCTGAGTAAAACTAGATTTTTAAAAGCCTCCTGAAATTGAACAAAAAGTGTTGAAGCCACAATCGGAAAAGGCTGTGCCACTTAATCGCCCTCCAGAAACTGGGAACTGTCAGTATAAGTTTTCTGATTAGGAAACCAAATGTATAAATGGTTTATGGCACAACTACAATAGCATTCGCAAACTATGCATGAGTTACTGACCCCCCAGTTGTGGTGGTAACGGATTTGCAAAGGGGAAAGGGTCCCCTTAGGATTCCTCTTCCCCTTTGAGAATCCTGTTGTTAGACTTGAAGAGACTAGGCAGTCGTCTAGGGGACCACACCCGGCTCCCGCGCAGTTTTCCAAACGGGGAATAAATAAAAAAACACAAAAAAAAAACAGCACTGGTCCTTTTAAGGAACACGGGCTGCTTTAAAAAAAAAAATCTGTTCTGGAATGCAATCACAGGGCAATGGTTTGCTATCTGTTGCAGGCCACCCAATCAGAGGGGGTAGCAAATTGCGCCCTGCCCAATGAATATTAATTGTGCAGATTGTTCTACGATGCCCTAGGTTTCTGTACTTCGTGACCCAGCCTGCAGGTCAGTTCCCAAAATTAGATTGCATTTGTAAAAAGTTGGTAGTCAACTTACAACCACTTTTTGCGAATGTCATTTTTATACATCAGCCCATTGTTTCCTTAGATGGATTCAATGCATCTTGTATTTTTGGTTGCAGTTTATATTACGCATTCATTTAACTATTCACAAACTTCTTCAATTGATTTTATTTTGTGGATGGCAGTTTTCACCAGTGCAGTGTGGTCTTTCATGGGATGGCAGCAGTCACGGCTGGTGACTTGGCAAAACGGCGGGGCGGGGGAACAAAACAAAAATAAAAATCAATATTAAAAAAAAAAAATTACCTTGAGCTCACCGCCGCTCTCTGCCGCACTGAAGGCACAGGCTCCCAGCCTGCCCTGAGGTCACTCCTGACGCTGCTCAGTGCAGCATTATGATTGGCTGGAGGGCCCAGACTGGGTGCTCTGAGGCAGAGTGGGAGCTTCTGCCTGCTCTCTCGGACCAGGCAACACAGTGCCGAGTTGGAGAGAGCCCTGTGCGCATATGTCTTTGGCTGGCATGAGACGGTCGGCCAAACATACATGCGCACTGAGGGGGAGTGCTGTGCACTCCCTCTCCCTGCCTGTCATCCCCCAGGGCCCGGCCCCATTAAAACAATTTTTTTGTAATATATTTTTATTAACATTTTGTTGTTACACAGTTACATACTTTTTCATTTTACATGTCCTCATTTGTTGCACTTTTTGCCTTTAATGATATATTTTACTTTTTACTCATTGTTTGTTACTTTTATTGTCGTTAGTTTTTTTGTTCCTTGTTTTATAAATTGTGCTCATTTACTTGTTAAAGCGCATTTCCTTTCTTTGTTTCACTGTTCTGTATAACCAACAATCAATCAACAAACTTGAACCCCTTCTTCCTTGTAACTTGGGAGGGTGGTGTGGGGGTTAGGTGCGGGAGGACAAGGGTAGTGGGGGGGGGAGAACGGAGGGGGGGAGGGAAAACACGAGGTATGTGGTATGCAATTCCAGGTGACAGTCATGTTGGCCTAATTGGAGGTAGGGAAAGGAGGTAGGGGAGAAAAGAAAAAAAAAAAGACCCCAGGAGGTCAACTTTCTGCTTTGTGTGAATGGCTTTTGTAGTTGTTAGCTTTTAAGGTACGATAGTGTATCAATTTTTGGGCGAGAGAAGATGTCAACCCAGGGCGCACCGGCGCACAGCGGGGGCGGCGGGTCACTCACGCTGTTTGCTATTTCTGTCAGTGGAGTGGGGGTCAGAGGGCTAATTGTCTTCGCACCCTTACCCTTGATGTGATCTATTTGTGGTTTGGGCCTGCTTTTGGTGCCTGCTTATGTGCTTTCACCATTTGGTTCTATCCTCGGTGTGGACTGGATTTCATTTGTTTCTCCTACTGGGCTAGACAGCCTCTTATTTATACTCTCCCAGTTCATCATTAAATTCTCCCACCCCGGGGCTATAGGAACCTGGCGAATATTCTTGGCTTCTTCTGCTTTTAGGACCTGTAGTTCAGCTCTAGACCATGTTGATATATCCCTTTTCCAGTCAGACAGCAGAGGGTGATCTGGGGCCTTCCAGCCCCTCGAGATTAGTCTCTTATAAAGGGCCAGGGATAGGTCCAGAAAGCGCCCCCTCACTTTTCCGCAAAGCGCAGTTGGTCTGTGGCCCAGCAGGCACAGTTCAGGGGTGGGTCTCAACTCAAACTCAAACAATTCAGTTTGGGTGGGCAATATTTCCCTCCAGCCAGACTGGATCGCTGGGCAAGTCCAAACCATGTGGTCAAAATCCGCCCCTCCTCCTCCGCATCTCAGGCAAGTCCCCGGGGCCCCTCCGTATATACGGAACAGTCTGTGAGGCGTGAGGTACGTTCTGTGCAAATAGTTGTATTGAATGTATCTTAACCGCGTATTACGTGATATCTTCCGGGGGTAGGCCAGTGCTCTCTTCCACTCTGAGTCAGTTAGTTCCCACCCAATTGTGTTCTCCCACCGCCCTCTCAGCGACCGTAAGGGGTCTAAGACTGCCTCAACTTGGGCCCGATATATTTTGGTGATCAGATGTGATTCCTCCCCTAATGTCAACAGTAAATGCAGGACCTCGTGGGTGGCGGGTTCCGCATTCACTGTGCCCCAGTGAGCTTTAAGAGTGTGTACTAGCCTCCCATAGAGTAGGAACTGCCCCCTGGGAACACCCTCTTCCGCTAATTCAGCAAATCCCCTCATCACTCCCTCCTTGAAGAGCCCTCCCACTGCTTCTATTCCAGCTGACAACCAGGGGCCAAGTCCCGTGTTTCCCGGTCCCCTCTCCCTAGGTTCTAGGGCGAGCACCGCCAGTGGCAGAGCGGGGGAATATGGAGGGCCCACTCCCACCCTTTTCGTACATCTTTTCCAGCATGCCACTGCCACTTTTATCATTATATTGTTCCGGGGGGGTATCTTTCTGTTTGTGATACATGCCGCAATCCATGCCGTGTCCATTACTCCTTGGGCTGTATGTAAATCCAGTTGGCCCCGGCCCGCGAGCCAACCGGGTATCCACTGTAATTGGGATGCCAGGTAGTATGCCTCAAAGTCGGGGGCTCCCAGTCCTCCCGCGTGGGGTGGTCTGCAGATAGTCGTAAGTGTAGTTCGTCTACGTCCATTGTCCCATATTAGTTCTCTGAGTAATGTGTTCAGATCGCGGAACCATGCCTGGGGTATCAACAGTGGCAAGTTGGTGAAGTAGTAGAGAAGTCGGGGAGCATGATCATCTTGGAGAGCGCCACTCTGGCCATCACTGGCAGTTTCAGAGAGCGCCAAAATTCTACCGAGGATCTCAGAGATCGGAGCGCTCTACCAAGGTTGCCCTCTCTTAAGTCTCCCAGGTCATGGTAGATCTGAATCCCCAGGTATCTAAATGTCCGTGAGGCCCATTTCAGGTCCGTTGGGCTCGTTGCGGGACATCTATATCCAGGCGTCAGGGGGAACACATATGTTTTGTTACGGTTAAGTCTTAATCCTGACACTTCCCCGAACTCCTCCAGGGCCTTCAGGGCCCAGGGGAGACCGCTCGCCCCGTCTCTAAGATAGATCAAGATATCATCTGCATATAGCGAGATAATGTGATCAGTTGGTCCCCACTGAATCCCTCTGCCCGCTCCGTCCCCGCGTACCCAGGCCGCCAGGGGCTCCATCGCCAGGGCGAACAACAATGGAGATAGGGGGCATCCCTGTCTAGTTCCCCGGTGTACTGGATAAGCACCAGAGATTGTCCTACCCGTCTTGACCCTTGCTAGTGGGGATGAGTATAATAGGTCCACCCATCTGACCCAGCCCTCGCCCAGGCCCATTTTTTAACATTGTCGCCCTCAGGTAGTCCCATCTGATTGAGTCGAAGGCCTTTTCAAAGTCCACCGCTAGCATGGTCCCGGTTGGTGGCCTCGATTCGCTGGGCATATGTATGATAGAGAAAATACATCTAAGATTCAGAGAGGTGCTGCGACCAGGTATGAAACCGTTCTGGTCAGGATGTATCAGGGTGGGCATATGAGGTAATAGCCGGTTGGCCAAGATCTTACTGAGGATCTTAAAGTCGCTATTTAGCATTGATAGTGGGCGATAGTCTGTTACTGATGCCTCCCTACTATTTGTTTTAGGGAGTGGCACTACCAATGCCTCACGCAGTGTGCATGGTAGTTCTCCATTCTTTGCCGATTCCATATACATTTCTATCAGTCTGGGGACTAGTAAGGATTTATACTTTTTATAAAAATCCATAGGAAGACCATCTGTACCAGGGGTCTTCCCAGGTGCCAGCTGTGCAATTGCTTCAGTTGTCTCATCCGTGGTCACTGGGCCCCCCAGGCCGACACTGTCCTCTAGGCTCAATACTGGTAGGGGTATCCGAGTCAGGAAGTTGTCAAGAGTCCCCGTCCCCAGGTCTGTGGGCTTCCTGTATAAGTGGGTATAGTAATCTCTGAATGCGTCGTTAATGGATTCTGGGCTGAGTCTGCGTGTTCCACCCCTGTCCAGTACACTTGCAATGGGGTCACTATCTCCGTTCGAGCGCACCAGCCATGCCAAGAGTCTACCGGATCTCCCCTCCTCTGATTGTATGGATGTCAAATATCTTTGCATACTGTGGCATCTAAGTCGCTCTTCAGCTTGGGAGTGCTCTCTACGTGCACGTTCGTACTCTTCATCCACTTGCCCTGCAGGGCCCTCTCTCAGCTCCCCCTCGTGAATGACCCTCTCCAATACGTTTAATTCTCTCTCAAGCGTACGTTTTATCCCCACAGACTGTCCAAGACAGAAACCCCTCGTCACCACTTTGAGTGTCTCCCACTCTATGCCTCTGGCGGAAGTGGATCCCTTGTTAGCTTCTATGTGTTCTGTTAGGTAGCATCGTAATTCCTCCCTGTGTGCCTGGTCTTCTAGCGCTGTCGGGAGCATTCTCCATGACGGTATGGGGGGTCTGTCCTGTGATACCCTCAATGTCAGTAATAGAGGGTTTTGATCTGATATTGTGCGAGCAAGGTACTCAGCGTGGGTCATACTTCGTGCCAATCCCGCAGTGCAAACTATCCTATCAATTCTAGTGTGTACCTGGTGGAGGCCCGAGTAAAACGAATAATCCCTGGTCGCTGGGTGTTGAAACCGCCAAGCATCTACCAGCCCCCAGGTGTCTAGCCACTCAACTAGTTTTTTTGCTGTTTTGGTTGATGTTGCTCCCTGTAGTGGGGGGGTAGATCTGTCCAAGTCAATGTCGAGCACTGCGTTAAAGTCTCCTCCTAATAGTACTTCCCCCATGTGTTGACGAGTGAGGTGTCTAGACAGGCCCGTCATGAATGAGGTTTGGTCCTGGTTGGGGGCGTATATACAACTCAGGATCAACTGGAGCCCCTGTAATTTCCCTTCCAGTATGACAAACCTTCCCTCTCTGTCTATATTGGAGGAATCAATCGTGAAGGGGACCCCCGCCCTAATCCAAATCACAACTCCTCTTGCGTAAGCTGAGTATTCTGTGGCAAACACCTGTCCCCTCCATCTCCGTCTTAGCTTCTCTCCCTCTCCGGGTGCCAGATGGGTCTCTTGTAACATAGCTATCTGTACCCCTCGCCTTTTTAGGAAGGAAAGAATTCTATGTCTCTTAGCTGGAGTACCCATCCCCCTAACATTCCACGTTATGATATTGTAGTCCGCCATCCTATTCTCAAAGCCTGTTGTGTGTAGGCTCGGCACGCCCATGGCCACGACCGATTCCCCCACAAGCTTGTACCTTCATTGTGTTCAGTCCATTTCACACATGTAGCCGATATAACTAGTAACAACAAACCCCAACTCCCCATCCCCAGGGCACCTCCGGAACTGTAGGCTGCCCAATAAGTTATGCAACACTGCAAATTATTCAAACACATCAATGCAATACTCGCCAGCCAAGACTGACAGGCGAGAGTCAGGTCCGGGGGGGCGGCCAGGTCCGGAGGGGCCATTTCACTACTGAGCTTGTCTCGCCTTTCAGCGCCGGTGCAGGTTCGATCTATGCGAGTTCGTCAGCGGTCTGCGTGGTCACTCTTGGTGTGTAAGCCGAGTCCCTAGAGCCATCGGGCGAGGACACCACCGTATCGTCCGATTCTTCTTCAGAGACTTCCCGGGGCGATGTCTCTCCACCCACCTTGGCCGCCGCCTCCAGGGCCTCTCTCTTGCCAGTTTCCCTCTGTGTCCGCGTTGGCGCCAGTCGTGGGCGGTCTCTGGGTCTTTTCCCCTTCGGGGCCCGGCGGGTCCCGCCCGCTCCGCGATTCTCCGGTGCAGGTCGCGCCGGCCGTGCCCCAAATCTTTCGAGCCATTCCCATGCCTCCTCTGGAGTTTGGAAGAACGTGGTTTTTCCCTCCGCAATCACTCGTAGTCTTGCTGGGTAGAGCAGCGAGTACTGTATCCCCTCTTCTCGCAAGGTTCTTTTAACGGCTAAGAAGGAGGCGCGCTTGTTTTGGACCTCCAAGGTGAAGTCAGGGAACAATGTCGCTTCGCCACTGGCTACTTTAAACGGGCCCGTTTCCCTGGCTTTCTGTAAGAGGATGTCTCTGTCTCTGTAGTGCAGGAGTTTAGCAATTACAGCCCGTGGTGGCCTGCCAGGAGCAAGTGGTCTAGCTGGCACACGATCCTGGTGCGACAACTGTGCTTAGCCATTTCTCCAGAAATTCCACTATATTTGTCCCCTCGGCCCCCTCAGGGAGGCCCACCACGCGGATATTGTTCCTCCTGTTTCTACCTTCTGCGTCCTCAGCTCGCTGTTCGAGCTTTGCCACTCTGCCAGCCAAGGAGGTCACCTCCGCTGATACGTCTTCTTGTTTTGGGACGACTTCCGCTAGTGTTGCTTCCGCTTCTTTTACTCTGTCGGCCAATTTATGATGATCGGCTCTCAGGAGGCCCACCTCTATCGCCACCTGATTGATGTCGCGCTGTAATGTGGATTTGGTGTCTTCAATGGCACCCAGTATCTTGTTTAGGGTGTCTTGTACTTTGATTTGTGACTGGCTCTGTATGGTCGGCTCATTGTCCCCCGGTGGTGTCGGTGTCAGGGGGTCCATGGCTTTGTTCTTATGTCTGCCCTTGGGGGGCATTGGCCAGGCAGGGAGGGGCGTCTCAGTGGGTCTGGCGCACAGTTCAGGCGCTTATGCTGTTCGCTGTTGATTTGTCCACTAATCCAGGCCACTGTTGTCGCAGACTCTGGGCCCGGGTGCTCCAGGGCGGGCCCCAGGCGCTCCGCCAGCTGCTCCGCCAGCTGCTCCCAGCGCGATAAGTGGCGGTAAGTGGCAAGGTCGTGGGTCTCCGTCAGCGTTGTGCAGTCCGGCTCCACCGAGGGTCCGTGCCGGCGCTACGGTCTGGTCCCAGCAGCCCCTCTCGTTCGCGCGGGTCACCGCGTCCATCCCTCGATAGAGGGTCACCTGGTCCAGTGCGCTCAGGCCTGGGTCTGCTAGTGGCCCTTCACAGACCAAACGATCATGCGTGTGCTGTGCTCAGCCCCCCGGTCACGTCCCATCTACACTCTACTTGAGAAAACAGTTTGGGCTAAACCGGGGTTGGTGGGTTTTCATGGATTTGCGCTGTTGTGCGTTGAAGGGGTGGGTACAGTAGACCTTCAGCTCGGCGATGGTCCAGTCAGCCAAAGGGGGCCTGCACCTGGCAAAAGGGGTACCCGGCCTCCAACCTTGGTAGACGATGCCGGCTGGCGCAGGGCGATTCCGCGCTGCCCCACCCCACAAAGGATAATCAGTGTTCATTCTGAGCTGCCCCGGGTGTAGAAAGTCCAGTCGTCAGCATCCGGGGGTTCCCGGGCAGCAGTCACAGCCACGCCGATTGTGCGTTCCCCAGGGGGTATGCCCAAAGCGGACTCCTCGCTGGGCAGCCCCGGGGGGCCCCTCGTCCCCGCGTCGCCGCAGTGCAGGCAGTCCCGCAGCCAGGGGGCATCAGGCCCCGCCCCCAGAGAGGGAGGCCGGCCCGTCACCGGTAGGTGTTTTCACCAGCCGCTCCGGTTTATACCCTCCCCTTCAGGGTGGGCCCGCGTCCGCATCTAGCGCCGGGCGCGGCGTGCAGTCCAATCCGGGATCGCGGCCTCAATCTGGCAGCGAGTTCGCGGTTCCCAGTCCACGCCGGGCCGCCCGAGTCCGCCGGAGGCCGTCACCGGGGTCGCGGCCGCGCTCGAGTGGTCCCGCCCGCACCAGCCGCTCACCGTCTTCGCCTTGAAATGGGGAGCCGCCCAGTCCGGCGCGTCCTGGCCCTGCCCGCCGACAGGGTCGTGGGCTCTCGTCAGCCCCGGGCAGCCCTAGTCCCCCAGGAGTCTGCACCAGGGCCGAGACCTCACCCCTGCAGCCTCGCCCGTCCGCGTTGGTCGTCCCACACTACTTTGGGTGTAAGACCGCCCGCTCCAGCGCGTACAGGCTCCGGGTTAAAGTCGGCCCCTCCGGAGCTGAACAGTTAAGCGTGCCCCATGCCCATTAAAACAATCATAAACATAGTTTATGATTGTTTTATTTTTAAAGGTTTGCAGCTGCTGCTGGCTGGGGGGATTGGAGGGGTGAAGGCACTCTTCTGCCATAGCGGAGGAGCCACCCCTGGATGGCATAGAGTATTGTTGTAGCCTTTCCCCAGGAATTAATTGCATTACAGGTACTATATTCTATGCAAGTGGCTAGCACTTACTTTGTTGCCACCAGGAAGGGGTGTTCAACGGTTTCATTTTTAAGTCACCTGGGGATCCGACACTAGGAGAGAGATTTTTCTTACTACAGCAGTATGGCAGCAGTCACAATACAAGCAGTGGCAAAGCCAATTACGTTGACTTTTGTAAACTGAAAAGCTGTGAACTATGTTTGTCTAAAATATTCTATAGGTACCTCATGATAAGCAGTGCTGCCAGGTTTCTTAATGCAGAGAACTGTTGAAGGTCAATGGTATATGTAGTAGCATTGGAAGAATTTACATACAGAATAGGCGGTAGCAGAGCATGCTAACACAAACAGATATACACACAAATCCCTCCCCCCCCCCCCCCAGACCACCGCAGTGTATGCTTCCATCAGATAATCAGAACAGTAATGGCACAGGCAGCAGCAATGCAAGCTTCTCTCATGCCATTGAATATGCTTTTTTGATGGTGCATGTGTGACTGTGTGTTAGTGTGTATGAGGCATGTAAGGCTGGGATGATACGCAATATGTGTGGTTATGTGATAGTATGTGTGAGATGTGAGTGATGCGATGTGAGTGTATCTGATGTAGTTTTGGTGTGATGCTCCTTTCGGGATTGATGGTGTATAAAATTAATTAATTGTGATGGTGCGGTGATATGATAGTGTTGTGATATGTTTTATGGTGCTATTGTGTGTGTTAATATGTGAAAGAAGGAGCAATGAGTATAAAAGGGTTATAATGTGTGGATTTGTATGTCTGTCAATGACAATGCTCATTGTATTATTATATATATGAATACACTGCTCTGTGTAGTAGAGACATTCACCCACTGAAGAGGTGAATAGCATTTTCTGCTCTCGCCTATACACTGAGTTTAACATAAACATAAAATCGGCTATTCACAAAGCCATTTAGGAATATGTAAAATACTTGCTTGAAGTACTCTTCTACATTCTCTTACCCTTCTTCACGAATTAGCCCCAAAAGTATAAGACTAAAATCAGAATAAAATAGGAATAATCATATACAAGTAATACATCCAGTAGGGACAGTTGGACATTTCTGGACTGATTCACAACAATAACAGTATATAAAAAGTACTCCTGCAATACTACGTCACCTACTGATAAATGCTTTAAGAATTGACTTCAGCACATATATTTGTAAAGTAAACGTTTACACTCTTTGGTGTCTTGGATTGAATGATACATGTTTATAGTTTCCGAACTGATTGGGACTCATTTTTATCGACCTCAGAAGGAGGAATGGCTGAGTCGACCCTCCAGGATTCAAACCAGTCACGTTGAAGTTAAACATAAATTCTTGCAGTGGATGTATTAGTTCACTGAGCTACTAGGCCCAGTTGTTTGACTATTACTGTTTCCTTTTTCACATCCATTGTTCTACGGAGTCTGGAAGACAAAGGAAGTTCTGGTTATGACCCTGTTCTTTATGCCTTACACTGCCTCGATTTTAAACGAATTACATTTTAATTTATTAGCTTAGTAAGAAAGTTCAGTAGCTCCGTGTAGGTGTCATTCATGTCACAACCATCTAAAAATGACTAAGCATTTCGTGGTCGATAAAATGAGTGATATTGTTTGGGGTTGCAATACCATCTGTAATTCACAACTCTCTAACGTCGTCCTCTTTGGTGGCAAGCACTGTGCAAAATGGCAAAATATTATGACTCTTAAAGCAAGCAAAACTGTAGGTTGATTTGCATCAGGGATTTGGGCAAACTTACTCAAAATTCCATCAACTATTTAGATATGAAAATAAAGGAAAGTATGTTTTTGTTGTCCCCTGAAAATTTTAAGAGAAGCCGAAAAGAGAGTGTTTGTTTGACAATGATCAGCAAAGCGTTTCTTGTTTACACTCTCTTCTATGCTGTGACTTGCACACGGGAGTCAATCACTGCCGGTGCTATGTATTAATTTATTTCAATTTAAGATTCCCACTCGACGTTCAGTGAGCGAAGTTAGCGTTGTAGTTAAGCGTTCTTAACCTTTTGACCTCTGTGGACCACCACTGTAGCACTACTGAAAGCCTGGGACCCCAGCTAATCAAGTTCGACCAATTGAACCTCAAATTAATACACTAAAATGCAGAAACACATTTACGTAAAGCATGTGCGCATATCATGAAATATTTTATTTTATTTACAAACAAAAAAATCAAAATGTGAGATTTATTGGGAAGGTTAGAGCTTTTAAAAATTTGGTTTTATTTATACAAGATGAAAGTATATACAATACTCTAACATATCAACATCCCTTTTTTTCTGCTAATGGATGCTTTATCTGAATCCGCCAATCGATCATAGTAGATTCTGTTTCCTGTACTGGTGCTGCCGTTGTGAATCAAGCTTAGCATACAAACTTTAATTTTTTGGCTCTTATTTCAAATTCCTACACATTTATAGAGAGTTATAAAATTGTAATTTTTCAATGTTATTGTTTTATGAGTATGTGCCTTATTAATCTGTTAATGTTTTTTTTTTATTTACAAAAGAATTGTGGAACCACTAAGTAGGTTTTACGGGTCCCCATAGGTCTGGGGCCTCTAGGAATAGAATCACTGCTCACGTTCGTTCAAGTGGTGGTAAGTGTCCCTTGCACACAGCTCGGGTACTTGTGGAAGGCCCTTTAGCATGGGACACTGTCTCCCATTCTAATATCGAAAGAAATACTATTGCATTGTTACACCAAGGGGGATTGTCACAAGACATTTTATTACAATTACTCTAGGAGAGAGTGTTTCCTCCTATTATTTCTGTTCCTTCCACTGTGTCTTCTGTATCACTATAACATGTGTCTTTTATATCACAGTGTCAAGAGGCTATATCCCTAGACACCAAACTGTAAAGAAATACGTTGAAAAGCTATTAGGTTTTTCTTCATTGTGCAAATGCATGTAAATACCAAAATAAACAAAAAAGTGATGGGTGGGATGCTTGACTTAATCTCAGCACTGGTAAATAGCTAATCAACTTTTTTGCTGACCATGCCATCTCTACTTAGACCCAGATATATGGAAATTAGCCTTCATCCTACTCCAATTTGAACAGTCCAGCCCAAACCACCAAGCTAGTTCCTCTCCGAACAGGAACATAAGCAACCTAAGACTGGTTTTGCCCTAGTTGGGGCTCTTATGTCGGGTGCAATTGATATGCCCAGACATGGGTCCCATGCTCACCATGCCATAGGACTCAACTTGTCCCTCACTGATGAGACCTAATCAGATCGGAGCCTCTCTGGGGGTGCTTATGCTCCCACTTGTAGAGGACCTGGCCTTGCAGTTTGGACTGTTGCTTTTGGATGAGGACCAAGAATGATTTGCATAAGGGAGGTCTCTATCTCTAGTGGTATAGTGGGTGGAAAATTATGGTCTGGAATGTTGCCCGAGCGATCTCCTGTGGCTGAGATTAATTCAAGCATTCCTTCCATCACTTTGTTGTTTTTTGCACTTAACACATTTAAGTACATACATTCACAAACAAATTATTAAATGCATCCAGAAATTCTGTTTATCACATTAAATCTTACTATCTTGACTTTGCCAGGGGTGGTAAGGAGATAAAGAACTCAATGTGAGAAATCAAACGATTGCTTGTATTCTTCTGATGTAGAATAGTTCCTCATGCCTTACAGTAGAAGCAGTTCCAGGAAGGCAGAATGACACAGCAGATAGCCAATTGCATGATGTGACAGAGTAATACTGTTCTGGGTGTAGTTACAGCCTGCTCTACATATATTTAAAGATTTGTTAAAAAGTTCCAGACTGCCTCAAGTTAGACACCTCTGAAACTGGAGTGATGGGAATAAAACAAAGAAAGTCAGCAAGTATGGGCTAACTTTATATGAACATTTCTTAACTCCAAGTCCAGGTGCTGAGTGCTGCCTTTGTTGTGTAGCCATTTTAATTATAGCTCCATGCATGTTAGCTTAACACATTAGGCCGCTGTGCTCTTTGACTTGGATATATTTTATTCGGCTTCAAATTGTTATTTTTACAATAACCAGTTTTATGGCCTTGTTTTAATTAAATCTAACTTTTTTTGCTTTGCCCAGCACTGTGTTCTCAAACAAGACATTCTTGATCACTTTGTGCTTCAGTCAAGGCTCCAGTTTGGTACATGCCGGTGAACGTGGTAGAAGTTTAGTCTCCGACATTCGTAGAAAATACATATCCTTACGTAGGGACATTTTCTTAGAACATCAGCTGTGTCATTATAAAAAATACTTTTTAGTCCCATTGCACGTTAAGAGGGAGATTCCAGCCAGGGAACCACGACTGTATGCTGATTGCTGAATGCTTTGCTGCAGATGCTAATGTAGACTACAGGCCTTTGCTCAGGTATGAGGGTTGATGTCCTCCCGGGGGAACCTTAAAGGCAGAATTAGAGCTTAACATGCTGTGCTCAGATTATGACTTAGATAGGAAATAGTCCATGAATCCTAGTGACAATATGATAGCATTATTCTTATGCTTCATTCTCCTCGTCACCATTTTAATATTGTCATGTAGTGTCACCCAGATTATTGCAGCTCACGCTTTGCTATCTAAAATGCAGTTGTTTTATTAAACCAGTCTTCAAAACTCATACTGCTTCTTATTGTCATTTATATATGAGACTGAAGTGTGAATGAGAGAACCGGTTGCGACCTGAGTGACCACGACTTCCCTGAGAAGTATGATATGTCATGCGCTCGGCTGCCCAATCATCTCTACCTCTTGGGAGAGATGAGGCACTGTTATTTAGCCGGAGCAAACCACGGATTTAGAGCGACAGGTGTCACCCATAGTGGGTCAAACTCAGTCTCCCACACCGTGGACGATCTTGCTGCTGAAAATCCAGTAGTCTCATTAGAATAATGAGAGCCTAGGCGACACCTTTATTTTATACATATTCATTATAGTGTGGACATCGGTTATATGTCAAAACCACAAATGCTTCAAGCACCCATGGCTCAACAACGAGTTCGGAACAACGAACTCGTTGGTATCACTAATGCCTTTACCACGAATGCTTTTACAACGATTTTTTGTTGTAAAGGCATTCCTGGTAAAGGCATTAGTGATCAGCATGCACGGTTCCAGCATGTTCCCCCTAGCTCCCCACCCCTAAAAATTACCACGACCCCCCCAGAACCACCCCAACCTCCCACCCCCAAAATTACCACAGCCCCAACCCCCCTCCCCTAAAACCTCAAGCACCTCAAACCCCAACCCACTCCTTAAACCTAAACCCTGACCCCCTGTGCCCCCCTAAACTCTAATCACCCCAAAGCCCCCCACCCCACCCCCAAAAACTAAAAATACCCCGAGTCCCCACCCTGCCCCTAAAACCTAAAGCACCCCAACCCACCCCTAAAACCTAAACCCTGATCCCCCAAACCCTAATCACCCCGAGCACCCCACCCCACCCCCAAAAAACAGCCCCAGTCCCAGCCCAACTTATCCCCTCCTTCACCGCGTCTACTCCCTTTTTCTGTCCCTTAACCACGCATGTACATGGTTCACACATGGGTGGTTAAGGCACGAAAACCAGGAAGTCGTGGAAAACAAAACCGTTGTTTCGCTTTTGTTTTCCACGACTTCGTGGTTTAGGAGTAATTGTTCCGGGTGTTTCCCGTGGACATCATATCCAGGATTTGTCAAATGTTTTACAAGTCATGAAATATATAGTTATCACTGCTAGTCTGGAAAAGCTCTTTCCTTGCCACCTTTTTAAAAGTTAGAAGTGTAGTGTCCCAATTTTTGTTGGGAGTTACCACTGGTGCGCCAGAATGCTGAAGTTAGCAAATGCTAAGGCTGCTTAGTCTTGACTTCAGTACATGCATCTTCTTTCTGCCACCCAATACTTCTGGTCTCTTTATCTCAATCTCACAGGCTATTTTTCATCCCTGCATTCTATCTTTATCACTGTTTCTTATCCTTTTCTTGCTCCTTTTTCTCCCACACCTGTTTTTTCCCTGTTGTTTTGGGTCAAAGCCCGAAGATGAAAAATTAGTCAGGTCCCTAAAAAGGAGCACTGGTACCCACCACCAGCAAGCATGGGCAGAAATTAAGCACGCCTGGATCCATACCACATTTTCAGCTTAAACGTTCAGTAGGTGTGTAATTGTTATTTGAACTATTTTATCTACGTGTTTGATATCTTTAGCATCTGCTAAGGATCTAGCTCTCATGGATCAACATTGGATTACCCTGATCTACATCATACTGTCAAATTATTGAAGAAGAGGTTCCCTAATAAATAAACATGGTCAAAGTGTTAGACTATGAAAAAGATGAAAGGTGTTTTAAGAGTTTTACATATTTTCCGTCAGTATAAACCAAAATCATGAAATTAAAGAAGAAATGTAGCATTTTTCCTTTGCATGAGAGGTTGAAACCGAAGCATTATTGCCCTCAGCCTGCAGTGTTCTTATGTTCCTGTATAAGACCGACATATAAATAAAGTAAATTTAATTATATTTAAAAACAGGAAATCTTTGTTCAGCTTTATCAGTGCGTGCAAGCAAACAATAACAGTTCCATATGGCTTTTCATTTAAATAGCATGAACTCAATTTGAAGCCATGGACATCAGTTACTTTAAAAAGTTCCAAATGTTCTTCAGCAATTTAATCATGCATGACAATATCACTATTTAGGCATGTTGTACAAATACTTTGTTTTCCACTTTTTGGCATAAAGTTTTTTTCTAAAATTATCCTTGTGTACTTAACATAACTGATAAGAATTGAAATAAGGAGGAACTTATGGAAAGAGAAGAGGGTACTGTTTAAGGAGAAAAATCACTATGAGGTTGTTCACTAAGGCATGTATGAGTGAGTACATGATGTATTACTCCATGTGAAGCTGAGGCCTAGAGTGCAGCATTTCGGACAAGTAAAGTGCAAATCTTATAGTTAAGGTGGCTTAATGCATTTTAATCCAATATAACCAGTAGAGTTTCGAAATATATCAGCCACAAACATAACTATGAAGAACAATATTGTTCATTTGAATAAAGGCAATTCAGAGAACTGTGTTGCATGCATTATGAGGCATCGTTTTGTATTTTTGAGGTATTTTTTATAGAGCTAACTAGACCCAGGTGTGTCAGAGCAGTTTACAGGAAGCAAAGCATTACCATCGAAAATCAACATAGGATTACAAATACAACATTAAAATGCAGTCCGAACAAGTTATAGGGGACTACGACATTATACAAGATAAGAAAAGATTGATCAGCACGCCAGATTTTAAAACCTGCATTATAGGTTCCATGATTAGCTTTGGATACATTATGGGAGTAGTATATATTTTGCTTACTATTGTATGAATCACTGTGTGGGTGGGGGGCGGGGTGGTCGAGTTACAATTCATAGGGGCTCTTCCTGTGAATGGTTACAGAATAGGTCTTTGTTTCCTAAACAAGGTTGTCCAGGAACATCCCCTTAATTGTTTATGCCAGGTATTTCAGGGTGCAGCAGTGAAGGCTCTGTGTGAATCCAGGCCTTTTTAAAAACACTTCTTGCTTCTAAAATGAGAGATCTCAGGATCGGTGTGATGTAATCAAAGGATTATGTACCTGCTCCTAAATGGTGATAAGAGTAGCTTCCAGAGGACCTAAATGTAATGTAGAAGTAACTGTGAGCAAGTCATTTCTGTAGTCGGCCTTGGTAACACCAAGGAATGCCGCACCATTTTAAAGTGTCTTTCTGGAATGAATGGCTTCATTCCTCATAACCAATCAACCTCAGGGCCTGATTCACTTACACTTTTGCATATGTTTAATTTTTTTTTGTATTCACAAACTAAACTTTTAAGTTTACTAATAGTTATTTTACTACTGCTAAGACTCTGCAGTCGGGAAAACAATTAGTAAATTCACACAAAAGTGCAAGTTTACCATGAAACTGAGAGTTATTTATGATCATAAAGCTTGTCAATCAAGTGCATTTATAAAAAATACTCCAAATAACCTGGGATGTGAGGTGCATATTATGTAAAAGACAAAATAAAATGTTTGGAAAACATGGAAGATTCTTTCAAAATATGCGCTATTCAAATTAATATTGTCAAATAGCAAAAAAGGAACCAGCTATTAATGAATAATCAAAAATGCAAAGGAAAATAACTTCAAAAATATATATGCAAAATATCAATTGAGAGAAGCAGAAACTTACCGCATTTGATAAAAGTGACACAAACAGATCTCATATCAAAAGTGTTTTAGAGGGCACATTCCCAAACACAAGGTGACATTCTTGGGTTGGGATCACAAAACATTTTAACTGGAGATTGTGTGCAAAGTAAGGCAATGCTTGGTGCAAATACCTTACCGCTGCATAGTTAATTAAAGCAGATGTTTGGGGATTTTCCAGTCCAGCAGGGTGAGTTATCTTGCTGTAGGAAATGGGTTGAGTAATGTGAAACTTCGCGTTGGACGACCTCCGGAAATTTGGGAAACCTGAGCTTTCTCCATAAAGGGCAAAATTATCTAACTTTGTGGGTGTAGTGTTTTGCTTCAGTTTTCAGTTGTAAGGTATGGCTAAAAATATACCTGAAACGCTATGGATGGGACCATGGAAGGAGATTGACTGTAGAAGCAAAGAAAGACACTATCACATATTGGTTGTTGAAAATGACCAGGGGCCATGTCCAGATGCATACACAGAATATGTGACCCTCCAGTACATAGGGTAATTGGAATGAAAAATCCTCTGTTTTGCCTCCAGTTTCCATAGTAGACTCTTCAATATCTCTGGGAAGAGGAACTTGCCCACACCAATGAGCACGAATAGCCACAGTAAGCAGTTCATTTTCTTTTAATGACTTTATTAGAGCACTTTAAAATTGGCCTGGCAAACGTATCTTTTTGACCCAGTCTCTTAAAAATGCACTGTCAAGTGTATCCTTTTATTGTAATATTTTTAAACTTTCCTCAGGCGGCACCTCTTCCACTGGGGCTTCCTAGTAAGGGTCAGGCTTTGCTTGCTCATTCAATGGCATTTGACATCTGGTTCAAAGTGGTAGGTGTATTTAATTTTTCTGCCTACCCTCTTTGGGATAGAGACATAATGAATTGAAGAAACAGCATTTTGTGACTATGAATGCATCCAATGGAGATTTGCTGTTGTTAGCAGGCTCCTTTCCATTAATTTTCAGCCCTTTTGGTAGAATTCAGGAACAGACCCCATACCTCAGTAATATTAATGGGAAAGTATTCTGCAAGTCCTAATGAATGGTAATTTCCTGCACCCTGGTGGTTTGGTAATCTGGTACTGCCCAAAAATATTCTCTGTATGCAAACCATTTGCTATGCAAAAATAGTGACTCTATTCCAACCCAAGAAATATTAATTGAGCCCTTTATTCTTTCCTTAAGTAAAGGGGTGGGTGGATAAGCCTCGAATGAAGAGGAAGTTCATTCCAAATGAAGGGGTTATTTGTAGAGAAGGTGTTTCCTCTTTTTTTACCTTGTACATCCTGAGGTCCACTAGGACCGTGCTGCATTTTGTGTTTTAGCAACTACAGAGGAAGTGTTTTCCAGCTTGGTAGTCTAAGTTAATGGTCTGGATAGACTTGTCAATTATTCCAAAGGTTTTGAGTGTGATGTATATAAGGACAACTGGTGAGTAGCCTTTAGGTTAGTGGTTTTATGAGTACACTTGCTTTAATAGTTCATGAGGTGGGCAACAGGGGTAGATAGAGTGTTTGAAGAGGAACAAAATGTTGATATTTTGACCCGTGGTGACCATATTGCTGACAAAGACGTAGTTGATGGTTGTGGCTTTTTCAATAGAATATTGGGTGGCAGGTGTCCCGAGTGAGTTTATTAGGTCCTTCACTGTATTAAACAATATTTTGTTTTCATTATCTGTAGTAGGGACGGTCTTAATTTATTTGTCTGAGTTTGCTTTGATGATGGATATGTTGGAGATGGGGTGTGGTTTTTTGAGAGCAGAGGGGTCTGTGCGAAATCCATAAAATGTTAGGTAGTCTCAAGATTTAGGTAGAGAAAAAAATCTCTCTGCTCTTATGCGGCTTAAAATGTGGAGTGTGATGAGGACCTCTTATCTCACAATTGTTTATTGTTAAATTCTCACCAACTTGCCTTCATGTCTGCATGGCTCCTAGAAAGCTCAGTTTCTTGAGGTAAGTTCCACAAAGGTTTTAGTTAACTTTACCTTGCTATGATCTTCAAGATGAGGGGGGCCAGCTCCTCTCTTCTCACTGAAACTACATCTCCCTCTTTTCTGGGTGAAGGAGAGGATTCTTCCAAAGTCTAGGATTTGGTACCAAGCTACAACACAATTTTGCTTCCTGTCCTTGCTACGGTGTCATTCTAGGCTGGTGCTCAAGAGCCTGTTCAAAGTCAGGATGGAGTACAACTACACACTGTATAGGAGCAATATTTATCCAACAAGGTCATGCAACATGTGAGCTTTCATTACATTTAGAAAAGTCTTTGAATCAGGGAAGACTACATCTTCCTGTATCTTTGCAGAGCAGGATGAAAACAGGGTAAACAACTGGAATAGAAAGGAAAATTGGTATGCCGTGGCCGAGATGTTATGGGGATTTGTCTGACCTGATACAAGAATGTTCAAGCCAAACTGTCTAGTAGTCAGACAACTTTCATTGTAATGCTAGGCGTCTGGTCAGGGTACCGGGAACAATACACATGCTTGTTGTCACACCTGCAAAAGATGTAGACAATGTGGAGGGAAAGCACCATCTTGCACATGAGCTTTTAATAGACACTACTACTTTTGTAACTCTCCCGGCCATGCACAAAATGTAGTAATACCTCACACATCACACATTAGTGGTGGACGTAGGAACCCTAGTTAAGGAAAGACAACTCCATGTATTTTAGGAGGCAGTGGGGTAGATTGGATGCAGATAGATTGGGTGGATTATGGCAGGGCAGATTGGAGTGAAGTAGGGTAGACTGGAGTGGACTGGGGTAGATTGGCCTGAGACACACAGGAGGGGGGTAGATTAGAGTGGGGTAGGTTGGGCTAGTGAGGGGTAGATTGGTGTGAAGTAGATTGGGGTAGATTAGAGTGAGGTAAATGTGAGTGAGGCGGATTCAATGGGTTTGATTAGAGTAGGGACGTTTGGAGTGGAGTAGGGGAGAGCAGATTAGAGTGGGACAGAGTGGAGTGGGTTAGATTGGACTGGAGTGGGGTAGATTGGGTGGCATGTGGTAGATTGGAGTGAAGTAGAGAGGGGTAGATTGGGTATAGTGGAATGGAGTGTGGTAGACTGGGGTAGAATGGAATTGAGTAGATTGGGTGGATTGGATTAGGTAGATTGATACCTGGCTGAAGAGCACTAACTATGGCAAAACCAGTCTTAGCTTGCTTATGTTCCACTTCAAGGAGGACCTGGCCTAGCAGTTCACGTTGGACTGTTCCCATAAGCATCAGGGTGAAAACTGATTTGGATGTGGCTGGGTCCAAACTGAGGTGGCATGGTGGGCAAAAAACAATGGATTGCGATAAGGCTGAGATTAATTCAAGCATTCAATCCATCACCCTGTTGTTTTTGCATATCCTGAAACATCAGCACAGCTAATTTCTTGTTGTGTGCTATATATAAAAATCCTACACATCTACCCCTTACATGGATACTCAGCAGGATTGTCACTTAAATCCTCTCAATTTGATGTCAGAGAAAGAAAGGTAAACACCAAGCTCCCTCAGAAGAGAGAGCTTGACATTTTACCTCTGTCTTTGAATTCACAGCAAATGTGGCAAGTTAAAAACAAGATTTAAAGGCATGTTTATAGAAAGCGAGTTCGTGGAAGAATACAGTAACCAAGATTTGGCCAATGGAAGGGACGAACTCGGGCTGGACAGCCTAAAGCACATAAAGTCAACACACAGAAAGCCAGAAAATGTGAGTTACAAACCACAATGACATTGGTAATCAAGGGGATAAATGCATTCCTACGCCATTTTTCTGAATGTCTGCAAGATGTCTTTAGCAAACCAGACAGCTTTGCTGTCTGGTAGGCTTTGACCTAAAAAGCATACTTTCTGGACCAAAATCTAGTTCCTGCCAAATTTTGTGTAATTCTGTTCGGCAGTTTTTGCAGTAGGGCTTCTTAAAATATTCTTTGGAAAATGAATGAGGTTTTGCCCCCCCCCCCCTTCTCTCAGCCCCCACATGACAGATCACCCTGAAACTTCCTATGAAGAAACTAGTCAGAAAACGAAAATCTTTTTGATCATTTTGTGAAGATTTATCAAACGGAGCTAAAGTTACTAGCAAACCAAATAAGCATTGCCAATGTCCTTGCTGTGGCCACAGGAGGAAACATTACACCAAGGTCTTGATGTACTTTTTTCTGTCAGAACTGCCAGGAAAAGTCTGGTGGTCCTCAAAAGAAAGAGTCATTGGATGCACCAATAGGTCTCGCCTACGCAAGAAGTATTGGCTGTGCCAATATGTTTTAGCCATGTTGTACATCAGCGTGGCTGATAGTCAGCATGGCTAAAAGTTAGTGGGGTAAAGGAGAGTGTTGTGGAGTGGAGTGCCATAAAATGGAGTAGAGTGGAGTGTTATTAAGTGTTATCATGTGGGTTAGAGTTGAGTGACTTGGAGTGCTGTGCAGTGTAATGGAAGGAGTAGAGCATCGTAGAGAGGTGTAGAGCAGAGGGGAGTGGCTTACAGGGTTTTGCATAGATATGAGTAGAGTGTTGCAGAATAGAGTGGTGTAGAGCGGAGTAGATTGTTGTGGAGTGGCATAGAGTGGAGTAGTGTAGGAGAGTTAAATGGCACAGAGTGGAGGAGAGTGTTGTAGAGTCCAGTGGCATAGAGTGGACAGGCATAAAATGGAGTTGCGTAGAGTGGAGTAGTGGCATGGTGTATAACAGAGTGAAGTAAAGTGGCATGCTGTGACACAGAAGGAGTTGCGAAGTGCATCATATGGTCGAGTAATGTTGTAGAGTGGTAAAAAGTGGAGTAGATTTTAATATATTAGAACATCATAACGTGGAGTATTGTAGAGTGTAGTGTTGTAGAGTGGAGTAGAGTGGCCTAGTGTAAACTGGGATAAAGTACAGTGGTGCAGAGTGCAGTGGTATAGAGTTAATTGGTTCTGAGTAAAATGGTGCAGAATGCTTTGGCACAGAATGCAGTCACATAGAGTTGCATAGAGTACAGTGACATAGAGTAGCATGATGCAGAGTAGATTGCATTGGGTAATGTGCAGTGGCATAGTGTGCAGTAGTGTAGACTAGATTGTTTCAGAGTAGAGTGAAGTGGCGTAAAGTGTAGTGGTGCAGGATAGGTTGTAGAGTAGTGTAGAGTGCAGTGGCATGGATTGCAGTAGTACAAAATAGATTAAAGTGGCTTAGAGTGATGCAGCATGCATTGGCATACAGTGCAGTAGATTTGAGTGGTGCAGTGGTGTAGATTGCATTGGCATAGAGCGTTGCACAGTAGAGTGTTGCAGAAAGCATAGAGCAGTGGCATAGAGTATAGTGATGCACAGTAGATTAGAGTGGTGTAGAGTGCATTGGTGTAGAGTGCGTTGGAGTAGAGTGCAGTAGACTGGAGCAGAGTAGAGTGTAGTGTTACAGAGTGCAGTGGCTCAGTAGAGTGCTGTAGAGTTCAGTGGTGGAGAGTTCAGTGTTGAAGCATAGAGTGTTGTAGAGTAGAGTGGCATAGATTGCAGTAGCATAGAGTGGTGCATAGTAAAGTGATGTAGAGTGAAATGGTGTAGAGTGGAATAGAGTTTTGCAGAAGAGAGTATAGTGGAATACAGTGCGGTGACGCATAGCAGATTGGTGCTGAGAGTAGTGTATTGGTTTTGAGTAAAGTGGTCTAGAGTGCATTGCGTTGAGTGCATTGAAGTAGAGTGCAGTAGACTGGTGCAGAGTAGGGTGCAGTGTTGCAGAGTAGAGTACTGTAGAGCGCAGTGGTGTAGAGAAGACAGTGGCATAGAGTCCAGTGGCATAGAGTGGTGCAGACTAAAGTGATGTAGAGTGAAATGGTGTAGAGTGCATTGCGATGAGTTCATTGGTGTAGAGTGCATTGAAGGTAGAGTGCAGTAGAGTGGTGCAGAGTAGAGTGCAGTGTTACTGAGTTCAGGGGCTCAGTAGAGTGGTGTAGAGTTCAGTGGTGGAGAGTGAAGTGTTGCAGAGTAGAGTGTCGTAGAGCGTAGTGGTGTAGAGAAGAGTGGCATAGAGTGCAGAGGCATAGAGTGTTGCAGAGTAGAGTATAGTGGCGTGCAGTGTTGTGACACATAGCAGATTGGTGCTGAGTGCAGTGTATTGGTTTTCAGTAAAGAAGTGTAGAGTGCATTGCATTGAGTGCAGTGGTGTAGAGTGCAGCAGCATAGAATAGAGGGGCATGGACTGCAGTGGAGCAGGGTAGAGTGCAATGGTGTATAGTGGAATTGAGCACAGTGGAATAGTTTGGTGTAGAGTGCAGTGGCGTAGAGTGCAATGTCATAGAGTGCAGTAGTGCAGAGTAGAATATAGTGGAGAAGAGTGGATTAGCATTGAATGTAGTGGTGTAGAGTGGGGCATTGCAGAATAGAGTGGAGTAGAGTGTAGTGGTGTACAGTGCCTTGGCGTAGAATGCAGTAGAGTGGCGTACAGTAATGGGTGAAGAGTAAAGTGCAGCGGCATAGAGTGCAGTGGTGCAGAGAAGTGCGACATAGAGTTCAGTGGCAGAGTGTAGTGTTGCAGAGTAGTGTGGCATAGACTGAAGTAGTGTAGAATGAAGTGGTGTTTTGGGGACACCTACCTTGCTTACTGTTGTTGTGGGGGAGACTTGCTGTGAGTCCAGGAGGAGGGGGTTGGATGCTGCCAGCTTGCTTTTCAGTGCACAGAGACCCATGGGTGCTGGACCTGATAGCACGTAAGACCTTATTAAGTGAACTTATAAGGGGAAGCGTATGGGCCGATGGACCTTTTGACTGCGCTCCGAGTAGTTCCCACCATGTAACCCCATACTGATACAAATTAATAGCAATAACAATCAATGACATCAATAATCAATAGGAGTCAGTAATTTCCACACACCATGACCTCAAGGCCATGAACAACCACACATTTATGTAAAAGTTAGAATGTTTATTTCCCTATATTAACAATGCTAAGGTCACGTAACTTAGTCTCAAAATCAAATGATAAACATACAGAAACAATACTGGCTGCCCAAAGCGCCTAAAGAATCGCAATCTAATCAAAGCTTGGGCCACTACACATTCTAAGGTTACTGTTCAAATTAATAGCAAGAATAGATGCACAAATGAAATGATATACATTTAGATTCAGCAAGAAAAAGACATCAAATGTTATTACATGTAGCGAACATCGTCAGTGAATACCCTAACTAACATCAGATTAGAAAAGCATGTTTGGACTTCCTGCAAAACAATTTAGTCAACACAAATTTGGAAAAAAATCTAACTATGGCTCTATCAAAAGTAGCGGTTGTTACCTAGGTACAAAAGCAGATAGACATGACTATCAGTAACATCGTCTTATACCTGGCCTCAGTATGGTTCAGCAAGCTGTGACGGTCTTTGTCAATTGGACATCAGTTCGGTCAGCAAGGCATCAGAGTTCAGCATTAAAGTTCAGGAAAAGCAAAGTCTCTCCATGCAGTTCAGAAAAGAATAATAACTAAACGCTCAAGACAGTTAAGAAGAATATCGTGGAAGGGCCTCTCTCCTCTCAGTGCAGTCTGGCTAAGTTAGAGTCCCTAAAAACGACTTCTCATATCGTCATTGGTCAAAGAATCGCATGTTTGCATTTAGCCCGATAAAAATAAAACCCCAAATCTACGAATTTACTAGTATACGGTTCATATGTCAATGATTAGGTCCTCTTCTCCTGTTCCCATCGTTTTGCTTGTCAGGTATCAATACTGTAGCGGTTTATACTCCAGTCAGTACATCCATTGTCTTCTCCTGGGAAGGTCATTCTTACACATACTAGGTTAGAAAATGTATAAGTACAACATTTTCTAGCAAGCAGTTCTCATCAGAAAGAATTTCAGCTACGAACACTTTGTCCGTACAGTGGAAAAACACAATTTAATTCTCTCAGCAGCTATTTTATAAGTTGCCAAAGAAATGCAACTTGACATGAGGCCGTGCAACTAGGCCCAGGACCTCGCTAAGTTAAGGCCTACGGTTCATAAAACTAATACCTAATACTTAACCCTTAATATGACATACTACTACATTAATCCAAACATGAGCTTAATATTTCACATTAATAAGCTATTAATAAGTACACTTCGTGAACATTGGCAGCCACTCAGGTACAACTTCAAATGCGTGCATTATTTTCTCTACGTTAATTCATTTTCTATGCAAATTCAACACTCAGATTACATGAATATTCATTAGTAAAATTCAGAGCTAACAGACCCCACTATGCTTGCTGTTGCTGCAGGGAGACCACACCCCTGAACACACCTGTGAGCCCAGTAGGAGGGGCTTGGTTGCTGCCAACATGCTTTCAGCACCTGTAGGCCTGCAGATGCGGGATGCCTATCTTGCTTGCTGTTGCGTGGTGGGACCACGTCTGCTAGAACACACTTGTGAGCCCAGCAGGAGGGACTTGGATGCTGCCAGCATGCTTTTCAATGCACGGAGACCCGTGGCCACAGGATGTGAGAGGGAGGAGCCTGGGCACATTCCTGGGAGAAGACTATGGCAAGAGCAGGCCTGTCTGCACCCGTACATGGCCAACCGAGGCTGAGCCTACCCGTTTAGTCATCCCATCGGGGATCCTCAGGGAACCATCCTCATTTCTGGTAGCAAGTAAGAAAGGCATTGATTTGTTTTTATACTTCCTCATTTTATTTGGTTATTCACTTCAAATGCAGGCATTTTTTTCTCTATGTTAATTAATTTCTATGCAAATTGAACACTCAGAATACATGAATATTCATTAGTAAAATTCAGCATTAACAATCCCTCCTCGGATGAATAAATGTGTCATCACACTTAAATCTCCCCACACAAATGTTCTGCTTCAGCTAAAGTTTTGTCATTTCTATCCCTTTTAATCTTCGTTCCGTCTTCAAATTTTCTCTTATCAAATGTTCCCTTCATTTTTCATTTTCTTCATATTAATCATCCTACACAATTTGCATATTCCCCATGCTCCAATTATGCAAATCACAATAATCAATATTCCTTGTATTATTGTGAATATTATCCGTTTCCCAAGGTTGTTGAGCCAATTCCCACTGAAGCAAATTCTTTGCCAATTTTCTCCCAGACATGTGGTTCTTTCAACTCTTTCAAATCAGCACTTTCAGTAGCCAGATTAGTAAATAGGGGCCAGATGTGGCAAAGGGTTTGCGCCTCGCAAACGGCGAAAAACGCCGTTTGCGAGGCGCAAAAGCCCCTCTGCAATGCAAAAATGCATTTTGCGAGTCGGATCCGACTCGCAAAATGCATTACCGACTCGCAAATAGGAAGGGGTGTTCCCTTCCTATTTGCGACTCGCAATGCTATTCAATTTCATTTGCGACCGCAAAAGCGGTCGCAAATGAAATCGCAGTTACCATCCACTTGAAGTGGATGGTAACCCAGTCGCAAACGGGGAGGGATCCCCATGGAACCCCTTCCCCTTTGTGAATGGAAAAAAAATGAAACTAAAGGTTTCGTTTTTTTTTCCAAGTGCAGCTTGTTTTCCTTTAAGGAAAACGGGCTGCAGATGGAAAAAATAAACTGCTGTATTAAAAAGCAGTCACGGACATGGTGGTCTGCTGACTATAGCAGGCCACCATCCCCATGAGTGCCCATACTCGCAATGGGGTCGCAAACTGCGACCCACCTCATTAATATTAATGAGGTGGGTCTTTGCGCCCCCATTGCGAGTTGCAGAAGGTGTCTGAGACACCTTTCTGCATAGCAAATTGCGACTTGCAATTTGCGAGTCGCAGGGACTCGCAAATTGCAAGTCGCAATTTGCTTTGTTGCTACTTCTGGCCCTAAGCTTCTAATTTCTTTACTGTTATCAGGAATATACGAGCAGCAATGCCTCAAACTAAGCATTTTGCAAACTCCGCCATCTTTTGCTAAAAGAATGTCTAAGGCAAGGTGGTTCTGAAATGTCATAGATTTTACTGCAGCCATTTCTGTATCTATTAGGATCATGGCTCCTAAAAGAATTGTCAACATGTTATCCACAATAGTAGACAACTTTGAAATCTTTATCGAATTCAGAACAACTCCCACTGAAGGAATCATTGCTCCTAATATATCTCCCACTATATCATCAGGAGACTCTCTCTTTTGTTTAATGTGATATAATTCAGTCATTTTCGGTAATCTTTTCAAGTCATCAAGTTGAAATATCTTTGGGAAAACTATCCCCAAGTAACATGTGCCATACCATCCTCTTGGAAGACGGTAATAAGCAATACGTTCACAGATGTAATATATACCAGGAATCGCTGGATCCTGTCCATTCAACATAAATGTCCATTTACTCTGAAACAAAAACATATGCTTACATTCACTCGTTCCCACAAATAAAGTGTCAGGGCTAGATTTAGGTCTATCTACACAAAGCTTTCCTACATGTTGCACATCTAAAGTTAATTTTTACTTCACTATAAGCATAATCATTTCTAAAAGTTCTTTTCTCTAAGTCCTTTTCTAACTTCTCCTTTAATGCCTTTCTCCTGTCATCTGTCTGATCTAAGAAGCTCTTAAGCAAGCATGTCAGGTTATTCTTGTGCGCATAGGCTGTGCCAAAATTTGATGTAGGCTCAAAGAAACCTCTCACTATTACTATGTCATTGTCCTTAGCTACTCTACTCAGGTATCTAATTATGGGGACAAACGAAAACACAACATCATGGTTGGAATAGAAATCCTGAATGTACTCCTGGCTATAGAACCTCGTTAGTAATAGACTACAACTTATCCAATAAGTGAGGGACAAACTATGATAGGGTAACTCCTTCAACTGATGAAGCAATCTGCGTACACACATAACAAATTCCTCGCATTTATCATCTCAACATAATCTCTCAATAAGCGATAGAAGACATTAGAAGAAAGTTCCCCTTGTGCATTGTCTACATGCAGATACTCATCTAACCTAAACTTCTCTATCTCTGTTAATGCAGTAGTTGTCTCTAAAGCTGAAGTATGGTTGGCTTTACTCTTATCAAGAACAGTCATACCCACAATCAACATCAAACACAATATGACACACAATTGCCAAACCAATACTCATGTATTTACTGCACCTGTTCTTCCTACCCTGCTGGCTATTGTTACTCATGACTTATAATGCATCAGAAAGTAGAAGAGAAAAATTTAGGAACTATGCAGCAAAATCAAAAACAAAAATCTTCACTCTTCTTTCAGCAGTTATTTACAGCTTTCAGTCTCACTTCCAGGATCTTTTGTCAAAAATCGGTTCCGCAGCTTGTCAAATCAGGTTTTCTTTTGAAATCAGATTTTTAAAAGTATTTTCCGGTCACTTTCAACAGTCTCTTTTCCTTTGTACCTCTTTTCACTTTGTCTCAACAGTTCAGTTCATTAGCTTCCTTCAAGTGTCAAATATTGACCTGGAATGTCTCGATCAAAACAAAAAGGCAAAAATTCTGTTTGCCATTTACTTGTTGTTGCAAATGCCGTATCAGGACCAGTGTACCTTCGATTTGCTATTCTCTTTCTTTTAAACTTTCAATCTACATTCAATTCTCCTTCACTCAGATCTTCTTTCCTTGTTGTATCTACTTCTTCCTTGATTGTTGTCACAACAAATGCTTCCCTTCTCTTTGCTTGTGACTCCGGCAACTTGCCTCCTTTCAGTGAACCCATGGTCAATGCTCTTTTCAGTGTTGAACTTGAAACTTCTTCACGCTCTGTAGGATTTTGTCTTGATGGACCTGCGACTGGTCCAGGAGGAGTCTACCACATTGGCTTTGATCCGCCTCAACTCCTTCCCCCTCGGTGTCTGGTGTTTGCTCTGTTTGTCTCTAAAAATCGCCTAAGTCTGGGTGAGCCCTCCTCTGACTAGACTCTTGCTGCCTCAATTGAGATTGGCTTCCTGTCACTCTCCTGGAGGTGTTCTCCTTCGTCTCTCACAAGAATGACTGAACCTTTCTCAACATGCTTAGATCCGGTTTCAGTCCCTCTTTCTTCTCTTTCCGGCTCTGAGTCTTTTCTGGTCATTGTTGGTACTCTCAATAACTCCTCTTCATTGTCAAAAGGACATGTCACTTTTCACCTATGGCTGGCATGGATCTAGTTCAGAACTCCAGCACACTTCACAGCTGTGGTAGTGATCAGAACTACCTGGAAAGGGGCTTTCCACTGAGGTTCCAAACATGCCTTCCTTACGTGTTTTCAGACCTCTACCCAGTCACTAGCTCTCAGGTTGTGTCCTTGATCTTGGGATGGTTGCAGTGTGGTGGCTTCCACCTGCTGAGAGAAAGAGCGAACCACATCAGCCAGACCTTTGCAGTAGTCCAACACTATATCATCTGTTATGTTCACAAGAGCATTTGCAGGAACTGCTGGAAACCTCATTGCTCTGCCCATGAGGATCTCATGAGGTGACAATCCTATCTTCCTGTTGGGTGTGTTTCTCATTGTCATCAGAACTAACTGCAGTGGTTCAGGCCATTTCAGATTCGTGGACACCCACATTTTTGCCATTCTTGATTTCAAGGTACCATTTATCTGTTCCACTAGTCCTGATGCTTCAGGGCGGTAACTACAATGCAACTTCTGCTCAATGTTTAAGGCTGCACATAGTAATTTTACTACTTCATTGTTGAAGTGACTTCCTCTATCTGATTCTAAAGAGATCAGAAACCCAAAACGTGGTATCAGAGGCTGTCATTTCTTCGTGTAGGGTAAGCTTCAATGCAATGGCTAAAGATGCAGACAATCACCAACACACATCTCAATCTTCCATACACAGGCATCTCAATAAAATCCATCTGCATTCTGCTGAATGGACCTCCTGCTCTTCCAATGTGGCTCAAATTGACCACTGTCTCTTTTCCCACGTTCATTTGTTGACAAATGACAAAACAATGTATAGGATTCTGTAAATAGGCCATTAAGTCTTATTCTTCTCTTGTCACTATGTTGTACATTCAAAGACAGAGGTCAAATCTTCCAGGCAGCTTAGTGTTTACTTTACTTTCTCTGACTTCAAAGTGAGAGGATTTATGTGGCAATCATGCTGGCTACTGGGGGTGCGCTTGACAAAAGCTGTACGATGTTATTTTTTTTCTAGCACCCAACAAAATTTAAATGTCTGTAAATGAACTGTCCAGATATTTAAAAATATATCAGACTTAGAAAAGCACAAATGAAGCACATTTCTGGTAATTCTGAAGTGTGGTGGAAACAAATATTTTAATACGATAAAAACAATTAACAAAACAATTAAATACACCAAGTGATGACATTTCCACACATAAATGTTTGAGTGCAGTATACTGTTATGAGTAAAACTGTGCAAATGAACTGGTTATTTCAATTAAAGATGTGTTGTCTGTAGTTACAGACAACTCCAAGTCTTCCTTGGGAGCACATTCTTTATACTTTATTACAGGTCTACCAGTGGTTCAACAACATTCAGTAATCCTGGTGGTAGTAGGTAGTCTCACCAAATATGGACATTTCATTGCCTGTAAGAAATTGCCCACCTCCAGTGAACTGGCAATTATTTTACTGAATAGAGTGGTTCGTTATCATGGACTGCCAAAAATGATCCTCTCTGATCAAGGGTCGCAATTTGCCTCCAATTTCTGGAAGACATGGTGTAAAACACTCCAAGTGACATCTACGCTATCTACTAGCCACCATCCTCAAACAGATGGTCAAACTGAGAGACTAAATCAGACTTTGAAGCAATACCTGCATGCTTATGCTGAAAAAGCACTTCATTCTTGGACATCAATGCTCTGGTTAGCTGAGTTAGCCTACAATAACTCATTCCACACTTCTACTGGCGTTACACCTTTTTTTTGGCTTGTTTGGCTATCATCCTGACACCTTGCCCATCACAATCCCTCAAGAAAGTTCTCTTACTCCAGCTGTGCCAGAAACCATTCAACATCTGCATCAGACCCAGAAATTGATTCAACAGCATTTAGAAAAGGCCAAACAAAAATACAAAAAGCATTATGACAAGAAACATTGTGAGGGACCGCAGTATCAACCAGGTGATAATGTGTGGCTTTCCACAAAACAGATAGACTTCAAGAAGAAGCACATGTTCAGCCCCAAATTCATAGGTCCTTACACTGTCCCTCAGCAAATCAATCCTGTGACCTTTAAACTGCAATTGCCAAGATCATTACGGATTCATCCAGTGTTCCACACTTCCCTCTTGAAAAAGGCAGTCCAGAAGGTCCACCCTCATCCAGTTCCAGTTCTAGTACAGGGGGAAGTAGAATACGAAGTCAAGAAAGTGTTGGATTCTAAACTGAGAGGGCATAATCTATGGTACTTAATCTTATGGAAAGGTTATGGCCCTGAAAGTAACTCATGGGTTTCTGCCTCTGATATCCATGCTCCAGTACCTGTGAGGCGTTTTCATCGTCTCAATCCAGACAAACCAGGCCCTAGAGCGCGTCTGGGAGAGGGGAGTACTGTCAACATCAGGGCAGTGCGCGCTCTACGGGCGACTAGAATGCAAAAACCTAACAATTTCAAGCTAACATAATTTATGCATTGTGCTGATATGATGTTGTTTAACCTTTTGCATTGCAGAGTTTAATCCTGAAGACTTATGTTCAGCATGCATATAAATACTGTTCACATGCAATATACTGCTGCAGGCTTTCAGACTGTGTCAGGGTGTGGTCCCCTTCCAGGGCCTTCTAAAAGCTTTCCCTGCAGCATGCCTGGGTGTGGTTGGTGGGCTGGGCTAAGACTCTATAAAAGGGAGCCAGCCCAGCTCCACGTGCTCACTATTCAGAGGTCCCGGTGCAGGGCAGCAGCAACTTCCTGAGCTCCTGTTCCGGAGGCCTACTTTGATCTTCTAGGCCTTTGCCCTTCATTTACATTGGTGTTCCTTGATCAGGGCGGTAAGACGGAGGTCGGGCTGGGCCCCTGATCCCGAGAAGGCATCCGAGTTCTTGGGCTTAATTTTCATGTTGAGAGATTTTACCTTGTGTGTGTGTGAATGTGCTCTGGGTTTTTCTGGCATTTACATGTTAATATTCGAATCGACAAGACGCGCGATTCGTTCCTCGTGCTTTAACCCTTGATATTCATTGTGCGCTACCATTTCTTGGCAGTTACATGGTGGCATTCGAATTGGCAAGACGCGCAATTTGTTCCTCGTGCTTTAACCCTTGATATTCATTGTGCGCTACCATTTCTTGGCAGTTACATGGTGGCATTCGAATCGGCAAGACGCGCGATTTGTTCCTCATGCTTTAACCCTTGATATTCATTGTGCGCTACCATTTCTTGGCAGTTCCATGGTGGCATTTGAATCGGCAAGACGCGCAATTAATTTCTTGTGTGTAATTCATGTTATTCATTGTACGCTACCATATCCTGACATTCATATGGTGACATTCGAATTGGCAAGAGGCGTGATTCTTTTCCGGTGCCTAGATTCATGTTATTCCTTGTACGCTACCATTTCTTGTCATTTATAAGGTAGTTTTCGAATCTGCAAGTCGCGCAATTCCTTTTCTTGTGTCTAATTCATGATATTCATTGTGTGTTACCATTTCATTACATTTATTGGCTGACATTCGAATCAGCAGAACGCACAATTCATTACTTGTGTTGAACTCATGCTATTCAGCGAGCGTTACTATTTCATGGCATTTACTTGGGGGTGCTCGAATCAGCAATACACGCGATTCATTTCTTGTGTTTAAAATCTCGGTGTTCATTATGCGCTACCACTTCATGGCATTTACTTGGTGGCTTTTGAGTCGGCAAGACGCGTGATTTATTTCTCGAGTCTAACTTATGTTAATCATGGTGCACAATCATTCCATGGTATTTACAACCTTTGTGAAAATCTGCAAAGTGCGCAATTCATGTTCCGGCAATTTTGAGAAAACAAAAATACTAGAGTTCTAGATGTGATGTTGTATGTACATAATACGTTCCTCAAACACGATTCATATGATGGTTTAGAAATCATTCAGATTATTTCCTGACCCTCATGCAAAAGATAATACTTGAATTTGAAAGTTGCATTTAACCTTTCTTGATTCCCTCACAGGTATCCAGTCATCTTGAAGCCTAGTTATTTAAGTCTATGCTTAGGTTGTCCATGTTTTCAGAATGACAATGCTTAGAGTCATAGTTTAGAACTGATTAATATGATATACTCTTGATATTGTGTGTTTTAACCTTTTTGCTTCCTGCAGGTCTCCTTCCCAGCTGTTCCCTTCCTAATCCCCTTTTCCCCACTTGGACTCTCTTAGACTCTGTGACAATTCTAATCAGAGTATTGGAGCTGTCTTGTGGTGGAAGTGTTGGGAACATGCACAGACCCCGAGGATCTGGTGACTCCGACAGTTAGTCACTATTTTAATCTTACCTGGTGCAATGATGCCTATAATACCTAGATTATCCTTTATTGGAAAAGGCATGAAGCATAGACAGAACTGGACTATCCCAATGTCTATCATTCAAACATAACTGTATGTTATAAAATCACTTGAAAGGCATCCCACCAAAAACAGAAATCCTCATCTGTGGTTTAAAGACAGCATATGAACCAAACCACAGCCCACCCATAGATGGTTTCACTTCCCCCAACCACCTCAAAGGAAGTAAAGTATATGGGTACGATTATGGCCTACAAACATTTTCTTTAAAGTCAGGAAAGCAATGTGACTAAACATGTTTTGAATACTATAAGAATATTACAGCATATCTTTCCACACCTGAGGTTCCCCCACTAGGTCCAGTCCTCAATAACCCTTGCCCAGCAATTTCTTGATTATGCCAATGGGCTCTACCTTAGAGCCATGGCGTGTGTATCAACAAATGTAAACAAATTCAGACCACCACTGTGAGACAAATTCTAAGCTTGAACTAATACAACATAATTACTGTTCACCGAATGCAACCATTCCACTGCTGCCTTGAAGGTCCTGCACACGCTCCTTGATGCAAGACGTATGGCTTTCTATGTGCTCTGCTCTGTATTCCACTGGACAATTCGTAATAATGGTCTAACTTTCCTACTGTCCAAACTCAGACTCTACACCCAAAGGAGAAACCTACTCATGATCATTCCATTTTTAAAAGGAACCCAGAAAGGCAGAACCCCAAGACAGGGTAGCTAGTGAATTGCCCATCCAAGAAAATAAAGATGACTGGAAGCTACAAAGATTTCATTATTTCATAGACTGGGATTTCAAAATGTGATCTTATCATTTACACCCTTTCACCATGACCTCAACAAATTCTATGACATGAGTGCCACAGTGTCATAAAGGTTCTTATCTGAACAATGCGCATGGTACAAACATACGACAATGATAGGGTGAAAATCAACCAGCACCAATTCTGCTCAACAACTTGAATAGTTACTGAACTGACCAGCCGTAAACACTGTGGGTATCACAAAGGGTAGGAAAGCCCTATATACACAGTAATACAATATAACGAGATACAGCCGCTGCAGCATCAGTCTCCCATTCTAACATGACCCTTGATAATTTTAAGGGCACAGGGGTCTGGACACCTAAAAGCATTAGCAATTCTTCTCTTGACATCATTGCCTCAGTTAAAGTGCTATCTCATATCAAGATTCCAACACACTGCAAAGACTGCAACTCGCCTAGTTATCTCTGCCTTATTTTGCCTGACCTGCCAAGATCCACTTCTGGGTTTGTCTCATACCTAGCATTTTCTATGCCGAATAGTTACCTTGGGAGCCTACACAAAAACAACCAAAACCATCTATGATAGTTCAATTACTTAGCCAAACCTTGACTTTTCTCCTTTCTACTACCCCTTCTGACCTCAACACAGTTCTCTCCACAATGAACAGTGTTCCTCATACATAGACCCTTTTGTACTTAAGAAGGGTCAAACCTCTTGTTTGGATGCATAGAAGGAAAAGGTCTTCTGTCTTGCTTTTTCTTTTTTAAGCTCATAGTTACCAGTCCGATGGTGTCCTAGCTTTGGGTGTGCTGAGAGCTACCAGAGATTGTGAACTTTTCTGCAGCATAGCAGAGGTTCTGGTTATGGTGGATATGTTAATGATGCACTTGCTTAGAAGGTGGTGTGGATGGGCAAGGGCATCCATTGGAGTTCCACCATGATGGGGGATGTGATAATATTTCTTCAGGCCCTCGATGGGAGGTGCTGTAGCGTGGAGGATGCTCCTATGGGCATCCAATGCGAAGGCTATGAGGCAATGGTGCTTGATTTTACCACACTCAGGTTTAAGAGAGCAAGGGCTTAAGCAGTAGTTCTAAAGTCACTTTCTGAAAGAAATGGGTTCACTTTCTTTAAAAGAGAGAGCTGGTACCAGGACATTGTTGTTTTCTGACAATGTTTTATTGAAGATGAGGCTGGTGTCCAGGGTGAATCCAAGTGCCCTACCATTTTCTAGTTTGGGTTCGAAGCCATTAAGTTGCTTGTTCTTGCCAAATAACAGGAATTCAGTCTTGGTGGGGTTGAGCTTCAGATAGGTGCCTGATGAGGTAGAATCAAGGTTTGCGGCACTGAATGTGTGGAGTAGAGAAGACTTTCAGGTAGAGCTGTGTACTGTTAGCATATTGTTAGGTATTTAGCAGGACATCATTTTATAACTTAGGTTTCTTTAGGAGCGGGGTATATGGCCTGTCTTGAGAGCTTCTGGGAAGATACCTTGAGTAAGTGAGGTATTAAGAAATGTGAGTAGGGATTAGAGCGGTTCCCCAGAAAGACCGTTAATGAAGAACAAGGGTCATCATCTTCATAGGAAGTGGCTTTGAAGTAGTTGAGTATGGTCTGCAAAATACAGGGATTTGAAGGGTAATCCTCGTGTGATTCTAGGAGAAGGCATGGATGTAAAAGGACTTGGTGTTAGAATGTGTTGCTTGATTGTCTGTATTTTCTTACTGACAAAGAGGTTGATCACATTGGATTTGTCTGTTGAGAGTGGGATAGGAGAGCCGAGCAGAGGTTTAAGCAGTGCCTGATTGTCTTGAATAGAATTCTGCTCTATTGATGGCTTCATTGATGGTGGTGCTATAGTATTTTACATTGCCTGATGTCATAAACTGTCTGCATATAGAGATTTCAGTATTATGAGGTCATTGGATGTTCTGTTTTTTCCATTTCCGGTCTGTGGATGACGACTTTATTGTCCGCAAAGTTGAGTAACAAGGTGCCGAAGATTTTGGCTTGTAATTGAATGTTTTAGCTGGTACTTGTATGTTCACATAATTTTCTACAAAGAAGTTGAAGTCATTTAGAATGGTGCTGGCATCAGACTACAAGTTTGCAAGGGAAGATATGAGTTCAAGCATTAGGTAGTTGAAAGAGAATTCTTTGAAAGATCAGAATGTTTGGTGTTCACTTTTAGATTGACCTCAGACTTGTCATAAATGTAAATGTCTAATTTGTGATCCTCAAAATAACATGCAGGACCTCTAAAAAATAACCTGCTATCAGCAGAGTTAATTACAACTTAGAAACCAATCCCAAGGATCAGAGCAAAAGTAAACAACTATTTTAAGTTGTCCGAGCCTGCTCCAACCACCATCCACAGAACCCTATTCACTATTTGTTGCAGAAATCAATTTATATTAATGAATATTTAGTTGACAAAAATAACACAATCAGAATCAAATGTGACAACTCCCCATCCATGCTGTAAACCCTGCTATACTTCTATTGCCTACCTAGCATTTCTTCAAAGTATTCACAAAACAGTCCTTGACTACCATCCTACACGCTCTATAGGCAATCTTTCATGATGGCCACCTCAGCCAATCATCAGTGATTCAATGCGTTCGTTTTGAGACCCTTTCACCAATCATGAACGTCATAAGCACCTCCTTTCTCAGAGGTAGCTCCCTCTCATCCTTGAGATCCTGCTTAAAAAAGCCAACGTAAACTTAGATGAACTCTGCCATCACACACTTTCCTTTCTAAAGGAAATTCCTACACATGCAGTTGCTAATCAACTTAAAGAGCTAGTTGATCTTTACAACCCCTCAATCTTATGAATGGGGCTATTTTCCCACAGTGGTAGGGAGACTGCCATCATGCAGGCAGTAGATGGCATTCTATCAGCCACTGTTTATGGTAGTGCATCTCTCCTGGTCTTGTTGGACTTGACAGCTGCCTTTCAGATGGTCCACTACCAGGTCTTTCATGAAACTCTACATGTACCATTGGCATCAAAACACTGTTTTAAATTTGATTACCTTATTTCCAACTTACAAAAAGCAATTTGAACAGACAAAATCCTCCACATCCACCAATTACTGCCACGTGATGAGTTCCACAGGGATCTGTTCCTGCTCCAATAATGGACTGCAACTCTGCCAAGATCACATTACAATTCACCTTTATACTGTTATGGACCAGATGTACAAAAATGCAATTTTGCATTTCCTAAATAGCAACTTCATAGAAATTGCTATTCAAGAAATGCAAAATGTATGTACAGAGATACCGATTTTCTAATATTTTAGGAAATCGGTATTAAGAAATTCCCATTGCATGTTAGTTAATGGGCCAGTTTTGCATTTCCTAAATCGCTATTTAAGAAATGCAAACCAAGGATGTCAAAGGGCAAAAGGCCCCCCCTTAGTGCACCCCAGAAAAAGGGGTGCCACTGTAGAGCACACATATGCCTAAGGGCATGTGCTTGCTTTCTTGCAATTAAAAAAAACACCTTGGGGTGCATTTTTTTAAATTGCACCTGCTTACCACCAACTTCAGGTCTGTGGCAATTGCATCTCCTAAATGTCTAAGTCGCATTTAGGAAATGCTTGTACATCAGAATAGCAATCGCAAATAGAAAATCCCTGTTTGCAATTTCCTATTCTGAGAATCGCAAATTGTGATTTCTACAAGTTAGAAATCGCAATTTGTGATTTCTTTAAGGCCTTTGGGCCAGATGTATCAAAAAGGTGGTTTGTGGTTTCCTAATAGTGAATCCTTGCAAATTTGCTATTAGGAGATTGCAAACTGGGATGCACAACAGTGTGTTCAACACTGTTTGTGATTCCCAAATGGGTCACAAGAGACCTGCCTTGTTAATATTCATGAGGCAGGTCACAGTTTGTGACCCATTTGGGAATGGCAATCGCAGGGATGGTGATCTACTGGGGACAGCAGACCACCATGTCTGTGATTGTTTTTAAATAAAGCAATCTTTTTTTTTTTTAATGCAGCCCGTTTTTAAAGAAAAACGGTATGCTTTTAAAAAAGAAAAATGAAAAGTTTTCTTTTCATTTTTTAAGAGTAGGCAGTGGTCTGTGGGGGCCACTGCCTGCTCTTAAAAATGTTTTCGCTTCCATTCTTAAAAGGGTAGGGGTTCCCTGGGACCCCTTCCCATTTGCAAATGGGTTACCACCAAGTTGAGCTTGGTGGTAACTGAGAATGTTTTGCAACCGCATTTATGGTTGCAAAACATTCCTACATGTCAGTGCGATTTTGTATTAGGAAGGGATGCCCTAAACACGCCCCTTCCTAATACCAAAAAAGTTCCTTCCTCATACCTAAACAAGTTGCTGAGTTGCATTTTGCTTTGGTACATTGAAAAAAGCATTTTTCCGGTGCAACCGGATTTTTTTCTTCGTATATCTGGCCCTTTGTACATAAGAAAAGGCATTTTTGCATTTCGTACTTGCCCGAAATACCGATTCGGACTGTTAAGAAATGAAAAAGGGCTTTGTACATCTGGCCCTATATGTAAATAAGCAAAGGATGAAAGGGGGAGGAGACATATTGCTTCATATTAGTGAGCCACTATTGTATAAGGGGTTTGGTGGTGGTTCCTCAGTGAGGGCAAACGCAGTCTTTATGTGGTTGATTTACAGAAAAGTAATCTATGTTTGTATACAGTCCATGTCAGAGAGAGAAAGAGAGGGAAGGTGTCAGGCAAAAGAGGCTAACAAAAGATAGCAAGAGAGGAAACTCACGAGTGAGCTTGTTTTCACACCTATGGAACAATATTTAGGCCGCTATATTTATGTCAGCCAAAATTTTTGTTAAGGATATTTTTGGCATAGAACCCAAGAGATGGTGAGCCTTAGAAAGGGGGAGAGAAGGGACAGAAAGGGAAGCAAGGTGGAACAATGGGAGGGCCATTAAGTAAAAGGAAAAAGAGGGACAACCTGACTATTAAATTAAAAAAGACAGACAGTGAGACTGGGAGAAAGGAAAAAGAAAGACAGAGATCAGGGGAATGCAGTCTTGGTGCTCATGTTTTTAGTTTCCTTAATTTAACTCCTAACATTCACATTTTTATAGTTAAGGAAAAGAAACGGCTCCTTACCATAAGCTTTCCATTTGCGGAATAATAATTGATAAAATTGTATGTTGAAAAATGTCGAGTTGGTATGTAGAAAACATAAACACATGTTTGATGCTGGATATACAATACTGTAGCCAAAGTGGGCAAGTGCTGCAAACTTCAAACAGGAAACAGATGCACGTTATTTACAAGCATGAAAGTGATGACAACTGCACTGGGCTGTAGACAAGAAATCAATTGTTAGTGTGGGTACGATTCACCGGCTAGTCTTTCTTGGCTTCAGTGGGTGTTTAGTGTTTGTTTCAGAAGGCATCGTATTGCTGTCATATTTTTATATGAAAAAATTACGGGATTTCAATTATACAATTCTTAACTTTAACTACCCAGAAAATGAACCGTTTTAAAGGTAATTTTCTAGAAATTGGTGAAACCTTCATGCTCAGAAATTGTATCGTGGTTTGCTCTACTTAGAATCGAAGACAACTAAATAAAAAAGGCCCATCTGAACAAATGTTGAGATTTCTGGTATGCGGGACTAGATGAGAACATAATCATGGTGATTGTTATTTGCCATTGTTGTAACACACCATCTGCCATTGGTAGACTCCAGACTGTCCAGAATGCAGCAGATTACACAATCTTTCACTCCGGGCCCACATCACACCCCACCTAAGAGAACCCCACTGGCTCCTGATACACATACACGCACATTTCAAGCTCCTCACCCACACCTACAAAGCACTTCACAACACAGGCCCTGAATACTTCAACAGCCATGTACATTCGCATCATCCCTCCAGGCACCGCCCTCTGCCGGACTCTCACTAGCACACACCCCACTCATACACAAAAGCAGATCAGGAGGTCTTGCCTTCTCATACACTACTCTTACAGCCTGGGACGGCCTCCCATAACACATTAGAGCCTCTTACTCTCTTCTTTAATTCTACATGAAGCTGAAGACCTGGCTCTTTATGTAGGCCCTCCCGAGGCTAACCTCATATACTCATATGCTACTGCACCAGGATACTCTCACAAATAATTAGTGATATAAAAATAATGGAAACATAACATACATGCACTTTTCGGTAGTACAGGGGTCACTATTAAGATGGGTTTGAGATCTCCAATGCAGATTTAAGTCTAATTGGGTTTGTGGAGATGTGTGGTGAGTGGAGTGAGACGTCATATATCTCTGTTAGATGGATGTGTCAGCATTAAATGATTAATGTGTGAGGCCACCGTTTGTACCTTGTTGCTCATGAGAGTTGTGTTGTTATTTATGTACATTACTCTGCGGATGTAAGTGTACAGTAGACAACTGGTGTAAGAAGCGCTACAGAAGCCTTTGCTGCCAGTTAGTTGCATGTTGAGCTGTATTGGATGTGTTTTCAGAGTTCTGCTGACTGTCAGTATATGGTTCACTTTGATGAGCAGTGCTGCTGTGAGTACGGGGGAACCCAACTCCATAGCGTACTTGTGCGCACTTGGGATTGTGCCCAATGTTATGTCTAATGTGTACTGTTGGATGTAAGATGCATGGCCCATGATATGTTGTTAGATGATCTATTGTGACAGGAGCTGGTATCAGAGGTTTGTAGTTTGTGTGAGATTAGCAATCCTTCACTGGCTGATAGGCATGTTTTATCGTGAGAGAGCACGTTATTTGTGAGAAAATTGTGTAAACCTCTGTTCTCTGAACACCAGTGATCTATTTTTTGGGGCAGAAACAAAGAAGAGCCTGTGAGAAAAATGTGACAAGAGGGAGAACAAAGCCAGAAATATTTGAACAATATATTTTAGTCAATTTCACTCACTAGTTTCGGGAAAAAGGTGAAGACCATTTATTTGGCTAGGCAAGTATTTTTTAGGATTAGTTCCAAGAGAACCCGAAGGTAGTGGATATTTAATAATGCTTTCAGTCAGTAAATCTTTCTGAAAGAAAATGAACACAGGTCCCACAAGTGGCATGAAAATTTAGTCTGACTGATCATTGTGCTTGGTAGGTGGGAGACCTCTTAAAACCATTGTTTCTACTTTCATGCTGGTAGGCTTAGAGGGAGGGGTTCCTATCATTGGATGCACAGTAACGTAACTTTGTAATGTACCACTGCACAAGGGAGGCCCCCTAAATTCATAGAATCTAGTGACTGATCAAGAGTATGCCCGAGACTTCACCCCAGTTACAAGAGTTTCACTGCTGCTGATTCCAGCAGTCTTTGCCTTGGGTGTGTCGTGGATTCATTTTGCACTCTGCTTGGGCACGCATATTTTAGCTTAGTTTAGGCCTGCGGCCTGTGCCCTTTTACCTGCATAAGTGCTCTGATTTCATTCATTCCATTTTTTCATTTTTAGCTAGTCTACTTTCAGGGGGGATGTTTTTATTTTCTAATCAGCTGTAACTCTGTGGTTCTGTGAAAACATTGTTATCTGTGCATGAAATTTCACCATGTACCCCTGTCCAAGGTTGATGAGTCAGAGTACATGGTAATTCAGATAACAATTGTCACCACAAGAGTTTGCAATCAGTGCACCACTTAGGTACTTGCCCTGTCAGGCCTTTTCATGGAACGAAAATATGTTTTCTTATAAAAAACACTGTGTAGGCCAAGGGACAATAGGGAGGTCATTCCAGCCAGGATTCCATCCATGCTGCGTGCCATTTCATTGCTGGCCTCGGCCCTGTCTCTGCAGCCAACCCAGGAGACAACAGGAAGACCCCTTTCCTTCAGGTAATGGCTTGGTGCTCCTCCAATGGACTAAGTACTGACAGATTGGGCTGTCACTGGTATGCTCTCGCTTAGGAGTTAGGGATTAGGTATAATTCAACAGTTGAGACTGTTTATTTTATTCTCACTTGTCACCACCATTCTAATACTGTTATGCCTTTTTGCCCTAATAATTGCAGTACAAATATTTTATCATAGATTGCAGTCTTTTCAATAATATATTGAAGACCATTCTGCATCTCTTTCTTGCCTGTGTGTGTGTATGAGATCTCTGCTAATGAGAGAAAGGGGTGGGACTTGTCGACCTCAGCTTCCTGTGAGAAGTCACTGAGTGTCATGTTCAGGCTGCCACAAATCATCTTCTCTTTCAGGTTTGGGTGAGGTGTTGCTAGCTAGCCTAAAGAGTTGAGCTGACAGAAGCCAAGATGGTGAGGGATTGACTCAGTCACCCACAAATGGTGGTTCTGCCACCCCTAACCCAGCAGTCTCATTATAACAATGGGAGTCCTACAACATAGCGCCGTCAATGATGGTTAGGCACTAATTATGCAGGTCCCCCGAGTTCTCTGTCTTACACACACTAAGGTACACTAAGTACCATTTTATAGAGACTTACGTGGTCTTAGGGAAAATCCTCCTCAGCTGAATAGGGAGCACCTATCTAGGCAGTCGGTTGTACAAGCTTGAACCTTGAAAAGTTTCCCTCATTGGTGTTCCCGACTCTGATACCCATTCCTTAATATGGCCCACCAGTAAATATCAGGGAGAACTGTAGACAACCTGTTACATAGTTCATTTTAGCTAATGGCCAAACGAGGGCGGGATGTCACATTCATAGTTGAAGCTCAAGATGCTTACAGAACAGAAATATTCTATTCATGGGTCACTTTTACAGAAATAAATGCTGACTCTAACACATTTCATACATACAGAGTTGCGAATGTACCTTTACAGTACAGAGCATACCAACATTTAGAAATTCCTCTAAATTATCAAGATCATCAAGATTGGTTTAAAAAAGCCCTTCTATATATGATACAACCTGTTAGGTTAGTTTCTTTAAGCAATGAAGGTCCAGTGTGGTGATCATTGTCCTCATACACACCACATCCCAATGTGCAAGCTCTGCCAGTGCCTGAAGTACACACACAATAATCAATGAGCTAGGAGCAATATATAGATGATTTAAACAATTTGTGATGCAGACTTAACACCACCCCAGGGAGGGCTGCTCCAGCTATAAATCAATTGGCCATTACTTGGATAAATCCACAAACTGTCCATTCAAGAATGGGAAAAGCACCCACTGAGCAGGAAAATATTCCATTCTGGGTTGCACAGAAAACAAATCAGCTGGAAGCTGTGTTTTTCCACACAGGACCCCAAGATAAACATAGAATTCTCAAAATGTGCTTGCCATTCTGAATGGTTTCCTCAATGGAGGACTGCACCACTTGGGGCACAGTCTTTCGCTGCAATATTTATCAATCTCTCCCTCACCTGGAAAGTAGACTCTGCTAGCTTGGAAGTGTTGATTCAGCCTGTCTGTATCCAAGGAGATTCTTAATAGAGCAGCAGCTCCCGCCTCCCTTCCACAGGGGCCTGCTTGGGCTTGCTGATTAGCTCTCTATCTCCCAGCCAACCTGAGCCCTTCTCTAACACCTGCACCAGCCCTTTAAGTTTGTGGAGGGAACCCCAAGACAGCCACCTCCATTATGTGAATTCAACTTTTTCCCTTTAACCCTACTACAGCCCAGGGATCAAGAAATCCTAGGAGACCTAGGTAAGGAGCCCCACCTTTCTGGGAAATCTTGTTATTTGTCACAAAGTGTTTGTACTGCTACCTCTGCCTGTTTACTGTAGGCTTCCTGTGTTTCAGGCAGCTTGGCCTTTTTTAGACAGCTGTTTTTTTAGCCATGACTGTTTGAAATGTCCCTACTAGTTTGTTGCAAAAGATTGCGTTAAGCAAACCTCCCTCCCTTTTTAAGAAAAAAGGCTACATACACCTCAGTGGCTAACCAGAGTACGTTGCGGAGACTGCTTAATCTGTTTCAGTGATTTACATTGTGTTTAGAAAGTGTCTGCATCACCTGTTTTTGCCTTGAGAAAGCCAAATATCTGAGTGCGTGACAAGCAGTATTTCAGTGTTTTTCAATCTCTCCCTCAACTGGAAAGAAGACTCTGCTAGTCTGGAAGTGTGGATTCAGCCTGTCGGTATCCAAGGAGATTCTGAATAGAGCAGCAACTCCTTCCTCCCTTCCACAGGGGCTTGGGCTTTCTAATTGGCTCTCTAACTCCCAAGCAACATGAGCCCTCCTCTAACACCTGCACTGGGCCTTTAAGTTTGTGGAGGGAACCCCAAGACAGCCACCTCCATTTTGTGAGCCCAGCTTTTTCCCTGCACCCTACTACAGCCCAGTGATCAAGAAATCCTAGGAAACCTAGGTAAGGAGCCCCAGACTTTCTGGGAAATCTTGTTATTTGTCAAAAAGTGTTTGTACTGCTACCAGTGACGGTTTACTGTATGCTCCCTGTGTTTCGGGCAGCTTGGCCTATTTTAGACTGCTGATTTGTATCTGTGACTGTTTGAAATTTCCCTCCTAGTTTGTGTCAAAAGACTGCATTAAGCAACCCCCCCTTTTTAAGAATAAAAAGGCTACATACACCTCGGTGGCTAACCAGAGAGTGTTGAGGAGACTGCTTAATCTGTTTCTCTGATTTAAATTGTGTTCAGAAAGTACCTGCATCACCTGTTTTTTTCCTTGAAAAAGCCAAATATCTGAGTGCGTGATAAGCAGTATTTCAGTGTTTTTCAGTCTCTCCTTCACCTGGAAAGTAGATTCTGCTACCTTGCAAGTGTGGATTCAGCTTGTCTGTATCCAAGGAGATTCTGAATAAAGCAGCTGCTCCCTCATCCCTTCCACAGGGGCTTGGACTTCAGTTAACTTGGCCCTTGTATATGTTTCTATTGACTGTTGCATATGGTGTTGTGATTGGTTGCTGGGATTAGTATTTCTATAGGCTTGAATATCAGGGTTGGTGTTTTGATTGGTGTTAGGGTTGGGATTCCTATTGGATCATGGTTTTTATGGCTGGTGTTGTGATTGGTACTAGGGTTGGGATTCCTATTGGTTCATGATTTTAGGGTTGGTGCTGTGATTGGTAGTCAGGACTATGTGTGTGATTGGGTAATAGGGCTAGGTCTTCCATTGGCTCTAGGGTTTCGGATTAGGAATCTGATTGGTTAGGGTTAGGGCTAGGTTTCTATTGGCCAATAGGGCTATTTCAGCCTAGGGCTCAGGGCGTCTCAGCCTGGGCATTGAGGCTAAAGGCAGAGAGGACAAGAGCATTTGCCTGTTTGGGATTGGTCGGGCCTAGGGCCAGAAATGGTGCCCAATGTTTTATTTACTAGAAAGGACCTTACTTCCTACACGTCCATCAACATGTAAACACATTCTCAGCAAAGACGTCCAACTCTTGCATCTCAAACTGACCTCATACAGATTGCATTGTCTCATCAACCAAAACTAAACCCCACATACCACACCTATACACATATCCACCACATCTACAACAGTAAAACACCTTCATTCTCACAGCAAAAACGACTCTGTCCATTCCCACTAACACAACCTGCCATCGCCCTCACAACACAAAACCACATTATACATTACTTTCAGCCATCCAGATACCCACTCCCTGTTCATACAAACCAACAGCACTATCCTCTATCTGCTCCTGCCAGACCCCCTTTTATCAGTTTTGTAAACAGATTTTATTGGCGATTTCAGCATATCAAAATACAGATATAGAATGCTTTTAAACAACTTGTACTTAATCCCCTCTCCCCTTTCCCCTAACCCTGTGCCGGCACCCCTTATTTGAGCTGTATCTTTGTCGAGTGCGATCTGTATGTGTGAGTGTATTTATCTTTAGGTGTTCTAGATGAGTACTAGGTTGGTAGCCTTACTGATCTAGCTTTCCTAACTAACAATTAATTACTGGCTTCAGCGGGGGGTCTACTCCTGACTGGCGGCTACTGGCAAGGTCCCTATGGGGTCATTGAGGGTCAGCCGATCCTTATCCTTCAGGGCCTCCACCAAGCACTCCTAGGCTTGTGCTAATTCTGGCGACCCTCTGCCCTGTCTGGTATTTCGTTTTAAGACCAAGGTCTCATATTCTGTCCAGCGTTTCAGTTCCCTATTTCAACTAACCAGCCTAGGGCCAGCTGGGCATTTCCAGTTCCTCGTGATCTCCCTCTTTGCTAGTATATATGCAAGGTCGTGCAATCTACTAGAGGCCCTACGAAGGACACAATGTCCAGGTGTGCAAGGGATATCTTGATCCAGGACCTCTGCTGTGTGGGTTGTTAACTGCCTCCAGTCGGTAGTTAGGTCAGTAGGTTTGTGTATAGGAACTCTGCGGCTGCTGCTTCGCAATGTGGCACTTAGCGTCTACTACTTGAAAGTGTTCACGTAGCCACCTAGACCCTATTTAGTACATAGAAGTGTATTCATTGAAATCGGGCATTTCTAGTTATCTTTGATGCTATCTCTAATATCTGCCCCCAGGACTTTTCTGCTATTGGGATCCCCAATTGTGTCTCCTACTTTGTGTGCAGAGCCTCCAGGGAGTACAATGCTCCCGCTCGGATTGCCCCATATAGGCAGGTTACCGCCCTGAAGGTACCTTCCCTTGCTACTATGTAGTTGCTGACCCCATGAAGCCGCGGTTCCATTCTCTCTGTGTGCCAATGCTTTTGGATGGTGAGGATAATAGCACGATGTAGCAGGAAGTGGCCTTGTGGGAGGACATATTCCTGCTGGAACACCTCAAAGGGGGAAGCACCCCATCTCTGTACAAGTCTCCCAGCAGTGTATCCCCCGTGTATACCCAGGATGTGATGCCCCCCCCCAGTCTCCACTGTGGGGCACCCATAGCAGCCAAGCAGTTGGCATATCAGGAGAGTAAGGTGTACCCGTATCGGTTTTTTGAAGACATCTCTTCAAGCATTTGCGTATGACATGGACCTCGGAGGTGTCTATGTGAGTGGGTCCGGTGAACTTTAATAGCGCTCCCACCAATTGAGGAAGATGGGGGACCGTTGAAGCCAACCCACCAGTCAGCAGTCGGTGCCCCGCTATCCATTGGGTCAACCACTGTAGTTGAGCTGCCAGATAGTACGACTCGTATTCCGGGGCCGTCAGTCCCCCCTCCGTCCTTGGTCTTTTCATGGCGCCTCCCAGGCCCCCAAATGAACGCAGTGATCAGGGAGTCTAGCTCCCTGAAGACCGCAGCAGGGATCCAAATCGGCCGGACCGCAAAGTAGTATAAGAGTCTCGGCAGAGCCACCATCTAGAGGAGTGCTATTCTCCCCGCTACCTCCAAAGGGAGTCTCTTCCAAAAGTCCAGACTAGTTTTCAGTGTTCTAGTGGCTTTGCCTATGATACCCTCTAGAAGATAGCCCCAGTGTGATAGATTTTGACTCCCAGGTAGGTCATGCACCTCAGTTCCCAGGGAACATGTCCTATGTCCTCCAGTGGGTCACGGTCTGCTGACAATGGGTAGAGTTGTGATTTTTGCCAATTCATCCATAGCCCTGATAAAATGCCAAATTGTTCTAGGAGTGCCCAGGCCCCCCTTAGTTGCGATGCTGTGTATCGCAGGAACATGAGCAGATCATCTGCATAGAGCACTATGCAGTGAGAGGTATCAGTGTGCTGTAGACCCTGATAACAATGAGCTGTCCCAGGTTTGGTGGCCAGTGGTTCCATTGCCAGTGCAAATAGCAAGGACAAGAGGGTGCACCTCTCATGTGTGATTCCGATATTGTGGTCCCAGCTCGCACGCGGGGCCTGGGGTCTGTGTACAGCAGCTATGTCCATGTAATGAATCCCACTCCCAGCCCCATGCTCTTTAGGACTGCATACAGATAGTTCCATTCCAAGCTGTTGAATGCCTTCTCTATGTCAACGGCAAACACAGCAGCGGTTATTCTTTCTGGAATATCAGCGTCTAGGGGGTTAATAACTTGGCGGATATTCTGGGCTGTGTTACATGTGTGGATAAACCCTGCCTGGTCCGTGTGGACTAGGCGAGTAATGAAGGACAGCAGTCTCATCGCAAGGATCTGACTGAGGATTTTATAGTCCTAGAGCATAGATTGCAGCCTGCAGGCCCTGCTGTCATGTGCCGGTTTGCCAGGTTTTAACAGTGGGCCTATCAGTGCTTCTTTGGTCATGTCCGGAAGGCACCCCTGATCTCTTGTCGCCTTGTACAGTGTCGCAAGTTTGGGGGCCAGGTCATCAACGTATGTGGCATAAAATTCTATGGGGAGCCAATCTGTGCCTGGGGTTTTCTCTCTTGCAAGACCTTTTATGGCCTCTCGGCTTTCCGTAACTTCTATGTCCCCCTCCTCATGTTTCCTTTTCCTCCCCAGTGAGGTTCCGGTGTGGTAGTGGTTATAGGAAAGCCTGAATGTCAGCCTCCCTTGTTTGTGTGAGGCTGGTGTATAGAGAGGTGTAGTAGCTAAAAAAATGTTGGTTGTTCTCTTCCTGCCGGAATAACCTCTGCCCTGTTGAGGTATTAATTTCCATAATGGGCGTCCACGCCAGAAGTGTGCCCCTTTTGTCTCTTTCAGCATGCGCTCTTATCACCTAGTTTTTGCAGGCAAAACAACAGAGCCTTTCAGTGTGCTCTGCTATTCTTTCTCTATACCTACTCACCTCCCTTTGTAGCTCAGGGTGACCTGGCCGCCGTTTTTCAATTGTTTGTAACACACTCTCCAGCAGTCATGACTTCCCCTAGTAGTGTCCTCTGGATCCCTACTGATTTGGCTATACAACTCCCCTGTATCACTACTTTAAATGCATCCCATAGTATTAGAGGAGAAGAAGCAGTGGCCTCATTCTCCGCAAAATATTGTCTAATGTAACCGCCTTATCTGTTCCCGAAGACTGGGTCTTCTAGTGATTCTGGCTTGAGCCACCAAGTCGGTATACATGGCTTGGTTCTCTCCCAGGACAGCTGGAGAAGGATGGGATTGTGGTCCGCTATCATCCTCCTTAGGTATTACACTTCCCCGAACCTGACTATGTATCTCTAGGGTGCAGAGAAATGTGTCTAATCGGATATGTATGTCATGCATACTTGAAAAGAAGGAGTAGTCTTTGGTGTGTGGGTAAAGGTATCACCACGAGTCCACCAAGCCCCTCTCAGCTTGCCATACTAGAAACTCATCAGCAATTCTACAGACTGGGGAACTACCAAGCGGGGGATGCGATCTGTCTAGGTCAGGATTGGCTACACAGTTGAAGTGTCGTCCCATCAATACTGCGTGCATTAAGTGAGTGGCTAATACCCCGAAAGGCACCCCAGGGTGCGTAAATATTAATAAGAGCTATGTCCTGTCCCTCCAGACAGCTGGTGATAACCACAAAGCGGCTGTTGGTGTCAATGATTGTCCCTGTTTTTCGGAAGGGGACTCCCGCCCTAATCCATATGAGAGTTCCCCGAGCATAGGCAGAATAGGATGTGTAGTACACCTGGCCCCTCCACCTCTTCTGCAGATCCACTACCTGAGAGGCAGTCATGTGTGTTTCCTGGAACATGCTATGTGTGTGTCCCTCTTCTCTATAAATAGGAGAACACTTTATACCACTCAGTCATAGTGTGCATACCCCTAATATTCCAGGAAACAATCTCAAAGTTCTATGGTGCCCCCCCATCTGGTCCACTTGTTATACAATTCTTGCCATGCATTCCCCTGCCGTATGCAGTTTGTTTCTGCCAATCTTCACTCGCTCTAGGGGAGCAGCAGCAGCATTCCCATAACAGAAGAACCCAATAACTTCCCAACTCCCATGCCCCCGGACAGGTGAAAAAGCAACCTCCATCCAAACTAATACTTAATCAAAAACTCTCTTATGCGGTACGCGCTGGCAGGCCCAAGGCGGAACAGGGCTCTCAGAAGGCATAGAAAGGCGATAGTCCCACCAGCACCACCTCTGTGAGGATCCAGTTCTCCAGATAGGAAGTCATGCTATTGCGCTCAACTTTTTTGGGCAGACCGCCTACCCGGATATTGTATTGGTGAGATCTGTTTTCAGTGTCTTCGGCGCGGACTGCAAGGGCCTTCACTTTTGTTCCAAGGTGGTTAGTCAGTCCCCTGCTCCGGAGAGTGCCGCCTTAATGTCCGTGACGTCTTGCTTTGCCATCGTGATTCTCTCCGCCAGTCGTCTGTGGTCTTCATGCAGTAGGCCCAGATCCGTTGCCAGGGTGTCTGTTTTGGACTCCAGGGCCTCTCTGGAGGCCGTGATGGGCTGCACTATGTCACACAGAGGCAGGTTTTTAATCGGACCTTCTGTGGGCTTCATTTCCCGTCTCTTTGTTGCATTTCTTGTTACTTCCTGCCTGGGGCATGTTATCCACAGCCATGTCCTTTTTCTTACTTGTTTTCTCCATGGTCATTGGTGTGTGCAGTAGACATCCATGTGCAGTGCAGTGCGGGAGGCAGCAAGGAGGGGCGTCCCTCGCAGTAATTCTTCTCCCTCGTGCCTCACTCCCCGTGCCCCCTTTAGTTTCAAATCAGAGATCTATTTGTCTATGCTGGCCACTTCTGCTGCTCCTCAGCAGAATAGCCCTGAAGCCACCTGTCGCTGTTAGATTGGAGCATGGGTCTCAGGGGCCCCTACCCGTTCTGCTGCAGCGCCATCTCATTTGGTGGTATTCATCTATCTTAGTGCATGGCAGCAGCTGCTCAATTGTATGGCAGGCTCCTCATCTACTGCTGGACCCCCCCAGCCAGGGGTCCCGAATCACCTAGGGAGGGCCAGCCGCCCACCGGACGGTGGCAGGGTCAGGGCACTTCCTCCTCTGTTCTCCACCCACTGAGCAGGCTTGCTCCCCACCACCACTTCAGGGAAAGTTAGCCAGCACCTCAGGCTTCAAGTGCCATGATGCAGTCGATCGCCACTCCCAGTACTTGTCTTCAGTGCCTCATTGAGGGACTCAGGTCAAGGCTGGGAGGAGGGAAATCAACGCTGATCACCAGCCCTCCCTCCATTCGGCTCCTTACCTCGGCACTGGAATTAGGAGGGGTGGGGTTGAATCCTCAGTTCCCCCCTGACCCGGCCCTCTTGCCGCATCTCACTCAGGCCCGGCGTACTTCACCCCCTGCTCACCCGATCTTTGATAGGGGCCGTCGTGCCTCCTCTGCCTGTAGTCCGCCCCAGTCACTGCTCCAGTACCCGAGCCGGGTCAGGCCTGCTGTCCAGCCCCTCGTTTCATATCTGGCCTTCCTTGTTAGACCTCACGACCTCCAGTGCCCCCGCTTCGGTCCCAGGCACCCCCCTGCTTTCCTGAGGGAAAAACACCCCAGCCCTGGCTATAAAGCTTCAGGATTGGCCCAGATGGGGGATTCCGGTACCGGAGCTCTCTGCCTCTGCTCCCTACCCATTGGCACCAAGCCACGCCCCGCAGCACACAAGTCGACCCCCATTTATCATAACAATACTTAAACCCAGTCTTCCAACGCACCATCTACAAACACACTCCCCTCTCTTCACCAATTACACACAACCATACAATCGTTACACTCCACCACACATATTATCTCTTCCAGTGATCAAAACTAATACAAACACCCCTGACCCACATCCATCCCCTCTTATACACCTCATACACTCTTCTCCAAAGCACATCAACATCCCCTGTAATATTCTAACACTACTGACCAGCACGAACTCACATACAGATCCTTCAAAGAAAACCACTACATCAATATCTCCTCTCACTATATCACAAAACCAAAACAGACCACACACATCAGCCCATCAAAATAACACAAACTTTCATAATATTTGCTGTCACTCTCACTCCCACCCTCATGACTACACACAAAATACAAATCCTGACCAATCTTTACTTCTACATTCTCACTCTTCACAAACATCTACCACAAGCACCCTTACACAGCAACATTCATTCACCTGCCTTTCATCCATTGCACTATTTAGAGCCTTACATCATGATCCACATGGTCCTCTACCACCCCTAACCCATACCTCTTCCACACTAAACAGGCTCAAACAAAATAAACAACATGCCACTCTTAACAACTTTGCATACCCTTGCCTATTACACAATAAGGCTACTCTACAAAAAAACAACACTCTCCATGTCTCTCTCAGCTACCACCAATGCACACAGACCCAACAAAGTGCCTCCCAAGCCTACTGGAAGTGGAACACTATATTGAAAAACAGGACTATTGTGACCCTCACACAGTTATCACAATTAGCAACACACCTGCTACAAGCTCAAAATATACTGCTCACCCTTCTCCAAAACAAAACAACACCACCACAAACACACTGGCCCTCATTCTGACCTTGGCGGTCTTTTCGCAAGACCGCTGAGTTACCGCCGCGGTGAAGACCGCCGACCGCGGCGGTGTGCCGCTGTGCGCATTCTGACCGCTGGGAGCGTTCCGCCGGAAAACCGCCAGCAGCCACACTGGCGGTCGGCGGGAAAGTGGAGACTGGTCAACCTCCACCGCCACGCCAGCAGAACACCGCCCACAGAATTACGACCCACATTTCTGTGTGGCGGTCTTCTGTTGGCGGTCTTCTGTTGGCGGTCACGTCCCTATGGCTCCCGTCGCCTCCCGGAGGACCAACGCACAAGGTAAGTTGATCGTCCGTGAGGGGAGGGGGTGGGGGGGTGTTGTGTGATGTGGGCGTGCATGGGGGTGTGCGTGTGAGTGTGTAGAGGGAGTGTGTGAGTGCGTGTATGCGGGCGGGGGGTGCTGCTGTGTCTATGGGTAATGTGTGCTGTTCGGCAGGTGCGCATGTCGGCATGTATGTGTGTGGGTATGTGTCCCCGTTGTGTATGTGTGTGTAGGGGGTGTGTATATGTGCATGTTGGGGGTGTGTGCATGTCGGGGTACATGTATGTGCATGTCGGGGTGGGGGTGGGGAGGGGGTTCGTACCACCTCTGGGGGGTGGCAGGGGGGTGGAGGGTGTGGGGGGAGGACTCGGGTGGGTAGTGGGGGGTGGGGGAGACCCCTATCAGTGCCAGGGAAGGAATTCCCTGGCCCCGATAGTGCTTACCGCCATGGTTCGCACGGCGGTCCCGCCCGCAAGAAACCGCGGCGGTAGGCAGGGTCATAATACCCTTGGCGGTCTTGGGACGACCGCCGGGCCGGAGTGCGCAAACTCCAGCCCCGCGGTCATGACCGCCGTGGCGGTCGGAGTGGAGAAGTAGCGGTCGGTCGCGGCGGGGACCGCCGCGGTCAGAATGCCATTTTTAATACCGCCGGTCTGTTCGCGGTCCGACCGCCGTCTCTCCGCCGACCGCCAGGGTCAGAATGAGGGCCACTGTTTCTAAACTGCCTGCTCATAAATGCTCGATCAAATTAAAAAAACAAGCACCACATCTACGACCTGCTCACGGACACACAACCTGACTTACTGTGCGTTACTGAATCATGGTTGGGAAATGACGTAGACACAGTGTTGCATGAAGTCGTTCCTCCGGGCTGTCAACCATCACACAAAACCGTATGGGCAAGAGAGGAGGTAGACTAGCTATTGTATTCAAACAAGCAATAAATCTCAGTAAAAATGACATTTCCATTAAAGGTTGTGAGGCCCATCTCACCAGATGCAATCCTACACCAACTTCCTCCTGTACCTTTCTCCTCCTTTACAGACCTAACACCTAACACCTCAACATTCCCAGACACTTTTCTAGATACTATCTCAAATCTTATAACATTATATTCAAACCTATGCATTCGTGGGGACCTAAACATTTGGTTTGACAAGCCCAATATGCCCCATCCAAAAGCTATCACCACTGGCCTAGTCATATTGAACCTACATCAGATTGTATACAATCCCACACACATTGCTGGACACATCCTAGGTGTTATTTCTGCAACACCTGAAGTAGTTACCGTTCAAAGCATCACACCAATCACATGGTCAGACCACCATCTGATAACTTTACATCATAAAACACCACAAGTCAGCACACCCCATAGAAACCTACATACATGCGTCTATCGACCATGGAGCAAACTCAATTTTGAAGACATAGAAACACAACTAACAGCCGACACAGATCTAAATATAATTAATTCTGTTCCAAAACTTTATGAGTGGCTACAGGAAGCTTTCGATATCCCAATACCACTCAGAAAAACTAAACAGTTCAAAAGAAAACCAACTCCTTGGAGAAACATAGAATGTAAAAAGATAAAGCAACAAATAAGAAGGTTGCAACAGACCTGGCTCAAAACAAACAACTATCAAGACAAACTTCAGCTACACAAAGTTAACAAAATATACAAATCTTCAATCAAAAAAGCTAAACAAGTTTAGCACTCAGACTGAATTCTAAATGCTAAATCTGCAACTAAAGAAGTTTATAAAATTCTCAATGAATTTCGAAAACCTAAATGCATGGAAGGAAGTCATCCCACTACTCAAGATTTCACAAATAAACTGACAACTCATTACATAACCAAGGCAGACACATTGGACTCCTATTTAAAACAGATGAAAACCATCAGCAACAACCCCTTTCCTAAAATCCCCTCCAAGAATAAGCCAACCCAGCCTCTGCACTCCTTCAAACAAATTTCACAAGGTTAATTTATGGATTTGGTCACAGCAAGCAGACCTTCCGGGTTGCCCTTCTGACCCTTGTCCACCACACATCTTCAAGAACATTCTATTATCTACTTCTGCTGCCACACCTGTAAGAAGAAGAATTAATGACTCTTTAACTACTGGAACTTTTCCTGAAAAAGGCATGCATACGTCCGTTATTAAAGAAAACAAACCTAGATCCGCAGGACCCCAACAACTACAAACCAATCACAAATGCACAGTTCCTGGGCAAACTGATAGAAAGAGCAGCATTCACCCAGATGACACAATTCACTGAAGATAATTCCATAATTTCAGACTACCAAACTGTATTCCGCCCAGGAAGAGCCACTGAATTGGCACTCATAGCAATCTGGGATGATCTTAAAAACCTAGTCGACCGCAATGGAGTTGCTGCACTACTTCTCTTGGACCTTTCAACTGCCTTTGATACTGTTGACCATGACACCCTAATTCAAAGACTCCACAAAGCCGGCATAGAAGGAACTGCTTCTTGACTGGATTACATCCTACGTTCAAAACAGAACTAGTATTATCTATTCTCCCCCTTCTCGTCCAAACCCTATCTCACAAAAGCAGGGGTCCCCAAGGATCAATCATCTCACCTATGCTTTTCAACATCTACATGATGTCCTTACCAAAATTGATCAATGATTTTCAACTCACATGCTACAACTATGCAGATGACACACAAATACTACTTAAATTGAAATGCCCAAAGACATTGAAAACTCACAAATCTTCAGTTGTCTCAAAGCTGTCGATCAGGGGATGATTTGGAGCCATCTCAAACTGAATGCTTACAAAACGGAAAAACTCACATGTGGGGACTGGAAAAATTATGACCCACTGTGCGCCTGGCCTGATGATCTCAGACCACCTCCTCAAGTATCCAAGGAAGTTAAAGACCTCAGAATTACCACAGACTCCAAGTTAACAATGTATGACCAAGTGGACAAATAAGCACTATCAAGCTTCATCACCTTGAAGCCTCTTCCGTGTATCTTCCCCCACCTCGGATTTCCACATAAGGTGCAGGCTACTATCTCTCTTGTACTATCCAAACTAGATTATGTCAATGGCCTCTACCATGGATCATCTCTATCTATTATGAAACAACTACAACATATTCAGAACTTAGCTGCCAGGCTGCTATTCCTTTTAAAGCCACAAGCCCACATCTCCCCTGCCTTGAGAGCACTACACTGGTTACCCATTGCTAGAAGATCCACCTTTAAGCTGCTTTGTATCCCCCACAAAGCTATACATGGAACAGGATTGCTTTTCAGCAGAAACAAAATAACCAAATACATTAAACAAAGAAACCTCCACTCAGGATTGTCACCCGCCTTAGAACACCACCATCCAAGAAAAAGACAATAGGTGGTACATCCTTCCACGTTCAAGCAGCCAAACATGGAATTCATTACCCCAAAATTTAAGATCCACGGATAAATAGCTAGCCTTCAGAAGACTACACAAGAGTTGGCTCATTCCTTCATAATCGCCATATTCAAACAGCAATGGACTGCATATGCCTGTAATGATAAATATTTATAATCTGATAATGTGTATATTCTAGATCTGTATAGTTCTCTAAGAAATGTGTATCATTACTATTTCATAATAATAAATTATACACATACTCTTTAAGCCTTTTTAACAAATGTATATTTACTCACGTTAAATAAATATTTGTGTGTGTGTGCACGCGTGTTTGTATATATGTGTGTGTATATATACATATATATGGGTATATTATTCTAGCTTAACATGATCATAGGTCATTGCATAGCTCCTAGATAAGTTGTTATATTAGATACTTCTGAATCCTTGCTTTCATTTTTATATCACAATGATCAAATGTTCTATTATTTATTAAACAGCAAGTATTTCTCTATTGAAAAATTGAGAAAAAATAAATGAATGTTAGAAAAGTCATTTAATAATTACCTTCAAATACTACAAATCTTGAACGTCTGTGTTTATACAATACTACTTTTCTTCTCATATTATTATAACCATTATTATATTCCCTGCACATATATTCCCTTACTATGTATTTGCATATCTACTTATTTATTACCCTGGTCCTACTGTAGTAGAGAAAAATAAATACAAATAAATTAAATAAAAACTATAAATATTATTCAAATTATAAATGATTACATTAAATAAAAAAAAAAAAAAAAAAAAAAAAATAACATTAAATATAAAAAATATATACATACACATAAATATAGATAATAAATACTATAAATGTACTCTCTTGTAAGCTTTAGTCTGTCTCCCCATCACCCTTGTCTCTATCAATCTATCCTCCAACCCCACTCTGACTCATCCCAAACCCATTCTACAACTTTCATCTCCAAAATAACCCTGTCTAAGCTCTTCCCTCCTCTACTGCATCTAGCTCACCCTAAACCTCAGTTTACTACCATGGTCTTCCAAACAACCCTACTAAATTCTCCCTCATTTATCTCACCTTTGACCCATCCAAAACCCCTCCTGCTACTATTATCTCCCTAACCCTTTCCAAAGACTCTTCCCTCCTCCATCTCTCCTTTACTCATCCAAGGCCTCATTCTATTACTTTAAACTCACAATTAACACTTCTGGATTTTTCCATCCTTTATCCCTCCATTACTCGTCAATCCAACTAACAAACTCACATTTCCTCTTCTCAAATTAAATCATAATAATACTAATACTGTACTCATATTTCCGTATGCTAATCCACCACTAATTCCTCTTGGGTTCGCAGCAGCGTGCAACTCACCAAAAAGTGCTTTGACTCCTCGTCAGGGGTAGTAAGTGCTATATAAATACAATTACAATTACAATACATACCACCACACATGGTACACCGACACTTGCAAATTTGCTGGAAGTGTTAAGGCAAATTCAAATAAACACGGGGCAGCCCCAGCTCTGGATAAAGCTGATGCCCAATTTTGACACTGTCTCTTCAATAATTTTAAGTAATATCAAAGGGGAAGCAGCAGCACTGGCAATACACCAGGGGCTCTGAGAGGTTCCTTAGCGGGACCAGGAACGTGAGCTGGCAAAGATTATTTCAAAAACTTATACGAGTATAGATCAGGATAGTCTGGGGGCCAGACCATAAAAACCACAACACAAATGCAGGGTACCTGCAGTAAAGAGAGCACTAAGCAAGCACAAGAGAGCTCTCAAAATGCTGGGATAAACCAAAACAAAATAAAGATAAAAGACCAAAAAGAGGAGACTCTCCACCAGAGATTTCTGAGAAAAGATACAGCCTTAGAAATAGGGTTACTTTAAAAACACCAGATAGATATCAATATACTAACAGTCGCCCATCTCTTTCCTTCCAGGAGACACCTGATAAACAGAGTGACAGAGGGGATGGTCAGAACACCAAGTCAACTACGTGAAGTTGAAAAAGGACTCACAATGCTCCTCAGAGACCTTCACAAAAAAAGAAAAGAAAATTGCACAGCAAAAGCCCCAATTTAAAAAGAAAAAGGTGGCAGTTTCAAATAAAGATGCCACTGGTACTGAGAACATTGTTGAAGACCAGGACATGGGCAGTGACTCTGCTAGACAGCGCGGCATTGGTCACACTATGTCGATAGAGACGTATAGATCTTCTGGATGTGACACCGACAAACGACTTCCTTGAAGTTGAAATGGCAGACACATATTTCTCCCCACCTGATAGGATCTACAGATTAAATGTCCAGATTGAGGGAGACATTGAGTGCACCTGAATTTGTCTGCATGCTCCCAAAGGGAGAAGATGTAATTTTGCCTTCCTTCTCACTCTTAGTTCCATGTGTAGTAAAGGAAGCCTATGCTGCCGGTTGGGCTTTGGCTCAGGGTCCTGCGCTGTACCGCAACCACGTAGGGTGGGATAGAGATTCTCCCTACCATGTAATACCAAAGAGATCGCATCCACAGATCCAGCCTCACTACCCAATTAAACATGAAGCTAAAGCACCCATGAGAGGCATTCTCACACAACTGGAGCTGCAGGGAGTAACAGAACCTTGCTTCTCTGCAATAAATAACCTGCTATTACCTGTAGAAAAACCTGACCATTCATATTGAATAGTCTTAGATTACAGACATTTAAACAGTCATAGACCCACATCTGCAATCCAAAATGCACACATCACCACAACAATATAGTGCAAAACAACCTTGGATATTTCCAACAATTTCTTCTGCCAAAATCTATCGTCTGAAACATGGGATTTTAGCACTTTCAGCGCATTGTAGATTGCCTCAGGGGTATAAGAACAGCCCCAGGATATTTTCTACCCTGTAACATTTATAATTCAGGATATTGATCTTGAGGCATTGCCTTATGTCAATGACATTTACCTTTCAGATGACGACATCAATGTACATTTGGCCTGGGTGGAGCGCATCGTTCTAGGATTCGCTGCCCAAGGCTACAAATATAACTTCAAGAAAACTAAAATTGCTTTTCTTAGTATCTCAGTCTTAGGATACAAATTATCAGATGAAGGCAAAAGTCTAGCACCACCCTTTTTACAAACGTTCGCTCAAATTCAACCACAAAATACCATAGAGAAACTGCAGTCATTACTGGGTCTCTTTAATTTTGCCAGAACATGCATTCTAGATAATGCACAATGCATAAAATCACTGCATGACTTAATCCGTCCAGACTTTTCAAGCAATCACTGGACACCAGAACATACACATATCTTTAGAGATTTGCAACAAGACTTGCTAGAAGCACAAAACTTGAACACATGTGACAAGAAAACAAACATGGTCATCAGAATAATTCCTGGTGCCATCAGGTTCGCCTATGTCACATTTAATGAGGGTAACACGGTACCCATAGGGTACAAATCACATTTGTACTCCAAAATAGAACAATATTTTGCCCCAATAGAAAAAATATTGACTGCTGTGAAGATGGCTGTCATTAAGGCGAGGCCATTTGCCTAAGGGAAAAAGATTATTGTCATTACCCCTGTGCCAGCGCTTGAGGTGGATACCAAAGGTAGCATTCAAAATTCAAAAGCATAACATACTTGCTGGATTCAAGGGGCAACCACTCTGACTGCCAGTGATGTTGATTATGTTTTCAACCCCAAACAACAAACACAAGAATTTCTACAATATGAACTTGAATACCCCGTACCCTCTATGCCTCTTGATCAATACGGAACTTCATTTACACTGATGGTTCAGCAACAACCAGCTGTAGGTACCAAACATTAGTACTCTGCTGCTTGTGCAGCAGCTGGTGGAGTCATGAGGGATGGTGTATTCCACCTTCAACATACCTCCATGCAGACCTTATGGGACTGCACCGTACAATTTGCAGAGCTCAAGATTCTCATTTACACATTGGTAGATACGGATCCTGAACAGCCCACATTGATTGTGTGTGATTCATACTACTGTGTCCAGTCCCACAATGATTACTTACATCAGTGGCGCTTGAATGGGTTCAGCGATTCCAAAGGGAACACCATCAAACACAAAAACCTGTGGGGGTAGAAGATCTTAATAACAGACTACCCAAGCTCATGTAGTACATACATTGGGCTACCATCGTGTAGGGGTACACGTTTTAATAAACATTTTGGGTGATGAAGCTGACAAATCCACTGTAGCTACAGCTTCTGTTGCTGCAATTACTCATTCTCACATAAGACTGGACAATGAGACACTGGCTGCCGTGAAAGCCTCAGCTGAAGGCAAGCCTCTACCAAAAGAGTACCCTGTTAAATATACCTTCCACCTCTGTACCCAAAACATTGCCTTTGCAACAATTCTACGGGTGGGCGATTGTGGGATCCCTAACCAAGATCAGAGATCAGATCTGGTTCTGCCCATGCTGGTGTGGCGGCTATTATATCCCTGCTACAAAAATGCTAGTGGTGGCAAGGGCATACAAACAGTCGAAGCAGTATGTATTTTGCTGTGACATCTGTCAACAAATGAAAGGTTCCACCATCAAACACCCACCGCAGGCACCCCACAAAGAGTCAAACAAACCACTACAGTGTGTGTACGTGGACAATTACAGTCTCTTACAATCTGGTGGTGCATTCAAATACACTTTAGTCACTGTAGATTCCTGTCCTAGATTCCTGTGGATATGGCCACAACAATCGGCTTATGCCCGAACTGTTACAAAAGATTTGCAAGTCTTCATTGGGACATATGCGGTTGCAGCATTCCACTCAGACCTGGGCCCTGCTTTCGCCTTCAGGCCATTCAGGACACAATGGCAACCATGGGAGATCATACATTACTCCTCACACTACCATCCTAAGGGAAATTCTGTTGTGGAGAGTAAAAACCGAGACTTAAAACAATCCTTAACAGCAAGGGTGTTATGTTCTGGTTGTAGTTGGCTTTATCACCTATATGGGGTCCAGAAAGCACTAAATAATCTGCTCAGACGGTCCTTGGGAGGACGCATCCCTTATGGGGTCCTATTTGGGATACCTGTGTATGTCCCAGATCTTGATGGTCCTGGTGCGGTAGCGGCAGAAACACCATTTGACATAAATAAACATGTCACTGTTTTACAGAAAACACACACATTCTGTGATGAAAATTAATCTGCCTATGCCACCACCTTGGGAATGAGGGATTTGCCAACAACATCTACCGGCTGGATTGCTAAAGTGGGGGATCTGGTATGAGAGACAATTGCTGTAAAAAAGGAGTTTGACCCTCACTATAGAGCACCGGTTCCAGTCCAAAGGTAGCATTCCAAATGCAAAAGCATAACATACATGCTGTATTCAAGGGGCAGCCACCCTGACTGCCAGTGATGTTGATTATGTTTTCGACCCCAAACAACAGACACAAGAATTTCTACAATATGAACTTGAATACCCCGTACCCTCTTGATCAATACGGAACTTCATTTACACTGATGGTTCAGCAACAACCAGCTGTAGGTACCAAACATCAGTACTCAGTACTCAGTACGGTACCAGAACTGTCATAATACCACCTCTGCCTGGTTCTAAAGAAACCTATTTTTTCCAATTGACAATGTCAAATTGCACCATGTGGCCAATCCTGCACAGTAGACCACGAGGATTCCTGAGTAGTTCCCTAACCTCTCCCACTTCCCAGCAGGATATGCCTCTTCATGCACTGAATAACCCTTCTACAAGTACCAGTACTACAGTTATTTCCCTGAGCTTGGGGTTGGCGGAGAATTAGCTTCTGTTACTTCCTGTCACCACTTCACAAGCAAGATATGCCCAAACTATGGATCTCTACTATTCCAATTCAACAAAGACGGGCGACATTAACTATTATGAACCACCACCATTGGATCCATCTAAAAGTTCTGCACCAGATCCTGTCTTTGCACAAACAGCTTCCGGTTACTTTGTTGACATTGACAACTTTTCATCAAACTCTTTTGCATCTGCAACTTCACCTGTTTCAGCAACACGTAAGGATTAGAACTGGCTTAAAAACAATGAATTGGTTCGTCCATGGTAGTATCTATGGATAACGCTGACATTGCTTGTCTTTCTGCTTTGGATTGGTTTTGTCATCATTTTCTTTCTGCTGATAAATAGTCATTATCTTCCTGAACGCTCTAGTGTTGAACTGGTGGATGAGGTTTTGGCACCTTACATTTCTTCCCACAAGGTCTGAAGAGACTTGTCCCTTGTGAACATTTCAGCTGTTCCAATTCATGATAGGATTGTGTGGGATAAAGTACCATATGATATATTCGTTCCTAATGAGGTCATTCACATTTCGCACATTTTTAAACTTTCCGTGAATTAGGTGATTACACCTGTTTTTTTTTCCTGATGACTTGGATTTTAAAACAGTTGATTCCAAGCTTTCCGAGCTTGAATATCATACTGTATTTCAAAGTAAAGATGTATACATGAATACAGCAAATTATTACCAAATGGTTTGTTACCAACATTACGGATATCACTTTCTGCATGGAACTAGTACACCAAGATCTGTTTTTAATTACACACAATGGGAGCATTGCCGGTCTCCCCCAGTGGGGAGTTCCAAAACATAAGTAGAAAAGTTTGCATATTTTTCTGGGCATGATGCTAAGAATGCAGAATCAAAATATTTCAAATTGCCTCCTTCTAAAGGGAGACAAATATTGCTGCCTGACACCAAATTAATTAATTCAGACTCCTTTGTTTCCAGATTGGCCTTTGAGGGCTATAATTTTGGAAGAACTCTGTTGAGTTAAAGAGTGCATGGGGAACACATAATTGGCAGACACAGGGTAGGGGAGCTTTGTTTAGAGCATGCCTTATTTCCTTACAAATGATATTTCTAAACAACGCAATTCAACAAATAACCTGCCTGGGGTTTGCAAAAATAAAAAAACTGCATGCACTCAGTATCCCGACACCAGCCAAATTTCCCAATTGGCAAACACTTTTAAATTTCACTGAAGACCGCTTACTAGTTGTATTCAGAATGGTACCTTTATTTCCTCAATTTCATGTCCTGGCAGGTGGTTATTGTAGCCACCGGACAAAAATAGTTGTTAGGCATGTTTTCTTAATTCCACACGAGGTTTCAGAGGAAGGTGACTGGACCCTCGCTACAAACTCAGATATCATTACTAGATGTAGTGTGGGTAAACTTTGCCAACAGTGGTTATGTTCCTCCACTTAGCAGCTGTCAAAGAACACCTTAGTCTCCTTTCAGAGGAAGTCCACATACAGGATTTCTTTCTGGGTCCTAGAAAACCACGCTCAAAATGTTTTCTATATGCCATATATAATGAAATTGGTAAGCTTTTGAAAATGGAAGCTGATGCACGTTTAAGGCAGATTGACATAAAACATGGAGAACGCTTTAGCTGTTGTCGTTAATGGCATGAGCATTTTGTCCAACCACATTTACACGCTAAATAACATTATGTCCTCTGTAATAAACATCATTCAGAATGATATGTCATTTTTACATCATGGACAGAGTCAACTTAGGTCCATTATGCAGCTGGGTTGCACACTGCAGTATTTCAAAAATGGCTGTGTGCCCTGGGAGCATGTTAACTCCACTGAGTTATTTGCCACCTTTAATCTGACATCAACAGATAGTGGCTAAAAAAGAAGCTAGGTACATCATGCTTAACATCGAGAAATTGGAAAAATTGCTTTTTACTCTGGTGGAAATTCCATCAGCAGTATTGCTACTATACGGGGTGATCAACCTTCCCGCTTCCACAATTTAGTTTAGCAAGTGTTTAAAACATTTTGCAGTTGACAGATTTGAGCAGTTATGGGACAATTACATCGACGAGGTGTGAGAGTTACCTTTTACCTCCAAATGTTTGAGTGGCAAAACTCAGGGCTTTCTCAGCAGAAGCGAATGTGAGACTACTGTTAGTCATTCTATGATTTGCAAGCAGGTGTCCTTGCACAGCACTTGTAAAGCTGCCACAGCGAACTTGCCTGCTATCTGAAGGGTACTCCTGTCTCTTTGATTCACCCTGCATTTCAGATACTTTCAAATGGAAGTTATATGATGCTGAACAGTGAAAGCAGTTACAGAATGAGGCCTGGAATTGCCTATATAATTTCGGTTTCTCAGATTGTAACTTTGCTGCGGCCATGTGTTATATCCCCCACATGACAAATAAAAGTATCAGAAATGTCGGCGCACATTGGTACTTCAAATGTAAATTTTGACAAGCCGAGCAATTTAAAGGTGCTATTGTTTCAAAAACATGTAGCTCTGACATCAGCCAGAGAAACCTATGACCCCCAACTTGGAAGGTTATCAGCAGAGATACAGTCTTTATTAAATACAAACTTCCCCAACCATTTTGGAGAGTTGGTGAGCAGAATTTTCAAGGCCTCCAACACTGCAGGAATTGTTTACTTTTTTAAGTCTGTTTGTTTTGAATGTACCTTCCAGACCATATATGGAGTAATACCTTCAGCCATCCAGTTACTCTTTTCGAATGTCTTTGGTGAATTCTCAATAACTTTGGCATTGATTGGTGGCATTCTGCTGTTGCCATGTTTTATACGCAATGGCTGTCCCATCTCAACAAAGCAGAGTACTGGAGCTCCCACCAGCCCACCTGTGTCGTGATTGCATGATGCAGTACTTTGGAGCTTCACTGCAGGAGGAGCTTGAGGTGAATTGGTCATTGACATTCCGACAAATACTGACCTGTCTGCAGCTGATTTTCCATTGCTTATGATGCTTGTTCATATGTGCACCAAAAGTATGTCTTGCTGTGGAGCCTGTGCCTTCTGTGGACAAGGATTTGTTTTTGTTCTCGATGAGGGTATGTTCACGGACATGTACATTGAGACTGCAGTTGAAAGGTAAGGCATCCTATTAGCCACCTCTAGTTGATTTCCTGGCTCCTTCACCATCTGCTGTGGCTAGGGGTGTGGCCCCCTGAGTCAGTTCTATGGCTAAGGCTTTTGCACACACATATTCTCTGTGGATCCTTCAGCTAGCACACTGGTCAACTTGTCACCTGCTGAGGTCTAAATATTCTTGGTTTCCATCACCATTGAAGACATCGGAGATTTCCTGCAGGACCATAATTGTTGAATTCGATTGATTGGCATTTTTTTGTCTCAAATACTAAATTGACTATTAATTTGGCCTGCCTGTTGGCCTGCCTTGCTTGTCATCTTCAAAATCTTATCTCTTTTGATGTATGTTTTAACATGCTTTTAGTGTTTTTATGAGCATTTTTAGGATAACACTGTTGTCCTGACAATGGGGCGGGTGTCGTGGGTTCATTTTACACTCTGCTTGGTGACATATTTTAGCTTAGCTTTGGCCTGTGGTCAGTGCTTATTTACTCACATAAGTGCTCTGGTTTCATCTATTGCATTTTATTCATTTTTAGTTAGTCTGGTTTCAGTGAGGATGTTTTTTTTCAAATCAGCTGTAACTTTGTGATTCTGTGAAAGCATTATTATTATTATTCTGTGCATGACATTTCACCATGTACCCCTGTCCAAGGTTGACGAGTCAGGATACATGGTAATTCAGATAGCAATTTTAGCCACTAAAGTTTGCAATCAGTGCACCACTGAGGCACTTGCCCATGTCAGGCCTTTTCACAGAACAAAAATATGTTTTCTTATAAAACATTGTGTAGGCCAATGGACAACAGGGAGGTCATTCCAGCCAGGATTCCATCCATGCTGCATCCCATTTCATTGCTGACCTAGGCACTGTCTCTACAGCCAACTCAGGAGACGGCGGGCAGACCCCTTTCTTCAGGTAATGGGGGTAGGTGCTCCACTCATGGACTAAGGGACATATTTCTAATGCTCTAGCGCCACATTAATGTCATTATTTTTTACGTTAATGTGGCACAATGAGGAAGAAATCCACGGGCCGCATTTACAGGGTGACGCAATGCATGCATTGCGCCACTCTGTAACCCTTTGTGCTACATTATGCCTGCACCAAGCATAATGTATGCAAAGGGGCATTCCCCCATTAGGGGAGCCGGAAAAATGGTGTAAAGAAACCTATGAGATTTCCTTGCACCATTTTTTACGGCACTTTTAATGCCTGCTCTTGAGCCTGCTCTTGCTCAAGAGCAGGCATTAAAAGGGGGATTCCATTCTTTAGAATGGGGCCCTATGTACTCTGCAGGAGTAGCGTCAATATTTTGGTGCTACTCCTGCAGAGTACATCAATAGCGTCATGAGAAATTACGCTATTGCCCCTACCCTGCGCCATGGGGCATCGTATTTTAAATACGGCACACACCTGGTGGCGGTAGGGGGGTGCTAGGGGTGCAGGGAAAGTGGAACTGCAATCGGTGCAGATCCCCGTTTCCATAAATCTGCCCCTAAGTACATGCAGATTGGGCTATTACTGCTATGCTCTCACTTAGGAGTTAGGGACTAGGTATAACTTATCTATGTATTTCATTCCAGTATGTTGGGCCTATTTATTTTCTTCTTGCTGGTCACCACAATTCTAATACTGTTATGCATCATTGCCCTAATAACTGCAGCATATATATTTTATTGTAGATTGCAGCCATTTCAATAAATGTATTGAAAACCATTCTGCATCTCTTTCTTCCCTGGTTGTGTGTGTATGAGACCTCTGCTAATGAGAGAAAGGGGTGGGATGCATCAACCACGACTTCCCCTGAGAAGTCACTAAGGCCCTCATTACAACCCTGGCAGTCAGTGATAAAGTGGCGGTAAAACCGCCAACAGGCCGGCGGTAAAAAAATGGAATCATGACCACGACGGAAACTGCCAACACATACAGCCACCTTAACACTCTGACCGCCACGGCTGTAGCAACAAACACTGCAGCAGTAACTGCCAACAGCCAGGCGGAAGACAATGTACCGCTCACTGCATTACGACACGCCCATCCGCCAGCTTTTCCAGGGCGGTACCAACACCATCAAAAGCATGGCGAAAACACTGCACAGAAGGGAAACGACTCACCTCTGGAGACTCAAGGAAGAACCACGACGCCATGGAGCCTGAACTGCAGGTGTTCCCCATGCTGGTCTACCTTCTCATACACCAGAAACATGAACACCAGCGACGACGACCATGGTGAGTACTGCACCTAGCACACAGGGGAGGGGGGAGGAAAAAGAGAGTGACACACACACACGAAACACCACCCCCCCACCCTCACCCCCAACACTATACACACAAACACATGCAACAACCTTACATATACACCCTGTAACCCTCTGGAATAACGCAAGGACAAAAGGTATGGAGTAAATTGAGTGTAATATTAGTAATTTTAAGAAATACGTTCATAAAGAAAAAACAGGATGTACAATATATACAATATATACAAAAGGAGGGACAATGCCCACACAAAAATGTCAGTGGTCCACTGGTCCAAAACACATAGGCCAAGGCCACACTTGACTCCTGCCTCAATACGGAGAGAACACTGCAGGGGCATCAGGTCGAAAACACACAGGCACCTCAGGGGGACAGAGAATGGGGGGGGCACCTCAGCCGGAAGATGATACAACAACACTGGTCCTGGAGGGGGCTCCATGCCAACTGCTTGGTCCTGGGGAGTGCAAAACCACAGTCTCTCAAGTGGGTGGTTTGCCCACTGCTTGGTCCTGGGGAGTGCAAAGCCACAGTCTCTCAAGTGGGTGGTTTGCCCACTGCTTGGTCCTGGGGAATGCAATGCCACAGTCTCTCTAGTGGGTTGTTTGCCCACTGCTTGGTCCTGGGGAGTGCAAAACCACAGTCTCTCAAGTGGGTGGTTTGCCCACTGCTTGGTCCTAGGGAGTGCAAGGCCACAGTCTCTCTAGTGGGTGGTTTGCCCACTGCTTGGACCTGAGGAGTGCAAGGCCACAGTCTCTCTAGTGGATGGCTTCTTCCATTGGTTCTGGAGTGGGCTTTGTGTCCAGTGTGCTTCATCCTGGCAAGGAGAGGCTGAGTGGATGCCGTCTTCCATTGGTTTTGGAGGGGGCCTTGTGCCCATTGTGCTTCATCCTGTCAAGGAGGGGCTGAGTGGATGCCTTCTTCCACTGGTTCTGGAGTGGGCCTTGTGCCCAGTGTGCTTTATCCTGACAAGGAGGGGCTGAGTGGATGCCTTCTTCCACTGGTTCTGGAGGGGGCATTGCACCCTGTGATGCAGATCTTTTGGAGTGCAAGGTCACAGTCTCTCACCTGGGTGTCACTACAACAGGTTTTGCAGGGGCCAGGATGCACTGCAGCCCATGTAGTCACCACTACACACTGCTCTCCAGCGGTGACGGCTGCTCAGTGTATGCCAGTTGCGCTGAAGGTGGCGGTGCAGGCAGTGGTGGTGGTAGCCTCCAGGCCTTCACCTGCAGCCTCGGATGGCTGCCCACTGGGGCGGCTGCTGCTGGCGGCGGGACAGGTGGCAGTGCTGCCCGCGGTGCAGGTGGAGGTGCTGGCAGTTGTGGTGGTAGCCTCCAGGCCTTCACCTGCAGCCTCAGATGGCTCAAATGCCATGGCTGGTGTTCTGTGCCCCTTCCTGCCCTTGGCAGATAGGGGCGCCTCCTTGCTTCTGCCAGCTGGAGTCTTTGACTTGCCCTTGCTGGCTGGTTCTGCCTCCTTCCCATTGCTGGCTGCTGTCCCCTTCTTTCCCTTGCCAGGTGGCGGACCCTTCTTGGCCTTGGCCACTGTTGCTGGCACACTGGCTGGGCTGACGGGTGCCTCCTTGGAGCCTCTCACAGCTGCAGAAACCACAGTGGCCATGGACTGGGTGGCTGAGGTGCTGGGCTGGGTTCTGGCCACCCGGGCCCAAGGTGAAGTACGGCGGGTGAGGGGTAGGGAATAGGTCAATGTTGGTGAGGAAAAGCTTCTTAGGGACAGAGGGTGAAGGTTTGGGAGTGGAGGAAGAGGGAGTGGTTGTAGGAGGTGTCAGTCTGCTGTGTTTGGGTGCAGGTGCATGGGCTGGATGCTGTTGTGAGGTGGATGCCTGTTGGGTGTGTGTGTGCTTGCGTTTGTGTACTTTGGGAGGAGGGGTCACAGACACAGTGGGAGAGGACACAGGGAACGTGTGCATGGGTATGGGGGTGGTGACTGCCAGTGAGGGGCGTGTAGTGATAGGCGTGCTGGTGATGGAGATAGTGGATGAGGATGTAGTGCATGCTGGTGTGAGTGGAGACACTACTTGGAGGGGGGTGGATGAGGAGGAGGAAGGGGACACAGTGGAGGAAGTGGATGTTGGTGTGTCTGCATGGGGTTGGTGCTTGTGTGAGTGCCTGTGAGATGAAGTGTGGTGCTTGTGTTTGCCTGAACCCCTTCTGTGTGTTGATTTGGGTGACTGCTGGTCTGAAGGTGTGCTTGGGATAGGCTGGGGCTGAGGGGATTGGGACTGGGTAGAGGAAATTGAAGGGGGGAGGCTGGAGACAGGGACAATGGCTGCCATCAGTGCAGAGGCCAGAGCCTGGAATGCTCTCTGTTGGGCCGTCATGCCAGAGTGAATGCCCTCCAGGTATGCATGTGTTTGTTGCAAATGCCCTGCTACACCCTGGATGGCATTTAGTATGGTTGACTGCCCAACAGAGAGGGTTCTCAGGAGGTCAATAGCCTCCTCACTGAGGGCAGCAGGGCTGACTTGGGCAGGGCCTGAGGAGCGGGCACAGGAAACATGCTGAGGGGCTGCTGGGAGGGCAGTGCTGGTACGGAGGTGGCGGCTGTACCTGTTGTGGGGGTGGGCACAGAGGTGTCCACCACCGCCATGGACCTTGCATCGGAGGAGGAGTCACTGTCGGTAGTATCCCCTCCTGTCTCTGTTGTGGTGCTCCCCTCGCCCTCCGTCCCACTGGTGCCCTCACCGTCGGTGGATTCACCCTCCAGGCCCATGTGGGACGCATCTCCCTCCGTCACCGGTGCCTCTGCTCCTCCGCCAGATTATGCTAATGCACAGAAGGACAGGGTGACAAAACAAAAAGGGGGGGAGAGACAGAGGATAGACTTGGTCAATGCCAGCAACAACACTACCGTTGGCGTACACAACACAGGGAATAGCCCATGCACTAGGCCATGCACTACCAGTTACAATGCTAGTCACCAGCCCATGGAGTATAATGCCTAATGCCATTAGCTGCACACCTGAAACCCACAGGACCCTGCCCAGTAGTAGATGCCCACTAACACTATTGTGGTTGGAGTGCATCTGAGCTTGCCCATCATTGAACATGTTCGCCCTGGCCTACGGGCACCCACAGCCCACATCCGCCACCCAGGTAAAACCTTAACGTGTGCAAAGTCATGATTCTGAATCTGTACTCACCCCCTTGTGGCTGCTGTGATGCCTTCAAGCGTCCATCCAACTCCGGATAGGCCACCGCCTGGATACGGAACATTAGGGGGGTCAGGGTACAACGGGCACCCCTTCTTCGGTGGGAGGCCAGCTCCAGCTGGGCCTCTGCCGTCTTCCTTGCCCAGAGGCGCAGGTCCTCCCACCGTTTGTGGCAGTGGGTGCTCCGCCTGTCAAAGACCCCCAGGGTCCGCACCTCCTTGGCGATGGCACGCCAAATATCCTTTTTCTGATGGGCGCTGACCTGCAGAAAAAATACAGCAGAAAAGGGATTAGTCATACCGTCTGGTCTATCATTCTCATGGCCCACCATATCCCTCCCTTCCCCTACATGCAGCACTCTGCACAGGACCACTCTGACCGCCCCCTACACAGGGCTTACACACACAGCAATCCATACATTCATGGGCCATGCATTATGCACACAGTGTACTCACCTGTTTGTCTGGTGGACCATAGAGTAAAGTATACTGGGGTAGGACCCCATACGCTAGTCTCTCCAGCCTCACCAAAGTGAAGGCGGGGGCCCTTTTCCCAGTCACTCGAGCCATTGTCGCTTCCAGACACAGGTCACAGCAGCACTTGCAGTGTAGGTCCTCTCCTGTTGAAGGTCAGGTAGCAAGTGAGTGAACAGATAGAAAATGGTGGTCACATCCGCAGCGTACCGTAACAGCCGGCGTACATCGCCATTGGCCCGCTGGAACCCATAGGGCCCAATGATAACCAATGCGATGTTGCGCGGCGGTCGTCGACCACCGACCGGAATGGCGCACAACACCAGCGGAATTACCTCATTTCCATTTGTCTCTCCTCACAGGTCAGGCAGCCGCCATTTCAGGGGGGCACAGGCCATGGCACCTAACTGCGTCACAGCAGACACTGGCACATCAACTGACTCTTGAGATCACATACTGTTTCTGTAAATGAAGAAATGCATATTAATATTGACATATGTGTGAATATGACCCTCTGCTCACCGTTTTTCACCCTAGAGTTCAACCGCTGAGGGTGAATAGGAGATGGAGACATACCCCCGTGTACAGACCCCTGGTGGACCTGGCGACAATGGAGGACAGGCACATTATCCTGTCCTACAGACTTGATAGGGCCACAATCCAAGAACTGTGTGCCCAATTGGAGCCAGACCTGATTTCAGCTATCCGCCAGCCCACAGGTATCCCTGTATAGTGCAGGTCCTGTCAGTGCTCCATTTCCTGGTAAGTGGTTCCTTCCAAGCGACAGCGGATGTCTCAGCCAATGTTCTCAAACGTGCTGACCAGAGTGTTGTCTGCCCTGCTGAAACACATGCGCAGCTACATTGTATTCCCCCAGCTGGAGGATTTGGCCACAGTGAAGGCTGACTTTTATGCATTGGGACATATCCCCAACTTCATTGGTGCCATTGATGGTAAACATATTGCATTTGTCCCCGCCCGGAGAAATAAACAAGTGTTCAGAAATAGGAAAAGCTTTCACTCTCTCAATGTGCAGATGGTGTGTTTAGCAGACCAGTACATCTCCCATGTCAATGGCAAGTATCCTGGTGCATGATGCCTTTATCTTGAGGAATAGCAGCATTCCATATGGGATGTCTCAACTCCAGAGGCACAGGGTGTGGCTAATAGGTGAGCCCATGGTCCCCACCCAGTTGATGTAGGTATATGGGTGTGGATTTGTCCCTAAGGGTGACTGTGTGGCTAACAGGTATCCCTCGAATACAGTATTTGCATGTGACTCTGGTTAACCCAACCTCTCATGGCTACTGACCCCAGTGAGGAATGCCAGGACAAGGGCAGAGGAACGTTACAATGAGGCACAAGGACGAACAAGGAGGATCGTTGAGAAAACCTTTGGCCTCCTGAAGGCCAGATTCCGGTGCCTCCATCTGACAGGTGGATCCCTGTACTACTCACCCAAGAAGGTGTGCCAGATCATCATTGCATGTTGCATGTTGTACAACCTGGCCTTGAGATGCCAGGTGCCTTTTCTGCAGGAGGATGAGCCTAAATGGTTAGCTAACAAGGTTAACAAAGGGCTGCTGGATCAGGGTTTTAAGCCATAGGAAGGAAGAAACTCGCAACAGACTGGTTCCAAACTGGAGAGTATGGGCCATGGAAATGGTCGTGTGGCAGCTGTGGAGCCTGTGGACAGTGACGAAGAGGAGGCAGAGGAAGGAATGTGGACAACAGAAGTAAACAAATTCAACAGTACTCCCAGTGCACACAGGTAAGACACTGTAACTTCACCTTCCATTGCAGTTTTGTGTTTGACATTGAACATTGCAGCCTGATTTCCCTATTTCTATGACCACTTACTGTACCCTTTGGCATCTCTATTTTCAGATCTCTGTGACCCCCTCTGGCTCCTGGTGTGTTTACTGCTGCCCATTGCAGTGCATGCCTATGTAAATATTACAGTACTTTTGAATTGCAATGTTTACAGTTTGTGAAACTAATACATTTGTCATAGAATTCACAGACTCAATACTTTTGAATTTGTTCCAAGGGTGTTTATGCATATGCTAATAAGTGTAGGGGGTATTGAAATGGGCTGGGTTGCTGAGGAAGGAAAGTCCAGGGTAGAGTCCATTCTATTTGTAACCCAGGTGCATTGTCTAAGGGGGCATGGGAAGTGGCGCAATAGTAGTTCAAGGTGGACAGGGTGACAGAGTGGGACAGAAGGGTGACAATCAGGAGAGTCTTATTTCCTGGCAGGGGTTTGGCAATGTTCTCTGGCTTCTGCCTGGATCGCAGGGACCGTTTGTGGGGTGGTTCTCCTTCTGCAGGGGGTGGGGTGCTGGTGGCCTGTTGTTCCTGTGGCGGGGCCTCCTGTCCAATAGCGCAGGAGGAGGTGGAGGGCTGTTCTTCAGTTTGGCTATTGTCAGGGGCCCGCTGGTGTGCCACTGCCTCCCTCATGGTGTTGGCCATGTCTGCCAGCACCCCTGCAATGGTGACCAGGGTGGTGTGGATGTCCCTCAGGTCCTTCCTGATCCCCAGGTACTGTCCCTCTGCAGCCACTGGGTCTCCTGCAGCTTGGCCAGTATCAGGCCCATGGTCTCCTGGGAATGGTGGTATGCTCCCAGGATGTTGGTAAGTGCCTCGTGGAGAGTTGGTTCCCTGGGCCTGTTCTCCTGTCGCACAGCAGTCCTCCCAGCTTCCCTGTTGTCCTGTGCCTCTGTCCCCTGAACCGTGTGCCCACTGCCACTGACCCCAGGTACCTGATCGTCCTGTGTTTGTGGGGTTGCTTGGGGTCCCTGTAGTGGTGGACACACTGCTGATTGATGTGTCCTGGGGACAGAGGGATGGGCCCGCTGGGTGGGTGCTGTGGTGGTGGTTCCTGAGGGGGAGGCTCTGTGGTGGGTTTGGACTGTGGCTGGGTAACCGACTGTCCAGAGGTCCTTGATGGGCCAGGTTGGTCATCGTGATCCAGGTGTGCAGAGCTGCTGTCATGACTGTGGGCCCATTCAGGGGGGGGGACTGGATGTGGCTGGCACCTCCTCACCGGTGACACTGAGAGGAGGTCCTGTGGGGATGTAAATGCAGTGTTATTGTATCTGCGTGTGCCATCTTGTGCATGGGTATGTTTCCCTTTATGGGTGTTATCAGCAAGGCAGCTTTGGCTTGTGTGAGTTGTGCTTGGTTTGGCTAAGTGATTGTCACTGGTGTGCATGCTTTGGTGATGGGTGCCCATGCAGGTCTGTGATGGGGGTTGATGCATTGGTGTTGCATGCAGGGCATGGTATTGGGATGGGTGGGTTGTGATGGTTGGGTGTATGTGAGGTGGTGGTGTGATGGGGTCAGGGTAGGGAATGTTGTTTGTGATGGAATGCAGGTAGGGTGGGGAATAAAGTAGTAAAGGTTGACTTACCAGAGTCCAGTCCTCCTGCTACTCCTGCCAGGCCCTCAGGATGCATAATCGCCAAGACTTGCTCCTCCCATGTTGTTAGCTGTGGGGGAGGAGGTGGGGCTCCACCGCCAGTCCTCTGTACAGCTACCTGGTGTCTTGCTACCACGGAACACACCTTCCCCCGTAGGATATTCTACCTCTTCCTGATGTCATCCCTTGTTCTGGGGTGCTGTCCCACGGTGTTGACCCTGTCCACAACCCTCCGCCATAGCTCCATCTTCCTAGCAATGAACGTCTGCTGCACCTGTGATCCGAATAGCTGTGGCTCTACCCGGATGATTTCCTCCACCATGACCCTTAACTCCTCCTCTGAGAACCTGGGGTGTCTTTGTGGTGCCATGGGTGTAGTGTGAGTGGTATGTGTGAGGGTGTGTGGGGGTGATGTGGTCATAAAGGGTTGTGGGTATTGTGTGTGGGTGTTTTACATTGGTGTGGGTGTGGTGTGTGTATGCGTGTCAGGTATGTGTAGTTTGAATTGTCCAATGTGGTGTTGTTTTGTATGTGTGTGTGTCTGTATTGTGTACCGCCAATGGTTTACCGCGGTTGAATGACTGCGCGGTGATTTGTGGGTCATGATGCTGTGGGCGTATTTCTGTTGGTGTAATAGTGTGGGTTTTGGTACTGCCAGTTTATCACTGACCTTTGGGCTGGCGGACTTGTGTGGGTGTCTGTATAGTGGCAGATTTGTCTGTGTGGGTCATAATACCCGTAGCGGTATACCACTGCGGTCACGGTATGTTGGCGGCAGTCAGCATGGCAGTAAGCGGCACTTATTGACAATGTTGTAATGAGGGCCTAAGTGTCATGTTCAGACCTCCACAAATCACCTTCTTTTTCATGTGAGTGAGGTGCTGCTAGCTAGCTAAAAGGGTTGTGCTGACAGCTGCCAAGACACTGGGGGATTGACTCAGTCACACACAAACAATGGTGTTACTGCCCCTAGTCCATTAGTCCCGTTCTAACAATGGAGTCCTACGACAGGTGGTTTCAGTCTGAAACTTACAATTGCTAATTCAAAAATAGGGTGAAAAAGAAGAAGGCCATACAATTTGAGAGGGAAAACTTGAGATTAGCTAATGAGGAACAGGTGGAGAGAAGACTTGAGAGACAGAAAGAATGGGTCCAAGAGGAAGGGAGAAGGGGGAAAGAGAAAAGGAAAGTCAAGAAAAAAATAGAACATAAGGAAAAAAGAAAGAGAACTGGAGAGAGGAGATAACGCCTTACAGAAAGATCTCAGAATTAAAGGAGAGACAGCTTCATCTGGGAAAGATTTCCCCTCTAACTTTGCATAAGGACCTGCCAAGATTCCAAAAGGGCTTTTGCCAGTAATGTGGAAGGACTTGGATATTTAGGTATGGCTTGTGAGTTTTGAGATCACTTGTAGAGCAGCAGCTTTGAATTGTGTGTCTAAGGCTGCCACTTTACTGAGTTGCCTGCCCATAGGATGAACATCAGTCACTGGGAGAGTGCCTGTAACTGATAAATAATTAGGCAATTAGTGAATGAGCTGAAAGAAGCTCAGTACCTTCAGTGATTCAAAGAAAGCAAGAGTGTACATTGTGTTGCTATTTAAACTTGGATGCATAGTGTGTTGCGTGATGGAATGAGTGGCTGAGAGAGATGGAGGCCTTACAGATTTCCAAGTCCTTAACCAGTAAATAGTAATAGAGTGAATAAAGGAGGAGTACTCTACCCCACTAAGGCAATGCCTGCCTGACACGACAGAAAAGTATTGAAAAACGGTGTGGTAGTGGCTAATAAATGGTTAGCTAACATGGTTAACAAAGGGCTGGTGGATCAGGGTTTTAAGCCATAAGAAGGAAGAAACTCGCAACAGACTGGTTCCAAACTGGAGAGTAAGGGCCATGGAAATTCCCACTGGTCTTAGGGAAGACACAGGCAAAAAGAGAATTGAGTTTCAACTCAGAAACACAAGGGAAAGGGAGTACAGGAAAGTTATTTCAAGCCCAACCTGATTACTTGTTACAGGTGTCACAAGGTTGAATCCTACTAAATGAATTGGTATTTGAAAGCTCTTCTACCAGCTGCATCCATTATAGTGATGGTTTTGATTAAGGCTGAGGGGTCACACAACCTAGTGGCAATGGGCATTTGGGAAAGAACCCCAGATAGTCTAAAGCACATCCATCCAAATACCAATGGATTGGTGTTGGAAGCAGATATCAATAGGCGGAAGGTCCCTGCCCTGAGTGGTGAAAATGCTTAGAGGACTATGGTTGAGAGGAAGTATTTCAAACCCAAGGAGATTCTCCCCCATGGCACTGCAGGAGACTTCTGAAGTGAACTATTTAGTGGACACACAGTTGCCATAAGGGAACCAAAGAGGGTGTTCCAGGTAAAAAGCCATATCACTGGAGAGAAGGAAGGACTCACACTGTTGTTTTGTCCAGGACTATGGGCTCCAGAGATCCCTGCAGCAGGGAGGCCACCACGCCCTCATCTAGCACTCCAAGCAGGCACTTATAAAGGATACTTCAGTCCTGCAGCATGGGACATGCCAAGGCACTTGCCCAGGCAAGTACAGGGCCAAGAGTGGGCCCATCTGCACCTGTCAGAGCCCAGAGGAGGCTGGGATGGGCCCAACCTCTTTCGAGGATTCCAACAGTTGATGCTTGACTGGAGCTCCTGGGTGAGTGTTGTTTTAATCACTTGCTATAGGCAAATGCAAGTCCACTGGTCCTGATACTGCTCTACGTATAATAACTTCCATTGACAGTATGCTTAAGAGAGCCGTTGGGGTGATATTGAATGAAATTGTGCTAAGTGAGTGCAGATTGTCCCTAGAGCAGCAACCAATTCTAATGCAAGTAGCGGCACCTGTACGACCCAGAAGCAATGGGGGGTGGGAGTTAAGCATGTCAGTCAACATAGCTGCTGTAGGAAATGTGAAAAATAAACGCATTACCCCAAATACGAAATGTGAAAATATTGTACAACATCAAGTATCATTAGAGGCTACACCGCCGTTCACAATCAAAAAGCAGTTTAGGCCAAACCCTCACACTGACACGTGCAAGGTGAAAGGTTCATTCAAGGAAGTGGGTGAGTAAGAAACTATAAAGGGTCATCTTCTAAAGGCCAACTCATGTCTGACCAACCTGCAGGTATTTATGACATTAGCACGAGTCCCCAGTGCACCCTCTGTCCCTACAAACAGATTGCAGATTGATTAGATACTGGGCACATAATGGAATCTGCCCTAAGCACACAGGGTTGCGATTTACGATGGGTGCAGGGAGGAAAAGAAATTCCAAATGCTGTGGTGTCTTGGACCCACAATGCTGTCAGCATACACTTCAAATAAATAACATTTACAGAAGTGCACGTACACATTCGTAGGTCAAAGAATGCTCAGTCTCAAACCTTTGTTGAATGTATAATAAAGAGCGAGTAATATCTTAACCTAGAAATTCAAGGTTATGGGGTCACATGGTTTCGAGTGTTGTACATGTTAATCTGTAAACTTGCAAGTTATCAGTTGTTAATCATGTGTATTAAAGTATTGTACTGTTTTGTATATAAGAGCGTGTCTGTGAACAGGCATGTGAGAAAAATCATAGAGGCAGGCCGTGCAGAGTTGAGGTGCAGCCCGCAGTGTTTTTCTCCCTGTAGCAACAGTAAGTACTGTCTTTGGAAGTCCCAAGAAGAGTCTGCGTGGTCATTTCTGAGAGAAGAGAGCATAATTGTTCAACCCGCAACAATATCGCATGTAGCAGATCCACATTTAACCCAGATTGTCCTATGGCTCCATCTAGTCCTACAATTAATCAGTCACCACACAAACTAGCCGCTAAACAGAAAAAGAATAGACCGTTCCTGTTCTGCCCACAATGAGCAAAGGCCAGCAATAAACCTAATCAACTTAATCAAGGCCTGCTGTCTACTGAGGAACTCTGTAACAAACTTTCCACATTGCAGCTGGAACAATTGAGACTCACTTCTTATCGACTGAACGGCATAGAGAAACAATTGACTAGTCTGTCCTGATGACAAATGAAAGCTACAAGCAGGAGCTGCTCCTGTTGAAACTCTAATACCTGCACTTGTCCCTGTGTGTGTCAGGCAACTCCTGGGGACCATCCCCCTCCTGAAGTAATCAAGTGGAATGTAATTGTCCTTGTCAGTCCTTGTGGGCATTATCTCTCTGAGACAGCCGCAGGTGTTTCTTGCCCAGTCACCAGTGGTAACCCAATTTGTAAATCAACAGGTGAATGGGGTCCAAGCGCTCCCTTGAAAATGGACTCTGTAAGAACTGATTTTGTCCCCAATTATGTTACATAAAATTTACAGCAGCACCATGCCTCTTATGTGCTGGTTTTAGCTGGTGTCCCACTTTTAAGGCACAATCAGGCTGAATTATGGAAACAGCTGCACAATAGAGTAAGTCACTGGCTATGTAGACACAAAAACTTTTACCTTATGGAGGGCAAGGAGATTTTAATGCTATGCAGAGTTGGTTGGGTGGGGCCATCAAGTAAGAGCATAGAGGGAGAATTAATTGTGGTAAGTTTCAGGGAACTAACGTGTGAGAAACCTACTCATAGCGAATGTGGGGGGCAGTTACGCTAGCTCTGGGATTGTCATATTACCCCAGGGGTTCTTTTACAAACCAATAATGCACCCCCTTACGTGCAGCTACTCACAGCCTCAGTCACTTGTGGAGTGCAAGAATAGATTTGCAGCCTTGTCTGACCTCACTGATATTGACTGACTGGGTGGTCTTGCAGCCACAAGTCAAAAGGAAGTGCCCAAGCTGGTTTTGACTCCATCCCAGCCCTCGGTTCTTACTTCACCAATTGTTAAATCAAATCCACATGTATACCTTTTAAAAATACTAAGCTGGAATGTAGCGGGTGTCCACTCTAAGGTACACCTTTTGGACTGGCAGTTATTTATAAGAAATTATAATATTTTATTGTTTCAGGAAATCTGGGACTCCCAGCATGTGGAGTTTGATGGGTATCAGTGCTTTAGTGTGCCCGCTGTACCATCTCGGTCTTGGCATGCATTAGGGCGTTTATCTATCTGGATAAATCTGTAGTGGACACAGTTGCCATAACGGAGCCAAAGAGTGTGTGCAAGTAAACCAGCTTAAGCCATATCACCGGAGAAATTTCACAGTCAGCATAATGATAATAGCAGAGGAGGTTGTGGAATACAATGAGCTACTTCCTGCTCTATTTCATGGTGATGTATAAAGGATGATTCTGTGAATGCAGTGCAACTTACCACTGAACCAGCACCTGAGCAGAAGAAAAAGTGTAGCAATGTGCTGGAATGATTTTCCCATCTCTTTTTGCTGACTCCAAAGTAGACACCTGTCTGTGTACATGACATAAATACAGGGGATAGCATCTAAATGAAGAGAAAGTTTACAAGATGCCTTACCAAATTCGGGAGTGCATCATGTCAGGGGTTTGCCAAGATGTTGAACTTCGGGGTGATTAAGTATTCATGTAGTCCTTCGGCCAGTCCACTGTGCTACTGTAACCTTATTGAGGTGACCAAGATCAATTGACATCCTGATTCTCAGAGTGGATAATCTAGTGGACTGGCTGATTCCTGCTCGCTACTTGAGCACCTTTGTTCTGGCCAGTGGATACTATTAGATCACCTTAGCACTTAGGGGGTCATTACGACCCTGGCGGTCGGCGATAATGCGGCGGTAAGTAACGCCAACAGGCTGGCGGTACTTACTGCCATATTATAACATTGGCGGGTTGGCTGAAGCCAATCCGCCAATGTACCACTCCGACATATACATCTCCAGCTCGGGGGCCGCCATTGTTCTGCCTGCAGGATTATGACCCCGCCTACCGCCATGGTTTTCGTGGCGTTCGTAACACCACGAAAACCATGGCGGTAGGTCATATCAGTGACAGGGAATTACTTCTCTGTCACTGATAGGGTTCTCCCCACCTTCCTCTCCAGTTACCCCCCCAACTACCCCTACCTCTCCAAACCCCCCACTCCTTCCCACATTCACACCCCCTTCACACACACACACACACACACGCATACACCCACCCATTCCCACATGCTTACACGCATGCATGCACACACATCCAAACATGCACGCAGACACTCATTCACATTTCACAACATACATGCACTCACACATCCAAACATGCACACTCGCATCCAACACACAACACACACCCGCATTCATGCACACACATACATTCACCCCCCCCCACACACACAACACCCCCAACCCCCTCCCCTGTCATAGACCTGACTTACTTGGATCCAGGGGGTCCTCCGGCAGGAGATGGGACAGGGCGCTGCTACTGCCAGCAGCACCCGCTAGCAGCGCCAGCCAGGCCGTATTATTCTTGTGGCAGAAATCCGGCTGTGGTCATAATATGGCGGATGGCTGGTAGCTGCGGCAACAGTCTTTTTGCAGCCATCACCGCTGCAGTAGGCAGCTTTTACCGCTGATGTTAAAATGAGGGCCTTAGTGTTCAAGAGGAGACTGCATTTTCTATGCCAGGGTTGTTGTGCCAATTAAGGCTCATGCCCTTTAGGCTTATTAATATCGCTGTCACTTTTTAGCACCTAGTGAACTATGTTCTGTCACCATGAGGACACTGCCATCTTCAGTAATTAATGGGGGCTACCTGTTGAAGGAAGCTAGAGTGGGGATTATTTAGGATACAAGGAGCAAAACTGACTATCAAGACAGCCCAAACACTAGGCAGTTCAAGTCCATTATTGTCTATGTTGGCAACCTAAGAATCCCCCATTAGATGGCAAGATATATTGTATCTGCTTTACCACCTGCAGATCATTCAGAACACTGCAGCTCAGCTGATTCTTCTCTGTTGTGGCTTCCTTGCACAGCCTTCATTGGTAGCCCATTGTTAGCCACTTCAAATATAAGGCCCTAACATTCACCTACAAACCTTGTAAGCAAAAGGGCCCTTGGTTTCTAAGAAGCAGATTCCATCCTTACCAACAAGAGAGATCACTGCGCTCCAACGAACAGAAACTTCTGTGTTTTGCTAGGATCAGCACGGCAAGAAGAGGTGGTCACTCCTTTTCCTTCTTGACCGCCAAACTCTTGAACTCTTTGCCATCGACTCTTCACTTTGTGCCCCCTGAATCACTTTTTAGTAAACTTCTGAAAACTTACCTGTTTGATATATAGGACTCCTATTTTGGGGCTGATCAATTGCCTTTTAGCCTCCAGTGCCGGGAAGCCTCTTCGGATGCCAAACCACATTTTATAAATTGTATTGTATTGTGTTGTTTTGTTTTGTATTGTATTGTGTTGGAGTGGGAAGTCTCCACCCAGACTCAAGTGAGAGAACTCTTAGGACTCACTGGGTATTAAGTAATCTTTGTAGGTAGCTTTGGGACTATAGCTGTGCCCTGGGCAGCCCTGACATCCAAGCAACAGCCTAAGAACGTGATCTGGACTGAAGAGTGTCAGAAGGCCTTTTAGGGCCTGAAGATAGCACTATGTAATAGACCTGTTTGAAGGCACCTGGCTATGAACAGACATCCATTCTACAGTCTAAAGACTCAGATAAAGGAGTTGAAGTGGTTCTAACTCAACTTCAATAATTGTAGACTGCTGCCTTGAGAAGAGAACTGGGCGGCCGTTGAAAAAGGATGCTTTACAATAAGGGTGGCCTAAAGGATGTTCTGCCTTACTTGTTTCATACCAAGTGTATTGTTCACACAGAGCACAAACCACTCAAGTGGTTGATAGTAATAACGTGTGAGGATTCCAAGTCTGGCAACACACCATCTGGATAATGTATTTAGACAATTTTTATAATGTATAACATGTATCAGAAATCAAATGCGTGAGACTTGAATATCAATGACAAACGACACATAAACCTATCCTTACCACTGTCGGCTAGAGGTGGGCTTCACTTGAAGGGTAAACGTAATTATGCTTCACAGGAGGGATTGCCAGGAAAGCGTAAATGCTGGATGGGTAAACTAGCAAGGCTCACTAGCAGGACATCTCATACACAAACACCAGGGAAATCAAGGGAGGGGCTTAAAAATTGCTGATTACACCTAGGAACTTGTAAACACGAACATTCCCCCTGAAGATGAAGGTATTTTGTGCCATTTAGACTCAGAGAGCAGTAACACTCAGAAGTCTCAGTTGTGTTGAGTACCGTAGCCAGTCCTGACAGCCTTGATTTCACAGTGGTTCACAAAGCTGTAATGAATTATTGGAATGTCAATTGACTTTCCCACTGGTCTTACTGATCCAATGACCGGATTTCTGCAATGGTAGCGTAATCTTTTGAGTAGTGAGATCAGGGAGGGATGTCTTTTGGAATAAGAATTACCCCTGCATTCAGGTGTGTTCCCTTGCTGTGAGCACTTGACTGCATTGAAACTGAAACCCTGACATTTATTTGGCTATGGCGTCACGCTAATCTAGCCTGGGCACAGAGGCCTAGGCCTATCACTCTCAATGCCAGGTCCTATCCTATACATGGAAGGACATACTGAGTGTGCCTTCATAGTGAACATTGGTATACTGTCTGTGTTCAGGATTTATCAGGTAAAGCAGTGGTGGCAGTGTACCATGTTTAATGATGTGTAATATGACCAGACCTTTTTATCTGTGTCAATGAGAGATTGGCCTACTGACCCCTCTCACGTAAAGTTCTTCTACTGCATGTGACCCAGACCTTGCACCAAAGTCCCAGGTGCATGTATAGTAGTGGGACTAAGCATAGGTGTGTTTGAGTACTAAAGTCAGTGGGATCTGTTTTAGATGCCACTTGTTTAGCGTGGCACAAGAATGATGTTGAGGATAATTTTGTCAGATCGTGGAAGCATATTGCCTGCTTTCCCATGGCTGGAGGGTGAAGACCAAGCACTGAATTGAGGAGGATTGGATACAGGCCTACCTTTAAACATTCCATGAAGATTTTGTGAGCCAGACATTGATTAGTTCTTCCTGAGCACCGCTATTGGAAGATGGTAGTGGTTGAGGTTGGGACTGCACTATGACTTGTTCAAGGTGAGAAGGTTTGCAGGCCAGGCCTGCCCTTTTTTCTGTCCCTCATTACTGCTTCAGATAGGCTGATGTCAGCAAGGTGCAGAAAAATCACACATTATTAAGCCTATGTTCTGGGTGCTCTTGTTTGAATACAATCATGTTGCTACCTGCTGTGAGAAACATCACATTAAAAAAGGTTGTATGCTGAGCAGCATGAGAAAGGCATTTGGAAAAGAACCATCCAAAATGGTTCTGAAGTTCGAGACCTTTGAGAGACACCCCCATTTCAGAAACATGCAAATAAAGGTGGGATCCAAACTACCCCACATTGGTCCTGTCAAATCTTCTCCTTGGTCAAGGAAAGGAGTGCTCCTCAGACTATTTAAACATCTTTCGTAACCAAGGCTGGTGTCTGCCTGACAGCCTTCCTCCCAGAGGTAAGGGGACAGCTACTAAAGTCACCCCTTGCTGGAAGAGCTGAGGATCTCAATGAAGATACCTAGAAGATAGCCAGCTGAGAGACATAACAAGTCTTCCTGACCCTACAGGAGCAGGGACTGTCCAGGATGTTCCCGATGTGAGGAGATCCTAGAGCACTGATAGTCACTGGACAGCCTGGGGGCTCATTGCAGCCCCTCCAGTCACCTGGTTAAGGGCCTACTGTGAGCCCTTTCACTCCTATGTTAAGTATGAACAAAAAGCAGCCACTTTGATTTCGCAGTTCCTGTTGGACCTCGCTCTTGCTCACAGGGTCATCCCCAAACTTCTTGCCTTCCTCCTATTTTGTCTGAACTCTTTTTGTTGACGTTAGGACTCTGAGCACTTTAACACTGCTGATTAGTGGTAAAGTGCATGTGCTCTCCAATCTAAACTTGGTATGATTGGCTTACAACTGATTGGCATATTCAATTTACCTATAAGTCCCTTTTACAGTGGTTCCCTATACCCAGGGCCTGTAAATTAAATGCTACTAGTGGGCTTGCATCGCAACTTGCGCCACCCACAGAAGTAGCCTTTCAAACCTGTCTCCGGCCTGCGTCCACAGAGCCTGCATGTGCAGTTTACTGCCACATTGTCCAACTACTTGCCAAGGCCTAAACTCCCTTTTTACTACACTTAAATCCCCCCTAAAGTAGGCCCTAGCTAGCGAGCCCTATGGGCAGGGTGCTGTATGTAAAAGGTAGGACATATGTCTTTATGTACTACATGTCCTAGTAGTGACAAACTGTCTATTTGGTTCCTCACTACTGTGAGTGCTGCCTCTCTCATAGGATTGCATTGGAAATGCCCTATCATATGTCTAAGTGGTTTTGTCTGATCTATGAGGTGTGGCATATGCATGTTTGGTATGGTTGTAATGGTAGTGAGAAATGCTGATAACTGGTATAGGCAGATTTTTTATTATCATTATAGAACTGCCACTTTTGGAAAATTAGCATTTCTCTGTCCACGTCCTGGGCAGAGTGACAGCTGGGCTCCGTACATATATTTTAGACAGCCTGTACATACGGAGGGTGAAGGTGTCACAAAAGTGCATCTATATATTGAATGGTACCCTGGGCTGGGAGAAGTAGAGGTGGGGCACACCTGCATCTTTACAGGCTGTGCCCTGGTCTCACACAAAGAACTCTTTTCACCCCGCTGATGTCTGGAGCCAGTGCTGGAGGAGAAAGGGGACCTCCCTGGAACCGGTTACTGCTGGTTGGAATTCTTCTCCCTCTTTTGTGGAGGCTGCACAAAATTAGTATAAGTACAAGGGGTTGTCCCCTACATTTTTAGAACACTTTAGTACTTGGGACCGAAGCTCTGCCAGAGGGACTGCCTGACTGCACAAAGGACTCATCTGGACTGCTCTTCTTTTGTTGGCATGCTGCCTAGTGGCTGCTGGGTGGTCTAAAGGGCTCATCTGGATTGTATGTTGCCCTACTGCCAGCCTTTCTCCCGACTCTGGATTGCCAAGGTTCTGGGGGAGTTGGAAGGAACAACCACCGGAATTTCTTGCTGTGTGTGCTGGCCTATCTGCCCCTCTGTGTCCTCTCCGGTGCCTCCTGGGGTGCCCAGTGTATGGGGAGCGCTGTACTCAGCTACTTGGCCCTTTATACACACTAGTGCATGAAGTGCGCTTTATTCCCTTGTCTTTTCAGAACGTGAGGAGTGCTCCACTCTTTTGCCTAGAGCATGTGAAGAACGTTCTGTTTGTGGACTACGGCGGGCATAGGGAGTGCCCCCATGTCATTGTGGTGGTGGCTCTCCCCCACCTTCGATGCAGGAGAGACCTAGAGGAGGCCGGTGGCAGCCTCTTATAATGTGTGGATGGACGCGACCTAGATGGTGCCCCGGGGGCACTAGTGGGCACTTCTGGCTGCTGGGATGTAGCCACCCTGGCCAAAGCAGGTGTGACGGACCCTGTAGCCAGAGGCCAGGCCTACCTGGAGGGCTTCCAAGACTGTTGAGGGGGCCCCTCCATGGGTGCTGGAGCGGCTGCTGTGTCCTGGAATCTAGCAGCGCTGCATTCCCTAGTTTACTCACCTGCTTCAGAGGAGCCCCTAGCACAGCCTACCCTCCCGTCTCCATCCTTCCACCCTGCAGCCGGCCTGAAGGACACTTAGACCCTCATTTCGACCTCGGCGGTCTTTTTTAAAGACCGCCGTGCTAAAGACCGCCAGTGCAGGTGGTTTTCCGCGCAGCATATTATGACTGCTGGCAGCCCTCCGTCCTTTTACGGATGGAGAGCCGCCAGCAGCCATACTGTCTGTTGGCGGGGAAGTGGTGGCTGCTCCACCTTCACCGCCCCGTCATCAGAACACCGCCCACCGAATCACGTCCCATGATTCGGTGTGGTGGTGTTTTGGTGATGGGGAGCTGGTGGCGGAGCAGCCCCCATGGATCCCGTCCCCTCCCGGGGGATCAACGGACAAGGTAAGTTGATCGTCCGTTAGGGGAGGGGGATGGGGGGTGTTATGTGCGTGCATGGGGTGTGCATGTGAGTATGTAGAGGAGGTTTGTGAGTGCGTGTATACATGCGGAGGGGTGTTGTGTGTATGGAAAATGTGTGCGGGTCGGTCTGTGTGCATGACTGTTTGTATGTGTACGGGTATGTGTTGTTGTAGTGTATGTGTGCGTGCATGTTGGGGGTGGGGAGGGGGTGTGTGTATGTGCGTGTTGGTGGTGGGGGCAGGGAGGGGGGGTCCTGCCACCTTTGGGGGCTGGCAGGGGGGTGGAGGGTGTGGGGGGAGGACTCAGGGGTGGGGGAGACCCCTATCAGTGCTAGGGAAGGAATTCCCTGGCACTGATAGTGCTTACCGCCATGGATTATGTGGCAGTTCCAAACCACCCGAAATCCATAGTGGTATGCAGGGTCCTGATACCGCCGGTGGTCTGGTGATGGCCGTCGGGCTGGAGACCGAAATCTCCAGCCCATCGGTCGTCACCGCCCTGGCGGTCGGAGTGGAGAAGTGACGGATGACCATGGCGGTAACCGCCATGGGCATAATTCCGTTTTTTTTTCACCGGCCTGTTGGCGGTTTTACCGGCACTTCTCCCCCTCCGCCAGGGTCTTGATGAGGGGCATTGTTTGACAGTCCATCCCCCACCACTCATGAGAGGGCAGAGCAGTTGGGGAGACTCACCGTAGTGTTGTGAGGCGAAGCACCACCAGATACCGCCAGAAGCCCGGGAAGGAGCCAGGTTTCACCCAAGACGTCTACCCTGGCCATGCATGCATGGACACCCCGTCCCAGAGGGGGCAAAAATTACCATGGTAACCTGGAAACGCGCCTCCAGATAATAGTGGCAGCTCCTTGGTGGCATTTGCGATACGGCTCGCAGAGCAGGAAGGGAAACCTCAGTGGAGTTCCTGTCCCTGCCGAGCCTTTTCTCTTCCATAATTACAGTGAGAGGAGTGCCGGAGCTCCTGTGCTGGGTGTGGTGCCCCCATTTCACTCATCCTACATCGAGTGAAGGAAGCAAGACGCAGTGAGGCTTTGTGGAGGTGTGTTTTACTAACTACCCAATTCCCTGCAAATGTTTCATGCTCTCATTTTTCTTGTGTGCTGAACGTTATGACCTGGAGCCACTTATTGTACCCTTTTTCTGTGTTGGGATAAGGAGTATTCCAGAGTCTACAGTACCTGCATTGGAAGAGAGAGGTATAGAATGACGTATACAGTGGGAGAGTACTGCTCTATGTAGGACACCTCTGAGATGGGAATATCTCCTTTTAGGTGCATTCATGATGGTGTCTTGGCATCTCTGATAGTAGGTTTATTCTGACGTGTATTTATTGTTGATAATGACAACCTGATTGCTGCTTGTGTTGTAGAATACCAGTATCCTATATGTTTACCTGACTACTGCTCGCTTTCACAGAGTACTAGGAACCTATGTGATGTTCTGACAACTGCTTATGTAGCAGGGTTTTACTGATACATGTTGTGTTTGGTCTAATGATGTTTTATGCAATACAGTTTATTGTTATATAACTTGTAGCATTTCCTTTGTGGTGTATTTATTGTGTCATGTGTGTTGTGTGTGTCGTGCATACGCTTTACACCTTGCCTCTGTTATAAGCCTAACTGCTTGTGCCAAGCTACCAAGGGGGCGAGCTGGGGTTATTGGGTGTGTGGTGGGTTCTGCCTGGCTTAGGTATATACCCTAGCCAACCAGAAACCCCATTTTTAACAGTTCTCCACTTTTTTTCATAGAAATCTAAACAAATTAGAAGCGTGAAAAGCACAGCGGAAATTTAAAGAAGACGAAACAAGTTTGTCATGTCAGTGTTGTAAAAATATGATTCTGTTGCTCTTTTCGGGATCGCTTTCCCATGTATATATAATGTATTTACTTCTCCTTTTCATCATTGTCTTTCTTTCACTAACATATTTGCTTTGCGATTGAATAAAACGATGAAAATGGACTTAAAAACATATGGAAACAAGTATTTGCAAAGCCAATAGGTCGCACCTATGCGAGAGCTATTTTTTAGCTATGTTGTACACCAGCTTGGCTGCTGTTCAGCATAGCTAAAATTAAGTGGCATAGAGGAGAGTGACGTGAAGTGTCGTAGAGTGGAATGCCAAAGGGTGGATTAGAGTGGAGTGGCAGAGAATGTTGTGTATAGACAGGCATAGAAAGGAGTTGTGTAAAGAGGCATAGAGTAGAGTAGACTGGTGTAGAGGGCATTGGCATAGAGTGTTGCAGAGTATATCGGCATAGAGTGAGGTGGCATTAAATAGGTGGCTGACAATGCAGTGTTGTAAAATGCAGTGGCATAGATTAGAGTAGTGCATAGTAGAGTGGAGTGGTGCAGAGTGGAGTGATGCAGAGTAGGGTGGTGTACAGTGCAGCAGCATAGAATGCAGTGGTGTAGAGAGCAGAGTAGAGCTGAGTGGCATAGAGTGCAGTAGAGTAGAGTGGTGTAGAGTAGAGTAGCATAGAGTAGTGCAGAGTGAAGTATATTGCCGTAGAGTGCAATGGAATAGAGTGCAGTAGAGTGGAGTTGCATAAAGTGGAGTAGCATAGAGTGGAGTAGAGTGGTATAGAGTGCAGTGGCATAAAATGCAGTAGCATAGAGTGGAGTAGAGTGGTATAGAGTGCAGAGGCATAGAGTAGATTGTTTAAGAGTAGAGTGATGTGGGTAGAGGGGTGTGGTGCAGGATAGAGTGCTGTTGCATAGAGTGTACTGGGGTAGAGTTAAGTGGTGTAGAGTGCAGTGGCATAGAGTGCAGTGGTGCAGAGTAGTTTAGAGTGGAGCACAGTATATTGACATAGAGTGCAGGGCCATAGAGTTGAGTGTTACAGAGCAAAGTGCATTCTCGTAGAATGTATTGACGTAAAGTGCAGAGTGGCATAGAGTACAGTGGTGTAGAGTGGAGTTGTGCAGAGTAGATTGGTGTGACCTAGACTGGAGTGGTAGAAAGTGTAGTGGCAAAGAGTGCAGTGGTGTAGAGTAAAGTGGCAAAGAGTACATTGGCTTAGAGTAGAGTGTAACAGGGTAGAGTAGAGAGGAGTAGCGTAAATTGGCATAGAGTGCAGTGGCATAGGGTGGAGTGGTGCAGAGTGCAGTGGAGTGGTGCAGAGTAGAGTACAATGGTGTAGAATGGAGTATTCATGGTGTGGTACATCATTGCCATTGGAGACAACACATTATCAATTGAATTTTACATTTGCATAGATATTCAGCTTTAATAATAAAACTATTCAGTACATTGGAAATTGCATCACCTAGTGTAATGAATTGTTTTGATCATATTCAAGTACTTGATTCCAACATACTTCAGAAAAAACAAAAATGTATTTTATTTGTTTGCCTAATTCTGATATATTCTGAAATACACAGTTCATTTAAATGTTGCAGTGTGCTAGAAAAAAAAGCTATTTTCGACCCCCTTTATCCAGCAAGATTGTCACACAAATCCTCTCACTTTAAAGTCAGAGAAAGAAAAGTAAACAAACGCCTGGAATTTGAGCTCAGTCTCTGAATGCACAGCAAATGTGACGAGATAAGAACAGGATTTACAGGCCTGTCTACAGAAAGGGAGCGTTCTGAAGCATTTGGAAGGATACTGTAAATAAGGTTTGGGCAAGGGAAGGTACAAACCCAAGCTGTAAAGATTAAAACAAATAAAGCCAACAACTGGAAAGCAAGAAAATGTGAGTTACAAACCACAAAGCCAATGGCAAGCAACAGGTAGAATGGATTCTTAGGTCAGCTTTCTGAATGTCCTCAAGATATCTTTAGCAGACCAGACAGCTGCGTTGTCTGGTATGTTACGACCTAGAAACACATGGAAACATTTGCAGCTGTGGCTGTAGTAACTCAAGGTGCCATAGAAGTCAAGCTGCAGCCCTAGAAAATCAGGTGGGGCCATGTTTTGGAGCCGATGTTTCACACCACTGTTTCCCACCTTCAATAGTTTTTAAATATTTTTTTCATAACTGCATTTGAGTTGACTACATTGATTTCTGATGGCCACATCTGGTGCATGTGATCCATAGTGGTATTATTATCTTGCTGATTACCTCACTTTTGCTTGCTTCCAAATGTGCACTGTGCAACTTGTAAGTTGCACAGTGCACATTTGGAAGCAAGCAAAAGTGAGGTAATCAGCAAGATAATAATACCACTATGGATCACATGCACCAGATGTGGCCATCAGAAATCAATGTAGTCAACTCAAATGCAGTTATGAAAAAAATATTTAAAAACTATTGAAGGTGGGAAACAGTGGTGTGAAACATCGGCTCCAAAACATGGCCCCACCTGATTTTCTAGGGCTGCAGCTTGACTCATGTCATGGGCGACAGCTAGCCTTGCTTTTTAGGAAATAGCATGTTCGTTCAGGGAATTGTTTGTTACACTTGTCATAAACAGGCTAGAGAACATTAAAACATTTGACAAGAAAAAGCCAGGAGTCGCTGAATGATACGCAATGGTGGCACGTGGTAGCTTTATGCACACTGGTGCCACTGGTGTACCTGCCTTAATGATTCTTGCAGGAGTGTGAAATTGGTCACTCCTAGGATGATCCTGTGCTTCACATCTACTCTGTTTACAAGTGGTAGAGTTACATACCATAATTATTATGTGTGCACAATGCACATCTGTTGTCCCCAATGGCTTAAATGGTTAGGTACTGAGTACCTGCCCTTTTTAAGTTTGAAAGAGAGAGTACCAAAACCTCTTACAAGAGGTGCAATACCTTTTCATGGAAAAATACTGACATTTCTCAGTAGTCAACAGGTACTCTGGTATATTGAAAATATACATCACTATACTTCCATTTCAAGCATTGGTTGTACCATGATCCTGACAGCAGAACAAATTCAGCTGCTACAGTGAACATTACTGTGCTGCCCATGTGCACTGTGAACATGGGGAAGAAGATCTGTGGGGGGGGGGGGGGTAGCTGAAATTTCGCACTTTCAAGGGCCCTTCATACTCCCAGGTATAGGTGCTGTGGGTGGAAAATCAGTGCCCTGGCCTCACCCTGAAGTGCTATGTTGGCCAGTCATAGTGATGACCTCTGATGTTCAATATACACTCACACAAAAAGGTATACTGCACAGTCAGCAGCCATCCAAGGGGTAAAGCATGGTTACCAGACAGCCCCATATCTTGTGAAAAACTTTTTACCAGGCCAATCATCTTAGGCGCCAATCCTTTGCAGTCTAGGACATGCATTATTGTTTTAGTATTGTAAATATGGCCTAAAATCCAACCCTAAGAGTGCTCCTGCCTTAAAATATTCATGACATCGGGCCCTTTGAGAGCTATAACAAGGAACATGTTGGGCTACATACATACATACATTTCCCTGTAACCAAGGCCATGCTCTTTACAACCTGCTACTATGTGTAAGAAATCATGGAGAGGTCACAGAATGTACGGTTGCAGATGGCATATTCCAGTGCCCCTAGGCTATAGTGATCTGAAGCAGAGTACTGAACTGGGTGCTGCTTCCATCTTGTGCAGACCTATGGAGCTTGATAGCTAGAGTTATTGGTAGTATTTTCACATACAAGGAATCCTAGGTGTTGTTTAGCAACTGATGGCATGTTGAAGACCGATGATGGAGTGGAATTTCCTGCAAACCACTGCTAGAGTACACATTCCAAGAACCCTGTGTGCTGCATGGCAGCTGGAACATAGAAAGACTATTGGAGTTCAGCATTCTTGAAACTGATATCAGTCCCTGATGCTGGAGCATTTTCATCCTTGAGGTCAACAGATCTTTGGACCCTGCATAGGATGTGGTAGAACAATTAACACAATTTAAATACAAATTAATTAGGTTACCCAATATGACCAATGTGGCCATACAAGGAAAACTCCAATCAGAAATAAAGTTAAGGGGGTTTATTACAAACTTAAGCTCACAGTAATGTAGATATTTCTCAAAACATAGTTATAAACATGTAAAGTCACCAAGGGTTGCCCAAGACAATGAAATAAATTCAGGCAAACTAACATTAATAAAACTAAACATTCAAGAAGAATAATGCAAAACATCACCAAGATTATCTGATATACAGAAATCAGGCGTTGCTCAGGGTTGATAAACATCATGTCAATTTCAAATCAGCAGAGTTCAATTTACCACAAGGAAACCCTACAAATTGTCAAATCAGGGAACTACATGTGTGGGATGAAACACAAGCAGGCACAAGACTAAAAGAACAAAAAGGACAAAAATAATTCAGAAAAAGGTAATCTCTGTCAACAAGCTACCATCTAAGGTGGGAGCAAATATGTATAGAGGGAAAGCATCAGCATTTCAGAAGGTCGATCAAGAGACTTCTGCAGGGGTTAGAAAGAAAATCTCCAAGTCTCAGCAAGGCAATTCAAAGAGGCAAAGGCAGAAAGGTAGATACCTTTCCAAGGGGCTCAACATTCAGGATACAGGAAAAGGGGCTTAGCTTCTCATCATAAGGGATCTCAAAGTCAGTCAGGAAACTGGCCAAGGGGTATCAGACGATCTGACCAAAGTCCAACTCATCAGCGACATAACAAAGTTCATACATCAATCTGATTTGTTCAGGGAAACACTTCATTTTATGTTGAAGGGGCATAGTACAATAGAAATTGATCACATGACTCCAAGTTGAAACATTAGCACATCTTCCTAGGTCTGTCATGGGAACAGCATTCATCCATGTAGCTCCACACGAGTTTGAAACCAATGTTTAACCCGTTCTGTGCCGCGGACGTAATGGTTACGTCCTGCGGCACAGTGCTGCTGTGCCGAGGACGTAACCATTATGTCCTCGGCACACAGCCCAGAGGGAGCGCTCTCGCTCCCTCTGTGTGCTTCCCCCCACCCCCCCAAAGTCAGGGATGGAAGGGGAAGCCCTTCCCCTTCCACCCCCGACCCCCCCATAATGACATCAGCACGCGATCGCGCGCTGACTTCATTATGGGGTTTCCGCCGCACAGGAAGCCATTTGCTTCCTGTGTGGCGAGAGAAGAAGAGGTGAGTTCCTCTTCCCGGTGGGTGGGGGGTTTGGACCAAAGAGGCACCGGGGGAAAGGAAAGGCTTTTCCTTTGCCCCGGTGTCTCTTTGAGCATTCCTGCTGCCTGATCGCATTGCGATCGGGCAGCAGAAATGCCCACTAGACACCAGGGATTTTTTAAATTTTTATTTGTGTAGTGATTTTGACTTGCGGGGAGTGGCCCCTTGGGCAAGGGTCGCTCCCCTTGTGGGGGCAATTAGTTATGGCCATTTCTGCCCCCCGTGGGGGCAGATTGGCCTACTTTTTAGGCGGATCTGCCCCCAAGGAGGGCAGAAAACACTGGATCACCAGGGATGTTTATTTATTTGTTTATTTATGTGGGGGGGTGCCCCCTTGGGCAAGGGACACCCCCCCAAGTGGGCATAGAACTGTTGGCCTTTTCTGCCCCCCTTGGGGGCAGATCGGCCTATTTTTTTCAGGTCCATCTGCCCCCAAGGGGGACAGAAGCCACTTAGGCACCAGGGATTGTGTGTGTAGTGGATGGGGGGGCGGCCCCTTGGGCAAGGGTCGCTCCACTTTGGGGCGCATGTCTTTTAGGGCCATTTCTGCCCCCCTTGGGGGCAGATCTGCCTATTATTTTTAGGCTGATCTGCCCCAAGGGGGGCAGAAACCACTAGAACGCCAGGGATTTTGTTTATGTGTTTATTTTTGTGGGGGGGCGTCCCCTTGGGCTCGGGGCGCCCCCCCAAGGGGGGCATTGACCTGTTGGCCATTTCTGCCCCCCCTCGGGGCAGATGGGCCTATTTTTTTAGGCCCACCTGCCCCCAAGGGGGGCAGAAGCCACTTAGACACCAGGGATAGTGTGTGTGTGTGTGTGTGTGTGTGTGTGTTAGTGGATGGGGGGGGCCTTGGGCAAGGGTCGCCCCCCACTTTGGGGGCACATGTACCGAGGCCATTTCTGCACCCCTTGGAGACAGATCAGCCTATTATTTTTAGGCTGATCTGCCCCCAAGGGGGGCAGAAACCACTAGAACGCCAGGGATTTTTTAAATTTGTTTATTTTTGTGGGGCGGGCGTCCCCTTGGTCACGGGGCGCCCCCCCAAGGGAGGCATTGACCTGTTGGCCATTTCTGCCTCCCCCCCGGGGCAGATGGGCCTATTTTTTTAGGCCCACCTGTCCCCAAGGGGGGCAGAAGCCACTTAGACACCAGGGATAGTGTGTGTGTGTGTGTTAGTGGATGGGGGGGCCATGGGCAAGGGTCGCCCCCCACTTTGGGGGCACATGTACTGAGGCCATTTCTGCACCCCTTGGAGACAGATCAGCCTATTATTTTTAGGCTGATCTGCCCCCAAGGGGGGCAGAAACCACTAGAACGCCAGGGATTTTTTTTATTTGTTTATTTTTGTGGGGGGGCGTCCCCTTGGGCACGGGGCACCCCCCCAAGGGGGGCATTGACCTGTTGGCCATTTCTGCCCCCCCTGGGGGCAGATGGGCCTATTTTGTTAGGCCCACCTGCCCCCAAGGGGGGCAGAAGCCACTTAGACACCAGGGATAGTGTGTGTGTGTGTGTGTGTGTGTGTGTGTTAGTGGATGGGGGGGGGGCCTTGGGCAAGGGTCGCCCCCCACTTTGGGGGCACATGCACCGAGGCCATTTCTGCACCCCTTGGAGACAGATAAGCCTATTATTTTTAGGCTGATCTGCCCCCAAGGGGGGCAGAAACCACTAGAACGCCAGGGATTTTTTTTATTTGTTTATTTTTGTGGGGGGCGTCCCCTTGGGCACGGGGCGCCCCCCCCCAAGGGGGACATTGACCTGTTGACCATTTCTGCCCCCCCCGGGGGCAGATGGGCCTATTTTTTTAGGCCCACCTGCCCCCAAGGGGGCAGAAGCCACTTAGACACCAGGGATAGTGTGTGTGTGTGTGTGTGTGTTAGTGGATGGGGGGGCCTTGGGCAAGGGTTGCCCCCCACTTTGGGGGCACATGTACCGAGGCCATTTCTGCACCCCTTGGAGACAGATCAGCCTATTATTTTTAGGCTGATCTGCCCCCAAGGGGGGCAGAAGCCACTTAGGCACCAGGGATAGTGTTGTGTGTGTTTTATTGTTTTTTTTGTTTGAGAGCTGTTCCCGTTGGCAAGGGTCGCTCTCCATGGGGACACACTACTAAAGGTATTTTCTGGCCTCCTTGGGGCAGACAGGCCTATTTTTTTTAGTATGCCCATCTGCCCCTATGGCAGAATCCATTTAGGCACCAATTTCTAAATTTTTATGGTGGGGTGTTTGTCAACTGATGAAGTATTTGCATTTGTGATAAAAAATGTTTTCCTCCTTTTTGTTCTAGTTCTAAGCTTTTGCTTTATTTGCTGTGGCTCCTTGCGGTTTTGGCGGTGGTTGACCTGCAGTTTGCACAGTTGCATGTTTTAGGTAAGTAAAAACAATTTAATCCAAAGGAGTATTGTTGCCATGCATGAATGACATGTTTGTAGGGGGTGTACTAAATGCAGGATTGTGTGTGAAATTGTCCTTAGATTTGTGCACAATGATATTTGTTTTGTCTTATTTCTAATTTGCCTTTCTTTCTTTCTTTTTAGTGGGATATCATTGGTGATTGCTGTGTCTGTGCAGAGTAGTTGCTGGTGAATCAAGCTTTTTCAGGCAAGTGAGCGGTATAGTTTTTGAGTTTATAACTCTTACTAACAAAGCTACACTTTGTTACTTGTCTTACACAGTGCTGGTTGTTGGTGGTGAATTTGTCCAGTTAATTTTAGTAGGAGAGATCATGGCTAGCCGCAGGATGACTGCTCAGCAGGTGGTTGGTATGCTTTTTGAGTCACAGTCTGATCATGATTATGAGATGGACTCTGCATCTGAGGCAGAGGAGGAAGTGAGAGATTCTGGCAGTGATGTTTCTGTTGGAGGGGAATCTTCTGATGATGAAGCCACACTGAGTGCAGATGAAGGGCCTGTTTTAGAGGAGGACACTGATGTCCCAATAGTGCAGAAACCTGGGGCTGAAAGGTTTCCCGTTATAAGACCTGATGTCTGGGTTGCCCCAAACATGGAGCAGCCAGAGTTGCCTGCCTTTACTGGTCTCCCGGGGTGTAACGCCAATACAGAGAACTTTTTGCCTATCAATTTCTTTGAGTTATTCATGGATGATATGTTTTTGGAAGAGATTGTTGAGCAGACTAATTTGTATGCGGAGCAGCATTTGAGGGACAACGCTGCTAGACTTAGGCCACACTCTAGAGCTGCATAGTGGATTCCCACAAATTTGGAGGAGCTAAAAAAGTTTTTGGGTTTGACTTTTTTGATGGGGTTGATAAGGAAGCCGTCACTGGCTTCTTATTGGTCTACTAGTCCCTTGATGGCAACAGCTATATTTCCTGCGACCATGAGTCGTAATCGGTATTTGCTTCTTCTTAGGATACTGCATTTTGTTGACAATGCATTAGCCTTGCCACGAGATCACCCAGATTCTGACCGTCTTTTTAAGATTAGGCCTGTCCTTGATCATTTTGTAGATCGTTTTTCGGAGGTCTATGTTCCAGGCAAAGAGATAAGTGTGGACGAGTCTTTGGTCCTCTTCAAGGGTCGTTTGGTTTTTAGGCAGTACATTCCTAGCAAAAGGGCATGATATGGAATTAAATTGTATATGCTGTCTGAAAGTAGGACAGGATATGTGTATAGTTTCCGTGTCTACACTGGTAGGGATTCCAATATTGACCCCCCTGGTTGTCCTCCCACTTTTGGAGTTACTGAGAAAATTGTGTGAGATTTTGGTAAACGACTGTTCAACAAAGGTCACCATTTGTACGTAGATAACTCCTACACTGGAGTGCAGTTGTTCAAGGAATTGTTTAGAGTGGACACAGTTGCTTGTGGCACAATCTGTTCTAACCGGAAAGGCTATCCAAGGGAGCTTGTCTGTAAAAAACTTGAGAGGGGACAGTGCTGTGCCTTGCGGAATGAGGAGCTGCTAGCTTTGAAATTTTCAGACAAGAGGGATGTCTACATACTAAGTACCATCCATGATGAGAGTACTTCCCCTGTGACTGTTTGGGGCCAGGTTGCTGAAGTGCGCAAACCTGTGTGCATTTTAGATTATAATAAGCACATGGGAGGTGTAGATAGAGTTGACCAGAGGTTGGAACCTTATACAGCTATTCGTAAGTCGTACGTTTGGTATAAGAAGTTAGCAATTCACCTCTTCCACTTAGCAACCTTCAATGCTTTTATTGAGTTTAGGGATAGGTCTCCAGAGTCAAAGATGACATTTGTGAAATTTCAGGAGTCAGTGATAGAGAGCCTTATTGTGGTGGAACAGGCCAGAGTTCCTAGAGAAGCAGTGGTGGAGGATGTGGCTAGATTGAAAGATCGCCACTTTGCTGAGCTTGCTGAGCACATTCCTCCCACACCCAAAAAAGACTTTCCAGCTAAGAAATGTAGAGTGTGTTTTCGAAGAGGTATCCGGAGGGAGACTCGAATGTACTGCCCAGATTGTCCTTCAAAGCCTGGGCTTCGTGTGGGTGGTTGTTTTAAGAATTACCACACCCAGAAGAATTTCTGGGAACAACCAGGAGTGTAATCTCATGTCTGTTTTGTATTTTCATGTGTTCAGTTTCATGGTTAGCATTTCTGTCATGTACTTAGAGCTTTTGTGTTTGTAGTTTTGTAATTCTTTCTACTTAGTTAGGGGTTCCTCTGTTTAAAAAAATAAAATAATGATGCCATTGTGTGTGGAGTGGGGCTTGGCTGAGAGTGTACATATTGACTTGCTGTTGGCTACTGCAACACGCTGCCAGCCAAACACCAGTCCACACACTCCCATCAGCTGGTGTGATTGTTGTATCAGGCATGAGGCCGTATGTAAGTGATGGGCCCTTGAGTGGCGCTGTCTGTCGATGTGAGTGTTGTAATGTGCTGGGCCCGTGGCTGGCGGTGTGAATGGTCTTGTGTGTGTCATGTATGAAAGTTGTGTGAATGGACTGTAAAGCGGTTGGTGCCTTGTCGCGGCTTTACAGCTCACGAGCTGTGAGTCATTGGTTCAGTTTTTTGCCTTTCAGTTATAAATGGTGCATTTCATTTTTGTGAAAGCTCTTGTTAGTAAAATTTGATCCACTGAACCATCACTCACCCTCGTGCCAAATCCAACCAGTATGTGTGGTAAAAATGACAAAACCTGCTCCGCTGTAATCAGGCGTCGCAGCACACCTGTGACACGCTAGGTGCCTCAGGTGGAACCCCGATGATGAAGCATGCCACCAAACCGGTTGGTGGGTGAGGGGTCTTTTTCACATAACCTAAGTGCGTTTCTTTTCAAAATTTTAGTGTTTGGCACATCACGGACATATGTGGACACATCAAAACGATATATTACAAAACTACCTGTGTTCGGGGGGGAGAGGGCACCTATGTTTTTGGTCCTGGGTGCGGCCTTCATCTACGGAAACCTACCAAACCCAGACATTTTTTAAAACTAGACACCCCAAGGAGTCCAGGGAGGTGTGGCTTGCGTGGATCCCCCAACAGTTTCTTACCCAGACTCCTCTGTAAACCTCAAAATTTGCTTTAAAAAAGCATATTTTCCTGACTTTTCTTCGTAGGATCACCACTCCAGCACAAAATTCCTACTCCCCAGTGTTCCCCTCAGTCTCCCAAGTAAAATGACACCTCACTTATGTGGGTCCCCAAAGCAGAGTCAGTCTAAAGATGTATAAAAGAATATGTCATTATAAACTCGCTGTGCTATCCCCTCTATCTCTACAAGTTTTGGGCCTTATTCTGTTGCAGGCACCTGGCCCACCCACACAAGTGAGGTATAATTTTTATCGGGAGACTTTGGGGAACGCTGGGTGGAAGGAAATTTGTGGCTCCTCTCAGATTCCAGAACTTTCTGTCACCGAAATGTGAGGAAAATGCGTTTTTTTAGCCAAAAATTGAGGTTTGCAAAGGATTCTGGGTAACAGAACCTGGTCAGAGCCCCACAAGTCACCCGATCTTGGATTCCCCTAGGTCTCTAGTTTTAAAAAATGCACAGGTTTGGTAGGTTTTCCTAGGTGCCGGCTGAGCTAGAGGCCAAAATCTACAGGTAGGCACTTTGCAAAAAACAGCTCTGTTTTCTGTGATGTGTCCACGTTGTGTTTTGGGGCATATCCTGTCGCGGGCGCTAGGCCTACCCACACAAGTGAGGTACCATTTTTATCGGGAGACTTGGGGGAACGCTGGATGGAAGGAAATTTGTGGCTCCTCTCAGATTCCAGAACTTTCTGTCACCGAAATGTGAGGAAAATGCGTTTTTTAGCCAAAAATTGAGGTTTGCAAAGGATTCTGGGTAACAGAACCTGGTCAGAGCCCCACAAGTCACCCCATCTTGGATTCCCCTAGGTCTCTAGTTTTCAAAAATGCACAGGTTTGGTAAGTTTCCCTAGGTGCCGGTTGAGCTAGAGGCCAAAATCTACAGGTAGGCACTTTGCAAGAAACAGCTCTGTTTTCTTTAAAAAAAATGGGATGTGTCCACGTTGTGTTTTGGGGCGTCTCCTGTCACGGCCGCTAGGCCTACCCACACAAGTGAGGTATCATTTTTATCGGGAGACTTGGGGAACGCTGGGTGGAAGGAAATTTGTGGCTCCTCTCAGATTCCAGAACTTTCTGTCACCGAAATGTGAGGAAAATGCATTTTTTTAGCCAAAAATTGAGGTTTGCAAAGGATTCTGGGTTTTGGGGCGTCTTCTCTCGCGGGCGCTGGGCCTACCCACACAAGTGAGGTACCATTTTTATCGGGAGACTTGGGGGAGCGCTGGATGGAAGGAAATTTGTGGCTCCTCTCAAATTTCAGAACTTTCTGTCACCGAAATGTGAGGAAAATGCATTGTTTTAGCCAAAAATTGAGGTTTGCAAAGGATTCTGGGTAACAGAACCTGGTCAGAGCCCCACAAGTCACCCCATCTTGGATTCCCCTAGGTCTCTAGTTTTCAGAAATGCATAGGTTTGGTAGGTTTCCTTAGGTGCCGGCTGAGCTAGAGGCCAAAATCTGCAGGTAGGCACTTTGCAAGAAACAGCTCTGTTTTCTTTCAAAAAATGGGATGTGTCCACGTTGTGTTTTGGGGCATCTCCTGTCGCAGCCGCTAGGCCTACCCACACAAGTGAGGTATAATTTTTATCGGGAGACTTGGGGGAACGCTGGGTGGAAGGAAATTTGTCGCTCCTCTCAGATTTCAGAACTTTCTGTCACCGTAATGTGAGGAAAATGTGTTTTTTTAGCCGAAAATTGAGGTTTGCAAATGATTCTGGGTAACAGAACCTGGTCAGAGCCCCACAAGTCACCCCATCTTGGATTCCCCTAGGTCTCTAGTTTTCAAAAATGCACAGATTTGGTAGGTTTCCCTGGGTGCCGGCTGAGCTAGAGGCCAAAATCTACAGGTAGGCACTTTGCAAGAAACAGCTGTTTTCTTTAAAAAAATGGGATGTGTCCACGTTGTGTTTTGGGGCGTCTCCTGTCACGGCCGCTAGGCCTACCCACACAAGTGAGGTATCATTTTTATCGGGAGACTTGGGGAACGCTGGGTGGAAGGAAATTTGTGGCTCCTCTCAGATTCCAGAACTTTCTGTCACCGAAATGTGAGGAAAATGCATTTTTTTAGCCAAAAATTGAGGTTTGCAAAGGATTCTGGGTTTTGGGGCGTCTTCTCTCGCGGGCGCTGGGCCTACCCACACAAGTGAGGTACCATTTTTATCGGGAGACTTGGGGGAGCGCTGGATGGAAGGAAATTTGTGGCTCCTCTCAGATTCCAGAACTTTCTGTCACCGAAATGTGAGGAAAATGCATTGTTTTAGCCAAAAATTGAGGTTTGCAAAGGATTCTGGGTAACAGAACCTGGTCAGAGCCCCACAAGTCACCCCATCTTGGATTCCCCTAGGTCTCTAGTTTTCAAAAATGCACAGGTTTGGTAAGTTTCCCTAGGTGCCGGTTGAGCCAGAGGCCAAAATCTACAGGTAGGCACTTTGCAAGAAACAGCTCTGTTTTCTTTAAAAAAAATGGGATGTGTCCACGTTGTGTTTTGGGGTGTCTCCTGTCGCGGCCGCTAGGCCTACCCACACAAGTGAGGTATCATTTTTATCGGGAGACTTGGGGAGCGCTGGATGGAAGGAAATTTGTGGCTCCTCTCAGATTCCAGAACTTTCTGTCACCGAAATGTGAGGAAAATGCGTTTCTTTAGCCGAAAATTGAGGTTTGCAAAGGATTCTGGGTAACAGAACCTGGTCAGAGCCCCACAAGTCACCCTATCTTGGATTCCCCTAGGTCTCTAGTTTAAAAAAATGCACAGGTTTGGTAGGTTTCCCTAGGTGCCGGCTGAGCTAGAGGCCAAAATCTACAGGTAGGCACTTTGCAAAAAACAGCTCTGTTTTCTTTCAAAAAATGGGATGTGTCCACGTTGTGTCTTGGGGCGTTTGCTGTCGCGGCTGCTAGGCCTACCCACACAAGTGAGGTATCATTCTTATCGGGAGACTTGGGGGAACGCTGGGTGGAAGGAAATTTGTGGCTCCTCTCAGATTCCAGAACTTTCTGTCACCGAAATGTGAGGAAAATGAGTTTTTTTAGCCAAAATTTGAGGTTTGCAAAGGATTCTGGGTAACAGAACCTGGTCAGAGCCCCACAAGTCACCCCATCTTGGATTCCCCTAGGTCTCTAGTTTTAAAAAAATGCACAGGTTTAGTAGGTATCCCTAGGTGCCGGCTGAGCTAGAGGCCAAAATCTACAGGTAGGCACTTTGCAAGAAACAGCTCTGTTTTTTTTAAAAAAATGGGATGTGTCCACGTTGTGTTTTGGGGCGTCTCCTGTTACGGCCGCTAGGCCTACCCACACAAGTGACGTATCATTTTTATCGGGAGACTTGGGGAACGCTGGGTGGAAGGAAATTTGTGGCTCCCCTCAGATTCCAGAACTTTCTGTCACCGAAATGTGAGGAAAATGCATTTTTTTAGCCAAAAATTGAGGTTTGCAAAGGATTCTGGGTTTTGGGGCGTCTTCTCTTGCGGGCTCTAGGCCTACCCGCACAAGTGAGGTACTATTTTTATCGGGAGACTTGGGGGAGCGCTGGATGGAAGGAAATTTGTGGCTCCTCTCAGATTCCAGAACTTTCTGTCACCGAAATGTGAGGAAAATGCATTTGTTTAGCCAAAAATTGAGGTTTGCAAAGGATTCTGGGTAACAGAACCTGGTCAGAGCCCCACAAGTCACCCCATCTTGGATTCCCCTAGGTCTCTAGTTTTAAAAAATGCACAGGTTTGGTAAGTTTCCCTAGGTGCCGGCTGAGCTAGAGGCCAAAATCTACAGGTAGGCACTTTGCAAGAAACAGCTCTGTTTTCTTTCAAAAAATGGGATGTGTCCACGTTGTGTCTTGGGGCGTTTCCTGTCGCGGCTGCTAGGTCTACCCACACAAGTGAGGTATCATTCTTATCGGGAGACTTGGGGGAACGCTGGGTGGAAGGAAATTTGTGGCTCCTCTCAGATTCCAGAACTTTCTGTCACCGAAATGTGAGGAAAATGCGTTTTTTTAGCCAAAATTTGAGGTTTGCAAAGGATTCTGGGTAACAGAACCTGGTCAGAGCCCCACAAGTCACCCTATCTTGGATTCCCCTAGGTCTCTAGTTTAAAAAAATGCACAGGTTTGGTAGGTTTCCCTAGGTGCCGGCTGAGCTAGAGGCCAAAATCTACAGGTAGGCACTTTGCAAAAAACAGCTCTGTTTTCTTTCAAAAAATGGGATGTGTCCACGTTGTGTCTTGGGGCGTTTGCTGTCGCGGCTGCTAGGCCTACCCACACAAGTGAGGTATCATTCTTATCGGGAGACTTGGGGGAACGCTGGGTGGAAGGAAATTTGTGGCTCCTCTCAGATTCCAGAACTTTCTGTCACCGAAATGTGAGGAAAATGAGTTTTTTTAGCCAAAATTTGAGGTTTGCAAAGGATTCTGGGTAACAGAACCTGGTCAGAGCCCCACAAGTCACCCCATCTTGGATTCCCCTAGGTGTCTAGTTTTAAAAAAATGCACAGGTTTGGTAGGTATCCCTAGGTGCCGGCTGAGCGAGAGGCCAAAACCTACAGGTAGGCACTTTGCAAGAAACAGCTCTGTTTTTTTTAAAAAAATGGGATGTGTCCACGTTGTGTTTTGGGGCGTCTCCTGTTACGGCCGCTAGGCCTACCCACACAAGTGACGTATCATTTTTATCGGGAGACTTGGGGAACGCTGGGTGGAAGGAAATTTGTGGCTCCCCTCAGATTCCAGAACTTTCTGTCACCGAAATGTGAGGAAAATGCATTTTTTTAGCCAAAAATTGAGGTTTGCAAAGGATTCTGGGTTTTGGGGCGTCTTCTCTTGCGGGCTCTAGGCCTACCCGCACAAGTGAGGTATCATTTTTATCGGGAGACTTGGGGAGCGCTGGATGGAAGGAAATTTGTGGCTCCTCTCAGATTCCAGAACTTTCTGTCACCGAAATGTGAGGAAAATGCCTTTCTTTAGCCGAAAATTGAGGTTTGCAAAGGATTCTGGGTAACAGAACCTGGTCAGAGCCCCACAAGTCACCCCATCTTGGATTCCCCTAGGTCTCTAGTTTTCAAAAATGCACAGGTTTGGTAAGTTTCCCTAGGTGCCGGTTGAGCTAGAGGCCAAAATCTACAGGTAGGCACTTTGCAAGAAACAGCTCTGTTTTCTTTAAAAAAAATGGGATGTGTCCACGTTGTGTTTTGGGGCGTCTCCTGTCACGGCCGCTAGGCCTACCCACACAAGTGAGGTATCATTTTTATCGGGAGACTTGGGGAACGCTGGGTGGAAGGAAATTTGTGGCTCCTCTCAGATTCCAGAACTTTCTGTCACCGAAATGTGAGGAAAATGCATTTTTTTAGCCAAAAATTGAGGTTTGCAAAGGATTCTGGGTTTTGGGGCGTCTTCTCTCGCGGGCGCTGGGCCTACCCACACAAGTGAGGTACCATTTTTATCGGGAGACTTGGGGGAGCGCTGGATGGAAGGAAATTTGTGGCTCCTCTCAAATTTCAGAACTTTCTGTCACCGAAATGTGAGGAAAATGCATTGTTTTAGCCAAAAATTGAGGTTTGCAAAGGATTCTGGGTAACAGAACCTGGTCAGAGCCCCACAAGTCACCCCATCTTGGATTCCCCTAGGTCTCTAGTTTTCAGAAATGCATAGGTTTGGTAGGTTTCCTTAGGTGCCGGCTGAGCTAGAGGCCAAAATCTGCAGGTAGGCACTTTGCAAGAAACAGCTCTGTTTTCTTTCAAAAAATGGGATGTGTCCACGTTGTGTTTTGGGGCATTTCCTGTCGCAGCCGCTAGGCCTACCCACACAAGTGAGGTATAATTTTTATCGGGAGACTTGGGGGAACGCTGGGTGGAAGGAAATTTGTCGCTCCTCTCAGATTTCAGAACTTTCTGTCACCGTAATGTGAGGAAAATGTGTTTTTTTAGCCGAAAATTGAGGTTTGCAAATGATTCTGGGTAACAGAACCTGGTCAGAGCCCCACAAGTCACCCCATCTTGGATTCCCCTAGGTCTCTAGTTTTCAAAAATGCACAGATTTGGTAGGTTTCCCTGGGTGCCGGCTGAACTAGAGGCCAAAATCTACAGGTAGGCACTTTGCAAGAAACAGCTGTTTTCTTTAAAAAAATGGGATGTGTCCACGTTGTGTTTTGGGGCGTCTCCTGTCACGGCCGCTAGGCCTACCCACACAAGTGAGGTATCATTTTTATCGGGAGACTTGGGGAACGCTGGGTGGAAGGAAATGTGTGGCTCCTCTCAGATTCCAGAACTTTCTGTCACCGAAATGTGAGGAAAATGCATTTTTTTAGCCAAAAATTGAGGTTTGCAAAGGATTCTGGGTTTTGGGGCGTCTTCTCTCGCGGGCGCTGGGCCTACCCACACAAGTGAGGTACCATTTTTATCGGGAGACTTGGGGGAGCGCTGGATGGAAGGAAATTTGTGGCTCCTCTCAGATTCCAGAACTTTCTGTCACCGAAATGTGAGGAAAATGCATTGTTTTAGCCAAAAATTTAGGTTTGCAAAGGATTCTGGGTAACAGAACCTGGTCAGAGCCCCACAAGTCACCCCATCTTGGATTCCCCTAGGTCTCTAGTTTTCAAAAATGCACAGGTTTGGTAAGTTTCCCTAGGTGCCGGTTGAGCCAGAGGCCAAAATCTACAGGTAGGCACTTTGCAAGAAACAGCTCTGTTTTCTTTAAAAAAAATGGGATGTGTCCACGTTGTGTTTTGGGGTGTCTCCTGTCGCGGCCGCTAGGCCTACCCACACAAGTGAGGTATCATTTTTATCGGGAGACTTGGGGAGCGCTGGATGGAAGGAAATTTGTGGCTCCTCTCAGATTCCAGAACTTTCTGTCACCGAAATGTGAGGAAAATGCGTTTCTTTAGCCGAAAATTGAGGTTTGCAAAGGATTCTGGGTAACAGAACCTGGTCAGAGCCCCACAAGTCACCCTATCTTGGATTCCCCTAGGTCTCTAGTTTAAAAAAATGCACAGGTTTGGTAGGTTTCCCTAGGTGCCGGCTGAGCTAGAGGCCAAAATCTACAGGTAGGCACTTTGCAAAAAACAGCTCTGTTTTCTTTCAAAAAATGGGATGTGTCCACGTTGTGTCTTGGGGCGTTTGCTGTCGCGGCTGCTAGGCCTACCCACACAAGTGAGGTATCATTCTTATCGGGAGACTTGGGGGAACGCTGGGTGGAAGGAAATTTGTGGCTCCTCTCAGATTCCAGAACTTTCTGTCACCGAAATGTGAGGAAAATGAGTTTTTTTAGCCAAAATTTGAGGTTTGCAAAGGATTCTGGGTAACAGAACCTGGTCAGAGCCCCACAAGTCACCCCATCTTGGATTCCCCTAGGTCTCTAGTTTTAAAAAAATGAACAGGTTTGGTAGGTATCCCTAGGTGCCGGCTGAGCTAGAGGCCAAAATCTACAGGTAGGCACTTTGCAAGAAACAGCTCTGTTTTTTTTTTAAAAATGGGATGTGTCCACGTTGTGTTTTGGGGCGTCTCCTGTTACGGCCGCTAGGCCTACCCACACAAGTGACGTATCATTTTTATCGGGAGACTTGGGGAACGCTGGGTGGAAGGAAATTTGTGGCTCCCCTCAGATTCCAGAACTTTCTGTCACCGAAATGTGAGGAAAATGCATTTTTTTAGCCAAAAATTGAGGTTTGCAAAGGATTCTGGGTTTTGGGGCGTCTTCTCTTGCGGGCTCTAGGCCTACCCGCACAAGTGAGGTACTATTTTTATCGGGAGACTTGGGGGAGCGCTGGATGGAAGGAAATTTGTGGCTCCTCTCAGATTCCAGAACTTTCTGTCACCGAAATGTGAGGAAAATGCATTTGTTTAGCCAAAAATTGAGGTTTGCAAAGGATTCTGGGTAACAGAACCTGGTCAGAGCCCCACAAGTCACCCCATCTTGGATTCCCCTAGGTCTCTAGTTTTAAAAAATGCACAGGTTTGGTAAGTTTCCCTAGGTGCCGGCTGAGCTAGAGGCCAAAATCTACAGGTAGGCACTTTGCAAGAAACAGCTCTGTTTTCTTTCTAAAAATGGGATGTGTCCACGTTGTGTCTTGGGGCGTTTCCTGTCGCGGCTGCTAGGTCTACCCACACAAGTGAGGTATCATTCTTATCGGGAGACTTGGGGGAACGCTGGGTGGAAGGAAATTTGTGGCTCCTCTCAGATTCCAGAACTTTCTGTCACCGAAATGTGAGGAAAATGCGTTTTTTTAGCCAAAATTTGAGGTTTGCAAAGGATTCTGGGTAACAGAACCTGGTCAGAGCCCCACAAGTCACCCTATCTTGGATTCCCCTAGGTCTCTAGTTTAAAAAAATGCACAGGTTTGGTAGGTTTCCCTAGGTGCCGGCTGAGCTAGAGGCCAAAATCTACAGGTAGGCACTTTGCAAAAAACAGCTCTGTTTTCTTTCAAAAAATGGGATGTGTCCACGTTGTGTCTTGGGGCGTTTGCTGTCGCGGCTGCTAGGCCTACCCACACAAGTGAGGTATCATTCTTATCGGGAGACTTGGGGGAACGCTGGGTGGAAGGAAATTTGTGGCTCCTCTCAGATTCCAGAACTTTCTGTCACCGAAATGTGAGGAAAATGAGTTTTTTTAGCCAAAATTTGAGGTTTGCAAAGGATTCTGGGTAACAGAACCTGGTCAGAGCCCCACAAGTCACCCCATCTTGGATTCCCCTAGGTCTCTAGTTTTAAAAAAATGCACAGGTTTGGTAGGTATCCCTAGGTGCCGGCTGAGCTAGAGGCCAAAATCTACAGGTAGGCACTTTGCAAGAAACAGCTCTGTTTTTTTTTTAAAAATGGGATGTGTCCACGTTGTGTTTTGGGGCGTCTCCTGTTACGGCCGCTAGGCCTACCCACACAAGTGACGTATCATTTTTATCGGGAGACTTGGGGAACGCTGGGTGGAAGGAAATTTGTGGCTCCCCTCAGATTCCAGAACTTTCTGTCACCGAAATGTGAGGAAAATGCATTTTTTTAGCCAAAAATTGAGGTTTGCAAAGGATTCTGGGTTTTGGGGCGTCTTCTCTTGCGGGCTCTAGGCCTACCCGCACAAGTGAGGTACAATTTTTATCGGGAGACTTGGGGGAGCGCTGGATGGAAGGAAATTTGTGGCTCCTCTCAGATTCCAGAACTTTCTGTCACCGAAATGTGAGGAAAATGCATTTGTTTAGCCAAAAATTGAGGTTTGCAAAGGATTCTGGGTAACAGAACCTGGTCAGAGCCCCACAAGTCACCCCATCTTGGATTCCCCTAGGTCTCTAGTTTTAAAAAATGCACAGGTTTGGTAAGTTTCCCTAGGTGCCGGCTGAGCTAGAGGCCAAAATCTACAGGTAGGCACTTTGCAAGAAACAGCTCTGTTTTCTTTCAAAAAATGGGATGTGTCCACGTTGTGTCTTGGGGCGTTTCCTGTCGCGGCTGCTAGGTCTACCCACACAAGTGAGGTATCATTCTTATCGGGAATCTTGGGGGAACGCTGGGTGGAAGGAAATTTGTGGCTCCTCTCAGATTCCAGAACTTTCTGTCACCGAAATGTGAGGAAAATGCGTTTTTTTAGCCAAAATTTGAGGTTTGCAAAGGATTCTGGGTAACAGAACCTGGTCAGAGCCCCACAAGTCACCCCATCTTGGATTCCCCTAGGTCTCTAGTTTAAAAAAAAGCAAAGGTTTGGTAGGTTTCCCTAGGTGCCGGCTGAGCTAGAGGCCAAAATCTACAGGTACGCATTTTGTAAAAAACAGCTCTGTTTTCTGTGATGTGTCCACGTTGTGTTTTGGGGCATATCCTGTCGCGGGCGCTAGGCCTACCCACACAAGTGAGGTACCATTTTTATCGGGAGACTTGGGGGAGCGCTGGATGGAAGGAAATTTGTGGCTCCTGTCAGATTCCAGAACTTTCTGTCACCGAAATGTGAGGAAAATGCGTTTTTTTAGCCCAAAATTGAGGGTTGCAAAGGATTCTGGGTAACAGAACATGGTTAGAGCCCCACAAGTCACCCCATCTTGGATTTCCCCTAGGTCTCTAGTTTTGAAAAATGCACAGGTTTGGTAGGTTTCCCTAGGTGCCGGCTGAGCTAGAGGCCAAAATCTACAGGTAGGCACTTTGCAAGAAACAGCTCTGTTTTCTTTCAAAAAATGGGATGTGTCCACGTTGTGTTTTGGGGCGTCTCCTGTCACGGCCGCTAGGCCTACCCACACAAGTGAGGTATCATTTTTATCGGGAGACTTGGGAGAACGCTGGGTGGAAGGAAATTCGTGGCTCCTCTCAGATTTCAGAACTTTCTGTCACCGAAATGTGAGGAAAATGCATTTTTTTTAGCCAAAAATTGAGGTTTGCAAAGGATTCTGGGTAACAGAACCTGGTCAGAGCCCCACAAGTCACCCCATCTTGGATTCCCCTAGGTCTCTAGTTTTCAGAAATGCATAGGTTTGGTAGGTTTCCTTAGGTGCCGGCTGAGCTAAAGGCCAAAATCTACAGGTAGGTACTTTGCAAGAAACAGCTCTGTTTTCTTTCAAAAAATGGGATGTGTCCACGTTGTGTTTGTGTTTTGGGGCATGTCCTGTCGCGGCCGCTAGGCCTACCCACACAAGTGAGGTATCATTTTTATCGGGAGACTTGGGGGAACGCTGGGTGGAAGGAAATTCGTGGCTCCTCTCAGATTTCAGAACTTTCTGTCACCGAAATGTGAGGAAAATGCATTTTTTTAGCAAAAAATTGAGGTTTGCAAAGGATTCTGGGTAACAGAACCTGGTCAGAGCCCCACAAGTCACCCCATCTTGGATTCCCCTAGGTCTCTAGTTTTCAGAAATGCATGGGTTTGGTAGGTTTCCTTAGGTGCCGGCTGAGCTAGAGTCCAAAATCTACAGGTAGGCACTTTGCAAGAAACAGCTCTGTTTTCTTTAAAAAAATGGGATGTGTCCACGTTGTGTTTTGGGGCATGTCCTGTCGCGGCCGCTAGGCCTACCCACACAAGTGAGGTATCATTTTTATCGGGAGACTTGGGGGAACGCTGGGTGGAAGGAAATTTGTCGCTTCTCTCAGATTTCAGAACTTTCTGTCACCGAAATGTGAGGAAAATGCGTTTTTTTAGCCGAAAATTGAGGTTTGCAAAGGATTCTGGGTAACAGAACCTGGTCAGAGCCCCACAAGTCACCCCATCTTGGATTCCCCTAGGTCTCTAGTTTTAAAAAATGCACAGATTTGGTAGGTTTCCCTGGGTGCCGGCTGAGCTAGAGGCCAAAATCTTCAGGTAGGCACTTTGCAAGAAACAGCTCTGTTTTCTTTAAAAAAATGGGATGTGTCCACGTTGTGTTTTGGGGCGTCTCCTGTCACGGCCGCTAGGCCTACCCACACAAGTGAGGTATCATTTTTATCGAGAGACTTGGGGGAACGCTTGGTGGAAGGAAATTCGTGGCTCCTCTCAGATTTCAGAACTTTCTGTCACCGAAATGTGAGGAAAATGCCTTTTTTTAGCCAAAAATTGAGGTTTGCAAAGGATTCTGGGTAACAGAACCTGGTCAGAGCCCCACATGTCACCCCATCTTGGATTCCCCTAGGTCTCTAGTTTTCAGAAATGCATAGGTTTGGTAGGTTTCCTTAGGTGCCGGCTGAGCCAGAGGCCAAAATCTACAGGTAGGCACTTTGCAAGAAACAGCTCTGTTTTCTTTCATAAAATGGGATGTGTCCACGTTGTGTTTTGGGGCATCTCCTGTCGCGGCCGCTAGGCCTACCCACACAAGTGAGCTATCATTTTTATCGGAAGACTTGGGGGAGCGCTGGGTGGAAGGAAATTTGTCGCTCCTCTCAGATTTCAGAACTTTCTGTCACCGAAATGTGAGGAAAATGCGTTTTTTTAGCCAAAAATTGAGGTTTGCAAAGGATTCTGGGTTACAGAACCTGGTCAGAGCCCCACAAGTCACCCCATCTTGGATTCCCCTAGGTCTCTAGTTTTCAAAAATGCACAGGTTTGGTAAGTTTCCCTAGGTGCCGGTTGAGCTAGAGGCCAAAATCTACAGGTAGGCACTTTGCAAGAAACAGCTCTGTTTTCTTTAAAAAAAATGGGATGTGTCCACGTTGTGTTTTGGGGCGTCTCCTGTCACGGCCGCTAGGCCTACCCACACAAGTGAGGTATCATTTTTATCGGGAGACTTGGGGAACGCTGGGTGGAAGGAAATTTGTGGCTCCTCTCAGATTCCAGAACTTTCTGTCACCGAAATGTGAGGAAAATGCATTTTTTTAGCCAAAAATTGAGGTTTGCAAAGGATTCTGGGTTTTGGGGCGTCTTCTCTCGCGGGCGCTGGGCCTACCCACACAAGTGAGGTACCATTTTTATCGGGAGACTTGGGGGAGCGCTGGATGGAAGGAAATTTGTGGCTCCTCTCAGATTTCAGAACTTTCTGTCACCGAAATGTGAGGAAAATGCATTGTTTTAGCCAAAAATTGAGGTTTGCAAAGGATTCTGGGTAACAGAACCTGGTCAGAGCCCCACAAGTCACCCCATCTTCGATTCCCCTAGGTCTCTAGTTTTCAAAAATGCACAGGTTTGGTAAGTTTCCCAAGGTGCCGGCTGAGCTAGAGGCCAAAATCTACAGGTAGGCACTTTGCAAGAAACAGCTCTGTTTTCTTTCAAAAAATGGGATGTGTCCACGTTGTGTTTTGGGGCGTCTCGTGTCGCGGCCGCTAGGCCTTCCCACACAAGTGAGGTATCATTTTTATCGGGAGACTTGGGGGAACGCTGGGTGGAAGGAAATTTGTCGCTCCTCTCAGATTTCAGAACTTTCTGTCACCGAAATGTGAGGAAAATGCGTTTTTTTAGCCGAAAATTGAGGTTTGCAATGGATTCTGGGTAACAGAACCTGGTCAGAGCCCCACAAGTCACCCCATCTTGGATTCCCCTAGGTCTCTAGTTTTCAAAAATGCACAGATTTGGTAGGTTTCCCTGGGTGCCGGCTGAGCTAGAGGCCAAAATCTACAGGTAGGCACTTTGCAAGAAACAGCTCTGTTTTCTTTAAAAAAATGGGATGTCTCCACGTTGTGTTTTGGGGCGTCTCCTGTCACGGCCGCTAGGCCTACCCACACAAGTGAGGTATCATTTTTATCGGGAGACTTGGGGGAACGCTGGGTGGAAGGAAATTCGTGGCTCCTCTCAGATTTCAGAACTTTCTGTCACCGAAATGTGAGGAAAATGCATTTTTTTAGCCACAAATTGAGGTTTGCAAAGGATTCTGGGTAACAGAACCTGGTCAGAGCCCCACAAGTCACCCCATCTTGGATTCCCCTAGGTCTCTAGTTTTCAGAAATGCATAGGTTTGGTAGGTATCCTTAGGTGCCGGCTGAGCTAGAGGCCAAAATCTGCAGGTAGGCACTTTGCAAGAAACAGCTCTGTTTTCTTTCAAAAAATGGGATGTGTCCACGTTGTGTTTTGGGGCATCTCCTGTCGCAGCTGCTAGGCCTACCCACACAAGTGAGGTATAATTTTTATCGGGAGACTTGGGGGAACGCTGGGTGGAAGGAAATTTGTCGCTCCTCTCAGATTTCAGAACTTTCTGTCACCGTAATGTGAGGAAAATGTGTTTTTTTTAGCCGAAAATTGAGGTTTGCAAATGATTCTGGGTAACAGAACCTGGTCAGAGCCCCATAAGTCACCCCATCTTGGATTCCCCTAGGTCTCTAGTTTTTAAAAATGCACAGATTTGGTAGGTTTCCCTGGGTGCCGGCTGAGCCAGAGGCCAAAATCTACAGGTAGGCACTTTGCAAGAAACAGCTCTGTTTTCTTTCAAAAAATGGGATGTGTCCACGTTGTGTTTTGGGGTGTCTTGTGTCGCGGCCGCTAGGCCTACCCACACAAGTGAGGTATAATTTTTATCGGGAGACTTGGGGGAACGCTGGGTGGAAGGAAATTTGTCGCTCCTCTCAGATTTCAGAACTTTCTGTCACCGAAATGTGAGGAAAATGCGTTTTTTTAGCCGAAAATTGAGGTTTGCAATGGATTCTGGGTAACAGAACCTGGTCAGAGCCCCACAAGTCACCCCATCTTGGATTCCCCTAGGTCTCTAGTTTTAAAAAATGCACAGATTTGGTAGGTTTCCCTGGGTGCCGGCTGAGCTAGAGGCCAAAATCTACAGGTAGGCACTTTGCAAGAAACAGCTCTGTTTTCTTTAAAAAAATAGGATGTGTCCACGTTGTGTTTTGGGGCGTCTCCTGTCACGGCCGCTAGGCCTACCCACACAAGTGAGGTATCATTTTTATCGGGAGACTTGGGGGAACGCTGGGTGGAAGGAAATTCGTGGCTCCTCTCAGATTTCAGAACTTTCTGTCACCGAAATGTGAGGAAAATGCATTTTTTTAGCCACAAATTGAGGTTTGCAAAGGATTCTGGGTAACAGAACCTGGTCAGAGCCCCACAAGTCACCCCATCTTGGATTCCCCTAGGTCTCTAGTTTTCAGAAATGCATAGGTTTGGTAGGTTTCCTTAGGTGCCGGCTGAGCTAGAGGCCAAAATCTGCAGGTAGGCACTTTGCAAGAAACAGCTCTGTTTTCTTTCAAAAAATGGGATGTGTCCACGTTGTGTTTTGGGGCATCTGCTGTCGCAGCCGCTAGGCCTACCCACACAAGTGAGGTATAATTTTTATCGGGAGACTTGGGGGAACGCTGGGTGGAAGGAAATTTGTCGCTCCTCTCAGATTTCAGAACTTTCTGTCACCGAAATGTGAGGAAAATGCGTTTTTTTAGCCGAAAATTGAGGTTTGCAAAGGATTCTGGGTAACAGAACCTGGTCAGAGCCCCAGAAGTCACCCCATCTTGGATTCCCGTAGGTCTCTAGTTTTCAAAAATGCAAAGATTTGGTAGGTTTCCCTGGGTGCCGGCTGAGCTAGAGGCCAAAATCTTCAGGTAGGCACTTTGCAAGAAACAGCTCTGTTTTCTTTAAAAAAATGGGATGTGTCCACGTTGTGTTTTGGGGCGTCTCCTGTCACGGCCGCTAGGCCTACCCACACAAGTGAGGTATCATTTTTATCGGGAGACTTGGGGGAACGCTGGGTGGAAGGAAATTCGTGGCTCCTCTCAGATTTCAGAACTTTCTGTCACCGAAATGTGAGGAAAATGCCTTTTTTTAGCCAAAAATTGAGGTTTGCAAAGGATTCTGGGTAACAGAACCTGGTCAGAGCCCCACAAGTCACCCCATCTTGGATTCCCCTAGGTCTCTAGTTTTCAGAAATGCATAGGTTTGGTAGGTTTCCTTAGGTGCCGGCTGAGCCAGAGGCCAAAATCTACAGGTAGGCACTTTGCAAGAAACAGCTCTGTTTTCTTTCATAAAATGGGATGTGTCCACGTTGTGTTTTGGGGCATCTCCTGTCGCGGCCGCTAGGCCTACCCACACAAGTGAGCTATCATTTTTATCGGGAGACTTGGGGGAGCGCTGGGTGGAAGGAAATTTGTCGCTCCTCTCAGATTTCAGAACTTTCTGTCACCGAAATGTGAGGAAAATGCGTTTTTTAGCCAAAAATTGAGGTTTGCAAAGGATTCTGGGTAACAGAACCTGGTCAGAGCCCCACAAGTCACCCCATCTTGGATTCCCCTAGGTCTCTAGTTTTCAAAAATGCACAGGTTTGGTAAGTTTCCCTAGGTGCCGGTTGAGCTAGAGGCCAAAATCTACAGGTAGGCACTTTGCAAGAAACAGCTCTGTTTTCTTTAAAAAAAATGGGATGTGTCCACGTTGTGTTTTGGGGCGTCTCCTGTCACGGCCGCTAGGCCTACCCACACAAGTGAGGTATCATTTTTATCGGGAGACTTGGGGAACGCTGGGTGGAAGGAAATTTGTGGCTCCTCTCAGATTCCAGAACTTTCTGTCACCGAAATGTGAGGAAAATGCATTTTTTTAGCCAAAAATTGAGGTTTGCAAAGGATTCTGGGTTTTGGGGCGTCTTCTCTCGCGGGCGCTGGGCCTACCCACAAAAGTGAGGTACCATTTTTATCGGGAGACTTGGGGGAGCGCTGGATGGAAGGAAATTTGTGGCTCCTCTCAAATTTCAGAACTTTCTGTCACCGAAATGTGAGGAAAATGCATTGTTTTAGCCAAAAATTGAGGTTTGCAAAGGATTCTGGGTAACAGAACCTGGTCAGAGCCCCACAAGTCACCCCATCTTCGATTCCCCTAGGTCTCTAGTTTTCAAAAATGCACAGGTTTGGTAAGTTTCCCAAGGTGCCGGCTGAGCTAGAGGCCAAAATCTACAGGTAGGCACTTTGCAAGAAACAGCTCTGTTTTCTTTCAAAAAATGGGATGTGTCCACGTTGTGTTTTGGGGCGTCTCGTGTCGCGGCCGCTAGGCCTACCCACACAAGTGAGGTATCATTTTTATCGGGAGACTTGGGGGAACGCTGGGTGGAAGGAAATTTGTCGCTCCTCTCAAATTTCAGAACTTTCTGTCACCGAAATGTGAGGAAAATGCGTTTTTTTAGCCGAAAATTGAGGTTAGCAATGGATTCTGGGCAACAGAACCTGGTCAGAGCCCCACAAGTCACCCCATCTTGGATTCCCCTAGGTCTCTAGTTTTCAAAAATGCATAGGTTTGGTAGGTTTCCTTAGGTGCCGGCTGAGCTAGAGGCCAAAATCTGCAGGTAGGCACTTTGCAAGAAACAGCTCTGTTTTCTTTAAAAAAATGGGATGTCTCCACGTTGTGTTTTGGGGCGTCTCCTGTCACGGCCGCTAGGCCTACCCACACAAGTGAGGTATCATTTTTATCGGGAGACTTGGGGGAACGCTGGGTGGAAGGAAATTCGTGGCTCCTCTCAGATTTCAGAACTTTCTGTCACCGAAATGTGAGGAAAATGCATTTTTTTAGCCACAAATTGAGGTTTGCAAAGGATTCTGGGTAACAGAACCTGGTCAGAGCCCCACAAGTCACCCCATCTTGGATTCCCCTAGGTCTCTAGTTTTCAGAAATGCATAGGTTTGGTAGGTTTCCTTAGGTGCCGGCTGAGCTAGAGGCCAAAATCTGCAGGTAGGCACTTTGCAAGAAACAGCTCTGTTTTCTTTAAAAAAATGGGATGTGTCCACGTTGTGTTTTGGGGCATCTCCTGTCGCAGCTGCTAGGCCTACCCACACAAGTGAGGTATAATTTTTATCGGGAGACTTGGGGGAACGCTGGGTGGAAGGAAATTTGTCGCTCCTCTCAGATTTCAGAACTTTCTGTCACCGTAATGTGAGGAAAATGTGTTTTTTTTAGCCGAAAATTGAGGTTTGCAAATGATTCTGGGTAACAGAACCTGGTCAGAGCCCCAGAAGTCACCCCATCTTGGATTCCCCTAGGTCTCTAGTTTTAAAAAATGCACAGATTTGGTAGGTTTCCCTGGGTGCCGGCTGAGCCAGAGGCCAAAATCTACAGGTAGGCACTTTGCAAGAAACAGCTCTGTTTTCTTTCAAAAAATGGGATGTGTCCACGTTGTGTTTTGGGGCGTCTCGTGTCGCGACCGCTAGGCCTACCCACACAAGTGAGGTATCATTTTTATCGGGAGATTTGGGGGAACGCTGGGTGGAAGGAAATTTGTCGCTCCACTCAGATTTCAGAACTTTCTGTCACCGAAATGTGAGGAAAATGCGTTTTTTTTAGCCGAAAATTGAGGTTTGCAATGGATTCTGGGTAACAGAACCTGGTCAGAGCCCCACAAGTCACCCCATCTTGGATTCCCCTAGGTCTCTAGTTTTCAAAAATGCACAGATTTGGTAGGTTTCCCTGGGTGCCGGCTGAGCTAGAGGCCAAAATCTACAGGTAGGCACTTTGCAAGAAACAGCTCTGTTTTCTTTAAAAAAATAGGATGTGTCCACGTTGTGTTTTGGGGCGTCTCCTGTCACGGCCGCTAGGCCTACCCACACAAGTGAGGTATCATTTTTATCGGGAGACTTGGGGGAACGCTGGGTGGAAGGAAATTCGTGGCTCCTCTCAGATTTCAGAACTTTCTGTCACCGAAATGTGAGGAAAATGCATTTTTTTAGCCACAAATTGAGGTTTGCAAAGGATTCTGGGTAACAGAACCTGGTCAGAGCCCCACAAGTCACCCCATCTTGGATTCCCCTAGGTCTCTAGTTTTCAGAAATGCATAGGTTTGGTAGGTTTCCTTAGGTGCCGGCTGAGCTAGAGGCCAAAATCTGCAGGTAGGCACTTTGCAAGAAACTGCTCTGTTTTCTTTCAAAAAATGGGATGTGTCCACGTTGTGTTTTGGGGCATCTGCTGTCGCAGCCGCTAGGCCTACCCACACAAGTGAGGTATAATTTTTATCGGGAGACTTGGGGGAACGCTGGGTGGAAGGAAATTTGTCGCTCCTCTCAGATTTCAGAACTTTCTGTCACCGTAATGTGAGGAAAATGTGTTTTTTTTAGCCGAAAATTGAGGTTTGCAAATGATTCTGGGTAACAGAACCTGGTCAGAGCCCCACAAGTCACCCCATCTTGGATTCCCCTAGGTCTCTAGTTTTCAAAAATGCACAGATTTGGTAGGTTTCCCTGGGTGCCGGCTGAGCTAGAGGCCAAAATCTACAGGTAGGCACTTTGCAAGAAACAGCTCTGTTTTCTTTAAAAAAATAGGATGTGTCCACGTTGTGTTTTTGGGCGTCTCCTGTCACGGCCGCTAGGCCTACCCACACAAGTGAGGTATCATTTTTATCGGGAGACTTGGGGGAACGCTGGGTGGAAGGAAATTCGTGGCTCCTCTCAGATTTCAGAACTTTCTGTCACCGAAATGTGAGGAAAATGCATTTTTTTAGCCACAAATTGAGGTTTGCAAAGGATTCTGGGTAACAGAACCTGGTCAGAGCCCCACAAGTCACCCCATCTTGGATTCCCCTAGGTCTCTAGTTTTCAGAAATGCATAGGTTTGGTAGGTTTCCTTAGGTGCCGGCTGAGCTAGAGGCCAAAATCTGCAGGTAGGCACTTTGCAAGAAACTGCTCTGTTTTCTTTCAAAAAATGGGATGTGTCCACGTTGTGTTTTGGGGCACCTGCTGTCGCAGCCGCTAGGCCTACCCACACAAGTGAGGTATAATTTTTATCGGGAGACTTGGGGGAACGCTGGGTGGAAGGAAATTTGTCGCTCCTCTCAGATTTCAGAACTTTCTGTCACCGTAATGTGAGGAAAATGTGTTTTTTTTAGCCGAAAATTGAGGTTTGCAAATGATCCTGGGTAACAGAACCTGGTCAGAGCCCCACAAGTCACCCCATCTTGGATTCCCCTAGGTCTCTAGTTTTCAAAAATGCACAGATTTGGTAGGTTTCCCTGGGTGCCGGCTGAGCTAGAGGCCAAAATCTACAGGTAGGCACTTTGCAAGAAACAGCTGTTTTCTTTCAAAAAATGGGATGTGTCCACGTTGTGTTTTGGGGCGTCCTGTGTCGCGGCCGCTAGGCCTACCCACACAAGTGAGGTATAATTTTTATCGGGAGACTTGGGGGAACGCTGGGTGGAAGGAAATTTGTCGCTCCTCTCAGATTTCAGAACTTTCTGTCACCGTAATGTGAGGAAAATGTGTTTTTTTAGCCGAAAATTGAGGTTTGCAAATGATTCTGGGTAACAGAACCTGGTCAGAGCCCCACAAGTCACCCCATCTTGGATTCCCCTAGGTCTCTAGTTTTCAAAAATGCACAGATTTGGTAGGTTTCCCTGGGTGCCGGCTGAGCTAGAGGCCAAAATCTACAGGTAGGCACTTTGCAAGAAACAGCTGTTTTCTTTAAAAAAAATGGGATGTGTCCACGTTGTGTTTTGGGGCGTCTCCTGTCACGGCCGCTAGGCCTACCCACACAAGTGAGGTATCATTTTTATCGGGAGACTTGGGGAATGCTGGGTGGAAGGAAATTTGTGGCTCCTCTCAGATTCCTGAACTTTCTGTCACCGAAATGTGAGGAAAATGCATTTTTTTAGCCAAAAATTGAGGTTTGCAAAGGATTCTGGGTTTTGGGGCGTCTTCTCTCGCGGGCGCTGGGCCTACCCACACAAGTGAGGTACCATTTTTATCGGGAGACTTGGGGGAGCGCTGGATGGAAGGAAATTTGTGGCTCCTCTCAGATTCCAGAACTTTCTGTCACCGAAATGTGAGGAAAATGAATTGTTTTAACCAAAAATTGAGGTTTGCAAAGGATTCTGGGTAACAGAACCTGGTCAGAGCCCCACAAGTCACCCCATCTTGGATTCCCCTAGGTCTCTAGTTTTCAAAAATGCACAGGTTTGGTAAGTTTCCCTAGGTGCCGGTTGAGCCAGAGGCCAAAATCTACAGGTAGGAACTTTGCAAGAAACAGCTCTGTTTTCTTTAAAAAAAATGGGATGTGTCCACGTTGTGTTTTGGGGCGTGTCCTGTCGCGGCCGCTAGGCCTACCCACACAAGTGAGGTATCATTTTTATCGGGAGACTTGGGGAGCACTGGATGGAAGGAAATTTGTGGCTCCTCTCAGATTCCAGAACTTTCTGTCACCGAAATGTGAGGAAAATGCGTTTCTTAAGCCAAAAATTGAGGTTTGCAAAGGATTCTGGGTAACAGAACCTGGTCAGAGCCCCACAAGTCACCCTATCTTGGATTCCCCTAGGTCTCTAGTTTAAAAAAATGCACAGGTTTGGTAGGTTTCCCTAGGTGCCGGCTGAGCTAGAGGCCAAAATCTACAGGTAGGCACTTTGCAAAAAACAGCTCTGTTTTCTTTAAAAAAATGGGATGTGTCCACGTTGTGTCTTGGGGCGTTTGCTGTCGCGGCTGCTAGGCCTACCCACACAAGTGAGGTATCATTCTTATCGGGAGACTTGGGGGAACGCTGGGTGGAAGGAAATTTGTGGCTCCTCTCAGATTCCAGAACTTTCTGTCACCGAAATGTGAGGAAAATGCATTTGTTTAGCCAAAAATTGAGGTTTGCAAAGGATTCTGGGTAACAGAACCTCGTCAGAGCCCCACAAGTCACCCCATCTTGGATTCCCCTAGGTCTCTAGTTTAAAAAAAAGCAAAGGTTTGGTAGGTTTCCCTAGGTGCCGGCTGAGCTAGAGGCCAAAATCTACAGGTACGCATTTTGTAAAAAACAGCTCTGTTTTCTGTGATGTGTCCACGTTGTGTTTTGGGGCATATCCTGTCGCGGGCGCTAGGCCTACCCACACAAGTGAGGTACCATTTTTATCGGGAGACTTGGGGGAGCGCTGGATGGAAGGAAATTTGTGGCTCCTGTCAGATTCCAGAACTTTCTGTCACCGAAATGTGAGGAAAATGCGTTTTTTTAGCCCAAAATTGAGGGTTGCAAAGGATTCTGGGTAACAGAACATGGTTAGAGCCCCACAAGTCACCCCATCTTGGATTTCCCCTAGGTCTCTAGTTTTGAAAAATGCACAGGTTTGGTAGGTTTCCCTAGGTGCCGGCTGAGCTAGAGGCCAAAATCTACAGGTAGGCACTTTGCAAGAAACAGCTCTGTTTTCTTTAAAAAAATGGGATGTGTCCACGTTGTGTTTTGGGGCGTCTCCTGTCACGGCCGCTAGGCCTACCCACACAAGTGAGGTATCATTTTTATCGGGAGACTTGGGAGAACGCTGGGTGGAAGGAAATTCGTGGCTCCTCTCAGATTTCAGAACTTTCTGTCACCGAAATGTGAGGAAAATGCATTTTTTTAGCCAAAAATTGAGGTTTGCAAAGGATTCTGGGTAACAGAACCTGGTCAGAGCCCCACAAGTCACCCCATCTTGGATTCCCCTAGGTCTCTAGTTTTCAGAAATGCATAGGTTTGGTAGGTTTCCTTAGGTGCCGGCTGAGCTAAAGGCCAAAATCTACAGGTAGGCACTTTGCAAATAACAGCTCTGTTTTCTTTCAAAAAATGGGATGTGTCCACGTTGTGTTTTGGGGCATCTTCTGTCGCGGCCGCTAGGCCTACCCACACAAGTGAGGTATCATTTTTATCGGGAGACTTGGGGGAACGCTGGGTGGAAGGAAATTTGTCGCTCCTCTCAGATTTCAGAACTTTCTGTCACCGTAATGTGAGGAAAATGTGTTTTTTTTAGCCGAAAATTGAGGTTTGCAAATGATTCTGGGTAACAGAACCTGGTCAGAGCCCCACAAGTCACCCTATCTTGGATTCCCCTAGGTCTCTAGTTTTCAAAAATGCACAGATTTGGTAGGTTTCCCTGGGTGCCGGCTGAGCTAGAGGCCAAAATCTACAGGTAGGCACTTTGCAAGAAACAGCTCTGTTTTCTTTTAAAAAATGGGATGTGTCCACGTTGTGTTTTGGGGCGTCTCCTGTCACGGCCGCTAGGCCTACCCACACAAGTGAGGTACCATTTTTATCGGGAGACTTGGGGGAGCGCTGGATGGAAGGAAATTTGTGGCTCCTCTCAGATTCCAGAACTTTCTGTCACCGAAATGTGAGGAAAATGCATTGTTTTAGCCAAAAATTGAGGTTTGCAAAGGATTCTGGGTAACAGAACCTGGTCAGAGCCCCACAAGTCACCCCATCTTGGATTCCCCTAGGTCTCTAGTTTTCAAAAATGCAGAGGTTTGGTAGGTTTCCCTAGGTGCCGGCTGAGCTAGAGGCCAAAATCTACAGGTAGGCACTTTGCAAAAAACAGCTCTGTTTTCTTTCAAAAAATGGGATGTGTCCACGTTGTGTCTTGGGGCGTTTGCTGTCGCGGCTGCTAGGCCTACCCACACAAGTGAGGTATCATTCTTATCGGGAGATTTGGGGGAACGCTGGGTGGAAGGAATTGTGTGGCTCCTCTCAGATTCCAGAATTTCTGTCACCGAAATGTGAGGAAAATGCGTTTCTTTAGCCAAAAATTGAGGTTTGCAAAGGATTCTGGGTAACAGAACCTGGTCAGAGCCCCACAAGTCACCCTATCTTGGATTTCCCTAGGTCTCTAGTTTAAAAAAATGCACAGGTTTGGTAGGTTTCCCTAGGTGCCGGCTGAGCTAGAGGCCAAAATCTACAGGTAGGCACTTTGCAAAAAACAGCTCTGTTTTCTTTAAAAAAATGGGATGTGTCCACGTTGTGTCTTGGGGCGTTTGCTGTTGCGGCTGCTAGGCCTACCCACACAAGTGAGGTATCATTCTTATCGGGAGACTTGGGGGAACGCTGGGTGGAAGGAAATTTGTGGCTCCTCTCAGATTCCAGAACTTTCTGTCACCGAAATGTGAGGAAAATGAGTTTTTTTAGCCAAAATTTGAGGTTTGCAAAGGATTCTGGGTAACAGAACCTGGTCAGAGCCCCACAAGTCACCCCATCTTGGATTCCCCTAGGTCTCTAGTTTTAAAAAAATGCACAGGTTTGGTAGGTTTCCCTAGGTGCCGGCTGAGCTAGAGGCCAAAATCTACAGGTAGGCACTTTGCAAGAAACAGCTCTGTTTTCTTTAAAAAAAATGGGATGTGTCCACGTTGTGTTTTGGGGCGTCTCCTGTTACGGCCGCTAGGCCTACCCACACAAGTGAGGTATCATTTTTATCGGGAGACTTGGGGAACGCTGGGTGGAAGGAAATTTGTGGCTCCCCTCAGATTCCAGAACTTTCTGTCACCGAAATGTGAGGAAAATGCATTTTTTTAGCCAAAAATTGAGGTTTGCAAAGGATTCTGGGTTTTGGGGCGTCTTCTCTTGCGGGCTCTAGGCCTACCCGCACAAGTGAGGTACTATTTTTATCGGGAGACTTGGGGGAGCGCTGGATGGAAGGAAATTTGTGGCTCCTCTCAGATTCCAGAACTTTCTGTCACCGAAATGTGAGGAAAATGCATTTGTTTAGCCAAAAATTGAGGTTTGCAAAGGATTCTGGGTAACAGAACCTGGTCAGAGCCCCACAAGTTACCCCATCTTGGATTCCCCTCGGTCTCTAGTTTTAAAAAATGCACAGGTTTGGTAAGTTTCCCTAGGTGCCGGCTGAGCTAGAGGCCAAAATCTACAGGTAGGCACTTTGCAAGAAACAGCTCTGTTTTCTTTCAAAAAATGGGATGTGTCCACGTTGTGTCTTGGGGCGTTTCCTGTCGCGGCTGCTAGGTCTACCCACACAAGTGAAGTATCATTCTTATCGGGAGACTTGGGGGAACGCTGGGTGGAAGGAAATTTGTGGCTCCTCTCAGATTCCAGAACTTTCTGTCACCGAAAGGTGAGGAAAATGCGTTTTTTTAGCCAAAATTTGAGGTTTGCAAAGGATTCTGGGTAACAGAACCTGGTCAGAGCCCCACAAGTCACCCCATCTTGGATTCCCCTAGGTCTCTAGTTTAAAAAAAAGCAAAGGTTTGGTAGGTTTCCCTAGGTGCCGGCTGAGCTAGAGGCCAAAATCTACAGGTACGCATTTTGTAAAAAACAGCTCTGTTTTCTGTGATGTGTCCACGTTGTGTTTTGGGTCATATCCTGTCGCAGGCGCTAGGCCTACCCACACAAGTGAGGTACCATTGTTATCGGGAGACTTGGGGGAGCGCTGGGTGGGAGGAAATTTGTGGCTCCTCTCAGATTCCAGAACTTTCTGTCACCGAAATGTGAGGAAAATGTGTTTTTTTCGCCAAAATTTGAGGTTTGCAAAGGATTCTGGGTAACAGAACCTGGTGAAAGCCCCACAAGTCACCCCATCTTGGATTCCCCTAGGTCTCTAGTTTTCACAAATGCACAGGTTTGGTAGGTTTCCCTAGGTACCGGCTGAGCTAGAGGCCAAAATCTACAGGTAGGCACTTTGCTAAAAACAGCTCTGTTTTCTGTGATGTGTCCACGTTGTGTTTTGGGGCATATCCTGTTGCGGGCGCTAGGCCTACCCACACAAGTGAGGTACCATTTTTATCGGGAGACTTGGGGGAGCGCAAGGTGGAAGGAAATTTGTGGTTCCTCTCAGATTCCAGAACTTTCTGTCACCGAAATGTGAAGAAAATTTGTTGTTTTTGCCAAAAATTGAGGTTTGCAATGGATTCTGGGTAACAGAACCTGGTCAGAGCCCCACAAGTCACCCCATCTTGGATTCCCCTAGGTCTTTACTTTTCAAAAATGCACAGATTTGGTAGGTTTCCCTAGGTGCCGGCTGAGCTAGATGCCAAAATCTACAGGTAGGCACTTTGAAAAAAAACAGCTCTGTTTTCTGTGATGTGTCCACGTTGTGTTTTGGGGCATATCCTGTCGCGGGCGCTAGGCCTACCCACACAAGTGAGGTATAATTTTTATCGGGAGACTTTGGGGAACATAGAATAGCAAAACAAGTGTTATTGCCCCTTGTTTTTCTCTACATTTTTCCCTTCCAAATGTAAGACAGTGTGTAAAAAAGACGTCTATTTGAGAAAGGCCCTGTAATTCACATGCTAGTATGGGCATCCCGGAATTCAGAGATGTGCAAATAACCACTGCTTCTCAACACCTTATCTTGTGCCCATTTTGGAAATACAAAGGTTTTCTTGATAGCTATTTTTTACTCTTTATTTTTCAGCAAATGAATTGCTGTATACCCGGTATAGAATGAAAACCCACTGCAGGGTGCAGGTCATTTATTGGCTCTGGGTACCTAGAGTTCTTGATGAACCTACAAGCCCTATATATACCCACAACCAGAAGAGTCCAGCAGACGTAACGGTATGTTGCTTTCGAAAATCTGACATTGCAGGAAAAAGTTACAGAGTAAAACGTGGAGAACAATTTATGTTTTTTTCACCTCAATTTCAATATTTTTCTTTTTCCGTTGTTATTTTCTGTAGGAAACCCTTGTAGGATCTACACAAATTACCCCTTGCTGAATTCAGAATTTTGTCTACTTTTCATAAATGTTGCGGTTTCTGGGATCCAGCGTTGGTTTCATGCCCATTTCTGTCACTGACTGGAAGGAGGCTGAAAGCACAAAAAATCGTAAAAATGGGGTATGTCCCAGTAAAATGCCAAAATTGTGTTGAAAAATTGGGTTTTCTGATTCAAGTCTGCCTGTTTCTGAAAGCTGGGAAGCTGGTGATTTTAGCACCACAAACCCTTTGTTGATGCCCTTTCCAGGGGAAAAACCACAAGTCTTCTTCTGCAGCCCCTTTTTCCAATTTTTTTGAACAAAACGAAATTTTCACTATATTTTGGCTAATTTCTTGGCCTCCTTCTGGGGAACCCACAAAGTCTGGGTAGCTCTAGAATCCCTAGGATGTTGGAAAAAAAGGATGCAAAGTTGGCGTGGGTAGCCTATGTGAACAAAAAGTTATGAGGGCCTAAGCGCGAAATGCTCCAAATAGCCAAAAAAAGGCTCGGCACAGGAGGGGGAAAAGGCCTGGCAGCGAAGGGGTTAATTTGCTAGTTCACAGTTTGTAAGAAAGTTTACGTTATGAAATGACTTAGCATTTTCTGCACAATCACGGAAACAGGGCCCAGGAGGCCCAACTTAGACTAATGTAAGTGAATTAATACAGCACATTAATACATCAAATACAACAAATTTTAGTATGCAAACTGTTAATTCTTCATTATTAATTTTCATTAGCATTTAGATTTCAGTAACTTTAAATAACTCAGTTAATACATTTCAGTCAATATAAGGTGTAACTGCACACATGTTTAAATTATTAATCATTAGAAATTCTATATTGTTTCAATACATACTATTCGTCTAGCAACTAAATTTAGTCATTTCAGCATAATATCAGTTTAATCCTTCAAACATTTAATTTACTTCTGATGCCACTATGGTTTCTAACATTAGTCTAAACTAATGCACATCTAAAATGACTTCTTAGTGCATCTTTCTACATTCAAATCATTAGTACTTTGGTTAACATGATGCATAACCTGTCAAATATAGATGACTTCTGTGACATAAGGGACAGCACTAAAGTTTCTGCTACATCACTGGATACTGCTTGATGGTTTGTATTTGCTTGCAGTATCCTGCATACTGCCAATGGGGTGCTGCTTTGGGTGTAGAGACTATGTGCTAGGGTGTTTAGTTCTGATGTTAGGGAGCAAATAAAAGATTTGCCAATTGTCCATTCACACCACAGAAGTGCAGGATACTGCTGACACTGGAGTCTGTGTGCACACTTGTATATGGTGATGACCGCTGTGTGGGTTACTGGGTACAATAGAGTCTGTATCTCCTTTCCTCCATAGGCAAGGACTGGTTGCACCATTAACAACTAAGCAATGAAAATGCATCACAGAGCAGGCTCATTACTCTTCTGCCCTGGGTGTTTGAGCCCCTAGTAATAGCAGTGGTGGTGGGACATCTACTACTAATAGCCAATCCAAAGGTGTAGCTGGGCTCACTATTGGCAATATAGTTGGGGTTGGTCTTGTTAGGGAGACCACAGAGGCTGTTTTAGTCTCAGATGGTGGCATTGATTTTGCCTCCTTGGTTGCTTGTCCCCTTAATATGGATAAGTACAAGAAACTTCCCCTAATCAATGGTGTTGAGGTTCAGGCCTACAGGGATACAGGAGCCAGTGTAACTATGGTGTTAGAAAAACTGGTCGACCCTGAGCAACACCTACTTGGTTAGCAGTACCAAGTGACAGACGCTCATAACAACACTCTTAGCCACCCCATGGCTGTTGTGAATCTCAACTTGGGGGGGGGATTACTGGTCCAAAGAAAGTTGTGGTAGCCACAGATTTACCTGTAGACTTTCTACTAGGAAATGATTTGAAGACATCAGCTTGGGCAGAAGTGGAGTTGGAGGCCCATGCAGTAATTCTGGACATTCCTGGGCATATTTTTGCTTTAACCAGGGCTCAGGCCAAAAAGCAAAAAGGACAGGGTGACTTGGGTCACGGAACAATGGACCAAGTGTTCCCTAAAGCTAGGGTTAAAAAGGGTAAATCCCTACCCATTATCCCTCCCTCTACAGGTGATTCCCCTTCTGAGGAAGAGGAATTTCCTCCCTGTGCAGAACCTACACCAGAGGAGCTGGCAGCAGATCCCTGCTGAGCTTTTGGGTGGAGGGGGGCCTGCCAGGGAAGAGCTGATTGTGGCACAGCAAACCTGTCCCACATTAGAGGGTCTCAGACAGCAAGTTGTCAAGCAGCAAAATGGGGATGTCAGTGTCAGTCATGGAGTATACTGGGAAGATAACCTCTTGTACACAGAGTCAAGGGACCCAAAACCTGGAGCAGCCAGGAGATTGATCATTCCCCTGCAGTACAGAGAGTTTCTTCTCACTCTAGCACATGACATTCCTTTGGCTGGGCATTTGGGCCGGACAAAAATTTGGGAAAGACTTGTCCCCTTGTTTCACTGGCCTCATATGTCAGAGGACACCAAAAATGATTGCAAGTCTTGTGTGAAGTGCCAAGTCTGTGGCAAGACTGGTGGCACTCCAAAGGGACCTCTAATTCCACTTCCATTGGTTGGGGTGCCCTTTGAAAGGGTAGGGGTTGACATAGTTGGCCCCCTTGACCTTCCTACTGCTTCAGGCAATAGATTTATCTTGGTGGTAGTGGACCATGCCACAAGATATCCTGAAGCCATACCTCTAAGGACCACTACAGCTCCTGCAGTGGCAAAAGCCCTCTTGGGAATCTTTTCCAGGGTGGGTTTTCCAAAAGAGGTGGTGTCAGACAGAGGCAACAACTTCATGTCTGCATACCTAAAAGCAATGTGGAAGGAGTGTGGTGTTACCTACAAGTTCACCACCCTTTACCATCCACAAACAAATGATCTGGTTGAGAGGTTTAATAAAACTCTCAAAGGAATGATCATGGGACTCCCTGAAAAACTCAGGAGGAGATGAGATGTCCTGTTACCTTGCCTCCTTTTTGCTTACAGGGTGGTACCCCAAAAAGGAGTGGGCCCCTTTGAACTCCTCTTTGGGCACCCTGTAAGAGGTCCACTTACTCTTGTGAAGGTGGGTTGGGAACAACCTTTAAAAGCTCCTAAACAGGACATAGTAGACTATGTACTTGGCCTAAGATCCAGAATCGCTGAGTACATGAAAAAGGCCAGTAAAAACCTTCAGGCCAGCCAGGAGCTGCAAAAGGAATGGCATGACCAGAAGGCTGTTTTGATTCAGTACCAACCAGGACAGAAGTTGTGGGTATTGGAGCCTGTGGCCCCAAGAGCACTCCAAGACAAATGGAGTGGACCCCATCTAATTGTTGAGAAGAAGGGTAAGGTTACCTACTTGGTAGACCTGGGCACTGCCAGGAGTCCCCTTAGGGTGATTCATGTCAACCGCCTAAAACCCTACTATGACAGGGCTGATCTCACCCTGCTCATGGCAACAGATGGGGGACAGGAAGAAGAGAGTGACCCTCTCCCTGATCTCTTCTCCACCACTGAAGCAGATGCCTTAGTGGAGGGAGTAGTTTTAGCAGATTGTCTGACTGCAGAACAGAAAGACAACTGCATCAATCTCCTAAGCCAATTTAAAGACCTCTTTTCACTTGTACCAGGTACAACATCCTGGTGTGAACACACAATTGACACTGGAGACAGCCTGCCTGTCAAAAGTAAAATTTATAGGCACCCTGACCATGTCAGAGACTGCATCAAACAAGAGGTGCAGTAAATGTTGGATTTGGGGGTGATTGAACCTTCTGAAAGCCCATGGGCTAGCCCAGTGGTGCTTGTACCAAAACCTCACACCAAAGATGGAAAGAGGGAAATTAGGTTTTGTGTAGATTACAGAGGGCTCAATCAGGTAACCAAAACTGATGCTCACCCTATACCCAGGGCAGATGAGCTCATTGATACACTGGCTTCTGCCAAGTATCTTAGCACTTTTGATCTAACTGCAGGGTATTGGCAGATTAGATTGGCAGAACATGCTAAACCAAAGACTGCATTTTCTACCATAGGAGGGCACTATCAATTCACAGTAATGCCCTTTGGTTTGAAAAATGCACCTGCCACTTTTCAGAGGTTGATGAACACAGTCCTGCAAGGGTAGGAAGCTTTCAGTGCAGCATATCTTGATGATATTGCTGTCTTTAGCTCAACCTGGGTGATCACCTGGTCCACCTTTGGAACGTTTTGGAGGCCCTGCAAAAGGCAGGCCTCACTATCAAGACCTCAAAGTGCCAGATAGGGCAGGGGAAAGTGGTTTATCTGGGCCACCTGGTAGGTGGAGAACAGATTGCACCACTACAGGGGAAAATCCAAACCATCATGGATTGGGTACCCCCTACAACCTTTTTAGGTCTCACAGGGTACTACAGGTGATTCATCAAGAATTATGGCTCTATATCAGCCCCTCTTAATGATCTCACTAGCAAGAAAATGCCTAAAAAGGTGTTATGGACAGCTAGCTGTCAGGAAGCTTTTGAGGAGCTCATACAGGCCATGTGCTCTGCACCTGTCCTAAAAAGCCCATGTTACTCCAAGAAGTTCATTGTTCAAACTGATGCATCTGAATTAGGGGTAGGGGCAGTACTATCACAACTGAATTCTGAGGGCCAGGATCAACCAGTTGCTTTTATCAGCAGAAGGTTGACCGCTAGAGAAAAGCGTTGGTCTGCCATAGAGAGGGAGACCTTTGCTGTGGTCTGGGCACTGAAAAAGTTGAGGCCATACCTGTTTGGCACTCACTTTATTGTTCAGACAGACCACAAACCTCTACTTTGGCTAAAACAAATGAAAGGTGAAAACCCTAAATTGTTGAGGTGGTCCATATCTCTACAAGGAATGGAGTATACAGTGGAACATAGACCTGGGAGTACCCACTCCAATTCAGATGGACTCTCCAGATATTTTCACTTAGACAATGAAGACTCATCAGGAGAAGGCTAGTCTTATTGTCCTTTGTTTGGGGGGGGGGTTGTGTAGGAAAGCACCATCTTGCCTGGCATGTTATCACTCATTTGCACTGTATGTATGTATGTTTTAAACCCTGTGTCACTGGGATCCTGCTAGGCAGGACCCCAGTGCTCATAGTATGTGCCCTGTATGTGTTCCCAGTGTGGTGCCTAACTGCATCACTGAGGCTCTGCTAACCAGAACCTCAGTGTTTATGCTCTCTCTGCTTTCTAAATTTGTCACTGCAGGCTAGTGACTAAATTTACCAATTCTCATTGGCACACCAGTACACCCATATAATTCCCTTGTATATGGTACCTAGGTACCCAGGGTATTGGGGTTCCACGAGATCCCTATGGGCTGCAGGATTTCTTTTGCCACCCATAGGGAGCTCAGACAATTCTTACACAGGCCTGCCAGTGCAGCCTGAGTGAAATAACGTCCACGTGATTTCAAAGCCATTTTTCACTGCACATAAGTAACTTATAAGTCACCTATATGTCTAACCCTCACTTAGTGAAGGTTGGGTGCCAAGTTACTTAGTGTGTGGGCACCCTGGCACTAGCCAAGGTGCCCCCACATCGTTCAGGGAAAATTCCCTGGACTTTGTGAGTGCGGGGACACCATTACACGCGTGCACTATACATAGGTCACCACCTATGTATAGCGTCATAATGGTAACTCCGAACATGGCCACGTAACATGTCTAAGATCATGGAATTGTCACCCCAATACCATTTTGGTATTGGGGTGACAATACCATGATCCCCCGGGTCTCTAGCACAGAACCCGGGTGCTGCCAAACTGCCTTTCCAGGGTTTCCACTGCAGCTGCTGCCAAACCCTCAGACAGGATTCTGCCCTCCTGGGGTCCAGACAGCCCTGGCCCAGGAAGGCAGAACAAAGGATTTCCTCTGAGAGAGGGTGTTACAATCTCTCCCTTTGGAACTAGGTGTGAAGGGCTGGGGAGGAGTAGCCTCCCCCAGCCTCTGGAAATGCTTTGATGGGCACAGATAGTGCCCATCTCTGCATAAGCCAGTCTACACCGGTTCAGGGATCCCCCAGCCCTGCTCTGGTGTGAAACTGGACAAAGGAAAGAGGAGTGACCACTCCCCTGACCAGTACCTCCCAGGGGAGGTGCCCAGAGCTCCTCCAGTGTGACCCAGACCTCTGCCATCTTGGAAACAAAGGTGTTGGGGGCACACTGGACTGCTTTGAGTGGCCAGTGCCAGCAGGTGATGTCAGAGACCCCCTCTGATAGGCTCTTACCTCTCTTGGTAGCCAATCCTCCATTCTTGGTAGCCAAACTTCCTTTTCTGGCTATTTAGGGTCTCTCCTCTGGGGAATTCATCAGATAACGAATGCAAGAGCTCATCAGAGTTCCTCTGCACTTCCCTCTTCGACTTCTGCCAAGGATTGACCGCTGACTGCTCCAGGACGCCTGCAAAACCGCAACAAAGTAGCAAGACGACTCCCAACAACATTGTAGCACCTCATCCTGCCGGCTTTCTCAACTGTTTCCTGGTGGTGCATGCTCTGAGGGTCATGTTCCTTCACCCTGCACTGGAAGCCAAGAAGAAATCTCCCGTAGGTCGACAGAATCTTCCCCCTGCTAACGCAGGCACCAAAAGGCTGCATCACCGGTCCTCTGGGTCCCCTCTGATCCTGACGAGTGTGGTCCCTGGAACACAGGGACTCTATCCAAGTGACTCCCGCAGTCCAGTGATCCTTCAGACCAAGTTTGGTGGAGGTAAGTCCTTGCCTCCCCACGCTAGACTGCAAACCTGTGTACTGTGTGATTTGCAGCTACTCCGGCTCCTGTGCACTCCTCCAAGGATTCCATTGTGCACAGCCTAGCCTCGGTCCCCAGCACTCCGTCCTGCAGTGCTCAACCCTCTGAGTTGACCTCCGACGTCGTGGGACCCTCCTTTGTGACTCTGAGCCAGCTCCAGTTCACAAATCTTCTAAGTGCCTGTTTGGGTACTTCTGTGGGTGCTGCCTGTTTCTGTGGGGGCTCTCTGAGTTGCTGAGTGCCCCCTCTGTCTCCTCCTCCAAGGGGCAACATCCTGGTCCTTCCTGGTCCCCAGCAGCACCCAAAAACCTCTATCACGACCCTTGCAGCTAGCAAGGCTTGTTTGCAGTATTTCTGCGTGGGAACACTTCTGCAACCTTCAGCACGCCATGGGACCCAAAGGAGAAGTTCCTAGCTCTCTTCGTTGTTGCAGAATCCTAAGCTTCTTCCATCAGGAGACAGCTTTCTTGCACCTTCATCTGGGGTTTCCTGGGCTCCTGCCCCCCCTGGACACTATCGCGACTCTTGGACTTGGTTCCCTTGCCTTGCAGGTCCTCAGGTTCAGGAATCTGTCTTCAGTGCTTTGCTGGTGTTTGTGGTTGTTGCAGAATCCCCCTATCACGACTATTGTGTCCTTTTGGGGTAGTAGGTGTACTTTACTCCTACTTTTCAGGGTCTTGGGGTGGGGTATCTTGGACACCCTGACTGTTTTCTTACAGTCCCAGCAACCCTCTACAAGCTCCCATAGGTCTGGGGTCCATTCGTGATTCGCATTCCACTTTTGGAGTATATGGTTTGTGTTGCCCCTTGACCTATGTTTGCCTATTGCATCCTATTGTAATTCTACACTGTTTGCATTACTTTTCTGACTCTTACTTACCTGTTTTGGGTTTGTGTACATAACTTGTATATATTACTAACTTTATTACTGAGGGTACTCACTGAGATACCTGTGGCATATTGTCATAAAAATAAAGTACCTTTATTTTTAGTAACTCTGTGTATTGTGTTTTCTTATGATATTGTGCTATATGATATACGTGGTATAGTAGGAGCTTTGCATGTCTCCTAGTTCAGCCTAAGCTTTGCCATAGCAACCTTCTATCAGCCTAAGCTGCTAGAAGCACCTCTATTCTACTAATAAGGGATAACTGGACCTGGCACAGGGTTTAAGTACCACAAGGTACCCACTATAAGCCAGGCCAGCCTCCTACAATATCTACTTTAAAATTCAATATTTTGTTGTGTCAAAAGAACCCATTCCCCTTTGTATTTTGTTCAAGCTTGGGCACTGTGACGTTTTGTGGCAGGTGACAATTATGTAACAAAAGTTCAATTTTATGCTAGGACATTACAAATCTTTAGGAAATAACTCATTAAATTACCTTTGAAGCAAGGTCACCCCTGAACTACACATAGGGCCTCATTACAACCCTGGCGGTCGGTGTTAAAGCGGCGGTAAGACCATGGCGGAAACCACCAACATAGACAGTCACTTTAACACTCCGACCTCCATGGCGGTAGAAACAACCAGCATGGTGGTCACAGCCAACAGACAGGCGGAAGACAATGTACCACCCACGCTATTATGAGAGGCCGATCCGCCACCTTTCCCAGGGCGGATTCAATGCGAACAAAAACACAGTGGAAACAGGACTTGGAAGGGGAAACACTCCCCTCTACACAACCCACGAGGAACCAGGACGCCATGGAGCCAGAACTCCAGATCCTCCCTGCAATAGTTTTCCTGCTCCTCTACCAGGAGCACGGCTGGCGGCGGCGACGACCACGGTGAGTACTGCACCTACAACACAGGGGAGGGAGTGGGAAAAGAGAGTGACACATACACGCAACACGCAACACCCCCACCCCCACAACACACACACCAATACATGCTGCAACAATAGATTTACACCCCCCAGCCCCACCTGGAAGAACGCAATGACAAAAGGAAATGATTGTAACATTTGTAATCAATAAAAATCCATTAGTCAAAACTTTAAATACAGTATAAACAATTATGTACATCAACTATACAAGTCCGGATAGTGGACTACTGGGCCCAAAATGCATGGGCGAGGCCCACACTCGATCCTAGACTGCAAACAGAGAGAACACTGCTGGGGCATCAGATCGAAATGAAACAGGCACCTCAGGGAGAAGGGGTGGCACCTCAGCCGGATGAGTGCACGATGCCAGGTCCACGAGGGGGCTCCATGCCCATTGATGTATCCTGGGGAGTGCAAAGCCACAGTCTCTCAAGTCTTTTCAGTGGGTGGGTTGCCCACTGCTTTATCCTGGGGAGTGCAAAGCCACGGTCTCCCAAGTCTTTTCAGTAGGTGGGTTGCCCACTGCTTTATCCTGGGGAGTGCAAAGCCACAGTCTCTCAAGTCTTTTCAGTGGGTGGGATGCCCACTGCTCCATCCTGGGGAGTGCAAAGCCACAGTCTGTCAAGTAGTTTCACAGTGGGTGGGTTGCCCACTGCTTTATCCTGGGGAGTGCAAAGCCACAGTCTCTCAAGTCTTTTCAGTGGGTGGGTTGCCCACTGCTTTATCCTGGGGAGTGCAAAGCCACAGTCTCTCAAGTCTTTTCAGTGGGTGGGTTGCCCACTGCTTTATCCTGGGGAGTGCAAAGCCACAGTTTCTCAAGTCTTTTCAGTGGGTGGGTTGCCTACTGCCTTATCCTGGGGAGTGAAAAGCCACAGTCTCTCAAGTGAATGCCTTTCTCCACTGGTTCTGGAGGGGGCTTTGTGCCCAGAGTGCTTCATCTTGCCAAGGACTGAGGTAGTGGATGCCTTTCTCCACTGGTTCTGGAGGGGGCTTTGTGCCCAGAGTGCTTCATCCTGCCAAGGACTGAGGTAGTGGATGGCTTTATCCACTGGTTCTGGAGGGGGCTTTGTGCCCAGAGTGCTTCAACCTGCCAAGGACTGAGGTAGTGGATGTGACACTCCACTGACGGTGGCGCAACATGCAAGATGGCCAGGCTCCTGGAACCACCAGCCTCGTACGACTGACCACTGGGGATGGCAGCCATGTCTGCGGTGGTGCAACTGGCTCAGGATGTCGCGGGCCGCTGGCGGTGGTGTCAGTAGCGGCGGTGCTGGTGGCGCTGTCAGTAGCGGCGGTGCTTGCGGCGGACTCTGTGGCATCGGTGCTGGCGGTGGGCTCTGTGGCATCAGTGTTGGCGGCGGGCTCTGTGGCATCGGTGCTGGTGGTGGGCTCTGTGGAAACGGTGCTGGCGGTGGTCTTTGTGGCGACGGTGCTGGTGGCGGGCTCACTGACTGCGGCACTGGTGGCGGCCTCACTGACTGCAGTGCTGGTGGCAGCCTCACCTACTGCGGTGCTGGTGGCGGGCTCACTGACTGCGGTGCTGGCGGCGGTGTCAGTAGCGGCAGTGCTGGTGGCACGCTCACTGACTGCGGTGCTGGTGAAGGGCTCAGTGTCTGCGGTGCTGGTGAAGGGCTCAGTGTCTGCGGTGCTGGTGAAGGGCTCAGTGTCTGCTGTGCTGGCGGCAGTGTCTGTGGCGGCGGTGCAGGTGGCTGTGCTGGTGGCGGTCTTGTCCACCGTGCAGGTTGGCGTCGACGTGGAACTGCCTTTGATTTTTTGGCCCTTCTCCACCTTGGATGGTGGCGCAGCTGTCTTCCCACTTTCCACTTTTGTTTTTCCTGAGCCCTTGGTGGCCGGTGTTTTCGCCTTCTCCCTCCGGGATGTGGGTAACGTTTTCTGTTTTGGAGGTGGGGGAATGTCCTTGCCCTCGCTCCTTGGGACACTGGCAGCCCTGTTGCTTAGACACTCTAAAATCCCGCTATTGCTGGCACCACTGTGCCCGATGATGTGGTGGCTGAGATGCTGGGTTGGGACCTGGAAAGGCGGGCCCTAGGGGACGGACAGGGTGGAGGTGTAGGGAAGAGGTAAACATTTGATAGGAAAATCTTTTTAGACACACTGGGATGGGTAGATGGAGGGGGTTTGGGAGTGGATAAAGAGGTAGTGGATGTAGGAGGTGTACTTTTGCTAACTTTGGGTGAAGGTGCATGGGCTGGAGGCTGTTGTGAGGTAGATGCTGTTGGGTGGGTGTGTGACTGTGTTTGTGTACTTTGGGAGGAGGGCTCACAGACACACTGGGAGAGGGCACAGGGGATGTGTGAATGGTAGTGGGGGTGGTGAGTGCACGTGAGTGGTGTGTGGTGATGGGCATGTTGGTGATGGAGGTAGGGGCTGAAGATGTAGTGCATGCAGGTGTGAGTGGAGACGAGACAGGGAGGGAGGAAGGAGATGTGGAGGAGGGGGACACAGTGGAGGCAGTGAATGTTGGTATGTCTGCATGGATATGGTGCTTGTGTGAGTGCCTGTGGGATGTGTGGTGCTTATGTTTGCCTGAGCCACCCTTGTGTGTTGAGGTGTGTGCATGCTGGTCTGATGGTGTGCTTGGGATAGGCTGAGGTACAGGGGATTGGGTCTGGGTGGAGGAGGTTGGAGGGGGGAGGCTGGACACAGGGACAATGGCTGCCATCAGTGCTGAGGCCAGAGCCTGAAATGCTCGCTGTTGGGCTGCCTGGCCAGAATGAATGCCCTCCAGGTATGCATTTGTTTGTTGCAACTGCCTCTCTACACCCTGGATGGCATTCAGAATGGTAGACTGCCCAACAGTGAGGGATCTCATGAGGTCAATAGCCTCCTCACTGAGGGCAGCAGAGCTGACTGGGGCAGGGCCTGAGGTGCCTGGGGCGAAGGAGATGCCCACCCTCCTGGGTGAGCGGCCACGGGACACACGCTGAGGGGCTGCTGGGAGGGTGGTGCTGGTGGGGGGTGGCAGCTGTACCTGTTGATGAGGTGGGCACAGAGGGGCCCGCCATCGCAAGGGAGATCCCATCAGAAGAGGAGTCGGTGTCGCTGGTCTCTGCTCCTTTCCCCGCTGTGGAGCTCCCCTCACCCTCCGTCCCACTGGTGACTTCAGACTCCGTTGTGTCGCCCTCCAGGGCCATGTGGGATGCAGCTCCCTCCTGCTCCAGTGGCACTGCTCTTACGCCTGATGATGCTAATGCACACAAGAACAGGGAGATCACAAAAAGGGGGGGAGAAAGAAGAAAGTCATTTTCAGTGCATGCAATACCGCTACCGTTGGCGGACACTACAGACACAGCAGCCCTCTGCACTATGCCATGCAGTTTGAGTTCCCTAATTAATCACAGGGACATTGGGTACAAGGCCTATGCCCGATTGCTGCACACATGGAAGTCACAGGAGTCTGACTAGGTGTAGATGGCTCTTACCACTGGTGGAGTTGGGGTGCCACACAGCCTGCCTCACAAAAGATCCTTGCCTACAAAGCTCGCCCTGGCCTAGGGTAACCCACTGCCCACCTACCCAACCCAGACACCTCCTATTGCGTGCAGAGTCAGATGGATATGACGGTACTCACCCCCTTGTTGCTGCTGTGATGCCCTCAAGCGCCCATCCAACTCCGGATACGCCACCGCCAGGATCCGGAACATCAGGGGGGTCATGGTGCGACGGGGACCCCTCCCACGTTGGGAGGCCATCCCCAGCTGGGCCTCCGCTGTCTTCTTGCTCCAGCTGTGAATGTCCTCCCATCTTTTCTGGCAGTGGGTGCTCCGTCTGTGGTGGACCCCCAGGGCCCAGACGTCCTTGGCGATGGAATGCCAGATATTCTTCTTTTGATGGGCGCTGACCTAGAGGAATAGTACAGGGGAAAAGGATGATCTTTAATCATCCGGACCGTCACAGTCATTGGCCCACGTTCCCACCCTTGCCCTAACGCACATACACTCACCGTCCGCTCATGCAGGCCTCAGTCCCCCCCCGTTTCTTCCATCCACACCACTCCAAACAGGCATTGCCCATACAGCATGCTCACAGTGTACTCACCTGTTTGTCTGGAGGACCGTAGAGTAGCGTTTATTGGGGGAGGAACCCATGCACTAACTTCTCCAACTCCTCCGAAGTGAAGGCAGGGGCCCTTTCCCCAGACACATGAGCCATTGTCGCTTCCAGACACAGGTCACAGCAGCACTTGCAGTGTAGGTCCTTTCCAGTCGAAGGTCAGGTATCAAGTGATTGAACAGAGAGAAAATGGTGGTCACATTCGTGGCGGTGCGTAGCGTCACTGCCGGCGTACATCGTCATTGGCTCCTGGGACCCATAGGGCCCATTGTTAACCAATGCAGGATTGCGCGCGGTCTTCGACCGCATACCGCAATTGTGTAAAACGCCAGCGCAGTTGCCTCATTTCCCCTTGTCCCACATTACAGGTCAGGCAGCCGACATTTCAGGTGGCCACATGGCATTATTTTTAAATATGTCACACATATCTAGGCCTTGCATACACACAGTGACAGGCACATAGCGGATTGACAAATGTGTGCAATAAATTCTTTTTTTACTACCTCAGTGTTGGCTGACTCTGTGCTCGCTGTTCTCGTCCATAGGACACGTCCGCTGGGGCAAGTGAGGAGATGGCGGCATCCTCCGGTGTACAGACCGCTGGTGGACCTGTCGACAATTGAAGACAGACACATCATTATCACTTACAGCTTGATCGTTCCACAATCCAGGAACTGTGTGCCCAGTTGGAGCCAGACCTGATTTCAGCTATCTGCGATCCCACAGGAATCCCCCCCACCAGTGCAGGTCCTGTCAGTACTCCATTTCCTGGCAAGTGGGTCTTTTCAAACAACAGTGGCCATTGCATCAGGGATGTCCCAGCCTATGTTCTCAAACGTGTTGTCCAGAGTGTTGTCTGCCCAGCTGAAACACATGCGCAGCTACATCGTTTTCCATCAGGTGGAGGATTTGCCCACAGTGAAAGGTGACTTCTATGCCCTGGGACATATCCCCAACATCATAGGAGCCATTGATGGGACACATGTGGCCTTGGTACCCCCCGCAGGAGTGAACAGGTGTACAGAAACAGGAAGAGCTACCATTCAATGAATGTGCAGATGGTGTGTTTGGCCGACCAGTACATCTCCCATGTGAACGCCAAGTTTCCAGGCTCAGTGCATGACTAACATTCTGAGGAATAGCAGCATCCCTTATGTGATGGGGCAACTCCAGAGGCACCGTGTGTGGCTAATAGGTGAGGACAAGGACCCTCTACCCTGTGAATAGTTGTCTGGGTCTGGGGTTGTCCCTAAGGGTTAGTGTGTGTCTAACAGTTGTCCCTCGACATTTGCAGGGAACTCTGGGTACCCCAACCTGTCATGGCTACTGACCCCAGTGAGAAATCCCAGGACAAGGGCAGAGGAATGCTACAATGAGGCACATGAGCAAACTAGGAGAGTGATCGAAAGGACCTTCGGCCTCCTGAAGGCCAGGTTCCGGTGCCTCCATGTGACAGGTGGTTCTCTCTACTACCCACCAAAGAAAATGTGCCAGATCATCGTGGCCTGCTGTATACTGCACAATCTGGCTTTGCGATGACAGGTGCCTTTTCTGCAAGAGGATGGTCCAGAAGGAGGTCTTGTGGCAGCTGTGGAGCCTGTGGACAGTGAAGAAGAGGAGGCAGAAAAAGAGGATATCGACAACAGAAACAACGTGATCCAGCAATACTTCCAGTCAGACACAGGTAAGAAGACATCACTGCCCCCTACATCTCATACAATTGTTAGACCTATCATATGTCTGTCACTTTTACCCAGTGTATGGACCCTGACCTGTCACTTTGCCTTTCCATTTCACAGATGTGGGTCCCACTGTGTGACCTCTGCTATGTTACCTCATGGACTAGAGCTGTGTGACATAGGTATGTTAACAATACAATAGACATAGCTATTTTCGTTAGTTATAGCAAATACACATTTGTGAAAGCCCAGACTGACTCCAGATTGTTTTGTGATTCAAGGGTGTTTATTTAAGTGCAAATTAGTGGAGGGGGTTGGAAAATGGTCAGGGGTGATGGTGGAGGAATGTCCATGGCAGAGTCCAGTTATTTGTCTCACAGGTGCATTGTCCAAAGGGGCATAGGAAGTGGAGCTAGGGCAGTTTAAGGATGGACAGGGGGACGAAGTGGGACAGAAGGATGACATTCAGGGTGGTCTCATTTCTTGGCGGGGGTCCTTGCATTGTTCTCTGTCTTTGTCCTGGATCTCAGGGACCGTTTGTGGGGTGGTTCTCCATCTGCAGGGGGTGGGGTGCTGGTGTCGTGGTCCTGTGGCGGGGCCTCCTGTCCACTAGCACCGGCGGAGGTGGTGGGCAGTACATCGTCCAGGCTAGTGTCAGGGGCCCCTTGTTGTGCCACACTGTCCCTCCTGGTGTTCACAAGGTCCTTCAGCACCCCTACAATGGTGCCCAGGGTGGTGTTGATGGACTTGAGTTCCTCCCTGATCCCCAAATACTGTTTCTCCTGCAGCTGCTGGGTCTCCTGAAACATGGCCAGTACCGTTGCCATTGTCTCCTGGGAATGATGGTACGCTTCCATGATGTTGGAGAGGGCCTCGTGGAGAGTGGGTTCCCTGGGCCTGTCCTCCCCCTGTCGCACAGCAGTCCTCCCAGTACCCTGTTTTCCTGTTCCTCTGTCCCCTGAACCGTGTGCCCACTGCCACTGCCCCCAGGTCCCTGATGTTCTTGGGTTTGTGGGTTTGCCTGGGTTCCCTGTAGTGGTGGACACACTGATGCTTGACGTGTCCTGGGAACAGAGATATGGGCCCGCTGGGTGGGTGCTGTGTTGGTGTTTCCTGAGGGGGGAGGCTCTGTGGTGGCATGTGCCAGTGTGTGGGGAACCTACTGTCCCGAGGTCCCAGATGTGCCGGGCTGGTCATGCAGATCCAGTTGGACAGAGCTGCTGTCATCACTGTGGGCCTCTTCTGTAGGGGGGGACATGGCTGGAACATCCTGTCCGTTGATGTTGGGTAGGGGTCCTGCAGGGGTGTAAAGGCATGATTATTGCATCTGTGTGTGCCATCGTGTGCAATGGGTGGGTGACCCTGTACCCCAGTGCTTACATTCTTGTCTAGGACCTTGTGTGATCTTTGGTTTGGGGATCTGTGTGGGGATCTGTAGTGGACATGCTTTGGTAATGGGTGTCCATGCTTTGGTGTTGCATGCAGGGCTTGGTGTTGGGATGGGTGGTTTGTGATAGTGGGACATATGTGAGGTGTTGGAGTGATGGGGGTGAGGGTGAGGGTGGGGGTATGTGATAGCATGCAGGTGGGGTGGGGGATGTCATAGTTAAGTTTTGACTTATCAGAGTCCATTCCTCCTGCTACTCCTGCGAGGCCCTCAGGATGCAGTATAGCCAAGACCTGCTCCTCCCATGTTGTTAGTTGTGGGGGAGGAGGTGGGGGTCGGCTGCCAGTCCTCTGAACTGCAATCTGGTGTCTTGAGACCACGGAACGCACCTTCCCCCGTAGGTCCTTCCACCTCTTCCTGATGTCATCCCGTGTTCTTGGGTGCTGTCCCACTGCGTTGACCCTGTCTATGATTCTGCGCCATAGCTCCATCTTCCTAGCAATGGAGGTGTGCTGCACCTGTGATCCGAATAGCTGTGGCTCTACCCGGACAATTTTCTCCACCATGACCCTGAGCTTCTCCTCAGAGAACCTGGGGTGTCTTTGCGGTGCCATGGTGTTTTGTGGGTGATGTGTGAGGTGGTGTGTGTTGTGATGTGTGAGGGGATGTGTTTGTGTGTGTAAGTGAGGTGCATGGATGTTGTGTGAGCGATGGTGTTGTGTGCCTGTGGATGCTAGTTTGTTGATGGTGGTGTCTCTCTCTGTGCTTCGTTCTCAATTTTTGTAATAGGGGTTTGTGGGTAATGAGGGTGTGTGTTTTATATTGTATTGAGTGTGTGGGTGTGGTGTGTGTATGTGTATCAGGTGTGTGTATTTCGATTTGTCCAATGTGGTTGTGTTTTGTAAATGTGTGTGTATTTTGAGCGCAGCGCTGTGTACCACCAATGGAATACCGCGGTTGAAAGACCGCCGCTTGGATTCGTGGTTCGTGATAGTGTGGGCGTATTCCTGTTGGGGTGACGGTGGAGGTTTTGTTATCGCCAGATTATCACTGGTCTTTGGTGTGGCGGACTTGTGTGGGTGTCTAGATTTTGGCGGATTCCGGCCTGTGGGTCATAATAGCTGTATGATTTCCGCGGCTGCAGCGGTGTGTTGGCGGTCTTCTGCACGGCGGGAAGCGGCATTTACCTCCAATGTTGTAATGAGGGCCATAGTCCTGTTGATGCTTGCAGAATACATATTAAGTATAAAACATCTTAAGCATATTTAAAGAAAACTACTTTGCTTCAAAAAGGTTTCAGAACAGCTCATTCATTTATAATGTTTTCAATTTGTGCTTGTATGATAGCCCCTTCTCCCAGGGTCAGCCCTAAAACTTAATTTTGGCCCCTTAATAAATATTTGTGAGCACCCCTGACCTAAAGGAAGCTGGCGAACATAAAAGAGCAATCCATGTGTGACCCACCCTGAGATGGGGTCCCATCCCATGGTCTCTTTGTGCAGAGTTGAGAAGGCATAACTAAGACTATACCAGAACGTGTCAACCTGAGTTGTTAACACCATCAACAGGAAGATCAAAATGCCACCAAATTAAAAAGCCCCAAGCCGCCTTGGTAGCAACAGCTGCCTGACACCCAAAGAAGACTGAGCCTGGAGGCCACCCCAATGACCAGTTGAAGGGCTAGTTCAAAACTAACCTAGGAGGGCAGCCCATGCCGAGGACCGGTGCCGCTGCAGAAGTCTGCCTGAGACAGTCCCATGGAGATTGTGCTTCTTGCAATAGCCATGGCAACTCTTTATAGTGAATTGTTTGACTTGTATAGCATTTATATTTGTTGTGCGGTTAGTAGTGCTTTCCTTTTTTCAAAGATAAGCAGTGGACTGGGTATTATCTTCTTTATTGTTAGGTTTTGAGTACCCTCTCCCATGAGAAGTGTGTGACTGCCTTCCCTTGCTATCCCGAGAATCAAGTATAGAAACAGTTTTACTTGGCCCAGTTTGCAGTACCATGCCATAACTGACTCCAGGACATCACTGCCAAACAACCTGAACCACTTCAGTTGGGGCCCAGTCACCACTGTGTGCTGTCTGGTCCCATGAACTGGGCATGATGCTAACCAAGTCAGCTTTCTACTTTTTGAACACACTGCAAAGCATTTTTTCATTTCCTGTATTTGCACAAAAGTTTTAACTAAGAACATCAGCATGGTCTAGAAAAATGTATTACACAACTGGATTGCATCATGGGATTTATTTTTTTAGCCATGAGATGACTCAAAAGAAGTCAGCCATAAGGTTACTTCTGAATTTAAATATATGTACACACATCCTCCCTGCCACACAGATATGCACGCACATCTGCCTGACACATGTTGGCTCTCCATTGGTTCCCAGTCACAAGAAGATCTTCAGTCAAGCTGTTATGTATCACTCACAAGGCAGTGAATTGATAAGGTTCAGAATTCATCCAGATAAAAGTCATAAAATACTTCCAAATTAGGAATTCACATTCATGGATATCACTGTCACATAGAAAACTGTCAGTGGCAATACTTTCTCAGCACAAACGGTCAAATAATGAAATTAACTACTTACAAAAATAAGAGTCATGGTCAAACCATTTGGAATTCCTAAGAATGATTAAGACCTGGCTGTTCCTGTTCAAGGCTGCACGCAACTTCAGAACTCCACACTAGGGCGGTCATTACAACATTGGCAGTAAAAGCTGCTTACCGCCATGCAGAAGACCGCCAACACACAGCCGCGGCCGTGGAATTCCACCACAGCTATTATGACCCACATCTCGAAATCCGACAAAATTCAGACACCCACACAAGTCTGCCACACCAAAGGTCAGTGATAAACTGGCGAAAACAAAACCTCCACCGTCACGCCAACAGAAATACGCCCACCCTATCACGACCCACGAATCCACGCGGCGGTCTTTCAACTGTGGTATTCCATTGGCGGTACACACCGCCGCGCTCAAAATACACACACACATACAAAACACAGCCACATTGGACAATTCGAAATACACACACCTGATACACATACACACACCACTCCTACACACCCAATACAATATAAAACACACACCCACATCACCCACAAACCCCTACTACCAAAAATTCCAAAAGAAAGACAGAGAGAGACACCACCATCCACAAACTAGCAGCCACAGGCACTCAACACCATCACCCACACAACTTCCAGGCACAAAACACCACACACCACTACATATCACCACACTTATCGCCACACACACCACCCCACACATCACCCACACCACCCCATGGCACGGCAAAGACACCCCAGGTTCTCGGAGGAGGAGCACAGGGTCATGGTGGAGGAAATAGTCCGGGTAGAGCCACAGCTATTCGGAGCACAGGTGCAGCACACCTCCATTGCTAGGAAGATGAAGCTATGGAGGAGAATAGTCGACAGGGTCAACGCAGTGGGACAGCACCCAAGAAATCGGGACGACATCAGGAAGAGGTGGAACGACCTACGGGGGAAGGTGCGTTCCGTGGTCTCAAGACACCACCTGGCGGTTCAGCGGACTGGCGGGCAGACCCCCACCGCCTCCCCCACAACTAACAACATGGGAGGAGCAGGTCTTGGCGATTCTCCATCCTGAGGGCCTCGCAGGAGTCGGTGGAGGAATGGACTCTGGTAAGTCAAACCTTTAACTATCATATCCCCCACCCTACCTGCATGCTATCACAGACCCCCACACTCGCCCCCTCACCTATCACTCCAACTCCTCACAATGTATTAATAACACAAACCACACATCCCAACACCAAGCCCTGCATGACACAACAAAGCATGGACACCCATCACTAAAGCATGCCCACTGCACATACCCATAACACCCCCCTCAACCATCATCACACAAGCCCCCACACAGGAATGCTAGCACTGGGGTACACGGTCACCCACCCATTGCAAACCATGACACACACAGATGCAATAATCATGCTTTTACACCCCTGCAGGACCACTACCCAACGTCACCAGACAGGAGGGTCCAGACATCTCCACCCCACCCACAGAAGATGCCCACAGTGATGACAGCAGCTCTGTCCAACTGGATCCAGATGACCAGCCCGGACCATCGTGGGCCTCGGGACGATGAACTGCCCACCACCTCCGCCGGCGCTAGTGGACAGGTGGCACCGCCACAGGACCACCACCCCAGCACCCCACCCCCTGCAGACGGAGAACCACCCCCGCAAGCGGTCCCTGAGATCCAGGAACAAGACAGAGCGCAATGCCAAGACCCCCGCCAATAAATGAGACCACCCTGATTGTCAAACCACTGTCCCACTTTGTAACCCTGTCTATATTATCCACTTCCTATGCACATATGGGCAATGCACCTGTGAGACTAATAGACTGGACTCTGCCATGGACATTCCTCCACCATCCCCCCTCACCATTTTACAACCCCCTCCATTATTGAGCACTTCAATAAACACCCTTGAAGCACAAAACAATCTGGAGTCAGTCTGTGATTTAGAAATAGCAATGACAGTGACAAAATGCTTATTCAAATGTAATGTCAACATACCTATGTCACACATCTCAAGTCCATGAGGAATCTAAGCAGATGACACACGTTGGAAACCAAACCTGTGAAACCGTAAGGGAAAATGACAACTCAGTGACCATACACTGGTTGAAATCGACAGACAGGATAGAGGTAGAAGTGTGAAAGTACTTGTAGTAGGCAGGAATGTTTTCTCACCTGTGTGTCACTGGAAATATTGCTGGATGACTGAGTCCCTGTTGTCAATGTCTTCTTCCTCTGCTTCCTCCTCATCACTGTCCACAGGCTCCACAGCTGCCACAACACCGCCATCTGGACCATCCTCCTGCAGAAAAGGCACTTGTCTTCGCAAAGCCAAGTTGTGAAGCATACAGCAGGCCACGATGATCGGGCACACCTTCTTTGGTGAGTAGAATAGGGAACCACCTGTCATATGGAGCCACCTGAACCTGGCCTTCAGGAGGCCGAAGGTACGTTCGATCACCCTCCTAGTCCGCCCATGGGCCTCATTGTAGCGTTCCTCTGCCCTGGTCCTGGGATTCCTCACTGGGGTCAGTAGTCATGACAGGTTGGGGTAACCAGAGTCCCTTAATAGCCACACCCGGTGCCTCTGGAGTTGACCCATCACATAAGGGATGCTGCTATTCCGCAGGATGTAGGCGTCATGCACAGAGCCAGAGAACATAGCATTTACCTGGGAGATGTACTGGTCTGCCAAACATACCATCTGTACATTCATGGAATGATAACTCTTCTGGTTCCTGTACACCTTTTCACTCCTGCAGGGGAGGGACCAAAGCTTCATGGGTCCCATCAATGGCACCTATGATGTTGGGGATATGTCCAAGGGCATAGAAGTCACCTTTCACTGTAGGCAAGTCCTCCACCTGAGGGAAAACGATATAGCTCTGCATGTGTTTCAGAAGGGCAGACAACACTCTGGACAACACGTTGGAAAACATAGGCTGGGACATCCCTGATGCCATGGCCACTGTTGTTTGAAATGACCCACTTGCAAGGAAATGGAGCACTGATAGCACCTGCACTTGAGGGGGGATTCCTGTGGGATGGCGGATTGCTGACATCAGGTCAGGCTCCAACTGGGTACACAGTTCCTGGATTGTGGCAAGGTCAAACCTGTAGGTGATGATCAAACTTCTTTCCTCCATTGTCGACAGGTCCACCAGTGGTCGGTACACCGGAGGATGCCGCCATCTCCTCACATGTCCCAACGGACGGTGCTTATGAAGGACAACAGCGACCACAGAGTCAAACAACTCAGAGGTATGTACCCACAGTCTACACAGAACACCATTCATACACAAAATACGGCCTGTATTTGTGTTGTGAGACAAGGCCTAGGTATGTGTGACGCAGTTGGTAAGTAGGCCATGTGGGCCCCTGAAATGGCGGCTGCCTAACCTCTAAACTGGGACAATGGGATGTGAGGTAACTGCGATGGCGTTGTACACCGTCGCGGTAGGCGGTGGAAGACCGCGGCGCAATCCTGCATTGGTTAACATTGGACCCTATGGGTCCCAGGAGCCAATGACGATGTACGCCGGCGGTGATGGTACGCACCGCCGCGGATGTGACCGCCATTTTCTAGCTGTTGAATCACTCGATACCTGATCTTCGACAGGAGAGGACCTACACTGCAAGTGCTGCTGTGACCTCGGTCTGGAAGAGACAATGGCTCGTGCGTCTGGGGAAAGGGCCCCTGCCTTCACTGCAGAGGAGTTGGAGAAGCTCGTCGACGAGGTCCTCCCCCAGTACACGCTACTCTATGGTCTTCCAGACCAACAGGTAAGTACACAGCGAGCATGTTGTATGGGCTATGCCTGTGTGGAGAGGGCTGGTTGTAAGTAGGAAGGGGGCACAGTTCTGCGTGCATGAAGGACTGTGAATGCATGTGCCACATGGCAAGGGTAGGGATGTGGGCCACTCACTTTGATGGTGCAGTTGGTAATGACTTCTCTTCTTCCCCTGTACATGTCATGTAGGTCAGCGCCCACCAGAAGAAGGATATTTGGCGTGCCATCGCCAAGGACTTCCGGACCCTGGGGGTCCACCACAGACGGAGCACCCACTGCCGTAAAAGATGGGAGGACATTCGCCGCTGGAGCAAGAAGACGGCGGAGGCTCAGCTGGGGATGGCCTCCCAACATGGGAGGGGTGCCCGTCGAACCATGACCCCCCTGATGTTTCGGATCCTGGCGGTGGCCTACCCGGAGTTGGATGGGCGCTTGAGGGCATCACGGCAGACACAAGGGGGTGAGTGCACTATCATTCAGCGGACTTTGCGCGCAGTGAAGGTGTCTGGGTGGGGGAGGAGGGCTGTGGGTTTCGCTAGGCCAGGGCGAGTTCCGTAGGCTAGGCCCCTCCGTAAGGCAGGCCATGTGTCACCCCAGCCCACCTCTGTAGAGTGCCAAGTACAGCTATTCCTGCCCCTGTGTCATCTATGTGTGCAGATGTCGTCCATAGCCTTGTAGGCCATTTCCCAGGAACTGCATCTGTAGAGCCCCACAGCGCGACGTAGTGCAGGGGGCTGCTGTGTCTGTATTGTCCGCCAACGGTAGCGGTAAGCCATGCACTCAACCTGTCTTTCTTCTGTTGTCCCCCCCCTTATTGTGGTCTCCCTGTTCTTGTGTGCATTAGCACCATCAGGAGGAGGTACAGTGGCACCGGAGCACGAGGGAGCTGCATCCCACATGGCCATGGAGGGCCACACTGCGGACTCAGAATACACCAGTGGGACGGTGGGCGAGGGGAGCACCACGGCGGTCACAGGATCTGCAACCAGCGACACAGACTCATCCTCCGATGGGAGCTTCCTTGTGGTGGCAGCAACATCTGTGCCCCCCACTTCTACAGGTACAGCCGCCAGCCCCCTTACCAGCACCCCCCTCCCAGCAGCCCCTCAGCCTTCGCCCTGTGCCCGCTCACCCAGGAGGGTGGGCATCACCTTCGCCCCAGGCACCTCAGCCCCTGCCCCTGTCACCTCTGCTGCTCTCAGTGAGGAGGCCATTGACCTCCTCAGGTCCCTCACTGTTGGGCAGTCTACCATTTTGAATGCCATCCAGGATGTAGAAAGGGAGTTGCAACACACAAATGCATTCCTGGAGGGCATTCATTCTGGTCAGGCTGCCCTTCATCGAACCCTTCAAACTCTGGCCTCAGCACTGATGGCAGCCATTGTCCCTGTGTCTAGCCTCCCCCCTCCAACTTCCTCCACCCAGACTCAATCCCCTGTACCTCTGCCTATCCCAAGCACACCATCAGACCAGCCTGCACACACCTCACCACACAAGTGAAGCTCAGGCAAACATAAGCACCACACATCTCACAGGCACTCACGCAAGCATCACACACATACAGACACACCAACATCCACTGCCTCCACGGTGTCCCCCTCCTACTCGTCTCCCTCCTCCCTCCCAGTCTCGTCTACACTCACACCTGCATGCACTACCACTACAGCCACTACGTCCCGCACCAGCACACCCACCACCACACCCCGCTCACGTGCACTCACCACCCCCACAACCATTTGCACATCCCCTGTGTCCTCTCCCAGTGTGTCTGTGATGCCCGCTCCGAAGATACACAAACGCAGGCACACACCCACCCAACAGCCATCCACCTCACGGCAGCCTCCAGCCCATGCACCTGCACCCAAATTCACAAAAGTTAGACCTCCTACAACCACCACCTCTTCCTCCACTCCCAAACCCCCTCCAGCTACCCGTCCCAGTGTCTCCCAAAAACTTTTCCTGTTCACCCTTAACCTATTTCCCCCCCCGTCCAACTCATAGGTCCCGTACTAGCACCTCAGCCAATAAATCTCCGGGACCAGTGGTGCCTGTTGTTACAGGTATGTAGAGTGCACCGGCCACCAGGCCAGCCAGTGTGGCACGGAGCCACAGCACAGCCAGTCCCCCCCCTGTGAAGCACCAGAAGTTGGATAGTGCCCGGCGGGAGAGGGGGAAGACTCCAGCCAGCCAAGCCGCTCACAGGGGTCCTGGGGGGAGTGTGGACTCAGCTGTGACTCCTCCCAAGGTGGGGAAGGGGCAGAAGAAATCTCCAAAGTCTGGGAAGAGCAGCACGGCGGTGAAGACCGCCATCATCCCCGCTGCCCAGGAGGCCTCCGCCAGCCCCATCGTCACTGCCCAGGAGGCCACCGCCGGAGTCACTGCCCAGGAGGCCACTGCCAGAGTCATTGCCCAGGAGGCCACCGCCAGCCCCATCGTCACTGCCCAGGAGGCCTCCGCCAGCCTCATCGTCACTGCCCAGGAGGCCTCCGCCAGCCTCATCGTCACTGCCCAGGAACCCACCGCCAGCCCCATCGTCACTGCCCAGGAGGCCTCGACCAGCTTCATCGTCACTGCCCAGGACGCCACCGCCAGAGTCACTGCCCAGGAGGCTACCGCCAGCCCCATTGTCACTGCCCAGGAGGACACCGCCAGAGCCACTGCCCAGGAGGCCACCGCCAGCCACAGCCCAGCTGGCCAGGAGGGCCCCGCAAGCCACAGCCCAGCTGACCCATGAAGGACCGCCATCCACAGCCCTGCTGGGCAATGAAGGACCCCCTTGGCAAGGACCGCTGAACAGGGCAAAGACCGCCATGGAAAGCACCGCTGAACAGGTCTGACACTGGCAACTCAAGCACCGCTGAACAGGCCAAGGACCGCTGAACAGGGCAAAGGCGGTCATGGAAAGCACCGCTGAACAGGTCTGACACTGGCAACTCAAGCACTGCTGAACAGGCCAAGGACCGCTGAACAGGGCAAAGACTGCCATGGAAAGCACCCCTAGCCCATTTGCGGCAGGGCCCGTGACGCAATTGGGACCGTCACAGGGTGTGTGCTGCACTCTGGGCACCAGTCCCCCTCCAGAACCAGTGGAGAACAGCATCCACTCCGTCTGTCCTTGCCAGGATGAAGCACTCTGGGCACCAGCCCCCCTCCAGAACCAGTGGAGAACAGCATCCACTCCGTCTGTCCTTGCCAGGGTGAAGCACTCTGGGCACCAGTCCCCCTCCAGAACCAGTGGGGAACAGCATCCACTCCGTCTGTCCTTAACAGGATGAAGCACTCTGGGCACCAGTCCCCCTCCAGAACCAGTGGAGAACAGCATCCACTCCGTCTGTCCTTAACAGGATGAAGCACTCTGGGCACCAGTCTCCCTCCAGAACCAGTGGAGAACAGCATCCACTCCGTCTGTCCTTGCCAGGATGAAGCACTCTGGGCACCAGTCCCCCTCCAGAACCAGTGAAGACATGCATCCATTCTGTCTGTCCTTAACAGGATGAAGCACTCTGGGCACCAGTCCCCCTCCAGAACCAGTGGAGAACAGTATCCACTTGAGAGACTGTGGCTTTGCACTCCCCAGGATTGAACAGTGGGCAAGCCACCCACTGTAGAGACTTGAGAGACTGTGGCTTTGCACTCCCCAGGATTGAACAGTGGGCAAGCCACCCACTGTAGAGACTTGAGAGACTGTGGCTTTGCACTCCCCAGGATTGAACAGTGGGCAACCCACCCACTGTAGAGACTTGAGAGACTGTGGCTTTGCACTCCCCAGGATTGAACAGTGGGCAAACCACCCACTGTTGAGACTTGAGAGACTGTGGTTTTGCACTCCCCAGGATACATCAATGGGCATGGAGCCCCCTTGTGGATCTGGCGTGGTGCACTCATCCGGCTGAGGTGCCTCCCCTTCCTTTCCCCCTGAGGTGCCTGTTGTATTTTGATCTGATGCCCCTGCAGTGTTCTCTCCGTTTGGATTGGGTATCTTGTGTGGGCCTCGCCCATGCATTTTGGGCCCAGTGGTCCACGGACTCTGAATGGTGCAATACCTGCACTACTAATCGTGGTGTATATTTTGTTTATTGTGTATATATATATATATATCTATATATATGTATATATTTGCTTACTGTATTTTGGTATATTACAATGGTTCAACTCATTTCCTTTTGTCTTTGCATTCTTCCGGGGGGTTGGGGGTGTTACTGTAATGTATAGATATGCATTGGTGTGTGTGTGTTGTAGTGGGTGAAGGTCGGGGTGGGGGTTGGGGTGTGGAGTATGTGTGTCCCTGTGTTTTTGCCTCCCCCTTCCCCTATGTCGTAGGTGCAGTACTCACCGTGGCCTTCGCTGCCGGCGTTGATGATCCTCGTAGAGGAGCAGGAAGACTTGCGCTGGCAGAATATGGAGTTCCGACTCCATGGTGCCCTCCTTCCTCGTGGAGTGTGTAGAGATGAGCGTTTTCCCTTTGAAATGGCTGTTTCCGCCGTGTTTTTATCCGCGGTGAATCCGCCCCGGAAAAGGTGGCGGATTGGTAGGTTGTGATCCTGTGGGCGGTACATTGTCTTCCGCCTGTCTGTTGGCGGTGACCGCCGCGCTGTTTGTTTATACCGCCGTGGCGGTCGGAGTGTTAAAGTGGCTGTCTTTGTTGCCGGTTTCCACCACGGTCATAATTGCAAATGTTTTACCGCCGGGCTGTTGCCGGTCTTACCGCCGCTTTAACACCGTCCGCCAGGGTTGTAATGACCACCTACATTGCTTAAACCCTTCGCATTTCTTGCTCCCCTATTTATCTCCTGTCAAAATTGTATATCCTTATTATGTTCTATACAAAACTTCATGTCCTTTGGTTTACTTTTTTGTACGTACTTGTATTGTCCACATCTCTTGCTGTAGCCAATAACCCTCTTTTTCTCTGGAAAATGGTAATCTCTTCCTGCAAATCTTTTTCTACCCTATATAGTCACCCCGCCAAACATCCGCATTAACTAACATATGCCCGCCCCACCCCACCAGCAATCATATGTGACTCCTTCTAATTCCAGCACAATTGCTGACCCAATGCATGGAAAGTTATGTCTTTTTTTTAGCACACACTGCTCAACCCACTGATCAAAACCCACCCATTAAACACTAAAGTAACTACTAATCGGTATCCTACTCATTGTAAAGTGCTTCAATGTCTTTCCAGACGTTGTAAGCACTATATAAATGTGCATGGAAAAATACTTTAAATTTTTCATGGTAGCAAAGTAAGTAAATGTGTAAGCCATAAAATAACTACAAACACAAACACCTGCAACAATTCTAGACTACTTTAAATGTATCCCAAATTAGGAATTCAACTGTCAAAACTCATAAAGTGTGTTATTCTTTTCTCAATATTTTACACATTTTGACCAGCCCTGTGTTAACAACATTATTTTTTTTGTTTAATCAGCTTTATTTAGAATAAAGGCATATACATGTGAAGATAAATACAACAAAATACAATTTAAGCCAAAAAAAATAGTAAATCCGAATATGATACTAAAGCTGTTTATATTTTTGAATTTCATCAGGAAGAAGGGGGGAAGAAAAAAGAGAGAGAGAGGGAAAAGGAAGGGACTGGGAAGGGAAAAGGAAAAAGTAAGAAGACAGATATCAAAATGAATTAGAAATAAGGAGAAAGTCTTTAGAAAATAATAATATAAAAAGAAACACAATTGTATAAAGTTAAGACTAAACAGAGACATTAAAGAGTGAGAATAGGAGTTCACTGAGGTTTACAATTTTCAGAAAGCATGGAATTAGTATTTTGCATAACTATTTTATCTAAAAAACATTGTTATTGGTAACCAACACAGTTCTTTGTTTAATAGTGGCATACAGGAGGAGGCAAAACCTATATCTAACCTGTGATAAAGGCAAACATTATACCACCATGCTTTAAATGCAATATTAGAGGAACATTTCCATTTAATCATAGCTAAAGCTAACATAAGACCATACAATGCATTCATCTGAGCATTTAGCCCCTCAATATGACATTGGCAGTCAGGTGACCGCCACACCTGCGATGGCTGTAGTACTGTCGCCAGGCTCCCTCCCATAGACAGCTAACGTACTACCGCAACAGCCAGTGCGGTACGGCCACTGACCACGGCGGTAGCCACCTACAGGCTGGCGAATACAAGGATCCGCTCATCATATTATGACATAGCAGACTGCCAGGATTTCTGGTGTGTTAGCATTGCCACCAAAAGCCTGGCAGAAACACATCATATAAAAGGAGACACTCACCTCCAGCGACACAGAGGAGTCCGCGGCTGCCATGAAACCCGAACTGGAAGCCTTCCCAATGCTGTTCCATGTGATGGCCGTCCAGAAGCACCAACGCCGACAAAGATGATGACGGTGAGTACAGTCTCCTAGCACACAAGGGAGGGAGGGGAGAGTGACACACGCACAACATACACCAAACACACATGCCACACACCCAGAACAATGTGCAGAGTAAATCAACAGCAACATAACCCAGGAGCAAAGAAATCCAGGACACATACCTGTTGTCCAACCACTGTAATTAGGTGGGAACAGTGACCTCAATTGTAAAAAGAGATAAATATAAATATATATTTATATATATTTGTACAGAAAGGGCCATTGGCCAGTCCAAAGTTATTAATGGCCACAGGGCAACGCCCAGGCCCAACTTGATTCCTGACAGCCTAGGCACTCCACTAGGCAGGGGCATCATGGAGATGGCTGGCAGGCACTTCAGGGGTGGGGTTTCTTGGGAGGGGGCCCTTGGGCTTTGGAGGGGGCAGGACCTTGCTCTTCTGGGTAGGGGGCAGAGTGCCACTCTTGTTCCCCTTAATGGCAGGGGAACTCTTATGGGAAGGAACAGGAGTCGAATAGGAGCTGGAGGTACTGGGCTAGGGGGTGGGAGTTTAATTTTACGGGCAGGATGGGGATGGTGGGGTAGGTAAGAGGTCAAGGCGGGAAAGAAAAAGCTTCTTAGGACCAGTGGAACAGGGGGTGGAGGAGGAATGGGAGTGGAGGAAGTGGTTATAGGAGAAGGAGATGTGCTGGACTTCGGTGCAGGTGCATGGACAGTGTGTGTGTGTGAGCTGGATGGCTGTTGGGTGTCTGAGAGGGAGCGTTTATGTGTCTGTGGAGGGTGGATAGGGTGTGGGAGTACAAGCAGGACGTGTTGATGTATTTAGTGGTGGTGTCTGCAAGTGAGGTGGGCGTGCTACATGAGGGGGTGATGGTGGTGGTAGTGACTGCGCATGTGGTGTGTGGTGTGCATGGCTGTGTTTCTTTTGTTGTGGTGACTGTGGGCAAGGCTGTACAGGTGGGAGGATCTGGGACTGATGATGTAGTGCATGCAGGGGTGAGTGCCGATGTGACAGTGAGGGAGAAGGAGGAGGAGGGGGAGGCAGTGGAGGCAGTAGCTGTTGTTGTGTGCACCAGGGTAAGTGGGAACGGGCCACTGGGTGGGGACTACTGGGAGGGCGCTGCTTGTGCGGGGTGATGGAAGATGAAGTAGCTAGGGTGGTCCCAAAGGGGTCTGCCACCACCAGGGAGCTTCCCTCAGAGGAGGAATCAGAGTCTGTAATCGTTGCTCCAGTCTCCTCGTGGTGCTTCCCTCACCCTCCAACCCACTGGCCCCCTCAGCGTCAGTGACTCTCCCTCTTGGGCCCCGTGGACTGCAGCCCCCTCACTCACCGGTGCCCCTGCTCCTTCGCCAGATGATGCTAATGCACACGTAGACAGGATGACAAAAGGAGAGAGGGTGTGGTTGAAAGAAAGGGAGCACAGGGTCAATCACAGCACCAACAGCACAGATGGCATGCACATCACAATCACTCCCTGGGACTTACATTGCACAGTATGGACCGCAGTGATAAACCACTGCCTAGGTACTACAGCCGGAAGGAACCCAAACACTACCATCTGCACACCTAGTGGGACCAACTAAGCCTTATCTGCCATGGTATGCTAGCTACCTAGCAATACCAAAAATGCATACCACCCTACGTAGCTAAGCAGGACCACATAGGAATGGCTAAACCAGCATATTGGGGGCATCCACCGACTAGAACCTTGCACCCAAACCCCATGGCAGGCAACATATACAAAATACAACATAATCTGTATTCACCCCCTAGTGGCTGCTGTGCCGCCCTCAAGCGCTCATCCAACTCAGGATTGGCCACCTTCAGTATGCAGGCCATTAGGGGGGTCAGGCTCCAACGGGCATCCTTCCCACGTTGGGAGGCCATCCCCAGCTGGGCCTCTACGTTCTTCCGGGCCCAGCGTCTCAGGTCCTCCCACTGTTTCCTGCAGTGGGTGCTCCGCCGGCTATGGACCCCCAGGGTCCGCTCGTCCTTGGCGATGGCATGCCACAACCCCTTCTTCTGATGGGTGCTGACCTGCAGAGGAAACACAGACAGAAGGACACCATGATCCATACGATCCAGCCTGTCACACAAATGGCTTACTGTAAAGATCACTCTTCCAGGTATTCTTTTTAACATCTATCTTTATTAAACATCTGTAGTGACGTGACACCTTCAGCACGGCTCCTCTATCCACTGTTCTACCTTTCTCTCCTTCCAAGAATTCCACTCTCCAGTCTCCCCTATTCCATTTGACCTCACAGCTTACATCATGACATTTCACGCTCCACTAAGCACTACATAATAGGAAATATCTCCAAACTTACATACTGCATTTGCCCCTCACCAAGCACACACATGACCTGCACTTCTGCATTCACATTGCCTGCAGCCGCACCCCCAAATGACACACTGCTAGAACACACACAAATACACACAGCCATGTTGCATGCAACATACCCATGATGTACTCAACTGTTGGTCTGGAGGCCCATACAACTCCCCATACAGGGGCAGGACCCAATCCATGAGCCTCTCCAACTCCTCCAACCTCCAACGTGAAGGCTGGTGCCCTTTCCCCTGTAGCACGTTCCATGGCAGGTTCCAGACACAGGTCACAGCAGCACACGCAGTGGCGATGTCGTTGAGTGGAATGTCAGGAATCAAGTGAAATGGTAGAAAGGAAATGGTTGTAACGTCTGCGGTGGTGAACACCGTCACAGCCGGCGTTGATCATCATTGGTTCCTGTACTCTATAGAGCCCCAAGTTAGCCAATGAGGAATAACACTGCGGTGCAGACCACCTTGCGCCATGACGCCTTACGCTGGCAGAGTGAGGTCATTCCCACCTGTCCCAGGACAGGTGCTTGCCATTTCCTACTGCTAGTACTCATGTTTTGAATTTATATGTGCGTCATTGGTGTTGACTGTACACACCTAGACAATTCTAGTGTTCTACATACATACATGCTCTATGTACTATGAGGTTGTGTGTCCATAGGTCCGGTTGTCACACCAATTTTACTTTTGGCTCACTTAGCTAACAACCACTGCAGAGAAATAGGAGGGTGAGGCAAGCACCCGTGCACAGACCCCTTGTGGACTTGGATACACTGGAGGACCGGCACATCATACTCACCTATCGTCTGGACAGGGCCACAATCACAGAGCTGTGTGCACAATTGGAGCCTGATCTGATACCTGCTAGCTGTAGAACCACAGCAATTTCCCCTTTTGTGCAGGTACTGTCAGTGCTCCATTTCCTGGTGACTGGTTCTTTCCAGGTGACTGTGGGTTTGGCTGCAGGAATGTCCCACCCAATGTTCTTGATTGCACTTGGAAGGGTTTTGGCTGCCTTGCTCAAACACAAGAGCAGCTACATCGCATTCCCCCAGGTTTATGATTTGCCCACTGCGAAGGCTGGATTCTATGCAATTCGACACATACCACATGTGATTGGGGCCATTGACGGCACACATATTGCCTTAGTCCCTCCCAGGGCAAACGGGCAGGTGTACAGGAATCAGAAGAATTTCCATTCTCTCAATGTCCAGATGGTGTGCCTTTCTGACCAATACAGCTCCCACATCCTGCCAAGTATCCTGGATCTGTGCATGATGCCTATGTCTTGAGGAATAGCAGTGTTCCACTGGTGATGGCACAACTACAGAGGCACAGAGTGTAGAGTGTGGCTTATAGGTGAGCTTGAGTCCTCACCCAATGTATGTCAGTGTATGCCTACTGGATTCATACCCCATGCCATTGTGCATGACTAATGTGTGTCCCTCACTTCTTCCAGGTGACTCTGCCTACCCAAACATGTCCTGGCTGTTTAACCCCTGTTGCTGGTGCTGGCATACTGGAGGCAAAGTTGAGATGATCATGGTGATTATTAGCTTAACAGGCACCTTTGACAGAATACTGCCACTTACTGACTAGTAATAGTTGGCATATGAGACACCTATGGCAACATTCTGCTGCTGGCGTCCTGAAGGTTATTCTTACCATGGGCCATCTATGGAAAAATGCTGGCGCTGGCATATTGGCTGAAGTGCTTGGCACGAGGACACCCATGAAAAAATGTTGGCACATTAGAGGTTATTCTTGGAATAGATGAGGAATACCTCAACATATGTGAGTAAGGCGACCATGACAAAATGCTGACTCTTCTCAGTTTTGACATATAGGGCACCTATAGCACAGTTTGAAAATAATGGTGTTAACTCTTAGGGAATGCCAGGTTTCACTGGCTTGGGAGAATGTGATAAGATGTGAATATTTAGGGCCATATTTATAATTTTTTAGCGCTGCATTTGCGTCATTTTTTTACGCAAAAGCGGAACAAACTTTCAAAATACAGTTGTATTTTGTAAGTTTGCGCCATTTTGTGTCAAAAAGCGGTGCAAATGCGGTGCTAAAAAAGTATAAATATGGTCCTTAATGAGAGCTCTTGTTTTTTTTAGCAAATTTATGTGGAAATTGTGCATCAAATGTAGTTTTTGCTCCATTGTTTCTTAAAATGTTCATTGTGGGAGAACCTCCTTTAAACCTATCTAGAAGAGGTCAGGCTTACTCGGTTCACTGCTACAATTCTGGGCAAATATTGCACCACAACACTTTCAAAGATCAGCAGCTGCACTTGCAAGAACAGACGGTTAACAGTGTCTTTATGAACATTGTTTACTCTCTGGATCTTCCAGAGTAACAGGACATTACGCTTTAGGTTTTAGAATGCACACGGTCCTTATTAAGAGTGCCAAACATGTTTCTAAGTTGTTGCCATGTTTCATTATTGTGAATACTTGCAGAACGATGTGTTTGAATAAAAATCTTCACCTTTGTGTTTCGCTCGAGTGATAGTGTGTTGCAAATCATCAAAATGCAATAACAATAATGAGTAATTCAATGCAATAACATTGTTCATATTCAACTGGCAACTAATAAATCATAATAGTGTGTGTAGAAATTCCTTAGGCACCCAGTGCAAGTTTGTTACACTATGGGCCTGATTCTGACCCCGGCGGTTCCTTACCACCGGGGCCAGGGTCGGCGGGAGCACCGCCAACAGGCTGGCGGTGCCCCGCAGGGCATTCTGACCGCAGCGGTTTTGCCGCGGTCAGAAGTGGAAAACCGGCGGTCTCCCGCCGGTTTTCCGCTGCCCATTTGAATCCCCCATGGCGGCGCAGCGAGCTGCGCCGCCATGGGGGATTCTGACAACCCATGCCGCCATCCTGTTCCTGGCGGTTCTCCCGCCAGGAACAGGATGGCGGTATGGGTTGTCGTGGGGCCCCTGGGGGCCCCTGCAGTGCCCATGCCAATGGCATGGGCACTGCAGGGGCCCCCGTAAGAGGGCCCCACTTTGTATTTCAGTGTCTGCATTGCAGACACTGAAATACGCGACGGGTGCCACTTCACCCGTCGCACCTTCCCACTCCGCCGGCTCAATTCTGAGCCGGCGTCCTCGTGGGAAGGGTCTTTTGCACTGGGCTGGCGGGCGGCCTTTTGGCGGTCGCCCGCCAGCCCAGTGCAAAAGCCAAAATACCCTCAGCGGTCTTTCGACCGCGGAGCGGTATTTTGGAGGGGGGAAGTCTGGCGAGCGGCCTCCGCCACCCACCAGACTCAGAATGACCCCCTATGTCCTCTTCAGACAAACTCCTATTTTTCATGTAATGCTCTGAAGAGTAATAATGACCCCGGGCATATAATGGCAGCACCCTAAAATGGGTTATATCTAAAATAGACATGTGCCGGTGTTGTTATAGTAATCATTTAATTATTAGGGAATTTTAGAAATGTCAATTATTGTGATATCATAAGGGTTAAGGGAAAGTGAAAATACGTCCTTGGAAAGTTATGGTTCAATGGACATGTGACGTCACTTCCTGTGATGTTTATAAAGTCGAATTGGGTTATGTCACCTCAGCTATCCTTGGGATATCCATGTCGAGCAACCAGAAGTAATTCTCCCCACTCAATTCCTGATCTTGAACTAAGGACGAGGATTGTGAAGGAGACAGGCTGCTGGAACCCATGTGTCCTGCATGCAGAGGGTGATACTTGAGGACCATCTATGATGATCTACCCAGCCATATGGATAATTCAGGGTCTCTGAGAGATTTTCAGTCTAAAATTAGGAGGTGGAAAAGCTCCAAGCTCATCATCCAGCACTGTACCAAGCCACAGTTCAACAGGCAGTGATAACAGGCTTGCCTGATCCGTTCCAAGGACCTGTGAGAGCCCAGGCTCTATAGGCTCTCCCACTGACTACACTCCACGTCTGTGTTGCACTACCTTATTGACTGCAACCTTAGGTAAGGTGAACAAGCTCCCCAGTCCTGTTAAGGAGGGTCAAGGTTAGATAATAGCCCACACCCTGGTGAGGGTGGATGTATTCCAGAGACCTCAAGGTGCAGAAGTGTAAGACAAGGAACTTCGTTTCAACGAGTCAGAGAGCCTCTAAGGCCACATTGACTCTGGCGATCAGTGCCAGGTTTGAATGGAATGGTATCTGTTTGAGATTTCCTGCCATCAAGAAGGCAGCGGGTAGTGCCATTCTAGCTGCCTGATTTCCCTGTAGTAAGTGATTGGCCCACCATGTGTCAAATATTATAGTCAAGCCCATTGGACGTAATCGGGAGGGGTGGAACACAATAAGTGGCAAGGTTGTCTCTATTAAGAAACAAAAACAACTAACCACGTAGCGTAATGAGGTACATTTTGTGTCAACATAGACACAAAACTTTGTTTGGTTAAATCTGTAAATTATGCAGCAGATGATTGATTAAGTGACAGGTGCAGCAAATCCATAATTATAAGGAAAGTAGCATGACCCTAGAATAGTAAAACTCCATTGCCACTGATTATAGTGATAATGGATACTGTAAATGATACTCAGCCAATAGAGTGAGGGTTGGGCTCCTGGACTTGCGAAACCATGAGTTCATACAGACCCATTACATATTGTTCTTTTGATGGCTACGGATCAATGCGCTTTTGTTAATTCCCTCTGCCCCAAATAAGAAAGTAAGGTGCTAGTGACCATTGGAAGAAGAAATACAAGGGCTCAGGTAGAGACACTGCTCAGATAAATTCTGCCTTGTGAAATGTGCCAGTAACAGGTGGAAAGTTAGAGTAAAGTGTAGTGCTGTTTTTCAGAATGGTTTACACAGTTTTTATGGGAAAGTTTTTGCTGAGTGCTGCATCCTTGAATTCTGTTTTAGACCATATTGGCAGACTTAGGGCCTGATTCTAACTTTGGAGGACGGTGTTAAACCGTCCCAAAAGTGGCGGATATACCACCTACCGTATTACGAGTTCCATAGGATATAATGGACTCGTAATACGGTAGGTGGTATATCCGCCACTTTTGGGACGGTTTAACACCGTCCTCCAAAGTTAGAATCAGGCCCTTAGTGACATGTAATTTGCTTTTGCTCTTTCCGTGAGCCATCGTGGTCATCACCATCATAGGTAGAGTGCATTTAGGACCTGTGTCCAACGGAGGCATCGTAATCCCCTCGGCAGCGCTGCTTGAGGATTGAAACCGCCGGGATTGCACCGCCAGCCTGTTGGCAGTGCAATTGACAAAACAGCCCTGGCAGTCTTTGGCCGCCAGGGTTGTAATGAGGCCCATAGGCCCTCATTCTGACCTTGGCGGGCGGCGGAGGCCGCCCGCCAAAGTCCCGCCGTCAGGTTACCGTTCCGCGGTCGAAAGACCGTGGCGGTAATTCTGACTTTCCCGCTGGGCTGGCGGGCGGTCTCCTTCAGACCGCCAGCCAGCCCAGCGGGAAAGAGGCTTCCACGATGAAGCCGGCTCGGAATCGAGCCGGCGGAGTGGAAGCTGTGCGACGGGTGCAGTTGCACCCGTCGCGTATTTCACTGTCTGCGCAGCAGACAGTGAAATACATGTAGGGGCCCTCTTACGGGGGCCCCTGCAATGCCCATGCCAGTGGCATGGGCACTGCAGGGGCCCCCAGGGGCCCCGCGACCCCCCCTACCGCCATCCGGATCTCGGCGGTCCGACCGCCGGGATCTGGATGGCGGTAGGGGGGGTCGGAATCCCCGCGGCGGTGCAGCAAGCTGCGCCGCCGCGGAGGATTCAATGGGGCCGCGGTACACTGGCGGGACCCCGCCAGTGGTGCCGGTCCGACCGCGGCTTTACCGCCGCGGTCGGAATCCCCATTGGAGCACCGCCGGCCTGTCGGCGGTGCTCCCGCGGTCCTCCGCAGCCAGGGTCAGAATGACCACCATAGTCTTTAAAAACAATTCTTGGAATTGCTGCCACTCTCCCTCACCGCTCCAGGGCAGTGCTCTCATAGATGTTATCAGTGCTGCTGCCAGTTTGCCATGTATCTGTCAGCTATGGATGTGTATGTCTGTATGCATGCAAGTGTATAGTATTTGTATAACATGAACCTAGCCAAAAAGGCAAAGGAGAGCTGTGCAGGATCACAGGCAAGCCAGGTAGCTGATGATTGGATTTTTATTGCGTTGTGATGCAGTGTTCTTTACAGAGGTGTGTCTTCAATTGTTTCCTCAATTGTAGCAGTGTTGGGACGTCCTTATAGATACAAGGATATTGTTCCAGATCCAGGTACACTGATGAAAAAGGCTAACTGCCTTGTTTTGTCTTTTGTACACTTCTTAGTCTCCAGTCTTAATGTGGCCTGACTGTGGGAGTGCCAGGAGCCACAAGAAATAGTGAGCTTGTCCACAAGATAAATGGAATTGTTGTTTATGATGGCTTTGTAAATGATGCAGCTAGGTTTGAAAATAGTGTGGGCCAGCAAGGGGAGCCTTTGGAATTCCATCAGGATGGGGGTCATATGATCACATTTCTTAAGGCACTGGATGATACATGTTGTGGCATGTAGGGTGTCCTTAAGGGGTGTTAGAGTGGAGAATGGGACGTTCTACAGCAGCGCATGAACACCATCCAAATGCAAGACTACGATGGCTTGATAGCAGTGCAGGAGCCACTTTCTACAGAAAATTTTTCTCTTTCTGCAGAAGAGTTAAATGGGGACAGACTCTTTTCATTTTTGGCAACATGTTCCCTGAGGGTGAGGTTGATGACCAGTTGAATCCAAGTGACTTGGCCTTCGTTGAAAGTTGTGGTTCAAAGCCATTAAGGTTCATGTTATCAAGCTAAGTTTACACTATTCCTTGCTCATTGTTCTTGTCAAATAATAGGAATTCTGTCTTGGTTGGGTCGGGCTTCAGGAAGGTCGTAGACATCCAGGTCTGGATGAGGTGCAGGCACAGTTAGAGGGGTAGAATGTCTGGGAGACTCTTGCATTGTTGGCTTATTAGTGATTCTTGATGCTGTGAGTAGAGCCTCAAGGGGCTCAATTTAAAGGATGAAGATGGTAGGAGACAGCATTTGACCTTGGGGTACTCTGCAGGTGATAGGGAACTTTTGGGTCCTGGAGGCACCCATAAGAATAAACTGGTGTTGATCGAAAGGTAGGAGGAGAACTAGTGAAGGATATTGCAAGTGAAACTTATTCAAGACTTAAGGGTTTGGATGAGGGTTAAACGGCCAACTGTGTTTAAGGCTGCTGAGAGGTCCAGCAGTGTCTGGAGGCAGGGGCATCCTCTTTTGTGGCCAGCAGAATGTCATCTACAATCCGTAAGGTAGCTATCTCTATGCCTCAGTGTGATTTTAAGTAAATTGATAGTGATGCTGAAATTGTTAGCACTAATGTGATCTTGGAGTTGAGTGTAGACTGTTTTTTCAGTGATCTTCTAGATAAAGGGTAGGCGAGAGGTGGGCCATTAGAGCTGTCACCTGGGTCTATTGTGAAGGATCTACTCTGTCTTGAAAATGTCTGGATGGATACCTTAAGTGTAGGAGGCATTGACAGTGGTGAGTATGGGACACGGAGTGTCCGTCAAGAGAGCTTTAATGAACGATAAAGAGAATACATAACTTTCATACAAAGCAGCTTTGAGAGAGATGAGTAGGTTGGCAAACTCTGTGAGGCAAGACTTTGAAGGCTGACCCTTGTGAGACTCTATGAGAAGGGGTGGGCCTTAGGAGGAAAAACAGGCTTGGTGTTGTCGATGTTCTGTTGGATCTTTATTTTTCACTGAAGAAGAGGTTGCTGGAATTGCACCTGTCTGTAGGGTGTGGTATAGATAGGTCAGGTCACTGGTTGATGCAGTGCTTGAAAAGTGCTCTGATTCTGTTGGTGGCTTCATTTATGGTGTTAGTACAGTACTTTGTTTTGGCTGATGTGATGAGCTGTCACTGTGTTGCTCGGAAGGAGTTCAGTATCATGAGGTCATCATTAGAAGTTCTGTTTGTCTTCCATGTTCTTTCCTTTCTGGAGGAAGGAGGAGTTATTTTCAGGGACGTCTTCAGAGTACCATGGTGTTGAAAGTTTTGGCAGGCAACTGAGTCCTTTTGTTGGAGTATGACTATTCACATAGTTTGCCAAAATATTATTGTACTTCTTCCTAAGGGTGTTGGTGTCAGATGTGGAGTTAGCAGGTGACAGAGGAAATCTTGCATAAGTTGCTGCTAAAGATGTTTTTGAAGGATTTGAATGTTTGGCTTTCTCCTTTAGATTAACCTTGGTTCAATCGGAGGATGCTGAGCAGCGAGATGGGGATGATGAGGGACTGGGTTCAGTCCAGCACTATAGATAGAGTACATTGGATCGTTGGTGTTGTTGAAAAGACAAGATTGAGGATGTGGCCTTTTGACTGTGTTGGTTGGGTGAAATGCTGTATCATTTTGAATATGTTGATAAGGTTATGGAGGGTGTCCTTTTTTGTGCTTGTCATGTTTGTGAGTTTGAAGGCACTCACAAAGATGGAGTGGGTGTTTTGGATGGATTAAGTGGCTGGGAGATCTGGAACTCCATTACGAAAGCCCTTGTTCTGCCAAGGAAGGATTTACAGTATGACCTACTGGGTGTGACACAAAAACACATCTTACTTTGTAGGTTTCATTGAATCAAGGGTTCTGGCCCCAGCCCCTTCAGGGTCCTCTAGGCCCAAACTGGCAATGCCTTGGATGTGTCTGCCCTTTGCTGAGGATGCTAAGGCAGTGTACACCCTGAGAAGTTGACTGATGTAGGGAGAAGACAGGAAGTGATCAGGTAAGACTGACTTCATTTAAAAAAAATAAGTTATAGGTTCGGCACTTAGAAGAGATGAAGAGAGGTAGGTAATTGTAAAATGATGTTTTTAATTGTGCTATGTCATTTTTAACCAGTTTAAGATCCCCACACCCCACACAGGTTGTGTTCATATGCTCACATAGAGGTGTTTTTAAAAAAAGTATTAGGCTTAAAAGGAAGGATCTTAGAAGTAAAAAATATCTCTTTTTAAACTTTTAATTAAAAATATTTTGTTTAGTTTTTGGTGTTGTGTCTTTTCTGTTTCCATGTGCTTTCCACTACAGTAACCATTCAAGGACAACAATGGACTATTGTAAGCATTTGTCAACCATTTCCATTTCTACCCCCTTGTTTCATTGAGCCAATGCTAGAAATTTAAGGGCCGATTTTTAAACTTTTTTAGCGCCACATTTGCGCTGCTTTTTGATGCAATAGCGGCGCAAACTTACAAAATACAATTGTATTTTGAAAGTTTGTACCGCCTTTGCGTCAAGAAATGATGCAAATGCGGCCCTAAAAAATTATAAATATGGGCCTAAGTGTGGCCAGGACAGGCATGGGTTGTGTGTGTAGCTTCAAAGGATCTAGTGCTGGGGGTTGGTGCCTCATACCACAGACAATCACCCACATCCTTACATTTGACTTTTGAAAGATAAGCCTTAGCTGAGAAGGAAGTGCAAAGAATTAGGGGCAGGTAGTCAGTGGTTCTAAATAAATATGCCTTGCAAGCCTGTAAGCCTTGCACCCCTTCTTTACGGCATGTTTACGTGCTGCATGTTTCATAAGGTGCTAACAAGGTAAATTCCAAAAACGAGATGGGGGTAGAATTGAATTTTTGGACCAGTTCAGACTGGCAAAGGCCTGGTCATATGCAGAGTGTCCACTTCTACATAGAGTGCCATAAATTGCATAATGGCAACATTTGCTCTTTATGGCTTGAGGAAATGGTTGCAGTGCTGCACATAGTTCTATCTAATCCAAACTACTCTATGCATGGTATGATGGTCTCAACTTTAGGGTACTGACAACTCTTAAGGTTTGTTTGCACTACTGCATCTATCTTCACACCCATTCACATGCACAGTAATATTTGCTGTTCATGTGTACTTCACATCTTTCAATCTCATGCACCTCACCCAAAACCTCTACATGCCAACTTACATCCAATACCCTATAGACCATAGTTTCTGCTTATGATAGAGATATTAGCCTTAGGTGTCTAAATCACCTGGACAGGGCTTTATGTGATATACAAAGAGCTAACCTATAGGTGGGCAATATCACTAATCCCCCACAAAACAATTTAGAATAGGAAACAAGGGTATAGGATAGCTAAAGTCAATATTAGGTCTTTAGTTTCAGATTCAAGTAATTCTTTGTATAGTAGATAATAACTTTTTTTAATGCTAATTTGTTTATTGTAATCCCTAGTGCTTTTCAGAAATTGCTGACTTGACATAGGGATTTTTGAGCTAGGACCAGGCTTACTCTATCAGTCAGATGCTTGTTGTCCCGAAACCAGCACAATCATATCAAGTGGTACCTGGTACCTACTCTATAGTACATAAAAAGACATCTGATCAATATACCAGGGCATTGCAAATCCTCCAGCTTGCTCTTACTGTTGAATTTCTTGCTCATACTCCGGTGATGCTCCATTCTTGCCAGCAGCAGCTCTACCCCAATCCTATTAGCTCCAGGTCTGGTCTAGTAATGGTTCCTTCCTGCAAGCCTAACCCATGCTATTTATATTCATCTCCAGCCTTGGCAGCTCCAGGTCTCCTTCAGTCCTGGGCTTATCGAGATCTAAAACTTCAGTCTATTCAGAATTGTCCTACAATTTGGATAAGCACCTTCGAGGTTTTTGTGGTTCTGATTTTTTTCCTTCTGCTGCTGTCAAGCACAGCTTTCGAGAGGGCATCTCCTTTGTAACCAGTGCTACATCTACGATGGACAGTGTGGCTTCTAAGAAGGGGGTCACCATTTCCTAAGAGGTTATATAAGAATGTGAATGTCCGAACCCTTTGTTCAGCTGTTGACATACTCATTCTACAGCAGGTGCAGCTGAATGAATACATATATGTTGGCATATTTAATTAAACAGTGAACTAAGGGCATGATTTAGAGTTTGGCAGATGGGTTACTCTGTCCACTGTATTACGATTCCAATAGGATATAATGGATTGTAATACAGTGGACAGGATATCCGTCACTTTTGGGACTGAGTACCTCCATCTGCCAAACTCTAACTCAGGCCCTAAATCACATTTTCTAAAATGCATAAAATGTATTAATAATTCTAAAAACATTGCTACCTAGTATGTGCTATATATATATGTACGTAAATATTAAAGTTGCTATTTCTACAGTGTGTAGATTCATGAGTGCTATATGCAGTGTGCTCTGTTTCTCTTGCCACGAAGCACCCAGACCACGTCAGGAGCATGTGATCCTCACCCAACTCTTTCCACACAAGTTATGCTCCACACACTCTCCTCCCTAACCAATCATGTAGGTCTGCCTATAATCATGCTGGGCCTTTAACAGGTGATGCTGGCACACTATTCGTAACTGTGCACAATGACATTTCTAGTTAGCATATCATAACTTCTTTGAAACTATGTGATACAGCGTCAATTGAGGCACTTTCCCTTGTGTTGTGTGCCATTTTCTGTAGAGCCAGAGAAATCAAACATTTGGTAGGTTGATATTAAAGCTTGTATTATGGTGAGAGAGAAGACTTTTATGGTTCAAATTGCCATTGCAGCTGACTGAGAGGCTTAAAAGTAATGGGTCAGATCCTGATGTCTGAACAGTTTTGTTGGCATGAGGTAGAGCGAGCAGAGTGCTTGTGGCATTCTCCTCTCCCTACATTCCAGAGGCTGTCATCAGCAATTCCTGCCACAATGCCTCCATGGAGGAAGAGACATTTGACATATAGTGCAGGGAACAGTGATGAGGTTTCCTAAACGTTAATGTAGTTATAATTTTGGTCATGTTTTACGAGCATGTAATACTTTTATTAAAAAACGATTTTGATTGATTCTCTGTGTCTATATGAGTGTAACGCATGTTGGTATATAAAACTGAAATAAACTTATATTTGAAATATGAACTTACACATAGTCGGGCGATGGTCAATCCCAACGTGACGATATCAGTGGCTAAATTACAACATTAAACCTGAACTTTGTGCGAGTCTCTGCGGAGCTTGTTCAAAGCTTGCATTGATATACAATATTTATATATTTCTAGAAAAGTAATATTGGGCAGAGTGTAAGGCCAGTGCAACACTTTTAGGCCCCCTAATTGTAGTCTGAGGTCAAACACCTCCTTCACCAATCCCAAAAGTACTCTCTTTGCTTACTGCACATGAAATCTGACGGCCTCTAGTCTGCTACCTTGTCTCATCTAGACATTAAACAGGTCCTGGAGCAATTACTTCTTGCAAATTGCTAATTGTCTGTGTCCACCAACGTGGTTCATACTAGCTCCAGCCACGCCAATCATCTTGATTGACAAGAAATGTTTAAAAAACTTTTCTTATTATTTCACCCAGGATCTACAGAAATGTAATTTCGCTATAGGAACTATTCTCAGGATTAGTTACAACACCTGCCATAAAGATGTACCAAACTAGGAATAGTTACAACACCTGCCATAAAGATGTACAAACACGAATATCCAGAGAAAATATTAACCCAGCCTCTCGCATTCAATAACTCAGAGGTAGTCCATAGAGTCAGCCATCATGACTCGCAAAATATATGCCACACACATTTAGAAGAACATATCCATTACCATACAAGTTAAGAAGACATCAGAAACACCACCTACTATGGAAGCACTGACATCACAAAGATATGAACCGCCTTAGACTGAACATTATATACATACACATGACATACGCAAATATAAACTTTTCATCGAACACTGCACGTGTCCACTGTGGCTTGAACATGTCCCATATCCACCAACACTCCATTTAAACAATGTTATCCATCTGTGTACATAACCAATAGAGATCGCTGACTACACACCGACATCATAAACCCAGGGTTCGAAGAATTATATATTACCACTCAACCTTTAACTGGACTGGAGCATAAGACCAAAACACATCATCACTGGATAGCTCCGACTCCAGTCTTTGATGGATGCTTTGGAAACAGGTGGAAGATCATCTGATGAACAACGGCCGTCATGACAAGGCCATATTAATGGCAGATTGTAGCCTATATAAATGGCAAGGCGCATGACATATAGCACACCAAAAGCTCTGCAACATCAATTATCAACTCTCTAATGATTTGAGTTTGTTGCTATTTGGATATCTGTCTTTGCACCACAGTTTAATTTATTAAAAAACACATAAGTGCAGGGGCCTGATGGGTGTCTTCTCAGGAGCCTACTGCTAGAGTTGCTGAATGTCAGAATTGCTAACAAGGCTTTTTAATCTCACCTCATGCCTATTTCTTCTACCATATACTTTCTGTCTTTTTTATATCACACCTCCAAGTTCTCTTTCATCCCTGCTTTCTCCCTTAGTCACTGGCTTTGTGGTTCTCCTATTCTCTCTTTCCAATCTGTTTTTCTTTCTGGGTCAAAATCGGAAATCCAAAAATAAGTCCTGGTCCTCAAAATCAGTGCCGATTGACACCACTGACAGCCAGCTGCACACAAAGCACTGCTAAGCACAACACTAAATGAATGCTGTCAGCACATTAGAAACGTGTGCGAATATTAACTCCTTTCTCTCTGAAGCAGAACCCCTGCTCTACTTCTTTAGATCTGATTTTGGGTCTAAACTGATGGGATCTTTATTATACGCTTCACACCTCGATGCTAGTCTTCCCCTTAAGTCCAATACTGAGGAGTTTCTTGCTGCTCCCATCAGCCTCCCGCAAAGTGTTCTAGAAACTGATGTTTTAATTAAGGATAACAGCAGTCGAAGTACACTTACCCCTGACTTTGCATCAGAAACGTTTTCTGTGAGGGTGTTAGGATGGATAAAGACTGGGAGCTCATCGTTATTTAACATCCTGGTCTGTCAGAGCCACAGTGGAAATAAGAACAGCTTATTTTTCAAAACGTGTTTCACTTGAGGAAAAAAAAATGAGAGAAATACTTTTGTAAAATGAATCAAGACAGTAAATATGGAGCATGAAAAGGGAAAAAGGCCTCAGGGACAAAGCATAATTAAAACCATAACATGAGTGGAACAAGGAAAACACACAACCAATGGAAATCTCTTGAAAAACAGAAAAGCAAAAGGAAAGAAACTATTAAAAAAAAAAAACTCACAAACATTACAAAATATAGTAACTTGATTTAATTTTTGAAATAGTGCGGCAGCTGGCGTCAGATCCGACTTAAGGAGGTATACTGCAAACAGATTTTGGCCTGACTTAGCACTTCTTAAGGAGAAAAATCGGCACAACAAACCAGGGCCTGAAGATAGCCGCTTTCAACACATAAATTCATAACTGATTTGTGCACGTGTAACATGGCTGCGGATATGGATCAATAAAATGCCTTCCTTGCAGCAAAGCCAATTGGCAGAGACACACACATTTGTTTCACCGTTTGCTAGTTTATTTCAGCCAACTTCATGATTTGTAGAAGGACAAAAAAACAGCACATATTTATTAACAATAACAAAAGTTAGCAGAAGGCTGATTTATTCATAAATTATTCTAATTTTGACGGATTCATGTTACAGGTTACTGAATCAAAGAGCTGAATTCAGATTACTCCCAGAATAAAGGTTTGATTCGGATTTTGGTGTTTGGTTGAAAAACTCGTCTGATATTTAAAGAAATAGCTACATCGAGAGGGAAGTCCTCTGGAGCAAATTCTGCCATCCCTCTAACCTGGTGTAGGAGTACATTCCGGTGGTGAATTCACCAGCACATGTACAGTTTTCCCCAGAAATTGGAGGTATTTTCATTACTGCACAACTATAAATGTGGTCCGCCATTACATAGTCGACTGATTAGTTATTTGAGAAACCTATTAAGCAGCAGCTCCCCCCAAATTAGGGCAGAGTAGAGTTGCCCCCCTGTTGCCAGTGCAGCAAACGAGTAAAAAATAAAATGGTAATAAAAAGAATTACCATTTCATTTTTCACTGCTCCCAGCCCAGCAGTGTTTGGGGGCGGGGCTGCTGATGACTAGCAGCAGGGGAGTGGTGCTCACTACCCCCGGTTTACACTAGGCTTGACCTTTCCACCTAGCTGTCTTAGACAGCTTGGTGGGGAGCAGGCACAGGTCCCCTGTGCCTGCTGGAGCATCGTGAAAGCCCACTCCAGCCAATCCTGGCGCTGCGTTCATGCTGCTCATCTGCAGTATGAAGGCAGTGTTGGGATTTGGAGAAGGGAGCAGACTGAGACTCCATGAGAAGCCATTGCATCGAGTAGCGTGGGTAAGTAAAATGTTTTTGTTTTTCCTTTGGGTCCACTGCAGGCACTGTGAGAAACTCACATTGCCTTCAGCTTTAATTCCAGAGCTCTTAGTCACAGCCCGTTATAATAATGACCTATTATTAAGAGCTTTGGAATCTTAGCCTAAAGGCATTGTGATTTGTTTACCCTGCCTGGCACCGGACTGGCACTGGCTTGATGTCCCTCCACTGTTGAGGGACCACCACTGCTATTACGGACAGCATAATGACTGAAAAGGCATGATATTCCTTGCCATTAAAAATAAAATTAGTGCACATTCACCATTGCCTGGCAATCACTTTCCAAGATGCCTGCCATTTCGATTCTCACATACCCTTGGTGTCCCGCTGAATCTAAATTCTGATTCACATTGTGGTAGGTGCTCCTTTGTCCGTAATTTGGATTGCTCAAAAACTCTTCTGCAAGAAGCACAATATTTACGGTTTAGAGTGGCAGCTAGGAGACTGTGCAAACTTTTGTAAAATATTTCTCTTCTTTGCAAATTCAGGGTAGGCAACATTCAGTATTTAAAACCTATGTTCTGGAATTTCATTGGCTGTTCATTTGGCAGACTTATACTTTAGGTCGAATGGGGATAACTAATTAGGAGTGGACCTTCCTATGGTCCCATTTGGATTTGTACTTTGTACATTTCTATTTATTTTAGAAATGCTGTGTATAGTATACATGGACACCACCCTATAATTACTTTACAGATGCTAGTTACTTAAACCAGGAATGTGTTAGTGTGAAGAATGTCAAGTGGGATGACAGAAAAAAATAGTCAGCCCATTTCAGTCTATTCCATTTTCAATATATTCCACTGGGGGTTGCAGGCATGATAGAATTGGTGTTGCTAAGCATGTATAGTAAAGTAGCTATTCGGAGGAGCAAGTTCCTGTGGCTGCTTTTGAGGTTGACAGGATGTCCTTGGGGCAAGTTGGAGAGCACTTCAATGTAGAAACATAAGGAGGACAAAGGAATGGATATGGAAATATGACAATTGGCTTTGTTTTATTAAAGTAGTTTTAGTTTGAGGGCAGAGGAGGAAGTCAGTGTGCAAAAGGAGGCACTCTTCCTGGGTAAAATGAATGAACTCTCGATTTCTCGCAATTTAATGATTCCCCTCTCATATCCATATGTAATCACTTTTAAATATAAAACTCATTGGGGCTACCACCCCCATAGTGTTTGACCTTTCATCTGATACTTACCCCTTCAGTTACCTCTTCACTCCTCCATTAACAGGGATTCATAATATTGCCTTTACACAGATCTTCTCCTGCCTTTCAAATTGCCCCTGATTATCACCACAGCTGATAATCTCAAGGCACTAACGATTGTTGAGTGAAGGCCACGTTTCACGCAACTGCTTAGCAAACTGTTTTGTTTTTCAAAAATAAGTTCCTAGATCAAGTGTTTGTTTTTGTAAAACGAAAGCACCAAATGATCCTATCACCTTGGCAGTTTACTCGCAGGATCTCAGGGCCTTTTCTTTCCTTTCTGGGCCATTAGGCTTTTCGTGGCAGTTCCAAGCAGAAAACAAGCATTTGCAATGGGTCTCGCATTTGCTTGAGTTAGAGCTATTAGCATTGTAAACTCGTAATCGGACTTTTCTTGCCACATAAATTGAAGATTAAAAGTAAAACACTTTCACATAACTAACCAGACTTTTCCTGCCATGTAAGCTGAAAAGTAAAAGTTTCACATAGGCAAGCCAACGACCGCCATCAGCGCAAAGCAGACACACGAAAGGAAACAGAATTTGGCTCGCTGTGAAACATATCGGCAAAAGTGCAATTTTCCATGTAACTGGCAAAAGTGCAAACATCCATGTCACAGGGTTGATATCATGCAAAGCACTCGACTGCTGCCCAGCAAGATCGCGCTGCCTATGAAATAAAGAGAAAAGGTAGTGCAGAAACCATACGGAAAACATTGATCCTTGTATGCTTTCAGTAGTTGGTCGGTATACTCGAGGTGGGCTAAACACTAGAAAAGGCATGCCGTATGCATGCCTTTCACTAATGAAAGCAAACGAATTTTGAAAAGCAAGCCCACAAACCAACCAAACTAATGGGAGTGACATGGGCGTGGTTACAAGCCCATAGAGAGATTCCCCAGGAACAGAAGGCTTTGCGCTTGACCCTAAAAAGCGGTATGACAAGGTCAACGCTGGTGGCATCATACTTTTTTTGAGTAGGGGTACTTTAAGCGATGCTGTGCAGGTGCATGTTTTTTAGACCTATGCAACACATTTAAAACATTGACAAACCAACAGATTTTGAGATTTTGTATTGGTGAGACCTGTTAGCATTGCCAATGCTTGTCTATAGCAGGAAGGAAAGCCTATTGTTGACAATGCTCCCTCTGATTTAATCTGCTTTACTGTTTGCAATGGAGGAGCATCCAGTGATTCAGGGCAGGCTATGGAGAGGGGTCTACAGGACCATCTTCTCCCCATTCAAACAGAGCCATTGTTCCTCCAGTGTGGTATCCCTGGTGAGAAGTGCTCACATTGGAAGGTCTTCAAGCTGTTTGAGTCTCAGTGCTGTGCACTTGGTGGACACATCCTTGCGTATCCAAGCACCTGCAATAGAGGATCCCTGTAGGAGGTCCAGCTTGGCAAGAAGGATGAACCACGTCAGCATCTCATCACCAGTGCAGGGGCTGGTGCCTGTTCGCCCTTCGCTCTAGGTTTCCTGCTGGAGCCGGGTTAAGTGAGGACGGAAGTCGAAAGGCTGAGATTTATTTTCAATGTAGCGTCAGAAACAAACCTTGCAAAGCCAACAGTCCTGGCTTTGATGTGTTCACACAATTGCACTTTTGTACGTTCCTACCCAGCAGCCTTGGGTTCCCTTCAGCGCCCGAACACCCCAGACTGGGTCCCTGAACCCCTGCGCTTTAAAGATGTCTTTTCTTCCCACTGTTAGGGGGTTATTACAACTTTGGAGGAGGTGTTAATCCGTTCCAAAAGTGACGGTAAAGTGACGGATATACCACCAGCCGTATTACGAGTCCATTATATCCTATGGAACTTGTAATACGGCTGGTGGTATATCCATCACATTTGGGACGGATGAACACCTCCTCCAAAGTTGTAATAACCCCCTTAGTGTCCCCGGATCTCTGAGCTTGTGTTATTGAGCTCTGGGCCTCACTCCCACGGGTGAGAGAAGAGGACTGTGCGAGCCCCTACTGCCCCCTCCGAACAGGACCACCCCCGCAGGACCACCCCGCACCAAGGCAAACACCACAAATAAAGAACCGAAATAATGTACCCCGGAATCCAAGGGGAGTTCATGGTTATATTAGTATCTTAGGAACCAAAAGTAAATTATCACACAGGATGTTTTAGGGGAAATTCCTCTAACAAAGATCGTTACAATCGATTTCATTATGTGATTTTGGATGGCGAGACGCCCTCTTCATTATTAAACAAACAATGCATGGTTTAGAAAGGATTGGTTATTTGACATGCAGCGCCCACTGAAAGGGCGCACACCCCTCTTTATTAAATTACACTTTCAAGATTCCATGAAATAAACTGACCAACAGCCACAAGGCGTCATTAACGGCAGGCTTTTGGGCGCTAATAAACAAAGGAATAGCACAGAAGCACACGTGGTTGTGATGCAGCGCTCCAGTTGTGGAATTACATTTCAAATATGCTACGATGCTAGAATATCTACCTTTGTAAGGCGCTATTAAGAGGCGCTATTAAAACATGTTTTTGAACTATTGTAAATGCAGCCATCAGACACACAGGTGGGGCCAGAGGCGCAACGCTTCGTTTTATTCTCGCATTTGTCTGAGTTATAGCTATTACCAGTTGTAAACTCCCAACTGGATTTTTCTTGCCACGTTAAAAGAAAAAAACTGCGCGATCGCGCTGCTACAGTTCACTCATAATGAAACCTATTGGCAAAAGTGCAATTATGTACATAACCGGCAAAAGTGCAATTAACTGTGTAACAGGGTCGATATTATGCAAAGCGCTCGACTTCTGCCAAGCGAGATCGCACTGCGAAAATAGAGAAAAAGTAGTCCACAAACCTGACGGGAAACAGCGAGCCTCGCATGTTTTCTGTACTTGGTCACTGCGCTCGAGGAGGGCTAACCACCAAAAAAGGCATGACGTGTGGGTGCCTTCCACAAATGAAAGCAAGCAGATTCTAACCGGCAAGCCCACGGACCAATGAAAGACACTGACGTGACGTGGATGGCTCCGAGCCCTTTTCTAATTCCTAAAGCATCACACTTGCGCATGCGACGCAGGCTCGACCCTAAAAAGTACATCAAGCCCTTGGTGTAAGGTTTATTCATGTGATGCCAGCAGGGCCACTGCTGGCAGAAACATGATAACTCTGTCATCTGCCAGTTCGGCTTCAAGGATGTTACAACAATGTAGTAACATGTTTAATGTCCCAGTACATCAGAAACCTTGCAACCTCAATAAAGGTGAATTGTACCCCGTTATCCATTATTAGTTCATGAGGAGCACCATCTCTCAAAAACATTTGCAAAAATTCGATTATTTCACTTGTGTGGCCAGACTTCACAAATTTCACTTTGGTCCACTGGGAAAAGTATTCAACGCCTACAATCCCATACCTGCAACTTTCTTTAAGTACATTCATAGACCAATGACATCCATGCCTGATTTGCAAACATTTCACGGTGCTACAAGCACTGAAACACTGTGGACGCTGTTGTTTGCCCCATAATGATTGCTATTTGTTTTGCTATTGGGGGGGCACCCTCCCAACTTTTCCCTCTGGCATTTCACCCCGTACAACTGCGGTGCTCAATAATTAAGAACTGCAGTGCAGGTGGCAAAATAAATAATTATTATCATAATTAATGTGGGACAAAGTTTCATAACCTATGCCTAACTCAATCCAACGTCTCCCTGTAACAGGAACAGCCTCATTAGGATTAGGAATGATGATTTTGGATTTATCACTAATGGCACAAGTAATGCAGTCCCTCACACAATACTTGACATCCTTATACACACCCAGCCAGCCACTAGAGCATGTCTGTAATTCTTCTTTTTATAGCTCTCATGCCCAAATGAATTTCATGAGCCAGTATCAAAATTGTAGCATGAATTGCACGTGGAACTCCTAATGAATATAACAGCCTAGGTATTTCATCATACACCTTAAGTTCAGAAAACACATGTTTAAATGAATCAAGTCACTCATTCTTATAACGCACTGGCTGCCCTTTGTTAACAAGGCCTACAACCTCCAGTAATACTTCATCACTAGATAAGGCAGTTTTCTACTCATTTTCTGTTATGCTATCGTCTGGTAAGGCAGAAGCATAACCAACCAAGCTAAAAGTCCTAATTTTGCACATCGTCCACTGACTTTGATTCACTCAAAGGCAACCCAGATCGGCCTTTGACCAAAAATATTCTTCACACCTGGAATATACATGAAATGGTACCAAAACTCCTGCAACGTATGTTGCCATTTGGCAATTTTGGCGTCACCTTATGAGCACTTTTGTTGGTGAATAAACAAATTGAAGGCTTGGGAGCCATCTGAATAGTAAACACCATGCACCACAAATAAATTCTGACGTGATCAGCACCCCACCAACATGCCAATGCTTCACGTCCGGCACCCTTAAGTGCATGTAATGCAAACACAACCACATCTTTCCCTCCACATGTCTGGAGCAAAACTGCTCCTAAACTAGATTGGCTGGCATCAATAACCACCACACAGAGATCATACATGTCAAAAAGCTTAATAGGGATGGCATTGGCAGTGTCTTGCTTTACAAGTTTAAATTCCTTACTGACTCGCTCAACCCATATACATTTTTCACACGTCTAAAGCAAGGAAAATAAATGATATGTCTTTTCAGCACACTTGGGAAGAAAACAAGAATAGAATTCTAATATCCCATTAAATGATCTCAACCAGTCCTTTTTCTTTGAAGCAGGAAACTGTGCAATAGCTTTAACCAAACTCTCATTAGATTCTATACCCTGAGCTGACAATCTGTAACCAAGATAGCCCACACAATCCAATGCAAACTTACATTAACTGACTCTCAAAGTAGCTTCTCTCTCTTTCAAAATTGTTAACACATTAACAAAAAACCTGTTATGAAAATTCACACCCTGTCCAAAAAACAAAATATTGTCCTGAAAACATTTGACCATAGGAACATCCTTGAATAATGCTGCTACTACATTTAAAAAAAGTGATGCACTTGAAGCCACCCCCAATGGCATACATTTAGATTTATAGGGCCTATTGGGAGTGATAAAGGATGTCAAGTGCCATGAATCACGTTGCAAAATGAGAGTACAGAAATCTTTGGAGCCATTTTAATCCAGCCCCTCTGATATACCTCCATAAAAAATTGTTGTCCAGAGATTCAAATTTTTCATTTGTGTTATGGATCATTAGAGAAATGATTCATCTTGGGTAGCCACTGCTGATCTGGGCCGAATTTTTCTGGACAGCATTTTTAACAAGCATTTGCAATGCAATGGGTCTTGCGTTTGCTCGTGTTAGAGCTGATAGCATTGTAAACTCCTAACCGGACTTTTCACTCGTCATGAAAACTATTGGCAAAAGTGCAATAACCGGAAAAAGTGCAATTAAGTGTGTAACAGGGTCGATATTATGTAACGCGCTCGACTTCTGCCAAGCAAGATCGCGCTGGGAAAATAGAGAAAAAGTAGTCCACGAACCGGACGGAAAATAGCGAGCCTCGTATGTTTTCTGTACTTGGTCGATGTGCTCGAGGAGGGCTATCCACCGGAAAAGGCATGACGTATGCGTGCCTTCCACTAATGAAATCAAGCAGATTCTAACAGGCAAGCCCACGAGCCAATGAAAGACACTGACGTGACGTGGACAGGGCTCTGAGCCCTTTTTAATTCCTAAGGCGTCTCGCTCCGCGAAACGCATGTGCAAGCACATGGGACGCAGGCTCAACCCTAAAAATGGCGTATGTGTAGCAGTAATGATGTAATATTTCAGGAACCATGAGACCTGTAGACTTCATTTTAATGTCATCACATAGGTTTAGGGGTCATATGGTCTTGGAGAGACAGAAAATAATTCCTCAGAGCAACCATTCTGCCATTTTCCAAAATGGCAGCTCTAATAGAGGAAGAAGAGACATATATAGAAATGAAACCAAATAATAATGGTTTTTAATCCTTTTATGTATACACCAAACTATGTTTATGATCTGAGTATGAAAACAACATTCTTATCACTCCTGTTTTAGATGCATTTTCACAGTTCACTTTATTTATTTGCCTTGGCAATCCCTTGTAGTACATTTGCAGAATGTTTAACATTTGAGAAGAGCATATAGACAAGTACATCTTTTTGTAGCACAGATTTAGCAAGTACATATACGTTTAAGTTTTGTGGGTAGATGCTTTAGACATTTCATAGGTTTCTGCACCCCATCTATATCTTCCCAATCAAATTCACACATATCTTTCACTACATATGCATGAGCCAAAACATTTACACATCTTCAGATCGAGTAGAACACTCTTTTAATGTGTCCGTTCACAGAATATGACGTTGGTGGAAGTTCACTTAGCGGGACTGATCTTTTGAGCTCACTGTGCCGAAGATCGTCAAATGTGTGACAATTAGAACTCGTTTTCCACATACGCACAAGGTATTCTTCTATGTCTTTTTTTTTTTTTGGAACCAAGTTTATTTCATTTTGAAATAGAGAGCAAGAGAACAACAATCTGAAAGTGAGTACTAGTAAGCACAAATACATGAGACAGATCCGTACATGATTGTAATTGGTAACCAGTCTCCTCCTCCCAGCCCCGGAGCAATTAAACTGTTTAGAAGTTCAGTCCACAGTGTGCCCTCCATTTCCTCCAGATCGCCTCATGCTTCTGAGGACAGCCATGTGCCTCATAAATTGGCTTTTCTATTTGAGAGCACCAGTCCATCCCGGCTCGCCATTTAGAAACTGACAGCGTCTCCGGATTTTTCCATTGTTGCGCAATGTCTCTTTTTGCCACAAGGCATGCTAGCCCAATGAATACTCTCTCCATTCGTGCCCCTCCCAACTCCTCCAAAAGGCCCAGCATCACCACTGTCGCAGTCAAATCAATCAAGCGCCCAGGGCTGCAGAGACCTCCCACCCCATCCCCACACAGAAGGGGCACACCCTTGGACAGTCCCATGCAACATGCAGGAGATGGGCCCCTAGATGACGACATATCGTGCAACCCAAAGAGGTCGCTGAGCGCATGTGCCGCAAATGCAGCGGGGAGAGGTATGTCATGTGAAAATAATTTATCTGCACCATCTTCAATCTTGCCAACATCGCTAGTTCTCATGGTGCAAGGTCGGCCTCCCTCCAATCATCCTCGACCAAATCTCCCACCCAAGCTGCCTACATGTCACGTAACTTGGCAAACCCATCCGGCGCATTGGTCAGTAATGAGCGGTAGGTGTAAGTTATGGCACCCTTCCCCAAATGTCCCAATAGGATTTTCACCTCAAGAGGACTGTGGTCAGGGAGGGCCAGAGGCAAGTGAATCCCCAGGGTGTGGCGCATCTGGAGGAAACGGAAAAAATAGGTATTGGCCAGCCAGGGTGTAACAATCCTTCAGCTGCTGGAATGACACAAGTCCCTCACTACCAAGTACGTCACCCCAGATAGGATAATACCTATGTTGTCCCATTGTTTAAATCCTTCTAACTCAGAAATCTGCCGGAGCCACATGCCCTGCCATTGGTATGTCAGCTTAGTGAGGTGCTGCTCCCATCCTGTCAGCCGCGTAGCTGCCCTCCAACACTTCACCGCCACTTGTGTGCACAGAGGAGCGGCTTGGGTGACCCGGCTGCCATACAGCAGTCCCTCAAATCCAGTGTGCCAGATCTCCACCCGATAAGCCTGGTCATCCCAACTCCCGTTAAACCACTCATTAATTGGGACCACCTGAGCTGCCAAGTAAAGAAGTATAGGTCTGGCACTCCCATTCCGCCCTCATATGGAGATTGCCATGCCGACCTGAAGGCCATGTGGTATCGCCCTCCCGCCCATATAAATGAAGTGAGCTTAATGTAAGGGATCGGAACCAGGCCCGGGGCACCAAATATGGGAAGGTGATCAAGATGTACAAGTATGGGGGGAGGCAGATCGTCTTGAAAAGGGCCAAGTGACCCAGGGGGTCCAGGGGCAGACGACGCCATCGGCCCAAGTCCGCAGTCGAGGCACAAGCCAGACGTAGAAAGTTTAATTCCCAGGCCAACTCTGGGATCGTAGAGAGATGGATTCCCAGGTATTTTAAAGCATTGCGCTTTACTGGGAAAATTGGACATCGTTCGCTTCTCCCCGCTTGGCCCCACACCTCCACCAGCAGCGACTTCCTGAGGTTCAAGCGCTATCCAGAAACCTCACCATATTGCGTCAGGAGCTCGAGGCATCGGGGGCCGGAACTCTGAGGCCCTCCCCAAAAACACCAGGACGTTGTCAACATACAGGGATACATGGTCCTCACAGTCCCTCCGCCACATCCAACCCTCCCATAAGCAGGTCCACCCAAAGGGGTGGAAGAGGGCATCCTTTGCGTGTTCCTCGCCTGATCAGAGAGGGTAAAATGCCATTGACTAGCACTTGTGCTGATGGGTCATGATAAAGGAGGTGGACCATCCTTCTGAACTTTGGACCAAAACCCATGCGGTTTAGGACCTCCTCCAGGAAGTTTCATGCCAGGGTATCACAAGCCTTGTGGAAGTCCAACAGGAGGTGTGCCAAATCACCCTCCAATCTCCCCGTCTGGGAGAGCGCCACTTGAACCCGTCTCAAACAGTGATGCATAATCCTACCTGGCATGAAGCAGATGCGCCGGTATGATGAACATTGGTCATGGGGCAAGTCGCTCTTGGGCATAGCCACAATGGTGGCACAGTCAAGACCAGAGGGGAATGCGCCTCTTTAGGTCGTCTCTTGATAGGCGTTCACAAGGTGGGGCACCATGCTCTAACAGAATCTCTTATAGTATTCTATGGGAAAACCATCAGGGTCCAGGGTCTTTCCAGTTTGGAGGGTCAGTATGGTGCCCTCCACCTCCTCCTCTGTCAGGGGCAGGCCCAGCTCTGTGGCTAAGGACACCAAAATAGAGGGCAATGGAATGTCCCCCAAAATGGGGTTTTCCTGCTCCGTTGGGGGTTAGGAAACCCGGGCATAGAGGTCTTCATCGTAGGAGGTAAAGGTCAGGCCCTCCCGAGCAACACTGGTCCAGTCCCTAATGAGGGGTGCTACCCAGGCCAAGACATCTCGAAGTGCCAGCCAATACAGCAATTTTCCAGTTTTGTCTCCCGACTCATAGACCCTCTGGGTCAAGGCTTGCCAGCACTGCCTAGCCTCTGCGAGTGATACTTGTCGGATGTCCGCTCGTAAGAATACCAGCCGTTTCTCCGTCCCCTTTCCCCAGTCTGTGAGCTTGTCTCTCTAGGTCCGTCAGCTCACCATCCAGCTCGGTCACCCGCTGAGATTGTTTGGTCTTTGCTGTCTGATGCACCCTTTAATGACCCCTCTCAGTGATGGCTTGCTAGCTGCCCATAGGATCCCCACGACGTCACTAACCCCTCGTTATCTTTAAAGTAGTGATCAATTTGTCAGCCAACATACTTGGCACATTCAGGGTCCCTCAAGTACCAGGCACTGAAGCGTCACATTGGTTGTCGGGTCTGCAAGGGAGTCCATCAAGATCGGCGCATGATCCGAGATACCATGAGCCAATATTTGCATAGAAGTCAGTCCTAAGAGGTCTACTGCCAGAAGCCATACGAAGTCAATCTGCGCCTCAGTGCAGTGTACCACCGAGTGATGCGTGAATGTCCTCGTCTGCGGGTGCCACGACCGCCAGGCATCGCACAGGCCCAGCGAGTCTGCCCACGCCGAGAGGCACGAAGACCCGGCCCATCTACCTGGGTGAGAGCTGGCTGAGGTATCACGAAGCGGTCCGGGACTGTGTTAAAGTCCTCCCCCACTACTGTTGTACCCTGCAGGAGGGATAGCGGCAAACGTAACCCAGTCACCGTGGACCGAAGGAGTTGCAGGAGGTTATAGCACGAAATTAATTTAACTTGCCTGCAGGCCATGCATCCCTCCACACCGATGTACCTCCCCTGAGGGACAACGTGGACCCGGGTCACCAGCAGGGGCAGTGACCTATGGAGCATGGGGGCCACTCCCCAAGAACCCCTGAAGAATCTGGCATGGAACACACAGTCGCGTCCAAAACACCAAAGAAACATACATTGGGACCCAGCCAAGTGGGTCTTCTGTAAGAGGACAATCTCCAGGAGGTACCTCTTGATATATCGCACTTCCGCAGATCTCTTAATATGGTCTAACAGACCGCTGACATTCCAAGAGAGCATCTTAAACATAGCACTGGTGTGTTAGTTAGAACTGAGCACGCCCAAGACCCCATTGACAGTCTATTCCACCATGCGCGTGGGCTATCCAAGTCACCAAGGACCACATGGTGTCACACATAGCACTCACTGTAAACATGTCAAACCTGAAAAGTAAATCGTTAGTGTAACAAGGGTAAGAACAATACATAGCAACATCCCAACATACCCCCACCACACACTCTGCCCGCTGAAGCATCTGTCACCCTTCCCCAATACATTGCAAACTAGCAAGTAAAACAGTCAGTTTTGGGGGTCCTTTCAATCTGTTAGTGCCTTAATTACAGACGTGCCTCCTAATCTCAGTTATTAGTATGATTAAAATGGTGCAGTCATCAGGGCCACAGTCCCTCCTGGGCTCTGTGCCCTGGCAACAGCCAGGCATCGTCAACCAGGGCCTGGACACAGGGCTCACCCAGCATCCTCAGGCTCACTCCAAGGAGTTCGAGGTCTTCTCCGTTGATACAAACAGTGCAGGAGTAGCTACCAAATCAGCATCTAGATCATGTTCCTCCTGCATCTCACTAGTCAGTGGAGCATCGGCGCTCCCCCTTCGCTCCCCAGCCGCCATCCGCAACCTTCGCAACCGGGAGCTCTTCCTCCGCATTCGTGCCAGAAGGGTGGTTCTCACCAGGGTCCTTTGTCTCCGGGCCAACTCCTCCGCCCGTATCATCGGTCTCAAGTCTCGTTTTTATGCCGCTCAGTCGCAGGCCTGCTTTGGAGTATCGAAAAAGTAGGTAGTAGATTGGAACATCACTTTTAGGGGGGGGCAGGGAAAACAGCATATAGCGAAGGTTCAGCATTCAGAGTTTCCTTTTCGCTGCCTCAAAGTACTTGCATTTTTGCTGCACTGCACTGGAGTAGTCAGAAAAATCAGGACCTTGGAGTTCTGGTATCATAGGTCTGCTGGGCCCTGACCTCCCGCAGGATTGCATCCTGATCTCTAAAGTTCAAGATCCATAGAATGATAGGCCAGGGCGGAGTGCCAACCGGAGGCCGAGGCGCCAGTGAACAATGCGCACATTCTATAACAAAGGTGGTGGACAGCTTCCCCACAGGCTTGGAACCACTCCTCAAGCGCCACAGCCAGGTCAGGTGCATCTAGGGCCTCCAGCAGGCCAACCAGCTGTAAGTTGTTGCACCGATCCCGGTTCTCAGTGTCTTCTGCTCTCTCCTGTAGATCTGCCATTGACTATGTGAGGGTCGAAACCTGGCGTTGAAGGAGGAGATAGGCTTTTCAGCCTCAGTCACTCTCCCGGCCACTCCTCATAGGTCCTGCCGGATCAGCAAGAGATCTACACAAAGTTCATCCACTTTGTGCTCCACGGCTACTCATGAGTCCTGGATTGATTAAGGATGGCCCCAATGTCCGGTCGAAGTGTTGCCAGCTTCAGGGGGGAGCCAGTTACTCCAGCTTCCCCCCTCCGCCAGGGCAGGGAGCATATATTTGCCCATTGTCGTCTGGGGCTGCACAGGTGCGTGCTGCATGTTGCTGCTGGTCCCGGTTCCACCCTCCACCCCCACACCTTTCACTGGCGTGCCAACCACCAACGCCTGACGGGTTGCCTCCACCATGTACTTCAATGCTTCCCGGGGAGGTTACCGGCAATCAGCCCCCCCTTTCCCTGGGTCCGCCACGCAGGTCCGTCCCTCACCTGCTCTCCACCGTCCCCAAGAGTCGCCGATCAGGAGCCAGGGCCCACCGCACAGGCTCTTCAGGGCCACACAGGCCTAGGTGTGCTCTACGCGGCACCCGCCATTACAAGGCCAGGTGCCCCACATGTATGCGTGGTCCACCAACCTCGGAATCGCATCCAGGTCCCCACGGGCCTTTGCTTGTTGCCCCTCGCCGGTGGCCTCAGTGCTGGGGCGCACCCGCTCTGGCAATTTCAGGGCCAGGGAGGCCGAGAGCCCCTCACGTGGCGCCTGCCATTATGGGATCAGGAAGGCTCGTGGCAGGCGCCCTGCACCAGTCAAGTCCCTTTCCGTTTGTCCACGCTGCAGCGTCAATCAGGGTCATCCTGCCCCTGGTCAACAGCTCTGTTTCGGCTGCCCCCAAGTCGTCAGGGGTTGTCCCGGTCAGGTAGGATGTGGGCGGATTAAGGGCAGGCCGCGGAGTTCTGCTAAAGTGCTGCCGCCATGTTGGCTTGCCAAGCCACACCCATTTTTCTATGTCTTTAAAGTCACATTCTTTTTCTGTCTCAGAAAATCCTTTTAGAAACTTCACAAGTTCTGCAGTTAAAACTCCAAGCTTTGCTCCAATTTAGCTTATAGTGTCATCACCCATAAGAAGATGTGCCTTGATAAGAAAACTGGGCATCTCTGGGTCACGTTTCTTGTACAGAATATGAAGCGGGATTAAGTGTCTTTTCTTGCCTGTTCCATAGCGTATCCATAACTCTGACAATCCTTGACTTATGAACATTGTAACTAATCTAAGTAGCACAGTAATAACACTTTGTCATATGACAGTTCAGTAACTCAATTGAAACCTTTTTGAACAGCCCACTCAACATGTGGCACAACACGATCGTCAGCTTCTTCCAATTTGTTGTTAAGTTCTTTAGCAATATGGCCCGTACCTTTTGAATATATCTCTGTAGGCACCAATCTCTCATTGACAATCATTCCACTTGCAATAACTGGAAATTCAGTGTTCACTGAAGCATTAGCAATGTTTTGGCAAGTTAACATCTCCAAGTTCATCTTGTTCAATGTTGATGACCAAAATGTATCAAGTTGCACAGGTACAGGTGTTGATTTGTTGATGCAGACAGGGTTAATTGTTCCACTTCCAGACATTTGTCTGATTCTCTCACATTCTTTGACAGATAGTTCAGGATAACTGTCAAAGACAATATGAAGTTCTTGCAAGGTACACACTGACTTTGATATCTGTAAAGCAGTCTGAACGACTTCTCCAAAGATTTGCATGGATGAAATCTTGACAATTCACAATTGTGACATATAGTTCACAACACTACCAATTTTCAATGAGGACACCTTTTCGAATTGAAATATTTTTAGGTGAAAGTTTTTTTCGAGCTCTTGTACGAGTTTGTTCTTCACTGGTTTGGTTGCAGCATCTGCATCAAATAATATGTTTGTTGAAAGAAGATCATGCAACAGAATATCTTTGATAAATTCACCCCTTTCTCTCTATGTGCTTGTGAAAACAACCTCTTTTGTAGTGGCTGGTTGGATGAAACTCTTACTATGGTAATTAAAGTGTGGAAGTTTTTGCTTCAGTGATTATGTCAAACTACTTTTTCTCTTTCAATACAAATCTCTCCTGCTTCAGTTCTGCATATAGTTTCGATCCATGTTCCAAGACATCTAGTGGACGTGATTCAAAAGGCCAGGGCACTTGTATGAAATAAGATAAGAGTCTGTACAGTTAGGTTCTTGGTCTTCGGAGAATCAATATATAATCCAAACAGAGTTAAAGTTCAGTGTCTTAATTCTTGTGCAAGGTTTTCATACATTTTCATGACATCAGAAAGATTCCATATGTGGTCATCACAACAACATCCAACAGGCTGTTGGATGTTGTTACAGAGTTAAAGTTCAGTGTCTTTATTCTTGTGCGAGGTTTTCATACATGTTCATCACATCAGAAAGATTCCATATGTGGTCATCACAACAACATCCAACAGCCTGTTGGATGTTGGATCTTTCTGATGTGATGAACATGTATGAAAACCTTGCACAAGAATAAAGACACTGAACTTTAACTCTGTTTGGATTATATATTGATTCTCCGAAGACCAAGAACCTAACTGTACAGACTCTTATCTTATTTCATACGAGTGCCCTGGCCTTTTGAATCAGTTTGGTTTTTCCTATTGGAGAAACACTGGAGCTGCTGGGAGGACCCTCCGTTCGGGAGCACCGTATTTACTATCTATTGTTAAAGGAATGTTTTGGTGATATTGTTAGCGCCTATCCCTATAATTTCCCCCCCTTTTCTTCACAACATTTAGTGGACGTGTCTTTATGTCGCTATCCACATATTGTTTGGTCATCAAGTTGTGTAGTTGCACAGACTTAGGGGGTTATTCTAACTTTGGAGGAGTGTTAATCCGTCCCAAAAGTGACGGTAAAGTGACGGATATACCACCAGCCGTATTACGAGTTCCATAGGATATAATGGACTCGTAATACGGCTGGTGGTAAATCCGTCACTTTTCCGTCACTTTTGGGACGGATTAACACCTCCTCCAAAGTTAGAATAACCCCCTTAGTCATTTTAAAGGGATTTCCTTGCTGCTACATGAAATGAAGAAGTCTGTCAACATGTTTATTAAAACATTCCACTCTCTTTCCCACAAGCTCGTGATGAGGAACATTTTCACGATGGTCGAACAATTTTCTTTGTCATCTCTCTGAAAACATTGCAAATAGAAAGGACTTCATGATAAACACATTCACTTTTACAGGTCTGATCAACAATTCCCTTGGAGCTCTTCTATGATCTCAGAATTATCTATTTCAGTTTCATATCTAGAGCCACAGCATTGAACCTTCCCTCTCTGTCTTTCACCACAAAATGTCTTTGAATTAATTTTATGTGGAGGTATGTTTTTTCCACCTCTAGCTTCTTCACTCTTTCCAAATGCCAGGACCCATATCCCAGGTAGTTTATGCAATCAAATGCATGAAATGCGGTAATCAGTGACTCAACAGTCTTCACGTACAGCTCCCAAACACCTTCCCAATCAGCATGTACCAAGTTTTTCACTAGAGTTATCCTGTGCAAAACATTTCTCCAGTACTTGCAAAGTTCTGATTTTTTCCACATTCTTTAATAAACTCTACAAACCTGGTTTTCAAGTTTTCTGATTTTGAGTGTATTGAACATTGTCTGGCTTTGTATTATGTTTTCTGAATGAAGTGCACGCTGTGCCTTGTTCAATTTTGAGATAAGATATGCAAAACTTAATTTATCATTTTCGTACCAGAAAACATTCTAACACAATGTTTCTATAGCCTCAGAAATGACAAGCATACATTGTAACGAACAGACATAATGAGTTCTGCTCAAAACTGACTAGATAGTTTTGCTTCCAAAGATTTCAGCCTCAATAAGTGCATCGTCTATGCCACATCCACTGAGATAACTCCCTGCAGACCACAATGTCATGTGGAAAACGCACATCTTTGGCTAAAGATCATCAGATTATACTGGACTGCTCTTAAAAATGTCAGCTACAATATGGAAAACACCTCCATCACAGAAAATTGGCAGGATAGGCTGGTCTTGAAACTTAGCATGCACATTTTGGAACATTTTTAAAAATGTGTATACTGTTGCGTAGTTTGTGACTGGAGATGGTATTACTGGTAAAAATCTAACCTTTCAATGGGATGGTATTCTGGGAGATCAGAGCATGAATTCTTGCACACGGAGGAGCTTGCTTTTCTTCATCCTTCAGTCTGCACCGAATAATCGATATGATAAATTCAATAAAACAGCTTTGCGGACCCACATCATCAGGTAGAAGAAGATCCATTTCCTCTGCCACTTTGAAACTTGCTGCTAGACTGGGACGTATTGATGTTTTTTAGTGATTTTGCACATGTTAGCAAGGCAGTTAGGTTATAAGTTTGCAGCTTCGTTTGTTTATGTCTACAGCTGACACAACTTGTTTTCCTTCAATTACTTTATTGGTATAGTCTTGAAAAAGCACCATGGCAGTATCATGTGTGCTGGATGTTCCAATCAAAGAAGAGCTGTCTTCAAAATAAAAATTATCAAGAGCAGCAATTATAAATCCTTTCCTTGTAAAGTGACTTGGACAGTTTTTGCTGTCCGATTCACAAGGTTTTACAGCATGAGCTGCTAACAAGTTCCAGCTCCGTACTATGTCACTTGGGGCCAGATGTATGAAAGCTTTTTACATTCGCAAACGGTGCGAATGCCCGTTTGCGAATGCAAAAAGCCATTTCAGAATGTATGAAAGACATTCTGAACGCAATTTTAAGGAATCGCTAAAATAGCGATTCCTTAAAATTGCGACCCTGTTTAGAAAGTCGCAAATTGCGACTCTCTAAATAAGAAATCGCAAATAAGGATTCCTTATTTGAGATTTCTTAGCACATGTAAGAAGCAATTCCTAAATGCTATTTGGGCATTTAGGAATCGCTATTTACCACCAAGTTGAACTTGGTGGTAACCATGTGCACATTTTTAAAATGCATTTAAAATGCATTTTTAAAATTTACGTGTAAAGCACACATGCCCTTTTTTTCATGTGTGCACCTTACATGTTGCAACAAAATTATTTTGGGGTGCAGCAGAGGGGGCCTTAGGCCCCCAGCACCCTGGGGTTTTGCATTTCCAAAATTGCGATTTCTAGTTCAGAAATCGCAATTTTGGAAATGCAAAAAATTCGCAGATATGGGCCGACAGGCCCATAGGTGCGAATGGGGTCGGTATCGCAATTTGCGATTCGGTAATAGCATTTGCGATTTTTAAAAAATCGCTATTACCGAATCACAAATGTGATACATTGCATTTTGCGATTCAGAAATAGCGATTTCTTAAAACTCGCTATTTCCGAATCGCAAAAGGTATTCTTGGTACATCTGGCCCTAGAACTTGTTGATACATCAACCTTATTCATTGAAGTCATTAGCTCTTTACTTTTGCACTTGTCATAGACTGCGTGGGCAGTCTTCATTTGTAGCAGAGTTTTCTTTTTGCCGTAATGTAATTAATAAAACATGATTTAGAAAACACAGTACATTAGCACAGCAAAAGCCTGTCAGTTCATGGGATTGCCTTTCACTTCTTCGCTTCTATCTTCAAAGCCATCATCAATGTTGTCGGCTTCTGCTCTGAACTCAAGAACTTTAGTTTGTAACAGTTTTGCTTTGCTGATATTAAACAATGATGTAAAAAAATGGTAAGACAACATCAGGCATTCTTGTTGACTCCCATGATTTGCGGAGCTCTTGTGCATCACAAAGTTTGTCATTATGTCTAAAATCTAAGGGCCACATGTACAAATATTAGTTTTTGTGACTCGCAAAACCTGATGTATAACTGTGTCAATGACATTGTTTACGATTCCCAATGGTGTCGCAAATGACCTAACTCCTAAATATTCATGAGATAGGTCACAATTTGCGACCCCATTTGGAATGGCCACCTTCACAGGCATGCTGTCTTGCTGGGGACAGCGGAACACCATGTCTGTGACTGTTTTTAAATAAAGCAGTTTTTTTTTAAAATGCTGCCCGTTTTCCAAAAACAAAGATGAAAAGTTTTCTTTTCATTTTTTGAGAGCAGGCAGTGGTCTATGGGACCACTGCCTGCTCTGAAAAAATATTTTCACTACTATTCACAAAGGGGAAGGCGGCCCATAGGGACCCCTTCATGTTTGCGAATGGGTTAGCACCAATTTGAAATTGGTGCTAACTGCAATTGTTTTGTGACTCCGTTCACGTTCACAAAACAATCCTACATCGCACTGCGACTCGCAATTAGGAAGGGAACGCCCCTTCCTAATTGCGACTCGCAACAGTATTTTGCGATTCGGTAAATAGATTACCGAATCGCAAACTAGGGTCTGCACATACCAAAATGCTTTTTTCTTGTTGCAAATGGCCAGATTCTGCGAATCAGGCCGTTTGCAACAAGAAAAAAGGTACGTACATCTGGCCCCAGAGCTTTCTGGACGTTTCTTAAAATGGCTCCTGCTGATTTTACTGCGTCCTACTTATTTTGGCAACAAGAACTTTAGGAGTCAATTCAGCGGAGAACACCATAAGTGGCTCATTCTTTTTGTTCGACTGACAAAAATGAATTCTGTCATTGTACATTCTCACCAGAAAAATCTTAATTTCGTTATTAGGGATGAATACAGTTTCATCAATGTTGACAATTTTTTTCTGATTTCACTTAGTGTGAACCTGTAGCCAGCACACAAGAGTGGCTTTAAAATTTAATTTGCTTTTTCAAAGAGTGTAAACTTAACTGAAGTTTGGTGATTCCATTGCTGCTGGGAGCTTGTTCTATATTCATATTTTCTAACTTATGCACGCATGCAGTTTGGGTGAGCATACAAATCCGCTGAAAATACATTTAACTTGCTGTTTCGATCAGCTACTAGGCTGAAAATGTCATCTTGGTAGAAACTAGCTGCAGATAAAAACATGTTTTCCCTTTGAGACTCACATACTCTGTACTTTGTTCTTTCATCAATTCCTTTGGCCCTTGTTATGACTAAACCATAGATAACCCAGTGAAGATTTTCTGCTTTCTGATCATTTGTTGCAGGTGGACGATGGGCAGCCATCAATTTTCTAAGTGGATGGGTGTTGGATTTGGTTGTTGTCACTTTCTCAGAAGACTCCGGCCCTTATTATGAGTGTGGTGGTCGTACTGCCACCCTAAGTGGTTTTAAGACTGCCATATTGCGACTGTGGTGGCACAGTCCAACTGCCGGGGCAGCGGTGCAGGCAGCACTGCCAATGTGGATTACGAGTCCCCTCTCTGCCCGCTTTTGCATGGCGGTCCCACTGCCATGCAAAGGCTGGAAGAGACAGGTTGCTGGGGGCCCCATAGGGACCCCCAGACTGTGCATGCACTTGGCATGGGCAGTTAATGGCAACCATGGACAGTCCTATCACACTTTTCACTGCTCAAATCACAGGCAGTGAAAAGTGTGACGGGTGCTGCTGCACCCAACGCACCGCAACATTGCTGCAGGCTCGATTACGAGCCGGCATCAATGTTGTGGTGAGTATTCCGCTGGACCGTTGGGTGAAAATGCTGTATCTTCCTGCTGGCCCAGCGGAAAACTCATAATAGGGCCGGTGGGCGTTAAACCGGAGTGGCGGTTTTCCATTGGAAGAGTCCTCCACCCGCCAAACTCATAATGAGGCCCTAAGATTCTTGTTGTGACTCACTGGTTTCTGCTATTTTTGTCAATTTCTTTCCAGGCTTTTTTCCATAGTATATGACTTGCAGCAGTTGTTGTTACAATGATTAAAATATTTGATCATCTTCTCCCATCAGTTTCAATCTTTTGTGAACTTCGTCTTCCTGTGTTTCTGCAGCACCTCGAACTATCTTCTGTCCAGCCACAGTTGATGTTAGCTTGTTTTTTATCAGTTTGGCATATGACACATTTTTCTTTGTTGAAGGAGTCCTCAGATTTTGAAAAAAAGCAACACTGTGTCAGGAGGTAAAGATCCTCTGCTACCACCTGCTATGCTCATGTTTATGAATTTGAAAAAAAAACATAAAACAGAAACAATATTAAAATATATTTCCAATATGATGGCTACAACACATTGTTTTAGAGCATCCATTTTGGAAATAGATAGAAGGGTTGCTCTGAGGAGTTAGTTTCTGCCCCTATAAGACTACACCAAAAAGTATACAGGTCTCATGGTTCCTGAAACATTACATCATCGCTGTAACTCATCAGCCATTTTAAAAAATGTAATCTAGAAAAAATTGCCGGTATTAGCAATGTCTACCCAGGCTAAATTATTTCTCTAATGATACAGAAACACAAATTAAAAATGAAAATCCCTGGACAACAATTTGTTTTATGGACGTATACCAAGGGGCCAGGACTATTTAGTGTGGTGAGAATTATATTAATATTTGGCAAGGGGTTTCTGTCCACCCAATTTCTCTGATTAAGATTGCTTAGGTTAATGCACATCCTCAAAGATCCAGTGAGCTTCCTCACCAAAACAGGAGGTAAACACTCTGAACTCCCTAACGTTTTGATAATACCTTGTTCACATGAATCCTCTAATTCTTTTTTAACTCATCCTTCATGGACATAGGTACACGGCATGCCTTGTGTACAACCAAGAGAGCATTAGATTTCAAAATGATTTGATGAGTGAATTCCTCAAAGTTTTCACAATCTTTCTACAAAACATCAGTAAAGATTTTCACCCAGGAGCATTCATCTATGGCCATTATCGATATATACTCCTTTCTCAACATCACTTGATCCGGACTATTGGGATCCAATATAATTCCTAGGTTTACTTGTTCAAGCCACCCTAAAAGACAGGAGCCATATTTTGCTATATAAATTGTGCCTTTGGCCTTATTGCCTTTGAAACTTAAAGTGGTGTCAAATTCATTTAAGACTTCTATAGATTTTCCACAATAAACAATGGAAGTACATAATAATTTTTAAGAGTAATGTTAGTAAGTCTTTCCTATTTTTAGTTTCTCTTAGAGTGATGAAGGATCCTAAATCAGTATCATTGCAATTGGTGCACCTGCAGCATCAACTTGATAAAAGAGTCTTTTGACGTTGAAGCTGAATTAGAATTAACAGGTGACATCACTAGATGCACATACTTGTTTCTCTGTATCAATATCAACACATAGGAGCACATTATCATCCTCAGAATCAGGCTGTATGACAGATTCCACCAGTGTTTCCACTTAGTTGCATCAGTGACTGGACAATTTTGGGCATTCCCTAAATGATTTGTGCTTCCTTATCTATGACACTCTTGTATTTTTGGCTTATAATCTATTTTTTCCATTTTTTCAACTTGTTGTCATTGGGACGATCACATACCTGGTAATTCAATGGCATTTGCTCCATAAATTTAGTAGTTGACTCATTACTGCTGGCTCTTTCTATGGCCTTATCCAAGGTTGAATTGCAAGTTTGTTATTAACTTCTCTTGAATTATCTTACTATTTGTCCTTTCTACAGCCTGATCTCTTATCACTCCTTATTGAAAAGTTTTATAACCAAGCAAAGCTCCCAAAATTGCATCTAATACAATTATCAGATTGACTTATTTTTCCACCTCTGACCAGCCCCACTGAAACTCAATAACATAAACTGATATACAAGAAAGAGCAAATGTAATAGACTTTCTTAAATCATTTATAAAATGCAGATGTTTACTGGGATTTGGACCACAAAGATAGAAGAGCTTGTATTAGCTACATTGTCTCACAAACTGGTGGGATTTTATCAAGTGGAGAGGTCTCTTTTATGGAGTATAAACCCTTTCCCCTTTGCTTCAAGAGGGTTTGCTAATTTTTGTTATAACAATTAGGGATCCATTTAGATTCCTATTGAATACTGAGAAACAGGTAGCTCAGATAGGATTCACATTCCTCTTTTTTTCAAGATACAAGCCTTGCACTGTTTGGGAAAGAATTGTCATGCTAAACAACATTTATTGATAAGGAACTAGGGGCCAGATGTATCAAAGGGTTTTACCCATTCTGTGTCTATGAGAAAATGCTTTAGTACATATGGCCCTAAATCTTTCAGTCATTTCGGCATGTCTTAGGGATATTTATTTATTTAATTGTTGCATTTTATAAAGCGCAAACATGACCCTCATGGTATCAGCGCTCCGTACAAAGATAGAGCTGAAGAGGTTGCAGGACATTAAAAATATCCGTCATGTAAGATACTTTGTACAAAGAATTAGAGGAGCAAGGTATAAAACAATAGGATCCAATATAAAATTAGCAACGCTGTACATAGAGTTGGGAGTGAGAGGCAAAAAACAATTGGATACAATATTAAATAGGGTGAAAGACAGTTTCAACATAGTTCTCTTATAACATGTTTTCCTAGTAGTACAGCTTTAAATTCCTTTTCGAAAAATCAGAATGAGGTAATTGCTCTTGTTGAGGGTGGTAGGGAGCTCCATATTTTTCTAGCAGATCTGGTGAAAGTTGGGCTGTCTGTTTCCCTTGCTAGTTTTTCTGAGTCTTGCTGGTTCTAGTATTAGGGATTTGGCACTTCTAGAATCCCTTCCGCCTCCTGATTCTATTCACCATTTATTTGGGACCAGATTTGTGTAGAGCTTGTGTGTTATGCAAGCAACCTTCAGTTAGATCCTGGCTTCAACTGGGAGCCAGTTGAGGGTTCTGAGTGATGGCAAAATGTGGTTGTACTGCCGTGTGCCTGTTAAATGTTGCTGCTGCATTAATTGTTGCTTTCTTTGGGGCTAGGGTGGCTTTAGATACACCTGTGAGTGTGGCATTCCCATAGTCCAGTCTTAAGAGCACTAGAGATTGAACGGCCATTTTGAGGTCATCTAGCAGCATGAAGGGTTTTAGTTTTCTAAGAAGGTGCAGATGGAGGTGAACGCTTCTGGTTGTAGCTTCTATGTAAGCTTGCATTTTACATGGTAGGCAATAGTTGCGGCTGAAAAGATCTAAAGGATGGAGAGAAAATTATTGATTCAGTTTTCAATGGATTTAGTTTTAGATAGTTGTGTGCCATCCAGTCCTGTGTTTGCCTCAAGGTGTAAGCCAGTCTCCGGATGTCCTCTTGAGAGGAGAGTTTGATGTAAAGCCGAGTATCATCAGCACACATATGGCATGAGATTTTTGATTGTTTCAGGATTTCAGTGACTGTTTCCATATATTGATTGAAGAGCATGGGTGAAATTGTAGATCCTTGCAGAACGCCCCCTTCAATGTCTGCTGCATCAGATAGCGGGGTGCTGATTTTGACCCTTTGTCGTCAGTTCTGCAAGAAGGAGCTGACCCAGTAAAAAATGGCTCCTGTAGCCCCATTCTGAAAACAAGAGTTTTTCAGAGGCATTTGCGGATGACTGTGTCGAATGCCACCGACAAATCTAGCAGTATTTGGAGACAGAATTATTTTTGGTCTAGTGAAGTTTGAATATCATCTAGGATGTTTAGAATGGTGACCTCTGTATTTTCTTCAGGCCTGAAAACTGATTGGTGTTTGTTCAATAGACGAAAAAAAATTATGTGCTTGCACGGCTGATTGTGGGTGCATTTTTTTACCAATTTAGCCAGACTGGATACTGGTTGAAAGTTGTTTAAGTCATTCTAGTCAGTGCCCATTTTTTTAATAGGGGAGATACTTGGCCCATTTTCAGACATTCTGGGAGGTAGCCTTGTTGGAGAGATGCGTTTACGATTTTTGTTCATAAGGAAGAGATGGAATGGTGTATCTCTTTTAGCAGGTGGGAGTAAATGGTATCATCAAAATGTGTGGTAAGTTTCATCGACTGAATTGTTTTCTGGATTGCCCCCTCAGACAGAGATCTGAAGCTGCTCCAAAAGGGCTCAATTTTTTCTTGAAACGGTTGGGGAGTGCTGGTCTGTATTCTTGCTGTGTGCTATGAGAGGGGCTGGTGGATTCCCTAGATTAGCTGTGAATAGGGTTGCTTATGGTTGCGTTTTGTCTTTAAAGAAAGTGTAGAAGGCGTTGCAGGCGTCCGTTGAGTCTTTTATTATGTCAAAGAGTTTTTGGACCTGTTCTTCGCTCTGTATAGTAGAAATAATTGATGTTGCTTTGGCATTCAAGATAGTTTTTTGTATGAGATTCTGTGCATTCTCAACTGTTCAAGATGGGTGATGTTTGATCCTTCCTCCGTAGTCATTCCAGATGTCTCAATTTTCTTCTTTCATTCTTTATGTTTTGGTTGAACCACGATTCTGAAGGTTTTATCTTTTGCCTTTTTAAATGTAATGGAACAGCCTTCTGAACAATGTTGGTCATACTACTGTTGTAGAGTTGCGTCACTTCTTGAACGGATGTTTGATGAGTCTGAGGAGCCAAGGAGGTCTCGCATAAATCCACCAGTTCTGTTCTGTTCACATGTCTGTAATCCCTCATGCCGTTTTTTTCTCTTCTTGTTTGACCCTTGATTATCAATTCTTGTGCAGATATTTGGGAAAGAATTTGATCGTGGTCTGACCAGTCTGTTGGGGTGTTGTCTAGCTTGTCCAAAGATCCCAGATTAGCGATGATGAGGGCAAGTGTGGCACCTTTGCTGTGTGTTGGTCCATTGCATGTCTGAAACATGTTGAGGTCCTGGAGCAGGTTACTGAGTGCAACCACTGTTGGGTCTTTGTCATTGTTCCAATGTAGGTTTCCTAATAGTATTGTATTACAGAGTAAGGTAGCATTGATTGTTTTTGTTTCCATAAGTTGCTCCAGGAACACTGTGATGGTACCCAGTGGCTGGTATATGTGTTTTGACAGCAGTTTCTTTTCAAGTTTGATTTCAGCTCCCAAGAGTTCAAACAATGAAGCATCTTCCAGGAAGAGTGAGTTTAAGGGTAGGGAGTTTCTGTAAATTATAGCAAGACTTCCTCCCTGCTTCAGTGTATGGTCTAGACGTAAGATGGCAAAATCCTCAGGAATGCGTGGATCTAGTGTGGGAGCCTCCGTTGGGTTGAGCTAGGTTTCAGTTAGCAATAGAATGTCCAGGGCATGCGCTAAGATCACATCTGCTATATACTTTGCATGTTTAGCAGCTGATCTGCGTTACAGTGGTGACCATTGTGTTCCCTGTGATCGGGCTCAGGTTGTTATGATTGATTTATTGAGGGTTGTATCTCTGTTTTTTGTAATTGGATGTCTTTACAATCAGAATGTTCGATTTTGTGTCCAGGGAAGTTTTCTGTGCACCCTGATAATATAATAGCAGGGTGTTTATCTCTTCTTCTGAGAGGTGATTATTTGTTCATCTCGGCCTGTGAAGTTTGTTGTCTCAGGGAGTTGAGAGCCTGTTATTGCAGATAGGTTTTCTGCTTTAAGGTGAGTCAGTGTGCTTGGTACTGGATGAGTGCATCTTCTCTAGGGTGAACAGAAGTGTGGTGTCTTGCTTCTTTACCCAATCTATGTGTTCCTTAAATAATTGCAAGTTGTTGTTGATTTGATTGTCGGAGAGTTTTTGTGTTGGGCACTGACAAATTACATTATCGTTCTTTGTGATTGCTTGCATAATTTCAGGATCTGTCTGGGTTTTTGTTTCTCTCACCTACTCTTTTGGGGATGTTTCTTGGTCACTGACCAACTTCCTGCTGTTGAGTAGTTGTTCTTTGGGCTGGGAGGACTGACATTAGAAAGGTCTAGCTCGGGTCCCTGTGGGGTTGTGTAGGCTATAGGGCTAGGATTGTCCTTGGCTGTGATTCATAAGGCAGAGTTAGTAGGTTTAAGGTGAAGATTAGGAGATGGAGTGTGAGACGAGTAACTAGTAGGTTTTGTTGTGGCTGCTACTTGTCTTTTTAGGTCACTAAAAAGTGAGTCAAATATTTGTAAGCCATTGTCCACTCCTTGTATAAGGATATTGCCATTTTTGTCAATTGAGATGGTAGATTTTGCTTTGACTGCGGGGAAGGATGTTATTTTGAGTTTGAGACCATAGGGGATGTTCTGTGTGGTGATGACTGCCTTGAGGGAGTAAAACGCATTTCGCCATTTTGCTGTGCATCTTTTGTGGAAGATCAGGTCGATCTTAATAGTTCCTTTTGAGGAGCAAAAATAGGAGTCAGATATGAGAGTTTCAGGGTTGCTCCTTAGAATATTGTGTTTTAATTATTTTGCTCAATTTTTGGATGTTTGGTGGGTAGTTGATTCTGAATGAGTTAATGCCTAAAGAGGACAGACTTGGCGCATTTTTATTGTTGTGGCCCAACAGCTTTCTTTATTAATGAGGCTGATGTTGGTTCCCTCTATGCTAAGCAACAAAACAGCAACGAGGGCAGTGGTACCACTATCTTTTCTTGTCTACAAATTGCTGTTTATTGCGTCACCATACTCCCTGGGGGTTTTGTGTCCTTGTTCTACTGATAGATTGTAATGCAACTTTGCATTGCATCTTATTCTGTCACTGTCTCTTTTATGGAAATGGCTCTGAGCTGTGTAGAATAATAGAAACAGAATGTAGCAAAAGCAACCCATTAAGCGAAATAAAACAATACATGTAAATTGTAGTGATCCTGCCTTTTCACAAAATAAACTTGTTGCGGACCAGCCCAATATCACCAAAGTATTCAGCGCAAGCTATGGCCACCAATGTTTCAAAATAAATTCAACGTAAATAGAGCTCAGCAATAAATGTGGTTGCACTCTGTAGAGATCAACTTGGGGTCATACTTTGTCATGCTGTCCACACCAGACTGGGAGGAAAAGACACAGCTACAAAGTAAATGTTGCAGTGCAATCTGGCAAGGTGATTCATTAGAAGCTATCTGATGACCATAGGGGGTCCACCTGGAGATCTTCTTCTGCTTTCTTAAAGGCCTTCACGAAAGTTAACATTTGGAACCAAATTAGGAAGGTCTCTTTAGAATTAATGCTGTGATGTTTAACCTTGAGTTATTCGTTGATGTTTGTGTTTGCTCTTTATCACTTGTCTTTTGTTTTTGTGTCTCACTTTCCTGTGCAAGTTGTGAATACTCCTTGTCATTTCCTAGGTGCTGTGGTATTTCGTATTCCCATGGTGGCACTTGCTGATCACAAAGTCACAGACGGCTGCACCACCTGTGCTCCTCAGATCTTCTTTCTTTGATAGTCAATACATTTCCACAGTTGGATGTTGTCTGGCTGATTTTGCCTTATGTACACTTGGAATTATGCTTCACGAACCATCTATCGGAGGAGTGCTTTCTCAGTCCAGGTACAGGTCTCTCCATGCTATGTCCCTCTTCCATTGTTCAGAGACACTGTTTGCGCAGCTTGTTCAACTCAGCACTCCCTCTGCTGGGAATTGATTTCCACTGCTACTGCTGAGGTGGGTCATTTTGGACACGTTGGAAATACTGGCACCTTTGCACAAGCACATCCTACTCAATAGACTCAGTAATTTTGAAAATGGCTAGTCTTAATGGATATCAGCATGTGCATGCTCGAGGGGAATTGACCAATTAACATACTTATTGCAACAGACATCTCCAAAAACAAATCAATGGTGTACATTCATCACATCGGCTGCTTTACTCAAAGTGGCAAAGGAGCTAATTTTGACAGTTATTTAACAAACTGTTGCTACTAGTTGATCAACAGTTCTGACAAGGAGGAAAGCACTAATTGTCCAACACTACTGTTAACAATTAACATTACACCACACTATACAGAGTGCACACTGAGAGACATCTTCCTTATTTTCAAGTTTTGAATTGAAAAGCTCTCTGCATTGTTTCTAGTTATTCTTCACACCCTGGATTAACAAGTGTTACAAAGGGCCTGATTTTGATTTTGGTGGATTAGGTTACTCCATCACAAACGGGATGGATATCCCGTCAGCATGTATTATGCTTCCATTATATCCTATAGAAATTGTAATACGGTAGAGAGGATATCCGTCACGTTTGTGATGGAGTCACTCGTGTGCCAAACTCTAAATTAGGCCCAAAGTTTTAATTGCTTCCTGGCAACAAATGTTTTACTGTTTTCTCTGAAACCACCAGTGGTAGCTATGGAAGGTGAAAATCCTACGGCAAAATCTACATTTGCTCTTTTGAATAATCACACTGGATGAGAAGCAGAAATCATTTGAGAGTTTAGTAGTTTTGACAATTGGGACAAGTATATAAAACAGTTAAATTTTTTGAGAATCAATTCAGTGGCTAACCTACCATTGTGCTAGAACACTACAGATTCTTTACCAGGAAGCAATTTGCACACAAGTCCCTTGATGAGCTTGTAGCAACACTACTGATTATTACAAGCTCTTGTGAATTTGTGGGTTTTGCCGATCACTATTTACATGATCAAGTTGTCAGCTTTCGTTTTCTTTAGAAAATTTCTGAATGTAAATTCAAATTTCTATCCTGCACTTGCAAAAGGATGAATGGAAGAATATGTTGTTTTAAAAGAAATTGTCCTAGGAATATTAAAGGTGTACAGGTTAATACAGTAGTTGAAGATACTTTGGTTAATGAATTATTATGGTGCAAGTTTATTCTTTTGATAAAAACTAATTTCACCTATAGTAAAGGAGATTCTGGTTGTCTCCTTCATATTATTAGAAAAATAGTAAATAGTGACACGAGTCAGAATCACCCATTGCCATAATTTCTGATTAAAAGAAAAATCCAAGGGTCTCCAACCTACCAAGCTACTTATGTTGATGAAAATTATAGATATGAATATTATTAGAATTTTAATACTGACCACATCCATCAGAGAAGCTTACATGTTTGTTTTAAATATAATCTGTTCAGAATTGTAGGCTGGGCTTCACACAGAAGTTCACGAGCTACTTGCTAATCAGTACTGGAATAATAAAAAAAGTGTTACATTTTGATGTGAACCCATTAGCTTTTGGTACGAAGAACATCAACTTGTTTAGATTTTTTAATGGTATTCTCACTTTCTAAAATTGCAAAATCAATACCATCAGTACTAGCATTTATGTAACAGTGAAGGGTTAGATGTTTTAGGGTAGCAAGATCAAAGGAAACTGGAAAACTAGGAACAGTGTTAAGACATGAAAAAGACACTCTTGTTGTGTTGAAGGAGGTTTTCACACATAAAAGTCACAATCTACTCAAAACGTTTGACAGTCTTCTTGAGAAAAGATGAGGGTACATTTGTGGGTGTCGACACAAAATTATTTCTGAAGACCATCCAAAATTCAACAGGTTAGAGACATTTCATTCAGTGTAGGAGATTAGTTGAAGTCTCTAATTAACCAGTTAGTTACTGATTTTCTGATTCAATGCAACAATTCCTCTGAGTTTTCCAAATGTTTTTTGGCTTTATGCAAGTATTACACCGATTTTGTTCTGACTTTTGCTATCATCTCCATCCCATTCAAAACTGGCACCATTACGTGGAACACTTGTGAGTGGTTCAGTCAAGAAATTTAGTTTTTTTGCACAAATCAAGAACATGATTAGCAATGCACCAGTTTTTCAACAGTGCAATCCAGATAAAGATTGTGTTGTTGTGATTGGTGGTAATGGTGTAGGAATAGGTGTAGTGTTGATAGAAGGTGTTTGGGGTGAGAAACACACAGTTGGATTTGCTTCCACAGGTCTGAAGACATTGGAAACACACTAATAATACCATTGAAAGAGAGGCATGTATGTGAGCTGTGAAATATTTTAAAAGGTTCTTGTGGGGAAGGCATTCTAAATTTGCACTGACAACAAACTACTACTTTACCATTTGGATGAAAATGCCATGGGCAAAGTGAGTCAAAGACAGGTAAGACTAGTTTCACAACTTCACAATTTTTCTTTTAACATTGTTTATATTCTTAAGAGGGAAACATTGAGAAGATTTTCTTTCATGTCTTCCAATTTCAGCTAGCACTGAAGAGTATTTGGAGGATGATGTACAATGTGCTTTTGGGACTACAGACATTCTGAAAGAAATTTGTATGCCAGTTTCAGAAGACCAGCTGAAATAAGGACAAAACAATTTACTATGGCCAGGAATTGCATTATGAAATCTTGGCCTGAGGCAAGGAACTTATCTACTGATTTAAGGTCTTCGAGTAAGGTGGAAGAAGAATTAAGTGGAGAAGGTAATTCTAATATGAGATGAAGAATGATTGTTCATTTTTCAGGCATTAGAGTGAGGCTGGTTGAGTTGTCTCCTACTGGACATTTAGGGCTACACTCAACAAAAAAAGGTTTAAACTGGAATATTTGTAGCTGCTTTTAAAATTATTCCTTGATTTAGTCATTGGGGCTTGTGTTGTATGTCAATCTATTGACAGACATTTTTGTTGAGGAACACCCTGTTAAGTCTAGTTGAATTTTCTGTGCCTCATTGAGAAAAAATCTCCATAAATTGTATGGGCACAGTTAGTGTTTGTTATGATTAGACTGGATTTCTTCCGGTGGCTCCTGGTTATCATTGTAAATGGATGTGTTATCAGCTCACCAGTTCAGCTACTATAAATACAGTAACTAGATTTTTGAAAAACCTTTTGCAATTAAAGGATTATTATTCATCCTTTCCCAGCAATGAAACTAAAGGGTATGGTGGTGATAATATGGCTGAATTTAATGAGTCCTTATACATAAAGCCTCTGAGCTTCTGAGATTAATGTCAGTATTTCTGGAGCATGTGAAGATTTGGACAGCATTAGGATTCTAAAAATGGGCAAAGTCAGTCCAAGCTCTGGTTGTATTGTCGAGATGTGATTGGCAAAATGTGTTTTCTTGTTCTTTCTACATTGGTTGTTAGGGGAGCAACGTTGTATGAGTTGAGACCATTCCTTGTTGTTTCCGATGTGCTGTAGTGTCTAAGGATTCTTGAAGTGGCAGTTACAGTCACAAAGTCTCGGGAGGTGGCGGTGCCTGGGCTCCTTTGTTCTTCTTTAGCTTACACTCAATAAATCTCCACACTTGGATGTCATGTGGCTGCCTTGAACCTCTTTACAACTATCTTTAGAGATGATGGTGGTATCTCTAAACTCAACAATTTGCAGCAGGTCACCAGTTTTGCACATCAGGACCCACATAGATATGTCTAATTTGCTGATTTTTGAATCCCACAAGTTATGAACACATCTGCACGGCTGGGGTATGAATCTAAGAGGAGAAGGCTGTGCACCCTCTTGCTACTGAACAAGACTAAGTTGACCACAGTGCTTTAAAATTAAGCAGTTCATCAAGGCTGTGGGGGTAACTCATTACCTGGGCATTCTCCCTCTTTGCCTTCAGCCAAGCATGTAATGTTTCAACATAATATTAGACTGTCCACTCTGACTTCCAAGCACTTTCTATTTAAGAACAGAAATGGGGGGGGCATGACCAACCTGTGGTGCTGGAAGTGGAGGATCCGATAATTGGGGATACTGAAAAGCTGTCGACTTTGATGCTGACTTATTGTTGTGCATCAGTGAAAATACTTGAGAGATCATAAAGAAGTACTGTATTCTCTATTCTTATACAGATGTGTTGCATTATAATTATTAATGGCCTGCAGCTTTGAACATTACTAATCTCTGATGCTTCTATCTTCCAGACATTCATTGGTCTAAATTACATTAGCACTGGGTCGGGGTGGCTTTGATCTCACACATAAACAACTCCATGGTACCGAAACACTTCACAGCTCTTTAGACATAGTTTATAACTTTGTCAACATTATAGTACTATTGCTAAACATTTTACAGTTTATCAATATTCATTATTCCTAACCACATTTTCTTATTCTTCTTCGGTATACATTGTGATACCCAGTTTTATTTCTTATGCCTGTGATCTTTATTCAGATCTGTCACAAATATAAACCAAAGCTGCAATTGAATAGAAAAGTCAACACAGAGATGTATAATCAGCACTCAGATGAGTTACTGAAATAGCATTTATTGAACTCTACAGCATCTTGGACAGGAATCCTATTATTACATCTATTTAAATCTTCTGAGGACAAATGTTATTCATCACATTTAGGGCCAGATTTACAAATATTTCATGGAATGCACCGCAACAAGTGAAATTGCTGCTCTGTGGTGCATGAACGAGAAAGAGCAGAATTGTGCCAAATCTACCTGCACCAGAACTCGTTTGGCAGGCATGCACCAATGCAACCGCCCTTGTGCCATAGTGCAACGGTGTCTGCATTGTGATCAGCATAGCTTTTGTGCTGGAATGGGTCACTTCCTACATAGAAACTATTCTTTAAGACGTTATCCTTGTGGTCTGTGTGCTGTAGTATGCAGCATACATGCAAACAGGAATGTATGGTATTAAACATTTTTTTGGACAGTTGTGCAATTAAACGTTCTTAAGAACTGATCCAGCCTGGACTCCATCTCCAGTTCTTAACTGTGATGAGTCTTTTCTTTCTCTATTCTGAGGGGTGAGAAGACTCACATCAAATTATTTAAATTAATTACATTGCCACACACTCAATCACGGAGACCAACTTAAAGTTTCAAAAGGCTTTTATCACAGACTCAAAGTGAAGTTACATAAATGAGTCTCAAGAAATAGTATAGATATACAGAATTACGAAAGCAGAGTCAAAACGTTGCACAATATTGAATCTAATTATTGTATGCAATGCCAATATTTCAAGAAAGACAATGCTGAAACTCAAGAAAAGCGTTTGATGTTTGAAATCCAAAATCAAATTCTCCTGCCTAACCACTGAACCTAGATTCCTAACTATCCTAATATTAGAGGGGTTTCAGAGAAAAGGTCAGCAGAACAGAACATCTGTAGAAGATTCCATCAAGAGAGGTGTGTGCAGCATAAAGCCACTAACTCTTTAAGAATTAGAGGTCTTCACCTCAGAGAAGTCCGCTCTACACACAGGAATAAAGGGTCTGAGTCTTTCACTAAATAGACCACACTTAAATCTCAATCCTTCCAAAATGACATCATTGCCAAACTCTTACACTGAAAAACAAAGTTGTAAATCAAAATTTAATTGACAGTAGTATCTTCTTCAATTCTCTCTTATGTGGCCATGGTGCACCGTTGCGCTCAGGAATTTCAAATAACTGCCAATTCAGGATACTCCTTCCATCTTTGTAACACTTCTCACAGGCTTTCTTATGTCTCATGCACAATAGGCTCCTTAGTAACTTTGACACCTGCAGCTTTAGAAAAACATGCAAAAAGCAAACTTCACACTGAAGGTTGTAACACAGGAAAATTAGGCCTTTACTCCAGCCAAACTAAATGAACACAAATACGCTTTCAGTTTAAATTATTTCTGTACGTCTCTCATAAAGAATATTTTTTCTAAAGCACTATGACATAACCATCCTTTCAAAACGATGATTAAATGGGGCATACATGAAACATTATATATCTGTGCACTTCACTCATATGCATTGCAGTGCACCACGTTAAAATTGAATCATTTCTCATGTTACAGAGAAAAATAATCATCCCTTCATTTCATGCTTTAAGAGACATAATGGCACAAACAAGGTGTGCTGTCTCAGAACAGTAAGTACAAGACAACATAAAAACCAGTATAAAATCGTCAAAATGCAACCAAACTTGCTATTTGCAAGATACCACTTACTATAGTACAGACTTGTATGCTTGATGAACAGTAAAATCGTGCCATCCCCACAGTCACAACAATATTACACATATAAGACTGAAGCAATATTGCATCAAATCTGGACTGTATCTGATATTTTAAAAATATGGGTTTTAAGAACTTAGCACGAGCAATCTTATTAGTGGAGCAATCCATAAAAATATGACATATCGAGCAATTAATATTTAAAAAGCACTGGCATGGACCATTTTTATCCCAGATGCCCTTGATCCATTCAGGTCCAGAAAAAATTGGATTGAGCCCAAGCCTTGCTTTGAGAATCTCCATATGCAACTAGAGATCAGGCAACTGAGTAAGGTATCAGAAAACATTCTCATTGACTACGGTTTTCACTGTAAAACTGATGAAAGGTCAGAAAGGCATCAGTTCAGCAAGGCAGCAGCCGGTCAGCAGTCCAGCACAGTAGCAATCCTTTCAGCACAACACCAGTCGTCCTTCCTAGCAGACTATCCACATATCCAGAAGTGTGATGAAGAGCTGGTTTCCGAGGTTCTATTTTTACTGGAAGGTGAGAGAAGCTTCTAGACAGTGACTTTGAAGTGCATGGAATTTCCTGACCCCCCACTGCTTTTGCTTCAAGCTGTGTACAGTGACAATATGGAGGTGATAGGTCCTGTGTGTGAAGGCAGAGCATTCCCTATTCAGTGTCAGGTGAGGCTGCCCTCAGCTCGACCTCCATCCTGCCAGCAGATGGCCCATTGAGAAAATTCACTAAGTCTAACTGTCAGTTACACCCAGTCATGTGACCCAAGGCAGGCTGCAGGCATAAAAGATCTACATGCAGAAAAATGCCAACTTTCTGAAAGTACCATTTTCAAAATTATAACCATAATTATAACCAAAAACCCAACTTTACCATTAAATGGGGTTTTTCATTACTATTCCAAAGACACCAAACATGACATAGCTACCTGCTTTCAATTGAACATTACAGCTTATTAAATGTACTGAGGAATCCCCATTGTTATTCTATGGGAGGAGTAGGCATCAAAGTAATGAAAAGCGAATTTGGGAGTTTTCACTACTAGGACATGTAAAACTTAAAAGTACATGTACGACATTTTAATTACACGGCATCCTATCCTGTGGGCTACCTATGACTCACCTTAGGGGTGACATATGTAATACAGGGGAGTTTAAGGTTTGGCAAGAGGATTTTAATGCCAAGGTGTTGTGGTAGTTTAGAACTGTGTTCAGGCTGTAGTTACAAGCCTTAGATGTTTTAAGGTGCCACTTAACTGGATGGCACCTACGTGCCTCAGGTTCACTGGTAGCATTTAATTTACAGGCCCTGTGCAAATGGTATACCACTCTGCAAGGGACTTACAAGCAAATTAAATATGCCAATTAGGTATAAGCTAAGCACTGCTCACCCAAGGGACCGACCCCTAACTCTACCCACCCAGCCACATGTCTGACTTGCCTTGCTCTCCAAGGGGATGGGATGCAGTAGCAGGGAGTTACCATCACCTCCTGTGCACTTTTCAGTGATACTCTCTCCAGGGCCCTAGCATGGGCAACAGCCTAGTAGCCAAAGGCTGCCAACCAGACAGAGCTGGACAAAAGCCCTTTACAACATGGGGCTTCACAAAACCGACTCTAAAGGAACATCAAATGGAAATTGAGAGTGCAGGAGTTCACGTATAAAAGGAGACCACGCATGCATGTTCCTTGTTCGTTCTTTGCTCTCCGTCTTTGTCTGTGAAAGCGTAATGTAATGGATGGCGGGCACAAACTCAGGAGCAAAACCATGGAAACACACCTAGCTTGAATGAGGATACACACACACACGAGCTATTGAGTGTACTGAGGGTGCTGCAGCATTCACTCATCACAATGGTGACAGGGATGTAATCCAGCCCTAACTGGGGGTTAAGGGCTGAGACTCCCTTTGCAGGTGCAATATTTATCGCAGAGTGGAGATATTTTAGGAGAACTGCAGGTCTTGTTAGCATGTCAGTTTGGTTTTTAATTGGGTTAAGTTTTTTCAATTAAAGTCAATTTATATTGGTATCAGTTGAAGTGTCCAGTCCTGGCTGTTCAATATAATTGACTTTTTGCATGTCCCTAGCTGCTCCACATGCTCTTTAAGCCACCAGAGGCGTACAGCAGACATTGAACATCCCTGTTCCTCTTATAGGCAACTATCTGGGGCTACCGAAGGCACAGAATGGTTGAGGTAGGCAGAATAAGGAGACGCTGAATATCTGTTACAGTTGCTGCCAAAAATTGTATGCTTGTTGCACGGATCTGGCTTCCTTAGCCTCCTCAGCCCTCATACAGGGTGGCAAACCTCACCAGAGCTGCATTCTACAGGGGAAGCACTGCCGCTGGCAACATGACTCCAAGAGCAACTTCCCACCATAACCTCAGAACCAGGAAGTCAAGTGGACTACACTACTCCATAGACTGACATTGGGATGGGATGCGAGCTGGCTGCAGAAGAGTCCATGGCGGCACCCACTGAAGGCACGAAGACTTCCAGCCCTTCCGCCGCTATCCCTAAAAGCTTGCGAGGCAATCACTGGGTCATCATGGACCAGAGGACACCCTTTTGCTTTGCACTCTTGCTGTCTTTCATTGCTGCAGATGAAAAAACAAGGAGATATTAAAACATTTCTCCACATTATGCCTGCCTCAGGAAGGCACAGGATTTTGGATCAGACACTTGTCAACAGCTCCGTGTATATAGGGATTTGCGTCAAAACCCATGGGTGGCTGCGCAGGAATGCTCATGCACCACCCATGTAACACTCCTTTGATGTAAGTTAACGCAAGGCAGCGCACTGCTCTGCATTGCATTACTTTGTGTTACAATCCAATGCAAATCACGATTTGCGAGGGATTGTAAATCCCACCAGTGGACTTTGTGTCACATCTGTGTAAAAAAAGAAAAACAAACCAGATAGAAAGTCTTTGTAAATCTGGGCCTTAGCATCTTAATGTTCCTAAAGCTGCGCCAGCCCTCAGCAGTCTTACACTTTCCCCTTTAGGCACGGAAGTTATTTTTAATATAAAGTTTCAGCCAGTTCTTTTCCAGGCCTCAGTGAATCAGTCATTTGCAAATAACAAACAGCCTCCCATAAAGTTTGTCACAAACATTCTGTCCTGGGTGTCAGAGACAACCATCCTTTACTGTGACTAAAACAGCATCCTGATGGTTCACCTGTACTCCTCTAAGCACACGGTCTGTCACATAACCTTAGTGCCCCACTTTAATACGGGTATGGTTCACTGAAGAAGGGTCAGACGTGCGAGGCCTGGGACCTCTCTCAGGATAAATATACAAAGAGGTCTCGGCCAACAGTTGAAATTAAGGGCTACCCTGGAGGTTACATGTTTGAAGGCTCTTTCAGGAATCCTGGTGAAAACACTAACTATCCTCCTCTTTCTCACGCTTCTCTTCAACCAAAACTCCTAAACTCAACTGACACACTCCATTCTCTCAGCAGCAACGCCTACATTCCACAATGACATCACAGACTCTCTGCAGCTCTGGCTGTTACTAAAGTCTTCTCTGCATGTAAGCACTACTGTCAGACGCTCACAAAGAAAACACAACAAAGGCTCACTTACATGCCCTCCTAGAGGACACACTACCAGACCTCTGCACTGAAAACCTACTCAGACCCAGCTGAAACAGTTACCACTGCAGCCAGTAACTAGGCCCCACAGCAGCTAAGCAGTTTACAAAACAGAGAACCTAAATATAACACTTACAGGTTTAGATATGGAAGGAGTAAGGATTTTATAAATTGTTGATGAAGTGCTGTGCTTAACCCAAGTGCCTTGGCAAAACAAAACGAGTGCAGTGGTGGGGATTATCCAGTTCCCGGGATCTTGGTTTGGTGTTGATAGAGCGAACCGTAGTAACAATTTACTTGTGTTCGGACGCTCTTTAGGCCGATGAATCTTTTGACTAAGTGGGAACTCTCTGTACTCTTAATCGATCCGTCGCATCAAATCAATAATCAATAACGCACATAAGCAATACCTTGATCAACATAACACTTAATGATTAATCCAGAATACATTTCGGCGAACCCTGACCTTTCAGTCAGGAATAACCACACCAGTTTATTGCAAAGATAGTGAATTTATTTCCCTATATTAACAAAGCTAGCACGATATAGATGTGTCTCAACACCAAATGATAAACATAAAGAACATTAATAGCTGTCCATATCGTCGAAACAAGTGTAATCTATGTAGCATTTGAATCACAAGGCATTCGATAATGGCAATGCAAAGCACTAATACGATAATCTGTAATGGGCTAATTGCGTACATTTAGTCAGCATAACAAGATCTCAAATTGCATCGTGCGACATATGGAATCCTCATCTAACCTCAAATTAGCATCGGCATGTGGGACTTCATGCAAAAACAATTTAGCAACATAAATTTAGAAAAAACTCCTAGCTAGGGCTCTTATCAAAATCAGCAGTTGGTTACCTAAAAGAAACACAATGCAATTTTACAATTTCCTTTCATATTTACCAATTACGATCAGCATACAAGGAAGTCTTCGTCTCACAGGTACCGTTTCTCGATCAGCATGGGACGGGACAAAGGGGCAAGGGTGAACGGGGCAATCGCCTCACGGCGGCAAGTTAAGACTACTACTTCATGCAAAGGGACAAATCAAAGTTAAAGTCTCTAGGGCAAGAATCATTAAAGTCTCTTTCTCTCGACTAGAGAAAGCATCAAAGTCTCTCAAAATGGCGTCGCAGCATAGTGGGCCATAATAGCTACGAAGTCTACAAAATGGCGGGTATCGAGCTGGTAATGGCTACTATCTTCTCGTGCACCTGGTTTTTATAGACAACAGTTCGAGTCCAGTAGGGTCTCCATTGGAGGGTTCATAGGTTAGCTTCAAATTGTCCAATCAAAAACAACAGTTCTCAAGCTTTTACTTAAGCATACATTATCCTTGGAGATGGGTACGCAAATCGCAACATTGTCTACCAATTAGCTCACTTTCAGAGCCTCCATTGTCCGCACCTGCAAGTCGACCTTGAATTAAAGAGAAAATATGCCAGGCTGGCACGAAACTTTAAGATAAGCATGTGAACAGTTTCTGTGGAAAAGTACAGCTTCAAGCAGAAATACACGTTTAATAGCACATTGGGAAAAATACGAACATCTAAACCGTGAGACCAGGCCACTAGGCCAAAGCCTCCGCTAAAGTAATGCTAAGCTAACGTAGTTCAAACAAGCAAATCGTAGCACACGTTTATGATTATGTCGGATTAGTGCAATTCTAATACACCACGTTATATAAAGCACGCTTATAAATGTTGGCAAACTACTCTAAGGGCACATTTTGTCCCCGTACAATCTTTATTAGTTCGGTTAATGTCACACATGATTATTTCACACTACGTTTATGCGTTAATAAATCAAAACCTTCATTTTCTGCTTCATCAATCCCTCCTCTGATGACTACTTGTCATCACACAAATTAAGCCCACAAATTTTATTCCATTAAAATTCTATCAGTTCCCTTTTCCTTTTAGTTCCCCTAGTCTGTGCCTTGTATTCTTCTGCCATTCTTTTCATAATTTTCTCCTCCTTTCTTCTTTTAATTCTTTCCATAATCATTATTATTCCCCTTTTTATTCCCCAAATTCCAAAAACACAAATTATCACTATTAAAATTCCCTCTATTATTTTTAGCAATATTCCATTCCAAATTCCCCCAATCCAATGTCCCACTGAAGCAAGTCCTTTTCCAACCTTCTCCCACACTCCTGGTTCTTTCAGTTCCTTCAAATCTGCACTTTCTTTTGTTAGATTAGCAAGCATAGTTTTAATTTTCACACTATTGTCAGGTATATAGGTACAACAGTGTCTTGCACCAAGCATTTTGCAAACACCACCATCCTTTGCTAAAAGAATGTCTAAAGCAAGCCTATTTTGAAGAGTCATAGCTCTTTCCGCTGCAAGTTCAGCATCTATCAGGATTATAGCACCTGAAAACTTTGTCAACATGTTATCCACTATAGTAGACAACTTTCTTATTTTGATGGAATTCAGCACAACTCCCAATGAAGGAATCATGGCTCCAAATATATCACCTACCACAGCAGCTGCGGTCTCTCTTTTCTGGATACGATGGGATCCAGATGTCTTTTGAATCATCGATAGGTCATCCAGTTGATAAACTTTTGGGAACACTATACCCAAATAACATCTTCCCCACCATCCCTTTGGAAGACGATAATAGGCATTATACCCACAAATGTAATATACACCTGGAATGACAGGGTCAAGTCCGTCCATCATGAATGTCCATTTGGCCTTAAAGATAAACGTATGTTTACACTCACTCGCTCCTACAAAAACGTTGTCATAATAAGATTCACCTCGATATATACAAAACTTCCCTACATGCCAAGCATCTAAAGCAATTTTCCCTTGTGTCTTTATGGCAGCAAAATCATAATTATCTACTGAAGTCCTCTTATGTAACTCCTTTTCTAATTTCGCCTTCATTTGAGCCCTTCTATCATCTGTGCGATCTAAAAAGCTTATTTCTACTGCAGAGAGTGAACAGGTAAGATTTTCCCTATGAGCGTGAGCCGTTTCAAAAGGTAGCATTGGCTCGAAAAATTCCCTCATAATTTTTGCATCCCAATCTTTTGCAGTCTGGCTTAGCTGCGCTATTATAGGAACATAAGCAAAGGTAACATCATAATTTGAGTAAAAATACTGTAAGTTAGTTTGACCATAAAATCTAGACATTACTATACTACATGTAATCCCGTATGTAAGAGGCATGTGGTGATATGTCACCCCCTCCTTCACTGATGTCGGTATCTGGGTACATACATAACAATCTTTCGCATCCATTGTCTCAACATATTCTGTTAGTAAGCGATAGAAAACATTATACGAAAGCTCTTTCCTTTCATGCAAGAGTCTCTCATCCAGTGCTAGCCTTTTCAATGCGGTTAGTTCAGTGACAGTAACAGGAGCAATAGTAGAAGCCTCAATAGTCTCATTCTCACCCTTTCCATGCATTCCAATCACAATTGCCATTATTATTAGTACACATGTAACTACCAAGCCTATACACACATATTTACAATATTTCTTTCTATTGTTTTGCGTCATGATCTGTATAGAATCAGAGAGTTAGAAGCACCACTAAATGAAACTTATTTAGCAATTCAGTTACAAAGCTGAACGAGCGCAATGTTCACACAGTTTTCTTCAAGAGGCCAGTCACTTATCGGTTAGCAGCATTTGTCTCAATTCGGCAATAACTCAGTCTTTATCGGTTTAGCAAATGTCTCATCCAGTTTAGCAATGTCTCAGCTGGTTGTTTGTTTCACGTTAGATTGCAGCAAGCAATATCATTTATCACCCCTTCAATCAACACTGTCCATGAAACTTTTCTTTTCTATTGGTATCTCTTCCTCTTCTTCGTTCTCGATGCTTAGAGATACAAACTCGTCAGTCCAATCGTCATTGACTGCATACGCCCATTCTGGACCGGAATACCTTCTGTTCGGTATCCTTTTCCTTTTCAATTTTGCTTCTCTTTTCGATTCTGCCTCGCTGGTACTTTCCTCTTTTGTCAAGTCTTTTTCTTCACTCGAGGTTGGTACCACGACAGACACTTCTTTTCTTTTCTCTTTTACTTTTGGCCTTTCTCCGTCGTTCAAACCTTCTCCAGACCTTTGTTTTACTGGTGATATACTTAGTCTCCTCTTTGCACCGTGTCCATTTGATGGACCTGCGACCTTTTCTGTAGAAGTTTGAACTTTTTCGTTCTGCTCTGCCTTGTCCCCTCCTTCAGGGGAATCGATCACGTTCTCCTTTTCTTTTTCTGTATCGTCTGTTTCTGGGAAAGCCCTCCTCTGATCAGACTCTCCTGCTTTTTCACCTTTTTCGAGCCCTTCTTCACCGTTACTTTCGTCAGGCTCTGTATCACTTTCAGCTGCTTCAGGTTCTTTGTCACCTTCAGCTGCTTCAGGCTTTTTGCTACCTTCAGCTGCTTCAGGCTCTTTGTCACCTGCAGCTTCTTCGTCGCTGTCTGAACTTTCTCCTTGGTCTTCCCCAAGTGAGTCGGACTCTTCGTTCTCCAATAATATCTCTTTTTCTCCTGCTGCTGCTTGTTCGCTTTCAGTTCGCTTTTGTTCTGTCTCAGCACTCGGCACTGTTTTATCAGGCACTGGCAATTTCAGCGCTTCAACTTCCTCATCTGTGGGACACAACACCTTCTTTGTGTGACTGGCGTGAATCCAGTTGGGAACCCCCGCACACTTCACAGCGGTAGTTGTCGTCAGGATCACTTGGAAAGGGCCTTTCCAACGGGGTTCCAGGCACGACTTCCTCACGTGCTTCTTCACCACGACCCAGTCACCTGCTTTCAGTGCGTGTCCTGGACCTTGGATCGGTGGCAAGGTGGTCGCTTCCACCTGGTGAGAGAAAGAGCGAACCACGTCAGCCAGTCCTTTGCAGTAGTCTAACACCATATCATCTGTAATATTCAAAAGCGCATTTGCGGGAACTGCAGGAAGTCTCATAGCCCTGCCCATGAGAATTACGTGCGGAGACAATCTAGTTTTTCTATCAGGAGTGTTTCTCATTGACATTAGCACTAAGGGCAATGCGTCAGGCCATTTCAAATTTGTCGATGCACATATTTTCGCCATTCTTGATTTCAGTGTACCATTCATCTGCTCCACCAGTCCTGATGCTTCAGGGCGATAGCTACAATGCAGTTTCTGCTCAATGTTCAGCGCTTCGCAAAGTAACTTTATCACCTCGTTGTTGAAGTGACTTCCCCTATCTGATTCTAAAGAGATCGGGAATCCGAAACGTGGTATCAACTCTCTCAATAATAGCTTTGCAACTGTAAGGCTGTCATTTCTACGTGTGGGGTATGCCTCAATCCAGTGACTAAAAATGCACACAATCACCAACACATATTTCAGACCTCCATGCACAGGCATCTCAATGAAGTCCATCTGCATACGACTAAAAGGACCGCTTGCCCTACCAATGTGGCTCGCGTTCACAACTGTTCCCTTTCCTGGGTTCATCTGCTGGCAAGTGACACATCGATGGCAAACTGCTTCTGCAGCTTGACGAAATCTGGGGTTAAACCAATCAGTTTTGAACAATCTTATCATGGCATCTCTCCCTAGGTGAGCTTGCCCATGATAGAACCGCGCAAGCTGTGATAAGAGACTATTTGGCAAAACAAATTTTCCCTCATGTGAAACCCATAACTCGTCTTGTCTCTTTATACATTGTGATTTAATCCAGGAATCTCTTTCATCCTCCCTGACATTATTCTGTAGTGCTTTTAGTTCCTCTATCGTATCTACGACCTTCAAGGCAAATGCTTCAGCTGGTTCGAGTTCTGGCTCACTTATTGAGTTCCATTCATCTCTCAGTAATATACAGTTCAAGGCACAAAATCTTGCGACTTGATCTGCATATGCATTTCCCAGAGAAACATAGTCCTGTCCTTTCGTGTGAGCACTGCACTTTACCACTGCAACTTCAGCTGGCACTTGAATGGCATGTAACAATTCTCTTATTCTTTCCCCGTTTTTCACTGGGGATCCTGAAGAAGTCAGGAAACCTCTCTGTGACCATAGTTGTCCAAAGTCATGCACAATCCCAAACCCGTATTGGCTATCAGTGTAAATGGTGACTTTCATCAATGCAGACAGTTGACATGCTCTGGTAAGGGCTACAAGTTCTGCTACTTGTGCAGAATAGACTCCTTGAAGCCATCCCGCTTCCAAGACACCTGTTACAGTACATACAGCATATCCTGCTTTCAAAATCCCCATCCCATCTCTTAGACATGAACCATCCACAAAAAGAATTTGGTCATTTTCATCAAGCTTAGTATCTTTAATGTCCGGTCGGGGTTTTGTGCAAAATTCAGTCACCTGAAGGCAGTCATGCTCGACGTCTTCAGCGTTCTCAATTTCAGCATTTTCTCCAGGAAGCAAGGTTGCTGGATTCAACGTAGTGCACCTTTTCAGCTGCACATTCGGTGAGCCCAGAATAATCGTTTCATACCTTGTGAGTCTTGCTCCAGTCATGTGTTGCGTTCGGGAGCGGGTCAAAAGTATCTCGACTGAGTGAGGGACCATGACTGTTACTGGGTGTCCCATCACTATTCCTTCACTCTGAGTGAGGCTGATACCAACTGCTGCTATGGCGCGCAAACACCCTGGGAGTGCTGCTGCGACCGGATCCAAAGTAGCTGAAAAATACGCTACTGGTCTGTTTACGCCACCATGGGCTTGAGTCAAGACAGACAAAGAACATGCATCATGTTCATGGCAAAACAATGTGAAAGGCTTTGTGTAATCAGGCATACCTAAAGCTGGAGCCCTACACATGCATTCTTTCAATTCAACAAAGGCATCCATCTCATCTCCTTTCAGCTCAATTTGATCCAAAGCATCCTTCTGGGTCAGTTTCAGTAAAGGCTTCGCTAGAGTCGAGAAGTTGGGAATCCACTGGCGACAGTAGCCCACCATTCCCAAGAACTTCCTCACCTCCTTTCTCGTCTTGGGCGGACTCATCTGAAGTACACTTGTAATTCTTTCCTTCATTATCCTCCGTGACCCTTTCTCTATCTGGTGACCCAAGTATTTCACTTTCTTCTGACAGAACTGTAATTTGGAAGGAGACACCTTGTGTCCATTCCCTCCCAAATGGTTCAACAGAGCAATGGTATCGGCTGTGCAGCCACTTTCTGTCTTTGATGCAACCAGTAAGTCGTCAATGTACTGTACTAGGGTTGACTCGAATGGCAACTCTAACTCTTCCAAATCTTTCTTTAGAACCTGATTGAATATTGACGGTGACTCAGAAAACCCTTGAGGAATTCGACACCAACTGTATACTCTGTCTAGGAATTTGAAACAAAAGAGAAATTGGCTGTCCTCATGAAGAGGCACAGAAAAGAATGCTTGTGACAAATCGATGACTGAGAACCATTCGGCATCGCAAGGAATTTGAAACATTATCACAGCTGGATTCGGTACAACAGGGCAGCATTTGACTATGATGTCATTTATTTTCCTCAAGTCTTGCACAAGTCGGACCTTTCCACTTGGCTTTATTAGTCCCATTATTGGTGAATTACAGGGACTGCTTAACACTTCTCTCAGTACCCCCTGTTTCACAAATTCGTCAATGAGTTGGGCAACTTTCATGAGGGTATCTTGTGGCATGTGGTATTGTGGGGTCTGGGGAAAGATCGCATTGGGCTTTACAGTCACTTTCACTGGTTCCACTCCTTTCATCAATCCCACCTCTTTCCCTGTCATGTCCCACACTTCCTTTCCGACTGTCTCCCGTAATTCGGCTGGAATATCTTCTTCAGTTATCATCGGGAAAAGGCAAATCAGAGGATACTCTTCATCGACCGTTTCCATTTCATCCCCCTCTACACTATCCTCTTCTTCCCCATCACTGCTCGTCTGGATTGTTATTCCTTCGTTCGAACACATGATCGAACAACCCAATTTGCACAATAGGTCTCTCCCTAACAGCGCTATTGGGCTTGAATCACATACCACAAACTGATGCACCCCTTGATAGTTACCGATGCTGACTGGTACCGGATCCGTTATTGGGTTTGTCAGGTGCCTGTTTGCTACTCCCACCACTTGAACTGTCCTCCCTGAGAGTGGCAAATTTGGTACTTCACTACTCTTAACAGTTGAACGTGTGGCTCCCGTGTCCACCAAGAATGAAACACGATGACCCATTACCCTTCCCTCTACGTTCGGACCCTTTTGATCAACTTCTAAGGATGCTGCAAGCACACAATCTCCTTCCTCTTCTGAGCTTTCACTCTCCCATACATTGTTTATTCCACTTTCACTGTGTAATGGGAACTGTTGTACGGTGCCATTTGTACTCATTACCTGACCCGAGACCTGTGGAGGAACCATCACTTGCTGCTGACTCATTGGTGCCAAGGGTATTTGCATTTGCTGATTAGGTACCATGGGTAACTGCTGTTGCATCGGCTGCATTTGCGTCATCTGCATACGAGGCATCTGCATCTGCTGCGGCTGCATAGGTTGTAATCCCTGCAATTGATTTATGGTCTGAAAATTTGGGTTTGGACCTCTCATTTTCGGTCCCCTCATTGTCTGAAATGCATTGACATCATTGTTTTGCTGACCAACACCTGCACCTGCACCTGCACCTTCCTGCACCACCATCGGGCTCTCGCGTTTCCAATGACCTACAATTCCGCACACGTGACACGGCATCACTTTCTTCATTGCCTGCACACCCGTCACAACAGTGTTTAAATCCGGACCATTATTCACAAAACCTCCTCTGCCTCTGCCTCTAGCCTGTGGCTGAAACGGCATGTTTCCCTGCAACTGCGGCTGCGGTTGCGGTACCTGCTGTTGGAACCCTTGCATCCCTTGCAAACCTTGCAGACCTGTCTGAGCTGCTTTAAGCTGCATCATCATCACCTTCTCTTTCAGCTTTTTCTGTTTCACCTCAATTTCGTCGCTACAGTATTTCGCGTAAGTCAAGACCTCATCAATCGGTTTAGACTGCCAACAAATCAAATGCGACTTTATCATCTGACTTATTTCTGGTCTCAGCCCTTCCACAAATCTGAACACAAAATGAAGCATATCTTTCGCCTCGATTGTTTCCGTGCCACTGTAATTCTTAAACGCCTTCAACAACCTCTCATAGTAACTATGAATCGATTCTTTTGCCTCTTGGGCCGTTCGATCAATCTTCTGCCAATCCACATTTTTCGCGGCAACCTTCGTCTTCAAATGCTCAATCACCTTATAGTACAAACTCATCACCATAGGTGATGGTGCACCCGTCTCCCTGTCTCTCTCTGGTTCACTTGTCGGCCAACCTACAGCTCTTTTGCAATCCTCCCACAAATCTGCCGGAACCACGATCTCAAAGAGAGTGTTCAGGTCTTCCCAGAGACATTTTGCAAGCTTCACAAACCTATCAGTCTGTTGATACCATTCAATCGGCTTCTCTCTCAGTTTGGGAAAATCATCCGTAAATGACTGAATGTCGCTTCTGTGCCACGGTACATGTATTAATTTTCCCCCTGTTGTCTCCCTCATTGGTAACATGGTTACTGTCTCGCTGCTTTGTGGTCTCTTCTCATTATGCTCTGTAGCACTGTCCCTCCTCTTTTCCTTTCTCTTTACCCATCTGCTTTCCCACTTGTCTAAGCACCTCCACACTTGTGCACTCTGTAGCAATTCTCTAAGGTGTGCCTTCATACCTGCTGACCTCATGTGTTCAAAATCTGTGGTCCCAAAATCCAACCTATAGCTCCTGCTCAAGTGTTTCGTCTTGCCTATGTCAATCCTGTTTCTGTCTGCTACTTCCTGTAAACTTTTATGTACCTTGTTCACTTCTTTCGTGATCTTTGGACATAGATACCTCAGCTCCTCTTCCGTGTAGGACTCTAACCTATTCACACCCATATTCCCTTCCACCAATTCTTGTGCTTCCATGTTCAGCCTCATCCTATTCAAGTAATCTTCTCCTTTCCCACTGTCAGAACTTTGTGTGGAATTCAAGCTGTTGAACCACTGTGTCAGCTGTTGCGCATTTACCCCCATCAGTGTAGCATTCACATCGACTGCCATTGATGGTTGCGGCAACTTTTCAGTATTCGATGTTAAAGGTATTATCAGTGGGGGGCTCGACCTCACCAGTGTAGACTGAGCACATATGGGACTAAACTCCATCAAGGATCCAGATCCACTTGGCTGAGCCGCTATCGGAGTTATCCCTGGAGTGTTCTCTATGCACCTCCTCTCTGTCCCATTCTGCAGCATTGATCCCTGACTGTTCATGCCTAAGTTAGGCTGGCTATACAGAGGTACCGGTGGACCTACAGTAATGGGTAGTGATATCGCATCTGGGTTCTGTCCATATCCCATGTTCTGAGGCATGTTCATCCCCATACTATGGGTCATCATTGTCGGCATGCCCATCTGACTCCCCTTCATCTGAGCATGAGCGTTTCCTCCCTGCATCTGCTTTTGAGGCATCATAAACTGAGTTGATTCAGCCTGTGTCATTATTGGATTGTGACCATTCTGTACTCCCCTTACTGTTTGTTCTAGAACCATTCCTCCACTATTGTCACTGCTGTAGTACCCTGGCATCTGCGGTTGATAATTTTCTGCTGGTTTCATTATGGGCACATCTGGATATATTCTCCTAACCTGCGGTATCTGCGGGGTGAACAGTAAACTCGGGTCCTTAGATCCCGATGGCGCTCCTGAACTCTGGGTTTCACTGTTCTGTACCGATGCCGGAGGGGCAGAACTGGTACTTGGACCTTGTCCATTCTCCGCATAAGGTGGTGGACGGTCGTTCAGCAATTGCATTATTAACTCCTCATCCTCTAACTCCTCTTCTCTTCTCAATTTTTCCTCGTCCTCTCTATCCTTGGAACACTTCCTGTCTGTCTTACAGGTAGCTTTCTTACCTGTCTCCTCTTCCTCCTTAGTAATTGCGGGAAACAATTTTATTCCCTGCAATACATCTGACCTCCACACCTTCTGCGCATTATCCCACCTAGCATCCGCTAGTGTCTTTTCTACCTTCCTCATCCTTGTTTCAAACTTATTCTTCTGTTGCTGTCTAGCCATTAATTCCCAGATTGCTAGAGCCTTAAACTGTGCTGGCCTTGGAGGCACCTTCATGTCATACATCGTGAATCTCAGATTCTCTAGGATTCTTATATTGAACGTCCCATGTATCGGGAACGCTACGCTCCCATGTTTCTCTGTCAGTTTGTGCCATTGCTTTAGCCAAAGACACGGAGCTACCCCTTTTTCCTCCATTACAATATAAGCTGGTGTGCCCTCGGGCGGCGTCTCCTCTCCTACGCTCGCTTTGATGTAAGACTCCCCCTTCATTGCACTCCTAAATGCTTTAAGGAATTTCATTTTCTCGTCTTTTATTTCACAAAGTTTATAATCAATAGGTCACTTTTATTCCACAAAATTTGTAATCAATAGGTGACTTTAATTCCCGGAATACTCTTCGCTTGCCTTTCCCCTTCCAAATGAGCCCCACGGACTGCGTCCAATCCGTGCGCGACCCTTCTCTCCAACCAACCTATCCCAGCGCGGCTCCTAGTGACGTCACACTCACACACACTGCGGCTGACAAAGCCTCGCGGCTAGTCTTCCTTCACTCAGCTCCTCTCGTAACAACTTCTTGCATGTATCGCGAGCTACCAAAAACTAAAACAGATCTGTCGGTTTACTACAGGAAGGGTAACACAATCACTTCAGGACCTTAGGGACCTTTCACTAGCCTCGGCCGCTATTCCGTCTTTCTCAGTCCCCACATTCGCAAGCAAATCTGACCTGCAGACCTACTCTCAACTTGTCAATGATCTGTTCTAGTGCACTTAGAATCTTGTCAAAGCCCGAAGTCGAAGTTTCTTTCACTCCCTAACACACGTACCGACTCGTTGACCACGCCCGATCAACCTACTAAACCGCCCAGACCACAACATGGATCAACATACTCCGGAGTCTCTTGACCTCGCAGGGCCCGTCTCAACAACAACAACCACGTGGACCTTTTTATGCACAAAGCGCCACACGCACATGAAGTTCGACGACTTCCCTACTCTCACACCCGGAGCCGCACCTCCGCTGTTTCTATGAAGTTCGACGACTTCTCTACTTCTACACTCGGAGTCGCACCTCCGCTATCCTTTAAAAGAAAAAAATCCTCGCAACCTTTTCACACACCCTGCGGCAATAAGCTGTGCAAGCGCAAAACCCTAACTTCACTCATACCATCACTAGTATCGCCAACGCTGTCTCCACACCTTCGTTCTCTCCATTCGCAAGCTCCGAGATCCCGGGAAAGTCGCGGTGGACCTAGCCCATCATCATTCTGTCAATCAGTTTTATCCAAGAAAAATCTAATTCAACTTCTTGAATGAAGCCTCAAAATGCGTAACCGTTAATTCAACACCATGTATTTTAATAGCACAGGGTCCAAAAAGACGCAACCGTCCTCTGCTACCATCTACTGATAGAGCGAACCGTAGTAACAATTTACTTGTGTTCGGACGCTCTTTAGGCCGATGAATCTTTTGACTAAGTGGGAACTCTCTGTACTCTTAATCGATCCGTCGCATCAAATCAATAATCAATAACGCACATAAGCAATACCTTGATCAACATAACACTTAATGATTAATCCAGAATACATTTCGGCGAACCCTGACCTTTCAGTCAGGAATAACCACACCAGTTTATTGCAAAGATAGTGAATTTATTTCCCTATATTAACAAAGCTAGCACGATATAGATGTGTCTCAACACCAAATGATAAACATAAATGAACATTAATAGCTGTCCATATCGTCGAAACAAGTGTAATCTATGTAGCATTTGAATCACAAGGCATTCGATAATGGCAATGCAAAGCACTAATACGATAATCTGTAATGGGCTAATTGCGTACATTTAGTCAGCATAACAAGATCTCAAATTGCATCGTGCGACATATGGAATCCTCATCTAACCTCAAATTAGCATCGGCATGTGGGACTTCATGCAAAAACAATTTAGCAACATAAATTTAGAAAAAACTCCTAGCTAGGGCTCTTATCAAAATCAGCAGTTGGTTACCTAAAAGAAACACAATGCAATTTTACAATTTCCTTTCATATTTACCAATTACGATCAGCATACAAGGAAGTCTTCGTCTCACAGGTACCGTTTCTCGATCAGCATGGGACGGGACAAAGGGGCAAGGGTGAACGGGGCAATCGCCTCACGGCGGCAAGTTAAGACTACTACTTCATGCAAAGGGACAAATCAAAGTTAAAGTCTCTAGGGCAAGAATCATTAAAGTCTCTTTCTCTCGACTAGAGAAAGCATCAAAGTCTCTCAAAATGGCGTCGCAGCAAAGTGGGCCATAATAGCTACGAAGTCTACAAAATGGCGGGTATCGAGCTGGTAATGGCTACTATCTTCTCGTGCACCTGGTTTTTATAGACAACAGTTCGAGTCCAGTAGGGTCTCCATTGGAGGGTTCATAGGTTAGCTTCAAATTGTCCAATCAAAAACGACAGTTCTCAAGCTTTTACTTAAGCATACATTATCCTTGGAGATGGGTACGCAAATCGCAACATTGTCTACCAATTAGCCCACTTTCAGAGCCTCCATTGTCCGCACCTGCAAGTCGACCTTGAATTAAAGAGAAAATATGCCAGGCTGGCACGAAACTTTAAGATAAGCATGTGAACAGTTTCTGTGGAAAAGTACAGCTTCAAGCAGAAATACACGTTTAATAGCACATTGGGAAAAATACGAACATCTAAACCGTGAGACCAGGCCACTAGGCCAAAGCCTCCGCTAAAGTAATGCTAAGCTAACGTAGTTCAAACAAGCAAATCGTAGCACACGTTTATGATTATGTCGGATTAGTGCAATTCTAATACACCACGTTATATAAAGCACGCTTATAAATGTTGGCAAACTACTCTAAGGGCACATTTTGTCCCCGTACAATCTTTATTAGTTCGGTTAATGTCACACATGATTATTTCACACTACGTTTATGCGTTAATAAATCAAAACCTTCATTTTCTGCTTCATCAGTGTGAGTTACCTCTAGGTTTTTCTCTCTCATTTGTGCATGCATGCACAACCCCATGCGCCATGCCCAGGATGTGCTGCCATTCACACACTGTTTCATTAAGAAAGGTGACATCGTGTGAAAATGTAATTTAGTTAAACACATACTTGTGTGTTTGGCAGTTACTTCTAATGTAGATTATGGTTAGACTGCTCTGCTTTTCAAGTAGACAATAATAATTGATGACTGAAAGGTGAATGGCGATTAGTAGCCGCTAACTAATAGCAACCACTGAACATCTGTGCCTCTGAGCCTTGCAGGTGATGGCAGGGTGTCTGGGTGGCCCTGCTTCTTTCCGAGCCCCAACTTGCTAACTGAGTTATTAGTTGCCTGAGCATCTATTTGTTTTCAGTGAAATTACACCTAAGGAATATAAATTCCAAAAACACTATTTTCAAGTTAACTGCCTAGCCTGTAAATGCACATCTTGCCATGTAAGTGTCATAAACCCAGGCTCTGGAATTTGCAAATGTGATGTTGTTCAAAATTCAAGGCTTTTAATTATAGTGCAATCAACTTTCTGCCACAAACCATGAGGGGCTTTGCGTTAATGGGGGGTATGCCAAGCATGATGCGTTAAAGTTTACAATTATGAAGTCAGTCATTGTTTCTATTTCCACTCACATCTACTGCTTCCCTTTTCATTACTTCTCACAGAAGATGATTACAAAAAACGCAGGATTAAAGAAAATAGTCCTTTTTTTTAAATATAAATAAAGGCTTTCGTTCCTGTTTTTGAGGACATTTCCAGGCATCAAACATTTCACGTGACATTTTTTATGCAGTTTCTTTTGTTTAATTTTCACCAATGCGCTGCAGTTAACAGCTGTCCTGTTTTTATCACTTTTTCCTTTTACCAAGTCGAGGATATGTGATTTGAAACGTGTGACTTGGATGTACGAAGGTATAACCCTGGTGTAGGTTTCATTATATTATATTAAACTTAGGCTGAAGCAGACATCGATGTGGAAGCCCAGAAGGGCTTTGCAGAAGCAAACAAGCCCAATCGCCCAGCAGTATCTGGCTCTTCCGTGTAAGAGTGCTTCACTGTCCTGCAGTCCGTCTTTGCTTTCTGCTGGCCTGTTGACACAGGCTTACCCTTGTGCTCCTTGACTTCCGTTCATTTATACAAGCGGCACCTGCCCTTTTATATCAGAGCCAATTCTGTGCGTTCAGTCAAGACGCAGAGGTATCCTGTTAATGACAAGGCGAAAATCAAATAGAATGAATAGCTATTTATGAATCGGGTTATTTACACAGCTCAGCACTTCCAAACATAAACCAAATCTCTAAAGCAGTGTATGTGTGTGCACTGAAGCAATGCAGGCTTTCAAGCCCAGCTATTGAAGAAAAAAGTCCAGGAATCTTATTTTTCAAATGGCTGGTAATGTGCAGAAAACGGTGATCTTTTTTCCCAAGGGTCTTCAGACTAACACTGACATGAAGTTTCGTTTGTACACTAATGGTCTCGGTGTTGGGAATCCCTGAAGCAAAGGGCCCATGTCACAACTGTGCAAGGTCAGCCTTCATTTCCTAAGAATTTTCTCCCACCAGGAGGCTTCAGGGAACTGGTTCCTTTTATTAAAAATAGTTCAGCTCCCTCTGAGCCAGGGGTGTATCTTAGAAACTGCTGTAGCAAAATTACTCTAAAACATTTTTCAGGCTGATTATATTTAATTTAAAAAGGCATACTTCATTCTCACGCACAAGCTCCATTTTTTGGTAGTGTCTTCCCAGACACAACAAATACAAGGCCAGTGATAAGACCTGTGCAGTGACTTGCAAATTTGCTTGCCCGATTTATACACTGTGTTGAACCAGTTTAGCTAAAGGTACGCCTATTTGATTCCACACAGCCCTGTTTCAACGGAGCACAATCTATCTATCCATCTGTCTATCTATCTATCTATCTATCTATCTATCTATCTATCTATCTATCTATCTATCTATCTATCTATCTATCTATCTATCTATCTATCTATCTATCTATCTATCTATCTGTCTCACTGAAAAAACAAAAGTTACGGGGACGTTATAGTTAGGTTCTGTTACTCGTACAAAACCATAGAAATTGAGCAGGAATAGTTAGATTTCTTTCAAGTAAGTATAACTGGCGGCCTAAAGTAACTATGACTCGCGCCCTGGCCATGCACAGTTTTCTTATCAATAATTTTATTGCAAATTTTACAGTGATAATATCAAAGATGCCATACAAGATCTCAACAGTGATATAATATGTGGAGTAATTAGCTGTGCCTGGAGAAGGCTCAAGTTATAGTTACCATAGGGTGCGAGTTATAGTTACTTGAAAGAACTCTAACTATAACTGCTGAATTTCTTTGATTTTGTACGAGTAAATTCAGAACCTAACTATAATGTCCCTGTAACTTGTGTTTTTTTCAGTGAATGTCTGTGGTTTTTTAACATAAAGTCATTTTAATTACTATATGTTATTCCAACCCCTGCCGCGCATGCCTTTTGGCCATGCATGCCTTTTGGCAGTGCATGCTGGGAACTGGTTACATGGCCTGGCCTGCAGCCAGGCTTTGCAGCCAAGCCCTTATAACCACCCAACCCTGCGCCATGCACTTGGCCACAGGGCCTGTCTCTCTCTGTGGATCTGTGAGTGGGTGCGTGAGTGTCTGAGTGGAAATGAAAGTGGGTGTGAGAGTCTATGAGTGGGTCTGAGTGGGTGCATTAGTGTCTGCGTAGGTGTGTGAGTGGGCGCATGTATTTCTGAGTTCATGTATGAGTGAATAAATTAGTGTTATGAATGAGTCTGTGGTATCCTTTCAAGTTTTTTCACATTTGCAAATGTTTTGAGACTAAATCGAAACAATTGCAAAAATTCGAGAATTTTCATGAATATCACGCATTGTGATGCAATATTATTTTAACTCTATAATTTGCCCCTAAATATAACTATATCACACCCCCAGTGTCAGGATACCTTCACCCTGACCCCTTATGGCACTTTCACTTAGGGTTTTCACCCCTGGTGACTGTGTCCCGTGGAATAAAATGGCGACCGCAACTTTCTAGTAAAGTAGTGGTCAGCCAATTACAGTACTTCTTTCTGCATGCGCATTTGCAAAAACTCGTGAATTTCTGTCAAATATTTGTGAAATAATCATGAAGTTGCTGCGGCCAGAGATGTACAAATTAGGATTTCCCTAAATTTCTCAAAAACGTCTGAATGTATTTACACCAAATAAGCGAAAGCACAATCTGTGCATCAAAAGCTAGCTTTCTGCCAAATTTGGTGTAATTCCTTCCAGCGGTTCAGGCTGTAGTTGTATCTAAAAGTCCTATGGGAATTAACTGGTAAATGCAACTTTTCCATCCCCCTTTTTCTTGGCCCCGCTACACAGATCACTCCAACACTTTCTGTGTGCAACAAGAATCACTGCAACACTTTTAATAAAAAGAATTCGAGAAGACTCATCAAATGGCACCACAGATATTGGCAAGTCAAAAAATGTCCTTTCTACGGAAACATGGTCCTAACTATAACTACCTAGGGGCGATCACTACTACAACTTGCCCAAAGAAAGATGCGGAACACTCGGTGGGTCAAAATTCAATATTTTTTATAAGCAAACAAACATGTTTCAGCATCTTCCCATCGTCAATGCTTGCATCACAGTAAAAACAACATGGTAACAATTCCATCATTTCAATGAATCACGGTGCGTTTCTATTGGAAGATTTCAAACTGGTAAAAGAAAGGGGACTGTTCTTTATTTTTGGCTGCCATTATAACATAATTAATTTATATTTCATCCTCAGTGGCCATACCTGCGTTGTTCACAATGTCAATACAGTTCATCTGATATACCTCATGTACTTCTTACATCAAAAGTACGTTAATTGGTCAATTCCTGCAGTGCACCTCGTCATTTCACACTGGATCGGCTGACACTTCACTCTCTTCGATTAGGCCTGGCCCGGTACATGGGGTCTCCAGGGCTGATGCCAGCCCTGGGGAGGGGGAACCCCACGGCCTCCTCCCCCAAAAATATAAAAATAATTAGGCCGGGACCCAGGGGATGGAGTCCCCGGGGCCAAGATCAGCCTGTGGAGGGGAGCCGCATGCCCCCCCAAAAAGAATTCAACCATTAGGCTGGGCACCAGAGGATGGGGTCCCCAGGGCTGAGATCAGTCTGAGGAGGGGGGCTGCGAGTCTGGCATGGCAGCCTTCAGTCGTGCACAGCAGGGGGTTGGGTGGTTATTAGAGTGGGCAGCAGGTGAGTAGCTGTGTAGGTGAAGGAATAGCTGACTTAGTAATGTATGAGTGAGTCATTGTGTTAGTGGCTGTGTGAGTGAGTGTGTGTCTGTCAGAAGTCTTATGGGTGTAAAAATGAATGTCTGAGTAGTTGTGTGTGTGGATGTACAATTATTTGTATGGGGGTATGAGTGGATGTTTGAGCTTTTTTTGTTGATGATTTCATTAGTGATGTCATCAGTGATTTACTATGAGATGTCATCTGTGATGTCACTGACCATGTCATGAGTGATGTAATATGTGAGATCATTAGCAGTGTGTAAAGTCAACGAAACACTCTCAGGCAGGAAGGCTTTAGAAACTTGTGATTTATTGAAGATAAAACCACCCTCACAAGACCTGCTACAGATGAAGCTCCTCGCATGAACATCTCTCCTCCCACCGTTCGTTCGCCTCGCACATTCTTTCTAGAGCATTTTCACACATATAGGTTCGCGAGACAGGCGCGCAGACTAATAAAAGTCTAGCGCGCCAATGTCGCGAGTCAGTAACTCTTAAGATTATTACACAGTGCATTTACGGGGGCACGAGTTGTACTTAGCTAAGGTAACTATTACTGCTGAATTTCACTGGTTTTGTACTTGTGAAATGTGAGCCTATAACCTTTGTTTTATATATATATATATATATATATATATATATATATATATATATATATATATATATATATATATATATATATTCATATTCACAGAAAAAAACAAAGGTTACAGGTTAAATATATATATATGTGTATATATAGATATAAATATTACCTAGTGGCGGTCGTTGATGCCGCCTGAAGGGTGCTGGGGCAACAAGACCAGCAGGTGAGGATGGCAGGGGGTTGACGATGCAGATGCGGTGCACAACGGCCCCTGGATGTCGGCCTGAAGAGGTGGGGGGGGTCTGCGTAGGCCCTCCCTACACCAAGGGCTTAGTCATGTGGAGCCAGTTGGGAGCAGACTGCGTCACTGGAGAGCAGCGTACCTGTAAAAAAGAGTGGCGATTCAGTGAGTCGCACTGTGTGTGAAGAGGGTGATGGGGAGGATGAGTTGACATTGGACTATGATGAAGGTAGTGATGAGTGGGAAGAAGGTGAGCTGTGTGATAATGAGGATGTGGGGTGACGAAAGTGAGCACATGGGTAAGAAGTGTGGCAATGGAGAGTGCAGTTGGTGTCTTTTAGAGGTCACCTGGAGACAAGGAAAGCACCACTGGAAAGAAGGATCAGGTGAACAGCGGACGTCACAAGGACTGAAAGGAGGTTGGTGATGTACCTTCAGGGAAGGGGGATTGGTGGTCAGTCTGGAATGGAAGGAGATGGATTCTGGGGCAAAGGCTTGCAAATCGGTGGTGGTGGGGGATGTCTTTATTGATGGAGGGGAGATAAAAGGAAAGGAGGTCACAAAGTTGCAGTCGGCGCCCAAGGAGATGAGCAGCAATAAGGTGAAAGAAGGTAAAAGGGTGCAGACAGATGACAAATAAGGGGATGATGACAATGGGGGTGACACACAAGAAGAGAATTCTGTTCATGAGTCTAGCAATGCCCCTGGGGTCCCACATTTCTGATAAAACTAAGAATGGGATTTGGAAGCATGAGTACATAGACGTTTTCAAGCTATTGCACAGAAATATGCAGGCTAAAGAATGGTCCAAGAAACAAGAGTGGGAGCTCACGAGGCGACCAAGGGTGCCCATAAATATGGAAAATTTGACATCACCATTTTTAATTTATGCCAGCTTATACCTCAAAACACATGCAGCAAAGGCCATTGCACTTTTTTTTATGGCACATTTTATTGAGTTTAATAGTAACGTAAAGGCCAGGGTGGCTACAGTTGTACATAAAGGATAAAGGTCTTCAGACTTATTCCCATCAATACAAAAACTGCACAGAAAATCCACCCCGCCACACCTCACTACCCTACAAAGCACATGATTATATAAATTAAACATCATTGTGCACACTCGTATCTTGTCACTCACCCACCCACCCATAGTCTCTGATTTCATCATACAACAAAGAGCTCTCTGAGTGGCCATTTTTCTAGGTAATTCCCCGATAGTCTGCCCAGTAGTGCCAGACCTTATTATGCTTTTGAGGGGCGCCCCTGGCTGGATACATTGCCAAGCCCATACAATGGTTCAGACCTCTTTTCCACACCACAAAGGATGGGAGTGTCTCAGCCTTTCACTCCCTGGTAATGTCCCTCTTTGCCAAGGTCAGCCCCAGGAAAAAGAGTGCCCTCTTGTATCTATTGCCCCCCCAAATCATCTGTAATGTGTAGGAGGATTATCTACGGATTTGTGCGTATCGCCCAAGAGAGCACTCTATTCAGACAGGAAATCTCTCCATCCCAAAATGTTCACAAAACGGAACATCCCCACATAGTATGTATGAAGGAACTCTCTTCTGTACAACACCATTGGCATAGTGGAAAGTCTTTTGTCCCCATGCGCCATAGTCGATGTCTAGTGTAGAAGATCCTGTGAAGGTATTTTAGTTGTATGAGCGGCAGCTGTGCCGTAATGGCTGCTTCCCGGGGTGATCTTGGGTTGATCTTAGAGCGTCAGCCCAATTGTCATCGTTGAAGGTATCGAGATCAGCTTCCCAGGCCAGGCGGAGGGCTGACAGTGTGTGAGGGCTGTATGAGGAGGGTGAGATACAGTTTCACTAGTTTGTGAAATCCCAGATCTTCTGCAAGAAGCTTACACTTCAGGGGATTATATTCCAGGAGGGAGTCAAGAGTGCCTATGTATGGGGCAAGGCCATGACATAATTGCAAGTAATTATGAAATTGACTGCAATAGAGGCTGAATTCTTGTTGAAGCTCCTGAAAGGATTTCAGGATTGTGTCTGACATCACATCCCCTCGTGCAGATATACCGATCATATCCCACTTCCCAAAGCCTTCTAGATGGGCCATCTGTTTTAACAAAGAGTCATCCCACAGCAGTGCCTGTGCTGTAAGCCTCCCCCAGGGTAGGGTAGGTTTCCATATAGTCAGTACCACTCGTGTCACTTGGGGCTGGCTGCCAAGCTGACTTCCCCCGTAGAGATAGTCCAATATGGAAGTGGTGCCCATCACCAATTTCTCTGCAGCATTGGCCAGGTTTCTGTGGTGGTCACACCACCATTCATTTATAATGAGTAGATGAGAGGCAAAATAATAGGAGGACACATTGGCAGCCACAATGCCGTCATTAAACGTTGTCTGAAAACATTTAGTCAAGGCGGTGTGCGTATTCATACCCCCCCCCCCAAAGATCGCATGAATTTGGCGAAACCATGATTTGGGGATCGAGTGAAGGTAGTTTTGTAGTTGAAAGAGTTGTCAGGGTATGGATGCCATTTTAAAGATTGCCAAATGGCCAGTAGATGAGAATGGCAGGAGCAACCATGTCTGCATCTCCTCTCTCATCCGTGCAAGAGCTGGCTTTAAGTTGAGCATTCGGAGGAGACTAGCCCTACATACCCCTAGGTACTTGAAACCGTTGATCTCCATTTGTATGCCCGGTACCCAAGTTATCTGCCCTATATATCCATTTACAGGGAACACCACAGATTTGAAGGTGTTGATGTGAAGCCCCGTTGTCTCTCCAAATATGCGCAATATCTGGAGAAGCCTTGGGCCCATCTAATCGGGGTCAGTAAGAAGGAACAGCAGATCATCTATGTAAAGGGTGAGCCTGTCGGAGCAAACCAGGCTCCATTTAAGTCCCGTATCTGTGCGTCCATTCGGACCCAAACTGCCAGGGGCTCTGGGACCAGAACGAACAACAATGGGGAGAGAAGGCACCCCTGGCGCGTTCCCCATTGGATCGGAAAATAATCTGACATGAGGCCAGCCACTCTAACTGCAGCTGTCAGGCCAGTATATAACAGGCATACATACTGGAGGAATCTGGGGCCAAAGTTCAGCTGGGTTAACAGTATAAACAAGTAAATTCAATTAACAATATTGAAGGCCTTGTCAATATCGGCCAGTAATAAGGCGGCCGGTCACCCATGCCGGTCCGCCAGGGCAAGAATGTTAGACACACAACGTATGTTGTGATGTGTGGCTCTGCTAGGCATAAAACCTGGGTGAACGAATTCAGAGGTATAGTTTACCAGTCTATTCGCTAGAGTCTTAGCAAGGAGTTTGGCTTCCATATTAAGAAGGGACATAGGACAATATGAGAAGTGTTCTTTTGGCAAGTGAGCTGGTTTGGGAAAAATCACTATTTCAGCATTCCCCATCAAGCCAGTGATGGGGAAGTGACCCCTCTAGTCTGACAGCATGTATAATCGCCAATGCGTTTCCCAAGTTGGGGCCTGCATGGCATAAAAAACTCACATAGGAGCCGTTGGGCCCTGGGGTTTTACCAGACTGGAGCCCTAATAAGGCTGTTGAAAGTTCAGCCTCCGAAATCACGTCATTGCACTTTTCAAGTATATGGACATCATTAGGAAGGCGCAGATGCACTTTGGGGGAAATGCATGACATAGTTGCGAAGAAGAGTTAAGGGCAAGAGTGAGCATTAATCAAGATAAGCCACAGGGGGTGGTTGATTTCGAGCTGTGGATGCAATGGATGTCATTGACACAGTCCATGGCTTCTGCTCATACGATGAATGGCCTTCCAATTACATACTGATCCTGTCAGCCCCATCCCGCTCATCAAGGGGCTGGAAATGTGCCACAGCCAACGAGTCCCAATGTTTGGGCATATTGGAACTTCAATAAGGGTTTGTGCTCTAGACACCCCGATAAGTTTAAGCGCAAGTGTTCGAAATACAGAGGGAGATATCCCCTTACACAATGTTTCACACTAGCCAGTCCTGCAGAGCAATGGAGGGCAATCAAGGGAAGGGGACAGCAGGGTCTGGCTGGGCCAAAGGGTTCCCATGCCCACTAAAGTGGAAGGTTTGCTCCTGTGACTAGGAGCATACCCTGACAGGGGCGCAGCTTTGAAGTTGGAGTGGGGTTTCACTGTGGGTTTTCGTATAGGTTACCAGGGACCTAAAGGTCATGGTGGGCAGACAATTCGAGATCAGCCAAGGAGGTCCCAGATGTGGTGGCTGTGAATTTTCAGAAAGAAGTCAAGGAAGGGAGTATCACAGGCCCTTTTTTTGATTGCCCGTTGGATGACTTGATCATATCACCACTACCGGTAGTGCCCAAGAAGGCAGCAGGTGAGTTCATAATGATACACCATTTGCCGTGGCTAAAGGGAGTTTCAGTCAATGACTTCATTGCAGCGGAGGACACTGAAGTGGTGAATGCCTCAGTGGATGACACTAGCCGGTTGGTGCAGCAGTGTGGGCAGGGGGCAGAGTTAGCAAAATGTGACATTAAGTCTGCCTTTCAGCTCCTGCCAATACACCCAGAGGACCTCCCTCTGTTGGGCATGCAATGTGGAGCTGCAATTTACGTGGATGGAATGTTGCTCATGGGCTACTGCATTTTGTCTGCTTTGTTTGAGATGTTCAGCACGTTCTTGCAGTGGGTGTTCACTAGGAGGAGCAGACATAGGGAGGTGTCACAATGCTTGTTTCTTTTTTTGTTTGTTAGTAAGAAAGACTCTGGTGATTGCCTCTGGGCTTTGAGACAGTTTAAGGCATTGCCATTTGACCTGGGAGTCCCGTTGGCTCCCGAAAAGATGGAAGGACCCAGCACTGTTTTAACATTCCTAAGCATTGAACAGGACACTAATTTGTTGGTGGTACGGTTGCCTCCTGCTAAGGTGCAGGAGATTCAACAGTTCTTGACATTGGTAATCAGGGAAAGGAAGGTTGAATTGTAGATGGTACGGAAGTTGTTGGGTTTCCTGAACTTTGCAGGCAGAGTGTAAGGTGGGGTGCACTTTCTGCATATTCTTGGGCATTGCAATATTAGGGGCTGTGTTGCTTCATCACAGAGTGAGGATTCCTTTGGAAGTATGGGCTGACCTTTGTATTTGAAAGACCCTCCTATATGAGCTCAACTGAGTTTCTGTGGTGTTTCTTGAAGACAGTACAGTGCAGCTAGGTTTGGTCTGTTTTAGGATGGATGATGGTGTGAGGAGAAGTGGCCACAACACTGGTTGCGATAATTGCTGAATATTGCAGTTTTGAAGGTTGAATTTTTCCCACCACTGTTTGCTTTGACAGTATGGGGTGACAAATTAGCAAACAGGACAGTGATGTTTAACATAGGTAACATGCAGTGGTTTAGTTGATGAACAGACAGAGAGCAAGAGACAAGTTCTGTATTTGCTGAGACAGTTTTGCTTGTGTTTGAACTTTGTTTTCTAGGCTAAACAATATAGGTGTAAACAATGATATAGCAGATTCATTATCTAATTCACAGTGGCACCATTTCTGCAGATTGACACCAAGAGCAGAGAAGAACAAGACTCCATTTCCTGCAGACATTTGGGCATGGGTGGAGTTGGGGGAAGTGAGAGTTATTAGTCTGGTTGAAAGGTCTTTAGCTGAGTCCACCAGGAGGATCTACCATCTGCCAAGGAACGAGCTTGAGGAGTTTGAGGGACACCCTCAGAATGCATTGATTTATGATAATGTTGCAACTGAATGGAGAGTGTTGTGTTTTATGTTGTGCATTGGGAAATGTTTGTTGCCCATGACTATTGCAGGCAAATTAGCTGGCATTTCCTTTTGTGAAAAATTGTTTTGGGGTTTTAACCCAACAAAAGAGGACATTTTCTGGAGGGTTTTAAAAGGATGGGGCAAGGAGAGAGCTGCAAGGGAGCCTGTGTTGCGAGAGGCTATCACCTTTGAATTGTTGCAGGGGGTGCTGAGGTTGAATGATTGAATGATTGTTGCTATGATAATTTTTAATTGTTTATTTTCAGGTTATACATTATTTGGATGTTCTTTGGTGTATTTTGAGTGTCTGAATTGTTCGAGTCGGCCAGGGAACCTGGACTACAACATGGTGAGAAACATTTGAAGCAGAGACGGTTGGGGATTTGCTGCAGTTCCAAGAAGGATCAGACTGGTAGGGGCAAGTGGGTAGAGTTAAGGAAGGAGGCAGTCTTGAGGCATGCCTGGTGAATGAGTGGCACAGATTCCAGGTGTGGCCAGGGAGGCCGCAGGAGGTAATTTTTTGTCGTGAGCAGGGAAGTAGGGTTACTGCTTTTCAGTTGCTGGCAGTGTTGTACATGGCATTGCATAAGTTAGGGAAGGACCCTGCCTGTTTCAGGATGCATTCTTTCAGAATTGGGGCTGCGAGTGCTGTGGCGTATTTTGAGTGGGACTGGAGTCAGATACATCAGATAGGTAGGTGGTGGTTGAGATGTTGTGCGCACCATGTGAAAAAATGAAGGCTGAAGGTATAAAGGGAGAAGGTGAGGGTGCGTTCACCGCTAATTCTTTCTCATTTACCACAGGATGCGTGAATGGTCCTGTCAGGAACAAGATGGTGACTTGGATTGTGGGGAACCTTTTTGTTCATTGGGCAGCGAAGTATGCAGACCAGCAGGTTTATGGGTAAAGCCTGGGTTTGTCAAGCAACAGGCATGAGGTGCTATGGTGGGGAAAAAGTGGGATGCGCTGGGGCAACTTGGTGCCATGGTTGGCGAAGCTGGTTCCACAGAAGGGTTGCCCGGACATGCTCCTGGTGCACTTGAGGGAGAATGATTTGATGCAGCTGTCGGGCTGATGTTGCTGCAACCCATGTAATGGGACTTAGAGGCACTTAGAAAGAACCTTATGGGGACATGTTTGGTTTGGAACGAGTTTGTGCCTCATAGATAGTAGAGGGGGGCTGTGAAACATGCAAACATTGACAGGGCTCGGAAGAAGTTCAGTATAGCGATGAGGGTTTTTGCACAGCCAGAGACATTGCAGGGGCATCAAAGAAGAAGAAGAACAGTATCACTTTAGGAGTGATGGGGTACATTTGTTGCAGTTGGGAAATGCATACTACATGATGGAGATGAGGGATGTAGTGGGTAAGTTGTGGCAAGAAACAGTTTGGTGCAGGAAAGTGTATCATCAGACAGTTTGAAGCATTGGCATTTGACCTGGGAGCCCTTTTGGCTCCTGAAAAGACGGAAGGACCCAACACGGTTTTAACATTCCTAAGCATTGAGCTGGACACTACTTTATTGAAGACATTTGAACACAGCAAATGGGTGGGGCAGTAAAATGCCCTATGGGGCTTTCCTGCATGATGGTATTTTGGAGGGTTGAGTCTCACAAGCAGGCAGACTCCCCCCTCTGAGGGGGGGATGAACGGAGCACAGGCAAAGGAAGATGGTGTGAGGGATTTCTTCGACCAGGTCCCAAACATTAATTGGAGAATGTTTGGGAGGGGAAGGGAAAGATAGCTTGGGGAATGGAAGGAGGTCAGTGAGGGAAAGACTGAAGCAAGATATGGGGAAATGGAGTGAACGTTTGATGAGAAGCAAAACGTATTCGGGGAAAGAGGTAATGGCAGTTTACAGATGTTTTGATGTTATCTAAATGTTATGTTATAGTTGATTAAATGTTTTTCAACCCTGTCCTAAGAAATAGCATTTTACACAAAGATCACTAATAATGCCACACCAAAATGTTTTGTCAGTTTTAGCTAAAAGTAATCACTGAGTCCTTTTCTTGGTGCAGAAAGGAAGTCGCTGGACTAGACTGAAGCAGCAATGAGTAAGAAACTCTGCTTTTAATTCTAAATGCAAGGGATGCAATTAAGCTGCGGCAACAGCAGAAAACTGAAACCAACTGGTTAAAACGATCTTACTTTGCCATGTGCAAACAACTTCCAGCACAGGACTTCTATTACAGTATTCTCCTCTCATAATGCTCTCTGCTGGAAAGCTACTCTTTGATGTAAAACCATTACAGACAGGCCCCGCTTCTGCTAAAGCTCATAATAAAGCCTGGAAAGCTGCACACAGAGGGAACCTTTTACTCGAGGCCATAGTGCAGGCTAGCAGACAAAACACTGATTCATAGCTCCTCTCCCAACATCGCACGTGGTGCATCAAAGGTGAATGGATGCTGCCACACTCAGAATGGAAATGCCCATTATACAGCTGATAGGAGGAAACATTTTCATTATTAAATTTTCATACACGGCTTCATGTTGTTAACTGCAACTCTGAGCCAATGTGGTAAATTAACCTGAACTAAAATGCCTTCACCAGACGCGCTTTATTTTCAAATCCTATTTCTATAACAAAACTGTTTTAATTTTTGAAACACCCTGCCAGCTTCCTTCGATATGTTGTTATGTTATGTTAATATATATTATGTTATGAATTTGTGTTTATGTTATATACATTTTAACTTCGGGACCTTCTTGAATATTATACAAATCTAGATGTCCGCAGTCTATTTGAAACTCAATGCAGACAAGAGTGTTTGTGACCTTCTGGAGGTTGGCACGGGACCCTGAAGCCTCTTATAAACAAGTACTCAATAAAATGAATTTAGCTGACTTCCCCAACCTCTAAGCCCTACTTAAACCTCCATTGGACTTTCTTCCTTGCCCCATTCTGCTCTTCAAAGGCCTCTCCAGTCAACAGGAATCCAAGCCCCTTAAATGGAACCCAGATTCTGAAAGCACTTTGGGACACTACAAACTGTGGGAATGCACTTTAAAAAAACACTTAACATAACATAACATATAGGAAGAACCACTAACTCCTTTATTACAGCTTATGTTACTGTGAACAAGTAAGGCCTTTCTCTCTACAATGAAACGCCCATTCAACGGCCCAGGCCCTAGTCTTATCACATCTGGAGATGTACTACAGAAAGGGCGCACTGTCCCTGTTTGCATTGTGATACTCCTGTCACTAGGTGCACTGAGTGCAAACAGAAACAGCACACTCTAACACTGACATGTGCTGTCACCAGGGCACCTGCGAACTCCGGCTGCCCGATGGCAGTGCATTAATGAAAGCCTGACCAGCTGATAGAAGCAGCGGTCTGCCTTTCAGAGTGCAAACAACACCCGACCTGCACTTTCAAGGAGGACAGAGAACTCCCTGCAGGCAGGTGCTGTGAGTCACGGCACCGGTCTCCAGAGGGATGCCTGTGGGGTCCATATACCCCTGTTTCCCAAACTGAATGTGCCTAGTACCATTAAAACTATCAGCTGCAGCTCTTCTTGGTCATAATAGAAAACCAAAAGACGCACTAAAAAACATACTTCTTCTTTATGCCCCCTAGACTTTGGAACAATAGAGCAACCTTCCCTCGCATATTTGTATAACTTGTTCAAGCACGCTATTCAGCAAAGGTCTTAAACTCCCCTCTTTGCAACCTTTGTACAATCCTAGGCTGGATCCCTTCCATATCTTCTGTACTGTTCATGCTCTCCTTGTCCTTAGTTCACATTGTAAATGTGCCTACATGCCTGTTTCCTCACATGTTGGCATGTTGCTTGGTAGAGGACTCCACTGCTTCGTGGGGCTAACTTCATACTTAAATAAACCTCCAATCTCATAACATGCGTTGTGATCCCATTAAACAGCTTATAGCGAGGGCACCTGTACTCAAATTGATCTGACTCCTCGCTCAAGCGAGCAGTCTAGACTTAATGCTGCTTGACTTTCTGGCACAGCCAAACTATCTTAAGGATAAGGAGATGGTGGTATCTGAATTAGTTTTTTATTGTCAAGCCCTCCCTGCTGGAGGTCTTTTTTTAGCAGCAGAGTAAAGCAGCAATCAAGGCCTTGACGTCTCTCTCTCCTACCCTCCACAACAATGTCAGGTCACATAACTTTGCTAGCTACTCATGCTTCAATGCCTTACTGTAGGTTTGGCACAACCAGATATATTGGACTGGTCCAGACCAAAAGGAGGTCAATGGCTAAACCAGTGTGAAGAATCACATTCGTCCGACCTAATTCATTATTCAGCCAGTGTCTGCCTGATAGTTTAGTCATATTCTGGGCTATTACATGGGTGTGCTCTATTTGCTAGTGTTCCACATTAGAGCACCAGCAGAAAAGCCCCAATGGCTTCCATGCCCATCCTCTCCCCTCCATTTCCTTGCATAAGAGGCGTCCCTCACCTTGGTCTTGCAAATCATCTCCTACCTTCCACAGCAACTACAGCTAGCCCTTCATGTTATGGGGATTTTTCTTTTTCCTCCCGGCCCATCGCGGGACATCTGAAGTTGCTGATCCACCTACTCTACAACTTCCCAGTTCAGGTGCAGTGGAAACAGTCATCTTAGACAAAAATACAGACAATACGAATCTAGTTGGGAAGATCAACTTAAGTGAGATTTGTACCCCGGGGAACCTCTATTTGTGTAATCACTTGTCTATGCTGTCAATTTAACTCACTGAAACTGCTGCTGTATTACATTCTTTTGCATAGTTTGGTTGTGCTCTGAACTATTAGATACGTTATTTGAACCCCAGTAGACAAGGCCCCATGGCTTCATTTTCTGTGCAAATGCTCTTACCGCCGCTTCCTTGCACAGCAGCGCCTTTCATCTGTACCTTGTGTTTCCTTCTTCAGTCCACCACAGCTACTACAGCTAATCCTGACTCTTCATGAGGTTTCCCCTTAGTTTCTGACTGACTGGTCTATCTAGAATCTTGAGATTGTGCGACTCTGCTCACACACCAACACCCTACCCTATTTAACGTTTGTTACCATGGCATCCAGATAAATGACATAAAGGGTAAGGTCAACTTTCTCTTGTACCCTCCCTGTTTGGGCTTGCTTGAACTTAGAAATGACTTGCTCTAATATCCTTCTAGTTAGGATCCTTCCCCAGGCACCCAACAACCACTGAGACTAAGCCATACTGCCTGTGTTTCTCCAAACGTTACCTATGATTGGGTGGCTAGAAAGATTTAAGTGCAAGTGGTTTCCACCTGCTCTGTAACCAGTGGGCTCCAAAAAAGCTTTATATAAGGTGTGGTTTAGCAACCCACATCATTCCATACAACTCCATTATCTGGTGGTTTTGACGGGCCACATCTTTTGGTGGGTTGCACTGATGCCACTCTGAGGTAGATCCAGAAATTCTTAAACTAAATGGTTATTTGGGACACTGTAGTTTCCAGTGGATTGCACCCATGCACCTCTTCGGAGGACCCTAAAGACCTTTAAACTAAATTAATTGATGTTTGAGGCTGTGCCTTCTAGGTGGTTGTGCCAATGCCAGTTCTAGATAGCCCCATCCATACTTAAACAAACTGGTACTTCAGGAAGCTACACATTCCATTGGCTTGCACATAAGGCGCTCCTAGTTGTATCCTACGGAATCCTAATGAATTCCTCATTCTGTGACTATTAGTTAACCTATGTTTTTGGGAAGCTGTACTTTAAACGAGTTGCATCTATACCATTCTGAGAGGAGCCCTGAGATTCTTAAACTAATTGGTGGTTTGGGGAATCTTAATTGTTTATTTTTTGGGAAGCTGATCTTTCCAGTGGTTTCAACCTTGCTGCTCCTAGGTGGATACCATAGACCATTAATCCATGGGTGATTTTAATCTACCTCACACCTATGTGGACACCATAGATTCTAAATTACCTACTGAATTGGAAAGCTGCTTCTTCCAGAAATGTTTAAATTATCTGCTGTTTTTGACACCTAAAATTGTTTGCTCCTTTACTACACATATGTTCCCCCTTGGTATTTTATTTCCTGGAGATGCTATGCCCCTGACATCTTAACTCTATCCATGTGTATTTCCCATCTCAAACCTGTGAATTTGGAAAGCTGCATCTTCCAGTTGGTTGCACCAAAGCCACCCCTAGGTAGAACCATAGAAGGTTTATTAACTCTTTTTGAGGAATCTGTGACTCTTGTTGATTGTTAAACTAATTGGTGGTTTTGAGAAGCTAGGTCGTCCAATAGTTTGCACAGCTGCACACCTCTCCTATGTGGTCCCATGAGTAGCAATAATCCAGTCATTTGAGAGGCTGAGCCTACCACAGAATCTTAAATTATCTTGAGGGTTTGGCAAGTTATGTCTTCCATTGCATTTATTCTACCTCAAAGGGGCCTCAATAGATGTTTCAAGTACATATTGTCATTGAGAAACAAAGCCCTTCACTGGATTGTGGGCACACACACTGCTTGGTCTTATGTCTTAGATTATTAATTAACCAGTGGTTTTGGAAACTGTACCTTCCAGGTGTTTGCACGGTCCCATGTATTCTTAAGTAAGTGATGTTTTGCAAATCTATAGCTTACTTAGATTCTTTAAAAAATGACTTGCTTTGGGAAGCTGTGTCTTTCACTTGATTACGTCCATGGTGCTCTTAGTAGACCAGATACAATGTTAGCTACTTAATGGGATGTGAAGCTGCATCATGCACAAAATCTTAGGTTCTCCGATGATTTAGATAAGCTTTTTTCGTTTGGGCTGAGCCTACATTATTCCAAAGAAGAGCCCATAGAATCTTAGGTAGTGGTATACTGAACTAGCACTTTGCTCCAACGGGTGCCCAGTCCAACAATATATCACACTAGATAAAAGCTCCTGTTCTTGAGACAACATTCCTGCATGCACTCTTCAGATTTCGTTCCCTGACTTACCTTTAACCACCTTCCTTGTCTACTCTCCATTCTCCTCCTTCACCTCTCTAGCTCACTGATTTCCAGTAAACAGCCAACCATTACCCTAAACTTTCTACCCCACTATTAATTACTGCTTCTCCCCAAACCATGCTTTTCTACTTTTCACCTTTCCCCCATAACTATTTTCTTCACACATACCTCCCCCTATTACTCATCTCCCTCACAAATAATCCTTTTCCCTACATCCTGTCTGTTAGCATCTCTAACTTCTTTATCTCCCACATACACGTTCATCCCATACAACCTTGTTGCACTGCTCTGCTTCCTGCCCCATAACCTTGCTGTCTCTCATTATCTCTGTGTCCAGCATCCTTGACTCAGTCATTACTTATGAGGTTACTACCTCTCTTTAGACAGGAAAAACAAAACACAAAAGATGAGTAAGAGAAGCACCTCCTCTTGCCCCTGTGCACCATAACTTCCTTGGCTCATCCAGGGCCATATTTATACTTTTTGACGCAAAATTGCGCTAACGCAGTTTTGCGGCAAAAAAATTTGCGCCGTCTAACGCCATTTTGAAGCGCCATGCGGGTGTCAAATTTATACTTTGACGTACGGCGGCGCAACCAACAGGTGGGAGTCATTATTTCGTGACGCACACAGCGTCCGTCTGTCGTAAAGGAAACCAACGTAAATGCGACGCACATCACTGTGGGTCGATTTACGACAGCGCAATCGTGAAAACGGCGGTTTTTTTCACGCTATTGCGCTTAATTTTTGCGCGAAAACTGCCCTTTCAGCAGAGGAGAGCCAAAATGGATCCTAGATGCCCCAACAGACCCCAGGAGGATGAGAGCAGACCAGGAACCAGCCAGGAGGATCCATACAGGAACCAGGACATTTTTTAAAAAAAAAGAAAGTGTCGCTTCAGTGCAGAGGAACAGGAAATCCTGGTGAAAGAGGTGACGGAACACCAGCACCAACTTTTCATCTCCTCAAAATTGCCACTCAGTAGGAGAGAGGCCATCTGGAAACAAATTGTGGACAAGATTAACAGTGTGGCTGAAGAACGCCGGACAGTCACCGAGTGTAAGAAACGCTGGCATGACTGCAAACGTAGGACCAAAGAGAAAATGGCCAGGAACAGGAAGGCAGCAATGCAGACTGGAGGGGGGAGTCCAGCACAACAGGAGGCCCTGGACCACATGGAGGAGATGGTCGCAGCCGTCATCCTGGAGGAGATCGTCACAGGGATTCAAGGACTGGACAGCGCAGACTACCACGACACAACGCACATGCAGGGTAAGTTGCATGGGGAATTCAAATGCATGTAACTTAGCACATATATAAAGTGGCATGGGGAAAGGGGCACGGCAGAGGGGCATGCCCAGTACTGACCGAAGCTGGGGCACGACAAAATACAGCAACAACAACAGTCCCACGGGGACATCCTGTAATTACAACAAGAGAGCCAAGGGAAAGCAGTGACAGGTGGGAAGGACACTACCTCAAATCCACATCCAGGCACTTGTATTGCAAAATCTATTCTACATCAACTAGGTCTCTACCTGTAATGCAGTAGCAAATACAACAACTGCAACGTAACTGCCACAACAGTTGACAATAACACCTCTCATCTCTGTGCAGCTATAGTACCAAATGGCAGGAACCCCACCCTGGAACATACATACCTAAATTAGGGGGTGAGGATGACATCTGCAACTACTCCTAGAAATAAGACAAAGGTACCAGTACACTCAAATGCCGAATGTCCATAACTGGCACATACATAAGCCTAAGTAAACAGCAATAGGAGACACACAGCACCAACGACACACACATGCTGCATACGTCAGGGTCCCTCATGTGCCTGGCTAACAAGGCTACATCACTAATGTCATACTGCTCAGACAACAACATTGAGGAGGGGACACAGGCAACTGGTCACTGAAACACATCTGCACAGTCTGACAAACAAATAGGACATTCATACGATAAACAGGCCAATCCAGTAAGACACACATGATACCCCATCATATTCAAACATCAACAATGTTTACATCCATACCACATCCTAACATTGACATGCATAGGTAATGCCACGTAACATGTACAGATCATGCAATGTGAATAAAAAGTGTATGGGGCAGGGCCTGAGAGGCAAGTGTGCTGGCAGGGCAGTCACAACACCCACAGTCAGTCAAAGTGTAGTGTGGCAAGTGAAACGTATACTTTGCGCATTAGCCTCAGGCTGGAGGCCTTTGTGCATCTTACCCTGAATGTACTTATACTCATTTGCTCACATCTAAGAGCCTCAGAGCACTTTGCACTAAATGAATCTCATTGCCCTTCCTATCAGTTAATGTATCAAATAGTCAGTCCTAAGGTGTTGTCAATTAGTCAAATCACACTGTTTTGCCTACTTCTGCACTGGAGTTTGCCAGAACATATTCACTCTGTGCCCCAGTCAAGGATACTGTCTGGTACATTGCTGATAGATGTGGTAGGGGTTAAGGTTTGGCATTCCTGCGTAGGGAAACTTTGTCATCACCATGACATATGTCTTTTAAATTCACTTCCTCGTCCCAAGACATGCATGGGGGAGTTTCCAAACAGAAAATCATAACTAGATGCTGCCTGCCTTGCTGCTGATGCACAACCAGATCCCAGCCCATTCCTCTGATATGAGGGATGATGTCTCCCCTGTGATTCAGACAGGCAAGCTCCAAACTTAACATGCTGTGCTATACATAGAACAAGCAGAGGGAGAGTAGAAACTGTTAGGCACCATGATAGCTGTGTACTAATGTATTACTCTCCTGCGGACTATTTCAATTCTAACAGTGTGTATTGTTTGGGTTATTGGGGCTCACACCTAAATTTCTACAACTCAGTTGTACAATGAAACTTCATATTAAACAAATACTGTCTTTGTCATTTGTGTATGGGAACATACCGGAAAAGATCGAATTGTGTAGGATCTGAGTGACCACCACTTCCCTGAGAAGTTCCAAAGATGTCATGCGCTCGGATGTCTAAACATTCCTTTGATGTGGGAGACCAGAGGCACTGCTAGTCTGTCTGAGCTAAATTGAATATCTGGGTGACAGAGTTATTTACAAGTGGGTCAAACTTAGTCCCCCACACCATTAGCTATCCTGCTGCCTAGAAAGCCAAGAATCACATGTAGGATAATGAGAGCCCATCCAACAAAATGTCCCTCCATAACAATAGTGAAACACCGAGGGAGGAGTAGGACAAAAACACGCCTATTCCTAAATAATTACAAAGCAACACCTAGAGGCGACCTGGCAGACATGTCTGATAGCTCCATATCATACATGTGACACACAGGTGGGCCATAGGCCTACAACAATGCCCTATGACGGACAGCAGATACCAAGACAAACACAGAGTACAAAGTTAAGGCATCCAAAGGCTTGTATCTTAGTGCAAAATTGTCACAACACAGACACACTAATTGTACCCTGTTTCATTGCAGAGGAACACGGATCTCCTGCCGATATGCCTGTCCATGAGTTCCCTGATGACATGGATGACGAGACCATCAACCTCCCACAAGAGACCATTGACATGGTCCTTGAAAGCCTCCAAACCCCACCTTCAGTCACAAGGAGGAGCACAGAAGAAGCAGCCACCACAGTAGAACCACCCGCCACCCCAATTGTAAGACCTGCCAGCTCCAACACAGCTGAGGACTCTGACGACACTGGCACCAGCTTCGAAAGAACAGTCGTTGGGGTCCAGCGGGAGCTGGCCAAGGAGGTGCGGTGGGGATGCAAACTATGGCAGCCAGCCTTGAGGGGGTGCGTTCGTGCATGTTGTCAACTGCTGATCAGGCAGCTGCAATGCAAGCCAGAACATCGCTCTTGGAGGAACTTTTAAAAACACAGAAGGAAATCTGCACAGCTGTCATCCAGTTGACACAACAACTCCAACTGCAAGCCAGTCAACGTGTGCACGAATGCAACATAGAACCCCTCAGGGCCGACCTGGCTGCCTACCATCGGGATGTGGCTGCCATTCTGAAAAACCAGCAGGCCCTCCTTGCTGCAGTACTGCCCTTCATTACTCGACAGGGATCAGCCCCCGGGATGTCTGCCTCCATGTCTTCTAACACTGAGGTGTGTGTTGCCCCTTCACAACCAACAACAACAAGGATACACCAGGCAACACACACATCAGAAGAAGAAGACATGGAACAGATAACATTCACACGCAAGAGTACCCGGAAGCCCTAGTCCCTGCACCATGGCCTACTCTGACCAAGGTCCTACGTTTTGACACATGCCAGTCTCACTACAACTACCCTCAATGACTTTTCGGCAATCCACTGTATGACTTGTCCCCATTGGCAGTGAATGTTTCTCTCCTACTATTTGGCAATTCCTGTTCCTCTGCACTGTCTGTGACATCACCCCAGCATGTCAGGAGCATCATCCAAACCCCGTCTGTAGGATCACCATGTAAGAATGCACCAGAACGGACTCAGCTAATATTGTGAATGGACATTTTGCACTACACCACCTAAAAATAAATATCACTTGCACACCTATTGTGTCTCTGTGTTATTTCACACTTCAACTGTGCAGTACATAACTCCAAAGTGGCTGTGTGGCAACCATGTCGATTCTCTATACTACTGTCCTGATTTCATGTATACTGAAACATCTGTGCAGTGGCCAGGATTGCATCATAGCTTTACTATACTGAGGAAAATAACTGATGAAGGAACTAAGCACACACAATCATGCTGTGTTGGACAGAATGATGCACCATCTATAGCTATTCTAGACAACTAATGGTGGCTGAGAAATGTAGGCACCATGCAATACTAAAATTAGAAATTATGCTGTAAAATGAAAGGAATGATAAACAAATTACACAGCATCAATCACCCTTACGGCGTATACTTCCATGAAGGAAAGTCATGCTGAATCAGTACACACATGATGTAGGTCAGCAATGACAGCAACAAGAGTGTGAACAAATCCTCATCTACAAAGATCTCCCTGAACTTCACACTGCTGTCCGACCTATCTATTTACCTACAATAACAAGTCTGGAAGCACTCTTTGTGAAGTAGGATACATACCAACCCCAAACCTTGATGATCAATGCACACTACCAATGGTGGCTCTCCCACATGGTGGATACTTACCAAGTTAGCACACGGGTAGCTGGCATATTAAACCTCAATAGCCTGGGGATAGCGAGCATAGGACACAAATGTCATACTAAAACTTTCTGCTACACTGATGTCAAGGCCATGAAAAGGTAGCACCTAACGCATCATGTAAAGGGTTAACAATTTTTTTATTTCAAAGTAGTAATAAAAGAGGCAACTAAGGGAAAGGTAAACCTACACTAATCTAACCTGACTACTACTAACCGACAACTGTCCCTAACTAACCTAAGTTAAACTTACTCTACACATGTAACGAAACGATCTAAACATCAACCCCCCACGCCCCATTATGAGACAAGACACATGCAGTACAACACTTACTAACCTACACACATACTATACTATCCTAAACAAACATATATTTTTAAAATATTTGTAAATTTTTTTTTTTTTTTTTTTTAAAACAGGAATCCCAACATTGCCCAACACAAAAATATAAGATAGAAAGAATAAGGACCCCCCACCCTCTTACCTAACACTAACTAAGCTAATTTCCTATACTTATCCTATAACTAACCCCCCAAACCCAACTAACAGTATGAAATAGGAAAGAGGTGAGAGGGGAGGGGTAAAAGTTCAGGAGGGCAAAATGACTACTGATTTGCCCTCCGTAGTGTGCGCCGGATGGAGCGCACCTTCTTCTTGACCTCATTCATGTCCTCCGTCAGGTTGTCACCCTTTCGAATCAACCTGTCCAATTTTCGGGACAATGCCTGGAAGGCCGCAGGGTCGATAGGAGGGTCAGTGCTGGTTTGCGTGCCGGTGGATGTTGTTGCTGGAGTTGTGTGGCCACGGGACAGCCCTGCTCCCACCACACGGCTGGGTCCAGGTCTGGAGGAAGATGCTTGGTCCGTTGCTGGGTCCACTTGGGCAGACCTGGTGGATGTAGTGGCGGTGGTTGTTGGTGGCACCGTTGGGGGAGCCTGTGGTGTGGCATACCACGCCCCGGAGGCCCGATCCGAATGATATCTGCGGGCCATCCTCCGATACCCACACTGCACCTGCAGGATGTGCCTGTACCTCATCGCACGGCGCTCGAAATGGTCGCGATCTGCGGCACTCAGGTTTGCAGCTGTGAAGAGAAAAGGGAAATATTGAGCATTGAATTTACAGTGGGTTGAATACCACAATGGGTCATTTGTCCATTACTAGAAATGTATTGGTTGCAGCAATTGTTCCAACATAGTTCACGGAAAGGCTCAGAGGAAGTACATGTGAATCATGCATACATAAGGGCATATCACACATAGCATATCCATGTCTCTACATGATGGATGACATCACCCTAAACTACTCATCCAAATCATACCTAAGGCATTAGACATTATGGCACCAGCTCTTCCGCATACTGACTTCACTACATATGTAATTCTATGTGATAACAATCACACTCCTCACTCAATGGTATTTGGAATTAGTTGTGTGCTAAGATTGAACCCCTGGCCCAGAATCATATGTCCACACTAGGGGCCAGATGTAGGAATTTTGAAAAATCAACTAGCAATTTGCAAAGCAGAACGGTGTCTCTGACACCGTCTGCGAGTCGCTATGGGGTCCCTAAAACCCACCTCATGAACATCAATGATGTGGGTTCCAAGTTGCCCCACCTTAGCAACTATGGGCACTCACGGGGATGGAGGCCTGCTGGGAACAGCAGAACTCCATAGACGTGACTGCTTTTAAATAAAGCAAGTTATTTTTCCCCAAGTGTGGGCCGTTTACCTGAAAGGAAAATGAGCTGCAATTAGTTAAAAATCACAACAATTCAACTTGGAAATTTTCACGGTAATTATTGGTCCCTTAGACCACTGGCTGTTTTGCGCAGGATTATTTTGGTCCACTCACAAAGGTGAAGTTTTACAATGAGGACCCCTTCCAGTCAGCAAGTTGGTTACCATCCACTTCAAGTGGATGATAACAGCTACTCACTTTGCAACCACGTACTCGGTTGCAAATGGGATTGCCTACCACTGTGAGTTGCAAGTAGGTCTGGTAAACCCCTTTATTATTTGCATTTTGAAAAGCATTTTGCTAATATGTACATGACCACCAAATACATTTTGGAATAGGAAACAGACGTTTGCAACTCACAAACAGAAATTTATGCCATTTGCAACGTGTAGACATTTTGCTACATCTGGCCCTAGGTACTAACTCAAGTCACAAAAGGTGTTAAGTACGTGTAACATACTGGTTGCTACAGTCCTAGGTACCCTGTTTCACAGTAACATCCCAGTCTTTGTGGGTGGTGTGGGAAGAACAACCAACAATCCCATGTTCAATGCACACCCAGGAGTGTACAGAAAGTTCAACAAGTATGTGCCTTCACACACAACACCTATGAAGGGCTAGCAACACGTTGTAGTCAGCCCAACCTTGTCACATCCCAGGTCCACACATGTCAAAATGATATGACTTAGCCCAACATAACATACTATTAGTGAGGCATGTTTTACAACACACACAGAGGAGGTAGAACACCCATTCTCATGATTCGACAGAACACCTAGGCCATTGCACTCAAGTCACACACACTTCGAGTTCACCTTGTGGAAGTACATGCCCCCGGAAGATCCGACCTACAGTGTACACAGTCCATCCTCAACTAGGAAGAAGCACTTGTCATCAAAGCCATGTGCCTAAGCTATCTGGGAGACTGTCAGTCTGATATGCAGACTCAGTTAATGGCAAGTCCCTGACCAAGTCTAACATTGACCAGTGTATTCCAAATGAGTCATACCATTCCCAATTGCCGCCCTAATTGAATGACCTACAGACCCTCAATCTGAGAGATGACTAGGTATTGCTTTACAGAAACATTATTCCTATTTGATATCACACTAAAACAACCAAGCCAATGAACGGCCAGCACATCAAATCATTAATTCTCTTGAACACACAGTAATCCATCATGCTTCATTACCAAACAATGAAAATAGCACTCAGGCGACACTCACTGTAGGTATCGGGGTCGTCAAAATGGGCCACCTCTCCCACGGTGTACGGGGCTGGTCCACCTGTAAAGCATGAAAGGAAGAATATACTCAGACTGGGTGAACGGACAAATAATTTCTGTTACAATGACACTGTGTGAATATGACATGGTAATGATACACTTTCACACATGCTCATCCTGCATGGATGACTTTGTATTCAACATTATCATTGGATAAGTCTCCTGCTCCAGTGACACACCCTACTACACTCATGCAGTGGCCAGGACAGTCATGTGTCGTCCAAGTTAATCCTCCATTAGTATGCCCCAACAATAATGTTATCCATACATCTCAGCATGTGCATCCCAGAGAGACATTCCAAAACTGGTTCCATGAGGACTGCATGACCACTCACAATCAAACAGGCTATGTGGACAGGTTCAACACACAGCAACCAGACACACATGTGACATATGTGTGGACAACATGACTAACTTCATGTGACGTGAAGGCAACACACATGTATAGCATCATCATGTGTTTCCAATTTTCTGTCTAGCTATGGCGTCTACATATGTAGGTATGTTGTTTCTACATGACGTACTCACTGGCCATTATGACCAGTAGAGTACAAATAGAGCAGTTCACATGTTGCTTTTCTGACACAAATGCAACACTACATTACATGCAGCTACAGGCATCTGGTATGTGTTGCAAAAATGAGCCATCGGACTGGTAGCATAGGTCTTCATACACATTCTGCAACAAATACACATTAGGACACATATGTATACCTTTGTATCGCAGCATTTGCATCATTTTGTGACGCAGAGAGGGGGCTACTTAGCAAAATACAAATAGATGTTGGATTTTACTGCTGTTATTGCGTGTACATGTGTTGCAAAAATGGGGATTTATGTGTATGACCATGGGCCTAGGTTTCCCTAGCATTACACACAGTCAGCTACTTATTTTGCAGATTGGCTAACAATCATCACATGTTCACACACAGATTTCTATTATTCCCATGTAATTGATTTGTACTCACCAACATGGCCACCAATCCGGAGTCCCAGGTGGTCCAGCAGGTCCTGTTCCCTGGTGATCAGATCTGCCCAGCGGTGCTTGAGTTGATGGACATTTCGCAGACTCCCGTAGACCCGGACCAGGTGATGGCGCACCTTCTCCCACCGGATTTTCCTCGCCTCCGTGTGATACCCCTGTATCACACGGCCCCCAGCCTCCAGCATCAGTGGGAGGAAATGGCTTACTAGCCATATGAACCCCCCCAATTCGTCTTCACCCATCCTGGACAGGCGAGGCCTACCTGACATATTGAGAGGCCTAAAAATGGACAAATGAAATATGAAAGTAAAAGTGGGAAATGGGGAAAGGTAGAGGTGTGAAAGAAAAAGAAGAAGGAGAAAAATAGCCCAACTAACCCCCCAAACTATGCTACCCACAACAGACTCCCACAGACAATACAAACTATCACAGGTATAGACAAAACAAGACTAAACAGACTGAGACAATGTTATACAACAATAATAGATTGACACTAAGACAAAATACGAGGCACACAGGACACTAAAGCAGTAAAACACAGGACAACACCTTTCACACAACCACACAGTCTAGATAAATCTGAGACTGCAAAGTGAAAGTGAAAGTTAACTCCCAGTACAGATTTGGTAAACAGGATATCCTATTACATCACTTCCTGCATAAAATGGCCGCCGTTTTTATTTTCCCGTTATGCGTCATATTTTCACGCATACACAGTTGTGCGTCATTTTTTTTGGACGCATTACAGTGCACATGATGCGGAGTGAAAAAATATGATATGAATATTAATAATTTTTTATGTACATGAGATGACCAACATATTGTCCATGTAGCGTCAATTTTACCACGCATACATCATGGGCGTCAATTTTTTTACACGTACAGTAGTGCACATGATGCAGAGTGAAAAAATATGATATGAATATTAATAATTTTTTATGTACATGAGATGACCAACATATTGTCCATGTAGCATCAATTTTACCACGCATACATCCTGGGCGTCAATTTTTTTACACGTACAGTAGTGCACATGATGCAGGGTGAAAAAATATGATATGAATATTAATAATTTTTTATGTACATGAGATGACCAACATATTGTCCATGTAGCGTCAATTTTACCACGCATACATCATGGGCGTCAATTTTTTTACACGTACAGTAGTGCACATGATGCAGAGTCAAAAATATTGTGGATGTAAAATATACTTTGAAGGCGAAATATTAAGACACTTTTGGATACATTTGTATTTGACTCTGCATTGTGTGCACTCATGTACGTGAACAAATTATGACGCCCATGCTGTATGCGTAGAATATGGAGCAAATTTATCCTTATGTCTTCATGTTTTTACCTTTGGAAAGGTGATTTGTCATGGTCAAACGGTGCGATGTAATACACATTTGTGTTTGGATATGACACATGTCTGTTGTTTTATGTATAGAAGGCATTCACACTGTAATGTTTGGGATACGTTGACTAATGTATTGACCATATTTGACGACATATTTGGTGTAATTGCTGATGGCTATTTTGAAATGATGGATGGGATACCATTATGTATTCCGTCTCCAAAATGTGTCCACATTTATGATGGTGATGCTTTTATCTGTAGTCCTAACAGGGAGTGGAAGAGTCACTTACAGTTTTTATGGGGCTAACCATGTCCCATTATGATTTTGTGTTTCAGATTTGTGTTGGACTTATGACATGGAGGCCACACATGTGCCTTATGCATGTGTTTAGTTCACAAGTACATGATTCTTGTATGTTTTGGGGGCGGTAGAGGTGGACTTAGGCCCCCAGCACCCTAGGATTTGACCATCCAGAATAGCTACTGTATCCATGGAGTATATTTATTATATCATGGCAAACCTGCAGCAGCAGGCTAATGTAAGGCCATATGGTATGAATGACTGTTGCCCATTCATTCATCTCATTAGCCCATTTGACGTTTGCAGTAATGATGAATTGGAGCTAACTTGCATACCATTTTCCTATGACTATGTTTGCAAGACTCTCAGCGTTCCCGATGTGATAATGAGAATAATTTTTTGGTTGTCTGTGTCCCTTTCTGCATAAACTGGTTTAGTGTCATGTTACAATCTTCCTGCTAGGTTCAAACTGGGACACAACTGTGATGGTCTACTTTCAAATATTAGGTTGATTGTATGACATATGTGTACATGTGTGTGGGAATGTGGATCCACTATCACCTGTCTGGGTGTATGTTGTCACTGTAACTTCAAGGTCTCCGGCTGAGTTAGTGGCAGCTGATGTTGTACCAATTGTGTATTGCTCATATCACACACTTGAGAGAAGCCATTGATGACATGGTCACGTACACATGGATGGCCCCACCCTGTCTCTGAACATGTGTGATGTGACTTTCAAATGATCTCCAATTTTGGGCTGGATGAGAGACTGTTTCAGTTGTTTGGATCCGGCATCTGTAATTGTCACATTTGTACTCTTGTTGGGCTCTGTGTATGGTAATGTATCATGTCACATCCTACCCTCTGTGCATACATTTGTGATGTTTATTTTTGGTGTGATGAATGTTATAGCATTCTTGCTCAATGAGACGACATTCATCTTCAGCAATTTCAAACTAAAGGTGGTCTGAAATGAATAGGCCAAAGCATGATGTGGTGTTTGTTATCTGTGTTTATTTACAAGTGTGGAATACAAGTGATTATAATAACTTAAGTAAAAAAATTGTTGACAATCTGTTGGCGCCTACGCACTCCTGCTGCCGTGTTAGGTTGTTCCCCCTCCTGTTGCAGGCCAGCATCCTCCTCATCGTCATCCTCAGGCATGTCTGGGTCCGGTTCAAGGAGGGGAATGTTCCTTTTCACACAAATATTGTGTAATATGGCACAAGTGAGTATGATCTTACAGACCATCTCTGGGGAATATAGTAGGCTACCGCCAGTGATGTCAAGGCAGCGGAACCTTGACTTTAGGATCCCAAAGGTCCGCTCCACAATGCTGCGTGTCCTCTTGTGGGCGTCATTGTATGCCCGCTCAGCAGCAGTATTTGGGTTCCCATATGGTGTCATTATCCAAGGCTGGATGCCATACCCCTGATCAGCTGAAAGAGAAACACAGAATTAGATGTAGGAGGCACTGTTGTACGTATCTTTGATGGCAGTAGTTGTGTTGTGTTGTCTGTGACTATTTTGTGTACTAATGTGACAACCTATGGTTGTTGGTGAAAACTTTGGCATTGTTTTTTTTCCTTGGCTGAGCAAGTGTTTGTTGGCTAACTGTTTGTCAGCAGGATGTATTGGTTTCTCAAGTACAGTGTGCCCTCCCTTGCATTGTGACTTGTGACACAGGTGTCCGTGTGTCCTCACTGGGGGTGTGATGATAGTTCCATGCAGAGTTGAAACATGAAAGTGTATTAGAAACGTTCATATGGACATACCCAGGCCATCCCATCCCTTAAAACTTATGCATTGTATTACTGTACAGGTTATTGTGAGCCTTCAAATTTGCAAGGTGACATTTAGGCAACCACAGTCATTAATGTCTTCACACTAAGCTGTAGAGTAAATTCCAATGTGTGAGAGGTTCAATGGTGACTTGTGAAACATGGCTAGTGATGTGAGTGTCTCCGTGTGTTCCTGTCTAGGTGTTGCTATTGTGGTGTATGGGTTGTTTATCCTAGAGGGTTTCTGTGCAGTGAGTATATAAGCAGATTTTTGTCCTTACCAACAAGTAGTCCATTGCCATACCGTCCATCCTGGAAGTTTTGGTTGATGGTGCAGTGACGGAAGATGAATGCGTCATGTACACTCCCAGGATATTTAGCCACGATGTTGCTGATCAGTCCTTGGTGATCGACTATGGCCTGCACGTTGATGGAATGTGTGTGCTTCCTGTTGCGGTAGAGGTGTTCACTCACAGCAGGTGGCACAAGGCGTACGTGTGTGCAGTCGATTGCACCAAGGACGTGCGGGAAGCCACTGATGGCGTAGAACCCCTGTTTGGTTTCCTGCTGCTTCTGCAGTGTGTTAGGGAAGCAGATGTGGTGGGGTGTCAGTCCAATGATGGCATCCAGTACTTTAGGCAGGAATGCGGAGAAAGATGGTTGTGATATTCCACCATCCAGGGCACCAGTTGTCTGAAAGGAGCCACTTGCCAGCATGTGAAGTACGGCAAGCAGCTTTGTTTCTGTTGGGATAGTGCGTGGAGTCACTAAAGTGGGGGCCAATTGCTGTTCAATATTTGTCAGCAGCTGCTGAATGGCCTGCCAGTTCAACCGGTACCTCTGGATGATGTCTCATTCCCTGAGGCCATGCAGGGTTGTTCTTGGGCGGAATATCCTCTCCTGCCTTCTGCGCTGTCTTTGGGGTCCCTGCTGTTGTTGTTGTAGCTGCTGTTGTTGCTGAAGGGCTCTGCGTCTACGTGCACGCTGAAGAAAAAGCACCTCCATGTCTCCCTGTTGCTGCTCTGTTGTTTGTTCTGTGTGTTCTGATTAAGTACAGGTGTGTTTGCACCATTTTAACGCCTGCCCTGACCCAGGCGTTAAAATTTCACGATATTCGTGCTTTGCGTGATTTTTTTGCGCCCCGTGCCGCGCGGGAGTGATTTTTGCCCGGAAGCATAAATACGACGCACCTCTGTGTGCGTCGGTTTTTGGACGGGAACGCCTACCCTGCATGTCATTAACGCAGGGCGGGGTGCCGCTTCCAAAAACTGGCGCACATAGCGCCATTTTCCTTGTGCGCCGGATCGGGCGTCAGGGTTTAAATATGGGGCAACGTTTGCGCTGAAAGTGCGTCAAAAATTTTTACGCACATTCGGCGCAAACGGAGTATAAATATGCCCCCCAGTGTTCTCCTGTTTTATTTTTCCAGCCCCTTTTATTTCAAGGATGCAGAAAAGTTGTTTTCTCCACTGGGTATAGTTAGAAAAGAGAACCCTGCCAGGGTTGGGTCCTTGGAACCTTATACAATTGCATTGTTGATTTTCAGTGTATTCAAATTATTGTAAAGGATATTGGATCCTGCCAGGCTCAAGCCATGTCCGCTCCTAGTAGTCATGCTCAGAATTGTTTCTGCTGGGATTAGTGTATTGAAAATTGACTGATTTATCTTTTCTAAGTGTCAAAGCTCAAGAGAGGGTAGTGGTGTCTCTTGTTCATGCTCAGTGAGTAATGGGTGCTCTGAGTGTGCACAGACTTTCAATTTTGGCCTGCAAGGCCCTTGCTCTTGTATGTAGATACCAAAGGTTCATAAGTAAGTGTTCTGAGAATGTAAGCTTTGTAGTACAAAATACTTTGGAATCTTGCTGGTGATAACTCTTTGGTCCTGACTGCTGATATTTTGACTATGGGTAAGCATTTTGGAAGTGCCATCATGTTGATACAGATTCCATATCCACTTGCAGGTCATCCTCACCTGCAAGGAAAAGAGCAGGGAATCAGAGAATGAAAGAGTTAAAATATTGTTGCTAGAAATCACTATGTATTTGAAAAAAGGCTCATCAAATTCACTACGGAGCAGAGGTTCTATCCTTTTCAGAAGGTTTACACTTTTCTGGTGTTTCTGATACTGTTAGTGTAACTTGAAGTGATTTCAGGACCTAAACGGCAAAGTGTTGGTAAAGGCATAGTGCCTCCTGTTTTAAATGATGTGCATGTAAATACATGGAGTTCCCAACATCCGATTTTTCGTGTATGTCATCTGATATCGTATTAAGACATTTCTAGAAGTGAGCACACATCAAAATTCCTACTTAGCCTTATGGAATGTATTTTATTTTAAGGGAATGGAAAAACCCAGAAAAAATGTTGGTAACAACATTTATGTCTAAGCTATACCCTCTAGAAAATATTTAGGAAAAAATCCAGACTCTGTATGGATGATTCTTTTGTTGGGTTCTTGGTTGGAGGGATTTCAATGGCTGATGATGTTGTGACAAAAGATGCTGCAGGTAAAAAAAGAGGATTCTTCTTTAAAAAATGGCTTATCCTGGATTGCATTTATCTATTAGAGTGGTCGTTTATGGTGCATACATAGCAGTCTGTAATTACGGATTTGAAAGACTTGTTGAAAGCCACAGAAGGTTATACATGGTGTTCAGCTCCACTGAAAGGCACAGAAGACAAATTGAGTACTTGTCACATATGTCTTTTGATGGAGTATGAACAGCATACATATCAGAAGGAGCAATTATCACAGCCAGGTGAAATCTAGACTAGCACTGGCATTTAGAGGCGTCCCAAAATTCAGGACCTCTCCACATACCTTTTCAGGGGTCAAAATCATTGGTCCTGAATTCAAAGGCATACTGAATTGTTTGATAAAACATTCTTCTTCTTTTAGAAAACAGCAGCAACAGACGCAGTGTGGGTCTTCAGGAACTTTTTGGAAGTCCTTTAGGTAACCATCAAGAAAACAATAGCAGTCCTCTTGGTATAGCACGCATAACAAGACTTATGATGGAAAGACAAAACAAAAGCAAAATACAATGTCACCAAACAGTCATGCTCCTGACTTTGCTGATAATGTCTAGCTATGTCTGCTAGGGCTATCATTTCCAGGACAATGGGATTAAATCCACTTCACAGGAGTAGGTTTGTCAGGTGATTCAGAAGGGCTGCCTGATAGAATATGTGGCTACGCCACCTTATTCAGCAGTGAGGTCACCACCTCGGACAAGAATATGGAAAAGAGCTGCTTTCAAGAAAGCAATCTAAGAGCTAATGATCAAGAATGTAATGTATGTTCTGCCAGAAGTGAAATGAAGAGGGGTCTGTTGAATAATATTCTAGACCTAAACAAAAGGATTTCCAATAGTGATAGACTTGAAACTGTTAAAGGTATGAGTGAAGTTGATACCGTTCAAGATGGAAACTCCATGAAGATCGTTCCTCTCATTTTAGAGTGGAGTCCAGATTGCCTTGGACTTGATACATGATACTTCCAACAACAGATCCTCATCACAAGTATCTGAGTTTCTGTGTCAGAAGTCAACAGTTTCAGTTTTGAGTTCTTTTTTTGGGCTATTCACAAAAGTGGCTGCTGTGTTGGTGGCTCTCCTTCACCTTTAGCGCTGACATCTGTTTCCGTATCTTGACTGCTGGATTCTGAATGTGCCTTCCAGGATGAAGGCATTTGAGGCAATGGAAGAAATTCAGAGATGCCTGGAACTATATGTTTTTTCATCAGTTGGAAGAACTGTCAGCATTTTCCAAAACGGGAGTTGATTTTCATAAGTGGAAAGTTTAACATGAAATAAAACAGAATGAATCTTCCAAATTACCAGGCAATGGTGAATCAAGATCTGACAATTTTATTTTTGCAAAAAACACTTTGATTCATCCAGGCGGTGATTAAGAAGTCTCCAGTGTCTGATGTCTTCATGCACTTACATAGTTCAATTTGCCCTCATTCACTTGTATACACAATCTATCTGCCTGGAATTGTCCCTATAACAGGAAACCTATCCATATTCTACTATTGCTAACACGTTTTCAAAGTAAAATGGCTTTCCAAGGAAATCACAACATCTTCTCAGATTTCCACACCTTAGAGCTCACACCATTCACTCCTAATCTTTCTGTAGACTCTTTTGTCACAAAGGTCAATTGGCATTTGGGATACCATCCAAGATTGGATCTCCTCCTATCACCTACCTCTTTGGCAGATCAATCATCTCACTCTTCCAAGCATCCCTTCAGTTTTTATTTGCACCAATTTAGGGAAACCTCAAGGATCTACCATTTCTCAAATAATATTCAAAGCCTACCTGACCACTAACTGACCTTTTCAAGTCCTTCAGCTTCTTATGCAACAAATACGCTAACCCCAGCCAAATCATTCTTAAGTTTAAAAACCTGACACTTCTGAGCAAGGCATTGCATTAGAGTTGTCAAACAATAGTTGTTGTTGATCCCTTTGCAACTCAGCTCACACAAAACTGCGGATCCTCCTCTGCAGCGAATTAATCTAGTCTAGGGATCCTAGCCCTTTTCCAATAACGTTTACTCAAGTAAGAAACCCAGGATTGATCACTGACTCCAGCCTATGACTTGTCCCTCAAAAAAACAGAAATATATTATTCATCATGCAAACCCTCCAATCCATCTTCTCACTCCTGAGTTTCTAAAAATAGCTCCAGGCTACCATAGCCTTTATCCTTTCAAGCATGGACTAGACAAACAGACTTTTGGGGAGCATCATTCAACCTACTTCATAGTATATAAAATGTAGTAGTTATACAATTACTACATTTGTTTGTTGTAGTCTGAGAAGAGCATCTGGCCATCACCAATCCATTATAATTTGTCTCTAGAGTAGTTCTTCTTGTTACGGTTGTGTCCCCACTCACATTTCCCTTTTGGCTTTGTACAAATTGGGCCACAAAACAGTCTTAAAAGTACTCCTGGAAAGCTACGAGGGGCACAGCTTTCCAGGCATACTCCTGGGAAGGCCAAGTGGGCTCCTATTCCTGCTCCACACAGAGGAAATAGGATCCCCTGTGAAAAAGCATATTTTTTTCTCCAAGTGGAAATTATTTTTCAATGTGCATAAAGCCATTCCAATAAACCCCAAGCAAATCTGAGGGTGACCCAGTCTCCATCCCACCTTGGAAAGGTAGTTACGTCATTCTTGGCTGGAGTCATTTTATGACTCTTTCCAGGGTGGAAAGGGGATGGATCAGAGGTTGAGAATGGCCTCAAGTATACACCTTTGAATGCCCATTTTTCACCTGCACTCACAGTGGAGCTCTCTGTCCCATAAATGGATTTAAGCCTTCTAGGTTGGTCAAAATCACTTAAATGCTATAAAGGCATTCTATCCAGTATGAAAGTAGAGGTGCATGTGTGTCTATGCGGACCCCCCTTTCTCCTCACCGGGTGTCAACCTTCAGAAATATAAACAGGAGTGGGGCTCAGTGAGGACCCTTTGGCACACCTCAGGCGCTCAATACTCTGTTGGATTTGAAAGGCGGAAAGTAGACAATCTGCCTTCTTTGCACAAAATAATCTGCATACCAAGCTAGGGCAAATGAGCAGATACCAATTTCATGGAGCCTTTTGGCCAAAACCATGTCAAAGGCCGCAGAAAGATTTAAAAGGATGAGGGAGACAGAACAGCCCTCATCCAGATTGACCCTGGTCACACTGGAGACAACCAACAGGGTTATCTATGTGCTATGCTCTGCCCTGACCCCGGATTGTGAAGGTCCGAGAATGTTATTGACATCTAGGTAATGAAACAACTGTTTATTAACATTTTTTCCCAATAATACGGTAGGGCATTGCAAATGTGAGAACTAACGATAATTTACTATTTTGGAAATATCAGCAGAAAGCTACTTGAGTATAGGCAATACATTGACATATTTCTAGGTCCTGGAAACGCAAGCAATATTAACCAGAGGTTAAGCATATCTGTCAAAGAGGGCGGAAACAAAGTGGGGAACAAAGGACCCACATGGGCTTGGTAAGTGGCAAAATTAGACTAATTATCTCCTGTGTTGAACTTTCAGTGATAAATAATCCAGATGGTTCAGGTTTATCGATTTTGTTTGGTTAAACTAAACCATTGCAACATCAAACCATATTATAAAAACAATATATCTAAAAGCAGTCCCCTACATTAAGATTACAAAATAAGCAATAATGTTTTGTTTTATTCAAATAAAGCAGTCAATAAAGTGCTAATTCCAGTATCAGCTGCCTGCTGTAGTTTTTCTACCGTCATTTATGCAGGGAGGGCAGGGCTGTGTGAGGCCACTCATCCTATGTGAAAGAAAAGCCAGGCCACCCGTAAAGACATGAATTCGATTCAAGAGCACGGCACGTAAAGTCAATAAAATTGATATATAAAAAATTGAGCGGTAATGGGAGGTACTGCAAGCGTCGGCAAGACCCACATGCCCTTGCTCAACCCCAGTAGATAAAAGCACAAGAGAAAACATTATGCCATGTAAAAGAGGGGAACGAGATAAAGTGCATTCAACAAGTTGATCTTAAAATCCTTAACTGGCCTCAGTACAACATCAGTCCATGTAAGGGTCTACATGTTGCCCGGGGTGAGGGCACCATCAGTTCATGGCCTTGTTATGCAGCTTGGACTGAGCAAGGACCTTTTTGCCCCGATCACTGCAGGGCATCTTGTCTATCCATGGGATGTGTTCTGTCAGTTAGTTTCCTTGTGACTATGTTCTGATGAGATATCTCTAGGTCCAGCAATGTGCCACTTTAAAACTGACACCTACACACACACACACACTCCTTTTTCCAGTCATTCTCTATGATCCTGGCTTCTCAATCTCTATCCCCTACTGCTTTACCCCTAAGCAATGTCTTTGATATATCTTACCTTATTGTGTTCAATTCATAACTAACTAATTTTAACTGATGTATGCATCTGCTAATAACTGTAACTTTTTTGAGGATTTTTTACTCCTCTGTGAGCTCTGTCCAGCTATTCTTTCCTGCATTTCCCAACCTAGCATAATGCAGAAAATGTGTATTTCCAAAAACTGAATGCCACTTGTGATTCTTCATATATGAGGATGGTACAATTTATGAACAAGTTATCTATGTAGTGCACTCCACCCACCCACCATGTGGTGAAATCCATGTTCCCCAGTACTTTATTGAATGCTTGCACATCTCATTATGATGTCACTAGCATGCATGGGCATGATGTCTAAATTAGTTTACAGTATTGTGCCCTATGATCTTTCCAGCTTAATAATATATGTGTGACATTTGTCCCATCCGTTACTACTTAATACTAATTTTGGGATACTCAAGACTCTGTGCATGCCCTATAGTACTTGTTTGTATTATTCATCATCTTCTATGAATCATGGTGCATAAAAACTCCTTTGTGCAGTCAGATAATGCTCTTCCATGTTGCCTACTGTAATCTCCCTTCAACTTTATGTGTTTTTGGCGCATTCAGGCTGACTCTACAGACATTGGAGTAGGACAGTCAACTTTGCTAGAGCAATTGTACTTGCTAGAGACATTGGAAGTTTCAACTAGAAACCTATCAAGTCCAATGTGCGCCACACTTTTGCCATGTTCAAAGTTTGCTATGTCCTCAGGTCTTTTGTTACCTGCATTCCTAAATATTGAATTGGCTTGCCATGTCATCTCATTGGACAACCCTGTAGTCCAATCTCCATAACTCATCGAGTGAATATGAGACATCATTGACCTTTTCCAATTAAACTTCACACCTTAAATCCGGCCAAACATCTCAGTACATTCCATCATTATCTTTTAGAATGTTACCTGTTTGGTCAAATATACCTACATATCGTCTTTGTACAATGCTAGCAAGTGGCCCATCTGTTTTATCTTAATTTTCATATTCTGCATTTTTTGACATAGTATGACTGCCAGTGGTTCTATAGCTATTACAAATAGCAGGGGGGGATTATTGGCACCCCAGTGTTGTACCTCTCCCTAGTTTTCATCAGGCTCAGATTATAGAGTTTGTTTTAACTCATGCCCTAGGGGCTCCTGAACCTGTACTCCACAATTCTAGCTCAAGAACTCTGCATAAGCATGACCAGTCAACTGAGTAAACTTCTGAGTAAACTGCTATTTTATGTCTAATGATGCTAATTTATTATTATGCTTAACATGTATCTTCCCCTCTCCACAACACGTGCCATCCTAGGAAAAGTTTGTCCTGTGTTTTGTGCGGGATAAAACCACTCTGGTGCTGCTGCATTTTAACTGCAATCAATTCCTTGAATCTGTTAGCCAGCAACTTACCAAGTATTTTAGTGTCTGTGTTTAACATGGACATTGTTAATAAGCCTTAAATGCAGTAGATTTAACTCTGTATAGCAAATATCACAACTGTTGTCTCCAGTATTACTTCTAGCAATTTGTCTTTTAATATGTCTATATATTCTTTATAAATTTCCACAGGTAACCCACCTCCCTCCTGGCCTTACCATTATTTAAGTCATCTATGGTTTTCAATATCTAATTTTTCATCACTGGTTCTTCCACTGGCTGTTTCTGGTCATTTGTAAGTCTCTTTACTGGAACAGTACCTAACAGCTCATTCAATTCGTACTCCAAGATATGTGGCATTGCCTAATACAGCTCCATTTAGTATTCATAAATAATCTTGTTTATCCCATCTTGTTTAAAAGCATTTCTACCTTACACATCCTGTAGTGCTCTTTTATGTGTTAGTGAGTCAAGTTTTTTCAGTAACCAGGTGAGAAATTTTACCAGGCTTCTCACGTTCTCTATGGAGCCATTGCTTGAATAACGTTAGCTGGTATTTTTTTTAAGTGTTGCCTTTAATTCTAGTATATCTTTTGTAGCCACCCCTAATTGTTTATTACTGAACTCTTTTTCTCTACTTCTAGCGGTAGGCTACCCGTACTGTTTTACCTACTGTTTTACCTACTGGAAAACCTCTTACCACCACATTCATTGCATTTCACTCAACACTGCTGGTCGTGCACGATCTCTTCTTAATTTCAATACCTTGTTCCCTCCGCTCTAAGGTCCTCTCGTAAGGGAGTGTCCAATAAATTACAAGGAGGAAGTCTCCATGTTGGCAGCACTTTTGGTCTTTACTTGATTATATTGCATATTGTCATGCATGGGGAATGGTCCAATAATAATCTGCCCAAATATTTAATACTCAGAAAGCTCCCACATGACCAGACAATACATAGCAAGTATCTAACCGTGAATAACTATTGTACACTATAGAATAGCGTGAGTATACCCTTTCTTCATCATATTGCATCCTCCATATGTCGCATACCTAGATTACATCAAATTTGTCATAATTTTCTACTGTCAACTGTTGTGTACATATCTGCTGTTGGCGTCCTGTCAATGCATCATTTATTGCGTAAATAAAATCTACAGCCCATATCATCATATTTCCCACATGCAATCTATATAGGTCGACCAAGTCTGGAAAGCATTTGCGTCTTCCTCATTAGGCAGTACATGAAGCCCAAATAAATTACTTATTGTCAGTACGTATCTGCATTTAGGGTTCAGGTGTGTGGACATCACCAACAAAGGGGGTATCCAGACCTATGTATCCATATTGTCACAAATCTTGAATCTAATGTGTTGCAATGCGTGATTAAATTTGCCTTTCCAGTTCTCTTTAATCATTAGGCTTGCATCAGTTGGAAAGTGCATTTCCTGGGGGAACCAGATGTGTTTTCTGTCTTTTAATTCATGTTCCTACCTTCTTTTATGAATGTTATTCAGAACTCTTACCTTCCATGTCATAAACTTAATTCAATGTATCTTGGTATAAACTTCGGATGACCTTCCTGTTTGTTACTGGCCACAGTGTACTCCAAACACTTCAATCCATACTTTCCATGTATACGTAGATAGAGACATACGCACACACACATGCATACATATACAAAATATGTGCAAGCCCAAACGTTTCCTTAGGCTCCCAATGCTGGTGCTGCTGAGTTGATTAATTTTCTAAGGCAGCCTGGTTTTTACACCACCTCAAGCTTCTTTCTTCATCACCCTAGTCTTCCTGCCTCTTTAGCTAACACTTGCAGCGCTCGTTTTCATTCTGTCTTGCTCTGGACTAGAGTTGGATAATGAAAAATAAGTCACCGTCCCCAAAAATGTGTGCTCGCCTGCACCCACCGCACAAATAAAACATTGGAGATAACAAGCAAGGAGTTAAGAGAAGTAAAAGAAAGTGTCCATTAGGGAAATTAATGGTAACACTGTCGAGAAACTGAAAAGGCGATGTGGATCTCGAAGGATGGTGGAGAAATTGCATGATCGAAGTTGTTAATGGCTAGGAGGTTTATGAGAGTGCAGTGACCTCCCACCCTCCCCCAACACCATGCACATGTGTATGCTTGTGCGATTGTCTCTCACTACAGCTATCACGGAGTTGATATGGAATAGTTGTGCCTGGTCAAATCAGGTGGATAATTAATCTAATAACATCCCCAAAGGCCATACACTATGTATTTACATAGGGTGGTCATTCATCAGTGACGTTGGAAATACATTTACGCCCTCTGCACAATCCAACTGAATGCAATATTCACAATTATTTCCAGGTGGTTTCGGTTGTGTCAACATAATCCGTGTCAAAGCTGGGCTAAGCAAACGAATGATCACACGTGAGAGCAGAATCATAAGTGTAATGCTGCGTTTTGTAAATAAGGTTAATCTGTTTTCAATCACGAAGAGCAGAGGGTTAGTAGCCATTAGAGAATACCTCCTTGCCAAATTTGGGGATTAAAGGTTTAGAGACTTTCACTGTACTTGGACGTTAACATTTATTTTCCATAGTAGCTTATTGAAAGACTCACACACTTTTGGCTTGCATCGCGCCAAATGGAAGTCGCACCAATTCGTTAAAATTAGTCATCTTATTGGTTAGATAATGGAGGTGGGAGCGGATGATGGAAAGCGCCATTTAATAGTGATTAAAAAGAAATATATCATAATCAAGGAAACGTTAGAACAGTGATGCTAAATAATTGATATTAATGAACGAGGCAAACAGAATGCAGTACATGCATTGTATGAACACATGCAAAGATCAACGTTCATATCCTGGTAACACTTGCGCATTTCATTGGATACCAATAAAATGTAGAATAGTAGCATCTGTTATCTACAGGGCTTAGACATGACAGATATGTAGTATGAAGCACTACATAAAAACAAATAATTATGAGGAATTAGATCATGCAAAAACATTACAAAAATTATCTGGAGCTGAAATGTTTGTGGTCATTAATGTGTGGTAAAACGTTAAATTGTCTAAATGTGAGACGTGCAATAATTTGGAGTCTGTTCCATGCAGTGTGTGTCAACATTTGCACATTGATTTCAGAAAAGTACATACTCGTTGTTGTGGTCGTGTTGTTTTGACCAGCCACAACATTTTGCGGAGAAAGAGGCTGATGCTAGATGTCCACACTTATTGCAGCTCCCTCGGGACAACTGCGAAGATGATGGCTTAGAGAGTCTTTTCTGTCCCTGACACCAGCAGTAGAGGGCAAGTCATGGATTTCATGGCCGGAGCTGGCGATAACTGACCACTTTTAGACGATTATTTCATATCGTTAATTGTGGTTTTCAAAAAAAATTCTGAGTTTCTATTTTATTTAAAGATATATTTATATGTTATGGGCAGTAGAAACCCGACCTTATCCCTATCAAATGGTTTTCAGTGAATTGTACAGACTTTTTGACGAAATATTACATCCACCTTCTATACAACTAATCTCAAGGCACACAATCTTCTGCTATTTGCAGTGGGAGTTAGCTGCAGGGTTAATTTTACAGATGCTTCCACTGCTAATTCATGGATCCTTCGTGGATATGTTTCCTCAAATCCTCTAAGGATAATGAATTTAAAAAAATCCCAGTTGAAGAGGGATCCTTTTTTCCCTTTGTCTAATTATGTAAATCTGTTCATTAGTTTTTGAGATACTTCAGTTACAAAGGGGTATTGGGGGAGCACTGAAAGATAAATTGACTTGAATATATGGGTCGTCAATGGAGAGGCTGTTTGTAGACCTGCGTTTGTGAAAGACCTTAGAACCTAATATTAAAAAGAAAAGCCCCAAAAAAACTCTATTGCAGATTATGGTCTGCCTAATCTAATTTTGTCACCATCGCAGGAATACTTTTTGTTGCCCCTGTGTGACCCAAAATCGGAGAGCAAAAATGTTACAGGGAGAGGTCAGAGAGCAGCATCCCTTGACCTCATGCTAGAATGTGTGGTTCAAAAGGGATTTGCCATGTCCCTACTGTAACAAAAACTGCCAGTTTCATCAAGAAGTATGCAGACTCCATGCCTGGGCCCTCTGATCAGTGGCCTTTCGAAAGTATCTGGACTCAGGGTGTAATTTGGGTCGTGGACATGCAGCAGGGTCTGTGTGTTGCTGTAGCACAACAAAATGTGCGGAAATATACAATTCTACAGCTAGTTGGGTGCATAGGCAGTTGGCTGCCAGCTCTGACTGTGCATGTCCAAAGGCCATCAACCAAGGGGTTTGGATACTGAGGGGGTTCACCACAGGATTTGAATGAACAACATGTGCTGCAAGAGTTGGCTACAGGGCCTGGCCTATCAACAGACATGTCAGCAGTTGTTGCTGGCCTCTGACAACCCACTCAATTTGGCCCTTAATAAGACAAGGACCTTTTTCAAAGTTTAATAAAAATGTCCGGTTGCTAAAAATAACACACAGTAGATCCACCATCTGACATCATATTTTGGGATTAGCTGTGTTAGCTGCCTCATCAATTATTAATAAGGAAGCTTTGCTGTAAAACCTGTAAGTAAATGTGGCAGCACGAACACTTGTCCCACAAAAAGCATAGGGCTAGAGATTAATTAGCCTCCTATCCCCCTTCTGACGGGCCTGACCATGACTTAGCACTATACCCAAACACCCGGGCACCTGAGCCTCGCTGTGCGGCCCTTTGTCCACGCAGAGCAGGCCTGTCATGGCTGCAGCTCATGTCTTGCATCCCAGGTAGGTGCAGTGCATAGGAAAAATACTTCTAGAAATTACTTTTAGATTATGTGTTCCAAAAAGAACTGCTACTTATATTTTGGTAAGCACATTGGCTTTGAGTCTATGGCCAAATCCGAAAATATTATTTTATGATTGTGGTTTCTGCAGTGGCAATACACACGATTTGAGTGCAAAGCTCTTTGTATATAGAGAAAAATAAACCAAATAGAAAGAGTCTATTTTTAGACCAGAAAAGGGGCCTTTTTAGTTTTATTTGCATTTTGGTGTTTTTAACAGAAACAGAAATGTCCTTTAAACTGACAAGTCTTGGTTTATAAAAATGATCTGGGAATAAATCAACTGCAAGGATAACAAAACAATTAGTCTTGCACTGTTGAACGTAATTAACTGTTTGCTGAGAATGGATAATGCTGCACTGTTCCTTTGCGCTATTAGCAGTTGTCTATATTTCTTTCTCCTGTTGAACATATATTTGGTGACTTAACGTCATCCATTGATGTCGTCAGTGTTGCAGCAGTACTGTCGATAACAAGGATCTCTTCATCATAGTGTCAAATATATATTCGCACGAAATTTTGAATATGGTTAACACATCCAACTAAGCCTCAGTATATGTCATTTCATTCAGTCATCGATGGGGCAGATAGGGGGAGAGGGCTCCAAAATGAGGTGGTGTACATTTTAGGTTCCCTTGGAATTTATCTTCTCTCACAACAGCAACATTGGTTGAATCACCAAAGCTTGGATGCTTCTAGAATCTCATAATTTGGTGTAAATCAAATCAGTAGCTTTTGAGATATCTGCGTTACAAAAAGGTGTTGGGCAGATTTTGAAGTGCTACATTTATTTAGAGATGTTTGTACACTTGAAAATGTGTTTTTGATCTGGGCATAACTTTATTACAAATTGACAAATCTGCATGAAGTTTGGCAGACCGTCAGCATGTTTTCATTCCTTGTGGTATGTCATGTTTCATGTGGTGCTGTGAGGTGGGGGTGAATGTAAGGGCAACATAAAGGGGGTGTTAATCTGCAATAGCTGTGGCATTATTTGATGAACTTTCAGGAGATTCGGAGGACAGTTACTATGAGTGCCAGCAATCAAGGTTTTGTGCAGGTTGTTCGAGGTAGCTAAAGTAAAGGGGTGGATTCATTAAAGCTTTGATTTGCAATTAACAGTGGAGACATTCGACAGATCTGCAATAAGTTGGTCACACAATTGGGCCAGTAGTCTGGACTGCTGTTTGCAAAGTATTTGTTCAATCAATCCAGGGTGGAAAAGTTGTTGATTGGTCAAAAAAGGAGCGTTTTCCATTTTAAGCTCTGTAACAATGTATCTTCTTGTCTATGAAAACGAACAACTGAACAAATGACACCATGTGGCATGAAACGAGAACTTTAACAATATTAGACCTTTATGTGATTCATGGTAAGTCTGTTCAGAAGATTTTCTAGAACTTGGGAAATCATTTTCAGTAGGCTTGAAGGTTTAAAATTACTGACGCATTGTCGGCTGACCCTCAGCCTCTTAGCAATTCTCCCTATCTTTCATCTTACTGTTCACCCTGAACACTTTTTACAAACTTCATTTTTAAGTCTGGCTCGAGACAGCTCTATTAGAGGTGGCTAGAGGCAGATTTACCTGTATCCATACGCTTTAAACTTGCCACTGCCTTTGCTCTGCCCAGATGATTTATTCCCTCACGCTGAACATTTGTTATTCAAAGTAGGGAAGCCCAGAAAATCCACTGCAACATGCAAAGATGGGGTCCTTTACCCCAAGAATCATTCCTTCTGTGATGTACAAGAAATACCACCCAGTCCATGTCCTGAGGGGATCCCTAAACCATCGAGGGTGAAACACAAGGATTATTGAACCAACGAGCAGTTGGCAACATCAAAAGGATCAACCCAACCCAGACATTTTCCTAACTTTGAATATTGTTCGCCGTTCCCTTGTCATACCACCTCAAAGCATTTGTAAATTTAACTGAATGATAAATCATTTCCTTATTTATGCTAATAACTTCTATGGACTTGAGTTGCGCCGAAAAACCCTTCTTAACATGTAAAGCACTATAATTATTTCTCTCTCTCGTATAATTTTTTTAATGTTTAAGAAAATGTATTTTCGGATAATACAACAATTCTGAAACAACTGTATATCCTCTTGTTCTTTGTGTTTTCCAAGAGTGTGTTATGCACTGAGGCCTACCCTCTTCAAGCTTTGTGGGCCCACACTCCTATTCAAGCTACCTAAGATTTTGTAAGCACAAACACAAAGAGGCATAGGCAAAACCAATATTTTCTTGAATTTTTATAAGTGAAAGTACGTCTTCATCAATCGAAAAATCTGTGCGTGTAGTTGCATGATTTGGTGAGTAGGTAAACGTGAGTATGAGGTAATAATTAAATGGACGAGTCAGTGCTTGGATAGTTCATTGGTGAGTAAATGCATGTATAGATGGATGGATGGATGGATGGATGAATGAATGGCCAAACAGGTGACTGTTTATGGAAGAATGGGTGAAGGCATAATAGATAAATGTGTGGGTGGATGCTTACAGGTTACACCAATTTTACAAATCGAGACCTCAGACAGCAGTGTTGATGTTATGCATATGCCTGAATTTACTAATAACACAAAGTGCATGCATTACATTAGGCTAAGCTCCCATACAAAGAAATATACACACGCCCAACACAGAGATGCACATATACACAAAACACGCATCCACATAACCAAACTCACACTCTTGCCAAGCAATAAAGAAGGGCTTTCAATTAAATAGTCAGATTTATAGGCTTTGGCAAAACTTGCTTGCGATTTGCTGCTTGCTGACACATCCAGCAGATTGCATATCTGACCTCTTTCGCTTGCCACATCGGAAAATATATGTGTCTTTCATATGTGTTAGGTAAATATCCTCTGAAAAATAGTCAGTACAAAAAGTAAAGGAAAGAGTGTTCTTTTTTTTCAGTTGTTTCCGTCTACAGAAACCACGAAAAGAATTCTTTTTGTTTGCATTTTCAGACTGATTCCTGTTGTGATATAGCGTTCTGTGCCTTGAGATATATATAAGATAAACCGTCTTTTAGACATCTGTGCACACTGCAGTCAAAACACTGTGAAAGTAAATAAGGACAAGTAAATACCCTGAGTTTGGGACCAAAGAAGTATCATGAAGCTAGGCATAACCCTCTCTGTGAAGGATTTATTTATTCAGTTATGTGTATATGTTTTTTGTAATGATCTACTCATGTTTATTTTACGGTGTATAAAAAGTAGAAATAATACTTGTAATCAGTAACAAAAATGCTATCACTTTTGAGTTGGTGGAAACGCTCACTGACTCTAAAAATATACATTTGAGAATTGCTGCGTTTAAAGACATTGGTCTTCCTTACTTGTTCTTTGTTTTGTGTTAATCATTAAGAACATTTAACCGATATCCCCTTGGTGTCACATTTATTTGATGTCATTCCCAATTCCACATCTGGACAAATCTCACTCGGATCTTCTGTTCAATAAGGCCGCACCCAGTATCACCTGCGTGATGCTGTGTCGGTAGACCCAGACATGCCCTCCAGAAGCAAAACACCCCTAACCAATGCAAGACCCAGGCCTGGTACCATCATCCTAATAACTGCTACCAAACACACCTCAACGTGAGCATCACACACCACCTCCACTGCCGCTATCGCTGATGCTGCAGGCAGACCACCTATCACCCTTTTGACAACTTCCCTGTCGACTTCAAGTGGGTATTCAAGTGGACATGTAATAAAATCGACAGCACCCACATTTGTTGTGGTCAGTAGATTGAAACCTCAGTCTACCATTTTAACTGTAAAAATCCTATTTGCTAATACGGGTGCAACTTGTACAGCCACTCCAACCAACATCACTGTTTGTAGTGATTCCTTAGTTATGGCGGCTATCAGAATGTTGTAATGTGATGATGGGGACTCTGCTACAAACAGTAACATTTCTACGGTAGAGGCAGAGATGGGCTTTAGGGCATGGTTAGCTGATGAATCACAGCCATAAACATCCTAGGGCTGTATAACTCAGGGAAAATGTGACCTTTGAGTAGATAGCATAACAAGTATTTGTTATGTAGGAGCAGAATAACCTTGATTCAAATCTCCAGGCACATCGAGCAGCTGTTGCAGTTGTTGGGGAACATCCCACCACAATCAGTGACAACACGACTACCAATATGGTTTGTCTCCAGTAAAATGAATCTAGGTCTACAATGATGCTTGCTCAGACCTGAGAATTACCCAAGGCCATTGTGGAGATGGCCAAGGCAAGAGCTAATAGGAGTTCCATATTCCAGATATAAAATATAGTCCATGCCGTCACCAAGTTGGTTGCACAAGGAAAAGTTGCAAGGTTGGTAGCACTAGGGGTAAATACAAGTTACCTACATCAGGAGGCAGTTGCATATCTACCTTATGCCTACACAAGCCGTGATACCAGTCTTTGCCCCCTCACTTCCAATTCCCCATTAACCTCCCAGCAGGCCTGGAAGGAGGACAGCCCATTCAGCCAATATTAATGGTGGAGGCAAAACATCTTCCAAGAAGTCTACTCCATAGGGCAACTGTCACTAACATAATCTATTTAGTATTTGTTTGCATCTTTGTGGTGGGAACAGTATTCTGGGTATCAGTATTTTGGACATTAGTGAACTTTATGTAACAGTGGCATAGTGGTGAGAGCCTGGTATAGATTTCAGAGGTGAGTCATAATTTGGGAGTTGTTCGGAGGCTGATTCAGGCAGCAGACTGCTGCACAATTTCATTGTTAATGGCTTTGGGCCTTATTACAAATTTTCGCAGTGGTGGTTGGACTACTGCACTCCTGGCGGTCTGACTGCCAGATTACAACCCTGGTGGTCAGACTACCAGAGGACCGCTGACACCTCCAGGATCACGGATCCAAACGGGGTGGCGACAACCGAATTGTGGTCAGTCACAGTGGTGCTGAGTTCAGCACTGCCATGCTAATCACAACTTTCCTTTCTGCCAGCCTTTTCATGGCGGGGTCCCAGCCATGACTGGCAGAAAGGCAGTGCTAGGGGCCACAGGGGAACCCCTGCCCAGCACCCTCGGAATGCGCACTGTCTGCACATTCCGAGGGTGCTGGGGCCACCTGCTGTGCAACTGCATTGTCCTTGGCTCGCTGTGAAGCCGAGGCCAAAGCCGCTGCACTGTTTCCACCGGGCTGACAGGAGGAAATATGGAGGTTTCCGCCAGTCAGCCCAAAGGAAAAATTTAAATAGGGCTGAGGGAGACCTCCAGCTCCACAGCGGTCTCCTCCTCATGGGTCTGACAGGCTGACGGGCAGCCCACCAAACATGCAATGAGTCCCTTTGTGTTGGAGTTAGTTGGGGAGCTTGTAAAGTTTTAAGTATAAGGAAGGTAAGACGTGGATGGGTTTTAGAACAGTAAAGCTATTTGAACACTTACATATATGACTGTTATTTATTGTACACTGTTTTGATTATTTATGTTATTTACTGATAAATTTGGTTCTGCAGCTAAGAGCATTGACAACAAGGGTTGTTGAACATGTGCCTATGCCTTTCCACCATAGTAACTTTTCGCGTAATGTAGGCAGATGGCTGTAGACAAAAATAATCTATAAATGTTAATTTCTGGTTGTTGAGGGTAGTCAGAACATTTTTTATGTGGATGTGCGGCAAAGTTGTAATTGTACACATTTATGTCGGGTAATTGTGAACATGCCTTCTATTGTGCAACATATTTTGTAAAGGTGGTGTGATTTTATATTTCAAACTTTGTAAAAAGCCTTCTTGTTTGCATTGTACTACAAGAGGCTTACATATGGTACATTATGGAGTGAGAGTTAGTGTGACATATTTGGGGTTGTGTTTCACAGTGGTTATCACCTGCTCCAAGCAGGAGGAATAAACAGGTACAATTTCCTGGTGGAGGTCTCTTTTTTTCTTCATTGCATAATAGCAGAGAAACATTTTAGGCATACAATTGTTTGTACACCTGCAGATTTTTACCTTGATTACCCATGTGATAAATCTGCACAAAATAAAACTAATTGAAATTCTGCATACAGCATATTGTTTGGGAAAAAACTTGTAAACCTGCTAAGCAAAATGAATGCACAAAATTTTGTGGTAATTTGTCCACCACACTTTTATTAGAGTCATTAAAGACATTTTAGCTGGCTGGAAGACTCAGAGGTAAATATTCGCTATTTACACTGGAGAGCACAGAATATAGGGAAATCCACTAGTTAAAGGATTAATGAAACATGAAGTTCCCACACCCCACTTGGCTTAAGAGGTGGTACCTTGGAAGTAAGAAAAAATTAGATAGAGCTGCAATTTACTCAACAGATCATCAACATTTTTAATGATCATTAATTTTGGTAGGAGTCACTAATGAGATTGCTGGTATAGTTTCAAATTTTTGATCAATACCACGGCTGTCTCTGTATAGCGTACGTGTTATGTATGTGTACGTTTTACAACTCAAGATACTTCAGCCCCGCTATGTAGTACCCCTTAAAATGCCAAAATTGGTAATCTCAATGGCCATGAAATTAGATGAATACTGTATTGACCCAGTGTTACATACCTCCCAGTTGAAGCCCTTTGTCACAACCACCCATTCAGTCCCTCCTCCCCCTCCAGTCATTGTAGACACCCACAAAGAATTCAAGGTTATCACATCCTTGATTCCCAAAGAAGATATAGGCAATTATTTTATCTCATAGACTGGAAAGGTTATCCCCCTGAAGAACATTTATGTGAACCATCATATCATGTACATACCCCCTGTTTAGTGAGACACTTCATGGCTGCAATCCCATCAAGCTTAGGCCTATCAGTCGGCCTTTGGGGTGAGTACTCTGCACTGCGTGCTTTACGCGCCACCAGATTTTAGTCTCTTCTTGGGAATGACCCCTAGGCATAGCCTGCCACTCCCTTCCAGTTCAGGATCATGTGCCACCAGATCTGGCCGCCTTTTGGCGATGACCGCCTAGACATGTCCCTCCACATCCTCAAGATTCATTGAGTCCATTTACTATAAAGGCCCCAGAAGTGGGTGGCGTGGCCAGCAAGATGGCCGACCGGCAGCACTAGAGGAGTGCTCCCGGCCCCAGATTCAAAATCCTCTGTGATCCTGCCACCCTGGGCTCCCGCGAACCCAGCGGATGGGTCCTGGAGCCCCCTGGAGGGGCTCCGGGGGGGCAATGGGAGAACCAGCAACCGGTGGGAAGAGCACCTGACCCCAAGATGGCAGCCGCGATCGCAGGGCGCGTTTTGAAGATCCGTGAAAATTGACTGATTGCAAAGATAGTGAGGTGCAGTTTAGGGGGAGTGACCCAGTCAGGGGGGCCTTCAAGATCTGGACTCAGTGGTTCCCTGATGCTGTACCCCCCCGAACACCCCCCTCCCTCCCCTGCATGAAGCTGGAGATACCCTCCCGTAGGCCTGGAGGCCCATCATAGTGACTTGGTCGCGCACCATGGGCAAGGACAGAGCGAACAAGGGAACGCAGCAAACACGGATGGATCAATACACAGCACAGAATGCAGGTGCGAGTCTGCAAAAAGACCCCCCTGGCCCCTCGGAGAAGGGAGCGGAGCCCACCGGGGCGCAAATCCTGGCTGCTATTGAGTCATCTAGCCGGGCAACACAAACTCAGATTGCGGCCATAGCGGTGGATGTCAACCTGCTGAGAGCCGATTTGAGGGTAGTGGTGGAATGATCGGTGGCCACTGAGCAAAAAGTGACTTGCATGCAGTCTGATGTGGACATGCTGAAGGCTTCGGTGGCCGTCCTCGAAGCTCAAACACGCAAACTGGAAGCGCGTGTCGACGATGCGGGGGGTAGGGCAAGACGCTGTAATCTCTGTGTAGTGGGCTTCCCCGAAGGAGTAGAGGAGGCAAATGTTGAGGCCTTCCTGGAGGGCTGGATCCATAAATCATTGCCTGCTGCACCATTGTTGGCTGTGTTTGTGGTGGAGTGTGCACACCGGGCCTTGGCGCCACCTGCAGGAGCCCCTCCGCGAACGATCATAGCCAAGGTCCTTAACTATAGAGACCGCAACGCAATCTTGCAAGAGGTGCGCAAACATGGAGATCCTACATTTGAGAATCCCACTATCTGTTTTTTCCCCTGACTAAACCTGGGCGGTGCAGTTCCAACGACAGTCATATGCTGGTGTTAAATGTAAGCTGAAAAACCTGGGCTATACTTATATGTTGTTGTATCCAGCCAAGTTGAAGGTTCTTCATGCGGGCCGTTCACATTTCTTTCACTCTCCTGAAGCAGTGTGGGACTGGTTGGAGTAGAATGATGGGACAGGAACGCCGGAATTCCTGTGGGGGAAGAGTGGTGGGAGACTCCGAGGGCCGGAGGAAGTGCGTAATGCGGAGCGCAGAAGTACCAGATGCCATTGTGCCAGCCGTGGAAGCAGAGTGACTGTGCGCTCGGACGGTACTCTGAGTCTTGAGCGGAGGAGACAGGAGCGCAAGGAGGCTAAACTGTTGGTACAAACTGTCACGTCGGAGGCGTCCTCGCGCTCCGGATCCCCCTGTGTCGCGAGTGGTTTGTCTCCAGAAGGGGAAGCCAAGGTCACCTCAATGATATACTGGACCTTTTGTTATGGTAGGAATCAAGTACTTTGGTTCTGGGTCAATGCTCAGGGTCTTCCCCCTGTTGGCTCGCCTCTTGCTCTCTGGCCCTTTGTTTTTCTCCTGTCTACTGCTGCCTTTTAGGTGCTGAGGATGCGGGAGTCCAGGTTGGTGGTTGGTCTGGGGCCGTGGCAGTGTGGTGAGCTTGTGAACCCCCCGTTGTTAGTTCAATCACTTGTTGGGAACAGTATAAAACAAAATAACTGTATTTATATTATAACACTCACTTTCATCTCTTCGTGTTGTCCTTGCATTAATCCTGAGGGGTCCAGGGTAAATATGTTTTGTTACTGCATCTGATTCTGTGTTTGGTGTTGGGGGTGGGGGTGGGGGTGTGTGTTGAGCGTGTGTGTGTCACTCACTTTTTTCTCCCCCCTCACTTGTGTGCTAGGCGGCTGTACTCACCGTGGTTGTCTTTGCCGGCATTGGTGTTCGTGGTGAACAGGATGTAAAATTTCATCAGAAATATTTGCAGCTCGGGATCCATGGCGCCGTGGTTCTTCCCTGTGTCTCCAATGGGGAGTCCTTTCCCTTCTGAAGACTGTTTCCGCCAGGCTTTTAATGTCATTGGTACCGCCCCGGAAAAGGTGGCAGATTGGGTTGTCATTATACGGTGGGCGGAACATTGTCTTCCACTTGACTGTAGCCGGCTACCGCCATGGTGCCTGTTGTTTCCGCCCTGGTGGTCAGTGTGGTAAAGTGGCTCTCTATCTGAGCTCTTTCCACCATGCTCATAATTTAGCGGTATTTACCACCAGCATGTTGGCGGTACTACCACCACTTTATCACTGACTACCAGGGTTGTAATGAGGGCCTATGTGTGAGAATGATGGCCAAAAGAAAATTTGTTGCCACAAAACTTGGAGGTGTTTTAGAAGATCAGAGATCTTAGAAGACTGTGGGTTACTTTTTAGGGCTTGTAGTCTGGGGCCACAGTCTAGTGTAAGGGCGCCATGCAAGCACACATAGGACACATTGGTAGAACTCTCACAAAAAGCATTTGAGGCAAAACTTTGTGGCTGGGTTTGGACACAGATGTAGAGATTCTTGTTCAATCTTGTGTGGTATGTTGCAATATGGACTAATCCATGTGCACACATGAAGCTCTTCCGGAACCCATAATTAGAGATAATCAATCCTGGCACACTTTAGGTGAATGTTTATGGGTCCTTTGTTAAAACTGAGACCAGAAAACAGTAGTGCAGCAAAACTGGAGGGGGCCCCCTACAAAGAACACGGAGCCCCGCCTCTAGGCTCACTCAGGAGCTCTCAGGCCAGGGACTGTGCTAAGGGTGAGTGTGCCTCCTGGAACTCGGGCCCCCCTGAACTGCAGGAGCTGTGGGAGCCTTTGTTGCGCCACCGCCTGAAAAATATATTTATTCATGTTAACTGATTATTACTCTGAGTAATTAAAATTGCTGTTTACCGAGAAAGTTAACAGACATAAAGCTATCAATTTCTTAAACAAAAATTTAATTTGAGAGGGGTTTTCTGTGACACTTATCTTTAACAGTGGGGTTCAACTTACATCTTTTGAGATGAATCCTTCTTTTCTGTATCTGACAGTCAATGTAGATGCAGTTTTACAACATGCAAGCCAATGATATGACAGAAAGAGCCAAATGTACCTGAAGGTAGGCAGAGGTCCCCTGTGCCTCTCCCTCTTCTAATAATACGGCGAAATACTGTTTAATTCAATCTGAATAGAGATGTGAAGTTTTTTTTAAACTATTAATACGTGAATTTGAAATCTGTAATTTTAAAACTGTACTCTGCACTGGTGTGTCTTAGGAGCGAGACGCTCGTTTTTTACTAGAAGTTTATTCCGTTTTTCGGCCGTCATTTTGGGGGGTTAGCGCTCCAGCTTTTAGTGCTGGAGGGCTATTTTAGCCACAACAGGAGCGCGGCGCGCACCTGAAGGTAGGCAGAGGTCCCCTGTGCCTCTCCCTCTTCTAATATTACGGCGAAATACTGTTTAATGCAATCTGAATAGAGATGTGAAGTTTTTTTAAAACTATTAATACGTGAATTTGAAATCTGTAATTTTAAAACTGTACTCTGCACTGGTGTGTCTTAGGAGCGAGACGCTCGTTTTTTACTAGAAGTTTATTCCGTTTTTCGGCCGCCATTTTGGGGGGTTAGCGCTCCAGCTTTTAGTGCTGGAGGGCTATTTTAGCCACAACAGGAGCGTGGCGCGCAGCGGGCGCGCCAATGGCGTGCCGAAGGCAAGCCCGTCTGCGCCCGTCCGCGCCAGAACGAGCCAAGAGCCCAGGAATTATGCCCGAGATCTAGCCGGAGGGATAGGTATTACATATTCGAGTGAAGAACTACTTCTCCTTAATAAAAACTCCTCCGCACTATGCTATAACAGTCTAGACCCAGGTAAGGTTAACTTTAGATGCCCCAGCTGTGCCTGGTTACATAAAGCATCCACAAACCATCGACAAGCGAAGAATCATGTTAGAGTTCCCATATGTTTAGTTAATTGTCGTTCACTAGGAGCTCATGCTAGGGACATTCATCTCCTAATAGAACAAATTGAACCCGTGGCCTTGTTTCTAACAGAAACATGGCTGGATGAAAGCTCTGCACCAGATATTGTTATGGCCCTCCCTTCAGGCTATAAGATTAGTAGAGTGGACAGACCTAGCAGAGGGGGAGGCATTGCAGTCATTCTCAGAGACATATGTAAGATCGATTTTGCCCCTACCCTAATCAAAGGCTGCGAAAGCATGTAGTTTGCGATCAATGTAAACCCACACTATACACTTTCTGGTGTATTGATCTACCGTCCACCTGGCCCCATGGGAGATTTTATAATGTCACTAGCAGAACACATTTCGCAAATAACACACACTAAATCTAATTTTTTAGTGCTGGGTGACTTCAACCTCCATATAGAAAATACAGATATTGCATCTTCTAAGATGTTGATAGCAGAGATGAATGCATGTGATCTAAACCAACTTATTCAGGGCCCCACCCATGTTAAGAGCCATACACTTGATCTGGCTTTCTCTAATAATCCTAATTTAAAATTTTTACTATCTTCCCCGCTTGTATGGTCGGATCATTTTCTTGTAGAAATGGAATTACATCTTACGCACTACAAGATCCCACATAGGGGGGCACCCCCTCGCCGTAGGAAATGGCATAGGTTAAAATCTGTGGATTTTGTCTCTGCCCTGGAGAAAAACAGACCAGGGAGTATAAATGCAAATGATATAACAGTTTTTTTGCATTCTGTTAATAAATGGATAGAGAACAGCCTAGATGAGACTATACCTCTCTCCTCGTCTAAATACACCCGGCGTAAGAAGTCGGCTCCATGGTACAATGCCGATTTATTGGAGAAAAAAAGAGAGTGTAGGAAACTAGAGAGGAGATGGCGCTGCACTAAAAATGAATCCATGAAAAAGGATTATAAAAATTTGATCCGAGATTATCACCTGGAAATTAAAAAAGCTCAGGCGATCTATTATGCAGGAAAAATCGAAGCGGCTGCCAACTCACCTAAGGAGATCTTTAATGCCCTAAAAGATCTCATCCATCCAAGAGAGGAAGTAGAAAGTAGGGATTCCCCCCAACAACATGTAGAAGATCTGGCTAGTTTTTTCCTGGACAAAATCCAGAATATTTACCTTGCATTTCCTAACACCCCTAATATAGGACAGAATAGAATAAACCATGAGGCCGGGGAGGTAATCCTTTTTACAAATTTCACTCCTATCAGTCTGTACAGAGTTATCAATCTAATGAGATTAACAAAATCGGGCTCTCCACTTGACCCGGCCCCTCCCCAGGTTTTATCCTTGGGAATCTCAGTATTAGGGCCGATAATAAAGAATCTTATTAATAATTCTCTGAGTGACGGCATAGTACCTGATCACTGGAAACAAGCCATTGTCAAGCCACTCCTGAAGAAAACCAGCCTGGATCCCAAGATACTGAGTAATTACAGACCAATCTCTTTGCTGCCCCTAATCGCCAAATTGGCGGAGAAACATGTACACTCTCAGTTATCCTCATTCCTGGAAGGAAATAATCTTATACATCCGACCCAGATAGGTTTCAGACCTATACATGGCACTGAAACTGCCTTGATTGCCATAACAGAAGAGGCAAGGAAGAGGATGGACTTAGGTATGGAAACCGCGATTATCCTCCTTGAACTAAGTGCGGCCTTTGATACAGTTGACTTAAAAATCCTTATAGAAAGGGTACAAAAATGTGGAATTGCCGGGTCTGCGTTAGACTGGATTCGCTCCTTCTTATATGGAAGGTCATTTCAGGTACTTGACAGAGAATGTATCTCTAGGAGCACTTTTAGTAGTTGTGGTGTTCCTCAGGGCTCGGCCTTGAGTCCATTACTTTTTAACATTTACATGAGGCCATTAGCAGGCATAATTGAGCCCTTCGGACTGAACATAGTTTCTTATGCCGATGATACGCAGCTGATAGTTTCCTTCTCTAACTCCCATCCAGATATGGGCCTAGCCTTAGCCCCATGTATGAAGGCAGTTGCAACCTGGATGGCTGATAGTAAACTAAAGCTCAACAATGATAAAACGGAGGTTATGTTTTTTGGAAATAAAATTCCCCCTTTTAACTCCAGCATACTGAGAGGAATATCGACCCTTCCCCCCCCTAAAGGTTTGATTAAAAGCCTCGGGGTATGGCTTGATCCCCTTCTCTCAGTGGCCCAACATGCAAATAGAATAGCAGGAACTGCCTTTGCTCTGCTAAGGACCTTGAGGAAGGTTTTAACTATTCTACCTTTCACAGCGAGGAGAATGGTGGTCCAGGCACTGATTGGTGCCCGAATTGACTATGGAAATGCGTTGTTCATTGGCTCCCCGAAATATGTAATTCAGAGATTGCAAAGAGTACAAAATGCAGCGGCTCGTCTGCTACTAAATATCCCTAAACATCACTCAATACGGCCAGGAATTGTTTCTCTACACTGGCTCCCGGTAGCAGAAAGGATTCAGTTCAAGACCCTGTGCCACGTCCACAGATCTATATTTGATAAGGGACCTGAAATGCTGAAAACTCTTGCTCAGGTTTATATTCCAGCCAGACCTCTTAGATCCTCCTCAGCTAATCTGGCTAAAGTCCCAATCATGAGGAAAGCCAGATGGGGAGGAAGATCGGTAGCTTACCAAGGTGCTCTACTTTGGAATAACCTTCCTCTCAAGTTGAGAGCTAACTCTCAAGAGATGTTGTTCAGAAAAGAATTGAAGACCTGGTTATTCAAAACTTAAATCCCTTGAATAATTTTTTAAGCAGTATGTCACCACTATGGCTGTATAAGGGCTACGAGGCCGTTGGCAGTTGGGCGCTATATAAACCTTTATAACATAACATAACATAACATAACATGTACATTGAAAGACTGCATACAATGGACTGTGACATCCAAATATTAAATGAGTGTATGTGGTTTGTGTGTGTGTGTGAGAGAGAGAGACTAACCAGTATCCATTCAAAAGTTACACGTTTTAGCAGGAGTATTGTGAGTATAGTGATTTTGTGGTCAAGTAAATGTACTTCCACTTTGCATAGTACTCATTCATATTCATCCTCCTTTTTTAGAGTTATTTTTTAAAAGTGGGAAGAAGTGTTGTGATGTGATTCATGCCCTTGACACATATGGAATATTGAGAGAAGTGGCCAGTGCAATATAGGGCTCGACTCATCAGCTGTTGCAGCAGATGCTGTGTGCTGCTGATCCACGATGTCACAAAAAGTTTATATTTTACCTTTACTCTAATACACATTTTTTATTTCTCAATCTGTCACTTTAAGAGCAAGGCCATTAGCCTGCTTTCAAATCATAAAGCAGGTCGTGCCTTAATGTTCCTAATCAAGCCACACATTACTTAACATCTACATGCCCCTCCCCCTTAGTCACCTGATCAGATCTTTTTGCTTCCAATTGACAACAGTTTGGCAGCTACTGCAGTTTGGTTCTTCACAATGCTGGATTACAGACAAATTATTTAAGCATCAAAATCGACAACAACTTATCCTTGATGCCACAGCTGAACAAGACCATGCCAACAATATGTCCTTCTCTCTGTTGCATTTTCAGAAAACCGTCTTTCTGGCCCACATTCTTTCACGAAGAGGCTACTGGTACATGTTAGATCTGAGTTCTCCTAAATACCAACTATAAAAGGTACAGTTGCTTCAAAACCTGGCAGCAGGGATCATTTTAGGCTTACACAGAAGCACCAGGATTTTCCCAATGTTAGTAGATATTAATCGGCTTCTGATTAGAAAACACATTCTATTCAGGAGCCTTTGCATTCTTTATTGCATTTTTATACGTAATGGCCAGTCTCTATCCACCACAAATAAAACCTTATATTCTGAATAGCTCTCTTTGTTCTTTCACTGCAGCACACCTCATAGTACCACTCCATGAAAAGTCTAGGCTAGGTGGCCTCTCTTACATTGTTTGTGTAGCCAAACAATAGCATCTTCTGTCTTAAAGCCTAACATCCTCCTCTACCAATTTGCAGTTTAAGAAAAGTGCTAAAAACGTGGCTCTTCCGCGATCAACCATCACCGCATTTCATAGAGTCTTCTGTAGAAATCTTGCAACAGGACAACTATGGGGTAACCCTTGTGCTTCAAAAATTACTCATATATAATTAGTACGTTTCTTTTATAATTTAAGTGTGCCTTTTCCCCACACTTAATATCCAGTTATCACTCAGAGTACTTCTTTTTCTAAATGGCATTGCCAAAGAACAACATTGTTTTTGCTCATAAACATGACTAGTGATGCATTTGCCAGTCTACTTTTTGGGTGCAGAATACAGTTCCTAGTACAAGGGAAATACATGTATTTTGTATTGGCAGAAAATGTAATGAAGAACAACACAACCTTATGCTCTTTTCCAGGATATATGTGTGCCAAGTATAATTCACAACACATGTTATGCAGCTGACGGAATGAATCGCAAAGACATATTGGCTTTCATTAAGACAATGGCGGTAAATGCCACCTACCACCACAGCGACGGCCACCAAAAGACAATCACCGTAGCTAACATCTGTCTGCCATAATATGACCACACTCGGATTCCCGCCACAAGAAGGGCAGAAATGTGGCTGTGGCCATGCTGGCGGACGGTGTTAAGGTGGCGCTGCTACCACCAGCAGCGCTATGCCAGAAGACCGCTGGCAGCCAAATTATGAAAATCTGGACAATCAAAAAGCATATGTTTAAGATATGAGACCGGCCTATTACAAGAGCAACAAGAGGACGGAAGGTTAGGATTCATTTTATGTAAATATGATGGTGTCATTAATAACCTATTATATATAAAAAATAAAGTTTGAATTGCATTAGCTGCTCTTGAGGATTTTCGTATTTTAATCCACACCTTATTCCATAAAGAAGGTGAAAATGAAGCTTGTTTAAGGGAAAAGACCATATGATAAGAGTGAAGATTTGGAAAGTTAACCCCTCCAAAGATTTTAGGCTTCACTATTTTTGGAGGGACATTCTGGGTCTCATATTATCCCATAAGAATTTTGCTAAAATAGAGTTCAGCTTCCTAAAATAATGACATGAGATTAATTGGAATATTCAATAAGTAAAAGAGGATTACAGGAAGCAACATCATTTTAAGAGAGTCTAATCTACCCCACCAGGATAAAAATAAAGGGTTCCATTTAGATGTAAGAGAATCAAGAGTAGAAAATAGTTGCAAAAAATTACAGGAAATTGTATTGTTAAAAGAAGGTTTAAACCAAAGACCTACGTATTTAATTTTATTATTGTTCTAGTGAAAATTTGAAGATTTAAAATCTTCAGGAAGGCAGAATTTATTTAAAGGAAGTATTTCCACTTATCTTTATTTAATATATACTCTGATATAGAAGAAAAATTCTCTACTTTGAATAGGAAAGTAGGAAGTGAAGATTTCGTAATTGATATCAAAAGTAAGATATCATCAGCATAAGCCGAAAATCTTATCTGTCTTTCCCTATATTGGAAACCATGTAAATTTGGATTAGCTCTAAGTTTCCATAAAAAGGGTTCCAAAGCAAGAACAAACAAAAGTGGTGACAACGGACATCACTTACGAACTCCTCTATAAAGCGAGATCGAGTGAGAGATGAGACCATTTAGAAAAATAGCAGCTTTAGGAGAGGAATATAATAATAATAAAATTAGATTTCTGAATTTAGTTCCAAAGCCAAACCATGAAAGCGTCGAAAAAATAAAGAGCCAATTAACACGAGCAAAAGTCTTTTCAGCATCTAGAGGAATTGCAGATAGAGTCCTTGTATGTCACAGACTTACTTAAAATAATCTTGTGTTGTTAGATAATAGACGTCCTTCAATAAAACCAAACTGCTCTTCACCAATTAATTTAGGAAGAGTCAGTTCAAAACGCATAGCAATAATTTTAGCAAAAATGTTATAATCCAAATTATCTACAGAAATAGGTCTATAATTCTTACACAACTTTGGATCTTTGTTATCTTTTGGTATAAGAACTATTAAAGCATCTTGAAATGAGCCTCCAGAGGATTTTGTGTTGACAAAATGGGTAAAAAGTGGAAAGTATCATGGGAATAATAGTTTAGAGAAATGTAAATAAAATTTGATAGTAAAGCCATCTGGGCCTGGAACTTTACCTTTATTGATAAGATTTAGTGCATTAAGAATGCCTTTAATGGAAATATCAATATCAACCGCAGAAAATTCAAAAGGGGGAAGTACAGGTGGATTCATGGTTGACAAATATTGATTAATAAGATCCTGCGTGGAGTAAAATTCAGGAGTATATAATTGTGTGAAGAAATGAATGAATTCATCCAAAATGTCTTCATTCTTATGTAATAAAAATTGGAAGAATTGTAAATAGATTCTATCTTTTTTAATTTTAAGCTAATTTGCTAGAAGTTTTCCTGATATGTTTTGACCCCATAGTACTTAGCAATAGATTTAAGAAGGTAAGAATTAGCAATATCCGTCGAGTTTTTATTAAAAGTAAATTTAGCTTGAAGTAATTCATTAAGACAACTTGTAGACTTGGAAGAGTAATATAGATTTTCTAATTGTTTGATACGATCCATCAAATGAAGTAAGTTTTTAGTAGCCGTTTTCCTTTTATTGGCAACATAGGAATTAAGAAAAACCCTAGATCCCACTTTGAAAGCATCCCAACTGATCTGAACAGATAACTGAGGAGTATCATTTTCTAAAAAGAATTGTGTTGCAAACTTCTCAAAAAGTTGAGTAAAATTAGTACCAAGAAGCAAGGAATGATTAAATCTCCATCTATTACTTGGCTGATTATGTGCGATAAGATCAAGATCCATACACACTGGAGCATGATCCGAGATTAATATAGAGCCTATTTCCGAACCCAAAACATCTTGTACGAGATGCTGTGAAACAAATAAATAATCAATCCTCGATTGGGAAGAATATACGGGGGAGAAAAAGGAATATTCCTGTAATGTGGGGTTGCACAATCTCCAAACATCTGTTAATGCTCGTTGTTTAATCATAGAAGTAAACTGTGAAATTATGGTAGATGGCATAAATCTAGAATTGGATTTATGATCAATAAAAGGATCCATAACCATACTACAATCTCCTCAAATTAAATATTTATCTGAAAGAGTCATTAACTTAACTAATATTTCATTCCAGAAGGATTTATCAGGTCGGGTAGGAGCATAAACATTAAATATAGTTAAAGGTACTTTATTAATGTACATCAAAACTATAACCCATCTACCGATCACATCAAATTCTTGAGAAATAACGGAGATATTCAAAGCTTTATGACACAATATAATGACTCCATTCCTCTTTCCCGTGCCTGGAGACAAAAAACATGTCCTACCCACTGCCTTTTTAAGTTTGGCTACTTCATTATCCGATATATGAGTCTCTTGTAACAAGGCAATATCAGCTCTCAATTTTAAAATATGTGTTAGAACTCTTTGACTCTTTCTTGGGGATCCAAAACCTTTAACATTCCATGAAATAAATCTAATTGTTGTTTAAAATAAAGAGTATGCAATATAACCATGAATTAGTGCAAATAAACCAACTATTGTTGTGGAAAAATTTAACTAAGAGAAATATTTTGGCATACAGAAGAAAAATAATATAACTATGAACAAGAGAAAATAGAAAGAGAAGAAGGAAAAGAGGAATAAATAGTAAAAGAAGAGGAAAAGGAGGAGAGAAACAACATAATACAATATAAAATGAAAACATTAAAAAACATTAAAAATACAAAAAGAACATAACAAGTAATAAAGACATACCTATAAGACAAAAACAACGTGAGGGTGGTGAAACCATAAAGGGAAGACGACGCAACCTTCACTCCATGACTGCAGACATGGAAGAGAAGAGAGACCGGACCACACAAGTTGCTACCACAAAAGACGGGTACTTTAATTAAGTAAAATCTAAAAAGAGAAGAAAATAGGGAAATTCAAATCCCTTCGAAAATATGTCACTCTTAAGATTACATGAACCAGTAATGTGCATAACCTTTAAATAACAAAAAAACAAAACAATATAATAGTCAGGTCTCCGATACTTTAGAAGTATTCATTTTTTTACCTCTACAAGAGCCAATACATTGCTGAAGTAATATTGGATCTTCATATGTTGTGGTTTTATTATTGTAAGTAACTTTGAACAAACATAGATGAAAGAGACTATATCAAGCATTAATCGGCTGTAATGCGGACGCATTTCCAGAAATTTATTTTGTTTGTCCGCCGTCGACAGCATAATTCTGAGCAAAGAAGAGATTGAAGCCTGACCATGTGATCCGACCTTTAGCTCTTGTTGCTCTGAGAACCTTTAGCAGGTCTACATACTCCAACAAATAAAGTATTATTCCTCTTGGTTTCTTTGACTTCGAAGCCATATGTGAAGGATGACCAAGTCTATGTGCTCTTTGTATACTTAAAGCAGGAGAGGTAGGCAGATCTAGAATTTTGGGCAGAATCGACTGAAAGAAAGATAATGAGTCTGAACCTTCAATCCCTTCAGGTAGACCATGAATTCGGAGATTATTTCTTCGGTTGCGATTTTCAATATCTTCTGCATGTTTCTTCAACATAACGCCTTTAGATTGTAGAAACTTAATAGATGCAACTGAGACCTCAAGCACTTCCACTCTTGTTCTACATGAGAGACTCTGTGTTCCACAAGAGACAATTTGTCATCAAAAAATTGCAATTGTTTATTTGTATCTCCCATATAGGGTGTAAGAGCTCTTATTTCCTCAAGAAGTAACTCCATAGATATGGTATCTACAACTTTAATAGGGAACGGAGGATCCTTTTGAGCTCTCTTATTCGTGGATGTCGATACCATTACTGGAAGTTTGGACGATACTTTATTAATAACAGTAGAGGGAGAAACAGGCGTTGAAGGTGTAATGTCAAGATAAGTAGCCCCTGTACTCTCCATATTTGATAAAATGGCGAATGAGTTTGATAAAGGAATATAATCTGAATTTTTATTACTTTATACTTTACTATTAGTCAGTTGAAGGTTTCTAGATCTGCCCATAAGCAATATATATAATTTTGCCCAATATGCAGTAAATCATATATTGTATGAAATATGGCCCCACCGCAGAAAAAAGTAGACCAAAAAATGAATTAAACTGGACATATTCTGGCAAAAACAGTATAGGATAAGCAGAAAGCGTAAGTAGATGCTTCTAGGCCAAAAAGTGCAAAAAGAATACCTCAGGCAATGATGTATAAAGGAGAAAAAGAAATTGTGAGGTGAAAACAAAAACAAACTGGCGTTCGCAATCGATTTCTCAGACGATCGCCATTTAATTCAGTCAATTAGGGCATAATGCACTCCAGACATACTCCCCTAATGTTTCCTCTCTGCAACACTGATAAAAAAATACATATAAAGACGAGCTGGTTTCCTCGTCTTCTGCAGCCTTCACTGAGCTCAGAAAAAAGCAGCCAACTTCACTCGGCGCCAAGCCACACCCTCCATGATCACACCATTACATCGATGGATATGTCCAAAATAGTATGTACTTTATCTGAATAAACAAAATACACAAAGGAAGTACCATTTTTGATGAATTAATTCATTGAGACTATGAGAAATGTATGAGCCCAAAGACTACATTTGTGTAATGGAATGGGTTAAACCACAAACGCAAGAACTCTTTCTTGGGATTCTGAGCATTAGGCGTAGTGCCACATGCTACAACCTGCTATAAAGAAATGGTTGGAACATTTGCAGAATCTATATTCTACTAACTAGCAAATCTGTTTGGCGAACCTAGTATCATGTTTCAATGTTAAACGGACTAGTGGTTTTCCAAAATAAATCAAAGCATGTAGCTTAATCCAACAAGAGAGATCCTAAGTAGTTAAAAAAGGATGCTTACCCAGGACAAATGATCTCCTTTCCACCCAAAGCTTAATTTGTGCTGGTAGTTGAAGGTGGTGGACATCAGCACTTATTTGTTGGGGGCCAGACAGGGGCAGCTCCTTCGCAGTAGTGAAGGAGTGCCCCCCCCGACTGAGCCAGTAGCTGGAAGATAAAAATATATTTCTTTATTGCCTTTACTTTTAAGCTGCTGGTTCAGCCAGCAGCATGTGAATGTAGGGGCAGGCTGAGACATGGGGAGGAGTAGAGAGTGCACCTAAGTATGCAATTGTGTTTGGCCAGCCGTCTCAGGCCGGCCAAACACACATGCGCACTTATGTTTCTCCAACCGGGCTGTATTGTACAGCCAAGCTGGAGAAACTGCACAAACCCCAGGGCAGTGTTTGAGCAGCAGTCCAAGCCACCCAGACCAATCCTGATGCTGCTTTCATGCTAGTATAACAATCCAACAGGGTGTGTTTATAGGAATGGCGCTCACAACTATTCCACCAAATAAATCTGCTTCTTCTTACTCGTTCTTTGTCTCACAAATTATCTTAAGGGTTAACGTTTCCGGACAGCGTGATTTATTTCGAGAAGTGTCTGGAATAATTATATCTAGGGATATTATTTTCTATCGAAAGGATAATGGAGATTTTATTTAACAATATGGCAACAATGATTCCTAGTGCTTTTTTAAAGCCTTGATGAAGTCAAAGCGAGTACTGTTCGCATGACGAAACACATGTTGGCTGGACATTCTGGAATTAAAGAACATACTAAATAAAACAAGAGGCTCTGCTGTATTATGAGATATGACCAATGGTCATATTCATTTGACATGAGTGCCTTGGATTGTGCATTGCTTTTTCTCAATTCTGCTTTCATGTTAGGCTTAGCAGGAAAGCAGTGCCCGAATTGCTGGGGAGCCTGTGCTGGTGTCCCAGTGACTGCTGGAACACCAGAAGAAGAGCCAGGTGGCAAGAGGTGGAGGTGATGGGAAGAGGTATTTTTTTAAATTATTGTTTTATGCCGTCCCTCTCCCACCCCGCCGACCCTCCCCTTGAGATTTGAGGCAGCCGCCACTGGCGCCAGAAGTTATTTTTCATCATCAGACTTTGACCCAGAGCAAGAGTAAGTCAGACAGAAGAGGAGAAAAAAAAAGGATTAAGGAAAACATAAGGAAAATTGACACAAAGGGAGAAACCATGGTTGAAAAAGAGCCCACATGATTGAAGTAAAGAGCCAAGAAGTGCAGAGTGGTGGGAGAAGGAGGCTTGAGGTGTAATCAAAATACAACCATCTTAGTATTAGCAACTCAGCAAATTGTTAGTCTCTTGCAACTATTTTTTAAATTATGCATTCTTCTCAATCATCCATCTTAAGCCTCTTATGCTCTGTGTTGACTCAAGATGTGATACCATTAAGTCCCGCAGGTGTGGTGTTATTTCTGATCAGCTGTCACCAGCCACCTCTGGCTGACCTGCAGACCTGCCTTGTCCTTTATGACTGCAAAGGTGTTTGTCCAATAAAGACAATCTTAGGCAGCCTCCTGGAGTGGCATGATCAACTGGGTGCCAAATCACCCTGAAGCACTAAGGGACAGATTTACAAGAAACTGGTGCAGTGCTGCGCCAAATTCAGCAGCTCAGTGCCAGTTTTGAAACACAGGGCTGCGCTGTATTCACAAGAATATGGTGTAGCCCTGTGTTTCCCCCTGTGCGGCACTAAATTAAGCTGCCTGCGCTAACGCAGGCCTTCTTGCACCATAGTGCAAGGGTGTCTGCGTTGAGCGGAGTGATTGTTTATGTGCAGGAAGATATCCCTTCCTGCAAATAAACAATCATCTATGGCATTTTGCTTCTTCTATGTGTGTTGCAGAATTCATCACACATAGAAAAAGCAAAAAACGAGGAGGAGTAAAAGCATTCCTCCTCGTTTTGTCATGCTAATTCTACTCCCAGGGTGGCGTTAGTTTTTGGCGCTGCCACAGATTTACGATTTCTTGTAAAGCATCCCCATGTTCTGGGGAAGCATCAAAATCAATGGTTATTGCGATGGAACACCCACTGCAATACCCATTACACGCCCCTCTGACGTAGAAAACTGCATCGGGGGGCCCATATTTACAAGGAGGCGTAAAAAGTGGCATTACACCTCCTAGTAAATATGGAGCTGTGGTTAGCGCCACCGGAGCATCGAAAAAAGTGATGCTCTGGTGGTGATAAGGCCTTGTAAATCTGGCCCTAAATATGGTCACATTGCCAGGGGAGCAGAGAACAAACTACCATTTCAACTCGGGTGTCAAAACTGCTTACAGTGGTCCCAATGACTGCTGACATGTTTTAGTTGTACCTGGGCTGATGATGGACACATAAACACATAATCAAGCATCAAGCGCCTGAATGACTCATAAATTATCTATGAATTATTTTGTCAATTTATGCAAATAAAGCTAGTCAGTAAAATACTAAGCATGCCTTTATTCTTCATTGTAATTGCATTAAAGCTGTCCTTCACATACAATGGTATAGAAGAGTTACCGATGCCTGTGCTCATATGAGAGAGTAGTCTTTTCCTTATAATAAAAAACTAAAATATCTCATATTTCAGCAAATGCCCCTCTTCATTTCAAAATAGCTTTTTCCCCAAGTAATTTGCACAACCTGGATCTCTCTTTCCAAACTTGTCCGAGACAAAAAAAAGAGAATGCTTTTAGACAGTATTTTTTTTACTAGAATTGAAGTGTGATGGGTAGTTCTGTGTCTGAGAGTTGGTGAGCTATTGACACAATTTAGAATAGGAAACACACTCCTTTTAGGTGCTGTGGATTAAGAGGAACAGGGATAATAAGTGCCTGATTTAGGCCTTCATTCCAAGTTTGCAGAGAATACTTCTGCAGTATTCTCACAACCAGAGGTTCTGTTTATTACTGAATTGGTGATACTGAAGTGCCTGAATACTTTGATATTCTGAGTTTGTTAAGAAAAATGAGGAATTACTTCGGGAAACAATGGTAACTCACCGAACGCTGCAGGTTTTTCTACAATGCTGATGCGTTCTACAATACTGCATATTTTGCTAGGTTTAACTTGGTGAAAAAAAAACAGGTGGGAAGAAAATCGGGAATGGAGTGTTCCTTCAGATTTTGTAATCCTAATACCGCTTGAAGCCCTGTTGCACGGCCTATTCTGGATTGTTAGACATGCAGGACTCGGTAAAGAGTACTGCTATTTCTCTACACTCGAAGACTCCTTTAAGAAAATAGTATAGTAGACAAAAAAACAAATAAAGGTAGATAATTTAAAACATAGTTACAATCAAATTATTAGATTTGAACCTTAACATCGGCCCTCATCCTGACCTTGGCGGGCGGCGGAGGCCGCCCGCCAAAGTCCCGCCGTCAGGTTACCGTTCCGCGGTCGAAAGACCGCGGCGGTAATTCTGACATTCCCGCTGGGCTGGCGGGCGGCCGCCTTCAGGCCGCCCGCCAGCCCAGCGGGAAAGAGGCTTCCACGATGAAGCCGGCTCGGAATCGAGCCGGCGGAGTGGAAGCTGTGCGACAGGTGCAGTTGCACCCGTCGCGTATTTCACTGTCTGCGCAGCAGACAGTGAAATACATTTAGGGGCCCTCTTACGGGGGCCCCTGCAGTGCCCATGCCAGTGGCATGGGCACTGCAGGGGCCCCCAGGGGCCCCGCGACCCCCCCTACCGCCATCCGGTTCATCCCCTCGGCGGCGCAGCAAGCTGCGCCGCCTTGGAGGATTCCAACGGGCAGCGGAAAACCGGCGGGAGACTGCCGGTTTTCCTGCACTGACCGCGGCCAAAGCGCCGCGGTCAGAATGCCCTGCGGGGCACCGCCGGTCTGTCGGCGGTGCTCCCGCCGACCCTGGCCCCGGCGGTCTAAGACCGCCGGGGTTAGAATCACCCCCATCGTGCGCTATAAATGTTGGCAATACTTGGTTAAAAACACAGTGTTCTTAATTTTTCAGTGTTCACAATGTGGGTTTTTCAGTTAATCAATTAAAAGTATACATTCATTCTACTGTATTATTTTGCATAGGCAGTGCTTGGATGTCTTCAATAAGGAAAGACTGATTACCAGACGATTTAAAAGTGTTTGACAGCCTCAAAATGCCTCATGAGGTAACTGTTGTAATTATTTCAGCTGGATTTAAATCATGTACTGTTCAATGGCGGTGTCCAGCGCTGTGTGTGAGCTAATTATAGGGTACAACATTATAACATCGGCCTAACGCCATAAAAGTAGCTTTGCCAGGCAGAAAGTATGGGCAAGCCATTGTCTGTGCCACTAGCTTTATTATGAAGTGCGGCCTGAGTCATTGGGGTGAGGCCCTGGTACCCGGCAGGGCCCGGTCTCAAACACAATGCCCGGCTGCAGGCCCCCGAGGGCGGCACAAAAAGCTGTCCCCATGGGTCTTATGGGCTTGTCATGGCTGAGTCTAATCAACTACCGCTAATAGTCTACCTACATAAAGCATTAATAATATCCATGACACGACGTGTCAGTAATGAAATAGTAAACACGCACATGTGGGCCTTTCCCACAGGACGGAGTACATCATTAACTTTCGCGCGCTTGATTTACTGGCGGCCAGCAGGAACAAAGGCGCTTTTTTTCCCATGGTGTGCACTCCGTGTTATTGCTAACCTTGAACGCAACTCTAAGGAAGGTCACAGGGCCAACTGCGTCATTTACTTTTTATTCCCTTCAATGTAGTAACTGTCAATGATTGGTCTTGGTGCTCTAGGTTTCATGCCCTCCATTAAAACACACTCTTAAACTGGAAGCCTGGTCCGAATATTAAAATTAATTTCACATACAACTAAAGTGAGTGACATAAAAATCAAGCTTTGTGTACGTTCATAAATCTATCTTTTCTATACATGTTCTTTATGGTTTGAGAATGTGCTATTCGGTGAATTAATACATTTTGAATTATTTAATTTACAGTTTAGCGTTCACACATGTGAACCGTCCTTCGTGGTGCTAGCAACGAGACCTTTGAAGGACACGGACACTTAGGTCCTGTTGTAAAGCGGATTGAGGCCACGTGCGCCCAACTGCCCTATTGTAAGGATGGACACGACAGGTGACGACTGTGACGGATGGGGTGGGCAGAGGCAGGGTTTAGAGACAGCCCTATAAGGGGAGAGGGCTAGAGTGATCTGTCCTCAGGGCTCTACAACATGCATATAATAGGTGAAAAATAAGAATGTATTTCAACTCACACAATAAGTCATTTGTACGCCGAACGATTTTCCACTAGAGTGCACAGTGAAAACGGAATCTGCAAACTGACAAAGATATTTATTTACTAAGGACTTCATTACGCATGCCCGATACTTTTGTTTCCCTGGGAAATATTACTACCACAGAGTGCAGGATTTCCCAAGGTGGGTGGTCAGAAGGAGGAATATATAACATTTGAATTCTGGCATGCAACACTGGGGCGGTACCATTACCAGTTTTGGCTTGTAATTTTAGGATTAGTGGGGTGGGCACAGGCAGGCACACAAATGCACACTAACTTCCACCCATCCACTCACAAACACACACAGATACTCACACCTAACCACCCACAAGCACATCCATTCACAAGTGCACATAACACCCACCATTCACAAGCACATACATGCACACACCCGTCCACAAGCGTGCAAATACACATACATTCATACATGCATGCACCCAAATATTCAAAGTGCACCTACTTCACTGCAGCCATGATGGCAGCATCAACAGTTAGCAGGAGCGGGAAGCACCAAGGTATTGGAAGGAGATGGATGCCTCAGGAGAGAAGGGGAAAATAGAAGATCCTATCACCTCCTCTCATTGGCTAACATTGTTATGGTTCCGCTAATGAAAGGAAGATGTTCCCTAACTCCTCTGAGAGTGGCTTGGGGTCAATGAGACTTGCTGACCCCACCCTACTGAAGGCCCGATTTAGAACTCGGCGAATGGGTTACTCTGGCACAACGGTGACTGATATCCTGCCGCCAAAATGCAAATCTCATAGGATAGAATGGGATTTAGAATTCAGTGGATGGGATATCTGTCACCGTTGTGACAGAGTAACCTGTCTGCCAAGTTCTTAATCAGGTCCCAAGTGGCGAGGTGCCATTGATAGGCAGTGAGCCCTGGGCACCTCAGGGCTTAAACCTGAAGTGTCCAGGGTTGATTCTATTGGTGACGTCATGAAAGGGAGGACCCCACAGGGTTTTGCCGGGCTGATGAGGTCACTGCCATCTTCAGTCGGGCAGAGCTTAGCTCAGGCTGGCAGTCACTTGCTTATTAGTGCATGCAAAGCACCTGGCTGCAGGCTCCTGACATGGTGAGTGTCTGTCACACTGACTGTTTCTCAGCCTGACAGACACTCTTCATGCTTTGGAAAATGGAGGAGGTGGTCCTGTAGCTAATAATGATGGCCGCATCTAATTATGATGCACAGAGCTGAGCACCTGTTTGTTTGCATAGGCGGTGTCTAAATTTCAAACCGAGAACTCAGAATTTCTCTGAGTTAATACATGCACTTTAGATAGAAACAGTAAACAGAGGTTGTCTCTCTCTGTTTCCGGTTTGTTCTGTCTTAGTACATGCATTAACTAAGAGAAATTCTGAGTTATATGTTTGAACTTTAGACACCTCAAGTGCGGGAAACAGGTGCTCAGCTTTGTGCTGAGCTATCCTGATAGGGCCCTGATTAGCATATTTTCTTTGCTTCTTTCCAACCTCTTTTCCCCCTGGAAATTCCATTTGGTTGTTCCTAGCAGAATTTGCTCAGGCAAAACAAATTAAGAGTGCTATAAATCCTCGCAAGGTGTAACCCAGATTTGAATGCAAACGCTTGTTAGTACCTTAAATGGGATTACGAGGGCACTTGTAAAGAGAGAGTCACATGGTGACACCGATAGTGTAGTGGCCACTGTACCATGATCTTCTGTCATACCTGCGGATTTTAGGTCAAGATCAGTGGAGGGGTGCAAGTCACTTTGAAGGTGAGCAGACCAAGAAGTATGAGGAAGAAAAGTAACTTTTCTTTGTTGCTTGAACACGAAGAAGCACTGGAGAGCTATACTTAATTATACAAGTTAAAAGTACCACAATTAATAAATGATTGGACAAAATTTAAAGCAAAATACATTTAACTTGCAGAGCAGAAAGAGCGAGGGCTTGGTTGTTCCAGCCATTGCCTAGGTAGGTTAACACTTTTGCCAGTTGGCTGAATATGTGTAGGTTTGGTTCCCATGAATGCTGAGATTTGTAGTTTATTGTGTCTTTCTGATTGCTATTCAAGTTTAAAGGCAATAACTAAGCATAACGTCGTACTCTGTATCTGGAACAAAATCAGGACTTTCCATCATTTAAATTCGTAAAAGCCGCACATACTCAATGGAACTTATCAACGGCTATTGTAATGGCAACAAAGCAGGTGAAAATAGGGCAACATATGCAAAGTAATAGGTAATACGTTGCTCTCTACTAGGACCCTAAATCTACGCCTAACACTAGACGGCCCAATTGAGTTATTACTGCACCTGCACTGAGTACCCTTTGCTAAGTGAGGGACTATGGGTATATTAAAAACCCACTTAAAACCACCGGTGTCAATTTAGTGAAATGAAAAGGAGTGTAAAGAGTAAGAGAGCAAACAAACACAGCACACCAGCAATCTGTGTACAGTGAGAGGTTTGAAGATGAATGAAGAGATGTTGCCTTAAGGATTATATTAAAAGTGGGTCTAATGTTGTATTTTAAGACACTATTAAAAGTAAGTTGTCAAAAAACAAGCAATATATAGAGAACCGTTTAGGAGAGGCGATTTTGCAATAATATGAAACATTTACCAGAGCAGCAGGTAGCATGGATGTCCTTCAGTAGAGAGAGGATGTAGTTGATGTGCGGTTGCACTTGCTGCAGATGGATGCCCACAGAGCCCCAGTGTGACTTGATGTGTGCACTTAGCTTGTGTTGGTAGTATATAGGGCGATATTCTGCAACTACTTGGATAGAAAGGGGTCTAGAGGTTTGTGAGCTGCATATTGCCTACGTTTTGTCTGTGTCAAAAACATTGCCTCTTTGAGGAATATGTATTTGTTGAGAATGAGCTCTAGAGATAATGTGGTAAGCAGCATGGGGCTCCCAGTACAATACATTATCTAGCATAGAAGGCAAATTTGTGCTGCCAGGGACAGCTTGGAGGCCTAGTCCCAGAAGCAATCTCATCTTAAAGTCAGAATGAGGTTTGGCAGTATGATGGGAAAATGGGGTATTCTCAGATGAGGTATCCATGGAAGGGCTCTAAAATGGATATAGGTCAATGCCCTGAAGCCTGGAGCTTTGGAGAAGCGTGCTACCTTCGTCCAACACATATTTCTCCTATGCTCAGGCCTGGATGCTGCTACCCATCACTTACAGCGACCCCTCCCTGTTGAAAATAGAAGGGCTACCAAAAATGAAATCAAAAACCCTATATCCTCAAAGACATTGCAGAAAGTGACATTATGTTAGCTTTGACTCTAAATCCCAGGAAGTGTTGCCATATGACCATGATCCGGATCGCATTACAATATAACTGACATCATGCAAGCTTAGAATAAACGTAACAGAATTTTTTTTTAAACATCAGAGACAGGCACGAAAAAGAGATTAAAAAAACAAGGGTCATGTCCACCTGTACTAGTTATAAAGGACCATATACTGAAGATAAATTGTGTTATTGGCTATAATTTGATTTTTTATCACCTTTATGAAACTAGCCCATGTGTAAAGCACAGAGATGAAGGTTTTGTTCAAACACTACAATTTATTTGTATTCACAACAATGAAACATGACAACAAGTTTCAAAATGTGTATTTTGAAAAATATGTTTAAATTTATGATATATCCTAAAAAAAGCTAATTGCGCTTTTGAACATAGCTGTTTTACACAACTAAAAGTATAATGTCTCAGTGGGAGCTGCAGAAAGTAAACGCTGCCGCTCAGGAAACAGTTTACTTTATATTCTTGGGACTCATTTGCTACCCCTCAGGGTATGGGTCACAAGAAGTCAGAAAGGGCAAGCCAGCTGTATCAGCTTCTACCTCTGGTGACCTCTAAATGAAGTCCAAGTCTAACCAGTTTAGAATTAGGGCCTGATTACGAGTTTGGCGGTTAGAAAACCCGACCACCAAACCTATGGTGAGGAGACCACCGCGGAGCTGGCTGTCTCCCCACCAGCCCCATTACAAGTTTTCCACTGGGCTGACCCGCGGAAACCAAGGTTTGCACTGGTCAGCCCAGTGGAAAATGTGCAGCGGCATTGGCCTCAGCTCTACATGTAGCCGAGTCCAATGCTGTCGTACAGGATCCCCCCAAGCACCCTCGGAATGCGCACTGTCGGCACAACAGAAAGTGCGCATTCTAACGGTGCTGAAAAGGTGGGCAGCCCTTATCCTCCACCAGCCTTTTTATAGCAGTTGAGCTGCCATGAAAAGGCTGGTGGAGAACATGGTTGTAATCAGCAAGGCGGTGCTGACTTAAGTGCCGCAATGAATGATTACAACCAAAATTACCGTCATCCCATTGGGATCACAGATCCTAACGAAGCCGGCAGTCTTTTGGCAGCATTGACCACCAAGCTTGTAATATGGTGGTCGGATCGCCACAGCTGCGGTGGTCCGCCAGACTTGTAATTGGGCCCTTAACACTTTTAGGTATGTGGTAGTACCCTGTTACCAATTCTTGTAACGCCGCGCTCTGACGCGGCGTCTCTTTCTGTCCTCGCGGGTGGAACGCGCTACCGATATTCGGAGCGCCGTTCCCCACATTTTTTGACTATGCTTTCTGGGAAGCATATATTTCGCTCCCGGTCACGCTGCACTTACTTGTAGCCTTTTTTTTTCTTCTATTGTTGTTGGTGGTGGGTTTTTGTTGATCCTTTTGCCTGTCTCTATTCATGTTGTGTCCATCATGTCTTCTTCGTGTTTTTGTCCCAGCATGCTCTGTTTTTCTTTTATACTACTTTCTTTTTCCTATACTGGTCTATGGGCTTTTCCCAATCCAAGATGGTGTTACTTCCTTTTCCTGTGATGTCACTTCCCTTTTCTCAGTATATAAGTCAGTCTGTCTTGTTCCTCCTTGCGTTGCAAACACTTCCTTCTGGTTGTGCTGTTCGCTCCTGTTCTTTGTTCCTGCTTTTTTGCCTTGGGAGATTTTTGCCTGTTCTTTGTTCCTGCTTTTGCCTTGGGAGATTTTTGCCTGTTCTTTGTTCCTGCTTTTGCCCTGGGATATTTTTGCCTGTTCCTTTTTTCCTGCCTTTTACCCTGGATATTGCCTATTTTTGTTTCCTGTTGTCAAGTCCTGTTTTTTCTTGTTTTCCTTCAGGAGTTCCTGTTAAAGGTTTTTTCCCCAGTGTTGGTTTTTTTTCCCTCTGGGACTCCTTCTGGAGGGTATGGTCTGCTTTGGCGTAGCCTGTCAAGCGGCACTGTGGCTACTAGAAGGGGTCACCCTTATCTGGGAGTATCCAGGACCTGTGGAAGACTTGGTGTATTCGCCAATCCGAAATCCAGAGGTGAGAAGTCCAGCGCAGTACGTAACAGATTGCAACGCCAAAAGATTCTGCGTTGCGAGAGCGCCATGGAAGATCCACAGGGAGAGGCGTCAGAAAATGCTCAAGCCATGTTACAGACTGTCCAACAACAAGCCCAAGAGTTACAACAGTTACGGGCAGAGAACACTGCGCTACGACAGGTCTTGTCTTCCCGATCAATGGACATACCACCCGTATCTGCTACTATTCCTCAATATTCCGGAGATCCTTTAAAGATGAAGGAATTTTTGGACGCCCTGACGGTTTTCTTTGCCTTTCGTCCACTCCAGTTTTCTTTGGATAAGGCTAAGGTGGGCTATCTGATCAGCGCCTTGTCTGGTCCAGTGCTTGCTTGGGCGACTCCTCTGGTTTCTGCAGATGACCCAGTCCTGGCTAACTATTCAGCTTTCCTGACTGTTTTCAAACAAATGTTTGAGAGACCTGGGGTAGAAGCAGCAGCTGAAGAAGCATTATGTGACATTCAGCAGGGTAATCAGGATGTACTGCAGTATATAACCCGCTTCAAACAGCTGGCAGCTGAAACCTCCTGGGTAGAACGCACCTCCGTAACCCTTTTCCGCCGAGGCCTGCATGAAGAAATTAAAGATGAGCTTGTACACTCTTCTCCAGCTTGTTCTTTGAAAGAATGAATGGATCAATCTATAAACATCGAGTATAGACTTTGAGAGCGCATGATGGAAAGACGTAGAACTAGAGCTCCATACCAGTCCGGTACCTTCCGTGCTAGCAGTCGGCGAACGGAAGATAGTCCATCTGAAGCCTCTCCACCTCCCCATGAAGAACCCATGCAGATAGATCTGGTTTGTGGGCCATTGACGGAGTCAGAAAGGGAGGAACGACGACGAAGGGGACTTTGCCTATACTGTGGTAAGGCTGGCCACCTGATCCGTAGTTGTCCGGTACGTCCCTCAAGTCCTGCGGGAAACGCCAGCTCCCATCCCCTGTAAGGAGGAAGGAGACGGGAGGAGCTGAAGTACCATCAATATGTTCCTCCAAAGAAGGCATGTCCACCCTGTTTATCCTCTCGGTCAAGTTACAAAGTTGACAAGATCAAGAAGAACATCTTCTGGCTCTCCTTGATTGTGGAGCCAGTGGACTCTATCTGGATGAGACCTGGGCTACGAGTAAAGGAATTCCCCGCATTCCTTAAGAAACTCCTGAGCAGGTTCACACTGTGGATGGCTCTCTGTTAACCTCAGGACCTGTGGTGGCCTCAACTCCTACTCTTTGTTTGACATTTGGGGGGCATCAAGAACACGTTGCCTTTGATCTCATAGCCTCACCAAATCACATCATGATTTTGGGACTTCCCTGGTTAGCCCGACACAACCCCTATATCAATTGGGAGACACAAACTATATCCCTAATGTCTTCATTTTGTCAACAGAATTGTTATTCCACTACTTCTTATTGGACTCCAAAAAGGTCCTGTCAGTTAACTAAGGATAACACTAACTCTATCAATATTATCCATGGGGTTCCAGATTGTTATCAGGAATATATCAGGATTTTTCAGAAACCTAGTAATCCTATTTTGCCACCTCATCGCAGTTATGACTGTGCTATTCCTTTAATTCCGGATGAAGTTGTTCCCTTCGGTCAAATGTATTCTCTGACAAACCAAGAAAAGAAGGTGCTAAGGTAATATTTAGACGACAACTTACACAACTGTTTGATTGCTCCTTCCACGTCCCCCGCTGGGGCTCCTCTCTTCTTCGTCCCAAAGAAGACTAAGGATCTGTGTCCTTGTGTGGACTTTCGTGAACTCAACAGAATAACGATTAAGGATCGATATCCACTGCCTTTAATCAGCGATATATTGGATGCCATTCAAGGAGCCAAGATATTTACCAAATTAGACTTACGGGGTGCCTATCATCTCCTTCGGATCAAGGAAGGAGATGAATGGAAGACAGCTTTCCGTACCCCTTTTGGGCACTATGAGTACTGTGTAATGCCCTTTGGACTGACTAACGCCCCTTCTGTTTTTCAACGATTTATGGATTCAGTGTTCTCTGATGTACTCAATCAATATGTAGTCATTTATTTGGATGATATCTTGATATATTCCCGTGATCCTGAGCACCATGTAGATCATGTCCTGCAAGTCCTGGAAAGACTCAAGGAAAAACAATTGTTTTGTAAACCTGAGAAGTGTGAGTTCCATAAATCTGAAGTAAGGTATCTCGGGTTTTGTATTAATCAACACGGAATATCCATGGATCCTGACAAGGTCAGTGCCATATTAGATTGGCCTTCTCCAACGTCCATTAAAGAAACGCAATGTTTTCTTGGATTATCAAACTTTTATCGTCAGTTTATTCAGAACTTTGCCCACCTACAAAGTTTCATAACACAAACAATTAAGAAAGAGAACCTGAAGAAGGGTTTCATTTGGACCAAGGAGCCTGAACGTGCGTTTCAAGAATTAAAGACAGCCTTTACCCAAGCACCCGTGTTGCGTCATCCTGACAATACCAAGAAATTTATCGTCGTGACTGATGCCTCAGACAGAGCTATTGGAGCAGTTCTGCTGCAGAATCAAGACAATGATGGATCGCAACATCCTATCTTTTATCTCTCTCATATCCTATCAGAGCCTGAACGAAATTATTCTGTACTGGAAGAAGAACTACTCACTCTCAAAGTAGCTTGTAAGGAATGGAGGCATTTCCTGATGGGTTCCAGAGAGCCTTTTGAAGCTAGGACAGATCACCGTAATCTCCAGTGTCTTCGGAGCTTTCAGTGTCGCAACAGTCGTCAGGCTCGATGGGCTTTCTTCTTTAGCCAGTACGAGTTTGTGATCACGTACATACCTGGTTCCCAGAATTTAGTGGCAGATGCCTTATCCCGCAGATATCCTGACAGAGCCCAGAACTCCTCTCCACATCTTATTGAGTCTAGCAGAATCATCGGAGCTACTCAATCTTTTCAAGAACGCATTCAATCCGAGTACCAGTTTCTGTCTGCTTCAGAATGGGATAGAGTGACTCCTTTTTTGCAGAAGAAGGACAACTACTTCTATCATCAACATGCTCTTTTCCTACCTACCAAGAAAGTGCAGACAGAAGCTCTGCAAATGTGCCATGATTCTCCTATAGCCGGTCATCGCTTCAGCGATCTTTTTGGTGGCCTTCATTAAAGACAGACACTGAAACCTATGTGTCAGCATGCCCAGTCTGTGCCCAGACTAAGACACCCCGAACTAAGGTGGCAGGTTTATTAAGACCTTTACCAGTTCCTTCCGCTCCTTGGTGTACTCTATCCACGGATTTCATATGCTCTCTACCTACCTCCTCTGGTAACCAAGTAATCATGGTGACCGTAGATTCATTCACCAAGATGGCCCATTTTTCAGCCTTGAAGAAACTACCAACGGCCCCCGAAATGAGTCGCATTTTTCTACGGGATATTTTTCGCCTCCATGGTCTTCCTCAAGAGGTCATTTCGGACAGAGGCCCTCAATATGTATCACGTTTCTGGAGAGCCTTTTGTGCCTTCTTTAACATTGAGATTTCTTTATCCTCGGGTTTCCATCCACAAACGAATGGGCAAACTGAACGAGTGAATCAAGAACTTCAGCAGTATCTGAGGTGTTACTGTAATGCCACACAAAGCAATTGGTCCGAATATCTTGCTCTTGCCGAGTTCTCCTATAACAACACAATACATAGTGCGACCAAGACTACACCCTTTTATTGTACTTATGGATTTCATCCGAGGACTTTCACTACTGTTTCTCGAACATCCTCTTTTGTGCCTGCAGTCACTTCTTTTTCACGACAGATCCATTGAATCCAGGGCCTACTGCACACAACTCTCCTAGCTTCGAAACAAGCTATGAAGCGAAAGGCGGATCGTTATCGGCAAGCCGCACCTTTGTATCAAGTGGGCCACAAGGTATGGCTTTCTTCCTGATTTCTACCATCCCGGTTTTCCACCAATAAGTTCAAACCACGTTTTTATGGACCCTTTCGAATTTCGCACATCCTGAATCCTGTAGTTGTGCTTCTCCGCTTACCTCATACCTGGAGGGTTCATCCTGTTTTCCATGTGTCCCAGTTAAAACCCTTTGTTCCTGATCCTTACCATCGCCAGTTCCAACGTCCACCTCCTCTTTCTATCAACGGACAGCCTGAAGTCCAGGAGATCTGTGATTCCAGAATTTTTCGACGCAAACTACAGTTTTTGGTCCATTGGAAAGGATACCCCCTCAGTGACTGTTCTTGGGAGGATGCTTCCTCCGTCCATGCTCCCCGTTTGGTTCGCCTGTTTTTTGACAATCATCCTGACAAACCTGGTGCCTCGGGGAGGGGACCTACTGTAACGCCGCACTCTGACGCGGCGTCTCTTTCTGTCCTCGCGGGTGGAACGCGCTACCGATATTCGGAGCGCCGTTCCCCACATTTTTTGACTATGCTTTCTGGGAAGCATATATTTCGCTCCCGGTCGCGCCACACTTACTTGTAGCCTTTTCTTTTCTTCTTTTGTTGTTGGTGGTGGGTTTTTGTTGGTCCTTTTGCCTGTCTCTATCCATGTTGTGTCCATCTTGTCTTCTTTGTGATTTTGTCCCAGCATGCTCTGTTTTTCTTTTATACTACTTTCTTTTTCCTATACTGGTCTATGGGCTTTTCCCAATCCAAGATGGTGTTACTTCCTTTTCCTGTGATGTCACTTCCCTTTTCTCAGTATATAAGTCAGTCAGTCTTGTTCCTCCTTGCGTTGCAAACACTTCCTTCTGGTTGTGCTGTTCGCTCCTGTTCTTTGTTCCTGCTTTTTTGCCTTGGGAGATTTTTGCCTGTTCTTTGTTCCTGCTTTTGCCTTGGGAGATTTTTGCCTGTTCTTTGTTCCTGCTTTTGTCCTGGGATATTTTTTCCTGTTCCTTTTTTCCTGCCTTTTACCCTGGATATTGCCTATTTTTGTGTCCTGTTGTCAAGTCCTGTTTTTTCTTGTTTTCCTTCAGGATTTCCTGTTAGAGGTTTTTCCCCAGTGTTGGGGTTTTTTCCCTCTGGGACTCCTTCTGGAGGGTACGGTCTACTTTGGCGTAGCCTGTCAAGCGGCACTGTGGCTACTAGAAGGGGTCGCCGTTATCTGGGAGTATCCAGGACCTGTAGAAGACTTGGGGGGTCATTCTGACCCTGGCGGCCGGTGACCGCCAGGGTCACCGACCACGGGAGCACCGCCAACAGGCTGGCGGTGCTCCCGAGGGCATTCTGACCGCGGCGGTTCAGCTGCGGTCAGAAAGGGTAAACCGGCGGTCTCCCGCCGGTTTACCGCTGCCCCATTGAATCCTCCATGGCGGCGGAGCGCGCTCCGCCGCCATGGGGATTCAGACACCCCCTACCGCCATCCTGTTCATGGCGGGAAACCAGGTAGTAGGTTGGAGCTGGAGAAGGGGAAACCCGCCATGAACAGGATGGCGGTAGGGGGTGCCGCGGGGCCCCTGGGGGCCCCTGCAGTGCCCATGCCAATGGCATGGGCACTGCAGGGGCCCCCGTAAGAGGGCCCCGCAAAGTATTTCAGTGTCTGCTTTGCAGACACTGAAATACGCGACGGGTGCAACTGCACCCGTCGCACCCCTGCAACTACGCCGGCTCAATTCTGAGCCGGCGTCCTCGTTGCAGGGGCATTTCTGCTGGGCCGGCGGGCGCTCTTTCGGAGAGCGCCCGCCGGCCCAGCGGAAATGTTTAAATGGCCGCCGCGGTCTTTTGACCGCGGTGCGGTCATTTCACGGCGGTACCTTGGCGGACGGCCTCTGCCGTCCGCCAAGGTTAAAATCACCCCCTTGGTGTATTCGCCAACCCGAAATCCAGAGGTGAGAAGTCCAGCGCAGTACGTAACAATTCTTGCTCATTGGTACACTGATCTCAAATAATTCTCACTTTGAGCCACAGTGATTCATTACATTGACTTGCTTCAAAGTCCCATGATCCCCCACCCCCAAAAAAAGAGAAATAAGAAAATGATGGCATCAACTGTCACATCAACAACAAGATCAAGGGATGCAGGACCTTTAGTAAGCTTGCTAATATCAACGGCACGAAGCAGGATCAGGGGTGCTTTGCTCTGATATGTCAATGGAACCACAAAAGAAGGGCAAGATATTATGGTGCAAGTATGGGAGTGAGAAGGTGTGGTCATTCCCTTCTCCAGCTCCAACCTACTACCTGCTTTAGATCATCAGGAATATTTCTGATCCAAATAGAAATGAGTGATCCCCCTGAGTATCAATATACTAATAGGGGCACACTGGGAGTTTCACTAGTAGAAGATGTATTGAAAACCCCACACAATCTTCAGAAAAATGATAATTAGGGCATTTTTATATTTATGAAGGTACAGGATCAGTTTAGCTCCATCTGGGAGGAGAATCAACAAATTATTTCAATTCTGTTAGCCAAAAGCAGAAAGTAGATTTTTAGGAACCCAGCAAAATGACTGATGTCCTAGGCACTGAGGCAAGTGATTCCTTTAGGGTTGAAATGCCATGTTTTGTAGTGACCCATATGGAATGGAAGTACATCATTAAAGCTACTGATTATGAAAATCAAAATCTAGCAACAGTTACCAATCTAACTCAACTAAACGAGCCATACTTGCAATTTGGTTTGTGACATCCAAGAAAAGAAGGATGGTAGATAGCTGATAGAACCGGTGGAATACACAAGATTGATTTTAAAGCAATCTAACTTACAGATTCAGCTCTGGTTAGCCCCCATCTAATAAGTCACAGCACTGAAATTAGTAGGCATGGCAAAAGACCTAATGTAGCACAACCCAAATAAGGAATGGAGACTAAAGGAAAAATCTGACTTTAGTACTAAGACACCTTCTAAAAAAACAAGCATCTGAATAGAAAACCCCTGCAAAGCTGCTGCCTAAGGTAATATTACAATAGGGGCTACTAAGTGGGTAGAGAGCACAAAGAGTGAACTATTTTTCCATTAAGAAACCAATGAAAATTACAAGAATCACAAAGCAGGAGAGGCGGCTAATCAGAAAGGAGTATGAAAGCTCATTATCTCTGCATGTAAAGATCATAACACAGTAACTGATCAAGTTATCAAGAGAAAATGTATTTGTACTGGGATGCCTGGGATAACATATGCTAATCTAAGGTCATAGACAGTTAGCAACCCTAACCCCATGATTCCAAATGTCAAGAAATTCAGTGCCCCCACAACGAAAACCATAACTCACGCCCAAATGGACTGCACAATATTTATACCAATAAATAAAAAAACTTAACGTAACAATGTTAAATACTAACACATGCAAATAAAAATATGATGCAGTATTTAAGGCTTCATTTTGAGTTTAGCGAACAGGAAAGCCCATATACCAAACTCCCGACAGGGTGGCCGAAGCCATAGTGACAACCACCCCGCTGGACCTATTAGGTGTTTCCTGCTAGGCTTACGGACGGAAACTGAGGTTTCCACCTGTCAGCCTAGCGGGAAACAGGCTGCAGCATTGTCTCTGGCTCATAATCGAGCCAGTGGCAATGCTGCCACCAGGGATGCACCAGCACCTTCTCAATGTTCACTCTCTGCAAAGCAGATGATGCTGGGCAGGATGACCTCTGCACTGCCCATGCCAAGTGCATGGGCAGTGCAAAGGCCCCCCTGTGGCCTCCTGTACCTGGTAAAACTGCATGAAAAGGCTGACGGAGAACAAGGTCATAATCAGCAAGGCGGTGCTGCATACAGCACCCCCCTTGATGATTGCAATCTCCTCCATCGCCAGGCCGTTTGGGATCATGAATCCCGATGGTGGTGGCAGTACCCTGGCGGTCTAAGTATGAGAGTCCTAATATGGTGATCGGACAGCCATGGCAGCGGCGGTCCTGACCGCTCCCCCCATCCCCCTGCCTAGAGGCTGGCGGTCTGAAGACCGCCGAGCCTCCTAAAGAGGCCGTCAGTATCATGCCATTAATAATGTAAATGGTAAGGTGATATACAAAGTTACCACTGATATCATCAATGTCATTAGCAGTCCATTTGAGAGGTAAATTATGGGAGTCAGGAGTTATGGTTTGTGCAGTTTCATATACATGACCAATTTCAAGGTTTTATTGGTTTTGTTTTGGAATAATAATTTCAGTTTAACTGTGTTTTAAAGAGATTTTCTGATTTTCTTCCGCAAATATATGTTTATTTTCTGGGCAAATTTCTAGTTTGATGCCAAGTTTAGTGTACTTATATTCAGCAGCTTTTGTCTGTAGTATGGATCAATTTTTGTTTCGCTAATAATTTTGCAGCTGTTTGACAAATGTCATGAAACCTTTGAAGAAAAGTTAATTCACCTCCTTCTTAAAATGTTTCATGGTGATTTGTCAAGCGGGGGACAAGAAAAAGAGTGGGCCCGAAAACATTAATTTTCCATATTAATTCTCACAGGAAATTTTGAGAAGTGATAGAGAAAAAATGGCTGAATAGAATTACACCAATTTTGGGTTAAAGTTAGAACTTTACTCCAAAACCTTGTTTTTACATTATATGTTGTAAATCTGTTTTAGCCATTTTTGATTTTTTTTTTATTTAAAGAGGTGCTTGGAGTGGTTGAAGGGGTTTAAAAACTAGTGATATCTTCACTGTTGGTGGCTTGATTAGCTCTGATTAACAACTTTGATTGGGCTACTAAATCCTGATTGGCTAGCCACGTCCTGAACATAATGTTGTAACTTGGTCTCTGTGTCCTACACCTGAATTTACAAAACTACATGGGGGCAAAGCAAGCACATCTTAACATCAAGGAACATGGGCGGGACATGGGGTGGCAAAGGGACTCACCCCTTAATTGGCTAGCCACAACATAAACAAGTTGTTGTGGCAGCCATTACAGGACTTGGGAACATGGCCCCCATGGAAATGCATTGTACTGAATGCCAGGTCTTGAATGTCACAAAGTGGATACACATAAAAGGTGCTGACAGATAATAGTCACAATATAAATCATTTGCAGGTGGTACCATACTAATTTTAGGAATTGTGATATGTTCTAAGGTGACTGTGAACAATGCGAATACTCTGCCGGGATTTCCTAAACCATGATTCTCTCATAGACTCTCGTATGCCCTTTTATACAATAGTCCAGATTAATTAGTCCGCTTCAGAGCATATCTGGACACCACAGCAGTCTAAATATGACTATTTTTATAATCCTCTCATGACCACCTCAATCACTTCTTTAAACATGCATTTCTCAAAAAAAGCTGAATGGATTTCCACTAAATAATGAAAATCATGCTTTCTGAGTAAAGTTTATCTGGGACCATGAAATATGGAAAATGTTTATTGGTTCCATGTGAAATACAGATTTCTTTTTCTGAATGTTAGAATCCAAACCACTCTGCAGACGTTTACTACTGCTGTGTGTACTATGTGTCAAGGTTATCTAAATTAAGTGTAACATTATTTAAATTGTGGGTCAAAAAATTCAACGTATACACACTTTCTCTGAGAGTATTAATTTGATCTATTTAAGTGAGAAATAACCCTTTGGTGAACTCTGCAAACTGTGAAAATCTTGTGACAAATGCTGTAAACCCATTATTATATGGTAAACAGAGCAGGCATGGCATTACATGAAGCTACTGGCCCTCACCACGGTCCATTATCAATGTTCCTGTAATTTGACAGTTCAAATTAATCATCATATTCTATACAATGACCACACCTTTTTGATTTAACAAAGATCATGCGTACTTAGTAATAAAGTTAGTACCTTTAGGTCTGACCTAGACATTTTTATCTTTTATAATACAATTGGACCAAGGATACTGTCTCGGAATAGGTATATAAGAACTCCCAAGTTTTAGCACTTCGGTTGGATCCTCTCAGGTGGCACTGTCCTACCTCAGAGTGAGAGGTCACCTATGATGAAGCATACCACAGTAAGTTGTGGGTGAGGCGACTTGTCAAATATCTTTTGATGACCCAGTACAACTGTTCCTGTACCGATACAGGAAACGTAGGTCTTTATATGTACTCAAGTATCCTGTGTGAGATGTTTCAGGTGTTAGGAGGACATACTTGAGTGTGAGCCTCTTTACTCTCCTGCGGGTATTAGGTATGACCTCACGTATGACACCACTTGTGACATGTTTTATGACATCATTTATGACATCTTAAATGACAAAATTGATGACATGACTGATGACATCACTGGTGTCATCATCCAATGAGTGTGCTAGTTATTTTGTATAGTTTAGATAGTGGTGGGTAACTACAATATTACTTTTCTACCTTTTTTTCTACAGTCTGTGTCCAAATAATTGGTATAATTGTTTACAAAACACATGTGCTCCTGATGCACCATAGGTGTGTAGAGGTATTAAATATGTCATAAATCTTTGTATTGAAGAGTAATTCTGTGTGCAGATGACAGTTGAATTGTGTTTATTATGTTTTTTATTAAAAAAATTTGTACTGCAGAAAAGGTTTCCAGCAGGGCAAAGTTTTGTACAGACTGCATACAAAGGGCCCCATTACGAGTTTGGCGGTCTAGAGACTCGTGGTGGCAGTTGGACCATCACACTCCAGGTGGTAAGACTGCCAGATTATGATCCTGACAGTCGGACTGCCAGGTGACCCCTGCCTCTGCTGGGACCAGGGATCCCGACTGGTTGGCGGCAGTCGAAGTCGTGGTCAGCCACAGCAGTGGCGAGTTTGGCACCGCCATGCTGATCACGACTTCCCTTTCCAATGAACAGGCTGGCGGAAAGGCAGTCCTGGGGGCCCCCCTGCCAGCACCCTCGGAATGCTCACTATCTGCCATGGCAGACACTGCGCATTCTGACGGTGTTGTGTGTGACGGCATTGGCCTCAGCTCCCCAAGGGAGCAAAGGCCAATGCCGCCACACTGTTTCCACCGGGCTTGATGACTGCCTGACCATCTCCGTATTGCAGTTGTGGCGGTTCAACCACCAACTCGTAATCAGGCCCTAAGTATTATTTTTTTTTGTCCTCATAGACCTCACAGAAACTCCTATATCAGCCCCGTAGTTGATCCTGGCACCACTTCCCAAAAAGAGCTGATCCTCCCGAGGAGCCCCCAATTTCTCTCATATAGGCTTCCAGCGGTAGATGATGTACCCGCGCCAGCCAGTCCACGAGAGATGGGGAGGAGGAGAAATAATCATTGAGCCTTAACAAACCAAACCATTTTTATACTATTCCCTGTTAGACTATAGCCATATTCATCTTCCTTGCCCACCAAGCAGGGGGGGCCCACATTCCCTCTTTCCTCTTGCATGAGCCTCCCACCACCAGGTCCATTTTTGCAAAATAAAAAAGGGCTTGCAGCCAGTCTTTGAACGAGGGAGGCGTATTTGTTGCCCATTTTCAACAAATTTCCCTCCTGGCCACCAAGATGGAGTAGAAAATTAGGTCCTTGTGTGCTTTTCTAATGTTATGCCTTCCTCCAACCGCCCCTTGCGTCTGGCCAAAGATAATCAAAGGGAGAGTTACCAAAAACTCCCATCCCAACACCTGAGAGAGATATTTACAAAGATCTTTCCAAAAAAGCTACACCCCTGGGCAATTAGAAAACATATGAAGATCAAGTCACATTTAGGACACTTAATTACCTTGTTGCTGCCTATTCTAGAGACTCTCCCTGGGGAAAGATATGCTCTATGAATCATAAACAAATGATTCCTCCGAAGAGATGCCGGCTTGGCAATCCTAAACAGAGTTGACATAGAGGATTCCCACCACTGCACAACTTTTCCCTGTGGCATCATCTTCCCCCATAGGGAGGTGGGCAATTTAAATTCCCCATCCAGACCTTCTAGTATCTCCCAATACCAACTTGAAACCCGCTTAAATTTGGGGTACTCAGACAACACAATTTCTTCCAAAAAGCCGGCAGCCCCACATGCCACTCGTGATTCTCGTACCCAGCCTTTTATTTGAGCATACTTCAATATAGAAAAGGTACACCCCAACTTCACCTCAAGATCTTCCAGATGGATTAGCACTCCATCGCTAAACAGATCCCCCCAGGACATTATCCCTGCCTTCTTCAATGGTAATGCTAAAACGTCCTTAAAACATTCAGGGGTACCAGGAGAGTCCCAAATTGGAGCATATCCACTGTAATAACTAACTCCTGCCGCCAGCCTCAAGTAGTACCAACTTGATGCAAGATTGCAGAGGATTTTCAGTTTTTATTTTTTTAAAGAATTTTGGGTCTCCAAACTTAAAAAGAAATCCCTTAACGGCTCCCCTAACCAAGCTCAACATAGCTTTAAACATTACACCGATCGCTGAGGCGTCGAGAATAGAAAACAGCATTTTTACTGAATTCAGTTGAAAAGCCCAGGCATAATAGTTCAAATCTGGGAGCGCTAGCCCCCCTTTTTCCTCGTTTTTTCCATGATATCCTAGATCCCTCTGATGCCCAAACAAAAGAGGTAATAGCCTGTTGAAGCTTTAACAAATACTGCTTATGCAATAACAAAGGCATAGAGCTGTACAAAAAGTTGAGTTTAGGCAGAATCATCATCTTCACCAAATTAACCCTCCCTACCAGTGTCAGGGGAAGGTACATCCATCTCTGAAGGGATCTGCACCCTTCCTCTATCACTGGTTTTAGATTTGGTATTGCAAGCAGGTGAATATCCTGAGTATATAGAATCCCTAAATATCTAATTTCTCTCTTCAATTGTATCTGTCCCACCGACAAATGATTCCAAGCCATAGCCTCTGTCTTCTCTGCATTTACCCGAAATCCCGAAACTCTACCAAAATCATCAGCTAAAGACAAAAGCATAGGCAAGGCAGAAACCAGGTCAGCCGTATAAATTAAAAGGTCGTCAGCATACAGAGACACCTTTTTCACCCAACCACTACACTCAAAAGGAGCAATAGCCGAGTTGCCTCTTACTTTTCTGGCTATAGGCTCTATATACAAATCAAACAGCAACGGGGAAAGAGGACAACCCTGCCTAGTACCCCTCGTAATCTTCAAAGGCTCAGTAAGATTACCGTTTACTAAAACTCTGGCAATGGGATCTCTGTATATTAAATCTATAACTCCGCAAAAGTTTTCTCCTAAACCAGCTGATCTCAGGATGAATGTTAAGTATCTCCAGTTCACCCTATCAAAGGCCTTCATTGCATCCAAAGTAACCACAGCCAGAGGCATTTCAAATGATGTAGCCATATCTATTGCCCCTGCCAAGTTATAAGTCAATTCATAGAGACACCTACCCTTGATAAATCCCTTTTCATCAGGGTGAATTAGTTGACCCACCACTCTGCTGAGTCTATCAGCGAGAATCTTAGCAAATATCTTATAGTCACAATTCAGCAGAGAGATGGGTCTAGAAGATTCACACTTAACCAGACTCTTACCTGATTTCTGAATTAAAGCAATCATAGCCTCATCCATGAACGAGGGACCCTGTCGTCAAAGATCGCAGCAAACAAGTCTACCAAGACTGGAATGATTGACTCCGTCATCAATTTATAAAATTCCATAGGAATGCCATCGGGCCCGGGTGCCTTACCATCTTTACTACCCATCAACACCTTCCTGATTTCCCCAGCTGAGATCGGACTGTTCAAAGCGGTTTGTTCTTCTTGTGATATAGTTGGGAGTGTGTCATCCGCCAACCATTTACCGATATCCTCCTCTCCTACCTCAGCCTCTTCTTTATACAGTTCAGAAAAGAGTGGAAAGCGACATCAATTTCCTCCCTATTCGATGATCTCTCGCATGCTTGATTTATCTCTACTTCCTTAATATAGTTCCTTACTAGATCTAGCTTGCATTTCCAAGCTAGTAGCTTACCTGCACTCTCCCCATACTCAAAGTGCGCTAATTTGCTAGCCTCTACTCTTTTGGTGACTCTAGCTTGTAACACCTCCTCCAACTAAAGCCTTAGCTCCTTCAACTTGGACTCCAAAGCCTCAGCCTCCTCCTCCTTAGTATCCCCCAAAAGTTGCCTTCTCACTTTAAGCATTTCCTGTTCCAACTGTAGAATAGTGGCCCTGTCCAGCCTATTCTTATATCTAGCTATATTCATAACCTTACCTCTCATGACTGCTTTAAAAGTGTCCCATACCACTGCCAGAGACGCCGAACCCAAATTGGTTTTAAAAAAGACCTCTGCCTCTATTCGCAACTGGTCAAGAGCCTCTAAATCTTGCAGTAACGTATGGTCAAACGTCCCTCTGCTACCACCAGACCGTCCAACCACCTTTAATTCTAATACCACTGCTGCGTGATCTGAGAGATGGGCGGGTAAATAAGTAATATTACCTACCAAACCTTGAAGCCTACAGTCAATAAGGAAATAATCTATACGAGAGGCGAGCTTACATTTTTGATTGTAAAAAGAGAACTCCCTTAATTCTCTCTTCCTCTGTCGCCATACATCCCTTAACCCCCACTCTTTCATCACTCCTCTCAAAAAACGTTGGCATTTTGGAGTCCCTAGTGACCTGCACTTCTCAGATCAGACCCTAAGTATTGTAAGCAGCCTTGAGTAATTAGACAGAATCAGTGATGTCATTAATGATGTCATTAGAGATGTCATCAGTGATGTCATAGAACATGTCATGAGTGATGTCATATGTGAGGTCATAAGCAGTGCATGGTGGGTGAATGAGTTATAGTTAGCTCTGCTAACTATAACTCGTGAATTTCTATTTTTTCTTTCTCTTTGGTCCTAGGGAGCCAAGAGGATCAGGGTATGCCTATCATGCCCCCATATATCTTTCTTTTTTTCATAACCTCAGGACACAAGACTAAGGCCCTCATTCTGACCGCCGAATGACCGCCCCGCGGTCAAAAGACCGCCCGCAGTCAAAAGACCGCGGCGGTCATTCCAACTTTCCCGCTGGGCCGGCGGGCGACCGCCAAAAGGCCGCCCGCCGGCCCAGCGGGAAAGCCCCTGCAATGAGGAAGCCGGCTCCGAATGGAGCCGGCGGAGTTGCAGGAGTGCGACGGGTGCAGTGGCACCCATCGCGATTTTCACTGTCTGCTAAGCAGTCAGTGAAAATCTGTATGGGGCCCTGTGAGGGGGCCCCTGCACTGCCCATGCCAGTGGCATGGGCAGTGCAGGGGCCCCCAGGGGCCCCACGACACCCTTTCCCGCCATCCTGGTTCTGGCGGTGACAACCGCCAGAAACAGGCTGGCGGGAAGGGGGTCGGAATCCTCGTGGCGGTGCTGCAAGCAGCGCCGCCATGGCGGATTCCCTGGGCCAGGGGAAAACCGGCGGGAAACCGCTGGTTCCCCTTTTCTGACCGCGGCTTTACCGCCGCGGTCAGAATAGCCCAGGAAGCACCGCCAGCCTGTTGGCGGTGCTTCCGCTGCCCTCCGCCATGGCGGTCATGGACCGCCAGGGTCGGAATGACTCCCTAAGTCCCAGAGTCCTGTAATGGCTGCCAGAAACATGTTTCTCATGTTGCTGGCAGCCAATCAGAGCCCTTTGTCTCGTACGAGTCTGACGCCCGTGGGTGCAAGATGGCCCAAGAGAAATTAAGCTCCCTTGGTCAATCCCTCTATTTTTATATTGGTGCTCCCACAAGAGTTTCTTGAGACTCTCATGGCACCAACTGTCCAGATATACAATTATATTTTTCCTCTTATTTCTCAAAAACTACTGAATAGATGTACACCAAATCACAAAAAACACAATCTTGCGAACCAGTATTTAGCTTCCTGCTGAATTTAGTTTAATTCAGTTGAGCACTTTTTACTGTAGCCCGTCTTGAAGAAGTCCATGGAAAATGCATGGAGATTTTGGGCTTTGGGACCCAACCGTTTTTTTCGGTCCCCGCTTGACTCATCACCCTGAAATATTCTGAACATATCTTTTTATAAAGTTACAGGGTTTGTGGAATTCATTTTTGCATTTGTGGTGTTCTGAACAGAAGTTTTGTCTCTATGAGCACACAAGAGCCAAAGACCTAGGAAAAAACACATAGCACCGACAACTTGGGTCTTTTGTTTGATCCACCCAGTATTGCAAATCTTTAAACACTGAAACCACACAAAAGATGAGGTATGAGGCCACAGTCTCCAGATTTAAAAATAAATCCATAAGCTCCAATAAAAAGGGAGCCCACCCTTTAGAGGGCACAAATTCCACTTTCTACCCATAGTTTGAGAGAAGAAAGATTCTGGTGACAAGAAAATGTCTAGAAAACAAATTGGACAGAGCCAGCACACAGGAACTGGTCAAGGACAATTCTCTGCTTTTGATCATCAACAAGATGATGTATTGGAAGTGCCAACAACTTTCAGGAGCGGAAAAGCAGATCATTTTTGTATGCGACTTTCCCAGTTTGGAAATTTGTCATACACTCCAGAGCAGCGGAGGTGGAACAATTTTTAGAGGGGGGATGCTACCATCGGAGTTACATCACTGAAAGCATAAGGACTGTGAAAAATCCAAGCGTTTCGCAAAAAAGAAGTGTAGCAAATGAAAAGCGCCCATTGAGCAAGCGAGTGGCAAAGGTGTAGTATGTAGCTAGTGGTGTGGCAGCACACTGGCATTTACAGAAAGCATGGTTTCTGTTGAAATTGCCACATATTTTGCACTGATATGCTATTTTGCTGATGAATCTAGATAGCTTACAATCTATAATGTATGGAAATTAGGTTTCAGCAAATATTTATAATTAGCAATTTACCAAGTAAAGAATCTGGACTGTTTTGATCCTGTTAAAATCTAATTACGAGACTGGTGGTCCAAGGGCTGCCAGCCTCATGGTGACGGTTGGACCGCCGGAACTGTGGCTGTCTGACTGCCACATTAAAACACTGGCGACTAGACCTGCCAGGAGACTGCCATCTCCACCAGGAACAAGGGGACAGATGTATCAAAGCTTTTTGCATTCGCAAACGGTCCGAATGCCCATTTGCGAATGCAAAAAGCCATTTCAGAATGTATCAAAGGCATTCTGAAAGCAATTTTAAGGAATCGCTAAAATAGCGATTCCTTAAAATCGCGACCCTGTTTAGAGAGTCGCAAATTTCGACTCTCTAAATAAGAAATCGCAAATAAGGATTCCTTATTTGCGATTTCTAAAGCACATGTAAGAAGCAATTCCTTAATGCGAATTGGGCATTAAGGAATCGCTATTTACCACCAAGTTGAACTTGGTGGTAACCATGTGCAAATTTCCAAAATGCATTTAAAACGCGTTTTTAAAATGTACATGTAAAGCACACATGCCCATTTGGCATGTGTGCACCTTACATGTCCTAAAAAACTTTTTGGGGTGCAGCAGAGGGGGCTTTAGGCCCCCAGCACCCTGGGGTTTTGCATTTCCAAAATTGCGATTTCCAGTTAAGAAATCGCAATTTTTGGGAAATGCCAAAAATTCGCAAATATGGGCCTACGGGCCCATAGGTGCGAATGGGGCCGGTATCGCAATTTGCGAATCAGTAATAGCATTTGCAATTTTTAAGAAATCGCTAATACCGAATCGCAAATGTGATACATTGCATTGTGCGAATCAGAAATAGCGATTTCTTAAAAATCGCTATTTCCAACTTGCAAAATGCATTTTTGATACATCTGGCCCATGGTTCCTGATGGTACAAAGGTGGTCTGTGTTGTACTCAGTCAGGGTGGCGGTTAGTACAGCGCCGCCTGGCTGATTAAAACTCAGCTTTCCGCCAGCGGAATGGTCCCCACCATTAGAAGGCTGGCGGAAAGCCAGTGTCAGAGGCCATGGCATGGGCAATGCAGGGGCCACTCCTGCCAGCACCCTCAGAATGCGCACTGTCATCTGTGTGCTTAAGGGAGCCAAGAACAATATTGTAGCACTGTTCCTGCCGGGCAGCACTGTACCACAGTGTTCACGCTGGTCAGCACAATGGGAAAATTGTAATACACTCTGGGAAATGCCACTGCCATGACGGTGGCATCCTCGCCGTAAGTTTGGCAGTCCCGCAGTGGCACGCCAAACTCATAATAAGGTCCTTTGTTTCCATCACACTTCAGAGTTACAAATCGCGTAATCACTGATACATACTGAAATATTTCTACAATTCATTTACAGGTATTTACATTTTGTTATGTGTTAGAAAACAACTGACTTCCTTCAGCCTTTCCTCTCACACTCCCTGTATCCTAGAAAGATTGTCACATAGTTCACTTTTCAGAATCCTTCAACTTTGCCATAAGGGACAGGAAAGTAAACACCAATGTTCATGGTAACAGAATAAGCAGCAATTTCTCAGATAACATAGCCTGACCTTTAAGCTCACTCTTTGAACACGCAGAAGATGTGACAAGCTAAAATCTAAATTCAAAGGCATCTTTTCTGCTTCTTCACCATCTGAGCCCCAGTTAGGTTATTTTGAGGGTGCTGCAGCAATTTCTCAGAAGACATAGCCTGACCTTTAAGCTCACTCTTTGAACATACAGAAGATGTGACAAGTGAAAATCTAAATTCAAAGACATCTTTTCTGCTTCTTCACCATCTGAGCCCCAGAATGTTTTTTTTGAGGGTGCTGCAGCACCCCTGCACCCTTAATTCAAGCACCTATGCCCCAGAGGAGAGAAGAAAGTAAAAGCATAAAATGAGATATGCAATTTGCGCATTTCAGTCCAACCACTAATGGCAGGTAGGTCGAAGTGCCCGGCCAGGGCCATGCACTGCAGAGGGTATCTTTATCGGTGGGTTATGCGCAGGACCCGGCCAGAGCAGTAGGCTTTGACCACTGGTTGTTGGATGGGTGCAAGGCCTGACTGGAGGCACGGTCTAGCAGTGAGCACAGGCTGCGCACAGCCAAAGGCCATAAGCAGTATGTGTTGGTCATGTGGTGGTTTTAACGAAGAGCCTGGCTATAGGGTTGGCCCTGCGGCCAAACGCCACAATGTGATAGGCCATGCGCTGAGGGATATGGTCATAAATGGCAACAATCCCATAAAATTTACTAAAATAAAAACAATGTTAAAATGAAGGTTTTGTTAGATTTACTTATAAGACCTTAAGCTATGTTGAAAAAAAACACTTAAATTAAGTGAAAGAACTACAGTAAAATGTTATGGTTTTGAAATAAAGAAAAAAACCACTGAAATTTACCACTTATTGCTAGATAAACTAACCATTACTAGCACCCCCGTCATACACCACTTATGACCTTTCATGTGGCATCCTTGTTGCCATGTTACATAACATAATTGATGACATCACTGATGATAGCATCCAACAATACCTGTACTTTGATTTGGTTGTGTGCAGTGGGTGGTAGGTGCAGAGTCATGCCCACTGCCAAGCGCTCAGCCCTCTGTGGGTAACCAATCCACTCTGAACATAGCCTTTTCTGTGCACAGCACAGGTTGCCTGCAATCCTCCACAGGTGGTTAACCCCTTAGTGCATTTGCCTTTAGCTGTGCACAATGGGAGCTGGCTGCAGGGATTGACCAGCAGCCAGTCCATGAGCCTGAGAGTTAGATGTGGGATGGGTTGTGTTTTTATAACCTATTAATAATTAACACATTTGTAATTTTCTACGTATGCACCTCTGACAAGTTTGCATTTATATAATCTAATTTGTGTAAAAGTTTACAATGTATACATCTATAAGACTTTTTACATTATTTTATATTTTTTAAGCATTTTAAAAAGGATTTATGAGTGTATGTAATGTCTAAATTTGCTTGTTCATTTTTACATCATTATGTTTTTTTTAAATACATTTACTTTTCATTTTGTATAAGTGCCTGCAATGACTTCTGCAGCGGTCTCCAAACTTTTCTGTAGTGAGAGCTACTTCTGTTTAATGAAAATTATGATGAGCTACTGAAGGCTGGACAACTTACGTATTTTTACTAGATACCACCACACGCAGGTTCATTGACATTAACCCTTATATCCGTAGAGCCAGATACTGTCACTTGAACAAAATACTTTGACTAGGGGCGCTGTCAGGGCTGCCATGTGTGTCAGTAGGAGCTTGGTCTTTTGGGGATGCATGAACATCTGTGCATTTGAAGGGATATATGTGTATGGATGACTGAGATCCTGTGTCATATGTAGTTGTGGCACAGGACATACCCTTAGCCATATGTGGCACCGTTATTTGTATACCACAAACATACAACCATTTTTTTTTAAATGGGAGGAATTTAAAGTGCAAAAATGTTCATAAAGTGGAACATTGTTCTGCACTTTAATTTTCCCCCATTTAAACATTATCCAGTTTAAACAATGACTGTATTTTTCAGTTATAATATGGCATAGTGTTCTACTGGCCTCTGGGAGCAAGCCGCCAGAGGTTTGTAAATGCAACACTTTGGAAAACAATTTGAGAAAATTAAAATAAAAAGTTAATTTACTCAGAAGGTAACTTTCTTTTTAATTTTCTCCATCTTAAAAGCTTTGAGAAACATCATTTTGCTCTCACCTCCATTCCAGAGTTGACGAGGACTTTTATTCAGAACTTAAATACCTTAGTGCTTCAGTTGTTCACCTATGGGCCTTGGGTCATAAATCTGACTCCAGCAATGCTCCTTATCAGGCACTACTATCTGGAGCCTGAAGAAAATGATGTAAAATAAACACAGCTTTCCTCTACCTTTAAAGTAAAATTGGGACCTTGTGTTCATTTAAAATGAACTTAAGGCTGTGAGCTTCTCTGAAGGGGTCTGGGAGCTACTGGAAGCTCGCAATCGACTGGTTGGAGACACCTCTACTACAGTTATACAAGCATTTTGCTATTTATTTTATGGTTCTTAGGACATGGGCTTTGTGCTGGTAGTGTTATGCCCTCCCTCCTTTGGTTTCTTTGTGACTCTCACACTAACTGTAAGTGGGGTGTTTTAATAAAATCTTGAACATATTGTGTTGCTATAATAGTTGTTTTTATAAGGGAGTAGTTTTTTAAAGTAATTTAATTCTAATTTTTACGTTTATGGAAAATTATTGCTTTTATTCAATTGTTTGCTGAAGTATTAATTTATATTATTTTATGCTATTTTAATTTTTTTAATTGTTTAATTTGAAAAACATATTTGTTAAGTTGTGTGAATAAATAATAATATTATAGAATTTGGATATATTTGATGATTTTGTTTATATGTTATATTTATTGTTTCATTATTTTATTTATTGTGTTAATAAATATTCAGCTATTTATTTGTGTATTGTCGTGTGTTTTAATTAATACACAATCTTAATTTATAATGTTGATTTTTTAATAATTTAAATGTTATGTATTTTTAATATGTTTATATTGTAAAAAATGAAATAATTTTAAATGTTATATTTAGTTTGAATATTTTTATATTTTTAATACTTTTTTAAGTGTTGATATTGTTGATCATTGTTAAAATTTTTACATTTGTCTGGTATTTGTGAATATTTTTTGTTTTTTTCTCTTGTTTTTTTAATTACTTTTATAAATATGTTCCAAAATTTACCTATTTTTCCAAAGTTTTTTAGATTGCAGTGGGAATGGTAAATCTGCCTCCCATTAAAGTCAAATACTTTCTCCAATGTGGCTTAGAATGAAATAGGAATGGTTATTCAAACCCCCACCCCCACCCTCTTAGCCCAGAGGGAACAGTAAATGGTTAATTGAGTTTTAGTTCACATCATAAAACATTGATTTGGTAACATAAGTTCTATATTTACAGAAGTAGCACCTTTTTATAATGTTATACTTTTTTCAACTTTTTGTAGTTTATACGGATATATAAACAATATGTTATAATTTTCTATTTTTCATATGGAATGTTAGCCTTCTTTTTCTGCTAATTTAGCTGTCACTTTGTATACCGCTTTCTTTATTGTTTAGTCATATATGGATGGATTGTGGTTCTGCATGATCACAGTTCCCTGTTGCTGCTTTTTAGATCTAATTCTAATTTCTTTTCGGGGATTAGTAATTGGAGCAAGGGGGGGTTTAGGGTTACAGTAGGTCTTCATGTTAGGTGTGGTAGTCTAGTCTGGTAGGCCATATTGTATTGTGTGTGTTGTAATGTAATGTTTCATTTAAATGTAATATATGTATGTGTTTCTAGAGTCATTATTTTGTGATGTTTTTGGGGATATTTGTTTTGTGTGGGTGGGCATTTAGCATTTTTTTACAGATTAGATTTTCCCTCCTTTTTAAATACTTTTTTATTGTGGATTTCTATTTTGTCAATTCTTTTGAGTTGATTGACTCTAGCCACAGACAGAACATGTTAGGTATATTTTATTTTATTTATAATGGGTGGAAATGTTTATTTGTTTTAAATTTCTTTGCATTATTATGATATTTTATAATGTGTTATGAATTGCATTTATCTTTGTACTGTGCCTTTAAAGTTGTTATTTGTGTGGTTTACAGTTTATTTATGGATCTATTCATACTCATTTAGGTAATTTTTACTTTTCATTGTGACATAATTTTGTTTAAAGTTAAATATATTTTTAGTACATATTTTTGACTGATTAGTAAAAAATGTTTAAAAAATATTGCTACACGAATACCTGTTTTGAATACTTATTTGTCGTATGGCATTGTATTGTATATTTAGTTTGTTAATTTGCGTTTTTTAGAGTAATGTTCTTGCTATTGAGTCTAAGGGCCTGATCACAATACATGTTGGCAGTCCCAAAAACACAGCTGAGCCGGTGGACCCCAAACTGCCGTATTACGATGCAAACAGGCAGAACTGCTGCACGCCAAGCAAAAGGCAGACTGCCAGTGGACCCTTTTACAAACACACAGTCGTTGTGGCGGTCTCCTCATGGCGGTTAGCCAATGGCGGTCCACCACCATGGTACGTCTCCAGCAAAGTAACAGACAAGTGCACATTGGATGAATTCAAAACAACACAACTGACACACATTGGTCCAGAAGACACACCTACAAATCACACTATAAAACACACCCCTTCACAGGCCACAATCCTTTGCATTTCCACAGGAAGCCAAAGAACCCTGTGCACCTTTTTTGTATATTACACAGATTGGCCACCCATTTTTTCACCATCCCATAGAACACTCTGCACACACTTTTGTCCATTTACTCCCTTTTGCACTTCCCTTGTTAAGTAAGTCCCTGTCATCCACTTTAGTTGTCCACCATGCCACATACCAAAAATCCCTGTTTTTCCAAAGAGGAGTTGAGAGTCATGGTGGATGAAACCATAAGAGTAGAGTTACAATTGTTTGGAGCCCAAGTCCAGCACAGTAGGAAAATGGAACTGTAGCAAAGGATTGTCAAGAGAGTGACTGCTGTAGGCACCACTGTGCACACAAAGGAGGACATTAGGAAGAGGTGGAATGACCTGAGGGGCTAGGTGCGTTCCCTGGTCTCCAAGCAGCAGCTGGATGCCAACAAGACTGGTGGGGGCCCTCCCAGAGCCCCATTAATACTCTTTCCTTGAGAGGAGAAGGTCGTGACCATCCTGCATCTTGAGGGCTTGACAAGAATACCTGGGGGAGTGGACTCCAGTAAGTTACTACACAAAAACTGTAACAAAACTGCAATGTCCTGCATGCTCACATCTCAGCTTTTGTCAATGTCTTGTTCATGTACTTAACTAACATTCAATAGCCAGAGTATCTGAGTTTTAGCATTGTCAATGTGTATTATTGGACCCAACATCACAGCTACCAAGACCCATCACATGCTGTATGTCCAAATGGTGCCTGTAAATCTAACAATATCAAAAACATCTTCTAGGGTTCATGGTATGTCCCAAATGTAAATGTATACTCAAACCTAATTACAGTTGTGGTGTGTTTGACAAGTTGCAAATGTTGTGTTTGGTGTTTCTGACGTGTGTGGCACAACCATTTGGGCAAAAACTTATTTTGTAACCTTTTGATTTGATTTGTCTCTTGCATCCAATCATCAGTAGAAGGGGATTTGGAAAGCCATCGCCCAGAATGTGCGGACCCTGGGGTTCCATAGCCGACGGAGCATCCACTGTCGGAAGAGGTGGGAGTACCTTATATGCTGGGCCAGGAAGATTGCTGAGGTCCATCTTGGGCTGCCCTTCCAATGTGGGCAGGGCTCATGTCAGAGCCTGCCCCCCCTAATGGCCCGCATTCTGGCGGTGGTCTACTTGGAGCTTGATAGGTGTTTGAGGGGAGTACAGCAACCACAAGGCAGTGAGTCCAGGGTATATTCCTGCCTGTTACATTGCCAACTTAATGTGTTCAGTTCGGTCAACTCCCCCTGAAGATTGGGGATGGGCTATGTGTGGCACACAAGAGGAGTAAAAGTTTGTGTAGGTATGGAAGGTGGTGCTTGTTGATGTGCCTTGCCTATTAGCCCATGGAAAAAGAGCAGAACCAAGTACAATCCACAAACAATTTACTCTCCAGGGCCAACACATGGCTGTGGACAATGATAAATCATGTAATGTTGTTTGTTGTTGTGTGTAATTTGTACACAGCAATCCATTACTCTTCAGTGTGACAGACCAAACAAAATGACATAATGGATCACTGTCCTTAGCCACGTGTCTGCTCAAGTGAGTATATTAGCAACTGTCCCCCAGAGGCAACCTGTCTTCAGTGTGTCACAAGTGCTGATGCCTCACTACTGTCTGTCATGTGAAGGTTGCCATCATATATGTGACAGAGCATACATTGCTCTTTGGGTGCAGTTGTAGTGAATCCTAGTTTGTTTTAATGGGATAATGGGAGTTAGCTTAGCCTTTGGCTTGCAGACTCGTGCCCCCGTTACTTAGCTTGCTCTGTCTTAGACCATTTATTTAATTAAATCTTCTAAGATGGCTGCCTTGTTTATAGTTAGGCCTTTTTGTTTATAGTTATGTTATCAGTGTCACTGCGCTAAGGCGTCAACTCATGCAACAAAGACAAACAAAAACTGTAGGTGCTCACATTAGAAATTACCGTCCCAAGCATGCAGCATTATCTATTGTTTTGGAACAACCTACATCAGGGGTCCAAGTAGATATGTATAAATACATCACACTTTAGACAGATAATCAGAGGGATTCCGACCAGATACCATCGCTGCTAACGATGCTGCACGTTGCCTTGACGCTGACCCGGACTTTGTGTTCTTCCGAAGTCTGAGCTCGAGACCTCATTCAAGGTAACCAATGTTGGGGGCTTCTTCCAGGGACATGGCATTGGCAGATTAGGTTTAACATACCCAGCTCTCCTCTAGGTAGAAAGTTAGACCTATTCTGATAGGGTACACGTACATATGATACACTTTATGTCTTTCTATGCTAATACAAGATGGTGGGGTTCTTCGTAATCATGACTCTCGTCTTTACATTTCTATCTCTTGTACTGTTCATTATCTTAATCATTGCAGCCAATACAATTTACTGCATTGTATTAAATAAAAACTATTGAAACATTACTGCATCTTCGTTATTGCCTGTGTTCGGTTGAGACATAATATATCTGTGAGAAAGGGGTAATCTCCATTTAACCACAACACTCCCTGAGATGTCATACTTCTGAGTCCATGCGTAAAGGCTGCCACAAATCACTTTTAACTGTTTGGGTTGTTGGTGAGGGACTGCTAGTGAGCCGGAAGGGTTGGGACTACAGTTGCAACTTGTTGTAGGATAGGCATAGTCACCTACAAACATGAGTACTGTCATGCTTAAACCAGCAGTCTTGCCCAAAGCAAGAGTCCAAACTATGACATGGCGCCACCAATGATGGTGTTTAGGCACTAATTTACGGGTGCCCCGATTATCACTGTCTCACAGAACAACAGGCACCCTAAGTACCAATATACAGAAACGTCCGTGGTCCTTGGGAAAATCCTCCTCAGCTGAACAGGGAACACCTGATTAGGCTGTAGGTTGTTCGAGCTCGGACGTTTTAAAAAAGGACTTTATACCCACTTGGTGTGCCATCTCTTTACCCATTTTTCAATATGGCTAATGCCATAGACATTCCTGAAAATGCTAGACAAGCATTAACATTACATCTAGTAGCGCATGGCTTAAGAGAAGAGGGCGGGGAAGTCACTTTCATAGTAGAAGCTAATGAAGCTTACCAAACAGAAACGTTCTATGCCTGGGTCACGTTTCCTGAGGAAGACGCCAGGTCAGCCACTTTTCACACATATAGAATTGCTAATGTACCTCAACGGTACCAAGCATACTAGTATCCTGAAATACCGCTCACCTATCAGGAGCATCAGAACTGGTTTGAAGGCACCCTACCACATGTTATACAACGAGTGAGATTAGGTCCCTTAAGTAATGATGGACCAACATGGCCTATGTTTGCCACATACACACCTCACCCAGATATACAGAATATGCCAGTAGCTGATCTATGGAACTTATATAATGAAATTGTAACATTATATAGAAGGCTTGTTCAGTTCGTAATGCAAACTTTGAACACAACACCAGCGCGTCCAGCACCACCAGCACCTGCTGGATATCAATTGACTACTGGGATTAATCCACAAACAGTACATACTATTTTGGGTAAAGTGCCCACAGAACTGGAGAAATTACCTTATTGGATAGGCCAGAAAACAAATCAGCTGGAAGCTGCGTTTCCCCATACGGGACCACAGGAGAAACATAGAATTAGAACAATGTGCTTGCCCTTTGGGATGGTTCCCTCGGTGGATGACTGTGCCACATGGGGTACAGTCTTTGCTGCAATATATACCACATGGTACCCTGACACTTGCCAATTTAACAGAAGTTTTCAAACAAATTCAGAATGAGCATGGGGCAGCTCCTGCCCTAGATTTGGGGATGAAATTGATGAGTAATTTTGACGCTGTATCCTCGATAATACTCAGTAATATTAAAGGGGAAGTAGTAGCAGATTCTCCACATCCAGAGAACTCCGAAAGGAGATATACTCTCAGAAATAGGGAGAATATTAGAACTCCTGATAGATATACTGATTCACGTCCCTCTTGTTCCTTTCAGGACGCTCTAGATAGGCGTAGCGAGAGAGGGGGCCATCCTGACAGACGTCTTGAATACGTGAAACAAAAGAAAGACTCACCACAGTCTACAGTCAAGAAAGAAGAGAAGACTTCACAACAAAAGCCACAGTTTAAAAAGAAGAAGCAGCAATATCGCTTAAAAATGCCAATACACATGAGAACTTTGCTGAAGAACAAGACGTGGACAGTGACAGTGCTAGACAGCCCAGTAGAGGTCACAATATGTCACCAGAGTCTGAAATAACATCTGGATGCGACAGCAGCTAGTGATTTTGTTGCTGTTGAAACGGCGGACGGGCGTGTACTCCCACCAGATAGACTTTATGATCTAAAGATCCAAATTGAGGGAGACATGGAACACACCATTGGTGTGATCTTTTGGGATGAACTTAATTGTGACATCCTATTGGGCGAAAGAGAATGGCCACCCGAACATGTACGTAAGCTCCCACATGGGGAAAATGTAATTTTTCCTTGTTTCTTCAATCTTGTTCCAGCGGCTAAAAAAGAAGCCTACACTGTCAGTTGGGCTCTAGCGCAGGCACCTGCATTATATTGCAATCATGTAGGTTGGGACAGGGAGTCTCCGTGTCATATAATACCATCAGGTCTACACCCCCGCCTCAGCCACAATATCCAGTTAAACATGAGGCGAAAGCTCCAGTGAGGGAGATCCTGACTCAGCTGGAATATCAGGGGGTAATTGAGCCCTGTGCCTCTGCAATGAATAACCCGTTATTCCCAGTTGCGAAGCCAGACCATTCGCATAGAATAGTCTTAGATTACCAACATTTAAACAGCCATACCCGTACATATGCAATACAAAATTCACATAGCACGGCACAGATAAACAACATAGTGCGCAAAAAATATAAAACAACGTTGGATATCTCCAACAGGTTCTTCTGCCAAAATTTAGCAGAAGAAAGTCGGGACCTGAGTGCATGCTCATTTGGCTCACACACACACTTTTGCACTTTTGCCGTTTACCCCAGGGCTATAAGAACAGTCCAGGGCTGTTCTCAGCCCGAGTAACATCAATATTACATGATATTGATCCTGAGGCGTTATCCTATGTGGACGACATTTATCTCACAGACGACTACCTGAACATTCATCTTGTGAGGGTCGATCATATCATTTTGGGGTTCGCAGAAGTCGGTTATAAATTCAATTTTAAGAAAAGAAAGATCGCCTTTCTCAGTGTATTGTTCCTGGGATACGAACTATCAAACGAAGGAAAGAGCCTGGCCCTGCACTTCCTAGAGAAGTGTGCACAATTGCACCCACCAAATCCGCTAAAGAAACTACAGTCTTTACTGTCAGAGTCACCAGATCCTCGGGTCTGTGCACGTTCCCAACACTTCCACCACAAGCCAGCTCAAATACTCTGATTAGAATTGTCACAGAGTCTAAGAGAGTCCAAGTGGGGAAAAGGGGATTAGGAAGGGAACAGCTGGGAAGGAGACCTGTGGGAAGCAAAAAGGTTAAAACACACAATATCAAGATTATACCATATTAATCAATACTAGGCTATGACTTTAAGCATTGTCATTCTGAAAACATGGACAACCTAAGCATAGACTTAAATAACTAGGCTTAAAGATGACTGAATACCTGTGAGGTAATCAAGAAAGGTTAAATGCAACTTTCAAATTCAAGTATTATCTTTTGCATGAGGATCAGGAAATAATCTGAATGATTTCTAAACCATCATATGAATTGTGTTTGAGAAACTTATTATGTACACACAACATTACATCTAGAACTCTAGCTTTTTTGTTTTCTCAAAATTGCCGAAACGTGATTCGCGCACATTGCAGATTTTTACAAAGGTTGTAAATACCATGGAATGATTGTGCACCATGAATAACATAAATAGACTTGAGTAATAAATCACGCGTCTTGCCAACTCGAAAGCCACCAAGTAAATGCCTTAAAGTGGTAGCGCATAATGAACACCGTGATTTTAAACACAGAAAAGGAATTGCGCGGCTTGCTGATTCGAATGTCACCATATGGATGTCAGGAAATGGTAGCGTATAATGAATATCATGAATTAGACACAAGAAATGAATTGCGCGTCTTGCCGATTCGAATGCCACCATGTAACTGCCAAGAAATGGTAGCACACAATGAATATCAAGGGTTAAAGCACGAGAAACGAATCGCGCGTCTTTCCGATTCGAATGACACCATGTAACTGGCAAGAAATGGTAGCGCACAATGAATATCAAGGGTTAAAGCACGAGAAACGAATCGCTCGTCTTGCCAATTCGAATGCCACCATGTAACTGCCAAGGAATAGTAGCGCACAATGAATATCAAGGGTTAAAGCATGAGAAATGAATCGCGCGTCTTGCCGATTTGAATGCCACCATGTAACTGCCAAGGAATGGTGGCGCACAATGAATAACATGAATTAAGCACAAGAAATTAATTTCGCGTCTTGCCGATTCGAATGCTATCTTGTAAATACCATAAAATGGTAGCACACAATGAATAACATGAATTAAGCACAAGCAAAGAATCGCGTGTCTTACCGATTCGAGTATCAGCATGTAAATGCCATGAAAAACCAAGCGCACATTCACACGCACAAGTGTAAAACTGTTTATCATGCAAAATTAGGCCCAAGAACTCGAAAGCTTTCGAGAATGGGATCGGGGGCCCAGCCTGACCTCCGTCTTACCGCCCTGATCAAGGATCACCAACAAAGTGAAAAGAGCAAGGCCTGCAAGATCAAAGTAGGCCACCAGAACAGGAGCTCAGGAAGTTGCTGCTGCTCTGCACCGGGACCTCTGAATAGTGAGCACGTGGAGCTGGGCTGGCTCCCTTTTATAGATTCTTAGCCCAGCCCACCAACCACACCCAGGCATGCTGCAGGGAAAGCTACTAGAAGGCCCTGGAAGGGGACCACACCCTGACACAGTCTGAAAGCCTGCAGCAGTACATTACATGTGAACAGTATTTATATGCATGCTGAACATAAGTCTTCAGGATTAAACTCTGCAATGCAAAAGGTTAAACAACATCATATCAGCACAATGCATAAATTATGTTAGCTTAAAACTGTTAGGTTTTTGCATTCTAGTCGCCCGTAGAGGGTGCACTGCCCTGATGTTGTCATTTACCTGGTTTCTTTAATTTTGGCAGAACATACATTCCTGACTATGCACAACGTATCAAGCCATTATACGACTTAATACGTCCAGATTTTTCGAGCAGACACTGGACAGTTGAACACAAATGCATCCTTAGGGATTTGCAGCAGGACATGCTGGAAGTTAAACACTTACACACCCGAGATAATAAAAATAATTTGGTCATCAGATTAATTGTTGGTGCCCTTGGGTTTACGTATGTCACCTTCAATGAGGATGACACGGTGCCCATAGCATATAAATCACATTTGTACTCAAATGCAGAGCAACGCTTTGCACCCATAGAGAAATTTCTAACTGCGGTTCAGATGGCTGTCATAATAGAGAGGCCACTTGCCCAGGGGAAACGCATCATTATCGTTAACCCTGTGCCAGTTTTAGAGGCCGTCACCAAAGCAAGCGTTCCTAATGCTAAAGCATTACATCCACGCTGGGTTCAGTGGGCAACTTCTCTGACAGCTACTGATGTAGATTATATTTTTGATCTGAAACTTCAGACACAAGAGTTTCTACAATATGAACAGGAGTGCCTGTTACTTTAGACAACTATGATACTGTCATTTATACTGATGGTTCAGCCCAACCAGCTGTAGGTACCAAACATCAATACTTAGCCACTTGCGCAGCCGTGAGTGGAGTGATGAAGGATGGAATTTTCCACCTTCATAATACCTACACACAGACCCTGGGGGACTGCACAGCTCAGTTGGCTGAACTAAAAGCCCTTATTTTAGCGCTAGAAAGAACTGAGACAGGAAGACTGACTTTGATAGTCTGTGATTCACATTACTGTGTTCAGTCTTACAATGATTACCTTAATCATTGGAAACTGAACGGGTTCAGAGATCCTAAAGGGAACAGCATAAAATGCAAGACATTATGGGGGAGGGTGGCTGATCTTAAGGAGAAGCTACCGTGTGTCCATGTAGTACATACATTGGGCCACCAACGTGTAGGAGTACACGTTATCAGTAATACACTGGCTGATGAAGCAGCCAAATCTGCAGTAGCTATGGCTTCTGTGGCTGCAGTGACTCGTTCCCATATGAGATTGAATAATGAAATAATGACTGCTGTGAAAGCTTCGGCTGAAGGCAAGTCTCTCCCGAAAGGATACCCTATAAAATATTCATACCATATCAGTGCACAGAATGTTGCTTATGCAACACTTCCTGGGGTTGGAGATCGAGCAATCCCCAATGAAGTCCAGAGATTAGATCTAGTAAAAGCAGCGCATGAGGGTGTCGCTTCTACTCATGCTGGTATTGCGGCCACGGTAACACTCCTACAGAGAAGATTCTGGTGGCCGGGTCCATACAAACAGACAAAGCAATATGTCCTTTGTTGTGACATCTGCCAGCAAATAAAGGGCTCTAATATCAAACGCCCACCACAGACATCCCTCATAGTGTCCAGTAGGCCATTACAATGTGTGTACCTGGACCACTGCGGTCCACTCCAACCTGATGGTGCATACAAATACATTCTTGTCACTGTAGATTCTTGTTCTAGATTCCTGTGGGTATGGCCGCAGCGGTTGGCTGACGCTCGAACTGTTATCAAAGATTTGCTGATCTTTATCGGTACATATGCGGTTGCAGCATTCCACTCGGACCAGGGCCCTGCATTTGCCTCTAAGGCATTTAGGGACTCCATGGGCACGATTGGTGTTGAACTCCATTACTCCTCACCATACCATCCTGAGGGGAATTCGGTTGTGGAGAGGCGAAACCGTGATCTAAAGCAGTCCTTAACAGCTAGAGTATTAGGTTCTGGCCGCAGCTGGCTTTATCACCTATATGGGGTCCAGAGAGCACTGAATAATCTGCCAAGGCGGTCCTTGGGTGGACGAACTCCCTATGAGGTTCTCTTTGGGATACCTATGTATGTCCCAGATCTTGATGGTTCTGGTATGGTGGCAGCAGGCACACCTTTTGACATAAATGAACATCTCACTGTTTTACAGGAGCTTCAACAATTTCGAGATGAAAAGTCATCCACCAGTGCTGCCACCTTAGGAATAAAGGATATTCCAACAACTGCCACTGGCTGGATTCCTACAGTTTGGGATCTGGTTCGTGAAAAGCTTGCTGTAAAGAAGGAATTTGGTCCATCCTAAAGAGCACCAGTCTCAGTCTTGGGAATTCAAGGTACCAGAACTGTAATTTTTGCCACCGTTGCCTGGTTCCTGAGAAAACAGATTTGTTTCAATTGACAATGTCAAACTACACCAGAGGTCCCTTGGGTGGTTCCTGATCCCCTCTCACTACCCAATGGGACATTCCTCTTCAGAATAGAGTGACCAATACTACTATGGACTATGTTACAATGGTCAACAATGCTATAAGTTCCTCCTCGACCATGGGGAGGGTGGAGAATTAGCTCTTGCTGATTCTGGTCAACACTTCCACGACAACATCTGGTTGAGAGTTGGCCGCTTTATACACCAATTCAACACAGACTGATGGCACAATTTACTATGAGCCCCCCTGAGAAGTCAACACATCTACAAGTACTGAACTTGCTCCTGTTTTTGCAGAGACTGGCTCTGGCTACTTCGTCGACATTGATGACTTTTTTTCCGACTCATCCACTCGTACGATTGAAAATGATTCAAAGACATGCAAGCTATATCAGTGACTTAAAAATAACTACTTAATAATTCCTTGGAACTATTTTTGGTTCTGCCTAACATTTAGTACGTAATTTTTTTGGATTGGTTTTGTGACTGTTTTTTTCTTGCTTATAAATGGTCATTACATCCCTGAACGTGCAATGGTAGCACCAATAGATGAAGTTTTACCTCCACATTATTCCTCCCACAAGGTCCGCGGAGAGTTTTCCCCGGTGAACATTTCAGCTGTGCCCATTTCTGATGGGATTGTGTGGGACAAAGTTCCTTTTGAAATATACGGGCCTACTAAGGTCATTCAAATTCCATATGTATTCAAGATATCCATGACAGATGTTATCACACCCGGTGTTGTTTATGATGATTGAGATGTCCAGACAGTTGATAATATGTTAACTGAAATGAAGGACTATTCAATATTTGAAAGTGATGATATATATGTAAATTCAAAGAATTATAAGGGAAATGTTTTGCTACAATAATTGGGGACATTACTACCTGCACCGTGCAATTAGACATAGACCTGTACTTAATGACACTCAATAGGAACATTGTTCAACGCCACCAGTGGGGAGCCCAAAAAGTTTTTTAGAAAAATTCACTTATTTTTTCTGGGCATGACACAAGAAATCCCGGGTCATATTTTTTCAAATTGCCTCCTTCAAAAATTTGCAAAATTTTGCTAACAGATACAAAACTAATATATTCAGATACCTTTGTTTCCCGTCTTATCATTGAAGGTTATGACCACTGGAAGAACAATATTGATTTAAAGAGTGTATGGGTAACACAAGATTGGCAAATACAGGGTAGGTAAGCCTTGTTCAGAGCATGCCTGATTCCTGTACATTTTTTTTTTTTTAATGACACTGTTCAACAGACGTCCTGCCTCGGGTTAGCAAAAATAAAATAAATGAACACGCCGAGTATCCCTACACCGGCTAAATTCAATGGTTGGCAATTCCTTTTGAATAACACCGAAGAAGAGCTAGATGCAAAGGTTCAGGCTGGTACCTATAATTCTTCACTTTCTACAGTGTCATAATTTTGCTTGGTAAGCGGGAAATTCCCATTGACATGATTTGTGTGACATCACTGTTGCCATCATTCCTTTTGCCTACATGCTAGCATGTCTTCCTTTCTCTTTTGCCATTTCATTCTCACTGCTGTTTCCTGCATGGCCTACCTGTCTTAATGGGATGATTTCTGTATTTGTATTCCCTCACATATGTGTGCATGCCAAAATGTGTTTGGAATTGGATATATGTCATTGGGGTACATTTCATGTGGTGTCACACATACCCTCACCTGTCATTGCATGTCATTTGGCATGTACAACTGCAGTAGCAATGAAGGACATGACAGGTATGACTATAGGTTTTAACCCACAATGTGCATTTCCATGCCATTGATGTGGCAACATGGGGGGAGGTTCATTACCTCAGTGGCGGCATGCTTCATGGAGTGACTTGCAGTTATGTGTGAATCATATGTGGTTGTGAAAAACCATTCATCCACAGAAATCTGTGTTTGGAGGATGAAAATGGAGACAGTTAAATGGCTTCCCATTGGACAACATGTTGACGGCCTTCTACAAGTACTTGAGAATCCCTGGGCCTCTCTAACATTCAAAGGACTATTGGCTTCTACTGATGCAATCAGAATATGTTATTGTTAGGGGTATCATTCAAGAGAGGTGATTTCCTCCCTGGGGCTGGCTAATTCATTGTTTTGTGGATTTTGGAGACATATCTCCCTGACATTTTGCACAATGTGTCTCTAGGTACATTTCCATGCTAGATTTGATATCTATCTGAATATATTAGTACAACCTCCATGACCCCATTAGAACAATTTACAAATGGTGAGGTGAGCATTGTTGATTTGTTTCCAGTGTGACATGGATATTTCCATGTTACCTCCTTTTACTGCACTACTGTCAGCAACATGCCAGGATTTTGGACCACCATTTCTACATAATATGTTATTTGGTATGTGATGATTTAGCTGTATGCATGACCTTGTGTGTGATCTGTGTAAACGAACTTGGCATTGTCCTACTATTGTATGACAGGTAATAGAGGAATGCTACTTGGGGCAAACTATTGAAGGTGATAAGATCTCCTACTTGTTCAATGGGTACTGTGATTGCACAACTTCACCCATGCAATTGGAGTTGTCTGTGATTGTGAATTTCGTGTGGGCAACTGTTGTCAGTTCATGTCATTTGATGTAGCATGCATGCATATGGTGTGGCAAACGTAGGGGCCACTTTGGTGGAGTTTGTTGCTGGGGTCTACTTTACATCATGGTAATGTTTGTTAATCACAGCTGTTCACGTGTGATCAGGTACATGCAATGACCCTATTTCTCTTTGTATTTTCAGCACCATCCCAGGCAAGCGAAGGAGACAGGGCGGAACCGAGGGTGGAAGCATCTGTCCAGGGTACCTCCAGTCATGACGCCACCAACACACTAATGGGCACTAATTGGAGTCAGGCTTGGGCACAATAATGTGCATAGACTACAATTTGGACTGGCCAATGGCACTTGCTATTCAGCATTTAATTTAACAATCCCAAGTTGTTGTTTTTGGGGTACATATTTGTCCTGCAATTACTTTCCTACCATTTTGTTGTTCCTGAGTAATTTGGGTTGTATGCTTACAGTTGTGTGTGTTTCACCCTGAGTTCTGACCATTTGCTGTAGTTGGCAACATCTGACTTTGTAGGCAGTGCTGGTCTCACCCAGAACAAGGGTAGATGTTCACTGTATGGATATGTGGTTGGTAATCAAATTGGGGTGACATTGCATTGTGTTTTGTTTGATATGGTAAGTATTTCATCTTGGGCTGGCCAAAGTCAGCATGTATTGTGTTAGATTTACCCCCCGGTATGGATTTGACATTTGTTTCATGTGTTGAAGTTAGAGTTTGGCTGGTCCACACATGGAGGGTGTTCAGTTGTGCTACCTTCTTTTACATTTGACTGTCCCTGTGTCCATTTTGATATGTGTACCTTCCGGCTACTTCATCTACATGTATGTCCCATGCTGTTGCTGTTGTATTTGCTTTCTTGACTTGCACTGACACATTTGGCAGATAGGCATGCCACTTTATTATTGTTTGTCACTGAGATATATGAGGTGCCAGTTCCTGTGCAAATGTTTTTTTTGGGCCATGCGCAAAATTATATGTTTTCAAATGTCAGTATCCTTCCAGGAGCGCTCCTGATACCCCCATCCCTATTGTGCAGGTATTGTTTCCATTGTGATATTTGTCTCACAAAATATCATGCATTCCATTGATCTTCCAATGTGTTGCAATGTAGGTGATAGGTTTGGGTCCATTACAGAGATGTTTCATGAGAGGGGTATTTGTGTTAAATGACACACTCATACATATGTGTCTTCAATCTCATGACAGCCCATGGCATGTGATCAGTGTGAGGGTGTCAGTTGAATTATGTGTGATGTTGATGTGGTGTGGATGTTATGTGACACAATGTTCTGTACACTTCACTGTCCCTGAAAGTGTGAGGAGCATACGTGTTTTTTGTGAAGTGTGGTGGTGCAGTGTTAGTGACCTACCAAAGGGGGGCGTCATGTGGCTGTGTCTGTTGTGTACGACTCAGACCCGGGACTCAAGGACAAATGTACTTGGTCCACGTAGAGTAACCTACTTACCAGATGGACAGCGGTGCCTTGATCTCTTGATGAGTTTCGGGACATGGGTTGGAGTTTTGTCTTACCGTCAGTTGCATCCGTGGCAGCATGGATTTTGTGCTCCATTGATGAGCAGCAGTAGCGGCAGGGCATGTGTGATCAGCCTCATGACGACATATGACATGTGACGCTGCTTGCAGGTGAGTTCCTTCCTTTTTTGTCTCTGTTTCCACCAGTTGGGATGTGGTGGTTGGACTGCCACAGTCACGTTGGCAATAGGCAAACCTCGTAATGTGTCCAGTGCAAACAGTGGCTTCAGCAGCCTCATTGCTGCCTGGCAGTGCCAGCCAGACTGTGGCGGTCTATGGTCTATGGAACCGCATGCGTCGTAATACGAGGGCTCAACCCACCAAGCCAAAGGTGGCCATAGACCACCAAACTCATAATCAGGCCCTAAGTATGGATGTCCTTGTTTCTTAGAAAGTAGGCAGACTTTTCCTTGTAATATATTGTGCATTTCTTTAGCAGTTGTTATATTTTAGATTTTAATTGGGTTATAGATTGTTCTATTCTAAGTTGTTTGTAGCCTTTGTTCCTTTTTGTAGCATTTATAGGAATTGGTGGAGTATAGAATGTATTTGTATTAATGTTCCTTGGAAAGGATTGTGTCACCCTTCCTCAACATTGTTTGTTTTTGTTTTTTGTGCCATGGTACTGTCATACACATTATAAGCATGGCATATTTTTCCAAACTTCCTACCTAAGTATCTTCAAAACAGGCCATTAGGAGACTTTATTTGTCTTCCTAGCTTTGGTATTAGGATGATTCCATTAGTAAGTTATAGTATTTTGCTACTTCAGTTAGTAGGCCATATGCTAGGACAGTTCATTTTTTAACTTCTTGGGAGAATTTGCTGTTTGTTGAGTATTCAACACAATGCTGATTTTTACAGGTGTGTCCATGTGCTTTGGTTAAAATGGTAGCAACACCAATGTATAGCTTGGTATATTTTTAGAATGGTAGAATTCCTTGCCTGCTCAAAGTTAATGATTATTGTTTTGAGGACAGGAATTGTTACTTTTGGATTTAATTTCTATTAGTATTTTGTGGCATGTTTGTAAATGTGTGTAGTCTAACTGTATATTTGTATTGTGGTATTCTCTGTGCATTTTGTAGATTTTTGTGAGGGTGGAGGGCATGATTTAAACATACTTTTGACATTTCCAGAGCATTTTCTCACTGCTTGTTCTTACCATGAGACTCAATAATAACGTTTGGTTCGGAGATCTGATTTATGTGGCTTTTTCTGACATTTTATTTTTGGGGTTCAGAATAATACAGTAAATATCTTATTTAAAACCAATTTGTAAGTAGCATTATTATTTACAAATTAATTTCAACATTTTACAATTATACTTATGGATTTGGTGTAGTTGTATCTTTCAGGGATATTTTTGAGGTTTTCGTTTTTGGCAAAAAACTATGGTCCAAATGCCTGATTTTTTTTGTTGAAAAAGTTACATTTGTTTATGTTGCATGTCTAAACATTATTTAGACTTTGTTTTAGAGTTTATTCTATTTTTACTTTAATGTTTAAACCTTTTATTTATTTTGTACTCAATATTTGTTTATTTTATTTCTTGTCTAGGCATTAGGTTGTGATATATTTGTTGTCAATTCTATTTGATTATTTCTATATTGTTTTCCTCAATATTCAGTCACAGAAGCAATAGTGGCCACGTAAGGCATGTGCCTTACTTTAAGGCTGTGCTGAAGGAGATTTAATCCTGTTTGGGCTGGCTATAGTACTACTGAGACAGATGTGAGTGCAACTTTATTGAATTGAAAGTGATTACCTTTGTCCAAATGTTGTCATGAGTGCTGTAATGTCTGGGGTAATTAGCGGTGAATGGTGAAGTTGCATAACTCCGAAACATCGCCCCGGAGAGGTGGTGGTCCCTAGGGCTCATCAAAGCCCTAGGAGGAGGGCCCCGTGCCCCCGGTCCTTTTTTCCCCAAAATGCTTATGGGACCTGGCCCACCTGGTGGCAACAAAACAGGGAAACGCGGCAAACCACATTTTTAAAAATTAGAGCAAAATTTGCAGAACCATTGTGAATTTTGTTGTGATTTAAAAAAATACACTTTTAAGCCTTGGGAATGGGCCACAGGAGGACCCCTGCACCAAGGCCAGGTGTTTAGAGTAAACAAACACTGCCCCCTTTTCTTTTTTTTTGTCTTTCTTTTCGAGACTCCACTGAAGCTGAGTCTCTATATATATATATATATATGTATATATATATATATATATGATCCACAGCAATGAGCACCCACTCATCGTACGGCGGGCCCAAACCAAGCGCAACAATCGATAAATCGACCTGATGAAAAGGTCATAAATTGACAAATGACCACAATCCAAAAAATGTAAAAAATGTGCTTGTCTGTTTAATAAAGATGTGAAGCAGAATTTCTGCTGTCAAAATAACAAACTGTCTCCGCGTTTAGGCAAACGCCTTCAACTAGACATTCCCATCCCACAATGCCATCTCTACAAGTACATTTACTAGTCCCTCATCAGTTCTAGCACCTGAAAGATGCCAGTGCAATTGGCAGCCATCTTGTAACGTTTCACATATTCTTATATTGAATCAGGTAACATACATTTCCCATTGATAAATTAATTTCCTACAGAAAAAAGAAATGTCATCCTGATAAGGAATTCATAAGATTTTGCAATTCTATATAATATACAGTCCAAAGACTCGATATGTCATTGCATCACTCCGATCAAAATACTTCAAAGCCACATTGCAACTCTCAAGTGAGTTGTCTCATATTATTAAAGTGACATGTGCATGTGCATCTTCAAGTCTCAAAAATAGTTTAAATAATTATTACATAATACTTTTAGACATGAAGCAGTTAAAAAAATCACATAATGGTAAAAAGTCAATTCAAACAATGGCATATTCATGCAATTTTGGCATCTTAACATATTAAAAGGTTCATAATTTACCACAAAATAGGTCTATAGATGGGAATGTGGACGTTCCATCAATCAATTATATGGCCTTAATTGTTCATAAATGCACATACAATTCAGCATCTAAATTATGTCCCCAAGGGTTCTCAGATCCTAAGAACAGAATAATTCTAGATTCCATTTGTCTTAGTTCTGAAGGTCTATCACCTGACCTGGGGCCTAATCTGATGGCTTTAATTCCATAAAAATTCAAAGAACTACAATCTCCTCCATGAATTTCCCAGAAATGTTTAGATAGGGGATATGAACAATCTTGATTTTTAATAGCTCTATAATGTTGTAAAAACCTAATCTTAAGTTTACGGATCGTGCTGCCAACATTTTTCTTCTGGCAGCCACATTCAATCACATAGACAACATATTCCGTTTCACACGTGATCCGTTCTCTCATATACCATTTCTTGCCATCAATGGTATGAAAACTTTGCATGTTTTTTGCATATTTGCATGCTTTGCAGTGACCACATTTCCAAAATCCTGAGCTGTTTTTAGTCAACCACATCGATTGGTTCTTATTGTCATTTATATTAAATAGACTTCTAGTTAAATGATCTCCTAATGATTGAGTCTTTCGATATGTAATTTGAGGATGTTGACCAATTTTTTATTTAATGTGTCGATCATGGAATACATGCCAATTACGTTGCATGATATTCCTGAGTTTGGAATGCTGATGATTAAATTCCAAAAACGACCTTGGTTGAGATGTGTGTACACTGTTTTGATCATCTATTGGATGATTCTTGAAGAGTAATTCTTCTCTTGTTTTATTGCTTATCCTGTTATAGGCATCCTTCAGAATTGTATGTGAATATCCCCTTCTTCTGAATCTTTGGGTCATCATTGAAATTTCCTTGTCAAAGCTGGCATCATCAGAGCATATCCTGCAAACCCGTAAGAATTGACTATAGGGTATACTCCATTTGAGTGCTTTAGGTTGTCCACTGTTGCCATGTAATATGGAGTTACAAGTGGTGGGTTTTCAGTAGACTGCAGTTTGTAATTTATCATTAATCACTTCAAGTGAAACATCTAGAAACTCAATGATATTTCTACTCCACTTTGTTTCCAGTAGAATAAGAAATTCATTCTTCTTCAACATATTAATATATTCTTGCAAACTATCCTCATTGCCATCCCATATAACAAACAGGTCATCAATGTATCTCACCCACAATATCACCCTCTCAGTGTAACTACTGCACGCTTCTGACCAGGCTATTTCTTTTTCCCACCAGCCCATATAAAGGTTTGCATAGGTGAGAGCAAAGGAAGCCCCCATTGCCGTACCTTGTAGTTGAAGGTAGTATTCATTATTAAATAAGAAAACATTGTGGGTGAGACAGAACGATAACATGGACATGAGCATCTCAGTATGTTGGAGAAATTCTATAGGTCGAGTTTTCAAAAAATACCTACAAGCCTAAAGACCATATTGATGTTTAATGCAGGTATATAGTGAGGCTACATCCATGGTGACCATCAGATAATTATTTTGCCAAGGAATATTGTGTATTTTAGATAGAAAGTCTGTGGTGTCACGTAAATATGATGCTAGCTCAGTAACAAAGGGGCTTAAAAACAGATCCAAAAATCTAGAGGTATTTTTCAACAGGGAGTTGTTCATACTATCGGTCTCCCCTGTGGATGTTGTCTATTTTTATGAATCTTCAGTAGAAAATAGATACACTGGACTTTTGGGAAATCTATTTTCAAATATAGATATTCCTCCTGTTCTATAAGTTGTTCTGTAAGCCATTGTGCCAGCATTTGATGATATATTTTTTGATATACTGAAGTAGAATTGGTTTACATCTTCTCATAATGGTCTACATTACTTGTCATCAAGCTTCTTTAACATATTCCACTTCATCCATAATAACAATGTTGCCACCTTTATCAGAAGGTTTAATAATAATGGAAGTGTTGTTTTTTAATTTATTGAGATCTTGCCAACCCTGCAATGTGAAATTCAATGATTTGATATGATTCTTTTGAGGATTCATCTGCAATTTATCAATATCCTCTACAACTAGTTAATGAAAGGTGTCAATACGATTCCCACTCGGTAACATAGGATTGAACTTGCTGGATGGTTTTAAGGAGCTGGTTTTATGAAGATTAGTAGTGAATCCCATCCTACTAACTTTATCAACATCATGATTATCATTAACTGGTATTTCTTGATTCTCTACAAATTTTTCATCCACTAGATCACTAATGGTGATTAGATCAGGCGCCTCGTCAATGGTGAATCCCGAGAGGTGGGCATTGCTCAGCTGAGAATCTGATCTAAATGCTGGAGTTTTCATGACAAAGTGTTTTAATAGACGTAGCTTATGAACAAATGTATACAGTAGATATATATATATTTATATATATATATATATTACAAAACACTAAATATATCGAACCAAAAGAGAGGAGATCAGACTCACTAGGAATGTTCCAAATTAGAACTATTAGAATTCATACATCTATGACTCCAAAGATGTGGAAATACTAATAGTTCCAAATATCCTTCTGTGGTTTACTCTTATCCATGGAATGGTCAATAAGGTAGAAAGGTACACAACAAGTAATTTTCTTTAATCGAGGATCCTCAATAATAGACATCTCCAAATATGAGGCCCCATTCTGGTGAGCCCTCTCAAGCCTATTGTAAGCTGTGAGTGAGGAGAGGACCCAAGGATGAAGCATGCCACCATTGATAGATGAGGATCCAACATCCTAATTAGGAACACTCTTAGCAACCTTCTCTTTTCCGATTCACTATATTTAGTGTTTTGGTAGTTCCAAGATGCCCAAGTCATTCACAAGGTGGTTCGTTTCATGAGGGCACTCCAAGATATCTGGCAAGAAAGCTGATGATCTTGGGTCTTTAGTAATGTCTAAGGAGCGCAGAGTCATTTTTCCTTGAAATTCTAAAACTGGAAAAAAATAATTTGATTAAATAGTCCTTTTCGACAACACCCCCAATTATTGGAACTCTATCCAATCAGAGATCATGACAATACTCTCCTAAGATTTATTTACGCTAACACTGAAAATTGTCCTGTTCGATTGTCACCTCATCCTTTGAAAACCTCAGTTTTCAAGGTCCAAATCCTCTACTTTGTCTAAAACCTGTTACTTCCATGCCTATCTTTGCCTTCCCTAATCAAGCTCCATAATGATGTCATTCACTTTTAGTACTGATCCTATTTTGTATGCTTTTCTCGTATGGGCTTCCCACATTCTATGTTGTTTCCCTATTCCTAACCACATTATGTATTACCAAATAATGTCTCATTGTAAACTGCTCTGATACTCTAGAGGTTTGGTCTGCACAATAGAGAACAATCAAATAAATAGATTAATAAATATTCTTGTAAAAAGATTAAGGCCCATATTTATACTTTTTGCCACAAAACTGAGCTAATGCAGTTTTGCGGCAAAAAGTTTAGCACCGGCTCGCGTCATTTCAGAACGCCAGCCGGGAGCTATATTTATTGAATGGCACAAGCCGGCAGTAAACCTGGGCTATCATCTTAAAAAAAGACGCCAGCCGGGTGGGGGTGGAAGTAGGACAGGGAAGACAGGAGTCATGCCCACCACACCAATGGCCAGCACAGGGACAAGTGTACCCTGGGCATGGCCATTGCACCCTGTGCCATGCAGGGGGCCCAAGTTAGGGCCCCAATTGGCAAAAATACGTGGATGGGGTTCCCTCATCCTCCGGTGTCCCTCTGGTGGGTGTGGGGGTGCTCCTTGGGGTTGGGGAAGGCACCTGTTGACCCATTTCCATGGTGTTTAACCATGGAAATGGGTCCACAGGTCCCCTAACACCTAGTCTGACCCAGGCGTTAAATAATGGTGCTATTAACCCCTCCTCCCACCCGTGTGTCATTTTAGCACGGGGAATAAATATGGGGCTCTGGGGATAGCACAATTTTTTGGAAGGGAACGCCTACCTCACATCTCATTGATGCAAGGTAGGTTCACTTTTCCAAAAAATGTTGCAAACTCCTATGTTTTGACGTTAGACTTGTCTAACATCAAAATATAAAGCTGGAGTTAGGTTTGTGCTGAATTTACGTAAAGAAAATGGAGCAAATGCAGTGCAAAGAAAGTATAAATATGGGCCTATGGGTAAAGGAAATTAGTTAAAATAAGAATTCCATACATCAGTGATTATTGCCTTAGAGGCTCATTTGAACAGTACATCATCAATGATGTGCACATGCATAGGAATTAAATGTATTTGATTACCTAAACATATGTTCGTTTTGATCATCCACTTGTTTAAACTATTATATCATAATTGAAGCCAATTAATTTATGGTATTTACTTAATTCATTTATACTACGAAAAAATGTGGGTAATGTTGCTATTATTTCGCAGTTGTGCGAGGCGTGAGAAAAAATTGTGGCAAAGGTCACTTGTAAAAAAGTGCAGATGTTTGACCAATTGCACCGATGGTCTGCCCATGACCACATGAGCAGAGAACGGGTGCAGGTAGTTAGCAGCGATCTCAATGTCTCTGTTATATATGGGTCCTGTCCCAAGTTTTCCCTGTTTGTCTTAAAAGCCATTGTCTTAAAAATAAACAAATCTATCCATGGAAGGAGGGTTAAAAAACAGTTAGAAAACTGAAACTCGGCAATAAGCAATACATCTCCAGTTTACATTTCACTTTAGAAAGCTGTGCATGCTCTTTAGCTCCCACTGCTATTACTAATCTAGAGCTTACCTCCACACATTTGGATTGCCTGGAATATCTAGCAACTATAATCCTTTAGACTTGCACAGGCTACTTGGGGGAGTATGAAGCATCTCCTGAGCTACACCCTAAGAACAATCACCCCAATTTCACCCTAACAGTAAGGGAAAACAAGCAGTTTTCTTTGTTAGACCCTCACCTACCATTTTAGTGGCATGTTTCATCACCGAGTTTCATCCTGGCTCCAAAAAACCCAGATGGGGTCAACACATTTCAGAGAGCACTTTGAATATTTCTCAAGCAGTGGTTTTAGAGAATATTAAAAATATTTTAAACAACTAATGTATCCCCTTAAAAATGGTTGATTAGGTATAGTATGCAGGACTAAGGATATAATGATTCTCTTACAATCCTGGGCGAGTATACCCTGATTAGCGCATTCATGAGTGTGCTGCATGTTGGCTATCTTTTTTAAATAGTAAGACTGATCTATACAATAACCTTGGTGCAGTTTTTTGTCCCAATGAAAGCCTTGGACCCAAAAAGCCATTGCCTTTAGGGCTGAAACATGTCGACCATAAAGTAAGGTAATAGAATCATTACACACTTACCTCTGCATATGTTTTTAACCACACTTAAAAACCTCTTTGAAAGGAAAACTTTGGTTGCTGTAAGGTGTTTATATTATACTATGAAGACCCCAGCTGAAACAGTATTCAAAGCACTCCCTGGAATATGGTTGAGCCCATCCTGGTTTTTAGGGACCAGGATAAGACCAGATGATGAAGCATGTGGCTAAAAGAGTGGGTGAGGGTCTAACAAAGAAAACTAATAATTTTCCTTCAAAGCAGGGTGATATATAGAGGATTATTTGATCCCTTACATTAAATAGCGGGTGGGAGATACTTTTGTAGTCTGACAGTGGGCCATGAGTATGACATTCATACACATACACTCACAGATACACACAATCATAGACACATAAACACACACTTGAGCACACACACACATGCACACATCAAGACTTTTTAAAATGTTTAACTTATGCAGCTGTACTGCCATTCTGACTCTCTTTGTTGCTAGACTGCCTCACAGAACCAAATTCTCCTCTAAATACATACTAGGGAGAAGCGGAGGACAGACAGGTATGCTTCAAGTAGACAAGGAAACAGGGCAATCAGGAGGGCCTAGGGAGAGTGCAAGCAGAAGGAAGAAAGACAAGGGCACCGGCCAAAAAGGGTGCGTTGGGAGGAGGGGAACTATGACTGTGCTTATAAAGCCAAAAGGGGAGGGGACGAGGAGGCTATTGACTGGTCATGGATGCTGTACTTGTGGGGCATTATAGTTCAGTAGAAAAACATCTGGCAAAGCCTGCAACTTCTCTCCCGCACAGAGATTCACTTTTTTGTGTTTTTTCCTCTTGGTATAATGGGTAGAAAGACTGGCAGGGAAACTCACTTTTGCTATTCAGATGGAAGGATTTGTTCACCTGAATAGCAATGAGAACATGACGCTTCATCTCAAGGCACAGCTCAGCAACATTAAGGCAAATCCTAACAAACACTGGCAAAACCAGTAGGTCTGGCTGAGAAACCGGGGCAGTTTATCAATGATTGTTTTGGTTCTGCCTCTGACAAAGGGTTGACTCACTGAAGGTGACCCTAGATCAGGCTGTCTGTGCACATATTTGCCCAGACCATGCCAAGCACGAGGGCCCATGGCCCCAGCCCACCCACAACAAGGTATGCCACTTTACTTAACCCTCAGACTTTCTATATAATCTCAGACATCCCATTCCCCCACTCAGCTGCAGAAAGGTACATCCCAACAAAGTAGAAATCACCTTCAGCTGTCACAAGTGCAAATTTTATTTCTGCCTGACTCCCAGCTCCATACCACCCCTTCACCCCTATCTGGTCTGGGCCACAACCTTACCAATAAGACCATCATGCCCACAGGTCTATCATGCTTCTATGTCAATGTCCATTCCCTTCCCAGACATCAAATCGAGCTCTGGGCTGTCTTAGACTCTCACTCCCCAAACATACTCTCCATCACTGTGACATGTCTCCAAAACTCAACTAATCCAGATTTTGCCACTGTGGTACTCTCTGGATAAGAAAGTCTCCAGACAAGACAGGCATCATAAGCCCAGATATGGAGTAGCTGTTATTTACAAAGACAAACTCACTCTCTCATCCTTGACTCCTGATCAAATGACCGATTAGATCACCCTACTTTTAAACTTGCAGCAGAGATGTCCTACTCCCTCTGTGGCAACCTCATTTAAAGCCCCCCAGATAAAAGGATTCAGTTGCAAAGTTGTGGACCTACTGGTGCCTTTCAACACCTTAACCTGGTCATCCTTGGCAATTCTAATTTTTATATTTTATAGTCTCTGGCTCCCATACTTCTTGATGACATGACAACTCTGAGCCTCCAGCAAATAGTTATTGGCTCCACTCACTCAGCGAGCCAGACCTTTGATCCCATGTTCTCTAACATCACTAACCTTGCTCTTCCCCTCACTTGTCTAGTGACCAAAGTTAAATTGCCTCCTACTCATCTTTAGTATTCTGCTTTCATTGCCCCTTTCTGAGGTTGAACAGAGCAACAAACCATCATCTCCAGATACTAGTAACATATCTCTCTTCTGAAACCTTTGCCATGGTCCATTCTTCAAATATTTCTACAGTGGTTGTTTCATTCAAATAATGGATCTCCCACTCACTTGACTTCAGCCCCTAATAGACTTCTTTCTGAGAACTGGTACCCTGACAATCATAGAATAATGAAGTGCTGTTGTATTGTACTGGAACATACTTGGAGACAAACATGTAACAATTTAGATAGGGTAAGAACTATCGTAGACAAATTGGACAGGCCTCCCGTACTCACCTTGGGATCGCATTGACCATAGTTTTAACTCCTCTCTGGAGATCTTTGTTATAATTTAAGAGTTATTTTCAGCTACAGCCAGCACAGCTGCCATAGTTCCATCTCAGGAGCTTTGTCCCAAACACTCAGATTTTTAATTAGCAAGATCAACACTAGCTACATCAGGTTTGCGCATCTGCCACCACTCGATCAACCCCCCTTCCTCTACAGCCATTCCCGTTCCACCTTGGGTTGCTCGCACTCCCATCACCACCGAGTTGGTAACTAATCTTAACCTCCAACAAATTTGAATCTCCGGATGACCCATCATATCATCTTGTCTTTCTCTGCCCAAACATCATGTACCCTGTAGTCACTGCTTGTGTAACACTTCTCTTCTGTCTGCTGAGATACTTAGTGCATAGACACATGCTATCATTTTTCTGCTAATTAAAAAAACCATTGCCAATTCGCAGGTTCTTTAGAAGTACAGGCCAATGTTTCTCCTTCTCCTACAAGCTAAGTTCTCAAAAAACAATCAATGGTTAGTTATCATCCTAACTCCCTCCTTTACCATCACATCTGGCTTCAGAGCATCTAATGGCAGTCAGACTGCTCTAATTGCTGATAACAACAACATCTGGCACATCCTGGATCAGGGAGCTTTGGCAACTCTGTCCCTTGTTTTTTTATCTGTCTGCTGCATTGGATACTGTGTCCCATGCCAACCTTCTTAACCGCATTCATGACAGCAGCTTTTGTCCTGATGCCCTCAACTGATTTTGATCTTTCCTTTCTGAGAGATCTCAATTCATCCTACTAGCCCCCTGCCAATCTGGCCCCATCTCTAATTGTGACTCTAAATTAATACTTACATGGCCCCTCTCATTAATGACATCAGGAAAAAGGGCTTCTAAATCATTTCCTATGTAGATGATACACAACTTATTCTATCTCTGACAACACAGCCTCTACCTGTAAGATTTTCAATACCTCCATGCTCAATGTGGCCCACTGGAAGCATGAATATTGTCTAAAGCTGAACGGCAACATGACAGAGAGTATGCTTTAGGCAACTATAACTCTTTCTGGGATGACAGCCCATGGCCATCTGAAATTGCACCCCCAGCACTCAAACCCTCTGCCAAAAGTGTCAAAATAATTCTGATAACCTCACCAAGGCTGGCTCAATCACTTCATATCACCCACCTGCTTTGGCATCCTTATGATGATCAAGAATGTATTTCAGTGGATCCTTGTTAATTCATGTAAGTCTGCCATTCAGGCCCTAATAATCAGCTGCACAGAGAACTATAAAACATTGTACATAAGCAGTCCCATCTATGTCATGAACAGTCTTCAAATTATCCAGGATGTGGCCACCCACCTGGCCCTTAATCATCCTGTCCATAGCTCCATGACCCTGCACCTTAAAACCCTTAATTGGCTGCCTATTCAGTAAAGGACCCTCTTTAAAGTGTTCTGCCAAGCCCACAGAGCCCTTTATTGTTCTCGTCCCTGATTTCTCTGTAGCATAGTCTTTTTTGAGCAACCATCGTGCCTCCTCAGCATTTCTGCCTCCTCTAGCATACATCCCATGTAGTCAACGATCCAGAGCCAGCAGCTGCTCATTCTCCTATCTGGCCGTCAACCACTGAAACAGACTTCCCCTGGCTTTCTGTCTTAATAGCGCCTACACTTGCTTCAAGAAACAGCTCAAAACAAGGCCTTTCTGAGCTTCTGCTTCCCTGGCAGCTGTAAACTATCTCTCCTTGACACTGAGATATTCACATTGGTGATACTAAACCATAGAAATAAAAATAATCTAAAATTACATTAATGGTAAAAACCATCCCTTCACTTTTAGTAGCCATCTTGAAATGGTGTTTCATAAAGCATAAGAAAAAATATTCTAAGATGGCCACAGTGCATGCATTTATTAGCAGAAGCTTGTGGATATAGCACGCTGAGGCAGCAATTAGGCAATGAGGGAAAACATGGTTTGTAATAAGTCGAGCGAGGGCAGGTATGTGGCGGGGCAGGAAAAAGAAGGTGAGATTAGCAAAGAAGAGATAAAAATAGTCACTCAGGTACTCCAGCTAATTCAATAAAAACAACAGGAGGCTGAATGAAGTGCTCCTCTGAGCAATGCAAACACAAAAAGGTGGAAGAAAGTTATTTTTTGAAACTGTTTTTATTGAGTTTCACTCAAATAAACCAACAAGAACATATGTATAGTGCAGATAATAGCAAGACAAAACATCATCATTGCAGAGGAGAATCAGAGGGCCAATTACCACCAGATTCAATTCCTGTAGGAGGCACAACCACCGTACAGACAAAGCCAGCAATCCCTCCATCCCTACCCAAGACATTATGGGGGTCATTCTGACCCCCGCGGGCGGCGGGAGCCGCCATATGGCTGCTCCGCGGTCGAAAGACCGCGGAGGCCATTCTGGCTTTCCCGCTGGGCTGGCGGGCGACCGCCAGAAGGCCGCCCGCCAGCCCAGCGGGAAACCCCTCCCCACGAGGAAGCCGGCTCCGAATGGAGCCGGCGGAGTGGGTATGTGCAACGGGTGCAGTGGCACCCGTCGCGTATTTCAGTGTCTGCAAAGCAGACACTGAAATACAAAGTGGGGCCCTCTTACAGGGGCCCCTGCAGTGCCCATGCCATTGGCATGGGCACTGCAGGGGCCCCCAGGGGCCCCACAACACCCCATACCGCCATCCTGTTCCTGGCGGGCGCCCCGCCAGGAACAGGATGGCGGTATGGGGTGTCAGAATCCCCATGGCGGCGCAGCAAGCTGCGCCGTCATGGAGGATTCTGCAGGACAGCGGAAAACCGGCGGGAGACCGCCGGTTTTCCTGTTCTGACCGCGGCTGAACCGCCGCGGTCAGAATGTCCTGAGGAGCACCGCCAGCCTGTTGGCGGTGCTCCCGCATCCCCGGCCACCGCCGGGGTCGGAATGACCCCCTATGAGACCAATCATTAAATAGCCTATGCAAATAGGAACGTGTCGACACCACAGTTGCCCGACCATTGTGCAGAGTACTCAGCGAGTGTCCCCACCCCTGTCGTTCTCCACGCTGCTTACAGATCTCGTGTCTTCCCCACCTGTGAATCGTTCAAACAAATTCCCCCAAGCCGCTACATCAGCGAGTGCCTTCTCATCTCTTCTTGTCAAGCACATATGCTGCTCCTCAGCTGCACCCCATTCCAGCAAATCCATTAGCCAGCTGGAGACCACCAGGCTCCGGGAGCTCATCCAACTGATTGCTACTCTACGCTTGGCAAGTACCAGCGCAAGCTGTGCCAGTTTGTATGGAACCCCCCGACCACGCGGCCTCCGCACTACTCCCAAAACACAGGTAAACGGCACTGCCCTTAACTCCAAACCTGTGTCCTCCTCAATCGCTGCTACCACTTCCTGCCAAAAGTCATTCACTGCCCCACAGGTCCAAGCCCAATGAAGGAAGGAAGCACCAAACTCACCACACCTAGGACAGCATGCTCTGTGGTCTGGGTCAATCCTGTTTAGCCGACGGGGCGTGAAATACATTCTATGCACACAATTAAAATGTAGCAGCTTAAACATGTTTGCAAGACACTGTACGCACCAAAGAAAGAGCCAAATCCCAATCAGCATCCGCTATGGGATCCCCCAGGTCCGACTCCCAAGCTTTACGCCCCACACTGACCACACCTGGTTGATCCACCTGCAGTGCTTTGTAAAACCGGGCATTCAAATACATCCCCTCACCCCAATTAATCAGACCGTCCATCACCGATGAGGCCTCAGGGGCGACCGGAAAACCACTCCAAATCTCACCTGCCACATCCTCGATTTTCACATATTGCAGAAATTGTCCTGCACCCAGATCAAATGCTCCTTGAGCGTCAGTGAAGAGAGGGTAGAGGTCCCCCGCCTACTCACAACCTCCCAGCCTCCACGCCTCTACCGACATTAGCTTCTCCATATCCCAAAAACAGGCCAAGTCCCACAACTTCAGTTCCCTATCCAAAGGGGCTTGTCTGAGTACATGTTTAACTACTTGCTCCCAAATCCCGGCGGTGGTCTTGATCAGGTAGGGCGCAGCAGGGTCAGATCTACCCCCCGACATCAATATGTGCACCAATGATCGCCCGTCGCACAGTCCTGCATACAGCCTCTTCTCCAAGTTATCAATGTCCGTCATCCACTTGGCAGCATATTGTAAATGTGCTGCATAATTGTAATGTCTGATGTTAGGTATTGCCAGCCCTCCCCCTTCAAGATCATTCTGCAGCACCAGCAGCGCCACCCTACTGCGCCTACCGGCCCATATCATAGAGATCAACAGACTATCCAAACGATGAAAGAGCCGGGTAGCCAGCGGAAACAAAGAGTTCTGAACCAAGTATAGATACCGTGGCAAGAACACCATTTTAGCCACCTCAGCCCTGCCCATCACAGAGAGAGGCAACCTGTTCCAAAAGGAGACCGAGCGTTCCAGGCCAGCCACTACTCGCTCAACATTATGGTTATCATGCGCAGCCTTAGAGTGAGTGACCAAGATACTTAAGTACCAGCAACTCTCAACCTCCCATCGAAGGCCTGCACTAGGAGGATCAGCATACGAAATGCCACGAAGGGATCCCAAGGGGAACAGGAGCGACTTCTTTCTGTTAACTCTGAGTCCAGAGACAGCCTCAAATAACCTCCAACCTCCACAGCAGCACTGGTACCGAGACACGAGGATCCCGTACGTAAACCAATGCGTCATCCGCGTACAGAGAGATGACATGAGTGGACCGTCCCACCCGGATCCCCCATGGCTCTATCTCCTCACAAAGCCATATCGCTTGTGGCTCCACCGCCAGAGCAAACAATAGAGGCGAAAGTGGGCATCCCTGTCTTGTGCCCCTACCAATCTCCCAGACATTCGAAAGCTTTCCCCCCACCCAAACTTGTGTAGTAGTAGCAGTATACAGCAACCGCACCCAAGCGAATCAACTGGGGCCAAACCCCATGCCCTGCCAGACCACTAAGAGATACCCCCACTCAACTGTATCAAAGGCTTTTTCCAAGTCCAAAGATACTAATGAAAACTCAGTCTCCACCTCTTTGGTCTCGTGCAGGATATGTGCCAGGCGGCGCAGATTATAGGATGTTCTATGACCAGGAATAAACCCACATTGATCTTCGTGCACTAGACCCATAATCACCCCACGTAGCCGAGTGGCCAAAATCTTACAAAGTATTTTAACATCAGTGTTTAACATGGTAAGCGGGGGATAAGAGGAAGGGTCACCAGGGTCTCCCCCGGCTTGAGCATCAAACAAACAATGCCCTGACGCATGGTGTCTGGCAATATACCACGTACACAAGCTTCCGAGAAGGAGAATGTTTGATACAACTCGATAGGAAAACCATCACTACCGGGGGATTTGAACTTAGTCATTGCAGCCACTGCCTCGCACACCTCCTCTGCGGAGATCGTAGCCCCAAGGGCATCCCTACTCCCCAGGTCCAAGCGGGGGAGCATCATCCGCCTCAGAAACCCCCCCAACCCTCCTCAGATGGGACAGCACCCGCTCTGAACACCCTTTGGAGCTGTGCCGCCAGTTCTCGCAGAACATCCGTGCATTTTGTGAGCATTTCGCCGTCAGTGTTCCTGATATGCAATATAGGAGGGGCCTCCCCCTCCCCTTTCAGAATCCATGTCAGGAGTTTGCCAGATTTGTCACCCTCCTGGTGCAGCCGCTTCCTATACCCCTTAAGTGTGATCTGACTTAGAGTATCCCAACAATTATTAACCTCCGTGTATAGCCTACGTTCTTCTCGATCAGCCAAACTTGCGTCCTGTGGCTGCTGTTGCAGAACCCCCAACATCACTTCCAGCGTTGTAAGTTCCTGCTCCAATTGTCTGCGTACCCCACCCACCATGCCTTTACACTCCCCCATGTCCAGTCGGGTATACGTATTATGTGTTCTGGAATAACAAGTATATTCCCTGCCCTCTGGGTGCACTTCCCTCCAGCTATCCCATAGTCCCAGTTGTGCCATCACTTCCCTAAGAGACTTCACCATCAACAGCTTACTAGCTTCGGGAGGCGGTCCATATCGCCGTGCAGGACACAATTGTAATCCCCCGCCCAGACCAAGGGCCCATCCACACTATAGCCCAAAATCTCAGGTATCCTGGTGTAAAAGGAGTGATCATCAGTGTTAGGTGCGCATGTATTCAGGATAACTATGTGAAGGCCATCCAGCATACCCTCCACCAAAACATATTGGCCCTCCACATCCACTTCACTGTGCATGTAGCTAAACGGGACCCCCGGAGCCACCCACACTGACACACCTCACGTGTAGGAGGAGAAGGACGTTGAGAACATCTGACCCCGCCACTTCTTGGACAATTTGTGTGCCTCCTCCTCAGTCATATGTGTTTCCTGAAGGCAGGCAATATGAACTTTATGCCTCTTGAGAAATGAGTGTACCCTATAGCGCTTGGTGTAGCTCTTCAATCCCCTGACATTGCAGGTCAACATATTAATTTGACGGCCCATAGTAATACTGAATTGCCCTCCCTTCCTATTAAACACCTCCCCCTGTGACCCATCCCCAAAGAAGGACAAGGAAAGGACATATAGCAAATCTCACCCTCATACCTGCACTGTTGAAAAAACATCAAACTTTGACCAACGTAGTCATTCAAAGCCCCCAAAACCCCAACCCCCACCCCGGATATTCAGCAAAACAACCATAACAATCTATACTGTAATTCCATTCCGTGAATGCTGCCAGGACAACAGCCTAATCACCAACTTACCATATCTCAAGTCCTACCACAAAAGTGGAGGGATTACCCCCCTCCCTGGCATCAGTCCATCGAGGACCTGAGTACCGCCCCAATATTGGTTCATTAAGTAGTAGAGGCCCCCCCAATGGCCAGCGGTGTTAGCAAGGCCACAGCTCTCCCCAGCATGCAACTTCCAATGTTGACCCCAACTCTACGGTGAGGGGCGCAGTGGCACCCCAAATCATGAAGGTCATAGTCAGGGTTACACAGGGGACCACCCAGCTTCTCACCCCTTGTCCACATCCAGACTCCCGGCCAGACCAGTAGACGCTACCGCCATTGTCCAGTCCTGCTGTATCTTCACTCTGTGATTAGAGTCTACAGCCGACCTGCCAGTCCCAGTATCCTCCATCGAACCTGGCTCACGCGACCTCCAATCCAGGCCCTCTGCTCCAGAAGCTTGTGAAACAACGCCTCCAGCACCCTCCGTCCTCCCGGGGACCACTTTATCCCACATCTCCAGCCAAAGCCACACATCCTCCGGGCACTCAAAGAAATGTGATCTCCCACCTGATATCACCTTTAAACGTGCCGGATACAGGAGCATATAACAAATGTTCATGGCTCGGAGTTTTGCCTTGCCCTCCATGAATGCTCTTCAAGAACTCTGCACTTTGTTTGTATAATCAGTATAAATAGATATCTTGCAGTTCTCATAAATTGCCTTATCGGACTCACGGGCAGCCCGCAACACACAGACGTGATCCTTATAGTTGAGAAGATGGGAAATAATGGCTTGGGGTGGCGCACCAGGTCGGGGAGGCGCAACAAGTGCTCTATGTGCGCGCTCCACCACAAACACCTTTAACAGACCCGAAGGCTGCAATACATCTCTGATCCAGTTTTCAACAAATGATTCCGCAGCAGACCCTTCAGCACGTCCCGGGAAGCCCAGCAACCTGACATTGTTCCGTCAGAACATCCCCTCTGCATCTTCTAACCTCGCCTTCAACCGTCCGACCGTGGAGGTGGCCTGCACCATTTGTTTCCGCAGAGTGCCCACCTCTGTTTGTAGCTCCACAATGGATCCCTCCGCCACCTTGACCTTATCGGACACCTTCAGGAGGTCTGCCTGAAGCAAGTTAACCTCCACTGCCACAGTCTCTATCTTACCCTCCAGTGCCACCCTTGAGCCCTGGATGGCCGCGAGGAGCTCCATATGTGAAAGTTCGTCAGAAGTCACTGGCACCCTCACACCGTCTCTACTCCCGTCCGCTTGGGCTGGGCGCTGTGGCAGGGGCACCGGGTTAGTATACTGCTCCATGGTATTACCCTGTGATGGATCCATCCTCTTGTGCCGCCCCATTCCGCACCATCCCCGGACCAGGGCTCCGACCCAGTCCCAGTTACAGCAGGAGGACTGCTGGCAAAGTCCGAGGTACAAAACACCACGGAAGCGAAGTCCGCTGCCCTCCAGGCCACCAGGCACCATGATCCACCTCTGTTTCCCACAGTGTCAAAGGCCACATGCACCCTCTACGAGGGAGGATCCCTCTCAAAGTACTCACAAATAGGGGCCAAAGGGATCAAGAGGGCCAGATGATGGTGATCCAGGAGCCACCTTTATTCACACCTATCTGGGTGCTCACCATCCAACCATTACCAGTCTCCAAATGGCAGTGGGATCCCCCTGGGCTCCAACCGGCTCCCCCAGTACCAGTATGGGGGCGCCACCACCCATCCCCCAGTCCTGGAGGCACAGTCACACAGGCCGAGGGCCATACTTCAAACAGGACCAGTAAGGCGGCAGCACCTGAACCGCCGCCTGTTCCTTGAACGTCACGCCCCGTGACGGGCCCAGCCGGAAGTCCCCAGTCGGCCCAGAAGAGGCCCTCACCCTCGGGCTCTGCTCGCCACAGGCTCCCGCCTTGAGCACCGGGCCCAATCATCTCCTTCAGCTCCTCCAAAGGGGCACTGTCAGCCTTGCGGCCCAAGAGGCCCACCGCACAGAATTGAGGCCTCCCAGTCTGCGTGACCTTCAATCTGGCAGCACCGCCACTGCAGCGGCCTGCCGCACCTTCTCGAGCTCCCCGGGCCCGACCACAGCCACCAGCGCAGTCCAGGAGAGGCACACGATCTCCACCTCCGATCCGGCTTCACTGGTGCAGAAAGAGGGACAGTGCCGTGCAAACTGCACAAAGTCCTGCTACGGAAAAGGGGGGGTCCTCACAGTCTAAGGTACCCCAGGATCAATGAAGGATTGCGCCGGGAACGGGAGCTCATTAGGAGCGCGTCTCACCTGCCATGTTCCTTGGCCATGCCCCTGGAAGAAAGTTATTAAATCAGGAGCAGGAACTGAGACAGGCAAGAAAGCCATCCAATCTTGACCTAGTAGTGGGCCCACAGCCTAATAAAAATTAAGGGTTGTCTATTTCAAAGGTGCACCTAAAGATACTTTTGGATCACCTTTTGAAGGATCCTTCATTTCTGACACATCACTTAATGAACTAAACTATAATTACTCTAATTGATTATATACTTCAGAATTTCAGTAACATTTGCTGTTACATCCTTTGTTGGTTCAATATCAATTGGAGACCCATAGTTACTCCACAAGAATCAGTAAAGAATTGATATAGGTGTGTGAAACGGACAAAACATGTGGGCTGTTCAGTCAGGAATCTTCCTTCAAGACACAAAACAACCAGGTATTGCCACAAGGTTTAGCCTGATTTTTTTACTATTATTTTGTGCTATCTGTCACCGGACAATTCTTGTCACACTAATAAATTGATGGTACCATACATAAAAGACTTATAATGCCAATACATTTTTTAACAAGCACTGAAGCGTATTGTTCTTCCATTTGCTTTATATGTATGCTGTCATAGCACTTATCTAAATCTAATTGCCTTTTCTTGGTTTGTCGTTCATATTAGAGGCCAGAAGTCCACATAGACAAGAGGAGTGGCAGGGTCAATTGAGCTAAGCACCATACTTCTAGTGAATCACTGGGGTGACTATTATATTATTATGGAGTGCACCAGCAAACACTGCGGCTGTACATTTGTTGCACCTTGTAATACAGTGGGGCCTATTCACAAACTGCATTTTGTAGTATGGTTAGTAGTTCCAGAATAGTACTACTACTGCAAAATGCTATTCCCAGACCTACATGCGAAGATCTACACCCCCCTATCTTTAACTGTGGAGATCTCTACACAGGTAGGCATACATTTTAGTAGTAAATATGTGAGGGATAAAGGAGTGGTTGGAAAATGCGGAATGCTTACTGCTAAAGGGGGGTTTAGAAGGTGCATGGGGGGAAATGGAGAGACTAGAAAGGACTTCAGGGAGTTACAGACACCTACACACAAAATAGTAAGTCCCTTATTATTCTTAAACTCCGCTTCTAAAGTTACTACAGCCAACAAAGACCCATAACATTCATAATGTACCTCAGCTCCAAGCTGGAGTAAATCGAGCACCACTCATGGTTACTCACAAGTACTGCAACAACTTCCCATATAAAATATTGGAGGAAAGGCCCTAAAATAAAACCCAATAATAAATAATGTTACAATATATCAATATATTCAAACGTTTTTGAAATATAGATATATTTATCAAAAGGTTTAAAAAGCAAAGAATAAATTATAATTGAATATTATTTTATTAAATATATTTTAATAACCTGTTCAAATAAAAAATATGTGTAAAAGTAAAAAAAAACTAAAATAAATTAATTTAAATTATTTATATTCAAAACTTTTAGTAACTTTTAATACGTAATAATTCAATATAAACACTTTACTTAGGTAGGTGTTATTCTTTGAAACAAATCTTTTACAAATATTTTAATGTAATTCAGTATACTTAATTAAAGTACATATTTCATTTAAAATGTAGTTAAAAGTGCTGCAGCAATTTTTAAAGTAAGTTCATGGTGCTTACTTCATTGTTTACCAAGCCGCTGATATTTGTTGCATTGGTGGAACATGGTTTAACAACATTCAAAGAGAGAGGCTATGTACCCATACAGTATGGTATCTTCCAAGAATACTACTCTTGCAGGATGCTCCAGTGATTTCAACATTCTTTGACAAACCCTATACTGATGTGAAGTTCATGGGTCTGAACCCTGATGAAGGCCAATTAGTCTTCCATGCTTCTGAACATTTATACAGAGTACCGTTAAATTGGTAAAAAATAACAATTGGAATCTACAGTGCTTGAGAATGGCACAAGTGGGATAGGAAGTGCCCAATAAACATTAATGTATATTTAATAGTTTTAGGACCTTGTGCAGAAGGCCACAGGGCAAGCAGGGGCTATTGTGCCAAACCGTGGAGTTGAAGCCTTATACTCCTGATGTCCCAGGGCCCAACCTACTATGGGTCCTGAGCAACCAGGCCAAGAACTGCTTCAGCACTTAACTCTTATTGTTAATACAGGACAGCTTCCCTGGGGAGAGAAAGACACAGGGAGTAAACACAGGTTCACTACTCAAAATACAATCATCAGCAGTAATAAATGATTGTCCAGTCAAATACTTGCTTTTATGAAACAAGCATTGGTAATGCCGATAAGTTTCACCTATGTGAGATATATTGGCTGTGTCAATGTTGGCTGCTGTCCAACATCGAAAAAATTCCTGTGACATGACTCAACTTTTTAGCCGTGCTGCACAGCAGCGCCGACCTGCCGACCTTGAAACTGAGAAACTGGGTTGGAGTCTCTCATCAGATCCACATACTGTGGTTCTGGGGAAATCACTTATGGCCTACTTACTAGTAAGGAGGTTCTAAGACTGCCGTACTTGTGGTGGCGGTCCGACCACCGAAATCTTGTCAGTCCGACCATCAGATTACGATGCTGGCAGTCAAACCACCAGGAGACTGTTGTCACCGCCAGGATCATGGATCCCAACGGGTTAGCGGCGCTGCAAGTCATGGTCAAGGACTGTGGTACTGATGTCGGCACCGTCGTGCTAATCACGACTTGTCTTTCTGCCAGCCTTTTCATGGTGGGATCACCGCCATGAACAGGCTGGTGGAAATGCAGGAAAGATGGCAGGGAGGGTGGGGCATTGCACTGCCCATAGACATATCGTGGGCAGTGCAGGGTCTCCCCTGTCAGCAGACCTGGAATGTGCACTGTCTGCCATGGCAGATAGTGCGCATTATGAGTGTGCTGCCGGCACTGACAGTGCGGGAGCATTGGCCTCAGCTCTCAGGGAGAGTCAGGGTCAATGCTGCCACACTGTCGGTGCCGGCCAGCCCAGCAGGGAAGTCATAATATGGTGGTGGGGAGGCTGCTGGCTTGGCGGTCACCTCCCACCGCTATATTAGCAGTCCGGCGGTTGCACCACTCGCATTGTAATTAGGACCTTAATCTCCAAGTCAAGTTTGTGCTAGAAGAATCTAACTATACTCGTTACATTGGCTGTATTTTTAAATACCCAACATCAGGGTAATCATTGTTTGTCTTTCAAACCAGGACTGCCGAGCCAGCCCAGGAATTGTAGCTGTGCCGAACCTCTAGTGCAGGACCTTCCAGAAATTACCTTCTCTCTCAGGGCTGCTGATGCACATTTAAAATGATGAAAATAATGTAATAATGTGTAGAATTAACAAGCAGGCCTTAATCGAAATGCAATGCCATTCAATTCAAGTAAAAAGAGTAGGCTGTCACATTTACACGTATTAGACTTGAATAGCTGAAGCTGCAATTTCTGCTAAGCTGACCTAGGTTAAGAATGTGAAATGTTAAACTTTCAACAAGCTGGCGATGTGAAAACACTAATTTAATGAAAAATAAGTTAGCTTTGACCTTCCAAAAGGAATATGATTTTCATAGAATATAATAATATATTAAAATGTTTTAGTTTGACTCTGTAAAATGTTGAGCTTCATTCCTTGCCACACAGACGTTTGCCTGAATCTGTGCTGCTCTGAGACTTTACTGAGTTTCATGAACCGTTCTTTAAGGGAAGTTCTACTTTAATTGATAACTGATATTTGACTTTTCTTGTCCTCCCTAGATCCATTCTTATTCTAGATTAGGGACTTTTTCCTTTATGGAACAGGCTTAATGCATTTATTCTGTTTTTTTATTATTATTATGCTTCATAACTATTGATTGATATTAATGACATTCTATGCTGAGTTCAATAAAGATTAAACAATTAAAACAACTGATAAATGAAGTTTTTGAACTCACACCAACTCTCATCATTGACTAAAAATAATAATTGAAATTGTGATTAATATTTAATTAATGTGTAGCTCCTGGTTAATCTTAATTATGCCCAAGGTCTGTCCTATCCTGATGAATTGGTAAATCTAGCTTCATAAACCGCTATTTAACTAAGATCCCTGCTCCTCCAGGACCAAAGTCCTCATTGGGTTTCAACACTAGCACTGGGGATTTTCAAGATGACAATCATCTGAGCCACTTTCATTGAAAAAGGCTTGCCGTTCAAATACCACCTTTAAAAATTAAGACTTATAAAATGCCATGCAGAAAGCCAATTTGACATTTCAGCAAAAGTGGTCAAAATCCACAGTATTTCAGTTGTAATAGTAAAAACAAAAACTTTTGTGGTGGAGATGAAGCATTTACAAGAATCCATCTAACAAGAAGATACCGAAGGAAGGCTGGAGCAGCACATCAGACAAATGCAGATAGTAAACCCAAAGTGAGCAGAAGAGACCTACTTGGCTACAATGGCCAAAAAGGGGAAATGCCTGGAAATGGGTTTACGACCAGCAGTAGGAGGCTGGAAAGGCCAAAACGAGTATTTAGTAATATATTTCAGAGGCATCATGCACCTATAGCATAGAGCTTGTCTTTTCAGCAGGTTGCAGGTCTGTAACCCAGTGTAGCCATCAGATGTTCAAAACTCTGAGACTGATAAAATGAGTTATCAAATTTGGTGGGAAAAGCACCATTTATTAATTAGCAAGGGACCATTAAAGGCGGTAATGATGACTGGAACAGTAATCTTTACAAATGGCACAAAGTTCAAAAACATCACCAAAAAAATACAGTCTGAAAAGACAGTGGGCTTTAAAGTGGTCCTAGAAGGGAAGGAAGCAAATGTTAATGATCAGAGGTGAGGGTAAGCAAGATGCTGCAATAAAGGCAGTAGAAAGAAGCCTGATGTGATAGTTGGGAGAAGCGGGGTTAATAACTATCCAAAATTGGTGCAAATGAGATTACGCTGATTGAAAAAAAACAGAAGGAGGGATGGATTTGTGTCATAGAAGAGGCAGCTGTGTATCCATTGGCAAACTGCTGCACATACCAAGGGAGAAAGGGAGAGGAGAATGCACACAGAAAAATCGGTGACCAGGTGTCAGAAAATGGAAAAAGTGGGGGAAAATATGGACAGGCACAGCGGGAGAGCAGCGGAAGACAGGCCAGGCACAGCCTGGACAGGGCGAGTGAGAGTGAGTGAAGAGATAGGGAGAAATTAGGGGCTGGAAGGCTGAGAGTGAAAATAGGCTTGAAAAGAGAGCAAACAAAAGCATGGGCAGAGAGGCAGTGAGATGAAATATAGAGCAGACATAAGGAAAGACTGCATAGATGGGGATTGAGAGAGCAGAGATAAGGAAAGAGCTGAGATATGGAAAAAGAACAGAGAGAGAGAAAAGGAACAGAAGATGGTCTAGAGTGAGAGAGAACACATTAGGGAGAGAAAGTGGAGGCAGGGAAGGAGAGGCAAGAGCAGGGACAAAAAGGCAGGAGTACCAGCGGGAGTCTGTGGCCACTAGAAGGACAAAGGCCACTGGCAGGAGTACTTGGTCCAAGCTCCACAGCAGGATGAAGACTCAAAGGCCAAGTAGAAGCCGGAGGCGAGGATGAGATGGTGATCAACAAAAAGGAAAGAAATGAGAGTGACATGGGAGCTAACCAGTGGTAAGTAAAGGTAAGTAATGAGTGGGCTCTAAGACTCCTTTGAGAATTTGTTTTATTTTAAAAAGAGTTTTAAAGCACAGCACAAGCGAAACGTGAGTAGTGAACAGATACCAAAACGTTCCTACTGAAAGACGAGAGTGGCAGCACAGATGATGCACCAGTACAGGGATCTGTGGAGACATGTCTTCCCCTTTGTTTGCAATTTGCACACCTACAGTGAAACAGCTGTTATTCAGAAGAGGAACCAGCCCCACAGTGACATTATACAGAGTATGTTACAGGTCAGTCTGCTCTTGCCTTTGAACCTGTCACTCAGTTTATAGATCTGGTGTTAGTCAAGAGCTATTGATTTTGCTAAATGTATATACACAGAGTAGTTATTGAGGCTTTCATCCAGCCATCTTTCTCCATTGATAGGTTGTTTTGGCATTCACATCTTTCTGCCACCCACTACAAGATGTCCCCCACCCCAGAAGGGCCTGGAACTTACTTTTTTACAAATTAAGCTCTGGGCAGGACTCTACTCTGTTGCAGGGCAGTTTTGGTGTCTTACTAATGCGTACAAAGGTCACATGCTGATTTTATGCAGTGCCATGAATGTAATCTATCCTTTGAATTGTTGGGGGAGGATGTTCCATAATTTAAGGGCACTGCCTGAGAAAAATTGGAATTGGATGCACGCAGGGTCAGAATAAGAAATAAAACAGGCCCAGGAGCAAAATAGAAATAGCCCTCATTAGTGAATTAGATAGCTAAAAGGGAACATTTTGAATATGTAAAGACAGTCTGTATATGTGTTTTGCAAGGTACGGAATGGATTCGAGTTTGCTGCAGACAATGTTTGTGGCAACATCTGGTAATTCAACAATAAAAGATGACCCGTTCGATGATAAAGCAAGCCCCATCAGTCAAAATAAGTCCCACACACTAACCTTTCAGACCAGCCCTAGCGGCACTTATAGAACAGTTCATGAATGCATGTAAGCTACCTTGGTGGGGTATGGCGGTTCTTGGGTAAATCTGTGAGTACAGCATTTGCATAGACTGAGTTTGGTAGGACCAGGGATTACATTACTACTGTAAAATCTGCTTCTGAGAGGACTTTTCAGGATCCCTGTCAATGTAGTTTTCACAGCAGGGCACCACAGCTCTTGCTTTGCATCTGGGCTCAATTGCCTTTATGTGATAGAAGTGAGTTAGCCAAAAAATTAAGAGGGAGAGCTGAGCCAGGGCCAAGCCAAGTGCGACATAGGTCATGCAACAAACATCATGATAAATTATGGTGAAGTTATTTCATAATTTAACATTTTTTAACATGCGCATGAGTGTCAGTACTTTAGATTTTATCAATGCTTTGAGAATTATTTATTAAAAATGTTCATTTTTAAACATTAAATTAAAGGTATTCCTGCCCCCGCTCTCCTGACAATGCCATTACTGAAGTAAGAGACAAGTCTGCTTCCATGTGTACGCTATACATGTGTTATATATTTTTTTTTAGCAGCAGGAGCAGCATTATAGTCTGTTAAACAAAAAAATAGTTTTTTATATACAGCACATTTTGAATGCACATATTGGCCCTCATCATGACATTGGTGGTAAATCCCACTTACCCCCATGCTGACTGCCACCAACATACCGCCCCAATGGCGGATATCCGTTTCCATATTATGACACACACACACACCAATCCATCACTATTCAGCCACATACACACGTCCACCACACCAAAGGTCAGTGATAAACTGGTGGTATCAAAACCCACACCCTTACGTCAACAGAACAACGCCCACCACGTTATGACCCAGGAATCACCATGGCGGACATTCAATGGCGGTAAACCATTGACGTACATAGTGCCGCGCTCAAAATCGACACACACATACAAAACAACACTACATTGGTCAATTTCAATAACACACACCTGACACCCATACACACACCACACACCCACATCACTATAAAACACCCACCCACATCACCCACAACCCTTTACGACTACAAATAATTGCAACCAGAGAGACACCACAACCACAGACAAAACCTGAGCCACACACCACTAACACCCATACACCACTCACGCACCCCACATCACACACCCCAACACATCACTCAACACACCCTCACCTACACAACTCACACAACACCCATGGCACCACAAAGACACCCCATATTCTCAGGAGAGGAGCTAAGGGTGATGGTGGAGGAAATCATCTGGGTAGATTTTCAGCTATTTGGGGCACAGGAAGATAGAGCTATGGCGGATGATCGTGGACAGGGTCAACACCGTGGAACAGCACCCCAGAACCAGGGACGACATCAGGATTAGGTGGAACGACCTACGGGGGAAGGTGCGTTCCATTGCAGCAAGACACCAACTCGCTGTACAGAAGACTGGCGGTGGACCCCCCCTCCTACTCCACAACTAACAACATGAGAGGAGCAAGTCTTGGCAATCATGCATCCTGAGGGCCTGGCTGGAGTAGCAGGAGGACTGGTCTTTGGTAAGTCAACTCATTACTACTATCAGCCCCCCACCTGCATGCCATCACATACCCCCACCCTTACCCTCACTCCCATCACTCCACCACTGCCCACGCCCCCTACCATCCCATCTCACTCATCCCAATGCCAAGCTCTGCATGCCATACCAATGCATGGACAGAACTCACAGACCTGCATAGACACCTATCACTAAAGCATGCACTCTAGAGAGAACTAATCATCCCACCATACACCAACGTACAAAAGTAAAAGCTGCAGGGCAAATACAAACAAAGAGGGCAACCCACCAATGCACAATATGTAACACACAGAAACAATAACACTGCATTTACATCCCCACAGGTATCCCAGCCAATGTCAGCGGCGAAGAGGTGCCAGCACTATCCAGTCCCCCAACTGAAGAGACCCACAGTGATGACAGCAACTCTGGTCACCTGGATCTGGATGACCAACCTGGCCCATCAGGGACCTCTGGACAGTCAGGTACCCAGGCACAGTTACACACCACCACAGAGCCTCCCCCATCTGGAAACACCACCACAGCACCCACCCAGCGTACCCATACCTCTGTTCTCAGGACACGTCAATCAGCAGGGTGTTCACCACTACAGGGACCCCAGGGCACACCTCATACCCAAGACAATCAGGATCCTGGGGTCAGTGGCAGTGGGCACATGGTTCAGGGGACAGAGGCACAGGACAACAGGGAAACTGGGAGGGGTGCTCTGTGCCGGGGGAGGACAGGCCAAGGGAACCGACTCTCCAGGAGGCGCTTGCAGAGATCCTGGGAGCCTACCAACTTTCCCAGGTTATGCAGGGCCAGATCCCGGACAACGTGCAGGAGAACAGGTGGCTGCAGGAGGGACAGTGCCAGGGGATCAGGGAGGACTTGCAGGCCATCAACACCACCCTGGTCTCCATAACAGGGGTGCTGGCAGACATGGCCAACATTATGAGGGAGGCAGTCTCACAACAGTGGGCCCCTGCCGCTAGCCAGACCTCTGAACTGCCTTCCACCTCCGCTGCCACTAGTGGACAGGAGGCCCTGCCACAGGACCAACAGGCCACCAGCACCCCTACCCCTGCAGAAGGTGAACCACCCCACAACTGTTCCCTACGATCCAGGCAGAAGCCAGAGACTATTGCCAAGACTCCCGCCAGGAAATGAGACTCTCCTGATTGTCACCCTTGTGTCCCACTCTGTCACCCTGTCCAGCTTGAACTGCTATTGCTCCCCTTCCTATGTCCCCATGGACAATGCATTTGTGCTACAGACTGGAACTCTTCCCTGGAATTTCCTCCATCATCAACCCATCCCAATGCACTTGCCCCTCTTCTTCTTAGCACTTCAATGAACACACTTTGAAAAAATACTAGTATGGAATATGTAAAACTTATTTAAGTATGTATTTGTTTAATTAGGTTCAAACATTGCAATTCAACTGTAAAGTAATGTTCTCATAGGAAAGACCTGTAGTTGGCTGCAGTGATCACATCAGGAGCGATAGTGGGGCACCAACATCTGCAAAATGAGTTGCCAAAGGGTAAAGTGAGTGGGCATAGAAGTGGGAAATAACATCATGCCAGTGCCAAAGATAATCTAAATAATGACAATGAAATGTGAAGTAACACTGTCTTACCTGTGTGTCATTGGAAGTATTGTCAAATCACTGCTGTTCTGTTGTCCTCATCCTCATCCTTTGCCTCGTCATCCTCACTGTCCACAGGGTCCACTGCTGCCACACGGCCATCTCCAGCGTCCTCCTTCTGCAGAAAAGGCACATGGCGTCTCAAGGCAAGGTTGTGCAACATGCAGCATGCCCCGATTATCTGGCAGACCTTCCTGGGTGAGTAGCACAGGGATCCCCCAGTTAGATGGAGGCACCTGAACCTGGCCTTCAAGAGGCCAGAAGTCCATTTGATTATCCTTCTTGTTCGCTCATGGGCCTCATTGTAACGTTGTTCTGCCCTTGTCCTGGCATTCCTCACCGGGGTCAGTAGCCATGATAGTTGGGGTAACCTGAGTCACCTGCAAATATCGAGGGACAACATTTAGCCACACACTATCCTATATGGCCCACACCATACCCATACACCAGCATCTACTGGGTGGGAACCAGGGCTCTCATATTAGCCACACCCGTGCCTCTGTAGTTGGGCCATCACATTTGGGATGCTGCTATTCCTCAGGATAAAGGCATCATGCACCGACCCAGGATAATTAGCATTGACATGGGAGATGTACTGGTCTGCCAAGCACACCATCTGTACCTTCATGGAGTGGAAACTCTTTTGATTTCTGTACACCTGTTCATTTTGCTGGGGGGGACAAATGTAATATGAGTTCCATCAATCGCCCCAATCATGTTGGGGATATGTCCCATTGCATAGAAGTCAGCCTTCGCTGTGGACAAATCCTACACCTGGGGGAAAACAATATAGCTGCACATGTGTTTAATCAGGGCAGACAACACTCTTGTCAGCTCTCTTGAGAACATTGGCTGTGACATTCTAGCTGCCAAGCCCACTGTCACTTGAAAAGAACCAGTTGCCAAGAAATGGAGCACAGATAGGACTTGCACAAAAGGGGGATCCCAGGGTGACGGATAGCAGATATCAGGTCAGGCTCCAGTTGGGCAAACAGCTCTATGATTGTTGCCCTGTCAAGTCTACAGGTGAGAATAATTTGCATGTCCTCCATTGTGTCCAAGTCCACCAGAGGTCTGTACACAGGGGTGTGTCTTCATCTCCTATTCATCCGCAGCGGTTGTAGTCTAAGGGACAAACGAGTGAGGAGACAGTCACAAGCTGAACATCGGAGCCACAACAGTACAATGCATGATGTTAATTTGTAATAGTTAAGTGGTATTTGTCCTGTATGTCCTATATTTAACTGTGATGCAGTTATTATCGAGGGCCTGCCCCCCAGCCCTGAAATGGCGTCCGTCTATCCTATGTGGAGGGACAGGTGGTAGTGAGGTAATTCCGCTGACGTTGTGCGCCGTTGCGGTAGGCGGTCGGGAACCGCCGTGCAACTCCTCATTGGTTAACATTGGGCCCTATGGGGTACAGTGGCCAATGGTGATGTACGCCGGCGGTGACGGTATGCACCGCCGCGGACGTGACAGCCATTTTCTATCTGTTCACTCACTTGCTACCTGACCTTCAGCAGGAGAGGCCCTACACTGCATGTGCTGCTGTGACCTGTGTCTGGAACCTACCATGGCTCGTGTGACTGGGGTAAGGGCCCCTGCCTTCACCGGGGCGGAGTTGAAGCGACTGGTGGATGGGGTCCTACCCCAGTACAGACTGCTGTATGGGCTTCCAGACCAACAGGTGAGTACACTGTGAGCACGATGCATGTGGCATGAATGCATTTAGTGGTGTGTGTGAAGGCCTCGTGTAGGGGAGGTGGGTGGATGTCCCCTCGGCGGCGTGCAGCTTGTGTGCTTGGCCATGTGTGTGCAAATGGTGATGTGAAGGGGTATGGTGGTCCATAAGTGTAACAGGCAGGACGGTCTGACTGATATAATTTCCTGTGTGTATTTCTCTGCAGGTCATCGCCCATCAAAAGAAGGGTATATGTTGTGCCATCGCCAAGGACGTGCGGACCCTGGGGTTCTATGGCGGGACAGAGCACTCACTGTTGGAAATGGTGGGAGGACCTGAGACACTAGGCACAGAAAATGGCGGAGGCCCAGTTGGGGATGGCCTCCCAACGAGGAAGTGGTGCCCGTCGAACCCTGGCACTCCTGATGGCCTGCATACTGGCAGTGGCATATCCGGAGCTGGATGGGCGCTTGAGGGCATTACAGCAGCCACAAGGGGGTGAGTCCAGTGCCCATCATTACAACTTACGCATGGTAGGGGGGTATCCAGGTGAGGTATGTGTGTAATTGAGTGCCCCTAGGCCATGCCTGACATTGCAGAGCAGGTCCCATGTTGGCCAGGGTTCTGAAGTGATAATCCTGCTACCTACCTCGTAGGCATCCACAACTGGTCAAGGCTATGTGGGTCCCAGGTGTGCTGCATTTGGCAGTATGGGCCCCTCCTCATGCCTTGGTGGCTAGCATTATAACTGGTAGTGCAATGCATAGTGCATAGGGCTGTTCCCTGTGTCTGAGAGGGCTGTGTACGCCAACGGTGGTGTTGGTGCAGCCATTGACCCAGTGTTTCCTTTGTCTCTTCCCCCCCTTTTTGTTTTGTCACTCTGTCCTTATGTGCATTAGCATCATCTGGCGGAGAAGCAAAGGCACCGGCAACGGAAGGAGCTGCATCCCACAGGACCCAGGAGGCGGAGTCCACCGATGGGGAGGGCACCAGTGGGACAGAGGGCGAGGGGAGCACCACGGCAGAGACTGGGGGGGACAGTTCTGACACAGATACCTCCTCTGATAGAAGCTCCCTGGTGGTGCGGACACCTCTGTGCCCACCCCAGCTACATGTACAGCCACCACCCGCCGTACTAGCACCACCCTCCCAGCAGCCCCTCAGTGAGTAGCCCGTGCCCGCTCACCCAGGAGGGTGGGCATCTCCTTTGCCCCAGGCACCTCGGGCCCTGCCCAAGTTAGCCCTGCTGCCCTGAGTGAGGAGGCTATTGACCTTCTGAGATCCATCTCTGTAGGGCAGTCAACCATTGTGAATGCCATCCAGGGCTGGCAGCCCACATACAACAGACTAATGCATTCCTGGAGGGCATTCACACTGTCTTGGTGGCCCAACAGAGATCAATCCAGGCTCTGGCCTCCTCTCTGATAGCAGCCATTGTCCCTGTTTCCACCCTACCCCCTCCACCTTCCTCTTCCCAATCCCATTCCCCTCAACCCCAACCTATCCCAAGTACACAGGCAGACGAGCATGCACACAAAACAACACACGAGTGGCACGGGCAAACACAAGCACCACACATCATCCCACAGGCACTCGCAAAACACGAACCAGATGCAGACATACCAACATCCACAATGTCCACTGTCTCCCCCTCCTCCTTCTCCTCCACCTCCCTCCCAGTTGCATCTACACTCACACCTGCATGCACTACAACCTCATCCACTACCAGCATCACCACCACACCTAGAAGAACACACACCTCACTGGCAGACACCTCCACAACAGCCAAGCACACGTCCCCTGTTCATCTCCCACTGTGTCTGTCCCCCCCCCAAGGTGCACAAACGCAAGCACTCAGACACCCAACAGCCATCCACCTCACAACAGCATCCAGCCCAGGCACCTGCACCCAAACACAGCAGACAGACACCTCCTACAACCACTCCCTCTTCCTCCACTCCCAAACCTTCTACCTCTTCCCGCCCCACTGTCCCTAAGAAGTTATTCCTCTCCATCATTGACCTCTTCCCTACGCGCCCCCCATCCTTCACGTCTGGCCAGGGTGGCAAAACCCCAGGCAAGCAACTCAGCCAGATCCAGGGCACCAGGCAGCCTCAAAGAAAGGGTGCCTGCCCCAGCTGTGGGCCGGAAGACCAAGGAGTCTGCCTCAGCTGCTGCCCGGGAGGGCAAGGATCCAGGCCCAGCTGCTGTCAGGAAGGGCAAGGAGCCTGCCCCAGCTGCTGCCAGGAAGGGCAAGGAGCAAGCACCAGCAGGCAGGAAGGACAAGGAGCGTGGTGCAGGGACTCAGACGGAGTCCCCATCACCAACCATGGTTGTGCAGCCGCCTGAGGGTGCAGGGGATGGACAGGAGCTTCCCCCCACCACCACCACAAGCAGCAGCACCACCACCAGTGGGCAGCCATCCGAGGCTGCAGGGGATGGCCAGGAGCTTCACCCACCAGCACCAGTAGCAGCAGCAGCACCACCACCACCACCACCAGTGGGCAGATGTCCGAGGCTGCAGGGAATGGGCAGTAGCTTCCCCCCCACCACTACCAGCAGCAGCAGCACCACCACCACCACCAATGGGCAGCCGTCCGAGGCTGCAGGGGATGGGCAGGAGCTTCACCCACCAGCAGCAACACCACCACCACCCACAGTGGGCAGACATCTGAGGCTGCAGGGTATTGGCAGGAGGCTCCCCCCACCAGCGGCTGAAGCAGCAGCACCACCACAACTGACCAGCCATCACCGCCGGCGGACGGTATGTAGTCCTGACTCCATGGGCTGCTGTGCGGCCTGCCTCCAGCAAATCTTGTGGGTGTGACACCCAGCTGAGAGACTGTGACCTTGCACTCCCCAGGATAAGAAGCACAAGTCACGATGCCCCCTCCAGAACAAGTGGGTCAGACACCCACCAACCCCAGCCTCCCCAGGATCAGAAGCACAGGGCACGATGCCACCTCCAGAACCAGTGGGTTAGACACCCACCTGAGAGACTGTGGCCTTGCACTCCCCAGGACCATGCACAGGGCATGTTGCCCCCTCCAGACCATGTGGGCAAGTCACCCACTTGAGAGACTGTGGCCTTGCACTCCCCAGGACCAAGCATGGGGCATGTTGCCCCCTCCAGAACCAGTGGGAAGGTCACCCACTTGAGAGACTGTGGCCTTGCACTCCCCAGGACCAAGCACAGGGCATGTTGCCCCCTCCAGAGCCAGTAGGAAAGTCACCCAATTGAGAGACTGTGTCCTTGCACTCCCCAGGACCAAGCACGGGGCATGTTGTCCCCTCTAGAATCAGTGGTGTTTCATCTGCCGGCTGAGGTGCCCCCCTGTTCCCCTGAGGTGCCTGCCTATTTTCCAAATGATGCCCCTGCAGTGTTCTCTCCGGGTTGGTGCAGGTGACAAGTGGGGCCTTGGACCTCGGCCTGTGGCCCTGTGGCCCACGCACAATGAGGACTGGGCAGTGTCCCTTGAACTGTACATATGTAAATAACATTACATTGCATTTTCGTATTTCTACTGTGTTGTTATTATTTCACTCACTTTTGCCCATTCCTATTGTCCTTGCAATATTCCTCAGGGGTACGAGGTAAATATGTTTTATTACTGCAGCTGATTGTGTGTATGGTGTTGGGTGTGTGTGTGTTGCATGTGTGTGTCACTCTCTTTTTCCTCCCTCCCTCCCCTGTGTATTAGGCAGCTGTACTCACAGTGGTCATCTTCGCCATCGTTCGCGTTCGTGGTGGAGCAGGACGTAAAAAAATCATTGGGAATATTTGTAGTTCGGGCTCCATGGAGGTGTGGTTCTTCCCTGTGTCTCCAAAGGTGAGTCCTTTCCCTTCTGTGCAGTGTTTCCGCCAGGCTTTTGGTGTCATTTGCACCGCTCCAGAAAAGGTGGCGGTTTCGTGTCTCATAATACCGTGGGCGGAACATTGACTTCCTCCTGGCTGTTGCCGGCTACCGCTGTGGTGCCTTTTGTTTCCGACCTGGCGGTCGGTGTGGTAAAGTGGCTCTCTATCTGAGTTCTCACCGCCATGGTCATAATTTGGCAGTAGTTACCGCCAGTCTGTTGGCGGTATTACCGCCAATTTATCACCGACCGCCAGGGTTGTAATGAGGGCCATAATGTGATAATGAATGTGAAAAGGAGCCTTGGTGAAAAAAAAAGAATTCCTAGGATCACACAATTTCATCAAGCAGAAAAGCTGGGATTTCTACCTTTACACTGTGCTGTTTGAACAGTAGATGTTTATCTGATTCTCTCTGGTTCGTTTTACATCAAAGGTTTGTCATCAGTGCTTTGTCCTTTTCTTTTGGTGCATGTGGCAGTAGACACATGAAAGACTGGCTCGTTTTGAACTAGAGGGGTCAAGAGAACCTCAAGCTGAGCCAGAGCCATGCATCTTGCTTGAACGTGACTTGAGTGACAGTACTACCCATGGGCTATTGTGCACCACTTCTTCCCATCTCACTGAGATCATATAACCCAAACCAAACTCCATTAGAAAGGACCTTCATGTACAAAGTAAGACTGTCTGGTTCATATAAAATTTATATCTGGGCTTTGTAGACAGGGACTAGGTGGTCTGTTTCTTGTGGTCTACTGGCTACATTAAAGGCATTTGAACATGGAGACCCAGGGACTGATGTACAAATACCCTTTGAGACCCTAAACCCCTCAATTCACAAAATCACAGGGTTTGCATGCAAAAAGGCTTTTCACAAAGTACAAAGCCCTTATACAAGATGGAAAATACTTTCTGTCTCATAAAAGGGCTTTTGCATTCTTTTCGAAGTAGCAAACACGAGAGGGGAGCATCTCCTCCTGTGTCCAATTTGGAGAAGAACGTATCAATGGTTTGTGACTGCAATTAGATGATGGGAGATTCGCAAAGGAGAAGGTGTTCTTTTGTACTTGCGTAACATTGCAAAATCAAAGAAAGCTGCAAATAGTAAGTGCACAAATTGCGGTCACTATTTGTGACTTGTCTCTTGTACATAAGGCCACTAGTTACAGTCAAAATGTAGATCTTGGCCAAGCAGATCTGTTAGCTGGGAAACCTTCTGATGCCTGAAAATTGCAGGTTTGTGTAATGTAAAAAACACAGTTAAGCAAATGTTATTGTCTAGTCAAGTACAATGTATTTGCTCACACACGCTTTCTCCATAACCTTTTGATTTCTATAACCTCTTGTCAAACAGAACATCCTCCTCCTTTTCCAGACACACATTACCAAACTTATAGGGGCACAGAGAGAGAGGATCTTGGACGTCAGTGCAATTAGCGCTCAGTTTTTTATGTATTCGTCTGTAATAGCAGATTTAATTGATGATGTGGACAAGCACAAAACACAACTAGCTTTCAGCTGGTGATATGTGCGAAATTAGAAAAGTGCTGGAATTCCATGCACAAAATGGTTGCTGCAACCATTTATGCATTTTCTTCACCGTTTCTTGAAGGTATGGCAAACTAAGAGACTCAAATCTCGGGAAACTCTTTTAGCTTTGCACCAGGCTCTAGAAGAGCTCTGGTTAAGCGATCGGCTTCATGAATACTCAGCCTAAATCATAGCATTTCTTTGAAATGAGTATAGATGCACATGATACTAATGTTTAATTAGTTTGCGATCTCTCAGTGTTCCGATAGCATGCAAAAACAATTTTCGCTAGTAAAATTTTATGACATTTCATTTTTCTCCCTCTAGATAAGCGTCGAAAAATGTCGCGTGTGCCTATGCAAAGATTTATTTCCCACATTGCAAGATAATTTGAAAATATTTGCAAGATAATGTTCACTGTGCTCGAAACTAGCCAAACAGAAAATGTATGCAGACTACTTCTCTGCACGTTTACCATTTGAATACTTTTTCCATGCATATTGAAAAACGTTTATAGACTATTTCTATGCAAGTTTATCTTTTATTGAGTTTTTCTACGCACAATTGTGTTGCAAAGGAAAACTTTTATGTGGATTATATATTATACAGTACCAGTCTGTTATTATTATTATATAAGGATACCTGAAACTTAAATTGTCACAAAGGTCAACATTTCATGCGGTCATAGCAAAGTGAAATAATTTGCATTTTTTACACAATTCCGATGTTTTTTGTGAAAAATGACTTTCCACAAGTCAATCCTTAACCCTATCTCTTCTTTCTTCTGTTTCCCGTGTTTCTCTTTTTTCGGCCACTTCTGACCACAGAGGAAATGGCAGCAGCCATTTTTCCCAACACAGCTGTTTATGTTCCGTTCGGGTAGAATCTCGGATACATAGATCATGGTCCTTCTCTTTGTTTACTTCCACGTTGGATTAGTAATACATTTGAGTGCGAATGAAACAGAGGCAGCTCTTTCTGGCACTCGCGTCTATATTAAGTGTCAGCGTCATGCGTACGTAGAGCAATAGCTGTTTATCACAGGACATGTTTTCTTCAGGAAGAAGATTCTAAAGAGAAGCATCCAGGATGAATGGCCTTACCGGAGGCAAATGACACAGGAAGTTTTGCAGAAAGACAAACTGTTTACAAGATCCACTGCTTAGCACAAATCTAAAATTATAATTTAAAACGGGCAGCTCTTCAAAGAAGACGTCCTAGCATGACCACATTTTACAAACATTTATTTGCAACAGAAAAACCGGAGGCCTCTAATTATGTAGCTAAAATATACATTTAATAATTGTATATACAGCATCTGGGAGTCATGGTTCGGCAATTGTATCACGAAGTTCCAGTAAGAGAGACCTTAGCGGGAGAGGTAAGAAAAATGCACTTGGGGTTTTCAGAGGGGAAGACTCCAAGAAAGTTTCAACAGTGGTCTATGTTCTTCTTATATTTGTGAACGGGTTTATACACATTAAGCTCTTTATTTCAAACAAGATACCACAGAATCCTCTTTTACAAACAGGAACGTACAAGTCTCTCTGATTATTGCTTCTTGATGAATACAGCCTGCAAAGCTTAATTTGTAAAAAAAAAAAAAAAATGAGTGCCTGGGCCCTGGTCAGGAAGCCAGTGCAGTTCAAGTCACCCATTGCCCCTGCCAGCTGCCAATGACAGAACCGACACAACTACTCACCATAGCAGCCTATAAGTATAATAATCCAGACTATTTCAGGCCCCCAAAGCCATAAGAATAGCTTGGGCAGCAGGTATTAGTAATTGTTAATCTATATTGGATTAGTGAACTACTGTTGTTGTGCTCATCTCTAAATCAAACAAACATGGCCACCATTTGGCAGACTGTGATAAGTGCCCGTGTTGACAATGAAGTGCAGGTGGCCAGCACCAGAAACCAACTGCTCTGATTAAGTACTACAGCCAGGTCAGAGAAAAATCAGAATGTCATTATTATGCAATGGTAAAAATTATTATCCCTGTTTATGGATTTTCTATTTTTCATTTAAATTATTTACTGTAATAAATCAAGGTGGACGCTTTTTGACATATGATTTGGTGCTATAAAATCCAGTCTAGAAAAATGACAAAAAAACTTTAAGAAATAATCTCCTCTGGAATGCAAAATGTTAGTATAGCAATATCATTTGCTGACAGTTAATAGCTCCTTTAATTTTCCCGCTATTGATTTTTGCAAGTAGAATTGTGTCTTATAGTGATGAGCCACTGGCCCCACTGCTTCATTATGTGAAGGCCTACCTCGAAGTCCTTCACTTCTCCAAATCCTATGAACAGTTTTAAGTGTTGTTGTACACTATGCGGGTCCCTGTCTATTATGTGCAGGATGGCGACCAGCTTGAGCTGTTCAGCCATGGGAAGTCTCAGAAGACAGTATTCTGAGATGGGATTATCCTCTACATGAATGTCTGCTTCTACTAAGCACTCTCAGCCATTAGCCATTAAGTGAGGTGTGGAACTTGCCCCGGAATGACAGAGATCCTTTGGCCATCCATGTGTACACTGAAATGACAGCTTCTGCTTTAGTCTTGGGTTCAGCTTCTTTTCAGCACTGCAATGTAGTTTAGGGACACCGTACTGTGTAGTATTAAATGAGAGTTGTGTCTTTCAATCGTGAGATCCAACCACGGATATATTTTCGGCATGTTCTCTCGCCATGAATAGGGTTTCAGCACTCTCTCTAGAGTATGAGAATAGTGAGCTATTTTGTGACTCACTGGATGGTGACCCTTGTGCTCTTAAGCAGTGTGGGAGGTCAATCTAGATCAGAAGGGTCTGCTGCTTTTGTTCCTGACTGCTTGTACATAATGGTCAATTTTCATGCTTCATGATTTGAGTGGGCCTGGTTGTGGACTCCTCTTCAAACAGTGGTTTTCCTTGTCACACCTGCAGAAGATGTGCTCATTGACTGGGCAGGTACTCACATGGGGTAAGTCTAAGTCTTGTTCACACCAGTAGCATTTTGTTTTCTTCTTTCAATGAGTACTAATGCTGTTTCTTTTGTTGTTCGTGTAACACTCCCTTGATCTTGTTTGCTGGGTGGGTTCCCAGTGTTGGTTCATCTGGGGTTACCGGGGTATCCAGAGACTTGCTTCAGTTTCTAACGATTTTCCAGATATAGGGCCTGATTTATATTTCGGCAGATGAGTTACCCCATCACAACAGTGATGGATATCCTGTCCATTGAAATGTAAATTCTATTATATCCAATGGGATCTGCATTTTGGAGGAAGGGATATCCGTCACCATTGTGGTGGAGTAACTCATCTGCCAAAATATAAATCAGGCTTAATCTTCTTTGAGTGGGATTCTGATTATCATGGAGCTGGCTGTCTCCTACATGACCGAAGGCTGATCATTTGTGAGGTTTTCAGCAAGTAAACTTGTCATTGTCTTCTTCTTTCTTTTTTATCTTTTTATCCCAAACCTGTTGTTTCACTATGTGGTTGGGTCCATTCTTCATCTCTGGAAGTGATGGCTGGTAACCAGTTGGTTTGTTAACACTCCTCATGACTCTTGGACAGTGGGATGAATCGTGGACAACATAAAAGATAGCATTTCTTCAAACATTCTCACAAATCGTTCTCCTCATGGAAGACATATAGTATAGGTCAGCAAGGAAGACAACAAACCTAGTAGAGAACATGAAATTACCGGGGTTCCACCACTGTGTAAAATTCATACAAAGATTTATCCCTCTCTTAGTCGAACATTGCTCTCCTCGCAGTCCACTTAGGAACAAAAATTAAAACTCCACTCCTTCCCTGAAAGACCTCTTAAGCTTGAATTCCTTCAGATCCCTTAAAATTAATGACCTATAAGGGGCCTTTGACAATGTGTTAGCTCAGTACGGTTCATCCCACAGTCTGGGGCTACCACAGCTTACCTCACTGAAAGCCTGCTCCCAAATGTAACTAGAAAGGAGTGGCATGCCTCAGAAGTGTAAAAATAAATTAGTTTCAAAATTAGTCACTAGACAGTTGAACCTAGAACCTGCTAGCCTATGAAGCTCAGGTCACAACTGAGAGTGAAAATAAATCAAAATGAACAGATGTTGACAGGACACACTACAACATTTACTTGTTGCTACAGCACAGTCAAAAGAATCAAGAAAACTCCCTATGCTAAATAGCTCAAGGACAATACTAGGTCAGTGGTTGAGCATGTCATTTGGGAATGGCTGAGCTTAGAGCTCACCCTATTATGTGGAAAGTGACACCCCCCCTGGTGGGCTGTATGTCAGAATATCAAGGTCATTAATATCAATCTATTAAAAGATCAAATGCAGAATATTAACTACCGCTATATTAACATGTTAAGGTTGTATAAGTAAGTGTAGTTTTACAATTCTTAACTCTACATCAGCAAACCTTGGATACTTATTTATTTTTATGATACATACATCTTGATTCCAAGGGAGCGGTTAATGCCTATTAGTGTACATATCACAATTAGGAGTTTGGAGGGAAAGACCACACCCCTGCAGTTTTCCCAAGGTAAATAACAGCAGGTCAAACCTGCCAACACCTACCAGGGAGAAAAGGGCTAGTAAATATCAGGACATGCGGATTTTGGTGCGGTAAGCAACAAAATCTCCATGTTATTCCCCATTTACGCAGGTAAAAAGTGAAATTGAAATAATTCATCACATCTGGTATGTGGTAAAGGCTGATCCCCACTGTACTCTTATTTATTGGATGCAATAAATTGTAATCCAATACTGAGGCACTCACAATCCGACTCATAGATGTGGAGTTAAGAACAGTAAACCTACACTTGTCTGTGCATACTTATCTTGACAATATCGTGTTCATCGATAATATGCAATACATTTTTGTGGGTCAATGTAAAAACAATCAGTATTCTAGTAGTATATCCTCAGCTGAGGATGAGTTTTCTTACTCTGCCTCTTCCACTTTCTATCTCTCTGTCTCTTTCTCTCACTCATGCTCTCTCTCTTTCACATTCGCTTTATGTTTCTCGCTTTCTCCTTCCTGCTGTTAATTGATTCAGCCTCACCTTCCGTCTCTGCTGATGATACAACTGACAAGCCAGATCTTTGTGGCTCACTTAAGCAACCTTGTATTAATTATTTCCACCATCCTAGGAAATGTATAATTCAAATACCAGTGCATGTTCACTGAAATGCCACAAATCCCCATTTTAGGTCGCAGCCCACCCCCTGGTTTGCTAAGGACATCTTCGGGACTTTCCGAAATTTGACCTAGGATTGTATTCCACTCGTTGATTACCATTGGCTTTGTGGTTTGTATCTCGCTCTTTCTGACTTACCATTTGCGGATTTCTTTGCTTCACGCTCTCCATGTTCAGTTCTTCCCTCTCGTTGCCTCAACCGTGTTTTTTGTATTCTTCCATGAACTTGCTTTCTGTTAACAGGCCTTCAAATCTTGTTCTTATCTTGTCAAACTTGCTGTACATTCAAAGAATGAGGTCAAATGTCTGGCACTCTCTTCCAAGGGTGCTTGTTTGCTTTTCTTTGTGTAATTTCAAAGTGAGAGCATTTAAGTGACAATCTTGCATAATACTGTGAGTAGAAAATAGTTATTTTCTAGCACACAACAACATTTAAATAAATTGTGTAAGTATTTCAGAATATATCAGAATTATAAACACTCAAATGAAGCACATTTTTTGTTATTTCTGAAGTGTGTTGGCAACAAATACTTTCATGTGATCCAAACAAATCACTAAACAAGGTGATGCAATTTCCACACATTTTCGTCTCTGCACTGTATAGTTTTATTAGTGAAAGTGTATGTCTGTGCAAATGTAATGGTCATTTCAACTGAAAATATACTGTCTGTAATGGCAGCATGCTACCACACAATGAATGCCCCACTCTACACCACACCACTCCATTTCACTGCACTGTATTCTGCACCTCTTCACGCCACTGCACTCTGCTCCATTCCACTCTAAACCACTGCACTCTATACCACTTCAAGCTACTCCTCTCTATTCTACCCTGTACTACTCCATGCTGCCAATGCACTCTTTGCCACTCTACTCTACACCACTGCACAGTTTGTCACTGCACTCTACACCACTCCAGTCTAGACCACACCAATCTACTCTGCACAACTCCACTCTACGCCACTGTACTCTATGCCAATACACTCTACGCCAATGCACTTTACTCTGTAACAATCAACTTTATGCCCCTGCACTCTACCCCAATCCACTGTATGCCACTGTAATCTACTCTGCACCACTGCACTCTATGGCAGTAAATTCTACCCCACTTTACTCTACGCCATTACACTCTATGCCACTCTCTGCAACTGCACTCTACCCTGGCCACCCAACTCAACGCCACTTCACTCTACTTTGAAGCAATCTACTTTATGCCACTGCACTATAAGCCTGTCTACTTCACTCTGCCCCACCCACTCTATGCTACTACACTCTACGCCATTCTGCTTTAAACCACTGCACTCTATGCTAATGCACTGTACATAACTGCATTCTATGTCACTGCACTCTATGCCACTGCACTCTACTTTCCATCACTGTACTCTGTCACTGCCCTCTGCACCACTCTACTCCTATCTGCACCACTGTTCTCTGACACTCTACTCTGCAACACTACATTATCCCCCACTGAACTCTACGCCACTCTACGGTGCACTACTCCACTCTACGCCTCTGCACTCTATGACACTAAAATCTCCTCTGCACCACTGTACAATTCTTTACTCAGCACCACTCTGTGCCACTGAACTCTATGCCACTCGATTATACTTTGCACTTTATTCCACTCCACTTTATGCCAGTCGACTCTACTCTGTGCCACTGACCCCTGCATCACTATGCCACTCGGCTCTGCTCCACTATATGCCACTCTACTCCATGCCACTGCACTCGATGCCACTCTACTCTACTCTACTCTGTGACACTCTACTCTGTGGCACTCTACTCTGCGTCACTCTACTCTGTGCCACTCCAGTCTACACCACTCCACTCTGCACCCCTCCACTCTGCACCACTGCACTCTACTATGCATCACTGTAATCTACACCACTGCATTCCACAACACTACATTGTACACAACTGAATTCAGTGCCACTACACTCTATGCCACTATATTCTGCAACACTCTACAGCAAGGAACTTCACACCAGTCCACTCTACTCTATTCCACTCCAGTGTATGGCACTCTACGCAGCTCCACACTATGCCACTCCAATGCACAACACCCTCTGCCACTGCACTCTGCAACACTCTACTCCACTCTTCAGCATTCCACTCTATGACATTCCACACCAATCTCCCCAATGCCACTAACTTTTAACCATGCTGTACAGCAGCCACACTGGTGAACAACAAGACTAAAACACATTGGCAAAGCCAATAAGTTTTGCATAGGTGAGACCTACTGGCTTTGCCAAAGCATGTTAGGTTTGGACTTTCAAAGGATAGTGAGGTTGAGCAGTCAAGGTTTATTTTTGGAGGATTGGTTGGGGTGGAACATTTAGAGTAGGCTGCCAGTTAACAAGTGCAATAAATATAATGTTCAAAATGTGCTATTCTTCATTCAAGGGGATACGTCCCAACCAAAAGCCAGGCATAGGACCTGCTTGCAAATGTTGAAGTTATCACAGCTTGATACCTGACAGTTCTTGTAATTCTTATTGTGGGGTAGTTGGTTCCATGCACAAGGAATGTGTTGCTGGGCTGCAGTTGCTTAATTCTTAGTGGCCATGGGCCACAGGAGTGCTGACTGATAAAGTTCTGACCATGCAGGATCACAGGCAGTGGTGGAGGCGGGTACATGAGCTTGTAGAATGTTGTTTGCAGAGGAAGGAGACATGAGGAGCAGTGAGAGGGCTAGGCACACTTGCATCACACACCTAATTGCCACTTGAAGAAGAGGCTATGGTGTGGTCACTTGAAAAAGTGATGCAGTGCATGATAGTCAGGATCCAAAGACTGACTGATGTTTAGTCATCACCTGCTAGAAAAATAGTGTCTTGATGCAGAGTGCAGATACAAGGGCCTCTAATTATGATTGACTGCTGGTAAAGATGCAGCAATGCAGGAAACAGGCACATAGGCCTCTCTTGATCATTGGGCAGGGAGACGATGTTCTTGCTAAGTCACAGGATGAAGCACAGTAGCTTATGAGCCCATACACAAAGTAGTATCAGGCCACAGTTTGTGGTTGTGACAGACTCTGCTTCTCCAACCCCATGACTGCAAGATACAGGGCAGCTTCTCCCCACTCTGGGCTGATAAACCCCTGGGGTTGTATTACAGATACAACCCATTTCCCTTGTTTGTTCCCTGTGCACCTTTTCAAAGGTACTCCTGGTGCAAACAAAGAAAAGGTGCTGTATTAGGATAAATGTGCTGCCCCCTGGGCAGCCACAAACTTGCCCTGCCCCTAGAGCAGCACATTCATGTGAAAAATGGAGTGGTTGCTTTGCAGCTGCTCCTTGTTTCACAGTGCAGGTGGGAACCAACCTGTACTTTTAGGGGCGATTAGAGATCCCCTTGCAATTGGGTGCAGTTAGTGACTGCATCCGCCTGCAAGGAGAAGTCTGCTGGTTCATGGAACCCCTTTTCCCCCTCCAGAGGGCTGCCAACAGGGGGTGCACTGTCAGTGCACTTCCTGACAGCTTCTTTGCCTCTGCACCCGCGTGCACGGGCACAGAGGCAAAGGGATTCCCTCATTTGCATGAGGCCATGCTCCCATGCAAATGGGGGAACGCCCTCTGATGATAGCGCTGGTACTTAATGTGCACCAGCACTATCGGTATTACAGAAGGGGACGCAAAGAGTGTCTATGGTCCCTTCTGTAATACCAAAGTCATCCGGGGGTGTGCAAAGCCAGTTGTTGAAACAAGTCCAAAGTTCAGAGTAAAGTATTTTCCTTTTGGTTGGTCACAGCTTGATGCTAACCATCTATCTGTGAAACTGCTCATTTCCTAATTTTGATTCTAGGTAGATAGTTCTTGCTCTGAACACAAATCAGTGGATGTGTGGGATAGGCAGTAAGGCTAAGTCTTTCTATAAGGGGCATACGCCAAGCCAAGATTCCATGCCCCAGCCATCTCCCAAGTATTGCTGTCTGCCCATGTCATACTTTGAAGTGCCAGAACTGGTGCAATCTTAGTCACTTATAACAAAAGATCTTTCCTCTGGATGATAATTTAAAGACAGATAATCATCTTAGTTCACAATGAATTCCAGTGGAAAGGGATATAATTTAAGGAGGTGAATTGTGCAGAGACGAGTGGAGAGAGCCATGTGTGGAGAGGGAAGCACACTAACCATACATTTGGGGGTTTTCACAATAAAAGGGGGATTCTAACACAGGTTCTACTCTTTACATGTTACAGAAGCACATACATGCACACTCCACATACAATCAAGGGTAAGGAGTGGGTCCAGTTATGGCATTCTGCCAGGGTTTACCACAGAGACCACTGGTGAAGAGACCTGTGATGGTCTCTTGCAACAGAAAACATACCAGAGTATTAACAATGAGGAAGGATTGCCATATGGACACCACACAGAGGGATATTTGATTCTACGATAACTATACCAGTCAGAGCAAGAAGTGACAGTGTAGTAGCCAGATGCAGATGGGAGAAGCGTGCACAGGTCTGGGCTTTTTTGGTTTCTGGGCCTGGGGTGAAAGCTGATTCAAGGTGCTGATCAGACCCAAAAACTAGCATCTTAAACACTTCCCCTTACAACTACTCAGATAACTCATTTTACCTTGTGCCATTCGCAGTGCCCATAGGTTCCCAGTAAATTGCTTGTGTCTGATGTCACGGTCAGGATGGGCACTGAGGCCAGATCAACAATGTAGACCCTTGGTGTGGAGCCTAGATCAGTGGTTCCCAATCTGTGGTCCATGGACCCCCAGGGGCCTGTGATACATTCTCAGTGGCCTGGCCCAGCAGGAAGGCACTTCTCCAGCTAGGGCCTCTCCACAGAAGCATGTGAGTGTATTATATTTGTCACTTCATTGGTGCAGCAGTTTTAAAAGCATTGCAAAGTTCCTTGTATATATAGCATTTTGTGGGCAAAAATAAAAGTGTCAAGATAATTCTGGTGATTAATGTACCTGCTGAAGCGAGATGGGAGTTTTGTCTAGTGGCAATTTTAACTCATTTAAGGTAGCACAGATGGTTAATATGCTGCAAAGAACGTGTATCATGCATATCAAAGAAAAGCATTTTATGTGCATAGCACAGTGGGTTCCTGCTTTAGTTGCACAAATTATTTTGTTACAGTGCAGTTCATAAATTACCATTATCCTAATGCTGTTAAAAAATGTTTGTTTGCGATAACCACTGAGTTATGTTCTGAATCCTGAGTTTGTGCTTCTCCACACCAAGCACTTTTAGAAAATGCCTACCAATGTGGGTGACATGTGAATCCTACACCTTGCAGTCCCCTTTGGCAACATTTTCTATATACCGGTTTACACATGAATGATTCATTGCCTTTGTATGTATGTGATGTAAAGTGCTCCAACACCCTACACTGGTATTCGAAGTGCTTTAAAACAAATGAAATACATGTGACAGAGGTGCTATGGAGAGATGAGCGGCACTTAAGGTTTTACTTCCTTTCCCCACTACATATTTATGTGAAAACGCTTCCTCGGATCTTATGTACCTAAAAAATAAATACAGAAATTGCTTGGGAAATGTAGAATCTGACCTAAGGAGTCAACTTTCTGAAATAAAACCAAACATTTAATAGTTAGTCACCAAGATGCAGCATCAACCTTCCCATTAAAAAATTATGATTTTTGCATTTTTTCATTATAAAATAATACAGTCTTTAGTATTTCGAGTATTTGTTTAGTGTGTACTTGTTTGTGTATTTATGGCAAAATACTGTTTTCTTGTTTGACATATAAATCGTACAAATGGCTTGGGGATCCCCTGCTTGTAGTAGTGATTCAGTAGGGGTCCCCAGGAATCAAAAGGTTGGGAACCACTGGCCTAGATGATATTAGGTATCATCTGTGCGTCTGTGCTATACTGGCAAAGTCAATGAGGTAATAAGTCAATCGACCTCATACTGTTTGGAGTACAGATGTTAAACCGTTCTTGCAAAAGTTAAAAAATAACTAAATACCATAGCTTCAACAAATATGGCTAATATGTGTTAAAAGGATCACTGATTCACTCAATCCAGTCAGCTGCAGCCTCTCCATACAGAATCAATCGCAGGTTGAAAACACAAAATATCAGCAACAGGTAGCGAAAGAAAATCGATCTTAAAGTGAAGATACAGCGAAAAATCCAATCAATTAATAGAAAGCTGTAAGCAAATAAATGGCTGCAGTTACTTTCAAATCATAGGACTATGCAGTGCTCATGACCCCTTTCTAAGTAAATAACATACCCTTTTTTATTAATCGAAGTAAGAATAAAAAAAAGTTTATAATAGGGGCTTATTTTCTATCAAAAAGTAAGGCAGAATCCCACATCTGTAATACTAATAGTTATATAATAGTGCATTCAAAACGCTGCCTAAGTGACGTGGAGGGGATTTGATTTCTCGATCCAGGTCTGCATTTGTTAAATCACCAGTGTAGGGAAAAAAAATAATATTTAGCATCTGAAATGATATAAATATTTATTTTTTTGGTCACATGGGAAGCAATCTTTAACAGTTTTGTAAAATGCTTACTTCTCAGGTAAACTACCCAGGGAAAACATGTTACAGTACAATATGGACCTGTTAATAAGTTAGCCTAATTAAAGGGAGCATTCGGGCAGAAGGAAGGAAGGAAGCAAGCAGGAAGGAACAGCGACCAGAGGAGAGAGGTAAGTGAGGTTTGGGTTGGGAAGGGAGGGAGGGTTGTGGTAATTTTTAGGACAGGGTGGGGGATCGAAGTAGGTTTTAGGACAGGACAGGGTAAGTTTGAGGGTTTAGGGCGGGGTGGTGGGATGGGGTAGTTTTTAGGACAGGGCGGGTTAGGTTTTAGGACAGGGTAGGTTTCAGGATATAGGGTAAAGATGGGGGTCAGGGTAGTTTTTAGGACAGGCTGGGGTAGGTTTTAAGACAGGGTAGGTTTTACGGTTTAGAGCAGGGGTTGGGTAGTTTTTAGGACAGAACAGGGTAGGTTTTAGGACAGGGTAGGTTTTAGGGGTTAGGGTGAAGGCAGGGGTCAGGGGTTGGGGTAGTTTTTAGGGCAGGATTGGGTTGGTTTTAGGACAGGGGAGGTTTTAAGGTTTGGAGCGGGGGTCGGGTAGTTTTTAGGACAGAGCAGGGTAGGTTTTAGGACATTGGGAAGTTTAGGATTTAGGGTGGGGCGGTGGGATGGGGTTGTTTTTAGGACAGGTGGGGTAGGTTTTAGGACAGGGTAGGTTTTAGGATTTAGGGTGAAGGTGGGGGTGGGGTAGTTTTTAGGACAAAATAGAATAGGTTTTAGGACAGGGCGGAGTAGGTTTTAGGGTTTTGGGTGAAGGCGGGGATCGAGGTAGTTTTTAGGACATGGTGGGGTAGGTTTTAGGCCAGGAGTAGGGTAGGTTTTAGGGTGAAGGTAGGAGGCAGGGTAGTTTTTACGACAGGGTGGGGTAGGTTTCAGGACAGGGTAGATTTTAGGGTTTAGAGTGGGGTTGGGTAGTTTTTCGGACAGAGCGGAGTAGGTTTTAGGACAGCGGAAGGGAAAGTTTTAGAGTTTAGGGTGAAGGCGGGGGTCGGGGTAGTTTTTAGGACAGAGTGGGGTAGGTTTTAGGACAGGGTAGGTTTTAGGGATTAAAGTGGGGTTGGGTAGTTTGTAGGACAGAGCAGGGTAGGTTTTAGGACATGGCAGGGTAGGTTTTAGGGTGGGGCATGGGTCGGGGTCGTTTTTAGGACAGGGCAGTGTAAGTTTTAGGGTTTAGGGCTGGAGGTCAGGTAGTTTTTAGGACATGGTAGGTTTTAAGGTTTACGGTGGGGGTTCAGGGTAGTTATTAGGACAGTGTGGGCTAGGTTTTAGGACAGGAGTACAGTAGGTTTTAGGGTGAAGGCGGGGTCGGGTAGTTGTTAAGATAGGGTGGGGTAGGTTTTAGGACAGAGAAGGGTAGGTTTTAGGGTTTAGGGTGAAGGCAGGGGTCGAAGTAGATTTTAGGACAGGGAGGCGTAACTTTTAGGATCATGGCAGGGGTGCGAGGGTAGTTTTTAGGACAGGATGGAGTAGGTTTTAGGACATGGTAGGTTTTAGGGTTTAGAGTGCGGCTGGGTAATTTTTAGGACAGAGCAGGGCAGGTTTTAGGACAGGGCAGGGTAGGTTGTAGGGTTTAGGGTGGGGACGGGGATTGAGGTAGTTTTTAGGACAGGACAGTGTAGGTTTTATGGTTTAGGGTAGGGGGTCGGGTGGTTTTTAGGACAGGGCGGGGTAGGTTTTGGGACAGGGCATGGTAGCTCTTAGGGTTTACTGCAAAGGCAGGGGATTGGGGTGGTCTTTAGGACAGGGCAGGGTAGGTTTTAGGGTTCAGGGTGGGGCCCTGGTAGGACAGGGTAGGTTTTAGGGCTTAGGGCGGGGGTGGCGGGGGCCGGGTAGTTTTTAGGACAGGGCAGGTAGGTTTTAGGACAGGGTAGGTTTTAGGATTTAGGATGAAGGCGGGGGTCGGGGCAGTTTTTAGGACAGGATGGGGTAGGTTTTAGGACAGGAACAGGGTAGGTTTTAGGGTTTAGAGCAGGGGCCGGGTAGTTTTTGTGAGCAGAACGGGGTAGGTTTTAGGACAGGGCCGGGCAGTTTTTAGGGTATAGGGTGAAGGCGGGGGTCAGGGAAGTTTTTAGGACACAGTGGGGTAGGTTTTAGGACAGGCGTAGGGTAGGTTTTAGGGCGAAGGCGGGAGTCGGGGTAGCTTTTACCACAGGGTGGGGTAGGTTTCAGGACAGGGTAGATTTTAGGGTTTAGAGCTGGAGTTGGGTAGTTTTTAGGACAGAGCAGGGTAGGTTTTAGGACAGGGGAAGGGTAGGTTTTAGAATTTAGGGTGAAGGTGGGGGTCAGGGTAGTTTTTAGGACAGTGTGGGGTATGTTTTAGGATGCAGGGTGGGGTGGGGGACAAGGTAGTTTTTAGGACAGGGTGGGGTAGGTTTTAGGACAGGGTAGGTTTTACGGTTGAGAGTGGGGTCGGGTAGTTTTTAGGACACGAGTAGGGTAGGTTGTAGGGTGAAGGCGGGAGTCGGGGTAGCTTTTACCACAGGGTGGGGTAGGGTTCAGGACAGGGTAGATTTTAGGGTTTAGAGCTGGAGTCGGGTAGTTTTTAGGACAGAGCGGGATAGGTTTTAGGACAGGGGAAGGGTAGGTTTTAGAGTTTAGGGTGAAGGTGGGGGTCGGGGTAGTTTTTAGGAAAGTGTGGGGTAGGTTTTAGGATGCAGGGTGGGGTGGGGGACAAGGTAGTTTTTAGGACAGGGTGGGGTAGGTTTTAGGACAGGGAAGGTTTTACGGTTGAGAGTGGGGTCGGGTAGTTTTTAGGACAGAGCAGGGTAGGTTTTAGGACAGGGCAGAGTAGGTTTTAGGGTGGGGCACGGGGTAGTTTTTAGGACAGGACAATGTAAGTTTGAGGGTTTAGGGCAGGGGTCGGGTAGTTTTTAGGACAGCTTGGGGTAGGTTTTAGGACAGGGTAGGTTTTAGGGTTTAGGGCAGGGGGTTCAGGGTAGTTATTAGGACAGCGCGGGGTGGGTTTTAGGACAGTGTGGGGTAGGTTTTAGGATGCAGGGTGGGGTGGGGGACAAGGTAGTTTTTAGGACAGGGTGGGGTAGGTTTTAGGACAGGGAAGGTTTTACGGTTGAGAGTGGGGTCGGGTAGTTTTTAGGACAGAGCAGGGTAGGTTTTAGGACAGGGCAGAGTAGGTTTTAGGGTGGGGCACGGGGTAGTTTTTAGGACAGGACAATGTAAGTTTGAGGGTTTAGGGCAGGGGTCGGGTAGTTTTTAGGACAGCTTGGGGTAGGTTTTAGGACAGGGTAGGTTTTAGGGTTTAGGGCAGGGGCTTCAGGGTAGTTATTAGGACAGCGTGGGGTGGGTTTTAGGACAGTGGGGGGTAGGTTTTCAGATTCAGGGTGGGGTGGGGGACAGGGTAGTTTTTAGGACAGGGTAGGTTTTATGGTAGAAAGCGGGTTTTGGGACAGAGCAGGGTAGATTTTAGGACAGGGCAGGGTAGGTTTTGGGGTGGGGCACGGGGTCAGGGTAGTGTTCAGGGCAGGACAGTGTAAGTTTTAGGGTTTAGGGCAGGGGGTCGAGTAGTTTTTAGGACAGGGTAGGTTTTAGGGTTTAGGGCAGGGGTTCAGGGTAGTTATTAGGACAGCACGGAGTAGGTTTTAGGACAGGGTGGGGTAGGTTTTAGGACAGGGGAAGGGTAGGTTTTAGGGCTCAGGGTGGGGTGGGGGGACGGGGTAGTTTTTAGGACAGGGTGGGGTAGGTTTTAGGAGAGGATAGGTTTTATGGTTGAGAGCAGGGTCAGGTAGTTTTTAGGACAGAGCAGGGTAGGTTTTAAGACAGGGAAGGGTAGGTTTTAGGGTGGGGCACAGGGTCGGGGTAGTTTTTAGGACAGGACAGTATAAGTTTGAGGGTTTAGGGCAGGGGGTCCGGTAGTTTTTAGGAGAGGGTGGGGTAGGTTTTAGGACAGGGTAGGTATCAGGGTTTAGGGCGTGGGTTCAGGGTAGTTATTAGGACAGTGCGGGGTAGGTTTTAGGACAGGGTGGGGTAGGTTTTAGGACAGGGAAAGGGTAGGTTTTAGGGTTCAGGGTGAAGGCGGGGGTCGAGGCTGTTTTTACGACAGGGTGCGGTAGGTTTTAGGATTCAGGGTGGGGGAACAGGGTAGTTTTTAGGACAGGGTGGGGTAGGTTTTAGGACAGGGTAGGATTTAGGGTTTAGAGAGGGGCTGGGTAGTTTTTAGGACAGAGTGGGGTAGGTTTTAGGACAGGGCAGGGTAGGTTGTAGGGTTTAGGGTGGGTTTAGGGGTTGGGGTAGTTTTTAGGACAGGACAGTGTAGGTTTTAGGGTTTAGGGCAGGGGGTCGGGTAGTTTTTAGGACCGGGCGGGGTAGGTTTTGGGACAGGGCAAGGTAGCTCTTAGGGTTTAGGGAGAAGGCTGGGAATTGGGGTAGTTTTTAGGACAGGGCAAGGTAGGGTTTAGGGTTCAGGGTGGGGGCTTGGGTAGTTTTAAGAAAGGGTGGGGTAGTTTTTAGGACAGGTGAGGGTAGGTTTTAGGACAGGGTAGCTTTTACGATTTGGGGCCGGGGAGGTGTAGTTTTTAGGACTCAGCAGGTTAGATTTTAGGGTTCAGGGAAGGGGGTCAGGTAGTTTTTAGGACAGTGCAGGGTTGTTTTTAAGACAGGGAAGATTTTAGGGTTTAGGACAGGGGGCCATGGTATTTTTTAGGACAGGGCGGGGTAGGCATTAGGTTTCGGGTCAAGGGTGGGTGTAGTTTTTAGGGCAGGGAAGGGTAGTTTTTAGGCCAGGGTAGGTTTTACGGTTTAGGGCAGAGGTTGGGATAGTTTTTAAAACAGGTGGGGTCGTTTTTAGGCCAGGGTAAGTTTTTGAGTTTAGGGCAGGGTAGGGGTTCGGGGTACTTAATATGAATGGTTGGGACAGATTTTAGGACAGGGCAGGGTAGGCTGGGGGGTTAGGGCTCTGGGCCGCGGATGGAAGGGACAGTTTTAAGGGCTTGGGCAGGTGGAATATGATGTCAGGTTTAGGAGTCAGGGCAGGGAAGAATTTACCATGCATGTTATTTTACCAAACATGCTTTTACAACTAAATTCGCTGTAAAGGCATGCATGGTAAAGGCATGCATGGTAAAGACGCAGTCGTTGTAAAGACTGCATTGTAAAGGCATGCGTAGTAAACACATTCGTTGTTCCATCACACATCCATTAAAGAGATTTGCTTTAAAGATGTCAAGAGGCTGGCCATTTCTCTATTGAATGATCAGGAAGACAATGAATCAAATGATGAGGAAGAGTCAGGCTTAAAAGAAGATTAAAAGTAACGTTTTTTAAAAAGCCATAACGAGGTTAGAGAGTTGTGGAGCAGCTAAGATGGCCGCTCGATACCAACACTGCTGAGGACGTTTTTATATTGGAGGGAGACGTTTTTGACAGCTGGCTGCTTTTTTTCCCCAGAATTGGATGTTGGAACAAGCAGGGAGCAGTATGGTGAGTTTTTTTTCTCTTTTAAAACTCTGGTGTTTTACAGAGTTTAATCTTTTTAACCTACTGCTCCCTTTCTGACAGGAGTGCGGCCGCCATTTTGAGAGGATTGTTTTTTTTTCATTCCTAAAAAATATTTTCTTTTTTTGTCTTTTGGCTACTTGAATTAATGTGGAGATCTTAATACTTTTTGGACACTGTTGGATGCCACTCTTGAAGCTGTTATAGTCATTTTATTCAGGATTTTCTTCAAAAATGTTTAACATTTGTCCTCTGAGGTGACTTAATTGGTGTTACAGGAACATTAACTAAACTATCCTACTAAATATATACTGTGTGGCTGAAATGGAAGCCCCTCATACTTCCAAATTATCTGTATCCTCTGTCTCTAACTCTAATGGTCATAAAGACTCCGGGGGCCACAAAAGAGTTAAAAAAGACCCATCCTCTCCAACTAAGTCTCCATTGCCCCTCACATTGGATGACATTATGGATGAGCTCAAGCTAATAAAGCCTTTTGTTATGGAGACGAATATTGCGCTACAGCGAATTGAGGAGAAATGGTCACGTCTGGATTCTAGACTTTCTGAGGTGGAACAGAGGATTAGTGACATACAAGATACTACTACTAAAGTTGATACCTTGACTAAGGAAGTCACACTACTTAAAAAACAGACAGAAGATTTGGAAAATCTCAATCGGCGGAATAATCTTCGTATTTATGGCATTCCGGAAGGTTCAGAAGGCCAAGATTTGATAACATTCTTGCAAACTCATATTCCAAAAATTGTTGGTCTTCAGAATACTACTGCTCTCAACATCCAGGGAGCCCATCGTGTTGGTCCCTCTTCTCCATCAAAACCGAGAGGAATTATCACCTACTTCCTTCAGTACTCAGATTTAATGACTATTTTGACTGCCGCCAAACAACGTAAACAACTGTTGTGGTCGGGCCAAACGATTTTCTTTAGCCAGGATGTGGCCACGGCGACCGCCAAGCGAAGGAAGGAATTTCTGGATCTCCGACCAGGCTTAAGATCTATGAATGCTAGATTTGGCCTAATTCACCCCTGCTTTTTTAGGGCAACCTTCAAGGACAGAACAACTACTTTTGAAAATCCCTATGAACAGTTTATATATACTCACAAAGGGGAGGCAATGGAACTCAGCAAGACTTGATCGGTTAATGTGAAATTCTTAAATTATTTATTTCTTCTTTACAGATATTGGAACCATTGAAATCTGAGGTTGAGAAAGTCCCCTTTCGGATTGTGTCTATATTCCTGTATATCTCGTCATCATAGTGTTCTTTCCCTTGTTGGTAAGTCATGTCGTCAGTTGTTCATATTGTAATGTATTTATTTTGTTTCCTCATCTCACCTCTCTCTTGTTATACAATCATTGAAGTTCCTCGGGGGTACTGTTGCTGATTGGCCTCTATTTCCTTTCTTGCTCCTCCCTTTCTCCCATGCAAAGTATTTTTCTTCTCTTTAAGACAATTATGACTGAAGTTTCTTGGCTTCCTTTCATCTTTTCTTTCTTTTATCAATGGGGTGCTTTTTTCTACCCTTTTCTTTTTCTCTCTTTCTGTTTTTTTCTCTTTCTACTTTTCTTTCTACCTTTATTATTTCCTACTTCCTACAATGCAAGATTGGCATCAACACGCAATCTTATTTAGATATATGTTCATATGTTTCCTTTCCACCTTCTTCTATGTTTCACATGTTGTTTGTCTCTTAGGTTTCGGTAAGGCTTTGTTGTCTAAATGTCTTCTACTAGTTAAATGACCAGTCTTCGAATCATCTCATGGAATGTTAAAGATTTACGTAATCCAGTTAAGAAACAAAGAGTGCTCCAGCATCTCTCTAAATTGAATTGTCAAGTTGCTCTCGTACAAGAGACCCATCTTAAAGAGCAGGATTTTAAAAGTTTGAATAGAAATTGGGTTGGTCATGTTTTTGGCTCCTCTGCAGCTCAGAATAAGAATGGGGTAATAATATTGTTTCATAGATCTTTACAAGTACAAGTTGTAGATTAGACTAAAGATGATATAGGAAGATGGATTTTTTTGACAGTTAAGATTTATGGTTTGTTGTTTTCCATTTGCAATGTTTATGGTCCAACTGGAGTAGAGCCTCAATTTTGGGGGAATTTTTTTTCTTTATTATTATCTTGCAACTCTGAAAATCTTGTGGTAGGAGGTGATTGCAATCAACTTATGGATCCTTTTATAGATCGTCGCTCCCAAACTCCTTATATCCCTAATAAAATGCAAAAAACATTTTATAAAGCAATCTCCTCCAGAGGTCTACGTGGTGTATGGAGAATTGCCGACCCTGATGTACTAGAATTCACATTTTATTCTCCGGTACATCACTCATATTCTAGAATAGATTATATATTTGCTACACAAAATGTCATACAAACAATTTCACATGCTGATATTGGGTCTATTCTCTTATCAGATCACGCCCCAGTAATAATTGATATGAGCCTTCCAGGAAATTCCTCCTTTTCTAATCGCTGGAGGTTTAATAACACCTTATTGCAAGATCATTTATTTATTGAACAATTTACAATGATTTCTAAAGAATTTTTTAGGCATAATTTACCTTCAGAAACTCAGGTGAATTTTATATGGGATACATTTAAAGCTACTGCTCGAGGCTTTTATTATAGATTATGTTGCCATTAAAAAGAAAGAAAAATCTAAAGTTTCCTCTCAACTGCTCACACAAATAAAATGTCTTGAGCATGAATATTTCTCATCTAGCAAACCAGATACCTTATCCAGGTTGATTGATGCTAAACTACAATACAATAAGCATTCCTTGGAAAGTGCATGTGGAACTCTACTAAAAATAAATTCCAAATTTTACGGGGGGAAATAAAGCGGGTAAACTATTGGCAAATTATTTAAAGATCAAAAAACAAAAGTCTAAAATTACTGTTATCACAGACACATTTGGAAAAAGACACACTAAAGATTCAGAAATCCTGGAATGCTTTACTGACTACTATACCATATTATATACTCCCGAAAATACTCCTAATATGACTGAAGTGGATGCCTTCTTCCACTCTATTCCTTCGAAACAAAAAGTATATTTGTCACCATTAGACTCTGACCTATCTGAAGCAGAAATTAAAAATGCCATTACCAAGCTTCCTAAAGATAAGGCTCCTGGCCCAGATGGCTTTTCAACAGAATTTTGCTCAACCTTTGCATCTATTTTAGTTCCTAAACTATTAACACTTATACAATATTTCATATCAAAAGATCAAGCAAAGGGCACTTTTTCTGAAGCTATGTTGTGTTTGATTCCTAAAAAAGTTAAGGATTTATCCAAATGTGGCAATTACAGACCTATATCCCTTATTAATGTCGATTGTAAAGTCTTTGCAAAAGTCCTAGCCTTACGGATTAATCATTTTATCCCAGACCTAATAGACATTCATCAATCAGGTTTTGTTAAGGGCCAATACATATCAGATAATTCTAGAACTTTTCTCAATATTATCCATCTTGCCTATAAGTCCACGGATCCTATAGCTGCCATATCTCTAGATGCTGAAAAAGCCTTTGATCGAGTTTGTTGGGATTTTATGTTTGGAGCATTAAAATGGCATGGTTTTCGTCCTCATATTATTAAAATTATTAGACTTTTATACTCTTCACCCTCTACATCAATTTTAGTCAATGGTAAACCATCTCATTACTTCCTTCTACACAGAGGTACTAGACAAGGTTGTCCTCTATCACCTCTGTTATTTATATTAGCCCTTGAGCCCCTTCTAGAGAAAATACGTAGGCCATCTGATTTTTATGGTTTTAAGCACAAAGATACTGAGATTAAATTCACAGGTAATGCTGATGATATTTTACTTTTTATCTCTAATCCTCACAAGACTATTCCAGATTTTTTAAAATTATTACAAGAATACTCATGTGTCTCAGGTTATAAGCTTAAGGTAGATAAATCAGAGGTTTTGGCATTAAATGCTTACGGTCTACCAGACATGTTTAAAGATACTGGGTTTAAGAGGAACTCTAAGCATATCAAATGCCTTGGCATATCCTATTCCAACTCTCTTAAAGACACTATTCGAACTAATATCAAAGAGGTAGAGTCAAGGATTGTGAAATTACTTGATAGAGGGTATCCTCTTTATTTAACTTGGTGGGGACGACTGGCCATGATTAAAATGATGTTGCCCATTTTACATTTTTATTTATCTATGCTTCCCGTTAAACTTCCTTCTAGCTTTTTTAAAATTATAAATGCATTATTTATGAAATTTTTATGGAACAAACGTAAATTTCTTATATCTCTAGTCAAATTGCAGGAACCTAGAGACAATGGCGGTGTAAATTTTCCATGCCTTAGAAGATATCACTCTGCATTTGTTTTAAAACAAATATGGTTGTTCCTCTCTCCCACTTTTCATAAAGGGACCTCTCTATGGAGTCAATTGGAACACTCACAAATTACACCATTTACATTTAGAGATGCAGTTCGGCTTTCAAAACCCCCTAAATCTCTTTTCTCTCCGATAATAACTCAGTCTATTTCTATTGCCAGCCCATTACTTCTTGCCTCTCACTCCTCATATGAGAACCTTAGGCAAACTCTTATATGGTACAATAATGATATTAAATTTCATAATAGAACTTTGGTATGGAAAGAGTGGATGCACAAAGGCATTATAACTTTAGATCAGTTAATTCTAGATAATGCTGTACTTGAATTTCAAGATATTAAACAGACATTTCATATCTCCACTTATTATGCTGTGAAATATCAAACTCTCTATGCTATCCTCTATAACTTATTGTCTCAATCTTTAGAGGCTCCCTCTTCTACACAGCCTAATTCCCAACCTTATAATTTTTCCTCACAAGTCCCGGCGTCTTTTATATACAGAACCCTTACACATACCACTCTAGTGAGACCAAAATCTAAAATAGAATTAGCATGGGAGCAGGATTTCATTCAAAGCATTCCTATATCTACAACCCAAACGTTATTTTATTCTTACAATAGGTTGTACTATACTCCTGTAGACCTTTATAAATTTAAACTTACTACAGATAGCAAGTGTTGGTCGTATTCTAAAGAAAACAGTCATTATATGCAAGTTTTTTGAGTGCCCTGCAGTTCATACTTTTTGGGAACAAGTTTGGGATAAAGTTAATCAGATTTTCTCCATCAATGTACCTTTCAATGTATTGCATGTTTTTTTGGGTAGTACTTCATCTATTTGGTATTCCCAACCACTGCTTGGTAAATTGGCTGATTTGCTCATTGCTGGTGCACTGCAAATTATAACTTCTAATTGGAAAGATACTACGAAAATATCTGTTGTAACTTGGTGGAATCTGATCTGTTATAATCACAGAATGGATCGAGCAAATGCTAATACTACTCAACTGTTAATTAATAGGGACATGCTTTGGTTTCCCCTCACCTCTTCCCTTTCGCAACACAAGACTTTACATACTACTGTTAATACTTAATGGTTGCTTTATTGTAATTATGTGATTTTTAACTTGCATTGTTTTACTTTTTCTTTCTTTCCTTTCTCTCTTCTCTTTCTTTCTTTACTAAAACATAACAAAAAATGCTATTATTCTACGGTACAATATTACAGTCTGGTTGTGTATACAAATTGTTTCTTATAGATATAATTATCTTTATGATTATGATTAATCCTTTTTTTTTATTGTTTTTTCTTCTGGTTGCAAAAGTATTTATTCTATTGTACCAGTGTATGCTAACTTATTCAATAAAGCATTATTAAGCTAAAAAAAAAGAAAAAAAGCCATAACATGTGGTTTCCCTATGGCAACGAAAGTAAAATAACTATGACGATGCGCAATGGAATTACAGCATTTCACAACTGTTTTCCAGATTTTTCTCAAATTATTTGATTTTACAACTAAGGCCCATATTTATACTCGGTTTGTGCTGAATTAGCGTCATTTTTCACGCTAATTCAGCGCAAACCTAACTCCATATTTATACTTTGGCGCTAGACATGTCTAGTGCCAAAGTTATGGAGTTTACGTCATTTTCTGGCCTGGAAAACCTACCTTGCGTCAATGAGATGCAAGGTAGGCGTTCCTGTCCAGAAAAGTTCGATATGGCCTTTGCGCCATATTTATCCACCTGTGCTAAAATCCAGCACGGCGGATGAGGGCCTTAAATAATGGTGCTAAGCTTGTGTTGTTTAACTCCTGGGTATGGGCAGGCGTAAGGGGACCTGTAGGCATATTTCCATGGTCAGAGACCATGGAAATTGCCCACAGGTGCCCTTTCCTGGCCCCCCCAGAGACACCCCTACCCACACCAGGAGGACACCTAAGGATGTGGGACCCATCCCAGGTAAGTCCGGGTAAGTATATATTTTTTTTTCTACACCACTGCTCGAGGGCCCTGACGTGGGGCCCCCTGCATGGCACAGGCCCCAATGACCATGCTAGGGGACATTCGTCCACTGGGGATGGCCATTGGGGTGGTGAGTATGGCTCATGTCTTTTTTAAGACAGGAGCCATGTCCTTGGGGGTTGGGCACCAGAAAATGGCGCTACACTGCTGAAAGGCATTTTTTTTGCCTCTAAACAGTGCAGCACCATAATTCGCACACAAGCCCTGGTTCCCCCTACACCTCCCCACCCCTGTTAGCGTCCTTTCCAAGGACGCTGACAGGGCATTAGCACCGGCTAGTGCCATTCCATAAATATGTCGCCCGGCCGGCGTCTTGGAATGGCGCTATACTTTTTCATGCAAAACTGCGCTAATGCAGTTTTGCTTGAAAAAGTATAAATCTGCCCCTAAGTGCTTTTGTACTCATATTTTAACCCAGTTCTGGCACTTGCAATCCACAATTCAACAAATTATTTTTAACAGATTTTTACGTGAGGGAACCCCATTACCTACTGTGCGGTATTGTTCTATATTTACAAATTTCAGTTTGGGTGACCCTTGGCAGTATTTATTTAATAATTCCTGGCTTTATATTGTGCATTCTAGACCAAGTGTGTGTTAGCGCAAATTACAAGAATTAAGTTACAATGAGAACAAATGGGCCTTCATTATGTGGTTATTTCACCTTTAGTGATAACTACGATTGAAATAACCCCCAGTCACAACTATGAGTCTATGGGCCTTGAATTAATAGATTCAAAAACTCCAGACACAATAAAGCCACACCTGAATCCTGGTACCTTAGCTGTACGATGAGTGGCTGTAAGCAGCAGCATTTCCTGGCCCTTGCCCACCCTCTGCAGTATTCCTGGGGGAGCAGACAATGCTCCCCCTGGACAGGCACAAGCATCACCTTCAACCCAACTTCCAACCCAGCTGACGTTTTGCACCTGGTAAGACAACGTGGAAAATGTAAGCATTTTTTTGGCCAAATTATGGGAAAACTATCCATAAAAGTCCACACATACAATACAATAAAATCTGTTTCATATTACTCTAATAAAACATCACTAAAAAATCGCGTAAAACAATAAAAACATTCTATTAAAATCAATACACAATTTCCAAGAAAAATGCATCATAATGTTCCTATGCTTCTCCTCCTGTCCTACATCTAAGGTGCTACGCTGAATATGGAAATTTAGATTAAAGAAAAACTATCAGATCATTATTGTCAGACATAAATATCCCTAGCACAGTTTAATTTTTATATATTTCATCTATAGCAGATTGGAATAATCAACCTCCTTTTGTTTTAATGGCAAGATGGAAGGTAGCATTAGACAATAACTTTTATTCACTAAGGGCCACATCTACAAAGCTTTTCTCTCATCGCAAACAACCTGATTTGCAGAATCGGGACGTTTGCAATGCGAAAAAAGGTTTTGTGATGTACAGGTCCTTTTTTGTGATTCGGTAATCTATTTACCGAATCACAAAAATGGTTTGCGAGTCACAATTAGGAAGGGGCGTTCACTTCCTATTTTCGAGTTGCAGTGGGATGTAGCATTGTTTTGTGACCGTGAATGTGCTCACAAAACAATCGCCGTTAGCACCAATTTCAAATTGGTGCTAACCCGTTCGCAAATGGGAAGGGGTCCAAGGGACCCCTTCCCCTTTGTGAATGGTAGCGAAAATACTTTTTCAGAGCAGGCAGTGGTTCCACAGACCACTGCCTACACTGAAAAAATGAAAAGAAAACTTTTCATTTTTGTTTTTGAAATGCATCTCAATTTCCTTAAAGGAAAATGAGCTGCATTTTAAAAGAAAACTGCTTTATTTAAAAGCTGACACAGACATGGTGGTCTGCTGTCCCCAGCAGGACACCATCCCTGTGAGAGGAGCCATTCCCAATGGGCCCGCAAATTGCAACCTGCCTCATGAATATTAATGAGGTAGGTCATTTACGAACCCGTTGGGAATCGCAAACAGTGTTAAGAACACTGTTGTACATATGGTTTTGCGGCTCGCAATTTGCTGCTCGCAAATGAGTCCCAAATTGCGAGTCGCAAAACTCTGGTTCGTACATCTGGCCCTAACTTCTAAGCAGCAAATAGTTCAAAGTTCTGTGTAATAGAACTAAAATATTTTGCAGTCCCAAAAAAGCTCCCCATCATCCATTTTCATCTTCTAGTTTGCTGCTTCTGAGTAAAGAAGTACTGTCATATTTTTGTATATTTGTTAAGGTTTACGTTATTATAAAGATAAGTTAATGAGTGGGTGTGAGCTGTTTTATATATTTGAAGTACCCAGTTTATGGGTGTGAATTGTATGTTTTAGCTTGATTTAAAATATTAGTGGATTGAGAGAGAAGCCTTCTCAAAAGCTTAGTATTTTTAAAATATTTCATTTAGAAGAAAATTTTGTGTATTGTTGGCATGAGTATAAAAAAAACGAAATGACAATAAACTGTGTTTTTTACCTCTCTTTTGAGGGTTAGTTGAACTATCTGTTATAGCGAAACGCTCAAGGCAGCGTTTGAAACTCTAAGCTGGCCACAGGCCAGGATAAGAAAGAGCATGGTTGACTTCAGTAAACGGGAAAACACATTTCTTTTGGGAAGTGTGTGACAATGAAGCAGCATCATCACACGTTTGTCTTTTAAGCCGGGTCCAAAAGGCGCACAAAGATGACAAGTTAACCCTGCAGAAGAAGTGCATTTTTACCTGCCATGGCTCAATCAGATGTGGATAAACGTATTGCTGAATATGTATGAGACCTAAATTACAATGATTACTTGGTGATGAGCCTAGATAGAGTATTAATACTAAAGAAGTCTAAAAGAAGTCAGTGAAGTATTCATTGAAACAGAATCTTTTAGATCCCAAAGGTATTAGATGCCTGAGATGCTCTGACTGGTGGCCTTTAAAACACATAGCAAAATACATCAAATTTTGAGCTAGGAGACCTTTAGAGATAGAGAGGAAAGGGACCTATTGAGGGTAGAGTGTTTGTGCCCAGCAATTGATGATAAAGAGTCTATGACTCCTAATTTATACCCAGAATTGAATACAGATTATCTTTAAAAGTTGGTAGAGCTAAGAAAAGGCCTGGAATGATGACTAAGAAAATTGGTAACAAAGATTAGGAGACATCCTTGTTTCTCTGGCCAGGATTTTTGACTTGGTTGAGGGGGCCTATGTGAAAGGAAATTATCTAATTTGAATTATTTTGGAAGCTGAAGCCAGAGAGCAATTTCCTTTCTGGGCAATGTAAATACAGGTCTTACTGTGGATGGGCGTAAGGCAATTTTGGTCCATATAAGCCCTAAATCAGACTATCTGGCAATTAAAGAGTCTAATAAAGAAACCTGGAGGGCTATTTTTTGTGAGAGTATGGTAAAGTCATTAGGGAAGGACATCCAGACCTTTAATGTCCTAGATAAAGCTCAGATTTCCACGCACAAAGTGTTTGGAGTTACTAAGTTATATGAATGGGCATGAAGGAGAAGGCAACCTTTCAGCCGTGGTTATTACAAGACCCAATATGGACAAGGTAGAGGAACTTATAAGAGAAGCCAAGGATCCTCTGGATTCTTTCCTCAAAGGGAAAGAAATGACAGGACTAGATTTGAAAAAGTTAGAGGACAAAATAATTTATCTGGACATGGTGAGTTTAAGGATTATTTCTGATTTTATCCAGGGGAAGGTGGGAAGAAGATGGAGACACTCAGTATTCCTTTCACTTTTCTTTGGATCCTTGGGCCACTGGTACAGTAGCAGGTTATATAATAGAATTTAAATCAGATCAGTTTCAGCAAAAAACAACAAAGGGAGCTATTTTTGAAAAAGGATCAAAGAGAGATTGTTGAGGGATTGTTACAAATGAAATTGATCAAATGTCAGAGAAGAGCACCATTGCGAAGGTGGACGAAAGTCAGGTCGGTATTGTAAGCGCTCTGTTTTTAATGAAAAAGATCGACAAAGGTCCTGTGATAAATTTAAGTAGCCTAACTTTTTTGTAGCGTGTAGAAATTTCAAAATGGAAGGGATTTATCTGTTTTGGGAGATTTTATAGGAAGAGGACTGAATGGTGAAGATGGATCTGAAAGATGTTTATTTTACAGTTCCTATTGCATTAGAGAATCAGACTTAGCTTTGGTTGGGATGGAAGTTTAATTATTCCAACTCCAATGTCTTCCTTTTGGGCTTTCAGCAGTCCCTTGGAGTTTTATGCACGTTTTATTTGCACAATATTTTGATAATTAACCAGAATGTGGATGTATAGTAATCACAGTTATTTTCAGTGTTGCTATTTTTGGAATTGTTCAGATTTATTGTGAAACAGGAGAAATCAGTTTAAATACCTTCTCAAAGTATAGCATTTCAAGGTTTTATTATAGATATAGTAAATGTAGAACTTTTACTGCCAGAAAATAAAATGAGAAAAATAAGGCAGTAGGTAAAATGTTTGTTAAGGAAACAAGGTGAAATTTTATGAGAGTTAAAGCCAGTCATATGGTTGGCTTTTGTCTTCATCAATTCAGGCAGTGTTTCTGGGCCCCTTACATTACAGGTCTTGACAGTGACTGAAGAAATCTGGTCTTGAAAGGGCCTTTGGTTTGGAGAAAAAATAGTAATGCCAAATGAATCAACAGAGAGTTAATTTGGTGGTTAGATAATTTAGAGACATGGAATAATCAAGCAATTTCTAGAACCAGTCCGGATTTTGCATTAGAGTTAGACGCAAACAACCTAAGTTGGGCAGGTATGTTAGTGGTTCAGGAGACAGAAGGAAGGTGGAATATGGAGGCGAGAAAAGATAACCTAAATTGTTTAGAGTTAAAAGCAGGTCTTTGTGCACTTTGCAGTTTCACAGCTCTGATCCAAGGGGGATCAGTTTTTATTAAAGATAGACAATGTTACAGCTCTTACTTACATTAACAAGATAGGGGAAAGCAGATTGAGAAAGCTATTAGAGTTGGCAAGGGAGATGAGGGAGTTTTGTTTGTTACACAAGATAGGTGTAAAAGCACAATATTTGCTGGAAAAGGAGAATGAAGTGTCATATTGGAATTCAATGAATATGATGGATTATAGTAATTAGTAATTGGAAGTTAAACAAAGAGATTTTTTAGGGAATACAGAGATGTTTGAATTTATTGAGAATGGGTGCTTCTGTTTGCAGATTGACTTTTTGGTTGAAGAGTTACAGCAGCTGGGGACTAGATTTTTTTTTTTTTTTTTTTTAGCTGGTAGGGCTTTCAGTCAGGATTGGACTGAAATTGAGGTTTATGCAGTTCCTCCTTTTACTATGATTAAGAGAGTGCTAGTTCAGGTGAGGAGGTAGACGTGTCGGAGAGGGTTGGTGACCCCATTTTGGATGTCTTAGTCTATATCTCCATCCCAAATGCAAATCATAGTAGACATTCCATTTCTAATCCAGTCTTGAAGGGCGTTGATGGTGGGGATAGAAGGGGAAGAACATACCTTAGTGGTGTCAAAGGGGCTCAACTTTCTAATTTGCAGTTCTCAGGAAGCCTGGAATATTTGCAAGTCTTTCTGGAGACGCTTTGGAGCTCCTTAAATAAATCATGAGCACCAGGGACAAAAACAGGTTAGAGGTGTGCCTGGAATTACTGGCAGATTTGTTTAGAAAAGGATTCTACCATAGTACTGCCAGTTGGTACAGGTCTGCTATTACAGCATGGCATTCTCTCATAGAAGGCTTGTCGATAGTCAGAAGTCCATTGGTCTCTAGAGTTATAAAAGGAATACATCTTACGAGACTGCCAAGATCTAGGTATGAGAGTCTTTGGAATGTTGATTTGATATTCAGATTGTTTGAGAGGTGACCAGGTAATAGGTTTTTAGGCATGAGGGGTTATTGTAGAAGTTAGCAACAAATGGAACCAATTGAAGTATTCTTTGAGTTTTGGAAGACAACAAAAATGATGTAAAAATACATTTTTATCCTAGATTTGATGACTTTCCAAAGTTTTGTATGGTAAAGTGTATAAATAATCTGAGGTAATAGTTCAGGAAAAGAGAAAAGCAGATGTAGATCAATTACTGATCTCATATATTAAAACATTTACAGGTATGTCTTCGACTACTTTTGTTAGATGGGTTAGAAAAGTCATTAAAGTGCAGGACTAAATCTTTCTCAATTTAAGGCACATTTACTAAGAGTTGCTATGGCGTCCAAAGTTTTAAGTGTGTGGGAAGATTTGAAGAAATTATAAATGCTGTTGTTCGGTATAATGCAGATATGTTCAGGAAGCTTTTTTTTCAAATAATTGAGCATGGAGGGAGTGGGGTTTTCTATACCTTAACCGACAGGTGTAATCATTAAATAACCCTTGCCACTGTTCGTATGGACCTTTATTCATCAGCAAGGAGAAACAAGGAGCAATCATCTACATCAATCCAATAACATTGAAAAACATTTATGACTTTTAGTGCAGTCAATAAAGAGAATTATTGTGAGTTAAAGAGTTTCATTTTAAATTCTTTTAGTTTTTCATCTGTTATTCATTAAGCAATAATTGTTAGATCTCAGCATTAAAAACTAATATAATCCATCACTCAATCTTTGATTATAAAATAGAAAACAATGTTTGTTAAAATAGCAGTTAATGTTGTAATAATACGACAGGCATGTTCCAGAAAGGAACATTCCCTAATCTAAATTCAATTTGAATAATGAGAGAAAAAGATGTCAGTTCAGATACCCACAAAGAGTACAGATGAGAGAGTCAATTGCAGAAGCAGGACACATTTGCATAATCAGTTGGAAAGTATTTTCAGCTTAAACTCCAGCAGATAATCAGTAAAATCTAAATAAGCATCCTCATATGAAGAAAGGCATCAGAAACTCAAAAGCGAGCCTCCAGTCAGAGAGTCGGAGAAGGAATCTGGCTGCTACTCTAGGAACATACACTAATTTAAACACAATATTCTGTGGCAATATTGTTTTCTTTTGTCTTTTACGTTTTCCAATATAAATATGTGGTATCTTTGAAGCTTTGGGGCAGATCATCAGGCTACAGACTACAAGCCCAGTGTTCTGCCAGTCTAAAGGGAGGTGGGAGCAATATTGCGTGCCAGTTGGCGCAGAAAGGACTGACACCTGGCCCGCAGCGCAGGACGTGTGATCTTTAGAGGCAGATCATCAAAGGACTACAAGCCCCAGTGCTCTATGAGCATGAAGGGTTGTGGGAGCCATACCAAGTGGCAGTCGGGCACATAAAGGACTGACTCCTGACCTGCAGTATGGGAGGCACGCTGGATGCGCCTGGGCATATTTCCTCTGATGAAGACTGGGCCATGAGTGGGCCCATCTTTGCCCAGAAGCTGCCGGTCCACTTCTCTTGGCCCGAGGTCGGAGGCCATTCTTGTTAGAACTGTGGGGGAACAACAATGATGGCAAGGGTATTTTTACATCAGCAATTAAAATGGGGGAGGGGTAAATGGCACCTAAATCAGTCAATACTTGTGTCAATCACTCTTCCCAGACAACAATCTATCCAGGGTAATGAGCGTCATAACAACAGAATTAGAACAGGTGGAAGAAAGAATTGATGCAGTGCAGAAACTGACACAAAAAGCACATTTAGAGCCAACTGTGTTTATCGAAAAGGGCCCAAGGCAAACTACTAACATCTCAGCCAATAAAGTCTCAGGATATTAGAGAGCTACCCAAGAGCCCTACATCACTGAACTCAAGGCAACAGTCCGAGTCTCAGTCAAAGGGCCCGTGGAAGAATGCACAATAAGGGAATGTTTTTCCATCAACAGGTCCTCCCTCTCTTAAAAAAAAACAGGAGCCCCAAAGTCAAATCAAACCAGCTACCAGGCAATAGAGAAATAAAACCACCCAGCCAGAAGGCCTTATACAAAACCCAGAAAACACTGATTCAATACATAGCCATGTGAAATGGGAAATTAGTTCTTTGATGATTTCCTTGTTAAAATGGATGTCATTTTCACTAACTTTTGTATGAAAATGGAAAGAAAGATCACATCCCTAATCAAAACTGAGCTAGCACGAGTTTTAAGTAATTCTCTCATGGTGCCAACAACAGTAGCTCCCACTAAGCTAGAAGCAGAATCAGATCGCAATTAAGGGTCTCATCTACAAATATCCTAGGAAACCAAAAGGATAATAGGGCCCTGGGAAATGAACTACATTAGTCTGATATTTCTATGAACCATCAAGGGTCGGTGGACAATCAAAGGGCAGGGGACCTTCAAAGGTTGGGGGAAGCCCTAATGAATGACTCTAGAACAAGGGGCACTAATCAAGCAGACGCTAAAACTGGTATGCAGGAGGGAACCCTCCATTTACCTCCAGAGTGTACACCATAAATGGTGATATTAGAAAATGCTCCACCACTACGCCTGGAGAAACGTGAAAACACAGACGAGCTTATGCACAAGACAGTGCACAGGTTTCCGCCAAAACTGGGCTTATGGGTAACTTGATGAATAAGATTTTGCATGCCTAGAGGGTTAACTGGCTAGGTAATTAAAGGAAATCCCTTAATGGGAGATTGTATTGTGGTCAGTTTTAGAGATACTGATTTTGTAAAATTTTTGCTGCACCATCTGAATTATTTAATAAGAACCATGAGGGAATCCAGGCACAGCCTATGGGCTTCTTTTATAAACAATATTCTGTTCAGTATCAGGCAACTATTTCTGTATCTAATGTTTTTGAACCATTGAGAGGTTAAGGCCCTCATTACGGGTGTGGTGGAAGGAAACACCTATCCGCCAAATTCCCAACAGGGTGGCCGCCACTCTAGTAGCGACCTCCCCGCAGGACCAATTATGACTTTCCCGCTGGACTGACGGGCGGAAATCAAGGTAATGAGCACTGTCTCCACAGCAGACAGAGCTCATTATGAGGGTGCTGGGCAGGTCCTGCACCTGTTCTCTGCCAGCCTTTTCATGGTGGTGAAGCAGCCATGAAAAGACTGGCAGTGAACCAGGCTGTAATCAGGAGGGCAGCACTGCATGCAGTGCCACCTTGGCTGATTGTAACTTGCACCCGCCATCAGCCCTTCGGGATCACTGATCCTGGCGGAGACACGGTACCCTGGCAGTCAGTCCACCAGGGTCATAATGTGGTGGTTGGACTGCCACAGCAGCGGCGATCCAGACCGCTGTCGAGACAGGCACCTCACCTGAAAAGTAGGATATCTGCAGGGGCGATGCTATGCCCCCGACCTCCTGGAACACCTCTCGGCACTTCCTGGTGGACACAGAAACCCCGGCAGGTGTCCCAAAAGGAAAGGGGGAGTGGAAGAGAAAGGGACAAAACACTGCCATGTCTTGCCGGTCCAGCTAGCCACCCTGTATCTTCGGGGGGCAGGTCGTTGTTGACAGAGTGATAGTAGAGTTAGTGCACTCAACTTCATTGAAACTGAATCTCTCTCTTTCTGATATAGGCATGGGAGCGGTAGAAGAACACCCCTGATGCTCCAGCACTTTTCTTGGATAATAATAACTGTTGGCGCAATTACTAACACTGCATTACCAAAAACCCAAACTGAGTACCATAACATTGAGTACTGCGACACTAGGGCTGGCTTCACAGAAAGTCACTGTTGCACACTACAATTAGAACTGTGGTTGCACTTATCATGCACAAGAAAGACAAACAAGGGCATTAATTATATCACGTATAACTTTCCTGCATGCATAGGGTTAAACTAAAAGGAACAAAAACAATCCAAGAAATACAAATGTCCACTCTGGGTTTAAACAGTTAGGGTGGCACAGTTTGATTTGGTTTCACTGTGTGTGTGAAAAACCCTTCAAAAGCAAATTCCTCAAACCTGAAACACACGCATGAATGACACAATTTAAATTCAAGAGTTATGCTATTAGAGAAAGAAAAGTCATGTAAATGCTCTTTTAAAATTGCACTGTCACTGTTTGTAATACTTGAGCTCAAGCAGATTTCCTGAAGCACATTTAGGTAAGTAACTACAATAATAATGTAGAATGTTCAGAAATGCATTTGTCTCTTTAAGATAAACACTTTGCCAAAATACGAGGTCTTAAAAACACCAGCTGTTCTAGGAAAGCGAGGCACTCAAAGAACAAACTTCCTGGAGAATACTAGTCACTTAGCTGTAGTCTTTTTCCGGAGTGCTGGAAGAATGCCTGGTGTCAGCTGGTACAGGAACAAAGAAAATAATTGCCTCAAAAGTCCTGAATATGAGGATGACAGCAGGGGCTGGAATGCCAATCAGATGCTGAGATCAGAAAGCAAAACAAAGCCAAGCAGGAAGGCAGTTGAGTTTCTACATGTGAATTAGTCACCACACCCAATTAGAAGCACATGTCTACACCACACCCAATTAGAAGCATATGTCTACACCTGCGCACATTAGCAAACAAGCATTGGTAAAACAAGCATTGATAAAACCAATTGTGTAACACAGCACATTATGTTTACTCAGAAACATGAAGGTTTAACCAAGAACAGAGATATGATTTAACCCTAATCCCTGGGGATTCTGACAGATAACACAGGATGCACCTTGGGGATTCCTGACAGTCCTCCCCACCAAGGTCCCTCTCAAAGGGCAGGGCTTGGAAGGGTGCAGGAGATGGAATTTTTTAGTAAGACGTGGAGCATGAACTGTGGACGCGAGTTCCCAGGAATTGCCCTCAGGCCCATAGCCTTTCCAAGCCAATAAATAGTGTAGAACACCACAGACGTGCCTGGAGTCAAGAATTTTGGCCACTTCAAATTCCCATTGCCCGTGTACCTTTACCAGGGGAGGTGGTGGGGCATCGCGGGTATCAAGGGTATAGGGACGGAGTAACGACACATGAAACACGGGGTGTACCTTGAAATCATCTGGCAATGTCAGTTCTGCTACCACAGGATTGATGATTTTGGCAATAGGAAAGGGGCCTAGAAATTGGGGGTTTAATTTTCTGGATCCTGCAAGATGGAGATTTTTTGATGAGAGCCACACCTGATCTCCTATCTGATAAGAGGGAGCAGGTCTCTCTCTTTTGCCTGCTTGTTTTTTCTTACTTGAGCTTGGTAGAGTTTAAATGGTGTTGTACTTGTTTTTGAATCTCCTGTAACTCTTTATGGTGTTTCTGTACTGATGGGACTCTTGTGGATGTTTGGGACCCAGTTATAGGTAGCATTCTTGGGTGCAGACCAAACAAATAGTAAAATGGGGTTACTCCTGTAGCCATGTGGACACTGTTGTTATATACAAATTCAACAAGAGGTAAAGCCTTATCCCACTCAGTAGACCATATGTCAATGTAACATCTCAGGATTTACTCAAGTGATTGGTTGGCACGTTCTGTCTGCCCATCCGTTTGGGGATGATATGCAGAGGACAAGCGGACGTCCATACCGACAGAGGAACAGAAGCTATGCCAAAACCGTGATACAAATTGGGGGCCACGATCGGAAACAATTGTGGTGGGCAACCCATGAAGCCGTACAATGTGTTGGACAAACAAATCAGAGAGCTTGGAAGCCGTAGGGAGGCATTTTAATGGAACAAAATGAGCCATTTTAGTTAGGTAATCTACAACCACCCATATGACAGTGTGTCCATTGGAAGCTGGGAGATCAGAAATAAAATCCATACTTAAGGCATGCCATGGGGCCACTGGAATTGGCATAGGAAGTAACAATCCTGTGGCTGGAGTATGTGGGGTTTTAGCCCGAACACAGGTGGAGCAAGTCTGGAAATAGCTTCTGACATCCTGCACAAGTGTGGGCCACCAAAACCATCTTTGACAGAGATCTAACATCTTTTTCTCACCCGGGTGACCTGCAAGGACAGAATCATGTCCCCAATGTAACACTGTGTCCCGTAATTCTTTGGTAGGGACGTACAACTGATTAGCATGGTATAGTAAACCCTCTTTTTCATACACATCAGTTGAACAGGGAACCTTGTGTTGGGCTACCCGTATTTTCTCAAGGAACTCTTGGGAAGTGCACACAGCATGATTTTTTCTGGGGGTATAAAGCTTCTGACCTGTTCTAGTGCAACATCAGAGGAGAAACCCATCCTATACAACATGTCTGCCTTTTGTTGTGTAGTACGGGGCCTATAGGTGATTACGAAGTCAAACTTGTTAAAGAATAGAAGCCAACGTAATTGACGAGGTGTCAGGGCCTTGTTTGCTTGAAAAAACTGTCAATTACGGTGACCTGTGTAAATAGTTATGGTATGTCTAGCTCCTAGTAGGTGGTGACTCCATTCCTGGAAGGCAAGCTTGATGGCCAGAAGTTCCCGCTCCGCCACCATGTAATTTTGCTCTGCGGGTAGCAATTTCTTTGAGAAGTAAGCTACTGGATGGAAATGCCCAGACTCAGGATCTCGTTCGGACAAGACACCACCCACTGCCATTTGGGAAGCGTCTGCTTCCACGAAAAATGGCTGAGCCAGGTCGGGAGGATGGAGAATGTGTGCTTCAGTGAATGTGTTTTTAAGTTGTTGGAAGGCTTTCTCAGCTTTGTTTGTAGGAGACGAGTTATGGGAGATACCACGGTAGAAAACTGGGGTATAAATCTCTGATAAAAATTTGCGAAGCCCAAAAACTGTTGCACTTCCTTGATGGATCTTGGGCTACCCAATCCAGGATGGTCTGTACCTTGGACCTATCCATGGAAATTCCATTGGGAGTGATCACCTATCCCAGGAATTCTACAGTTGTAGCATGAAAACCACATTTTTCCGTCTTGGCAAAGAGATGATGCTCACAAAACAGTTGTAAATCTGCTCTTACATGCCCTATATGTTCCTCAACGAAAGATGAATAGATCAAAATGTTGTCTATGTGTACCACTACACAGATATCCAGAAACTCCTGCAGCACTTCATTGATGAAAAATTGAAACGCTGCAGGAGCGTTACTCAACCCGAAGGGCATCAATGTGCACTCGAAGAGTACAAATTTAGTTCGGAATGCCGTCTTCCACTCATCCCCCTTCATCCCTCGGATCAAGTGGTAGGCGCCCCGGAGGTAGAGTTTAGTATAAATGGTCGACTGACGTACCTGATCTAAAAATACCGGGATCAACGGAAGTGGATACCGATTTTCTATGGTCACTTTGTTCACTGTGCAATAATCTATACAGGTGCGCAGCTCGCGATTCTTCTTGGGCATGAAGAACAAAGATGACGATACTGGTGACGTTGAATGACGAATGAAACCCTTAGCCAACAGATCATCCAGGTAGTCTCGCAGGTATCGATTCTCAGGCTCAGAAAGAGCATACACCCTACTACATGGTAGCGTTGCCCCTGGAATCAAGTCTAAACGACAATCGTATACACTATGTGGCGGCAGCTGGGTGGCCTTCTGTTCACTAAAGACATCATGGAAGTCTTTATATGGTGCAGGAATGGCCAGTGTGTTGTCCGGCTTGATAGCCGTACTAAATGTGGACCCACAATGCAAGGGTGTCACTATTAAAGGTTTGTCTTGATAACAGGAGTGCCAGCAATGTTTAGAGTCTAATGTCTAATGTCACTGTCCTTGCTGTCCAGTCAATTGTGGGATTGTGTTACTGAAGCCAGGGTATCCCCAAAATGGCTCCAAATACTGGAGCATCTATGAGGTCAAACTGAATTTGTTCTGTATGGTTGTTAGCACAAAGCATGGACAAGGGTGTTGTTTGATAAACAATAAGCCCGGAGGACAATTCTGAGCCATCCACGGCTCTGACTGGTTCAGGGACATCTTTTCTGACAGTCGTAATATTTAGGGTTTTAGCCAAACCCAAGTCTAAAAAGGTTCCGGTTGCCCCAGAGTCAAGCAATATGGGAATTACTTTACGAACCCGAGGGGACAACACTAACGTCACAATAAGAGTTTGATGTCGAGGTACTGGACTGGTGGTATTAGCCAGAAGATGTGAGACCATATTGAAAGAAGCGCTCGATAAAATGGTCTCAGAAGTTATCGAGCCAGTTCATTTTCCGCCTGGTCAGGAAGAGAGAATTCAGGCCCTGTTACGCTCCGATGGCTTTCTTTGGAGCAGTAGGCTTGTTAGGACATTCCCGAGCAAAATGCCCTGCCTTACAGCAGTATAAACACAGTTTAAATTGTTTCCTACGTTTTTTCTTTTCCTTAGATAGTGGGCCCCGCACACTGCCAATTTGCATGGGCTCAGGTGTATCATGAGTGGGAATGGTGGACTCCTTTTTCTCAGTTTTGAGCACCACTAAGCGTGTGTCACCCTGGAATTTTTCTCCCTTACATTCACTGCGCAAGCGGTTATCCAATCGTACCACCAAACCAATGAACTCGGGACACTCTGTAGGAGGTTCCACAATTTGGGCTAGAATATCCTTGAGATCATCCCGAAGGCCACAATAGAAGAGGGAGGTTCTCCTCTCTTCGGGCCACCACTGATTGAAAGAGGTGATATAGGACAGTAGATCCTTGTTTCCCTGATGCAAATTCAGCAACTCATTGTCATTGGCCTGCACGAAGTGGTGTTTGGTGAACATTTTCCACAAGGCTCCCTTGAACCGGTTGAAATCATATAGTATAGGGTCATTGCGCTCCACCAGGGAAATAGACCAATTAGCTGCATTGCCTTCCAAATAAGAGATAATAAAAGCTACCTTTGAAGCATCGTTGGGGAATGCAGCTGCCCGACACAAAAACTGTAGCTGGCACTGGTTAAGAAAAATGTTGAACTTGGCACTATTGTCGCGTGGGCTCTAATTAACGTAAATGAGACTACTGGATTTCTAGGTAACAGGGTCGTTCCTGCTGTGGGGGACTGAGTCTGGCCCACTTAGAAGGACCTCTGTCACCTTCAATCCGGTTTTGCTCCGGCTAACTAGCAGTGCCTCATCTCTCCCAAGGGGAAGGGATGATTGGGCAGCCGAGCGCATGACATCTTTAGAACTTCTCAGGGAAGTCGTGGTCACTCAGGTCCCAACGAGGTCTCTCATTTACAGTATGATCTCATATACAAATGACAAAGGCAGTTTAAGTTTTATAGATTGTTTTTAATAAAACAACTGCATTTTAGATAATAAGGCGTGATCAGCAATAACCAGAACCATACAACACAGTAGGATTGAAATAGTCACGATGAGAGTGAAACATAAAAACAACGGTATTATGGTGTTAATAGATTCTATTCTCTCTCAGTAAGTTATATTTCGAGCACAGCATGTTAAGCTACTAACTTGCCTTTCAGATTCCCCGGGAAGACATCAACCCTCATACCTGAGCAAAGGCCTGTGATCTGGTTCAGCATCTGCAACAGGGCAGTCAGCGTCTAGTTGTGGTTCCCTGGTCGGAATCTCCCTCTTGCGTGTATTAGGACAAGGAAGTGTTTTTATAACTAACATGTCAGTGTGATCACAAAACGTCCGTACGCAAGAATGTATCCAAAGACTAAACTCCTACCACGTCTATCAGCAATGTACCAGACTGTATCCTTGACTGGAGCCCAGAGTGAGCAAGAATGTGTTATTGAGAACTCCAGTGCTGAAGTAGGCTAAACCGTGTGATATAAAAAATAAAACAAGACCGTAGAACTGGCTATTTGAAAAATAACAGTACGAAGCTGAATAAAATGCATTTAGAGCAAAGTGCACAGAGGCTCTATGCTGCAAGCAAAGGAATAAAATACATCCAGGGCAAAGTTCACAAAGGCCTAACGCCTGAAGCAAACATGCAAAGAATACATAAAAATGACCACACTACACTATCTCCAAAAAACCTTTCTGGAGGAGCTAAGGGCACAGGGGTTGGTTTTGTGACCACTACCTGCATGGGTTGTGTGGTGGAAGTCGTTGGGCTTGTATCGGGTCTAGGAACATGATTAGACGGGTCAAACTGAGGGGCCTGTAGTACTGGAGATCTTTGTTTTAGTTTGACTCCTCCCCAGGGGGTGTCTTGTGGTTTATACAGCTGTAGTTCAGTGTGCAACTCCAGGTTCTCTTGCTTTAAGGAAATAACTTCATTCTGTAATCCCACTAAGGCCCTAGTTAAATCTAATAAAGATGGAGCATCCTGATCAGCTGGTAAAGCCTGTGCTAAACCTTTGAAATTACCCATTGAGGAATCCATCGCCAAGGTAGCCCTGTATGTTGTGGCTTGGCTTTATGTCGAGACGGGGCCACTGGCACACCTCTTTGCACTTCTTGGTGGACACAGAAACCCCGGCAGGTGTCCCAAAAGGAAAGGGGGAGTGGAAAAGAAAGAGACAAAACACTGCCACATCTTGCCGGTCCAGCCAGGCACCCTGGATTTTCGGGGGGGGCAGGTCATTGTTGATAGAGTGATAGTAGAGTTAGTGCACTCAACTTTCTTGAAACTGAATCTCTCTTTCTGATATGGGCACGGGAGTGGTAGAAGAACACCAGGATGCTCCAGCACTTTTCTTGGATAATAATAACCATTGGCACAATTACTAGCACTGCATTACCAAAAACCCCAAACTGAGTACCATAACAAGTACTGTGACACTAGGGCTGGCTTCACAGAAATTCACTGTTGCACACTACAATTAGAACTGTGGTTGCACTTATCATGCACAAGAAAGACAAACAAAGCATTAATTATATCACATATAACTTTCCTGCATGCATAGGGTTAAACTAAAAGGAACAAAAACAATCCAAGAAATACAAATGTCCACTCTGGGTTTAAACAGTTAGGGTGGCACAGTTTGTTTTAGTTTCACTGTATGTGTGAAAAACCCTTCAAAAGCAAATTCCTCAAACCTGAAACAGGCATGAATGACACAATGTAAATTCAAGAGTTATGCTATTAGAGAAAGAAAAGTCACATAAATGCTCTTTTAAAATTGCACTGTCACGTTTTGTAGTACTTGAGCTCAAGCAGATTTCCTGAAGCACATTTAGGAAAGTAACTACAATAATAATGTACAATGTTCAGAAATGCATTCGTCTCTTCAAGATAAGCACTCTGCCAAAATACGAGGTCTGAAATACACCAGCTGTTCTAGGAAAGCGTGGCGCTCAAAGAACAAACTCCCTGGAGAATGCTAGTCACTTAGCTGCAGTCTTTTCTGGAGTGCTGGAAGAATGCCTGGTGTCAGCTGGTACAGGAACGGAGAAAAGAATTGCCTCAGAAGTCCAAAATATGAGGATGACAGCAGGTCCTGGACTGCCAAATCAGATGCTGAGATCAGGAAGCAAAACAAAGCCATGCAGGGAGGCATGCTTCACTCTGCTATTTATAGCCAATCAGGAAAGCAGTTGAGTTTCCACATGTGGATGAGTCACCACTCCCAAGAAGCACATGTCTACACCTGTTCACATTAGCAAACAAACATTGGTAAAACAAGCATTGATAAAACCAATTGTGTAACACAGCACACTATGTTTACTTAGAAAAATAAAGGTTTAACTACGAACAGAGATATCATTTAACCCTAATCCATGGGGATGCTGACAGATAATGCAGGAGGCACCTTGGGGATTCCTGACAACTACCACCGCAGGTCTAGTGATCGCCAGTCTCGTAATTAGGCACTAAGCTATGATTAATTGACTCCCTGTGGACCTTGAGCCCAAACAAGTAGGAAGTGTTAGGGAGGATGAACCAGTGGACCTTGCACCCAAAAAAAGACAGCAGTGTTAGGGAGGATGAGTCTGATAATTCCTTACCAATTCAAGAAGAATGATCATCATTTGCTCTGCCCCCTTCACTGCATTGCTTGACTGAGGCTACTGAGGAGTGCAAAAAAGGACTGACCTTGATTTCATGAAATATAGTGGGGGCAAGACCAAAATTAGAAAATACAGGCTGGTTGAGTTTTGTGACTACTTTTGATATTATCTGCTAACCAAGCTAGCCTAGCTAATGAGGGGTGATACCCTGAAACCGGTCCCAGGATTCTTGTTTCTGGTCCAGGGAACACCTAGCCTGCCAGTTTGGGCTGGAATGGTGCCATGGGGAACAGGGTCAAGACTGATTTGCATATGTCTAGATCCGAACTGGGTGGCCTGGTGAGCAGAAGAACGATGGATTCAACCCAGATCTGGGAAAAGTTTGAAAAGTTTCAGCACTCATTCTATCAATCTTTTGTGTTGTCAATTAGATACCTAGGCAGAAGAAAATAATATTCTTTCAATAGCACAGTTTGGATTAAGGCATGGTATAGGAACAGTCGAGCAAGCTCTAAATCTGCACTCATAATAAGTAAATATGTGATGATAAAAAAGTGGGTGTTACACATAGCTTTCATAGATCTAATGAGCGCTCTTGACCTAGTAAACTGTGCAAAACTATGGAAACTAATGCAGAGAATGGGGGTCGATTTAGAACTTCTTAACCTAATAAGGCGCTTACACCAGAACCTGAAAGTAACAGTGTGATTCGGTCCCCAAGGTGAAACCTCATCACACATAAATTTGTTAAGAGAAGTGAGGCAAAGCTGTATTCTAGCCCCTTTCCTTTTTTGATCTGAGGAAACTGAATACCCCAACATCCCCAAGAAGGGACTTGCCAAAAATGGGAACTCAGAATATTCAGATTCTTTTGTATGCAGATGATGCACTTCTGATGGCCTGCATGTCAAATTGCCTCCAGATATTATTGGAATATTTTGTAGATTTCTTGGAGGACTTAGAACGATATTTTTCTAAGTCATACATTTTTACATCTGGTTCATCTAGTGCTAAGTCTAAGTGGTTTAAAATGGATGGACACTCCCTTGCTAAGGTAAGACACTTTAGTTATTTGGGGATAACGTCTAGCTCTACTTGTTCCTGGAAATCTCTTATGTTGGCAAAAAATAAACAACTGGGCAGGAATACAGAGGCAATTTTTCACTTTGCACAACAATTAAAACATAAACCAATAGCACAGCTTCTAACCTATTGTAAAGTGAAGTGCATCTTGGTTGCCCATTATAGTGCCGAAGTGTGGGGTTCTTGTAAAGCAGATGACTTATGACGCATTGAAAACAGCTTCATAGGTTGTTAGTGGTTCCAAAACACTCTGCTAATTTTATATGCCACAAATAATTAGGCCTGCCATATATGGCAGACCTGATAGAATTGGCCCCACTCCTCTTGTTGATTAAATGCAGCAAACGACAGAGGTGAGGCTGGTAAGGACATGCATTTCAAATTGTTCAGCCCTATATAATGCTGGGAAGCTGCCCTGGCTTGAGTATGTTAAAAACTTGCTCCATAGATTGGGCCTTGCAGATATGTTCTTGAAGCCACAAAACCTTTAGGGAAATGCAAAGTACATGATGAAGCAGCTCTTTCTTGAGGTCCAGGTGAACGACAAACTATGGAGAGTGCAGAAAATGCAGAGGCCTATCTTCAAGTATCTACCTTCTCTAATATTGAACCTTATTTACGATGGATTGAAAATCCTATCAGTCGTTCCTATCTTACATATTTGAGGCTAAACGTGATCCGCTATCTATTCGAAGATCTGCCTTCATAGTCCCGGTGTTACGTAGGGCAAACATAAGCCAACACAGACTAGCATTAGAGTTTTTACAAAAACTGCCTTAAAAAAAAGATATGCTTTGCAGCTTTGAATTTAAATTATATTAATAACTCTTTAGTTATTAGAAAATGGTACAAACATTTCACTTGTCAAAAGAAGCAATGAGCACTTTAAGGTAAAAATTCTTGGCCTCCCTTATATGTTTCTGTGAATGAGCTTTCCCCCCTCATTAATGGTCCTTTGGCATGTATTGTGGAAGATCCCATAGAATTTTGGCCTCACACGTATGCATGTTAACCCTCTTATAATGAGTGTGATTTTTTAAATTACATGTATTATGCAATTTAATAGTGGTATTATTGTCGACCCTATGTCCAAAGCCCCTTTTTAAATGTCTTTTGTCTGATGATTTTAAGATAAATGTTTTATTTTCTTGTTTGATGATTTTAAGATAAATGTATGATTCATTGTCCTTGATCAGAGTAAAATGCTGGTGATATGTCAACTGTTGGAGTCATGCTTTTATAATGATTTACACTTGATAATTTTATGTCTCTATATGGAAGTGTTTTTATGTGCTTTTATGCTTTTTGTCAAATAAAAGTTTGATACTACTACTCTCCAACAGAACTTCAGAAAACACCTAGCAATAGGCAAATTCCATATTATCCTAGACTGGCACATTAGTCTTTAGACATTAGAACTTGAAAAGACCATTCTTCTCAAGACTCATTCTTCCCGTTACATTCTCTCCTCTCAGTGAGAACCTCACTATCAACTGTCTAATACAAAACAAGTGCATATTTACTAGCCAACAGAAGGCTTCTGGAAAACTCCATCATTTGCAGAAAAGAGAGAAAAACAATGATTCGACGTAAAACAGGCCTTTCCATGTTAGTGCATTATTTTCTGTTAACATTGCATCAACAGTTAGGCTAAATTAAAACAGTACTTTTACTTCACCTTTAGGCCTAAAATATTTAAGTATGATTACCTACTACATATTTTGCATTTAGTATATGCATATTATTAATAAAAAGCTTTTTTGTATGCAAATAAAATTTTGTGTCATCAGTTTGCCCCACTCTTATGGTTGAAAAACCATCACCTTTTCATCTTCACAAATTAATCTTTCAGAGTGCACTTTTGTGTCATTCTTTTTACTTGTCAGAGTTTCAATTTCCTCCAACTCTTTATATTTTCTATTCTTTCTCCCTTCAACCTCTCTTTCTTCTCTGATTTGTATTTCTCTTTCTTTATTCTTCTTTGTTACATAGCATTTAACCCCTTCGCTGCCAGGCCTTTCCCCCCTCCTGTGCCAGGCCTTTTTTTGCCTATTTGGAATAGTTCTCGCTTAGGCCCTCATAACTTTTTGTCCACATAAGCTACCCACGCCAAATTTGCATCCTTTTTTTCCAACATCGTAGGAATTCTAGAGATATCCAGACTTTGTGGGTTCCCCTGAAGGAGGTCAAGAAATTAGTCAAAATACAGTGAAAATTTAGTTTTGTTTCCAAAAAAATGTGAAAAAGGGGCTGCAGAAGAAGGCTTGTGGTTTTTTCCCTGAAAATGGCATCAACAAAGGGTTTGGGGTGCTAAAATCACCAGCTTCCCAGCTTTCAGGAACAGGCAGACTTCAATCAGAAAACCCAATTTTCCAACACAATTTTGGCATTTTACTGGGACATACCCCATTTTCACGATTTGTGCTTTCAGCCTCCTTCCAGTCAGTGACCGAAATGGGCGTGAAACCAATGCTGGATCCCAGAAACCTAAACATTTTGAAAAGTAGACAGAATTCTGAATTCAGCAAGGGGTAATTTGTGTAGGTCCTACAAGGGTTTCCTACAGAAAATAACAACTGAAAAAAACAAATATTGAAATTGAGATAAAAAAACAGCTATTTTTCTCTACGTTTTACTCTGTAACTTTTTCCTGCAATGTCAGATGTTTGAAAGCAATATACCATTACGTCTGCTGGACTCTTCTGGTTGTGGGGATATATAGGGCTTGTAGGTTCATCAAGAACCCTAGGTACCCAGAGCCAATAAATGAGCTGCACCCTGCAGTGGGTTTTCATTCTATACCGGGTATACAGCAATTCATTTGCTGAAATATAAAGAGTGAAAAATAGCTATCAAGAAAACCTTTGTATTTCCAAAATGGGCACAAGATAAGGTGTTGAGGAGCAGTGGTTATTTGCACATCTCTGAATTCCGGGGTGCCCATACTAGCATGTGAATTACAGGGCATTTCTCAAATATACGTCTTTTTTACACACACCCTTAAATTTGGAAGGAAAAAATGTAGCGAAAGACAAGGGGCAATAACACTTGGTTTGCTATTCTATGTTCCCCCAAGTCTCCCGATAAAAATTATACCTCACTTGTGTGGGTAGGCCTAGCGCCCGCGACAGGAAATGCCCCAAAACACAACGTGGACACATCCCATTTTTTGGCAGAAATCAGAGGTGTTTTTTGCAAAGTGCCTACCTGTAGATTTTGGCCTCTAGCTCAGCCGGACCCTAGGGAAACCTACCAAACCTGTGCATTTTTGAAAACTAGAGACCTAGAGGAATCCAAGATGGGGTGACTTGTGGGGCTCTGACCAGGTTCTGTTACCCAGAATCCTTTGCAAACCTCAAAATGTGGCTAAATAACACATTTTCCTCACATTTCGGTGACATAAAGTTCTGGAATCTGAGAGGAGCCAAACATTTCCTTCCACTCAGCGTTCCCCCAAGTCTCCTGATAAAAATGATACCTCACTTGTGTGGGTAGGCCTAGCGCCCGCGACAGGAAATGCCCCAAAACACAACATGGACACATCCCATTTTTTGACAGAAAACAGAGGTGTTTTTTGCAAAGTGCCTACCTGTAGATTTTGGCCTCTAGCTCAGCCGGCACCTAGGGAAACCTACCAAACCTGCACATTTTTGAAAACTAGAGACCTAGAGGAATCCAAGATGGGGTGACTTGTGGGGCTCTGACCAGGTTCTGTTACCCAGAATCCTTTGCAAACCTCAAAATGTGGCTAAATAACACATTTTCCTCACATTTCGGTGACATAAAGTTCTGGAATCTGAGAGGAGCCAAACATTTCCTTCCACTCAGCGTTCCCCCAAGTCTCCTGATAAAAATGATAACTCACTTGTGTGGGTAGGCCTAGCGCCCGCGACAGGAAATGCCCCAAAACACAACATGGACACATCCCATTTTTTGACAGAAAACAGAGGTGTTTTTTGCAAAGTGCCTACCTGTAGATTTTGGCCTCTAGCTCAGCCGGCACCTAGGGAAACCTATCAAACCTGTGCATTTTTTAAAACTATAGACCTAGGGGAATCCAAGATGGGGTGATTAGTGGGGCTCTGACCAGGTTCTGTTACCCAGAATCATTTGCAAACCTCAAAATTTGTCTAAAAAAACACATTTTCTTCAAATTTCGGTGACAGAAAGTTCTGGAATCCGAGAGGAGCCACAAATTTCCTACCACCCAGCATTCCCCCAACTCTCCCGATAAAAATGATACCTCACTTGTGTGGGTAGGCCTAGCGCCCGCGACAGGAAATGCCCCAAAACAAAACGTGGACACATCCCATTTTTTTACAGAAAACAGAGGTGTTTTTTGCAAAGTGCCTACCTGTAGATTTTGGCCTCTAGCTCAGCCGGCACCTAGGGAAACCTACCAAACCTGTGCATTTTCTAAAACTATAGACCTAGGGGAATCCAAGATGGGGTGACTTGTGGGGCTCTGACCAGGTTCTGTTACCCAGAATCCTTTGCAAACCTCAAAATTTGGCTAAAAAAACAAATTTTCCTCACATTTCAGTGACAGAAAGTTCTGGAATCTGAGCGGAGCCACAAATTTCCATCCACCCAGCGTTCCCCAAGTCTCCCGATAAAAATGATACCTCAGTTGTGTGGGTGGGCCAGGTGCCTGCAACAGAATAAGGCCAAAAATTTGTAGAGATAGAGGGGATAGCACAGCGAGTTGATAAGGACATATTCTTCTTTTATACATCTTTAGGCTGACTCTGCTTTGGGGACCCACACAAGTGAGGTGTCATTTTACTTGGGAGACTGAGGGGAACGCTGGGGAGTAGGAAGGTTGTGTTGGAGCGGTGATTGTACAAACGAAAGTCAGGAAAATATGATTTTTTTAAGCAAATTTGGAGGATTGCAGAGGAGTCTGGGTAAGAAAATGTTGGGGGATCCACGCAAGCCACACCTCCCTGGACTCCTTGGGGTGTCAAGTTTTAAAAAATGTTTGGGTTTGGTAGGTTTCCGTAGATGAAGGCCGCACCCAGGAGCAAAAAACATAGGTGCCCCCTCCCCCCCCAAACGCAGGTAGTTTTGTAATATATAATTTTGATGTATCCACATATGTCTGTGATGTGCCAAACACTAAAATTGTGAAAAGAAACACACTTAGGTTATGTGAAAAAGACCCATCACCCACCAACGAAGTTGGTGGCATGCTTCATCATCGGGGTCCCACCTGAGACATCAAGTGTGCTGCGATGCCTGATTACAGCGGAGCAGGTTTTGTTATTTGTACCACACATTCTGGTTGGATTTGGCACGAGGGTAAGTGATGGTTCAGTAGATCAAATTTTTTTAACAAGAGATTTCACAAAAGTAAAATGCACTGGTAATAACTGAAAGGGCAAAAAATTGAACCAATGACTCAAGGCTCGTGGGCTGTAAAGCCACGGCAAGGCACCAACTGCTTTACAGTCCATTCACACACCTTTCATACATGACATGCACAAGACCATTCACGTCGCCAGCCAAGGGCCCATCACATTACAACACTCGCATCGACAGATAGCGCCAGTCAAGGGCCCATCACTTTCATATGCCCACATGCCTGATACAGCAATCACACCAGCTGATAAGTGTGGACTGGCGTTTGGCTGGCACCGCTAGCCAAGCGCCACCCCACCCATACCGCCAGCCAAACGCCACCCCGCGCACACCGCACGCCAAGCGCCACCCCAAGCACTCCGCCATCACTTTTCTTTTGTTTATAAACAACAAAGAAACCACTAACTAATTATAAAATAAGTACAAAACTACAAACACAAAAGCTCTAACTAAATACATGACAGTAATGCCAACCGTGAAACTGAACATATGAAAATATAAAACAGGCAGTTTACGCTCACGGTATTTCCCAAAAATTTTTCCTTGTGTGGTAACTTCTAAAACAGCCGGGCACACACAGCCCAGGTTTTGAAGGGCATTCGGGGCAGTACATCCGGCTCTCCCTCCGGATTGATCTCCGGGCACATACTCTACATTTCTTTGTGGGCAAGTCTTTTTGGGGAGTGGTGAGGAATGTGATCTGGAAAGTGGCGATCTTTCAATCTATTCACTTCCTCCACCACTTCTTCTCTAGGAACTGTTGCCCGTTAAACCACAATAAGGCTCTCTATCACTGACTCCTGAAATTTAACAAATGTCATCCTTGACTCAGGTGAACAATCCTTGAACACAATAAAAGCCTTAAAAGTTGCCAAATGAAATAAATGTAGGGCCAACTTTTTATACCACACGTAAGACTTACGAAGAGCAGTGTAAGGTTCCAACCTCTGATCTACTCTATCAACACCACCCATGTGCCTATTGTAGTCCAAAATCCACACAGGTTTGCGCACTTCCGCAACCTGACCCCAAACAGTCACAGGGGAAGTACTCTCATCATGGATGGTAGTTAGCATGTACACATCCCTCCTGTCTGAAAATTTCAGAGCTAGTAGCTCATTATTCTGCAAGGCACTGCACTGTCCCCTCTCAAGTTTTTTACAGACAAGCTCCCTTGGATAGCCTTTCCGGTTAGAACGGATTGTGCCACAAGCAACAGTGTCCACTCTAAACAACTCCTTGAACAACTGCACTCCAGTGTAGAAATTATCTACGTACAAATGGTGACCTTTGTTAAACAGTCGTCTACCAAGTTCCCACACCATTTTTTCACTAACTCCAAAAGTGGGCGGACAACCAGGAGGGTCAATACTGGAATCCCTACCAGTGTAGACCTGGAAATTGTACACATATCCTGTACTGCTTTCTGACAGCATATACAATTTAATCCCATACCGTGCCCTCTTACTAGGAATGTACTGCTTAAAAACTAAACGCCCCTTGAAAAGGACCAAAGACTCGTCCACACGTATCTCTTTGCCTGGAACATAGACCTCTGAAAACCGATTTACAAAATGATCAAGGACAGGCCTAATCTTAAAAAGACGGTCACAATCAGGGTGATCTCGTGGCAAGGCTAAAGCATTGTCTACAAAATGCAGCATACGAAGAATAAGCAAATAGCGATTACGTGTCATAGTTGCAGGAAATATATCCGTTGCCATCAAGGGACTAGTAGACCAATAAGAAGCCAGTGACGGCTTCCTGATCAACCCCATCAAAACAGTAAAACCTAAAAACTTTTTCATCTCTTCCAGATATGTGGGAACACACTGAGTAGCTCTAGACTGAGGCCTAAGTCTGGCAGCGTTGTCCCTCAAATATTGTTCTGTATACAAATTAGTCTGCTCCACAATCTCTTCCAAAAATACATCGTCCATAAACAAGTGAAAGAAATGGACAGGCAAAAAGATTTCCGTATTGACTCTACACCCTGGGAGACCAGTAAATGCAGGTAACTGTGGCTACTCCATGTTTGGGGCAATCCAGGTATCAGGTCTTCTAATGGGAAACCCTTCAGCTCCAGGCTGCTGCACTCTTGGCACATCAATGTCCTCCTCTAAAACAGGCCCTTCATCTGCACTGAGAGTAGCTTCCTCATCAGAACGATACTCTCTGACAGAAAACTCACTGCCAGAATCTCTCACTTCCTCCTCTGCCTCAGATGCAGAGTCAGTCTCGTAATCATGGTCTGAAGACGACTCAAAGAGCATGCCAACAACCTGCTGAGCAGTCACTCTGCGGCTAGCCATGATCCTCACTAACAACAAATGGATTGGCAACACAACTAGCACTAAAATAAGTAATAAACAAAGTGTAGCTTTATCACAAAGAGTTATGTACTAAAAAACTATACCACTCACTTGCCTGAAAAAGCTACTCACCAGTAACTACTCTGCACAGACACAACAATCACCAATGATATCCCATTAAAAAGAAAAAAGCCAACACAAATATTATTCTGCTCAAATCTAAGGACAATTTCACACACAATACTGCATTTAGTACACCACTTACAATCATGTCATTCATGCATGTCAACAATACTTTCACTTACCTAAAACATGCAACTATGCAAACCGTAGGACAACTACTGCCAAAACCGCAAGTATCCACAGCAAAGGCAGCAAAAGCTTTTAACTAGAACAAAAAGAAGAAATAACCTGCTATAATCACAAATACAAATACTTCGCCAGTTGACAAACACCCCGCCACCAAGAACTTAGAAATTGTCCCTGGTGCCTAAGTGGCTTCTGTCCCACTAGGAGGCAGATGGGCCTAAAAAGAAAATAGGCTGATCTGTCTCCAAGGTGGGCAGAAATGGCCATCACTAACGTGCCCCCTTTGAGGGGTGACCCTTGCCAAAGGTGCCACCCCCCCACACAAAACACACACACACAGGATTCCTGGTGCCTAAGTGGATTCTGCCCCCCTTGGGGCCAGATGGGTGTAAAGAAATTGGCCGATCTGCCCCCAAGGAAGGCAGAAATGGCCAAAAGCTCTGTGCCCGAGGTCTAAATTAGATCCTAAATGTCTTGGATTTAGCATTATTAAGAATTTGAATAACCCAAGCATTCCCTCAATTGCACTGTTTCATAACTGGTAACAGTTTGTTAATTACACGGAAGTGCAGGTTAATAAAATGGTGCAAAATGTAACAATTCTTCACTTTCTGGTTAAGATTTGTCAGCTCCACACTGCGTCACTTCATAAAAGCAGGGATGCACCATTTTTAATACAGTACAGCACACCCATGTGTTTTCCTTAGTTTTGGCTCTAAAAGTAGTTGCCTAGCACCAACGCTGGCACCCTTGCCCTATGGTGCAAGGGTGCCTGCATTGCAGGGAATGATAGTTTATGTGCAGGAAGGTGTCCTTTCCTGCACATACCAATCAATAATGGGGATTTGCTTGTTCTATGTGTGCTGTAGAATGCAGTACACATAGGAAAAGAAAAACGAGGAGAAATACATTTATTGCTCCTTGTTGCAACATGCTTATGACACTCCTGGGGTGGCATTAGTTTTGGGTGCTGCCTCAGGCATACAAATCATCGTAAATCTGGGTCAGCGTCAAAATGCAATGGGTGTTGCAGTGGAACGCCCACAGCAACACCCTTTGCATACGCCGTTCATGCAAAGTGATGCATGTAAAGGAGCCGTATTTACAAAGCGGCGTTAAGCCACAAAAAGTGACTTAGTGCCGCTTTGTAAATATGAGGCAGGGCATTGCGCCACATGAATGTCATTAAAAGTTTACATTTGGGTGGTGCAATGCCCTTGTAAATGAGGGCCTTATTGTGGCCCTATTTTCTTATAGAGTAGTCTCTATCCAACCAAGGGAGGGTGTTATAGGGATTGTGTTTAGTCTTCATTTTATTTTTCTCTTTTAACTTACCATCTTTTTATGATGGTAGTTGAAAAAATTTTTTGACTAACATGAGAGAATGCCACACACGCATTTATTTCAGACTTTGTTGTTCTTTAGTCTGTACAGTTAGTTTCAGGGACAAACGTCAGAAAACAATGTCCTTGCATTCTTTTGTGCTCATAGGAGACAACTCTTTTTCTCCAGACTAAGGCGGTCATTATGAACACGGCAGCAAACACTGCTGACCGCCGTGGCGACGGTGAACAGAAGACCGCCATTGGCGGTGAATAGAAACCCTCCATATAATGAGCCAAAATCCAGAATCTGCCAAAATTCACCAGTCGACCAGTCACCGCCAGGACCCTGTCGGCGGAAATGCTGGGCCTCCCACCCTGCCACCGCCGAGCACACCCACAACCCGCCCTCCAAATAATGATGCATAAATCACCTTGGCAGTCAGTGGAAGCCGAACGACCATTGGCGGTGCAGACCGCCACGGGCGGCAAGTGGACTTAACAGTAAGAAGTGCACACAATGGATAAATTGGAAACCCACACACTTGACACACATCCACAACAACATAAAACACTCACAGACACACCCCACAATCCTTTGCAACAAAAGTAGGCCAACGAAGACAGAGATCACCAGAAGCAGACACCGAATGCTACTATACACAAGACTCACACCAAACCACAGAAGAGCACCCTCACCGTGATTCCAACCCCGACACCATTCACCACACTCACCATGTCACCCCCAAACATCCATGCTTCACAGAAAGGGAGCTAAGGACCATGGTGGATGAGATCCTGAAGGTGGAGCCACAGTTATTCGGTGCTCAGGTGTAGCACACACCCATCGCCAGGGAGATGGAGCTATGGCAGACCATTGTCAACAGGGTCAATGCAGTGGGACACCATCCATGCATCAGGGACGACATCCGCAAGAGATGGAACGACCTGCGGGAGAAGGTCAGAGCCATGGCATCCAGGCACCACATTGCAGTCCAGAGGACCTCCACCAACACCACCCGACTACCGACTGGGAGGAAAAGGTACTGGCCATCCTGCACCCTGAGGGACTCACTGAACTCACTGGAGGAATGGACTCAGGTAAGTCGTCTACAATTACCCCATATCCATCACACCTGGAGTGCATGCACCACCCCACCCCTCCAACATCCACCAGGACCACTACCCCACCCAGCCCACATTGACAACATCTAGTCACCCTGCATGCCCACAAACCCACTAACAGGCCTACATCCCTCCCCCTGTGCACAGCCACCTACCCCTGCAAGGAATCACAATGGCACTACACCACCCACAATGCAACTCCACATCCTAAGCAAAATGCAGTGCAAACCTCACAAAGGCACCCTGCATGGCCCCAAAGTGTAAAATCTGCACAAAACAGCCCTGCCCTGTGCACCCCATCCGTTCATGCATTTGTAACAGACATGTCCATTTCCCCCAAAAGGCACCACCACCCATGCCACCCTGACGGACAGGACAAGAAGTGGCAGTGCCCCCAGGGAGACAGAGGCACCTCACAGGACACCAGTGATGGGACCCTGGACACTGATGAGCAGGCTGGCCCCTCACACAATCCTGGACTGTCACCATCCAGCAGCCCCACCCAGGATACCACTGACACCCCTACCACCCAGGCAAGAACAACAGCCCAGGGCAACCGTCCACACACCTGTGTTCCCAGGCCACAGACTGGTGGAACACAAGTACAGAGGCCACAGTCACCACCTACCAACAGGCAGGAAAACGATGACCCCAGTACAAGTGGCACTTCCAGACCTGTGCAGGGGACACAGGCACAGAGGGCTAGGCCCAGTGGGAGGGCATCATTGGCCCAGGGGGAGGCCACAGGATGGAAGCTGCAGTCCAGGACGTAATCTCTGAGGTCCTGGGGGCCTACCAGCATACCCATGACAGATTGGGCCAGATAGTATCCACCCTGGAGCATAGTCAGAAGATGCAGCAGGAACACCACCAGAGGCCATGGAACACCACCAAGAGGCCAAGAGGCCAACTGCACAACGCCACAATCGCCAGGATAGCAGGAGCACTGCTGCAGCTTGTACAAACCCAGTCTGAGACCCACACAGTACAGGAGGCCCCCACTACAACACAGGAGACAGACCGGACAATGACAGCATCAGCAGCAACATTCCACAAACTACCCTCAGAGGAAACACAAGGAACAACCATGTCATCCCCTATAGGTCAACAGCAGGTGCGCAAACGGACCCTCAGGCCAAGATATGGGACTCGAACCCCTGCCAAAAACAAGGTCCCCTCAAAGAAGTGACTCTGCAACAATCTGTCCACCAACTATCCCACACAATCAACCACCAAACAGTGCAAACAATCAATAAGAACTCATGTAAGCATTGATGGACCCATCAATACTTACAACAAGGCTGCCACCATGTTGGCATTGAGGACAACCACCCATGACCAACTGCCATCACTGTAAATCGCACTATTCAATCACTGCACCAAATAAAACACATATCACACCTGTAACACTGTCCTCTGTCAGAATGTGTGAACAAAGTGAAGTATGGATGCAACTGGCTGATAACTACTTTATTTGTACCTGCGTAGCATGAAAGTACACACTCACCTTACATGTTGTTGTTCCTAAATATGTTAACAAAAAGAACCACTAAATTGTATTCTGTCCTATGCAGACCTGGGCACAGTTGCCAGTAGTACATTCAAACCGCCCCTAGATAACAAGGCACACTGACAGTATGTTTCACAAACACAAATGTCAGCCCTTAGTCCCAGATAGTTACTGGAAGTAGAGTTGTATCAGTTGGGTCCTGGAATTGACATCTTCCCCTTCCTCATCATCACCATCACTCTTGTCCCATCTCTGAGGTAGCTGATCTGGATATACAGCACCATTCACCTCCAAGAGGGGGGATAGAATTTCTCACTGCCACGTTGTGCAGCATGCAGCAGGCCACCACTACTCTATACACCTTTTCAGGCCCATAGGCGAGGGAACCCCCAGAGATATTTAGACAACAAAATCTAGCCTTCAGACCTATTGTGCGCTCTATCACCCTCCTAGTACGTCCATGGGCCTCTTTGTAATTTCTCTCTGCATCTGTCCCAGGATTCCCAACTGGTGTCAGGAGCCAATGCAAGTTGGGATAGCCAGAATCACCTAGAAAAAGGTGCAAAACAGAGCAGTCATTGTCAGGCCTCTGAGTCAGACAGCCTGGCTGTCTGCTAGGTGGCAATTAGTGACAGAAACACCTACCTATAATCCAACCTCTGTCCTCTTGTAGTTGTTCCATCTTGTGTGGAACACTACTGTTCCTCAGCACAAAGGAATCATGGACTGAACCAGGGAACATGGCATTCACATGTGTGATGTACTGGTCTGCAGTACACACCAATTGAATGTTCATGGAGTGAAAGTTTTTCTGGTTTCTGCACACCTGTTCACTTACTCTTGGGGAGATTATAGGTATGTGGGTGCCATAGATGGCACCTATCACATGGGGTATGTTTGCAAATGCATAGAAGTCCGACTTGATGGCAGGGAGGTCAGTACTTTGGGGAAACCTCACATAGGACTGCAGGTGTCGTACAAATGCATTCAGAAATCTTGTCATTATCATGCTGAACATTGGCTGTGAAAATCCAGCACCCATGCCCACTGTGACTTGAAATGAGCCCGTGGCCAGGAAATGAAGTGTAGAGAGCACCTGCACTTCAGTAGGGATAGCATGCTGATTACGATTTGCCGGAGTCAGTGCAGGATGCAGTAATGCACAAAGTTTGAGAATAGTTGCACGGGTGAGTCTGTAATTGATTATGATGTGACGTTCCACCATGGTCTGCATATCCACAAGTGGTCTGTACACCGATGAGGCCCTTCCTCGCCACAAGGGTCGGTACCTAGGGGGGATTTGAAACACGTGTGAGGAACACACATACATAGGCACACATTGTTAGTCATTGAGCACTGCTGACTTGATTGTAGGGACTCAAATGCTAAATGTTTTTGACAGAAATTCATCTAGACCAAAATAATTGCTCAGGATTTGTCATGTGTGCTATTGTTAATGGTCACATGCATAGGTGTGTCAGGTGAACAATAGGGCCTGCATTGTGCAGAAATCATTATTATTAATGCATAGTTAAGGCCAAACTGTTTGCCCCCTGTAATCCAGAACTTTCGTGTGGAAGTGACCTCATACCGCTAGAGGTGACGTAACAGCATAAGGCGGTGTTTACCGCCGTTTGCACAGTCATTGGTTAACACGGATGCCAATGGGGAATCCTGGTGTATCATGATCGCCACCGGCGGTGATGGTGCATACCGCCACGGTACGTACGCAAATTCATCACCCCAACTTCATTTGACTCACTGATCTCGTGTAAGCAGGTACTCCACTGAGTGTACTGCTGTGTCCTGCCTCTGGTCATGGAAGTGTCTCGTGTTGCAGGGGAAAGAGCCCCCGTCTTCACCCAGGAGGAATTGGAGAGGCTAGTGGACGAGGTCCTGCCCCTGTACGCCAAGCTATACGGACGGCCAGAGGTACAGGTGAGTTGGGGGATTGGGGGCAATGGTTGTGTGTAATGGATGGTGTTGGCAGTACATATGTGTGCACCTCTGATCCTGCATGGGCCATGGTTCATGACATGCTGCATGCGTATGTCCTGTTAGTATGTTTGTAGTGTCCATCCCATAGTGGACGTATAGCCAGCTGTGCTTAGTTTCCAAGTGCCGTATCTCAGTGTTACGTTTCTGTGTGTCCCTTTTAGGTCAGCGCCCACCAGAAGAGGACACTTTGGCATGCCATCGCCAAACAGGTGCGGACCCTGGGGGTCTACAACCGGTGGAGCACCCACTGCAGGAAGGGGTGGGAGGACCTGCATCGCTGGGCGCGAAAAATCTGTGAGGCCCAGCTGAGGAAACCCTCCCAACGGGGAAGGGGTGCCCGTCGGGCACTGACCCTCCTCATGCTGCGCATCCTGGCGGTGCCGTACCCCGACCGGGATGGGCGCTTGAAGCCTGCACAGCAGTCACAAGGAGGTGAATACACATATCACAATCTTAAACCTTGATGGATGCCTGTGTGTGCATTAGGGTTTATGCTGCTTAGTTGCAGGGACTCTAGCTGATGTCCATCTACATGATGGCCCCCGTAGGGTGTAAGGGTGTTTGGGTCAGGTCTCCAACACGTCCGGTTGTTAGGTAGTTCAGGGGATGGATGTAGAGCAGGGTTCTGGTCTCTAGTCATGGGCATGGCCATGGGCATAGTGAAAGGTGCTGCCTGTTGGAGGGTCTTCTGGGTGGGTGTATATATGGCCACTATGTTCACACCTTTCAGCTATTTACAAGTGTCTCTCCTGTTTTGTCTCCCCATCCTTGTTCTCTTGTGTTGTTTGTGTACATCAGCATCATCTGGCGAGGGAGCTGAGGCACAGGCGAGTGGGGATGCAGCGGCCCATGGATCCTCGGAGGCAGAGTCATCCGACGCCAAGGGGACCAGTGGGTTGGAGGCTGATGGGAGTACCACGGGGGAGGCAACTACCTCTGGAGGTAGTGACTCTGATACCTCCTCCGATAGGGGCTCCCTGGGGGTGGCAGACCCTAGTGGGCAGACCCCTACAGTATCATCTTCTGCCATCCCCATGCCATCACCGCCCTCCCATTTGCTCCCCACCGAGTTGCCCGTGCCCGCTCACCCAGAAGGGTGGGTGTCTCCTTTGCCCCAGGCACCTCCTCCCCTGCCCCAGTCAGCCCTGCTGCCCTCACGGAGGAGGCTAGTGACCTCCTGAGAACCATCTCTGTAGGGCAGACAACCATCGTCAATGCCATCCAGGGGCTAGTATCAGAGATGCAGCAGACAAATGCCTATCTGGATGGCATTCATAGTGCCTTGTCTGGCCTACAGAGATATTTTCAGGCTCTGGCCTCCTCTTGGACAGCAGGCAGTTTCTCTGGTCATTCCGTCCCCCCTCCAACCTCCTCTACCCCTTCCAGCACCCCACTCCCTTTACCCGTCCAAAGCACACAATCTGACACACAGTCAAGCGCCTCAACACACAAGAAGCACACTTCTAAACACAAGCACCACACCTCCCACCACAAGCATTCACACAGCCAACATACACATGCACACACAGCAACATCCACTTCCCCTAGTGTGCCCACCTCTTCCGCATCCCTGTCTTTCCCTTCTACATGCACACCCCCAGGCACTACACCTTTAGTCACTGTTGCTGAGCCTATTCCTGCCTTCACCACAATAGCAGACATCCAGACATGCGCCCCAGACACCACACCTGCACTCACCACAACTACTGTAGTTGACACATGCAGCACACTCACCAGACTTGAAGACACCCACACAACATACTTCCACACTGACCGCCTCTCTTCTTCCACTGTGTCTACCCCTCTCCAAAAACACACAAACGCAGCAAAACACCCATCCATCGCACATCCACCACACCTCAGCATACTGTCCAGTCACCTGCACCCACAACACGCACCCCTACACCACTTACGTCCACACCCTCTGCCTCTACTCTCACACCCTCCTCCAGGTCCAACCCAATTGCTACCAAAAAACGTTTCCTCTCCTGTGCTGACCTCTTCCAACCCACTGGCCCATCCCATCTTGTCCCTAAAGGTGTGCACCTCCTTGCCCTTTCCACTCCTTCCACTTCACAGCCTGCCCCTGTCCACCCTTCACATTCCCAAGCCCCTTCCCCAGAGAGGAATAAGCCCCATGCAGAGCCAATTCCATCTGGCTCCACCCAGTCAAAGCACACTCCCCCACCTTCCAAGGCCAAACCCAAACCCCCTCCACCTTCGGAACGCAAATCCAAGCCCCATCCCCGTCGTAAATCCCCACCCCCTTTCCCTGTTCCCTAAGGTGCCTGGATACCCCATTGTTGCCCCATAATGTGGAGTACTGTAGCACTTTTGGGAGTCAGGTTGGGGCCATTGTAGCCCAAAAACGTCTGGCACTATGGACTGGCCATTGGCCTTAATGTGAATAGTTTGCTCAGTGAGCTGCATTAAACGTTTATGTGTGGCCTGTGTTTTGGCGGCCCACTCTTGAACCCTAGTCTCTTGTTTCATTGTTTGTGGGTGTGGGGCATTTGTAGGTACTATGGTCAGGTTGGATTTGCCTTGTGTCGGGTAAGTACCTCTTGCTGTCGGATGTATGGGTTGTGCTGTTGTGAAGGGTTGTGGGAGCGTTGCAGGGTGGGTGGAGTGGGTGGGTATGTAACTGTGCCCTATCTTCCCTTGTTTCGTAGGGTGCGGTACTTACCGTCGTCGTCTTCGTCAGTGGTCTTGGTCATAGAGGTATATGGCAAGGAGCAAGGCTGGCATGATCTGCAGCTCTCTATCCATGTCTACTTTGGCATGTTGTGTGAGCCTCCGGTGAGTGTTTCCTTATATTGGGTTTGTTTCCACCTGGCTTTGCATGGCGGTGGATCCGCCCCAGAACTGACGGCGGTCTAGTGGCTCATTATTTGATGGGTGGGTTGGACCTTTCGGTCGGCCTGTGGGCAGACTCTGCCGTCATTGTTGGCACTCCTCTACTGGCGGTGGGTGGTTTTCAGGATGCATGTGTTTCAGTTGGTTCATTATTTGGCAGTCCGCACCGCTCCTCTGTTGGTGTTTTTTTCCGCCGGCGGAACAGTGTTTACCGCCGTGTTCATAATGAGGGCCTAAGTAAAGCTGTTCCAATGCACCTCTTTCAGGATTAGATAAGGCTTGTGTTTTATTATTTAAACAGTGTCCATTTTGAATTTAGGTGAGAGGCATTTCACATCGGAGTTATTGAGGATGCTGTGGAAGTCTGTGAATGAGAATGCAGTCTCACAGTCCCCATTTGCCCAACGAGACAGAGTGCATTCCTTAATGCATTGATGCAGGCTTCCTGGGACATTACGTCAAGGTATGGGGTTAGATCATTCCAACTAAAGGGCCTGATTATGAGTTTGGCGGTCCCACCACGGGACTGCCAAACTCGTGGGGAGGAGGCCACTACCATGGTGGTAATGTCCCCACCGAGCATGTTACAAAGTACTTGCTGGACTGACCGGTGGGAACATTGTAAAACACATTCCCTCTGAGCTGCCCGGCGGGAACAGTGTTACGATATTGGCCTCGGCTCCGGCTCCAGACAGTGCGCATTCTGATGGTGCTGGGCAAGGGGTCCCGCACTGCCCATGCCATGGGCATGCCATGGACATGGACAGTGCAGGAACTCCCCTGTGGCTCCTAGCACATCCTTACCACCAGCCTTTCCATGTCAGTGCAAATGTCAAGGAAAGGCTGGTGGCGAGTGGGGTTGTAATCAGCCAGGCGGAACTGAGATCACCATCATCACCACATTCGAAATGATGTTCCTGGCGGGGATGGCGGTCTTCAGGCAGGTCCACCTGCCAGGGTTGTAATGTGGCGGCCAGACCGCCTGGAGTGCGGCAGTCTGACATTCTCTACAAGGGACCGCCACACTTGTAATGAGGCCCAAAGTCTGTTAGAATGCTCCCGCTAGTATAGAACTCCTAATGCCAGGTAGGAGTAACTTTGGGTACAAAGCAGTATGGTTGAATTAATTTTGTTTTTCACAGTTCTAATAATAATTGTCACATCAATGTGTCTCATCTGTTTAATAATTGCAGTTCATGTTTTTATTACAAGAATTAGATGTTTACAATTCACTTTTAAAAAAGTATTACTGTTTCTTTTCTTTGGGAAACTTTGGACATGCAAAAGTAACATACGGAAGGGTAAATCTGTCTCCACAAATTCTGTGGGAATCAGAGTGGTCGTGTTCAAGGTTACTGATTACATCTATAGCTCTGAAGGTTAGGATTTAGATGTGGTAATGTGCTCTAGCTGAACCAACATTTACTGAATATATAAGAAGATTAAGGCCCTCATTACAACCCTGGCAGTCCAAGACCGCCAGGGCTGTTTTGGAGGTTGTACCGCCAACAGGCTGGCGGTACAAACTTGCATATTACGACCGCGGCGGTCCCGGTGGATTTAATCATTGCAGCGCTGCCTAGGGGATTACAAGTCCCCTTCCCGCCAGCCTTTCCATGGCATGCCCTTTGGCATGGGCAGTGCAGGGGCCCCCTGGCACAGCCCCACACAGCTTTTCACTGTCTGCACGGCAGACAGTGAAAAGTGCGACGGGTGCAACTGCACCCGTCGCACGGCCGCAACACCGCCGGCTCCATTTGGAGCTGGCTCCCATGTTGCGGTCCACAGCCCACAACTCTGTTTATGCCCGGCAGCCCAGCGGAGATGTCATAATAGGCACCGCAGGAGTGCGGCCGCATTGGCAGCCGCACGGCGGTTACAACAATGTTGTAATGAGGGCCTAAGTTCCTATATTATAAGATTTTGCTGATCCAATCCACAGTTCTACTGAAATTGTAGAAACCATGCAACGATATCATGGAGGTTCAAAAGTCTCAGTCTCCACCCTCAGTTCATTAGGATTTTGACCTGATGCATTTGTCACGTTCGCTGAATAATAAGTTCAATCTGGTGCAGAATACCTGCAACAAGGTACTCTTGCACTCTGGATCTCCTTGGTTCCTGCTGATCTTCTGTTTCACTTGCACAACTTGATTCTGTTTTTGTCAATGATGGTTTGGGCATATGTTCAACTGACGTGACACACTTGATCTCTATTGCCTCCTACCATTAGGCCATTCCTATCTCTATAAGGGTCTTTCTCTTTTCACATTTGTTAGTTTGCCTGGATAATTTGATTGTTCTTGTGATGTTTCAACAGTTCCTTTGTATTCAGCTCTCAATTCTTCTTCAGTAAGTGTTCCTACCGAGATTTCAGGAACTTGGACTGGTGTGAGATTTTGCTGTACCTCAACCTCCTCTGGTACTTCTGAACTCATAGACAGATGTGCTCTAGGATTTGGCTCAAAGAACAAATTTTCTTTGTATGGACATCCCAGTCTCTGGGTGTGTGAGGCATGCTCCCAATTAGGTATCCCAGCGTAGTTGACAGCAGTGTTGGTAATCAAGAGGACCTGGTAGGGGCATTTCAACGTCAGCTCCAGACAGGATTTTCACACACCCTATTTCACCATAACCCATTCACTTGGGTTAAGGTCGTGGCACTTGTCCTGAGGTGTACTGGCAGTGGCAGCTCCAACCTGATGAGTGCACCATATCAGCTAATCCTTTGTAGTAATCGAGCATCATGTCATATGTGATGTTTACAAGTGCATTTGCAGGTACAACAGGGAGTCTCAAAGCACGATCCATTAGTATTTCTTGTGTAGACAATCCAATTCTCCCGTCAGCGGTGCTTCACAGATTCAGAAAAACCAGTGGTAAAGCATATGGCTATTTCAAAGAAGTGGATGCACCATGTTTGGCTAGTCGAGACTTCAGCATTCTATTTACCTGCTCTGTTATCCCTGAAGCCTCAGGACGATAGCTACAGTGCAATCTCTGTTCCACTTGAAGAGCCACACTCAGCATTCTAAGGACATCACTCTTGAAATGGGTCCCTCGGTCTGAATCCAGAGAAACCTGGAACCCATACTGCAGATTGAGTTTGCTTAGCAACAGTTTAGCTACAGTGAGGCTGCCATTTCTCCTTGTTGGGTAAGCTTCCACACATTGGAAAAAAATGCATACTAAAACTAGGATATACTTGAGCCCATTGCAAACAGGCATTTCGATAAAGTCCAACTGCAACCTATTAAAGACTCCTCCGGATCTTCCAATGTGGCTAAGTGTTACAGGCATTTTGTGTTGTGTTGTGTCATGGGGATCAACAAGCTATCCGACAACACCAGTCTTTTATCAGCTGAAGCTCAGATGTCATTGGCATTGTAACACATCCTGCGTTGAACCACCCTTGTTGTTCTCTCTCTGAAACCTCTTCCTGCAGTGTTTTGATTTCCTGCCACGTATCGGCTACTGAGAGCAACAAAGAAAAAGTAGTGTCCTCATCAGATTCGTTTATATATTCTCCTTTAAATGTGCTTGTCACAAATGCATAATATCATGCAACTTCATCAGCGTATCGGTTCCCAACTGTGACAGTCATTGCCACTTCTGTTTACAGCAATCTCTTGGAGAAACTGCAAAGCCTCTAACAGTTTCATTACATTTTCCTCATTTTTGACTGGGGAGCCAGATTATGTCATAAATCCCCTTTGTAACCATAGCTGCCCTAAAGCATAGACTGCCCCAAAGCCAAATTGACTATCTGTAAATATAGGCACTCTCAATTGAGCTGAAAGACAGCAAGCTCTAGTAATGCAAATCATTCTGTCACCTGTGCAGAGGTAAAAACTTGAAGCCAAGAAGCTTCTACCACTTCCTGAATTGTGCAGACAGAATAAGCTGCTCTCAATTTTCCCTCATTGACTTGTAAACATGAGCCATCCATAAAACGTACATAGTCAGTGTTAGACCTGGTATCCTTGGCATGGTTTTCTTCTGATTTTTTGCCTTCTGACCTCCTGTTTTGCTGACTTTAGGAATCTGGGCACTTTTCCATTGCTGACCAGTGCTGAAGTGCATGTGCTCTAAAACATGGTAACATTGGCCTATCCACAATTGCCATATTTAATTTACTTGTAAGTCCCTAATAAAGCGCACTACGTGTGTGTGCCCAGGGTCTGTAAATGGAATACTATTAGTGGGCCTGAAGCACTGATTGTGCCACCCACTTTAGTAGCCCTTTAAACATGTCTCAGGCCTGCCATTGCCCAGCCTGTGTGTGCAGTTTTAAGCTGCCATGCCAACCTTGTAAGTTAACGCTCTTGCCAGGGTCTAACCTTCCTTTTTACTACATATAAGTTACCCCTAAAAAGAGCCAGGTCAGAACCAAGGGCAGGGTGCAGTGGTATGTCTTTTAAGTTTTACATGTTCAGATAGTGAAAATCTCTTACATTCTTTTTTCACTACTGCAAGGCCTATCTCTATCATAAGTTAACATTGGGATTGACTTATTACATATTATAACTGTAATTTCCAATTGGGACCAGATAGATATTAGAGTTTGGTGACTCTGGACTCACAATTTAAGATCACATTTTTGGATAAAGTTAGATTTTAAATTGCAAGGGTGAAAATGCTACTTTTAGAAAGTTGGCATTTTCTTACTTTAACCATTCTGTGCCTCTGCCTGTCTCTGAATTCACGACTGGTGACAGCAGGGCACTTGTGCATCCCCTCTCAACAGCCAAATATAAAGGGAGCCTAGGTGTGCCCAAGAGGCCATCCATATCTTGAAGGGTCATCCTGGGCAGAATGGGAGGGAGGAGCTGACATACCTGAATAGGCTGGCTCCTCAGCCCTCACAAAGGGCTGCATAACTCTCTGTTGTGTGTGGAGCCAGAGAAGGAAGGGCAAAGATTTTGTGCACTTCAAAGACCTCTCTTTTAAATCTCCCCCACTTCAAAGGCACAACTGGGCATAAGCATTGGTCTTAATATAACACCAAATCAGTACACTTCTGGACCTGAGGACATTCTGCCGGAAGAAGGACTGCTGTGCTGCTGAATGGAATGTCACTCTGCAGGAACTCTCCTGGACTCCCACTTGGCTGTGCCTGCCCTGTTGCTGGCTGCCCTCCTTGCCTGGAAGCAAGAAGGACTGGACCTACATCTCTACATCCCCAGAACCAAAGTGACTCCAAGGGCTTGCTGGCTTGCCTCCTGTTCTGATGTCTCGGGTACATCAAAGACTTCTCTCGCCTTGTTACAGCTTCTGGTCTCTGCCTACTGTGAGTCCTACCCTGCTAAGTGGTGCCATTCCAGTCCTGAGCCCTTGGAAGTGGGTTCTGTAGCTGTGTTCTTCGGAAACCCATGCATCACCGTCACTGTGCCAATCGGAACTACCACATCCGTCCTTGATGCTGACACACCACTGCTGCTGCTGAGGGCATGGAGTTTGCTTCACCAATTGCATGACTCAGGATCAGTATCACATTAGCCCTGGCCCATCACCTTTGCATCGCTGGCTGCGCGGCTAAATGATGACTCATTGCCTTCATTTTTGTTGTTGTGGTCTTGTTTTGCACACTAAATTAATCTCTATTTTTCTAACCAGTGTGGATTATATTTGTGTGGTGTTTTCACTGTTTTACTCTCTTAAAGTGTTGGACAAATACTTTATTACATTGCCTCCTAGGTAAGGCCTGCCTGCTGTGTCCCAAGCTACCAGAAGGTGAGCACAGGTTAATTTATGGTGTGTAACTGACTTACCCTGACTAGGACTGTCATCCCTACATGGACAGGGTGCATACCTCTGCCAACTAGAGACCCACTTTGTAACAGACAGGCTTACTTAGGATCATCTTTAATGTCTGGTCTTGGCGCATAAATCCTTATTATGCAGGCAGACATGTTCAATTTCATCTCCATCTATTTCATTTTCAGGCAACATGAGCATGTGAAGTATATGAAAGCAGGCGGAAGTGACAGCATTGATTTGATGTCTCATGAGGAGGTTGGTGTCCAGGATGATGCCAAAGTTTCTGGAATGCCCCTTTAGTGTCTTTTGCTTCATTTCCTGCTCATCACTAGAGTATTTTGCATACCTCAGGATCTCATATAAAGGCTTTGTCTGCCAACAAATCACATTCTGTTGTATATGCATACTGATCTCTGGTCGCAACCCAGGAACGAATTGTGACACAAAACTTCCCATAGCTCTCTTGTCAGGATTTTCTTGTCTGCAGTTTTATTTAAACACCTGCAGCAATTATTCATAATAAGCATGCACTGATTCTTTTGTTTCCTGGGAAGTTCTATTGATCTTAAGTCAGTCAATGTCTCTCACTGGAGCTTTCCTTTCAAGAAGGTAATCACCTCATAATACTTGGTCATTACATCAGGTGAAGGTGCACAAGTATGCCTATCTCTTGGACGCTCAGTACATGGCCAATGCACAGCTGTCTCACATTCAGCCCACAAATCACTTGGTTCCACAATATCAAAGAAAGTATTCAAGTCTGTCCATAAAACCTTAAAAATTATTGCAAATCTATCAATCTGTGTATACTACTAAACTGAATTCTCTCTTAATTTCGGAAAGTTGGACATAAATGTGGTGAGATCACCTCTACTTCACGGTACATGAAGATACCCTCCACCTGGTATCTCCCTCATAGGAAATGTTAAGGCCTTATCTTCATCTGGGGGTACTAGTGGTGGCTCAACATTTGCTTCTGTAGCATCTGAGTGTTTCTTCTTTCTCTGTTTCTTTGCCCACTTGCTTTCTAATCTTTCAAACTTGCTCCATTTACAGATGCACTTTACCAATTCTACAATGTGTAATTGTATTCCTGAAGACCACATTGTCTTAATGATTGCATTTTGTGGTTGGGTCAAGGAAACAGTTTGTGAATTTTGTGATGTCAGGATGAACCCTGTCCAAGTTACTCCTACTGCACCTAGAACAGTAGAATTCAATGTAATGTTTATTGGTGTAGTTGCTGCAAGCATCCCTATAGGTTGATCCTATTAAACTAGTGTCACTAGTGCTAGAACACTCACAATAGAAGCAGCAACACAATAGCTATTATCATAGGTGCTGTTGCAGCAAGCAGTTGCAATCAGAAGCACTGAAAGCGGTCTTTCTATATGATTCGTATTCTGGTCATCAGGGGTTGTAATCACCGTAGCTCTAGTGGTTGTAGCATAATTTATACTAGCTTTGGAGCCACATATGAAGCTGGTCGTGAAGATAACAAATCATCTAAAATGTTGTCCCCCCGCCAGACACTATCAGTATCAGTTTTCTTGCAGTTTCCTCATCATCATTTCCCTGTTTCTGATTCTTTGAGGAGCTGGGTACATTCTAGCTCCTTCGGTGATACATTTCCTCCACCTTTGCTGTCCTTCATCCCATTAAGCACCTGTGTAATTTCGTACTGCTCTCTTTGCTCTATTCTGATACTTTTCTATCTCTTTGATATGAGCTCTCTGCTCTCAGGCATTTAATGCTTCATATTGTGTAGGTCTAGGAGGGGGATTAATTTCACACAATTTTCCTCTCAAATTTTCAATGATCGGTAAATCGCAAGTATCATATTGTGGATATTTGAATGGTCCTTTGTTTTCAGTGATCTTACACCACTGACAAAGCTACAAACATGTATAGGGCCCTACATTTATCACCATATAATGAGTTGGCCTGCCTCCTGGTGGAGCCTCCCTACTCTCCCTAACTGAGACTCGTACATCACCTCTCATAAAATCTCTAAGAGACTTAAACCATTTCATGTTTGCAAATATGCAAAAGCAAATGAACAGTAATGAAAGTCAAAAACGTCAAAGTTTTGTTCAATTTACAATCCTGTACATGTCAATTTATTCCTCCAATCCTGTCAAAAATATTCTCTTAACAAACCTATTGCAGCTTATTACTTTATGACTTTACAACTTGTCTCAGTGCAGCACTTAACACCATCTGACCTATCCCAGTGCTGCAGACTCTGACATAATTCTTCACTCCTTGCAGTGGTTCACCCTCCATTATAATTTTCTTGTACACAAATTATACAACTCTAAGCAAGCACAAGAACAAATAATCTTTGTCTGATCCGCTAAAGAAGTCAAAGTACTTCATTCATACAAGAAACAATTAAAAATAAGGTTTTCATCAACCTCAAACTTCCCTACACACACACATGCACAAATTAAATCTCGACCAGCAGGAAATCACTCTGACTATAGTTTCCTCTTTACGAAACAGATTCCACTAACACCAAACAAATCTAACTTAACCCGGGATCTTGGAATACTTCAAGTCCGATAACAACCTCAACTGCTCAACACCTAAGCATAAACACAGCTATTCTGTCCACTTTTCCAAGACATAGAACACATAGTTTTACCTTAATACCAAACTCTCAACTTAGATATTTGCAATGCATAACTTCTTTAATACTCACACCTCTACCATTGCAATAGCCTTCAAAACTTCAAACTCCTTCAGTCTTCAATTTCCAGCTTTGGACATGAGAGACATGGACAATTCTAAACATGGGCTAATTATTTCAGCTCCATTCTCCTGTGACAATAACCATCCTCTTGCTACCACCTGCGGAAGCGGGGTTTTCTATACCTTATTCATTGGTGTATCCATTAAACCACTAGTCATATGGGCCTTTGTCTGTCGACAAATAGAAATAAAGAGCAATCATTTACATCAATCCAATACCATGATAAAACATTTATGACTGTAAGTGCAGTCAATAAAGAGTATTAGTGTGAGTTCTAGAGTTTTATTTTCAATTTGTTTCAGTTTTCATCTTTTAAGTATTAATCTTTAGATCTCAGCATTAAAAGTTAATATGGACCATCAATTGATATTTGCTTATAAAATAAAATACAATGTTTGTTAAAATAGCAGCAATGTGGTCCATAAAGGAAAATTCCCTAATCTAAATTAAATTTGAATAACAAGAGAAAAAGGTGTCAGTTTAGTTGCCCATGAAGAGTACTGATGAGAGAGTGAATTGCAGAAGCACGAAGCCTTTGCATAGACAGCTGGATAGCATTCTCAGCTAAAGGTCCAGCAGACAGTCAGTAAAATCTAAATAAGCAGCCTCTCATGAAGAAAGGCATCAGAAACTCAAAGGTAAATCTCCTGTCAGAGAGTCAGAGAAGGCTGCTACTCTAAGAAATTGCACTAGCATAAACACACAAGTTTCTACAATGCAACATTATTATATAGTTTGTCTTTTACGTTCTCCACTAGAATTTCAGTTAACTCCTAGGAATAGGCAAACTTCCCATTTTCCCAGACTATCACAATAGTTGTTAGACCTTGAGGAGTTACATTGTTGATATGTATTATGTGCTCCAGACCATTCTTCTCATGACTTATCCTTCCTGCTAAGCCCTCTCCTCTTGGTGAGAACCTCACTATTAGTTGTCTAATACAAAACACCTGCCTATTCACTAGCTCACAGAAGGCTTCTGGAAAATTACAGCATCTGCAGAAAAGACAGAAAAGCATATAGTGTAAACAACAGTTCAATATTAAAACAAGCCTCTGAATGTTAATGCATTATTTTCTGTTAACATGGCATTAACAGTGAGGCTAACTGAAATAAGTACTTTTACTTCATATTTAGGCCTATGACATTTATGTACAATTACCTACTACATACTTTGCATTTAGTATATGTACGTATTTAAACTTAGGCTTTGCACATTATTAACAAAAGTAATTTTTGTTTGCTAATAAACATTTTGCAACATCAGCATCTTTCACACTATGCACTGAAAGGCTTTAAACATGCATACTGCTGGCCTAATGTCTTGCAATGAAATGCTGATTGTGATAGGTTTCATGTATAGCAAATCGTGACTATATTAAAGACTAGGAGGCTTGCATCATTCCTCCCTCGCTGGGAAAGGAAAATAATAATATAGTGATTAAAATTAGGAAAATACATATCGTACTGGATCTTTTTTGGAATACCTGTTAATGTAAGTATCTAGTTTCATGAGTCTATTAATATTAAGTATTTTAGAGAATCACAAAGGAACATTGGAAGATTAGTGGAAAAGAGTTTTCAGGTTAAGAAGGTTGTTGTATATTCATTTAGTGCTCAATTATATGGAACGCTGATGTGTGCGCTGCTCAGACGTTAGTGAATATAATTTAATGTATAATGCTAGCTTCCATGTCTTTAATGTAATCTAAATTCTATATTCACTAAACCTGTGAGAATCTGCATTTGATAGTAAGTTGTGCAAAGGAACATCAGATGCACCTCTGTATCAGCATAGATCTTACAAGTTTGGACAGATAGCAAAACTTTCTGATAGAATACAGCACTTGCTGCAGAAGCTGTTAACTGGCGTAATTCTTATCCTGAATTTCAAGTATAGGGTTTTTGCTTCATGGGGCTAAGTTGAATGTAGGAAGAGTTCAAACACCAGGATATTTTTAAAATCCAAAAGCCTCTCAATCAGGACATCTATCTCCTGGTCGTATCCCCCTGGTACCATCTTTCAAATACAATTTGCCAATATCTAATTTTTACTAGTGATGTACAAACTTCAATAATAGATTTCTGCTTACCCTGGCTCTCAGGGTAACTGATCACATGGAACCAACACCTTCCATAACTAAACCAGGGTAAACTGCTAGCATTGCCCATTCCTTTCAATTCCAGGAAACAGCCCCTAAAAGGTTCCAACTGATCCCTTATCCACAATTGCAGCCAGTACAAGAGAGGTTTCAAATTTGCAACATGTGTTCTGTACTTCAAACCCAAGTCCTATTGCAAAGGAGTCATGGGATCACTTTGGGTCATGTTGGCCAAAGGCCTCACAAATTTATTTTCAGCTTTTGTTAAACTGGTCAAATTGCAGTTGCTTCAGAACTCTGCACCATGCATTACAGCACTTCAGTGCACCCTTTGGCTTGATATATTTCTAGGACTGGGAATATAGGTTGATAAGTACTTTGCTTTTGTAGCTTCAAAAAGAACTAGGTTCTGTGTTGAAAGTTGTTCTGCTCTTTGTTATCAGTGGGGTCCATGACATAGAATTAGCCAGACTAAATGGTTAGATGTCAACATCTTTCACTTTTTCCAGCAGAGAGTCCCCCTGTTTCAATTTATCCCAAAATAATCTATGTGGATTGAAAGCCACACATTTGTATTTACTCATACTGACTTCCAGTCTGTGGGTTTGCAACAACTTTTAAATCTGGCAAGTAAGGCTTGTGTACTTATAGGGCTTTTAAAGATTACCCCTATGGTAATCCACCCTTACTGCATTACTGCATAAAGAGTAATGCTGGAATATTTTGGCTAGACAGCTTGGTGGAGTCATTTTAGCAGTCTTGGGGGAAATCAATCACACCATTTATGTATAATTTGAAAAAGGTTTGGGCAAGTACACAGGCGTATGCACTGAAACATGTCTCTGTGTATAAACATGATCCCCCCTTCTTTCTCAACTTTGTCAAGGAGCATGATTGAGGAGTCCTAGGGTGTTAGAATATGTAATACTGGTTGTGATGTCCTATTGGCTAGGGAGTTTAAGATGTTTTTGATTAGATAAGAAATCTCTATTCTAAGTTTTACCTCTAATTAGGTAAGGGAAATAGAGGATAGGTGGAAAATTATTTTTAATGAGGTTACCTTGGATACATCATCATTTAATATTTATAGAATTCTTGATTTAATTTAACCACTGTTGAGCACTCAGGCTGCATTCCAGCCCATTGTTTTTGGCCACTGTGCCTCTCTGGAAATATGCCAGCTATATGCAAATCAACCTTGGTCCTGCTGCATTAGGAACAGTCTAGCCAGGACTGTCAGGTCAGGTGTGACCTGTCCATTTTGGAGCCTACCCCAAACCAGTTCCGGCCAACATAGCTCTAATCAGTAAAGCATTGCCAGAGTCATGTGGCACAGTGAGCATGGCACCCAGATCTAGGCATATCTACTGCACTTAGAGCGTCTAATGCAACAGAGAACAAAGGTATAGAAGAAATGCTTGTATTAATCTCAGCCATTGGTGCTTGCTCAGGCTGCATTTCAGTTCATTGTTTTTTGCCCTCTGTTCCATTCTAGGTATAGACCAGCCATATGCAAATCATAATTTGTTCTGTTCCTATAAGAATACTCAACCCAGAACTGTCATGCCAGGTTCCCTTCAGGTGGGAACAGGAGAAACCCCAGTCCCAGTTCAGTCTATGTAGGTCTCATCAGAAAAGTATAGCTTTGGACCCCTATAAGTAGCCTGATCTGGGACCTCAGGATGTGAGCAAGATGTGCTTTTTGAGGTAAGACCCTGCAAAGGATCCTATGTGGCTGTCAGGAAAACTATTGCCAGTGTTGTTAAGCTCTTCCCCCAGCAAAAACGATTCCCCTTTTCCTTGTACCCACATTGGTTGCTGCGGTGTCCTTACTCCTGGTGGCTGCTGCGGTGTCCTTACTCCTGGTGGCTCTTACAGAAGCTGTTCTTAGATCTAGCTTCTTCAGGCTTAACTGCCACTCAATATGGTGGCCGCAAATCTTTGTGAGGCCAGCGCTCAAGTGTTTCTACCTTAGTCTTGTGCTGAAGCTTCCTTCCAGCTGTTTCTCTCTGGGAGCTGTGAACTTCAGCTGTCATCCTGAGGAGAATGAGCAGTGTTCCTGAGGCACTTCGTTTCATAGAGAATTCTTCCAGTTTTGAGTAATTCATTATTTTTCTTGTTACGGTGTGCACACCAGCTACTTTTCCCTTCTGGAGAATCTAAATTTCTTCCTTCGTCCAACAACTAGCTATCAGCTTTCTGAGGAGAATTTGTTTTGGCTTAACAGAACTTCAAGCATCTGCAGTAAGGAACCCTTTTGTATGATTTCCAGACTTGCCAATATATATATGTACATATATATTCAAAAACTCCTCACCTTGCAGACTTGCCATCTTAGAGACAAACGTCAGTGCTCAGACTAATTCCTAGAGACTGTGTTTGAGAAAACTGAACCTTGAGAAGGAGTTTTTGTTTCCTGTAAAAGACATTAGTAGATTGTATATTTGTGAACATTTTAACTGTTCTCCAGAGAACCTTGGATACCTCTGACTCTTGAAGAAAAGAAGATATTAAGTTAACATTGTTCTCTTAGAGAGACGCTAGTCTCTCAAAAGATCCAGGTTAGCAGAACAATAGAATTGGGTGAATGTGAATGGCTGTACAGTTGAATGAGCAGTAGGAATGTACTTATCTATGCTCTTATCACCCGACTGCAGGTCCTTCCTTTAAAGAAATCCCAATAAGAAGAAAGGTGCAGGTTACAGAAGCACACACTGAATATCCTATCTTCAAGTGGGAAACACAGGCTGGAACTGGATCGGGAGGTGGTCTCCCTTTTTCTATTCCCATTCCCCTTCCCCCTAGTGGATGCAGGGTTCAGATAATCAGTAAAGTCTTAGCACGCATCTGTTGGAGGGAGCTGGGTAAAAGGCATCTGCTTCTGTGGAAGTCTGATTTAATGGGTATCTCCTGACAGAGGCAAACAGCAGCCACCATTTTCTATCTGCCACAACAGAAGTGTGTCAATATGACTAAGCCAATTGCTGATCAAAGCTATTGTTATATTTCAGAAGATGGAGTTTATCATGATCCTTCTTCAGTTCTTTTGGAATAACAATTGAGCAGGTATGAGATACTGTGAATATAGGGAATATAATATATGAAAACACTTATATGAAATGTTATTGGTTTGTTTTTTCCATCCATCCATCTTTCACAGTTTCGCGTAGGCTCTCATTATTCTAATGAGACTACTGGATTTGAGCGGCAGAATTGCCTGCGGTGTGGGAGACTGAGTCTTAACCCACCACAGGTGCCACCTGTTGCCCTAATCCAGGTTTTGCTCTGGCTAACTAGCAGTGCCTCATCTCTACTCAAGAGCAGGGATGATTGGGTAGCCGAGCGCATGACACAATTGACTTCTCAAGGAAATCGTGGTGACTCAGGTCTCACATACACAATGACAAACAGTGGCAATATGTGCTTCAATAAGATTTTAATGAAGCAACGGCATCTTAGATAACACAACATGTACTGCAATAACCAGGATGATACAGCATGACAGAATTAGAATTGTGACAAGGAGAGTGAAGCATAGAAATAATGCTACCATATTGTCACTAGAGTCAATAGACTAATTCCTACCTAGGCTATAATAGAGCACAGCATGTTAAGCTGTAATTCTGCCCTTCAGGTTCCCCTGGGAAGACATCATCCCCCATACCTGAGCAAAGGCTTGAAGTCTGCATAAGCAGCTGTAGCGAAGCATTCAGCAATCAGCATACAGTCGTGGTCATCTGGCTGGAATCTCCCTCTAACGTGTAAGGGATAGGGAAGTGTTTATATAATAAAACAGCTGATGTTCTGGGAAAATGTCACTACGTAAGGATGTGTGTTTTTCTATGATTACCAGAGACAAAACTTTTACCATGTTCAAGGGCAACCTATCTTACTGCAGCCTTGAAAGAAGCACAGAGTGAACAAGAATGTCTTGTTTGAGAACGTAGTGCTGGCCTAAGCAAGAACAGCTAGACAGAAATAAATAAAACAAGACCGTAAAAGTGGGTATTGTTAAAATAATAAACAAAGCTGAATAAAATATATCTAGGCTAAAGTGCACAGTAGCAGGTCTAGTATGTCAAAACAACGTGCAATGAGCTGTAACCAAAAACAGCTACACAACAACAGTTAGCAGTCCTAAATTTAAATTACAGACTAAAATAAAAACTATGAAAAAGTTATGTATCTTTGAAGGCTAAAAGCAACAGAAAGATTAATCTGCAGGATTTTAGAAAATTATGTATAGATACATACAAAATATATACGTGACAATCAATGAAAAATCATAAGTAAAGTGCTCTCTGAACTCTGACATGTCAATCTCTGTAGAAGAGAGCATGGCTACAACTACTGAGCAATGGTGGGTATATACTTTATATGCATATATGGCTTTTCATCCTTGGAAAAGGTGATGCGAAACAAAACACTTTTGGGATGTGTATTTGATTGAGCTGCTAGCTTTTATTAAATATAATCTGTAAATTAGTTTAAATTATAAAAACTTTAATTCTTTCAAAAGTGCCCTTTGTCTTGGTATGTGGAAGCAGCCTGATAGTATTGTTGACCTATAGAAAGTTCTTGAAAGATGAGGTATTGTGCAAGTAAGAGGGGTCTTCAATTGCAGTGGGTGTTTATTTACTGATGCCTTGACTTCAGTTTGGAAGATTATTACCATTCATTTTGTACAGTGATCTACATTTTTCGGTTTAATCTGCCTGGCAAATTAGCTTCATGTTTTCTGATGAAATGGCTCATAGTTGCTTGACATACAATTGCATGTTCCCTGTCACTATGCCTGATATTGTATGTTATTGACATTGATGGTCAGAGAAGTTTATTCTAATTTTGATGATTACCTCACTTTCATTTGCATCTGATCCATGAACGCAAGTGGGACAAAACTACATTACATTTGCATTTACTGCTTAGTTTGTATGTATTGCAGTTCAAAACCACACTAACTCCAATAAGTTTTCTAGATATTTCTAGAAATACAGAGGTCGATTTTTTTAGATCCCCTGGCAGGAAGGACTTAGTCAATGTGCCAACCTCTGTCAGAAAACCAGTTGTACTGCAACCATAACCCAACCTGTTGAGCAATGTGTGACCAAGATGTGTTCTAGGTGATGATCAATCATATTAATTATCACAAGGACAACCAGTGGATACCAAACCTTCTTGCATGAAGAAATAACATCTTCATAAACACTAGAACACAAAGGATATGTTTAAAATATTTATTTTAAAACTAAAACCCTAGTCTAGTGCACACAATATGAATTGTAACCACAGTAAAGTCAAATAATAAGGTAGCAGCAAAAGTCAAAAGAAGTGTGAATAATAGATACAATTCCAACATAATTGTTGTGATTAATGAATAGCAATCCTGCCTTTTTTCTCCTGCTTCTAAACATCCGCCAAATTTTAGAATTCTAGCAAAGCAGAAAAATAACCTGTTACAAGATTCAGAGATGATGCACACCTTCATACCCATTAGAACAATGAAGTTCTTTGTTAAAGGCAATATCAAGCCCTGGTATTCTCCTATCACAGGGCCAGCTGCACTGACAACCCAATACAAAGGCTAAGTGCCTCCCATTTTAGTAGACTTCAACAGTAACTGGAGATATGTTTGATATGGGCTGTTGTATTGTCGTCTGGTGTGAAGACTCCCCTTTGCCCTTTACTTTCTGTGCTTGACTTTTATAATATAGTCTCATTGTTGCACAGAACATTTAATGAAAGCAACTGACAGAAAGTGGACTGATGCCAGTTCAGTTATTTTCATCATATGACACTGTGTTCTCGAATATCAACAAAACAAGAGACATAGGGGGTCATTATGACCCTGGCGGAAGGCGGAGAAGCGGCGGTAAGACCGCCAACAGGCTGGCGGTCTTTTTATTGTGTATTATGACGATGGTGGTTACCGCCATGGTCATCCGCCGGTTCTCCGTTCCGCCCGCAGGGCTGGAGACCTGGGTCTCCAGCCCGGCGGCCGTCACTATACTGCCGGCGGTATTTTGACCCGGCTTACCGCCGTGGATTTCCTGCGGTTTGAACCGCCATGAAATCCATGGCGGAAAGCACTATCAGTGCCAGGGAATTCCTTCCCTGATACTGATAGGGGTCTCCCCCTCTCCTCACCCTCACCCCGACTTCCTCCCCTACACCCCCCACCACCCCTGCCACCCCCCAAAGGTGGCAGGGTCCCCCTCCCCACCCGACCCCCAACATCACATCACCCATACCCACACGACATGCACGCAGGCACCACCTACACACTTACACGCCGACATACATGCCTACATCCACACACACAGTCAGACACGCACACCCACATACAAACATACACGCACACATCCATACAGACATACCCACAGACATATACGCACTCATTCCCAAAACAAGCAACACCCCGCAAGCATACACGCACTCACACACCCCCTCTACATACACAGACGCACACCCCCATGCACCCACACAACACCCCCTGCCCCCCTTACGGACGATCGACTTACCTGTTCTGTCGATCCTCCGGGAGGGGACGGGAGCCATGGGGGCTGCTCCGCCGACACCACACCGCCAACAGAACACCGCCACGGCGAATCACAGGACGTGATTCACTGGGCGGTGTTCTGTTGGCGTGGCGGTGGAGGTGGAGCAACCTCCACTTCCCTGCCTCCTGCCAGTATGGCTGTTTGCGGCTCTCCGTCCGTAAAAGGACGGAGAGCTGCCAATGGTCATAATAGACTGGCGGTCTTCCGCACGGTGGTCCCTCGGCGGTCTTGGAAAAAGACCGCCGAGGTTGTAATGACCACCATAGTTATCAGCCTCTAAAAACTCAGAGAAATCAATAACAAGTAAGGTAAAAATGAAATCAGCAGTTAGATAAAATATTGCAAATAAATTCACGTTTGGTTATCACACTGCAGAAGATGATAATATAGACTATATATAATATAAACTATATATTATAAACAAAAACGTATGTCATAAGAATCGTGCATGTTCAGCATTTGTTTTGCCCATTTAACTCAAGCAATGGAATGCCCAGGATAGAAAAGACACAATATTTATGACAACTCAAGTGCTGTATATAACACTCAGATGATAAAGAAGAATATGCATTGGGGGGAGATCCCTAAGAGGGCGTTGTTTCATAGATGGTCATTATAGCCAATGCACCTTTTTTGGCTGCTCAACACAGATGTTTTGCCCTTTTCTGGACTTTATTTTTGCTGGCTTTTACACTCTGCACATTTTGTGCCTGCTGAACAGGAGTAAAGTTCTTGTCCTTCCCCTTTAAAAATGGTTAAATTAGCTTACCCCTGACTTACATACTTAACTTGCCTATAAGTCCCTCGCCTGTGTGGCCTGACTACAGAAGCCTAAATACATGATTTCAAACTCTCAAAAGAACCCCTTTTAACAGGGTGGAAACCCCGCTTTTATACATTAATAATGTCAACCCCAGTGACTCCTTGTCATCCACAAGGTAGGATACCTGATATTTAAAAATGGAACATGTGCCAAATTAAAGTTAGCATGTTCCTCCAGTGAGTAGCCCTATTTTCACTGGTATGGCTGTGACTGGATCCTAGAATTATCAAAGTACAGGTTATACATTTTAAACTGTAAATGTTGACAGGAAACTTCCAAAATAGTCATGCCGGAATATTGTTTATTTTAACTAAAAGTACAATTCATTGATGAAGTTGGAGCTTTAACAAATATTTAGGAAAAATTACTTTTAGAAAGCTACCTTTCGTCTGTCTGACCCTCCAATATGCTAATTATCATTAGTCAACTGATGGCTGGTCTACCAATGCTTGACTTTAGTGAGGTGTGAAAACTGCTCCAGAAGCATGAACAAAGGTGGGGAGGTGTTTTTCTTCCTCTTTGAGGAAGACCAGTTAGAATGGGCCCAGGAACAGCATTTAGTTGTAAAGAGGTCTGCCCATTCAAAAGTAAATGTAAAGTGAAACTTGGAGAAGACAACCTTTTATGCCCCAGCCAGGCTTATTCCAACCACAGTGGGAGGCCAGCTACTCCCAGAAAAGATTTTGAGTGACCACAGAGGAGAAGACTGAACATTTCCCTGGCCCCACATCTGGGTAGACAGGCTCTGCGCCAAGGGAGGATGGGTTTCTCCATCTTGGACTTTAAGAGTAAGGTGCACTGTAGGACTGTTTGTATTATGGCAAATAGAAACTGCTACAGACCCCTGGTTAAGGTGGAGTTAAAAGTCTCCCCCACCCACTAGCTGGTGTCACCCGTAAGTGTGGCATCCTAAGGCACCCTTCTCAAAATACATTCTGGAACTGTGGAAGAACAGAAGAAGACTGGATCCAGCTTTCTTTAACTTACAGAAGCCCTGAAAGACTGGAGCTGTTTACTTTTACATGCAGGACAAAAAGGTGGATTCCAAGGGACAGTGAGCTGACCACCTGTGTCATACAAGAATTCACAGGCTGCAAAAGGCCTTTTTCCGGAAGTGACCAATTGACCAGTACCAACTGGACCTGGATTGGACATTGCTTGTGACCGCTGCTGGGTGAGTCCTAGCCCTTAAGTGCTGTCCCGGAGGTCCTGGAAGCCTTAGCACTGATCCAGAAGAGCTGCCCAGAAACCCTGAAAAGTTGGGTCTATAAAGCATTTTGGACATCCAAGACCTCCAGAGCCACCAGCAATGCAATGCACTATTCTAAAGTGCAGTTTTAGGATTGCCATGCTGAAGGATTTTCAGCTCCATTAACAGGACTAAGTCAGAAGGTAAAATCTTTGACTAGGACAAACGACCTCGGGGTGTCCATCCTGAGCTCCATAGCAGTCAGCCTAAATTTCATATAGGTCCTGGTCTAATGCTCCCATAGACTATCATTGGCTCTTAGTGCTTTTTGGTGCTATTTTCACTCACAACTTTAAAAATTAATAGCTTTAGTTCCAGTTATAGGAATTTTGTACTTTAGAGTTGACTCTAAGTTAAGCCTGTCTCGTCTGTGTATCATAGGTACAAGGAGGTTGAGCTTAGGTTAATTTACTGACTTTGGAGTTCACCCTGGCAAGTCATTATCATTATTCCTTTCTTACAGTAATATGACGAGGGGGAAATAATAAGAAATGAACACCAAACAGCCATCACTGTAATAAATAAGATTCTTGTTCAGGTAAAGACTGCACATGTGTACTGAGTACTGAGGGTTCATTCAAATGCTCTGTCAATCATGTGCAGTGTGCATATAAGAACTCAGAATGAAGGAAAGAATGGCCCCTTTCTTAATGCTATGAGGGATCACTGCCCTTATTCCTATTATTTGACAAATCCCTTTGTACCTGCCTCCTCACTTTCTTCAGCCTTATGGTAAATCTATTAGTATCAGCCATTGAAAGAAAGAAGCAGGAACATTGTCTGACATTTATTCTGGGTTTCGCCCTGTACTCGATTTTCCTGCAGTTCTCTCTGGATACAGGCATCTCTGGTGCTCCTGTCCTATGCACAGCAAATCTCTGCCTTCTGATCCCAGCACAGAATGTGCATTGAACCATGTTCAAGGGCAATGCATTGTGTGTTTGTGTGTATTGGGGGGGGTGGGTCCACGGTGTGTCTCCGTGTGTTTGTGCTTCCATGTGTGTGTGTGTGTGTGTGTGTGTATGTGCATCTGTCTACAGCGCCTGTGTGGGTCAATGCTTGCAAATATTTGTGTATGTGCCAATACTTAGATTAAGGCTGTCACCTCGTGCAAGACTCTTTGGGGGCATAAGGTACTTTACTTGGACATAACCAACCTAATCCCAGAGTAGAAGTAGGTTTTGAGCATGGGATTGGATCTAGATGGAAAACAACTTTAAGGTCTCAAGGCAGAAGTGTTAGTTGGAGATGAGAGTGGGTTATGGGGAATGGGTGGCTGGAGGGGAGGTTTCTAGGTGATGGTAAGGGCAACCAGATTGGGGGTCTCTGTTTCAGCAGCCTATGAAGCCTCCTCTGCTGGGTATCTTACAAGATGCACGTGGTAACTGCTATTTGAGAGGGCATATTTGTGAAGTTAAATGAGTGAGGGGGCACACTGACCTTTTTCAACAATCTGGCCTAACCCAAGGATGGAGGTGAAGTTTGAACCAGGTCTATCTATCTATCTATCTATCTATCTATCTATCTATCTATCTATCTATCTATCTATCTATCTATCTATCTATCTATCTATCTATCTATCTATCTATCTATCTATCTATCTATCTATCTATCTATCTATCTATCTATCTATCTATCTATCCATCCATCCATCCATCCATCCATCTATCTATCTATCTATCTATCTATCTATCTATCTATCTATCTATCTATCTATCTATCTATCTATCTATCTATCTAACTATTCACCCGCTCATCCATCCATCCATCCAGGATATAAGCCTAATAGGGCCCATGTAGGCACAATAAAGGGTTTATAGGTCTATATTGCCTGGAAACAGAGTCTTGACACCAGAAACTATTCCATTTATTTTTATGGTGATCTTTTATCCTTACAAGCTGTTCACAGGCAGTGACGATATGTGAGGGCCCACAATCTGTTCATAACGTACATTGAAAGATAGTAAAACATTTGAGTATGTGCTTAGGCTATGAGAAATAACTTGCATGACAAAAGCTATTGTTGACATTTAATTATGGTACATGGATTGGGCTGTGGCTGTAAGGCTGAGTCTATGGATGAAACCCCTACTTGGGGGCAAAAATATAAATTTTTCAAATAATAATAGTCTGGTATTTGTGGACAACAGAGATTTTCTTTTTTATCAAATGAAATGCTGATGTTTAAGCATAACAAAGTAATTTCAAAACAGAGGTTGATGTTCGGGAACAAAGTGACTTTATTCAAAACAAATGACAGTCATTTCAGAATGTCACATGCCAGTGCTTGGGACAAATAATGTCCTTTCAGAATATGACAAACGTATTTAAGGAAAGTGTTTATTTTAACAAAAATTAATGCTGAGACTTTTGTCAAATTGTTACTTCTCAGACTATAGCAAAATGTTTTTGAGGATAATTGACCATTTTCAGGATATTACCCACTGGTATTTGGGATAAATGATGAACTGGTGGGTGGTGACAACAGTGTAGGTCAAGAAGGTCAAGAAAATAACAATTTGAAGTCTGAGGGAGGAAGTGACTTCATAAAAAAGACAAAGGCTTTACGCAAATATTTACAGACATGTGACATATTTGCTGACAAAAATGCATTAAAAACAAGGTTTAGAAAGATGGTATTTGTTGACAAATTGAGAATATTTAATAAAAATCAGAAGCTAATCATTGTGACAAAAATTAGTGAATGTTCAAAATACTTCCAAATAACCCTTGAATAATATAATTAACTCTGATAGTATGACATGTGATTGTCCCTTCATCGTTTCATCTAACACAAATGGATTTTGCCAATTGCTATGCACAATTCATAGTGCCAAATTTATCTATCACAACTTGAAAAGGCGCAGTTTTCATTATGATATGTATTGTATGCAAATGTATCATGAAAGCATTATATTTTTCTTTTTCTGTGTTGCCCAATGCAACAGATTACTTCCAAATTCTCCACCTCCCCTTCTGTCATTTGCACTCTGCTTTTCTCCATGCCATTAGACTGTCCCATTCATTGTGTTTCTCCTTTAGTAGCCATCCACCACTCTCATTAGAGCCCTAGAGCCTGACCTGGCCAATAATGGTACAATGGAGGTGTATTAAGGAAGAGGCAGGGGTGTAACGCAGAGCAGTGGGGCTCCCAACCCTTCCAGGACCCATGTAATGATGTTCTCCACAAATAGCAATGTAATTAAGATATGTTTGTTCCTAGTTGGAACCCCAGAAGTACAGAGTGTACTGTTAATCACACTCTGGAACACTGGGCCAGCACGCTCAAGGAACGAATCACAACAAGGCATGTATAAAGTAAGAAAATAAACAATAAATATATCTAAAAATAAATAAATACAAACATTTGAAATATGAAAACATAAGATATCTTCCTTGTTTATATTGCTGAAACAATGAAAATAAAACAATTAATCATTCACATACAAAGAATGACATCCATTTTGGTTTAGCCCGAATTCTTACTTCTATTTTCCATGCTTTTATTCTCTAAACAACTTTCTCAATGTTATCGTCTTTCTCAGTATTACTCATTTCGCCAAGATGCCCTTCATTATCATTTACATCTTCATTTTCCTCACCACCATCTTCTTCCTCTTGGATAATTTTTCTTTTTCGAAAGGGATTTTCTTAGCCATTACATTACAATTTCCATCATCATTCATTCCCAATTCTAAATCCATTTCTAATTGATAATTGAGTTTATCTCCATCTTGGCTTTCTATTTCTCTTTCATACAAATTGCTATCTGCTTTAAGTACAGCAATTATTTTTAAATTCCATACTTTACCATCACTCAATAGAACTGCATTATGCAATACTTTTGATACATGTAGTGGTTCAGAAAATTTACTTTCTGTTTTACTTACTTCCCACAGGTGTTTTACCTTTACCCACATGCCTTCCCTGATATCTGTATTTTTTAACCTCTCTTCAAATCAAAAAATGTGTTTATATTCTCAATGTTTGTCAATTATTTTCTCCCTTATTTTCTCTATAGAAATGTTAACATCCGGAGACTTTAACAACCATTCAGGGTTGCATTTTGATCTGGCTTCTCTTCCCCTCTTTATTTCAAAAGGAGAAATACCTAAGGCTTCATATACAGTAGTTGTATAAGCCTCAACTGTTTTAAAAAATTGCACTTCCCAATTTTCCCCTTTTTGTGCTGCTAACTGTATAGTATTTTTCAAAACTCTGTTAAATCTTTCTATCATACCATTGCCTCTTGGATTGTATAAGGAAGTAGTCTTGTGTTTGACTCCTATTCTTGCAAAATAATACTTTGCTAAGTTTGACACAAATTGTACACCATTGTCACTAATGATTTTACCTAGTAAACCTTCCTCTTTACATAGTTTATCAATGAATTCCATAACTTCTTTTGAATTATTTTTTTCTACCACTTTGATACCAGGCCAACTAGAAAAAACATCTATAATGGCTATAATATATTTTGGCTGTGTACCAGTTGATCCATGATATCAATGGCTACTGTATGCCAAGGTTTTCCAGGAATAATAGGTTCACACATGTTGGGTTTAAGTGTCCTAAGTGTTTGTCAGAGTTAGCACACCACACACAATTTCTTACACGTTTTTTAACACATAAATCTATTCCTGTCCACCAGTACCATTTTTTAATCCTTTGCTTAGTTTTAACAATACCATTGTTACCTTCATGACACAACTTCATTAACTCATCCCTCAAAGTGAACGCGGGAATAGCCCTATCACTTCTGAATACTGACCTGTGAATTACATACAACTCACTTCTAACTTCCCAAAATGGTTTCAAGTCTTTTGAAATACAGGATTATTTTTTCATCCCAGCCTTGTTCTAATAATTTAATAAGTTGTTGTAACACTAAATCCTTATTATACTCTTCTTTCCATTTCTCTTACTTTACTCCAGGAACTTCTTGATCATGTATCATTGCAATTTGTGAAAAGTCCCATTTATTCTTGTCACATTCCTGGATTTCTGTTAGCATACACGGTAAAAAATCAGCAACAACATTTGTTTCCCAGGTACATATTCCACTTTATATGTAAAGTCTTGTAATCGCATTGACATTCTTGCTGTTCTAGCCTATGCTTTGAGTAATCCTTCTGTAGTTAACAATTTCACTAGAGGTTTGTGATCACTTCTTATTCTACATAGTTTCCCCATACAAATGATCTGAAGTGCCCTAAGTCCCAGACACAAGCTAAAGTTTCTTTATCACTGAAAATGCTTTCCTCCATAGGGGATAATGCACAAGAGGCATAAGCTACAATACGTTCTTTGCCATCCATGCAACTCTGACTCAACACACCTCCTAGACCTTTATTGCTAGCATCTACCGTAACAACATTTTACAGTTCTGTGTCAAAACATTTTTAAAAGGGGCTTCTGTAATAGCCTTTTTTATATCTGAAAATTCCCTATTGCATTTTTCAGACAATGCAAACTTTGTTTTGTTTTTCAACAGTTGTCTTTTATTATACATCCTACTGAAAAACATTTTAACAGATTTTGAGTAAAACTCAACCAGACATAGAAAAGACCTAACTCCATCTTTATTTGTAGGATGTGGAGCATTTTGTATATCTTCCCCTAACTTAGGTTTAGTAGTTATACCCTCACCACTAAGAACATGTCCTAAATAATTCACAGACTGTACTGCAACATTTTACTTTGTTTATTTAACTGTTAATCCTTTCAAGAATTTTCACAACTTGTTCTTAATTCTCATCATGTTCAATTCTTTCTTTCCCAAAGACTAAGATTTTGTCTTGAAAGCATTTAACCTTTAGCTGCTCACCAAAAAATTGATGCATAGTTTTTTTTTAAGTTGGCAGCTGCAGAAGCTAATCCAAAAGGTATCCTCTTACACTGAAAACAGCCAAATGGAATAATGAAAGCTGTATACATTTTACTCTCTTCCTTGAGTCTGATTTGGTGGTATGCAGCGGGTAAATCTATAGTGGAAAACCATTTAGCATCCTTGATTAACAATAACATTTCTGAGATTTTGGGTAAATGGTGTAAGTCAATACATAATCAGATTATTTTCATTGCTACGTCTTTCCACTACCACTGGTGAAATCCAGTTGTCAATGGGTTGAATTATATTAGCACTGACCAACTTTTCTCATTCTATATTAACTTCATCTCTAAGTAAGATAGGACTATTCCTTACTTTATGTGCCTGTGGGCATGCATTAGATTTTAGAAAAATATGATGTTCAAAATCTTTCAACTCACCAATTTCACCACTAAAGACAAGTGGATTTTTTTTTAACATATCTATTCTTAAAGTTTCACCTACATCAATGACCATAACTGGTTCTTGATTATTAGGATTGAGAACCATGTGTAATTCACCTTGGTCCTTCCATCCTAGAACTGAAGGATCGTTCCTGGAAATGTACAATTTACTTAGTCATTTTCTATTCTTAAACCGTAATGCTAAAGTTCTATATCCTATCATGTCTATGTTTTCACCTGAAAACCCCTCAGAATTAATATCTGGAGTTAAGAGACTCCCACATCATTCTCTCTTGAATTTTATTTTCGATATTTCTTCATTCACATTGGTAAAAGGAGAACCAGAGTCTGCATACATGTTTACTTTCACACCTCCGTTGGTCATAAGGCACATTGGTTTTTTCCTTTCACAATTTAACCTATCAGTTATGTTTAGCATGATTACATTTTTTTCTTAGTGTCTTGTATATCTTTGCTTATCTCACAATGTATGACTTTTTAATGTTGTTGTCTTCCTCACTAGAAATTGCCTCATCCACACATTTCACTTTAAACCCTTTCTTTTTCTTACACACCCTTGCAAAATGTCCAATTATAACACAAGCCGAACATTTCTGTTTGATAGCTGGGCATAATTTGCTAGCAGCAAGATGTGACTCACTAGCAAAACAATAGCATTTTATGCTCCTTTTCTTTGTAAAATCATTTGCCATCATGTTGACTTTTTTACTTTTGCTAAAATTCTTATTCTTCATTTTACTTATTACCTCTTCTTGTACATCTCTAGGGTCAATTTTCAAGGCTTTCACAATGTCGCTAGATAACTCTGTCTTCCTAACGATAACTTTAATATCTTTAAGTTTGCATCACCATTAATCCATCATCTCTCTTGATAGCTGGATTCCGAGTATGCATGACTACTTGATCTCTAATAAGTTGTTATTGTAAATTCGCAAATTTACAATCTCCTACTAATAATCTAAGCCCAGCAACATATTCATCTATACTCTCTCCTATTTCTTGTTTTCTTTGAAAAAACGTATGTTTTATAATTCCAATACAAACTTTTGGTGCAAAATTGTTATCAAAGTCTCTCAAAACATCCTCAAACACTTACAAATCTCCCCCATCCGTTGTTTTAGTCATGTGTTCATACTTTTTTTGATCCTTCTGGTCCTAAAGAGTGTACATTTTGTTGTTGTTCAGGTTTAATTTATCCTTCCTGATCCATAGTTTCTATGAAGTTTAAGACATATGATTTTCATTCCACCCATTTCCAAAATGCTTGTGGGGGTTGTAAACAAACGTTTTGAGTAATCATAATGTAAAATAAGAGAAAAGAATAATAAATAAATAAATAAATAAATACATGAAATCTAAGTGTAAATGCAGTTTGCAATATTCACTTTTCACCATGTGTATTTATGCCACTGTGTCCATGTGTCCACTCTTCACCCTAAAAAAGGGACTAGTTCACTGTAATTCATACATCCATGACAATTTTCATGGTGTATGAATGGTAAATTACAAAAAGAAATGTAGGATCGCGTAATCTCGGCAATCTTGGCTGGTACTTCTATCACTTTTTCCTCAAAGAGAAAGTACTTTAAATATGGTGGCACATACATATGAAGAAGAACGTAATAGACATGCTGGAAAGTGTCAACCAATTGTGCACTAAATGCGAAGAAAATCGCCTCTTCAAGATGACTACCACGTACATGTGAAGAACGTAATAGACTCTCTGGAAACATCAACAAAATGCGCACTGAACGCGGAGGGAATCACCTCGTCAGGACTCGCACTGGGACACGTCAACCAAACACCCACTGGATGCATGGAGAGGGACTTGTGCTGAAGGCAGAGGAATCAATCTGAAGGATGTGCATTCCAAACACGCTAAGGTTTCAAATGTGAAAACTGCATGAGCGATAAATCCATTAATTAAATACCTTAGCATAGATGGTTAGGGCGAAGATCACATTAGGCGAATTGAAATTACATCCAGACATAACTTTCCTTGAAAGTGACACGTCCCTAATCAGCATCTCCAGGGCACAGCCACCTCTGAAATAAGCACGTCCTTCCAATAAATCTCTAGAACACTGGGCCTGCATGCTCAAGGAACGAAACAGAACAAGGTATGTATGAAGAAAGAAAATAAATAATAAATATAATGTAAAAATAGCCCAGGATCAATGAACATATGTATGACTAAGGGGCCACTCTACACATTAGGAAGTGGACTAGAAGAGGGAGATACAGGAAGGAAACAGAGTGTACACTGGAGTTCCTCTCCCCATAAGAATAGAAATTGAACAACAAAGCAGTCATTCACTTTAGGTTCAATGTTAAACATCATAATGGCGTGATCAAAAGGGTCTGAAACAAAATATAGATGTACTCATGATATGCAGTGTTCCTGATGAGCAAGAGCTGGGGCAGACCAGCAAGACATGCATAGAGTTCAGCAGCAGCTTACACAGGCACATATTTAGCAAGGTTTTGTGTTTCCCATGTGCCACGCAATGGGGCAGTAGTTTGATGCAAAACCTAAATGAGATTTATCAAGCTACTTAAGACCAGCTTGCGTGGCCCTGCACGGCTTTATAAATCTGGAGCAACGCAAGGCAGCGCAAATCGCTGCCTTGCATTACTCTGAGGCAAGGAAGTGTACCATGGGTGGGGCATGGATGTTCCCACACATCCACCCATACATTCTGACACATTCCCAGATTTACCAAGAGTGGTAGACCTGAAAACGGATCAGAATTGTATGACTTCCCACCAGAAGTGCAATAAGGAGAAATATCTTTATTCCTCTTTCTAAGTGTGCTGCATTGTACAGCACATGTAGAAAGAGGAAAATGCCTTTGATAATTGTTTTTGTGCAGGAAGGCATCCCTTTCTATACAAAAACAATCCTGCCTATAATGCACTCACCCTTGCACCACGATGTGTGTGTGTGAGGGTGTGTGCGTGTGTATACAGATAGAACTGAAGGTGAGTGAGACGAGAAGATGGCTGGAAGGTGGGAATTCACACTAGACAGTGGTGGATAACAAGCACTGTTGAACCTGGCCCTTTTTACAGGGTCATCCCCAAACTTTTTGTCTTCCTTCTCCTATTTTTTCTGACCCCCTTATGTTGACGTTAGGACTCTGATCACTTTAACACTGCTGATCAGTGCTAAAGTGCATGTGCTTTCCCTTCTAAATTTGGTATGATTGGCTTACACCTTATTGGCACGCTTAATTTATCTATAAGTCCCTTATAAAGTGGTATCCTTATACCCAGGGCCTGTAACTTGAATGCTACTTGCGCCACTCACAGAAGTAGCCTTTCAAACCTGTCTCAGGCCTACCACCACAGAGCCTGCATGTGCAGTTTACTTCCACAGACACTGGGCATCTACATTTACTTGCCAGACCTGGAACTCCCATTTTACTACATATAAGTAATCCCTAAGGTAGGCCCTAGCTATCCCCATGGGCAGGATGCTGTGTATGTAAAAGGTAGGACATATATCTTTAGTACTAGATGTCCTAGTAGTGACAAACAGCCCATGTAGTTTCTCACTACTGTGAGCGCTGTCCCCCCCCCCCAGGATTGCATTGGGAAATGCCTTAACATATGTCTAAGTGGTATTGTCTAATCTATGATGAGTGGCATAGGCATGTTTGGTATGGTTGGAATGGTAATGTGAAATGCTTCTTACTGGTGTAGGTAGATTTTCTATTAGCATTATAGAAATACCACTTAAAGAAAGTGAGCATTTCTATGGGCTTATGACTCTAGTGTTTTGCAGCTTGCCTCCAATCCACATCTGGGGCAGAGTGACAGCTGGGCTTTGTGCATACTTCTCAGAATGCCTTAGATAGGAAGGGTGGAGGTGTCACAAGAGAGCATCTGCATACTGAATGGACTTCCTGGGCTGGGAGAGGTAGAGGGGAGGCACATCTGCTTATGTAAAGGCTGTACCCTTGCCTCACACAAAGGGCTTGTTTGCCTCCTTCTGATGTCTGGAGCTAGTGCTGGAGGAGAAAGGGGACATTCCTAGAACCGGTTAGTGCTTGCTGGAAACCCTTATCCCCTTTTAGTGGAGGCTGTGCAAAATGAGTATAAGCACAGGGGTCTGTCCCCCACATTAGGACAGCACTTTTGGAACTGGGACAGAACCTCTGCCAGAAGAACTGCTGGATAGCACCAAAGGACTCTTCTGGACTGCTCTTCTGTTTGTTGCCCTGCTGCCGTGTGTCTGCTGGGTGGCACAAAGTAGTCATCTGGATTGCTTTTCTGCTTGTTGTCCTGCTGCCAGACTGTTCCCTGACTCTTTACTCCCAAGGTTCCATGAGACCACTTGGAGGAACCGTCATTATTGCCCTGATGTGCTGGCCTGCCTGTTTTGCCCGCACCCCTTGTGTTCTCCCAGGGACCAGAGGGTGATCTCTGTTGTTGGCTGACTGATATTGGTCCTGCCGACATATCGCTTGGGGTGCGCTAAACACTTACATGTATCCCTGCTGGTAGCTCGTAAAGTGTGCCTCATGGTCACCTTCAGTCCCCCATCTTCTGGCCACGGGACCCTGCATTGGCACCACAAGCGCCATAACCCAACTTAAAGAAATTGCCGCTGCTCCAGCTCATGACTGCTGCCTCAGGTACTTGGGCTGAGTCACGCCGTGCCTCTGGGTGCCCTGAAAGGCAGAGCGCAGTACCCCTTCCTCTGTCCTCTCTCACTCACGATGCACGTGCTGTGTGTGGCAAGGCTGCAAACTGCCTCACACCCCGGAGCTGGAACCTTCTCATTGCAGCCAGCACGGCTTCACCCTGCCGCCTCAGGGGGCTGAGATCAGCGTGGTGCGGGCGGTGCTCATCTGCAGCTCTGGGAGAGTGCAGCCTGCCTGAGTCTCAATTCACCGCATCCCTGGTGGGCTGCCTTGCAAGCAAGAAGGGAGGCCTTGGTGGGCTCCAAAAGAGTTGAAGCCATGTTCCTTGAAATTGAGGAGGGCAGCAACCACCCAGGATGCAGGTGGCTGCCTTGTGTTTGTCCCTTCGCGTGGGTGTCAGATTCGCAGGGAGCGGACTCCACCCCGCACCCCAGCTGGCCCATACTTGTATGGGGAGACTTACTTATAACGCGGGTAGCGGCCTGGCGAGGTCACCCTCCTTCCACTCTCCCCCTGCATTCACAGTACAGCTCACAGGACGGGAAGAGGATCCTCGACAGAAGTCCTGTTCCGGATGAGCCAGTTTGTACTGCAATTATAGTAATAGGAGCACTGGAGCTCCTATGTGGATTATAGGGGGCTTTGTCTTGCTCAGCCTTCTTCTGACCACCAAAGTTGATGTAATAGGAGTGCAGGATCTCCTGTATATGACGCTGTGGATTTGGTAGAATTATTGTACACCCTCCAAAGGAAGCACAGGAGCATAGAAACCTTTGTGCGGCAGGTACTGCTAGTAATCCCTGCAGATGATGCATTTTCCTATCTTATTTTTGCCCTCATGTGTTCTGCATGTTGTTTTGTGACCTGAGTTATGTAATCTGTCAGGCTGGCTATGCTGGTGTGACACCCATATTTTCAGGGCCGGCATTGTAGCCAGTGAAAGGGTAATATTTTAGGACCTATGCCAGATGGGAATGTGTTATTTTATGTGCATTCGTGATGATATCTTATTATGTTTATTCTGACATGTATTTTTAGTAGTAATGACAACCTTAATACTGCTTGTGTTGTAGAATCTCAGTAACCTATGTGTTTACCTAACTACTACATGCTCTTGCAGAGTACTAGTAACCTGTGTAATGTTCCGACAACTGCTTGTGTAGCAGGGTATTACTGATACATGTCATGTTTGGTCTAATGATGTTTTATACAATACAGTTTATTTTTATATAACTTGTTGTTGTGTTTCCTTTGTGGTGTATTTATTGTGTGACATGTTGTGGGTGTTGTGCAAACACTTTACACATGACCTCTGGGATAAGTCTAACTGCTCGAGCCAAGCTACCAAAGGGGTGAGCAGGAGTCACCCCAGACTCGCATGGGAGTGGCTTACCCATTTCTTTTGACCCCTTTCTGATGGCACTATCTTGTGACTGTGTAGCCTGGCACTAGCAGGGCATATTGCGCTCTGCCTTCTTATTGGAGACTTCTATTTCGTTCTTGTCTGTCATGCCCTCCGATTTGTGTATCCTTTCTCCTCCCTATATATGAACTACCCCTTTTAAAAATTGTGGCCCTTCTTATTCAACAAAATAGAAGAAGTACTGAATGACAGTCCATATCATGGAAAGCATGGAAGGACTTCACTAACACAAAGGCAACACTGCATCTCCAAATTGGCAGCCAGCCTTGAATGGTATTAAATCTTACCAAAACCCTTAAAGGCTCCATTAACTATCTCTAGCAGCTCTTCACACTGAATCAATAAATTACCCCATGCTCATTATCAACTGATTATCTATAAGAGGCAATAATATTGGAAGTTTTTTTTTTCAGCATTATAAGCACACTTCTCCTCGACTAACCCAGAACACAATATCTCAGAGAACTAGTTGTAAGAAGTTGGATCCCGGCATAAGCCCCCAATCATGTCGTCGACACACGTTGCCACCAGCTCCCCGTCTAACGCCCCTTTTCAAATCAGGTGCAAATACTTTCAAGATTAAATAGCCCTTTCCAAACATGCAATGAAAACTTGAAACACAGGACCTTGAGAAAGTTCCCAGAAATCCTCTTCACAGACCAATACCACTGCCAACACAAAGGTTGCCTTAAAATCAACCTTCTCCTCTTCACAAACAACAGTGACCGATGGATCAGATCCTTACACAGTTTTCTCCCATCTTCCTCTCTCCAAAATCCCCTTTGAACGCAAACTTAAATGCTGCTCCCCCTTGGACTTTCAGACAGCCTTTCTATATCTATTTACAACAATGGGAAGATCATGTTCCAAGACAATGACACAATTCTGAACACAATCAACTTAATGTATCTCAGCCTCAGGCCCTCCTACGATCCTCCACATTCTCCCTCTCCATCCACCCATAATACCCTCCACCCAATCTCCCCCACTAGTCCACCTGGACAACTGCTCTCACCCCAGACTCTCCTACAATACATTATGCCCACCACAACCAATTGCCCACCGCCTATTCCAGACTGTGAACATCCCTCCCACAAACCATCTCTACACCATTTTTCTCCAACCTTCCACAAACCATTATCCCCCACTCCGGTTGCTGTCACCCCCTCTCTTTCCTCACCACAGTTGGTCCACAATTCTTCACCCCCTCCCTTCCTTTTTCACCTCCCACCCCAACATCTCCAATCACCAGACACTAATAACCAGCACCTTCTCCCTCTTACACCTCAACCCTTTAGAGTCCATCCCTGACAGTTCACCCCAATCCTCCCAGAGTAACTGAACACAACTGGCTTTTTTCCAAAAAGCTCCTTTCCTCGTTCTCACATCTCTCTCAAAGAATGGACATCCTCACTTTGGCTTTATTTCATCTTATTGACTCTCTGTCTTCCCGCCACTCCTATCCTCATCACCCCCTGTGAACCCTCATCTTTCTAGCATCCCGAGAGGCAGCCGCCTACCCAGACCCAAATTCACACAACGTCCCCTTGAGATCTCAGACCTACTCCAGCTCCTAAAGAGTTGTGCAGCTTCAAATTCTGCTACTCCCTGCCTGCTGCCCCCTCCTACCTTACCGTAGGGGGCTGCCAGATTTCCACTATCATCTCTGACCACATTAAAACTCACACACACACACCACCTCAGCACATTCTCATCCCCTTGTAACTTGATATAAATCCCAACTACCCTTCCGGATCAGCCAAGTCAGAAAGACAACAGCTTCTCCCTGAACTGCATGGTAAACAATTGTCGTTCTGCAGTCAAGCTTTGTCTTGAGCTATCAGACTCAATCCTGACTCATCATCTTGACATTCTGATCCTGAAAGGAATGTCGCACAACACCTCATCTAACTGTGCTCTTGACCTTCTTCCTCCTCCCAACTACTCAATTTTTTGGGCACGATTGGGAAGATTAACATGGTGGAGGTCTTGCACTCTTTCACCAAAACTCTCTGAGATGCCAAACTCTACCAACTACTCACTTTCAGTCTTTTGAAAGCTTGTCAGTGGAACTGCCAACATCCTCTACCTCCAACCTCAAATTGAATGTGATTTACCATCCACCAGGTCAAAACAACACCTTCATCGAGGAATGCATAGATTTCTTAACCTCTCAACTTATCAGCTCTAACAACAATATCTTCCTTGGTGATTTCAACATCCACTGAGGAGATGGTGGCAATAGTGATGTGAACACTTTTACCTCCTCAAAGCCAATGATCTCCAACAACACTGTCAGTTTCAGTTTTATTCAACAGTGTTTGGTTAATTAAAACCATTACACAAACAATAAACACAAGTAATAAAATCATAAAATAATAAAAAGGCCAATTTTAGAGTATGCAAGATTAATTGTGGATTAATACAGGTTTGCTTGCTAACTAATTATGCATGCATGTCTTATGCTCTCAATTTCTGGGAGCTGGTTCCCTAGTTTGTCCAAACATTTCACCAGTCTGCAGCTGAGATGCACATCATCCCCTTTAAATCCAGCCAAAATCGCCGGCCTGCACCTGCACCACCCCCATTGAAGCCATTCTGATCCTAGGAGCCTTTTATGGTCCACCATAGTACTTTTACAGAGGCACATCTGATGGATTAGTGTCTCCGGGGCCAGCTTGCAGAGCTGACAGATGCCCGTCATATTGCTTTGCGTCCACCTAGAAAGATGGTCATACGTTAGAAGACAGTTGGAATAGTTGGTCTGCCAGGCTCAGTGCTACCAAAGAGGACTCAAAATAAAGACAGAAAGGAGAATTGGATTGCACAGAGATTTCAGACCAGAGGAGGGAGCTTACAGTACCTTGTTGTGCTGTCTTTAGTTTGTAGCATAAGCTAATAAATACCCGCTTCCTCGCAAGAGACTGTCCGACCAAGCCAAATTCAAGACGGCCCTGGACTGGTGAAGCAAGATTTTGCAGACTAAACAGCCCCTTGAAGAGCTTGACAATCATTTTGTCCAAATGCTCCCCTTCTCTACCCTTCAATGCTTCACTGCTGTATGTTATTGTGGGGATTAGTTTGGCTTGAATGACCTTCAGTAGGGGAGGTACGTTGAACAACCAGTGGTGTTTTTAACATACTTAAATGCAAAAGTAAGAGAGATAGATTTCCAGCTCAGACTTTCCAGATGGGGCTTAAAGGAGCTGTTGCAATCAAGGAGGACACCTAGGTATTTGTATTCACGCACAGATTCAAATTTGCTGTTGCCCAGGTACCACTGGTGCCTCTGCCACGCTGTCAACCTAAAGGTAATCATTTTCGATTTCCCCAAATTGATGAGAAGAGATGAGAAGAATTTTCTTCTGAGAATTCAGCTGTTGCATTCAGTAGCCTCTGGAGTCCTATTCTGGTATGGCTAAAAATAATAAGGTCTTCAACATGCATGAAGCATGCTATAGCAGTTTTTCCTAGTCTTGGTGGGTGAGAGTTCACCTTGTCCAGTCTTGTCCATTCTTATTGGTAAATCAGCTACAAAGAGGTTGAAAAGAAGAGGTGCGAGCACTGCCATAAACCTACACACCACAAAAGTGCCGTTCTGGATCTGAAAATCTCCAATTCTCCCTACCTAAAGACATGCAACCCCATTCTAGTTGACTGGTCTGATCACATGCAGATCCCATTCTCTCTAACTGGCTCTTACACCAAAACGTATGGGTAAACCAAAAAAGAGAAAATATGGTTTAGAGACACATCTAACCTTGACACAGAAGCCATGGCCATCACGGTCCTTCCCACCCTCATTGCAATCACACCCCATCTTGACATCAATGAGATCACCAACATGTTCAAATCCTGCAAGCAATCCCTTATTGACAAATGCTCATCACTGACATGCAAGTTAAGGAGATCAAAACCCTCTAGGTCCTGGTTCTCTAAAAAGCTTTATGAAGAATGAAAGCTTATCAGAAAATACAAGAAAGGATGAAGAAAAGCACCATCCTTCCTGAGTATGACTAAGCTTCACATAGCGAGAAAACAATACAAAGACCAAATACGCAGAGCTAAATCCTCCTATATTAGAGCCCTTGTGATTTCCGCAAAGAATACACCAAAGCGCCTGTTCAAGGTTATTGCACAGTCTACTAACTCCGCTATCACTTCGGCTTTCAAGCCACCCATAGCCCGTTGCAATGTCTTTGTGGATTTCTTTGTCAAAAAAGTAAGAGACATCCATATTTCACTTCCCATCAATGACTCCCTTGAAACTGTTGAGTCTCTGCCGTGCAAATCAACACAACCATGGTCATCTTTCTCTAAAATCTCTGAGCAGGACCAACTACGAACTATCTCCAAAGTAAAACCCTCTAGCCATCATCAGGACACCATTCCAGGGTCTATCAGCAAATCTCTTATCATACACCCACTCCCCAAATGTACAACCTTGGTCAATTACCCTCTTAATCATTGCCTCTTCCCCGAATGACTAAAAATGGGTTAAATCACTCCACTCTTAAAAAAACAACCTCTTGATCCAGAGAACCTGAACAACTACCATTCAGTCTCCACCTTACAATTTTTAGACAAAGTCATTGAAAGCTGTGTAGCATCCCAACTAGCCTCACACATCCTACTAGACACTCTCCAATCAGGTTTCCACCAGGGTCACAATACAGAAACTGCGATCCTCCAAATAGTCGATAATTTCCTTAGAATCCTCGACTCCAGCAACTCTTGCCTCCTGGTCCTCCTGGATCTATCTGCCGCATTCAACACTGACAACCATCATGACCTCCTTTGTATTCTTGAACTACGCATGGGATGTGGAGGAACAGTCCTCAACTGGTTTTCCTCTTACCTATTCAACTGTTCCCAAATTGTGAAAATGGGCAACTCTTTCCTGAGACCAATCAAAGTTTACCAAGGTGCCCCACAAGGGTCAATTCTCTCCTCAACCCTCTTCAACTTGTTCCTAGATCCATCATGTGTGATTCACAAAAACTCTGTTATTCTCTTCCACCTCTATGCCAATGATTCCCAAATATACTTGAAAATCTGATCTCCGGAGGATGTTGCCCTGCTTTCCAATACACTCTTAAAGATTCAAATCTGGATGTTTAAACACCATTTACAACTCAACCCAACTAAAACAGAATTTCTTTTGATCTCACCCCTAAAAACAAAAATGCATGTTCAAGAATGGATAGCCAACTTTGCTGCCCTCAGAGGCTACCCTGCCATTGACATGAGTGCCAGATCACTCTGAATCCCCCTGGGCATTCGTCTTAATCTCCACAGCCACATAGAACCATGGCCAACTGCGCACTACACCAACTTAGGCAGCATTAAGGCGTCAGACAAATGATTCAGGAACAGGACCTCAAAACAGTGATGCAGTCTCTCGTTCTTTCTAGACTAGACTATGTAATTGCCCTTCTCTCAAGCATCCCAAAATTCACCTGGGCTCATTGAGAGCAACACTCAATAGTGCAGCACACTTCGTCTTAGGTCTCAAGAAATTCTACCACATTTCCCTTGCCTTGCTAACCCTGCAATGGCTCCCCATTGAAGCACGGGCCCAATTCAAAATTGTGGGCATCACCCACAGAGGACTGCACTCCTCCTCACTCTCCTATCTAAATGAGAAACTGAAAATATCTGTAGCAAATAGGGGTTCCAGAAATGACCAATCCCTGCTCCTGGAGCCCCACCACCTTCATGCGAGAACGATACATGAATCAGTCCTTCTCTGGCAGCACCACTAGAATCTTAAACTTACTGCCTCCTCCACTTCGTCTCACTACCTGCCTAGCAATCTTCAAGAAGGACCTCAAGCTCCTCCTATTTGACTATTTGACAGACATCTTGGTTAATTCACACACAACCAGACTTATTTACTTTCTCTAATACGCCCTGATCTGCTTTGTTTAACTGTTCATGTCCTCTGCCCTATTTTTGCAACTGTCTTTTGTGGTAATTCCTGTATACATACATCGACATAAACGTCTGAGTTCCACTACTATTAATGTAACCTGATGTAACCCTGTATTCTGTGTGTTGTAAAGTGCTCTGATGCCTTTGGGTCATGTCTGCGCTATATAAAATTGCAAAATAAATAATAATAACAATCCTGCCTACAACACACTGCCTACAACACACTCACCCTTGAGGATACGTGTGTTGGTGCTAGGCAGCAGCTTGTGCACCAGCACAGGCAGTGAGCAGGAATGCTCAATATAATGTTAAGTACGGTGCATTCCTGCCCTCTCCATTTCATGCAGAGCAGCGTGGCAAGGTGGCTTGCTGCATTGCGTTGTGTGAAATAATGATAAAGAAGAGCCTTGTCATTCTTTCAGTGGTTCTCTATAACACTAACTTGAGCCACGGCATTAGAGTGCTTAACAAAAGAGCCACCCTCAATATCATAGGTCAGAAAAGAACAAAAGTATGTGATAAGACAACATGAATGAATAAAGTAGCACCACTTCCGATTAAGCACCAACCACAGCAACGTAAGGGGGCTTGAAAGATTGGCAAATGAGCAGCTGGGTTAAATCTAAGGGGCATATTTAAGAGCCCCTAGCTCCATTCTAACACCACATTAGAGTCATTTTTTATGCTAATGTGGTGTTAGAAGGCCAAAAATGCCATGCCATACTTACAAAGTGGAGCATTCCATGCATTGTACCACTTTGTAACCCTTTGTGCTAAATTATGCCTGCACCGTACTGGGGCTAAAAAAATGGCGCAAAGAAATCTAAGGGATTTCTTTGCGTCATTTGTTTCGGCACTTTTAACGCCTCCTCAGAGCAGGTGTCAAAAGGAGGCTTCCATTGGTTACAATGGGCCTCTGGGTGCTTTGCAAAAAGTTTGATGCTAATCCTGCAAAGCGCCGGACTAGCATCAAAAATTCTTACGCTAGTCCCCTAACTACCACCATGATGTGCCATATTTTTAAAACGGTGCACACATGGTGGCATTAGGGGGGCACTAAGGGGCGCAAGAAAAGTGGCGCTGTACTCTGTGCAGTACTACTTTTCTTAAATATGTCCATAAGTCTCACCAATGTCTCAGGGACAGGCCCTCATTTCAAGTGACTCTTTTTTGAATTCCCTGTGCAAACTACTGTGTGTACAGGAATTGGAATTAAAAGTTTATGGTATTTACCACATGCCTCACAATTTCAAATGGTAATTTTTTCCAGGTGAAACCTACAGAATTTGAATGCGGAAAAATGCATGATAAATACTGGTACTTGCAGATTTTTATGTGCTAAGCACCAAAATTCATGTTACGCCCCCTTTAAAGGGTACAACTTGTAATAGGTGACAATTATTGCTCCTTTTAAATTGCGATCCCCATGGTATCTCATTTCAGTAAGTGCGATAATAATCACCTTCAATGTTAGGCCACTGGTAATAAGGGTTTCTGTTTTTCTGAACATCAGATTTTAAGCTCCTTTTTAAGTGGAGCGTGCAAGCGCTTTGACCTGTTGTTGTCTTTGTGGGCTTTTAACCACACCCACCGCACGCCCGTCACTTTCACTTGTTAGTGGGCTTGCCTTTCAAAAATCCTTTGTTATCATTAGTAAATGCTTTACGTTTGTCCCTCCTTGGGACAGTTTTGTTACCGCTTTGGCTATCGACACATGCATATTTGCCAATACGTTTGACTGTGAATGAACTTCTTTTTCCTTTTGCGTCTCTCCTTCGCGCTCATGCTCATGGCGGCCGTGGCACATTGAAACGGCTTGTTTATGTCAACTGTTTTACTTTTCATTTTCAATTTATGTGGCAAAAAAAGTGCAGGAAGAAATGTATAATGCCAGTAGCTCTAACTTGAGATCCATTGCATTGCAAATGCTTGATGAAAGTTGCAATACACGGGATAGTGCAAAGAATGGGTGTTTATTTTTTTTGCAGTGTTATGTAGCACGAACTAGACCAAAGGGCTTTGGAGTACTTCATCCGAGCATCAGATTACATTACCTAAAATCAGTTTATTTTTTTCCCTTATAAGCAGGAGAAGGTTAAGTGATTTGCCCACAATCACAGAATGCCAAACCCTTAATGGGACTCGAACCGTGTTCTGTGGTGCCAAAGTCAGCTGGTCTGCTCATTAGGCCACGTCTCTTTCCTTCGCCTTTAAAAGGTAAGAGGATGGAAGAGGACGGATTTTACACATATGTCGTGGAAATACATTTTCTATTAGTTGTTATCTTGAAACTTACGCCAACTCCTCGCAAACCTTACCAACGGTAAGTGGGCAGAAATGTACTTCCAAACAAAAAGTCACGACAGTTCACCTTTCAAACACGTATGGTAGCCGAATTGCCCTGTCTAACTAGTCAAGGCGCATTGCAGAAGAACCGGGACATAATTTAAGAGCAGGCCGATAAACAGCGATTAAAGGACCTCTTATCTCAGAGGCTAACAGTAAACATGCGTTCAAACTGCGAGCAGGGATCTGCCTTTCTGGGTGCCCCGCTTTCATGTGCAGGAGATATGGCTAAAATAGGCCGTACCATACAATTATTAAGCACGACAGAGCCAGAGCAGCAACATCTGGTCCGGGGCTGCAGCATGCCTTTTGAGCCGAGGGCTGACTTTGATCTCCTGCAGGAGCTGTCTGCAAAGCCTCACAGTTCAATTAGTTAATAGACCTTTCCCACTAATACGCCTTTCAGCTGATCTGTTGGGACGGAGCTGAGTTGTATTTATCAAACGCCCCGCTCATTTTCGACCCTCAGAAGCTCCCTTCTCTGTTTTTTTGGGAATAAAATAATCATTAAACTGCTTCAGCGCCTTTTGTGGTTAATGATTTCCTGTCTTTTTCCAGCCCTATGCTGAAAAAAACATTTGAAATCTTGAAGAATGCCGTTCGGCTTCCATAGTTTAATTTCCTATGGTAATTGAGGTTACTGGCTACTTGTTATCTAACTAATTAAAGCAACATCTGGTTTGCATGTCTCTTGTATATTTTAGCATATGTAAACAATTCGATTGAGTCACTACAAAAAAATATAAAACAAGTTCAAACAAAGCAATTCTTGGTGGAAGTGCTTTTTTACTGCATGCATGCTATTTGCGTCAAGTGATAAGGAAGCAGCTAACATTTGAGCTAGGATTAAAGCCCAGTGTTCAGAGGAAAGAAAACGGGAACACTAAGGAAACTCTGAAAGTGGAGCAACTTGGAAAAAAAAGAGTCTGTAGTTTTGGTTACATTTCTAATGAACTTTGTACTAATTCTATATATACATATATTGCGCCGCCTGACAAATCTGCATGAAACTTTAAAAACAAAAAAAATTATCAACCTCAGCTCCTTCGAGGAAAGTGGCAAGTGAGGTCTTAAATTTGTGATTTTTTATGTTAATTCCCATAGAAAAATTAGCTCTCCCATATAGAAAAATGGCTGAACAGAACTATACCATATTTGGCATAAATGTGGAACTTTTTTGAGAAAAGACACTTTTTGTGATGTGTAAAGCGGTTGAGCCATCATTGAGAAATTAGCATTTATAGAGGGGAATGAAGGGATAAAAAAGTTAGATGTATCTTAGGGTGACCAGATTTTGAGAACCAAAAACTGGGACATGATGCAAAAATAGAAGAAGGACTACAATGTTACATCAGCGTAGCGGCGCGGAGTGACAGCTCCAATCAACATCGGAACACAAAAGAGGCACTATGAAAAGAAATAAAATGTCATTTGTAAAACCTGCATCAAACCTGTTAATAAAATTGCTTACTTATAACAGGTACTAACTAGCACAGCTTTAGAACACCTGAATGAGTGCCTTTCACTATTTTCTGTCGCACCCTCTAAAAACTGGGACATAAGCCAAATTTGCCTAACTCTGCCGGGACAGCTGGTGAGAAACTGGGACTGTCCCAGCAACTCGGGACACATGGTCACCATAATGTATCCCGAGTGTTAGTGCTCAGATATACTCTGACTGACCTATTTAAGGGGACTAGTCTGTTCTGATTGGCTGGTCATAAAATGTACAATATGTTGTAAAACTGATTGCATTTTATTTAGAAATTAATACATCGAGGAGGTTAATTTTGCCACAGAAGTTATGGTTAGTGATCTATTAAGCTAAAATGACAGCACACGTTATATGAGTTCTCTAATATCTTCCTCATCCATGTCAGTAAAACATTCTTATTTGCAGGCAGAGACATGTTCGTCCAACACTAACAGTAGGTTGTCATTTAACTCCCTAGTAAGTAATCAATTGCTGCGTCACCACAGAGTTCTAATGAACACCTGGAGCAGTAACATTTTGTATCAAAGGCATATGGCTGGCACTCCTGAACACCATTGTGTGGGAATAGGAGCTGTTGAATTTATAGCCTTTTTCTGAGGGCCTGGCTGAAGTAAATAAGCACTGTGATGTTCATGCGGGTATGAAACCAGTGGGTCAAAAATGTGAGGGGGTATTAATTTTTAGCTATTTGAGGCATAAATAATGTATTTTTAGAGGCTAAAATTCAAAGACAGAAGTTTGCAAAAGTAGAACATCCCTTTCCACATTTGGTAACTCAAACTACCCATTTTCTCACTTTAACAGTTAATCTAACCTCATAGTTAGGTCAGGTGCTAAGATCTTAACATACGTTTAAAATAATTCACAAATTCACTGAAGAAACTGTTAGGTGTTGGTATGAGTTATGATTTAACATTAAAAACGTCTAGAAGCACTGAAATATGCCAGCTATAGTTTGTATCCCCCACCGTGCACTTCTTATGACCTCACATATTACATCACTCATGACATGTTAAATGCATCATTGATGGCATGACTAGTTAGGTTTAAATAATATTAAAATTACTATTGAGATGAACCAATGATTCTGACAGTGTGCTATAGGCTTTGTGAATGAGTAAAAATAATATATTTAATTATAGTTCCAAACACCATCAAAGAGCTTTTGTACTGTAATAGCATAATCTCACATGGATTGTTTTCTGTAGAACAGTAACAAATACAATGTCCAGTTGAAACCACAGAGCAGAAACCAGGATGAGATCAGGTCATGTAAGTGTAACAGTGGACTGTGAAAATATTTTTATTATCAGACAGTCGGGTGCTTTCTTGGTATGTTTACACTCTTCTGTGTCTGAATAACATTAACGCAGTGAAAGGAAGGTTTACTAATACAATAGTGTCTTGGAGAACTGTGGGTTAGTTCATTTGTATTTAGTGATGTCTGGTGGGTGAATGAGTTCATATACAGTAAATTACACTGGATTATCAAGTTAGTATGCAGTGGAGTTGATGGGAGTTTATGAGTTTGTATGTATTGACACCTTTTGGGCTAGTAACTTTGAATGTAGTGCTTTCCATTAGGTTAATGACTATGGGCTGTGGCAGTTCGACCCCCACATTACAAATTTGGCGGTTGGACCACCAAACGACTGCCATCTCTGCCAGGATCCATGATCCCAATGGGGTCACACTGATCCTGGTTGTAATCAGCTAGGGCAGCGCTGAACTCAGCTCCTTCCTGCTGATTATAACTTTGTTCTCTGCAAGCCTTTTCATGGTGGTTTCCTCACTATGAAAAGGCTGTCGGAAAACAAGTGCAAGGGGCCACAGTGAGGCCCATGCAGTGCCCATGCCATTGGCATGGGCAGGGCAGGCCCCCCCTGCCCAGCACCATTGGAATGCGCACTGTCTGCTCTGCAGACAGTTGACATTCTGAGGGTGCTGGTCGGCCTCCTCTGTGCTACGAAATAGCACTCGGCTCCTTTAAGGGAGCCAAGTGCTATCTTGTAGCACTGCTCCTACTGGTCAGACCTGCAGGAACACTCTATTTCAAAGTTTTTGCTGATCAGCCAGGTCAGACCGTCAGAAATCTTGTAATAGGACAGGGGGATGCCGCCGCAATGGTGGTGGCATCCTCCCCACGAGTTTGGCGGTGCCGCATTGGGACCACCAAACTCGTAATGAGCCCCTGTGTATATGGAGAATTCAGTGGTCCTGTTTTATAGCACCTTCAAAATATGAGAAAAGGGTAGAGGTTCACAAAGGCATCCTGAATTGTGTCTACAGAAACATTTAACAACAGGATATCTCTTCTACTTTATTTACACACTAGCAAAGCAATTGATCAATTTCATGCTTGCCACAGGTTTGGTCCTACACACCTTCCTCACACCTTATCAATTTGACCTACACATCTGAATCAGACATCTCACTAAAATAGACCAAATAAAGTTCCAGAACATAAAACATTCTGTCTAAACAAGACTAATAGATGCAAGAGGCCCTGTGGTCTGCCTAGAGATCCTGAACTGAAAATATGGAGGAAGCTGGACAAAGTGCCTCATTACGAGTTTGGCGGTCTGAGGATTGCCATGTTGGTGGTGGCGGTCCAACTGCCAAAATGCTGTAGGAGAAGACCACCCAATTATGAGTTTGGCCGTGATGCACACAGAAGACTGCCAAAACACCTTCGGCACCACCAGGGCGGTCCGACTGCCACAGACTATTGGAGCCACCACCAGTCCTGCAGAGACCATGTATCTACCGGACTCATTATGATGTTGCACACCGCCAACATTTCTGCAGTGGTCGTACCACCATGGAACACCAGGCGGAAACTAAGAGTATAAAAGGAGTCGTTCACCTCCAGAAAGCCATAATTGTCTGGGGCCACCATGGAACCACAACTAGACGTTATCTTGCTGCTCTCAGAAAGACAACGGAATCATCGCTGATGAGGACGACAACAACCGCAAGCACACACTCACCTGTTACATATGTAAAATGGATGAATTTGAACTGTAACATAACATACCATAGGGAGGGGGTGCAAGGGCTATACTTATACGTAACAGTACAGTGACACACACACACACAGCAAAAAATACACCCACACATACACAGCACGCACACTGCAGCCAGCACACCACATGTCAAGATCACACAATTACACAAGGCAATACAGCACAGGCCTAGCTTCACAAATACCCATACAACATATGAACTTGTAACAACAACACCACAGCAGCAAAATATAAAAACATGTCAAGCACTCACTACCAACACTGCCCAGGGATTTTACACATATACAACAAAATGTACAACCATCTGTGATGGAACACCCACAAGTACGCCATCACATAACCAAGCAATCGACACACACATCACACATGCAGTACACCAAACCTATTCTGTCATGCACAATACACACAGACTCAAACAGTCTGAACACACAAAGCCACACAGCACTACAACAAACACATGTCATCACTTACACAACACACCACCATGACAACAAGCAGCACATACACATATACTGGCACACAACCAATGTCAGCCAGGAACAACTCACACCTAGGAAAGTAAGTGCAAGGCTAGGATGTTACCATAACACCAATAACAGGTTGGTTACATTTCTGATAATGATAGGGATTAAAACAAGTTTTTGTGACTCCTGACGGCCAGTAACCTCCACAGATAGGGGCATCAAGGGGGCAGACACCTCAGGGATTCGTGGGGGATAGTCAGGGATGAGGGGTTTGGGCTAGACTTGGGAGGGTGGTTTAGGCTTTGGCTTGGGGGAGTTAGACCTATTTGGGAAGGGTGGACTTCTTTTTGGTGGGGAGTAGCATGGACACTGGCAGGGGGCTAGGGGAGGCTTGGATGTGGGAGGGATGGCCTTGGGGAGGGACACAGAACATTTAGGAGTGTCATGGGGAGAGTAGGGAAAAGGCCAAGATCACATAGGAAACATTTCTTAGACACATGGGGATGGTCATCAGAAGGGGGGTTGGGTGTGGAGGGAGAGTGAGTGGTTATTTGATGTTTAGATGTGGATGTCTTGGATGCATGTTTGTAGGAGGTATGCTTGTGGGTAGTGGGTGTCGGTTGGGTGGGTGAATAAGGGCGTGTATGTGTCTTGGGCTGAGGGGTTGGAGGTGCTGGGGGATGCCATGGTGGGTGGGTAGCTGTCTGTTGGGCTGGTGACTGCAGGTATGGTAGATAGGCTACATTTAGGTGTGTCAGTGGTTATGGTGTCTGTGGGCGTGGTGACTGGGGTGGATGTCTGAGGGTCTGCTAGGGTGCTGTCTGTGTGGTGTGGTGGCTGGGTCTGTGAATATTGATGTGGTGTCTCTGGGTGTGTCAGGTGTTGTGTCTGTGATATCCTTGGATGTTGAGGTGAATGCATGCCAGTCTGCGTGCTTTGGCGAGGTTGGGAAGGGGGATTCGGACTTGGAAGAGGAAGGTGAAGGGGGGGCAATAAACAAGGGTTGTCTTGCTGCCATCAGTGTAGAGGACAGAGCATGAAAAGATCTCTGTAGGCCAGCCAGTGCACCATGAATGCCCTCCAGGAAAGCCTTTTTCTGTTGGATTTGAGTTGCCAGTCCCTGAATGGCATGCACGATGGTCGACTGACCCACAGAGATCAACGTCAGGAGGTCAATAGCCTCCTTGCTGAGGGCAGAAGGGCTTACAGGGGCTGGGGCAGAGGTGTCTGCGGCAAAGGAGACACCCACCCTCTGGATTGGGCAGGCACAGACAACTGGGTGGGGAGCTACAGGGAGGGCGGTGATAGAATTGGGAGTGGTGGACAGATATGGTACTGGGGTGGTCCCAGATGGGTCCACCACCACTAGGGAGTGGCCACTGGAGGAGGATTCACTACAGATGGTCATAATAAAGACTTTACCTCCTTCCAGTATTCAAGTAATACTAGAAGCAGGTTTGGAGGATCTGCTCCACTCCTTCTCACTTCCAAGATATGATTACTAGAAAACAGCCAGGGTGTCTCCTGGTTGAAAAGAAGGGCAGAATAGCTCCTTTTGTGTGATTGCAATACTCTACGTGTATTAAAACCAGGTCTTGCCTAAATAAAGATTAGATATTGAAGAAAAAGACCTGTCTTTCTAATCCTTACTTCTCTTATAGAATTCTTCTTTGGCTGGAGGTTATAAATGCAGTTGGAAAGCTGTCCTTTCTCATAGGGTTTACATTTTAAAACAATGATGCATGACCCTTCAAGTTGCTATGCTCTCCGGTGACTATACACACATATTCTGTGCTTCCCTGTGAGGGCCTTTTGTAGTTAAAAATGTCACTATTCTATGAGGCCTTCTGACACCCACAAGTGTCTGAAAAAGAAACAGGACACTCCCCTCCATTTCCTAGCATTCCTCAAGGGCTTTTTATCTAAAAAACATAAAAAGCAAAACAACAGCAGACAGCCAAATGAGTGTCTACATCTCCATGAATAAACAATACCTATTCACCCAATTATTACTGCAATTTATATATTTTCAACAAGGCCTAATACAGTATTGACAGATGTTCAGAAATTTCCACAGAACTGTTGATGCATGTGTCAACACACATGTATGTAAACAATCCCAGGGGGTTCTGCAGAATACTGCATATGGTCCCCAACAGCCAAATCTGGAAGGACTGTCAAAGCCTTGCTTAAAGGAATGTCCCCAAAACTATGAAAGAGTATGGACACTATAAGTGCCCAGGAGAGGGAAAAAATCCACATTTTCAGAGATCAAATAGATTTTGATATTCCTCTCAGACACAAACAAATAGGGGGAAAAGAGCATGTAATGGAACACCACTGTCAGCAATGTGTCTGGCTTGGGCTTTCAGGCTGTCTGCGGCACAGTGCGGAGAAATGGTAGAAGCACCTTAGTTTCTCTGTGAAGATTAGAGACATGCTCTAGATGCTGGCTAAGGTTCTAAAGAACAACAAGAGGCACTTGAAATATTTTCTTGTTAATTGAAATGATGGCAAGACAGGAAGGCGAGAATAATGGTTAGGTCTAAACAGGGTTGTAGGAGGCTGGCCTGGCTTTTAGTGGGTACCTTGTGGTACTTACACCCTGTGCCAGGTCCAGTTATCCCTTATTAGTAGAATAGAGGTGTTTCTAGCAGCTTTGGCTGATAGAAGGTAGCTATGGCAAAGCAGCTTAGGCTGAACTAGGAGACATGCAAAGCTCCTACTATACCACTTATATCATATAGCACAATATCATAAGAAAACACAATACACAGAGTTACTAAAAGTAAAGGTACTTTATTTTTATGACAATATGCCACAAGTATCTCAGTGTGTACCCTCAGTAAGAAGGTAAGTAATATACACAAGTTATATGTACACAAACCCAAAACAGGTAAGTAATAGTAAGAAAAGTAATGCAAACAGTGTAGAATTAGGTCTAGAGGCAACACAAACCATATACTCCAAAAGTGGAACGCGAATCACGAATGGACCCCAGACCTATGGGAGCTTGTAGAGGGTCACTGGGACTGTAAGACAACAGTCAGGGTGTCAAAGATACCCCACCCCAAGACCCTGAAAAGTAAAGTAGGAGTAAAGTACACCTACTACCCCAAAAGGACACAATAGTCGTGATAGGGGGATTCTGCAAGAACCACAAACACCAGCAAAGCACTGAAGACGGATTCCTGGACCTGAGGACCTGCAAGGCAAGGGGACCAAGTCCAAGAGTCACGATATTGTCCGGGGGGGGCAGGAGCCCAGGAAACCCCGGATGAAGGTGCAAGGAAGCTGCCTCCAGATGGAAGGAGCTTAGGATTCTGCAACAATGAAGAGAGCTAGGAACTTCTCCTTTGTACGGAAGATGTCTCACGGCGTGCTGAAGGTTGCAAAAGTGTTCCCACAAAGAAATACTGCAAACAAGCCTTGCTAGCTGCAAGGGTTGTGGTGGAGGTTTTTGGGTGCTGCTGGGGACCAGGAAGGACCGGGATGTCGCCCCTTGGAGGAGGAGACAGAGGGGGCACTCAGCAACTCAGAGAGCCCCCACAAAAGCAGGCAGCACCCGCAGAAGTACCCAAACAGGCATTTAGAAGATTTGTGAACTGGAGCTGGCTCAGAGTCACAAAGGAGGGTCCCACAACGTCGGAGGCCAACTCAGAGGGTTGAGCACTGCAGGACAAAGTGCTGGGGACCCAGGCTAGGTTGTGCACAAAGGAATCCTTGGAGGAGTGCACAGGAGCCAGAGCAGCTGCAAATCACGCAGTACACAGGTTTGCCGTCTAGCGTGGGGAGGCAAGGACTTACCTACACCAAACTTGGCCTGAAGGATCACTGGACTGTGGGAGTCACTTAGATAGAGTTCATGTGTTCCAGGGACCAAGTTCGTCAGGATGAGAGGGGACCCAGAGGACCGGTGATGCAGTCTTTTGGTGCCTGCGTTAGTAGGGGGAAGACTCCATTGACCCACAGGAGATTTCTTTTTGGCTTCCAGTGCAGGGTGAAGGCAGATGACCCCCAGAGCATGCACCACCAGAAAAACAGTCGAGAAAGCCGGCAGGATGAGGCGCTACAATGTTGCTGGTAGTCGTCTCGCTACTTTGTTGCGGTTTTGCAGGCGTCCTGGAGCAGTCAGCGGTCGATCCTTAGAAGAAGTCGAAGAGGGAAGTGCAGAGGAACTCTGGTGAGCTCTTGCATTCATTATCTGAAGAATTCCCTAGAGGAGAGACCCTAAATAGCCAGAAAAGGAGGTTTGGCTACCAAGAAAGTAGTATTGGCTACCAAGAAAGGTAAGAGCCTATCAGAGGGAGTCTCTGACGTCACCTGCTGGCACTGGCCACTCAGAGCAGTCCAGTGTGCCCCCAACACCTCTGTTTCCAAGATGGCAGCGGTCTGGGACACACTGGAGGAGCTCTGGGCACCTCCCCTGGGAGGTACTGGTCAGGGGAGTGGTCACTCCCCTTTCCTTTGTCCAGTTTCACACCAGAGCAGGGCTGGGGGATCCCTGAACCGGTGTAGACTGGCTTATGCAGAGATGGGCACCATCTGTGCCCATCAAAGCATTTCCAGAGGCTGGGGGAGGCTACTCCTCCCCAGCCCTTCACACCTATTTCCAAAGGGAGAGGGTGTAACAAATCCTTTGTTCTGACTTCTTGGGCCAGGGCTGCCTGGACCCCAGGAGGGCAGAATCCTGTCTGAGGGGTTGGCAGCAGCACCAGCTGCAGTGGAAACCCCTGAAAGGCAGTTTGGCAGAACCCGGGTTCTGTGCTAGAGACCCGGGGGATCATGGAATTGTCCCCCCAACACCAGAATGGTATTGGGGTGACAATTCTATGATCTTAGACATGTTACATGGCCATGGTCGGAGTTACCATTGTGACACTATACATAGGTAGTGGCCTATGTATAGTGCACACGTGAAATGTTGTCCCCGCACTCACAAAGTCCGGGGAATTTGCCCTGAACGATGTGGGGGCACCTTGGCTAGTGCCAGGGTACCCACACACTAAGTAACTTGGCACCCAACCTTCACCAGGTGAAGGTTAGACTTATAGGTGACTTATAATGTAGTAGTTTGGACTCTTGCTCTAGGCAAGACTGCTGGTTAAAGGATGACAGTACTTTTGTTTGTAAGCGACTACATCTCTCCTACAACAAGTCGTAACTGTTGTCCCAACCTTACTGGCTCACTAGCAGCACCTCCCCAGAAGCACAATAATAAAAGGTGATTTGTGGCAGCCTTTACGCATGGACTCGAAAGTAAGACATCTCAGGGGGTGTCGTGGTTAAACGGAGATTACCCCTTTCTCACAGATATATCATATCTCATACAAACAAAGGCAATGACAAAGATACAGCAAAGTTTCAATAGTTTTATTCAACATAACTGCAATTTGTGATAAGCTGCATGGGCTGCAATGATTAGGATAATGAATAATGCAAGCAACAAAATTGTGAAGATGAGAGTCATTATTACAAAGACCCCCACCATCTTGCAATGCATGAAGAAGACATACGGAATGTAATATGCCCTAATACCCTAGTGCGTAAGACTTAACCTCCTACCTAAAGGAGAGCTGGGTTTGTTAAACGTAATCTGCCAATGCCATGTCCATGAAAGGAGCCCCCAACCCTCATTACATTGGAATGAGGTCTCTATCTCAGACTCCGTAGGGACACGAAGACTGGGTCAGCGTCAAGATGACTTGCAGCATCGATATCAATGATGGTGGCTATACCCTCTGGTCGGAATCCCTCTGATTATCTGGCTAAAGTGCGATATATTTATACAGATCTTCAAGGACCCCTGACGTAGGTGTGTTCCCAAACAATAGATAACAGACATGCTTGGGACGGCAATTATCCCTTGAAAGTATAGAGAGGGAAAATCCCTAAGTGTGAAGGCCTACTGTTTGTTTGTCTTTGGTGCTAGATCTTGACGCCTTAGCGCGGTGACACTGATAATGTAACCCATAACAAGTGGCCTAACTCTAAACAAGGCAGCCATCTTAGAAGAAATAAATAATTAAATGTGCTAAGACAGAGCAAGCTAAGTAGGTTGAAAGTCACTAGGTGACGGGGACACGAGTCTGCAAGCCAAAGGCTAAGCTAACTCCTGTTATCCCATTAAAACGAAGGAGGATTCACTACACTCTCCCCATTGCCGTAACAGGTATGACGAAAGTATAGGAACCCAATTTCTAAAATTGCTCTGAACTAAAAAGCTAAAAGCATAAAAAATCAGCTAAAAAATCTTTAAAATGTGTTAAAAAGATAATAAAAACAATGTCACTAAAACATATACAGAGATGTTAATGTCAACCATGACAACAGCGTGCCAAAGCAAGTTAATCGAAGTGTATTATTTTAAAAAGGGAATTGCAAATCAAATCATCAAATCATGTGTTTCTACGCATGCTCTTGAAGAGTGTCATCAAAGTCACCAACCAAGGACCTAAAAAATGAGTCAACATCATCTGATGTAAAATCGAGTTCAAGGCGGACAAACAGATCCACAGAGTAGTAGTGAGCAGTAGTTCCTGGTGCAATGTTATCCGTAGCGGTGCCCTCATCCGCGGTAGATCTCAAAACGGAGGGCTCATAGGTGGCCTCGCGGAGCAACCTCAGTCTCAAGGGGCATCACCGTGCATGAACCCTCATCGGGGACATCAGCAGTGCGTGGTCCACAGGAGATGTCAGTGCAACGGCAAGACAGACCATAGGCAGATGTTCAAAGAGACACCATATGCAGTGGAAGACTGGTTGTACGCACCAGAGAAGGGGCCGGAATGACAACGACCAGTCGTACTCCAATTCCACCAGCAAAGGTGCACCGAAGATCCGAACTATGCGCTCACAGCACAGTGGAGTTGGTGGGAGCAGCTCCATTGCTCTGTGTTGCTGGAAAGAAACAACCACTGCGAATCAGAAGAAATAGCAGTAGCAGTCCGCCAATCAAAGCCAAAATGATTGGAAAGCCACCAAACACACTTGAAAAGAGCGAGTGGCTGGCTGACGGGATGACTCCGAAGACAGTCTGGAAGATGGATACGAAACCAAACCTGACAGCCTTAAAAAAGTGGACAATCCCAGTAGTGCTTGAAGCATTGAATATTCTGGATACCAGCTCTCCAAAGTGCTTGGGGAAGTTGGTATTTAATAGGGATTGTATCTCGGCTGATGATCTCGCAATCTGGAGAGCATACGTCTCCTTTGCGGATGTCAAGGCAACCTGTTTTTGAAACAATAGCGCCTTTAGCCTGCTCAGCTTGTCATAGTTCACATTAATAGTATCTATGTGGGGCCACATGTCAGATACTTTTATCTCTCGTGTGGAGGGAAAGAAAATATGTCCACAACACGTAACGACCTTCAAGACTGAGATTGCGTAGGCAATTCCAGGTCGCATGCTGCAACAACTTTGATAGTTCAGTACCACATAACTTCTATTGGAAAGTACATGAAATACCGGGCGAATCAAAGGGACGGGAGTACCCCTCAACAAGCAGGCCAAATTCACAACCCCGCATTGCAAAGACCGTGAAGAGACACCTGCTTCCATATCATCGAATGACGAGCAGCAGTCTCACATTCGCTTCCGCTAAGAAAGACCTCTGTTTCACCATTCAGACATCTGTAGTCAAAGGGCAACTCCCACTCTTCCTTAATATAGCTATCTTCTAGCTGCTCGTACCGTCCTACTGCAAGATGTTTCAGGCAGTTCGAGAAACGAAAGGTCGAAATCGGCAAGTTAATAATGCCATGTAAGAGACAGATAGTTGAAGGACTCTCTGCTACCGTGAAGGGCAACTTATCTAACTTTTCTACATGAAGCATGGTGAAACTAGCCTCCCTTTTAGCCATTGTCTGTTGTTCCTTGGAGAAATTAAAAGTAGTGAAGAAGTCACCCCCGTTAATATACTTCCATGGAATGCTGCCACTTTTCAGTGTCTGTAATGTCCAACCCAGCTGCATGATGGAACGTGGCTGTGTTTGCCCATGATATAACCAGGACAGGTCTGTCTGAGTGATATCAATAGCAGACAATACTATATTTGACAGTGAATAAATCCTGTTGGACAGTGTATTCATGCCGTTATCGACAACAGCTAATGCTTTTTCTAAAATTTCCTTATCCAGTTGCCTTAAACGCGCAGCAACCTCAATCTGTGAAAGTTTCCAAATTTAATTGTACATAGCATATAGAAACCTTTTTGAGCGCTGTTTTCTAGGACCCAGCAGAAAATCCTGCAAGTCTACATCTTCAGAAAGAGTATTTAGGTGTTTCTTAACTGCGGCTAACGTGCTGGTCTGTACCCATTGCTGGCACAGCTTACCCACACTGTATGTTGTAACTATACCTGTATGTTGACCCGATATAAAGCGAGGGTCTGGCCTGTTAATTGAAAAAAACCCTGAAGAGTTCAAAAAATGCACTTGACACTCATTCGTGTTAATGGGCCATATTAACCACCCGCCGGGACTAGAAAGTGAAGAATTATAAGTACCAGCCTTAACCATTGCATCTAGCTTATCCTCGGTGATATTGAGGAAGTATTGCCAATCTTTAAACTTTGCCAGGGTGGGGATACTGGGCGTATTCAAGTCTTTAATTTTTGATAACCCCAGACAAGATGTCTGCTGAATTGTCATTTAAGAAAATTATTTGTACAGAAATCAGGCATGCTCGGAATAAAGCCTCCCTACCGTGTATCTACCAATCTCGTGTTCCCCATCCACTTTTCAAATCAACAGTGCTCTTCCAGTATTCACAACCTTCAACTGCGAGCCGGGAAACAAAAGGATCTGAGTAAATCAGTTTTGTCAGTTAGCAAAATTTTCCTAATTTGTGCCGGAGGTACTTTAAAATAATACGACTCTGCTTTTTTTGTATCATGCCCAGAAAAGTATGTAAATTTATCACTATAGTACTTTGGGCTCCTCACCGGTGGTGTAGAACAGTGTTCCCACAGTGTATAGTTTAATACTGGTCTGTATCTAGTGGCACGGTGTAGGTAGTAATGTCCCCAATTGTTATAGCAGAACATTTCCCCATAATTCATTGTATATTCATATACATCATCACTTTCAAAAGCGGAATAGTCCTACATCTCAGTTAGCATGGAATCAACTGTTTGGACATCCCAACCATCAGAGACAGCATCAGGTGTAATTACATCAGTCATCGATATTCTGAACACATATGGTATTTGAATTATTTCAGTAGGCCCGTATATATCGAATGGAACCTTGTCCCACACAATCCCATCAAAAATCGGTATTGCTGTAATATTAACAGGGGACAAATCTCTCCGGCCCTTATGTGAAGAATGATGTGGTGTTAAAACTTCATCAACAGGTTCCACAGAGGAGCGATCAGGAATATAATGACCATTTATAAGTAACAAGAAAACAGTCAAAAAACCAATCCATAAAAATAATGCAAAAAATGTCAAACAGAACCATAAGTAGTTCCATGGGTATCTCAAATAGTTCTTTTTAAGCCATCGATATAGCTTACTACTTTTTGAAACATTGTCAATCACAGTAGTGGATGAATCTGAAGAAAAATCATCGATGTCAACAAAATAACCAGAGGCAGTCTCTGCAAACACAGGAGCTGGTGCATCATCCGTACTTTCGTCCACTTCACGTGGGGGCTCTTGATAGACAGAGTCGTTAGTCTGTGATGTGTTTGTGTAAAAAACAGCTAGATCCTGAACCGGGGTGGTCACTGAAGAAGTGACTGGAACCAACAAAAGTTTATTTTCCGCCCTCCCCATGGTCAAGGAGGTGTCTGGAACAGCAGTTGACATCGTTGCATAGTCTGTAGTAGTGATTTTCACCCTACTATGTAGATGTATGTCCTGTTGAGTAGTGAGAGGGGATCGGGAACCACCCAAGGGACCTCTTGGTCTACTATGGAGAATCGGCCACATGGTGTAATTTGATGTCATCAATGGAGATTAATCTGTTCATTTTAGAACCAGACAGTGGTGGTAAGATGACAGATCTGGTGCCTTTTATTCCCAAGACCGGTACAGGTGTTCTGTATGATGGACAGAATTCTTTCTTCACTGCGATCTTCTCATGAACCACATCCCCTACTTTAGGAATCCAGCCAGTCGAAGTTTTCGCTAAATCCCTTATTCCTAAGGTGGCAGCACTTGCATATGATTTATCATCACGAAATTGCTGAAGCTCCTGTAAAACAGTGAGATGTTCATTTATGTCAAATGGTATTTCTGCTGCCACCATACCAGGGGCATCAAGATCTGGGACATACATAGGTATCCCAAAGAGAACCTCATATGGAGTGCGTCCCCCAAAGGACCGTCTTGGCAGAATATTCAGTGCTCTCTGGACCCCATATAGGTGATGTAACCAACTGTGGCCTGAACCTAATACTCGAGCTGTTAAGGACTGCTTTAGATCACGATTCCGCCTCTCCACGACCAAATTTCCCTCTGGATGGTATGGTGAGGAGTAATGGAGTTCAACACCCATCACCCCCATGGTGTATCTGAATGCCTTAGAGGCAAATGCAGGGCCCTGGTCCGAGTGGAATGCTGCAAACGAATATGTACCGATAAAGATCAGCAAGTCTTTTATAACAGTCCGGGCGTCACCCGACTGCTGTGGCCATACCCACAGGAATCTAGAACAAGAATCTACAGCGACTAAAATGTATTTGTATGCACCATCAGGCTGTAAGGGGCCACAATGGTCCAGGTACACACACTGTAGTGGCTTGTTGGACACTAAGAGGGATGTCTGCTACCCGCGTTTGATATCAGCACCCTTAATCTGCTGGCAAATTTCACAGCAAAGGACATACTGCTTTGTTTGTCTGCATAGACCAGGCCACCAGAAGCGTTTCTGCAGAAGTGTTATTGTGGCCTGTATACCAGCATGTGCAGAAACAACACCCTCATGCGCTGCTTTAATTAGATCTAATATCTTGTCTTCATTGTGAATCACCCGATCTCCAACCCCAGCAATTGTTGTGTAAGCAACATTCTGCGCACTGATATGGTAAGTCTAGTTCGTAGGGTATCCTTTAGGAATGGATTTGCCTGCAGCCGAAGCTTTAGCCGCAATCAATAGTTCATTCTCCAACCTCGTCTGAGAACGAGTCACTGAAGCCACAGAAGCCGTAGCTATTGCTGCTTTGGCTGCCTCATCAGCCAAAGTATTACCGGCAAAGTGTACTCCTACACATTTGTGTCCTAATGTATGTACTACATGGACACACGGCAGCTTATCCTTAAGATCAGCCACCCTCCCCCACAGTATTCTGTGTTTAATGGTGTTCCCTTTAGAATCTCTAAACCCGTTCAGTTTCCAATGATTGAGGTAGTCATTGTATGACTGGACGCAGTAATAAGAGTCACAGACTATTAAAGTCTGGCTGCCTGGCTCAGTATGTTTGAGCGCTAGAATAAGAGCTTTAAGCTCAGCCAACTGGGCTGTGCAGTCCCCTAGGGTCTACGTGTAGGTATCGCAAGGGTAGAAAAATCCATCTCCCATCACTCCGCTCACGGCTGCGCAAGCTGCAGAGTATTGATGTTTAGTACCTACAGTCGGTTGTGCTGAACCATCAGTATATATGACAGTATGGTAGTTGTCTAATGGCAAGATATTTAGAGGAGCGGGGTACTCTTGTTTGTACTGGAGAAATTCTTGTGTCTGAAGTTTTGGATCAAAAATGTAATCGACATCAGTGGCAGTCAGAGACGTTGCCCATTGAATCCAATGTGGATGTAATGCTTTATTGTTAGGAATGCTTGCTTTGGTGACACCCTCTGAGGCCGGCACGGGGAGACAACAATAATACGCTTCCCCTGGGAAAGTGGCCTCTCTTTTATGACAGCCATCTGAACTGCCTTCAGAATCTTTTCTGTAGGTGCAAAACGCTGTTCAGCATTGGAGTATAAATGTGATTTATATGCTATGGGTACTGTGTCATCCTTATTAAAGGTGACCTAAGTAAATCCAATGGCACCAGCTATTATTCTGATGACTAAATTATTTTTATTGTCACGGGTGTGCAAGTGTCTAGCTTCTAGCATGTCCCGTTGCATTTCCCTAAGGATATGTGTGTGTTCAATTGTCCAGTGCCTGCTAGAAAATTTGGGCTGAACCAAGTCATAAAGTGGCTTGATCCGTTGTGCATAATCTGGAATGTATGTTCTGCCAAAATTAAAGAAACCTAGTATTGACTGGAGTTTCTTCAGCGAGTTAGGAGGGTGCAGTTGAGCACATTTTTCTAGAAAGTGCGGCCCAGGCTCTTTCCCTCGTTTGATAGCTCCTATCCCAGGAATACTACACTAAGAAAGGCTATCTTGCTTTTCTTAAAATTGAATTAGTAACCGAGATCCGCAAATCCCAAAATGATCCGATGGACCCTCACAAGATGAATGTTGAGGATGTCGTCCCTGAGATATATGTCATACACATAGGATAACGCCTCGGAGTCGATATCGTGTAGTATCGACGTTACACGGGCTGAAAATAGCCCTGGGCTATTCTTATAGCCTTGAGGTAAATAACAAAAGCGTTTCTGCAAGCCAAATGAGAACGCGCTCAGGTCCCTACTTTCAAGTGCAAAATTCTGTCAGAAGAATCCATTAGAGATGTCTAATGTTGTTTTATATTTTTTACGCACAATGGGCCAGATGTGGGTGGCGTTTTGCATGGCGCAAACTGCGAAAATCGCAGTTTACGCCATTCAAAACGCTCATCGCGATGCTCATTCCCATTTTGCAAGTCGGTACCGACTTGCAAAATGGGAATGTGACCCGCAACTAGGAAGGGGTGTCCCCTTCCTATTTGCGACTCGCACCACAATGCTAAATTGCTTTGTGACCGCGAACGTGGTCGCAAAGCAATTCGCAGTTCCCACCAGTGTCACACTGGTGGTAACCCATTCGCAAAAGGGACCTTACCCATAATAGTATGTACTGTTTGCGGATTAATCCCAGTAGCCAATTGATACCACCAGGTGCTGGCGGTGCTGGACGCGCTGGTGTTGTGTTCAATGTTCGCATTACGAACTGAACTAATTGTCTATATAATGTCACTAATTCATTATACAAATCTCGCAGATCTGCTAGCGGCATATTCTGTATGCCTGGGTGAGGTGTGTATGTGGCAAACATAGGCCACCTTGGTCCGTCGTTACTTAAAGGACCTAACCTCACTCTTTGTAATATATGTGGTAGGGTGCCTTCAAACCAGTTCTGATGCTCTAGGTATGTGAGCGATATTTCATGATACTGGTATGTTCGGTACCGCTGAGGAACGTTAGCTATTTCATATGTGTAGAAAGTATGTGTTGTTTGGTCCACCTCAGGAAAGGTGACCCAGCAGTAAAATGTTTCTGTTTGGTATGCTTCATTAGCTTCTATTATAAGAGTAACTTCCCGGCCCTCATCTGTAAGGCCATGCATTAATAAATGTTGTGTTAGTGCTTGTCTAGCATTTTCAGGAATGTCAATGGCGTTAGCCATTTTCGTTTAGAAAGACGGAACACCAATATATGGGGAGTAAAGTCCTTTTATGAGTTCGAGCTCGAACAACCTACAGCGTAATCAGGTGTTACCTTTTCAGCTGAGGAGAATTGACCCAAAGACCATGGATGTCTCCGTATAATGGTACTTAGGGTACCTATTGTCTGTGAGACAATGATAGTCGGGGTATCCGTAAATTAGTGCCTAAACACTGTCGTTGGTGGCACCATGTCGTGGTTTGGACTCTTGCTCTAGGCAAGACTGCTGGTTAAAGGATGACAGTACTTTTGTTTGTAGGCGACTACGTCTCCCCTACAACAAGTCGCAACTGTTGTCCCAACCTTACCGGCTCACTAGCAGCACCTCACCAGCAGCACAATAATAAAAGGTGATTTGTGGTAGCCTTTACGCATGGACTCGAAAGTAAGACATCTCAGGGGGTGTCGTGGTTAAACGGAGATTACCCCTTTCTCATAGATATATCATGTCTCATACAAACACAGGCAATGACAAAGATGCAGTAAAGTTTCAATAGTTTTATTCAACATAACTGCAATTTGCGATAAGTTGCATGAGCTGCAATGATTAGGATAATGAATAATGCAAGCAACAAAATTGTGAAGACGAGAGTCATTATTACAAAGACCCCCACCATCTTGCAATGCATGAAGAAGACATACAGAATGTAATATGCCCTAATACCCTAGTGCGCAAGACCGAACCTCCTACCTAAAGGACAGCTGGGTTTGTTAAACCTAATCTGCCAATGCCATGTCCATGAAAGGAGCCCCCAACCCTTGTTACCTTGGAATGAGGTCTCTATCTCAAACTCCGTAGGGACACGAAGACTGGGTCAGTTTAAAGACGACTTGCAGCATCGATATCAGCGATGGTGGCGATGCCCTCTGGTTGGAATCCCTCTGATTATCTGGCTAAAGTTCGATATATTTATACAGATCTTCAAGGACCCCTGACGTAGGTGTGTTCCCAAACATTAGATAACAGACATGCTTGGGACGGCAATTATCCCTTGAAAGTATAGAGAGGGAAAATCCCTAAGTGTGAATGCCTACTGTTTGTTTGTCTTTGGTGCTAGATCTTGACGCCTTAGCGCGGTGACACTGATAATGTAACCCATAACAAGTGGCCTAACTCTAAACAAGGCAGCCATCTTAGAAGAAATAATTAATTAAATGTGCTAAGACAGAGCAAGCTAAGTAGGTTAAAAGTCACTAGGTGACGGGGGCACGAGTCTGCAAGCCAAAGGCTAAGCTAACTCCTGTTATCCCATTAAAATGAAGTAGAATTCACTACAATAAGTTACTTATGTGCAGTGAAAAATGGCTGTGAAATAACGTGGACGTTATTTCACTCAGGCTGCAGTGGCAGGCCTGTGTAAGAATTGTCTGAGCTCCCTATGGGTGGCAAAAGAAATGCTGCAGCCAATAGGGATCTCCTGGAACCCCAATACCCTGGGTACCTAAGTACCATATACAAGGGAATTATATGGGTGTACCAGTGTGCCAATGAGAATTGGTACATTTAGTCACTAGCCTGCAGTGACAAATTTAGAAAGCAGAGAGAGCATAAACACTGAGGTTCTGGTTAGCAGAGCCTCAGTGATACAGTTAGGTACCACACAGGGAACACATATAGGGCACATACTATGAGCACTGGGGTCCTGCCTAGCAGGATCCCAGTGACACAGGGGCTAAAACATTCATACATACAGTGAAAATGGGGGTAACATGCTAGTCAAGATGGTACTTTCCTACACAACTCCCCCAAACGAAGGACAATAAGACTAGCCTTGTCCTGATGAGTCTTCATTGTCTAAGTGGAAATATCTGGAGAGTCCATCTGCATTGGAGTGGGTACTCCCAGGTCTATGTTCCACTGTATAGTCCATTCCCTGTAGAGATATGGACCACCTCAACAATTTAGGGTTTTCACCTTTCATTTGTTTTAGTCAAAGTAGAGGTTTGTGGTCTGTCTGAACAATAAAGCGAGTGCCAAACAGGTATGGCCTCAACTTTTTCAGTGCCCAGAGCACAGCAGAAGCCTCCCTCCTATGGCAGACCAATGCTTTTCTGTAGGGGTCAACCTTCTGCTGATAAAAGCAACTGGTTGATCCTGGCCCTCAGAATTCAGTTGTGGTAGTACTGCCCCTACCCCTAGTTCAGATGCATCAGTTTGAACAATGTATTTCTTGGAGTAACATGGGCTTTTTAGGACAGGTGCAGAGCACATGGCCTGTTTGAGATCCTCAAAAGCTTTCTGAAAGCTAGCTGCCCATGACACCTTCTTAGGCATTTTCTTACTTGTGGGATCATTAAGAGGGGCTGCTATGGAGCCATAATTCTTGATGAATCTCCAGTAGTACCCTGTGTTGCCTAAAAAGGCTCTCACCTGGGTCTGAGTTGTAGGGGGAACCCAATCCATGATTGTTTGGATTTCCCCCTGTAGTGGTGCAATCTGTTCTCCACCAACCAGGTGGCCCAGATAAACCACTTTCCCCTGCCCTATCTGGCACTTTGAGTCCTTGATAGTGAGGCCTGCCTTTTGCAGGGCCTCCAAAACGTTCCAAAGGTGGACCAGGTGCTCATCCCAGGTTGAGCTAAAGACAGCAATATCATCAAGATATGATGCACTGAAAGCTTCCAACCCTTGCAGGACTGTATTCACCAACCTCTGAAAAGTGGCAGGTGCATTTTTCAACCCAAAGGGCATCACTGTGAAGTGGTAGTCCCCTCCTGTGGTAGAAAATGCAATCTTTGGTTTAGCATCTTCTGCCAATCTAATCTGCCAATACCCTGCAGTTAGATCAAAAGTGCTAAGATACTTGGCAGAAGCCAGTGTATCAATGAGCTCATCTGCCCTGGGTATAGGGTGAGCATCGGTTTTTGTTACCTGATTGAGCCCTCTGTAATCTACACAAAACCTCATCTCTCCCTTTCCATCTTTGGTGTGAGGTTTTGGTACAAGCACCACTGGGCTAGCCCATGGGCTTTCAGAAGGTTCAATCACTCCTAAATCCAACATTTTCTGCACCTCTTGTTTGATGCAGTCTCTGACATGGTCAGGCTGCCTATAAATTTTACTTTTGACAGGCAGGCTGTCTCCAGTGTCAATTGTGTGTTCACACCAGGATGTTGTACCTGGTACAAGTGAAAAGAGGCCTGAAAAAATGGCTTAGGAGATTGATGCAGTTGTCTTTCTGTTCTGCAGTCAGGCAATCTGCTAAAACTACTCCCTCCACTAAGCCATCTGCTTCAGTGGTGGAGAAGAGATCCGGGAGAGGGTCACTCTCTTCTTCCTGTCCCTTATCTGTTGCCATGAGCAGGGTGAGATCAGCCCTGTCATAGTAGGGTTTAGGCAGTTGACATGAATCACCCTAAGGGGACTCCTGGTAGTGCCCAGGTCTACCAAATAGGTAACCTCACCCTTCTTCTCAACAATTAGATAGGGTCCACTCCATTTGTCTTGGAGTGCTCTTGGGGCCACAAGCTCCAATATCCACACCTTCTGTCCTGGTTGGTACTGGATCAGAACAGCTTTCTGGTCATGCCATTGCTTTTGGAGCTCCTGGCTAGCCTGAAGGTTTTCACTGGCCTTTTTCATGTACTCAGCCATTCTGGATCTTAGGCGAGTACATAGTCCACTATGTCCTGTTTAGGAGCTTTTAAAGGTTGTTCCCAACCCTCCTTTTCAAGAGTAAGTGGACCTCTTACAGGGTGCCCAAAGAGGATTTCAAAGGTGCTGAAGCCCACTCCTTTCTGGGGTACCTCCCTGTAAGCAAAAAGGAGGCAATGTAACAGGACATCCCATCTCCTCCTGAGTTTTTCAGGGAGTCCCATTATCATTCCTTTGAGAGTTTTATTAAACCTCTCAACCAGACCATTTGTTTGTGGATGGTAAGGGGTGGTGAACTTGTAGGTAACACCGCACTCCTTCCACATTGCTTTTAGGTATGCAGACATGAAGTTGCTACCTCTGTCTGACACCACCTCTTTAGGAAAACCCACCCTGGAAAAGATTCCCAGGAGGCCCTTTGCCACTTCAGGAGCTGTAGTGGTCCTTAAAGGTATGGCTTCAGGATATCTTGTGGCATGGTCCACTACCACCAAAATAAATCTATTGCCTGAAGCAGTAGGAGGGTCAAGGGGGCCAACTATGTCAACCCCTACCCTTTCAAAGGGCACCCCAACCACTGGAAGTGGAATTAGAGGGGCCTTTGGAGTGCCACCAGTCTTGCCACTGGCTTGGCAGGTCACACAGGACTTACAAAAGTCTTTGGTGTCCTCTGGCATATGAGGCCAGTGAAACAAGTGGACAAGTCTTTCCCAAGTTTTCGTCTGGCCGAAATGCCCAGCCAAAGGAATGTCATGTGCTAGAGTGAGAATAAACTCTCTGTACTGCAGAGGAATGACCAATCTCCTGGCTGCTCCAGGTTTTGGGTCCCTTGACTCTGTGTACAAGAGGTTGTCTTCCCAGTATACTCTATGACTGTCACTGACATCCCCATTTTGCTGTTTGACAGCTTTCTGTCTGAGACCCTCTAATGTGGGTCAGGTTTGCTGTGCCACACTCAGCTCTTCCCTGGCAGGCCCCCCTCCACCCAAAAGCTCAGCAGTGTCTGCTGCCAGCTCCTCTGGTGTAGGTTCTGCACCAGGAGGAAATTCCTCTTCCTCAGAAGGGGAATCATCTGTATAGGGAGGGATAATGGGTATGGATTTACCCTTTTTACCCCTAGCTTTAGGAAACACTTGGTCCATTGTTCCAGGATTCACGTCACCCTGTCCTTTTTGCTTTTTGGCCTGAGCCCTGGTTAAAGCAAAAATATGCCCAGGAATGTCCAGCATTGCTGCATGGGCCTCCAACTCCACTTCTGCCCAAGCTGATGTCTCCAAATCATTTCCTAGCAGACAGTCTACAGGTACATTTGTGGCTACCACAACTTTCTTTGGACCAGTAACCGCCCCAGTTGAGATTCACAACAGCCATGGGGTGGCTAAGAGTGTTATGAGCGTCTGTCACTTGGTACTGCTGACCAAGTAGGTGTTGCTCAGGGTGGTCCAGTTTTTCTATCACCATACAGGGAGTGCAGAATTATTAGGCAAATGAGTATTTTGACCACATCCTCCTCTTTATGCATGTTGTCTTATTCCAAGCTGTATAGGCTCGAAAGCCTACTACCAATTAAGCATATTAGGTGATGTGCATCTCTGTAATGAGAAGGGGTGTGGTCTAATGACATCAACACCCTATATTAAGTGTGCATAATTATTAGGCAACTTCCTTTCCTTTGGCAAAATGGGTCAAAAGAAGGACTTGACAGGCTCAGAAAAGTCAAAAATAGTGACATATCTTGCAGAGGAATGCAGCACTCTTAAAATTGCAAAGCTTCTGAAGCGTGATCATCGAACAATCAAGCGTTTCATTCAAAATAGTCAACAGGGTCGCAAGAAGCATGTGGAAAAACCAAGGCGCAAAATAACTGCCCATGAACTGAGAAAAGTCAAGCGTGCAGCTGCCACGATGCCACTTGGCACCAGTTTGGCCATATTTCAGAGCTGCAACATCACTGGAGTGCCCAAAAGCACAAGGTGTGCAATACTCAGAGACATGGCCAAGGTAAGAAAGGCTGAAAGACGACCACCACTGAACAAGACACACAAGCTGAAACGTCAAGACTGGGCCAAGAAATATCTCAAGACTGATTTTTCTAAGGTTTTATGGACTGATGAAATGAGAGTGAGTCTTGATGGGCCAGATGGATGGGCCCGTGGCTGGATTGGTAAAGGGCAGAGAGCTCCAGTCCGACTCAGACTCCAGCAAGGTGGAGGTGGAGTACTGGTTTGGGCTGGTATCATCAAAGATGAGCTTGTGGGTCCTTTTCGGGTTGAGGATGGAGTCAAGCTCAACTCCCAGTCCTACTGCCAGTTCCTGGAAGACACCTTCTTTCAGCAGTGGTACAGGAAGAAGTCTGCATCCTTCAAGAAAAACATGATTTTCATGCAGGACAATGCTCCATCACACGCGTCCAAGTACTCCACAGCGTGGCTGGCAAGAAAGGGTATAAAAGAAGGAAATCTAATGACATGGCCTCCTTGTTCACCTGATCTGAACCCCATTGAGAACCTGTGGTCCATCATCAAATGTGAGATTTACAAGGAGGGAAAACAGTACACCTCTCTGAACAGTGTCTGGGAGGCTGTGGTTGCTGCTGCACGCAATGTTGATGGTGAACAGATCAAAACACTGACAGAATCCATGGATGGCAGGCTTTTGAGTGTCCTTGCAAAGAAAGGTGGCTATATTGGTCACTGATTTGTTTTTGTTTTGTTTTTGAATGTCAGAAATGTATATTTGTGAATGTTGAGATGTTATATTGGTTTCACTGGTAATAATAAATAATTGAAATGGGTATATATATTTTTTTGTTAAGTTGCCTAATAATTATGCACAGTAATAGTCACCTGCACACACAGATATCCCCCTAACATAGCTAAAACTAAAAATAAACTAAAAACTACTTCCAAAAATATTCAGCTTTGATATTAATGAGTTTTTTGGGTTCATTGAGAACATGGTTGTTGTTCAATAATAAAATTAATCCTCTAAAATACAACTTGCCTAATAATTCTGCACTCCCTGTAGTTACACTGGCTCCTGTGTCCCTGTAGGCCTGAACCTCAACACCATTTATTAGGGGACGTTGCTTGTACTTATCCATATTAAGGGGACAAGCAACCAAGGTGGCAAAATCAATGCCACCATCAAAGACTAAAACAGCCTCTGTGGTCTCCCTAACAAGACCAACCCCAACTACATTGCCAATAGGGAGCCCAGCTACACCCTTGGATTGGCTATTAGTAGTAGATTTCCCACCACCACTGCTATTACTAGGGGAACTAGAATGTGCAGCAGGGGTTGTGGTGGTGGGAGGTTTGGTGTTTTTCTTTGGCAACTGGAATACGTTGCTCAATGGCCTTTGACTTTACACAAATAACACCAAGGCTTTTTAGGTTGATTATTAGAAGAGGATTTGGACCCACCTCCCCCAGAGAATTTTTGTGGGCCTGATGAAGACTCAGAATGCTTACTTTTGTCCCCACCCTTCTCAGAAGACTTCCCATCCTTCTTCTTGCCATCCTTGTCACCCCCTGTATGTGCTTTTCTGTTCACCCTTTTTCTGACCCATTTGTCTGCCTTCTTTCCCAATTCTTGGGGAGAGGTCAGATCAGAGTCTACTAAGTATTGGTACTACAAGTCAGACACACAATTGTTAAGAATATGCTCTCTCAGAATAAGATTGTACAGGCTTTCATAGTCAGATACCTTACTGCCATGCAACCACCCTTCCAAGGCCTTCACTGAACAGTATACACAATCTGTCCAGTCTTGAGAAGACTCTTTTCTGGTGTCACTGAACTTAATCCTGTATTGTTCAGTGGTTAAGCCAAATCCATCCAAGAGTGCATCTTTCAAAACTTTGTAGTTATTGGCTTCACTTTCTCTAACAGTAAGGAGCCTATCCCTACCCTTTCCAGTGAAAGATAGCCAAAAAATAGCAGCCCACTGCCTTTGAGGGATGAACTGTACCACATAGGCCCTCTCAAGTGCAGCAAACCACTTATTAATGTCACCCCCCTCCTTGTAAGGGGGTCTATCTTGTGCAGATTCCTGGAATCTTGCTCTCTAACAGGATTGCTATCAGGAATACTGCTGCTGCCACCATGGGGAACTAACCCCAACCTCGGTCTTTCCTTCTCTATGTCTAGGGATTCCCTATCTAAGGCCAGCTGCTGCTGTTTAAGCTTCAGTCTGGTCTCTTCAACCCTCAACTTTTTGAGTTCCCTTTCTAACAAGTTATCCTCAGGGTGGGTGGATTGGGAATGCTATGACACAGATGAAATATGGAAAGTTTCAGAGGGGGACCTGTCCCTAACTGTCTGGACCCTGGTAACCTGGCCTCTAGGGATAAAGGATGCCCTACTGTTGTGGAAACCTCTATCACTACCAGCATCACTAGGTGCTGGTGCCCTGCTAGGGGGCAGGCCCTTGTCGAACCCTCCCCAGCTTCTCCAGGGGACTCCTCTGAATCAGACTGGGAAGCTTCTCCCTTTTCTTACCTCTAATGTCATGGTCTAGACTGGTTCTGGTAATCTACAACAAGCGTGTTAAAGAGAAACTCTTTTGTAGGGTTCTTTCCTATAATCAACCCTCTATCCAGGCAGAGCCCCCTCAAACACTTATAGTTTAGACTCTCATATGTTCCATTAACAGTTTTGAGAGTGGAATCTACAACAGACATGGTAGGAAAGGTTTAAGGACAGTGAGAAAGAAAAAGTTTTAGAACTTTAGAAAGCACAGAAAAAGACTTTTTCAAACTTTGGGAAAACTTTTAGAAGTTTAAAGAAACTTTTCAGAACTTTGTAAAAAGTTTTAGAATAGAAAAGTAAACTTTTTTTTGGGTGAAGTGTACATATACTGAACTATTTGGTGTATGATTCTCTTATGAAAAGTACCAAATGACAAAGTGGTAAAGCAGTTGCAAGTACTTATCCCATCGCTGCACCACCAATGTAGGAGGCTGGCCTGGCTTATAGTGGCTACCTTGTGGTACCTACACCCTGTGCCATGTCCAGTTATCCCTTATTAGTAGAATAGAGGTGTTTCTAGCAGCTTAGGCTGATAGAATGTAGCTATGGCAAAGCAGCTTAAGCTGAACTAGGAGACATGCAAAGCTCCTACTGTACCACTTATATCATATAGCACAATATCATAAGAAAACCCAATACACAGAGTTACTAAAAATGAAGGTACTTTATTTTTATGACAATATGCCACAAGTATCTCAGTAAGTACCCTCAGTAAGAAGGTAAGTAATATACACAAGCTATATGTACACAAACCCAAAACAGGTAAAGAATAGTAAGAAAAGTAATGCAAACAGTGTAGAATTACAATAGGATGCAACAGGTAAACATAGGTCTAGGGGCAACACAAACCATATACTCCAAAAGTGGAATGCGAATCACAAATGGACCCTAGACCTATGGGAGCTTGTAGAGGGTCATTGGGACAGTAAGAAAACAGTCAGGGTGTCCAAGATACCCCACCCCAAGACGCTGATAAGTAGGAGTAAAGTACACCTACTACCCCAAAAGGACACAATAGTCGTGATAGGGTGATTCTGCAAGAACCACAAACACCAGCAAAGCACTGAAGATGGATTCCTGGACCTGAGGACCTGCAAGGCAAGGGGACCAAGTCCAAGAGTCGCAATAGTGTCCGGGGGGGCAGGAGCTCAGGAAACCCCGGATGAAGGTGGAAGGAAGCTGCCTCTGGATGGAAGAAGCTTAGGATTCTGCAACAACGAAGAGAGCTAGGAACTTCTCCTTTGTATGGAAGATGTCCCATGGCGTGCTGAAGGTTGCAGGAGTGTTCCCACGCAGAAATAATGCAAACAAGCCTTGCTAGCTGCAAGGGTCATGGTAGAGGTTTTTGGGTGCTGCTGGAGACCAGGAAGAACCAGGATGTCGCCCCTTGGAGGAGGAGACAGAGGGGGCGCTTAGCAACTCAGAGAGCCCCCACAGAAGCAGGCAGCACCCGCAGGAGTACCCAAACAGGCACTTAGAAGATTTGTGAACCGGAGCTGGCTCAGAGTCACAAAGGAGGGTCCCACTACATTGGAGGCCAACTCAGAGGGTTGAGCACTGCAGGACGGAGTGCTGGGGACCCAGGCTAGGGTATGCATGAAGGAATCCTTGGAGGAGTGCACAGGAGCCAGAGCAGCTGCAAATCACGCAGTACACAGGTTTGCCGTCTAGCGTGGGGAGGCAAGGACTTACCTCCACCAAACATGGACTGAAGGATCACTGGACTGTGGGAGTCACTTGGATAGAGTTCACGTGTTCCAGGGACCACGTTCGTCAGGATGAGAGGGGACCCAGAGTAACGATGATGCAGTCTTTTGGGGCCTGCATTAGCAGGGGGAAGATTCCGTCGAACCACAGGAGATTTCTTCTTGGCTTCCATTGCAGGGTGAAGGCAGATGACCCCCAGAGCATGCACCACCAGGTAACAGTCGAGAAAGCCGGCAGAATGAGGTGCTACAATGTTGATGGTAGTCGTCTTGCTACTTTGTTGCAGTTTTGCAGGCGTCCTGGAGCAGTCAGCGGTCGATCCTTGGCAGAAGTGGAAGAGGGAAGTGCAGAGGAACTCTGGTGAGCTCTTCCATTCGTTATCTGAAGAATTCCCTAGAGGAGAGAACCTAAATAGCCAGAAAAGGAGGTTTGGCTACCAAGAAAGGTAAGAGCCTATCAGAGGGGGTCTCTGACGTCACCTGCTGGCACTGGCCACTCAGAGCAGTCCAGTGTGCCCCCAACACCTCTGTTTCCAAGATGGCAGAGGTCTGGGACACACTTGATGAGCTCTGGGCACCTCCCCTGGGAGGTACTGGTCAGGGGAGTGGTCACTCCCCTTTCCTTTGTCCAGTTTCACGCCAGAGCAGGGCTGGGGGTCGCTGAACCGGTGTAGACTGGCTTATGCAGAGATGGGCACCATCTGTGCGCATCAAAGCATTTCCAGATGCTGGGGGAGGCTACTCCTCCCGAGCCCTTCACACCTATTTCCAAACGGAGAGGGTGTATCACCCTCTCTCAGAGGAAATCCTTTGTTCTGCCTTCCTGGGCCAGGGCTGCCTGGACCCCAGGAGGGCAGAATCCTGTCTGAGGGGTTGGCAGCAGCTGCAGTGGAAACCCCGGAAAGGCAGTTTGGCAGCACCCAGGTTCTGTGCTAGAGACCCGGGGGATCATGGAATTGTCCTCCCAACACCAGAATGGTATTGGGGTGACAATTCCATGATCTTAGACATGTTACATGGCCATGTTCGGAGTTACCATTGTGACGCTATACTTTGGTAGTGACCTATGTAGAGTGCACACGTGTAATGGTGTCCCCGTACTCACAAAGTCTGGGGAATTTGCCCTGAACGATGTGGGGGCACCTTGGCTAGTGCCAGGGTGCCCACACACTAAGTAACTTGGCACCCAACCTTCACCAGGTAAAGATTAGACATATAGGTGACTTAAAAGTTATGTATGTGCAGTGGAAAATGGCTGTGAAATAACATGGACGTTATTTCACTCAGGCTGCAGTGGCAGGCCTGTGTAAGAATTGTCTGAGCTCCCTATGGGTGGCAAAAGAAATGCTGCAGCCCACAGGGATCTCCTGGAACCCCAATACCCTGGGTACCTAAGTACCATATACAAGGGAATTATATGGGTGTACCAGTGTGCCAATGAGAATTGGTAAATTTAGTCACTAGGCTGCAGTGACAAATTTAGAAAGCAGAGAGAGGATAAACACTGAGGTTCTGGTTAGCAGAGCCTCAGTGATACAGTTAGGCATCATACAGGGAACACATATAGGGCACATACTATGAGCACTGGGGTCCTGCCTAGCAGGATCCTAGAGACACAGGGGCTAAAACATACATACATACAGTGAAAATGGGGGTAACATGCCAGGCAAGATGGTACTTTCCTACAAGGGTGTTTCCATGGAGTATGCAGTCATGAAAGAATGTCTGTGGACTGAGCACAATTTCCCATACATCAAAAGGCTTCCTGAACCAGAGGAAGGCAGTTGCCTGTCCTATGTTAGTGGTACCGTGGACCATAGGTAACAACTTGCTTAACTCTGCTGTCATGGCTGTTTTGAGGATGTCTTAAGTCAGCACTCAGGGTACATCCAAAATGCAGGTCATGAAAACTAGGAGCTCCTGAAGAAACAAGGGCAAACGTCAAGTTATACATGCAACTGAGGGGCCCATCCCATAGCAAAACATTTGCCTGCTACTAGGTGAGAGGTGCAAGAGAAGGGATTTTTAACTCTAGTTCATTCCCTTCTCAGTAGACTGGAATATGCATGAGATGAAGACAGCATAATTCCATGGCAAAGCAGACTTTTACAATGCTCAAGGAGAATGTACCACATTTTGGAGCCAAGTGCCCCAAGCTACAATAGAAATAGTGTGAGGATATATGCTAAGGGAAAGGTTACAGCTGACATTTCCTACAGGGCCGTGTAAATTATTTCTGTGCTCAGTGCTGACATCTGGATCAGGGATGTAAAGGAGGCATCACCTCTGTTTTTATAGATCTGCTTAAGCTCGAGCTGGAAGGTAGGACCATAGGGCAGTTATCATGCGGGATACAAAAAGTGTGTCCAACATTGTGCCTATCCTTTACTATGTACCAAACACTTTCATGTGCGTTTGTAGCAACTGCTAAAAGTGATACCAACACGAAATCGTTTTCTGTGTGTCTCATCACAGGACATAAACAGAGTATGCATGCATCCTTTACCTACATGTCATTAACCCAGGTATCACAATAGCATATATTTTGTTTGGCAATCCTGTCCATAAAATCATGATACATTTGCTACTGTTTACCCCTTTGCTCTTGCAGTTACGTTGCCATGGCTCTTCCCGTTGCAGATAGTTCATCAAAGCGTACAGGTTTGTAGAGATTGCTTAGATTACTTACTTTGCATAGATTTTTCTGTTCATGCCAGCAGTTTTGTAATGTGCTTGACTGCATTTAGGTACTGTAATTCCCAACATTCTCGTAGTGCTCATTTTTAAACCGACTAGTAAGACCAAAGAAAAAACTGTTTAGCAAATGTTTTTGGAAGAAGTTTCCTATTGTAAGGGTGAATTGATTCATGTATTCTAGCCTTCTTGTTTGGTTATCCATTTTTTGAGACCAATCACGTTTGAAAGAGACTTTCTGGTAGAAACTTGCCGAGTGGAAGGCCACTTGAGTGTTAATAGTGAGTGAATGTAAGAACGACATTGGTTTCGGAGGTGTTATGGGCAAGACAGTGAATGTTCAACTTAACATGGACTGTAGAGGGAGCCGATGGAGGGCATGGCATTATGTCACTATACAAAAGATTTCTTCAATTTATAGACAAACTAAAACAATGCATTTTGCATCTACGTTGATAAGTGAGGTAGTCTCATGAAAAGTGGGCTGCAATAATTTGCCTTAAATTAGTCCATTTCCCTATCATAGTTCACAGTACATTTCACGAAATCCAGGAAAAAGGAAAGTTAAGTTGTATAGGTAGAGTGGAGGCCTGTAGCAATGTATACCTGAAATGCCCAGGGAAGGGATTCAGAGTGAGAACATTTTTTGTAGGACTTGGGCAAGTCTGAACGCAGAATGGAGGACACAGTCAACTCAATTGAGATTTTCCATCACAAGCTTGCCCGTGGCTTATGTGCCTATTCTGAAGAACCAGAACCTTATGGGCCTGGCGGCGCAGGGTACGCCTGAAATCTCCTTGGATTCACCTGCCTCAACTAACAGAGACACGGGACACTCTGTCAGGCGTAAAAGATCATATTTTATTAGCTGCAGCTAGTACAGTTGTCCAAGAAGTACACAAGGTATGTTCTCAGGAGACTGCCACTTTACTTTGTGGCGCACAATCTTATATACCGTATAAAAACATTTATTAACTACATACACTCCCAGAACACATAGAAAGGAGCCAGTAAGAATGACGTAAAGATAGAACAGAGTCAATAGAAATGACAGAACAAAGTATCAAGTGACTTAAGGTTGCCTCCCCTCCAGCTGTGTTTGTCACCCCTCCCTTGAACTAATTCATTAACCGATCCACAACGAAGTTGCATGTGGTGCGATAAGTTTGTGTGCGTTTGGAAGACAGTTGTGAAATGAGAGAATACTAGCAAAGGACAGCGAAGGCCAGACGATAAGATAAGATCGGCGGAGAATAGTGTGAGCCTACAGATAGTTGAAACAAGGATTAGAAAACCAGACAGGGATTAGTGTACTCGGTCAGACCTTAATACCAGTCTTGTAAAGATAGAGGCAGAAGACTGTTTTGAACACCATGTTGCAGAATAAGCAGAAAAGGCAGAATGGACTTCGTTCGCTGTGCTGCCTGAGTGAAGGCAACATAAAATGGCGGCGGGCCACAAAATGGCGGGTCGATACGATCGTATTAAAAATCGAATTTCCTCAGACCCTCCTTTTGCCAGAACTCAGGCAAGATACACAAACTCATGTTAATCTGAGTCGATGTCTATGGCCATGAGGTCATCAAGCTGTTGCTGTACCATCATTTTGATATTCTCTGTTCTTTGTGACTTGGGTTTGGGAATACATGCAGTAGCACATAGGTTGCAGACGGCAGGACCGCAGTGCATACAAAGACAACAAGAGAATATAAAAGCTAAAATTACTCCAAAGAATGTCAATACCTTCCAACCCCATTTGGACAGTAATCCCCAAAACCACTCTGAAAAGGACCAATCTCCTTCGTCCTGATGAATCGACTCGGAGATTATGTGTAACTTAGAGATAGCTTGGTATACTGTCAGAGCGTCATTAGGTATGAAAATACAGCAACTTGATCCGATCAATTTGCATACTCCACCACGGTCCGCAAGAACAAAGTCTAAGGCAACACGGTTCTGCAAGGTCATAAGACGATCAGCCTGTAGTTCAGCTGTAATGTTACTTAAAGCTCCTACAGTGATGTCTATGGTGGTTTCTACGACACGAACCAATTGCCTTATATTTCTGCTGTTGGCCATTGGACCCCAGAAGGGAAGAAATCCTTTGAGGAAATCTCCTCCCTCTTGTCCTGCTGTGTCTTTCGAATCCACAATCCCTCTGCCATATCTATTTTTATGATGGTTCGCAGGAGCGGTGTATGTAGGGGGAAGAAGAAAGGCTATATAACAAGTACCAGAAAAATCAGCTGGCAACCATGTATAAGCCCTATCGTGGCAAACGAAGTATGTACCTTGAGATGGTACTAACGGCGGTGAATTCAGGGCTGAATAAACATATGTATGGGAACATAAACTTTCTCTTTGTCCGGTGTTTGGAGTTCTACCATTTATTTGCAGACAGAAATTTCCTTGTTGGGGTATGACCCGTATCGGAGGAGATTTTCCTTGCTCAATCTTATCATTGAGGCTGGAAATGTAATTAGTTATGTTCCAATTGGTATATGCTTTTCTTTCATCTATGGAAGCTTCACTTTTTTCCATGATTTTAGCCATAGCTACCATTCCCTTTATCAATAAACTATGACTGAAATCTGAACCAACACTATGTGAACTGACAGGTTGTTTAATTTTACTTTGATATGCATTATTGAAAATGACAAAATAAGCCCAAGCGGAACCTTCATAGGAGAATGGAAGAACTAAATATGGCATTCCTTTTTCTACCGTATGTGGTATGAGTCCACACACCCAACAGTCAGTTGTATTGATCACTAACTGATGTTGATGTAACAACTGGACGAAGGAATTGTTAAAGTATTCAGTTCTTCTGATGAGTTCATGCTGGGGAAGAGTGTGAAATAGGTGCGGAGAGATAGTAGAAGAAGATGTAGAGGTAGGAGAAGAGACAACTTTTTGCTGCAGAGTAATAATGATCCAGTTTACAGATGCCAAAAGAATACACGACAATATAATGACGCATAGAGCAATACTACAACGACTACATATTTCTTTACAATTATTCTTTACATTTTTACTTTCTCTTTTATTTAATGTAGCCTCCATCTTTCTAAGTGGATGCTCACGGCAATCTTCCTCAATCACTGTAGTCACGATTATCTACCGTCCTATGACACTGTGAGGTCCTGCAGGCCTATTGCCACTTACTCAGGTCGTGACTAAGACTCCTACCGTGACCCTGCAACCGGGATAGAGTACTACATAGGAGAGAAAGTTACAAGTTCTTTGGTCTTGGTCTCAAATTATAGCGTTCCTGTCCAGAGGTAGTCTGGTTTTGAAACAATGTTCCTGGATTTGTCGTGTTCAAGCGTCGATGCGATGGTATTGCTTCTTGAAGGATGTCGTCGTCCTTTTTCTCAGAAAGTGTTCCAATTAGACGCGCATCACTGAATGGTACAAATTGCGGAACTTTCTCACTTTCAGAGTCACTGATGCCTCTACGGACCCACTGATCGAAAGGCAAGGGCAAAGGCACTTTCTTGCAGTGCACGGCATGCACCCAGTTTTTCTTTCCTTCGACTTTAACTGCTGTTCTTGTGGTCAAAAGAACCAGGCGTGGCTCTCTCCATCTGGGCTCCAAATTTCTCTGTCGTTGGAAATTTTTCGTGCAGACCCAGTCACCTGGTCGGATGGAATGACCTGGGTCTGTGGAAGCCTCTGGTAGAGCACTCTGAACCTGTTGATGAAGAACACGCAATTTAGTTGTAAGGTCATGCAAGTAGTCAATCAACATCGGGTATGGCAAGTCTGAGTATTTCTTAGGGCGAGGAACTCCCCATACATTAGCTGGGCGACCAAATATCACTTCGTAAGGGCTAAGCCCCAAACGAGAGTGTACTGCTGTTCTGGTGGACAGAAGAGCCAATGGTAAAGCATCAGGCCAATTAAGTCCTGTGCTAGCTTGCACCTTAGCAATTTTAAGCTTCAAGGTTCCATTGTAGCATTCTACTAAACCAGCCGACTGTGGGTGATTCGCCGCGTGGAACTTCTGTTTTATGCCAAGACCTGCACAAACTTTTTGCATGACTTGACCCACAAATTCGCTCCCATTGTCACTCCAGACAATGCGCGGCAAACCAAACCTAGGGAAGAATTCTTTCAAAAGTATTTTGGCAGTTGATAAAGCAGTATTGTCCTTCAGAGGGTAGGCTTCTACCCATCTAGAAAAAGCACATACTACCACCAGAACATATTTGAGATTGTTGCATCGTTCCATGTGAATATAATCGATCTGCAACACCTCAAATGGATATGTTGGAGGAGCAAAATGACCTGCTGGAGTTGGGGTTCCCTTTCCCGGATTGTACATCAAGCAAACAATACAATGTTTTACTACATTATTTGCACACTTTGGGATCCCCTCATTTTGCCACACTGGAGCCAGAAGTTTACATATTCCTTTTGCACTTAGGTGAGCTGGACCATGTGCCATAGTAACTACAGGTAGTACATAAGCATCTGGTAACAGCCAACGTTGATGTTCTGATAATTCAACCCAACATCCCATCTCATCTAACATTCCTGTACTTTCCTTCCACTTTCTCAACTCATTCTCCGTAGCCTCTCCTTGAATTGATTTCACACTCTCTACTGTATCTTCACACATTCCCTTTTCTCTTACGCAGTTTGCGGGACCTGCAACATACATTCGACTTGTGTTGTCTCTGGCTGTCTTTTTCGCTACCTCATCTGCAAATGCATTTCCTCGACCAACATCGTCCACAATCTTTTTGTGTGCACTACACTTCACAATCGCTATCTGAGTAGGCATTGTAAGTGACTCAAGAAGTTCAGTCACTAATTGACCATGTTGTATCTTAGTACCATGGGAAGTAAAGAATCCTCTTTCCTTCCATAAGCGCCCAAAGTTAAACGCTACACCAAAAGCGTATTGGCTATCAGTGTACACGTTTACTCTTTTTCCTTTGGATAACACACACGCTCTAGTTAAGGCTATCAATTCAGCTGCCTGAGCTGAATTATGTCTAATGCGTGCTGTCTCCACAATCGTATGCAAAGTGGTAATAGCGTAGGCTGAAACTGTATCTCCATTCGGGAGCTTGAAACAAGAACCATCTACCCATAGTGTTCCATCTGGATTCACCAATGGCGTGTCTTTTAGGTCAATTCTACCCTTAGTCTCTTCTTCAGTACGGAGAAACCAATCATGCTGTTCAGAGACATCTCTCTCTTCTGGAAGAGGCAACAAAGTAGCTGGATTCAGGGTATTACATCGTTTGATGTGTATGTGACTAGCCAAAAGCGTCAGCTCATATCCGGACAACCGAGCACTCGTAAGATGCTGCGTTTTTGTCCTATTTAGTAAAATATCCACTGCATGTGGCACCATAACAATGAGAGTATTATCTAGCACTACTCCAGCAGACTGTCGAATAGAAATTGCTGCTGCCGCTGTCGCCTTAAGACAACTAGGCAATGCTTTAGCTACTGGATCTAACGTAGCTGAGAAATATGCGCATGGTCGCTGTTGATCTCCAAAACGCTGCGTTAAGACTGACAATGCACAACCCTCTCTTTCGTGGACATAGAGCGTAAAGGGCTTACTGTAATCAGGAGTACCCAATACAGGAGCAGAACACAAAGCAATACGCAAATCAGTAAAACTCTTCTGACACTCGTCAGTCCACGGAAGAGGCTGAGGCGTATCTTTTAAAGTTAGCGCCAACAGCGGTTTAGCCAATAAAGAGAAACTCGGAATCCACTGTCTACAATAAGAAGTAATGCCCAAAAAGGCACGTACCTCTCTTTGTGTGAATGGGACTGACATTTGTGCAATTGCCTGAATTCGTTCGGGGGTCAATCGTCGTCCCTCCTTTGACAAGAGATGACCCAAATAAGTCACCTCGCGACAGACATATTGTAATTTAGAAGGAGAAACCTTGTGATTTAGATCAAACAAATGACGCAACAGTGCAACGGTCACGTTTTTGCAAATCTCCTCTGAATCAGCGGCAACTAATAAGTCATCCATGTACTGAATGAGAGCGGCACCGGACGGTAAGGAAAAGGCATCAAGATGACATTTTAGAGCTTGACTGTAAACAGAGGGACTTTCACAATAACCTTGAGGTGCGCGTTTAAACCGGAAGCTTCGGCCTCCGAGGGAAAAACCAAAAATATCTCTACTCTCTTCGGCGATGGGAATACTAAAGAAAGCATTCTTTAAATCGATAACTGAAAACCAAGTCGCTGTAGAAGGTATCATCGTCAACAGAGCAGTGATATCTGGGACTACAGGAAACTGCGGTACGACAATCTTGTTTACCTCCCGAAGATCAATTACAAAACGATAAACAGGAGGCTGAGAAGGATCAGTGCGTTTAAGAACCGGAAGAACAGGACTGTTACATGTATTTCCTCTCGTTTCCTCAACCACACCCTTCTGAATCAAATCATGGACAATTTCCAGAAGTGCTTTCTCACCTTCAGTAGAGATTCTGTATTGCGGAATACGTGGCATTTCAGCATTGGGTTTAAGAGTAACAACATAAGGTGGGATCTCAAGACAACCAACGTCATTCGGACCCGTAGCCCAAAGCGTTTCGGGAAGAGAAAGCAATTCAGGTGGGAATTGATCTTTTGATAAGTACATTGGACTAGTCATTTTCTGTCCTAGAGTGAGGTATACACCAGAAGGTGAACAATATATCGTAGCATGCATTCTTTTTAATAGATCTAAACCCAACAGATTTTCACCACAACCATTCGTCAGAAGAAGCGAAGCTTCTAAATCATAAGGGCCTATTGAAACAGGCAAAGGGCAAGAAACTGGATTGCGAACAGGGGCGCCAGAAAATCCTACAGATACATTCGTTAAGCCAGACAAAGGTGCGCCAGGGAGTTTAGAATGAATGATAGAGCTTCTCATGGCACCAGTATCTAAAAGAAATGGCTCTGAAACACCCATTGTAGTGACATTAACATAAGGTCCATTCTGATCCACTGGAATTGACGTAACCCCCTTACTTTGTCCATGGCTGTCCTATTCAAAATGAAGACTTTCATTCCCTCCTTCAATATACTGATCCTCACTGTAATACTGTGTAGACCTAACATTTTGCTGGTCAAAGTAATTTCCGGAATTTGGAGGAACAAAAGAACGCTGCCCTTGGGTTAACACACCTCGACCTCTACCTCTATTTGCTGACTGAAGACCACCACGACTTCATGAAGCAGATGTTGCTCCATTACGCTGCAACAATGCCGGACAACTGTTCTTAAAATGACCTTCCTCCCTACAATAAGCACATTGATTGGGACCTAGCAAAGGTCTTGGAATGAATGGTTCAGGCTTTTGATACAACCTCTGAAACTGCGGAGGCTGTTGAAACTGAGGCTGAACATAACGAGGAGGATAAGCCTGTTGCAAGAGAACTTTAGTTTTTAATTCTTTCGTCTTTTTCTCTTGTTTTTCCCTTTCTTCTTTGTCTCTATTTTCATAATATTGTGCAGTAGCCAATATCTGGGCGGAAGAAGAAACTGCCCATGAACTCTCAGAGTCTTTTAGCTTGTGTGATAGTTCAGGAAGCAAGTTATATACGAACTTATCCACAAATAATCGCTGTCCCCCTTCTGTAGCCATATCTTGACCACTGTGATCAATGAATGTCTCCTCGAATCGGGTAAAGAAATCGGAAACACTTTCATCTTTCTTTTGTTTACATGCTGCTAGCTTATCCCAATTAACTCTCAAAGCAGGCATCATTGTTTTCATTAATGTAATAATCCTACCAGGGAGTTCTGAGATCAAAGCGTCGGGCTTTGCACCACCTACTTGACCTCTATCTGCGGCAATAATAGCGTTCCAATCGCCGCCTAATTCTTGAGCGTGATCCTCTCTACGAATTTTAGCCCATATTGTCTGTGGAACTACATTTCCCATCAACATGTCAATATCTGCTAGATTCATAGTACATGCATCAACTGTTTGCGACAACTCTTTATAGTAACCAGCAGGATTTTTGCGTGAATCTGGTAGTGACTGTTTAAGTGCTAAAACTTCAGACCTTTTCCAGGGGACATGTATCCATATGCGCTGAAAATGCGCAGGAATAGCTGGATTAGCACCTGCTGCTGCAACTTCTTCCTTCCATATTGGAGAAACCTCTCTCATGGGATAGTTTTTCAGTGCTGTCCTATCTGAAGGATCAGAATCAGGAAAAGTCTGTGAGAACAATAGGGATCTGAAAGAAATGAGTGTTCTGACAGCGTTTTCAACCTTAGGACCCACAATAAGTCCTTTGTCAAAGTCAGCCTGAACATCTAACAAATCCTGTGGGACCGAACCCAAATTCATATCCTCCCATTCTTTAGCGAGAGTATCGCACATAACTTTAAAAACATATCTCTGCGTAGGTGCATTCCATTGCAGAAAGGTGGACATAATATCAGACGTACTATATTGGGGACCCTTCTTGATCCATCTACAAGCAAGTGAGTCCAATTTTTCTCGCTCTTCGGAGTCTGGGAATTGACTACGAGACTGTCTTCGAGAAAAAGCTGGAGACACATTTAAAGCTTCAAAGAAAGGTGATAAGAGACCAGAGACAGTATCGGTAAATCGCTTACGCGTAGATGGAGAATTTGACATAAGGATAGGGGACAAGGTATTAGGTGAATTAACTAAAGGAGCATTAGGAATTGCCAAAGGAGCAGAAGGCAAAGGAGTTAAAGGCAAAGCTGGCATAGGCAATACTTGAGGAGGCAAATGTGGAAAAGCTGGAGCAGGCGGAAGCACAACTGGCGGCTGAACAGGCTGTAACATCGGGGGTGCATTAGCACCTTGTACATAGGGCGGAGGCAATTTCAATAAGTGGGACATTAAGGAATCTTCCTCAAAATCTTTTCTTTTATCAAGGGAAGAGATAGGCAACGTCGGATAGCATTTATCTATTGCCATTCGATGCTGTCTGTCTGAAATTTCTATTGCATTATCTATTTCATCATCTTTGAATTGCTGAGCAGCCTGTATAATCGTCATTCCCTGTGTTTTCCTATCTCGTTTCGCTTGTTTAATTTCTCTCTGTTTGGCTTCCTTACGCCAAAGGCGAAAAGAGTCAAACATTGCCGGCCGGGCTTTTCTTTTAAATAACGTTGCTTCTAAATTATCTAGCACATCAGTTTCGAAACTACCATTTTCTGGCCATTTTAAAACACCATCTTTCTTTGTATATCGGGTCCATGTCTTATTAAAGGCAATAGGACCAACACCATGTTTAGAATAGAGCTCATATGTGGGAGTTCCAACCGAAGGAATCGGACAGGAGTCCTCAAGCTGGGAGTCCCTATTACAACCAAAGCAACAAAGTTTTCCAAACTTAGTCAGACCAGACATCTCACGATTTTTACTGGCTGTTCACAAACATCAAGGGGGTAAAACTTTCAGTTTACACAGCACAAATGCACTTACCCCTCGGCTTTGGCCACTGCAATGGCCAAATCTAAGGACCTAAGGACAAAACAAAGACCAAAATTTGTGGGCGCGACCCACCAAATACTTAACTAAGGATGTCTTCTTACACCAACAGAGGCCCGTCTATCGTCTCGCTTTACCATACATCATCAAAGAAAGGGCCAAGGCAGGGCGGCAGTCAGGGCAGCAGTCGTCAGTAGCCGTCAGGAAGGAGTAACCGCGCTGAAAAAGACCTTCGGACCACTTCGACATACAGGGGTCGCTTGACGTGGCTCGCGATTCCTCCAGAATTTTCTTGCGGGGTTCCTCACGACCTTCAGGCAGAACCGGTACCGCTGAAGCCGCCCCACGTTGGGCGCCAGTTGAAGAACCAGAACCTTATGGGCCTGGCGGCGCAGGGTACGCCTGAAATCTCCTTGGATTCACCTGCCTCAACTAACAGAGACACGGGACACTCTGTCAGGCGTAAAAGATCAGATTTTATTAGCTGCAGCTAGTACAGTTGTCCAAGAAGTACACAAGGTATGTTCTCAGGAGACTGCCACTTTACTTTGTGGCGCACAATCTTATATACCGTATAAAAACATTTATTAACTACATACACTCCCAGAACACATAGAAAGGAGCCAGTAAGAATGACGTAAAGATAGAACAGAGTCAATAGAAATGTCGGAAAACAAGACAGAACAAAGTATCAAGTGACTTAAGGTTGCCTCCCCTCCAGCTGTGTTTGTCACCCCTCCCTTGAACTAATTCATTAACCGATCCACAACGAAGTTGCATGTGGTGCGATAAGTTTGTGTGCGTTTGGAAGACAGTTGTGAAATGAGAGAATACTAGCAAAGGACAGCGAAGGCCAGACGATAAGATAAGATCGGCGGAGAATAGTGTGAGCCTACAGATAGTTGAAACAAGGATTAGAAAACCAGACAGGGATTAGTGTACTCGGTCAGACCTTAATACCAGTCTTGTAAAGATAGAGGCAGAAGACTGTTTTGAACACCATGTTGCAGAATAAGCAGAAAAGGCAGAATGGACTTCGTTCGCTGTGCTGCCTGAGTGAAGGCAACATAAAATGGCGGCGGGCCACAAAATGGCGGGTCGATACGATCGTATTAAAAATCGAATTTCCTCAATTCCTGCAAACATAATCCCACAACACCAACAATGTTCTTCATGGTAACTACAGGAAGCACAAGCAACCAAAACTACAAACCTAGGTGGTCGCTTCTGCATCCAAAGTGTGATGGAGATACAGAAGTAATATACAGTGAAGCCCTGACTATCATCTCTAACCAGTGAATAAAAGTGGTTGAAGCCAGTATTGAAGGATCGAGATATGTTTGTGGGGTTTTATAAGTGATGCTTGTTCTGGTAGCTACAAGGCATATGTACTCTTATGGTTTCTCTTCCAAGTTATTCCTGAGTATGACATTACTACATCAGGATTGGGTTGAATTGATATAAAAGGTAAGGAATCGCTTCTGTTAAGCGTCTGTTAGCTTCTTGATCCAGTGTGGTGAAGCTGGTCAGGTATGAGAGGATCTACTGCTATGGTCAATGTTCCCATGCAAATTAGATTTGAGACACTACTTTCAGCCTTATTTAGAGTTTGTCTAGCAGGATACTCCATCCCAAATACGGTCCACAGAAATATAAGTGTGTTATAGCCTACCACACTTGTAATACAGCAGAAAGGGAGCCCAGACACATTTATAAAGGAGTGTCCCATTCACTGAACTCTAAATCAGGGCATTTGTTAGGTTTTGACTGCATAGTGCTTGTGCTGTGCTTGTTAATTCTGATGCTACAAAAAAAAAACTTTAAAGGGACTCAGAACCCGCACCGACTTTGCTCCTTACTTACCTGAACTTCCCATTTGTTCATTCAAACGTCGCTATAAAATCACTTGAATTTGCTAGCTTTTTATTGGCTAACAGGTCACTTCCTTCTCTTCAGTTCTGCTTTCTGTTCCACTTTTGCCGTCGCATGGAGCATTCGAAAAATTCCAGTTTTTGGTGATTAGTTAGTTGTTACTGTTTGTAAGTGAAAAGGTCAACTGAACGCAAGCCTATTCATGTTGAAATGTGTGTAAACATGTCAGCCATCTTGCAACTGAGTATCGAGTGAAGATGTAAAGCAAGCAATGATTGGGCCCATTATGTTGTTTTTTTCATTACTTAATAATTACATTGCTGATGTGTAACAGTTGTAAACATTAAAATTATTTGTGTGTTCGTTTCTGAAATTACCACTCACTGATTTTTGAAGAAAAGTCATTTGTATAATTGGATGACGTTTTATTTTGGATTGTCATTCTCTCTGTGACTTATTAACAGATTATTGCTAAATTTTACTGCTAAACAGACAGTCACAAGTGCAGTTTCCTTGCAGGCACTAGGATCATGATTTTAGTGGTGCAGCAGGTGCAGTGATACCGGGGTCAAAAGCTCTATGAACCCGTCTAAACACCAACTATTGCTATATTTTACTACTAAACAGGCAGTCACAAGTGCAGCTACCTTGCAGGCAATAGGGTCATGATTTTAATGGTGCAGCAGGTGCAGTGGCACTGGAGCAAAATGTTTTCATAATTCCCATAAGTACCAAATATTGCAATATTTTAGTACTAAACAGGCAGTCACAGGTGCAGTTGTCTTACAGACACTAGGGTCATGATTTTAGTGGTGCAACAGGTGCAGTGTCAATGGGGCCAAAATCTCTAGGAACCCCTCTAAACACCAAATATTGCTATATTTTACTACTAAACAGGCAATCACAAGTGCAGTTGCCTTGCAGGCAATAGGGTCAAGATTTAAAGGTGCAGCAGGTGCAGTGGCACCAGAGCAAAAAGTTGTCAAAACTCCTCTAAACACCAAATATTGCTATATTTTAGTACTAAACAGGCAGTCACAAGTTAAGTTACCTGGTTTTAATGGTGCAGCAGGTGCAGTGGCACTGGTGCCACAAGGTGTCAGATCTCCTCTAAACACCGATTATTGCTAATTGTTTCTACTAAGCAGGCAGTCACAAGTGCAGGGACCTTGAAGGCACTAGGGTCATGATTTGAATGCTGCAGAATTCTGCAGCAGGTGCAGTGGCAATGTGCCCAAATGCTCTAGGAACCTCACTAAACACAAATGATTACTAAATTTTACTTCTAAACGGACATTCACAAGTGCAGTTATCTTGCAGGCATTAGGGTCATGATTTAAGAGGTGCAGCAGGTGCAGTGGCACCATGCTCAAAAGCTCTAGGATCCCCACTAAACACAAATCATTACACAATTTTACATCTAAACAGGCAGTCAAAAGTGCAGACATCTTGCAGGCATTAAGGTCATGATCTGAATGGTGCTTCAGGTGAAGAGGCACCAGGTCCAAACGTTTTCATAGCTCCTTTAAACACCAAATATTGCTATATTTTACTACTAAATAGGCACTCACAATTGGGGTTACCTTGCAATTAAAAGTGGCATGATTTGAATGGTGCAGCAGGTGGAGTGTCACTTTACCAACTACACATTGCTATACTCTAATATAATGCCATATTAAATAAGGTTCGAATTATGAGTTTGGAACCCTGGGATATAAATTCAATATACATCACAACATAACGAACGGTTTATCAAATTTAAAACAGACATTATTATAACCTTTTTCTAATATGTATAATCCAGTTAGTGAGATAGAATGCAAAAGAAGAAAAAACAAAGGCAAAACCTATTGGCTTTGCCAGTGCTTGTTTTGATCATGCTTTGGAGGCAATTTATCAGCAAACTGCTACTTGCTCTTTATGGAAGTCCCCACCAAAACCCCATTTTGCATGATCACTTATGGTGTGCTTTGCTTATCTGTGTTCAACTGTGGGAGCATTAAAGCCCACTAAGCACCTGTAAGTCACTTTACAATCATATGGTAAAAATTATTCATATGTGATAGAAATGCACAAACTTCCATGTGAAATACAGTTGCACTTTTCACCTTTCACTGATTTACTGCAGTGCTTTGCCATTAAAGCGCTGCTTGCACAAAACCATATTGTCTGGGGAAAGAAAGATCCGGCTAATGTTTTTTAAGAAACACCATAAAAATAAACTTAGAAGGTAATGTAATCATTCTTGATAGCGTCTTTTAGTAAGAGTTGAGGTTTCAATGTTTTGTCTGGGGTTTTAATCTCTCCTATTACATGGAACTGACTATGTAGGGCATTCATCAGAAGCTGTGGTTTCTATTACAAAGAAAACACGGTTTCCGGAAAGGTAAGCATAAACATTTCACTCAAGATTGTGCCCTTTTTGCAATAAGAAACAGAGATATACTATGCAGTATTGCATTGCAGTTATGGTTTATGCTGAGAAAAGCAGCTGCACTCTTATTACAGCTTTAATTGATTAACGCAACGAAAAAGAAAGTTCAGCATTACATAAATCCTTACACTAAAATGTCCTCTAGGCAAAATGTTTTGTCGTTGCCCAGTGGAGATTTTTTTTCATAATGGGTTTCTTGCACTTGCATTGAACGACTGTCACGGGACAACAAAAGCGCGCTGTGTTACGTTAAAAACATTTTCATTTTTCAGCTCACGGATCTCCTTACAACGAAATAACAAAAAAACTGTGTGCGCTTTCACCAATGCTTCGTTTCATTTTTATTTTTTTTAAAACGAAAGAAAAAAATTGTAATAATAAGTGTTGCATTTACCTTTAGTAAACTAGTCCCAGGGTAAATATGTCCCTGCTCCTTATGGTTTCACCTGCAAAAGTATCTGGGGTCAGTATCAGTGATAACATCCAGAATGGTGGTTACTGTACCCTAATTACCTACACAATCCCTCTTCTAAAACTTTTTACCATGCAAATTTCACAAGGTTTTACCTTGGGAACTGTGCATGGGAAAAATTGTGGGTGTGCGCAATTACGATGCAACCCAGAGTACCATGTTGAGGCTCAAACACCTGCTGCTAAAGCCTAAGATTGTGGATGAGACCAATGGTATTCTGAAAGTTCTTACTCTAAAGTTAGTTAGTTCTGCATATTTCAGGAAAGATGTGCAAGTAAGTCAATATGAATACCTGCCATGGGGATGCTGTAATGCATATGTCAATTTCTGCATGTGTGTTTGTAAGTAATATCTTTGGAACAAATTCAATAGTTCCAAGTTTATTACAATTCCACGATTCCTTGCTCAAGATGACACTATGAAACTTTGCCTGAAGTGTCTTCTTTAACCTGATGGAAGTTTGTTAGCGCGTCTGACCTTAATAAGTAAACTTACAAGGGGACGCGAATAGGTCGATGAACCTTTTGACTCAGAATTATTATGATCCCACCATAGTTCCAGTGCATGCAGATCAATAATCAATAACCAATACACAATATCAATAATCAACAATAGTCAATAACATTAATAATCAATAGAGCCCGTAATTGTCACGCTCCATGACCTTTCAGTCATGAATAACCACAGCTTTTAGTAAAAGTTAGTATATTTATTTCCCTATATTAACAATGCTAAAGTCATGTAGCTCAATCTCAAAATCAAATGAAACACGTACAGAAACAATACTGGCTGTCCAAAGCGGTGGAAGAAACGCAATCTAATCAAAGCTTGAACTACAACACATTCTAAGGTTATGGTGGAAATTAATAACAAGGTCAACTGCGTCAACGTGAGCACATACATTTAAGTTCAGCAGAGAAATTCAGCAAGCATTATTGCTCATTAGCAGACTTTTCATTAGTGAGAATCCTTAACTAACATCAGATTAGCATCAGCATGTTGGGCATCATGCAAAATAATTTAGTAACACGAATTTGGAAAAACATCTAACTATGGCTCCATCAAAACAGTGCAGTTGGTACCTAGAAAGAAAAAAAGCAAATATGTATAACAGGCACATAGATATGAGTTATACCTCTTCTCAATTGGATAAGCAACACAAGATAGGCTTCGTCACCAGGACATCAGTCGATCAGCAAGGCATCAGTATTCATCATCAAAGTTCAGAAAATGCAAAGACTTCAAGCAATAAAGTTAAGCGCATCTCTTGCCAAGACGCACAAACAATATTGACCTTTCGGCCAGCAAAAAAATGGGCAATGAGCCTGTCTTCCCTTGGTGCAGTCTTGTTAAGTTGAATTCACTAAAACTATTTCCCAACCCCTATTGGTCAAGGGATTGCATGTTCACACTTTGTCCAATACAACAAAAGATCAAAATCTATGAATTCTACCATTCATGTGTCATTGATTGGTTGTCCTGCAATGTCCTCATAATCCGGCTCATCAGGTAACAATATTGTTGCATCTTCTACTACAGTCAGTGTCTCCATTGTTCTCCTCCTGAGAAAGTCAGTCTTACACACATTACACACATAATGTTACATTTAGAAAGAACAACATCTCCTAGCAATCATTTCTCACGAGAAAACATTCTCATCTGAGAGCAGATTTACACAATACAATGGAAAATCATAGTTTAACTCTCTAGGACAGCCATTTATTATAGCCTTAGAACCCGCCGTAGCGGGCTCTACCGGCTATTAAAGGCCCGCTCCCCGCGTTAAATGCCCGAGCCGAAGGCGAGGGCATTTAACAAGGGAGAAGGACTTTAATAGCCGGTACAGCCCGCTACAGTGGGTTCTAAGGCTATTAGAACATTCTGCCACCCAGGGCAGAATGTTCTATTAAAAAAAAATGTATTCACGGAGCCCGAGGGGATTAAAATCCCCTCGGGCTCCGTGAGGCTTTGTTCACAGCTGTTGCTGTGAACAAAGCGAACATTGGAATGTTGGCGCTGCGGGCTTTTACCGGCCAGTAAAAGCCCACAGCACTCCATTGTTTTCAATGGAGCTACCAACATTCCAATGTTCTAATAAACGTTAAGACGTACAGCTTGACATGAGGCCTGGCAACAAGGCCAAGACCTTTGCTAAGTTAAGCCCTACAATTAATAAAGCTAATACATAATGCATAACCCTTAATATGTCATATTACTACATTAGTCAAACATATATTCAACATTTCATAGCATTAGACTATTAATAAGTACACTTCATGAACTCTGGCGGCCACTCATCGTAATCACATTTTCAAATACGTGCATTTGTTTCTACGTGATTATATTTTCTACACAAATCCATTATTCAGAATACATGAACACTCATTAATAATTTTTATTAAAACACCTGTGCTCACAATCTCTCCTCTGATGACTAAATGTGTCATCACACTAACTACCACCCACATATGTTTCCATCAGCTAAAATTCTGTCAATTCAATCCCTTCATACCTTTGTTCCCCTTTTGAATTTTCCCTATACAATATTTCCCTTTTCTTTTCTTCCCTCCTCTGATTATCCTTTGACCTTTTTAATTTAATTCTTTTGCATAATTTACACAATCCCCAAATTCCATTAGGCAAAGCACAATAATTAATATCCCCTGCAAGATTTTCAATAGAATCCCATTCCAAATGTTGCTGAGCCAATTTCCCACTGAAGCAAAAACTTTGCCAATCTTTTCCCAAACACCTGTTTTTTTCAATTCTTTCAATTCTTTCAAATCAACACTTTCGTTAGTCACATTAGTAATTAAACATCTAATTTCTTTACTATTATTAGGAATATATTAACAACAATGCCTAGAGTTAATCATTCTACAAACTGCGCCATTCTTCGCTAAGAGAATGTCTAAAGCAAGATGATTCTGAAGAGTCATAGCTCTATCAGCAGCTAATTCAGTATCTATCAGGAATATTGCTCCTGAAGAATTTGTCAGCATGTTATACACATTAGTAGACAACATTCGAATCTTTATTGAATCCAGAATGGCTCCCACTGACGGAATTACTGCTCCAAATATATATCTAACTATACCAAAAGGAGACTCCCTCCTCTGTCTCATATGATGTAATTCAGTAACTTTCGGAAACTTCTTCAAGTCACTCATTTGATAAATTGTTGGGAAAACTATCCCCAAGTAAAATGTCCCATGCCATCCTCTTGGAAGACGGTAATAAGCATTAAGACCACAAATATAATAAATTCTGGGAATTGCCGAGTCCTGTCCATTCAAAATAAACGTCCATTTAGTATGAAACAAAAACACATGCTTAAATTCACTGGTTCCCACAAATAAAGTGTTAGTTCGTGATTTAGGCCTGTATATACAAAGTTTCCCTATGTGTTGCACATCTAAAGCTAATATCCCTTGTGTTTTAATTGCACTATAAGCATAATCATTCCTGTAAGTCCTTTTCTCTAAGCCTTTTTCTAACTTCTCCTTTAATGCCTTTCTCCTGTCATCGGTGTGATCTAAGAAGCTTTTCACTAAAGGTGTAAGCAAGCATGTCAAATTATTTCTGTGAGCATAAGCCGTGCCAAATGTCAATGTAGGTTTAAAGACGTCTCTAACTTAAAATAACGTACTATGCACTCATGTTTTTTTACAGTCGATATGATTGTTTTTTCCCCCACTGTTCAGTGATGAGTCTGTATACAACACTTCATTTATTATTATAATTTTTTTTTTTTACTGAGCAGATACACACCCTAATAATTATACGGAGCAAAACGTTATATAACATTTTATCATCAAAGACCACATTTGATCTTATCCTAAAACAGGAAGCAAATATGAGAGCACATTTTTGCATCCCATAATGCCATAAATGAATCTTCTATTTCGAAAGTCGATCCTCATATACCCTTAAACTTGCAGAATGCTCCTATTCGTTGTGCCCACAGTTTTTCCTTAAAGAGCACTGCATTCATTTTCACCTCCCAAACTTTACATGTAGGAGGAATAGGTGATTTCCATGCTTGTAGGATTAGAGATTTCACAATCAATGATTCTAGAAATAACATCTGTTTCACCTGAATAGTTAATTCAGGGTGACACGAGGTGCCAAAAAGGGCTCCCGAGTCATCAGGGACCAGTACACACTATACCTCCAAGCTGATCCACTAAAAAAGTCTGCACCAAAATTTTATAAGCTTGGGACAGGTAAAGCACAGATGAATATAAATACAAAATACACTGTTCCTAAGAAAGAAGAAGAAGAGTATAGAGCAACCCTTATGCTAGAAGCAAGCGCCCTCACACACCCAATTGGATGTCATGCTTCATCATCGGGCAAGTTCCTCATCAGACCGGCGCTGCAATGTCTGACGGGCAACCCTATAAGGGGGCTCTTTGCCGGAGATCTTTTCTCAATAGTACTGTGCCGTGATGAAACAGATGTAGAGAGATCAATGTCTACTCCTGGGCACTAAAGAGAAAAGGAGAGAGAAGAAAAAAAAGGTAAAATTGGATCAAATCCCGGACAGGACACCAAATTTTAATGATCTAGAAAGGATGATGGCCAAGGTAATAAAAACATAAACAGGAGAGTGGGGAATGAGATAATGCTCACACACTCTCATATTACAAGTGAAAGTAGGGGATAAGGAATTATCTCACACCCCTGGAAACAGGGTCAACATGTTTTGTGTCTAAACGGTCCAAATGGATCCAAGGACACTTCATCAGGACCAAAAAACTCAACTAAACACTTCTCCTATTGACTAAATCTCAAGACCTTAATGTGTCCCAAAACTGTCAGTCATATTAAACTTCAGTCACTTACTACAAAAAGGCTGCACATCAGGCCAGTCTAATATAAGTGTCAACATGTAGGAAAAACAAACAAGAAGGCATACATCTCGTATCAATTGTATGTCAAATCAATAAGTGCACACGCGAAATAAAGTGGCATGCAGTGAGCACACAGTGTTAACATGCTTTATGGTAGTGTCTGGAACAGAAGTACATTGGCTTACTCTTCCACATTTAGGATCCGGCTCCATAGGAAAACACGAGCCAAGGAGAAAGCATAATCACTATAATGGTTTAACACACAGTTAGCAGCGTAAAACATTCTAGAAACACGTACAAGAAATCATAAAGGCCATATCAGTATCGACCCCCATGTGTTCAAAGAAAATGAGGAGCCTAACACAAAACTCTACTTGTATGCCAAGAAAAGGTGTTGAGCACATCTAGGACGTATAGAATATTCTAATCTGTTTGGGTAGGGGAGTCTCGCCATGTGGACAGATCAGAATATTTGAAGCATGAAAACAAAGCGACAGGGATCATGAGATTCTTATTCAAGTCAAGTTCTGCCCTGACAGACAAGTAAAAGAGTAGTTGCAGGCAGCCCAAAAGGGCGCGGTTCTTGGGAGCTGAGCATGAAAAAAGTGACGCATGCTCAGATCCAGACTTACTTGGAAGGCGGCAATCCCCTGCACGGGACCTACCTGTGGCTGCGCTCCTGGATCGACAATTCGGGACGAGGTCGGCCGGGAGAAAAAGCCGGCGCAACATGGATGTCGATCAGAGGGCACAGGCTCTGATAGGACACACCTGGTAACGTGTGCCCTATGGTAGACATCAACAACGGACTCGCTGAGAGTCCCGTTCTAAGCAGAGAAGACGGACTAGTCGAGCCGATACACGCAATTATGCTTCGGCCTAAGTAGAAAGTATCAAATTAGGTAGAGGTAAAAATAGAAAAGACCTTGTTTTTATTCAAGGAAACTCGACTCCACAGCAGTCAAAAATGTATAATAAAAAAATAATGCTGACACAGGGAGAGCTTCTAAAGGGAAATCTAAGGCAATTGCAAAGATACCAGGACAGTTTTAAGTCTAGGGTAGAAAAGGACAATAGCTAAGGGTTGTCCTTGAACATCAGCTGATAGCAGTATGAAAAGTGGATGTTGGTTTTATAAGAGGAGTGCCACGTCCTCACTAAGTAGAATACAGTGCTCTACAATGGTCACTCGTGTCTCTAGTAAAGATACTTTGATTCATAAGGAAAAAAAATATAGAGAACCAAAATCAAAAAGTTAAAGAAAGGTAGGTACTCAACAAAAGGACAAGGGTGGAAGTTTGAAAAAAGGAGTGTTGATAGAACTCCAAAAGTGAGTCAAATCCTTGAGTCAGGCCCTAGACCGATTAGGGAGGTATCAATCACCTATGCATGCCACGTCATTGTCAAAGGGCTCGAAGGATTTCAACGGGCAAAATGCAACCAGGGAATGTCATCATTGAGCCCATGGATATGAGTCCCCAATTTGAATATCCAACGCTGCTCTATTTCAAAAAGGGAATTCGAGTTGTCATTGACGTCCCTCAGGGAGTATAAGACTACCTACCACATATCATCTGGACTGTGGCGGAGTTCCAAAAAAGTGTGCACTCAGCTTAGTGGTAATACGACCACATCTGATGACCGGTCTGGCAATATCTGAAGATAGGAATATCTTAGAGAGTCTGGAGTAGGAACTCCATCTCGACACTGTGCCCAGGTCTTGATTTGGTTTCCAGCTAAAAAGTCAGAAAATCTAGTAAACCCCAGCTTTAGCCATTGATTAAGGTGCGATGGAATCAACTTTAGCCCCATCATCCATATATGAGCCAGTAACATTGCTGGCTAAAAACTGTAAACTTGATATTTCTCTTGAAATTGAAAAAGCCTGGCATAGATTAAGTTAGGGACTTTGGCCCTCATTACAACCCTGGCGGTAAATCCTGCTTACCGCCGTGCTGAAGGCCGCCAGCATAACGTGGCGGCAGCAGAAATCCGCTACAGGTATTACAACCCACATCTCGGAATCCGCCACAATACAGACACCCACACAAGTCCTCCACACCAAAGGTCAGTGATAAAATGGCGATGCTAAAACCTACACCGTCATGCCAACAAGAATACGCCCATACTATCACGACCCACGAATCAACGCGGCGGTCTTTCAACCACGGTAAACCATTGGCGGTACACACCGCCGTGCTCAAAATACACACACACTTACAAAACACAACTACATTGGACAATTTGAAATACACACACCTGATACACGTGCACACAACCAATTCAATATAAAACACAAACCCACATTACCCACAAACCCTTACAACAAAAAGTTTTTGAAAAAGCAGAGAGAGAGAGAATAGCAAACACAACACCAGCATCTACAGGCACACCACAACATCACTCATACAACATCCACACACCTCAAACAACACACCCCAACACAACACATTACACAGCACAACAAACATCACCTCACACATCACCCACACCACACTATGGCACCTCAAAGACACTCCAGGTTTTCTGAGGAGGAGCTCAGGGTCATGGTGGAGGAAATCATCTGGGTAGAGCCACAGCTATTCGGATCACAGGTGCAGCACACCTCAATTGCTAGGAAGATGGAGCTATGCCGGAGAATCGTCGACAGGGTCAACGCAGTGGGGCAGCATCCAAGAACACAGGATGACATCAGGAAGAGGCGGACCGACCTACGGGGGAAAGTGCGTTCAGTGGTATCCAGACACCAGATTGCTGTACAGAGGACTGGCGGTGGACCTCCTTCCCCACAACTAACAACATGGGAGGAGCAAGTCTTGGCAATACTGCATCCTGAGGGCCTCACAGGAGTAGCAGGAGGACTGGACTCTGGTAAGTCAAATCTTTACTATATCCCCCACACCCTACCTGCATGCCATCACATACCCCCACCCACCCCCTCACCCCCATCACTCCAACACCTCACATATGCCCCACTATCACAACCCACACATCCCAATACTAAGCCCTGCATGCAACACCAAAGCATGGACACCCATTGGCAAAGCATGTCCAGTACAGATACCCACACAGACCCCAAAACACTAATCACACAAGGGCTAACACAATAATGCAAGCACAGGAGTAGAGGGTAACTTACCCAATGCACAAGATGGCACACACAGATACTAAAACTCTGCATGTACACCCCAACAGAACCCACACCCAACTTCACCGGACAGGAGGTGCCAGACATATCCAGTCCCCCCACAGAAGAGGCCCACAGTGATGACAGCAGCTCTGCACGCCTGGATCAAGATGACCGGCCCGGCCCATCAGGGACCTCTGGACAGTCGGTTCCCCTGCCACTGTCACAAGCCACCATAGACCCTCCCCTTTCAGGAAACACCACCACAGCACCCACCCAGTGGGCCCATGCCACTGTCCTCAGTGCACGTCAATCAGCAGTGTGTCCACCACTACAGAGACCCCAGGCAAACCCCAGGCAAACACACCAACCCAAGACAATCTGGTACCTGGGGTCAGTGGCAGTGGGCAGACGGTTCAGGGGACAGAGGCACAGGACAACAGGGAAGCTGGGAGGACTGCTGTGCGACAGGGGGAGGACAGGCCCAGGGAACCCACTCTCCACGAGGCACTCTCCAACATCATGGGAGCATACCACTATTCCGAGGAGACCATGGGCATGGTAATGGCCAAGTTTCAGGAGACCCAGCAGCTGCAGGAGGAACACTACCTGGGGATCAGGGAGGACTTGAAGTCCATTAACACCACCCTGGTCACCATTGCAGGGATACTGGCAGACCTGGCCAACACCATGAGGGGCACAGTGGGACACAAATGGGCCCCTGACACTAGCCTGGGCGATGAACAGCCCTCCACCTCCGCCGGCGCTTGTGGACAGGAGGCACCGACACAGGAACAACAGGCCACCAGCACCCCACCACCTGCAGAAGGAGAACCACCCTGCAAACGGTCCCTGAGATCCAGGAACAAGACAGAGAACATTGCCAAGACCCCGCCAGGAAATAAGACCTTCTTGATTGTCACCCTTCTGTCCCACTTTGTCACTGTGTCCACCTTAAACTGCCATTGCTCCACTTCCTATGCCCTCATGGACAAAGCACCTGTGAGACCAAGTAACTGAACTCTACCATGGACATTCCTCCACAATCACCTCTGCCCATTGCACACCCCCTCCACTTATTAGCACAGAAATAAACACCCTTGAATCACAAATCAATCTTGAGTCAGTCTGTACTTTCACAAATGTGTAATTGCAACCTCTCTGAAATATAGCAATGTCAATGTTCATGTTCACATACCAATGCTACGCAGTTGTTGGGCAGCAGTAAACATAGCAGAGACCACAAAGTGGGACCAAGATCTGTGAAATGGAAAGGCAGAGTGACATGTCAGGGTCCATACACAGAGGTAAAAAGGAAGATTTATGCTATGTCCTACAGTAGATGAGATGTGTGAAGCAGTGCCATCCTCTTACCTGTGTCTCACTGGAAGTATTGTATGATGATGTTGGTTCGGTTGTCTATATCTTCTTCTTTTGCCTCCTCTTCTTCACTGTCCACAGGCTCCACAGCTGCCACAAGACCAGCATCAGGCACATCCTCCTGCAGAAAAGGCACCTGGCGTCGCAAAGCCAGGTTGTGCAACATACAGCATGCCACGATTATCTGGCACACCTTCTTCGGTGAGTAGTATAGGGAGCCACCTGTCAGATGGAGGCACCGGAATCTGGCCTTCAGGAGGCCGAAGGTGCGCTCTATTATCCTCCTGGTTCGCCCATGTGCCTCATTGTAGCGTTCCTCTGCAGTTGTCCTGGGATTCCTCACTGGGGTCAGTAGCCATGACAGGTTGGGGTAACCAGAGTCACCTGCAAATATTGAGGGACAACTGTTAGACATCCTCCAAGCAGTATGAAATCGCCCATACCCAGACACCTATTTAAACTGTGTGGGGGACCTTGGGCTCACCTATTAGCCACACACAGTGCCTCTGGAGTTGCCCCATCACATAAGGGATGCTGCTATTCCTCAAAATGTAAGCATCATGCACTGAGCCAGGATACTTGGCATTGACATGGGAGATGTACTGGTCTGCCAAACACACCATCTGCACATTCATAGAATGGTAGCTTTTGCGGTTTCTGTACACCTGTTCATTCCTGCGGGGGGACAAATGCCACATGTGTACCATCAATGGCACCAATGATGTTGGGGATATGTCCCAGGGCACAAAAGTCACCTTTCACTGTGGGCAGATCCTCCACCTGAGGGAAAACGATGTAGCTGCGCATGTGTTTCAGCAGGGCAGATAACACTCTGGACAACACGTTAGAGAACATTGGCTGTGACATCCCAGATGCCATGGCCACTGTTGTTTGAAAGGACCCACTTGCCAGGAAATGGAGCACTGACAGGACCTGCACTAGAGGGGGGATTCCAGTGTGATGGCAGATAGCTGACATCAGGTCTGGCTCCAAATGGGCACACAGTTCCTGGATTGTGGCACAATCAAGTCTGTAAGTGATAATGATGTGTCTGTCTTCCATTGTCGACAGGTCCACCAGGGGTCTGTACACCGGAGGATGCTGCCATCTCATCACCTGCCCCTGCTGACGTACCCTATGGAGGAGAAGGGTGATCAGAGGGTCATACATCACATAGGTTTCACAAGGCTGTTTAGCACAATCGTGAAATTATCTCTGTGTGCCTTTGTCTGCCCGTATTCCAGGCCAAAATAGCTGTGACACAGTTAGTAGGCCTGCCATGTGGCCCCCTGAAATGGCAGCTGCCTGACCTGTAAGGAGGGACAAGGGGAAGTGAGGTTACTGTGCTGGCGTTGTGCAGCGTCGTGGTAGGCGGTCGAAGACCGCTGCGCAATTCAGCATTGGTTATCATTGGGCCCTATGGGTTCCAGGAGCCAATGACGATGTACGTCGGTGGTGACGGTACACACCACCGCAGACGTGACCGCCATTTTCTATCTGTTCCCTCACTTGATACCTGACCTTCAACAGGAGAGGACCTACACTGCAAGTGCTGCTGTGAACTGCGTCTGGAAGCGACAATGGCTACAGTGTTTGGGGAAAGGCCCCCTGCCTTCACTGTGGAGGAGTTGGAGAAACTGGTAGATGGGGTCCTCCCCCATTACGCGCTACTCTACGGTCCTCCACACAAACAGGTGAGTGAACTGTGTGTATGGTGGATGGGACATGATTGTATGGAGTGTCGTGGATGGAAGAGACGGGGGAGGACAGGCCAGCATGTGAGGATGGTGAGTGTATGTTTTTCTGGGACAGGGTTGGAGGTTTCTGGCCAATGTGTGAGAAGAACTGTACAGGGGAGTAACATCCTTTTTTACTTCACTATTCCTCTAGGTCAGGGCCCACCAGAAGAAGGGTATTTGGTGTGCCTTCGCCAAGGGAGTGCGGACCCTGGGGGTCTACCATAGACGGAGCACCCACTGCCGGAAAAGATGGGAGGACCTGTGCTGCTGGAGCAAGAAGATGGCGGAGGCCCAGCTGGGGATGGCCTCCCAATGTGGAAGGGGTGCCCGTCGCACCATGACCCCCCTGATGTACTGATACTGGTGGTGGCATATCCTGAGTTGGATGGGCGCTGGAGGGCATCACAGCAGCCACAAGGGGGTGAGTACACTCTCATTCAGCTGACTCTTTGTGCTTGACAAGGTGTCTGGGTGGGGGAGGTGGGCTGTGGGTTTCCCTAGGCCAGGGCAGACGCGCAAAGGTAGATCCATTGATTTGCAGGCTCAGTCCCACTACAACCACAAAGGTGGTATTTGCCCTCTACCCCTAGTCAGGCTCCTATCGGTTCCAGCTATGCATGAAATGGGTCTAGACAGAGTCCCCCATGGGTATGTGCTTTTCCCCTGCACTTTTAGTGCAGGGCTTAGTGCACAGGGCTGCTCCTTGTATGTTGTGTCTGCCAACGATAGTAGTGTTGCAGGCATTGACCATGTGCCTGCTCTGTCTTTCCCCCCCTTTTTGTTTTGTCACCCTGTCCTTGTGTGCATTAGCATCATCTGGCGGAGGAGCATTGGCTCCTGAGCAGGAGGGAGCTGCAACCCACATGGCCTTGGAGGGTGAATTTACAGAGTCAGAAGGCGGACGGAGGGCGAGGGGAACTCCACGACAGGAGCAGACACCAGCGACAGCGGCTCCTCCTCTGATGGGAGCTCCTTTGCGGTGGCAGGCACCTCTGTGCCCAACGCAACAACAGGTACAGCCGCCACCCCCCTACCAGCACCGCCCTCACAGCAGCCCCTCATTGAGTTTCCCGTGCCCGCTCACCCAGGAGGGTGGGCATCTCCTTCGCCCCAGGCACCTCAGGCCCTGCCCCAGTCAGCCCTGCTGCCCTCAGTGAGGAGGCTATTGACCTCCTGAGATCCCTCACTGTTGGGCAATCAACCATTTTGAATGCCATCCAGGGTGTTGAGAGGCATTTGCAGCAAACAAATGCATACCTGGAGGGCATTCATTCTGGCATGGCGGCCCAACAGAGAGCATTTCAGGCTCTGGCCTCAGCACTGATGGCAGACATTGTCCCTGTGTCCAGCCTCCCCCTTCAACTCCCTCTACCCTACCCAGACCCAATACCCTGTACCTGAGCCAATCCCAAGCACACCATCAGACCAGCATGCACACTCATCAACACACAAGAGTGGACATGGCAAACATAAGCACCACACATTCCACAGGCACTCACACAATCACCATCCCCATACAGACACACCTACCTCCTCCACTGTGTCCCCCTCCTCCACATCCTCCTCCTCCCTCCCTGTCTCGTCTCCACTCACACCTGCATGCACTACATCTTCATCAACTACCTCCTTCACCAATACGCCCATCACCACACACCGCTCACGTGCAATCACCACCCTCACTACCATTCACACATCCCCTGTGTCCTCTCCCAGTGTGTCTGTGAGCCCTCCTCCCAAAGTACACAAACGCAGGCACACACCCACCCAATAGCCATCCACCTCACAACAGCCTCCGGCCCATGCACCTTCACCCAAATTCAGCAGACGTACACCTCCTACAACCACTACCTCTTCCTCCACTCCCAAACCTCCTCCATCTTCCTGTCCCAGTGTGTCTAAGAAACTCTTCCTGGCTAATATTGACCTCTTCCCTACACCCCCCGTCCTTCCCCTAGGGCCAGGATGTCCAGGTCCCAGCACAGCACCTCAGCCACCAAATCCTCCAGCACTGTGGTCTCAGCAAGTCCTGTCACATCACGGGCGGCACCCATCAGGGCTGTGAGTGTGTTCCCTAGCGAGGCCGAGGATCAGCCCATTCCGCCACCTGCCAAGGTGAAGAAGGTGCCCACATGCCGTAGGGAGAAGCTGCAACAACCACCCAGCAAGGGCTCCTTCAAGCCAAAAGGGGACAGTGCCAAGGGACCAGCAGCGACATCAAAGGTGGGGAAGGGACACTAGGCGAAGGGCAAGTCAGGACAGGGCACGGAGCCTCTGGATGAGGGACCAGAGTCACCCCTTCTGGCAACCAGAACAGCAACCTGTACGGCTGTGGACACCTTCACCTGCACCACCACCTGCACCGTCACCTTCACATCTGCTGCCTCAGCAACAATCCCCAGGATCATCCCCAGTGGGCAGCCGTCTGAGGCTGCAGGAGACGTCCTGCTGTGTCCCTCCACAGGTGCTGACACATTCACCACCGCCAGCATCTCCGCCACAGACACTGCCGCAACCACCACCACCAGCCCCGCGACGTGCTCAGACAGTGCCACCACAGCTGACATGGCTATGATCCCCAGTGGCCAGCCATTCGAGGCTGCAGGAGACGTCCTGGACCCTGCACAGCGTACATGAGGCACGACACACACCACTGTTTGTACCTGCAGATGGCAGGCGAAGTCGCAGCAGGGTGGAGTGTGTCTCTGCCTCCATGGAGTATCATGCTACCTGTTCCCAGACAATCTCCTGGCACACACACCCAGGTGAGGGAATGGGACTTGCTACACTGCATGTGAAGCACTCTGGGCACAGTGCCCCCTCCAGAACCAGTGGAGAAAAGCATCCACTAACCCTATCTGTGGCAGGATGAAGCACTCTGTGCACAATGCCCTCTCCAGAACCAGTGGCTCAATGCCCTCTCCAGAACCAGTGGAGAAAAGCATCCACTCACCCTATCCTTGGCAGGATGAAGCACTCTGGGCACAATGCCCCCTCCAGAACCAGTGGAGAAAAGCATCCACTCCCCCAGTCCTTGGCAGGATGAAGCACACTGGGCACAATGTCCCCTCCAGAACCAGTGGAGAAAAGCATCCACTCACCCAGTCCTTGGCAGGATGAAGCACTCTGGGCACAATGCCCCCTCCAGAACCAGTGGAGAAAAGCATCCACTCCCCCAGTCCTTGGCAGGATGAAGCACACTGGGCACAATGTCCCCTCCAGAACCAGTGTAGAAAAGCATCCACTCCCCCTGTCCTTGGCAGGATGAAGCACTCTGGGCACAATGCCCCCTCCAGAACCAGTGGAGAACAGCATCCACTTGAGAGATGAAGGGCCCAGCGGAGTGGTGCTTGAGACGAAGGGCCCAGCTGAGCGGTGCTTGAGATGAAGGGCCCAGCAGAGCAGTGCTTGAGATGAAGGGCCCAGCGGAGCGGTGCTTGAGATGAAGGGCCCAGCGGAGCGGTGCTTGAGATGAAGGGCCCAGCGGAGCGGTGCAGAGATGAAGGGCCCAGCAGAGCGGTGCTTGAGATGAAGGGCCCAGCGGAGCGGTGCTTGAGATGAAGGGCCCAGCGGAGCGGTGCAGAGATGAAGGGCCCAGCAGAGCAGTGCTTGAGATGAAGGGCCCAGCGGAGCGGTGCTTGAGATGAAGGGCCCAGCGGAGCGGTGCTTGAGATGAAGGGCCCAGCGGAGCGGTGCAGAGATGAAGGGCCCAGCAGAGCGGTGCTTGAGATGAAGGGCCCAGCGGAGCGGTGCTTGAGATGAAGGGCCCAGCGGAGCGGTGCAGAGATGAAGGGCCCAGCGGAGCGGTGCTTGAGATGAAGGGCCCAGCGGAGCGGTGCTTGAGATGAAGGGCCCAGCGGAGCGGTGCAGAGATGAAGGGCCCAGCGGAGCGGTGCTTGTCTTGAAGGGCCCTGTTCAGCGGTTCTTGAGATGGCGGTGTCCTGTTCAGCGGTGCTTGTCTTGAAGGGCCCTGTTTAGCGGTTCTTGAGACGGCGGTGCCCTGTTAAGCGGTGCTTGTCTTGAAGGGCCCTGTTCAGCGGTGCTTGAGACGGCGGTGCCCTGTTCAGTGGTGCCTGTCTTGAAGGGCCCTGTTCAGCGGTGCTTGTCTTGAAGGGGCCTGTTCAGCGGTGCTTGTCTTGAAGGGCCCTGTTCAGCGGTTCTTGAGACGGCGGTGCCCTGTTCAGCGGTGCTTGTCTTGAAGGGCCCTGTTCAGCGGTTCTTGAGACGGCGGTGCCCTGTTCAGCGGTGCTTGTCTTGAAGGGCCCTGTTCAGCGGTTCTTGAGACGGCGGTGCCCTGTTCAGCGGTGCTTGTTTTGAAGGGCCCTGTTCAGCGGTGCTTGAGACAGCGGAGCCCTGTTCAGCGGTGCTTGTTTTGAAGGGCCCTGTTCAGCGGTGCTTCTCTTGGAGGGCCCTGTTCAGCGGTTCTTGAGACAGCGGTGCCCTGTTCAGCGGTGCTTGTCTTGAAGGGCCGTGTTCAGCGGTTCTTGAGACGGCGGTGCCCTGTTCAGCGGTGCTTGTCTTGAAGGGCCCTGTTCAGCGGTTCTTGACATGTGTCTCCAGGGCACCATATCCGGCCAATATATGGAGTTCACTCGCCATCCGACTTCTCGTTTGCGGGGCCCTCCTGTGCTGGAGTCCCGGGCCCGTGGGTGTCCTCCTTCACACCCGGAATGGGGCTGGTGGGTCCCTCCTGGGCAGCTCGCCTGCTGCCGGACTTGTCAGCCGTGCTGCCCTTGCCATCCTTCCGTGATTCTCTGTGGCCCTTGCCTCCCTTTGTAGATGTGCCAGGTGGCACCCCACTTCCTGACGGTGCCAGGGTAGTGCCTTTGGAGGCTGCCGTCTCTGGCCTCTTGCGCCGGGCCTTGCCTTTCTTGGTTTTCTTCCCAGGGGGTGGGCTGGCTGTCCCTTAACTGCTGCCCGATGTTGCTGCCCTTGAAGGTGGTGGACTCCAATATCCCTGTACTATGGACCTTGTAGGTCCAGGGGTTGTGGTGGCTGAGGTGCTGATTGGACTCTTACCAGATGGAGGGGGTGGGTCAGGTGAAAGAGGTTAATTTTGGACAGGAAAAACTTTTTAGGAGCAGTGGGAAGGGTAGGTGCAGTGGGTATGGGAGTGGAGGAAGAGGATGTGGTTGTAGGAGAGTCAAGTGTGGTGTCTTTGGGTGCAGGTGCTTGTGACGGAGGCTGTTGTGAGGTGGATGGCTGTTGGGTGGGTGGCTGCCTGCGTTTGTGTGGTTTGGAAGAGGGGGTGACAGACACACTGGGAGAGGACACAGGGGACGTGTAAATGGCAGTGGGGGTGGTGACTGCACGTGTGCGGAGTGTTCTTGTGGGTGTGCTGGTGATGGACGTAGTGGCTGATGATGTTGTGCATGCAAGTGTGAGTGGAGACCTCACAGGGAGGGAGGAGGGAGACGAGGAGGAGGGGGACACAGAGGAGGCAGTGGCTGTTGGTATGTCTGCATGTGGCTGTTGCTTGTGTGAATGCTTGTGTGATGTGTGGTGCTTATGTCTGGATGAGCTGCCCTTGGGTGTTGAGGTGTGTGCAGGCTCGTCTGTAGGTGTGTCTGGGATAGGCAGAGGAACAGGGGAGTGGGACTGGGTGGAGTAAGTTGGAGGAGGGAGGCAGGAGACAGGGACAATGGCTGCTGTCAGTGCTGAGGCCAGAGTGTTGAACGATCGCTGATAGGCAGCCTGACCCGAATGAATGCCCTCCAGGTATGCATTGCTCCGGTGCACCTCCCTTTCTACCCCCTGGATGGCATTCAAAAGGGTAGACTGCCCAACAATGAGCGTCAATGACCTCCTCACTGAGGGCAGCAGGGGTAACTGGGGCAGGGCCTGAGGTGCTTGGGGCGAAGGAGATGCCCGCCTTCGTGTGCGAGCGGGCACAGGGCGAACGCTGAGGGGCTGCTGGGAGGGCGGAGCTGGTGCTCTGGGTGGCAGCTGTACCTGTTGTTGCGGTGGGCAAGGATGTTGCCGCCACCACAAGGGAGCTCCCTTCCGAGGACGTGTCTGTGTCACTGATGTCTCCACGTGTCCCCGTTGTGGAGCTCCCCTCGCCCTCCGTCTCACTGGTGAACTCCGAGTCGGTTGCATGGCCCTCCAGGGCCATGTGAGATGCAGCTCCCTCGTGCTCCGATGCCACTTCTCCTCCGCCTGATGATGCTAATGCACACATGAACAGGAAGAGCCGCAAAAAAGGGGGGGGGAATAAAGATATGTTGAGTGCATGCATTGACAACACAGTTGGCGGAGAGGACAGACACAGAAGCCCCCTGCACTACGCCGCGCACTTGGGGTACACTACTCAATCATTGGGACTTGGCCTACAAGCCTATGGACGACAACTGCACACATAGGTGACACAGGGCCATGGATAGCTGTACTTGGCACCCTACAGAGGTGGGGGGCGGGGGCACAGGGCCATGCCTTACGGAGGGGCCTAGCCTACAGAAATCGCCCTGGCCTAGGGATACCCACAGCCCTCCTCCCCCACCCAGACACCTCCACTGCGTGCTAAGATAGCAGAATGTGCTGGTACTCACCCCCTTGTGTCTGCTGTGAAGTCCTCACACGCCCATCCAAATCTGGGTAGGCCACCGCCAGGATCCGAGACATCAGGGGGGTCAATTGACGAGTGGCACCCCTCCTACGGTCTTCCTGCTCCTGCGGCGGATGTCCTCCCACCTCTTGCGGCAGTGGGTGCCCCATCTGTTGTGGACCCCCAGGGTCCGGACGTCCTTGGCGATGGCACGCCAAATGTCGATTTTCTGATGGGCGCTGACCTATGTGACATGTACAGGGGGAGAAATAACATTATTATAATTTTCTGCATGCTCGATGTGATTGGCCCCCCATCCCCACCCTTGCCATGTGGCACATGCTCTCATCTGTCGTTTGATGCATGCCTCAATCGCTCCCCTCCCCACCATCTTTCATCCACCGACCGTAGAGTAGCGCATACTGGGGGAGGACCCCATCCACGAGTTTCTCCAATTCTTCAGAAGTGAAGGCAGGGTCCCTTTCCCCAGTCGCAGTAGCCATTGTATCTTCCAGACCGAGGTCACAGCAGCACTTGCAGTATAGGTCCTCTCCTGTGGATGATCAGGTCTCGAGTGATTAAGCAGATGGAAAATGGCAGTCACGTCCGCTGCGGTGCGTACCGCGGCGGTGCGTCCCGCGACCGCCGGCGCACTTCGTCATCGGCTCCTGAAACGCATAGGGTTCAATGTTAACCAATGCGGCTTTGCGCCGCGGTCTTCGACCGCCTACCGCCACGGTGTGCCACGCCAGCGCATTGACCTCACATCCCATTGTCACACTTCACAGGTCAGGCAGCCGCCATTTCAAGGGCCCACATGGCTTAATTTCTACTGCGTCACACATGCCTAGGCCTTGCATCGACACTCATACAAGCCATTCAATGCATAAAGAATCGTGTACTGTGCAAGCTGTGGGAACGTACCTGTGGGTTGATTGACTCTGTGCTCGCTGTTGTCCTTCCTAGGCACCGTCCGCTGGGACTTGCGAGGAGATAGAGGAATGTTACCGTGTACAGACCGCTGGTGGGCCTGTCAACAATGGAGGAACGACATGTCATTCTGACATACAGGCTTGACCGAGCCACTATACATGAACTGTGTGACCAGCTGGAGGCAGACCTGATGTCATCCATCCGCCAACCCACAGGGATACCCCCTCTAGTGCAGGTGCTGTCAGTACTCCATTTCTTAGCAAGTGGGTCATTTCAAACAACAGTGGCCATTTCATCAGGGATGTCTCTGCCTATGTTTTCCAAGGTGTTGTCCAGAGTGTTGTCTGCCCTGCTCAAACACATGCAGAGATACATCGTTTTCCCTGAGGTGGGGGATTTGCCTACAGTGAAGGGTGATTTATATGCCCTTGGACATATTCCCAACATCATTGGTGCCATTGATGGGACACATGTGGCTTTGGTACCCCCCAGTGAAAGTGAACAGGTGTACAGGAACAGAAAAAGTTATCATTCCATGAATGTCCAGGTGGTCTGTTTGGCTGACCAGTACATCTTCCATGTAAATGCCAAGTTCCGTGGGTCAGTGCATGACGCGTACATCATGCGAAATAGCATCATCCCTTATGTGATGGAACAACTACAGAGACACCGTGTGTGGCTAATTGGTGACTCAGGTTACCCCAACCTGTCGTGGTTACTGACCCCAGTGAGTAATCCCAGGACAAGGGCAGAGGAACGCTACAATGAGGCCCATGGGCGAACTAGGAGGATTATAGAAAGAACCTTCGGCCTCCTGAAGGCCAGGTTTAGGTACCTGCATATGACAGGTGGATCCCTAATGTACTCACCAAAGAAGGTGTGCCAGATCATCGTGGCCTGCTGTATGCTTCACCACCTGGCTTTGCGCCGCCAGGTGCCTTTTCTGCAGGAGGATGGTCCAGATGGTGGTGTTGTAGCCCCTATGGAGCCTGCGGAGAGTGAAGAGGAGGAAGACGAAGAGGACGACACAGACAACAGGGACACAGTGATACAGCAGTATTTTCAATAACACACAGGTAAGAATCAACACCGGCATTTTACATTTACTTACAGTCTCCTGCCTCTCTACTGTCTGTCCTTTTCACCCAGTGTATGCTAACAGAGTTGTGACTTTCCTTTCCAATTTCAGAGATGTGGGCCCCACTGCGTGACCTCTGCTTTGTTTGCCCATGGACTACAGCTGTGTGGCAGTGGTATGTTGTCATCACAATGTAACTGGTCATTTTGGCACGTTTATGTCTAATACATATTTTCAAAAATACAGGCAGACTCCAGATTATTTGTGTGCAATAAGTGTGTTTATTAAAGTGCTCAATTTTGGGACATGGTTGAAAATCGGTGATGGGTGATGGTGGAGGAATGTCCATGCCAGAGTCCAGATTCTCAGTCTCACAGGTGCATTGTCCATATGCCTGTGAAAGGTGGAGCAGGGGCAGTTTAAGGTTGGACAGGGTGACAATGTGGGACAGTGGGATGACATCAGGGGGTATCCTTTCCTGGCGGGGGTCTTGGCATCCTACTCTGTCTTCTTCCTAGATCTCAGGCCCCGCTTGCGGGGTGGTTCTTCTTCTGCAGGAGGTGGGGTTCTGGTGGCCGGTTGTTGCTGTGTCGGGACCTCCTGTCCACTAGCGCTGGCGGAGGTGGTAGCCTGTTCCTGGTCCATGCTAGTGACAGGGGCCCTTTGTGGTGCCACATGGTCCCGCAATGTGGTGACAATCTGGTTGAGAGCCACAACGATGGTGCCCATTGCGGAACTAATGTTTCTCAGTTCTTCCCTGAACCCCATAAACTGTTCCTCCTGCAGTACCTGGATCTCCTGGAACCTGGCCAGGACCGTTGCCATCGTCTCCTGGGAGTGGTGGTATGCTCCCACGATGGAGGTGAGGGCCTCGTGGAGAGTGGGTTCCCTGGGCCTGTCCCCCCCCCTGTCGCACAGCAGCCCTCCCAGTTCCCCTGTTTCCCTGGACCTCTGTCCCCTGGACCGTGTGCCCACTACCACTGCCCCCAGGTCCCTGTTGTTGTTGGGGTGGTGGGTTAACCTGGGTGCCCTGTAGTGGTGGACACACCGCTGATTGACGTGTCCTGGAGACAGAGGCATGGGCCCGCTGGGTGGGTGCTGTGCTGGTGTTCCCAGAGGGGGGTAGGTCTGCTGTAGCCTGTGGCTGTCTGAGGGGAACCAACTGTCCTGAGGTCCCCAATTGGCCGGGCTGGTCATCTGGGTCCAGGGAGACAGAGCTGCTGTCATCACTGGGGGCCTCTTCTGGGGGTGGGATGGACATTTCTGGACCCTCCTGGGCGGTGTGGTGGCGTTCGGGTCCTGCAGGGGTATAAGAGTATGGTTATTGCTTCTGTGTGTACCATAGCGTGCAATGGGTGGGTGCCCGTGTACCCCAGTGCTGGCATTCCTTTGTGGGGGCTGTTGTGACGGCGGTTTGTGGGGGAGATGGGTATGTGCAGTGGGCATGCTTAGGTGATGGCTGTTGATGGTTTGTGGGGGCATGCAGGGTTTGGTATTGGGATGGGTGGGTTGTGATGGTGAGACATTAACAATGAGGATGTGTGATGGTGGTGGGGGGGAGGGTGGGGGTATGAGTTGGCATGCTGGTGGGGTGGGGGTGATGAAGTAGTGAAGATGAGAGTTACCAGAGTCCATTCCTCCGCCTACTCCTGCGAGGCCCTCAGGATGCAGGATGTTCAAGACCTGTTCCTCCCATGTTGTAAATTCTGGGGGTTGAGGTGGGGGTCCGCCGCCAGCCCACTGCACCGCGATGTTGTGCCTGGATACCACGGAACGCACCTTCCCCCGTAGGTCGTTCCACCACTTCCTGATGTCGTCCCGATTTCGTGGATGCTGTCCCACAGCGTTGACCCTGTCCACTATTCTTTGCCATAGCTCCATCTTCCTGGCAATGGTGGTGTGCTGCACCTGTGTCCCGAAGAGCTGGGGCTCTACCCGAACTATTTCCTCCACCATGACCCTGAGTTCTGCGTCTGAGAACCTGGGGTGTCTTTGGGGTGCCATGGGGTGGTGTGGATGAGGTCTGGGGTGGTGTTTGCGGTGATGAGTGTGGTGAGTGTAGTGGTGTGTGGTGTTTTGTGCGTGGTTGTTGTGTGGGTGATGGTGTAGTGTGCCTCTGTGTGATGGTGTTCTCTATTCTGTGCTGTCTCTCTCTGGGCTTCGTCTTTGATTTGTGGTCGTAGGGTTTGTGGGTGATGTGGGTGTGTGTTTTATAGTTAATTGGGTGTGTGGGAGTGTTCTGTGTATGTGTCTCAGGTGTGTGTATTTCAAATTGTCCAATGTGGCTGTGTTTTGGAGCTGTATGTGTATTTTGAGCGCGGCGGTGTGTACCGCCAATGGAATACCGCGGTTGAAAGACCGCCGCGTGGATTCGTGGGTCTTAATGGCATGGGCGTATTTCTGTTGGCGTGATGGTGGAGGTTTGATCTTCGCCAGTTTAACGCTGGCCGTTGGTGTGGCGGACTTTTGTTGATGTCGGGTTTTTGGCGGTTTGCCTCTTGAGTGTCAGAATGACCGTGGCGGTTTACCGCGACCGCGGCGGTGTTGTGGTGGCCTTCTGACCGGCGGTAAGCGCCTTTTACCGCCGAGGTCAGAATGACCCCCTTAATCTCTTCGGGGACCCCTATGAGCGTGAGGTTCGAGCGCCGAGATCTATTCTCCATCTCATCAAGCTTTAATTGTAGTTCCTCGAGTTCGATTGGATCTGGGATGATGCCAACTCCAGTGGTTTTTCAGCATCCTCTAGATCTGAGACCCTTTGCTCTGCTTGGTATACTTGTGTAGAGAGATGGGTTAAATAGGCATTGATTTGGCTAAGCTGGTCCTTGGTTTCTCTACGAGCCTACTCCTGGGAGAGTTTTATTGCTCGGAGCTCCTCCAAAATCTGACCCATCAGATCCTCCATTGAAGAGACACTAGTTACCCCGTCCTAGAGAGCTGGCCGGAACAGGGGTGTTTGGAGAGGAGCAGAGAGTCTGTGGGAGAATATTTGCATTAGAGGATATTGAGTCGGATACTGCCTGACAAGTGCCTTCTGATATTAGATTTGATGCTGTAGTGGGAAGTAATTCGCTGCCCATTACATTTTCTTTGATCGGAGAGATTGAAGAGATTGCTCTTGCTTGCCCTCCCTCTTTCATTTTTCCCCTTTCAGTTTCCTTTAATGCCCCTTTAACGTTGCTGCTAATAGTAGAAAACAAAGGATAAGCAGGTTTTTCCTTGTGCTGTTGGGCAGTGCTTGATAAGGGAAGCAGGACTGTACTGGGTGCCTCTGGAATAGCCGAAGTTGTATAAGACTCGCTGGTCCGATTACTCAATATGGAGATGGAGGGTTGAGAGAACCGTTCAACAATTTGCATTGGCCACAGTGCTGCTTGTTCTTGATCCTCTAATGGACTAGACCCCAGCAGTTCTGGAAGTACTGGAAGTACTGGAGAGGCAGGTAATAGTTCCTGCACCCCTGCAGATTCTCTCATGGGCCCCCCTAGGTCTTGCTGGTCCGAGCTATGTCTTTGCCTTCTCATGACAGGAGTCAAAGTCTTGGATTTAAGTCCTTTCAGAATCTTTCCAATTGTTTGTGCCTTAGACACTGCATCATGTGCCATGCGTTTCATTGTGAGGTAAAGTAAGATAAAGTATGGTGGAGTGGAATGGGGTGAGGTGAGGCTAGAAGAACCTGTAGAGGATGCCGCTATTGAGAGAGTCACGGCTAGGAAGGCAATGGGGCAACAAGCCGCCTCCGCGCTAGTGCGGACCACTTCCCTTACACCCTTATATCCACAATATCTCCTGCTATGCTGCCTAATGCTGCTGTAGCAGGCTGCTCAATTTCCATAGACCATTTAGCCCATTAGCAGCTGCTATGAATCTTCTCTCCCCTGCATGCTAGATGTTTAATTAATCCATAGAGTTGAGGAGACAGGTTTTAGTATAATTAAACGTAATTGAGCGCAGGTCCTCAACCTCACGAAATTGACACAATTGACACGAGTCAATGCCTATTCAGTCAATCTATTCCCTGAATTGACTGGAGTGAGGGGCATGCTGAGTACACACACAAAGTAAAAGAGAGGTGATTTCCTCTTTGCACCTGTTTAAAAAAAAAATCCCCCTTCTCCTTTATCCACTCCTCTACCAATAAAGATGCTTTGCCTCCAATAAGTCTTAAACAGTAGAGCCCCTAACGGTGAACATCCAGCTTTGAGTGGCTAAATGCACAGCTAGCTTAACTCACTTCAGCAGTCTTTTATATAGTATTGATTTGTATGATGCTCCCTCCTCCTCCTCCCCCTGGCTCTAGTTCCACATTGCTTGCCGTCTCCACAAACACCCATAGCAAGAAAAGATGCATCCAGCCTGCCCCCTCGAGCCTCGTATAGCACGTGATACACCACCTAATTACCTTTTTCTTCTTTTTTTTTTTGGTCTCCGTGCTTCTGGGCCTCCCGGCGGGGTTATTGTCACATCCAGCCAGGGAAAAGAAGCTGCCATCAGTATGCTATCAACCAGCCACCTGCTGCATATCCCTTTATGGGGACTTGCACCTCACCGCTCAAGCTTCTGCGTGCTAGGCCCCGCTCCTCCCCCGCTGTTATATCTTCTGGCACATCCTCATCTGACGCAGCACAGCGCTTCACAGCCTGCCGGCCGGGATCATGCCTTGGAAAGTGTTGACCTCTCCTTAGTACGGGGGAGAGATGGGACCGCCGTGATAAACATCAGTGTATCCGCGCGACCACAAGCGCGCTCCGCCCACCATCTTGCTGCTCCGTGGGGCTGTCAGTCAAGGAGCATGACAGGACCTCCACGTGACCACCCTCCAGGATTCCCAAGACTGAATCAACACTTCATTTATGGTGACAAAGTATGGAAGCTAAGAACAGTGAAAAAGGGATAATGAGATGCTTAAAATATTATGTATAATTCCTTCATAAATTTCTTGTGTTTTATTATTCACAATAACCTTTTTATTACAGATTGTGAAAAATTAATAGACACATTTATAATATGAAACTTTAACTTAAAATGTTTATTTTCTTTCTTTTTACACAGATTAACAAATATTTTTATTGTGGTAATGTAGGTAACTAATTAAATTTGTATCCATTTGTAGACCATCAATAAATATACCCAACTAGACATAGGTAATTATAGTGATACACCGATACATATTAATAAACACTGATATATCCACATGTATACTTGTATATCGACTAACTCACCAAGGGACACACTCATCTAAACACTGAAACACCCAGCCATACACTGATGCAGGCACTCGCACACCCATATACACACTTATGCATACACTGAGACTCTCAGTCATACACTAACACATAGAGTAACACACTAAGGCACGTATCTGTGGGGATAATGACACACCAAGTCAGATAGTAATGCATACAATGATACACCCAGGCACACACTGATGCAAACGCTGAGATACCCAGGCACACACTAATATATACACTAACACACTTACATATACACTAATACACCCAGACAGACATGGATGCATACACTAACATACCCATATGTACACTGATACATAGAATCACACACTCAGGCACATGCTAATGCAGGAACTAACAAACACAGGCAGACATGTATTCATAACCTCTCAGATCCTTTCATATTCAGTCACACTTATGCACAGCCTGACATACCCAGTCACACACTAATGCCTATGCTGAAACACCTACGCACACACTGGCATGTATGCTGACAACCCCAGGCACACACTAGCACATACACTAACACACTCAGGCATACACTGACACACCCAGGACACACTCATGCACAGTCTTACATACCCAGGCACACACTAATACATATGCTGACAAACCCACGCACCGACTGATACATATATTAACACATCCAGGTGCACACATAAATTAACATACTCAGACCTACGCTGATGATATACTGACACATCCAGTCACACCCTCATGCATAGACCGACATACCCAGGCACACATTATTGCATATCCTGATACACCTAGGAATACAATGATGTATACACTGACACACCCAGGCAAACATTTACACATACACTGTTACACACCTAGGCATACACTGATACATCCACTGACACAATCAGGCCACACTCATGCCTAGTCTGACATACCCAGGCACATACTAATGCATATGCTGACACACCCAGGTATACACTGATACATACACTAACACACCCAGACACACACTCCTGCATACACTAACACAATCTGCCACACATTCATGCATATAGTAAAACACCCAGACTCACACTGATATGTACATTGACACACCCAGTCACTCACTCATGCATACATTGGCACTCCCAGGGACACACTGATACATACACAGATACACCCAGGCACACACTGATGCATACGCAAACACACCCAGACACACACTCATTCATAGATTGACATACCGAGGCAGGAACACTTCCCCACACACACTAACTTATACGCTAGCACATCCAGACACATACTGATGCATACACTAACACACCCAGTCACTCACTCATGCATAGACCGAGACACCCAGGCACACATTTATACACCATTAACACAATGAAGGAATAAAGGACAAACAGAGCTCTTTTTTTTAATAGATGGTGTGGGCCTAAAAATAACCTTTTTTTAGCTGTTTTGATCTTCTTTTGTTGTTTTTTCTCAAAAAGCTCATATAACCAAAAAAACAGGTCCATACCTGTTATGAAAGAACAACGATGAAAGCAAACATGTTTTCTGACTGAAAACTACAGTCAGTAACTTTGTAAGCTGCACCCAAAAAACAAAAAAAAATATCACATATGATTATTAACTGCATCAAAATATTCAGATGCACATGTAGGGTTTAAGCCAATTGGCACGTGGCACTTAATGTGTAGTCATGTGACCCAAATTAGGACACACATCTGGCATTGTTACTCTTCCCGATGTTGAAGGTATTTCCACATTTGCTCCTAATGCAGGATGCTCTCTTTCTCTCTTGCGGACCATTCATTGGTAAGATCTTTGCTGAAAGGTCTTAAGATGTTTCCACATTGACAATGTTCCGTGGCTGTGCTTTTTATTAGTACCTCGCAAGAGTTCCTTACCACAGATGGTACACTTTACTATTTCTGCTGTCACCTTCTTTTCACCTGATGCTATAACCAAAGATTTTCAGACCACACTGTCTTTTTAGGAGGTACTGCATCCTCTACTTCTTCCTCCTCCACAACAACAGTATAGTCTTGCTCCATAGGTGGTTGTGCTTCAGCCATTAAAAAGGTTCAGCACTTCTCAGCAGGTAGAAACCAATAAAACACACCGGCTTGTAACATCTGTGTGCTTCTCAGTCAGTGTCCAAGAAGAAATGGCATGTTTTGGGTGGGGTTTCATCCAAAAAAAGGTATGGTTCCTATGTGGCCAATGAAATGAATACTTTTCATCCTGCCATCATGTGAATCCATGGATCATTGCGTGGATCTGCGGATCCACATTGCCAATAAATAATGCAAGTATTGCTTTAAAAAAATCCTTGTATAAACTTATACATGTGTACACTGACTTTGTACATAAAATTTAAATATTTCACTGTATGTATGTGTATGTATATATATGTAATCAACATTTTAAAAATTACCTGAATCCGCATATCCGGAACTGCAGATCCACCCCAATCACATAATTACAGAAACCATAGAGTTTCATCCATCTATGCTATTTGCACCGCAGTTGATCCGCTGATCTGAAAAACTTTGTTAAAATATTTAATACAATATTGTTATTGTTTTGAACACCTATTTTGTTGGCCTTCTCCTTGTTTCTACGTCATAATCATTATTTTCTCCTTTTTCATCAGGTTTTTCACTATCTTTACATTGTTATTTTCCTATTCTCAACACTTTTTTCACATTATTTAGTATGTACTCTTCTTGTTTTCCCCTCATTTTCACTGCTTTCACCTTGCTTTTTGTTTTCTTTCTGAGGGCCTTCTCATTGTATGCACTAGTTTTCACTACCTATTCCTTGCTTTTTTCACATTTTATAAGTACTTACTAAATGTTTTCACCTCATAGTGCGGGATTGGAACATGCTAATGTATACACTTCCACACACAGACACACTAATACAGACACTGACACACCCAGGCACACACTAATGAATGCACTAGCACACCCAGGAGCACACTTATATGTACACTTACACACCCAGGCACGCACTGATTATTAATCTAATACACATACTCTGACACTCATGCATACCCTTACACAGTCAGTCACACACTAATTCATACACTAACAAATTCAAGTATATACTGGTGCATACACTAACACACGTAAGCATACACTTATACATACATTTAGGGATCTACGCACATACTTATGCAAACACTGACACACCTAGGCAGACACTCTTGTATACACTGAGGCACCCATGCACACACTTCTGATACTCTGCCACACACAGCCATACACTCATGCATAGACTGACATATCCAAGCACACACTATTCAATACACTAACACACCCATGCTCACGCTGATACATACACTAACACACCCAGCCCCACTGATGCAGGCACTGACACACCCAGAAACACACCAATACAGACACTAACAGACCCAGCCAACATTAATGCAGCCACTGACACAACCAAGCACACACTCATACATACACTGACCACCCAGGCATACACCAATGCAGACACTAATTCACCTGCCTAATCGTTAATAACACACCCAGGCACACACAAATGAATAATGAACAGTCCCTGTCAAACACTAATGCATCCAAAAACACACCCGGGCACACACTGGTGCACACATTGACACTACTAGGCACATACATGCATATACTGACACATCCAACCATATACTGATGCAGGCACTGACACACCCAGTCACACACTCATACATACACTAAAACACTGAGGTGGTCATTCTGACTTTGGCGGTCTTTTCCGAAGACCACCGTGTAAGTGGGCCCTGAAAGACCGCCAGTGATGGCGGTCCGAAGACTGCCATATCACAAGTCACCAACACAGCACCCCCAAAAAATGACAGTGACGGCCTAAACGATGGCATGAAGGAGGCATGTGCACCACCAGCACCGCCATGCTGAAAACATCCCGCCCGCCAAATCACAAATCACAAATCAGCACAGCGTCTTAGCACAGTGCCATTCCATTGGCGGTCTGAACCACTGCAGGAAAAAAGCACCTCCACTGGAACACTGCACCGCATTGGACAATCCCAATACCCCACACCCGACTCACATACACCCACCTGACCACAGCACCACAAAACACCCCCAACACATACCCAGAACCCTTTGCACACAGAAAGTTTGACAGAGCAAGGCAAGTGCACACTGAAAAAAGGCACTGCACCTTTATATCAGAGACACCATCACACTGAACACACATCACACAACACACAACACACAAAATGAAGAGAAACACAACGCGTACATCACCACTGCACATAAACACCAGAAACCACAAGCACATCATATCACCCAAACCCACACTAACAAACTTCACACCCAGCATCCCTGCACAACACACACACCACACCACCCAGAACAGAACCACCATGGAACCACAAAAAAAACACGATTCACAGGTGAGGTGCTGAGGGTCATTGACATCGTCAGAGTGCAACCACAACTTTTTGGAGCACAGGTCCAGCAGACATCCATAGCCCGGAAAAATGACTTATGGCAGAGGATCATCATCAGGGTGAATGCTGTGGGGAACCATCCATGCACAAGGGAAGACATTAGGAAGAGGTGGAACAACCTACGGGGGAAGGTATGGGCCATGGCTTCCAGGCAGCAAATCGGCATCATGAGGACTGGTGGTGGGCCCCCACCACCTCCCCAGAATTATCATTGCGGGAGGAGAAGGTCCTGGCCATCCTACATCCAGAGGGGCGGACGGGAATACCTAGTGGACTGGACACTGGTAAGTCAACCACACTCCCCGGCCAACATGTACCAGTGCACAGCATGTACCCCCACCACCGTCTCTCTCCCTCTAACCACCCTAATGTGCACAAACCCACCATGGACCCAATACCAACCCTTGCATGCAACAGCTCCCTATTAACACCATTCCCTCACAGGCCCACCTAGTGCATGGATATCCCACACTGCAGCAAGTACTACAACTACCACAATGCAACACTCCCTCCCCTTGCATGACTGCTACCTTAACTTCATATCTCTGCACTTGCACATTAAATCATGTCACTGCCCTTCACCAACAAGTAATTAGAATGCACATCATTACATGGCAATGACAGTTGTAAGAGAAATACAAACTATTCCCCAAAATAGGACCATTGCAACATTCCACTGATGGAAACACAAGCAGTAGCCTAGTAACTGTCAATGCCATTATTGCCCTGCAAATCCAGTCAATGATGGCATACAACCATGTGTACCACTTGTACAAAACCATTATGTGACACAATACCTCCAATTTCACATGTCTCCCAAGTACTGCCACAGAGCAGAGGATGCCAGTGACAGAAAGCCCATGCCTGGAAGCAGGACCAATAGTGGAGGAATCCCCTGGATGTCTGGAAATGGATGTCAAACCTGGGCCATCAGGCATGAGACGTCAGTCCACCACCACTAGCCTCACCCTCCCCACAACTGAAACCACCTCCCCTGTGGCATCCATTGCACAGCAGAGCCCCCCTTCCCAAACCTGTGTCCCAAGGTCACATCAAACATCAGGGTGCCCACAGGGCAGGGTATGAGTCAACAGTGCAATCCCAAGACAATGAATGTCCTGGTGTCATTGGGAGGTGGCACACTGCACCAGGGGCACAGGCACAGGGGGCAAAGGCCAGTGGGAGGGCAATCGTGGGCCAAAGGACGAGGCAGCAACAGGATATGACTGGCCAGGAGGCCATCTCCAGAGTCCTGGGAGCCTACCAGCACTCCCAGGGCGAGATGGCCAGATACTCACTACCTTGCAGGAGACCCAAAGGCTGCAGGTGGATTACCACCAGGAGGCCATTTAGCAGTTGCAGGTACTCAATGCCACCATGGTCTCCATGTTGGGGAAGTTCAAGGAACTCAGCACCATCCTGTGGACATCCTCCACCCAACAGCAAACCCCATCCAGTAGTCAGACAACACCACTGTCCTCTACATCAGCACCTGCTACTGCAATGAAGGCCCAGCAGGAGAACCCACAGGCCACCAGCACCCCTATATCTGCACCTGAGGGACCCACCTGTAAAAGAGGTCGGCCATCCACACATCCTGCAGGATCTGAGGCAAAGACCAATCACCCTACCAGGAAGTGATCCCTCCCCTGAACTGTCACCTTTGTGTGTCACTGTTACACCCTGTTGACTGTCCAATGCCAAGTTCCCATCCTCCCAAGGCTAATGGATACAGGACCAGTGAAACAAACAGCTGTACCACCCACTCTGATCTTCAACTAAACCATATCCCCACTCTGGACTGTGATGTAAAATACTCAATAAACACCAATTTGCACAAGTCATGGTGCATGTGCCTTCATTATTTAAAGTGACAATTCTGTTTACGAGCAACAATCATATACACATGTCGGTACCACAATAATGTCAAAGTGACAGATGTAGTAGGAATATCCAGCATGTGTGTAAGTACATCTATATTGTACCAACATCCAGTGTCAATGGTACCAACAGGCAATTCAGTGAGCAGCTCGCAAATAGACATGTGACCTGAAGAGGGAAATTACATGGAATTAGGCACAATGTTGTAAGGCATGTACTCCATAGTCATACATCAACAGCAGTTGAACACAAACACAGGATGACTGCCTCAGCTGCTATGATACCAAAATGTAAGGGTCTGCATTGTCACTCACACGTGTGTATGTAAGTAAAGATATCACATAGGTAACATCCTCTACTGTTCACCTCCCTGAGTAGTCGGGAACAGGGAGTTGCAACACATCAGCTGACAATGCAGCATGATAAGGCTACACAGCAGGACAAGACTGATAAGTCCCCCATACATTTACCCAAACAGGCAGACTGAGGATTCAAAACCTTTGGTAAAACCATAAGGATGTTCCATTATGGCACCAGTATTTCACACATTGCATTAGCAGCAATGCATTTCCACTAATCTGCATGGTGAGTCAGCTACCTTTCAGAGTCATAAACCAAGATGGAAGGCAGTAGTCCCCACACACACCTTGATGCATGCAAAATCTGTGTGCAGACTGACATTACCAGTATATAAGTGCAGATGACATACAAATCACACATACCTGTTCATCATTGAAAGTAGTGACTAATCAGGTCAGTCCTGTTGTCATGTGCCTCATCCTCATGTGCGCCCTCCTCAGAATCAGTCACTGGCCCCAAACACCCAAACACTGCTCCAGCATCAATGTCCCCCTTCTCCAACAGTGGGATGTGCCTTCTGAGGGCCAGATTATGGAGCATGCAGCATGCAACAAAGATCTTTCAGACTTTCCCTGGTCAGTATAGTAGGGCACCACCGGATACACGGAGGCTACGAAATCTAGCTTTCAAGAGGCCGAAAGTCCTCTCAATCACTCACCTCGACTGGCCATGTGCTTCATTGTACCTGTTCTCCCCTCCTGTAGTTGGATGTCTAACAGGTGTTCAGGAGCCAGGCCAGGTTGGGGTATCCGGAGTCACCTGTGTGGAAAAGGAGATATGACAATAGGTAACAATGCCAGGCAGAGTGAAAACTGTGTTAGGAAGGGCATCAAACGTCTGACATGGAGAGCAGTACACATAGCTATTAGCCAGACCCTTTTTCCCTGTAGCTGTAACATCAATGCAGGGCCACTGCTGTTCCTCAGGACATAGGAATCATTTACCTATCCAGGGAATTTTGCATTTACATGTGTTATGTACTTGTCTGCAAGACACACCACTTGTACATTGAGTGAATATGTACTCTTTCGGATTCTGTAGACCTGTTCATTGGCCCTCGGAGGTACCAAGGCAATGTGAGTCACATCCATGGCCTCTATTACATGTGAGACATGTGATATATTGTAGAAGGCTGCTTTGTGTGGGCTACAATGTGAAACCCAGGACAGTCATGTAACGTACTAAAATGGCATCCGTCTGTCCTGCTTGAAATGGACAGATGGAAGTGACCTCATTCCTCTGGCGGCAGTCATCATGTCGGAAGGCAGTTGAAACCGCCATGCAACTTCTTATTGGATAACATTGACGTCTATGGGAAACTGGGACCAATGATGATCACCGCCGGCGCAGTCATGACCGCTGTGGTTGTGACTGACATTTTGCATGGGCAAGCTCACTTGACTCCTGGCATTTGGGCAACGATGGCACGCATTGCAGGGGATAGGACCCCAGCTTTCACAGCTGTGGAGTTGGAGAAACTGGTGGAAGGGGTCCTACCCCTGTATTGGAGGTTGTATGGGGCTCCAGGGCAACAGGTCAGTACAACGTCCTTTGTCCCACATTTCGGGTGGTGTTTGATGATGAATCTGTGTGCACATTGACATGTGATTATTGATTTGGGGTTTTGTATGTACATGATGTGTGTGTGTGGTATATTGGCAGTGTGCATGGTCCTTGTTTGTTGTGTGTCACCAAAGGTTGCAGCTGTATTGGTATCATTTACATCATGTCTCCCATTTTCAGAATGTTTCCCATGCAGGTCAGCGCCCACCAGAAGAAAGGGTTCTGGAGAGCCATCACCAAGGAAGTGCGGACCCTGGGGGTCCATAGCCAGCTGAGCACCCACTGCAGGAAGCGGTGGGTGGACCTGAGATGCTGAGCTTGGAAGACCACAGAGGCCCAGTTGGGGACTGCTTCCCAACGCGGAAGGGGTGCCCGTCGGACCCTGATCCTTCTAATGGCCAGCATACTGGCGGTGGCCTACCCAGAGATGGATGTGTGCTTGAGGGCAGCACAGCAGCCACAAGGGGGTAGGTGTAGAGTGTTAGGTGACTACTTCTGTATGGTTGTGCACTGTGACCCTCACTGGGCTTGGGATTTACGTAGTCAGATGTAATTTGGGGAGTGTACAGTCCTGGTTGTCACACCAATCATGTTGGAGTGTGACACGTTAGAGCCATGCATGGGCAAAAGTGGTGGTACTGTAACACACATTCTACTGTACATATGGGTTGCTCAAATGTTCAGGCATTTCACTGGCTCCATACTCCATCTCTGCATGTACAAGGTGATCTTATTGACACTGTATTTGGGTAACGACTGGTATGTTTCGTTAACATTGCAATTGCTTCAATTGCACATCAAAGGACCTCTGTACGTAATGTACTCCACACATTCCTGTCAGTTAGTTTGTGTGCACAGATCCTCTGAGGTCAGATTTGTTTCATCCTGTCATGACTGACATGTGGTTGGGTATGTTAATGGGTTGAATTGTTGGACCAGTCATTTAGCCAGCTGACTGGCATGTCGGACTTTTCAATCAGGTGACTAGGCTGCAGGGATGAGGTGATCGGTGATTAGTATTGAGTATAGCTTGCAGGACTCTATTGTTCATGACTGCAAAATTGCCTCTTGTTTTCCTGACAGGGGCAAATGTATGTTATGTTTGTATGTGAAGTGGATGTCTGAGTTATTACCATTTCCTCGCTTTCTGTTTCTCCCACCCTTCTTCTCTCTTCACCTCTTACTATGCCTGCATTAGCATCATCTGGCGAAGGAGGAAGGGCACTGGCGTGTCGGGATGCAGTAGCCCAGCTGGCACCAGCAAAGCCAAAAGGGACCAGTGGGACAGGGGAGACTGGAGCTACCACTACATCAGATTCTGACTCCTCCTCCGATGGTGGCTCCCTGGTGGTGGCGGACCCATCTGGAACCACCCCAGCACCATACTTGCACTCCTTACCAGCAACGCCCTTCCTCTAGCTCCCCACTCAGTTGCCCGTGCCCACTCACCCAGGAGAGTGGGTGTCTCCTTCGCTGCAGGCACCTTTGCCCCTGGCTCATTCAGCCCTGCTGCCCTCAATGAGGAGGCTATTGACCTCCTGAGGTCCATCTCTGTGGGGCACACAACCATAGTGAATGCCATCCAGGGACTGGCATCCCAGATGCAGCAGTCCAGTGTAGGAAAGTACCATCTTGCCTGGCATGTTACCCCCATATTTCACTGTATACATGTTGTTTTAGTTGTATGTGTCACTGGGACCCTGCCAGCCAGGGCCCCAGTGCTCATAAGTGTGCCCTGTATGTGTTACCTGTGTGATGACTAACTGTCTCACTGAGGCTCTGCTAACCAGAACCTCAGTGGTTATGCTCTCTCATTTCTTTCCAAATTGTCACTAACAGGCTAGTGACCAATTTCACCAATTTACATTGGCATACTGGAACACCCTTATAATTCCCTAGTAGATGGTACTGAGGTACCCAGGGTATTGGGGTTCCAGGAGATCCCTATGGGCTGCAGCATTTCTTTTGCCACCCATAGGGAGCTCTGACAATTCTTACACAGGCCTGCCATTGCAGCCTGAGTGAAATAACGTCCACGTTATTTCACTGCCATTTACCACTGCACTTAAGTAACTTATAAGTCACCTATATGTCTAACCTTTACCCGGTAAAGATTGGGTGCTAAGTTACTTAATGTGTGGGCACCCTGGCACTAGCCAAGGTGCACCCACATTGTTCAGGGCAAATTCCCCGGACTTTGTGAGTGCGGGACACCATTACACGCGTGCACTATACATATGTCACTACATATGTATAGCGTCACAATGGTAACTCCGAACATGGCCATGTAACATGTCTAAGATCATGGAATTGTCACCCCAATGCCATTATGGCATTGGGGAGACAATTCCATGATCCCCTGAGTCTCTAGCACAGACCCGGGTACTGCCAAACTACCTTTCCCGGGGTTTCACTGCAGCTGCTGCTGCTGCCAACCCCTCAGACAGGTTTCTGCCCTCCTGGGGTCCAACCAGGCTTGGCCCAGGAAGGCAGAACAAAGGACTTCCTCAGAGAGAGGGTGTTACACCCTCTCCCTTTGGAAAAAGGTGTCAGGGCTGGGGAGGAGTAGCCTCCCCCTGCCTCTGGAAATGCTTTGATGGGCACAGATGGTGCCCATCTCTGCATAAGCCAGTCTGCACCGGTTCAGGGATTCCCCAGCCCTGCTCTGGCGTGAAACTGGACAAAGGAAAGGGGAGTAACCACTCCCCTGACCTGCACCTCCCCTGGGAGGTGCCCAGAGCTCCTCCAGTGTGCTCCAGACCTCTGCCATCTTGGAAACAGAGGTGCTGCTGGCACACTGGACTGCTCTGAGTGGCCAGGGCCAGCAGGTGACGTCAGAGACTCCTTCTGATAGGCTCTTACCTGTGTTGCTAGCCTATCCTCCTTCCTAGGTAGCCAAACCTCCTTTTCTGGCTATTTAGGGACTCTGCTTTGGGGAATTCTTTAGATAACGAATGCAAGAGCTCATCAGAGTTCCTCTGCATCTCTCTCATCACCTTCTGCCAAGGAATCGACCGCTGACTGCTCTGGACGCCTGCAAAACCGCAACAAAGTAGCAAAGACGACTACTGCAAACTTGTATCGCTGATCCAGCCGCCTTCTCGACTGCTTTCCTGGTGGTGCATGCTGTGGGGGTAGTCTGCCTCCTCTCTGCACTAGAAGCTCCGAAGAAATCTCCCGTGGGTCGACGGAATCTTCCCCCTGCAACCTCAGGCACCAAAAGACTCCATCACCGGTCCTCTGGGTCCCCTCTCAGCATGACAAGCGTGGTCCCTGGAACTTAGCAACTCTGTCCAAGTGATCCCACAGTCCAGTGACTCTTAAGTCCAAGTTTGGTGTAGGTAAGTCCTTGCCTCCCCACGCTAGACTGCATTGCTGGGTACCGCGTGATTTGCAGCTGCTCCGGCTCCTGTGCACTCTTCCAGGATTTCCTTTGTGCACAGCCAAGCCTGGGTCCCCGACACTCTAACCTGCAGTGCACGACCTCCTGAGTTGTCCTCCGGCGTCGTGGGACCTTCTTTCGTGACTTCGGGTGAGCTCCAGTTCACTTTTCTTCGTAGTGCCTGTTCCGGCACTTCTGCGGGTGCTGCCTGCTTCTGAGAGGGCTCCTTGTCTTGCTGGGTGCCCCCTTTGTCTCCTCACACAATTGGTGACATCCTGGTCCCTCTTGGGCCACAGCAGCATCCAAAAACCCTAACCGCAACCTTTGCAGCTAGCAAGGCTTGTTTGTAGTCTTTCTGCACAGAAACACCTCTGCAAGCTTCTTCACGACGTGGGACATTTATCCTCCAAAGGGGAAGTTCCTAGTCCTCTTCGTTCTTGCAGAAACCACAGCTTCTACCATCCAGTGGCAGCTTCTTTGCATCCTCAGCTGGCATTTCGTGGGCATCTGCCCACTCACGACTTGAGTGTGACTCTTGGACTTGGTTCCCTTGTTCCACAGGTACTCTCGTCTGGAAATCCATTGTTGTTGCATTGCTGGTGTTGGTCTTCCTTGCAGAATTCCCCTATCACGACTTCTGTGCTCTCTGGGGAACTTAGGTGCACTTTGCACCCACTTTTCAGGGTCTTGGGTTGGGCTATTTTTCTAACCCTCACTGTTTTCTTACAATCCCAGTGACCCTCTACAAGGTCACATAGGTTTGGGGTCCATTCGTGATTCGCATTCCACTTTTGGAGTATATGATTTGTGTTGCCCCTATACCTATGTGCTGTCATTGCAATCTATTGTGACTGTACATTGCTTGCATTGCTTTCTATTGCTATTACTGCATAATTTTGGTATTGTGTACATATATCTTGTGTATATTTGCTATCCTCATACTGAGGGTACTCACTGAGATACTTTTGGCATATTGTCATAAAAATAAAGTACCTTTATTTTTAGTATATCTGTGTATTGTGTTTTCTTATGATATTGTGCATATGACACCAGTGGTATAGTAGGAGCTTCACACGTCTCCTAGTTCAGCCTAAGCTGCTCTGCTAAGCTACCTTTTCTATCAGCCTAAGCTGCTAGACACCTCTTCTACACTAATAAGGGATAACTGGACCTGGTGCAGAGTGTAAGTACCCCTTGGTACCACTACAAACCAGGCCAGCCTCCTACATCCAGTGCCTACCTGGAAGGCATTCACAGTGCCTTGTCTGGCCTACAGAGATTGTTTCAGGCTCTGTCCTCCTAGTTGACGGCAGCCAGTGTCCCTTCCTTTTCTGTCCCCCCTCCAGGTTCCTGTTCCCATTCCAAAACACCTCGCCCTACACCCATCCAGGGGACACCTCCAGACCAGCATACACCCAATATAACAGACAAGGTGCACAAAGACAAACATAAACACCATAAGCGAACCCACAGGCATACACACACAACACACACCTGCATACACAAGAACAGACACTTCCCACACTGCCTCCCTTGTAGTCACATCACCACTCAAACCTGTCAGCTCTGCATCATCACACACTGTTCCTGCTAGCATTCCTGTCATATCCGCAATCACCACAATAGCAGACTCACAGACACCCACCACATCCGCACCCAACCACGACCATCTTCTCTACAACCTGCAGCACATCCACCTCACTTGTACATACAACCTCAACATTCACTCACACGTCTTCCATTCCCTCTCCATGTATCTCTACCCCCTCCTCCCAAGACATGCACCCACTCACCCACCCAACATACACCCACCACAGACTTGCACACATTGCACACACCAGTATCCATGTACAGCACACCAACACGTTACACGAACACTCCCTCTACCTCCACTCCCATCCCTCATTCATGTGACCACCCTGTGTACCTAAAAAAGTCTTCTTTACCACCCTTGACCTCTTCCCTACTCCTCTCCCACCCTGTATTACCCAATAAATGTTGTGTCCCCCTGCCCCTCCCAGGCCCTTCCATCTCCCATTCCTCCAGTTCCCCCTTCTGGTGTTTCCGCTGCTCCTCCACCCATCAAAAAATCCACCCCTCCCAGAGCCAAAGTCCCACCTCCCAAGCCCAGACAGAGACATGCCCCTTCCAAATCCAAGCCACGCCCACCACCCCCAAACCCCTGAGGTGCCTGCATTACCAATTGATGCCCCTATGACATGGAGGCCTATTTGCTGTCAGGAGTCAAGTTGGGGCCATGATGTCTGGACAATGTGTCCTGCAATTCTGAACACTGAACTTGAAATTTGGCACCTTTTGTACATTGTTTATTTTATTGTCTTGGTTACAAATATATCTGCCCACATTGCAGTGCTTGGCAAGCTGAGATTCTTTTCCTGGTTTCCTTCTACATGGTGGTTTGACAACTGTGTGCAAAGGTGTGTGTGGTCTGTGTATGCGTTGTGTCTGTGTTGCATGCTCTAGGTAGATGGGTTGTGCCATGTGCATGTCGTTATGTGCCTTACTGCTTGATTGTGGGATTGTATGAGGTGTTGTGTGCATCCATGTGTATGATGCTGCATCTGTGGATTTCCTCATATGTTGGTTGTACATGATGTGTCACCTGTGTCATTGTTTGGATGCGTGTTCACTGCTATTGATTGTAACATTCAGCTTGTTTGTGTGTGTATGAGTGGTGTTTTACAACATGCCTGTCTATGCCTGCGTTAAGGTTTTTGTGGTCTAGTTGTCATTGTGTGGTTATGGGGTGTTGTGTTTGGATGTGTATGACTGTGTTGGTGGTGTTTGTGTGTGTTGTGCTGTATGTTTGTGACGTATCTGCTTGGCTTTGTGTGTGTATTGGGTAGTTGGTTTTTACGTATTTGGTGTGTGTGTGTATGTGTGTGCTGTTATGTTACGTTTGAATGCGTGTGTGTGTGTGGCCTTCACTGTCCGTGCCGGGAATGTGAGTTATGTGTGGGTGTGTATCACTGCCATTTCCTCCACTCTGTGCTAGGCGTACTTACGGTTGTGGTCTTCATCATTGTCACTGGCCCTGAAGGTGTATGGCGAGATACAACGCTGGGAAGACTAGCAGTTTGTTTGCCATGGCGGCCAGGGACACGCCTGTTTGCCTGGAGGTGGATGTCTCCTTTTGTACTTTCTGTTTCCACCAACATTTTTGGTGCAGCCAGCCCACCCCGGATATCCTGGCGGTCTGGTGACTCGGAATAAAGTGACACGCACTGATGTATCGACGAACACATGCAGGCAAACACCGATGCACACAGTAAAAGACTTCGCTCTTTCATGGATTAAATGGTGGTTCTAACAAGAATCTTTTTTTTTTTTTAAACATTTTTGAACCAGCTTCTTTTTCTCCTTAAAAAAAGAACTGGCATAAATGCAAACCTTGCAAATCAGGAAATAGCTTGCAAAACAGTTGTATGGTGAAAAATAATAGTGTTGTTGAACACCAACAGCATAATATAAAAAAATAACAGCAATGGTTTTTCACCTTTTCCAAAAACATTAAAATATCTGCAGTTTTCCTGGTAACAAGTTGTTGGCACTTGCCACAGTGAACTGCCATATCTCCTAGCTCATTGCAGGGAGCTTGTTGTGTTATTTGAGCAAAAGGCTGCCCTTGTCCAGATGTTGAGGCACCAAGATTAGTTCCTGATGTTGCTCTCTCCCTTAGCATTCACATGTAAGCATGCTTGTGCATTGGTTTAACGTGCTTCCACATGAATGATGTTCTGTGCCTATATTTCTTCAATGTCCCTCTTGAAAGATGCTTTGAACATAGCTCACACTGCTCGGACACCTTCTTCTCCCCCGCTGGTATTACAAACCACTGCCTCACACCACTCTTCATTTTCAAAAAACCTGCCTGCTCCTGCACATCAGATTCTTCCTCTGCTTCCACAGAAGCAAGTTTGCTTTCCTCCATGATTTCTCTCAAGGAAAAGATTTACCACCTTTCTCCAAGAAATAATACTATAGAAATGACTGTTTTGGGTGTGGTCTTCTCAAAAAGTTGGGTATGATTGCCCATAAACCAATAGGAATGGAGCTTTTATTTTTGACATCAAGTGGATCAGTGGATCTCGCCACAGATCCAAAGACCTCGTCGCAGATCATTCGCCGAAATCTAAAAGCAACTGGTTTCTGTAGAAAAAAATAAAGAGGATAATTTATAGGGTTTCAAATATGTTCCCTCTTATGCTATAATTTAATTGAGAGACTCCTATATACCTAAAATCATTTTACAAAAACTTGATGAATCTGCGGATACGACTCCACGGATCCATTCTGATCACATGATCAGAAAAAAAAACAGAGTGTCCCGTTGACATTCTACAGCACTGCGGAGGATCCGCGGATATGACTTTAAAAAAAAAAAGAAAAGTATAATATAGTAAATATACTTATGTTTAAATTATCAATTCTTTCTCATTGTTTTATCCAAGTTATTTTCTTGTCCTTCATATTATTGCCTCATTCTCACTGTTTTCTTTTTGTTTTTTTTCTCATCTGTTTAGTGTATTACCATCTTGCTTTTCCCTCATTGTCACTGCTTTCTCCTTCCTTTTTATGCATTTTTTAGTACTTTCTCATTGCTTTCCCTAGTTTTTGTTACTTTCTCATTCCTTTTCCCCACATTTTCAAACTACCCATTAAACCTTTTTTGCTGGTAATGTGAAGTACAAATAATGGGGAAGGGTGGCCACTGTTTACAACCTCCCACTGCATTTTAAAAAATTATAGAAATTCATTGAAAAAACAAAGGTTTCAGGGATGTTATAGTTAGGAAATTGAATAAAAAACCTTAGACATTCGCTGAAACAAGTCAAAGGTTACAGGGATGTTATAGTTAGGTATTGCATTTACATGCACAAAACCATAGAAATTCAGCACTTATAGATACCAGCCCAAACTGTAACCTATGCCTCCGCAATGCAGTGCTTATGACCTCACTTATTACATCACTCATGACATGGTCATTGACAACACTGATGGCATCGCTGATGATATCTCAAATGACATCCTTGATGACATCATCCACGTAAAGACTCTCACACCCCACTCATATCCCATACAAACCTATACAAACCTATGTAGCCAGTCACACAACCACTCACTTTGCCATAAAATTACTCACACACCGACTTATACACCCATAAAGCCATTCAGATAGCTATACACCACCTACAAAGCTAATACAATCTTCACTTGTTCTCATATACAGCCAGTGACTGAGCCACTCACACACCCTTATACCCACTCACCCACTCATACACCCACTTACTCACTAATACAGCCACATAGACACCCAGTCATTCAGACATACACCCACCCACACAATGAGTCACTCACCCATACATCTACTTGTATAGCCACTCACTCATCTGCACAACAAATAACATAACCAATCACTCACCCACACAGTTACTCACACACCCACTCACTTAGTCATATAGATATTAACACATATACTCACTCTCCTATACAGTCACTGATACAATCACCCATACATTCACTAACACAGTCACTCACGCATACAGTCACTGACACACCCACTATCTTGCCCGTACAGATACTGACACAGCCTCTAAATCACTCAAAGAGCCTCTCACACAGCTACTCACTCAGCCATAGAAGCACTCAGACACACATTTACCACTACAACTACTGCGAAAACGACTCACTCACACATAGAATTACTCACACATACACTTGTTTACCCCTAGAACTTCACAGAAACCCACTCACTCAGTAAAACAGTGAATGACCAGCCAGTTACCCAACTGTACAGCCACTCACACAACCACTCAGATATAAATGCAGACACACACATATCCACTCAGATAGCATACATTAAAAATACTCTCACTGATCAGTAGCTCTGGAACAGTACTAATTTAACTTATGCAGTACCTTAGTATGTATTTTTAAATCATTAAACTTTTTTTACACACTTACACAAACTGGATGATGTCATCAGTGATGACATTTGAGATGTCATCAGTGATGTGATCAGAGATGTCATCAGTGATGTCACTGACCATGTCATGAGTGATGTAATATGTGAGGTCATAAGCAGTGAATTAGGGGCATCAGTTATTATTAGGGCTCCACATAAATATCCCATTCAAAGCAAAAACTAGACCAATCACATGGGAGAGGATGAGTAATATATGCTTTATTCACCAAACACTACAACACATTTTGGCCCAGGCGAACCTTGGTCACATGACCCTCCACAGGAAATGTGACTCAGATATAGGTGGACAAAACAGAAAAAGGGCAAGCAGCTCAATGTACGACTGGGTGCCATATTGGAAGGGAGCACAAGCAAAGTAAAGCATTTGTTTTGCCATTCCAATGATAGGGAAGATGTCCCCTCTTGCACAAAAACAATAGTCATTACAGCATAATTAAGCCACATGATTGTGCATGTATAAAAAGCAAGAAACAAAAACAATGTTAAAAGACATAACATCACAAAAGACTGTGGACATATGCATAAGAGAATTAACTTTTCGGTATAGAATGAGGTTTAACAAGACCTATTAAAACCATCATAGGACCTGTAACACAATTATTCAGTTTACTATTATTTTACTCTTTTCACTTGTTCGAGTAGCTGCATTTAATTACTGCAGCTGCCACAAGAGAAGGTACAGGGGCTTCATCGAGCCCACCAGATATAATTCCTATAGAGTACCTTGATGTGACAAATGGAGCCCAAGTGGGTAGGAACGTGTATGATCATATTCATGTGCAAATCATCAGCTTGGCTGGATGGTAAGAATGTCTGTAGTTCACATAACATGATGATGATGAAAGCATTTTAAAATGTGCACAGCTACTCCAAGGAGTGTCCCGGTGCGACGCTAAGGTGACATAGATGACAGAATGTAATAAATCCTGCACAAAAATACTGGTTTTAAGCTTTTTCTTAAATACTGCAGTATTTCTTACTTTGCGCAACATATAGGTCACTACTCTAAATAGATAGATCTACAGTCATGGGAAAGCTGCTATAAATAAAAGACTAGAGTCCAGTGTTTGACCTATTCAGAGATGCAAACATACTACAGTTATGTGTCCAATAACCAGTAGTCCAGGGAGGTGAGCCAAGCCAGCCTTCCTCCCTAAAGGGCCCAAATCAAAAAGTGATACGTAAAAACAACACAGGGAAAAAGTAAATAATGATTACATGTGAAGTGTCTAAATCTGAGTGTACTAACTACATTAAGATCACTAATATGAGCAGCAAGGGCAATATTGTTTTCAAGAAACCATTGAGGCAACAATTGGCATATTTGAATTTAAACAAAATTGAAAAAGTAGGACACCATTGAAAAGTAACATATTCCAACAGGATGGCATAATCAAGAAAAAATGACAAATCAAGAAAAAAGGGGCATAATCAAATAAACAGAATGGAAAGAGAAGGCCTTCCCTTCCTTGTGCATATTATCAGAACTGCGTCCGGCTTAGGGGCAAACACAGCATAGGACAAGCAAATTCAGTCCTAGAGCCACTAGAGATATCAATGGGCTTAATTCGAGCAGAATCTTAGTCCAGATCTACAGAGGTAAAGAAAAGGAAAGAGCCAGGAAAAAGCCAATGAAAAACAGACAAAATGAGATCAAATGACATAAATCAACCTCAACTGCAAAGGCAGATTTCTGAAGAAAGGGTAGTGAGCTCTCGCCGGTGGGACTTCCAGTGTGTGGAGACTCCCCTTCTTTTCCTCCTGTGTAAAAAACAAGAGACAAAAAATTGCAGTTAGAGAGGTATAGTGATCCATCTGGTAATCAATACCCCAAATGGACATTGGGTTCCTCCTCAGTGTTCCACCCACTTGGTGTCTTGGTCTCTAGGTCAATGATATACCTGGATTCTAGATATTTCAATTTGAGAGTGTGATTTCCCCCTTTGTCTCTCTGAATGTGGAACCTGGTTAATGATAAAATAAATCAACTTGCTCCTGTCACTTAAGTGACGGGCAATCGGGTACTGTGGGTCATTCTTATCAATGGCACACATGTGCTCCAAAATCCTCTTTTTAACCTGGTGTATTATACTGCCTACATAGTATTTGGGACATTGGCACTGTCAGACATATAGCACATATAGGGAGCAGCATGTTAGAAATTTTTTGGATTTTCCTAGTCCTACAAATAAGTAGGATCATGTATTCTGTTTTGAATACAGCTTTACTTGCAAGCCTTGCATTTCTTATGAGCAAAGAAACCCTGTAGCATTTCCAATCTAGCACTATCTCTGGTGGTGTTGTCATTGTGGACCAGCATGTCCCTTACGGATCTGGCCCTCCTGTATGTTATGCTGGGGTTCTACCCCAGGGTATTGCCTATCCTCGCATCAGTGGTGAGAGTTTGCTAGTTGCATCTAAAGATCTTTTCTACCTATTTGTGCTGATTGTTGTAAGTGGTCATATGCCTTGCCTTGTTGTCCCCATCCTCATTCTTAGCGGGCATAAAGAGGGTACTATCCCTATCTTTGAGGGAAACTCTCTCAACAGCTCTCTTGTGCACCCAATCTGGAGATCCTCTCTCTTTGAATGTACAGAACATGATTTTTTGTTCTGCCTTGAAAGCTTCCAATGACCTACAGTTTCTCCTATTTCTCAGCAGCTCCCTGAATGGCATACTCCATTTTAATGTCTCGGGATGACTGCTGAGAGCATGGAGAAGACTGTCCCCAGCTGTGGGTTTTCAGTATAATTTAGTTGTCAGGTGCCCCTCCTTTACCTCAACTATGACAACTAAAAATGTAATGCATGTGGAGCTTGTGATACAGGCAAAGTCAAGGTTAAGCAAGTTCTTTTTCAATTTCTTAACAAAATCCTCAGCTGACTCTGTGGTGCCCAGCCAAATGATGAGTAAATCATCAATTTCTACATGTCTTCTCCTGTACCCTCTGCAATGGATATCTGTTCCTCCCACCAGCCCAAGAACAAGTTCATGTAGCTGGGGGCAAAACAAGTACCCATCACACTACTTCTAATGTGACAGAAAATATTGCTGTCAAACATGAAGTTGTTATTACTAAGGAAAAAGTCAATCATTTCAAGAAACACGTTAATGTGTTGCAAGTAATGGATGGGCCTACCTCTTAGGAAGTGCTTACAGGCATGTAAACCATCCGAATGTTGGATGGTGATATACACAAGGCACACATCCATGGTCATAAGGATGAGATCCTCCTACCATGTAATATGCTGTATGCATTGAAGGAAATCCTTGGTATCCTTTATGAAAGAGGGTAGTGCAGACACAAAGTCCCTCAAGAAGAAATCAATATATCTAAATGTTTTCTTTAGGTTGCTATTCCTGGAGGACACAATGGGCACTCCGGTGGTTCCACAATGTTCTTATGTTTCTTGGGAAGGAGTCAGAGGACCGGTATCTGTGGAAAATCTTTCCTAAGATAGTCATATTCTGCATTTTTCAGGAGACCACGGTCTTGCCAATCCTCGAGTTTGGTCCAAAAGGAAATAATAGTTCTATGGTACTCTACTTAGATATGAGAGCATAGCAATCCTTCTCATCTAGTTATCTGTAAGCCTCCTTTAAGTACTGCTCTTTGGGCAGAATGACATTATTGCCCCCTTTGTCTGCTCAGTGATTTATCATGTCAGCTTTAGCTTAATCGTCTTTTGCCTGGAGCTGGGATCTAGTAATGTAGTTCTCTGTGTCACTGCCTATATCTTAGTTTTTTAAGATCTTTGATCATTTTCTCATGGAAGGAGTCAATAGTGTCAAAGGGCATCTGGGGCATGAAAACAGAGCTGGGTTTCAAATTTGTCGGGCTGATTTATCAAAGTTAATACTCAACTCATCAAGTAGAAGGGTGAGATCATTGGCACAACGTACAGTGGCTTCACCCTGCTATAATTTGCGAAGGGTCACTAACATATCTACCTCACTAATCCTAACATTGAAGACAATCTCATCACAAGTCTTGATCTTGTTATCCCTATGTTTGTCTGTCCCTAACATGTGCCACTTCTTAAGCTTGAGTTTTCTCACAAACTTACATATGTCAGTGCAAGTCTGTACATGACTAAAATTGGTGAATAGACAGAAAGAGAGACTTAAAGCTAATACCGAGTTCATGGTCTGTCAGTTGCCTATGGGATAGATTTACCACTGTGTCCCAGCTCTTGTGCGGGGTCCCAGAGGAAAAGCCGCAAACCTCAAGACTCCAGTGGAATCGCAGCATATGAAAAAGCTGAAATGGTGGCTGTGGCCAGCTCTGTACAACAAAGAGTAGAGAGAGTGTGGCCTCCCTCTCTGAGCCTTTTCATGTGCCTGAAGACCACATTCTTTGGGCTGAAATGTAATAATCAGGGGGGCTGCTTGCTCCATCTGTCAGCCAATCAGGGCTCATGGGACTCCATCCCCTAGGGCCTGGAGCTATTTTGAAGGGATTTAGGCATCGGAATCATCCTTGAGGCTCTCTGAGGCCCAAGGGACTCCACCCCAGGCCAAGTTAAAGGGGAGGAGGGCGCTCAACCCCCTCCTCAAACCTGAAAAGGCTTGTGGGACCTCATCCCCCAGGGCTAACATTTACAGTTATAGGAGAGAGGGATGCGTGGCCCATGTCTCAGAACCTGTAAAGGCCCCCAGTGGCCCCATCCCCTATAGTCAGCTACACTATGGTGTCTTTGGCAGCTCACTCATGGGACACATTTGTCCTGCCTGCAAGAGCACAGTAATAGAAACTTGCCTGCTCCCATTTGGCTGGGGCTTTCAAAATGCTCCCACTTGGTGGGAGCAGGCTTTTGTTTCCCTGCCTGTGCTTTTGTGGGCAGGGAAAGTCCGATTACTCCTACCTGACCGAAGCAAGCTAAAATAGCTGCTCTTTCCAGATGGGAGCAATGCCGGCTCCTGCAGCACCATTGTTGGGTGCTTGCAGGGAGCCGACGGGGCTGCCGGGGTCATAATCCTCTTCCCTTGGCCCCTATGGCAGGGTGGGAGTTGGATCCCCATGATGGCCATTAAAAAACAGAGAGCGACAGGTTGGGTGACGCAGGAGTGGGCTCCCCATTCTGCGCATGAAAAAATAAATAGGTGTCATGTAGAGCTGAGAAGGCTCCCTGGAATGTTTATTGAAAAATTGTGAAAAAGGCAGTGTGGGAGTGGGCTCCCAGGCTGCCTATAGAATACGTTTAAAAAAAAAAGGCAGTGAGCAGCAATGAATATGAAATTAACAGAGTAGCTGCTCATTTCATGTTCACTGCTTCTGCCAAAGGAGCAGCCCATAATTCTGTATGAGGGCTTTACTTAGTTATTTGTGGTTCCTTGTCGTGTCCCCAAAGGGGCTTTGGCCCCACCAATCATTTTTAATGTTGAGGTGGGCTGCAGAGAGTATAGCAGCCCCCCAGAAATAGTAAGAAAAATACAGTAAGTCTCCTGGGTCTGGGTCATTAAATCCAGGGACCGCTGGAGACCTTACCATATTTTTTAACCACTTCTAGCTGGAACTGTATGTTCTTCAGCTGGAGCGCAAGGTTCTGTTGTGGATGCCTTTATGACTGCAATTTCTGGGCTAAAAGATATACTCAGACACATGTTGGTTTTCTTTCTTTCTTTTTTTAAGTATGTATCTAACTATTTAACATTTTTACCCACACAATGTAAAAACAATACCTATGTTAAAAGAAAGACACACATGTGTTTCATTATAACTTTATAAAACATTTTTTATAATATTCAATATTAATAAACATTACATTGTATGAACTACTTAAACATAGATTAGATTAGAAATGTTGGTGATTTGTGGAGAAAGTTGCTATATCTGCTTAATTTATATTGATATACTCACTGTTTTATAAAGCCAATTGGCTTGCTTTTTATATTTTGGTGTTATGACAAGTAAATAAGTCTGCCAGATTGTGTCCAGTACCTGCAAGAGTTGCAAGCTGCATATGCCAGTAGGCCAGAAGGCTGTGCGTGGACTGGGTTGGCTGCTCGCAGGCCAGGTCCTGGGGCCAACCCCATGCCGCACATGGCCGTCTGTGGAGAGGGTTTGTTTGCCTGCAGAGGGTTAGCCACAGGGCCTTGCCACAGGCCAAGCCCTGCGATCAACTCCCCTGCTGCACAAGGCTTTTGGAGTGATGTGCACAGCAGGGGGTTGAATGCTTGCGACAGGGTTGGTTGCAGGGCCTGGCCGTAGGGCAAGGCTTGTGACAATTCACTGCCATCCATGGTAGAAGGCCCTGAGCGGCAGGGGTATGGGTTTACATATGGTAATAAAATAATACTTCACAGTAAAACAAATGCTCGAAATTCAGTGAAAAAAAACAAAAGTTAAGGTAAAGTTACACTAAGGTGAAAACTTCAGTGAGAACATAACGTTTTAAACTCATGAAACCACTAAAATTCACCAAGTACAGTTATGCCTAGTAACTATAACTCATGTCCTAAGGTAACTCAGGCACAGCTAATTGCCCCACATATTACATTACTCCTGACATGCTCTATAACATCATTGAAAACATCACTGCAACATTTAAAATAACACATATATATATATATATACATAGAGAGAGAGAGAGAGAGAGAAAGTGACAGTGTGGTGGTCACCATTGGGTGTTTATAGTTATGTCTGTGTTTCCTTAGGAAAAACATTTCTTGTTTCCCTAATAACTTTGGCTCTGTTTGACTAATCTTCAAAAAATAAATTCTAATCTATCTTGGCTCCTTCCTGTGAAGTTTTGGGATGATTTGCCAAGGAGGGGAGCAGGAATGAGGGATGTTGTCCCAAAACATAGAAAAATTGAACAGTGATACCGGAAAAAACACTGAACTGATTTACACCTAATTTGCCAGATAGCTAGATCTTTGTCGAGAAAGTGTGCTTTTGTGATTTGGTGTAAATCTGTTCCACAATTGTTGAGCAATTAATGTTCAAAACGGTGTATATTTCAGATTGCAAATGATACGCAGACCCAACAGATCTGAAGCTGGGATCTGATTGGCTGCTACCACATCAATAATGATGCAGCAATAGCCATTGTAGCACTCTGAGCTCCAAATGGTAAAAATGTATTATGAGTAGGTAGGGATACCCTGACCTTAGAGAGATTCCCCAGGGCTAATTTGTTTTTAAAACTTTGCACTGAATGGAATTACACCAAATTTGGCAGAAAGCTATAGCTGTTTGTGATCTGGTGTAAATGTGTTCATTAGGATTTGAAAAATGAGGATTCAAAATGTATTTATATATCACACTATTGAGGAAATATATAAAGATAGATAGATCGATAGATAGCTCAATGGATAGATAGATAGATAGATAGATAGATATTAAGCAGAACCATTGATTTATCTTTAAAGCAAATTTAATAATACACATAATTGAAACCAAGTGTACTGTAATTAAATATTACTAAAAAATAATAGTGAACGTGTATACTTTTATTTTTAAATTATTGTCTAAACAATAATAGTTCTAAATTAAATGTACTTATGTAAATTACTATTGTATAATTTTATACAAATATAATTTCTGGCAGTAATATGTTGTACCTTTATATTTCAGTGCCCCCCTCCCCAGTGATATTCACTGTGAGAGAAGCCCGACCCATTTACAGCAGAAGCAAAAAAACGATGATGGATGGTGTAACCGGGCGCCTCCGGACGCCCCTTCCTCGTCGAAGGAAACGACCGACAAGGGATACCCCGGGGGCACCCGAGGGATTCCTGACGTGATGACGTCCAACGTCATCCGTCAGGCAAGAACAGCCGACGAGAGGCGAGCGGGACGCGTCCGGGAAAGAGAAGCCGGCGTCAAGCAGAGCCGAAGAGAGGAAACGCCACGGACCGCCGAGACGGAAAGGAAGCCCCGCCGTAGACGAGGATTGACGCGAGGAGAGCGGAAAGCCTTGGGCGCCTCCCGCCCCTGCCGAGGCGAAGTCGGGAGATTCCCTGCAAGCCGGCCACGTCCCTGGAGGGGCGTGGCCAAGCCAGGTACGAGCGTACCGGGACTGGGGCTGGGGTTCTGGGTGGTTGGCTGGGTTTAAGGGGGTTAAAGAGGGAGGGCTGAGATCCTGTAAGGAAGGGGAGCTCATCTGAGTAGGAATACCGATAATTAAAGAATAACCACACCCTCCGTATCCAGACCAGGGAATAAAAGAGTAAGAGGGTCACAGAGAGGACACAACAAAAGGAAGGCACGAAAACGAAAAGTAACCCCACATTCCTCCACCTCCACAGAACCCCCCCCCTTTTCACTCCTTACTAACCCTTATTAAACCGTGTATAAATAATTTGCCCCACTTACCTGTTCCTTTTTCCTTCTTTTGTTTGGGAAATCCTGGGCCATGAATACCGGGTGAACAAGACCTCTTCCTCCGAACCGGACCAGGCCGTCCCAAGAACACCAAAGAGCCCTGAAAAGAAAAGGGAATTATTTTATTTTGGACTTGGAGTATAACAGTTTGGCGAACAACTCAGTGTTATAAATCCCAAACGAGCAAGAAAATAAACATACTACCCACTTAAGTGCTGCGTCTACCACCTTCTTCCAATATTCCCTCGACGCGGGAAAAAGACCCCGCCACAGTGGTGTCAGAAGTGGGATATTGGAAGAGGCGACCGAGACGGCCCAACCATGGAGGAGAAGTGTACCATATCCGATATGATGCAACAGTTGGCCTCCGGACAAAGACACCTGCAATTAGTGTGGGAAGAGCAACAAAAAGAGGCCAAATTGGAAAGAGAGGCACTACAAAATGCCCTTAAGAGTCAGGCCACCATAATGGCCAACAACCAGTTGGTTCATGAAACCGCCATTAAGAATCTCACAGATACCATCGCTGCTACCCGTGTACACCCAAATGTGCCCAGTTCGGTCTTACAACGATATCAAGAAGGTGAAGACCCCGATGCCTTTTTCACCAATTTTGAACGAGTTGCTACTTCCGCTACTTGGCCTCCGGAACGATGGGGCCAGTATATCGCCCCCTTATTGATGGGGACTCTCCAAGCCGCCTATCAAGCGGTAAACCCCGGTGGGATAACCCCCTATAAGGATATTAAAAAGAGCATCTTAGAACGGGTGGGTTTTGATTCTGAACATTATCGCGTCCGGTTTAGGAAAGCCAAGTGGGGACCCAACGAAAATCCCCAGGCCCTATATTTTAGGATCAAAGATCTGGGTCTCAAATGGTTGGGCCCCATAGGGACAAATCGGGAAGACATTATTGAGATCGTGCTCTTAGAGCAATACATGGACGCGCTGCCTCCGTCCACACGCAACTGGATCAAACAACATCCAAACCCAGATACCAATGCTACCATCGAGTTGGCCTGCGCTTTTCATCGCTCCCTTGAGTTCAAAGTAACCCCCCCCGGTCAACACCTAGTCCCCTGCGTCTGAGTTCGGGAACATCCTCGACAGGGGGACGAAGAACCAATGAGGACATAGGGAGAACCCGGGGACTGGATAGGCCCTATATACAACAACCTCAGTGTTTCAGTTGCGGGGAATGGGGTCACATAGCTCGAGGATGCCCCCTGAAAACAGAAAAAACGGAACCCATGGAAATAGGGGTTACTAGAGGAAGAGTCTTTTATACAGGAAAAAGAGACACCCCTTATAAAAAGAGACTCGTTATCAATGGGAAAAGCACAGTGGCCCTCATCGATTCAGGTTGTAGCCAGTCTGTGGCCCGGGCCGGGTTGTTCGACGCCCATGACTGTACTTCGGGACTCACGGTATCAATCTGTTGCATCCATGGAGAAACCAGAGAATATCCCCTAATCTGGACAACCCTCACCTGGGGAGGAAAAGAAATACCCATAAGAATGGGTTTAGTAGAACAACTGGTTGAAGAAGCTATTATAGGAACTGACTTTTCGGAATTCCCCCAACTCCTAGACAGCCTCAGACAGCTCGAAGAAACTAACAACTGGTGGAAAGATGCTCCTTTCTCCGGTGAGCCTCTATCACCTCCGAGGGTACGACCTAAACTCTCCCGGAAGGAGAAAAGAATAATGAAGAAAGCCTATACTCAAGACCTCTCCAGCACGCCCCGGGTAATTACAAAGGTCCTCGCCCTCACTGCCCTTCCCAGCTTCCGGACTTCTCAAAGAGAAGACCCCAGTCTGATTCATGCATGGAAAAGTGCACGGCCACGGAAACCTCAGGATAAGGGTCCCTCGTTCACCATAGTCAAGGACCTATTATACCGAGTCACATACAAAGACCAAGACGAAAAGAAACAGTTGATAGTTCCAGAACCCTATAGACAACAAGTTCTACACTTAGCACACAGTCAGCCGGGGGGCGGACACTATGGGAGGGAGAAAACCGAGGAGTATTTGTTGAGAAAATTTTACTGGCCAGGGGTATTTTCCCAGATTAGGAAGTTCTGTCAACAATGTCCAAAATGTCAATTGATTGACCCAGGCTCACGGAGAAAAGCCCCTTTACAACCTCTCCCCATCATTGATGTGCCCTTCTCCAGAATAGGGATGGACCTCGTTGGCCCTCTTCTACCCTCGTCGAGAGGCTATCGTTATATATTGGTATTAGTGGATTACGCCACAAGATACCCTGAGGCTATTCCCCTCTCTAGTATTAACACCAAGAGTGTTGCCCACGCCATGATAGGCTTCTTTTCCCGAGTTGGGTTTCCTCGAGAAGTCCTAACGGACCAAGGGACCCAATTTATGTCCAACCTGATGACACAAATATGTCAGCTATTGGGGATCAAACAGTTACGGACGTCGGTCTATCACCCACAAACCGATGGCTTAGTAGAGAGATATAACCGTACCCTCAAATCACTACTAAAGAAAGCTATCTCGGAGACAGGTAAGGACTGGGATAGGAAACTCCCCTTAGTATTATACGCAATCAGGACACACGAACAAGCCTCTACGGGCCATAGTCCGTTTGAACTGTTGTTTGGGCGACAACCACGGACCCTACTAGACATGGCCGCTGAGATGTGGGAAGAAGAAGACGGGGAAAAAACCATTCTAAAATACGCACATGAGTTAAAAACCCAACTACATAGAGTATGGGAAAGCGTAAGGGAACACATGGAGAGGGCCCAAGACAAGCAGAAAAGGAATTATGATCGGAATACCCAATTGAGGTCCTTTTCCCTAGGAGATAAAGTGCTAGTTCTTCTTCCCAGTTCCGATAACAAATTATTGGCAAAATGGCAGGGACCCTACCCCGTAACAGGACTAGTAACTCCCGTAACGTATAAGATTCAGCTTAACGATACCCCCCCTAGATCCCAGATCTTCCATGTTAACTTATTAAAAAGATGGGAAGAACCACCGAACGACCCAAGGCACGGCTGCCTAATTAATACAGTTAAGGAACTAGAGATAGGCTGGTGTCCCACTGACCCCCCTGGCGAGAGGGAGATCCCTCTCATTAATACAGAGATCTCGATTCAACAAAATAGACAGTTGAAGAATCTCTTCGATAAACACGTTCGGGTGTTCTCCTCGATACCCGGTAGGACACGATTGGTACATCATCATATCCTCACACTACCTGGGAAGACCGTGCGACTAAAGCCTTATCGTATCCCTGAAGCTAGGAAAATCCTCGTAGAAAACGAAATCGAGAAGATGTTAGATCTAGACATCGTAGAACCTTCCCACAGCCCCTGGTGTTCGCCCGTGGTATTGGTGCCAAAACCTGATGGGTCTATACGTTTCTGTATTGACTTTAGACAGATCAATTCCCTATCACAATTTGACACCTATCCCCTTCCAAGGATAGACGAGCTCTTAGAAAGATTGGGGAAAGCAAAATACATGTCTACGCTTGATTTGACCAAGGGATATTGGCAGATCCCGTTGGGTCCCGAAGACAAAGAAAAGACGGCTTTCGCTACTCCCTCCGGATTGTATCACTTTAAGGTTCTCCCTTTCGGGTTGCATGGCGCCCCCGCCACCTTCCAACGTCTCATGGATACCATATTACGATCTCATGCCAGATACGCGGCGGCCTATCTGGATGACATCGTTATTTTCAGTGAGACCTGGGAAGACCATGTGACCCACATAGATCACATCTTCTCGGCTTTAGGGAAGGCTGGACTGACAGCCAACCCCGCAAAGAGCCGACTGGCTTTTAGGGAGATCTCCTACCTGGGTTATCACATTAGCAACGGTGTACTTCGACCCCAAAAGAATAAAATCGAAGCCATCCTACACACCAATGCACCCACCACGAAGAAGGGAATCCGTTCCTTTTTAGGTCTAGTGGGGTACTATCGAAGGTTCATTCCCCACTATTGCAGTTTGGCGGCCCCCCTAACCAATCTTTTAAGGAAAGGACAGCCCAACAACATCCCACAACTAGACCCGACTCAACTTCATAGTTACCATACCTTGCAAAGGTATCTCACCACTCAACCGATATTGAAATGTCCTGAGTTCGACAAACCCTTCCATCTCCAAACGGATGCCTCCGATGTGGGGGTCGGGCCGTTCTCTTTCAAAAGGATGAAGATGGGGTGAACCATCCCGTCGTCTTTATTAGCCGTAAGCTATTTCCCAGGGAGCAAAAATACCCCATTATAGAGCGCGAATGTCTGGCCATTAAGTGGGCTATCGAAAGTCTCCAATACTATCTTTTGGGCAGACCTTTCCTACTATATACGGACCATGCACCCCTTACGTGGCTCTCAAGATACAAGAATACCAACAATCGTATTTTGAGATGGTTCATCGAACTCCAACCTTTCTCCTTCCAGGTGTGCCACCTCCCTGGTGACCTTATGGGTCAGGCTGACTATCTGTCCCGCTTTCCGGATCTGGTGGGGCTCGATCAGCCCCATTCATGTGAGGGGATGTGTAACCGGGCGCCTCCGGACGCCCCTTCCTCGTCGAAGGAAACGACCGACAAGGGATACCCCGGGGGCACCCGAGGGATTCCTGACGTGATGACGTCCAACGTCATCCGTCAGGCAAGAACAGCCGACGAGAGGCGAGCGGGACGCGTCCGGGAAAGAGAAGCCGGCGTCAAGCAGAGCCGAAGAGAGGAACGCCACGGACCGCCGAGACGGAAAGGAAGCCCCGCCGTAGACGAGGATCGACGCGAGGAGAGTGGAAAGCCTTGGGCGCCTCCCGCCCCTGCCGAGGCGAAGTCGGGAGATTCCCTGCAAGCCGGCCACGTCCCTGGAGGGGCGTGGCCAAGCCAGGTACGAGCGTACCGGGACTGGGGCTGGGGTTCTGGGTGGTTGGCTGGGTTTAAGGGGGTTAAAGAGGGAGGGCTGAGATCCTGTAAGGAAGGGGAGCTCATCTGAGTAGGAATACCGATAATTAAAGAATAACCACACCCTCCGTATCCAGACCAGGGAATAAAAGAGTAAGAGGGTCACAGAGAGGACACAACAAAAGGAAGGCACGAAAACGAAAAGTAACCCCACATTCCTCCACCTCCACAGAACCCCCCCCCCTTTTCACTCCTTACTAACCCTTATTAAACCGTGTATAAATAATTTGCCCCACTTACCTGTTCCTTTTTCCTTCTTTTGTTTGGGAAATCCTGGGCCATGAATACCGGGTGAACAAGACCTCTTCCTCCGAACCGGACCAGGCAGTCCCAAGAACACCAAAGAGCCCTGAAAAGAAAAGGGAATTATTTTATTTTGGACTTGGAGTATAACAGTTTGGCGAACAACTCAGTGTTATAAATCCCAAACGAGCAAGAAAATAAACATACTACCCCCTTAAGTGCTGCGTCTATCACCTTCTTCCAATATTCCCTCGACGCGGGAAAAAGACTCCGCCACAGATGGATTACTGAACAATGCAAACATTCACCCCCAGTCACAGATCTGGGTTTAATCCATAGCTTTGTTTGCTCACCACTTCACCCCAGTTTGGACCCAGCCATATGCAAATCAGACTTGACCCTACTCCCCAGTCCAGCCCAAACTGCCAGGCCCAGGCTTCCCTAGACCAGAAAAAAGCATTCTAGAACCGGTCTTGGATTGTCACCCCTCACCAGCCAGGCTAGCTTGAATCCAGTGGCACAGTGAGCACGGGACCCACGTATTGGCATACCCTTTCAGTCTTAGCGTGACAAAAGCAAAAAGAACACATGATGGGCGGAATGCTGAACAATGCAAACATTTACCCTACTCACAGATCTGGGTTTAATCCATTGTTTTTTGCTACCCAGGTCAAGGTTTTAGTTTAATTCTAAAATTGTTGCTAACTTGATTCTCCAGCCTAGTGACTTCCTCCAATGTAGAGGGATTATTGTAATCCCCATACTTAGAGAAAATAAAATCTTCAGTCAGCAAACTGATACCCTGAAACCAACAATTTCCAAGTATCATGCCTTTAAATTAACTATCTGCTGAAAACCTAACACTCCTTGCGGTCACTGTAGTGAAGTGAGGGAGATGTGTAAGGCTTTATGAGTCTAGGGCAGTGGTCTCCAAACTTTTTAATGCCGTGCCCCCCAGTTAAAAAATAAAAATCATTGGGCCCCCCTCAGAATTTTTCAGAATTGTTTCATAAAAATTGCAATGTTTAAATATGTCTAGACCTATTTAAACATGGCAGTTAAGTACTGTTACCTTTTTGAAAATGCAATAACAAGCTTCTGCTTAAAACAAAGGCATGTTATCTGTATAAAGCTTCTTTTGGCCAGTGTCTGGCGCCCCCCTGGGATCACTTTAGGCCCACCTAGGGGGGCCCGCCCCCCAGTTTGAAGACCTCTAGTCTAGGGTATCTGGGCACCCTCTCACCTCAGCAGAGGATTAGTGCATGAAATGGAATTGGCTCGCCAGTACACTTAATTGCGCCCATATATCAGGCTCCTTTTCTAAGGGCTGTAATCAAAAATAACATAAAAGTGGTTTCCTGGAATGCAGCAGTTTAAAGAATACTCAGAGAAACTGGAATGTTTAAATAGCTAAAAGCAGACACGATCTGCATCCAGGAAGCCTGGTGCTCATTGGACTTTCTGTGTGATGGCTACTTTGTTCTAAGTTGTTGTGCCATCCCATCCAGGAAAGGGCATGCAAAGGGATGGACTGATATTTTGTTGAGTAATGACTTAAATTTTGAATACAAGAGTTTCAAAGACCCGTCTAATCTTTTGTAAGAGTTAAAAATGGTTCCAAAACTAGGTGAGAGTGTGAGTGACCCATTGTTAGTGGTAAATGCAGACATTCCCCCAGACAAAAGCTATAATATGTGATTCACAACACTTTCTCCTTATCTGAAGCTATGAACAGCGAGGGAGACTTGAATGGCAAAGTCTCTAATCACTCTATTAGTCTAGTCTTAGAAACAGAGAAAGAAGCACCATTTCAAATTCCACCACTACTCTTTCTGCCACACTTGAGAACTGATAAAAGAGGTAAGTTACTCCTTAGCCATTTAAGAAAGAATTAATGTGTGATTGCAAATTGAGGATTCAACCAAGACTCTCCTGCTCAATTTACTCATAAATCCCCACAGGGATTTTCTATCATTGACTACATTTTCACTTCTTACTCTACTTTCCAACTTTCAATCAATCTGGAAGATGTTGATTTCTCCACTTTTCTTTAGAGTTGGGACATGGAAATTTGATAGTTCCAACAAAAACTTTGACAAGAACTCTGGTAGGACGCAGTGACCACAGCTAAAATCTCTAACTAAAAGGGGCTGTTGGAGAGGGCCATATATGAGCTAGACATTTGGAATGTGAACATGTTCAACTTTTTCTCCCAATTTATGATGCAGACTGTGAGGGAGGACCATGTGATATATTCCAAGCTGTCTTGAAAGCCATTATGTCGCTCACTTCTCTCCTTGAATAGGGAAATTAATAGATTGATTTGAATACAGTTTGTTGGCTGCGCAAAGGAAAGAGACAGGCTTACATATCTGTTGAAGAAAAGAAGGTGACTGAAGGTGGGCATAAGAAAGCAGCACACTGATCATAGGTGGGCTGACTTAAGAGAAGCAGCATATAGAAAAATGCAAAACATAATTCTGGGAGATCATTGCCAGTTGTTGTGGATTTCCTATCTCTCCCCCATTCCTGAGGACACGTGAAGAAGTTTAATTTGAACACTATATGCAGAGAATCCTACAGTTAAAATTCAATTTGAAAATATCCCTGCTGGCCCAAAGTTGGTAACAGCTAGCTATGGCCCCCCTTCGGTGGGTGAAATTGAGTCCTCTGTCCATGCAATGTGATCCTCTGGTGAAGTGGGCCTGATGAAGTACCAATATCAGTTATCAAAAAAGAGGTCACTCTCTGGGCAACAATACTTTTTCCCATCTTTGAATATTGCTTTCTTAAGGGTACAGTCCCCTCTTCATGGACTGGAAGTGTCATCATCCCACTGTATAAAAATGGGGATAGAAATTTGCCCGCAAATTACCGCCAAATTGCCATGTTAGAAGCCGTTGGCAGGTCTTTTCTAAGTGTTTATTAGACCATTTTAATACCGCAGTAGTGTGCAATATGATCATTCCATTCCATTAGCAACATCTCTGCCCTCCAGCTTGTTAATGAAAAGTATTTGACCATCAGGGTCTTCTCAGTGTATGCCACTTTTATTGACTTCTCCACAGCCTTTGATAAAGTTGATCGTCCAGCTCTGTGGAAGAAATTATTTAATCTCAGCATACCTGAAACCTTGCTACATTTAATTATTGCTCTGCACTCCTCTACCTGGTGTAAAGTTTTGCTGGGTGGTGATCAGGGGCTTCATCTCAAAAGACCTGGGTTTTCCACCAAACATCGGGGTCACTATCTAACTTGTCTGCTGTATACAGTTGACATTGTAATCCTTGAACTTACCCCAAAAGCCCTAAACAGCCATTTAGAGGCACTACAACAATATGGAGTCCTGCATTATTTGAAGAATAATTTCTCAAAAAGCAATAATTTATTTTTTCAGGGGAAGAATGTGTGTACAAATGTTAATTTTTCATGGCACATGAGTTCTCAGAAATTGAAAATGATTGGATCATATCATTTCCTAGCAAAAATTATGCCCAGTACCCTTAGTGATTCAGATCATATGTTAAACAATATTGGTAAAGCGCAGTCTCAGGCCAAGGAACAAGGCACTTTCTATAATGCTGTAGGTAGAAAGCACCTCTCCCACTTTCTCTCTGTATTCTGGGCCAAGATTCCTCCCACCTTACTATATGCTACGGAGCTAAAGTTCCTGGTAAGCTGGGGTTCCTTAGATAAGACCAAAGGTCAAATTCTAAGAAGACTATACTCATGTAATATTTTAGCAATGGTAGCTGCTTTAAGACTAGAATTTGGGATTAAAAGTTCATTTGTTCAAGTTTTGGCGGGAGTGCTATGGTGGGCTTATTGCCTGATGAAAAGTGATGTTTCCTCTCTAAGGCATTTTATATGTAAGTCATCATCTGGATACTGACCTCTGATGCAAAAAAAAAGTATGAAGTATTAATAAATTCTGTTACATGGAAACGACCACACCCATATTTGGCATGGAATTTGCCCCATGTGTTAGGCGCCTTTGGATTTTATTGAAACTGGATATACTATTGTTAAATTTACTATTTGTTAATGGCATGGGTTCTCAAATATTTTGTTGCAATTTGCTGTTTTGCAGGGCCATCCCCAATCTTTTTGCCTCCTGCCTCAGAGTTTTTTCTGACCTGTTTCTGTTGGCTTTTGAACTCTGAGCACTTTACCACTGCTAACCAGTGCTAAAGTGCAGATGCTCTCTGTATAAATTGTATGGTTGATGGGTTTATCAATGATTGGCATATTTGATTTACTAGTAAGTCCCTAGTACAGTACACTAGAGGTGCCCAGGGCCTGTAAATCAAATGCTACTAGTGGGCCTGCAGCACTGGTTGTGCCACCCACGTTAGTAGCTCTGTAATCATGTCTCAGACCTGGCTCTGCAGTGTCTGTGTGTGCAGTTTTAAACTGTAAATTCAACTTGGCAAGTCTACCCACTTGCCAGGCCTAAACTGTCCCTTTTCTTACATGTAAGACACCTCTAAGGTAGGCCCTAGGTAGCCCCAAGGGCAGGGTGCAGTGTATGGTTACGGTAGGACATATATATTTATGTGTTTTATATGTCCTGACAGCGAAATACTGCCAAATTCGTTTTCCACTGTTGCAAGGCCTATCCCACTTATAGGTTAACAGGGGGCTACCTTTAAATATGTTTAAAGTGTATATTCCCTTTGGAAGCAGATAGACATGTGGAGTTTGGGGTCTCAGAGCTCAAAATTTACTAATACATCTTTTAGTAAAGTTGATTTTAAGATTGTGTGTTTGAAAATGCCACTTTTAGAAAGGGAGCATTTTCTTGCTTTAGCCATTTCTGTGACTCTGCCTGTTTGTTGATTCCCTGTCTGGGTCAGTTTGACAATTGGGCTGGTTGCACCTCTCACTAGACAGTGACACAAAGGGAGCTGGGGTGTAGTCTTCATTTCCTGATGAGCCATCTGTGCTAGGAGGGAGAGGAGGAGTGGTCAATCACACCTGAAAGGGCTGTGCATGCCCTCATACAATGCAGTCTCCAACCCCCTAGTGTGTGTCTGGGGGCTGGCCTGAGCAAGGCAGGATTTCACAAACAAGAGAGACTTTTCTTTGAAGCAGGCTTACTTCAAAGGGCAAAATGGGTATAAGAAGGGCACCCAAAACCACAGACTTTAGAACATTTCTGGAAACCAAGAGGAACCTCTGCCTGGACAAGAGCTGAAGAGCTGAGGAAGAAGAGCTGCCCTGCCTGTGACTATGCTTTGTGGAGCTATCCTGCAGTTGCTGCTTCTGCCTGTGCTAGAGGACAAAGACTGGACTTTGTGTTGCCTTCCTTCCTGTGAAGAACTCTCCAAGGGCTTGATTTAGCGCTTGCCTCCTGTTGTTTGAAGTCTCAGGGACAGCAAAGACTTCTCTCTGCTAGTACCTGGAGCCTCTGCTGACACTCCTACTCTGCCAAGTGGTGCCCATCCAGGTAATGGGACCCTGAAAGGAGAAGCTGACACACCAAGAGTGAGAAATCCACGCACTGACCGCCGTGTAGGAAAAAGTTTGACGCAACTTTGATCTGCAGCTGAAAAATCGACACGCTGATGGCTTTGCAGCTGAAAATCAACGCTCGCCTGCAATGCGACTGGAAGATCAATGCCCGCGGCTGGAGAAACGATGCTCAGCATCGCTGACGGAGGCTGGTGAGATCGCAACCCACGCTGAGTGGGTTTCTGATCATCGTGCTGCAGGATTTCCGATGCAAACATCGCTACGTGTGCAAAAACGACACAAGGCCTGCCCGGACCTGAGAGTGCGGTTCGAATCGACACATCGCTCTCCTGCGGAGAGATGAAATGATGCACGCCGACTCGACTAAAGGAGAAAAGATGCAGGGTCTCGCTCGTGAGTGACATCGATGCATCGCAAGCCCTTTTTGACGCACACACGCCCGTGCGGGGTTATTTTTGATGCACCCAGGTACATTTCCACACTAACAGCATTAGCATTGTGTTTAAAATTACATGAAGACTTTTTTTGGTTTTTAATTGATAACTGGACTTGTGTATTGTCTATTTTTGTTGTTTCGGTCTTGTTTTATTTAGATCAATATTTTCTATTTTTCTAAACTTGTGTTGTGTCATTTTGTAGTGTTTTCATTAAGTTACTGTGTGTGTTGGTACAAATACTTAATACCTAGCACTCTGAAGTTAAGCCTGCCTGCTCGTGCCAAGCTACCAAGGGGGTGAGCGGGGGTTAGCTGAGGCTGATTCTCTTTTACCCTGACTAGAGTGAGGGTCCTTGCTTGGACGGGGGTAACCTGACTGCCAACCAAAGACCTAATTTCTAACACATTTATAACCTGTGTCAAAATGATATCCAGGATATGAAAAATGTCTTACTTGTCTGCCCTGCCTTATTACTATGTTGTCACAAGTTTCAGAGGCCTCCTTTCTTGAGGTTTTTCATGCAAACCACAGCTGAGGCCATGCAATTTCTATATAATCCCCAACTTCAGGAAATGTTTTGTTTCCAAGTTTTTAAAATTGTTTTCAAACTTATATTTAAAATGTTAGTGTACATTTCTGGCCTTGTGAACTTCTAATTCAATGACTGGAAAATTTGCAATACCCTAATTGCTTTTCTGATTTTAAGTTTATATATTATACTTTTGTATGTCTTTGTTTTATGTGGACCTTCTAGGAGTTCCAAAGCATGAAATAAAATTTTTGAATCATGATAATCTCTCTTGATATTTCATTAGTCCTGGGTTACTAGTAATTATTTTAAATTATTTTACATTTATAATAAAATATTTGTAAGTGTTTTTTGTTTAAAATTAACTTCATTAAATTTCCTTGTGCTTATCTATAGGAAGAGCTACCCTGGGGGTCAGTGATGGAGATCTTTACCCAGAGGTGGAAAGTTATTAACAGTAACTTAACAATTGTATGGAGGTTTCACCCTCTCAAAGCTCCAGACCCTCATTGGTAGGGGTGGAGAGATGAAAGTCTATGGTTAGTGAGACGAATATTGGGGCATACTTACAGTGATGTGGGGCAAGGCAGTGCAGCAAGTAACCTTGCTGCTCTGCCCTGAAACACAGAAAAAAGAAGGAATGTGCAGTATTTATAAGATACAGCACGTTTCTGTCCTCTCCCCATGCACTGGCAAACAATGGGCTGCCTGGCGCTGACTCAGGCACCTTTGCACCATGGTGCAAGGATGTCTGGGTCACAGACAGGATTGTTTTTGTGCAGGAAGGAACTCTTTCCTGTACAAAAAGAATCTATGGAGGCTTTTTCTTCTTTCTATGTGTGCTGCAGAATGTATTTGCGATACGGCGCACAATGGTGCACGTTAGAACAATAGCGTCAAATATTTTGGCACTATTGTGGTGCTTTGGAGGATTAACGCCAAAAATTATGGCGCTAATCCTACAAAATGAAGGTAGACCCATATACCTTAGGCAGGCATTAAGAATGGTGCAAACAATGGCACAGTGAAATCTACAAGATTTCACTGTGCCATTTTTTTGTGCCTTTCAACACTGAAATGTCCCACTTGCATACATTATGCCAAGTGGCTCAATGCAAGTATTGTGCCACTTTGTAAATATGACGCGCGGAAAATGCCTACCTAACACCACATTAGCGTAAAAAAATTCTCGCAAGGGGCTTGAAAATATGCCCCATTGTTTTATATGATAGCATTTACGTAAATATAGTTGTATTAAATATTGTTTTTACATAATTGTATATACATTATTTTGTATTTATTTTAGTTTCATTAATATAATTGTTTAAAAAATTTAGAATTTTTCATAGATACATTTTTATTACTTTAGAATTTAGTAGCGGTTAGTTTGTTTTGTAGAGGAATAGGGTACAGAGTTATCCATAAATATATATGTACATATATATACATATTTTTTCCCTCTTAATTAAAAAAATAATTGTCAATTAAGTTTGTAAATTGTTTAAATGGTTAAATGCTATTTTAAGTATGTAAGTACATATTATTTTTCTATGGTTTAAATTCCAATTAAAAACATAGTTGTGGGTTGTTTTGTTTTTAAGGGGATAAGGTGGTGAGTTGTTTAAATTGAATGTTAAATTAAACGTAAATGTTTTTACTAATTATTTTGAATTTTATTGAAATATTTCATTGGCAATTAATTATGTCAATTATTTAATCATTTGTTATATAAATTATTTGTTGTATGTTAATTGTTCATCCAATTATTGATAGATTTGTTTTATCAATAAACATTGTGAAATGCATTTATATTCATTATCCATTTTAATTGTTCAGGTTATTTAATTACTCTATAATACTATTGTTTTATTTCTAACTTATTTTCAGTTTTTGAGTTGGTGTTTTTGGTAGCATTTCAAATGTATTTCTTTTGCATTGTTTACATTATATTTGTATTAACACTTTTAAAATTATATTTGTGCAATTACTTTTTTCAATTACATTTCATTTTTATTGTGAATTTATTTTAATAATATTATGTTTTTAGGAATTCAGATTTCTGTTTTACAAATTATTAGGAATTGGAATAGTATAACTAACCCCCCAAACCTGTCGCTGAGTTTGCATATGTGGGAGTAGGAGTAGTTAATCTAACCTCTCCAAAGTCCAACACTTTCCCTACTGTTGCTTAGAATGAACTGCAGACAACAAACTTTAAGTGTAACACTTCTTCTACTGTTCTTTGGATTTTAGTGGAAATAGCAAATCAACCCCCTCTAAAGTCCAATGCTTACCCTACTGTTGTTTAGTTTGGAGTGGGAATAATATATCTAACCTCTGCAAATCCCAACATTTTCCCTACAGTTGTTTAGATTGGAGTAGGAATAATATATCTAACCCCTTCAAAGTCCAACAATTGAAAATTATTTGTATACTAATGTTAACATTTAACATTGGTTACATTTATATGTTTATACAAGTTCTGGTCAAATATATGTTTGTTAATTTCTATTTTAGGATAGTGTTAGTATATGTGAATTTTTTTTTGTAAAAACTGTTAAAATATTGAGTTTAAATTATCTAAATAATAAATAAGTATATGTTAATTTACATTACTAACAACAATGTATTTTTAATTATATCATAATTTTGCAGTTTTTATAATGCTATGCATATTAATATTTCAGTATGTTTACCTTTTTTGACATTATTTCGTTCCACAATACCTCTGACACATTATTTTGCTAGTTTACATACAATGTTTGTAAATTCAATATTTTTGTAGATAATATTTTTGACACAATATTCTTGTATGCCTATATTGTTGTTCTCAATATTCTGTCATAGAACCAATTTTACACATAAGTGTAAATCTCAACTGGTGAATAACAAAAAATGTGACAGTTACAGTTAGTGGTAGAATCAGATCTATATGTGAGTAGATCTTGACAGGTAAATTTACCTTTTTGAATTGGGCCCTCGCCTTTTAGGGTAAAGGGTCAAAAACTCAGACAATGGAAGCGACCTGCAGGCTGGCAGAGACCATGTTTCCGCTGGACAAATTACAAGGTTGCACACCGCCAAGGTTTCCTCCACGGTCGCACCACCACGGAAACTCAGACAGAAAAGAGCTGCATAAAAGGAGACATGCACCTTTAGGACGCCATATTTGTCCAGACCTGCCATGGAAGCTGAACTAAACATCATCCTGCTGCTCTTGCTTGCCCAAAGACTTTGGAATCTTCGTCGATGATGACAACAGCAACCGTAAGTACACACACTCACCTGTCATTGTCGTATATTGTCAATTTATGTACACTCACACAACATACAATCGGAAAGGGGGTGCAAAGGTGGCACACACGTAACACCATACTGACACGCATACTCACATACAGCCACACACACACCCTGCACATACACACTACCCACGCTATGGCCACCCCTCATACAAAACCACAACACGTCACAACTATAACACAAACGCACCATCCCCAATATATTGGCAAGGAGCCACAATGGACACATAGCACATACAACACAACGTACAACCAACAGAGAATGAACACACCGTATTACACAACCATACAACTTACCGATCGATATACACAGGACATTGTCTCTATCATACCATACACAAAACACGCACACAGTCAAAGCAGACAAAGCCATACAACACACCAACAAACACATATCAACAAAAACACTACTCAATACCATGACAACAACATGTGTTGAACAGACACATGTCCATCAGACAGCACACACCATAGCTTTGTGTAACAAAAGCACTGCAAACAACCTCACATACTGCCCATTCAACACAGGTGGCACAAGCACCACACATACAAACACAGACACACAACCAATGTCAGACAGGAACAACTCCATACTAAGAAAAGAAATGCATGACAAAGATGTAACCATGAAACCAACTACAGGTTGGTTTTAAACATATTAAATGTCATAAGAAGTGTGCAACTCAAAGGCCATAGGCCAGTCCAAATACAAAAGTCCGTATGTACACAGAGCATATATGTGTGCCCTGAACCTGACTCTTGACTGCCAGGTAACCTCCACAGGTCGGGGCATCAAGGGGGAAAGCAGGCACCTCAAGAGTTATCTGGGGGGTGTAGGGGTGTTTGGGCTTAGGTTTTGGATGGGGGCCTTTGGGATATGGCTTGGGATGGGGGTTTAGGCTTAGGGGAGGGTTGGCATGTTTTGGGAGGGATAGACTTCTTGGCAGGGGGAGGGGCATGGGTACTTGCAGGGGCAGGGGAGGCCTTGGAGGTGGAAGGGACGGACTTGGGGAGGGACACTGAATGTTTATGGGTCTCACTGAGGGAGAGGAGTAGGGAAAATAGCAAATTCTGAAAGAAAGGCTTCCTTGCATACACAGGGGCGGTCATAGCAAAAGGGTTTGGGTGTGGAGGGAGAGAGAATGGTTGTCTGAGGTGTTGGTGTGGATGTCTTGGGTGCATGTTTGTGCGAGGTATGCTTGTGGGTGGTGGGTGTCTGTTGGGTGGCTGAGTGAGGGCATTTATGTGTCTTGGGATGAGGGGTTGGAGGTGCTGTGGGATGCTGTTGTGGTTGGGTGACTGTCTTTTGGAGTGCAGGTAAGGTAGATGTGCTGCATGTAGTAGTGTCAGTGGTTGTGGTGTCTGTGGGTGTGGTGACTGCGGTGGATGTCTGTAGGTCTGCTGCGATGCTGTCTGCGGGTAGGGATGGGGTAGTGGCTGGACTGTGAATGTTGGTATGGTGTCGGCAGGTGTATCAGGTGTGCTGTCTCTGATGCTGGGGGCAGTGGGGGTGTCAGGGTGGATTGTGACTGTTGCTGTGTGTGTGTCTGAATGTTGCTTGTGTGCATTCCAGTGGTGTGTCTTGTGGTGCTTATGTTTGTCAGAGCTACCCTTGGATGGTGAAGTGGGTGCATGCCTGTCTGTTTGTGTGATTTGGCTTGGTTTAGGAAGAGGGATTTGGGATTGGGAAGTGGAATCTGGAGGGGGGATGGGAGACAAAGAGTGACTGGCTGCTGTCCTTGTGGAAGCCAGAGCTTGAAAGGATCTCTGTAGGCCAGCTAGTGCACCATGGATGCTCTCCAGGAATGCATTACTCTATTGGATTTGAGTTGCCAGTCCCTGGATGGTATTCACGATGGTCGACTGACCCACAGAAATGGACCTCAGGAGGTCAATAACCTCCTCACTGAGGGTAGCAGGGCTAACAGTGGCAGGGGCAGAGGAGATACCCACCCTCTTGGGTGAGTGGGCATGGCCAACTGGGTGTGGAGCTACAGGGAAGGCGGTGTTCATAATGGGGTTGGCGGACCGAGATGGTGCTGGGATGGTCCCAGATAGGTCTGCCACTACCAGGGAGGAGGATTCCGTAAGATGAAGAACTGGATCTTGTCCCCCCATGCCACTCCCCTTGGGCTTCGGGTCACTAGGTCCCTCATTGTCAGTGGTATCATGAGGTGGCAAGCAGCTTCCCCACTCGGCTGTGCCCTGTCTCCTTAACCTGCCTATCCTGATGCTGAGAAACAGAGAGAAAGGTGGGGTCATCACATTCTTTTCATACACTTACATCACACTATACGCAACACTAACATCACATATATGTGTAATACACCCTCAGATACAAACCGTTTTGAGCCAACATCATGTCACATCAACATACATTCCACAACCCCATATTACAATGCCACACACCACATAAGCCACCCATCTCACAACAACATCACCTTCCTATCAGTACAGCCATAACACAACCAATTCCAGCACAAGATGAATTGACAACATGAGAATGGATCCATATACACAGCATCACTGTCAAACAGCAAACCAGCAATGGGAATTAGTCTTCACATTGATTTCCACATTACACTTACCAGATGTCATGTTTCATGAAAGGTACCTCATCAAATGCCAATAACAAGACAGATGTTGCTCACAAATCACATACATCACATATCACTGGGTTGATAACCTTCACAATGGAAATTAGCTCAGATGCACCTACTCCATTTGGCATTTTCAAAATTGGAGTATAATAGAGTCCAACCCCATTTCAGCAACACATGTATCAATTGTGTTGTACAAAAAGTTGATACAGACTTTGTGGACCTACTCATCTTAGTCATTCTCACCTTGAAAACAAAGTCATGTACACTAAAAGGGGCCTAATTAGCACACAGGATTTACCTACAGGCAACCGCAGTGAGCATACCAAAACCTTGAATACAATGGACACCTGTCATGTGCTTGAAGGCCACATAAAGTTCAACACTTCATGATGAGTGGCAACATCAAAATAACATTATTTAAGTACCAACATCACTATCCCCACTTCAGACATGAGTAACCTTACATCTTTAGAGTAAAGTTACACTCACATTACCCACTACTAAGGTAATCATAATCGAGGCATACACCTTGAAGCAAGCCAATTGACTGACAACACATACCATTCGACCAACCTGTGAATGTCAACTACCACATCTGCAACACAATTAAGTATGTGTAAATTGAGGTTTGCCATCCAAAATCCTTCAATACAGAATAACAGTACTAAAAGTGAGTATGCCAAAGTTGACTCACAAACCAGGCAATTGGCAGGAATTACCAATGTACACATGATGTTGGCTAAAATCAGTGTCTATTGTACTTATATAGAAGATTTTCTACCAATGTAGCATGCCCGCAAAACACTGGCTAGGGGAATAGCAGGGTAGCCACTTACCTTCATAGTAACATGTACATGGTACAATAAATCTGAACGTTCATGTCAATGATGTGGCTTGCAGTAGGAATCTAGTAATACCACCATGCTTTCCAACATGTAGGACGTCCATCCAGATTAAACATTATACATTACAGGTGCCAATGTACAGTCCACACTCACCAATGAGGACAACTCCTTACAGCTCTGAGTAAGTGTAGCAAGTATGCCATGCGAAATGTCAGATTGGGATCACACCCTCACATGAATTTGACATATTTTTCACAACTCAGGAATATTAGGACTGTTTCTCACCTCTCAGACCCTATGTTGTGTATAGAGCTCAATCAAGGGCCATTGGAATGGGCATAGGCCAAAGACCTAGACAACTGACCAACAAGATATTTGGAGAATGGATCAGTAGGTGAGAAGGATGAACCAGCAGGGTATATATAGAGCAGTATAGTGTGTACCACAGTCACATGTGCATCATCACATGCTTTTATGCAAAAGGGTCAACATAGGTGAGTAATATGTCCCTATACACAATAGAATGTCCACACATGTGTATCAATGTTATCAACTGTACATCTAGGTGTTCCTAGGAGCCCCTTTCCCTTTAGCATTTACAACATTGTCACAGCTTAGATTCTTACACATCATACACTGAACTGGCAGAGGGATGTACATGTGTCCAGTTAGTACTTACCCCCCTGTGGCTGCTGTGCTGTCCTCAAATGCCCAACCAACTCAGGGTAGGCCACTACCAAAATGTGGGCCATATGGGGGTCAAGGTCCGATGGGCACCCCTCCCTCCTTGGGAGAACATCCCCAACTGGGTCTCTGGAGTTCTCTGGGCGCAGCGTCTCAGGACCTCCCTCTGCTTCCTATTGTGGGTGCTCAGCTAGCTGTGGACCCCCAGGGTCCTCACTTGCTTGGCGATGGCATGCCAGATTTCTTTGTTTTGATGGGCGTTGGCCTCCATGGATGACACAGACAAGAGGAGAAAGTTATGTCCACATGCACCATCCCAAAACAAGTAGTGATATAACTTCAGTTATAGCAAGTAGGCAAACATACCCTTCCTAATCTGCAGTCAGGCCAAGTGTGAAGTGGAGTCAGCCATACAACATGCATGATCAGTACCAGGTGTTGACTACAAACATATGACCAGGCCATAGGAATGTTAAAAACATGGTATGGCTCTACCATTATTTCTCACACCATTTTTTATGTACATGCTGCAAAATAATTTGTGGAGCATGGAAGATAGATTACACACTATCTACTATATATCAGGACTGACTATCTGTCTATGTACATGTACACATGTCCATACACCCACACATGCTAGCTCAATACTTCAGTCCTGCACATTGTCATACACTCCACCTTTCACACGTTGGTATACCATTGGAGACACCTGCTACTCTGGTGCACCATATAACTGTTCATACAGGGGTGGGACCTCATCCACAAGCTTGTCCAGCTCTTCTGGAGTGAAGGCAGGGGCCCTATCACCTGCAGGATGTGGCATGATTGCTCCCAGAGGCAGTACACAGCAGCTCAGGCCGTGGAAGTCTTGCTGTCTGGAGTCAAGTGAGGAATGCTGTAGAAGATGGCGGTCACTTCTGCCACATACTGGACCCTCACTTCCGGTGGACATCGCCATTGGCCCAAGTCTGCCAAACGCAGCAGTGTGCTCCAATGGTTATGTCCACCACGGTTGTAACTGCCTACCATCATGACAACATCTGCCAGTGGAGTTAGGTCACTTCCTCATGTCCATTACAGTAGGTCAGGCAGCTGCCATTTTGAGGGAAATATATTTATGGAAAAGTAATGGAAGGTGCAAAATGTACTTTTCACTAGTCTCTACGAACAAGTTTTAAGTGCTGCCTTCATGTTCACAATTCTCAATGTGCATGTGAATAGTAAAGGCTGTGTAAATGAGGTATGGACGGTTAATTAAAATGAAAATTATTGTCAACATTCTAATTTCAACCTAAATAGACTATAGGTGCAAAAAATATGTCTCACATGTAAACTAGGTTAATGTATCAATTACTGTCAGTCACACATTTCTGCATGCATTGAACATCTGAGGGTTAGGGGATATGAATTAGGGAAACTCATATTTTGTATAGCTATGTGCTGTAAATCAAATTTCAAATGTTTCATCTGACATCATATCGAGATATGTGTGATGGTTATGTGATTATAGTCAAGATATATAGATTGAATCATTCACCTAGTATCTGTTTTTGTCCCACATAGTTATTCTGGCATGAGGAGAGGAAGACAACCTCCAGTGTACCGCCCACTAGTAGACCTGAACACCATGGAGGACAGACACATGATACAAATCTAGGATAGGCAGACAATCATGGATCGTTAGTTGGAGCCCGATCTGATGCCTGCCATTCGGAATCCCAATAACGTACCTCCCATCATTCAAGTCATGTCAGTGCTACACTTCCTGGCCACTGGGTCCTTTCAGAATACAGGGGCCCTAACTGCAGGGATGTCTCAGCCCATGTTCAGTCTGGTCATCAAGGCTGTATTGTCTGCATTGTTGAAACATCTGGACAGCTACATCAGATTTCCCCAACGTGAAGGCAGAGTATTATGTTTTTGTACACATTCCACATGTGGTTGGAGCCACAGATGGCACCCATGTAGCCTTGGTTCCCCCCAGTGCCAATGAACAGATATATAAGAACAGAAAAAACTTCACTCCACCAACATCCAAGTGGTCTGTTTGGCTGACCTGTACATTTCACAAGTATGTGCAAAGTATTCTGGATCCATCCATGATTCCTACATCATGCAGAACAGCATTATCCCACTGCTGATGGCGCGACTGTACACAGAGAGGGCCTGGCTCATTGGTAAGTATTATGGGCCTCATTCCAACCCTGGCGATCTATGACCGCCAGGGTGGAGGATGCCGGAAGCACCGCCAACAGGCTGGCGGTGCTTCATATGGCTTTCTGACTGCAGCTGTAAAGCCGCGGTCTCCCAGCCGGGTCCGGCGGTTTCCCACCGGATTTCCCCCAGCTGGGGGAATCCTCCATGGCGGCGCTGCTTGCAGCGCCGCCATGGGGATTCCGACCCCCTTCCCGCCAGCCTGTTTCTGGCGGTTTTCACCGACAGAAACAGGATGGCGGGAACGGGAGTTGTGGGGCCCCTGGGGGCCCCTGCACTGCCCATGCCACTGGCATGGGCAGTGCAGGGGCCCCCTAACAGGGCCCCAGCAGGAGTTTCACTGTCTGCTTTGCAGACAGTGAAAATCGCAACGGGTGACACTGCACCCGTCGCATCCCTGCAACTCCGCCGGCTCCATTCGGAGCCGGCTTCCTTGTTGCAGGGTCTTTCCCGCTGGGCCGGCAGGCGCCCTTTTGGCAGTCACCCGCCGGCCCAGCGGGAAAGTCGGAATGACCCCCGCGGTCTCTTGACCGTGGAGCGGTCTTCCGACGGGGTTACTTTGGCGGGCGGCGAAAGTCGGAATGACCCCCTATGTCATGTGTGTCTGTAAAGTTTTTTCCTACTATCACAAATGTGCATGTCCAAAATATATGTTTATGTTGTTGTACCTATTCCCTATAGGTAACTCGGGCTATCCAAACCTTCCTTGGTTGTTGACACCAGTGAGGTACCCAACCACGCCAGAGGAAGTTTGCTTCCATGAGGCCCACAGAAGGACAAGGCATGTTGTGGAGTGAACATTTGGGCTTCTGAAGGCAAGATTTCACAGCATCGACAAATCTGGAGGAGCCCTCCTCTACTCACTCAACAAGGTATGTCAAGTAATTGTTGCTTGCTGTATGCTCCACAACCTTGCCCTAAGATGTCAGATTCGATTCATACCAGATGAGGGGGAGCCAGCAGATCCTGTGCATGGAAATGCAGATTTGCCAAGTGAGGATGAGCATGATGAAGATGAAGTTGGGGATATCAGGGCAGATCTCCTCAATCAGTACTTCAGCTGACTAAAGATATGTGATGTGTTGTTACAAATGAGATTCAATGGTGTACTGTATAATTTATGCCTGGCATGCCATCACCTATTTGCCACTATCTGTGAGGTCTTAAGTCAATGACTCAGATATGCATGCAGATTGTTACTTGGTATTGTGTACAGAACGGCTAGGTATACAGTGTCATGATTTGTAAATGCACAAGCAAAGTCATACTTGTACTAATGACTTGTCAAAGTGATATATGTGTACAATTCTGTCCTATCCCTTATCTTTGTTAATCACAGATTAGCAGAGTTTTTGTTTGGCTCATCCTCATTTGGAAATCTCAGACAGTGTCACAGGCAGATGGGATTTGCAGACTGACATGAGAAGTGGACATGAATGAAACCAGGTACTGTTTAGCATCAGTTTGTGGAGTTTAACATATATGGCCAGACTGTCAGGACAGTGGGATGGCAGTATGCATTTCGCCAAGAAGACCTGTTTGGTTCTGGAGGTGGTCAAATTGAATATTGACCAGTGAAGGAGGCAGAAAGAAGCTGTCCTTAAGGTTCACTCAGCTTCCTTTGTCTAAACACTAATAACCAAAAGAAGTGAACCTTCATACCATATCATTCCAGGCCCTCTGAGATCTTTCTCAACAGACCCTCAACCATGTATTCTACCCTCAATGAAGAGTGTTACCACCACAGGGTAATTTCATGGGTAGCATTATCACGGGGTCACCATTCAGTTCAGTATCCCGTTATTCAAATGAACGGAAGGATATCTCAGAGAGAAGGTAAGTGAAAGAATGTGAGTTAAAATTACCTCATATCCTAAATTCATTTTTATTAGTGTCCATAAAAAGGATAAGAGTAAGATTAAAAATAGGTGACATAGTGAGGATTAGCAATGAATCCTATTTAACTAAAATTAAGGTTGACATGTTTCAGCCTGACACAGCCACTCAGGGTCCATAACTTTCATCACGGCCTATTGTTAATTAGATTACCTGCAACTTTCAAGTAATCACCAAATGTAGTTATGATTTATGGTTCAACTAGTGCTCAGCATTTGGAGCATAGAAGGGAATCTGAAATAATCAGCAGACAAGGAGGAAAGAATAATCAATATTATTCATTACATTCTCAACCCATATCCACCTTGCCTACTCCATGAAAGCTACATGTTGAGTGCATTAAAAAAACACATAACTTAGTTCTAGGTGAAAAAAGGGTGTCATTGCCCAATTTTGATGTGCATTTATAGACTTAATCAACAAAAAAGCTATTTTTTAGGAATAAGTGGCAGTTAGGGTGTTAACTTAGTTAAATAGAGTCCACAGATAAACTGAGCAATCTGATGATGGTCTACAGCAGTCAAAATGGAAAATATAAACAGAGAAACTATATACAAAAAGATATACAAAAAAGAAAAATGCAAGGTTCAAATACCTCAGTGGGAACTCTCCTTCTATCCCACCACAGGAATAGGCCTCTATCTGTAGGAATATACATATATACACACACAATAGTTTTGTGTCAAGAAAGATGTCTGGACTTAAAAGGAAGCCTTAAAAAAGTCCAGATGTAAGGAAAAGACTTGCCTTTGGAGAAGCGAAAAAAATCTTCCAAAGATCTGTAATGCCATCCTAATCCAAGGGCATGGGCTGTGCAGGGACCCCCCTGTGGTCTCCAGTGCTTGTTCTCCCCCAGCCTTTTCATGGCAGGGTCCCCACCATAAAAAGGCTGGTGGAGAACAAAGATGCAGTCAGGCGGTGCTGAGTTCAACGCCACCCTGGCTGACTACAACCAAGACTGACGTCACCCCGACGGGATCTGTGATTCTGCCGGGGACAACGGTCCCGTGGAGGGTCCACTCGCCTAACTCGTAATGTGGCGGTTGGACTGCCACAGTTGCTGCAGTCTGACTGCCAATGTGAGACTGAAAGTCTTTTGCCATTTGTGAAGCAACATCTTTAAGCACAGGATTGGCACAGTGCCATCCACACAGAGCTGTAAAATGACAAAAACCTATATATGTATTTATATAAGATTTTGGCTCACCTAGAATGAAATAAAATTAATATATCGGATAATTGGAGTAAGTGCTGTTTGTGCCTGTGCTGCCATACTGCTGGTCCGGAGGACGGACCGTGCCTATCAGAAATATATATTACCTAGTGGTGGTTGCCACTAGGTAGTTAAAGTTAGGACCATGTTTCCATAGAAAAATTGTTTTTTGACTTGTCTATATTTTTGGCACCGTTAGACGAATCTTCCGTGTTAATTCCCAGAGGACCTTTAGACACGACTACAACGCGAACCACTGGAAGGAATTACACCAAATTTGGTGGAAAGCTAGGTGTCGGTATGCAGATTAAGCTTTTGTTTATTTGGTGTAAATCTGTTCAGTATTTTTGAGATATTAAAGGGAAAATTAATTTGTATATCTAGGGACGCAGATCCTTGACGATGATTTGTGAAAAAAGACAAGCTTGTGCAGGGAAACGCGCAGCTCTGATTGGCTGCCAACACTCAAGTCAGGAAGTCATCTTGGGACTTGGCTTTAGCCGAGTCCCAGAAAAAACACTGAGAAAAAAACAAAAAGGGCCAGGGGAGAGACACCCTGACTGCTTAACTCTGATGCTGTGGTCTCAGAGGGACCCCCCTGGGCTAAAAAAGCATTTTAAAAAACCTTCTTGCCACCTTTTCCCAAAATTCGTGAATTCACTGCAAAAATGTTTTTAAAAACTACATGCGGGCTCCTGCGTTGTTTTTTTTTTAAAGGTCCCGGGTGGGCCAGGTCCCGGGAGCATTTAAAATATTGAATGTGGGAGCCTCAAAGCCCCCCAACAGCCCTGGGGACCCCCACCTTCCTGGGGGGATTTATGTTATATGTGTAGGGGGGACCCATGACCCCTCCTGCAGCCCAAGGGACCACCACCTCTCCGGGGCAAATGCTTAATGTAAAGAGAGTTTGCTTCGGATCCCCAAGACCCAGGGACCACCACTTCCCTGTGGCTATTTCCATTTTGGATGGGCCATACTGCCCCCCTCAAGGAGCCGCTGATGGCGCTGAGGACCGCCACCCCACAGGGCTGGCCCCTGCTATGTCCCAGAGTGGCCACCCGTGGGACATAGCTGTTTGCTTTTGCTTGGTGGGAGCTGACAGTTCCCACCAACGTATAGCATACATAACTCGCTTTCTGGCAGCAGAATCTGTCAAACAGGTCCCGCTGTCAGAAAGCAGAGATTTCAGGTGTCTTACCTGCATACAGATATGCGTGCAGGGAAGAGAGATGAAAACATTGCTCCAGCAAGCAGGGATCTGCTATTAAAAAGCAGCTCCTTGCTTGGTGGAACAATGCCAGCTTAGCAGGATGTGGGAGCCAATTGGGACCGAGGGTGAGGCCTTAAGGTTTCCCTAGCAGTCCCAGATAGTCCGTAGAGGGCAGAAAATGGAAGGAAATCAGGTGGGACCCTGGGGGAGAACTTGAGGCTACCCCCTCATTCCAAGATAGCCTGTAAAGGGCAAAAAAAAGAAAAAAAATAGTTGGCGTAATGGTGAAGGTCACAGACCCTCACAGTGAAAGAAGATTGAGAAATACATTTTTACTTTTTAATTTCTCTAGAATGATCTCATTCTCAGTATATCATCCTTCAAAGCATAAAACTTCTTTATCTCTCTCACTCTCTTTCTCTCTTTCTTTCTTTCTTTCTCTCTCTCTCTCTCTCTCTCTCTCTCTTTCAGTCTGTTTCTCTCACACACCATATCAGACCCTTACACACCCACTCGAAGACCCACTCTGACACTCATGCACCCACTCACAGACCCACTTAGACCCTCGTGCACCCACTCACAGCCCCAATCAGACCCTCATAGACCCATTCACAGACCCATTCAGACACTCATGCACCCACTCACAGACCCACTCAGACTCTCACACCTACTCAAACACCCACTCACAGACCCACTGACACTCTCATGCACCCACTCACAAACCTGAGAGGACACTGAGGTACCCACTAAGACATTGATGCACGTACGCTCACACCTAGACAGAGACTCTCATAGCCACTCTCACCCCCAGATTCACCCTCTTACACCTATTGTCACACCCATACCAACTCCTGCCATGCACGTCCAAAGGGCCATGTGCAGAATAGGGTTGGGTGGCTGGGCGCAGGGACTGGCTGCAGGCCAGGCCTTGGAGGCAACCCCTGCTGCACATTGGTGAAGGCTGTGCAAGGTGCGAGGTTGAGTGCCTGTGGAGGGTTGGCTTCATGGCCTGGCTGTACGTGGCGGTTGTTGGATTAACGTATAGTAATGAAAGTTACTGTATATTAAAAAAAGCCACAGAAATTCCTTGAAAAAACAAAAGGTTATAAGGACATTATAGTTCGGAAATAGAATTTTTTTAAACATAGAAATTCACTGAAAAAGGCAACGGTTACAGGGACATTATAGTTATGCTCACATTTTAAATGTACAAAATCTTAGAAATTCACCTGTTATAGTTAGAGTGATCTCAAGTAACCAGAGCACAAGTTATAGTTATCTGGGGTGTGAGGGGGAGATCCCAAAACACGTTTTCCGCATTGATTTTTCCATGGGGATTTTGAATAGCAATAGCGCAAAAACTACTGGATGTAAATACATCAAATTTAACAGAAGGGTAGACCCTGATCCAGAAAGAGTACTTTTTTTTTGTTTTGGTGTAATTCCGTTCAGTACTTTTTGAGTAATTAAGGGGAAAACCCCACATGTCATGGCAATCATGCAATCTTTCATAACATCATTGTTAATATCAATGTAATATTTTTGATGAAAAAACTGTGCATGACGAAGGCGCGAGTTGTAATTACCTTAGGGCATGAGTTATAGTTACTTGGGGTAACTCTAACTATAACTGGTGAATTTCTATGGCTTGGTATGGTTGAAATCTGAGCCTGACTATAACATCCCTGTAACCTTTGCTTTTTTTAGTGAATTTCTATGTTTTTTTAAATTCTGTTTCCTAACTTTCACGTCCCTGTAACCTTTGTTTTTTTCAGTGAATATATATATATATATATATATATATATATATATATATATATATACATATATAGTAGGTAGTTATAGTTAGGACCTAGTTTCTATAGAAAGAGCCTTTTTTGTTTTGCCTATAACTTTGACACTGCTTGGCGAATCTTCCCAAAATGTTCAAATCTTATACTTTGCTAAGATTAGCTTTTGTTTGGAAAGTTGTGAGGTGACTTGTCAAGTGGGGGCAGAGAAAAAGGGGGTGTCCCAAAATGCATTTTCCCCATTCATTTTTCCAGAGGACTTTAAGACACCCCTACAGCCTGAACCACTGAATGGAATTACACCAAATTTGGCACGAAGCTAGATTCTGTCCGGCAGATCACATTTTTTGTAATTTAATGCAATTCCATTCAGTAGTTCCAGAGAAATTTAAGGCCAAAGATATAGATATGTAGAGTCACAGATCCTTGGGGGTTCGATCTGCAGATCCACGCACCACAGAAAGAATCTGATTGGCTGCCTGCAACCTGAGAGAAATGTTGCAGTCGCCCCTTTCTTTTCTTGGTAAATGGTCCCAGGGCTGAAATTTGGGGGGCAATTGAGCTGATGGGTTCAGGGTACAAGTTCCCTGACCCCATGGGGGTGATACAGTTGTGGTGATGGGACAAATAGGCCCTCATTACGACCCTGGTGGTTGGTGATAAAGCAGCGGTAATACCGCCAACAGGCCGGTGGTAATAAATATGAAATTATGACCATGCAAGGCCACAATCTTTCAAGTGGGTGATTTGCCCACTGCTTGGTCCTGGGGTGTTCAAGGCCACAGACTTTCAAGTTGTGATTTGCCCACTGCTTGGTCCTGGAGAGTGCAAGGCCACAGTCTTTCAAGTGGGTGATTTGCCTACTGCTTGGTCCTGGGGAGTGCAAGGCTACAGTCTTTCAAGTGGGTGACTTACTGACTGCTCTGTCCTGGAGAGTGCAAGGCCACAGTCTCTCAAGTGGGTGATTTCTTACATTGGTTCTGGAGGGGCATGGTGCCCAGTGAGCTTCATCCGGTGGAGGATGGGGTGAGTGGATGGCTTCTTCCACTGGTTCGGGAGGGGGCATTGTGCCCAGTGAGCTTCATCCTGGGCATTGTGCCCAGTGAGCTTCATCCTGTGGAGGATGGGGTGAGTGGATGGCTTCTTCCACTGGTTCTGGAGGGGGCATTTTGCCCAGTGAGCTTCATCCTGTGGAGGATGGGGTGAGTAGATGGCTTCTTTCACTGGTTCTGGAGGGGGCATAGTGCCCAGTGAGCTTCATCCTGTGGAGAATGGGGTGAGTGGATGGCTTCTTCCACTGGTTCTGGAGGGGGCATTTTTCCCAGTGAGCTTCATCCTGTGGAGGATGGGATGAGTGGATGGCTTCTCCACTGGTTCTGGAGGGGGCATTGTTCCCTATGATGCAGACTCTGGGGAGTGCAAGGTCACAGTCTCTCACCTGGGTGTCAGACCCACAGGATTTGCTGGGGCCAGGCCGCACAACAGCCCATGGATGCAGAACTACACACTGTCCGCCAGCGGTGATGGCTGCTGAGTGGTGGCAGTGGTGGTGCTGCTGGTGGAGCTGGCAGTGTTGGGGGAGGCTCCAGCCCATCTCCTGCAGCCTTGAGGGGCTGCCCACTGGGGCTGCTGCTGCTGGTGGCAGTTCTGGTGGTGGTGCTGGTGACGGCGTTGGGGGCAGTGCTGGTGGTGGTGCTGGCAGTGGTGGGGGGAGGCTCCAGCCCATCCCCTGCAGCCTCAGACGGCTGCCCACTGGGGCTGCTACTGCTGGCAGTGGTGCTGGTGGCGGTGCTGGCAGTGGTGGGGGAGGCTCCAGCCAATCCCCTGCAGCCTCGGACAGCTGCACACTGGGGCTGCTGCTGCTGGTGGTGGTGCTGGCAGTGGTGGGGGGAGGCTCCAGCCCTTCCCCTGCAGCCTTGGACGGCTGAACAACCATGGTTGGTGGTGAGGGCTCCGATGGAGTCCCAGCACCAGACCTCTTGTCCTTTCTGCCTGCTGGTGCAGGCCCCTTGCCCTTCCTTTCAGCAGCCGGGAATTGCTCCTTGCCCTTCCTTTTAGCAGCTGGGGTGCCTGCTTGCCCTTCCTTTTAGCAGCTGGGGGTGCCTCCTTGCCCTTCCTTTCAGCAGCTAGGTGTGCCTCCTTGCCCCTCCTTTTAGAAGCTGAGGGTGCCTCCTTGCCCTTCCTTGCAGCACTTGGTGCAGACACCCTTTCAGTGTGGCTGCCAGGTGCGCAGGATCTTCTCCCACCTGTAGTAGCTGTGGACAGTACTGTGCCCGTAGACTTGGTGGCTGAGGTGCTTGCCTGGGTTTGACAGCCCTGGCCTGACGTGAGGGACGGGGGGTAGGGAAGAGGTCAATGGTGAAGAAGAAAAGGCTCTTAGGGACATTCGGGTGGGAAAAGGGAGATGGTTTGGGAGTGGAGGAAGAGGGAGTGGTGGTAGGAGGTGTCTGTCTGCTGTGTTTGGGTGCAGGTGCATGGACTGGATGCTGTTGTGAGGTGGATGGCTGTTGGGTGTCTAGGTACTTGCATTTGTGTACTTTGTGAGGAGGGGGCACAGACAGAGTGGGAGAGGACACAGGGGATGTGTGCATGGATGTGGGGGTGGTGACTGCCAGTGAGGGGGGGTGCTGTTAGTTGTGTTGGTGATGGGGGTAGTAGATGAGGATGTAGTGCATGCAGGTGTGAGTGGAGACAAAACTGGGAGGGAGGTGGATGACAAGGAAGAGGGAGACACAGTGGAGGCAGTGGATGTTGGTATGTCTGATTTTTGGTGTTGTTTGTGTGAGTGCCTGTGGAATGAAGTGTGGTGCTTGTGTTTGCCATGTCCACTCTTGTAAGTTGTCCTTGGTGAATGCTCATCTGACTGTGTGCTTGGGATAGGTTGGGGTTGAGGGGAATGGGATAGGATAGAAGAAGTTGGAGGGGGGGGGCTAGAAACAGGGACAAGGCTGCCATCAGAGAGGAGGCCAGAGCCTGGATTGATCTATGTTGGGCCGCCATGCCAGTGTGAATGCCATCCAGGAATGCATTTGTTTGTTGCATTTGGGCTGCCAGCCCCTGGAAGGCATTCACAATGGTTGACTGCCCAACAGAGATGGATCCCAGGAGGTCAATAGCCTCCTCACTTAGGGCAGCAGGGCTAGCTGGGGCAGGGCCTGAGGTCCCTGGGGCGAAGGAGATGCCCACCCTCCTGGATGAGCGGGCACGATAAACTCGCTGAGGGGCTGCAGGGAGGGCGATGCTGGTACGGGGTGGCGGCTGTACCTGTACCTGGGGTGGGCACAGAGGTGTCCGCCACCACCAGGGAGCGTCCATCGGAGGAGGAATCCGTGGCCGAACTGTTCCCTCCTGTCTGCGCCGTGATGCTCCCCTTGCCCTCCGTCCCATTGGATCCCTCACCATCGGTGGATTTGGCATCCTGGGTCCTGTGGGATGCAGCTCCCTCCGTTGGCGGTGCCTCTGCTCCTCTTCAAGATGATGCTAATGCATATAAGGACAGGGTGACAAAACAGAAAGGGGGGGGGACACAAAGGATACACTTGGTCAATGTGCCAACAACACCACCGCTGGCGTACACAACACAATCACACACAGGGAACAGCCCTACACACTAGGCAATGCACTACCAGTCACAATGCTAGTCACCAGGCCATGTATAGGGACACCTAACGCCAATTGCAGCATACCTGAGACTCACAGATCCCTGCTCAGTAGTGGATGCCTACTAGCTTGGTTGGAGTACTTTCACATCAGAACCCTGCCCAACATGGGACCAACCCTGCAATACCAGGTCTGGACTAGGGGCACCCAGAGGGCCCACCCCCCCACCCGGATCCCACCCCACCAGGCGCAAGTTCTATATTGGGGCACTGCACTCACCCCCTTGTGGCTGCTGTGATGCCACCAAACGCCCATCCCGCTCTGGATAGACACGCCAGTATGCAGGCCAACAGGGAGGTCAGGGTTCGACGGGCACCCCTTCCTCTTTGGGAGGCCATCCCCAGCCGGGCCTCCGCGGTCTTCCATGCCCAGCGTCTCAGGTCCTCCCGCTGTTTCTGACAGTGGGTGCTCCGCCTGCCGTAGACCCCCACGGTCCACACGTCCTTGGTGATGGCACGCCATATACCCTTCTTTTGATGGGCACTGACCTCCAGGGAAATGGACACTGGGAAAGGTATCAGTCCGACCGTCCTGCCTGTTACACTCATGTCCCACCATGCCCCTTCCCATCCCCATTAGCACAGACATGGCCAACTATACTTGCTGCACGCTGCCCAAGGCCCATCCATCTCATACCCCCTACATGAGGCCTTCACACACAGCACTCCATGCATTCACGCACCATGCATCGTACTCACGGTGTACTCACCTGTTGGTCTGGAGGCCCATACAGCATTTGGTACTGGGGTAGGACTCCATCCACCAGTCTCTCCAACTCCGCAGAGGTGAAGGCAGGGGCCCTTTCCCCAGTCACACAAGCCATGGTCAGTTCCATACACAGGTCACATGTACTGTAGGTCCTCTAATGTTGAAGGTCAGGTAGCAAGTGAGTGAACAGATAGAAAATGGCAGTGACGTCCGCAGCGGTGCACCACCATTGGCCACTGTACCACATATGTCCCAATGTTAACCAATGAGGAGTTGCACTGCGGTTTTCGACCGCCTCCCGCAACAGCACACAACGTCAGCGGAATTACCTCATTTCCACCTGTCCCTCCATACAGGACAGGCGGACGCCATTTCAGTGGGGACGAGGCCATGGATCCTAACTGCGTCACAGTACACAAATGCACCATTTTGACATCTCCAACAAAATAACGTTACAATCACACCATGCATTGAACTGTAGTGGTTGGAATTAGGAGATAATGACCAGCTGCTCACCATTTTGTACCATTGGCTGCACCCGCTGCGGATGAATAGGAGATGGGGACATCCCCATTGTTCAGACCCCTGGTGGACTTGGCAACAATGGAGGGCAGGCACATTATCCTCACCTATAGACTGGACAGGGCCACAATCACAGAGCTGTGTGCCCAATTGGAGCCTGACCTAATCTCTGCTATCCGTCACCCCACCGGGATCCCCCCTCTTGTGCAAGAGCTATCAGTGCTCCATTTCCTGGCAACTGGCTCCTACCAAGTGACATTAGGCTTGGCAGCAGGAATGTCTCAGCCAATGTTTTCAATAGTGCTGATTAGAGTGTTGTCTGCCCTGATTAAACACATGTGCAGCTACATCGTCTTCCCCCAGGTGGAGGATTTGGCCACAGTGAAAGCTGATTTCTATTCAATGGGTAATATCCCCAACATTATTGGGGCAATTGATGGAACACATATTGCATTTGTCCCCTCTCCGGCAAAATGAACAGCTGTTCAGAAATCGAAAGAGCTTTCACACCATGAATGTGCAGATGGTGTGCAAGGTGGACGAGTACATCTCCTACGTCAATGCAAAATATCCTGGGTCTGTGCATAATGCCTTTATCCTGAGGAATAGCAGCATCCCAAATGTGATTGCTCAACTCCAGAGGCACAGGATGTGGCTAATAGGTGAGCCCTGGTTCCCACCAAGTATATCTTGGTGTATGGGTATGGTGTGGGCCCTAAGGGTTAGTGTGTGGCTAACAGTTGTCCCTCGATATTTGCAGGTGACTCAGGTTACCCTAACCTCTCATGGCTACTGACCCCTGTGAGGAGTCCCAGGACAAGGGCAGAGCAACGTTACAATGAGGCAAATGGGCGAACAAGAAGAATTATAGAGAGGACCTTTGGCCTCCTGAAGGCCAGGTTTCGTTGCCTCCATCTAAGAGTTGAATCCCTCTGCTACTCACCCAGGAAGGTCTGCCAGATCATCGTGGCATGCTGTATGTTGTACAACCTTGCCTTGCGTCGCCAGGTGCCTTTTCTGCAGGAGGAGGAGGCTGGAGACGGCCGTGTGGCCGCAGTGGACCCTGTGGGCAGTGAAGATAAGGAGGCAGAGGATGAGGATGACAACAGAAGTGCAATAACTTGTCAAGACTTCCAATGACACACAGGTAAGACAGTGTAAATTCACATTTAATTGACAGTTTTGTATTTGACATTGTCACGGACAGGTTGGTTTTCCCACTTCTATGGCCACTCACTGTACCCTTTGGCATGTCTATTTGCAGATATTTGTGCCCCACTATCGCTCCTGGTGAGTTGACTGCAGCCAACTACAGGTCTTTCCTATGTATACATTACTGTACAGTTGAATTGCAATGTTTAAACCTAGGTAAACAAATACATACTTAAATCATTTGACATAATCCATACTTGTATTTCTTCAAAGGGTGTTTATTTAAGTGCTAAGAAGTAGCGGGGGTAGTGGAATGGACTGGGTTGATGATGGAGGAAAGTCCAGGATAGAGTCCAGTCTATTTGTACCACAGGTGCATTTTCCAGGGGAGTATAGGAAGGGAAGCAGTGGCAGTTCAAGGTCGACAGGGTGACAGAGTGGGACACAAAGGTGACAATCAGGAGAGTCTTATATCCTGGCGGGGTCTTGGCAATAGTCTCTGGCTTCTGCCTGGATCACAGGGAACATTTGCAGGGTGGTTCTCCTTCTGCAGGGGGAGGGGTGCTGGTGGCCTGTTGGTCCTGTGATGGGGCCTCCTGTCCGCTAGCGGCAGCGGAGGTGGAGGGCTGTTCATCAGTTTGGCCAGTGTCAGGGGCCCGGTGGTGTGCCACTGCCTCCCTAATAGTGTTGGCCATATCTGCCAGCACCCCTGCAATGGAGAACAGGGTGGTGTTGACGTCCTTCAAGTCCTTCCTGATCCCCAGGTACTGTCCCTCCTGCAGCCGCCTGTTCTACTGCAACTTTTCCAGTATCTGGCCCAGCGTATCCTGGGAATGTTGGTATGCTCTCAGGATCGTGGTGAGTGCCTCCTGGAGAGTTGGTTCCCTGACCCTGTCCTCCCCCTGTCACACAGCAGTCCTCCCAGCTTCCCTGTTGTCCAGTGCCTCTGTCCTCTGAACCGTGTGCCTACTGCCACTGACCCCAGGTCCCTGATCGTCCTGTGTTTGCGGGTGGCCTAGGGTCCCTGTAGTGGTGGATACACTGCTGATTGACGTGTCCTGGGGACAGAGGTATGGGCCTGCTGGGTGGGTGCTGTGATGGTGTTTCCTGAGGGGGGAGGCTCTGTGGTGGTGTGTGACTGTGCCTGAGTAATCGACTGTCTGGAGATCCCTGATGGGCCAGGTTGGTCATCCAGGCCAGCAGAGCTGCTGTCATCACTGTGGGCCTCTTCTGGGGGGGGGGGGACTGGATGTTGCTGGCACCTCTTCTCCGGTGACATTGGCTGGGGTACCTGTGGGGATGTGAATGCAGTGTTATTGTTTCTACGTGTGACATATTGTACATGGGTGTGTTGCCCTCTATGGTTGTTGTTGCCCTGGCAGATTTGCCTTTGTATGAGTTGCTATTTGGTGGGCTAGGTGGTTCTCTCCAGTGTGCATGCAGTGGTGATAGGTGTCCATGCAGGTCTGTGAGGGGTGTCCATGCATTGGTGTTGCATGCAGGGCTTGGTATTGGGATGAATGGGTTGTGATGGTGGGGTACACGGGAGGTGGTGAAGAGATGGGAGTGAGGGTAAGGGTGGGGGTTTGTAATGGCATTCAGGTAGGGGGGTGATAGTAATAGAGATTTGACTTACCAGAGTCCAGTCCTTCTCTTACTCCTTCCAAGCCCTCAGGATGCATGATTGGCAAGACTTGCTCCTCCTATGTTGTTAGTTGTGGGGGAGGAGGTGGGGGTCCATCGTCAGTCCTCTGTACAGTTAGTTGGTGTCTGGCTGCCATGGAACGCACCTTCCCCTTTAGGTCGTTCCACCTCTTCCTGATGTCATCCCTTGTTCTGGGGTGCTGCCCCACGGCTTTGACCCTGTCCACGATTCTGCACCATAGCTCCATCTTCCTAGCAAAGGATGACTGCTGCATCTGTGATCCAAATAGCTGTGGCTCTACCCGGATGATTTCCTCCACCATGACCCTTGGCTCCTCCTCTGAGAACTTGGGGTGTTGTTGTGGTGCCATGGATGTAGTGTGAGTGGTGTGGGTGAGGGTGTGTGGGGTGATATGTTGGGGTGTGTGATGTAAGGTGCGTGGATGGTGTATAGGTGATGATGGTATGTGATTCTTGTGTGAATGCTCTTGCTGTATCTCTCTCTAGTGGCAAATATTGGTAGTCGTAAAGGGATGTGAGTATTGTGGGTGTGTGTTTTATAGTGGTGTGGGTGTGTGGGTGTGGTGTGTGCATGGGTGTCAGGTATGTGTAGTTTGAATTGTCCAATGTGGTGTAGTTTTGTTTGAGTGTGTGTATTTTGAGCGCGGCGGAATGTCCCGCCGATTGTTTACCACCATTGATTGTCCGCTGCGGTGATTCGAGGGGCATAATGTGATGGGCATAGTTCTGTTTGCGTAATGGTGTGGGTTTTGCTACTGCCAGTTTATCACTGAGCTTTGGGCTGGCGGACTTGTGTGTGTGGCTGTATAGTGACGGATTGGTACGTGTGTGTCCTAATATGGTTGGTGGCTATCCGCGGCGGCGGCATTATGTTGGCGGCAGTCGGCATGGCGGTAAGTGGGATTTACCGCCAATGTCATAATGAGGGCCATAATGCCTTTAGAATGCGGCAAGGGTTTTTTTTTAGAGAGATCTGTGGTTTCACCGGCAGAGCCCAGCGCAGCCCCGGGGTGGATCTGTTATTGGATCCGCGAAGCTCAGGAAACGTCACTTTCAGTGTGACCTGCAGGCAGACACTGTCACGCCCAGTCTCACACCTACAGAGATGCTGTTACATCCAGTGTCACATCTACACAGACAGTCTCACACTCACTCTCACACTCAGAGAGACACTCTCACACCTAATCCTGCATCAAGGCAGACACTGTCACACTCCCTCTCACACCCGGACTCTCATGCTCAGTGTCACACTATCAAAAAGACTCTCACATGTAATGTCAAACCCAGAGATGCACTCTGACACTCACCCTCACACCCAAACAGCTGCTCTCACACTCAGACTGACATCCAGGCAGACACTGTTACAAGCACTCTCACACCTATATAGTCTCACACTCACTCTCACACTGAGATAGACACTCTCACACCCACCCTTGCATCCAAAAAATGTATTCCATTGGCTGTTTGTAAGTATTTTTTGGGTGAAGGTAGGTAGTGAGGTTATGAGGAAAACAGTAAAAATAGCTGTGATATGTAGCTTTATACTAAGCATGATCTATTCAGAAACTGTTATGAACTTGTGTGAAAGCTATGTTAGAAAGTGTTAGTATAAAAAAATTACATTAGGTTAAAAAAAGTAAGCTGTGCTTTCACAAAATACTATAAAAGATTAAAATACTAGGTGTGTGATTTATGTAAAGGTATTGTACAAGTGATTCATTATATAAGAAAGGCATTCAGCTGAACTTGGATATGGGGTTTCATGGATGTTTCCAATTTCTATCAGTATATTAAAGATGGATCATTCATGGATGCTGAAGCTATTATGGCAAATGCACTGTGTTTGTCTATACAGAAATGGGTATGTATAAAAGCAATGTTGATTTCATGCAGAGAGTCTTAGATTTATTGAGAGGTGATAGAGGTTATTTCACTATGAGTTAGACATTGATATGAGTGAAGTATATAACTTGCAAAGGTAAGAAAAAGGATTGGCTTAGAGCAGGTTGAACTGTTTTTTGCTGTAGAGAGTGAAGGGGTCAGATGTACTGTATGTAGGCTGAAGAGGAGGTTGCTGTGTCTACAGAAGAGAAAAAAGTGTTTTTAATTTTTATTGTGTTAAAAGTTCACTTGCTATGTTAAGGTATATGTATACCATCTAATGTATAATGTTAAGGAGATAGAAAATAATACAGATAGAAAGGGAGACATACTTATTTAGATACATTAACAATCACTTGTATATTGATGTACATATAGAGAATTTAAGTACATAGGCTGCAGTAATTTAGGAGGAAATATACTGAATGTAATATGCAGTTTTGTATATTGATAATATAGATTCATATTTATATAAATTGTGGTTTAAATATGGTTTAAGGCACTAATTGTGAGTATAGGTACACAGTTTTATTTTTAAGTTCACTTGGACTTAGAATATGTGTTTAAGTAGGTTTATACTGTGTGTTGTGAGAAAAGTCACCCTTTAAGTGAGATGCATGTAGACTATAGAAGAGAGTGTATTTTTCTTAAAAGTTGAAACATGTTGTTCTGAGTTTTAGTGACTGAGATGAAAGGTTGTAGAGGCCTCTGCCCAAGTATATGTGCACTCTACTAGAACATATAGGGCCTCATTCCAACCCTGGCGGTCTATGACCGCCAGGGTGGAGGATGCCGGAAGCACCGCCAACAGGCTGGCGGTGCTTCATATGGCATTCTGACTGCCGGATTTCCCCCGGCTGGGGGAATCCTCCATGGCAGCGCTGCTTGCAGCGCCACCATGGGGATTCCGACCCCCTTCCCGCCAGCCTGTTTCTGGCGGTTTTCACAGCCAGAAACAGGATGGCGGGAACGGGTGTCGTGGGGCCCCTGGGGGCCCCTGCACTGCCCATGCTACTGGCATGGGCAGTGCAGGGGCCCCCTAACAGGGCCCCAGCAGGATTTTCACTGTCTGCTTTGCAGACAGTGAAAATCGCGACGGGTGCCACTGCACCCGTCGCACCCCTGCAACTCCGCCGGCTCCATTCGGAGCCGGCTTCCTTGTTGCAGGGTCTTTCCCGCTGGGCCGGCGGGCGCCCTTTTGGCGGTCGCCCGCCGGCCCAGCGGGAAAGTCGGAATGACCCCCGCGGGCTCTTGACCGCGGAGCGGTCTTCCGACGGGGTTACTTTGGCGGGCGGCCTCCGCCGCCCGCCAAAGTCGGAATGACCCCCATAGTACTTATATAGCTAATAAAGAAAAGATAGAGTCAGTCTTGTACCTACTGAAATAGTGATAAGGTCACTTTTGTATTCACCAATGCAGATACTAATATACCAAGCCATACACCAAGGATCACACTGATAGTTTCAATAACACAATCAGGGACACACACTGGTGCATACACTGACACACCTAGACACACACTGATCTGAACACTGACACACCTATGCGCACTGTGTTGTATAGCCTAATATACCCAGATGCTTATTAATGAGTGGAGTGACACACCCCGGCATGCGCTGGTGCATGCACTGACACAACCAGGTGGACAATGATACATTGACTGAGACACCCAGGTGCACTGCAATGCATACGCTATAATAACTAGGTGGCAGTGATCCATACACTGACACATCCAGGGACACACTGATATATACACTGAGACACTTAGGTATGTAGCAATGGATGTAGTGGGACACAGAGATACACTCTTATCTATACACTGACAGAAGCAGGTAGTCAGTGATGTTTATGGTGACACATGCAGACACCCTCTTACATATAGTGATACATTCAGGGATGCAATTACAAATCTAGTGACAGATCTAGGCACATATTGGTGCATGCAGTGACACAGCTATGTGGACACTGATGTATTCAGAGAATCGTTGAGATGTACAGTGATGTATACACTGAGACAGCCTTGGAGGGAGAGATGGATAGAGTGACACTCACACGCCGAGGCGTACACTGGTGTATACACTGCCACACACAAGCACACACCATTGCACACACTGATACACTCAGGTAAATATATAGATATACTGAGACACTTAGGTGCACAGTGAGATATAGAGAGGTATATGGGTAGGTAAACACTAATACATACACTGAGAGACTGATGCATAGACTGAGACAGATAGCTAGACACTAATGGACAGACTGACAAACCCATGTATACAGCTATGCAGAGGCTGATATACCCAGTATTATAGTGAAGTATATACTGATGCATCCAGACCTGAATACTGTCAGACATCTTGAGAGAGATGAATGCATACAATAAGAGACTAAGTAAGAAAAATATCCATAGAGTTACACATGTGGGAGGACATTCATCTATATTGAAAAGCTGTGAAGAAGACAGTGACACATATAGTGGCATCAGCAAGGTAATACTTATGAATATTGTGACAAAAGTAGATGTACAGTGGTACATTGACTGGTAGATGAAGGAGACAGTCTTGTGTTCAGTGATGCAGTAATACACAATCTAAGATATAGTCTCACAGATACAGGTAAACAGTGATGCACCGTATGTTTGCAAATTTAATATAAAGTAAACTTTGTATTAGAAAATATTGTTGTTAACTTTTTGTCTACATGTATAAATGTGTTCTTTATTTGGTTTACAGGGATTGTTTTTTTTTTTAAGTAAGAAGATTTAGAATGCCTGACAAAAGAGAAAAAAGGAAAAAAAAGGAAACAACTGTACTATCTGCTCAAAACTGACAGTATAAAACAAAATAAGGCGAAAAATGTTCTGAAGAAGAAAAGAGATACTGGTAAGAGTACTAAGTCTTTTTTAAATGCCGTGAAATGCAAAATGCTAGGTAGATGTTAATTAAAAGTGGAAATTTGGAATGTAGTGATGAATTGCTTAGTATGGATGTTGTAAGAATTAGGAAATCCAATAAGCAGCCACAGACTTTTAGGCAGCAACAATTTAAGAAGTTGAGAGTAAAAATGTTTCAAAACAGAGTATTTCAAAATTTGTGGAATGAGATGAAGAAGCATAAGAGGAGAAGTGCTGTTATCAAACAAAAACACTATATTGAGAATGTAATTGACAAAGCGTTTGTTGACTGAAAGAAACATTTTGTTTTAATATTGAATAGAATGAAGACACTGAATAAAACAGTCATGTCCATGAGAAAGAGGAGATTAAGAAAGAGAATTATTAACAAAAAGTAATTTTTGCAAATTTTTTAAAGGTGAATGTATGCGCACATCTAGTATAGAATTGTTTTATAATGAAGAGAGTTACTTCCAGGAGAATGCATTAGTACATGTAGTTGATACAAGTGAAAGATGGTAATCCTATAGAAAAAGAAGAGATAGTTCCTAGGGTTGTAGAAATAATGATAGATGAAGAACTGCAAGGAAGACATAAACAGGCTCCTGTGTACAAGTGGAAGTATAATAGTATTTATAGTACCCGTACCCGGTACCCGTTAGGAGTCAATTAGTCCATTGAAAAAATTCTTAAAAGAATTTTCATGGAGATGTCTAAAACAAAAACTGTAAATGCTTCAAGAACTAGTTACTTGCAAAGTTTGAAAATATAGTAACATAACATTCACTGGCATGTCTTTCAAAGAAGTCTGTCAAAGTAATTTTAATCTCTTTAGAATGCTTGCTGTTCATCATTCAAGAACGCAAAGCTTTGTGAGGAAAGTATATTATGTGAAGACTCCAGCTTTATGTTTAGGAGATTTGAACAGAGCTCTCTTACACAGTACCTTAGCAGAGTTTGAGAAAGTTTCTGAAGACATTCAGTTCTGTTTCTTTGGCCCTGAAGAAAGGAATAGGGAAAATGACCATGTACTGATTAAAGCCTTATAGGTAATAGACACAGAAATTAATATTGACAATTTTTTAAAAGAAATAGCTAAAGTCATTTCAGTGTGTTCTGAGAAACCTTATTATATTTGTGTCTCTTGTCGACGTACTCACTACAAAACCCAAACTTGTTATGTAGGTATATTTTCTAAAACTGATGATAATGATAAGGTGTAGGAATGTGATGCTTATCTATTTGTAGAAGAACACTTTGATTTAGGTATAAAACAAATTATATGTAAGTATTGTTGTGATAAGTTACAAGGTAATAAAATGCCAGCTAGAACAATTCATAACAAATTAGAATTGGCACCTATGCCAGATGAACTTAATGGATTAAATGTGTATGGATCAATTTTAATACAAACTGTACATCCATTTCAAGCAATGGTTTGAATAGAGACAAAAACAGGGAAACTGCCATTAGCAGTACTACAAAAAGGTCTAAAGGGAAGAGTAGTATATTTACCTCCAGATTTAGAAAAATATTGATACTGTGGGTGTTGAAAAAGATGTAAATGAACCACTGATTATTCTAGTAAATGGAGTTCCCACAAAAAGTAAAAAACTCTGGTAAGAATTAGTAGATATTAATAAAGTGAAAAAAGCTGCTATTTATTTAAAAGAACATTTTCATACTAATGTTGATATTACTGGAGATGTAACCTGTGTTGAAGATGAAATAGTACAATCTAGTGGACAGATTGAAAAAGTAGACAAGATTGAAGTCAGAAGAAATATATGGACACTATAGTAATCATCCACTACATTCCAAAGATGTTGTAGGGGATTGTATTGTTTTGTTTCAAATGAAACAAGCTAGAGGACCTCCTTTGAGTATCTGGGAAAAAGGTTTAGAGGCCCGTTGCTTTCCACATCTATTCCTACATGACTATTTGGACATTGTGATTACTGACCTGTACAAATACCAGCAGCTGAGTATAGCTCAACAAGACTATATTCAGAGGATCCTAGGTTGCGACAATGTATCCCTTATATATTAATCTGTTATTTGAGTGATTTGTCTGGACTCTCATATGATGTTGACCATATTCTTAAGACAAGAGGATGTGATATTGGCCGTCCTGCGAATGGCCACCATCTCGTGAGGCAGGAGCGATTTCTCCGGTATTTCTCCTGCCGGGATCGCCTGCCAGGGCTGGGGGGCAGGCGGCTGTGGCTGGGACCGGAGGTGCGGGGGACCCCTTGGCCGGCATGGTGAGTGCCGAGCGGCCCGAAGGAGTGGTGCTGGGCCTGGCCCTGCTGGCTTGGCGCGGGAGCGGCCTGTCGTAGAGGCGCTCCCGCGGCTGGAGGGGTTGCGCGGCCACCCCCTCCCTGCACTCTTCTGTCTACTGTCGACCCTGCAGCTTCTGGGCAGCGCCACGGGGTCTGGAGCTGGCACATCCGGGGGGCTGCATCTGTGGGTTTCTCAGCCCACAGGCCCCTTGAAGGTTGGCGCCCGGATGTTGACAGCCTGGGCAAGCGGGTGGGGCTATGTTGGTGCTCTGCTCTGCAGCGAGGCCTAAAGAGAAGGCCTAGTGCTTCCTGCCAGGGCGGGGGGCGTATATTTGTGCCCCGTGGCTGTGCCTTGCTCCCCAATTTTTTCTTTTTTTTCTGGTGGCATAATTTTTGGGGTCCCGTCTGGTGCCCCTAGGGGGCGGACCTCCTCTTGTGGCCCCTATGGCTGATAGAGCGGAGAAGTGACAGTGCTGGCTGAGGTTAGGACGGCGGTCGCACCGGGGAGCCTGCTGCTGCGGGCCGGAGGCCAGCTGGGGTGGCTCGGGTGGTGGCTTGTTAGGGGGTCAGTTTGAGGCCCCCCCATCCCTGGTGGTATTTTTTGAGGTCCTGGGTGCTTCCTTTGAAGTGAGCTGCTGGTTGCGATCGTCTGGTGCGACGCCTGCAACTGGTGACACTTGGCTGTGGCTGTGGCTTTGGTGGCCGTGGCTGGGACGGGGCGGTGGCACCTGCACTGGAGGACTTCGGCATTGGGTTCTGGAGTCTATCCGGCTTGCTTTCATCTCTGAGGAGCTGTGTTACCTTGGACTCTGCTGGTGGCGGAGCGTGGCACTGGGCATTTTTGGGAGCCTGTCAGTGCCCTCAGTCATCCTGCTGGTCTGGTTGGCTGCCTGTGCTGGTGCGCTCGGGGATGCTTGCTGGTGTCGCACGTTTTTCGTGATGAGATTCGTACAGTGATTTTGGATTACTTGCGGATTAACCGGGGCTCGGTATCGTCCTTAGGTACTCTATGGGAAGCCTTTAAGGTTGTGATTCGTGGTGCCTGTCTAGCTAAGCAATATGGTCTGTTGAAGGCCATCTGGTGCAAATTATCAGACTTGGAGGCGCGCCTGGTCAAGTTGGAGCGGGGGCTGGCTTCTGGGTGGTCAGCAAACCTTTTGGCAGAGATCCAAGAAGCATTGGCCTGCTATGCGGAGGCGGGGATGCGCGAGGTATGCTTTCTAGGCAAGGAGGCGAGGCCTTGTCGTTACCGGGAGGGTGAGCGAGCCGGGAGGACGTTGACATCTATGCTCCACAGGCCGTGGGCGGGGAATTATATAGTAGAGCTGACGGACTGGACTGGGACCCTTTGGTCGGGTGCCACAGAGGTTCGCTGTGTCATGTCTGACTTCTACTCAGATTTATGTGCGGAGAGGCCAAGTGTGAGTGGGGTGGAAACTGATGCGTACTTTGACTAGATTAGCCTGCTCTGGCTTGAGAACTCTCATAGGCAGTACTTAGATGTTCCCTTTTTGGTTGATGATGTGATTCAGGCCATACGTGGCTTGCTGGGGTATAAGGCTCCGGGGCCCGGTGGCTTGACGCCTGCTTTCTATAAGGAGTATGCGGATATCTTGGTGCCATACCTACTTGAGGTTTATGCTGAGGCCCTTGGAAATGGTGTTCTTCTGGCTTTGCTGCAAGAGGATGTAATTGTGACGATTTTGAAGCCGGGGCAGGATCCTCATAACTGTGACTCGTACCGGCCGCTCTCGTTGATAAACATTGATAACAAGATCTTGGCTAAGCTTCTTGCAGCGCGCCTGCAGCCCCTGCTTACATCCTTGGTTTTACGGGATCAGTCCGGTTTCGTGCCTGGGCTTTCGACATTGTATAACCTGCACACCTTCTTTGCGGTTTCTAATATGGTAAGCCCTGACGCCCGTGCTGCAGCAGTCTTTCTGGATGCCGCAAAGGCGTTCGATTCGCTGGACTGGTCATCTATGTTTGCTCTGTTGGCTAGAGTGGGCCTTAGCATTAGATTTATTCAACTGATCCGTCTTCTGTTTTCCCAGCCGCCTGCCCGCTTGAGAATTAATGGGACTTTTTCGGCTCCTATTTCGATTGCTAGAGGCACCCGTCAGGGTTGCACCCTTTCTCTGCTACTTTTTGCGGTGGCTAAGGAGCCCCTGGCGGTGCAACTACGACAACATCATAATCATAGGGGGATAGCGTTTCGGCAGCGGCCTGTTCTTATTTCTCTTTATGCGGACGACCTGCGTTGTATGTTCGTGATCCCCAGATGCATCTGGATGTGCTGCTCAATGAGATTGTTCAGTTCGGCCGGCTCTCTGGGATAAACATCAATTGATCCAAGTCAGTGGTACTTTCACTGTCTGATGACACTGCCCAGTGCCGATCTAGGTATCCCATATGTTGGGCTTATGGTCTGATGCGCTAGCTTGGTAGTTGGCAGAGCCGGAAGGTGGATGAATTGTGGTAGGCTAATTACGATACAGCGGTTGATTGGCTGGAAGACAAGGTAGCGGTCTGGAGTTCACTGCCACTCGCGCTGACTGGATGGATCGCGATAGCCAAGATGGTAGTCTTACCCAAGTTTCTGTATTTGTTTGTTAACCTGCCTCTGTCGCTTACGTAGGGTTTCTTGAAACAGCTTCGGTCCTTGCTGGTGGCTCTTGTGTGGGCGGGGAGACCGGCCAGAATTGCATGGGAGACCCTGACTTTGTTGTTTGAACAAGGTGGTCTTGCGGCCCCAGATTTGGAATTGTATTATTATTGCACGCAGGCCCACTTTATCCATTTTGTGGCTGCACCCTATCCGCTATTTACCCCATCTGGAAGTAGAACATGACTCGGTTTGGCCGAATAGGCTGGATGGCGCAATAGGTTGCCCCATTGAGCCCCGTCGATGGGATGTGGACAAAGTGATGTGCTCGCTGCATGCTTGGAAGTGTCTACTAGGCAGATGGGAGTGCGCAAGGTGTTTGCGCCTTCGATGCCAGTCCGTGTCGCGATGGGCTTTCACTGGCTGGAGGATGGCTAGGTGTCTGGGCGCCTCCGGGAGTTAGATATGGTCACCTTGGGGTCTTGGTTTCCGGTCGGGAGATTTATTTCCTTGGAGTAGGTGCTGGGTGTGCACGCAATGCTGCACTATCTCGCTTGCTCTTTTTCAGGATTCGGTCTTTGTTGCAGGCGCGCTATTCCTGCTTCCCTGCGGAGCCCCCTACTTGTCGTGTGTTGGAATTATTGTACAAGGCGTTGACTGTTCATCGTCTTATCACAAGCCTGTATGCTTGCGCCCAGGCCACCGGGACTCTGGCGGATTTCAGGGGCAGAGTGCACTGGGAGACAGACTTGGGTGTTCCTATTTCGGAGGCACAGTGGCGCTATTGTTGCACTCAGATGCAGGCGCTTTCCCTTAACTACAGATTGCGACTCATCCATTTCAACTTTCTGCATCGACTGTACTATACGCCTAGTCGCTTGAAAAAAATGGGCCTTAGAGCGGATGCTTGTTGTGTGCACTGCCCAGCTTTGGAGGCGCAATTCATGCATCTGGCGTGGGATTGCAGCGTGCTGCGTGATTACTGGTCGGACGTATTGCATGCAATCAATGAGATGACTGGGCTTGCGCTGTTGCGTGCTCCCATTCTGGCACTTTTGGGCTATGTGGAGGTTCCCGCTGAGTCTAGGTGATTAGTGGGCCTGCTGCTGCTCCTAGCCAAGCACAGGGTGGCAATGTGCTGGGGACAGAGGTGGGTGCCTCACTGTGATGACTGTTTGAGAGATGCTGCATACTGTCAGGAGCAGCTGGCGGCGTATTGGGAACTGATGCCGGAGGGCTCCCGCCCGAGGGATATCTGGGCCCCCTTCGTGATGTTTCTTGCAGCTCGTGCACATGGAAATGGCTGAATTTCTCAGCTACTTCTGGTTGATTCATGTGCAATGGTTCTACCGGCTGCGATATGGATCTGTGCCCCCCCCCCTCTTTACGAGTGATATGCTGACAGAGCTGATTCCCTCTTTTTCCTTACCCTGTTCTGCTCCTTCTTTTCTCGCCATCTCTGTTGTTTTTTGTCTCTTAAGTTCACCTGCACTATGGAATGGAGGTGCTCCTGTAGGGGACCTGTCTCTTCTGTGGTTCTTCTTCGCAATTTGGAACTGTTTGCATTCCTGATAGCCCTCCCTCCTGAATCAGTGTGGTGTATATTATTGTGTATGCTGGTTTTGGTTGATCACTGATGTTTGCTTCTTTTAAATGCAAAATCAATAAATAAATATTTTTAAAAAATCATATTCTTAAGACAAGAGTTAATCTCCAAAATCTTTCTGCAAGAGATTTTGTGGATACAATACAAGGAAAAGATGAAAATCTGTAGTACAACACAATCAATTTGATGGCTTGTCAATGTGAAACTAAGGAATACTGGTACTGTCCTCATGGAGAAGTTAAATGTATGCTACGTTATCTAGGTCCTCCTGCTTGGTTTGTAATACTTAGCTGTGAAAAGTATGCATGGGAAAATGTACTAACATTTCTAAGAGTAGCAAATTCTAACATAAAGGATATCCATTAGAAGACAGCAGGAGAACTTTCCTCTTTTGATCCAGCCAAGTTTCAAACTATGCTGGCTTTCATATGCAATAAAACAAATCCTCCTCTTGGAGAAGTTACAGATGTTGTTTGGAGAAAGAATACCAAGCAAGAGTAGCTACTAATATATAAAGGTTATTATGGATAAAGGGTGTCCCAAAATTTGGAACTGACCCTGATGACTGTGTGCTGTCTTTTATAGAGCAGTATGTTACATGTGGTAGTCCTAAAGCCAATCACATTTGAGACAGCAAGTTTTACGTTTCCAAACACATAAGTGTAGTAAATATTGTCACCAAAGATATAGATGCAAAGGAAAGTTTTTTTCTAGATGTCGCTTTGGATTTCTAAGGCCTATCCTTTCTAAGGGAAGAGTAAACAGCTTTATGTCTGCTATAAGTCACACACTCACAAGAAAATCACCAAAAATTACATAACATCTGAGAAGAACAGAGTCCTTGAAATACATTAACGATTATAGTCCTCTCATCCTGAAATTATGGAATGCAAATATAGACAAAAGGTTTGTTTCTGGCAATTCCATTGTTGTTGCCCTGTATGTCACTTCATACATCACAACGTCAGAGAAAACGTATATTAAGGAAACACGGGAGGACATTTCTGCAGAAAAGATTCTATCAAAGAAATTGTACAGTTTCAGCTTGAAAATTCTTTCACACAGAGAGATAAGTCTCTTTGGTTAAATGGAAAAGCACAGGTCACGGCGAACAGTAGCATGCCTCCAGGTGTATGATCCATACCTCTGTTAAGCCGTCCCACCTGTACTACTTATTGTTCTTTTCCCAATCGTATGCCATCGACCAAGTAGTATTATATTCTTCAAAACTTGATCATAACCAAAGCAGCACCCTGAAGGGTACGGGGAGTTCTAATCATTGGACTTAAGATTTCAAGAATTCAAGAATTCAAGAGAGATAAGTTCTTATGAGTGTTGGATAGTTTTAGTTCAGCTAGTTTGTTCTCAAAGTCTTCAGGAGTTGTTTAAGTTAGCCTAGGGCTTGCAAAGACATGAAACAGAGTGTTGAAAGCTTTTTCAGAAATTCAGTACTTCGCAGAATTTGATCCAAAGAGTACAGATATTGTAAAAATAAATAAGTTAGATAAATACTATCCAAAAAGAAGTGTACACCTTAAAACTATGTGTCTTTATGAAATTCTACCACACTATAGGTATAGAAATAATATTTCAGAAAACATTGATGGAGGCAAATATAGTGTAGCTGGTTGTGATGGTTGTTTAGTTTGGCATACAACGGGTACCTCAATTAACCATAGAAAATGTGCTTGTCAAATTGCTGAAAAAAGATAATTTTTCTACTCAGTACTTCTTCAGCTATTCAAACCTTGGCGATCTGAAACAGAATTACTTGGGCAATTTGACTTCTGTGAAGACTCTTTCAATGCTGTAAAATACACTATTCAGTATGCAATATTTCCAAGCTATGTGAAAATGTTAAATGAAGAAACTGAACAAGAAAAAACAATTACTACTGAGATTGCAAAGGAAAGTTCACAAAGCAGCCAAAATTCTGCACCTCTTAGTCAAGATCCTCTTGGACGGCCAGTAATAGAAAGTGAAGCTGCCATAGGAATGCATGAGGTGGAGACAGCAATGCAACAAGTAAGAGAAGAAAATGTTACGCTGGAAGATTTAGTAGACCAACTCATTTTGACCAGAAAGAAATATATGTGGAAGACAAAGGAAAAATAGACCACAATTACTGCAAGAAAGTAATCAATGTACATGTTCAAGTTTTAAACCAATTCTTTAATATGTCAGTGGACAAGCAGGTACTGAAAAAAGCTTTCTAATACAAGTCCTAACAACATATCTATAAAAGACTAAAGACTCCATTTTATTGTGTGCAGTAACAGCTCCTACTTGATTAGCTGTACACAATATCAAAGGAATTACCTAGCATGGTCTACTAATGCTCCCTATAGAACACAACAATACATTTGAATACCAAAAGTTATGTGGTGAATCTTGCCAGGAAGTTTTCAGACTTTTTAAGAAACTAAAGTTTTTTATTATTGATGAAGTGAGCATGGTGTCAAACTTCATGCTTGCCTTTTTGCATTTGAGAATGCAACAGATATTTAAAACTGTCTATAATGTGCTCTTTGGAGGAAAGCATGTGATTGCTTTTGGTGATTTGTTACAACTTACCCCTGTGAAAGGACAACAAATATTTAAGACTCTATCACATGAAGAAACTCATAGGTCCTTAGGAAACATTGGAAATGTAAATATTTGGGTAAATTTGCAATACAAGGAACTGATTACAAACATGCGACAAGCATCCGACAAGGAATATGGAAGTATTTTGAAGGATATTAGATTTGGAATACTGTCAAAAGAAGGAAAACGCTGCCTGAAAACATGACTTATAAAGAACATAGGGCCAGATGTATGAAGCATTTTTCTAGCCACAAATGCGGTCGCAAAACAATCGCAGTTAGCACCAATTTAAAATTGGTGCCACCCCATTCCCAAAAGGGAAGGGGTCCCCATGGAACCCCTTTCCCTTTGTGAATGCATGCGAAAAAAACAATTCAGAGCAGGCAGTGGTCCCACTGACCACTGGCTGTTCTGAAAAAATGAAAAGAGAACTTTTCATTTTTGTTTTCAAAATGCATTCCGTTTTCCTATAAGGAAAACGGGCTGCATAAAAAAAAAAAAATACTGCTTTATTTAAAAGCAGTCACAGACATGGTGGTTTGCTGACACCAGCAAGCCACCATTCGTTTGAGTGTCGCCATTCCCAATGGGTCACAAATTGCGACCTACCTGATGAATATTCATGAGGTAGGTCATTTGCAACCCCATTGCGAATCTCAGACAGTGTCATTGACACTGTTGTACATCCGGTTTTGCGACTCGGAAACTGTGAGTCGCAAAACCGGATTTTCATACATGTGGACCATATTTCCTTTAAAAAAGTGCAGCAGAGCTAATGTTTGAATTTATTCAAGAAAAAAAGTAAATCCTCTGCATAATACCTACCATTCAAGAATGCACAAATTGTAATGAACAATTACTACAACTACAGAATGAGAAAACATTAGAGTTGATATCAATTGATAAAATGGAACACCAAGAAGTAACAATACTATTGAATGATAAACCACAGTCAAAACTGGATTCTTTGGAAAAATCTGTTTCCAAAACTGTGGGATTAGAAAAGTGTTTGCATGTTTATAAGAACTGTAGAATGATTTTGCAGCGTAGTTTAAATGTTGGAGAAGGATTAGTTAATGGACCTATTGGAAAAATAATAGATTTTATTCTGTATCCAAACAGAAGTGAAGTTCAGTATCTGGCAACTAAATTTGATGATCTTGAAGATGTAAAAAAGATAGCAAGATCTGTTGCACGTTTCTTACTTGTGAAAGACCTGTATGCACGTAGAAAGCAGTTTCCCATATCTCTAGTATATGCTGTAACAATGCATAAGTCTCAAGGATTTAGGCCCTCATTACAGCCCTTGCCGTTGGTGATAAAGCGGCGGTAATACCACCAACAGGCTGGCAGTAAAAAAAAGGTATTATGACCACAACGGAAACCGCTCAGACAGACAGCCACTTTAACACTCCAACCGCCACAGCAGTATCAACAAGCACCACAGCGGTAACCGCCAACAGCCAGGCGGAAGACAATGTGCCACCCAATGTATTATGACAGGCTTATCTGCCACCTTTTCCGGGGCGGTATCAACGACATCAAAAGCACGTCGGAAACAGAACACAGAAGTCAAAGTGCTCACCTCTGGAGACTCAGGGAATAACCACGACGCCATGGAGTCCAAGTTGCATATTTTTCCAATGCTCGTCTACCTTTTCCTGCATTATGAACTTCTACACTGGCGAAGACGACCACAGTGAGTACTGCCGCCTAGCACACAAGGGGGGCGAGAAAAAGAGAGTGACACACACACGCAACACGCAACACCCCCACCCCCAACCCCATACACACAAACAGATGCAGATACATTACATATACATCCTGTACCCCTCAGGAATAATGCAAGGACAAAAAGATTGGAAGAAAGTGAGTGTAATCTGAGAAAATAACATGAATAAGTGCATCAAAATACAAACGTACATAAATATTTACAAATGGAGGGACACTGCCCAGTCCTCAATGTTCGTGGGCCACAGGGCCACATCACATAGGCCAAGGCCCTACCTCACTCCTGCAACAACACAGAGAGAACACTGCAGGGGCATCAGGTCGAAAATTCACAGGCACCTCTGGGGGACGGGGAATGGGGGAGCACCTCATCCGGAAGATGGTACAACACCACTGGTCCTGGGAGGGGGCTACAAGGCCACAGTCTCTCAAGTGGGTGGTTTGCCCACTGCTTGGTCCTGGGGAATGCAAGGCCACAGTCTCTCAAGTGGGTGGTTTGCCCACTGCTTGGTCCTGGGGAGTGCAAGGCCACAGTCTCTCAAGTGGGTGGTTTGCCCACAGCTTGGTCCTGGGAAGTGCAAGGTCACAGTCTCTCTAGTGGGTGGCTTCTTCCACTGGTTCTGGAGGCGGCCTTATGCCCAGTGTGCTTCATCCTGGGAAGGGTAGGGTGAGTGGATGGCTTCTTCCACTGGTTCTGGAGGGGGCCTTGTGCCCGGTGTGATTCATCCTGGGAAGGATGGGGGGAGTGGATGGCTTCTTCCACTGGTTCTGGAGGAGGCATTGTGCCCAGTGTGCTACATCCTGGGAAGGATGGGGTGAGTGGAAGGCTCCTTCCACTGGTTCTGGAGGGGGGATTGTGCCCTGTGATGCACAATTTGGGGAGTGCAAGGTCACAGTCTCTCACCTGGGTGTCACACCTACAGGATTTGCAGGGTCCAGGATGCACTACAGCCCATGGAGGCAGGACTACACACTGCCCGCTGGAGGTGACGGCTGCTCAGTGGTGGAAGTGGCGGGGCCAGTGTTGGGGCTGGCAGTGGTGGGTGTAGGCTTCAGCGCTTCCCCTGCAGCCTTGTACGGCTGCCCACTGGGGCTGCTGCTGCTGGCAGTGGTCCTGGTGGCGCTGCTGCCAGTGGTGGGGGGAGGCTCCAGCCCTTCCCCTCCAGCCTCGGACGGCTGCCCGCTGGGGCTGCTGCTGCTGGCAGTGGTGCTGGTGCCTGCCATGGTTGGTGGTGGGGGCTCTGAATGAGTCCCAGCACCAGGCCGCCTGTCCTTCCTGCCTGCAGGTGCAGGCCCCTTGCCCTACCCTTTCACAGCTGGTGGTGCCTCCTTGCCCTTCCCTTTCGCAGCTGGTGGTGCCTCCTTGCCCTTCCTTTTCGCAGCTGGTTGTGCCTCCTTGCCCTTCCCTTTCGCAGCTGGTGGTGCCTCCTTCCCCTTCCCTTTCGCAGCTGGTGGTGATGATGCCTCTTTGCCTTTCCTTGATGAACCTGGAGCAGGCACACTTTCAGTGCTTCTGGCTGGTTCCCAGTTTCCTCTCCCACCTGCAGTAGCTGTTGACACAAGTAAAAAAACAGAGGGATGGGGAGGGTTAGTGGTCCAGTGTAAGACCTCCCAATGAATACGTGAATAAAGAAAATACACTGTTCCAATGAAAGAAGGAGAGGATACTCAAGGGGGATCCTAATCTTTAGGAGCAGAAGCCTCACACACCCGTGAGGGTGTCATGCTTCATCATCGGCATTGCTCCTCGTCAGACTGGCGCTGCAATATCTGACGGGCACCACCCCAAATGGGGGGCTCTTTGCCGGAGATCTTAATTGATGAAGATGCCACAGCACTACATAAGAGTGTAGGGAAAGGAGATCAAACGAAAAAAGTTAAGATTGACTCTCTAAAACCGAAGAGAATAATCCATTTAATAGTCGATACGGGAATCAGAGGCCAAGATTAAAAAAAGGGGGTAGAGTCAAAAGAGTGCAACAGAGGCAATGCTCAATCACTCTATCATGGAAAAGAAGTAGAACAGAGGGTGGGAAATTACTAAACCTACCCTCAGCAGGGTCAACATGTTTCGCGTCGCGAATGGCCCAAAAGGGGTCCGGTGACGCTTCTTCAGGACCAGTTAACTATATGTATCTCCTATTCGAAAAAATCACATGGATAAATACACACCAAAAAAAGTCAGTACAAGCGTATCCAGTCACTTACACTAATGTTTAGAGGAACATTTAATCCTATCTGTCGCCCTGCAACATAAAAGTTAAAACAGGTAGAGGTTCAGTGGGAGTACTCATTTGTAACAACCTCATTAACATGAAAACAGGGAAGGGGGGGTGGGGGTGCCAGACAAAAAGTGAAGCACAGTGAAAGTGAAGTACGTGACTGTGAAAGTGCAAGCACACAAATGAGGGCAAGCTTACCATCCCCATTTTAGGAACGAGCTGCATAGGATAACACGGACCGTTCATCAGGAGTAAGACTACTCTGAGATAAAAGAGCAACAACACACCAAATAATAATTCGACAACTGGTTGACAGCCATGGTGACAAATAATGTTATGCAAACATAGGGTCATTAACATCCATATAGTCAAAGGTGCGGTCACTAGTAATATCAATGTGAATGTCTAGTCAGGGTTTTTGGCGAAAATAGCAAGAAAATAGGGATTACCCACAGATGAAATCACTCAGTGAATGACTTATTATCGGGTAATATGTTAAAAAGGGGAGCCCTATTGGAGACCACTTGACGGCTTGCCAACGGTATCCGTGCCCACCACTTCGTAAAAGAGAAGAATTAATTAATCGTCTCCAAAGACGGGAACCTCTCAAAACCAACACGGTGCCAGTTTATGTTGTAATAGCAGCGTCTAGCGAGCGGAGGGTAGAAAAAACAGAGGACAGAAGAAGTAGAGTCACTTACTGTCATACGGTGCTCCTAACTGCGAGCGACCTACCCGCGTCCGCATTTCCCGAAAGAATGCGGCAACGTGGAAAAAACCATCCAAAAGAACGAGCGAGGCCGGAAATGAACCTCCCGTGACTCGGAAAGGTAGCCGGGTCACGTGGTGTCCTAGAATTCGTAATAGAAACAAAAAATGGACACAAAACTCGGAGTGCTGCATATAAAATCAAAACAAAAAACGGACTAGAAGGATGATACAGGATCGGTGCACACAGTAAATATTGGTATTGTATGGACAACACCCGGGTACCTGTTCACTAAAAGTTGAAAAAAGCTGCCATAAAGGTCCTAATAGAGACTGAGAGAGGACTCAAAAAATCGGAATATTAAGAAAAATCGGAATATTAAGAAAAAGGTAAATGCAGAGAAACGGCCTCCAAAAGTGATATAGAGTCAATGCTCATGGTAGATGATAGTAGTTTATGGACCAAGTCAAAGTACATTCGGCCTCCTCCCAATGAGTTGCGAACAAATAATAAGAGGAATGGGTAATGTTTGTTGAAACCATACCAATGGAACACCAATGGGCAGTATCGGTGTGACTAAGAATAGCACTGTAAGTTAATGGACAAAACTAGTCCAAGGAATATCATCATTTAGACCCAGGATGTGAGTGCGCAGTTTAAACACCCAGCGTTGCTCTAGCTCGAAAAGAGAGTTGGTATTAGGGTGTGTGATAGTTTGTAAAACCACCCACCACATGTCATCTGGTCTGTGTTTTGCTTCTAGAAAATGAATACTCAGTTTAGTGGAGGAACGGCCACACCTAATGTTGCTGCGATGCTCGTTAATGCGGAGTTTGACCGCTCGTGTCGTCATCCCTACATATTGTAACCCGCAAGGACAGGTAATCAAATATATGCAGTTACGAGTGTTGCAGTTTGTATGTTTGAGGAAATTCCAGACACCTATTGGTTCAAGTACAATAGACTTGAGTTTTCTGGTCAGGCTGCATACATTACAATTACCGCATGGGAAATGGCCGACGACTGGGGGAATATCCCACATGGACGTCAGTCCAGAAGGTCGAGGGATAGAGGGAGGTCTGGTGTGAACCAGTAAATCTCTGATATTGGTAGTGCGTTTGAAAGCAAAAAGAGGTTTAGGAATCTGCAACTCTCCACTGCATAAAATGGACCATCTTTTATTGACCACTTTTTTGATGGAATTAGATAAAGGGGTAAAAGTGGAAACACAAGTAAGTTTGGTGTCAGCTGTGCGTGGAGTGCTGGCAAGTAATGAGTCTCGATTGCAAAATTTTGCACGTTTGTAAGCTGTCCTCACTATCGGGTTGGGGTAATGGCGATTTTCAAGCTTGCCAGATAGGTCTTTGGCTTGGGAGATAAACGTATGCATATGGCTACAGTTACGCCGTAGTCTAAAAAATTGCCCATACAGTAAATTGTCTCGTAATGCTCTAGGATGGTGGCTATCATATAATAAGAGACTTTTACAATCAGTGGTTTTATGATAGGTACTCGTATAAAGCTGGTCGTCCTCTATCTTGATCACTAAGACCAGAAAAGATATTTCAGTGTTGGATACTGAGGAAGTGAAATTCAGAAAAGGATCCAAGGTATTGATCCAGTCTGTAAATAGGTCAACCTCAGTGAGGGTCCCTTGCCATACTATCAAGATATCATCGATGTATCTACGCCAAAGTTTAATCTTATCATGGAATGGATTGTTATGTGGCAAAATGAAACGTGACTCAAAATCAAACATATATAGACAGGCGAGACTAGGATCAAAAGTACTACCCATCGAGGTTCCGAGTGTCTGGTGGAAAAGGAGATCCTCAAACTGAAAGAAATTTTCTTTCATGGCTAAGGAGGCACAGTGCATGATGAAATGCGAGGGTGTAGTAAGTGGTGAGTCAGTGGTCAAAAGAGCAGATTCAACAACCTGCAGAGTAGCCTCTTGAGGGATGTTGGTATATAAAGCCTCGACGTCCAGAGTAATTAAAGCATGGACGTAGGTGGTGGAATTAATGGACTCAATTAAATTGAGGATATCCTTGGTGTCCTTCAACTAGGTGGAAGATGCCTGGACTATATGTTGCAAAAAATGGTCACAAAAGGTGGACAGAGGTTCAAGAATGGAACCTATACCAGAAACTATTGGGCGTCCAGGTGGAGGTATTCTGCCTTTATGAATTTTAGGGAGGCAATAGAAGTACGGTATCCGTGGGTTAACAGTATCCAGAAATTCTGCTTCCTTTTGTGAGATCCAGGAGTTAGTAAGGGCCTCCTCTATCATACCTCGTATTTCAATTTGCAGTCTCTCAGTAGGGTCACAGGTAATCTGAGTATAGTAGGATGAATCCCCGAGGAGGCGAAGACACTCCTGTCTATAGTCCGCTGAGTTCATCACAACTATAGCGCCACCTTTGTCTGCAGGTTTGATCACTATACTCGTCTCAGCTGCCAAGGTCTGCAAGGCATTTTTTTCAATGTTGGAGGTATTGTGGTACCTCTGTTTGGGTTGAAGAGAAGCAATGTCAGAAAGAACCGCTTTCTTGAATGCCAGGACTTCACAGGGCATGACTGAAGCTGGAGGCATAAATTTGGATGGTCTCTTAAGGCCAGAATCAGACGTCTGATCCATACTTAGTCTATCATTAAAGAAGCAACGTAGTCTAATTTTCCTGAAAAATTGAGAAATCTCACAATGGAGACGGAAGGGATCTTCATGGGGTGTGGGTACAGAGCCCAGCCCTTTATTCAAGACCGATGTCTCAACAGAGGAGAGTGATCTGGAGGAAAGATTGACCACTAGACCCGGTTGGGAGGGTTCTTCCCTTGACTGCGGGTCACTATTTGTGGTTCTTCCTGAGCCCAGTGTACCCTTCTGCCTCTTCCTCTCCTTCTGCCTCTTCCCCTGCCCCGGCCGCGGCCTAAAAAAGGCACATATGGTAACATAGGGTGTGGTTGGTAAAAGGGGAAGGGCTGCTGCCATCCAAAGGGTTGTCCTGGAGGGTATTGGGGGTAGTGGTAGAAAGGATGTGTACCATCATCATCCGTGCTCCATCCCTCAGATGAAGAACTGTTGCTATACTTCCGGGGTTTTCTTATTGAAGAGGAAGATTCCTCTGAGGAAAGAGAGTGTGTGTCTGCAGGAAAGTCATCTGTGATGTAAGGATAGACTTTCTCTCTGCTGAATTTCGCAATATCCTTCTGTAATTTCGAAATCTTCTGTTGGGTGAGAAATTCTTTGGTCTCGTTGAGTTCAGTATTGATTTCCGACAAACGACATTTAAAGGCAGCGATTGAGACCATGGTTTTGAGTGTACCTTCCATAAGGTTAATCTGAATCAGGATAGAGTCTGCCAGACGCTTGGATGTATTGATAATAAGTACCAACCAATCCCTAGTGCATTTCCATGCCATCTGAGCCCGGTCTTTCCTGAAGGCCAGGTCCTGGAGAAAGATCCTAGGTATGTTGGATACTAAGAGGCCATTTGGAGCGATGTTTGCTCGCAAGTATTCGGTCATTATGGTCCCGTGCAAGACGGTTTTGATAAGGTCACGTTTGAGGGTGGACAATTTATCCCACTCCTCTTTGGACGGTCCAGAGGGTCCAGCACCATCGTTCCCCAAGATAGATGGAGTCTGCAGAATTGCAGACACGATGTCGTCATCAAAGCTCAGCCCTTGGAAATAATCCATAGTAAAGGGCTGTTGACACTACTGTGGCCGTGGACTGGGTGGCTGAGGTGCTCGCCTGATCAACCTGGCCCAACGTGAAGGACGGGGATGGGGAGCGGTAGGGAAGAGGTCGACAGTGAGAAGGAATAGCTTCTTAGGGACATTGGGGAGGGAAGAGGGTGAAGGTTTGGGAGTTTAGGAAGAGGACGTGGTTGTGGGAGGTGTCAGTCTGCTGTGTTTGGGTGCAGTTGCATGGGCTGGATGCTATTGTGAGGTGGATGGCTGTTGGGTGTCTGAGAGCTTGCGTTTGTGTACTTTGGAAAGAGGGGGGCACAGACACAGTGGGAGAGGACACAAGGAACATGTGCATGGATGTGGGGGTGGTGACTGGCAGTGAGGGGCGTGCAGTGATAGGCGTGATGGTGATGGAGGTAGTGGATAAGGATGTAGTGCATGCAGGTGTGAGTAGAGTTGCTACTGGGAGGGAGGTGGACGATGAAGAGGAGGGGGGGACACAGTGGAGGCAGTGGATGTTGGTATGTCTGCATCTCTATGGTGTTTGTGTGAGTTCCTGTGGGATGATGTGTGGTGCTTGTGTTTGCCTGAACCACTCCTGTGTGTTGTCCTGTGTGCTTGCTGGTCTGCCTGTGTGGTTGGAATAGGTTGGGGTTGAGGGAATGGGATTGGGTAGAGGAAGTTGGAGGGGGAGGCTAGAAACAGGGACAATGGCTGCCATCAGAGAGGAGGGCAGAGCAAGGATTGATCGCTGTTGGGCCGCCATGCCAGAGTGAATGCCCTCCAGGAATGCATTTTTTTGTTGCAAATGGGCTGCCTGCCCCTGGATGGCATTCACAATGGTTGACTGCCCAACGGAGATGGATCGCAAGAGGTAAAAATCCTCCTCACTCAGGGCAGCAGGTCTAACTGGGGCAGGGCCTGAGGTGCCTGGGGTGAAGGAGATGCCCACCATCCTGGTTGAGCGGGCATGGGAAACACGCTGAGGGGCTGCTGGGAGGGTGGTGCTGGTATGGGAGGTGGCGGCTGTACCTGTAGTTGGGGTGGGCACAGAGGTGTCCACCACCACCAGGGAGCTTCCATCAGAGGAGGTATCACTGTCCAAACTGTCCCCTCCTGTCTCTGTCGTGGTGCTCCCCTCGCCCTCCTTCCCACTGGTGCCCTCACCATCGGTGGATTCGGCCTCCTGGACCATGTGGGATGTAGCTCCCTCCGTCGCCAGTGCCTCAGCTCCTCCGCCAGATGATGCTAATGCACATAAGGACAGGGTGACAATACAAAAAGGGGGGGGAAGAGACAAAGGATACACTTGGTTAATGGCTGCTCGAACACCACCATTGGTGTACACGACACACACACACACAGGGAACAGCCATACGCATTAGGCAATACACTACCAGTCACAATGTTAATACCTAACGCCAATAACAGCATACCTAAGACCCACAGACCCCTGCCCAGTTGTGGATGCCTACTAGCTTGTTGGAGGTGGTTTACATCATTCCCTGCCCAACATGGGACCTACCCTGCAATGTCTGGCCTGGTCTAGGGGCACCCACAGGCCCACATCCCCCACTCGGAGATCACTGCACTGCGCACAAGTAGTATATTGGGAAACTGTGCTCACCTCATTGTGGCTGCTCCGGATAAGCCACCGCCAGTATGTGGCCATCAGGGGGGTCAGGGTTCGACGGGCACCCCTTCCTCGTTGGGAGGCCATCCCCAGCTGGGCCTCTGCCATCTTCCTTGCCCAGTGTCTCAGGTCCTCCCACCATTTGCAACAATGGGAGCTCTGCCTGCCATAGACCCCCAGGGTCCGCACGTTATTGGCGATGGCACGCCATATACCCTTTTTCTGATGGGTGCTCACCTGCAGAAATATACACATAGCAAAAGATATCAGTCAGACCGTCTGGCCTGTTACACTCATGTGCCACCATAGCCCTCTCATCCCCTTACGCACAGACATTGCCCACCATACATGCAGCATGCAACCCAGTTCCCTTCCACTAACCCCACCTACATGAGGAACTCACACACAGCACTCCATGCATTTATGCCCCATGCATCGTGCTCACTATGTACTCACCTGTTGGTCTGGAGGCCCATACAGCATTCGGTACTAGGGTTAGACCCCCATCCACCAGTCTCTCCAACTCCACAGCAATGAAGGCAGGGGCCCTTTCCCCAGTGACACAAGCCATGGTCAGTTCCAGACACAGGTCACAGCAGCACTTGCAGTGTAGGTCCTCTCCTGTTGAAGGTCAGGTAGCAGGTGGGTGAACAGATAGAAAATGGCGGTCACATTTGCGGCGGTGCATACCATCACCGCTGGCGTAAATCACCATTGGCCACTGTAACCCATAGCGCACAATGGGATCCAATGAGGAGCTGCACGTCGGTTTTCGACTGACTCCCTCATCAAGCCACAAGCGGTGCCATGGGTGTATTGTGAGCAGTGTGGGTGAGGGTGTGTGGGGAGCTGTGTTGGGGTGTGTGATGTGGGTTGTGTGGATGGTGTATAGGTGATGGTGGTGTGTGTCTGTGGTCTTGTCTGTGGTTTTGCTATCTCTCTTGTCGCACTTGTTTGTAATGGTAAAGGGTTGTAGGTAATGTGTGTGTGTGTTTTATAGTGGTGTGTGGGTGTGGTGTGGGTGTGGGTGTCAGGTGTGTGTAGTTTGAATTGTCCAATGTGGCGTTGTTTTGTATGTGTGTGTGTATTTTGAGCACGGTGGTATGTTCCGCCAATGGTTTAGCGCCATTGAATGTCTGCTGCAGTGATTCGTGGGTCATTATGCTGTGGCCGTAGTTCTGTTGGCATAACGGTGTGGGTTTTGGTAACGCCAGTTTATCAGTGACCTTTGGGCTGGAGGCTGTATAGTGTATAGTGACGGATTGCTATGTGTGGGTAATAATATGGGTGGGGGTAATCCGCTGCAGCAGTGGTATATTGGCGGCAGTCAGCATGGCGGTAAGTGGGATTTACCGCCAATGTCATAATGAGGGCCTAAGTGTAGATGCAGCTTTTATTAATATTGGTAGCACTGTATTTAAGGAATGTATGTCTTATGCAGTATTCTCACACATAGAGGTTTGTCTGGTTTGTATCTAATAGACTTTGATGACAGTAAAGTAAATGCTGATTTCAGTTGTGTACAACTGTTTGAGAACCCTGTATGCTCCCCACCTAGAGCAGTATCCCATTTAAAAATAAACTTACTATCTTACCAAAATGAAAAATTACAAAACATCTGACTGATGTTCCAGAGAAAAAGAAGAAAAAATAAAAAAAAGAAAATATCAGAGAAAAACAATAGTAATAGCAATCGTTAAATTGTAGGTTAGCAGTTATCAAATGTGCCTGGAGTGAATTGCTACACTAATTTAGCTGTTAATGCACTCTTCTCTTTACCTACTCTGGTCCATGAATTTAAAGAGAAAAGGGAAAAACTATTATGCTCTGCACTATTAGCTTTGTTAGAACGGTTGTTGAGTGATAGAACAAAAAATACTCTGCATCTTCTATTAGTGATATTGCAGATGGGTGCTCTGGATCTGTATGGGTTAGACAAAATATTCAAGAAGATGCACAAGAATTTTTGATTGTCCTACTAGGAATTTTAGAAGAAGAGATGGTACCAATTGATGAACTGTTTGGACTACGTTACTCATGGCAGCATGACTGTGAAAAGTGTTCCTTTTCTTCAACAAGTTTAGTTTAGTTTAGTTTACTGGATTTATAGAGCGCATGGCTACCCGGAGGCATCCCAGCGATAGTGCAAGACCGGGAGGATCCAAAACAGGACTATGCCGAAAAGAATAAAGTCTTCAGTTTTTCACGAAAAGAAAGTTCAGAGTTATCTAGTCGGAGTTCCAAGGGAAGGGGGTTCCATATATTGGCTGCTCTAAACGCAAAGGATCTGCCTCCCCATCTTGCTTTCCTAACACGACAGGTATTAATTAGAGCATCAGATGGGGATCTAAGTGATCTCCGAGGGATGTAAGGTTTAATGATTTGTCTGAGAAAAGCCAGACCCTTAGAATGAAGGGCACGGTGCACGATACACATGGCTTTAAAGTGAAGCATTTGTTGAATAGGAAGTCAGTGATGGGAAGCTAAGGCTGGCTTGGCAGAAAGATGTCTGGGGATGTCCATGAGTAGGCAGACTGCTGCATTTTGTACTACCTGCAATCTCTTTAATACGTAAATGGGAGAGCTCAGAAATAGGACATTCTCATAGTCTATGTGAGACAATATAAGGGCCTGAATAATAAGTCTTTTGGCGGGAAAAGGAAAAAGCCGAAAAAATTTCCTAAGGGTTCTTAAAACAACAGAAATAGATTCAGAATGATTTTTCTACAAAACTGTACCAGATTAAAAAAAAAAATGTTTTGAAAAGTTTTTTTTTAAGATGCTTCACAAAATAATACATGCATGAAGTGCAACTCAGATTTCCTTTCAGGTTTGAGCATAAGAAAAACTGGGAAGTATATCATTTTGATGATACAAACATGTAAAGCAGATGGAACTAAATTGGAAACTCAAATCACAAATTTTAAATCAGGGCAAATCTCAATTACTGGTAAAACATATATCTGCACAGCTATTATTTTCCATGAGGGAGTAAGTGTTACATATGAATTTGGACATTACACCATTTACATGAAGAATACAACTGGATGGACAGAGTGTAATGATAATAGGCTTACATATAAGCAGATATTACCATATAAATTACCAAATTCTTACCTTCTTTTTCTTGAACCAAAGTTCTAAGGATGATTACTACTGGAGGAATGGAATAGTAAATGTATAGGAGTTTTAAAATTAGAATATAAGGCATCATATGGCCTAACAAGGGTGATGTCTTTCCAAGGGATTTTAAATGTAGAAGTATTTTTGGGGTTGGGATGGAAATTGGACACATATTACTAAACTGAAAATGGACATTACAATCATTGAACTGCAATATACTTCTGCTAAAGATAAAAAAAACTGATGACATACTATAGTCCTCGTTAATGGGTGAGTGGAGTTTCTGACATCATACAGCCTACCAAGGGTGATGTTTATAGACACTTTTTAAACTAGTAGTGTGATTCATACACATTCATTGCATTAAAAACCTATAATATTCTTTATATAATTTGAGAACAATAGGTTACAGAGTTTGGTTAATATTGCTAGTGAGTACCACACATAGGGGGTTATTACAACTTTGGAGGAGGTGTTAATCCGTCCCAAATGTGACGGATATACCACCAGCCGTATTACGAGTTCCATAGGATATAATGGACTCGTAATACGGCTGGTGGTATATCCATCACTTTACCGTCACTTTTGGGACAGATTAACACCTCCTCCAAAGTTGTAATAACCGCCATAGTAATTTAATTTGAAATAACTTGCTATGAAGTTATGGGCTTTTTTAAAATACTTTATGACTATTTTCCCCCACTCTTCAAAGATGAGTATCTATATGCACCTTCTATGTAGTGTGAAAGTATAGAAGCTGAGAACAGTGGATTAGGAAATTTAACATGTTTAAATCATATTTGTAAATTTATACATAATGCTAAATAGTTGTCATGTGTTAACTTGCAATCAAAGTTTAACTTATATTTATGATTTGGGTATTTTTATACATAGAAAAAGTAGATTTTACTGTAGCAATGTAGGTAAGTAAGCACATCTGGGTATGTCCATAAATATACGCAGTTACAGACAGGTAATGATAGTAATACAAGAATACATTAATGTAAATACAGATGTATTTATATATCTGTTTATACTAAGACACTCACAAAACACTGATATCTAACCATAGAAACTTTGACAAAGGCTATTACATAGAGTGATATATTGAAGGATACACAGGAATAGACTCTCAAACATCTAGTCACACACTGATTTATTCATTTAGACACACAGGTGCACTGTCATGTATACACTAAGACACCTATGGACACTTTTATGAATAGAATGATACACACAAACACACAATGATGTGTAGACTAACACACCCAGATAAACTCTCAGGCATATACTGATACACCCAGGCCAATAGTTATGCATATACTAACAGAGCTAGGTAGACTGTCATTTGTACACTGACACAACCATGTACACATTGATGCATATACTAACACAGCTGGGTGCACTTGCATGCAGATAGAGAGGCACCCAGGGAGACACTTATGCACATAATAAGATACCCAGGTACACTGTCATTTGTACACTGACACTTCCAAGTGCACACTGATGAATATATTAACACACCCAGCCACACACTTATGTATACAGTGACACGCCGATGTACACCCCATAGCATACACACCCAGGGAGGGACACTCTTACATATATATTAATACACAAAAGGTACACAATAATCTATAAAGTGACACACCCCGGTGCACTATTATTCACATAATGATACATTCAGACACACACTTATGCATATACTAATACACCCAGTAAACATACACTGTCACACTTAAGCATAAGCTAATGTATACACTGACATAAGCTGGCAGAAACTGATGCATACAGTAAGCAGCCATGCACAAACTTATGCACTCACTGATGCAGCCGTACAGATACTACTGCATATACTGAGACACCCAAATGTAAAATCATGCAGGCACTGACACACCCAGTCTCACATGATTGCATACACTGACACACTCACATGTACACTAATGTATAGAATAATACATCCAGAGACATATTAATATACACACCAACACACTAAGATACACACTGATGTATACACTGCTGAGACACACAGGTAGACACTAATGCAGAAACTAACAAAGCTAGTTCTATATTAATGCTTCCATTCAAACATACAGGTAGGCACTATCATATACACTGGCATACCCAGGATCAGATTTACACATACACTAACACACACAGGGACACAATTTTGGATAGATTGAGAAACTTAGACTGAAACTGATAAATAAACTTCTACATGTAAATGAAAAGCTATATCTGCAGTCACACAGGTATAGAAATATTGATGAGTAATAAAGGCTTGAACACAGCTCTTTGTTTTATTCAGTGATGGTTCTAACAAGAACCAATTTTTTTATTTTTTAATAGGACAAGGTTTAGTTTTTATTTTATTTTATTTTGTTCAGAAAATGTATTGGAAACTTGGGAAAAACTTAAATGCAATACGTTTGCATTATGAAAGCACCACAGTGTGCAATAACAGCTAATTTGAAGAAATATTTTGTGAATTTTTTTTTGCAGTGGTGGTTTTTGACCTGTAAAAAGATATCGTTGACATTTTTTACTTTTGCAACCACAGGATTATGGCAGATGGTGCAGGATGTTACCATTCAACCTAATTCAATGCATGTGGCTGGCATACTGATATTGTGAGCAGTCGCCTGGCTAGATGATGATGTGTACTAGGTTCTGCATCGAAATGTATCAGTTCTTTTTCTCTCATGATTCATTGATATACCCTTTCGTTGATTGTGCGCAGATGCTTCCACATACTCAACGTTCGGTGGCTGTATTTCTTTGATGTATCACGAGAGAGCTTTTTTCACGAGGTTGCACTTCACAATTCATGCACTGCCTTTTTTCCCCCACTAGGTTTGGTAAAAATGTCCACACATCACTCTCTTTTCTAGATGAAGGCACCTCTTGAGAGTCATCTTCTTCAAGAATATCTTGAGACTCTCCAGGTGGTTGTGGAGCACTCCCTTCAGACATTCTGGAAACGTCTGTAGTAGGACGATCACAGCTGAGATGCTCTTCCCTCAAGAGGTAGCAGAATAACAACTGTTTTAGGGAGTGCCCTACCAAAAACTAGGTGTGGCTCATGCCAGAATACTCTTTACACATCAAGTGGCTCTGCGGTTCTGAATTGGAGTCGCGGTTCCGCAAAAATCGTAGTTTTTTCTATTATAAATTTTAAATATGTTGAGTTGTAAATATGTTCAACCTTCTGTTTTATAGGAAAGAATGGGATGCATATTGTTATTCTATCAAAAAATTATCCTGAATCCACAGATCTAACTGAAGATTCATTACGTCACGTGATCGGAACGGAAACCATAGTGCTTTGCCGCTTTGCTTCTGCAGAACCACGGATGTTGCAGCGGTTCCAGAATTAATTAAAAAAAATACAAATATTACAATTCTTTTTCAGAACTGTGTAAATACTAATTTAAGTACAAAACAGTATCAGCAACACTTTTATAAGAAGGACTCGGCCTCTTGAAATTAATTTGCAACACTGTACAGGGTTGGTGTATTTCATTGTGGCAGAGAGCTTAATGAAAGAATCCTAAACACTTTACCCCACATATCTGGTGTTATTATCTTAGTATATGTGAGAAAAAAATGATAATTACCTAAAGAACCCAAACATTATACACAAGGTATAGTTTTAAAATACACTTGAACAAACCTTAGAAGTTCCATAAAAATGCAAAAGGTTAAAGGGACATTAAAGGTAGGAAATAGAATTTTAAAAAGCCTTAGAAATTTACTGGAAAAACTAAAGGATACATGGATTCTATAGTTAGGAAATAGAATTTAAAAAACTTTAGAAATTAATTGAACAAAACAAACGTTACAGGGACCTTATAATTAGTAAAAAGAATTTTAAAAACCTTAGAAATTCACTGAAAAAAACAAAGGTTACAGGGACATTATAGTTAGGAAATAAAATAAAAAAACCTTAGAAATTCACAAATTGTACAGAACCGTAGAAATTCAGCAGTTATAGTTACCTGAGCTAACTATAAATTGCGCCCCCGTAATGTACTGCTTATGACCTCCCATATTATATCACTCATGACGTGGTCAGTGACATCACTCATGACATCACTCATGCATCTCATATGACATCACTGATGACATTATCCAGTGAGTGTAAGTGGTTGTATCGATGTGTGAATGGGTGTGTGGATGAACGAGTGGTTGAATCATTTGCTGTATGGGAGACTGAATGGATGTGTAAGATGCTGTATGTGTAAGCAAGTGACTGTATGAGCAGCTGCATTTCTTTTAGTGAGTGGGTCTGTGGTTGGCTGTATATGTGAGGTAGTGGGTGTTAGAGTGCTTGTCTGGGTAAGTGAACTGGTGTCACTGTATTCTTGAGTGACTTAGTGAGTCAGTTACTGTATAGGTGAGTCAGTGAGTGTCTGAATGGCTGTAAGTATAACTGAGTGGCTGTGTCAGTGGGTTGTATGAGTGGCTGTATCCTAAAGTGAGTGAGCGTGTCAGTTTTTATATAGGATAGTGAGTTGACGTGTGAGAATGTGTGTTGCTCAGTGAGTGGCTGTGTGAGTGGCTACATGGGTGACTGAGTGGGTATGTGAGTGCCTGTTTATGAGAGTGAGTTGAAGTGTGAATAGTTGTATAGCTGAGTGATTGCATGTGTAAGTGACTGTACTGATGAATCAGTGACTGTGTCTGTGAATGTATGGGTAAGCGTGTGGGTGTGTCAGTGCTTCTACTGCGTCTACAGCTTGACTGGATGTGTCACTATATATATATATATATATATATATATATATATATATATATATTAACATGCTGTGGCAGCCATTACAGAAGTCTGGACATCGGCCCCATTGTAATGCACTGTAGTGAATGGCAGGTTTTGAGAGTCACAAGAAGGAGAATGTATAAAGGGTGATAACAGATTTCATTTACAATATGAATTATTTGTTGGTGGTACTATACTAATTTTAGTAATTGTGTAGTGATGTAAGGTGATTTTACCCGTCAAAAAGCCTTCTGCTGGGATTTCATGAATCGTGTTCGAGAGAAAACTGTTTTCTCATGATTTTCCCATTCAGGTTATGGAAGGTGCTCCAGAAGCTAAAATGAGAGCATACTTTCTATAAAATCAACTATCTTTCTCTTCCACATGAGAATGAAATCTGACATTCTCAGTACAACATGGACTTCCAACAGGAACAGGCTGTTGGTTGATTCCCTTGTATTCTACTGCACCCTCCCAAAGTGTTCTAAAGAACATCTAGAGCCCTGACAGTCTTACTTATGACAAAAGTGTGGCACACCTGAAGCTATTTCGATTGAATCAAACTGGTAAAACTTAAAACATTTAATTTAAAAAGGAACAAAATTAGGGGGTTCATTTTGTCATATAAATTATGGTTAGTGTTGGAGAAAGAAAACTTTGGACATGTTTTAAAGGAGTTCTCAAATATCATCCTCTTCTATTCCCTTTAAACATTCTGACATGGAGATTGAAACATGCACTTTCAACGCCAGCAACAGACTGGCAGTTAACTCCCTGGTGACAAGCAGCTTTACTACAGTGTTCTAGTGAGCAACTAGAGTGCTAATATTCTGAATTTATGCCAAAAGTGTGGCACATCTGAATGCCATATTGATGCCGTGTGGATTCAAATTGGAAAACCGAAAGCATTTTCTACTGAGGATACTGCAATGAGTAAATTATTTAGTTTCATAATAAATAACTCTCCCAAGATAGCCACCAGAGACAAAAGAAACAAAATGTAATACAAATATTACCCAAATGCAGCCCAAGTATAGCCCAATGACAAAAGTGTGCATAACATCTATTTTTTAGTTTTTTGCTGTTTTATATAATGCAGACTTCACCTGAAGGTAATGGAGTGCTTTACATGAGCATCAGATACATTACACAAGGACACATTCATTTTGGTTTTAAGCATGGGGAGAATAAGTGCCTCATTTAGATCTCGGCAGGCTCCTCCTGACAATATTTAGATGTTACACTTCTGCAGGCATTGTTCTGGTGACGGATTGCAGATCAAGGGAGCCCTTCACCGGAGCAAATGTACATTGTACAATGGCTATAGAAAAGAGGCAAGTAACAAACACCTCATGTAGTTAAGCCATATGTGTTCACAAGCATAACACACTACACAACACTACATACACACCATGATCCTTTGCTATTCCACCACAACACAATTATATGCAGGAAACATACAATGCCATAATTATTCAGTTACCTCAAGTAACTATAACTCGTGCCCTAAGTTAACTATAACTCGCGCCCCCCCATGTACAGTTTTTTCGTAAAAACTTGTAGTGCAAATATTACATTGATATTATCAATGATGTTATCAAAGATGTCATGAGTACCGTAATTTGTGGAGTAATTAGCAGTGCATGGCGAGGGAGCGAGTTGTATTTACCTTGGGGCACAAGTTATAGTTACTTGAGGTAACTGTAACTATAACTGGTGAATTTCCATTTAAAATGTGAGCCTAACTATCACTATAACATCCCTGTAACTGTTGTTCTTTTAAGTAAATTTCTTTGTTTTTTTTACATTTTTATTTTCTAACTATAAAGTCCCTGTAACCTTTATCTTTTTCAGTGAATTTCTATGTTTTTTTAACGTATAGTAATTTTCATTACTGTACATTAATCCAACCACCTTTGGCCGTGCGCAGCAGGGGTTGCCTGCAAGGCATAGCCTGCAGCCAGACCCTGCAGCCAACCCCCTAAGCACCCAACCCTACTCTGCACATAGCCCTTTGGCCGTGCATGACGGAAGTAGGCCACAGCCTCTCTGGGTGTCAGAATAGGTGTGAGAGGGTGTATCTGGGAGTGAGAGTGGCTGTCAGAGTATCTGGGTGTGAGTGCGTACGTCAGGGGGTGCGTCAGTGTGTGCACAAGTCTGTGAGAGGTGCATGAGGGTGTCAGTGGGTCTGTGAATGAGTGTGTGAGTGTCTGAGTGGGTCGGTGAGTGGGTGTGTAACTCTTTGAGTGGATCTGTGAGTGGGTGCATCAGGGTCTGAGTGGGGCTGTGTGTGGGTGCACAAGAGCCTGAGTGGGTCTGTGAGTGGGTGCATGAGTGTCTGACTGGGTGTGTGAGTGGGCAAAATACATTGAAAGAGAGAGAGAGAGAAAGAAAGAGAGTGACAGGGAGACAGATAGAGAGTTTTTTAGGCTTTGATGTATGATATACTTAGAATAAGGTATATCTGCACAATTTGAAAATAAAAATATACTTGTCATTTAAAACCAGTAAGATTACCGTTCAGTTTAAGCCTTAAACATGTGAATAAAGGAGGGAAACAACCATGGACACATCTGGATTTGAACCCTCAATGCTCAATGTGAAGGTCTGCGACCTTCACACTTGAGCTATTTATTTATTTGTTTTTTCATGTGTTTTGCCCTTCATGGGCTATCTGGGACCACAGGGGGAGCCTCAAGGCCTACCCACAGTACCTGAATATTTTTTTAATTTTATTTTATACTATGTCCTTTACGGGCTATCTGAGACCACTGGGGGAGCCTCAAGCCAACCCAACTGTCCCATTCCTCCAGCAAGCAGACAGCTGCTTTAAGTAGCAGCTCCATGCTTGCTGGAGCAAAGCTTTCAACCCTGCACGCATATCTGCGTGCAGGCAACAGAGATGAAACCTCTGCTTTTTGACAGCAGCACCTGTTTGACAGGTCCCGCTGTCAGAAAGCTGATTGTATGCTGTATCCCAAGGGTGGGCACCTCAGGATATAGCAGGGGCCGGCCCTGGGGGCCATCACTGGCTCCTTGAGGGGGGACCTAGCAGCCACCATCATAGCATTATAGCCCCGGGGAGGTGGTGGTCCCCAAGGCTTAAGGGGGGTCTGAAACTGACCCCTTCACTGTTTTTTTTTCATCTTTTCCACAGGGAAGTGGTGGTCCCCAGGGCAGCGGAGGGACACGCAGCCCCCACACTGAATAGAAATGAAGCCCTGGGGAGGTGGTGGTCCCTGGGGAACGGGGCGTGCGCCCCCCCTCACACATAATCTCTGGTTCGCCCTGGGGAGGTGGCGGTCCATGGGGCTGTGGGAGGGTCAGGTGGCCCCCCGCACTTCTATTAAAGAATGCCCCCAGGACATGGCTTAAAAAAGATTAAGCGAGGAAGTCCGCGCTTCGTTTTTGTAAACATTTTCACTGGAACAACCATGAATCGTGGTGCAAATGTTTTGAAAAAATGCTTTTTAGCCCTGGAGGGATCCCTCTGGGGCCCCACCACCAGAGCTAAGGTGTCAGGGTGTCTGTATCCTGGCCCCTTTTCTTTTTTTTAACTTGTTTTTCAGGGACTCGGCTTCCAAGTCCCAAGATGGCTGCCACCACTTCCTGGTTGAAGTGCAGCCAATCAAATAGCAGCATGAGATTGGGAGGGGTTGGGAATCCTTCTTGTCCCTATATATACATTGTTTCCCCTTCATTTCTACTACTGAACGGATTTACATCAAAAAAGGTCACTTTCTGGACCAGGTTCTGCCTGTCTGCCAAATCTGGTGTAATTCTGTCCAGTAGTTTTGGCACTATCACTGTTCAAAATCCCTATGGAAAAATGAATGGGGAAAAAGTGGCCCCCTTTTTCTCCCTTCACTGATGTATCACCCTAAAACTTTCCAGACAGCAGGTGACATGACTGGCAAATTTATTTGGAAAGCGTCTTGAAGATTTGTCAAGTGGCGCCAAAGATATAGGCAAGTAAAAAAAAACTTTTCATATAGACTATATGTCCTAACTTTAACTACCTAGACACGACCGCCACTGTGTTTTATATATATATATATATATGTATATATATATATATATATACACACACAGAGATATACATATATATATATGTCTTTATCAATCAATCAAAGCATTTTCCTCTCACTTGCTCTTTTTAGTTTTCAAAGGCTTGATGGAGGTTCTAGCATCAATTCCTAGCTGGTTCAGTGAAATCAGGATGAGAGATATATCGTCAAAATTCCTAACCCCTGAAACCAATCTTGTAGCTGCATGGATTGTTGCTTTAGGGCACGAAGTGTGCTGATGGGATTTTCACAAGGACTGAGCTTCCATTGTCTCGTTTTGAGAGAACTAGTATCTGAGCTACGCCCTTGTGGTTTTCCAGGATGAGTTGTCTTATTCCATTCAGAAGTCTGAGTGACAGGACTGACTCACCTGAAAGACTTGAGTTTGCAAGAGCGAAGATAGTCTACCTTTGCCATGTAAGATTAATCCTAAACACACGGAGTTGCATGAGTGTCAACGATCAGTCTCATGGGGGGAAGTGGGTGGGAGGGCTTTTAGTTCTTTGGTTCCTTCTTGGTTCTTAGGTACTTACCCTGGTATTGTATTGGTCAGCTTGCACAAGTCCACAGTAGAAGGATACAAGGCACATAGTCAATAGGGACAACAGATCACACTCCTTAATTAAGAGCCATTTCTCTGCCCATATATTTTCACAGGTCAGGTATTATCTTGCCTTTTCTTTTAAAATTCTTACCCAAGGTATCTCTGAAAGATTTGCTTATTTCTTCATAGGCAAAGAGTCTGAGCACATCAAATTATCCAACCTGATTGTTCATTCAATGTGCACTTAATAATATGGATATTGTGTCTTATTCTCTTATGGCCAGAGGTTCGAAGGTTCTAAAGATAACATCCCACCCTGTTGTTCTCTAGCACAACTGGTGAGTCTTATTAGTCTTTAGTCTTATTGATCCATAGTTCCTTATTTATGGACAGTTAGTGTCGCCTTAGTGTCATTTATTTTAATGCTAAAGCAGCGCTCACTTAACTCCATATTTATATTTTGACGCTAGACCCGTCTAGCGTCAAAATATTGGCGTTAGCGCCATTTCTGGGAAGTGCCAACCCAACTTGCATCATTGAGATGCAAGGTAGGCATTCCCTTCCTAAAAATGACACTAGCCCCCCAGCACCATATTTAACACCTGACTCAGAAACGACACGCAACTAGGAGGCGGGCCTAAATAATGGCACTAAGCCTGATTAGCGTCATTATTTAATGCCTGGTCAGACCAGGTGTTAATGTGGTGGTAGGCCCATTTCCATGGGGAAACAACCACCACCCACACCACAGGGACACTACAGGAGGAGGGAGCCCATCCCAGATAAGTTGCAGGTAAGTGTGTGTGTGTGGTGTGCCACTGGGGGCCCCTTACATCGGGCCCCCTGCCTGGCACTGGGTAGTGAGGTCTTGCCCTGGGGACACTAGTCCCCTGTGGTGGCCATTGGGGTGGTGGTAATGACTCCTGTCTATACACAGGAGTCATTTATTTTTTGGCTGCTTGTGTGTCAAAAATGATGCTAGGCTGACTAGCGGCAGAAATGTTGCCGCTAATCAGCCTAATGGCATTTTTGACCCGCTAACGCCATTTCCCCTAAAGCCATCCATCACCGGCTAGTGTCTTTTTTTGAGACACTAGCCATTCTTTAGCACCATTGTACGTCATTTTATAAATATGGTGCACGGATGGTGTTAAAACAATGAAGCACAACTGCCCCAGCGCAGTTGTGCACCATTTTCCATAAATATGGGCCTTAGTTGTATTAGTCTGTATAGATTGATTCAGGGTATTGACATTCTCTTGTCTCTTTGATATGTCTTGTGGAACATTGATCAATGGACGAAGGAAGAAGATCGGGAGTGCCCCTGGATTTGAGTACCAAGAAGGTAAGAAATGTTCAAGAAGTACAGGAATTAAACAGGTAAAGAGAATCACCAATACCTGACCTGTTCTGGACAGGAACTCGAAGCCAAGCAAGTGTGAGGGACTTGGGTGCAGTCTTTTACAGAACTGTGCCCAAAATGGCTGCCAATTCTTGCAAGATTTTGAACTCTCACGGTTGAGGGCAAGGCAGAGGCCCCCCTGTGGCCCCTAGCACCGCCTTTCCACCAGCCTCTCCATGGCGGTAGAAAAGGAAGTCATGATCAGCACTGTGGTGTCGAACTCGCCACCACCGTGGCTGATCACGACTTTGACAGCCGCCAACCCGTCAGTATCACTGATCCTAGCGGTGGTGGCGGTATCCTGACCATAATCTGGTGGTTGAACCTCCAGGAGTGCTGTTGTCCGATTGCCACCGCGAGTTTGGCGGTCCTCGATCCGCCAAACTCGTAATTGGGTCCTGAATCTTTCTGATCTTATCTGAGAAGAAAATGAAAAATTATTTTCTTTGGAAGTGACTGTCACCGATGTTAGAATGTGAAATAGTTTCTTAGGATGATTATTAGCTTGATCATGTTCGTTCTTAATAATCTGGGCTTTCTCTTTGAAGATGTGTTAGTTGTTGTTAACCCTTGCTGTGTCTGGTATGAACAGGGTTGTTGTTGGACTTTGCCTCCATCTTCATTCAGTATTTTGAAGAGCTCTTCTTTCTTCATTTAGGTCCAGACGTACATAGCTATTTTCTTGTCGCAAGCGGCCCAATTCACAGAATCGGGCCATTTGGTACAAAAGAAACATTTCGGTATGTACAAACCCCATTTTGTGATTCGGTAATCGATTTACTAAATCTCAAAATGGGTTTGCGAGTCTCTATTTAGAAGCAGTGTGAGTTGCAGTGGTATGTAGGAGTGTTTTGCGACTGGGAATGCGGTCCCAAAACAATCTCAGTTACCACCCACTTCAAGTGGGTGGTAACCCATTCGCAAACGGGAAGTGGTCCCCACTGGACCCCTTCCCCTTTGTGAATGGGGGCGCCAATGTTTTTTCAGAGCAGACAGTGGTCTGACAGGCCACTGCCTACTCTGAAAAAATTAAAAGGAAACTTTTCATTTTTTTTGTAATGCATTTAAAAAAAAGAAACTGCTTTATTTCAAAAGCAGTCACAGACATGATGGTCTGCTGTCCCCATCAGGCCACCATCCCTGTGAGTGCGGCCATTCTGAAATTGGTCGCAAATTGTGACCTGTCTCATGAATATTAATGAGGCAGGACCCTTGAGACTCATTTGGGAATTGCAAACTGTGGTTAACACTGTTGTAGTTTTTGTTTTGCGACTCGCAATTTGCGATTCGCAAACAAATTGCAAATTGCGAGTTGCAAAGCACAATGTTGCACATTTGGCCCTTACTTCTTTCGAGAACCAAGCGGGTGTGGTGTTTGATTTTTATATTTTAGTATCCATGGGGTTGGTAATGGGAGATTCTGCACTATGTTTAGATTATTGTTCATGTGTAATGTGGGGAGTTCATGAAATTCACGTTCAAAATTGGTCATTGGCTGAATTTGTTAAGTCTCTTGTCCTTACATTTGGTCTTTTAGGTTATCCGTTGATAACAGTTTTTGTTGAGTTTATCGAGAATAATATCAGTGAGTGAATTTACCGGTTAACTGGCAGCAAGGAGATGATCTTCACCCCCCTTTTTTGCAATGACTGGCTCTCCTTGAATTAGTCGGCTCTGTACAGAATTACTGAAGACTGTTTTTGAGATAAGAGGAGAGAAAAGATACTGTGGAGTCAACATGGTCACTCTAGTGGAGATTAAAGCCTCTGAGAAATATGTAATTGAATGAATTTATTTCATTTTGTTGAAGACGGTGAATCGATAATGAGCAAAGATTGACTTATATTGAGCAAAGATTTACTTATTTTCCGTAGGGTGGTGTGTATAAGGTGCAGTTTGGGTTAGGGTCAGTCTTTTTAAGCTCCATTGAAGGACAATCAAATGATGTGAGTTATTTTCGGTATGGCATCAGCACACACTCTAGATTTAGCTCAGCCAACAAAAAACAAGCATTGGCAAAGCCAATAGGTAGAGGGTAAGCTGGCAGGCTTTTGGTTTTGTCAAGGCTTGTTTTGTTTTGTCATGCAAAACTTTATTGCTGGGGGAGTTGTTGGGGTATCATTTTTAAAAGATAAAATTGGCTAAAAGCAAAAAAAAAAAGGTAGTCTCAAAAAGCACACACTGCTATAACAGTCGCTCCTACTGTAATTCCTAATGGAACTACTTTGCCTGTTCTTGTGCGCCTTGTGAAAGGGGTGAATGCTGTGACTCTCCGTGATAGTAGCAAAAGATAGACATTTAGCTGATCCGTTGCCCATTCTTTAGCTGTAGTGGGCAGAATTAAAATATGACTGAGACAACAGAGCAATGGATGAAGCAGACTAGCTGAATACCCTTACAAATATATTATATTTTATAATAATAAAATCAAAAGGACTGGCTAACATCAGACCAAAAATAAGCATATCAGGTTCACATGCAGTCTGATTACTCAGGGCGTGGTACACGTCCATACACCATACCAGGGACATTGTCGCTGGCACGGATTTGAAAGTGTAACCAGTAAAGGGGACACTCATATGAGACAGTAAACATACGGGTGCAAATGCATGACTGTTTTGAAGAGTGAGGCCCTGTGGGGCACTAGACAATCATAAATGAAAAAGCATTTGGGCCCAATTCTCAAAAAAACTGAAAATCTAAACTCGCAGGCTACTGAGAATGAGTGGGTGAAGATTTGTGACTGGTAATAACAGAAAGTTCCCTCGTTTTTCTTGAAACCTTGCATAAATCGCAGTTTTACAGCTGTAATCCTGCAGAGTTTTTGTGATTTATTTTCCTCAAGGGAAAATACACAAAAATATATTTTCATATTAGACAAAGAGCAAAAACTTTAGAAAAGGCTTCCATTGTATTTACACTGGGAATGCCAATTTCCTGCACGTAAGAGCAGATTTACTCTCTGGGGAAGCCCAATTTGAGTAAACCTGTTGACCAAGAGTGAAACCAAAATCTGTGAATTTGAAAAACTGGTTGCAGCCATAAATTAGTTATAGCATGACTTACATGTGTACAGTGGAAATGAAGGACTTAAAGAATATCTACAAAGTCATGACTGTGTGGGTAGTACTCTCATTTGCATTGAATTTACCAAACCCCTACTCTCCACGGTGCAGGGGCGTAGCTACCGTTGGTGAAGCAGGTGCAGTAGCACCGGGGACCATAGCCCTGAGAAGCACATTCAAGCGCGATAATTGCTTTGTTTTACTACCCCAGTAGCAGCCAGGGGGCATTTCCCTTGCTTGCACCAGGGCCCATGGCATCTTTGCTACTCCTTTGCGATCCCCCTCTAGACGATTCTTACTTCAAAGCCAGGTGTGCACATTAGTTTCACAGTTCGCACATACAGATCCCTATAATGTGCTTGCCTTCTGTCTGTTTATGCCACAAGCATCCCAGTCCACGTATACATGTATCCATTACGACACTTTTCATATGAAGTCACATATATGTATCCTTGTGAATTGGCCTCCTTTTTAATTACCATCAGTTTGTATAAATGTAATGACGATAGAAGGATGTACACAATGATATTACTCTGTTCAAGCTATAGCAGAGAGAAGCGTACAGAGACAGTTCATTTTCAGTAATCATTGTACCTACTCTGGCGTGGGCTATTCAATCTGCGGACTGACCCGCATATTAACTGGAGTGAAAATAAAGAATGGTTTTCGAAACAAAGTGGGCTTTTGGTGCAGCTGGCGGTCATCAGGTTGAGGGGCTCGGCAGATGGTGGAGCAGGGCTTTCAGTGGTGTCTAGCAGGTGCTGTAATCAGGGAATGAGTGGTTCGAGGCAGTGAGGCAGCTGGTCTATGGGCTCCATCAACAGATGCCCTAAACTGGCAGAATGAATAGTATCTCTGGAAGAAAGTAACACGTGAGCTTTCTGGTATTGAGGAGAGAAAGGCATAATCCCTTTAAAACCTCAAGAAAATAATAGGGAAGGACGCTGCCTTTTTGTCATATTGAACTCCACAGGGAGATCATTGTGCCAACAGATTTTGCATTAAGTTAGCTTCTCATGAGGTAAGAAATGAAAAAGGCAAAGGTGTCAACATCGACTCTTAACCTAAGGCCTGCGACCCCCTGGGTGTCCGCCACCTCTACTGAGTGGTTCCACGACTGTTTTAAACTGCTGCTTCCTCCATTTGTACCAAATGAGTACCTAACAATGCGAAATCTGTTTGCACCATCATCTCCCCTTTGGAACACGTTACTTCCGTTAGTTTTTTTTGTAAATACAGAGAAAATTCATTTTGAGCAATTTTCCGGCACACCTGGCCCTGATTTTGTGGGTACTGTAGGCAGGTGGGTGTACAGCAGCCCAACTTTCAGTTCACTGAGTCCAGCTCGGGCCTGGCCTCCTTATGGGGAATAATTATTCGTGTGCCTATGTTCAAGTCACAATCACGGTCTTCCCTCGCAGCCCCCGCCTTCTGCGCTATTTGGTGTGCGGAGGGAGTGGCGGGAGGTGGTAGTTGTTGCTTATGTCCTTCAGTATTGTTGACTGGGCACCAGCTGCACATGCTCCCTTAACTGAAAATAATAAAATTAACGGCATTGCATTAAAACAGCTTCTGTTCTTTTCAGGTGTAACTAAAACAGGGGTTTAATGCTTCTTTGTGTCAAGCACTAAAATAACGTGTGCACGTAAGTTTAGAGCTGGACTCTGAGACACTGGTAACCAATATGTGATACTGTTACCCAAGGGAATGGACTGCCTGGAGAAAGTATCCTATGTTGTAAACTGCATGTGTTCCACACGCACCTGGAATACAGTGCAGACGTAAAACACACACATTGGTAATTCAACCCTTAATGGTCATTGGCGCAAATAGATTGTGTCCCAATCCATGTTGCAAAGTGACAATCTTTGCGTAGTTATTTTACAAAATTACGGTTTTGTGTGTGTCAGAATTCACAACGTGTTTAGAAAAAATATTTAATAGTGCAGTGAACAACAGTTGAATCTCTCTCCCCCCCCCCACCAAATGCCATTTGCCAGTTTTGGTCCTCTAAAAGTAAATTCAGTAAATTACTTTCACTGCTGTAGTGAGGAAGATACATGTCAAGGAAAGCTGTGCCACTTTGAACCTACTTGAGGTTTGGTGGCCTGCCCTGTGATTTTTCACAGAGGAAACTCATCCATATGTGAGTCAACTTGCTGGCTAGGGGGATGCCCTCCAATTTCACTCCCGTTCAAAGTCGAGGGAGGCTTCTGTACCCTTAGGCCATGCTATATATAGTAGCAGATAATTTGAGGTTAGGGAGAAGCAAAGGACTTATTACCTGTACTTCCTCTCTGGAAAATATCGCCAGTCCCTATTACTGGGGCTCTCACATCTTAATGGCATGTGTACACTGCGTATATGTGTGAATCATTACATTTGTTGTGTGTATTTGAGAATATGTACAGTATGAGTGCTGTGAAATGGAGAACACAAAGAACAGAACCCAAACAGTGGCTCCCCTAAAGATTGTCCTCATCCTTTGTGTGCATGTGACGGGTTCGTCTGCAGATTGTCATTATTCCTTCTGTGGACAACCATATGGTATGGGTCCATAGTCTTAGCGCAGAATCCCTGTTAATTCAGAGTTGTCTGAAGTCTAGTCATAGATATGGTACTAGGCCAAGTGTGCTCGTCAGTAACACTACCTGACCTCTGTTTCCGCCTCTGTTGCACAAGGAAGGACATACCAATGGAGCGTCCTTGCCTATAGTGACTAACCAGCCTGCTTCTGGAAGCCACAATGTGACCATTTGCTGCCTGTTTCTTACCTTGCCCTGCAATAACTTGAAAGCAAAACCCATAAACGTGCTGACTCCAGTGTCAAATATTTAAAAATGCAAAGGCGTCTTCGACTCGTGTAGGCCCCGGCATTCCACCTGGGCCTATGAACTTAGGAAAACTACTGGTATCCTCCAGAAGGTAATTTTAAACGGCTGGGCCCAGATTTACTATTTGTCAGACAGTGTGGTACACCATGCAAATGTGCTGCACTGTGTTGCTCAAGGAAGAAAAATAAGTTACGAGCCACAGGCCTACTACTAGTGTCTTCCACTGCACTGGTGCTCAAAAACTGCCTTGTTAGATGAATCAGTCGCACACCTTGGCACAGAGGTGAACGTGCACAGTCTAACATGCGATTTTAACGAAAGGCATACCTTTCTAGTAAAAATTCCGATGAATAGACAAATACTGAAATTTCTCATGCATTGGATCTGGGCTGTGCATAGAAACACAAATGCAGAGCACTCAGTTTCTTGGAGAAATTAACACATTTGCTCTTGCATTCATCTGCTTTAATTTTGACTCAAAGCCCAGTCTGGCTTTCTCAGTAGATTGCACCAGAACACACACTTGATGCATAGGAACACAAAGTAAAAGCAGCAAAAGTCTTTATTTGTACCGAGAAATGAGCACCTATCTAGTGCAAAACACCTTTTATGAAGGATTGTGAATAGCATGTACTGTCTTGTACCACTTTGCATCACTTTGCACCAGCACAAAGCCTTAGCAGATCTTAGTAGATACATATTGTTTCTCCTTCTCCTAAAGGCTAGGATCATGCCTTAGATCTGAGAACCTGGATGGTGCCACTTGTCCCACTAGAAAAGCAGGTTTTCCTGGCTGATGTGCATAATATGCATAATGATCCTGTAGTGTAGCTAGCTAAAATCAACATTTGACCTCTGCAACATCAGGTGGATTGGGAATCTGCAGAGTTCTCCACTATCTGGTATCGGGTCATCCCACAGCATCTTACGGACCTACACTGTGTAATCACTGACAATGCGGGAGCCCTCTTTGCTCCATTTCCAGAGTGAAAGGCTTTTCTTCTTCATCCTTCATCTTAGGGTACTGCCCAGTTGACTCAGGCCAGTCCCACTGCATCTGAAACCAATTTAACCATCTTACAGTCCAAGAAATAGTATTGTGCAAAGTGAAGGTTGAACCTTCAATCTAACTCCTGGTTTCCAAATTTCAGCTGTGTGCAGTTCAATAACATCATCATCAACAACAATAAAATAATAATAATTTAGTATATGAGTACAAAGAGACACAAGGCCAGAGGCCAAGTGTCTTCATAATCAATCAATCAATTAGGATTTGTGGAGCGCGACCAATCAACTGTGAGTGTATCCAGGATCTAAGATCCTGCTGCGATCAGTCAAAGAGCCAGGCCTTGAGTTCTTTTCTGAATTCTGTGAGAGAGGATGCTGTTCAGAGGTGGAGGGAAGGTCGTTCTGTTCAGAGGTGGAGGGAAGGTCGTTCGAGGCTTTGGCAGCATGGTACGAGAAGGAGCGTCCTCTGCTGTGGCTTTGACGGATGGTGGGAGTGTGAGCGAGGGAGGCAGATCCAGGTGTCTCGAGGGGTGGTGGAAGTTGAGGAGGTGGTTGATGTATGCTGGTCATTAGTCATGGAGGACCTTATAGGCATGTATCAGCATCTTGAATTTGCATCTTTTCTGGACAGGGTGCCAGTGCAGGTTTCTGAGGTGGGGGTGGTGTGGTTCCATTCCGAGAGGTTGAGGATGAGTCTGGCAGCTGTGTTCTGTATGGTGTGGAGTCTGTTCAGAATTTGGGTGATGATTCCTCAATAGAGTGCATTGCTGTATTCAAGTCAGCTGGTAACTAGGGCTTGGGTGACGATTTTCTTGGCGCTGATGGGAGCCATCTGAAGACCTTTCGTAGTATGCGAAGGGTGTGGAAGCAAACAGAGGTGACTGCGTTGATTTGGTGCTTTCTGGTAAGTTTGCTGTCAGGATGAAGCCAATGTTGCAGGCATGGTCTGTCTCTGTGGGTCGAACTTTGAGGGCCACCAGGTGTCAATCCACGGGGAGGCGTTGTTTCCTAAGGTCAGCACTTCAGTCTTCTCAGTTTTGAGCTGCATGCAGTGGGTCTTCATCAAATTGGCGACACTAGTCTTACAGTTGTGGAAGCTTGTGCCTGTGGTGGAGGGGTCTTCTAAGAGTGAGAGGATGATTGGGTGTTGTCTGCATAGGAATTGATGTTGCGGCCAAAGGTTCTGATGATGTTGGCCAGGGGCGTCATGCAGGTGTTGAACACGGTGGGGCTGAGCGATGAACATTCTGTGACACTGCAGATGATGCTCTTGGGTTCCAACATGAAGGCTGAAAGGCAGATTCTCTGGGCTCATCCTTTGAGGAAGTATGCGATCCATTTGAAGGCTTCTCCCTGGTTCCCAATGTGGCAGAGTCTCAAAAAGCTATAACCTTCCTTTTTCTACAACATCAGTGTGTAATCACCAGTATTATACAGTATTTAAGTTTCAAACACTCTACCATCTGCAGGAGTAAGGTGACTGTTTGTCTTCGCTATCCATGGCGAGGCAAGTTTTGTGATTGAGGTTGGGAGTTTGTTGGTGGGGAATTCAGATGGGAAGATGCCAGCTAATAATGAAGGCCCCATTGACATGATTTGGTACTGTCTGGATTTGTGACATTGTCTACTTTGTAGAGTGTCCGTTTAAGTGACCAACAAGGATCATGTGCCCAATATGTGAAGCTCTGCAGTAACTGTACTAATGTTCAACAAGCATTGGCAATGCCAATAAGTCTGGCTTGTACATGAAAGATACCTTTCAGTCGTTGATGGTTTTAGGCCTTCATAAGCCATCATACATGCACTTTGTCAGTCATTCTTGCACCCTTGTATCCATTCATTCATCCACTGGGGCTATAGTCTTCATCATTGGCTTACCACCGTAATCAGCACCATCCTGTTGGATTCAGCATAAACTTGGCCAGAAGGCAATACAAGCACTCATTTTCAGTGGAAACACATAACTTCTTCCCAACCAAATGCTGATATAAAGGAAACCAACATATGGGTGAAGCCTAAGACTCTCTTGAAAACCTTTTTCTGTTGATCGCATACAAGACAATCATTTTGCTTCTCACCACAAACTTCTTGGAAGGATGTTGTTGAATAGAGTATAAGACAAGAATCATTGGATCAGCCGTGAGCTATGAGTGCGTGTGTATATATACATAAATTAACTTAAAAAAACAAAGGTCACAGGGGCGTTATAGTTTGGTCCTAAATTTACTTGCACAAAACCAGAGGAATTCAGCAGTAATATACATAGAGTTACTTCAATTAACTATAACCTGCGCCCCCACCATGCACAGTTATGTGATCAATGATTTTACTGCAGATATTACAGTGGCATTATCAATGATGTTAGAAAAGATGTCACCAGCGCTGTAATTTGTGGGGTCATTAGCAATGCATGGCGAGGGTGTGAGTTATAGTTATGCAAAAATATCAGATTTCACTTGATAGAATGGTGAAATCCCTCAGAGTAGTGCACTGAATTCAACTGTTGCAGCAAGAATACCAGTTGTGAAGTGTTTTTTTGTGATTATTACTATCCTATACCTAATGGTCCAATTTTAAGTGGTGTGTGAACATTCCCTATTATTAATAGGTGCAGTAATCCACTAATCACTCTTAATGTGTCTTTTCTACAGATGGAGGAACAGGCTGTTCAGATACTGAATTTCCAGTAAAACATAGCAAAATAAACACATCCATATCCAAATGCGGTTGTTTCAGGGTGCCTCCTTTTCTTAAATCATACTGTTAAATTGAATACACCCTCAAGCCTGAAAAAGTATTAGCTACACCTTTACTGAAGAATTGCAATGATAATAAATAAAACTATTTTTCTGAACAGTTTTTAGACAGTAAAAATTAAAAAATTAAGGATTATGCAATGGCTTTGTCACACAGATGCCCTCTCCTTGCTTGAACAATATTGAACTGTAGAATAATGACAAAAAGACTACAGATAGCAGAATACCTACTAATACCACGTAAATGACACATGTTGCAGTGCTGAGTGTGTGTACAGCCTTAAATGTTAATTATTATTTAATGTTCCTTGGAATTATGGGGGCTCTTAGCTAAAAGTGGGAAATAATTCTAAAGTTGTTCCAAATGGGCTACAAAAAATGTCTTACCAAGGGCTCCAATAATCATTAAGATGGAACTGCCTGGGGGTCGGTGGGGGAGAGCATGGCCTGGTAATGTGGTTGACAAGATGTGCTGCTGAGAAGCGTCAACTCCCACCGGACTTAATTCTGTACAATCCTAACTGAACCCCCAGCAAAACAGTCTGCAACCCCTCATACAATTGATTGCAGCTGCCCTACCTCGATTTGTGCTGTGTTTTGGGTGGATTCTGCTGCTGCGGAAGCTGAGGCTGGCAGGTTGGAAGGTGCCTGTTATACTAGAGTAACTGCAGTCTTGTGGACCACCATGGCTTTCTGAAGAAGTGGTACAGAGACACACACCCTTCGGGTGGGTGTGGATCAGGGGCCTCTGCCCCCGTATTGTGTGGGGTGGGCTAGACTTCTACGTTCTGCTGTGCATGAGATCATCTTGGGCTGCACCTGGCTGCCACAGGCCCCTTCTGGGCCATAGAATCTCTGCTTCTGAGGCGGGACAGCCTGGAGGTGAGTAGTGATAGAGATCCAATTTTACTAATACATTAGTGGCATACACGTTAGCATTTGGCAACTTATAGACCTTCATTTAAAAGCCTAACAAAGAAATTAACACATAATGTAAAATGCGCACAGTTAAATTATGGTGGACAATGTGGTCTCCATTCTATTTGACATTACTTTTTGCCATGAAAGATGTTGTGCATTTCTATTTGAGTGAGGTTTTGATATGAATTATTATTAAAAGCATTATTTAGTAAAATAAGTAGAGATGACAAGCATATTATGAGTATTAAAAGAACATGAGTTAATCATACTTATATTGATTTAAGTCATTTTATTAATACAAGTTACTTATGTGCAGAAAAATAAATGCACGTTTAAATTATTTCAAATATGTCATAAATAATGTTTGCAATTAAATAATTTGCTTTGCATATTTGGTTCGAATTGTAAGGTGTGCAACAGGATTTATGTGTATTAATTGTATTAATGTGTATTTAGGCTTTCTTAGCTAGACTAGGCCTGAAGATTCCTTTTTGCAGCAGTAGAAGAAAATTACTTGTTCCTTCTGACCTGAATTAATTCTTAGGTTGCTGAGTATTGGTGAAAGTCCTATTGTATTAAAGACCAAGAACATGTATCAATTTTAACAAATGTAGCAGTATTTGTTCTAGCTGTCTAACAAGACAGGAAGCCTTATTCATTTCTTATGAGCACTGTTTAGCTCATCCTGTGTACTGTGGGAAAGGATTTCAAAGTTACAGTCAACAAATAAGTATCATATTTTGGGGGAACTGTATGAATTCTTCGAGATGACTGCATTTTCCCTGAGAAAATCCGGAATAGTTGCAAATTGATGGTGTCAACAGTTACCATTGGGATTTGGAGATCGTGCGCAAGATGAGCCCACATAAAGGACGAATCAGAAACAGAAACATTTCTCGTTAGGGAGAAACGTTTGAAACTTTCAGGGAGTCTGTCAGAGTTCTTATTGGGTGTTAATGCTGTCACCTCCTGTCCCTCTTCAAGTCTAATGCCATATTTAGGCCCATATTTATGGAAGGTTAGCATTGCCTTAGCGTCATTCATTTGTATGCTAAAGCAGCACTAACTTCACTTTATTTATATTTTGAAGCTAGACCCATCTAGTGTCAAAATATTGGGGTTAGTGCCATTTCCAGGAAGTGCAAACCCACCTTGCATTAATGAGATGCATAGTAGGCGTTCCCTTCCTAAAAATGACTCTAGCCCCCCAGTGCCATATTTAACACCCGATGCTGAAGTGACACCCAAGTGGGAGGCGGACCTAAATAACAGCGCTAAGCCTATTTTGCGCCATTATTTGTTAATGTGCAGGAAGGCCCATTTCCATGGGGAAACACCATGGAATGGGCACAAAGATTCCCACCCTAACCCCCAGCATCACCACCCCACACACCACAGGGACACTACAGGAGGAGGAAGATCATCCCAGGTAAGTTGCAGGTAAGTGTATGTGTGTGGTTTGCCATTGGGGGCCCCTTACATGGGGCACCCTGCCTGTCACTGGGTATGTAGGGCTTGCCCAGGGGGCCCATTCCCCTGTGGTGGGCAATGGGGTAGTGGTAATGACTCCTGTGTATTCTTAGACGGGAGTCATTTTTTGGCTGCTTGTGCGTCAAAAAATGATGCTAGGCTGACTAGCGGCAGATTTTTTGCCGCTAATCAGCCTAATGTCATTTTTGACCCAGTAGCGCCATTTCTCCTAATGCCACCCCTCACCGGCTAACATCTTTTTTGGAGACACTAGCCATTCCTTAGCGCCATCCTGCATCATTTTATAAATATGGCTCACGGATGGCGTTAAGGAATGCCGTTAGCTCACTTTAAGAAAAATTATGCAGAACTGGGATAGCGCAGATGTGAGCCATTTTTCGTAAATATGGGCCTTAATCTTTATGTTATTAGTTTCCTTTAGTGTTATATGCCCCATTATTAAGGATATTCAGTACTAATATGCCCAATGATTCTGACGTGCTAACTTTTCCTATGTGCAGCCCATGTTCTGCACTGTCCTGATGATGCTGCCTACTAATGCTGCAAAAATGTGAACGCTCTGCTTGATTAAACTATCCTATCTGCTCTCCGATGAGGAGAGGTATAATCTAAATGTGGTTTTTGATTCCTTTTCAGCTTTGATGATTTCACCAGTGTATTTTATTGTGAGTTACCGTAGTTAGATGATTTTCCAAATTATTTTTTTCTCTTCTTTTGTTTTGCTTGAATGTGTTAGTGCATCATTACACATTTGTATTAATGATAAGGATGTCCCAGCCCTGAAAATTGATTGTTAACTTTAATGTTGATGATTTATTGATGTTGCAATCATCTGCTTTGAAATATGATTCCAATGTGCATATTATAAATTTGTTAACTTGTGTTATTCTCTTGGAGAGTCTGATACCATTGATGTTTAGTAGGCTTAATCTCTTTAGACGTTTTGGTGAGCCAAAGATTTTAATATATATATATTTATAAGTAAGGCTCCCGTTTTTTTTTAATGGATTTTTACATACAAATACAGACAGAAAACAAACAGTTTTTTATTTGTCTGTATTTCTAAAATAGAAACAGGATAAATACTGACAAATTGTGCTGCGTAGCCCCACTCCAGCCAATGGTTGCAGCGCCAAGTCCCTCTTCCTAATCTACAAAACAATGGCCTATTTAAGACAAACTACTCAAATTGCACATCAGCAAGTGTTGCATGTTAAAGGGGTGGGGGCACTGCAAGAAGTGAGAGCACTTGACCTTCAAATAAGCACTGTGTCCATCCTAGAATGCATAGTAGCCGAGCAGGAGGTGTTAATATGTGCATTAGTAGTGATGAAGCAGAAAATGAAGGTTTTGATTTATTAACGCATAAACGTAGTGCTGAAATAATCATGTGTGACATTAACCGAATTAATAAAGATTGTACGGGGACAAAATGTGCCCTCAGAGTAGTTGCCATCATTTATACGCGTGCTTTATATAATGTGGTGTATTAGAATTGCACTAATCCGACATAATCATAAACGTGTGCTACGATTTGCTTATTTGAAATGCCTTAGCTTAGCATTACTTTAGCGGAGGCTTTGGCCTAGTTGCCTGGTCTCACGGTTTAAATGTTCGTATTTTTCCACTGTGCTATTAAACGTGTATTTCTGCTTGAAGCTGTACTTTTCCACAGAAACTGCTCACATGCTTATCTTAAAGTTGGTGCCAGCATGGCATATTTTCTCTTAAATTCAAGGTCGGCTTGCAGGTGCGGACAATGGAGCCTCTGAGAGTAAGCCAATCGAGAAACAATGTTGCAACTTGTGTACCCATCTCCAAGGATAATGTATGCTTAAGTAAAAGCTTGAGAACTGTCGTTTTTGATTGGTCAATTTGAAGCTAACCTATGAACCCTCCAATGGAGACCCTACAGGACTTGAACTGTTGTCTATAAAACCCAGGTGCACGAGAGGGGAGCTCTCTCTCTATCTTCGGACATCCCGCCATTTTGACTTCGTAGCTACTATGACCCATTTTGCTGCGACGCCATTTTGAGAGACTTTGATGCTTTCTCTAGTCGAGAGAAAGAGACTTTAATGATTCTTGCCCTAGAGACTTTAACTTTGATTTGTCCCTTTGCATGAAGTAGTAGCCTTAACTTGCCGCCGTGAGGCAATTGCCCCGTTCACCCCTGCCCCTTTGTCCCGTCCCAAGCTGATCGAGAAACGGTACCTGTGAGACGAAGACTTCATTGATTGCTGATTGGAATTGGTAATTATGAAAGGAAATTGTAAAATTGCATTGTGTTTCTTTTAGGTAACCAACTGCTGATTTTGATAAGGTCCCTAGCTAGGAGTTTTCTAAATTGATGTTGCCAAATCGTTTTTGCATGAAGTCCCACATGCTGATGCTAATTTGAGGTTAGACGAGGATTCCATATGTCACACGATACAATTGGAGATCTTGTTATGCTGACTAAATGTATGCAATTAGCCCATTACAGATTATCGTATTAGTGCTTTGCATTGCCACTATCGAATGCCTTGTGATTCAAATGCTACATAGATTACACTTGTTTCGACGATATGGACAGCTATTAATGTTCATATATGTTTATCATTTGGTGTTGAGACACATCTATATCGTGCTAGCTTTGTTAATATAGGGAAATAAATTCACTAACTTTGCAATAAACTGGTGTGGTTATTCCTGGCTGAAAGGTCAGGGTTCGCCGAAATGTATTCTGGATTAATTGTTAAGTGTTATGTTGTTCAAGGTGTTGCTTATGTTCGTTATTGATTATCGATAAAAGGTGATTGATCAATTAAGAGTACAGAGAGTTCCCACTTAGTCAAAAGATTCATCGACCTAAAGAGCATCCGAACGTAGGTAAATTGTTACCACGTTCCGCTCTATCAGTAGATGGTAGCAGAGGACGGTTACGTCTTTTGGGACCCTGTACCATTAGAGTACATGGTGTCGAACTAACGGTTACGCATTTTGAGGCCTCATTCGAGAAGTTGAATTAGATTTTCTTGGATGAAAATAATTGACAAGATGATGATGGGCTAGGTCCACCGCGACTTTCCCGGGATCTCGAAGCTTGCGAATGGAGAGAAAGGAGATGTGGAAACAGCGTTGGCGGTACTAGTGATGGTATGAGTGAAGTTAGGGTTTTGCGCTTGCACAGCTTATTGCCGCAGGGTGTGTGAAAAGGTTGCGAGGGTTTTCTTTTAAGGATAGCGGAGGTGCGACTCCGAGTGTAGAAGTAGAGAAGTCGTCGAACTTCATAGAGATAGCGGAGGTGCGGCTCCGAGTGTGAGAGTAGGGAAGTCGTCGAACTTCATGTGCGTCTGGCGCTTTGAGCATAAAAAGGTCCACGTGGTTGTTGTTGTTGAGACGGGCCCTGCGAGGTCAAGAGACTCCGGAGTATGTTGATCCATGTTGTGGTCTGGGCGGTTTAGTAGGTTGATCGGGCGCGGTCAACGAGTGGGTACGTGTGTTAGGGAGTGATAGGAACTTCGACTTCGGGCTTTGACAAGATTCTAAGTGCACTAGAACAGATCATTGACAAGTTGAGAGTAGGTCTGCGGGTCAGATTTGCTTGCGAATGTGGGGACTGAGAAAGACGGAATAGCGGCCGAGGCTGGTGAAAGAGATCGAATAGTGGCCGAGGTTAGTGAAAAGTCCCTAAGGTCCTGAAGCGATTATGTTACCCTTCCTGTAGTAAACCGACAGATCTGTTTTAGTTTTTGGTAGCTCGCGATACATGCAAAAAGTTGTTACGGGAGGAACTGAGTGAAGGAGGATTAGCCGCGAGGCTTTGTCAGCCGCAGTGTGTGTGAGTGTGACGTCACTAAGAGCCGCGCTGGGATAGGTTGGTTGGAGAGAAGGGTCGCGCACGGATTGGACGCAGTCCGTGGCACTCGATTGGAAGGGGAAAGGCAGGTGAAGAGTATTCCGGGAATTAAAGTCACCTATTGATTACAAATTTTGTGGAATAACAGTGACCTATTGATTATAAACTTTGTGAATTAAAAGACGAGAAAATGAAATTCCTTAAAGCATTTAGGAGTGCGATGAAGGGGGAGACTTACATTAAAGCGAGCGTAGGAGAGGAAACTCCGCCCGAGGGTACACCAGCTTACATTGTAATGGAAGAAAAAGGGGTAGCTCCGTGCCTTTGGCTAAAACAATGGCACAAGTGGACAGAGAAACATGGGAGCGTAGCATTCCCGATACATGGGACATTCAATATAAGGGTCCTAGAGAATTTGAGATTCACGATGTATGACATGAAAGTACCTCCAAGGCCAGCACAGTTTGAGGCTCTAGCAATATGGGAACTCATGGCTAGGCAGCAACAGAAAAACAAGTTTGAAACAAGGATGAGGAAGGTAGAAAAGACACTAGCGGATGCTAGGTGGGATAATGCGCAGAAGGTGTGGAGGTCAGATGTATTGCAGGGAATAAAATTGTTCCCAGCAATCACTAAGGATGAAGAGGAGACAGGTAAGAAAGCTACCTGTAAGACAGACAGGAAGTGTTCCAAGGACAGAGAGGACGAGGAAAAGTTGAGAAAAGAAGAGGAGCTAGAGGATGAGGAATTGATAATGGAGTTGCTGAACGACCGTCCACCACCTTATGCAGAGAATGGACAAGGTCCAAGTACCAGTTCTGCCCCTCCGGCATCGGTACAGAACGGGGAAACGCAGAATGCAGGAGTACCATCGGGATCTAAGGATCCGAGCTTACTGCTCACCCCACGGATACCGCAGATCAGGAGAATGTATCCAGATGTGCCCGTGTTGAAACCAGCAGAACACTATCAGCCGCAGATGTCAGGGTACTACAGCAGTGATAACAGTGGAGGAATGATTCTAGATCCAACCGTAAGGGGCGTACAGAATGGTTACAACCCAACAATGGCACAAGCTGAATCAACTCAGTTTATGATGCCTCAAAAGCAGATGCAGGGAGGAAGTGTTCATGCTCAAATGACGGGGAGTCAGATGGGCATGCCGGCAATGATGGCCCATAATATGGGGATGAACATGCCTCAGAATATGGGAAATGGACAAAATCCAGATGCGATATCACTGCCCATTACTGTAGGTCCAGTGGTACCTTTGTATAGTCAGCCTAACTTAGGTATGAGCAGTCAGGGACAAATGCTGCAGAATGGGACAGAAAGAAGGTGCATAGAAAACACTCCAGGGATAACCCCGATAGTGGCTCAGCCAACTGGGTCTGGGTCCTTGATGGAGTTTAGTCCCGTATGCGCTCAGTCAACGCTGGTGAGGTCGAGCCCCCCACTGATAATACCTTTAACATCGAATACTGAAAAGTTGCCACAACCATCGATGGCAGTCGATGTGAATGCCACACTGATGGGGGTAAATGCGCAACAGCTGACACAGTGGTTCAACAGTTTAAATTCCACACAAAGCTCAGACAGTGGGAAAGGAGACGATTACTTGAGCAGGAAGGCTGAACATGGAAGCACAAGAATTGGTGGAAGGGAATATGGGTGTGAACAGGTTAGAATCCTACACGGAAGAGGAGTTGAGGTATCTATGTCCAAAGATCACGAAAGAGGTAAACAAGGTACATAAAAGTTTGCAGGAAGTAGCAGACAGGAACGGGATTGACATAGGCAAGACGAAACACTTGAGCAGGAGCTATAGGTTGGATTTTGGGACCACAGATTTTGAACACATGAGATCAGCAGGCATGAAGGCACACCTTAGAGAATTGTTGCAGAGTGCCCAAGTGTGGAGGTGCTTAGACAAGTGGGAAAGCAGATGGGTGAAGAGGAAGGATAAGAGGAGGGACAGTGTTACAGAACACAATGAGAAAAGACCACAGAGCAGCGAGACCGTAACCATGTTACCAATGAGGGAGACAGCAGGAGGAAAGTTAATACATGTACCATGGCACAGGAGTGATATTCAGTCTTTTACGAATGATTTTCCCAAACTGAGGGAGAAGCCGATCGAATGGTATCAACAGACTGATAGGTTTGTGAAGCTTGCCAAATGTCTCTGGGAAGACCTGAACACTTTATTCGAGATTGTGGTTCCGGCAGATTTGTGGGAGGATTGCAAAAGAGCTGTAGGTTGGCCGACAAGTGAACCAGAGAGAGACAGAGAGACGGGTGCGCCATCACCTATGGTGATGTGTCTGTACTATAAGGTGATTGAGCATTTGAAGACGAAGGTTGCCGCGAAAAATGTGGATTGGCAGAAAATCGATCGAACTGCCCAAGAGGCTAAAGAATCGATTCATAGTTACTATGAGAGGTTGTTGAAGGCGTTCAAGAATTACAGTGGCACGGAAGCAATCGAGGCGAAAGATATGCTTCATTTTGTGTTCAGATTTGTGGAAGGGCTGAGACCAGATATAAGTCAGATGATAAAATCGCATTTGATCTGCTGGCAGTCGAAACCGATTGATGAAGTCTTGACTTATGCGAAATACTGTAGCGACGAAATTGAGGTGAAACAGAAAAAGCTGAAAGAGAAGGTGATGATGATGCAGCTTAAGGCGGCTCAGACAGGCTTACAAGGTCTGCAAGGACTGCAAGGGTTGCCAGGGATGCAAGGGTTCCAACAGCAGGTACCGCAACAGCAGCCGCAGTTGCAGGGAGGCATGGTGTTTCAGCAACAGCAGCCGCAGTTGCAAGGAAACATGGCGTTTCAGCCACAGGGCAGAGGCAGAGGCAGAGGAGGTTTTGTGAATAATGGTCCGGATTTGAACACTGTTGTGACAGGTGTGCAGGCAATGAAGAAAGTGATGCCATGTCACGCGTGCGGAAACGTAGGTCATTGGAAACGCGAGTGTCCGATGGTGGTGCAGGAAGGTGCAGGTGCAGGTGTAGGTGTTGGTCAGCAAAACAATGATGTCAATGCATTTCAGATAACGAGAGGACCGAAAATGAGGGGTCCAAACCCAAATTTTCAGACCATGAATCAATTGCAGGGATTACAACCTATGCAGCCGCAGCAGATGCAGATGCCCCGTGTGCAGATGACGCAAATGCAGCCGATGCAACAGCAGTTACCTTTGGTACCTAATCAGCAAATGCAAATACCTTTGGCACCAATGAGTCAGCAGCAAATGATGGTTCCTCCACAGGTAACGGGTCAAGTAATGAGCACAAACGGCACAGTACAACAGTTCCCATTACACAGTGAGAGTGGAATAAACAATGTATGGGAGAGTGAAAGTTCAGAAGAGGAAGGAGATTGTATGCTTGCGGCATCCCTAGAAGTTGATCAAAGGGGTCCGTACGTAGAGGGAAGAGTAATGGGTCATCGTGTCTCATTCCTGGTTGACACGGGAGCCACACGTTCAACAGTTAAGAGCAGTGAAGTACCAAATTTGCCACTCTCAGGGAGGACAGTTCAAGTGGTGGGAGTAGCAAACAGACATCTGACGAACCCAATAACAGATCCGATACCAGTCAACATTGGTAACTATCAAGGGGTACATCAGTTTGTAGTATGTGACTCAAGCCCGATTGCACTGTTAGGAAGAGACCTATTGTGCAAGTTGGGTTGTTCGATAATGTGCTCGAACGAGGGAATAACAATACAGACGAGCAGTGATGGGGAAGAAGAGGACAGTATAGAGGGCGATGAAATAGAAACAGTTGACGAAGAGTATCCTCTGATTTGTCTTTTACCAATGATAACTGAAGAAGATATCCCAGCAGAACTACGGGAAACAGTCGGAGAGAAAGTGTGGGACATGACAGGGAAAGAGGTGGGATTGATGAAAGGAGTAGAACCAGTAAAAGTGGTGGTAAAGCCCAATGCGATCTTTCCCCAGACCCCACAATACCACATGCCACAAGATACCCTCATGAAAGTTGCCCAACTTATTGACGAATTCGTGAAGCAGGGAGTACTGAAAGAAGTATTAAGCAGCCCATGTAATTCACCGATAATGGGACTAATAAAGCCAAGTGGGAAAGTCCGACTTGTACAGGATTTGAGGAAAATAAATGACATCATAATAAAGTGCTGCCCTGTCGTACCGAATCCAGCTGTGATAATGTTTCAGATCCCTTGCGAAGCTGAGTGGTTCTCAGTCATCGATTTGTCACAAGCATTCTTTTCTGTGCCTCTTCATGAGGACAGCCAATTCCTCTTTTGTTTCAAATTCCTAGACAGAGTGTACAGTTGGTGCCGAATTCCTCAGGGGTTTTCTGAGTCACCGTCGATATTCAATCAGGTTCTAAAGAAAGACTTGGAAGAGTTAGAGTTGCCATTCGAGTCAACCCTAGTACAGTACATTGATGACTTACTGGTTGCATCAAAGACAGAAAGTGGCTGCACAGCCGATACCATTGCTCTGTTGAACCATTTGGGAGGGAATGGACACAAGGTGTCTCCTTCCAAACTGCAGTTCTGTCAGAAGAAGGTGAAATACTTGGGTCACCAGATAGAGAAAGGGTCACGGAAAATAATGAAGGAAAGAATTACCAGTGTACTTCAAATGAGTCCACCAAAGACAAGGAAGGAGGTGAGGAAGTTTTTGGGAATGGTGGGATATTGTCGCCAGTGGATCCCCAACTTCTCGTCTCTAGCAAAGCCTTTACTGAAATTGACCCAGAAGGATGCCTTGGATCAGATCGAACTGAAAGGGGATGAGATGGATGCTTTTGTTGAATTAAAGGAGTGCATGTGCAGGGCTCCAGCTTTAGGTATGCCTGACTACACGAAGCCTTTCACATTGTTTTGTCATGAACGTGATGCATGTTCTTTGTCTGTCTTGACTCAAGCCCATGGTGGCGTAAACAGACCAGTAGCGTATTTTTCAGCTACTCTGGATCCGGTTGCAGCAGCACTCCCAGGGTGTTTGCGCGCCGTAGCAGCAGTTGGTATCAGCCTCACTCAGAGTGAAGGAATAGTGATGGGACACCCAGTAACAGTCATGGTCCCTCACTCAGTTGAGATACTTTTGACCCGCTCCCGAACGCAGCACATGACTGGAGCAAGACTCACAAGGTATGAAACGACTATTCTGGGCTCACCGAATGTGCAGCTGAAAAGGTGCACTACGTTGAATCCAGCTACCTTGCTTCCTGGAGAAAATGCTGAAATTGAGAACGCTGAAGACGTCGAGCATGACTGCCTTCAGGTGACTGAATTTTGCACAAAACCCCGACCGGACATCAAGGATACAAAACTTGATGAAAATGACCAAATTCTTTTTGTTGATGGTTCATGTCTAAGAGATGGGGTGGGAATTTTGAAAGCAGGATATGCTGTATGTACTGTAACAGGGGTCTTGGAAGCGGGATGGCTCCAAGGAGTCTATTCTGCACAAGTAGCAGAACTTGTAGCCCTTACTAGAGCATGTCAATTGTCTGCATTGATGAAAGTCACCATTTACACTGATAGCCAATACGGGTTTGGGATTGTGCATGACTTTGGACAACTGTGGTCACAGAGAGGTTTCCTGACTTCTTCAGGATCCCCAGTGAAAAATGGGGAGAGAATAAGGGAGTTGTTACATGCCATTCAAGTGCCAGCTGAAGTTGCAGTGGTAAAGTGCAGTGCTCACATGAAAGGACAGGACTATGTGTCTCTGGGAAACGCCTATGCAGATCAAGTCGCAAGATTTTGTGCCTTGAACTGTATATTGTTAAGGGATGATTGGAATACAATAAGTGAACCAGAACTCGAACCAGCTGAAGCATTTGCCTTGAAGGTCGTAGATACAATAGAAGAACTAAAAGCACTACAAAGTAATGTCAGGGAGGATGAAAGAGATTCCTGGATTAAATCACAATGCATAAAAAGACAAGACGAGCTATGGGTTTCACATGAGGGAAAATTTGTTTTGCCAAATAGTCTCTTATCACAGCTTGCGCGGTTCTATCATGGGCAAGCTCACCTAGGGAGAGATGCCATGATAAGATTGTTCAAAACTGATTGGTTTAACCCCAGATTTCGCCAAGCTGCGGAAGCAGTTTGCCATCGATGTGTCACTTGCCAACAGATGAACCCAGGAAAGGGAACAGTTGTGAACGCGAGCCACATTGGTAGGGCAAGCGGTCCTTTTAGTCGTATGCAGATGGACTTCATTGAGATGCCTGTGCATGGAGGTTTGAGATATGTGTTGGTGATTGTGTGCATTTTTAGTCATTGGATTGAGGCATACCCCACACGTAGAAATGACAGTCTTACAGTTGCCAAGCTATTATTGAGGGAGTTAATACCACGTTTCGGATTCCCGATCTCTTTAGAATCAGATAGGGGAAGTCACTTCAACAACGAGGTGATGAAGTTACTTTGCGAAGCACTGAATATTGAGCAAAAGCTGCACTGTAGCTATCGCCCTGAAGCATCAGGACTGGTGGAGCAGATGAATGGTACGCTGAAATCGAGAATGGCAAAAATATGTGCATCAACAAATTTGAAATGGCCTGACGCATTGCCCTTAGTGCTAATGTCAATGAGAAACACTCCTGATAGGAAAACTGGATTGTCTCCGCACGAAATTCTCATGGGCAGGGCTATGAGACTTCCTGCAGTTCCCGCAAACATGCTTTTGAATATTACAGATGATATGGTGTTAGACTACTGCAAAGGTCTGGCTGACGTGGTTCGCTCTTTCTCTCACCAGGTGGAGGCGACCACCTTGCCACCGATCCAAGGTCCAGGACACGCACTGAAAGCAGGTGACTGGGTCGTGATAAAGAAGCACGTGAGGAAGTCGTGCCTGGAACCCCGTTGGAAAGGCCCTTTCCAAGTGATCCTGACGACAACTACCGCTGTGAAGTGCGCGGGGGTTCCCAACTGGATTCACGCCAGTCATACAAAGAAGGTGTTGTGTCCCACAGATGAGGAAGTTGAAGCGCTGAAACTACCAGTGCCTGATAAAACGGTGCCGAGTGCTGAGACAGAACAAAAGCGAACTGAAAGCGAACAAGCAACAGCAGGAGAAAAAGAGATATTATTGGAGAACGAAGAGTCCGACTCACTTGGGGAAGACCAAGGAGAAAGTTCAGACAGCGACGAAGAAGCTGAAGGTGACAAGGAACCTGAAGCAGCTGAAAGTGATACAGAGCCTGAAGAAAGTAACGGTGACGAAGGGCTCGAGGAGAGTGAGAAGGCAGGAGAGCCTGAGCAGAAGGGGGCTTTCCCAGAAACAGACGATACAGAAAAAGAAAAGGAAAACGTGACTAATTCCCCTGAAGGTGGGGACAAAGAAGAGCAGAACGAAAGAGTTCAAACCTCTACAGAAAAGATCGCAGGTCCATCAAACGGACACGGTGCAAAAAGAAGACTAAGTATCTCACCGATAAAAGAAAAGGGTAAAGAAGGTTTGAACGAAGGAGGAAGGCCGAAAGTGAAAGAGAAAAGAAAGGAAGTGACTGTCGTGGAACAATCGTCAAGTGAAGAAAAGGACTTGGCGAAGGAGGAGAGTGCCAGCGAAGCAGAATCAAAGAGAGAAGCAAAATTGAAAAGGAAAAGGATACCAAACAAGAGGTATTCCGGTCCTGAATGGGCATATGCAGTCAATGATGATTGGACTGATGAATTTGTATCTCTAAGCATCGAGAACGAAGAAGAAGAAGAGATACCAATAGAAAAGAAAAGTTTCATAGACTCTGTTGATTGAAACGGTAGTAAATGGCATTGCTTGCTGCAATCTAACGTGAGATAAACAACCAGCTGAGACATTGCTAAACCGAATCGAGACAAATGCTGCTAACCGATAAGTGACTGGCCTTTTAAAGAAGACGGTGTGAACATTGTGCTCGTTCAAGCTTTGTAACTGAATTGCTAAGTAGTTTCATTTATAAGTGCTTCTAGCTCTCTGATTCTATACAGATCATGCCTGGGTACGCTATGCAAAACAATAGAAAGAAGTATTGTAAAAACGTGTGTATAGGCTTGGTACTAACATGTGTACTAATAATAATGGCAATTGTGTTTGGAATGCATGGAAAGGGTGAGAATGAGACTATTGCTGCTTCTACTATTGTTCCTGTTACTGTCACTGAACTAACACCATTGAAAAGGCTAGCAATGGATGAGAGGCTCTTGCATGATAAGAAGGAGCTTTCGTATAACGTTTTCTATCGCTTGCTAACAGAGTATGTTGAGACTATGGATGCGAAAGATTGTTATGTGTGTACCCAGATACCGACATCAGTAAAGGAAGGGGTGACTTATCACCACATGCCTCTTACATACGGGATTACATGTAGTATAGTAATGTCTAGGTTTTATGGTCAAGCTAACATACAGTATTTTTTCTCAAATTATGATGTTACCTTTGCTTATGTTCCTATAATAGCGCAGCTAAGCGAGACTGCAAAATATTGGGATTACAAAATCATGAGGGATTTTTTTGAGCCAATGCAACCTTTTGAAACGGCTCATGCTCATAGGGAGAACCTTACTTGCTCCGTCTCTGCTGTAGAAATAAGCTTTTTAGATCGCACAGATGATAGAAGGGCTCAAATGAAGGCGAAGTTAGAAAAAGAACTGCATAAGAGGACTTCAGTAGACAATTATGATTTTGCTGCTATAAAGACACAAGGGAAAATAGCTTTAGATGCTTGGCATGTAGGGAAGTTTTGTATATATCGAGGTGAATCTTACTATGACAATATTTTTGTAGGAGCGAGTGAATGCAAACATACGTTTATTTTTAAGGCCAAATGGACATTCATGATGGACGGACTTGACCCTGTCATTCCAGGGGTGTATTACATTTGTGGGCATAATGCCTATTATCGTCTTCCAAAGGGATGGTGGGGGAGATGTTATTTGGGTATAGTGTTTCCAAAGGTTTATCAACTGGATGACATATCGATGATTGAAAAGACACCTGGATCCCATCGTATCCAGAAAAGAGAGACCGCAGCTGCTGTGGTAGGTGATATATTTGGAGCCATGATTCCTTCATTAGGGGTTGTGCTGAATTCCATCAAAATAAGAAAGTTGTCTACTATAGTGGATAACATGCTGACAAAGTTTTCAGGTGCTATAATCCTGATGGATGCTGAACTTGCAGCGGAAAGAGCTATGACTCTTCAAAATAGGCTTGCTTTAGACATTCTTTTAGCAAAGGATGGAGGCGTTTGCAAAATGATTGGTGCACGTCACTGCTGCACCTATATACCTGATAATAGTGTGAAAATTAAAACTATGCTTGCTAATCTAACAAAAGAAAGTGCAGATTTGAAGGAACTGAAGGAACCAGGAGTGTGGGAGAAGGTTGGAAAGGGACTTGCTTCAGTGGGACATTGGATTGGGGGAATTTGGAATGGAATATTGTTGAAAATAATAGAAGGGATATTAATAGTGATAATTTGTGTATTTGGAATTTGGGGAATAAAAAGGGGAATAATAATGATTATGGAGAGAATTAAAAGAAGAAAGGAGGAGAAAATAATGAAAAGAATGGCAGAAGAATACAAAGAGCAAACTAGGGGAACTAAAAGGAAAAGGGAGCTGACAGAATTTTAATGGGATACAAATTTGTGGGCTAAATTTGTGTGATGACAAGTAGTCATCAGAGGAGGGATTGATGAAGCAGAAAATGAAGGTTTTGATTTATTAACGCATAAACGTAGTGCTGAAATAATCATGTGTGACATTAACCGAATTAATAAAGATTGTACGGGGACAAAATGTGCCCTCAGAGTAGTTGCCATCATTTATACGCGTGCTTTATATAATGTGGTGTATTAGAATTGCACTAATCCGACATAATCATAAACGTGTGCTACGATTTGCTTATTTGAAATGCCTTAGCTTAGCATTACTTTAGCGGAGGCTTTGGCCTAGTTGCCTGGTCTCACGGTTTAAATGTTCGTATTTTTCCACTGTGCTATTAAACGTGTATTTCTGCTTGAAGCTGTACTTTTCCACAGAAACTGCTCACATGCTTATCTTAAAGTTGGTGCCAGCATGGCATATTTTCTCTTAAATTCAAGGTCGGCTTGCAGGTGCGGACAATGGAGCCTCTGAGAGTAAGCCAATCGAGAAACAATGTTGCAACTTGTGTACCCATCTCCAAGGATAATGTATGCTTAAGTAAAAGCTTGAGAACTGTCGTTTTTGATTGGTCAATTTGAAGCTAACCTATGAACCCTCCAATGGAGACCCTACAGGACTTGAACTGTTGTCTATAAAACCCAGGTGCACGAGAGGGGAGCTCTCTCTCTATCTTCGGACATCCCGCCATTTTGACTTCGTAGCTACTATGACCCATTTTGCTGCGACGCCATTTTGAGAGACTTTGATGCTTTCTCTAGTCGAGAGAAAGAGACTTTAATGATTCTTGCCCTAGAGACTTTAACTTTGATTTGTCCCTTTGCATGAAGTAGTAGCCTTAACTTGCCGCCGTGAGGCAATTGCCCCGTTCACCCCTGCCCCTTTGTCCCGTCCCAAGCTGATCGAGAAACGGTACCTGTGAGACGAAGACTTCATTGATTGCTGATTGGAATTGGTAATTATGAAAGGAAATTGTAAAATTGCATTGTGTTTCTTTTAGGTAACCAACTGCTGATTTTGATAAGGTCCCTAGCTAGGAGTTTTCTAAATTGATGTTGCCAAATCGTTTTTGCATGAAGTCCCACATGCTGATGCTAATTTGAGGTTAGACGAGGATTCCATATGTCACACGATACAATTGGAGATCTTGTTATGCTGACTAAATGTATGCAATTAGCCCATTACAGATTATCGTATTAGTGCTTTGCATTGCCACTATCGAATGCCTTGTGATTCAAATGCTACATAGATTACACTTGTTTCGACGATATGGACAGCTATTAATGTTCATATATGTTTATCATTTGGTGTTGAGACACATCTATATCGTGCTAGCTTTGTTAATATAGGGAAATAAATTCACTAACTTTGCAATAAACTGGTGTGGTTATTCCTGGCTGAAAGGTCAGGGTTCGCCGAAATGTATTCTGGATTAATTGTTAAGTGTTATGTTGTTCAAGGTGTTGCTTATGTTCGTTATTGATTATCGATAAAAGGTGATTGATCAATTAAGAGTACAGAGAGTTCCCACTTAGTCAAAAGATTCATCGACCTAAAGAGCATCCGAACGTAGGTAAATTGTTACCACGTTCTGCTCTATCAGTAGTCGGACTCACTGACACAAAAAGCTTTAGGCACCATCTGATGGGGCCTCCTGGGGTCAGCGCTCATAAAGTAGTCTATGAATACCAAATGAGTGGCAGCAAGGAGGCCTGTTAGCAAGTAGTGGTGTGCTCGGTGGCAGATGGCAGGCACTGAGGAATTTCAAAACGAACATACCAGCAATGTACAAACATGATGGCGACTCTATTTCAAGAAAAAATGAAATTCTTGCATTTGTTTAATTGCATGTGGAATGCCAACTGCTTCTGTCCAATTAGCCCTCTCCAGCGAGATGTGTGGATCGCAGTTTCTTTTCTGTTTTGCTGTTACCTTTGTAAAGTATTTTCCCATTTACTTTCATTCCACTTGTGAACTTCTTCGATAACATTGTGCTTCCTCTTTGCATCACTGAAGGGTTAGAACAGGTTGCAGGTTAACTTTGGGGGAAGATTTTATAATGCAGTTCATGTTTGATGCCATCACAACATCAAATATTTAAATCATTGTTAAAAGAGGGGCTACACCCCCATTACCCCCTTCCATAACATGCTGCTTAACATAACATGCTCAGCGTGCCCAGCATGTTTGTATAATAAATGCACACTTTTAGTTTAAAATAGAACGTTTAGTCTTTCTGTGTTTTCAGTTTTATTTGGTAACTTTGAAATCTCTCCATAGGCCCTCTCTCACATGTATGTCATTTGTTTCATAGCGCCTCTCTTACCAGCGTAGGGTGTTCGAGCACTTCACACCACACACGCACACATACAGAGACAATGAATCATACATGTAAATTAGTGTATAGAAATGTTATACAAGGCAAAGGGTGTAGGTGCTGGATTCACATGTCATTCATAATGGTAGATATTTTGTAAGAGTGCTTGGTCCGGGAAACATAAACTCAGGATTCTTGACTTTACTAAAAACTATTTATTTCTACTCAGACAAACCCTTTGTAGGAACATTAGGATAATCAAAGACAAAAAACACACATTAATGTATTGTGTTTACTTAATTTACCGTATTTATAGATATTTCTAAACCTATTCAATTAAATGGGAAAAAATACTAGCTGCCGCGTCGTCTTTTGCTTGTGACAAATATAAATGTGAGTGAATACAGATAAAATTCACCAAAAATAAATATGGATATTTACAGACTGAAATGGTTACAAAATAAATACCATAAAACCGGGAGCCCTATTTATAAGGTGTTTTGGGCACCATATACTTTACATTGATTTTGGAATTGTAATAAAGCTTTGAAACTTTATTCACTTTGGAGTTTGATTTGTGTTAAAATTGGTCATGGTGTCTAGAATTGATTACGGTTTTTATGTTATTGATTTGTGTTGAATGAATCTAATTAACAAACTCCTCTCTGAGTCCAAAGATCCAGTCAACTTCTAGTAAGTGGGATAAGGAATGGTGTCTCACTAGCGTGCTTGTGGCTTCTAAACAAGAGGCGGGAAGAAGACCTCCGCGGGCGCTCCAGCAGTAGCACCCCCTTGGTGGATATTTGGACAAGGAGCAGAGGCTGTGTGCATGTGGCCTGAGCCCTATTGCTGTGGTGTACTCTGATTTGTGCACAGGCCCAGTGGAGTTGAACTGTGGGGACTGGACCAAGAGCTCTTTGTTGGCAGCATCTGGGGGTGCTGGAATCCAGGGTCCTGCGATACAGAGACACAGATCTGCTGTTAGATGACTCAAACCAGGTGGATGCCTTGTCCCAGCCCGATCTTGATGTCAGGCATGCACGTCCCTGCTCTGCTATGGTGCCCTGTGACTTGTGTCTCCTCTGTTGTGAGGAGCTCTGGGCGTTGAGGCAAAAGCACACAGGACTGGCTGGTCCAGACTGGCTACTCTGGTGGTCCTTGGGGGCACACATAGAATACTACTGAATGCGAGCTACTTGATTGATCCAAACTCGCTTGGGTGGGGCAGGGGACTGATCCCCTCCAGATGAATGAGAAATCTTTTTATCCCATATTGCAATCATTTGGAAGAAGAAATCCTGTAAGAACCACCTAATATTTGTGAGCGAAGAGCAATGGGTAAGTACAAACACACAAACCTTTGCAAGGCTGTACTATAACTCAATATACAACCTCGCAGAGTGACCAGCAGAGGATCATGTGACAGGTGGGGACCTAGCTGATGGTGGATTATAATGATTCAGCTTAAGAACCCTGGAGGGCAGACATCCTCATGGCCCTGACTGAAGTTAACTTGCTACACACTGAATTGAGAAAAGTAACTGAGTTTGTTTACAAAGCCAAGGGGACTATTAATAAACTAGAAACAGAGTGGGTATAAAGAGAATCTGCAACATAATTTCTTGAGTAGTGGATCCAACAAGAACTCCAACTTAAGAGCAATCTACGATGTTCTCACTGGAAAGGGCGTACTGAGAGGTAACTGCCAGGTCACCACCGGGATTGCCCACAAGGACCCAGATTGCTTGGATCCTTAATTATAAGGACATATCCTGCATATTAAAAGGAGCAAGAGATGATAGCCCCATTCAATAGGAGAATCATACAATTGCCATCTACCCAGACTATACACAGAAAGTACAGTCTCAAAGACATTCTTGTAGGTGAAACTAAAAGTAAAGACTATAATCCTGTAATAAATGCTGATCTACTTGGCCCAACTTCGAATTATAGCTCATGGGAAACACAACTTCTTCTACCAGCCTGAGGATATGTGGAACTTGCTGGAAGTCTGGGCCAAGTCCCTCATGCCTTGCATGGCCATGTCTTGGGTGAAGGGGATACTGAGGCTCAGTTGGGGCTGGACATCAAGCTGTTGAGGGGGAGACAAGTAGCGTCAAGGTAAATGCTCCACATGCTTGTACAAGAAGATGGCCACATTCGATGTGAGAGGTCAGGCTCCTTGGAGTGCTCTTGGAACCTTTCTGGCTCAACTGAGTGAAAAAACGATGATATTGATGGAAATGCAAGCACTGCTACTTACTTAGTTAAGGAAACTGATCAGTGTGAACAGTGTGAGAACATTCAAGGTGAGTTTCCTGGCAAACATGGTGAGATCACTGAAGGCAGTATTTGGTGCACAGCGGAAGCACTCCATGCATACTGTACATTGAGATGGGGGATAGGAATTGATTTGCAATAACCAATATGGGAGAGTGTGCTGATTGAACCAGGCACTCACCTTCTTAAGACAGCTGATGGGCTTAGACTGGTTTGGGGTCCTCCTGCGGTGAAGTGATAGCTGTTGTAGGAGAGTAAGGAGGAATCTTCCTAATTTTCTTTTTATTTCCTTCTGTCGGAGGTAGAGGAGAAAGAAAGGTACCATGTGACATCATTCTACCTGGTTTGGAGTGATAGGTGACACACAGTTGGTGGCATGACCTTCTTTCTGATTATTATGTTGTTTGAGATAGAGGCTTTTTTAAAGGAGTGGCCATTTAGGAAGTTTTACAATTTACATTGTTGATTGTTATGTTTTGTAAGGAAATATCCAGGAGGAAGTGCCAAAGAGCTGTCAAGACCATGCAATGACTGGTAATCACACACCCAGTCAGGCGGCTGGGTAGGGAGTCAAACATGGATTTGAAGATGCTACTGCTTGTTAGACAACAGCTGAAACACAGGGAACTTCGGTAACATGGACTCTGTGAGTCTTAAATGTATTTCCTAGAGGAACAGAGTGTATGCTGACCTTAAGCCTCATAAGATTCTTTTTGCTATGCTTCAAGAAACATATTTGCTTAACTTAAAAGTGGAATCTGTAAGGACAAAATGTAAGGGGCACCTAATTGCAGTCACTTATTTGAATTAATCCACTGATGTGCTAATATAGATTGCAGTTGGAGTTTTCTTTAGAGAGCAAGAAATAGTAGCAGACACACATGGCTGATACTTTTGTGTTTTGGGTCTCCTGAATGGCATTGAAACCTGCCTGGTAAACACTTATCCCCCAAACATTGATTATTAGTTATTCTTTAATGAGTATCTTCCCTGTACCCAGGCTCGTGGTTGATTTGGGCAGATCTCAACTGCGTCCTGAATTGCCACATGTGCAAAAATTCATCCGGTTACCCCTCCAAAAGCATGCAACAAAACCAGGAATGTAAACAGCGCTTGTAAACAAAATGTGAGCATTCAGCCTAACTGACTTGGGGAAGCATCAGCACCATGTGTAAAAGTGTATTTTTACTACTTCTTTAGCCAAAACACAGACATCAGAATAGCTTACACACTGGGAGAAAAGAGCATTTACCAAAATTCGGTGGCTCAACTATTTAGACAGATTCCTCTCTGACCACCCTGTACTGATCCTCATATTAATCCATTTATATGCTATGCCTAAAATACCACTCTGGAGACTTCAAAATGAGGTACTGATTGATCGAGCCTCCATTTTGCACATACATGAATATATCAAAAGTTTCTTTCAGAATAACCATCCTGTAGATCCAGTAGTTCAACAGTAGTAGAGTGGGAAGCGTACAAGGTGATTCTTAGAGGGGAATGTATCTCTGAGATTACAGGAGTACGAAGGCAGTTTGAGCGTACACTCCTTGACACTAACAAAATGTTGACTAACTTAGAAGAGAAAGTAGTACAAGACCACAATACAACACAGCAACTGATAGTCATGAAACACCAGATTGAGCATACCTGGGCTGAAATAGACAAATATACGCACACAGTCCAGGTGGTTATTAAGACACCAAACACCCCACACATATTCTGATCTTGCGTCATGACGGAGGACTGGATATAGTTGCTAATGAGCAAATAAATGCATTTGCAAGTTTAACTGGGCAAGGGCCCATGCTCAACTTAATAATAAACTGAATATAGAGTTTCTACAATATTCAGTTGGAATAGAACCGTGATGGATGGACAAGCAGGGTCCCAGTTTGGAAGGCCTGTTCTCTGTTCATGAGCTCAAGGTTTTTCTAGGTGGGATGCAGAAGCACTAAACACCTGGAACAAAAAGTATCCCTGCTGACTTATACCAGACTATGGGGGTCATTCTGACCCTGGCGGTCCATGACCGCCATGGCGGAGGGCGGCGGAAGCACCGCCAACAGGCTGGCGGTGCTTCCTGGACGATTCTGACCGCGGCGGTAAAGCCGCAGTCAGAAAAGGGGAGCCGGCGGTTTCCCGCTGGTTTCCCGCTGGCCCAGGGTATCCGCCATGGCGGCGCTGCTTGCAGCACCTCCATGGGGATTCCGACCGCCTTCCCGCCAGCCTGTTTCTGGCGGTGTCCACCGCCAGAACCAGGATGGCAGGAACGGGTGCCGTGGGGCCCCTGGGGGCCCCTGCACTGCCCATGCCACTGGCATGGGCAGTGCAGGGGCCCCCTAACAGGGCCCCATACAGATTTTCACTGTCTGCTTTGCAGACAGTGAAAATCGCGACGGGTGCCACTGCACCCGTCGCACCCCTGCAACTCCGCTGGCTCCATTCCGAGCCGGCTTCATTGTTGAAGGGGCTTTCCTACCGGGCCGGCCGGCGGTCTTCTGGCGGTCGCCCGCCGGCCCCGCGGGAAAGCCAGAATGGCCGCCGCGGTCTTTCGGCGGGAACCACTTGGCGGGCGGCGACCGCCGACCGCCGCGGTCAGAATGACCGCCTATATCATCACACTGCCTAGAAAAACTGCTGGGAGTCTTTTAGGAGGCTTGGGTGTCAGGCCAACCCCCCTCAAAGATAAAAGCAAATACTATTATGATTCCTATTGAAGGGAAACATCACTCTCTAGTATCAGTGCTAACAGTAGACCTCCGGGGCAGCCTATTCCATGGCAACCCTATATATAGAGCTCACCTGTGACATTGTGGGATGGTACTAAATATTTCTCATTATGAACAAATGGGTGGCATTCAGATTGGGACTGCAGCACATACCTTATCAATGTACGCTGATGATACATTTGTCTATTTAAAGCCTCCTGTCTAATCCATGTCCCTCCTTCTAACTGAACTTGAGAGGTTTGGGGGAGTTTTTGAATTCAAAAATCTTTAAAACGAACTGGAGTAAATCAAAGCTTTTTCCTTTCAGTGTAATGGCCCTGACCAAAACAAAGTGTGTATTTACTATATGACACTAAAATGAATACCTTTTCCTCATGCATGCAGTGGAAGATTGGGCAACTATCTACTTCACATGATGGAAAGCATATTTATACCTGACAAAATGTAGGAAAGTGTTACTGAAATGCCATGTTACAATACAATATGCCATTTTGTGTTCCCATTTGAACAACATAAGAGTGCGTTATTCAATTGTGTAAAATCATAGCGCACTATTATGCTTAAGTGAGCAAGTGTAAAAAATCTATTTTTACTTGCCTATTTCTTTGTTGCCGTTTGATAAATCTTCACAACATTTTTCAAAGAAAGCGTTCCTGAGAGTATTGTTGTACATGGGAAGTTTCAATGTGATCCATCAATCAGGGGCTGAGGAAAAGAGGGAGGTCAAAAAAAGTGTGTTTTCCATTATAATTCCCATAGTGATTTTGAACACTACTACAGCCCTAACTGCTGGATGGAATTACACCAAATTTGGCAGAAAGGTAGACTTTGGTCTAGAAAGAAGCCTTTTTGTTGTATGGGGTAAATCTGTTCAGTAGTTTTTGAGATATTAACAGAAAAAGAAATATAGATATCTAGAGTCGCGAAGGGTTCACAAATTCTCCCAATCTCGTGCTGAGATCTGTTTGGCTGCCACACTTCAACCAGGAAGTGTTGGCAGCCATCTTGGCCGAGTCCCAGAAAAAAAGAAAAAAAAGAAAGGGGGCCAGGCTACAGACTAACCCCTTAGCTCTGGCGCTGGGGTGCTTTTTAAAAAAAATTGCAGCAAATTCATGACAATGTTGTAATTATGCCGCAAAAAAAAAAGAAAAAATCCAAACGCAGTCTCCCACGCTTCTTTTACTAATGGCCCTGGGTGGGCCAAGTCCTGGTGGCATATCAAAAATAAAGGAGTGGGGTGCACGGTTCCCCCTTCCTGGTCTGATTTATTCCCTGGCGACCTCCACCTCCCCGGGGCGTAAATCAAATAGTATGCGGTGAGGCCAGGTGCCCCCCTACCCCTGCGCTCCACGTACCACCACTTCCCGGGACGAAATCTTTTAATTATAGTAGGGGGTCTTGCAGCCCCTCGCAGCCCCAGGGACCGCCATCTCCATGGGGCTGAATTGAAATAATGAAGGAGGTCGGTCATGGACCCCGTGCCCCGGGGGCCACCTCTTCCCTGGGGATGTTCAAATGTTGGAGGGGGCTGCATCCCTCTAGTGAAACCAGTAATGGCCCTGGGGACCTCCACTCCCCAGGACTGGCTCCTGCTATGTCCCAGGATGCCCAGCCCAGGACATAAATGATTGCTGTCATTTGGAGAGAGATTTGACAGCTCCCACCAAGTCAGAGCAAACACAGCTCAGCTCCCAGAAAGCAAGAGCTGTGAAACAAGTCTCACTTTCTGGAAGCTGAGGTTTCCTCTGTTTCCCTGCCCACAGAGATGTGGGCAGGTAAACAGAGGAAATGATTGCTCTCAGACAGGGAGCTGCATATTTAGCAGCAATGCCAGCTCCCACAGGAGGTAGGGAACCGGCTGGGACCACAAGGGCATCCAGGCTGCAACGGTAATGACTGGGTGCCCTGGGGTCACCCAGGTGACATGGCTGGGCCCTGGGGCATGGGCTCCAAGGGGGGGAGGTCATCCTGGGAAGGAGGGGGCCACACAGAACCCCTACCAACAAAAACATATGTTAAGGCTAGGCCCCAGGGAAAGGGGTCACCGGGGCTGAAATCGGTCCAGGGTGGGGGCTGTGTGACCCCCCCTCCCACATTAATAAAAAAATATTTTGAATGCTAGATCCTGGCAGATGCGATCCCTGGGTCCAAAATTGCCTGCTGGAGTGGGCCCATGTGGCACCCCTCCTCCACTTAATGAAGGTTGGGCCGTGGGATATGGGGCCCTGTGGCCAAGATCGGGCCAGGAAGTGGGGCTGAGCGCCTCCTCCCCCATTTAATAGTGGTAGGCCCTGGGAGATGGGGTCCCTGGTACAAAAATCAGCCAGGGGAGGGCGGCAGTGCGGCCCCCCCTCCTGCACACTGACCATTTACCCAACAATGTAGGAATTACTAACTAACAAGTATCCAGTTGGATAGACATTTTGTGCGAAACTGTGGATTCTTGTTGGATAAACGAGCAGGTGAGCTTCCGTTCTAGCCATGATGCTCATTTCACAGAAATTAAACATCAACAGGAAGCACTTACAAATATAAACATTTAAGGTGCCCCATTTGAATCTCCACGTCTGAAAAGGACAAATGATCCTAACTACTGGGCTTGACAAAGGCAAAGCAAGTGCATTTACTCCGCAATTCCATATTGAAAAATGATCTGAAATTCTTTGTGGAGGTGAATGATCTTCATGATCTTGTGGAGGTGGAGTGCAATTAGACACTCTCACACCTGCTCTCACACCCACTCTCACACCCACATAGACCCTCTCAGACCAACTCTGACACGGCGGACTGTGCACGGAGTAAATCAGTGGTTGCATTAACTTATGAGAATGAAAATTACTTTTCAATAAAAAAAACATACAAAGTCACTGAAAAAAACAAAGTTTACAGGGCCATTAAAGTTAGGACATAGAATTTAAAAAGAAATTGAAATTCACTTAAAAAAACAAAGGTTACAGTGTCATTATAATTAGGTTCTGAATTTACTGTCACATAACTAGAGAAATTTAATGGTTGTAGTTAGAGTTGGTTCAAGTAACTAGGTAACGATAGCTCATGCCCTCACCATGCACTGCTAATTACCCCAAATATTACAGCACTCTTGACAATTTCAATAAAAATATCAACATCAATAAAAATATCAATGAAACATTAGAATTCAAATTATTTCAGATAAAACTATGCATGGCGGGGTCACGAGTTATTGTTACCTTACACCATGAGTTATAACCAAGTGGCAGTTGTCACGAGGTAGTAAAAAGTTGGGACCTCGTTTCCATAGAAGGAGCGTTTTTTGTTTTGCGAATCATCACAAAATTTTCAAAACTTATACTTTGGTCAGTTCAGCTGCTGTCTTGAAAGTTTTGCAATAATCTTTCAAGCAGGAGTCGAGATAAAGCGGTGTTTCCAAAAGGTGTTTTCCCCATTCATTTTTCCTCAGGAACTTTAAACACGCCTACAGCCCCAACCATGAACGAAATTATACCAAATGTGCCCTGGGGACCACCACCGCTGGGGCATTGCAGGAATTGGCTGATTGGGAGCAGGGGGGTGCTCGGGACCCCCCTCAGCACCAGGGACCACACCACCTTCCTAGGGCAGTTCACCAGCAAGGTGCAGTGGCCCGTGCCCCCCCAACAGCCCTGGGTATTACCATCTCACTAGGGCTATGTTAGAAATAGTTATGGGGGTCCTTTTTAGACACCTCATTAGCCCTGGGGAACACCATCTCCTGGGGCTATACATGTGGAGCCATTGATGGTCCTAGGGACCGCCACCCCCCAGGGCCGGCTCCTGCTATGTCTCTGGGTCCCCGCCCCTGGGACTTAGCTGTTTGCTGAGGCTTGCTGTGGCTTGACTGCAGCTTTGTCTAATAGACCATAAAGAACTAGAAAAAAAGAAGAAAAAAAATTATACAGCTCAAGTGTGAAGATCGCAAACGTTCACAGTGAGCGTTGAGGGTTCGAATCCAGGTGTGTCCTTGGTCATTTTCCTTTTTTTAATCCAAATGTTTAAGTTTCAAAGGGAAAGGTGATCTTACTCTTTTTAATTGACAAATACATTTGTCTTTTCAATTTGTGCAGAAATATTTGATGCTAAGAATATCATCCATCAAAGCCTAAAAAAACTCTGCATCTCTATCGCTCTGCATCTCGCTCTCTTTCTCTCTCTCTTTCAATCTCTTTCTCTCACTTGCACTCCCACTCACACACTTACGCATCCACTCACAGACCCACTCAGACACCCAAGCACCCACTCACAGATCTATTCAGACCCTTGTGCACTCACTCACAACCCCAGACCCTCAGTCACCCAAGCACAGACCCACTCACACTCTCACACACCAACTCACAGACCCACTCACACCCTCATGCAGCCACTCACATACTCAAACTCCTACTGACGCACCCACTAAAACACTGATGTATGCACTTTCACACCCAGACACTCTCACAGCCATTATCGCCCCCAGATACACCCTATTACACTTATTCTCACCCCAGAGAGGCTGCGACCAACTCCTGCGACTCATGCCAAAGAACTGTGCACAGCATGGGGTTCAGTGCTTAGGAGGGTTCGCCGCAGGGTCTGACTGAAGGCCAGGTCTTGCTGGTAACCTCTGCTGCCCTTGGGTGAAGGCCATGCATGGTGCAGGGTTAGGTGCTTATAGGGGATTGGCCTCAGGGCCCTGTGGCAAACTGCCGCTGTGCACGGCCAATGGTGGTTGGATGAATGTATAGTAATGAAAATTACTATACGTTAAACAAACATAGGAATTCACTGAAAAAAACAAAGGTTACAGGGAAGTTATAGTTAGGAAATATCATTTTAAAAAACCCATAGAAATTCACTTAAAAAACAAAGGTTTCACCAGTTATAGTAAGAGTTACCTCAAGTAACTATAACTTGCGTCCTAAGGTAACTATAACTTGCATCCTCGCCATACAGTGCTAATTACCCCACAAATTACAGCACTCATGACATTTTTGATAACATCATTGATAATGTCACTGTAACATCTGCAGTAAAATTATTGATCACATACCGGTGCATGGCAGAGGCAGGAGTTATAGCTACCTTAGGGCACGAGTTATAGTTACTTGAGGTAACTCTATCTATAACCAGTGGATTTCTGGTTGTGTACATTTAAAATGTGAGCCTAACTATAATGCCCCTGTAACATTTGTTGTTTAAGTGAAAAAAAAAAAATATATATATATATATATATATCCTTCCAAAGATTCACAAGAGCAGAAATAACCCTCCTGGCAGACCTATAGTATCATCGTGTGGCAGTGTGTTGGAAAATGTTTCTAAATATGTTGATTTCTTTTTAAGAGAGTTGGTAGTTAATTTACCCTCATATGGCCGTGACACCAAAGATTTCCTAGGGAAAATAGAAGGAATTGTGTGGGAAGATGATTTCTTATTATTGACTCTGGATGTCAATTCTCTGTATACCATCATAGACCATAATAAGGGTATCGAAGCATGTAGATACTTTTTACGGACTAGATCTTTGAAATATTTGGCACACACTGATAAGATTTTAGATCTGATATGATATTGTCTAACCAATAATATCTTCTTGTTCAATGGGACCCTATATCAACAAATCCTTGGGACGGTGATGGGTACTTGCTTTGCTCCAAGTTTTGCCTGCCTGTTTCTAGGTTGGTGGGAAGAGACCATCTTTAAAGATGAGGAAAAGTACCCAGAAATATGTCAAGTGATTTTATGGTTGAGGTATATTGATGACCTCTTCATTATCTGGAAGGGCACTGAAGAAGAGGCTTTACAATGTATCTGCAAGTTAAATAGCAATGATTTGAATATAGGTTTATCCTATAATATGAGTAGGTCTTCTATTGAATTTCTGGATACTTTGATCAAGACCAGTTGACCGTAAAATCAGTACAGAACTTTTTCGTAAGATTCCGGCAGGCAATACTCTATTACACGCTTCGAGTGGACACCCAGAAAGCTTAAAATGGATTATTCCCTACGGAGAATTGTTAAGAGCCAAGAGAGTAAGCAGTACTGATGCAGTATTTGAAATTGAACAAAGAGAGATGATTAAAAGATTCAAACAGCGTGGTTACCCTGATTGGGTGATCAAAAAAGAAACTGATAGAGTTAAGGAGATAAAAATAACTGATACCCTGTTTGATAATGCTATCAAACAGGAGGCAGATGCCAATGAGGAAATCAGACTCATTATGACATACAATGAGGATACTAGACAGATTAATAACATCATCTCCAAAAACTGGAAGATTCTGAAGAGTGATCCGGTTATTGGGAGCTCGATACAGAAAAGACCGCAGATCACTTATAGAAGGGGACGGAGCCTACATGATATTTTAAGATCTAAAGATATTACTACTATCCCTCAACTTAGACAAGATAATCTACAAGGCTTTTTTCCTTGTGGACATTGCAAGGCATGCCGTAATAGTGTCATGCGGAAGCATTATTTTTTAAGTAAACCTGGGAGAGTGAGACAAATCAATCAATTTAAAACATGTAGTACTCCATTCGTGATCTATATACTTGCATGTCCATGTCTAAGATGGTATGTGGGTAGCACCAAATATAGGGGGTCATTCAGACCGCTGGGGCCATTCCGACCTTCCCGCTGGGCCGGCGGGCGCTAACATTGTTAGCGCCCGCCGGCCCAGCGGGAATGCGGCCTGCAACACTGAAGCCGGCTCCGAATGGAGCCGGCGGTGTTGCAGGTGTGCGACGGGTGCAGTTGCACCCGTCGCGCTTTTCACTGTCTGCTAGGCAGACAGTGAAAAGCAGGCTGGGGCCCTGTTAGGGGGCCCCTGCACTGCCCATGCCAGTGGCATGGGCAGTGCAGGGGCCCCCAGGGGCCCCAGGACACCTGTTCCCGCCAGCCTGTTCCTGGCGGTAAAAACCGCCAGAAACAGGCTGGCGGGAAGGGGGTCAGAATCCCCTGGGCAGCGCTGCCCTGGCGGATTTGCCCAGCCAGGGGAAATCCGGCGGGAAACCGCCGGACCCGGTTTTCCGACCGCAGCTTTACCGCCGCGGTCGGAATGGGCTTTGAAGCACCGCCAGCCTGTTGGCGGTGCTTCAGTCATCCGCGACCCTGGCGGTCATAGACCGCCAGGGTCAGAATGACCCCCATAGTGTTAAGAGGCGAGTTTTGCAACACATGCGAGCCATTACTTCTAAGGATGAACATTATCCTGTGGCAAGGCAATTTGAGGATAAGCATAATTCTGACTGTGCTCTGATATCTTTCTTTGGCATTGAACATGTACCTGCATCTCACAGAGGAGGTAACAGAGAATTGACACTAAGGAAGAAAGAGTCAAAATATATCTTAGATCTAAAGACTAAGATACCGAAAGGGTTGAATACGGGGGAAGAATTGAACACCCATTTATACGATGATTAATGAGAGAATGAGATTTAGTGGTACTACGTGGTCCACTTGTTTTTAGGAATTGACCATGAAATAGATTTTGGGATGTTGCTAATCATGAATTTAAAATATTTGTGTCTATATATTTGAAAGACATTGTGGGTTGTTTATGTATTTTGTATATATTTATTAGTCTTATTTGTATATATTTTTTCAGATGTGGTGGGCTGGATGAAGAACTACTGAGCCCTGTTTGACATCGGTCTCTCTATTTTGCACGTTAATTTTGGGTGATGACATTCCTTCTACAGATTTAAAGAGATCCTCTATTTACAGTTTATGGTTTGTCTATCCTAGTAGTGTTAACTTTCATAATTAACTTGTATTCACAAATTAATGATAGGATTATCATTGATACCGGACTGTTCTTAGTTGAAAATCCTGGTTGTGAGTGAGTAATTTATATTGATTGATTATTTCTCTTTGGGGCCGAAAGTGATGATATTTTATCAGATATATTATGGTCCAATGTAACAAATATTTTGCAATATGATTCTCCTCTCTTTTGTTTTGATAGTATTTAATATCTAATATGTGTATATAAATAGCCATATTATAATTGCAGATGGTACATAAAAATACTTTAGGTTGGATAACCCTTTACTCTTTATATGTACTATGACAAGGATTGTCTGCTTTGAATTTGGTGATTTTTGTCTTATTTTTATGTTCATGGTATGTTAGTATTTAGTTGTTGTCTATTGGTGGTAATTATCACGTGACGAAGGCTGCCGTGTCAGTCGAAACGCGTTGTGTTTGTGATTAAAGGAATTCTGCTTGTCCTGGAGCCCTGAGTGTGCGAGAAGTATTTCCTTTCCTTTATTTATCGTATATATATATGTCTATATATATATATATATGCATATATATACATGTGTATATAAATATATATATATCTTCAAAAGACAACGTCCTGCAGTCTCTGACTCAACCACCTCACGGGGCCGGTGCACGATTTCGGATGCAGGCACCGTAATTATCAAAGAAAATCCTCCCAGTTCACCATCACAAGGAGAACATCGGCACGCTGTACTGCTGCACAATTAATAATTTATTTTAGACTGGTTACACGAAGGTGAAATAACATCCTAAGGTCACGGGAAACGCGTTTCAACCTAAACGGTCTTCTTCATAGCCCACCTTTTTTCAAAACAAATATACAAACCACACCCCACTCCCCCTTCCTATCTAATATCCTGTTCACCTGTAAACATAAAAGAAATACTACCATTAAACAATCCTATACATAAAAAACAACACTAAACCAGCTCTAATAATTCAAATATTTCCTTCAAAATTAATTCAATTACTCCCAAAATTCATTTCACAGAAAAAGGAGGCGATTTTTACTTTTTCATTCATTTCCATCATTCTTGTTAATTAATTGAATGAATAACCCAAATACCACTCTTTTTCCCATCATGTCAATATCTCTGATAGGGAATTCATCCTAAATTTTATCCTTACTAATAGCAATTCCAAATTGTACCTACTTACCACTAAACCCAAACAAATTTCAAAACCATTAACAAAAATCCAATTTCATAATAATTAATTCTTACAGTTCATTTCACAATCCGGGGGAATGGTATCAGTTGCATACATCAAATAACGCCTAGTCATCTTAAGTATCCCATTAACCTACATGTACATACAGTTCTTCATCCTAATTCAACCCCCACGGGGCTCTGCTCTTAAGTCTAATAATATACTCTGATTCCATTTTCCTCAGAATCCGTTCTCTGTCTCCTCCTCGTGGGGATAATATTGCCCTGTCAATTCCAAAAAATAACATGTCATCAACTCTCCCATCATGGGTTTTTCTACAATGTCGAGCTATAGGATAATTAACATCATTGTTCTTAATTGCCCTCCAGTGTTCCAATATCCGTTTCTTGACATGGAAAATTGTACTGCCCACATACCAGAGGTTACACGGACACTTAATAACATATACAGTAAAATCCGAGTTACAATTTATAAACTTATTAATTTTCCTCTCCTCCCCTGTGGGCAACATGTATGTTTTACAGTTCTTGCTATACTTACATGCCTTACATCTCATGCATTTATAAAAGCCTGTCTGCTTCATAAACTCCACATTATCATTCCTTTTTTTATTTTCATAACTATGCACAAGAATGTCCCGCAGAGACCTACTCTTCCTATATGTTATTCTCGGATAAGGGCCAACTAATGAACCTATAGTCTTGTCCGTTTTGATTAAATGCCAGTATTGCTTTAAAATATTCACCAATGCTTTAGAGCCGGCATTAAAAGTAGTGATACATCTTATCACCCTCTCATCACTGTCTCGTTTTTTTGGAAAAAGGAGGCTCTCCCGATTAGTATTCGCTACTTTATCACAGGCATCCTTAATAACACTGCCAGGATAATCTCTAGCTCTAAACCTGGCAATCATATTCCTTTGTTCTTTCTCAAATCCAATATTGGTGCTACAATTCCTTCTCGCCCTTAACAGTTCCCCATAGGGTATACTCCATTTAAGTTTGGCGGGATGGGCACGCCTAGGGTGTAAAATGCTGTTACCTGCTGTACTTTTCCTATATAAACTTGTCTGTACTTTGTCATCCTCTATCGTAACTAACACATCCAAAAACTCCATCATCTGCCTATCAATTTTATATGTAAACTTCAGGTTAAACTCATTCCTTTGTAGACTTTCCACAAATTCCAATAACTCATCCTCCGGGCCATCCCATATTACAAAGATGTCCTCTATAAATCTTACCCAAAAATCAAACATTGCGTCCAATACATCTATTTACCTTGATCATTTTTTATGTCCTTATGTTTTGAGTTTGGCCTCGTATTGTAGGGATAGTATGGATTTTATTACTAAAATTAAAGATATACTTGGAAGCAGAGTTACATTATGGCAATGATAGATGTGGTATCCCTTTATACCAGCATTAATCATGATTTAGGGATTAAGGCTTGTGAATACTTTTTTAGGGACAAACCTTTGAGGATGTATGCACATACAAAAATGTTATCAGAAATGTTGAGATTTTGTTTGGAGAATAACTTTTTCTTATATGAAGATAAGTGGTTCAGGCAGATTACAGGAACGGCGATGGGAAGCTGCTTTGCTCCGACTTTTGCATGTCTGTTTGTGGGCTGGTGGGAAACCCAACATGTATTGACAGAAGATAATGATAGGTGGACCCAATGTTTGATTTTTTGGATAAGATTTATAGATGACATCTTTGTAATATGGGATGGCTGCAAGTTCAATCAGTGCTCCATTTCTTGGCAACTGGCTTTTTCCAAGTGACAGTGGGCTTGGCAGCAGGAATGTGATAGTAAATGTTTACAAGAGTGTTATCTGCCCTGATTAAACACATGTCGGCTACATCGTTTTCCCCGAGGTTGAAGATTTGGCCACAGTGAAGACCGAGTTCTATGCAATGGGACATATTCCCAACATAATTGCGGCGATTGATGGAATACATATTGCATTTGTCCCCCCTTGCCAGAATGAACAGGTGTTCAGAAATCGTAAGAGTTTCCACTCTATGAATGTACAGATGGTGTGCTTGGGGGACCACTACATCCCCCACATCAAAGCTAAGTATCCTGGTTCGGTTCATGATGCCTTTGTCCTAAGTAATAGAAGCATCCCAAATGTGATGGCCCAACTACAGAGGCACAGGGTGTGGCTAATAGGTGAGCCCTGGTTCCCACCCTGTATATGTTGGTGTATGGGTATGGTGTGGAACATATGGGATAGTGTGTGGCTAATGTTGTCCCTCAATAATTGTAGGTGACTGGTTACCCAAACCTATCATGGCTGCTGACCCCGGTGAGGAATGCCAGAACAAGGACAGAAACATTTTATAATGAGGCACATGGACGAACCAGAAGGATCATTGAAAGGACCTTTGGCCTCCTGAAGGGCTGGTTCCGGTGCCTCCATCTAACAGGTGGATCCCTGTGCTACTCTTTAATTCTTTAATTTACTTTATTCGGTGCAGAAAGACCATAAAAGACATAAAATAAATAAATAACATACAGAATTTCCAGTCATAAAAATTTCTAAAAACACTGTTAATACATTTTCCGAGCACTAAAAGCCGCATGTATAAAATTTAGCACAGCTTGGATTATGTCCATAGTTCCCAAATCATGTAAGTGGGAGTAAGCAAGTTGGCTAGTTCTAATACTGTTAGACTGAAATAGTGGACGTAAAAACCTTTTTCTTGGGATAGTGTATAAAGTGCAAAAAAGCATAAAATGTAATGTACTTTGAGTTGTCTTTCCATCACAGCAACAGGGAGGGAGGATCTTAAACCAGGTTCCAGCAACTGGGAATGCTACCAGATAATGTAGGGTATTTAGGCGTAGTCTTGTGAGTAAAAACCTTTGTCGCTCATGATTAATGATGGTCAAGTACAGCTTCGGTTGAAGTTGCTGTGTCTCTAATCTTGTCCGTTGGCTCATTAAGCAAGAGACCGGGTCCATATCCTGATTTTTCTGCCAGAATATGTCTTTGACCTTCTTAATGTCCTGTCTTGTTAAGGTATGTGGTTTAAGGAAAAAATCTCCTAGTCCTAATGATAGGAGAGAAAGGTAAACATATCTAAGCCAGGGTATATCTAGAAATCGTGACAGATGAAGGGAGTCCTGTATCACCTTTCTACATAGAAGCGTTTCAGGCTTAGTCCAGATTTTTATCCACAATATGAGAGGTTGAAGTTTTATATAGCTGGATATGTATCTTAGACCTACTTCTTTGTGACAGAACTTTATTGGTGTAGATTGGGGGACTGATAGTAGCCTTCTTAAAAATTTGTTTTCTATAATCTGGAGCCCTGTGCAGTCTGCATGCCCCCAGACTCCAGCTCCAAATGTTGCGACGGAGAGGCATTTAGAAGTGTAGACAGTCATCATTTCCTTAACTGGTTTATGTCGTAGTCTTCTTGCAAATCTAAAAACAGCTTCAATGGTTTTTTGGAATTGTATTGAGCGTGTATTAACTAAAAACTTCCAGTTAAAATCTACATCAATAGGAACCCCCAGATACGTGAAATGTGGGACCTTAAGTATCTCATGCCCATTTAAAATAAAAATTTTGGTTTTTGCTAACTTAGGACCACACTTCATGACAAATGACTTGGTTCTATTAACTTTGAGCCCAAGGTTCCTCATAAAGGTATTAAAAGCATTCAATAAAATCTGGAGGCCATTTGCTGTCCTTGAAATGAAAACTGCATCATCTGCATATAAAAGTACAGGGATTGGGGAGTTATTAATAACTGCAGAGTCTTTTCCTAGATCGCAGAGAAATTTCTCCAACCCATTTATACATAGGAGAAAGAGGAAAGGGGCAAGAACACAACCCTGTCTGACCCCTTTTTGTGAGGGGAATTTCTCTGTCAGACCTCCCTCCCGAGAGTAACGGACCCGAGCCTCTGTGCAGATGTGAAGTTAACTGAGTAATATAACTATGTGTTCATCCACGCCCATATCCAGCATTTCTTTCCACAATTTCTCCCTGCTGACTGTATCAAAGGCGCAGGAGAGGTCCATAAATGCTAAGTGTATACAGCCCCTTTTGGCTTTAGTATATTTCTGGGCTATGAGTGTCAAATTAAGGGTTTGTTCGACTGTGCCCACCCCTGGGCGAAAGCCAAATTGTACCTCTGAGAGGGAGTGAGTATCGGTCGCCCATTCTTCTAGCTTATTTAGAATTACCCGGCCCAGAATTTTGACTGAGCTATCCAGCAAGGAGATTGGGCGATAGCACAGAGGGTCTGTCCTATCTCCCTTCTTAAAGATCGGGACGATGATTGCTTCTTTCCAAGAGTCTACTAAAGGACCTACCACAGCCGACCTTAAGACGTTGGTTAGCAATGGGCCCCAGAAGTCTGGAAGTGCTTTATATAGGTCAGCGGGAATTCTGTCTGGACCCGGGGCTTTCTCAGATGGACTTTCTTGGATTGCCTGTTTAACATCGTCTACACTTATAGTGTTACTAAAAGCCAAACTTAGCTGATCGTTTCCTGCAGGTTTTAAACAGTTTAGCATTTCTGATTGGGTGTTTGTCTCTGTGGGGAAGGTTTTTTTAAAATAGTTCACACAGGTCTTGGCTGGAATGACAGTGTCCATGGGCGTCTCATAGTTATCGCTGAATAATGAGGAGCTAACCACATGCCAGAATGCAGTTGTATCTTTGAGTTTGCTTGCAGTCATCAGTTCCTCCCACGCAGATTCACTTAGATCAACTTTCCTTTTGGCAAGAACTTCTTTGTAGTTTTTCCGGGCAATCTTAATTGCTTGTAGATCTTTGGGAGATGCATTGATTGTTTTTTTTAGCTTGCTTAAAGATGAGGTACATGCGTGGTTAAACCATCTTGGGCCACGGGCTTTATTGGCTCGTTGAGGCTGTAGTTTCTCTGCCATGTAATTTGTCAGAGAGGAGAATGCTCGAATAATTTCGTGTGGAGCCTTATTGTCGTCCAGGGATGTCATAACATCTGGCCATTTGTTCAAGAATACATCACTAAAAAATTTTTTGTCGTTTATCTTTCCCCATTTGATTGTGAGCCCTTTTTGGGATGAGAGCTTCATGGGAGGGTGTTGCTTCCCTCTGCTTGGATCAATTGTCAGATCTAAGTTAATCATAATGGATAAAGGGTTATGATCACTGAAACAGGTCGGGGTAACCCTGAATTGACCTGTAATAGGGGACAATTCTCTAGAATAGATAATGTAATCAATAGTGGTGTGAGTGTCCCCCCTTACAAATGTTGGTATTCCTCGGGTAGCAGGTGTGGGAAAGGAAAGGGAGTTTACTGTTATCAGAGAGTTGAGGGCGTTCCCGTACGGGGAGTGTTTGAAGTGTTGAATGGGAATGTCGTTCTCGTCCAGGAGTCCACAACAGTCAAGGAGTTCTGGCTCGCAGAGATGGGCATTAAAATCACCAACCCAGACTATTCTTATGTCCTTTTTACTAGATACTGTTACCTTATGTATTAGAGTCTCCAAGCTACTGACCACGTTAGTGTCTGAGTTGTCAAAAGTGTTGTTATAATAGTTGATCAGTAATATATCGTATGATTCTTCTAGTTTCAGAGATAGGGCCAGAAAAAAATGCGATTTACCTGCAACACGTGCTGCCGTCCCTCCAGCCTCCACAGATAAAAAGGTAGCCAGACCGCCCTTAGCTCTGCCTGCCTGGGCCTTGGTTGCAGGGACGTAGTATGTGGTATAGCCATTAATATGTGGGGATTCTGTGAGCCAGGTCTCCTGGCAGCAAATAATAAGATTTCCCATCACTAGATTTATCCAGTCAGGGTTTCCAATTTTTGATTTTAGACCTGCGACATTCCATGAAATAATCCCTAGGGGTGTCGAACCCTGTATATCACGTATGTTAGGGACTCCTTTAAATTCTAGGGGGGACTGTGAGAGTACGTTTGTCTCCGGTGGATCTTGCAGGGATGGGTCAGTTAGTGATTGTCAATCTAACTGCTCTAGTGAGGTCAGGGTCTCATATCTATTAGATAGTGTCAGGGCAGTATCAGAGGGGTTAGAGAGACCAAGGTTACTGGGATTCTTAAATCCGGAGTAGGTTGAATCAGAATGACATGGGTTTGGTAACGGATGGATAAACTTAGTCAGGAGTTGGGCTCTTATAGGCCCTACAGGTGATCTCATAGATGAGAGGTGGTGATACAGAACATTAACAGTCCGGGGGGTCCTAAAATTTATTATAATACAGCCCCCAGGTGATGTTTTAGTGGAAGAGCCAACCCAAGGTACCCTTCTTACAGTTAAAATGTCCCTATGGAAGTCAACCCGCCCTCCCGTGTGTTTTCCTACCCAATGCGTCACTTTATTCAATAGAGACATATGGGATTCGGGGTGGGTGCTTTCCAGTATGGGGGCATTTTCCAAGATTAAGACATAGGGGGTACAAGCCAAAGGTATCATTGGGCGGGCTGCCTGAGTACTTATAGTTTCCTGGCCCCGACGGCCTTCCCGTTTATTTATGTCCCGCTGATATTCTGGGTTTGTAGAATGATATGGGGCCTCTGTATTTAAGGGTTTTTGGATTGGGTTCTGGGTAGGGGGTATTCTAAAGTTCTGAGGTTGGTGAGTAGGTGGAGCTGGTAAATATTCAGGAATGAAAGGAATATTCTGAGACTCTGCCTTCGGTGGTTTGAGTTTTATATTAGATATAGATTCAACCTTCTGTTCGAGGACGGCCACTTTCTCCAGAACTAATGAGCATAGCTTTTTAATGTCTCTGAGTTGGTCTTCAATTTGCAAAAAATAAGTTTTAGTTGAATCCAGATTTTTACTGTCTTTTGGTTGTTTCCCTATAGTTTGTTTTATTTTTTGGGTTTTAGAGGGACATTTGCTCTTGATCTTCTTAGTTCCTGAAGAGGACTCTCCAAAGCCTTCCCTATCTACAGGAAGTCCTCCTTGGTGTATGGGGGTCGGTGCCGTTTGGGGGGGGATTATTTGCCTGCTTTTTTATTGAGGGTGGACTCTCTGGGGTTGTAGGAGTAATTAGATCGATTAAATCAATTTCAGTTATTACACAGGGGTTTCTTTCCTTAATCTTACTCGGCTGCAGTGTAGCCGACGGGATTCGTCCCCCATCCCCAGCCTTTCCTGCTTTCTCAAGAGACGACTCTAGGGTAGCTTCTACCCTCCCTATCTCTGTCTCAATGGCACCCATTACAGACGTTAGGTAGCTTGTTATTAGCCTGGGTGGGGGGGCCTCCTGTGCTACTCACCCAAGAAGGTCTGCCAGACAGTGGTGGCATGCTGCATGTTGCATATCCTGTCCCTCAGACGCTGTATCCCATTCCCTTAGGAGGAGGAGGCTGGAGATGCCCGTGTGCCAGAAGTGGACCCTGTGGACAGTGAGGATGAGGAGGCAGAGGATGAGGATGAGGACAACAGAACATCAGTGATCAGACAACACTTCAAATGACAGATAGGTAGGACAGTGTTACTTCACATTTCAATGAAATTTGTTTACATTTCTGTGGCACTGGCATGCTGTTATTTCCCACTTCTATGCCAACTTACTGTTCCCTCTGGGAATTCATTTTACAGATGTTGGAGACCTCACATACAATCCTGGTGTGATCACTGCAGCCGGCTATAGGTTATTAATCTATGCTTATTTTCTGTACAATTGCATTGCAATGTTTGTACTTGTTTCAATGAATACATAATTGAAAAACATGACATACTCCAAAAGACTTTTTTTTATCAAGGGTGTTTATTGAAGTGCTATATTATTGAGGAGTAAGTGCAAGGGGATGGGGTGATGATGGAGGAAAGTCCAGGGTATTATTCCAGTCTGTTTGTAGCACAGGTTCATTGTCCAAGGGGACATAGGAAGGGGAGCAATGGCAGTTCAAGGTGGACAGGGTGACTGAGTGGGTCATAAGGGTGACAATCAGGAGAGTCTCATTTCCTTGCAGGGGTCTTGGAAAGTGTCTCTGGTTTCTGTCTGGATCGCAGGGAATGTTTGCAGGGTGGTTCTCCTTCTGCAGGGAGAGGGATGCTGGTGGCCTTTGAGTCCTGTGGTGGGGCCTCCTGGCCACTAGCGGCAGCGGAGGTGGAAGGCTGTTCAGATGTCTGGCTAGTGGCAGCGGCCCGCTAGTGTGAGACTGCCTCCCTCAAAATGTTGGCCATGTCTGCCAGCACCCCTGCAATGGGGATCAGGGTGTTGTTAATGGCCTGCAAGTCCTCCCTGATCCCCTGGTACTGTCCCTCCTGCAGCCGCCTGTTCTCCTGCACATTGTCTAGGATCTGCCCCATTGTGTCCTGGGAATGTTGATAGGCTCCCAGGATCTCTGCAAGTGCCTCCTGGAGAGTCGGTTCCCTGGGCCTGTCATCCCCTTTGGCACACAACATTCCTCCCAGTTTCCCTGTTGGCCTGTGCCCCTGTCCCCTGAACCGTGTGCCCACTGACGTTGGGTCCCTGATTGTCTTGGGTATGAGGTGTGGCCTGGGCTCTCTGTAGAGGTGGACACACTGCTGCTTGACGTGTCCTGGGGGCAGAGGTGTGGGTATGCTGGGTGGGTGCTCTGGTGGTGTTTCCTGATGGGGGAGGCTCTGTGGTGGTGTGTGACTGGGCCTGGGTAACTGGCTGTCCAGAGGTCCCTGATGGGCCAGGTTGGTCATCCAGATCCTGAAGACCAGTGTTCCTGTTATCACTGTGGGCCTCTTCAGTTGGGTGACTGGATATTGCTGGCACCTCCTCTCTGCTGACATTGGCTGGGATACCTGTGGGGGTGTAAATGATGTGTTATGGTTTCTGTTTCTGACATTTTGTGCTTCCGTGGCTTGCCCTCCTTGGTTGCATTTGCCCTGGCAGCTTTCACTTGTGTATGTTGGTGTATGGTGAGATTGTTAGTTCTCTATGGTGTGCATACTTTAGTGATGAGTGTCCATGAAAGGCTGTGAGTGGTGTCATTGCATTGGTAGAGCATGCAGGGCTTGGAATTGGGATGAGTGAGATGTGATGATGGGGTGTGTGGGAAGTGGTGCAGTGATGGGAGTGAGGGTGGGGGTATGTGATGGCATGCAGATAGGGGGGTGATAGAAGTAGAGAGTTAACTTACCAGAATCCAGTCCTCCTCCAACTCTGGCCAGGCCCTCTGGATGCAGGATTGCCAAGACTTGCTCCACCCATGCTGTTAGTTGTGGGGGAGGAGGTGGGAGTCCACCGCCAGTCCTCTGTACAGTGAGCTGGTATCTTGCTGCAGTGGAACGTACCTTCCCCCATAGGGCGTTCCACCTCTTCCTGATGTTATCCCTGGTTCATGGGTGCTGTCCTACGGCGTTGACCATGTCCACGATTCTCTGCCATAGCCCCATCTTCCTAACTATCGATATCTGCTGCACTTGTGCTCCAAACAGCTCTGGCTCTACCCGGATGATTTCCTCCACCATGACCCTTATCTCCTCCTCTGTGAAACGGGGGTTTCTTTGTGGTGCCATTGGTGTTGCATGAGGTATGTAGGTGAGGGTGTGTTGGGTAATGTTTTGGGGTGTGTGATGTGGAGTGCGTGATTGGTGTATAGGTGTGTATAGTATGTGGCTCTGGTTCTGTCTGTGGTCTTGATGTCTCTCTACTGGCAGTGATTTGGAATGGTAAAGGGTTGTGGGTAATGTGGGCATGTTTTATAGTGGTGTGGGTGTGTGGGTGTGGTGTGTGTATGGGTGTCAGGTGTGTGTTGTTTGAATTGTCCATTGTGGTGTTGTTGTGTATGTGTGTGTCCATTTTGAGCGCGGCGGTATGTACCGCCACTGGTTTACCGCTGTTGAATGTCTGCCGTGGTGATTTGTGGCTCATAATCTGGTGGGTGTAGTTCTGTTGGTGTAACTGTGTGGGTTTTGATACCGCCAGTTTATAATTGACCTTTGGTGTGGCGGATTTGTGTGTGTGGCTGAATACTGACGGATTGGTGAGTGTGTGTCATAATATGGTGAACTGATATCCCCCACGGCGGTGGTAGGCGGCAATCAGCGTGGCGGTAAGTGGGATTTATCTTTAGAAAAGAACAAAATGAGGGCGGTCATTTTGTCATAGAAATAATGGATAGTGCGGTAGAAAGAAAAATTAGGACTGTTTTTACGTGAGTTCTCAAATATCTTTCTCTTCTATTTCATTAAAACATTCTGACATGCGGACTGAAACATGCACTTTAAACACCAGCAACAGATTGCCAGTTATCTCCCTGGGGGTCCGTGGCTTGCAGCGTTCTAATGAGCTAGAGTGCTAATCTTCTGAATGAATGCCAAAAGTCTGGTACAGATGAATGCCATCTTCATGGAATCGAAGTGGGAAACTGAAAGCATTTTTTACTGACGATACTGCAGTAAATAAGGAAATTAGGGAGCTTCATAATAAATAAATCTCCCAATATGGCCACCAGAGAAAACAGAGCCAAAATGTAGCACACATAGCACCCAACTGTAGCCCAAGTATAGCCAAGACAGAATTGTGCAAAACGGATAACCTTTTAGTTTTTTTGCAGTTTTGTATAACGCATACTTGGCTCAAAGGTACTGGAGTGCTTTCCATGATCATTAGTTACATTAGACAAGGACACATTCATTTTGGTTTTAGGCATAGGGAAATTAAGGGGGTCATTATGACCCCGGCAGTTGGAGCTAATGTGGCGGTAGTACCGCCAATAGGCTGACGGTACTTACCGTCACATTATGACATTGGAGGATTGGCCGAAGCCAACCTGCCAATGTACCACTCCAACCACCATGGCAGTAACAGCCGCCGGGCTGGAGATGACAATCTCCAGCCCGGTGGCCGCCATTGTGCCGCTGGCAGTATTATGTCTCTGCCGACCACCATGGCTTTCGTGGCGTTCGTAACGCCATGAAAACCATGGCAGTAGGCCCTATCAGTGACAGGAAATTCCTTCCCTGTCACTGATAAGAGGCCCTCCCCCCAACTCTCCCCAGACACCTCCCCACCCCTCTACATCCACACCCCCCAAAAGACACACACACTCAAACAAACATTCATCCACACACACATACACGCATGCATACATTCATTCATGCACACATCTGCACACACATCAAAACATACATGCAGACATGCATTCACATTTCCATACATACACGCACTCACACACATTCATACACGCACTCACACACATTCATACATGCACGCAAAGAACACTACACACACACTTGCAATCATGCACACACTCACACATACATGCGCACACCCCCATACACACACACACAACAAAACCCCCAACGCCACCTCCCCCGTTGGAAACCCGACTTACCTGAATCCAGGGGGGGTCTTCTGGCAGGGGACGGGATGCCTCTACCGCAGCAGCGCTCGCCAACAGAACACCGCCAGGCCGTATTATTTAACATAATATGGCTGGCAATGGTCTACTGGCGTGGCGCTGCTGATGGTAGCAGTGCCACCTTACCGCCATCCTCCAGTATGGCCGCAACCGGATTTCAGCCCATCTTGGGGTGGAAATCCGGCTCTGCTCATAATATGACAGACGGTGGTTACTGCAGAAACGGTCTTCTGGCGACCGTCGCAGCAGCGATAGGCAGTTTTTACTGCCATTCTTCATATGAGGGCCTAAGTGATTTGACCTGAATCACAGGATATAGAGCTGACGGCGAAATGCGAACCTCATTCCCCAGATACAAAGTCTGCAGCGCTGGCTGTAATGCCACATCCTCTCCCCTAATTATAACAAATAATCAAGTGATCAACTGGATAAAAAGCCATAAAGATAGCAAATAGTTTAAAAGTGCTTTGTTGCTATTTGAGAACTGAGAAAATATGCCCTCATTTTAGTTTTTTAGAACACTAACCATAATTACTATGGGAATAAGAACCTCTCATATTTACAATTTCTAAAGGAAATGCTTTACATATTACATGTGTGATTACATCAAGATGATATCAGGCATGCCACACTCAGGGGTGGCTCCTTCGCTATGGAAAAGGAGCATCGCCCCACTGGCTGTGCCAGAAGCAGAAAAATAAAATGATAGATCATCAGCAGTGTGGGGAGATGCAGAGCTGGGCCATGGAAGGTGGGAAGGGGGATGAGGGGAGAGTGCACCTAAGTACGCATGTGTGTTTGGCCCGCCATCTGAGTCCGGCCAAACACACATGTGCACTTAGGTTTCTCCAGCCTGGCTATGTACACAGCCAGGCTGGAGAAATTGCACAGCCCTCAGTGCTCTGTCTGAGCAGCAGTCACTGCCACTCAGACCATTCCTGGCACTGCTTTCATGCAAGGTTTTGCATGAAAGCATTACCAGGATTGCTGGGGAGCCTGTTCTGGTGTCCTAGCAGTGAATGCAGGGACAGAAGAAAAAGAGGAGCAGGCGGTGGCAGGACGGAGGTGAGGTAAGTTCTTTTTATTTTATTTTTATTGATACCTCGTCTCTGTCCCCCCGCCGCTCCTCTCCTTGAGTTATGCGGCAGCCGCCGCTGGCCACACTTTACTAATAAATATAGAATGTTAGCAATCTAGTTGTTCATTAGAATACTGTGGGGTGGCAGAGGGCAGGGGCATGGACTGAGATAATTGAGGGCAGGGAGGAGGGTGCAGAGGCAACAAGTTGACCACGCTGGCCAGTCGGGAGGGGCAGTGGCAGTACAAAGGATCATGGAGGGCGGGGGAAAGGGGGCAGGGCAACAAACCAACCATGCAGGACAGGCAAGAGAGGCTGTGGCAATATAGCAGACAATTGAGGGCAGAAGGAGGAGGCAGTGGCACCCATACATGCCAACAGATCTGATTCAGGCAGGAAACTCCCAATGTTTTTAAGCACAAAAGGGCTTTATTTTATTTGTCTTTGGCCTAAAATCTCCTCTTTTGCAATGTAAGCCAATGAGGGAAATCAATTACCCAGTTTCTTTTTCAAAATCTCCCTCTTGCCAAAGTTCAAAATGTTGGCAAGTATGGTACATTAGATCACGGAGGGGAGGAGGAATGGGGTAGTGGCATGGACTCAGATAACAGAGAGCAGGGGGGAAATGGGAAGGAGGACCAAACTGACCTCACAGGGCAGGCATTAGGGGTTGCAGTGGCACAATGATGAATGAAGTACAACACAAGGGACCATGGAAAGCAATAGGGAGAAGATGGGCTATGCGCATGGACAACAGAGAGCAGAGGGGAAAGAGGCAAGGGCAGCAAGCTGACCATACCGGACAGACAGGAGGGACAGTTGCAGCATAACGAACCATGAAGGGTAGGAGAGAGGGGGCAGTGGCAACACATAGGACTATGCAGGTCGGGTGGGGCTGGTGCATGGACCCAGAAGCAGAGGGTAGAGAGGAGGTGGATGGGACAGCAAGCCAACTATTCAGAGTAGGTGGGAAGGGCTGTGGCAGAACAACTGCCACAGAGGGTTGTATTGAGGGATCATGGGCATGGACATGAACAATGGATGAAAAGGAGGGGGCCTGGAGCAGCAAGCTTGAGTGGGAGCAGCACAATGCCAAGCCAGGCCCTGCATCCAAATCCCTACTAATCATACATTGCAATGGAGCATCTTACTTAACGTTAAAAACCCTTAGAAATTCACTGGAAAAGACAAAGGTTAAAGGGATGATATAGTTAGGAAATGGAATAAAAATCCTTAGACATTCAGTAAAAAACAAAGGTTACAGTGACATTTTAGTTAGGTTCAGATTTTACACACACAAAACCATAGGAATTCAGCTGTTATAGTTATAGTTTTTTCAGGAAACTATAACTTGTGCCCTCGCCATGTACTGCTAGCCCAGATATTACATCACTCTTAACATATTTGACATCATTGATAATATCACTGTAACATTTGCAGTAAAATTATTGATGAGAAAACTGTGCATGGTGAGGGTAAGAGTTATGGTTCCCTTAGGGCATGAGTTATAGTTACTTGAAATAACTCTAACTGGAGCAGCTGAATTTCTATGGTTTGGTGTTTGTGAAATCTGAACCTAAGTATAACTTCCCTGTAACCTTTGTTTTTTTGTGAATTTATATATATGTATATATGATATGTATATATATTTTTGTGTGTGTGTGTATGTATACATATATAGATGTGTGTGTGTGTATATATATATATATATATATATATATATAGCTGCGTGCTGTCAATGAGAGGCAATGCATATTGCCATCTTAAAGGAACTAACAGTGAATCAAACTTAGGCAACTGAAGTCAGTGCTGGTGTACAGGATCCTTGAAGTCAACACATTCGGACCTTTCACTGACTGCAGCCTCGCTGCATTTTGGAACTGATGAATGGCATCGGCTGTGTGACACATCTTTGTTTTGGATCCACACAACTCTAACTGGGTCCCTATCGGTGGCCTGCGCTCCATCAGCCTGATATTTTTACTTTGTCCTCATCTAGTGCAACCAGATATCCGCAGTTGCTGCATTTTTCCTTCGAAGCCCTATTTTACAGTTTTTCTTTAAAAATCATAACTCAAGATCTACATATTAGATTTTTGTCATTTTGATCTTGTTTTATTTGTTAAATTCAGCTCTATTTTGCTAACCTGGTGTGAGGTCCTTTTGTGTGGTGTTTACACTGTTTTACTGTTTGAAGTGTTGCACAAATACTTTACACATTGCCTTCAATTTAAGCCTGACTGCTCTGTGCCAAGCTACCAGACAATCAGCACAGTTAAGTTGGGAGTTTGCTTGTGCCTTACCCTCACAAGAATTTTGGTTGCAGCTTGACTGGGGCTTACCCCCAGTCAGCCAACAACCTAATTTCTCACATTGGTGATCAGCGGTGAGGACAGAACTTATGTTTGTGAAGTACCATACATTGATTTGGTGTACACTACCATCCCATATCTAAGACCAATTCAAGTTTAAATTCCTCCTGATTGGCTTTTTTGCTTTTTCAAAATGTATTCAAGCTCTACATAACTGTTGTGTCTGAGACTTCACCTACAAAGATAGAGATTGACTTGGCCAACCTGGAGAGCTACACCGTGGCCCAACTCAATGTGTGTTTTCAGGAGAAGGGGCTACCTGCTAAGAGGAGCACAAAAAAGGCATAGCTCCAGACGTCCTTTGAGGCATGGACAGGGGATCACCAGTCACCAACATATGATGAGGAGGATAAGGAAGGACCTGAGCAGGACCAACAGGAGGTGTTGGAAGTACTATATGTCGAGGAGGGTGTAATCCTAGGATTAGGCATCCCTCCATGTGTAGGGAGCACTGTGTTTTCCAGGGTCCTTGCCCCAGAGTTGTTGGACGAAATGAAGGAAGAAAGAAAGCTCAAGCTAAAGCTAGCTAAACTAGAAAGCCTTGTAGGAGAAAAAGCTACTGCCAGCTCACGAGTTGAGTCTAAAGGAGCTGGTCCTTAAGGCCTGGCAGGTGGAGTCCAGCAGTAATGGTGGCAGCGCTACTTCAGTGCCTTCTGGAGACAAGAGGGTTCACATACCTAAAGGTCTGGTGCCTGACTTTGTTGTGGGAGACAACATTGACAAGTGCTTTGAGGCTTATGAGATTGCCTTACAGGTACATAAGATCCCTGAGCAGGATTGGGGGATAGTCTGTGGAGGCATATTCTTAGTGAGTAGAGGGACAGCCTACTTGCCCTAGAAAAGGAGGACAGAATGAAGGAAGCCCTTGTCAGAAAGTATAATCTGAAAGCAGAAAAGTATAGGCAGAAGTATAGGGACAGTCGGAAGCTGGCCCAACAGACCTGGGTGGATTTTGTTGATTTCTTTTGCAAGGCACTGGATGGCTGGGTGAAGGGCTGTGAAGTGAAGATTATCAGGGACTGTACAATTTGAGTGCAGAAGAGCACATGCTCAGTCTTTGTTTGCACATCTGCGCCAAAACAGAATTGACAGTAAGCTCTCTGTTAGACCTTTTAGCTTTTGGTATGGTTTTCCGTGTCTTTTTGGCTTCTGACCTCCTGTTTTGATCCTGTGCTGCATTTTGTTTTTGCTGGCTTTTAGGGCTCTGGGCCCTTTACTACTGCTGTCTTCTGTTAAAGTGCAAATGCTGTCTGTCTAAATTGTATGAGTGACCTCCGCGACTCCGTGCAGTGTCTTTGCTTCCTCATCATTTTCAAATGAAAGCTGTACCTGGGGGTCCGTGCGACTCGGTGACCAGCCAGCACGCCCTTGTGAGTGGCGTTGGACTGTTAAGAACGACTCCGTCAATGACGGTGTGATAGCCCCAGTTGGAGCTTTTGTGTTTCTAGGCGCTTTACTGAGATTTAATCTTTAAAGGTTTGTATATTTTTGTATGTTGGATTGTTGCTGTTCTGGTCTTGCTTTATTCAGATAAATACAGGTCATTTTTCTAAACTGATGTGGAGTACTTCTGTGGTGTTTTCATTGTGTTACTGTGTGTACACAAATACTTTACACATTGCCTCTGAGGTAAATCTGACAGCTCGTGCCAAGCTACTAAGGAGGGTGAGCAGGGTTTAATTTTGGTGTGTGACTCCCTTACCCTGACCAGAGTGTAGGTTCCTACTTGGACAGGGTGTAAACCATTGCCAACTAGAGACTCCATTTCAAACACTCTCTGACCCTAGGCAATCTGCTAAAGAGGTGAACTGCTGCATTAACACCAGGGTCCATGAGAAGGTATCTCAGGGTGATCACCACAAGGGTGGGCAGGGTCCCCAACAGAGGTAGGAGGGGGGAGATAAACACAAAAACAGGGCGTTCTCTAAGGGGCCCCAAAGTAGTTCTTCAGGTCAGGACCCCCATTCCCCAAATGAAGAGAAGAAGAGATAGTTCCCTAATAGTAAGTCTTCAGGGAAATCACCCACAAGTGTTATGAATGTAAACAGGGAGGACACCTCAAGGGTGATGTCTAGTATCCCAAGTGGGCACAGCCCCCCACCAGTGGACAGACACTGGAGTTGGCTAGTGTAGCACTTGGGGAGGTGATTGTCCTAGATAGTGTGGGAGACAGAGTAGAGAATACCCTGGTGTCCCTGTGTGACGGAGAGATGGTGCAGAGAACTCACATGCCTAGTAACACGGAAATACATGCAGTGGGTCGCCATCAATGGGCAGAGGGTGGAGGCTCTGAGAGACACAGGAGCCAGCATGACAACTGTCATATTTCATCTGATAACCTCAGAGCAGGTAGTCGCTAATGAATTCCAACACGTTGTTGCAGCTGACAGCCATGAGAGTCATTATTCAATGACTCTGGTTCCACTGGAGTGGGGAGGAGGGTCTCAGGTTCCCTGAGGATAGCTGTGAGTCGGCCCATGCCTGTGGATTGTCTGCTTGGCAATGAACGGGTATTCTTCATTTGTGATCTCCGTTTCAGGCTCTGAAACCTGTTCTTCTACTTCATCATCACTGTTTGTCTGGACCTCAATTCCCTCACTTGGACAGGTGATTGAACACCTCAGTTTGCACAGTAAGTCTCTTCCCAATAGGACACGGAACTTGAATCGCAAACCACAAATCGGTGCAATCCCTCGAAAGTGCCAAGCTCAACCTGAACCAGATCTGTGATCGGGTTAGTCAGGAGTTGGCTTGCTACTCCCTCTACCTTAACTGTCAATCCAGAAAGAGGCAGTTTTGGAACCTCTGCACTTCTGACTGTAGAGCGTGTAGCTCCTGTGTCAACCAAGAATGAAACTTTGTGACCCATTACCTTCCCCTGAACATAAGGCCATTTCTGATCTACCTCTAAGGACGCTGCAAGCCTACACTCCTCACTATCTGAACTCTCATCTGACCATTCATTCCATTCTCACCACGCAATGGGTACTGTTGTACTGTGTTATTTTGACTCATCCTTTGACCTGTGACCTGTTGAGGAAGCATCACCTGTTGCGGTTCCATTGGCGCTAAAGGCACTTGCATTTGCTTTCTAGGTACCATGGGAACCTGCTGTTGCATTTGCTGTAACTGCATCAGCTGTATACATGGCATCTGCACCTGCTGCATGGATTGAAAGTCCTGCATTTGATTCACATTATTCTGAAAATTCTCAATCTCAGTCCTCTCACATTTTGGAATGAACTGACATCATTGCTTTGTTGAAAAACACCCTCCTGCACCATCATCGGGCACTCCCGCTTCCAATGTCCAACGACCCCGCAAGCATGACAAGGTAACATCTTTTTCATCCCCTGCACTTCATTTTGGACCACTACAGTGTTCAAATCTGGACTTCTGTTCACAAAACCTCTGTGACCTCTGCCTCTCACTTGTGCCTGAAACATCCTGTTTCCTTGCGGCTGTTGCATCATCTGCTGTAGGCAACCTCCCTGCATCCCAGACTGTGCTGCCTTAATTTGCATCACCATTGCCTTCTCTTTTAACCTTCTCTGCTTCAATTCAATCTCGTCACTACAGTACTTTGCATACTGCAACACCTCATCAATCGGCTTTGCTTGCCAGCAAATCAAATGACTCTTCATCATCTAACTAATCTCAGGTCTCAACCCTTCACCAAATCTAAACACAAGGTGATCCATGTCCTTCGCCTCAACAACCTCTATGCCACTGTAGTGCTTGAACGCCTTCAACAGCCTCTCCTAACAGGCATGTATCGACTCCTTGGCTTCCTGAGCCGTCCAATCAATCTTTTGCCAATCAATATTCTTCGGCGAAACTCTCAATTTCAGAAACTCAATCACCTTATAGTAATACTTCATCACCTCAGGAGACGGTGCTCCTGTGATTCTGTCCCTTGCCGGTTCCTCGGTCGGCAAATCCACACCCCTCTTGCACTCAAGCCACAAATCAGCTGTAACTACGGTCTCAAAGAGAGTATTCAGGTCTTCCCAAAGGCATTGTGCAAGCTTCACAAACCTGTCCGTCTGCTGATACCACTCTATTGGCTTCTCCCTCAGCCTGGGAAAATCATTCGTAAATGACATGATATCACCTCTAGTCCACGGCACATGGACAAGAACCCCTCCGGCAGTCTCTCTCATTGGTAACATCTTTATCGTGCCGGTGTCCGGTAACACTCTTGCTGGCTGCTCTATGCAGTCACTCTTCTTCTTATCTCTTTTCTTCGCCCATCTGCCTTCCCACTTTTCTAAGGCTCCCCAAACTTGTGCACTCTTCAGTATCTCTTTGAGGTGTGCCTTCATCCCAGTAGACCTCATGTGCTCAAAATCCTTTGGCTCAAAATCTAACCTGTAACATCTCTTCAGATGCTTGGTATTGTCCAAATCGATGCCATATTTATCTGCCAAGTTTGCCAAGCTCTGGTGCACCCAACTCACTTCTCTAGTTATCTTTGGGCACAAGTATCTCAATTCTGCTTCCGTGTATGATTCTAACCTGTTCACTCCCATGCTCCCTTCAACAAGTTAATTTGCCTCCATGCCCAACCTCACAAAATTCAGGTGTTCTTCTCCTTCCGTTCTCCCTGCAGCTACAGGAGCAGTCTGTGAAGTATTAAGTTTGTCTAACCAGTCGGTCAGCTGTTGTGCTGTTAAACCTTGTAATTAGATATTTCCAGCCTGCGCTAAAGGTGTCTGTGGTATATTCAAACTCGAGATCTGCGGAGTCAACAGTCACGAACTTGTCTGTCTCATGGCCTCGGGAGGAGCTCCAATCGGACTGAAGTCTAACAGGGACCTAGATCCTTCAAATGTCGGTTACAATGGAGTAATTCCTTGGGAGCTTCCTACAAACCCACCTCTTGTCATCTCTTGAGTCATTACCCCTTGATCGCATACACTAGGCTTCTCCTGCGCATACAATGGTACTGGTGGACCGACTGCAATGGGCAAAGATATGGTGGCTGGTGTCTGCCTGTTCCCCAAAACCTGTGAAGGACTAACTCCCATATTCTGGCTCATCACTGGTGCCATGCTTGACTGCGGCCACATGACCGAAGTACAATTCGGAATCATTTGCTGCTGTACCAGGGGCAGTAAAGGTGAATCAACTTTGGTCTTCCATATATTGGCTCTGTCGGCATCATCAGATTTATGGTAGTCTCTAAGATTGGGACATCGGGGTAAAGTCTCTGAACTTGTGGTGGTTGCAGCTGAGATTGCATACCCTGGGCAGTGGACATGCTAAAACTACTCTGTACCTGAACTGGTGTTGAGACAGGACTAACCTGTATTGGATTTGTTGTCACCTTCTCTTGGGACGAACCTGCAGGACATGTACTAGTACTCGGTCTATTATCATCTATCGCATATGGTGGCGGTCAGTCATTTAGTAACTGATTAAGGAACTCATCATCGTCTGAGTCATCTACCTCTGACCAGGGCTTCCTAGCCTCTTTGTCTTTAGAAGGACTTTTGACAGTCTTACAAGTGGCTTTCCCCCCTTTGTCTTCACCTTCTTGAGCTATTGCTGGAAACAGCCTGACTTCGTCTATTGTTTCCTGTCTCCAAACTCTCTGTGCACTATCCCACCTAGCCTCCGCTAGTGTCTTTTCTGCTTTCCTCATTCTCCTCTCAAATTTCTGTTGCTGTTATCGTATGGCCATCAGCTCCCAAATTGCTAACGCCTCAAACTGTGCTGGTCTCGGAGGTGGCTTTAGCTCATTTAGCACCCTCCGCAAATTTTCCAAAACCCTCAAATTGAACGTTCCTTGCTCCGGAAATGCCAAACACCCTTCTTTCTCTGTAGCTTTGCACCATTACTTTAGCCGAAGACATAGCGCTACACCCTTTTCCTCCATTACAGCATAAGCTGGTGTATTCTCCGGCCGTGTAACCTCCCCTACACTTGTGGTAATATATACGTCTCCCCTCAAGGCGCTCTTTAAAGCCTTGAAAAATTTCATTTTTGCATCTTTTATTTTGTGCACAATCGAATCAGGAAGTGACTTTAATTCCCAGAACTCTCTTCGCCTACCTTCTCAACCAATTGCATCTCACGGACGGCTGCCAACCCATGCGCGACCCTTCTCACTAACCGACCTATCCCGGCGCAGCTCCAATGATGTCACACTCACACACTCTGCAGCTGACAAAGTCTTGCGGCTTGTCCTCCCACTCTCAAATTCACACAAACTAATGCAATATAATGCGAGCACCAACCAAAAAAAATAAACTCAAATTTGCCGGTTCACTACAGGAAAGGGTAACACAATTGCTTCAGAACTTTAAAGAGATTTTGCTTAGCCTCGGCCGCTACTCTCTCCTTCTCAGATCCCGCACTCGCAAGCAAAATTTGACCCGCAAATTTTACTCTCGGCTTGTCAATGGGTCGTTCTAGTGTACTTTAGAACTCACCAAATCTCCATCGAAGTTTTCATTTACTCACTTTTGACTCAAACTCGACTCGTTGATTTCACCATCGACCTATTAAACCGCCCAAATTGCAACATAAACCAAGTGTCTCATACACTTCTCAATATACTCCGGAGTCTTAGACCACGCAGGGTCCGTACATCATCAACAACCATGTGGACAATTTTTTAGCACAAAGCGCCACACTCACATGAAGTTCGCCGACTTCCCTACTCTCCCACTGCGGAGTACGCACACTCCTACTAAAACATCATCATCTGGTCTAAAATCCTCACAAACTTCACAATTCTCCTGCGATATGCATAAGCTGTGCAAGCGCAAAACCTTCTTCATTCACACTATCACTAGAACGCCGAGAACATACTCAAACTTCCTTCAGCAAGCTCAGAGATTCCGGGAAAGTCATTTGGGACTTAGGGGCACATCATCTCTCCAATTTGCGTTATTGAAAAAATTATTTTCCCAAACCCAATTTTGTAGTCCCTTGTACTGGGCCCCCAAAGGGCCAAACCATTACCTCTGCTACCAAAAACTGATAGCGCGTCAGAGCCTTGCTAAGTAAACTTACAAGGAGACACGCCTAGGTCGACGAACCTTTGGACCACGTTCGGGGACTTCCCAGTACGAGGTGTCTTTTTGGCATCACAAATCAATATATCAATAGCCCATTCAATATTCACAGTAACTAATCAGCAAGTTAATCAACAACATTTAATAAGAATCAATAGTTGAACACACCATGAACTTTCAGTCACGAATAACCACAACAAACTAGTTAAGTGTTAGGATATTTATTTCCCTATTTGTTACAATCTAATATCATCTCCGCTAATCTCATTAGCAATTAATCTTATTAAGAACTCATCTAATTAGCAATTAGAAAACAATTAATCAATGCATAGCGAATAGTAATTCAGTATTAACACGTCATTAATATGAAACAACTTAGCAAAGTCTCAGTAGTACATGATTCAACAAAGCAAGAACTCAGTTGTTTGTCTATTTGCACCAGATAATTGTGAATGCCTTAACTAACCTCAAATTAGCATGAAGCATGTTGGGCTTCATGCAAAACATTTTAGCAAACACAAATTTGAAAAACATTTAAACTATGGCCTTTATCAAGATAGATGTCGGTACCTAGAAAGAAAAGACAAACAGACAATTACAATTTCCATCAGATAGGTACCAATCCAACAGATCAGCAAACAGCTTCAGTCTTCGTCCTCAGGACATCAGTCGATTCACCATCAGCAGAGATAGGACGGGGCAAAGTCTCGATATAGCATAGCTAAGGAATAGGACTCTTCCCTCATATGGAGGAGAAGTAAGTATAAGTAAGAAACGGGTAGAGGATGGTTTAAAGTATCAGGACAAAGCAAAAGGAAACAATCAAGTCTCTGTCTCTCTGCGTCTCTGCTCTGCTCAGGTCTCTCTCTCTCTCTCCTTGGGTCACTCCATTAAATCAAAACTACCCAATTAGCTAATAATTCCTCATTGGATAATAATTGGTGCATCTTTATCTCAGTCCAATAACTCTTCATCCACTTTGCCAGAATTTTCCACAAACCACAGTTCTCATGTCGCTGATTGGGCCATGTTATTGACGTGTTCATCGGTTGGAATGTTAGGTAAGAAAAATTACACTTTGCGCTCCAGTCAGTGTCCCCATTGTTTTCTCCTATTCTAGTCACCCTTGCACCTGTCATAAATTACACTGTTGCATTCGGCAAGAATGTCTCCTTGAGCAAGTTGGAATTTACTACGGCTACACACACATATCTAACTTCTGGAAAAGTACAGCTTCTTGTCCTCCAGGAAAACAGCACATTACACATTTAGAAAATGCGGTTTAATACATGACCAGCCAACTAGGCCCAGACCCTCACTAAGCTAAGGCCTATCAATTAATAAGCAACTTCTTACTACATAACTCTAATTTTATATGCTAATACAACTCAAAACATTATTGCACAATAATTCAGAATTAACAAGCTTTCATTAGTTTTCGTATACATTGGTAGCCACTCCCCTTGGGCACATTTCAAACGTGTGCATTATTTCTATGTTAACACATTTTCTATGCAGCTTCATTACACAATATATTGCAAGCTTTTCATGTTAATATTGCTTTTGAAAAACACACTCCAACACAGCTCAGGTCCCACTTGGAGATGTTAGGTTTGCCTGAGTGGGTGTGCAGACCACACGTCCATGGCACCCCTAGAGGGTAGTCAGGAGAAACTGGAGCTGGGAAGAATAGCCCAAGTACCTGCCAAGAAGAGGAAGGGCAAGAGCTGTAGCAAACCTGCTCCTGAGACTCCCACGGTCTGTGAGGAGGCTGACCCTGTGGGGGACACCCTGGAGCCTTCATGGGAGGATGTTGCCGACCTGGGGGAACTACCTACCATCAAGGAGTAATTCTGCAAGGCGCAGAGAGAATGCACTACTCATGTGGGCCTATGGCAGCAGACGAGGCCCAGATGGCTGGTTGCCCCTCTGGTGATCACCTGATTTACTGGAAGAATGCTCTCCTGTAAAGTGAGTGTCACACACTCACCTGGTTCTGACCTAGGAGGTGATGCTGGTCTCCTATCCCACCAGAGGAAAGCCCACAATCAAGGAAACCTAAACCCTTAAATCATGCAGTGCCCTAAAGGAGAAGGTGGGTTGGGACATAATAAGAAATGGCCCACTCAGGTTACCTATTTGGTGTAGTGTGTTCAACACTTTTCTTTAGAAGATTAACACGAGTTGTGCAATGTGTGTAGAGTCAATAAGGGTAATCAGAAAGGGAGTTGTGCCCTTCTTTCGCAGCTTACATTCATTTTTGTGTCTTTTTTATTGCTTTCTTATTATGAGGGTCAGATTGTGGTGGTATCCCATTTTCTTGCGTCATCCATTGTTTTTGTCTGCCTTTGGCGCTGGCACACACTTATATTTTAAGCGAAGGAGGAGGTGGAGGTGAAACATCAGGATCAGATGACCACCTGCAAGGTATTGATATTTTTACTACATACTACATAATAATAAAAAGTAAACGTTCTTTATTTAGTGATAAATCTTTTCCCTAATAGTGTTATCATCAGGTGTGAATAATGCAGCCCCTCCTCTTAATCATAAATAAGACTATGAGAGTGTGTTACTTTTCACTGCCCTCCAGTATCAGTAACGTATTTGTGTATCCACATTCTATATATTGCACTTTGTGAAAATCGCAGACGATAATTCATTTTCTATGAAGTTTCTGCAATGGACCCACGCCACGCACCACCCTATTTCGTAAAAAACAGAATGAAAATGAAAATAAATATCATTTGAAAATAAATCTGTTTGTAACACAGCTGGGTTTAAAAGATGTGAATGGCAGCAGGACAAGCAAAGCTCAGGCAGACAGAAGTGGGCACCTAACCAGAAGCCCCTAAAAGGCTAATTTGTGGGGCGGAGCCAACATTGCTTCCCACTTACTGCAGGGACATTCCTCGTGCAAACGCGGTTCTGCCCCTGATATGAATGCTTAATTGCCATCATCTACAAGTAAATAGTAGTTTATCTGACTTTACTGTGGGTCGCTTTTAACTGGATCACCCTAAGTTTCTCCCTGACCTGCCAACATTTAAGAAAATATACCATGAGGATCTCTATCTCTCCAGAGAGAGCTTACCCTTAGGTGAGAAGCCACATCATTTGAGCCCTTTTTGCCTCAAAAATGTCCCTGCCCACTGTTTAGTGGTTGGCAATTAGAGTGCTCAGAACTTTTTACAGAGTCTACCTAGGTGCTGTGTGCTTTAGTTGCACCTTAAATGTAAAGCTGATCTAATTTCCCTGGCCACTGGCATAAAATATATATAAATTATCACTGGTGACAGCGCCAGCCTATTAAGCACACCACAGGTTTATGGAAGGGAAGGTGTCCCATAGATGAGCGAGGAATTGTGCTGAATTTGTGTCCGCGGTTGCAGGTGGTGGGCCCTGGCACTTATTTAGGAGGACTGTGACTTATTTTTCATCATCAGACATAAATCCAATACAAGTATAGAAGGCCAAAATAGGGAGGAAAAAGGAGGAGGCGAAAGTTAGGAAAACAGAGACAAAGAAAGTAGGGATGAAAAAGAACCTACAACAGTGAGCTGAAGAAAAAGGAAGTGCAAAGTGGCGGATTTAAGAGGCCTGAAGTGGAATGAAGACTGGACAGGCTTGATATCTGACAACCTAGCATTTGGCAGGAGCAGAGCCAGGCTTCTAAGGAAAGCTTTGGGTCCTGCACTTTTATTTTTTTCTAAAGAACATTATCCTTTAGAAAGAAGGAAGTGATCCATTACAAGGTTGTGAGCCGGGGCCGGGATTACGTAAATAGCACTTAGTCATTCTGCCTTTTTTCAACCCTAAATACTGAGGCACTGGCGTTTCACAAGGCCTCCCTCCCAACGCCCCCCAGCCCCCCACCCCCACACCAACCCGGACCCTTTAGACGACAGTATGTCATTTTTTCATTCTTACTTAGTATGGAACATCCACTAGTAATCTATGCAGTCATCCATGTGCGTCTATTTATTTGCTCATTACTGCAATTATGACTTTCTAAATGTTGTCATGATAAAAACTTCACTTCATCCATGGTTACATTTCATCATTTATTTGAAAAGCTAATACCCAGTTTTGAACTCACACTTTTGCATATCGCCTTTTGTTTCATTAGCATTCAGCACATTTTGGAGCAAATAGTATGCAAGAATACTAACCATATCAACGCTACAACATCATTCTGTTTTTTACGTAACACATTCAGGAGTTGCCTTCTCTATAGTAATGCATCCTCCACATCCGAAGTAAAGCGGCCTGACGTCTGCATGATGTGGTCGGCGCTACATATATCCTTAAAATGAAAAGAAACATTTATTCGAGTTCGAGCACGTTTCAGAAGTGAACCCTCTCTCATTTGCTGTAGGGGCATTGAAGTCAGTATCGTACAAACGGAGGGTAAAGTCTCGCTGCGGGAGGGGACATCAAAAAGATTGTGAGATAGCGCAGGAAACCCTCTCAGACTGTCAGTGATAACAAATTCTGCGGCCACATTAAGAGACTTTGAAGTATTGACTGAGGGGTAGTGGGTTGGGAGGTTGGGGTGTGGGGGTGGTATCAGATCAGGAACCATTTAGGAGGATAGAAAACAGGGAGAGTCCTCGTGACCAGAAATTCAGACTCGGCATTTGTGCACAATGGGAGAAACAAAGAATATTTAATATGTAGTTCCGGGAGTGCCCATCCCAAAATATTTTGAAACAAATAAGTAGACGAGCCTGGTAATGGTCTCGATACCGAGTAATGGATATGTCACTAGCAGTTCTGTGCTGAAGTCAGGAACTGCTGTCCAGGGGAAGAAGTGTGAACAGTGTCTCGCAGATCAGTACAGATTCCGGGGAGGGTGGCGGGGGTGTAACGTGCTAACCTGTGCTTGTAAAAGTTGCAATATGTTCTTGCTTTTATGTGACGCCTGCAGTGCTATTTTTGCCCGGTGTTATTATTACAAAATTGATCCGCCCTTGGAAGAATGGTGGCCTGAAATGGACTTGCGACCTCCATGTCACAATTTTACTAGCAGTGAATGAGTGTGTAGCTCACCAAACCATTTTACCAGCGGGATCGAAGTCATAGTTACGGATTTAAAATATATATATAGTTGCTTACAGCAGTTTCTTTGATCTGGAGGTTACATAACAGCACACGATATATTCTAAAGCAATAATAGTCTACAAATATCATATTTGTATCGTTGAGTGTTTTATTTTTCTATAGTGCTGACCTGCTGTCATACAAATGCTTCGGAGCGCTGTGAGGCGCAGTAAGCAGGAGGAAAAGGCAAAGGAACGGAATTCTGGTAGTAGCAAAGCCCAGAGGGAGCTCCATGGATCATGGGGTCAGTGCTTGGAGTTAATGCTCTCTCTTTGGTGGTCCAGGATACCCACCTGAAACATCCAGACTCAATGGGTAGGTCATCAACATGGGATAGAATACGCTTAGATGGGGGTGCTTTGGTCAGAGGGGCCGCTGAGGGCAAAGGCTCCGAGCTAGTGTACTGTAAGATCACACGTAGCGCAAGCAGCCTTTGGGGTTGGTTTGGACATTGTGGGGGCATTTGGCCATCTTATTCCAGAGATGGGCTCTTGCAGAAGCAATTATATTTACGTTTATATTGTGTTTAATACCCCTGATGAGGTGTCGAAGTGCTTTGCGTAATCCATCCTTTTCCTCATCGCTTGCTGTGCTCCAAGAGGGCCTCCCCACTCACTCTTAAAGTGCACAGGTGATAGAGCTCCATAAGGAGAGACCTGGGGCGTATCACAAGTATGCATGCATGCAAGCTTGAACGGAGCAGAGCTGTGTGCCTGTCCAGTTTTTAAGACATTGTGATGTCTAAAGCATGTACGCTAAACTCGGACATTCTCGAGGTTTACTGTATAAGCTGCAGACAGGTCGCCTTACTCGGTTTCCGAGCTGTGCTATCTGCATGTTTTGCACTAACTCGTAGCATTTCCAAGCAAATTGACCACACTTTAGGCAGCCAATGTCCTAATATTAGAACAGTTCTGCTCTGCACAAGTGCACCTGTTCAGAGCACACGTGACAGCCAGCATGGAAGAATGAAAAATAAAATTCCATGATGGCTGGTTACCACTATTGACTTTCCCAAAGCTGGCACAATTTCAAAATAATCGGTATTTGCAAAGGCAATGTCAGAAGTGGTGAGCGTAGGAGAAAAGCAGCGTGAGAAGGGGGTCATAAGGAGAGAGAGACAGATGGGGAGGGAAGATGGAGACAGGGGGTGGGGGGGGGGAGGGAGCTCAGTACCGAGACATGGTAATGCTCAGTGACAGAGGGAGCCGAAGAGAACTACCCTTTGCTGAGAGAGGAAGAAAGAGACAGGACATGCATTCCCGTGAAGGGCTAAATCACAAACGGTGGGGTGGTAAAATAGTTCCCTTACATAAGCAGTGGAAGAATACAAAAATATCCAATAAAATCTATAGAAAGCAGAATAGTTCCAGGGGTTAGAGAACCCACAAGACAATGGAACAAAACATTTGAATAAGGAACAGATATTGAAATGGACTGCCAAGCAATCCAGTCATGTCTAAGGTTTGACCCAAAGCCCCCTCTTTGGAATACTGTATACAGTGATGAGTGCCTCAGACAGCTATAGATATCTGTAGATATTCCACAAAAATGTAGGCATGTATTAGTGTTTAATAGTCAAGGTTTTATTACTCAGCGCACTGTGCTCATTACAACAACCTTAGTGAGCTGAAAGCTGAGGAACCCTGCAGGGATTAAAAATGGTGACCTGCAGTCTAGACAAAGGTCTATGCGGCAGGTGCTCAGCCCAGCAGGTCTGCTGCCATGCACAACCCTCTTAAATGAAAATGTGTTTAACTCAGTAGTCCAAGTCAGTGGTAACAAACAAGAAGGGAGTTCCTCTACTTTTATTTTCACTGTTAATTTCATATACTGCTTTGCTTTCAAAATTCTAGTACTTTGCCTATTTTAATGGGCTGAATTCCTGCATGCTCCCTTTGAATGTAATTGTTTCACTTGCCCTGCTGCTAACCTGGGAGCCACCTAAATGTTAGGTCTGAAACTAGTACACAGTTGAACATTTCTGAGGCTTTTTTCTGCCTACTGAAAGTCCTGGCTACCATGTACCCTCTCTTAATATTTTGTTTAAAATAGCAGTTCATGGCACAGATCTGTCATTTCTAAGTACTGTAACTAAGAGATGTTACTTTTGCTCATGTTAGTGGTATTCAGCTTCCTGACCTCAGAATGATGGGAGCTTGAGTCTACCTTACTGGGTATCTGACTTTCAAAAATGTCACCCAACGCAGAGAAACAACCAAAGTTGCTGTTCTGCTTTAGGAGAGGAGAGGGAAAGAAAGCTATACAGTGCAGCACAAATGCAAAGTCAGAAAACTTTGGACAAATAAAAGCATATTTCCTTATTAAGCCTGCCTTAAAAAGGCATTATTTTCTGGTGCAAAACCCTGTTTACTATTGTTAGGGAATAGGGTTTTATGTCAAATTCAATGGGTTGACGCTTGGGAATGACTACGTACCACCCCATGGAAAGCTGAAACAAAGTGATGCAGAGCAGTGCAAATCACTGCTCTGTGTTAGTATTTGGCAACTTTCCAGCAATAAATCCAAAATATACATTTTGCTTTGGTATGGGTCACATTTGTGGTGCAAATCCAGCACAAAATGTTAGTAAATCTGCCCCAAGCATCTGAGTCATGAGCATCAAATCACTGGTGCAAGTAGGGAAAATACTTTTGCAGTGGGTAATTAGAGCTGATAAAGTACTTGGAGGGAAACAGGCCTCATACTTTCTAAATGGAAAGAACGGATCTATTTTATAACACTGACATTTTGCTTTTTGGATAGTAGTTTTTTTCGAGAGTGTTTTAAGTTGGGAATTTTCTGTATGCAATTACCAATACCCAATCTAACAAGGTATTCATCACTGGTAAGTTAACGTGTAACACCTTCAGTCGTTCAATCTTTGTTGCTGACAATACCTTGCATACTGGGACTTTGGGTCGTGATTGCCAAGAAATGTATGAACTTAAAAATCCTTACATGCAAAGTGCTTTTAGATTTGTTTCTAGTCACATTTTAAGTGGCACTGCTTGGTACCCATGCATATACACACTTCTGACTTTAGCAGAATAAAGTGACAATTTGTCTGCTGGAATCCATACGTGACAAGCCGATTAGACATAGGGGGTCATTACGACCTTGGTGGGCGGCATCAGCCGCCCGCCAAGATCTGACCGTCATGCGGCCGCACCCCCGCTGCGGCCATTTGGAGATCCCCGCTGGGCCGGCGGGGATCACGGCTGCAACATAGGAGCCGGCTCCAAAAGGAGCTGGCGGTGTTGCAGCCTTGCGACGGGTGCAGTTGCACCCGACGCGCTTCTCACTGTCTGCATAGCAGACAGTGAAAAGCAGCATGGGGCCCTGTCAGGGGGCACCTACACTGCCCATGCCAGAGGCATGGGCAGTGCAGGGGCCCCCAGGGGCCCCACGACTCCCCGTTCCGCCAGCCTTTTCTTGGCGGTGCAAACCGCCAGAAAAAGGCTGGCGGTCGGGGACTCGTAATCCCCTGGGCAGCGCTGCAAGCACCGCTGCCCAGGCGGATTATCACCGCCGGGGCAAAAGTGGCGGAATACCACCGGCCCCGGTGGTGCGACCGTAATACGCCTGGAAGCACCGCCAGCCTGTTGGCAGTGCTTCCGTCGTTTTAACCCTGGCGGTCCCGTACCGCCAGGGTCAAAATGTCCCCCATGGTTTGGTAGTTAGAGATCAACCCTCTTTATTAAAACATGCGTTCAGCGTGCCTGTATTAAGAACAATGAGGCTTTGGGGCTGGCATCGTAGATGTCCACCCCAGGGAGATTTGAGCGGGTGGTACTGGCCAGGCAAGGTCGGGGTTTCTATTGGGCTATTAGGTCCAAGGTGGGGTTTAATTGGCAGTTGAGTCGCCGTACGTTGGAGTGGCACCCATCTTGTGACAGGTGGTCCTGGGTTAACAGCAAAGAGTTAGAGACCCCTTCCTCCCTCCCTTAAGTAAGAAGCTCCCAGGGTCAGCTTTGGTTAGTTTGTCAGGTTCAGTTATGGCTGGACAGGTTGCAGTAAGTGAATTGAGAGCAAGACAGGACGGAAGGGCTGGGTCATGGCTGGTTAGGTGGGATTCAGGGAATGTGGGGACAGATGGCTGGGGGACTTAAGGGGGGCAGAGTAGGAAGAAAGGTGATCAGTAGGAATGAATGGTTGAATGATTTGGGGGCACTGTTTGTTATTGTGGGAGAAATACCTTATAGGTAGGGGGTGTCAGTTTGTTACATTATATTAGTGAGGCCGGATATTATAAGAATATTTTTGTACATTGAGTCTGCACACCTGTCCAGGCTCTCTTGCCTGGTTACTGTGCACACGCCGAACACACGCTGTGCTTATCCAAACTGTCGCTGGATCGCGGAAAATGTCCTTTTATTCTTCTTCACAGGCCTAACCAAACCCATGGTGGTTTGGAGTGCATGTGACCAATTCTGCAAGGTGCTTGTGGATCTGGATTAGATATATGCTGGATACTGGCCTTATTTCCATTACTGCTAGAGTTCTTATGTCACTTCCTGTAACATCTCTTCCGATGAGATTGTCACACACTACTTTTGCTAATTAGTCCCACACCTATTTTAGTACTGGCCCCATAGTCAGATTGCGACTTACGGTTTAATTAATGAGGCTTAGCTCGAATGAGCCTTCATTTTCTCAGTAACTCCGTTCCCTTTATGGAACCCAGTATCACTACGTTACTTTCATGATTTATTGCTCTTAAGATGGCCGCCCCAGCACGGAACTCTGCCTTTTTTTAGTCAATGGCATTAAAGTTCAAATGCATTCTGTTCTTGATCATCTAAGTGTATACTGTAAAAGCGTTCCTTGTTTGTGAAATGGTAATGGTATATTGTCACACGATATGCTACGTAACATATTTATTTTCACACTGAGGGGGTCCCAGACATCAAAGCGGAGCAGTGGCTGCTCGGTTTACTGGCTGGTAGTTAATTGTTTTTACGGTAGCCCGCAGGGATTTGTAGGAAGTGAGTGAAACAATTTTAAGTCCATAATATTTATACAACTTCACTTGAGGTTAAAATGCCTCAGATTCTGTTGTTCGGAAGGACACGGGGGATGAAGCAAGCTATTGATACAGGGGCTCGAAAAGCCGCCCGGTTCTTGTCATTCTGACATTGCTATTTACTGCTCGGTAAATGGCGCACTTCACTCACGAGAGGGTGTAAAGAATGTGTGTGGTGACAGGGCAGGAAACATTAACATCTCAATATCAAACACTAACAACCCCGTCATTCCAACAACACTAGTTTAAAACCGAGAAGCAAAGACAGAAAACTAAAAGCGTTATTGGGTGTCAAATTAAAATCAATCCTCTTAAGCGTTTAACAAAGCATAAAGTGTATCATGGCGAAGCTTAACTGAAAGAAAGACTGGTAATGAAGTAAAAAGCTTTGGCAGACTCCGAGTAAAGTGTATTCGAGTGTGACGCCAATTCTTCTATCACTCTTTAATTTGGTAAAGTTTACTGCAGTTTGTTTCTAAAGGTCTCAAACGGGTGGGGGGTATCCAAGCATGCAGTGCTCTTGAGTGAGGAAGTACAGCCAGGTTAACAAAGCTGGTGAGCTTTTCATGTGTGCCAAAATTGCAAATTAATCGCTCATGGCTGAAGGTCAACGGGCCATTTTTCCATACACTATCGACATTTATCTATTTATGTAATTTTATATAGCGCAAAAATAACCAAAGGTGCCAGTGAGTTTTTTAGTATACATATCTCGCTACATAAATAGTCACAGACGGTTAAAGAATTACCGAATATTAACAAATGTACACAAACTTAAATCATTATAGAAAACAGGAAATACAATATACAGCAGATATATACAGTAGTGAAAAGTTTATAAGCACATGATGAAGGGTGGTAATGTAGTTCTGTGCCAGAAGGTGTGGGAACATGTTCTTTATGGGGGCAATGTCTTAGCTAAAGTAGCGTTGAAGGGGGAGGGCTTTCAGTTCTGTTTTTAAGGTCGCCGGCGAGGTGGTAGTGCGAAGGTTCCGACGTGTGAGTTCCTAATTTTGGTAGCGCTGCCTGACAAGGATTGTGCCACAATTTTTTTTTTTAAGATTGGGATTTCCTGCAGCAAGGCTTCTGGGTTTCACAATGGTCTAGAACCTCTTGAAAGATTGAGTTTGTCCACCCGGTAACAGAGGGTGGATGTGTGTAAGGCCTTTTGGGTGATGTAAGTAGTCTTGCGTACTGTCTTGGCTTCAATGTGCAACCAGTAGAGAGAGACCAGCATATGTGTGATGTGGTCATTCCTTTCGGCCGGTATATGGAGAGTGTTGCCTGTAGGATCGATTTCACGGAGTAAAATAGGTCTCTGAGAGACCAGTCAAGAGAAAAATGTTTGATAATTCAAGTTTAACTATTAAGTAGGACTTGCAAGTAGAATCGGTTTCCTAAATATATCTCATTCGCATGCACACACGACTGGCATCTAGTTTCCTATGGATACAGCTCATGAGGAATAAAGCACTCACCTATTTTCCTGATCCTACAATTTTATAATGTAGGCTATGCACACATTCTGCATGGTTTGTACACATTGTGCTTGTGCAGAGTTAGCAAAATGCACCAATTACTTTAACTTTTCATTTCTGTCTCCTTGCACGAATATTATTCACTTACATGCTCTCCCTTTTTTGTCCACACAATGGAATGAATGTATAGATTGATCTGCTTTTGTTTACTTTCAGTTCCTCTTATGTTATTAGATAGATAAGAGAGGATGTGGCGTTACTACCCGAGCTGTGAGCTTTGTAACTGGGGAACCAAGTTAGAGTCTCGGCCTCAGCTCAAAATTCTGTGGTTCTGGGCAAGGCACTTACCTTTCCCATGCCAAAAAAGACCCATAATAATGTGCCCTGGTGTAATGTAACTAGTGCTCATGTAGGGAGTTCTAGTGCCTTCGGGTAGAGTTCGTGCTATATAAAACTTCAGAGAATTATTTTAAATTATGTTAAGTTTTTTTGAAGTTAGCCTAGGTGCTGTTATATAGAAATAAGTACATTATCTAAACCTCAATGATCACCTGAAGAGTAATTACTGCATAAGCTGGCATTGCTCGTCCTGGGACCCTCTTTCGATACTCTCCAAGGTTCGTCCACACAAACACTCCTGTCTGGAAATTCCAGGAGGGAAATCTGTGCATGTCATGCTACACTATCTGCTCAAAGAATTGGATTTTAAATTCATGAACTAGGCAGTTAAGCACTTCTACATTAGGGCCTAGACTTACCAAGGGTTCTGAAGGCGCTTGAGCTGCATTGCAGAACTTTAGACTACCCTGTGGATGTCTTTGATGGGAAGTAAATTTACTCAATGCTTCCTGTCACTTTGCATCACATAGTGCCACAAACATTCCTGGTCAAAGCCTTAATAAATAACCCAATAGGAGTTTTTCCAGGTTTAAAGAAAGCTTAACAATTCAGTAGCCTGATAAAATATTTTTGACATTGGATATCAGGACCATTGATTGACCCTTTCATTCTGTTCATCTCCTCAAGAGATGCATCAAAGTGACTATATATAATCCAATTATTTTATTGCCACAAGTGATTGCTTCTTATGAGGATGTCCACATGACTTCTGAGATTATTACCTCTTCCTCCATCTCCATAATCACATTCCTCCATTATTTGGGTCAGTCATCCCTCATGACAGGTTGCCTCTTACCTTACATTGATGTGGAAAAGAAAATCTCCCCACTAACTCTATGGGGCATATTTACAAACCCCGTGGTGCAGGGCAGCGGAGCAAGCTGCCCTGTACCGCATTTCTGTCCTCTCCCCCTGCGCTGGCCCCCAATGGGCTGCATCACAGACAGGATATTTTCTGTTCAGGAAGGGACACCTTCCTGCACAAAATAATCCTTGGAGGCTTTTTCCTCTTTCTATGTGTGCTGCAGAATGCAGCACACATAGAAAGAGGAAGAAACAAGGAGAAATAAATATATTTCTCCTCGTTGCGCCTCTCCTGGAGAGGCGTAGGATTTTAATGCATTCCCAGGTTTAAATTGCCTTGTAAATCGCGATATGTGTGCAAATCTCCTGGGTGTTGCATGGGAAAACCCACGGCAATGCTCATGGAACGCCTCCCTGATGCAGTGTAAGGCAGCATAGCAACGTGTGCTGCCTTGCCTTACACTATATCTGCAAGGCCATGAAAAGCCAGACAGAGTGGCTTTGCTTGGCCTTGCAGATTTGGGCCTGCACTATGTGCCGCTGGTGCATCTCAGAAATGGATGCACCAGTGGCGCACGGAGATTGGTAATAAGCCCCTGAATCTATTTTGTAGTCTCTCTCGGTCCAGAGTTAGGGAAAAACAATCTTCCTATCCACAAACACTTTTTTCCATCTTCCCATGAGAAAAGTTACTTTAGTGGTTCTCACGTGCCACACAACTATGATGGGTGTTGGCTAGCTGTTAATAAACGCTTTCCCATGGACGTATTTATCATTACAGTGCACTTTCTACCTGCCATGATGAACAGATACCTTGTAAGCGGGGACTGCCAAAAAGGGAACTTTGAGTCCTGGAATTCCAGCTCACGTATCAGTTGGTGTGGCATAAGCATGCTGATAAAAGATGAGCAATGACTGGGTCGGTCGGTAGGTCGATCGTGAGGTGAGGTGTGTGTGCGTGTTTATGTATGTGGACCAAAACAAGAAGCTTTCCTCCAGGGGGCGTCATAACTCTATCTCCAAAGAGCTCGTCATTCCTTGTTCTTCAGAGGGATAAGTCGTATGCAGAAGATGATGCAATAAACACTGCAAAAAATCTACTTGTTCCACTATTGTCATAGGGCCTGTCTCTCTTCCGGAACTAATTTTCCCGATTACCCACTCCTTAAAGGTTCCCTTTTGACAACCTAGTGCTCTTAGATGAGAAAATACATGCGGGTGAGTGGAAGGAGGAAGCTACAGATAATTATTTCCACAGGGAGGTCTGGAAGAGCTGATGGTGACCCTTGCCTTCCAGGATGTAGTGCAAAATTTTAACTCGGCTGCTGAAGATCCTGAGGTGGAATATATATGTATCTGCTACTAACTTTCTTCTGTTCCTGACCTGCATGCTTTCCAGAGTACAAGGGAAACAATTGTAGAAGCTGAATAATGCCAAGATGGCCTTTGCCTATAGGTATTTATCAGAAATGTTCCCACTCCACTGTTTTTGATGATAAATTCTCAGAGATGCTGAATTTCGACTTTCTCACATATATTCTTATGGCGTACCTCTCTAGTGTTTCAGGACCCGATAACTCAGATAACATGGTGGATTCTTCTTTGTTGTTCTACTTCGCTCTTTGATCTAAGTCTTATTCACCCTGCTCCAGATAGTCACTCTTGAGAAATTTGCGGGACTTTCTGTTGAAACAAGATGAGTTCTCTGACTGTAGCCTTGTGCTATGAATCATAACGGAGCTGATGCATTTTGTGTTAGACATCTAGTTTGACTTTCTGAGAGCCACAACTCTAACTTGTAGATTTGCACTGGATGCAACTATTTTAGTTCAGTACCTCAAAGAGAAGTTTTGTTTTCACGGTTATTCTTTCCAATGCATTTTGCATTTTAGAATATACTTATCTGGTGTCTCCATTCCCATCTAGCTGGCATAATCTCCCTCTCTTCCTCGTGCTTGCATCCTGTCAATATGAGGGGATCTGGAAAGTTGCCAAAACGTTTGACAGGAATGTTACTGGTGGCTGCAATCTGGATGTGGTCAGGAGAGGTGACTGCATTTAGTTCTCTCTTTTTCTGGACTGCTTAGTAGCAGAGGCAACGCTTTCCGTCATTTGCGTGGGGCAACTTATGATCACATCAGCACTACATGTGTACTACAGATGGGACTGCGTAAGCATCAATAGCCCCTTATGTAATCCCAAAGTGCCATTGAAGTGCAGAAGTTGAGGGCATATGTTCATTGCATCTAAGGTGCATTTGTGTAATATGGCCCCTTGCGTCTTTACATATTAGGGAAAACCCTCTGTCTATCCTGTGTTCTTCAGGGAGCTACTGTACAGAGGAGGTGGTCTGGATTCCCTGGACATTTTTTTGATTGTTACCAGTGATGCAAGCATGAAAGGCTCGGGAGTTACTATGACATCATTAATCACTCAGGGGGTACTGAGCATTTTATAAAATTGCAAGATTACTGGACTGGAAAGAACTGACCTCCATTGTCAACAATAGTCTAGAGTTTTCCGAGTCTTAGGAGAATGTGTTCTGGGTATTTTATGATGGACAACTTTGTAAATTGTCTGGGTGGGGAAAAAGACCAGGTTATTAGTGGAGGTAGCTCATCTGTTATTATTTTTGGCAAATGTTAACCTGCAGTTTGTGATGGTAAAATACATCCTTGAAGCTGAGAGCATTCAGACAGACTGAACATTTAGGCTGGAATTCCTCCTGCAGGAATACTTACCACTAATTTTACAAACACCTATGAGGATATCTTTGCTTCCAAACAGAATGCCTTAATTCCAGTGTATTATTCCAGGGTATTGGGATCCTAATGTATAAGGGATGAATACCTCATGTTTTCACTGGTTAAGAGGTTGTCACTTTGTCTTTCCTCCTTTTATCTAGATTAGTAATCTCCTTTATAAAATAATGGGGGTAATTCGGACAGGGCCGGGGTTGGAGGATGCACCGCCAACAGGCTGGCGGTGCATCAAGGGCAATTCTGACCGCGGCGGTAAAGCCGCGGTCAGAAAAGGGAAACCAGCGGTTTCCCGCCGGTTTTCCCCTGCCCCTGTGAATCCTCCACGGCGGCGCTGCAAGCAGCGCCGCCATGGGGATTCCGACCTCCTTCCCGCCAGCCTAGTTCTGGCGGTTTTCACCGCCAGAACCAGGCTGGCGGGAACGGGTGTCGTGGGGCCCCCTAACAGGGCCCCACATTGATTTTCAGTGTCTGCCTAGCAGACACTGAAAATCGCGACGGGTGCAACTGCACCCGTCGCACACCAGCAACTCCGCCGGCTCCATTCGGAGCCGGCTTCCTTGTTGCTGGTGCTTTCCCGCTGGGTGGGCGGGCGGCCTTTTGGCGGTCGCCCGCCAGCCCAGCGGGAAAGTCAGAATGACCGCCGCGGTCTTTTGACCGCGGTACGGTCTTCAAATCAAATCAAATCAAATCATTAACATTTATAAAGCGCGCTACTCACCCGTGCGGGTCTCAAGGCGCTAGGGGGGAAAGGGGGGGTTATCGCTGCTCGAACAGCCAAGTCTTTAGGAGTCTCCGGAAAGCGGAGTGGTCCTGGGTGGTCCTGAGGCTGGTGGGGAGGGTTCCCGCCAGGCGGGCGGCTTCCGCCGCCGGCGGGGGTCAGAATGACCCCCAAAGAGTCCTTAGTTTTTCTGATGGTATTCTGTGGAAATTAATGTCTTGGTTTCCACTTCTCTTCTAAAAAATGTTAGCACTCAAGAGAATCATGCATGTTTTGTATCTACTTTGTGGGTCTTGGTGTACTGAGTCACACAGTAAAGCTTGAATTTATTTGTTTAGATCAGGACTGTTCAAAATATGTTCAGGAAGATTAGATCCAAGCCAGAGTTTCAGGGTAACCACTATGTAAATTCCTTCCATTTCAATGTCTTGTATAAACATTTATCTTCCGTGGCTAGCTGGCAAGTTCCAGCATTGCATTAGTAATGCCTGGTGCAGAGTTTGGATGACTTGTCCTGCAAATGAATGGCATGTTCAGGTAGGTAGCACTCACAAAGTAGCACTGAAGCTGCTTATCATCCTATCCCTGTCATTAGGTGCCTTTTTGTTCTTTCTGGTACAACATAACACCTGCATCATAAGCCCTATTATTGCATAAATTTCACTTCTACTGATGCTCCTATTGGTGCCCTTGAATCTGAGTTGTTAACTGGGTCACTGGTTGATGGGGTGGAACCCCACTCAAGCACCAACCACAATCTCTGTCAGTGTAAAACACAGCAAACCATAAGTTAACCTGTGCTTAACTCTCCGGTAGCTTACCACGAAAGTAGTCAAGCTTAACTTAGAAGCAATGTGTAAATTATTTTTGTAGCACTTCAAGAAGCAAGAAAGTGAAAACTCAACACAAGCAAAATCTCACACCATTTAGACAAATAGATTAAAATTGAATATGTTATTCGATACTAAAGCAACAAACATCCAAGCAGTAGAACCGGAGATATGCAATTTTAAATATTTAGGTGAAAAAACAGTGCTTAGAAGAAAAAAGTACCAGATCGGGTTGCCGGTCGTACCGGCCTGGGAAAAAATCTCAAGTTCATGTCAGGCTTTACCCTTTCACAGAAATTAAATGGACACAATGCAATTCCCGGCTTCCGAAGCAGAACAATAAAATGGTCAATCCTGATCCACCGGAATGAAGAGATGAAGCTTGATCAAGGCAGACACCAGCCTCCCACCTGACGATGTCAGGGTTGTCTTTCCAGCTTCCAGAAATAAATAACACAACTTTAGAGCTAGAACATTTTCAAATATGATTTTCCATAATTATGTGACCCACCCCTGCATACCTAATGTCCCTTCCTCCTAGTAAATAGATGGTTTCTTGTTGCCTGAAAGGCACTATATCTATGAAACAAAACTCATGACGGTTCATTCAGGAGAACTCATACATATGAACAATGGACAGTACCCACCAATCACCTACCTAGATTATCTGACTCTGGGGTTCTAAGCAGTGGAATACTAACTTAAACAACAGTCCTTCTGGAAAATGTATCACCAAATCATAATTCAGTAGTAATACATACATAGGGTTATCTCAATGTTCATCTCCTAGAATATCAGTGTTCAACAGTTCAACAATAGTAATGCCTTTCAGAGTTTTAAATCAATGTTCACCTCCCGAAATGATCAATGTTCATACATTTAAAAAGCTTAATGCACTTATAGTTTTACATCAATCTTCTGGAATGTTAATGTATATCAAATCACCAGATCTTGATCAAATAATAATGTGTTTAATTTCCTTAGAACAACAAAAGATAGTTGAATTCACCAGTTCCTGAAACAGGAATCCATCATATAAATATGGCCCTCATTATGACCCTTGTGGTCGGTGATAAAGTGGCGGTAATACCGCCAACAGGCCGGTGGTAACTACCGGCAAATTATGACCAAGGTGGAAAGATCTCCGATAGACAGCCAATGTACCACACCGACCGCCAGGGTGTAAACAAGAGCCACCACAGTGGTAACCGCCTACAGCCAGGCGGAAGTCAATGTTCCTCCCACCATATTAAGACACTGCAAACCGCCACCTTTTCTGGGACGGTACCAATGACATCAAAAGCCTGGCGGAAACTGAGCTCAGAAGGGAAAGGACTCACCATTGGAGACATAGGGAAGAACCATGCCGCCATGGAACCTAAACTTCATGTCTTCCTGATGATATTCTACGTTCTGCTCCACAACGAACACAAACACAGACAAAGACGTCGACGGTGAGTACAGCCGCCTAGCACACAAGGGAGGGGGAGGAAAAAGAGAGTGACACACACACACACGCAAAACACATACCACATACACACACATCATACATACAACCAGATGCATTACAAAAACAATTGTACCCAGTAACTTGGCTGAATAATGCAAGGACAAAACGATTTCGCAAAAGTGATTGTAACGAGATCAACACAGTATGAAAAATACATTATGCAAGATGATCGATATATACATATGTACTGAAAAAGGGACACAGCCCATTCCACAATTTGCGTAGGCCACATGGCCACAGGCCAAAAGTCCAAAGTCACACATGTCACCTGCTTCAACATGGCGAGAACACTGCAGGGGCATCAGTTGGTAAATAGGCAGGCACCTCGGGGGGGGGTTGGGGGGGAACCTCAGCTGGGAGATGTAACAAGACCCTTGCTTCTGGAGGGGGCAACGTGCCCTGCGCTTCATCCTGGGGAGTGATGGGCCACAGTCTCTCAGGTGGGTGTCATACCCACTCGTTCTGGAGGAGGCAACGTGTCCTGTGCTTGATCCTGGGGAGTGTAAGGCTACAGTCTCTCAGGTGGGTGTCATACCAACTGGTTCTGTAGGGGGCAATGTGCCCTGTTCTTGATCCTGAGGAGTGATGGGCCACAGACTCTCAGGTGGGTGTCATACCCACTGGTTCTGGAGGGGGCAACATGCCCTGTGCTTGATCCTGGGGAGTGCAAGGTCACAGTCTCTCAGGTGGGTGTCATACCCACTGGTTCTGGAGGAGGCAACGTGCCCTGTGCTTGATCCTGGGGAGTGCAAGGCCACAGTCTCTCAGGTGGGTGTCTTGCCCACTGGTTTTGGGGGGGGCAGGCTGCACAGCAGCCCATGGAGGCAGGATTACATTCAGTCCGCTGGGGGTGACGGCTGCACAGTGGTCGTGCTGCTGGTGGGAGGAGGCTCCTGCCCATCCCCTGCAACCTCGGACAGCTGCACAGTGGTGGTACTGCTGGTGGGGGGAGGCTGCTGCCCATCCCCTGCAACTTCGGACGGGTGCACAGTGGTGGTGCTGCTGGTGGGGGGAGGCTCCTGCCCAGCCCCTGCAACCTTTGATGGCTGCACAGTGGTGGTGTTGCTGGTGGGAAAAGGCTCCTGCCCAACCCCTGCAACTTCAGAGGGCTGCACAACCATGGTCGGTGGTGGGTGCTCCGTCACAGTTCTGGGTCCAGGCCCCTTACTCTTCCTGCCTGCTAGTGCAGGCTCCTTGATCTTCCTGCCTGCTGGTGCAGGCTCCTTGGCCTTTCAGATAGCAGGTGCAGGCTCCTTGCTCTTCCTGCCTGCTGGTGTAGGCTCCTTAGACTTTCGGGTGGCAGGTGCAGGCTCCTTTCCCTTCTTGCCTGCCGGGGCAGTCTCCTTCCCCTTTAGGCTGGCTGGTGCAGGCTCCTTCCCCTTCAGGACATGTGGCCAGGATCCCTTTCCACCACGAGCGGGTGCGGTGAGGACTGTGTCTGTGGACTGTGTGGCTGAGGTGCTTGGCTGGGTTCTTCCTACCCTGGCCATACGTGCAGGATGGGAGGGAGTGGTAGGGAATAGGTCAATGGTGATATGAACCATTTTTTAGGGACATTGGGATGGGAAGAAGGAGAAGGAATAGGAGTGGAGGACGAGGGAGTGGTTGTTGGAGGTGTCTGTCTGCTGCTTTTGGGTGCAGGTGCATGAGCTGTATGCTGTTGTGAGGTGGATGGCTGTTGGGTGTCTGAGTGCTTGCGTTTATGTACTTTAGGAGGGGGGACAGACACAGTGCGAGAGGACACAGGGTATGTGTGCATGGCTGTGTGGAGGTGTCTGCCAGTGAGGTGTGTTTTATGCTTGGTGTGGTGATGTTGGTAGTGGATGATGATGTAGTGCCTGCAGGTGTGAGTGTAGACATAACTGGGTGGGAGGTGGAGGAGGAAGATGAGGGGGAGACAGTGGACATAGTGGATGTTGTTGTGTCTGCAACTTGATGGTGTTTGTGTGAGTGCCTGTGGGATGAATTGTGGTGCTTGTGTTTGCCTGTTACACTCTTGGGTGTTGTCTTGTGTGCATGCTCGTCTGTATGTGTGCTTGGGATAGGTTGGGGTTGAGGGGAAGGAGACTGGGCAGTGGAAGTTGGAGGAGGGGGTAGGAACAGGGAAAATGGTACACCTGGGACCCACGCAGCCCTGACCAATAGTGGATTCCTATGAGCTAGGTTGCAAGATTTTCCCTTCTGAACCCTAGCCACCAGGGGACCTATGCTGCAATGTGAGGCCTGGCCTAGGGGCACCCACTGACACACATCCCCCACCCGGATACCACCCTACCATGTGTAAGTAGTAATGATGGGCACTGTACTCACCCCCTTGTGGCTGCTGTGATGCCCTCAAGTGCCCATCCACCTCAGGATAGGCCAGCGCCAGTAGGTGGACCATCATGGGGGTCAGGGTTCGACGGGCATCCCTTCCTCGTTGGGAGGCCATCCCCAGCTGTGCCTCCACCATCTTCTGTTCCCAGCGTCTCAGGTCCTCCCATCGCTTGCAACAGTGGGTACTCCGCCTGCCATAGACCCCCAGGGTCCGCACATCCTTGGCGATTGCACGCCATATATCTTTCTTTTGATGGGCGGCGACATGCAGAGGCAATACACACAGGAAAATAGCTTTAGACAGTCCTGCCTGTTACACATGTGGCCCACCATACCTGTTTCACCATTTACACACACATGGCCCAGCACGCAGCCTGTATGCCGCCCAGGGGACATCCACCCACCCCCCTTACACAAGGCCTTCAAACACACAACTCCATGCATTCATGCCACATTCATCGAGCTCACAGTGTATTCACATGTTGGTCTGGAGGACCATACAGCAGTCTGTACTGGGGTAGGACCCCATCCACTGCTCTTTCCAACTCCTCAGAAGTGAAGGCTGGGGCCCTTTCCACGGTCACACGGGCCATGGTAGGGTCCAGACACAGGTCACAGCAGCACATGCAGTGTAGGTCCTCTCCTATGGAAGGTCAGGTAGCAAGTGAGGATTATGATAGAAAATGGTGGTCACGTCCGCGGCGATGCATACCGTCACCGCCGGCGTAGATCACCATTGACCACTGTACCGCATAGGGCCCAATGTTAACCAATGAGAAGTTGCACAGCGGTTCACAACCGCCTCCAGCAACGGCACACAACATGAGCCGAATTACCTCACTTCCACCTGTCCCTCCACACAGGACAGGCGGATGCCATTTCAGGGGGGTCAGGCCCAGGAATAATGCTGCGTCACATGATATATTAGCACATACTGGACAAATCACAATTACCCATTACATGTTTACAGGATGCAAATTACTGTTGTAGCTCCATTGTTCAGTTTGTGACTGAATCCTTACTTTTGTGTCCCTTAGATTGCTACAGCTGTGGATTAATAGGAGATGGAGACATACCCCAGTGTACAGACCCCTAGTTGATTTGGCAACACTGGAGGACAGGCACATTATCCTCACCTATAGACTGGACAGGGCCACAATCACAGAGCTGTGTGCCCAATTGGAGCCTGACCTGATATCTGCTATCTGTCACCCCACTGGGATCCGACCTTTTGTGCAAGTGCTATCTGTACTCCATTTCCTGGCAACTGGTTCTTTCCAAGTGACAGTGGGCTTGGCAGCAGGAATGTCACAGCCAATGTTCTCAATAGTAGTGATAAGGGTGTTGTCTGCCCTGATAAAACACATATGCAGCAACTATGTTTTCCCTCAGGTTGAAGATTTGGCCACAGTGAAGGCCTAGTTCTATGCAATGGGACATATCCCCAAGATAATTGGGGTGACTGATGGAATGCATATTGCATTTTTCCCCCGCCAGAATGAACAGGTGTTCAGGAATCAGAAGAATTTCCACTCAATGAATGTACAGATGGTTTGCCTTGCGGACAAGTAAACCTCCCACATCAATGCTAAGTATCCTGGGTTGGTGCATGATGCCTTTGTCCTGAGGAATAGCAGCATCCCAAATGTGATGGCCCAACTACAGAGGCACAAGGTGTGGCTAATAGGTGAGCCCTCATTCCCACAAAGTATATGTTAGTGTATGGGTATGGTGTGGGCCATATGGGATAGTGAGTGGCTAAATGTTGTCCCACAATAGTTGCAGGTCACTCTGGTTACCCAAACCTGTCATGGCTGCTGATCCCTGTGAGGAATGCCAGAACAATGGCAGAAGAACATTATAATGAGGCCCATGGGTGAAGCAGAAGGATAATTGAAGGACCTTTGGCCTCCTGAAGGCCAGGTTCCGGTGCTTCCATCTAACAGGTGGATCCCTGTGCTACTCACCAAAGAAGGTCTGCCAGATAGTGGTGGCATGCTGCATGTTGCACAACCTGGCCCTTTAATGCCATTTCCCATTCCTGCAGGAGGAGGAGGCTGGAGATGCCCGTGTGGCAGCAATAGACCCTGTGGAGAGTGAGGATGAGGAGGCAGAGGATGAGGATGAGGACAACAGAACATCTGTGATCTGACAATACTTCCAATGACACAGAGGTAGAACAGTGTTACTTAACATTTCAGTGACATTTGTTTGAATTTGTGTGGCAATGGTATGCTGATAATTTCTACTTCTATGCCCACTTACTGTTCCCTCTGGCAATTCATTTTGCAGATGTTGGTGACCTGACATATACTCCTGGTGTGATCACTGCAACCAGCTACAGGTCATTATTCTATGCTCAGTTGATTTGCAATGTTTGTACCTGTTTCAATGAATACATATTTGATATACATAACATACTCCAAAATTATCTTTTTTCCAAGGGTCTTTATTGAAGTGCTAAAATATGGCGGGGCAAGTACAATGAGATGGGGTGATGATGGAGAAATGTCCAGGGTATAGTTCCAGTCTCTTTGTAGCACTGGTGTATTGTCCATGGGGACATAGGAAGGGGAGCAATGGCAGTTCAAGGTGGACAGGGTGACAGGGTGGGACACAAGGCTGACAATCAGGAGAGTCTCATTTCCTGGTGGGGGTCCTGGCAAGTGTCTCTGGCTTCTGTCTGGGCAGCAGGGAACGTTTGCGGGGATGGTTCACCTTCTGCAGGGGGAGGGGTGCTGGTGGCCTGTGCGTCCTGTGGTGGGGCCTCCTGGCCACTAGCGGCCGCGGAAGTGGAAGGCTATTCACATGTCTGGCTAGTGGCAGGGGCCCGCTGGTGTGAGACTGCCTCCCTCATAATATTGGCCATGTCTGCCAGCACCCCTGCTATGGAGATCAGGGTGTTGTTGATGGCCTGCAAGTCCTCCCTGATCCCCTGGTACTGTTCCTCCTGCAGCCACTTGTTCTCCTGTACATTGTCCAGGATCTGGCCCATCGTGTCCTGGGAATGTTTATAAGCTCCTAGGATCTCTGCAAGCGCCTTCTGGCAAGTCGGTTCCCTGGGCTTGTCCTCCCCCTGGCGCACAGCAGTCCTCCCAGTTTTCTGTCCCCTGAACCATGTGCCCACTGCCACTGACCCCAGGTTTCTGATTGTCTTGGGTATGAGGTGTGGCCTGGGGTCCCTGTAGAGGTAGACAGACTGCTGATTGACGTGTCCTGGGGACAGAGGTGTGGGTACACTGGGTGGGTGCTATGGTGGTGTTTCCTGATGGGGGAGGCTCTGTGGTGGTGTGTGACTGGGCCTGGATAACCGGTTGTCCAGTGGTCCCTGATGGGCCAGGTAGGTCATCCAGATCCTGAAGACCAGAGTTGCTGTCATCACTGTGGGCCTCTTCATTTGGGGGACTGGATAGTGCTGGCACCTCCTCTCTGCTGACTTTGGCTGAGGTACCTGTGGGGATGTAAATGATGTGTTATGGTTTCTGTGTCTGACATATTGTGCATCCGTGGCTTGCCCTCTTTGGTTGGATTTGCCCTGGCAGCTTTCACTTGTGTATGTTGGTGTATGGTGGGATAGGTAGTTCTCTATAGTGTGCATACTTTAGTGATGTGTTCCCATGCAGGGCTGTGAGTGGTGTCCATGCACTGGTAGAGCATACAGGGCTTAACATTGGGATGAGTGAGATGTGATGGTGAGGTGTGTGGGAAGTGGTGGAGTGATGGGAGTGAGGATGAGTGTGGGGTATGTGATGGCATGCAGCTAGGTGGGTAGTAGTAGTAGAGAGTTGACTTACCAGAGTCCAGTCCTCCTTCTGTTCTGGCCAGGCCCTCAGGTTGCAGGATTGCCAAGACTTGCTCCTCCCATGCTGTTGGTTGTGGGGGAGGAGGTGAGGGTCCACCGCCAGTCCTCTGTACAGCAATCTGGTGTCTTGCTGCAGTGGAACGTACCTTTTCCGGTAGGTCGTTCCACCTCTTCCTGATGTCATCCCTAGTTCTTGGGTGCTGTCCTACGGCGTTGACCCTGTCCACGATTCTCCGTCATAGCTCCATCTTCATAGCTATCGTTATCTGCTGCACTTGTCCTCCAAATAACTGTGGCTCTACCCTGATAATTTCTTCCACCATGACCCTTAACTCCTCCTCTGTGAAACAGGGGTATCTTTGTGGTACCATGGGTGTTGTGTGCGGTGTGTTGGTGAGGGTGTGTTGGGTAATGTGTTGGGGTGTGTGATGTAGGGTGCGTGAGTGGTGTATTGGTGTGAATAGTGTGTGGCTCTAGTTGTGTCAGTGGTCTTGGTGTCTCTCTGCTGGCAATGCTTTGTAGTCGTAAAGGGTTGTGGGTAATGTGGGTGTGTGTTTTATAGTGGTGTGGGTGTGGTATGTGTATGGGTGTCAGGTATGTGTTGTTTGAATTGTCCAATGTAGTGTTGTTCTGTTTGTGTGTGTTCATTTTGAGCGTGGCGGTGTGCACCCCCAATGGTTTACCGCCGTTGAATGTCCACTGTGGTGATTCGTGGGTCATAATGTGGTGGGTGTAGTTCTATTGGCGTAACGGTGTGGTTTTTGATACAGCCAGTTTATCACTGACCTTTCGGCAGGCAGATTTGTGTATGTGGCTGTATACTGACTGATTGGTGTGTGTGTGTTATAATATGGTGAACGGATATCAGCTGCCGCGGCGGTAAGTTGGCGGCCGTCAGCGTGGCGGTAAGTGGGATTTACCGCCAATGTCATAATGAGAGCCTATATTTCCATTTTATCAATTTCTGTATTATGTTACCCAATATGAAGAGATTGACGCTTAATGTACTTTTTCTTTTATATTTTGCAGGTCACCGTGCGGCAATGGCAAGTACCACCAGGGAAAAAGAAACCCATTGAACCCAACACCAAAGGACGAACCCACCGTGATCCAGGAGGGTACGAAGGCTGAGGAGGAAGGTAGGAGGATGCCGACTGGAGCAGCAAAGACATGCCAACGTGGGCGCCACAGGTGAGCATAACAGGTGAGTACAGGTGGCAACATGCAGACGACGAGTTGGCGTCCTGGTGAAGTGCACAGCCTTAAAGGCTATGCGCTCCATCCTTTAAAGGGACCTCACAGCCATGATGCTGCACAGGTAACGTGCCCAACAGACACCCCTAGGTCCTCCCTACAGGCTTGGGTTTGTCAGGATACCAACAATGAAAAAGGCATACAGTACGGGGGGCATGTACACAACACGCAGGATCCCAGGTGTGAACCTCACATCCATATCTTTTCCCCTGAATCATATAAAACAAACTTTGATGGACTCATTTGGTGTCCAAAATTGCCTCTGCTTTGAATTCCGGTTCACTATTTACCATAGGAACTGTTGAAAAATACCATGTACTTTTATTTGAGGTGGTAGATCCAGTTCCACAGCGACATCATTGACCTCTTGCTAATCGGATAAGGTCCTATGTATTGAGGTAGGAATTTTCGTGGTCTTTTCAAATTGAGGTGTTGTGTTGATTGCCATACTTGACCTCCAACTTGATAATCGGGACTCATTCTTCGTTGTTCATCTACATTTTCTTTATATGTCTGCTGTGCTTATTCCAAATTTGTTTGTGCTGTTTGATGAAAAACAGTTATTTGGTCTATATAATTCTGAACTGCTGGAACCTCAGTAGTATGATTTGATGAAAGCAACAGAAATCAAGGATGTAAATCATAATTGCACTGAAATTGGTTTACCTTGGTAGAAATATGTTGTTTGTTACTGTAGACAAATTCTGTATCCCAAAGTATCGTCTCTAAACCAGCAGTATCCGTCAGCACGTATCATCTGATCTATTGCTCCAACCACTGATTTACCCTTTCTGTCTGACCATCAGTTTGTGGGTGATAGCCAGTGGACAGATGGATTTCTATCTGTAAAACCCCACATAAGGCTTTCCAAAACTTTGAGATAAATTGAAGATCCCCTTCGGACACAATTATTGAGGGTAGATCATGCAAACATACTATGAATTCTAAAAAGATGTCTGCAAGTGTCTTAGAAGTTGGCAAGCGCTGCATTTGGAAAACATATCTAAGGTAACCATGATTGCTGTTAAGCCATGATCTGTTTTAAGTAGTTCTGATATGAAATCTAAGGCGATAGAATGCCACAGGTGTGGAGGACTTGGTAAAGGTCACATTAAGCCAGCAAGTGCTTGGTGTAGGTTTTTATTTTGAACACACAGAGTACATCTTTGTAAGAACTGTTTTTCATCAGTCACCAGTGTAGGCCACAAAAAATGATGCCTAAACAATTCTACCATCTTCTTTTCTCCTGGATGTCCTGCCTGAATATGGTTATGACACCAATATAATGCTGTAAGACTGGAGTGGAAACCAATAAACCATTCTGTACATAATAAGTATAATTTATCATCTTCTCATCCTGTTTATACAGGACCTTTTGTGCTTTTCTAGTTTGTTGTGCTGTAACCCCATCTTCTAAAAAGGATCTTTCCAAAATTATTGCCCATATAATATGATCAGAGGGTAGAATTAGAGAGGATTCAGTTTCCTGTTCCTCAACTTCATAACCAAGACATGACAATGCATCTGCTTTCCCATTCTACCGGCTTGGAATTGGATTAGGAAATCATAGACTGTAAAGAATTGGCTCCAACGTAGCTGTCTCATAGATAGAGGTTTAGCTGACTTCAGGAATTCAAGGTTTTAGTGATCAGTGATTACAGTGACAGTATGCAAGGCACCCATCAAATAATGCTGATGTTCCTCAAGACCTTATTAATGTCACCTCCAGATTAATTTAATTTGGCTGGACTAAGTTTGTGAAAAAACTATGCCACGAGGTGTAGTTGACCTGTTTCCTTGTTTCTCTGCGATAAGACCCCCCCAACTGCCACTTGAGACGCATCTACCTCTACTATAAATGGTTGTGAAGTATCAGGATGTTGCAAAATGGGGGCATTGATGAAGGCCTATTTCAATTGTTGAAAAGCTTTTTCTGCTGCCTCAGTTCATTTGAATACTATTCCTTTTTTTAACAGCTGTGCTAAGGGGGTTACCAAGGCAGAACAAGGATCTATAAATTGCCATTAAAAGTTGGCAAACCCCAAAAATCTCTGTACTTCCTTCACTGTTTTAGGGGATGTCCAGTACAAAATAGCTGCAGGTTTGTGCAGGTCCATACTAAATCCTTGTGTAAAAGAATATACCCTAAAAAAAGACTCAGAAGTGTGAAGCTAGCATTTCTCTAATTTGACAAATAGCTTATTATGTTGTAATTGTTGTAACACACCGCTTACATGTTTCTTGTAGTCTGTCATGGAAGGGGAGTATATTAAGATGTCATCAAGTTAAGCCGCCATGCACACATCCAAAATCTCCTTCAAAACTTAATTTATGAAGAACTGGAAGGTAGTAGGGGCATTACATAAACCAAATGGCATTACCTGGTATTCATACAAACAAAACCTAGTATGAAATGCCATTTTCCACTCATCTCCCTCCCTCACTTGCAATAGATGATATGCCCCTCTCAGATCTAATTTGGCAAAGACCCGTGCATCTTTTACTTGATCTATTAAACTTGAAATGAGAAGCAAGGGATAGCAATTCTTCAGAGTGAGATCATTGAGAGATGGGTAGTCTAGAAAGGTGCATAACTAACCTGCTTTTTTGGTACAAAAAATATAGGGGATGAGGCTGCAGAACGGGACGGTCTGATAAATCCTATGCTTAACATTTCATCTAGATATTCCCTAAAATTGATGTTTTCGTTCTCGGTTAGTGCATGTATCCTGCCACATGGTATGCAAACCCCCAGGATCAGATCATTCTGGCAATCATATGAGCGATGTGGTCGGAGGCTAGTAGCCTTTTGTTTATCAAGGACGTCAGCTAGGTCTTGATAGCATGGAGGGATCTGAAGACCAGCCATCTTGGGAGATACTGCTGCAAGGTTTTCTGGATATGAACTAGAAGGTCTTTTGATACAATGGGCCAGATGTAGCAATTTCCAAATTTGCGATTCGGAAATTGCGAGTCGGTGCAACTCGCAATTTCTGAATCACAAATTCAGATGCAGAACGGTGTCTCAGACACCGTCTGCGAATCGCTATGCCCACCTCATTAATATTAATGAGGTGGGTCGCATTTTGCGACCCCATAGCGATTCCCTGCACTCACAGGGATGGTGGCCTGCTGGAGACAGCAGACCTCATGTCTATGACTGCTTTTTAAATAAAGCCGTTTTTTTTTTGTACTTCAGCCCGTTTTCCTTAAAGGAAAACGAGTTGCAATACAAAAAAATTACGAAACCATTTGGTTTCATTTTTTCAGAGTAGGCAGTGGTCCATTGGACCACTGCCTGCTCTGAAAAAACATTTTTGGCAACATTCACGAAGGGGAAGGGGTCCCATAGGGACCCCTTCCCTTTTGTGAATGGGTTACCACCAGTGTGACACTGATGGTAACTGCGAATTGCTTTGCGTCCGCTTTCGCGGTCACAAAGCAATTTAGCATCGCAGTGCGAGTCGCAAATAGGAAGGGAACACCCCTTCCTATTTGCGAGTTGCATTCCCATTTTGCGAATCGGTACCGACTCGCAAAATGGGAACGAGCATCGCGATGCGCATTTTGCATGGTGCAAACTGCGATTTTCGCAGTTTGCAGCATGCAAAATGCTACCTACATCTGGCCCAATGTTCCTTACAATAGGCAGAACAAAAGGTAATCTTACAACTTTATACAATCTATGCCTGGATTATGGGGCCTCAAAATTGTGATATTCCCAAAATAGCCTGAAACTGCGGAGCTTGTATCAGATCAAATTTAATAATCTCCACATGAGTTTCCTGAATGTTAAGTTGCAAGGTGGTAGTAGAATGCGTTATAGGACCTCACTTCAGGGCACTATCGTCAATAATTTTAACTTCGTCCCCCTGCTCTTTCTGTTGACATGGAATACCATATAACGAAGCAAGGGATTGGGCCATAAAGTTCCCCATAGCTCCTGAGTTTACTAGTAATTTCAAGCATACCGAGCCCCCATCCCAGGACAAATGAGCTGCTACAGAGAAATTACAATAATGTTGAATACAAGAAATTTGTGCTAAAGTTTTTGAGGCTAGACTAGTTTGTACACCTGAAGTGTTCACCTCTCTGGGTCCTAGGTGCCCTAGTTTCCCGCCTCTTCTTTTCTCTTGAGTTTTACTATGAAGCCACACAAGAAATAGCCTTTGTTTCCACAATACAGACAAAGTTTTGATGTTCTATGCCTTCATTATTCCTCCTCACTTCACAATCCTCTAAGACTCCCTAACTGCATGAGTTCTGGATCATCGATCTTGTCAGAGTCAGATATTTTTTCCTTATAAACCACTATCTTACTGTCAGATCATCCTTTATCACGCTTGCACTCTGCCAGGCGGTGGTCCAGCTTCACTACCAGGTCTATTAATTCACTACTGTTTTCTGGGGGGGGCAACCACTTGGCCAGTAAATCCTTTAATTCATCATGCAACCCTTTATAAAACAAGGAACTCCTTTTGCTCTCCGGCCAGTCTGATTCTGCCACTAATCTATTGAACGTGGTAATATACGTCAACAAATCTTTGTTTCAATGTTGTAAGCTCAATAATTTGGTGTTCATAGACTGAATGAATGTATGACATGAAACAGCCTTTTCAACTCAGCCTTAAAGGCTGGATAATTATATAACAATGGGTTGTCTTGCTCAACCATAGGTATCAACCACGTTGCAGCAGTACCCCTCAAATAGAGCAACATAAAGGCTACTTCGGATTGATGATTAGGAAAGTGAGCCAATTTGCAAATAAAATGTAATTAACGCTGTTTTCGGAAGGTATCAAATGTGGTGGTATCCCAACAAAAATGCCCAGGAGGGGCCAAAGGAAAAGAAGTGGTGACCTGAATGATAGGTGTACCGGTACCCTGACTAGGCCCAGCTCCACCATACTGTGCAAAAGTCCCTTCTGAGGGCTTCCCCATGTGAACATGAGACCGGGGGGAGAAACAATGGTTGCCCCTTGTAAAGCATTGACTCTCTATGTCAACTCCTGAGTCTCCTTTTGTACATTTCCAATCACATGAGATAGCTCAGCCAGGGGGATCTCACATGTCTTCATTTCATTCTGGCAAAAATTCTACGTGAGCTCGTCATTCTGTCAGGCTTTAACTTTTCGCAGGAGTGAAATGTACACAATGGAATTCCCTGCTACCCTGCAAATCAAACAGACCGCAAAATTAGTCAAGCCTGATCCACCGAGACGAAGCTTGAAAAGGCAGACACCAGCCTCCCACCTAACAACGCCGTGGTTGTCTTTCAGCTTCTAGAAATAAATAACAGTCCTTTAGAGCTAGAACATTTTCAAATATGATTTTCCATAATTATGTGACCCACCCCTGCATACCGAATATCTCTTCCTCCTAGTAAATAGATGGTTCTTTGTTGGTTGAAAGACACTATGGGGCTCATTCCGACCCCTGCGGTCAAGGACCGCCGGGGCCGGGGATGCGGGAGCACCGCCAACAGGCTGGCGGTGCCCCGCAGGGCATTCTGACCACGGCGGTTTGGCCGCAGTCAGACCAGGAAAACCGGCGGTCTCCCGCCGGTTTTCCGCTGCCCTGGGAATCCCCCATGGCGGCGCAGCTTGCTGCGCCGCCATGGGGGATTCCGACCCCCTCACCGCCATCCTGGGAGCGGCCATATGGCGGTTCCCTCCAGGCGGGCGGCTCCCGCCGCCCGCCGGGGTCTGAATGACCCCCTATATCTATGAAACAAAAATCACAACTGGTCATTCAGAAGAACTCAGACAAGAAATATATAAATATATATTTATATATACATGTATATGTATATATAAATATATGTAGATTTATATATATATATATATATATATATATATATATATATATATATATATATATATATATATAACGGAATAGTATCTAAAACAACAATCCTTCTGGAAAATGTATCACTAAATCCTAATTCAGTAGTAATACCATACATAGGGTTAACTCAATGGTCATCTCCTAGAATATCAGTGTTTAACAGTTCAACAGAAGTAATGCCCTTAAATGTTTTAAATCAATGTTCATCTCGCAGAGTTATCATGTTTATAAATTTTTTAAGCTTATTGCATTTATAGTTTTACATCAATGTCCATCTCCTAGAATGTTAATGTCTATCCAATCACCAGATCTTCATCAAATAATAATGTGTTTCTTTTCCTGAGAACAACAAAAGCTGGTTGAATCCACCTGTTCCTGAAAAAAAGAATCCATCAGATAAGTATACTTCTATTTTATCACAATTCTGTATTTTGTTACCCAATATGAAGTGATTGCTGCTTAATGTACTTTTCCTTTTATATTTTGCAGGTTGGCGTGAGGAAATAGCAGGCACAACCAGGGAAAAGAAAACCCAATTAATCCAACGCTAAAGGACAAACCCACTGTGATTCAGGAGGGATTGAGGACGCCAAGCACTCAGTACAAAGGCTGAAGAGGAAAGCAGGAGTACGCCGACAGGAGCAGCACAGAGACGTCAATGTGGATGTCACAGGTAAGCATAACAGGTGAGTTCCGGGGGGGGGGGGCATGTAGACATCGAACAGGCGTCCCGGTGTAGCACTCAGCCTTAAAGGCTATGCACTCCACTCGTTAAGGGACAGCAAAGCCGGAACACCGCACAAGCGGCGTGCTCGACAGTTCAGGCCAACCGTGATGGTGCATGAGCCAGGCACAGTGACCAAGTTAGACTTGCTGGAAAAGAGTATCTTAAATCCTGGTTGCAGAGTGTTGTGAGATTCCGCATTGAAGCTGCATACTGAAGCAATGGCTCCTAAGTGCTGCGAGGCTGCGATGCAAGGTCCTGCATCATCATCGAGGATGCTATCGATGAGGGGCTTGTGATGCAAATGTCCTTCATCAAAGATATATCAGGCTCTGGTGGTGCTGAAGAAGTTGTGGGGCTTGCCAGGCAGAGACCTGCTACAACCTAAAACCTGCATTATAAATCTTGTTACTATGTTTATATCCCGTCTACTGATGCCCCTATTGGGGCCCTTGAAACTGTGTTGGAAATTGGGTTACTAGTTGAGGCGGTGGGATGCTGAGAATGAGGATGCCATCAACCAGAGGGTTGTAATGTGAAGGCCTGCATCAAGGATACCTCTCACAACACCAGATGTGGTTCTAAAGCAGAGCTGCAAGGAGATGCTTCACACTGTGTTGGTTCTGCCCCCAGGACCACTGCAGGGCTGGCAGAGCACCTTGAGGTCCCCTTTCAAGGACCCAGGACTGGGGAGGGACCACTTGGGGGACAAATGTCACAGCAGACTGAGTCTAGGTGCTAGGTTCAAGGTGGTTGGAACCTGTTCTGTCCCTGAGGCTTCTGATCTGAAGGCCAGTCAGCTTGTCCTTGGAGTCATTCTGGTGGTCCTGGGTTCAAGATGCAGGTCCAGACCTTCACATGGGCAGCAAAGCAGCAAGGCAACAGAGTAGCAGTCCTTCTGGAAGAGCAGCACAGCAGTTATTCCGAGTCTTCAACAGGTCTAGAGATGCACTGAAAAGTTGGGTCTGGAGAGGATCCACTATTTATACATAATAACCACTTTGAATTAGGGGAAGGTTCTGGGTGTTTCCACCCCCAGAGGTGTTTGGAATTTCCTGCCTCCCTTTCCTGGCCCTAGATTGTTTAGGGTCTCAATAGGCTAGTACCAAACCCTTTGTGAGTGTGCTCAGGCAGAGCCTTTGTGATGTGCAAGTGTGGTAGTTGACAGCTCCTTCCCCTAATCAAGTCAGAGATGGCCCATCCTTTTGACACCTATGGCCCTTTGCTTTGCTGTCTGGGAGCAAAACACAAAGATCAACTGTCAGCTACTACTAGTCATGTGCCCCAGGATACAGGCAGAAGACCCCATATGGTTGGGACAAGAAAATGCCTTCTTTCTAAAAGTGAAGTGTATACTTCACACAGTGCACACTTTGTCACTGGAACCAAGCTATACCCGGCTGATGAGCCCATAACAAGGGCAAAAATAGGGCCTGGGTTTCTTGTGTTCCGGTTCATAGAGAACGTGTCTTGGCAGTGGGTCCCATGCAAACTGTATCCCTGGAACCACACTAAACTCGGCTGATGAGCCCATAACAAAGGTGAAACCAGTCCTGGGTTTCTTGTGTTCTGGTTCAGAGAGGATCTGGCTTCGCAGTTTGGGCTGGGCTGTTGAAGCAGGGTGAAGACTGATTTGCATATAGCTGTATCCAAACTGAGGTGGCATGGTGAGCAAAATAACAGTTGATTTGGATGTGGCTAGGGTAATTACCAGTGGCAGAGTTTAATTCAAGTTTTACATCCATCATCTTTGGTGTACTTTACTTTTAAAAGTGGCATTTTCAGAATTGTGACTTAATTTCCAACTTTACCATTTAGAGGTCTTTAAATTACAATTCTTTAGACACCAACTTGATATTCCTTCCTGCTCCCAATTGAAAGTTCTCACATATAAAATGCAATAACTTAACCCATTGTTATAATAGGGGAGAGGTAGGCCTTGCAGTAGTGACAAATTAATTTAAGATTTTTTCATTACCAGGATATGTAAAAGTTAAAAGTACATGTCCAACTTTTTAAACACACTGCACCTTTCCCTGTGGGGTATTTAGGGATTACCCTAGAGGTCAAATATATATCAAAGTAGAATGTTTAGGCCTGGCAAATGTTTATTTTGTCAGGGGGAATGACAGTTTAAACCATACACACAGGCTGCAATGGTAGGCCTGGGACATGTGTGACATGTTTATACGGCTACTTAAATGGATGGCACAACCAGTGCTAAAGGCCCACTAGTAGCAATTAATTTCCAGCCCATGAGTACATGTCGTACCATTTTACTAAGGACCTAAAGGTATATTAAATACAATTGGGTGTAAGCTAATTTTACCATGTTCAAAGGAGAGGGCCCAAGCACTTTAGCATTGGTTAGCAGTGATACAGTGCACAGAGTTCTAGGGCCAACAAAAACAAGATCAGCAAAAATGGAGGGACAAGGCAAAACGTTTAGAGGAAGACCACCCTAAGGCTAACAGGTCTCACATGTGACGGGAGTTCTAATCACTAAGGCGGAAGAACCTGGATGGACTATCAGTCTGACCCAGGACGGTGTTCCACCAAAAAGTGCAGTCTCCTTAGGGAGATGGATCACATCAACAGTTTTGGATTCTTTTCCCCTGCCCCATTTGCATGAGCCATCTGAGGGAATTATGGTCTGTCTTAGCCTGGAGGCGATCCCAAACAGGTATAGTTTCAGTTTCTTCAGTGGCCAGACTATAGCAAAGGCCTCCCTCTCAATAGCACTCCACCTGCTAATGAAAGCTACAAGTTGGTATAGGCCCCCTACTTTAACTGTGCTAAAACAACCTCTAAGCCATGCTCTGAAGTGTCCATCTGCACAATTAACTCCTTGTAGAAGTGAGGAGCCTTGAGTATAGTTGCTGTACACATGGCTTCCTTGAGGCAGTGAAAGGCTTTCTGACAGGCATCTGTCCAGATCACCTTTTTGGGCTGCTTCTTCGAAGTCAGCTCAGTAAAGGGGGCAACAATGGTGCCATTTCCCTTATAAAACCTCCTGTAATATCCGGTGAGACCAAGGAAAGCCCTCACCTCAGTCTACGTTTTGGATGGTTTCCAGGCCAGGATGATCTCAATGTTGGCATGGAGGGGCTGCACTTTGCCGACACCCACCAGGAGGCCCAGATACCATGGTACCCTGCCCTATCTGGCACTGCCTGGCCTTGATAGTCAGGCCCGCCTGCTGCAGGTACTGAAGCACCTCCTGGAAGTGGTTCCTCCCAGCTGGAGCTGAAGACAGCTTTGCCGTCTTGGTAGATGCCACAGAATGCCTCTTTCCCAGCCAGGACCCTGTTCACCATTCTCTGAAAGGGAGGGGGTTCTTAAAGCCAAAGAACATCACCCCAAGCTGGAAGTGGCCCTCGGGGTTCGACAATGGAGACCTCCATTTGGTTTGTCAGTCAGAGCATTCTGCCAGTACCCTGATGTGAGAAATTAAACACAACTACTAAGAAATTTGGAAGCACCCAGTCACTCTGTGAGCTCATTAGCTTGGTGGGTGGGGAGAGCATCAGTCTTGATGACTGAACTGAGTCCCCTGTAGTCCACAAGAACCTAAGTTCCTGAGTGACTCCCAAGGAGGCAGTCTTGTGTACCAGCACCACTAGGCTGGACTAGGAACTGCTAGAGGGCTCTATCACCCCTATTGCCAGAATCTTGGAGTCCCCCTTGATGCTAGCTCTCACCTTATCCAACAACCTGTTCATTTTATTCTTAACAGGCATTCTGTCTCCAGTATCTTTGTTGTGGGTACACATACGTAGGAGAACAGAGAAGAAAACTGCCCCAGTAGCTGGCAACAGTCATTCTGCTATTCTGGGGTCAGAGTATGTAAGGGTTAATACTCTCTACTGACCTATCCTACTCCTGGGTAGACAAGAGGTCAGGGAGAGGTTCACTCTCCTCTTCCACTCTGTCCTCTGTCGCCAACAGCATGGTGTCTTCAGACCTCTCAAATTGGGGTTTTAGGCAGTTTATGTGAACCACCATTAAGGGGTTTCTATGGGTCTTGAGATACACCATGTAGGTGGCAACCCCTTGCCACTCTTTTACCTCATATGGGCCTCCCCAATGGTCTTGGCGCTACAGATTCCATTACCTACATCTTCTGGCCAGGTTGAAACCCCACCAGAGTGGACTTCTGGTCGTACCAGTGTATCATGACCTTTTGACTGGCCTCAAGTTTGTCTTCTGCCTTTTTCCAGAAGTGTTGACCTGGTCACAGAGGGCCAGCATGTTGCTGACTACATTCTGAGGAGGTGTCCTGGGAGCTTGCTCCCATCCCTCTCTGACGAGGCTGAGATCCTGTAGGAAAATGCCACTGTTGGCATGGTTACCCCCTTATGTTTTGCCTTTTGTTGATGCCAGCTTCAATTGAAAGTGTGCTGGGACCAGTCTAACCAGGCCCCAGCACCAGTGTTCTTTCCCTAAACCTGCACCTTTGTCTCCACAATTGGCACAACCCTGGCACACAGTTAAGTCCCTTGTAAAAGGTACCCCTTGTACCAACGGCCCTGTTTCCAGGGAAGGTCTCTAAGGGCTGCAGCATGTATTATGCCACCATGGGGACCCCTCACTCAGCACATGCACACTGCCTCACAGCTTGTGTGTGCTGGTGAGGAGAAAAAGACTAAGTCAACATGACACTCCCCTCAGAGTGCAATGCCCACAACCCACTGCCAGTGACATAAGTAAGTCACTCCTCTAGCAGGCCTTACAGCCCTAAGGCAGGGTGCACTATACCACAGGTGAGGGCATAGCTGCATGAGCACTATGCCCCTACAGGGTCTAAGTCATTTCTTAGACATTGTAAGTGCAGGGTAGCCATACTGAGTATATGGTCCATGAGTTTATCAAAAACGAACTCCACAGTTCCATAATGGCTACACTGAATACTGGGAAGTTTGGTATCAAACTTCTCAGCACATTAAATCCACACTGATGCCAGTGTGGGATTTATTGAGAAATGTACACAGAGGGCATCTTGGAGATGCCCCCTGCATGTCAGCCCCACTGCTACTGATAGGCTGACCGGTTTCTGCCAGCCTGCCACTTCCATACAAGTTTCTGGCCACATGGGGTGAGTGCCTTTGTGCACTCTGTGATGTGGAACAAAGCCCGTCCTGGGTGGAGGTGCTTCACACCTCCCTCTGCAGGAACTGTAACACCTGGCAGTGAGTGTCACGACTCACGTGCTGCTTGCGCCTGGAAACCGCAGATCTTGTGGCGTGGGTCTTGAAGGTTCGGCTTTGGCCCAGAAAAGGGCGACTCTTTCTAGTAGCCACGGTGCTGTAGGCAATGGAACCGCCAAGAACAGACCGTGCCCTTTAGAAATAGTGCCAGAGGGAAAAAAACCCAAAAGGGGAAAAAACCTCCAAACAGTGGATTCCTGAAACAAGAACAAAAAACCAGGAATCAAAAAGAAACAAAAATGCAGGTAAACACGAGTTTGACAAGATTCAGAACCGAAGGCTAAGAATCAGGAGCGAAGACACAATCAGAGCAGATAGTGTTGCAGCGCAAAGAAAGGGAGAAAACAGAGCCCTTATATACCAAGAAACAGGAAATGACCAAACAGGAAGTAAAAAGACACCATCTTAGATAGGGAAGAAGTACATAGGACAGAATAGAACAGAAACCATAGAAAATAGGGAACAAGGAATGCTGGGAAGAAAAAGGTAACATGGGAAGGGGGGAAAGACATAAAGAAAGGACATGAAAAATGCCTCAGAGAGCAAAGAAGAAAAAGAAGAAAAAGAACAGGTAAGGAGGGGTCAGAGGGAAACAGGGACGCAACAGAAAGCAGAGCGAGGCCCCAAGTAAAATCTGGGGCCTCGCGCGGTACACAGAAGGCTCGGGGCGCGCCGCGTCCTGGGGAGGCGCTGCGCGGCGCGAGCCAAATGTTCGTCTCGCGTGGTGCAGCGCGACAGTAGGTCCCCCCCCGAAGGTCCAGGTTTGAAGGGAAACAAACGATGAAAACGAGAAATCAGAAGAGGGGCGTGAACAGAAGATGCATCTTCCCAAGAGCATTCACTAAGAGGATATCCCTTCCAGTGAATCAAATACTGAAGACGTCGGTGAAAAAGGCGAGAGTCACAAATTTCCTGTACCTCATATTCAGGCACATCATTCACCAACACAGGAGAAGGACAAGGAAACTGACGAGAGAAAGGGTCAGAGACATAAGGTTTGAGCTGGGATACATGAAAGACCGGATGAATTTTCCAAGTATGAGGCAAGCGAAGACGAACAGTGACAGGATTGATCAACTGAAGAATACGGAAAGGCCCATAATAGCGAGGCGTGAACTTATTTAGAGAAAGGCGAGAGGGCAAGAATTTAGAAGAAAGCCAGACTTTATCTTGAGGGTGATAATCTGGAGTGGGTCCACGTTTCTTATCTGCGATCTTCTTCATATATCTCTTGGTGTTCAATAAATTAGATCTAATTAGCCTATGGAGTTGCAAGAGACGTGTGGAAAAAGATGTAATTGCAGGCAGAGGAGAGGTAGATTGAGGAGAAGTAGGAAAAGAGGTAGGATGATAGCCATAGGAACAGAAAAAAGGAGTGACCTTGGAGGCACTATGGACAGTATTGTTGTAGGAATATTCAGCAATAGGAAGATAAGTGTTCCAGTTGCTTTGCGTGGAATTACAAAAACAGCGAAGGTATTGTTCTAATCCTTGGTTCAAACGCTCGGTTTGTCCATTGGTCTGAGGATGGAAACCGGATGATAGTGCTATATTGATGTTTAGTGTCTTGCAAAAATATTTCCAAAACCGGGAAATATACTGAGGTCCTCTGTCAGATACAATGGTATGTGGAAGTCCATGGAGACGGAAAATATGGTCGATAAATATCTGGCTCAATTCTTGAGATGTAGGTAACTTCTTTAGGGCAGTGAAGTGAGCCATTTTAGTGAAAGAATCAACAGTGACCATGATAACCTGGTTTCCAGCTGATGGTGGAAGTGAACACATGAAGTCAGTGGAAATAGTATGCCATGGAGTTGGTGGAACTGGCAAGGGCTGTAGTAATCCTGCAGGTCTGGTACAGGGAATCTTGACTTGAGCACATATGGGACAAGCCTGAACGTATCTTTCGACATCTGATTTCCAGGTAGGCCACCAGAAAGTTAGCGAAAGGAGTTCTTGCGTGGCCTTGATGCCTCTATGACCAGCAACCGGTGAATCATGGCACATCTGTAATGCCTTGTCTCGAACTCTGTTAGTAGGGAGGAATAACAGATTCTGATGATAATAGTATCCTTCTTTCTTGCATAAAAAGGTTCTTAATTTCTCTATTTCCCTATTAGACAGGCTGGAGTACTCCAGTTGTACCTCCTCCAGAAAAGATTGAGCAACTCCAATGATCTTACTAGGCTCCAGTAGAAACTGAGACGGGGAAGGAGTACAGTCTGGATAACGGCGAGACAGAGCATCAGCCAGAATGTTTTGAGATCCAGGAATATAGGTGATGTAAAAGTCATACTGACTGAAGAAAAAGGCCCAACGGGCCTGGCGACTATTCTGGCATACAAAATTACGTAGACATTGCAGATTACGGTGATCTGTTCTCACCTCGAAAGGCTCCTTGGAACCCATCAGAAACTGTCTCCATTCGATGCAGGCTGTCTTCAGAGCTAACAACTCTCTTTCTAGTACTGAGTTATGTTGTTCAGCTGTAGAGAGAATATGGGACAAATAGAAAACAGGATGTTCAAGACCATCATCCTCTTGTAGTTGGAGTAAGACAGCACCAATAGCTCTTTCGGAAGCATTGGTAACCACAATAAACTGTTTGTTGGTATCTGGGTGTCTTAAGATGGGAGCTTGAGTGAAAGCCTTTAAATCTTGAAAAGCTGTCTCAGCCGCCTTAGTCCAGACAAACCCCTGCTTTAGATTTTCCTTCTTTAAAGTATGAGTTATGTGGCTGGTCTGTTTAGCAAAGTCTTGAATGAACTGCCGATAAAAATTTGCTAATCCTAGGAAACATTGTGTTTCTTTAATAGAAGAGGGAGAAGGCCAATCGAGAATTGCTTGTACCTTTTCTTGGTCCATAGCTATGCCGGTGGGACTTAAATGATAACCCAGATATTTGACTTCCGTCTTATCGAACTCACACTTTTTGGGTTTACAGGATAGTTGATGTGCTCGGAGTCTTTGAAGGACTTGTTTCACATGAGAAGAATGGAGATCGGGATGTCTGGAAAAAATAAGGATGTCGTCTAAGTAGATTACGACTGTCTGGTTCAAGAGATCGGAAAATATACAGTCCATAAATCTTTGAAATATTGCTTGGGCATTCGTAAGACCAAAAGGCATGACTTTGTACTCAAAATGACCAAACGGTGTCCTGAATGCTGTTTTCCACTCGTCTCCTTCTTTTACACGTAAAAGGTGGTAAGCTCCTCGAAGATCCAACTTGGTAAAACGTTGAGCCCCTCTGACTGCCTCTAGAATATCCTTGATGAGGGGCAAAGGATAACGATCCTTTACAGTTATTTTATTTAGGCCTCGAAAATCCAGGCAAGGACGAAGATCTTTGGTCTTCTTAGGTACAAAAAAGAGAGGAGCCCCTGCCGGAGAAGACGATGGAACAATGAGACCACTCTGTACATTTTCCTCCAGATACTCCTTAAGAACTTCCTTTTCAGGTTCCGTGAGAGAATACATCCTCCCAAAGTGGACGACTGTTCCAGGTTCCAAAGGAATAGCACAATCGTACTCTCGATGTGGAGGTAATACAGGTCTGGATGGCTTTTGAAACACGTCTTGAAACTCTAAATAATGTTCAGGAACTCCTTGGACAGTATTGATGGAATATTCCGTAGTACTCTTAATAGGTGTTAATCTGTTCGGCGACCAATATTTGTCGGAAACAAAGCAGTTCTCTTGACAAAACTGTGAGGACAAGGAAATTGTCCGGGTTACCCAGTTCACATACGGATTATGTCTTGTAAACCACGGAATTCCGAGAATAATGGTATGGTTGGGAGATGAAATGAGATCAAAGGAGATGTGTTCCTGATGATTACCAAACTGTAAATTTAACATCAAGGTCGTAGTATCGACTGGACCTGAGGATATCAAGGATCCATCCACGGTGTGCACTTGTTCAGGAATGTCTTTGGGTTGTGTGGGAATCTGTTGATTAGTGGCCCAAGTCTTATCCATGTATATACCACTAGCACCACAATCTAATAATGCCATAGTTCTTTCTTGGCGGCCATCAGGTAGTTGTAATATGACAGGTAACACGAACAAGTATGTTGTATTGTCATTAAATGAACTGATGGAAGGTATAGCCGATGATCCCCTCCCCTCCCTTCTTACAGAGGACGGGAAGTGGCGTTTCCCGAGGGTCTTGGTGGACGTACAGGACAGGTACGAAGCATGTGACCAGCAGATCCACAGTATAGGCACAATCCCTTCTTCCGTCTGTCTTCCCTCTCACTCGCTGAGAGCGGCCCTCGAGTAGTATCCACTTGCATGGGTTCCCCTTCTATGTCTCTAGCAGGGGGACGAGATTCCTCAGAACGAGGCAGATACATCCGTGAAGTGCTTGGCTGGGAAGATCCTCTACTCCTTCTCTTCTCCATTCGTCGTTCTTGAAGACGATACTCGATGGAAAGTGCTTGATCCATCAGGCCACGAAGATCTTCAACTCTGGTGGAATGTACTAATTCATCCTTTATTTCTTCCTTAAGTCCTCTGCGAAACAAAGTTACCAGGGTACGCTCCACCCAAGTGGTCTCTGCCACTAACTGACGGAAACGTGTAATATATTGAAGGACATCTTGGGAACCTTGCTGGATATCACATAATGCTTCCTCTGCCGAGGCTTCCAATCCTGGACGACTAAACATTTGTTTGAAGCGGGTCACGAAGGCAGAATAGTCCGACAATACCGGATCGTTGAATGACACCATTGGGGTTGCCCAGGCCAAGGCAGGACCGGATAATGCACTGATAAGATATCCCACCTTTGTCCTGTCAAGATAGAATTGGGTAGGTCTGAAGGCGAAGTACACCGTTAATGCATCCAGGAATTCACGCAGTTTAGTTGGTTCACCAGAGAAACGATGAGTAGAGGCGGAGATAGTCGGAACATCGCCACTGCGGAAGGCCAAAGCCTGTCGTAACACAGCATTCTCATTGCGCAATTGTTGCAATTCCTGAGCTTGTTGTTGAATAGTAGTCAAAAGAGATGAATCAGGATCTGCAGCAGCCGCCACTGTATCATCCATGGTGTCAGAAGACGTCGGAATGGTTGGGCGCTGCAATCTGTCACGACTCACGTGCTGCTTGCGCCTGGAAACCGCAGATCTTGTGGCATGGGTCTTGAAGGTTCGGCTTTGGCCCAGAAAGGGGCGACTCTTTCTAGTAGCCACGATGCTGTAGGCAATGGAACCGCCAAGAACAGACGTGCCCTTTAGAAATAGTGCCAGAGGGAAAAAACCCCAAAAGGGGAAAAAACCTCCAAACAGTGGATTCCTGAAACAAGAACAAAAAACCAGGAATCAAAAAGAAACAAAAATGCAGGTAAACACGAGTTTGATAAGATTCAGAACCGAAGGCTAAGAATCAGGAGCGAAGACACAATCAGAGCAGATAGTGTTGCAGCGCAAGGAAAGGGAGAAAACAGAGCCCTTATATACCAAGAAACAGGAAATGACCAAACAGGAAGTAAAAAGACACCATCTTAGATAAGGAAGAAGTACATAGGACAGAATAGAACAGAAACCATAGAAAATAGGGAACAAGGAATGCTGGGAAGAAAAAGGTAACATGGGAAGGGGGCAAAGACATAAAGAAAGGACATGAAAAATGCCTCAGAGAGCAAAGAAGAAAAAGAAGAGGTAAGGAGGGGTCAAAGGGAAACAGGGACGCAACAGAAAGCAGAGCGAGGCCCCAAGTAAAATCTGGGGCCTCGCGCGGTACACAGAAGGCTCGGGGCGCGCCGCGTCCTGGGGACGCGCTGCGCGGTGTGAGCCGAATGTTCGGCTCGCGCCGCGTTGTGCGGCGCGACAGTGAGCCTCAAAGGCTCAAGCTTGGTGTTATAGCATCCCAGGGCACTCCAGCTAGTAGAGATGCCCACCCACCGGACACAGCCCCCATTTTTGTAGGCAAGTCTGGGGAGATATTGATAAAAACAAGGAGGAGTCACCCCTTCAGCCAGGTCCACCCCTAAGGTGATCAGAGCTGAAGTGACCCCCTCCTTGGAAAATTCTCCATCTTGCTTTGGAGAATTTAGCGCCCCCTCCCCAAAGGGAGGAGGCACAAGGAGGGTGTAGCCATCCTCAGGGACAGTAGCCATTGGCTACTGCCCTCCAGCCCTAACACGCCCCTAAATGTAGTATTTAGGGGTGACCCTGAACCCAGGAAATCAGATTCCTGATGATCTACAAAGAAGAAGAACTGCCTACCTGAAAAACCCCGCAGAGAAGACAGAAGAAGACAACTGCTTTGGCCTGTCTCCAACTTCAGAGAACCTGCACCAGCTGCGCATCCTACAGGCCCAGCGACCTCTGCCAACTCACAGGACTGCCCTGCAACTACAAAGGACCAAGAACTCGCATGGACAGCGGACCTGTCCAACCAGACAGAAGAAACCATCTTTAAAGGGACTCTCACCTCACTCCAGAAGCGTGAGTCCCCACCACTCTGCACCCGACGCCCCTGCCCCTTACCAGAGAAACCAATGACCCAGAGAGGATCCCCTGGAGACTCTGACGACGTGTCCACCTTGGGCTGACCTCTCTACATCCCCACGATGACGCCTGCAGAGGGAATCCCGAGGACCCCCCTGACCACGACTGCTCAGGATGAAGATATCCGACGCCTGGAGAAGCACTGCACCCGCAGCTCCCAGGCCCGTGAGAAACCGACCACCAGTGCAGCATTGACCAGCAGGTGACCCTCACGCTTGCCCAGTCAGTGGCTGGCCTGAGAAGCCCCCATGTGCCCTGCCTGCAACGTCTAAGTGACCCCCGGGTCCCTCCATTGAATCCAATTGCAAACCTGAAGCCCTGTTTGCCCACTGCCCCCTGCCCCCCGTGCCGCTAAGGGTGTGTTTTGTGTGTCTACTTGGGGCCCCCCAGTGCCCTACTCAACCCCCCTGGTTTTCCCCCCGAGGATGCGGGTACTTACCTGTCAGCAGACTGGAACCGGAGCACCCCCTGTCTATATGGGCGCCCATGTTATTTTGGCTCCTCTTTGACCTCTGCACCTGACGGGCCCTATGTTGCTGGTGCTGGGTGTTTGACTTGAACCCCCAATGGTGGGCTACCTATGCCCCAGGAACTGAACTTGTAAGTGCTTTCTTACCGTATTAATCAACCTGTACTTATCTCCCCCAGGAACTATTGAATTTTGCAGTGTCCACTTTTAAAATAGCTTATTGACATTTTATGAAAAACTGTGTACATTACTGTTTTGGTTCAAAGTTCTAACTATACCTATGCAAAGTACCTTACATTCAATGTACTTACCTGCAATTTGAATCTTGTGGTTCTAAAATAAATTAAGAAATTCATATTTTTTGTATATAAATCCTATTGGCCTGGAGTTAAGTCATTGAGTGTGTGTTCTCATTTATCAATCAAATAATTTCTTAAGCGCACTACTCACCCGGTAGGGTCTCAAGGCGCTGGGAGGGGGGGGGAGGGGGTGGCCGGTTACTGCTCGAAAAGCCTTGTTTTTAGGTGCTTTCTGAAGGTTAGGAGGTCCTGGGCCTTGCGTAGGGTGGTGTGGAGGGAGTTCCAGGTCTTGGCGTTGAGGTGGGAGAAGGATCTGCCGCCAGAGTTGGTGCATTGGATGCGGGGGACTGTAGCGAGGGCGAGGTTGGCGGAGAGTAGATGCCTAGTTGGTATGTGGAAGTTGACTCATTTGTTGAGGTAGGCCGGTCCAGTGTTGTGGAGGGCTTTGTGAGCATGGACAAGGATTTTGAAAATGATCCTTTTGTTGATAGGCAGCCAGTGTAGGGATCTGAGGTGGGTGGATATCTGTTCGTGGCAATGGAGGTTGAGGATGAGACGTGCGGCTGCGTTCTGGATTTGCTGGAGTCTTCTTTGAAGCTTGTCTGTGGTCCCTGCATAGAGGGCGTTGCCCTAGTCCAGTCTGCTGCTAATAAGGGCATGGGTGACAGTTTTTCTTGTTTCTAAAGGGATCCATTTGAAAGTCTTGCGTAGCATGCAAAGGGTGTTGAAGCAGGAGGATGATATGGTGTTGATTTGCTGGGTCATGGAGAGAGAGGCGAGTCCAGTATGATGCCAAGGTTGCGTGCGTGGGTGGTGGGTGTTGGGGGTGGTCCGAGGGTAGTGGGCCCTCAGGAGTCGTTCAATGCTGTCTTGTTGGGGCTGAAGATGATGATCTCTGTTTTGTCTGAGTTCAATTTGATGTGGCTTGCTGTCATCCATTTGGTGATGTCGAGGAGTCCGGCGTGCAGGTTATTCTTGGTCTACCCTTGGGGGACCCCACAGATGATCTTGGTGGCTGTAGACCGGAAAGGAGGGAGGCGAACTCTGGGTTCTTTCACGGAGGAAGGAGGTGAGCCAGTCCAGGGCTTTGTGGCGAATACTGGCATTGAAAAGGCGTACGCGGAGGGTTTGGTGGCATACCCTGTCAAAAGCTGCCAAGAGGTCTAGGAGGATGAGGACAATGGTCTCGCCCTTGTCCACTCTGGTCCTGATGTCGTCTGTGCAGGCGATGAGGGTGGTCTCAGTGCTGTGGTTCTTGCGGAATCCAGACTGGGAGACGTAGGGTATACTGTTCTCTTCTAGGAAGCAAGACAGTTGTATGTTTACTATTTTCTCAATGACCTTTGCGGGGAAGGGGAGAAGAGAAATGGGTCAGTAGTTTGTGAGGTCTTCAGGGTCTGCTTTGGGATTTTTGAGAAGAGCGTTGACTTTGGCGTGTTTCCAAATATCTGGTAAGGTTGTGGTGTTGGAGGAACTGTTGATGATGGCACGGAGCTGGGGAGCAATGTTTTGGCTGGCCTTGTTGAAAATGTGGTGGGGGCAAGGGCCTGTTCGGGAGCCTGAGTGGATGGAGTTCGTGGTTTTATTTATTGCTTGAGTGTGTACAACAAATGCTTAACACTACTCTCTGATAAGCCTAATGGGAGCCTTTGGTTACAATGGGTCTCTGGGTGCTTTGCAGGATCAGTATCATAATTTTTTACGCTAATCTTTCAAAGCACCGGAATAGCATCAAAATATGACGCTAGTTCCTCTAACTACCACCATGGTGTGCCGTAGTTTAAATACGGCACACACATGGTGGCGTTGGGGAGGCGCTAAGGGGCACAAGAAAAGTGGCGCTGCACTAGGTGCAGCACCACGTTTCATAAATCTACTCCTTGGTGTCTTTCTTGGAATGCCCATATTTATAACACTCAGTACACTGGGGGACGAACCTTTCTGTTGGTATATCGTAAAACCCATTTCTTTCAGGCTCAGAATAGAACAGCTAATGTTCTTCCCTTTTGAATTATTTTAGGAGCCTTCGGAGAACTCTTATTTTTATGTTTTTCTCCCCATCTCTCTGGAGGGACCCCTTGACCACCTCTCCGGTGATTCACCTCTCCCCCCAGATACCTTTTTGGACACTCTGATGGTGACCGTAGGTCCCTGGGATCTGCGAGTTTGCTATCAATGAGGTCCTGTCGCAGCTCTGTAAAAGAGATATTGAACATGTGCTCTCTTAGTATCAGAATAAACAACCCAGTAAAATCATCAACTTTGTTGCCCCACACTCAACCATTTACTCCCTTGCTGGCATAATGGAGAAAAAGAAAATACACCCAAGACTGGTTCTGTAACTTTTGGCTATCTCTGAATGAGGTACTTTTCTGGGGTGAGTCCAAATTTGGTGACAAGGATGGTTTTCATTGGGATGTATACTTCATCTGGACCCCACTTCCAGTGTAAGCAAGGTATCCCGCTCCACTGTAGGCATGTGTTTCCAGAGTGATGCCCCCCAAAACTCGTCTGGGACTCTATTCATCTTAAGGGCCACCTCACAGGTAGAAAACCACTTGTCTATGTCACCCCCATCACATAGCTGGGCATCAGTTCTTTAGGTATGTGAACTTCCATGTTCCTGTCAGACACTGCGGGTATGGTACTACTATAACTGCTGGAATCTGTTTCCCTGGCTTCGATATGAAGCTCTTTGAGATTCCTTTCATGCGCCAGTCATTCTGAGGCCAGTTTCTTCTCCATGGCCAGTTTTGGTTCCTCAATCTGTAGATTGCCACCTGCAGCTGAAAATCCCTCTCTGCCTTCCTTTCTGCCAGCTCCTCTGGTGACAGGCAGTGATAAGATACACTGCTTCCCTCTCTGGCAGGGAGTTCCAACTCAGGAGATAAGTCGTCCCCCTCCACTGAGTGCTGCATCTCAGGGCTGGCATCCAGACCCTGCTCCTACTCAGCCAGTGATCCTCCTCATTCCCATTCTCTGTTGCTGTCAGTAACTGGTGGAGCTCCGCCAAGGCCCTCAGACCCTTTTCAAACTCCAATGTCTTGGGGATTTTCTTGCTTTGCAGTCCCCTTTTTTACAGGACTGTTTGAGCTCAACAACAGTGTAACTTTCTAGGTTGGCCAGCTCAAATTACATTACTGCACGTATGCTCATAGACAGCTAGGTAGAAATTAGAATAAGGGCCTCATTATGAGTTTTGCGGTCCCACCAAGAGGACCGCCCAACTCACGGGGAGGACGCCACCACTATGGGATTGTAGTGTAACACAATATCACTGCATGTCACTGTACAAACACAAGCCCTAATCTCACCATTAAATACCAATGTTGGAAATTGGATCACCGGATGAGGTGGGTACAAGCATACTCAAGCAGCAACCACAACCTTTGTCAGGGTGAAAAACAGCAAACCCCAAATTAACCTGCGCTTAACCCTCTGGTAGCTTGGCACAAAAGCAGTAAGGCTTAACCCAGAGGCAATGTGTAAAGTATTTATGCAGCACTTCAAACAGTAATCAACTGAAAACACAACACACATAAAATGTCACACCAATTAAGAAAAATAGAGGAACATTTAATAAAATATTTGAAACAAAATAAAACAAAACTCCAATCAGTAGAACCAGAAATATGCAAATTTTAAGTGAAAACAGTCCCTAGAAGAATAAAGAGACAACTGTGGTTATCTGGTCGCGTGGACCAAGACAAAGCCACAAGTTCAGGCTTACTGCAATGGAGCACAGTCTTGACAGGGACCAAGTTAGGCCTGCTGCTGATGTTCAGCTTCAGACAGTTGGACTTCATCCAGTCAGTGATTTTGGTTATGCAGGCCATGACCTTGTTCTGGGTGCTGGGTGTCTTGTCCATGAGGGAGAGGATAAGTTGCGTGCAGCTGGCATAGGAGAGGAAGGTGATATTGTGAGAGGAGATGATGCTGCCCAAAAGGATCATGTTAGCTTTGAAGAGGGTTAGGCTCAAGGTGGATCCTTGAGAGGCTCATCAGATGAGGTAACAGGCATCTGAGGGGGAAGGGTGTCAAGTGGAATGCTCCTTCCTGCAACGCAGGAAGGAGCAGATCCAGTGGATGCTGGAGCCTCATATTTCAATGTTCAGGTGTTGAACAATGATGGGATGGAAGAGTGCATCATACAGCAATGAGAGGTCCAGAAGTATGAGTGCTACTGTGTCACCTCAGTCCAGGATCATGCAGATGCCATCTGTGGTGGTGATGAGGGCAGTTTCAGTACTGAGGTCCAGAGTGGGTAGTGTCAAGGAGCTGGTTGTCGCTGAACTATTTGTGAGGCCCTTTACACCAATATCCCTCAGGATAACAGAGACCTACTTCCAGACAGGAAACATGGACCTCAGCAACACCAGTAAGCTTAATTTCCAAGTGCGCTACCATTGCCCTAAAAGAAAACTTTTTTCAGTTACAGGACCAACTTTACCATTAAACAAAGGGTACTTCGATGGGTAGTACCTTTGCACCCAGTATAGCCTGCTTCTAAATTCCTGATAGTGAAAGGCAATGCATCTTTTCTGACACAAACCCTTGTGATACCAACATCTTACTATGGCGATGTTACATAGATGAAATCATCTTTTTCTGGTGTGGTAATATTGATTCTTGTCAAGACTTTTACACATGGATCAATTCTCTTTATCCACACCTTAAATTTACTAAGACAATCTCAGATACAGAAATCTTTTTCCTGGCTCTCCTGATCTCCCTCGACAATGGCAAATTGTCCACTATCACCTTTAAGAAAGCTACAGATTGTAACAGTCACCTACGATACAATAGTCTCCACCTGAAGGCCCTCCAAGATAACCTCCCTTAAAGGCAGCTCCTCCATCTTTGACAGAATTGCAGTAATGTGAGTGACTATGTTATCGAGGGCACTGATCTTAGCATCAATGTCAGAGCTTGCAACTACCCCTTGAGGATTGTAATCCAGGCCCACAAGAGGGCAAGAAATAACCACTTGTAAGCATTTCTGGAACCCAAAACCAGACCCACTGATGACATCATCACATGTGTTACCACCTTCACTCCTAACTCAAACCATATACAAAAGATCATACGCAAACACTGGTCAGTACTGCACTCAGGTTTGCTTAATCCCTTCGCTGCCAGGCCTTTTCCCCCTCAGATGGCAGGCATTTTTTTGGCTATTTGGGGCAGTTCGCGCTTAGGAACTCATAACGTTTTCTCCACATAAGCTACCCATGCCAAAATTGTGTCCTTTTTTTCCAAACATCCTAGAGATTCTAGAGGTACACAGAGTTTATGGGTTCCCCTGAAGGAGACCAGAAAATTAGCCAAAATACAGCAACAAATTCGTTTTTTTTAAAAAAATAGGGAAAAAGGGCTGCAGAAGAAGGCTGATGTTTTTTCCCCTGAAAATGGCATCGAAAAAGTGTTTGCGGTGCTAAAATCACCATCTTCCCAGCTTTCAGGAACAGGCAGACTTGAATCAGAAAACCCAATTTTTCAACACTATTTTGGCATTATACTGGGACATAGGTGGTCATTATGAACACGGCGGAAACAACCGCTGTGTTCATGCTGGCGGTCAAAACACTGACCACCAGCGACCCCGGAACCCCCGCCGGCCAGATAATGAACATTTCTGAGAGCAGGCGGGCGGAAACATTGTCTCTGCCCGCCGCCTCACAGAAAGGCTCTGCCAGGACATTGACGGCGGCTCCACATGGAGCCGCCGTCAATGCCTCTGTGCGGCAGGTGCAGTTGCACCTGTTGCGCAGATCAGTGACCTGCGCGACGTGGCTCTGCACCGGGGCCCCTGCACTGCCCATGCAAAGTGCATGGGCAGTGCAGGGGCCCCCGTGGTGCTCGGGGCACCCCCTCCGCCAGCATTTTCCTGGCGGGATATCCTGCCTCAAAAAGGCTGGCGGGAAATGAAACATTATCCGCAGGGTAGTGCAGCTACCCAGGCGGATGGTGTTTCAACCCGCCGCCAGGCTGCCTGACGGTGGGAGCCTGGCGGTGGGTGACAGCTGCCGCTGGCGGCCTTCACCATGTACATTAAAGGACGGTTTGGCCCGCCATGCCAGCTGGCGCCTTCAGCCGTCACTGCCGGCATGGCGGGCCAAACCGCCATGATCATAATGAGGGCCATAGTCCATTTTTACTATTTATTGTGCTTTCAGCCTCCTTCCACTTAGTGACAGAAATGGGTGTGAAAAAATGCTGGATCCCAGAAAGCTAAACATTTCTGAAAAGTAGACAAATTTCGGAATTCAACAAGGGGTCATTTGGGTAGATTCCACAAGGTTTTCCTACAGAAAATAACAGCTGAAATAAAATAATAGTGAAATTGAGGTGAAAAACAGACATTTTTCTCAATGTTTTACTCTGTAACTTTTTCCTGCGATGTCAGATTTTTTTAAACAATATACCGTTACATCTGCTGGACTCTTCTGGTTGCAGGGATATATAGGGCTTGTAGGTTCATCAAGAACCCTAGGTACCGAGAGCCAATAAATGAGCTGCACCTTGCAATGGGTTTTCGTTCTCTATCGGGTGTACAGCAATTCATTTGGTGAAATATAAAGACTGAAAAATAGGTATCAAGGAAACCTTTGTATATCCAAAATGGTCACAAGATAAGGTGTTGAAAAGCAGTGGTTATTTGCACATCTATGAATTCCGGGGTGCCCCTTACTAGCATGTGAATTACAGGGCATTTCTCATATAGATGTCTTTTTTACACACTGTCTTACATTTGGAAGGGAAAATGTAGAGAAAGACAAGGGGCAATAACACTTGTTTTGCTACTCTGTGTTCCCCCAAGTCTCCCGATAAAAATGGTAACTCAGTTGTGTGGGTAGGCCTAATGCTCGTGACAGGAAAGGCAACATGGACACATCACATTTTTACATTGAAATCTGACGTGTTTTTGCTAAGTGCCTAGCTGTAGATTTTGACCTCTAGCTCAGCCGGCACCTAGGAAAACCGATCCAACCCTGCGCATTTTTTAAAACAACACATGGAGGGGAATCAAATATGGGGTGGCTTGTGGGGCTCTCACCAGGTTCTTTTACCCAGAATCTTTTGCAAACCTCCAAATATGGCCAAAAAACAATTTTTCCTCTCATTTTGGTGACAGAAAGTTCTGGAATCTGAGAGGAGCCACAAATTTCCTTCCACCCAGCGTTCCCCCGAGTCTCCCAATAAAAATGGCACCTCACTTGTGTGGGTAGGCCTAGCGCCCGTGACAGGAAATGCCCCAAAACACAACCTGGACACATCACATTTTCCCAAAGAAAACAGACCTGTTTTTGCAAAGTGCCTAGATGTGGATTTTGGCCTCTACCTCAGCAGGCACCTATGGAAACCTACTAAACGTGTGCATTTTTGAAAACTAGACACCTTGGGGAATCCAAGCTGGGGTGACTTGTGGGGCTATCACCAGGTTCTGTTACCCAGAATCCTTTGCAAACCTCCAAATTTGGCCAAAAAACACTTTTCCCTCACATTTTGGTGACAGAAAGTTCTGCACTCTGAGAGGAGCCACAAATGTCCTTCCTCCCAGCGTTCCCCCAGTCTCCCGATAAAAATGGTACCTCATTTGTGTTGGTAGGCCTAGCGCCCATGACAGGAAATGCCCCAAAACACAACATGGGCACATCACATTTTCCCAAAGAAAACAGAGCTGTTTTTTTGCAAAGTGCCTAGCTGTGGATTTTGGTCTGTAGCTCATCCGGCACCTAGGGAAACCTACCAAACCCAGAAATTTCTGAAAACTAGACACCCTAGGGAGTCCAGGGAGGTGTGACTTGCGTGGATCCCCCAATGTTTTCTTACCCAGAATCCTCAGCAAACCTTGAATTTAGCAACAAAAAAAAACATTTTTCCCACATTTCTGTGTTGGATCACCGCACCTGGACAAATTTCCTACCACCCAGTGTTCCCCTTAGGTTCCCGGTAACAATGATACCTCACTTGTGTAGGTGGGCCAAGTGCCTGTGACAGGGAAGAGCCAAAAACATGTTGAAATTGATGGGGAACCAAAGCGGGTCCAAAAGGGCAGTTTGAAAAAAAACATTTTTAGGCTGACAAGTGCAGCAGAATTTTTACCTGTATAGATGAGACAATCCTGGGTGGTAAGAATTTTGTGGATTCCTGCACATTCCGGAAGGTTCCATCATAAAAATGTGGGGAAAATGTGTGATTTCCAGATAAGTTGGAGTTTTGCAGGGCATTGTGGGTAAGAAAATGGTGTGGGGTGCATGTGAAGCACACCACCCTGGAATCACCCAGATGTTTAGTTTTCAGATGTGTCTAGGTCTTGTGGATTTTCCTACATCGCAGCGCCCCAAAGTTCAAAAAGTGCAGCTCTCACCATTCCATGTTGGATGATTTTGAGTTAGCCAAGCTCTCATGCCCCTAATGTAAAACCAAAACCCCAAATAATCAAATGTCCTCTTGCTTGCCGTGGGATAAGATGCTTTAGTGTGCGTGGAAGAGCTGAAAGACTGTTACCCCCTTAAGTTGCGGTGGGGGCATGACCAGGCCCATACTGGTTGGTAGCCACCACCCCACTATTTTTTTATTTTTTATTCCCTGCCATCTAGTAGACTTTCTGCCGCCCCCGGGTGTGGATCTGCGGTAATTGCCCCATCTGCCCACTGGTGGGCATAACAACTTTGTCCCCATTTATTTGCGGTGGGGGTATGGCCATACCCCACCCTCTTATTTTGGAGAAAAAAAATTGTCCCTGGTGTCTGGTGGGCTTTCTGCCCCCCTTGGGGGCAGATGGGCCTTTCTAAAAATAGGCCGATCTGCCCCAAGGGGAGCAGAAAAGGCCTAACATAAATTTGTCCCCCAGGGTAGCGACCCTTGCCTAAGGGGTCGCTCTACATACATAAAAACATAAAGTAAATAAAACAATATATATATATATCCCTGGTTTCTAGAGGTTTCTGCCCCCCTGAGGGCAGATCAGCCTAATTATAATAGAATGATCTGCCCCCGGGGGGGGGCAGAAATGGCCTAAAAATAATTCCCCCCTCCCACCCCCGGGAGTGACCCTTGCCTAATGGGCCTTGCCCCACATATAAAAAAAATATATATCCATGGTGTCTAGGGGTTTTCTGCCCCCCCCCGGGGGCAGATTGGCCTAATTATATTAGGCCGATCTGCCCTCATGGGGGGCAGAAATGGCATAAAAATAATACGGCCTCCCTAGGGAGCAACCCTTGCCCAAGGGGCTGCCCCCCTATTGAAATATATATATTTTAAAAATCCCTGGTGTCTAGTGGGCATTTCTGGTGCCTGATCGGGCAGCAGAATGCTGAGAGAGACATGAAAGGAAAGGAAAGGTCTTTCCTTTCATGCCTCTTCCGCCCCACCTCCTGGTCGGAAGAGATATGCTTCAGAATGTCATCAGACGTCAGTCACTGGGGGGGTGGGGAGGGGGTCGGGGTGGAAGTGGAAGTGATTCCCCTTCCATCCCTGACTGGGGTGTGTGGGAGGGAGGGTGCAGGACGAGCTGGTCTCGTCCCGGGCACACGGGAACCGTGTGCCAGGACGAGATCAGCTCACGCCAGGCACCCTGGGAGTTAACATCCTTCCTCCATGCTTTGTGTTTAAATGTACACAGAATTTAAGAGACCTTCTAGTACATACTAGACCTCAGCTGGGTCCCAGAATAAAACAACACATACATTGGAACACTTTTGAACATTCCACCAGTTATTGCACACTTTCCGTGCGGTTCATGTTTTGTATGCCATCTGACAAAAGCAACTAAAGAAATCACACTAGATCACTCACATTTATGGACACAGAGAGGCCACACCAATTGCAACATCAAGAACTGTGTATATCTCATTACCTGTCCAGGCGGACTCAGATATGTTGGCATAACAACAAGACCAGCTAAAAACAAAGATTATGGAGAACCGTAGCAATATATGATGCAAACACAGTACTGCCTTGATGTCTGTGCATTTCTTGACCACTAATCACATATTTGAGGATCTGTAGCGGATCATCCTGTAGGCACGTAACCATTGGGAAAACAATCTCTTATTAGGGGGGATCAACATTGGGTTTCCCGTCGAGCCATCCACATTAAGGGGCTGAATGATGACATTCCATGGAGTGAATTGTGCACTTGAGTGTTTAGTAGTCCACCCATTCTACTGACTTGTCAGCATTAGTACCTCTATCTCTCGATCTCACTAGTAGGGAACATGGCGACAGGACACACTATAGGTGACCTTCATGGTTCTTCCCACTTCCTCCTGTTTACCACATGGGGATCTCTTCCTTTGATAACACTATACTACACTTTACTGTGACCCTTCTTGACAGTGCAACAAATTATCTAACATATGAGGGCCCTATCGTCCCCTCGCACCCACCAGCTAGGTGACAACACATCAGGATACCCCATAGGTGTCCTATATGGATGTGAATTTGTCTGAGCATAAAGACAGTCAGTGATTTTGATACCTATGTTTTTATTTACATTTAACACATTTAGCTGTTCATCCTCCAAATCCAATTTAAGTCCTTCCTTTGTGTTCTGGGCCTCATTATGATCATATTTGATCTTGTTTGGCAATCATACGCAGTGCCTTCTTGTGTGCCCTTTATTTCATAATGACGCTGCCTTTGTATGCAGTCGTGGGCCTGACCAACGTGAGCACCCAGCATCCGGACACCACACGTGCATGCGCATGCGCTTGCTGGCCCCGACACTCATAGGAGTTGAGGCCCAATGTGAAGGTTGCATTGCGGCATCCCCGCTCAATGCTCGTTGGCCTTTTTTGTGGGCCTACCCCCGGGTCCTGACACTCATCACAGGCAAGGCTCCAACACAAAGAAAGCATTGGGACCTCCTTGCTCAACGCTTGCTGTTCCTTTGTTGTGGGCTCACTTGCCGGACAGGCTACACCACCCCTCATTGCAATAGAACTAGACACTTTCAATTCGGCACCCGCCATTTAAGGTCTAGTTACAATATCGTCCCCACACCTTTCACACACCTGAAGCCTATTTTGAAACACTTAAAATCCCTCTCCCTGGCCTTATTCTTCACCTCAAGACTGGCAGAGGCGGGTAGGTCATGGGTAAGACACCGCGGGACCTCATGAGTACTAACAAAACCTGGGCAATGTACTCCTTGCCTTTTAAATCTTCTCCTTACTGTTGCACTTATTCTTTACCAGTTTTTCTGCAGCCAAACGTGGGTGTAGTTCTCTGAATAGACCTAAGGGGCATTACTGAATCTCCAACAGGGTAAGATTCCCTACTCCCTACCTACTGGTATATATTACCCTGCATTGCTCCACCTCCTTTTTGTGTTTAGTACTATGTTTGCTGTGATGTGTTTTTCACTTGCAGTCACCTGCCTGGCTTGCTTTGTGTGACCGTACACAATTCACTTTAGGGCAACGATGTGCCCCTGGCATGTTGTGTGATATAACTAAAGGTATACTATATGTGTTAAAGGCATACTATGGCCCTCATTCTGACCTTGGCGGTCTTTTCGCAAGACCGCCGAGTTACCGCCGCGGTAAAGACCGCCGACCGCGGCGGTATGCCGCTGCGCGTATTCCGACCGCTGGGAGCGTTCCGACGGAATACCGCCAGCAGCCACACTGGCGGTCGGCGGGAAAGTGGAGACTGGTCAACCTCCACCGCCACGCCAGCAGAACACCGCCCCCAGAATTACGACCCACATTTCTGTGTGGCGGTCTTCTGTTGGCGGTCACGTCCCTATGGCTCCCGTCGCCTCCCGGAGGACCAACGCACAAGGTAAGTTGATCGTCCGTGAGGGGAGGGGGTGGGGGGGTGTTGTGTGATGTGTGCGTGCATGGGGGTGTGCGTGTGAGTGTGTAGAGGGGGTGTGTGAGTGCGTGCATGCGGGCGGGGAGTGCTGCTGTGCCTATGGGCAATGTGTTTAGTTCGGCGGGTGTGCATGTCGGCATGTATGTGTGCGGGTATGTGTCCCCGTTGTGTATGTGTGTGTAGGGGGTGTGTATATGTGCATGTTGGGGGTGTGTGCATGTCGGGGTGCATGTATGTGCATGTCGGGGTGGGGGTGGGGAGGGGGTTCGTACCACCTCTGGGGGGTGGCAGGGGGGTGGAGGGTGTGGGGGGAGGACTCGGGTGGGTAGTGGGGGGTGGGGGAGACCCCTATCAGTGCCAGGGAAGGAATTCCCTGGCCCCGATAGTGCTTACCGCCATGGTTCGCACGGCGGTTCCCGCCCGCAAGAAACCGCGGCGGTAGGCAGGGTCATAATACCCTTGGCGGTCTTGGGACGACCGCCGGGCCGGAGTGCGCAAACTCCAGCCCCGCGGTCATGACCGCCGCGGCGGTCGGAGTGGAGAAGTGGCGGTCGGTCGCGGCGGGGACCGCCGCGGTCAGAATGCCATTTTTAATACCGCCGGTCTGTTCGCGGTCCGACCGCCGTCTCTCCGCCGACCGCCAGGGTCAGAATGAGGGCCTATGTATGTTAAAGGGAGTATCAACCCACATGGTCAGAGGTGAAAATCCCCACATAGCTTTCTTTCTTCTTTGTTTTCCTTACAGTTTGGAACCCTGTAGCACAACAGGTATAAATGACACATATTGATTGGGAACAGTCATTTCACATACTTTGAATCCCAACTAGGTGTAGGGTAGGGATAGACCTCTTGGCCCTGGCGAAATGCCTAATATCCAGTTGAGCCACAAGGTATGAAACTTGTCGAGCAAACGTTACTCACTTTCAAGCTGTTAAGGTCCATTAATCCTTGCAACAGCATTCTTCTTTTTGCTTTTATCTCTGTCAAAGGGACCGCCCTATTTAAATGAATTTGGTACCTCTTACACAGTTTTAGCCCACCTAGCACTTCACCTTACACTCACCAAACCCTCAACTACACTCATCATTGTGGCAAAAAATCAAAAGATCTCTGATAAAGAGCCCCCCTGTGGGGTCTGTTGGACTTTGCAGTGCTGGCCCAAAGAGAAGCAGCCCAATGAAGAAGCATGACACCCATTTGGGTGTGTGAGGGCCCTCAATTCTGATCACTCAGATCCTTCGGTCTGGTGTATCAGCCCTGTCTCTGGTTCTAACTGACATCTTCACATTTTTTTTATTAGGAACAGCATTCCTTTTTTGCATAGTATTTGGTGAGACGCCCATTGAGGATTTTCTCTAATACCTTTATTGAGTATAAAAGCAGGGACTTTGGTCTGTAATTGCAGAGTGTAGAGGGTTCCTCTGAAGGGTTCTTAAAGAAGGGGAGGCCTGTTGTATGTTTCTAGGCATCTGGGAGGGTCACTGAAAAGGTGGAGAAGTTTAGGATGGGGTGAGCATGGCGCTTATGAGTAGAAGTCCTCTGGATTAGCCATGGTGGGGGCAGGGTTCCAATCGGGCTCTGGAGTGGATGGATTTTATGGTGGTGGCAGTTTTGTCCTGGGTCAAGCCATAAGGTAACCGACGGCTCGTTGCATGAGGTTGGGAGTTGATTTGTGGAGTCTGTCTGGTTCATTTGCTCATTGAACTTGCTATATACTGTGGTGTTGTGTTGCTGAGAAATAGGGAAAGATTACTGCACAGGTCCTGTGACAGGGTGGTTGAGTTGGAGCCAGAGATGTGAAATCTTCCACAACGGTGTTGCTGATGCATGTAGGATGTTTTTTTAGTTTGTAGTCTGGGAGACCCAAAAGGAGGGCAATGCCCAAATCAGAGCTTGAACAGCAGCTATGAATCCATTCTCTTGGAGGAATAGTTTCACTTTATTATAGTGATAGCAGCTACCAGACTGTCTTGGTTTTCTTGGTGATGCCTTCCTTGAGGGTGAGGTGTTTATCCAACGTAAATCTGATTACCTTGTCATTGGAATCTAGCTGGAGTTTAAATCCATCCAGGTACATTTTGTTGTGCCAGGTTTGGCTAGTGACTTCTTGTTATTGTTGAATAGCTGGATTTGAGTTTTGGTTTGTTGAGCTTCATGTAGGTGTTGGACATCCAGGTCTTCATGAGGGCCAGGAAATTGCTGAGGCATTAGAACTCCAATGCTGACTTGGCTTTCAAGTAGAGTTGCGTTGTCAGCATATTGGTACATTTTTATGGTGTTATCAATGAGCAGGTTTTTAAGGGGTTCAATTTAGACTAGAGGTTACAATTGGAGGAAGGCAAGATGGAATCCAAGGGGAGCTTTTGGTCCTGATGGCGATCATGTGCATGAGCCTCAGCACTGGAATTTCTCAGTGTCATAAGAAGCCTTTTTTCATTCCCAAAATACGATAGGGAATGGCTTTACCTATTGACCGGACTTAATAATGTCCCTTTGCCTTCGACTCACCTTGGAAGTACTTACATTGTACCCTTGAAATTCGTCACCCTTTTGAACACAGCAGAATATATCTACAAGGATGAAAAACCAGCTTCGCACTCCATTTTCATAAATAGAAGCAATGGAGTCTAACAACCTGCGAAATACCAACCTTATACTGCTATTTTAGCCTTGATGAAGTCACAATTGTGACAAAACAGTGTTGGCTGTGCTGCTTTGACTGTACCTTTTGGATTTATGAAAACCAATCAGAATAAAGAATCTCCTGGAAAACCAAGAAGAACACCGATTATCTTTATTAACATTACTGTTACATACTGGCTTTCAACTGTACTTGTTGACTTGTACATTGTTGAGTGCTGTGGTCTCACGTTCATTTCATAACAAGCTGTAGTTAATCAATACCAAGTTTAATAGTACTTACTTTACTGCCCACAATTAGATGTAAAGTACAGCTGGCTTTACTGGGATTTGAACCTGTCAACCACAGGTCACAACCGATGTCAGTGGTGAGTGCTAGATCACTAATTCATCTTGCCATCATGTTCCAATTTATCTTCGCTCCGATTATCCATTAGATTTGATCAGATGTTGCACCAGTAGCCGATTTAGATGTTTTTCATGGAATACACTCATATTTGTCCCTTCCCAAAAGAAGAGTGTAGGAGGCTGGACTGGCTTGTAGTGAGTACCAAGGGGTACTTGCACCTTGCACAAGGCCCAGTTATCCCTTATTAGTGTATAGGGTGTCTAGCAGCTTAGGCTGATAGATAATGGTAGCTTAGCAGAGCAGCTTAGGCTGAACTAGGAGACGTGTGAAGCTACTACAGTACCACCTAGTGTCATATGCACAATATCATAAGAAAACACAATACACAGTTATACTAAAAATAAAGGTACTTTATTTTTATGACATTATGCCAAAGTATCTTAGAGTGTACCCTCAGTGAGAGGATAGGAAATATACACAAGATATATATACACAATAGCAAAAATATGCAGTATAGTCTTAGAAAACAGTGCAAACAATGTATAGTTACAATAGGATGCAATGGGGAAACATAGGGATAGGGGCAACACAAACCATATACTCCAAAAGTGGAATGCGAACCACGAATGGACCCCAAACCTATGTGACCTTGTAGAGGGTCGCTGGGACTATTAGAAAATAGTGAGAGTTAGAAAAATAACCCTCCCCAAGACCCTGAAAAGTGAGTGCAAAGTGCACTAAGGTTCCCCTAAGGACAAAGAAGTTGTGTTAGAGGAATAATGCAGGAAAGACACAAACCAACAATGCAACAACTGTGGATTTCCAATCTAGGGTACCTGTGGAACAAGGGGACCAAGTCCAAAAGTCACAAGCAAGTCGGAGATAGGCAGATGCCCAGGAAATGCCAGCTGCGGGTGCAAAGAAGCTTCTACTGGACAGAAGAAGCTGAGGTTTCTGCAGGAACAAAAAGGGCTAGAGACTTCCCCTTTGGTGGACGGATCCCGCTTGCCGTGGAGAGTCGTGCAGAAGTGTTTTCTTGCCGAAAGAATGCCAACAAGCCTTGCTAGCTGCAAATTGTGCGGTTAGCGTTTTTGGACACTGCTGTGGCCCTGGAGAGACCAGGAGGTCGCAAATTGGACCAGGAGAGAGAGGGGACGTCGAGCAAGACAAGGAGCCCTCTCAGCAGCAGGTAGCACCCAGAAAAGTGCCAGAAACAGGCACTACGAGGATGTGTGAAATGGTGCTCACCTGAAGTCGCACAAAGCAGTCCCACGTCGCCGGAGAACAACTTAGGAGGTCGTGCAATGCAGGTTAGAGTGCCGTGGACCCAGGCTGGACTGTGCACAAAGGATTTCCGCCGGAAGTGCACGGAGGCCGGAGTAGCTGCAAAAGTCGCGGTTCCCAGCAATGCAGCCCAGCGAGGTGAGGCAAGGACTTACCTCCACCAAACTTGGACTGAAGAGTCACTGGACTGTGGGGGCCACTTGGACAGAGTTGCTGGATTCGAGGGACCTCGCTCGTCGTGCTGAGAGGAGACCCAAGGGACCGGTAATGCAGCTTTTTGGTGCCTGCGGTTGCAGGGGGAAGATTCCGTCGACCCACGGGAGATTTCTTCTGAGCTTCTGGTGCAGAGAGGAGGCAGACTACCCCCACAGCATGCACAAACAGGAAAACAGTCGAGAAGGCGGCAGGATCAGCGTTACAGAGTTGCAGTAGTCGTCTTTGCTACTTTGTTGCAGTGTTGCAGGCTTCCAGCGCGGTCAGCAGTCGATTCCTTGGCAGAAGGTGAAGAGAGAGATGCAGAGGAACTCGGCTGAGCTCTTGCATTCGTTATCTAAAGTTTCCCCAGAGACCCTAAATAGCCAGAAAAGAGGGTTTGGCTACCTAGGAGAGAGGATAGGCTAGCAACACCTGAAGGAGCCTATCACAAGGAGTCTCTGATGTCACCTGGTGGCACTGGCCACTCAGAGCAGTCCAGTGTGCCAGCAGCACCTCTGTTTCCAAGATGGCAGAGGTCTGGAGCACACTGGAGGAGCTCTGGACACCTCCCAGGGGAGGTGCAGGTCAGGGGAGTGGTCACTCCCCTTTCCTTTGTCCAGTTTCGCGCCAGAGCAGGGCTAAGGGGTCCCCTGAACCGGTGTAGACTGGCTTATGCAGAATTGGGCACATCTGTACCCAAGAAAGCATTTCCAGAGGCTGGGGGAGGCTACTCCTCCCCTGCCTTCACACCATTTTCCAAAGGGAGAGGGTGTAACACCCTCTCTCAGAGGAAGTCCTTTGTTCTGCCATCCTGGGCCAGGCCTGGCTGGACCCCAGGAGGGCAGCTGCCTGTCTGAGGGGTTGGCAGCAGCAGCAGCTGCAGTGAAACCCCAGGAAGGGCAGTTTGGCAGTACCAGGGTCTGTGCTACAGACCACTGGGATCATGGGATTGTGCCAACTATGCCAGGGTGGTATAGAGGGGGCAATTCCATGATCATAGACATGTTACATGGCCATATTCGGAGTTACCATTGTGAAGCTACATATAGGTAGTGACCTATATGTAGTGCACGCGTGTAATGGTGTCCCCGCACTCACAAAGTCCGGGGAATTGGCCCTGAACAATGTGGGGGCACCTTGGCTAGTGCGAGGGTGCCCTCACACTAAGTAACTTTGCACCTAACCTTTACCAGGTAAAGGTTAGACATATAGGTGACTTATAAGTTACTTAAGTGCAGTGTAAAATGGCTGTGAAATAACGTGGACGTTATTTCACTCAGGCTGCAGTGGCAGGCCTGTGTAAGAATTGTCAGAGCTCCCTATGGGTGGCAAAAGAAATGCTGCAGCCCATAGGGATCTCCTGGAACCCCAATACCCTGGGTACCTTAGTACCATATACTAGGGAATTATAAGGGTGTTCCAGTAAGCCAATGTAAATTGGTAAAATTGGTCACTAGCCTGTTAGTGACAATTTGAAAGAAATGAGAGAGCATAACCACTGAGGTTCTGGTTAGCAGAGCCTCAGTGAGACAGTTAGGCACCACACAGGGAACACATACATATAGGCCACAAACTTATGAGCACTGGGGTCCTGACTAGCAGGGTCCCAGTGACACATAACAAACATACTGAAAACATAGGGTTTTCACTATGAGCACTGGGCCCTGGCTAGCAGGATCCCAGTGAGACAGTGAAAACACCCTGACATACACTCACAAACAGGCCAAAAGTGGGGGTAACAAGGCTAGAAAGAGGCTACTTTCTCACAAAGAGCAGTTCAAAAAAGGAAGTCAACAGCGATGGCTTTTTCCAAGAAATTTATTTTAACCGGTTCTGTGCCGCGGACGTAACGGTTACGTCCTGCGGCACAGTGCTGCTGTGCCGAGGACGTAACCATTACGTCCTCGGCGCACAGCACAGAGGGAGCACTCTCGCTCCCTCTGTGTGCTTCCCCCACCCCCCCCCAAAGGCAGGGATGGAAGGGGAAGCCCTTCCTCTTCCACACCCGACCCCCCCACCCCCCCGTGACATCAGCGCGCGAGCACGCGCTGTTTGTCACAGAGCCTCCCCCATCGCGCTGGAAGCTCAGCTTCCAGCGCGATCGGAAGAGAAATGCTTTGCATTTCTCTTCCGATCACGTAGGGGAGGCCGAGAGAGGCTTCAAAGGGAAGGAAATGTATTTCCTTCCCTTTGAAGTCTCTCTCTGCGTTTTGGCAGCCGGATTGAAAGCAATCCGGCTGCCAAAACGCCCACTAGACACCAGGGATATTTCTAAAAAAATTAAACTGGCATAAGGGAGCGACCCTTTGGGCAAGGGTCGCTCCCAGGGGGGGCATTTTTTTTAAGGCCTTTTCTGCCCCCCCGGGGGCAGAAACCTCTAGGCACCAGGGATAAAAAAAAAATGTTTTTTTTTTTTTTTTTTTGTATTTTGTTTTAGGTGTGGGGAGCGACCCCCTTAGGCAAGGGTCGCTCCCATAGGGGGGAAATTATATTTAGGCCTTTTCTGCCCCCCTTGGCGGCAGATTGGCCTATTTTTATGAGGCCAATCTGCCCCCAAGGGGGGCAGAAACCACTAGACACCAGGGAGTTTTTTTTTTGTTTGTGAATTTCACATAAGGGGAGCGACCCCTCAGGCAAGTGTCGTTCCCCTGGGGGGCTAATTTATTTTATGCCATTTCTGCCCCCCAGGGGGGCAGATCAGCCTATTTTAATTAGGCCAATCTGCCCCCAAGGGGGGCAGAAACCACTAGGCACCGGGGATTTTTGTTGTTGTTGTTGTTTTACAGATGGGGAGCGACCCCTTAGGCAAGGGTCGCTCCCCTGGAGGAGCAAATTGTATTTAGGCCATTTCTGCCTGCTTTGGGGGCAGATCGGCCGATTTTAGGTCAATCTGCCCTCAATGGGGGCAGAAACCACTAGGCACCAGGGATCTTTTATTTTGCGCCGTCACGCAAGGGGAGCGACCTTGTAGGCAAGGGTCGCTCCCTCGGGGGTGATGGGGGGACACATTTATTTTAGGCCATTTCTGCCCCCCCTGGGGGCAGATCGGACTATTGTTATTAGGTGATCTGCCCCCGGGGGGCAGAAACCTCTAGGCACCAGGGCTAATTTTTTTGTGTGTTTTATTTTTGTTTGTTTGTTTTTTTAGAGATGGGGAGCAACCCCTTAGGCAAGGGTCGCTCCCCTGGAGGGGCAAATTGTATTTAGACCATTTCTGCCCCCCTTGGGGGCAAATCGGCCGATTTTAGGTGAATCTGCCCCCAAGGGGAGCAGAAACCACTAGGCACTGGGGATCTTTCTTTTGCGCCGTCACGCAAGGGGAGCGACCCCGTAGGCAAGGGTCACTCCCCGGGGAAGGGTGGGGGGGGCAAATTTATTTTGGGCAATTTCTGCACCCCCTGGGGCCGGCTGAGCTAGAGGCCAAAATCCACAAAACACCTCTGTTTTCTGTCAAAAAATGGGATGTGTCCATGTTGTGTTTTGGTGCATTTCCTGTCGCGGGCGCAAGGCCTACCCACACAAGTGAGGTATCATTTTTATCAGGAGACTTGGGGGAACGCTGGGTGGAAGGACATTTGTGGCTCCTCTCAGATTCCAGAACTTTCTGTCACCGAAATGTGAGGAAAATGTGTTTTTTTAGTCAAATCTTGAGGTTTGCAAAGGATTCTGGGTAACAGAACCTGGTCAGAGCCCCACAAGTCACCCCATCTTGGATTCCCCTAGGTCTCTAGTTTTAAAAAATGCAAAGGTTTGGTAGGTTTCCCTAGGTGCTGGCTGAGCTAGGGGCCAAAATCTACAGGTAGGCACTTTGCAAAAAACACCTCTGTTTTCTGTAAAAAAATTGGAATGTGTCCACGTTGTGTTTTGGGCCATTTCCTTTCGTGGGCGCTAGGCCTACCCACACAACTGAGGTACCATTTTTATCGGGAGACTTGGGGGAACGCTGGGTGGAAGGACATTTGTGGTTCCTCTCAGATTCCAGAACTTTCTGTCACCGAAATGTGAGGAAAATGTGTTTTTTTAGCCAAATTTTGAGGTTTGCAAAGGATTCTGGGTAACAGAACTTGGTCAGAGCCCCACAAGTCACCCCATCTTGGATTCCCCTAGGTCTCTAGTTTTCAAAAATGCAAAGGTTTGGTAGGTTTCCCTAGGTGCTGGCTGAGCTAGGGGCCAAAATCTACAGGTAGGCACTTTGCAAAAAACACTTCTGTTTTCTGTAAAAAAAATTGGGATGTGTCCTTGTTGTGTTTTGGGCCATTTCCTTTCGTGGGCGCTAGGCCTACCCACACAATTGAGGTACCATTTTTATCGGGAGACTTGGGGGAACGCTGGGTGGAAGGAAATTTGTGGCTCCTCTCAGATTCCAGAACTATCTATCACCGAAATGTGAGGAAAATGTGTTTTTTTAGCCAAATTTTGAGGTTTGCAAAGGATTCTGGGTAACAGAACCTGGTCAGAGCCCCACAAGTCACCCCATCTTGGATTTCCCTAGGTCTGTAGTTTTAAAAAATGCACAGGTTTTGTAGGTTTCCCTAGGTGCCGGCTGAGCTAGGGGCCAAAATCTACAGGTGGGCACTTTGCAAAAAACACCTCTGTTTTCTGAAAAAAAATGGTATGTGTCCACATTGTGTTTTGGGCCAATTTCCTTTCGTGGGCACTAGGCCTACCCACACAAGTGAGGTACCATTTTTATCGGGAGACTTGGGGGAACGCTGGGTGGAAGGAAATTTGTGGCTCCTCTCAGATTCCAGAACTTTCTGTCACCGAAATGTGAGGAAAATGTGTTTTTTTAGCCAAATTTTGAGGTTTGCAAAGGATTCTGGGTAACAGAACCTGGTTAGAGCCCCACAAGTCACCCCCTCTTGGATTCCCCTAGGTCTCTAGTTTTCAAAAATGCACAGGTTTGGTAGGTTTCCCTAGGTGCGGGCTGAGCTAGAGGCCAAAATCTACAGGTAGGCACTTTGCAAAACACACCTCTGTTTTCTGTAAAAAAATGGGATGTGTCCACGTTGTGTTTTGGAGCATTTCCTGTCGCGGGCGCTAGGCCTACCCACACAAGTGAGGTATCATTTTTATCGGGAGACTTGGGGAACATAGAATACCAAAACAAGTGTTATTGTCCCTTGTCTTTCTCTACATTTTTTCCTTCCAAATATAAGAGAGTGCGTAAAAAAGACGTCTATTTGAGAAATGCCCTGTAGTTCACATGCTAGTATGGGCACCCCGGAATTCAGAGATGTCCAAATAACCACTGCTCCTCAACACCTTATCTTGTGCCCATTTTGGAAATACAAAGGTTTTCTTGATAGCAATTTTTTACGCTTTATATTTCAGCAAATGAATTGCTGTATGCCCGGTATAGAAAGAAAACCCAAGGCAGGGTGCAGGTCATTTATTGGCTCTGGGTACCTAGAGTTCTTGATGAACCTACAAACCCTATATATCCCCGCAACCAGAAGAGTCCAGCAGACGTAACGGTATATTGCTTTAAAATATCTGACATTGCAGGAAAAAGTTACAGAGTAAAACGTAGAGAATAATTGCAGATTTTGTTCACCTCAATTTCAATATTTTTTTTTTCAGTTGTTATTTTCTGTAGGAAACCATTGTAGGATCTACACAGATTACCCCTTGCTGAATTCAGAATTTTGTCTACTTTTCAGAAATGTTTCGGTTTCTGGGATCCAGCATCGGTTTCATGTCCATTTCTGTCACTGACTGGAAGGAGGCTGAAAGCACAAAAAATCGTAAAAATGGGGTATGTCCCAGTAAAATGGCAAAATTGTGTTGAACAATTGGGTTTTCTGATTCAAGTCTGCCTGTTCCTGAAAGCTGGGAAGCTGGTGATTTTAGCACTGCAAACCCTTTGTTGATGCCATTTTCAGGGGTAAAACCACAAGCCTTCCTCTGCACCCCGTTTTTCCCATTTTTTTTTTTTTAAAACGAAATTTTCACTGTATTTTGGCTAATTTCTTGGCCTCCTTCTGGGGAACCCACAAAGTCTGGGTACCTCTAGAATCCCTGGGATGTTGGAAAAGAAGGACACAAATTTGGCGTGGGTAGCTTATGTGAACAAAAAGTTATGAGGGCCTAAGTGCGAACTGCCCCAAATAGCCAAAAAAAGGCTCGGCAAAGGCCTGGCAGCGAAGGGGTTAAGAAGAAAGATGCTGCCTGTCTCAGTATAATGAAGGATGATGAGAAGTAACCACAGCAGTACATGGTTATAGGAAGAATGGCGACAACAGTCACATTTTACAAATACACTGCTCCGTTCCTTATTTATATAGAGGTACAAATAGGAACAGGCAAATGTAAATTACGCCGGCGTGATTTGCATAGCTTCAGGAATTTCGTGTTAGGTTTCTTTTGGAAAATTCCAGAAGTTACACCACTTTGTTTAATTACGCCACGTTCATGGAAAAATCGTAGCACAGGAGAGCGGGAAGTGAGCAGCCAGAGGCCGATATTTGCAGCACTTGTGTTTTTGTGCTATGTTTTTTAGCTCAAAGTGTGTCTTCTCATTCAATTTGAACGCATTTCGCACTAAAATATGATGCTAAATCACGGATTTGCATTTTACATAATCATGCGTAATTTCACATTATCTTTTTGAAATGGCTCATAATTACACAAAAGAAAATCATGAAAATGTCTCATACACCTAGGTACAACAAGATTTTCTACATTTCCAAGATGAACGGGAAACGATTATGCTTAGTTTAGTCCGACCATTGACCGTTTGATAAGCATGGGCCTTTTCCGCAATGCAAGATGAGTTTTCTGCAAAGAATCAAATGTTTCTGGGTAAGCCATGTTCTTCAGAGTCCACATTAATGCATGGATGAAGTTACAGAATGAGTTATGTTCTGACTCTGGGAGTCTCGCAATTTAGACAACTGGCTTCAATCTGGGCCTCCCAATTTAGACAACTGGATTCAATCTGGGGTAAACTATCTGTTCATTAAGAAGCAGATAAACATCTGGGCAAAAGGATAGCAGATGAATATCATGCTATGGCCACACATCTGGCAGTGAAGGACGTGATAAAAAAAGAACAAATACGGAACAGGGAAGCGAAAGAAATAAAAAGAGCTCAGTCGGATGTTCCTCGAAGTTTCCTTGCTGTTCTCCAGAAATTAACAAACATAAGCTGGGATTCTGTGTACCCCAAAGAGGTAAACTTTGAAACCAGCATGTGAGAGTTCTTTGGTTGGTGAGCGTTTACAAGAAGATAAATAGACGAGTACAGATGATAAAGTGGATCAGCTCAATGCTGTGAAGGCTCCATGCAGATAGCTGTGTACAACCTCCTTGTCACAGCTTCCAGCTCTAGCCTGGTGACTCAAACTATATTTCAATCGTAGTCCATTCCATTATATTTGTAAGGTGACCGATCCAGTATCCATGCATGGTTGCCCTCATTCTGAAAAGCTTGTAATCACAGAAGTGTTATAAAAAGGAGTTTCCAGCCAAGTCGTGAATTCCATACGACAATTGGAAAATATTGGTGTTAGTGGGCCCGCTTTGGACTGGCTTCATAGAGACCGTAGTCAAGAGGTTTGGATGGCACCCTACTCTTCAGAACCTAAGGCCCTAGAGTTTTCTGTTTCCCAAGTTTCTGCCTTGAGCCCAACACTGTTTAACATCTATATGACAATGATTGCTGCGCTAATTGAAGTATTTGGCATGCAAGTGGTGTCTTACGCTGATGACACACAGAGGGCCAGATGTAGGAAGGCTTTTGCGCTTCGCAAACGGCGAAAAACGCCGTTTGCGAGGCGCAAAAGCCCTTACGCGATGCAGAAACACATTTTGCGAGTCGGTACCGACTCGTAAAATGTGTTTCCGACTCGCAAATAGGAAGGGGTGTTCCCTTCCTATTTGCGACCGCATCGTGATGTAGAGTTGATTTGTGACCGCGAAAGCGGTCGCAAATCAACTCGCAGTTACCATCCACTTGAAGTGGATGGTAACTCATTCGCAAACGGGAAGGGGTTCCCATGGGACCCCTTCCCCTTTGTGAATGCTCACGAAAATATTTTTTCAGAGCAGGCAGTGGTCCTATGGACCACTGCCTACTCTGAAAAGAACCGAAACAAAAAGGTTTCGGTATTTTTTTCTATTTGCAGCTCGTTTTCCTTTAAGGAAAACGGGCTGCAAAGAGAAAAAAAAACTGCTTTATTTAAAAGCAGTCACGGACATGGTGGTCTGCTGTCTCCTGCAGGCCACCATCCCCGTGAGTGCATAGACTCGCTATGGGGTCGCAAACTGCGACCCACCTCATAAATATTTATGAGGTGGGTCTTTGCGACCCCACAGCGAGTCGCAGAAGGTGTCTGAGACACCTTTCTGCATACCAGTTTGCGAGTTGCAAATTGCGAGTCGGAAGGACTCGCAATTTGCAAGTCGCAAATTGGTTTGTACCTACATCTGGCCCTAAATGTCCTCATGTTTGACAAGAATGCTCCCAATTCCTTAATCCACTTCAATGCATACCTTTCAGCTGTGTTCCAGTGGATGTGTGGGAGCACTTTGCAGTGCAACACTAGTAAAACTGAAATACTATTGTTTAGTTCTCCTCCCCCTGCACGGGATGGGCACTGCTGGCCCAGTCACATTCCACCTCCACCGGCCCCTACCACTGAAGTGCGGAATCTCAGGGTAAAATTTGACAACAAAACTTAATTTAACACATAGGTCAGTGTTATTGTAGGCATGTGCCATGGCCTCCTAAAATCCCTGAAGAAATTTCTGTACTTTTTACCCTGGCAATATCAGAAAATGATAGTTCACGCCCTTGTCACTTCTCGACTAGACTATGTGAATGATCTTTATTGGGGCCTACCAGCATACCAACTCAGAAGATTCCAGGTAGATCACAATGCGGCAGCCAGGCTTCTTCTAAAAGTGATTAAAAAAAAGTCATATTCAGCATGATCTCAAAGAGCTACACTGGCTTCCCATCAAGGAAAGAGTGAGCTTCAAAGGACTTCCTGACACACAGAGCCTTTTCCCATTCTGGGCCTCAGTACCTGATGAAAAGGATTAGTCCATATCATCCTGCCCGTGCTCTGCGCTTTTTGGATATGCTGTTTGCAGTAGGCTTGAGGACGAAGAGGAAGGGGGCAGCTCATCCTTTTCGTTCCTTGCGGATACCACCTGGACTCACTTTGCAGCTTCTCACAATAAAGGACAAATTCACATTTAAATGCCATCTGAACACCTGGCCATTTGAAAACGCATTTAGATAACCTGTTGGTCATAAATACTCTACAAGCCTAGTTAGTGCAGGGACACTTATTGCATAGCTGTGTGCTCTATAAGACCGATGATTGATTGATTGTAGGATAACTAGACTCATGAGGGCCTAATTCCCGAGATAGTAATACACCTGCACCTAAAGGAATACACCTACGTAGGGCTGCAGATTTACAACTTTTTGTATTCAAATACACTCCCAGGAGTATGCCTGGCAAGCTCCATCCTACGCAGGTTTCCAGGTGCACTATGGGAGCGTCATGTGACATCTCTTCTGGGCTCATATTCACATTGTCTGTAATTCTACTCAATGGGAGAAGAACCTACTTTGTAATGCACCCTTTCTTTACTTTTCTATTCAGTCCTGGGAAAACATTTTTCCCTGTGGAGAAAGCCCTTCTCTTACATCCCCAGCCATATAATCCACTCGAGTCCCATCCTGGAAAGAAAGATATTCCCTTCCCCTCCCTTCCCCATCGACATTAATTTTCCAAAATGCAGAGGTAGCGGAAGTGACTTCACATGCCCTTTGACCTTCACTTTCACTCACACATACACATGCTTATACATACACACTCACACACACACTCTGCCTACACATAAACACTCATTCACACATACAAACACTCTCTCTTACATAAACACACTCAAACTCACAAGCACGCACACAACATACATTTAACAGCATTTTTATACTTATCTCAGCTGCCAGGGAAGGTCATATTCCAACTATTTGTACTCCATTTTTCATTACACTAATAGCAAATAATGTGATATAATTCACTATTAGTTTAATAAAATAACTGAGAAAAAACAAGGATAGAAGAGCCCCAACCATCGTCCATGAGGGCGAGCAGCTTCTGTGTTGCTGGCAAGGATTTTGCCAGATCTGAGGCCAGGGGTCGCAAAGGCAGTGCCAGGGATCGCAAAGGAGCAGCCAGGGGTCCCAGTAGCGACCTGTGGCGACGCCTAAATGACGTCCATGCCCTTCCTTTTGAGTAAATCTGTGACCAGTTCCATGGTGGGAAAGTGGCGGATATCACTTCGTAAAGGCCCAAGTTTGTGGGCGTTCACAAACATACAACACTAACCGCTCCCTAAAATGCCCATTTCCTAACTATTGCATGGGATTTATTATTACGGATTTTACTGCTCCTGTGGCAGAGAAATCTGCAGTAGTTAAATAGTTTACATCTTACAGAAATACTTTTGTGAATTCTTGGCATTCATAAACAGAGGTATTTTCAACTTTAATTGTACGTTGATATTAAAAAAAAGACTCTTGCGAATTGGCCTTCGGATCCTTACTTCTCAGGACATCCCACCTGTTAAAAGTAGGTGGAAATGTGGGTCACAAAAATCCCAAAGTGAGGATCAGTATGGGACCATCAGCGTGATTTCCCATTTCTGAATACAAAACTCGTACTAGCTCGGTATTCAGGCATCCTGGAACAACCAGTAACCACTATATAGATACACGAATCCTGAGCGAGACCCACAAACCTCGTAACCATCCTATTAATGACACCAAAGATCAATACCTTTAATAAAACAAAAAGGACGGTTTTCAACCCTTTCTTAAAAGAGATAACTTCTTTTTAATCTCAATCTTTTTATTAATTCTTAAGTACAATAAAGCAGAAGAAGCAGAACACAAATGTTTGCGGCATACAAGGTTTGTAAAATGATCTAATAGTTGCGTATTTAGGCCCGTATTTATACTTTTTGACGCTAAACTGCGCTAACGCAGTTTAGCGTCAAAAAATTTTGCGCCGGCTAACGCCATTCTGAAGCGCCATGCGGGCGCCGTATTTATTGAATGGCGTTAGCCGGCGCAAGCAGACCGGCGCTGCCTGGTGTGCGTGGAAAAAAACCACGTACACCAGGCAGCGCCGGCGTAGGGAAAAATGGCGTTAGGGCGTCTTAAAAATGGCGCAAGTCAGGTTGACGCTAAAAAATCGTCTTAACTCGATTTGCGCCATTTTTAACGACGCCCAGACGCCATTAACATGACTCCTGTCTTACTAAAGACAGGAGTCATGCCCCCTTGCCCAATGGCCATGCCCAGGGGACTTATGTCCCCTGGGCATGGTCATTGGGCATAGTGGCATGTAGGGGGGCACAAATAAGGCCCCCCTATGCCACCCAAAAAATAAAAAAAAATAAAAAAATTATACTTACCTGAACTTACCTGAATGTCCCTGGGATGGGTCCCTCCATCCTTGGGTGTCCTCCTGGGGTGGGCAAGGGTGGCAGGGGGGGTCCCTGGGGGCAGGGGAGGGCACCTATGGGCTCATTTTGAGCCCACAGGCCCCTTAACGCCTACCCTGACCCAGGCGTTAAAAAGTGGCGCAAATGCGGGTTTTTTTGACCCGACCACTCCCGGGCGTGATTTTTGCCCGGGAGTATAAATACGACGCATTTGCGTCGCCGTCATTTTTTTAGACGGGAACGCCTTCCTTGCATCTCATTAACGCAAGGAAGGCGTTCACGCAAAAAAATGACGCTATTTGCCCATACTTTGGCGCTAGACGCATCTAACGCCAAAGTATAAATATGGCGTTAGTTTTGCGCCGAATTTGCGTCGAAAAAAACGACGCAAATTCGGCGCAAACGGAGTATAAATATGCCCCTTAGAGTCTGCATTGTCCACATGAAGTTGAAGGATAATTGTGATATCAATTGATTATGAAACTGTACGTATCCTCGGAGAGAAATATTGAAAGCAATAGGGTAAGGTGTAACAAAGAAAGAAGTAGAGAAATGGCGGTAAAAGGAGAGCGAATGGGAGGGAGAGAGTGGCTAAGCTGGTCATAAAATATAGTACATCATCTGATGTTGGTTTTGGGATCTGTACTTCTACTTGCCTTGTAACTTGTCACTTGTGCATTGATTATGTCGTGCACGTAAATATTTATCGGAAGGTAATTATCTGCAGTTATGAATATCAACAGGTTTTATTTTTTCAAGGTAAAGAACTAATTTGGACAACAACAGGCAAGAGTTTTTAGTTTTGGTGTAAAAAAAAAATATATATGTACTGAAAACAACAAAGGTTACATGGAGGTTATAGCTAGGTTCTCAATTTACTCGTACAAACCATAGAAATTCAGCAGTTATAGTTAGAGTTCTTTCAAGTAACTATATCTCGTCCCTGGAGGTAACTATAAATCGCGCCCTTGCCATACATAGTTTTCTTATCAATAATTTTATTGCACATATGGCAGTGATAATATCAAAATGCCATACAAGATCTCATCAATGATATAATATGTGGAGTAATTAGCTGTACATGGCTAAGGCGCAAGTTATAGTTACCTTAGGGCCATCATCCCAGGGCTTTAATGAACTGTGATGCAGGGGCTGTGCGACCCCCTACACAGTCCTGGGGACGGCCACCTCCCCCATGACCTTGATGAAATGTAATGCAGGGAGCCCCGCAGTCTCCCTACAGCCCTGGGGGACTGCCACCTCCACGGGGTTCAAATGAAATGTAATTATGGGGGTTGTGTGCCCCCCACAGCCCCGGGGGACTGCCACGTCCCCAGTGCTACAGTAAAAAGAATGAAAGTGGGTCTGTTGCGGAACCCGAGCCCTGGGGACCTCCCCCTACCTGGGGAAAATAGAATGGTGGAGGGTGGGCACGCTGCCCCTCTCAAGGCGCCATTGATGGCCCTGGGGACCACAACCCCCCAGGACCTGCTTCTGCTATGTCGCAGGGTGCTCACAGACCCTCTCAGACTCTCACACACCCACTCACAGAAGCACTGAAACACTCACTCAACCAGTCACAGACCCACACAGACACTAACACGCCCACACTCACACCCACAGACACTCTCACAGCCACTCTAACACCCAGATACTCCCTGTCACACCTATTCTCACATGCAGAGAGACAGACCACAGCCAACTCCCTCTGCACACGGACAAAGGTGTGCATAGAGTGGAGTTCAGTGGTTAAGGGGTTGGCTGCAGGCCAGGCCCTGCAGTCAACTTCCGCTACACATGGCCCGCGGCCAACTGCTAACGCACATGACCAAAGGCAGTGCGCGGCAGTGGATGAATTAACGTATGGTAATGAACATTACTATACGTTAAAAAAACATAGAAATTCATTGAACAAACAAAAGGTTACAGGGGCGTTATAGATAGGAAATAGAATTTAAAACAACATGGGAATTTACAGAAAAAAGCAAAGGTTACAGGGACGTAATATTTCTAGTAACAGTTTTGATTTAAAAAAACTGTGCATGGGGGGGGCGCGAGTTATAGTTACTTTAGGGCACGAGTTATAGTTACTTGAGATAACTGTAACTATAAAAGGGGACTTTCAATGGTTTTGTACGTTTTATATAATATATATATAAAATGTTTCCAATAATGCACTGCTTATGACCTCACATATTACATCACTCATGACATGGTCAGTGACATCACTGATGACATCTAGGGGCATATTTATACTCCGTTTGCGCTGAATTAGCGTCGTTTTTTTCGACGCAAATTCGGCGCAAAACTAACGCCATATTTATACTTTGGCGTTAGACGCGTCTAGCGCCAAAGTATGGGCAAATAGCGTCATTGTTTTGCGTGAACGCCTTCCTTGCGTTAATGAGATGCAAGGAAGGCGTTCCCGTCTAAAAAAATGACGGCGACGCAAATGCGTCGTATTTATACTCCCGGGCAAAAATCACGCCCGGGAGTGGTCGGGTCAAAAAACCCCGCATTTGCGCCACTTTTTAACGCCTGGGTCAGGGTAGGCGTTAAGGGGCCTGTGGGCTCAAAATGAGCCCACAGGTGCCCTCCCCTGCCCCCAGGGACCCCCCCTGCCACCCTTGCCCACCCCAGGAGGACACCCAAGGATGGAGGGACCCATCCCAGGGACATTCAGGTAAGTTCAGGTAAGTATACATTTTTTTTTTGGGTGGCATAGGGGGGCCTTATTTGTGCCCCCCTACATGCCACTATGCCCAATGACCATGCCCAGGGGACATAAGTCCCCTGGGCATGGCCATTGGGCAAGGGGGCATGACTCCTGTCTTTACTAAGACAGGAGTCATGTAAATGGCGTCTGGGCGTCGTTAAAAATGGCGCAAATCGGGTGGAGGCGATTTTTTGCGTCAACCTGACTTGCACCATTTTTAAGACGCCCTAGCGCCACTTTTCCCAACGCCGGCGCTGCCTGGTGTACGTGGTTTTTTTCCACGCACACCAGGCAGCGCCGGTCTGCTTGCGCCGGCTAACGCCATTCAATAAATATGGCGCCCGCATGGCGCTTCAGAATGACGTTAGCCGGCGCAAAATTTTTCAACGCTAAACTGCGTTAGCGCAGTTTAGCGTCAAAAAGTATAAATACGGGCCCTAATATTTCTCAATTTGACAACAGCTGCATGGTTGTTGATGCACTCCTGCAGAGGACAGAAATGAAAGTTTGGATTTTGACAGCAGGACCTGCTTTAAAGATCCTGCTGTCAAAACCCAAAGTTTTGCTGTGACTTGGCTGCAGCTGCAGAGCAGGAACCAAGCCACAGCAAGCAGCTATATCCTGGGGCTGGGCACCCCAGGACATAGCAAGAGCCGGCCCTAGGGGGTGGCAGTCCCCAGGGCCATCTGAGGCTCCTCGAGGGGGGGCTCCGTGGCCTCCCTCCAACGAGATCTTAGCCTCGGGGCGGTGGTCCCCGGGGCGTGGAAGTCTCATAGGGACCCCCTTTATTTTTTAAAACATTTTTCCCAGGGTGGTGGTGGTCCCTGGGGCACGGGAGGGCCACACGGCCCCCTCTCCACCTATATTCCTGCCCCGGGGGTGGTGGTCCCTGGGACGCGGAGGTCGGAAACAGACCCCCTTTATTTTTTAAAACATTTGCCTCAGGGGTGGTGATTCCAGGGTGCAGAGGGGCCACACGCCACCCTGGCTCCAACTAGAGTCTTGCCTAGGGGGGTGCCCAGGGCAGTGGGGGGCCACAAGGCCCCACATTAATTAAAAGATTGCCCCTTGGAGGTGGTGGACCCTGAGGCAGCAGGAGGGGGACAGGAGCCCCCCTAATGCATATTATAATGAAGCCCTTAGGAGGTGGGGATCCCTAGGGCAGCAGGGGGGACACAGGTCCCCCCGCATCCCAAAAAAAGGGCCCCGTGGAGGTGGCAGTCCCCGGGACATTGGGAGGGGGCCAGGAGGCCCTCTTTTAAAAAAAAAAAAAAAAGCCCCCAGGACTTGGCCCACCCGGGGGCATTAGACTAACAAAGCGCAGGAGCCTGTGCCTTATTTTTTTATTTTTATTTTACAAGCTGATTCGAGGATCCACCTCGCCGTCACTGATAAAATGCTTTTTAGCACCAGAGCTAAAGGGTCAGGGTGTTCCTACCTTGGCCCCTTTTGTTTTTTTTTCAATTATTTTTTCAAACTCTGCTTCAGCCGAGTCCGAAGATGGCTGACAACACTTCAACAGCTTCTGTTGTTGAAGTGTTATCAGCCAATTAGATCTCAGCATGAGTTTGTTAGGGGTCGCAAATCCTTTGTATCCTTAGATATACACATTTGTTTTCGCCTTAATTTCTCAAAAACTACTGAATTGAATTACACCAAAACAAAAAGCACTCTTTCTGGACCAGGACCTACCTTCCTGCCAAATTTGGTGTAATTCCGTCAATTAGTTTTTGCACTATTGCTGTTCAAATTCCCTATGGAAAAATGAATGGGGGAAATCTGTTTTGGGACCCCCTTTTTTTTCGGTCCCCCTGGATGGATCACCCCAAAACTTTCCAGACAGCAGCTGATGGAAATGGCATTTTTTGGGGGGAAAGTTTCGTGAAGATTTGTTAAGCGATGCCAAAGATATAGGCAAGTAAAACTCTTTTTGTACAGAAACAAGATGCTACCTATAACTACCTAGTAGTGACCGCCACTAGGTAACATATACATATATATATATATATATATATATATATATATCAAAACAAATCCCTTTCAGGGTTAGAGTGCCGCATAAATTATGCAAAAAAGAATAGAGAACTCTGGGTAGTTCCCAAGTTTAGGTGGAGAGCAGCTCTAGTAGGGAGCACCCTGCAACACCAGCGACACTCTAGATTTGCTCACCTCAAATGTCTGTTTATCTAGCAAAGTTTTTTAGCATTGGATCAGCACAGTGCTATCCACGCCGAGCTAGATAGTGACAAAGTCTTTTGCCATTTGTACAGCAAAGTCTTTAAGCATAGGTTTGACACAGTGTCAACCTTGCCGAGCTGTAAAATAACAAAAGCCATTTACCATTCCAGGCACAGTATTACAGCTTTGGACTGGTAAAATACCATCCAAGCCAACCTGGAATGAGTAAAAGCAACCCCTGACACGTGTTTCGCTCTCATTAGAGCTCATCAGAGAGGTTTAGCTTTGTCCAGACACAAGGGAGCACCCAGTATAAGTCAAAACAAATCCCTTTCAGGGTTAGAGTGCCGCATAAATTATGCAAAAAAGAATAGAGAACTCTGGGTAGTTCCCAAGTTTAGGTGGAGAGCAGCTCTAGTAGGGAGCACCCTGCAACACCAGCGACACTCTAGATTTGCTCACCTCAAATGTATGTTTATCTAGCAAAGTTTTTAAGCATTGGATCAGCACAGTGCTATCCACGCCGAGCTAGATAGTGACAAAGTCTTTTGCCATTTGTACAGCAAAGGCTTTAAGCATAGGTTTGACACAGTGACAACCTTGCCGAGCTGTAAAATAACAAAAGCCATTTACTTTGCTAGATAAACAGACATTTGAGGTGAGCAAATCTAGAGTGTCGCTGGTGTTGCAGGATGCTCCCTACTAGAGCTGCTCTCCACCTAAACTTGGGAACTACCCAGAGTTCTCTATTCTTTTTTGCATATATATATATATATATATATATATATTATTGTCTAATCTTCTTAAAAAGTGGATTCAAGTCCACCAAGCGTGACACAAGATGTTTTTGTAGCATAACATGGCATAGTACACTGTCTAATCATTTTACCAGCTAGTGTTAATAGACTGTCTAATAGGAGAAAATCAAAGATGTTGAGAGGAGAGGAGGATTGGCCACCCACAGGCCTGGTGCAAAGGTTGCTGGATTAAGTTGCATATTAGTTTGGAGTACTGGGTTTAATGTGTGTCCAATATCAGACAAGAAAACGTTTACTAATTTACAATCATATTCTGTGGATCACCTTTAGTTAACTTGCAATTCCAGCAGATTGCAAGAGACTGGATTTGGATAGTGTGTCAGGGGACATTTAAGTCCAATGTATAGTTCGGTACTTACATATAATTAATATTGGTGAGATTTTAGATTTAGTTCTGTATTTCCAAATGCTGAACCACTCTGGAGGGGTTGGGGTGAAGATTATGTTTGTTTCAGGAATCATCCTACTTTTTTGGGATAGTGTTTTTATGCTTTTCCTAGTATTGTTTAATACTTTATATATGTTTGAAGCCATATATCTTACTGGGGTAAGTTGTCTTAACAGTCAGGAATATGAGATCCACTAATTTTTCTTAAGGTTTTTTTTAATTTAAGAAATTTCTAAATATCTAAGGGCATTATTTAGAGCTCGGTGGTAACGGTCACATTGCTGTGTTTTGGACAGAAAACCAGTCCGCAGGATTGTTGGTCTGCCAGCCCGATATAGATGTTGGCAGTCCCATAGGCAATAGACCGCCTGTGTCCCACCATCTCTGCCAGGAATCTTCAGCTGCCTCGATGGTGCCATTAGAAATAGTGGCTGGTGGCAAAACTCCAGCCACTCTGACCGCAGAGCAGATTTGGATGTGCCTTACCGCCAAGCCAACTCTGGCAGTCCAACCTCCACATCTGAGTTGGCAGATTGGGTCAGAACTCAGGTAAAAACATACCTTTTTCCCTAGCCAACTTCTGTTTTGACTGGACATGACTGGACAAGACCTTCTGTCGCTGCTGCCCCTGGCCCACAGTTAACACCCCCCAACCCCCCATCGCCGGACTCAAAGGTAGGGAACCTGCATTTGCTGTGTACGTTGTGGAGTCACTGTACATGAGCTCGGAACCACTAAAGTCATGTGCATGTCACAGTAATTTTTAAACATTACTGTAAACATGTATATGACTGCTATGGTCCCAAGCTCATGTGCAGTCCGTAATAATTACTGTGACATGCATATGTTGGGAAAACAATTGTCTCAGACATGGATAGGGATACACTGGTACACAACACTTATTGCACACATACACAACTGTCATTATGGTGTCAGTATTCATTGCCAAATAAATGCTGGTACCACAATGACATCACGATCACGCTTGACAACTATGTCCATGCGTGCACATTGCAAGGGGACCTGCACATGTATTGTTGTGCTACCAGTTGTGTTTGCGAGTCAGTACGTGCATGTGTGTGTGCGATGGGGTCAGCTCGGTGATGTGTAGTGAGGTGTAGTGGGTGATGTGGTTGTTCCAGATTGTGTGCCACATGTTGGTTTGCTGTTGTGTATGTTTGGTTGTGTGTTGTGTTGCTGTATGTGACATTCAGGTGAGTGTTATTGTTGTGTGCTGGTTGTTGTCGTGATGTGTGTAGTTGTGATACTGTGTGTGTATGTGTGTAGATGAGTGTGTAGTTGTGTTGGTTGTCGTGGTTGTGTCATTCGAGGGTGTAGTGTTAATAGTGTGTGTATGTTGTGTCATGAATGTATGGCAATGTGTGTTTTTGGCATGTACGTGATGTGTTGAGGTGTAATGGCAATGGCTACTAGTGTGTATGTGGTGTGTTGTGTAGTGTGTTGTGCAGGGGACACATATGGATAAGGAACAGTGTGTGTATGTGACTTACCTCTGTTCCACAGCCACAACCATTGTCTAATGTCCATTGGGTCCTGCAATATCCTCTCTCTGTCAGCAATCAGTTGTCAGTACACTACCTGTAGAATGGTACCATCTAAATATGTGCGGCGGGAACCTGGCCATCCTCACGGCTGGGAAGACCACTCTGTCGTAGCGGTCGGCAGCTCAGCTGCAATACATAAAAATACGGCAGTTGGAACTCCATCTGCTTGATGTCGTCTCGGGCCTGCTGCCACATCGAATAAGCAGTAATACTGTTAAGGTCTAAATTAGGCCCTATGTTTGGTAGGTTAGGTTTATATTGGATCATTGTGTTGGACATGGAGTTATCTAGAGAGCCGAGATCTTTAATATAGCTGATATCTTTGCCTATCCAGTCTACCAAGAACACTGCTTTTCCAACTGTTTTGATCTGTGGATGGCTTCAGGGAGAGTCTAGAGTTGAGCCTTGTATTTTGTTAGTGAGGTCTCTATCTAGGTATTTGAGTGCCCATATGAAATCTTTTAGTATGTTGGAGGAATGATCAGCTTGTAGGTGTTTCATGGTGAGTGATGTGATTAAGGATGAGGATTGAAACTAGTCCTTTTCTTTTTGAACCCATAGAGGAGCAGATGATGCAGGATCTTCTGTAAGCCATTGTGAGGCTTGTCTAAGAAAGCTATTTGAAATTTGAAGTAGTCTGGAAGGCTAACTCCAACCTACATCTTATTAACCTTAATTTTATGCAGTGGTATTCTAGCTCTTTTGTTTACTATATGAAGTTAGAGCTATTTATGTTGAGAGTTTGCAGACGTTCTGAGATAATATCAAAGGAAACCTACCTGTGATGAAATTAATGTGTGGAGTAATCATCATGTTAGTACTTTCCAGTCTGCCCCACCATATAGTGAATTTGGGCATCAAAGTTTCTATATTTTTTTGTATGTTTACTGGTAGAATTCTCTCATATTTTCTCTTTTGTTTAATAGGTTGTTAAGGTGAATGCCCAAGTAGTTGATTCCCAATTATATTACGGATGCAAAGTCAATATAGGCTGAAGACTTCAGTTTTATCAGTTTTCAAAGAGTATTGTGAGGCACATAAATATGATTTAATTATGTTAAGAATTTCCGGTACTACTGATTCAGCTTCCTATCAAAGAATCAGAACATCATTTGCATAAGCAGCTGCCTTTTGTGGTACTGATTTAAATGATATACCTTGTATAGTTTTATTTGAACAAATTTCTATAAGCAACGCTTCAGATGTTAGGAAAAATAGAAGAGCGGAATGTGGGCAACCTCACCTTGTACCCTGGGTTAGCTTATTTTTTCATTCAGGAGACCATTAATTCAGATGTGTGCCATTGCGTGTAAGTCAAAGATTTTATTTGCAAAGTTTGAACCAAGAATATATTATTTCATTACTGTTTTCAGTAAGGTTCATAGGACTTTATCAAAGGCATTCTCAGCATTTAAGGTCATGGCCAAAGTTCCAGATTTAAGTGGTTTTGCTTGTTCTGTACCATTGGCAAATAATATATTATCTCATGCGAGCCTGGCATTAATGAACTCATTTGGGAGGGATGAATTAGAACCGGTTGAATGCCCTCTAGCTCTTTTGCTTGAATTTGAGCATACACCTTACAATCCGTATTGAGTATGGAAAATTGGTCGATGGTTTTGTATTGAAAGGATCTTTATCCTCTATATGTATCTCTATTCTATTGGCTTCTGTGAAATATTCATCTGTGGATCTTGCATTTACATATTAATTGCAGGGATTTTCCATGGGAGCAAGTAATTTCCTGATTTAGGAGGGCCTAGCACCACTTTAGCGTCATTTGTTTTACGCTAAGGTGGCCTTTTCCCCATGTCATATTTACAAAGTGGCACAATGCATACATTGTGCCACTTTGTAACCCTTTGCGCTACATTATTCACCATGCATTTTATATGAGGTGGGGCATTCCCCCATTAGGGGGGCTGAAAAAATGACACAAAGAGATTTAATTGCGTCATTTTTTTCAGCACTTTTAACGCCTGCTTAGAGCAGGTTTTAAAAGGGTGCACACCATTGTTTACAATGGGCCCCTATATACTGTTTAGAGTTAGCACCAACATTTTGGCTCCAACCTTGAACAGTACAACAATAGCATCAAAAATTTTGACGCTATTGCTCCCTACCCTGAGCCATGGTGTGACATTCCTTTTCCTTAGAGTGTCTTTCAAGGTGTACAGTATAATACTCATGAAGTATTTGTGTCATATTGTTTAGGCAGCCAGAATTATGCCTAGCCTTATTGAATTTTTTAAGTTTCTTTGTCTTTAGGTTGTCAGCTCTCTCGTCAATGATTTTGTAGTTGTTGTATTCAAGCACCTTTAGTTTCTCCAGGGTGATCTAGGGATTGCCGTTTGTTAGTTGACATTCAAGTGACTTAATCTCTTTTTCTAGGTCATTTAATTTTTGTTTATGTTTTGTTCTTGTACGCCATAATACTACCCTAGCCTCTTTAACTTTTAAAGGAAGTAAGTTCCAAGGTCCATTCATGCTCCCCTATAATATTGCATCCTCAAGAGGTGTACTCCTAAAGCTCTGCGCAAAAAGTAGATCTTTTGATAAGGACCTCTGTGACATATTCCTGTTGCCTATCTTCCCCCTCCTTTCTGAGCAATTATTTTATGTTAGAATAAAAAAATAAAGTGTTGATTGCTATAAGTGATGGAGATGTTACAGTTATGCAGATCTGGAGTCAAGCTGGAAGGGTCAGGACTCTTGAGTATGACTACTTTTACTCACCATACTATTGCTCTTCTTTGTATATAGTACAGCTTATGTAGAGCCCAGACCCTGTCAGCTTTTGTCAGGCGAGAGTGATTCACCACAGTGATGCCCCGAGCTCTTCAGGAAGTATTCACACAGTGAGCAGAGTGTAGGATTACTGATCTACCAGAGCTGTAAAGACAGTTTGTAAGGTATAGCTTTGAACATGTGTGGATGGGCAGGCCATACATTGGGGATTTTTTAAGCTGCAGCACCTCTTGTTGTTAGGGCTGTCTGTACATGCAGAAATGTAGCCTTTTTTCCACAGCGTTTTGTGAACTTTTGCACATCTCAGGTTACCATGACGGCAAAGTAAAACAGATAACATAAATTTCTTAAGCTAAAAAAAGCCATTAATCCGCAGCTGAAATGTCCATCGTGTCAGGAAGTAAATATGTCTAAGAACACTCACTGGCCATCAACTACATATCATAATGAATCATCCGCACTTTAACCAAAAATCTGCTTGATTCCCCATCATCAAAACCTAATAGAACTCAATGGGACAACATTGGAACAATGTATCAATCTATGGCCTTGATGGACAGTCTATCCGAGCAAAGCAAACCATGACTTCCAATGTCTGAATGGGTCAGGGACAGTGCCCACTCTCTCTGTACATTTTAGTGAACATTTTTGAAGACTTGATGACATGAGGTGTGCCAGATGGCTAAAACGGTCTGCTTCCAGATCTAAAAATAGAATTTGTGTTTGGAGCTGGAGCTTTCTTTATTGTGGTCACCTTTATGATGATATTTCAGGTGATATTCTGCTGGCATTCCTGGACTGTATTGGGCAGACTACTGTTCATAGTGTGGAAATTAAGAAGATGTAATGTTTCTGTGTTATTTTGGGCACTGGAGAGAATTGACAGGTGGGTATCACATGAGATATCGGAGGAGGTACACGAGCATCTAGAGATGTCTATCAGGCACAATAGGAGGACTGGCCTGATATTTTAGTGTCTTATTTGACAGTTTGTTTCTGTTTGACACATTGCAAACTATGGGTGTTCCTATGGAGCTGGGTTTACAATTTTGTACTATAGTTGGGAAGTACGTGTGTCAGAAGTTTGCTCTCAGTTAGCTGTTTAGAGCTACGTTTTATTTTTGGATAGCATCATGCAAAGTGTTCAAGTACCCAATATTTTGTTATAGCTCACAGAGGAGCCATCTGTACTGTGATCTCTAGGCCCAGAAGGACTAGAAGTCTTTGAGAGCATACCAAGAATGCAAAGGAGGAATATTTCAATGAGTATGATATGTATTGACATATGTCTATTTATCTAAGATGAGTGTAGTCCTTGAGTCACATCATTCTGGTCTGAGGAATCAGAATCAAGACAAGATGGTTGAGAATTAATTGACAGACCCATGAAATCTGGTGAAAATGTGTGTTTGGTGCATGTACAAAGGTAAGGCAAAAGGACTGATTTCTGTCGAATAAGAAAATCCCTTACTTGTGGAAAGAATTGCTATTGATGGGAAATGCCAATCAAACTGATCCACTGAAGGGTGCCAAGGGAGTAGGGCACTCCATGTTGTGTGTTAGAAGGATTGAGAAGGATACAGTCAAACCCTCAGAAGTGTAGTATAAGCAAGAAAATAGAGTGGAAAAATGTCAATGTGATAGGGAGATTGAAAAGGAACTTGCTAGGCAATATGAGTAAGGGACGTTCTAAGTGAGAAACACTGCCAATTTTGAAGGATGTGCAGTGTTCAAGGTGGTTTGCAAAAAAAGTGGGAGGATGTGGTTGCATGGTGTTGTAGGAATTAGAAGTAAAAGAAGTAGTGTTACTAATTGGATTTGGTTAAGATGCTCGTCCACAAGTGCTTTCTATAAGTGATGTTAACGTGCCTGGTCCTTAGTAAGTAAACTTACAAGGGGACGCGTATAAGTCGATGAACCTTTTGTGTTGCATGGAGTATCCTAGCTATGCGGTAGACTACTGAACCATCAACAACACCTATACATGAAAATCAAACATTAATGAAACCCTATCTAATAAGAAATACCATCACTCTCAAGAAGGTTAATTGTTTTTATTCGATATTGTTACAATTCTTATCAGAAACCTTATTGACTTTATCATTAATCAAACTTTATTAATCATCACAGAAATGTTATTCATCCAAGAATCACAAAATCAAAGCAACATTAAACTAATACTTTCTCAACACATTATATAGTAATTCAGCAAAGCAATTTTCGTCAGTCAAGTGTCACCGTCCGGCAATATTTCCCTTGTCAGCCTACCTAACCAAGATTAGCATCAACATGTTGGTCTTTATGCGAAAACAATTTGGAAAAAAAACATTAATTTGGAAAAATCTATCTAAATGAGAAAATACTTTAAAACAGCGCAGTTGGTACCTAGAAGAAAAAGCACAAATTAATCAGTTGCATTATTATAGCTACCTATCCAAGATAGGTCAGCAACGAGTCAGTTTTCGTCTCCAGGTCATCAGTCATCAGCAAAGTATCAGGCTCACAGAGTGTAAGCCCAATTATCAACACTTCGGACAGCGTCTTCTGACGTCATCAACGTCTTCCTCTCCGCTCTGATTTTTCTCCTCTTGTCGTGACTTTTTACTGGGGTCTCTCAGTCCATCCTATTCATTGCTAATTGGTCAACCTTATCAGAAGTTATGACTCTAATCTATAGTTTTTGTTTACCGCATATACACATCTACTTAGGATTCAAGTTCCATTAGTTTGATTGGTTCTTCTGTCGATGAGAACATCATCCAGCCCTTCAGGTAACAAAATTGTTGCACACAGTCGTTTAGTCAGAGCTCCCATTGTTGAAGTCCTGGAAAAGTGCGTTTAGCCTACACTACACATAATTGTATTAAAATGTCTTCATCATCTCCTGTCGGCTGGTACATTGCAGAATGTTCTAGCAAAGCCATCTGAACCCTGCACAGTTCAAGGTCCTTCTCTCCAGTTCCAGTCCTCACAAGCCTTGTCGCGTCTTCACGTTAGAGCAGGTAAGACCCAATGAAACCAGTCCTTTAATCTGGCTAAGTTAAGAATGCGAATTAACACAAAACACAGGTGATACATCCAAGTATGACATATTAATACATTTTACATTAATATTTTTCATTATTAAGCATCTTGTTAATACACATGGTGACCACTCCCTGTGGGCACATTTTGCTTACACACGTTATTTTCAGATATTAGTTTCTTTATCAAATTTTTCTCATGAATAAACACATGCAAATCATTAAATATTTCTTATATTAGTGAGAGAGCGTAATCTAAATATTATCTATTTTAGATGTGAAATGCTTATACTTAACAATGCTGCATTAATAGTCATAAAATATTATTCATTTGAATTGTATTCTAACGTACTTATAATAGAAGAAAAATTATTATACACATACTAATGTCGACTATCAGAAAATTGTTTGCATTAATCGAATATGTTAACACCTACGAAGATTGCATTTATTAGACTCCATAAGCCTTAAGTTAGCGTGAGCTGAAGAATTAGCTCTGTAACTCTCATATTAAAGCATATTTTTCTGTTTCTCCAGTGTGCTGACTCGCAAAAGGCCATGACCCAGCATGTGTTCTCTTCTTTGTTTTATGTAACAAACTTAGGTTTCTTCCCATCCGCATGCTAGCTGCTTTAGTATAAGTTTTATACGTTTTTGCAACATTTCTAGAAACATTCAAGGACATTCAACCATGGAAAAGAACAACTTTTGACCCGAAGAACGTGCCAGATAATGAAGTAAACCCGGATGTGCCACCTATGAAAAACGTCAATTATGAAGACCAATCAAAGTGTTATAAATTATCGCAGGGTGAAAATTGTATGACCTAATGTATAATTTGATAGGTTAAAGATAGTGGGGTGAAGCGACTATCCAATAGAATTTTGGGGGAAGGTATTGCGAAAAAGGGATAAAAACCCATGACACAGGAGACTCGAGAGAACTAGGTAGGGAATGATATCAATTGCATCCAGAAACTCTGTCACTCTATCTGGTGACTAGAGACTTAATAAACCATCCTCACCCTTAGTTTGCCCCATTATACTTTCCTCATTATGAGGGAAGTGCCCCAGCCTTTAGACGAGATAGACTGATGATGATCTAACTGATGTCCTGAAGACGAAGACTGATCCTGTATGCTGACTTGACCTGAGGAGGGTAATTATGACAATTGCCATCGTAATTTGTCTTAATGCTTTTTCTTTCTAGGTACCAACTGCTGTACTTTTGGATAGAGTCCCTAGTCAGATATTTTCTAAATTAATGTTCTAAATTGTTTTGTATGAAGTCCAACATGCTAAGGCTAATTAGTGGTTAGGTTAGGTGTTCACTCTGACTGACGTAAACTGACATGACTGACATCGTGCTATGCTGCACTGAGACGTATATAATGTTCTATGTACTCTGATCTGTGTATATCATATGTTAGTGTTTTAATGTTTGTCATCTTCGCATTGTCAAAATCTTATCACTGTTGCCATATCGTGACTATGCTCTTTTGCTTCTTGGTTTTGAGATTAATACATTTGCTACTAGATTGTAATCAATAGAGAATAAAATTCATAAAACTTCTAATAAAGGTGTGGTTATTCATGACTGAAAGGTCATGGTTGCGCCGATAGTTTAACCAATGTCTAAGGTGAAGTATATTGTGGTGATATATGTTGATAATATCATTGATATATTGCTTGACATATTGATCAGTTCTCTCGTTCTACGGTGTCTCACCACTGGGTCAAAAGATTCATCGGCCTAAAACGAGTCCTAATGTGTATAAATTGACATAGAAGGACGCGTTAACATTAGCATATCTGCTCCATCAGTGACATTGATAAAGTTCAATTGATTTTGTGGAAGTGTTTTGATAGAGTTCTCGAAGACATTGTAGAGCTTAGAGAAACAACTATAAAGCCATGAGGGTCTGGAGAGTACCTCCATGATATTGAAGTTTATTTTGGGATTATGTTGGTGTTTAGGAAAAGGAAAGCTCTGAGAAGAATGTACATCATCAACAATGGGGAGGGGCTGTTAAGAAGGCCCTGTCTGAAGAAGCTAGGTCTGAAACATGATCTGAATTGCCCACTACATAGGCTGTAGTGCAGTGAGTGGGGAAGTTTGTATTGAAAGATTCAGGTATATTAAGGGGTTCCTGCATAAGGTTACATCAATGAAGGACTCAGCATCTTTTGTTCTAAATAGGCGGAATATTCCCATCAATTTTAGTAAGACCGTGCCAAGGGAATGTGAGAGAGACTTTGCGCAGAAGGAATTATTGAGAAAGCAGAAGCAAGCGAGTGGATCAGTCTGATGTAGTGAAGAGCAAGGCCTGTGGTGAAGTTAAATTATACATCAATTATGGGCAGCAGAACAGGTTAATATTGGAAGACAGATATTAGCAAGACATGTATTTCCTAATATAGGGGAGATGGCTACCTATAGGGAGGATACTTATAAGACTTTAGACTTGTCTTCGTCTTATCAACAGCTGAGGCTGCATCTTAAGGCCCAGGGTCTGCCATTTTTTTACCAGGTTCAGTAGGATGTTACTTTGCTTGGCGTCTGCCACATCCACGTTTCTGAGAGAAATGTGTCAACATTTTTGAGGTGTGACAAGGGCCCTCTTTTCCGGATGCCATAAAGGTTGCAGGAAAAAGGATGCAAGGGCATGATGTTTTTGCGTTTTCTTTACTTGACTTCCAGAAGGAAGGGGACCTATAGCTGGCTGCTGCTCACACCTGGAAATTACAATGTGTGGAAGAGGGAGTCTCCAAAGAAGAACCAGGGTAGAAGGAAAACTTCCTATGCATGGGAAAGTGCCTGTAAGAACAAGGCAGGCTTGATGGTGGATAAAGTAGGGCTGAAGTGGAGAAATGGAGAAAGGACAACGAAAATAAGCCAAATAGGACCTGGATTCACAGCATAAAAATTCTGGAACTTAAACAGCCCTAAAAAAATGAGGGACAGAAATGAAAGCATAAGGGTTGATAGAAACACTTTCAAATTAATTGCAGCATGCACTTTACTGGCTTCGGAATTCTTAACTAGGAAGAGTATAGAAAATTATATTGTCAAAGAGGCAAAGCGCAATCTGGATTTATGAACCGGCCATGCAGAAACATGAAGTCTGGCTTTGTACAAAGAAATATATGATTCCCTCCTTCCTAGGTAATGATTCTTGTTTGTAGCCAGCATGGAATTGTCACAAGGACACTGAAGCTTTGTTCAGGTGAGTGTCAAGCATGGGGAGAGCTTTAAGAGCTTTCCCACCTGAACCTGCCTACTCACCCTACTCCCGACCAGTATGTGCCTTGAACTAATCGAAAAAAGATACACAGCACATGATGGGTAGGTGGACACCCTCAGACACTAGAGGGAGAAGAAGAGGCACCTTGGCTGCTGGTCTCCTGATTCAGGCCATAGACCATGAGGACATGAGTATAACCTCAAAGAGCATCTGTCTGGAAACACTGGTCACCAGAACAGATGCATCCCATGGGACTGTGGACCAACCCTGCGTTTGGCACAAAGTGTGAAAGTTAAGAGTTCGGAAGATTTTAAAAGTGAAAATGTGAAGGAACTGACTTCAAAATTGAGCAAGTGCAAATTTAGAGAAGATGAGGTAAGGCAAAGACACCAATGAGATTACAGTACAACCTAAGGAGAGTTTGGTAAGGTTCAAAATGGACATGCTTTGCCTTAAAGATAAGTATCATTATTTGTCTTTTTTAGGTTTGATTGAGCTTTACGTGCTTTTTAAAAATATGATGGATAACAATGACAATATTATAAAAAGAAGGAAGGAAGTAGTAAATTACAGTTAGTCCAGTGAATGTGAAAAGGAACTGGAAATATGAAAGAATGATTTAAGCAAAGCTGCCATGTTTTAACAATTGTATGCCAATGAAAAGTGTGTGCTAACAACAGACAAAAACACAAAGATGATGGATGAAAAGCTTGCAAATAGTCTCAGCCGCAACGCAGTTCAAAATGTTTCTCCCACTATGCCACTCCAGACAGAGACCAGCTATATTCAAATCAGCCTTTGTCATGTTCCTGTAGGAACAGTGTAACCTGAACTACCAAGCAAGGTCGCCTCTGTACAGTAACACAATTAACCCAGACTAATTTTGGCCTACTTAGGCTTTTTCCGTTAGATATAGTATGAGCTTGAGCATAGGGCACAGTGAGCATAGGTCCCCCCTCTGGGCATACCTTTTGCACTTCAAGCTTTGCATTGATGAAAACACAAAGGTGGCAGATGGAATGCTTGCAAAACTTTCTCACTCACCGCCAGTCTTCCAGGTCACATTTCATGCCATTGTTTTTGTCCATTATACCTCTCCAGACAGAGACCAGCTATATACAAATCATCCTTGCTCCTGCTTTAAAAGAAACAGTCCAATCCAAACTGCCAAGTCAGGTCTCCTGTGACCAGAAACATAAGCAACTCCAGAACACTTTAGGAATCATATTTTTAGCCAACTGTGGCAGCTCCAGGCAGAGTCTTGGTCATGCTTCAAGAGGAACGTTCCAGACAGAATTGACCTCAGATGTCAGTTAGACTGGGTTAGGGACACATGCTCACACTGGAAGAGAAAGATGGCAGAAGCACAATCATTGTGTTCGCATTAGGCCTCAATTGAGATACAGCATTTTTGAAAGAGGTATTGGCAGTACATTAGGGACTGGGGACATTTAGAGGATAGGAACAAAAAGAGCTGGACATGATAATTTTTGAGAATCTGCAAATGTCTTTTTGTCAATTGCAGGAAAACAAATGTATTGAGACGAAAATCCCAAGAACAATAAAGGAATGCCTAATTAACATTCTAGACTTGCAGGAGACATGCTGGAAAGAGTTTAAAAAGAAAAATGTGTATACAACACTGGAACACAAAGAACGTTGGAGCCACGTAGGTAAAGTATGTGGCAGTGTCAAAGCAAAAAACATAATAATTGGTGAAGATCTGAACAGGAATGGGGTGGCTATTTGATAAGACGCGTAATCAGATCTAATGATAGATAATGAAGTAAGAGTTGTGGACATATGAGAGAGTAGTTTACAGATGGGGCAGAGTAGTCTCTCAATATTCACTTCTAAAGTGGTAAGTAGAGGAGTCACACAAACAACATACAGATATAAAGAGAGGTAGGCAACGGGTTAGAAGTTACTGTAGGTGGCCCAGAGTAAAAATAAAGGATGAGAGAAATGTGAGAGATTTGTTGATGTGTGATGACATCAATAAGAGGTTGAAGGTGAATAATATCACAATCTTTAAGGAAATGCCTCTATTTGCATGTTCACCCCCACATTTGTGGACTGATGTCACCTCTTTTACATGTTCACTCCACAATTTTGGACTGATGCTGCATGTCAAACTGGAGACACCCAATGGGCAAAGACTGACTTACTTGCAAGGTACCCAGGGCATGTAAGGCAGAGTGTCCACACAGGGTTGCAGCACTGTTTGTGCCACCCTGTATGCACAAAATGGCCCCCAGCCAGCCACTACAGATAGTCTTTTCACTGCCAGTTCGACTTTGCCATCCTATATTTAACACTATATGTAAGTTTCCCCTAAGTCTTCCCTAAGGAAGTCTTACAGATCTCTATGGCAGAGAGCTGTATTTTGTTAGTTGGACATATATTTTTGATATGTTTTAACACCAACACTTTCAAATTGTTGTTTTGCTGTGGATAAAATTAGTAGCCCCATTGGCTAAGAAAGGTTTACTGGAAGGCCCCCAACCCTAGCCAACTCCTGACTAAGATTACCTAATTGAGTCATGTAAGGTAAGAAATTAATCATAGCATTAAACCTAACCTGATTTCCAGGTCGAATATAACACCACTATTAAAGCTAAGCAACCTTTAGAAAGTTGCCACTCTGTACTCTAGCTAGCCCGTGGCTTCACAAAGGCCCTCCTACACAGACAGCTTTCTGATCAAGGAAACAAAGGCAGTTGCTGCGGAGAGAAGTGTCACCTCCTCCCCTAGGATGGCCACTCAGAGTGTTAGCCCAAAAGGTGAGCTTCAAAGGTGAATCCGCCTTTGTGAGGGACGTATCGCCAACACCCCTGAGGAGGATGCTTTTGTTTCGGCAGACAAAGCGGAGTCAGGATCAAGGAGGGAAAATTCTCCCCCAAACCGGTTCTACTGTGGGCATGTAAACCTCTGGTAGCACCATTTCTAGGGTGGGCTACCAAGCTCCTAATGACTGAGGAAGGGTTGTGCCATTTTGAAAGGGGCATGAATGTGGCACTCTGGGATAGCCAGATGCCACACATGACAGGAATGTTGTAGAAAGGGGACCTGTAGTCCATTGGCTAGTGACCACATGGTCCTCTCAGGGCACTTTCCTGTGATAAATATGGCACCCCTGGCACAAGGGAACCAGTAGCCCATTGGCTAGTGACTGCGTGGTTCTCTAAAGGAACTTTCTTGCGATCAATATGGCACTCCTGGCTCTCAGATCACGCTGAAATCAGAGAGAGGACTGAAGAACTCCCCAGCTGCACTTGGACCCTCAAAAAGAGAGGGTGCACCATTGGAAGGACTGCACCTGCTTGAGTTTGGGTGAGCAAAGATTAGACTGTGCCTGTGGCACCTTGCTCGGGGAATAGTTGATTCACTGCCCCAACCAGCAGCAGTGACTCCGAGGATCATTCAACTATTCTCCTGAAACCAGCTCCAGAGACACATGAGCTGAAGCATCCCAAACTGACAAGTTGGTAGCCACTGCAGACGTTTTGCTGATACTAATGTTATGTGGTTCCTATTTTGATAATAAGACTGCGTATTTAGGATTGCAGAACCACCAAACGTGAGGGCTGAGTGCACCCCACACTACTTGACAGCTGTCGGCCTAACTCCTGGCTAGCTCACAGTGCCTCACTCAAACCTTCAAAGCTGTTTGGGGTGAAAGGTGATTTGTGGCAACCTGAATCTGACACTTTTGAGCTGGTTTTCCAACAGGGTTTCTGCAGCTGTAGCACCACCACAAAACCCCTGGCGGAAAGGCTAAGGTGACAGGGAATGTCATCCATGTCACCGGCAGACAACTTCCCCCCCCCCCAGCAAGCACAATACCCCACCACCCCCACCCACCCTCCAGGTACAGTGCCCCACTCACCCCAAACTCCACCCCCTCCCTCATTCACCAACACTGACATACATGCATTCACTCAAATGCATCCATACACACATTCACTGCAACACTCATACACGCATTCACTTCAACATTCTTACTTGCATACACACATGCATACACACACGCAGACAAACACGCATACACACACACAAACACACAAGCATACACACATGCAGACAAACATGCATACACACACGCATACACACACAGACAAACAGCCACTCACACGTGCACACATAACAATCCCCGCCCTCCCACCCCCCTGTCGGACGCACGACTTACCTTATCTGGCGAGGAGGTCGTCTGGCAGGAAATGGGCGCCTCTACCTCCGACAGCGCCCCACAATCACGACACCGCCAGGCCATATTACAGGTTGTAATATGGCTGCCGGAGTCCTTTTGGTGGGGCCGGGCCGGTGGTGGAATCGCCCTTGCACCTCCACCTGCAGCACAACTACTGCTGGATTTCCACCCAAAATGTGGCAGAAATCCAGCAGTGGTCGTAATATGGTGGGCGGAAGACCGCCAGCACTGGCGGTCTTCTGGTGCCCACGGCTTTGGCGATCTTTGAAAAAGACCACCAATGTCAAAATGAAGGCCTATATGTGTTATAATAATAATAAATTGTATTTGTATTGTGCCTACTACCTCTGATGAGGCGTCAAAGTGCTTTACGATGAGTAGCATGCTACTCGGGAGCCTAAAGTTAGTGGTCAGTTCATTGGTTATTGGGGTTAGTTTTGCATCCTCACTCCATACATTCAATCTAGTTTCTTTGTGTACATGGTTGACATAGATGTGATTATTAGAGGGGGCTTTGAGAGACACAATTGCTAGCTAGAATTAATAGATATTGTTATGGTTTCCAAAGAGCTTTAAGCAGATAGGTATGAGATTTTAGAGTAACTTGTATACAGGAGAGGGAGACAGGAGCAGAGGTTAATTAAAAAAACGAAAGTGAAGGAAGGCTAATTATTCATGCAGGATTTTAAGGACTACAACAATCATTTGGCATGCAATTTGTGGGTGTAAACCTGCTAAAAGAATCATTTTTAAATTCTGCTCCAAAGGAATGCAGCTTACACAATCTTTCTGGAGCACTCCTTGAGGTCACACAGATATTTCTCACAGTACAAAATGAAGCACATTACTTGCTGAGACCCCTTTACCTTAAGCATTGCAACAAATAAGAGCCTCTTTTTATATACCTAGTACAGTATATTTAATACTGTAAGGTATTGTTAGTTAATGCAAATTATATACACCATGAAGAATATCTATTATAAAAAATATGCTATGTGAACACTGAGCAACTTAAAAATATAACAAGGCAATTGATAGACACATTGTAGCAACCACTAGTATATTCAGTGAAAGTGTGTGACCCATTTTATGTCTGGTTTGGAAGGTGATGTCCCTGCATTTGCCTGGAGAGCACCCCCACAGAACATACACCATGTTCAGCAGAATGGATGTGTCTGGTATCACCTTATCTTTCCAGGATCAGCGGCTGATTAAATTTGCAGCATGAACTTTGCCTTCCTAGTAGAGGCAGCTGATAAAATATGTAAAAGTAATAGATAAAAGCAGGCTCCCTAAAATATGAATAAAACTTGGTATAAAAGTAAATTAAGGCACAGACCGTGAAACTAGGCTAAGACAGCGGTGCCCAACTTGGGTACTAAGAGGTCCTTACAACACCCTCCCCTTGCTAGTATAGGAATGCAGATTCTAGTATCCCTAAAAAAGGATAAAAAATAATCTAAAACCATAAAAATTATATAAATCATAAAAATTTCCACATCGACAAGCAGAACAGGAAAGAGAAAAATGGCCAATTACAAATAGTAAGTTTGGTAATACAGTGTCAATTAAAAGTCATTGGAATTCTACATGAGGTCGTCAAGCACATCAGTGGAGCTGGAATCCAGGAGAGACCCCACTTTGGCAGAGGATATAACTACCAGAGCCTCATCCAGAAGGTCAAAGGAGCACACATGATCCGTAGCCTCAGCCACAGCCAAGGGGGCAGCAATCCATGCTGTCAGATGCCGGGGTACAGGCAGCATAAGGGACGAGTTCAATGAAGGATGGCTCATAGAAGGTGTCAAGGAGCTACCGCAAACTCATAGGGTAACTCAGGGAATGGACCCCCATCAGGAACATCATCAGATTCATGTCCATAAAAGGTACTTGCTGCTAAACAAGACACGCTTCCATTGCATTCTTGAAGGTGCACCATACGGTACGGAAAACAGGCTCCGCACAGCAGAGCACTGGTCAGAATGATAGTGATCAGTCCTTATCAAGTTCCTCTAACAGTGATACTCCAAAATACTGCATCATACATTCACGACACAGTTGGGCTATCGGGAAACCCATCACTCTTTGTGTTTGAGATGGGCAGTCATTGCAGATCAAAAATAGTAACATCAATATACCGCCAATTAATGCCAGTACAAGTGGGAGGACTCCAAAAACTCTCAAAAAAGAGAGTGCATGGCCAATGGTATTATTATAAAAACAGTCTGGAATGTACTAACAAATCCAGACCCTATGGCCTTAAAAACTTTTACAATCCCTGTGGTGTTGGATGCTTTGAAAATGTGACTCACCAATTCACCAACGCGTCTTGGGAAGTTGGTACTTAAGAGGGACTGTATCTTTGCTGATGACCTTGCCACTTGTAGGTCATAAGTTTCACTGGCCGATGTGAGCGCCACATGTCTTTGAAGCAATAGTGCTTTCAGTCTGCTCAGCATGTTGAAATCGACATTAGAAGAAGCAATGCAAGGCCACAAATCTGCTACTTTTATCTCTTCCTTGGGTGGGGAAAAGTAAATTTCCACAGCAGATTTACTACTTGAGAAACAGAGACAACCTTGATCCATCAGCATCAAGTAACTTCTATTCGAGAGTAACTAGAATACTGGGTGGATCACAGAGACGGGCATACCCTTCAAGTAGTAGACTAAGTTAGCCACTGACATTTTGCATGCACCGTACAATGCCACATGTTTACAGTTCATTGAATAGCTTACAGAAGTCTCAAACTTCTTTTTCCATAGCTCTCATAGCTCATGAACATAGCTATTTCCTAAGTGTTCAAACCTGCCAATAGGAAAATGTTTCAAACACAAAGTGAATTGAAATGCGGCTATCTGCAGAAATATCAACCCATGTATTAACCACACTGATGATGGTGTTTCAGCTACTGTAGAAGGCAACTTTTTAAAACTTTTCTATGTTAAGCAATGGTGTAACCAGCTTCCTTTTTTGCCATTTTCGGTTGTTTCCTTGTAAAGAGGAAAGTGGCAAATAACTCTTTGGAGTTAATGCGCTTACAGGGCACTCAATTCACCTTAAGAACTTGTAAAGTCCAACTCAACAGCATAGTGAACCTAAGCTGACTTTGCCCATGTTGTAAAAATGGCATGTCATTATGAATAATCTCAATTTGAGAAGGCACAATGTAGTTTGATTTGTAATTGCGAGTGGACAGTGTGTTCATACCATTATCGAAAATGGCCAATGCTTTCTTTAAGCTTTCTTTATCTATTTGCCTTAAACGAGCAGCAGCTTTCATTTGCAAAAACTTCTATATTTTATTGTATATTACATACAGAAATCTTTTTTAAGTGTGGTTTCCTAGGACTCATCAAGAAATCTTGTAAGCCTATGCCCTCAGAAATGAGAGAGAGGTGTTCTTTAACAGCTGTCAAATTGGAGTGTTGCAACCATTGCTGACATAATTTGCCCACGCTGGAAGTGTTAACTATACCTGTGTGTTGTGTAGTGACGTAATGAGGGTCCAGTCTGCTTCCTCTAAAACCCTGTATGAAGATAATATAACACGCATGACAACCATTTGTGTCCACTTGCCACAATTCACACCCATTGGGACCTGAAAGTGTTGAATTAGATGTACCATTCTGAACCATACCATTGAGCTGGTGTTCAGAAACATTTGCAACCTTTTGCCAATTGCCAAATTTAGATATTGAGTGAATACATGGCACATTCATTTCCTTAATGTTCGCTAACCCAAGGCAAGTCGTTTGCTGAACTGTTTCCTTCAGAAAAACATTTACCATTGAATAAACCATGCTTTCAACAAGGCATTCATGCCTTGTACCTACCAATCTTTTGTTCCCCAAACAGTTTTTAAGTCAATTGTCTTTTTCCAATATTCATAGCCTTGTATGGCCAACTAGGAAACAAATGAATCTGAATAAATCAATTTGATATCTGTAAGCGAGGTTTATCTTGCTTTGTCTGTTGGCAATTTGAAGTAATAGGTCTCTGGATTAGAAGCATCATGCCCAAAAAAAGAAGCAAATGTATCTATATTTGTTTTAGAACTCCACACTAGTGGAGTTGGACAATGTTCCCATTGTGTGTAATAAAAATCTGTTTGTGGGGTACTAGCTCTATGAAGATAATGATGTCCATAATAATGGTAACAGAACATTTCACCAAAATTTGCAGAGTTCATGTACATATCATCACTTCATACAGTATAATATTCAAGTTCAGAAAGCATAGAATCAACTGTTTTAACCCCTTCGCTGCCAGGCCTTTTCCCCCTCCTGTGCCAGGCCTTTTTTTGCCTATTTGGGGCAGTTCGCGCTTAGGCCCTCATAACTTTTTGTCCACATAAGCTAACCAAGCCAAATTTGCGTCCTTTTTTTCCAACATCCTAGGGATTCTAAAGGTACCCAGACTTTGTGGGTTCCCCTGAAGGAGGCCAAGAAATTGGCCAAAATACAGTGAAAATTTCGTTTTTTTAAAAAAAATTGGAAAAAGGGGCTGCAGAAGAAGGCTTGTGGTTTTTCCCCTGAAAATGGCATCAACAAAGGGTTTGCGGTGCTAAACTCAGCAGCTTCCCAGCTTTCAGGAACAGGCAGACTTGAATCCGAAAACCCAATTTTTCAACACAATTTTGGCATTTTACTGGGGCATACCCCATTTGTGCAATTTTTTGTGCTTTCAGCCTCCTTCCAGTCAGTGACAGGAATGGTCATGAAACCAATGCTGGATCCCAGAAACCTAAACATTTCTGAAAAGTAGACAAAATTCTGAATTCAGCAAGGGGTCATTTGTGTAGATCCTACAAGGGTTTCCTACAGAAAATAACAGCTGAAAAAGAAAAATATTGAAATTGAGGTGAAAAAAACATCAATTTTTCTCTACTTTTTACTCTGTAACTTTTCCCTGCAATGTCAGATTATCGAAAGCAATATACCGTTACGTCTGCTGGACTCCTCTGGTTGTGGGGATATATAGGGTTTGTAGGTTCATCAAGAACCCGAGGAACCCAGAGCCAATAAATGAGCTGCACCCTGCAGTGCGTTTTCATTCTATACCGGGTATACAGCAATTCATTTGCTGAAATATAAGGAGTAAAAAATTGCTATCAAGAAAACCTTTGCATTTCCAAAAAGGGCACAAGATAAGGTGTTGAGGAGCAGTGGTTATTTGCACATCTCTGAATTCCGGGGTGACCATAGTAGTACGTGAATTACAGGGAATTTCTCAAATAGATGTCTTTTTTACACACACTCCTATATTTGGAAGGAAAAAATGTAGAGAAAGACAAGGGGCAATAGTACTTGTTTTGCTAATCTATGTTCCCCCAAGTCTCCCGATAAAAATGGTACCTCACTTGTGTGGGTAGGCCTAGCGCCCGCAAAAGGATATGCCCCAAAACACAACGTGGACACATCACAGAAAACAGAGCTGTTTTTAGCAAAGTGACTACCTGTAGATTTTGGCCTCTAGCTCAGCCGCCACCTAGGGAAACCTACCAAACCTGTGCATTTCTGAAAACTAGAGACCTAGGGGAATCCAAGGAGGGGTGACTTGTGTGGCTCGGACCAGGTTCTGTTACCCAGAATCCTTTGCAAACCTCAAAATTTGGCTAACAAAACACATGTTCCTCACATTTCTGTGGCAGAAAGTTCTGGAATCTGAGAGGAGCCACAAATTTCCTTCCACCCAGCGTTCCCCCACGTCTCCCGATAAAAATGATACCTCACTTGTGTGGGTAGGCCTAGCACCCGCGACAGGATATGCCCCAAAACACAACGTGGACACATCACAGAAAACAGAGCTGTTTTTAGCAAAGTGACTACCTGTAGATTTTGGCCTCTAGCTCAGCCGCCACCTAGGGAAACCTACCAAACCTGTGAATTTCTGAAAACTAGAGACCTAGGGGAATCCAAGGAGGGGTGACTTGTGTGGCTCGGACCAGGTTCTGTTACCCAGAATCCTTTGCAAACCTCAAAATTTGGCTAAAAAAACACATGTTCCTCACATTTCTGTGGCAGAAAGTTCTGGAATCTGAGAGGAGCCACAAATTTCCATCGACCCAGCGTTCCCCCACGTCTCCCGATAAAAATGATACCTCACTTGTGTGGGTAGGCCTAGCGCCCGCGACAGGATATGCCCCAAAACACAACGTGGACATATCACAGAAAACAGAGCTGTTTTTAGCAAAGTGACTACCTGTAGATTTTGGCCTCTAGCTCAGCCGCCACCTAGGGAAACCTACCAAACCTGTGCATTTCTGAAAACTAGAGACCTAGGGGAATCCAAGGAGGGGTGACTTGTGTGGCTCGGACCAGGTTCTGTTACCCAGAATCCTTTGCAAACCTCAAAATTTGGCTAAAAAAACACATGTTCCTCACATTTCTGTGGCAGAAAGTTCTGGAATCTGAGAGGAGCCACAAATTTCCTTCCACCCAGCGTTCCCCCACGTCTCCCGATAAAAATGATACCTCACTTGTGTGGGTAGGCCTAGCGCCCGCGACAGGATATGCCCCAAAACACAACGTGGACATATCACAGAAAACAGAGCTGTTTTTAGCAAAGTGACTACCTGTAGATTTTGGCCTCTAGCTCAGCCGCCACCTAGGGAAACCTACCAAACCTGTGCATTTCTGAAAACTAGAGACCTAGGGGAATCCAAGGAGGGGTGACTTGCGGGGCTCGGACCAGGTTCTGTTACCCAGAATCCTTTGCAAACCTCAAAATTTGGCTAAAAAAACACATGTTCCTCACATTTCTGTGGCAGAAAGTTCTGGAATCTGAGAGGAGCCACAAATTTCCTTCCACCCAGCGTTCCCCCACGTCTCCCGATAAAAATGATACCTCACTTGTGTGGGTAGGCCTAGCGCCCGCGACAGGATATGCCCCAAAACACAACGTGGACATATCACAGAAAACAGAGCTGTTTTTAGCAAAGTGACTACCTGTAGATTTTGGCCTCTAGCTCAGCCGCCACCTAGGGAAACCTACCAAACCTGTGCATTTCTGAAAACTAGAGACCTAGGGGAATCCAAGGAGGGGTGACTTGTGTGGCTCGGACCAGGTTCTGTTACCCCGAATCCTTTGCAAACCTCAAAATTTGGCTAAAAAAACACATGTTCCTCACATTTCTGTGGCAGAAAGTTCTGGAATCTGAGAGGAGCCACAAATTTCCTTCCACCCAGCGTTCCCCCACGTCTCCCGATAAAAATGATACCTCACTTGTGTGGATAGGCCTAGCGCCCGCGACAGGATATGCCCCAAAACACAACGTGGACATATCACAGAAAACAGAGCTGTTTTTAGCAAAGTGACTACCTGTAGATTTTGGCCTCTAGCTCAGCCGCCACCTAGGGAAACCTACCAAACCTGTGCATTTCTGAAAACTAGAGACCTAGGGGAATCCAAGGAGGGGTGACTTGCGGGGCTCGGACCAGGTTCTGTTACCCAGAATCCTTTGCAAACCTCAAAATTTGGCTAAAAAAACACATGTTCCTCACATTTCTGTGGCAGAAAGTTCTGGAATCTGAGAGGAGCCACAAATTTCCTTCCACCCAGCGTTCCCCCACGTCTCCCGATAAAAATGATACCTCACTTGTGTGGGTAGGCCTAGCGCCCGCGACAGGATATGCCCCAAAACACAACGTGGACATATCACAGAAAACAGAGCTGTTTTTAGCAAAGTGACTACCTGTAGATTTGGGCCTCTAGCTCAGCCGCCACCTAGGGAAACCTACCAAACCTGTGCATTTCTGAAAACTAGAGACCTAGGGGAATCCAAGGAGGGGTGACTTGTGTGGCTCGGACCAGGTTCTGTTACCCCGAATCCTTTGCAAACCTCAAAATTTGGCTAAAAAAACACATGTTCCTCACATTTCTGTGGCAGAAAGTTCTGGAATCTGAGAGGAGCCACAAATTTCCTTCCACCCAGCGTTCCCCCACGTCTCCCGATAAAAATGATACCTCACTTGTGTGGATAGGCCTAGCACCCGCGACAGGATATGCCCCAAAACACAACGTGGACACATCACAGAAAACAGAGCTGTTTTTAGCAAAGTGACTACCTGTAGATTTTGGCCTCTAGCTCAGCCGCCACCTAGGGAAACCTACCAAACCTGTGCATTTCTGAAAACTAGAGACCTAGGGGAATCCAAGGAGGGGTGACTTGTGTGGCTCGGACCAGGTTCTGTTACCCAGAATCCTTTGCAAACCTCAAAATTTGGCTAAAAAAACACATGTTCCTCACATTTCTGTGGCAGAAAGTTCTGGAATCTGAGAGGAGCCACAAATTTCCTTCCACCCAGCGTTCCCCCACGTCTCCCGATAAAAATGATACCTCACTTGTGTGGGTAGGCCTAGCGCCCGCGACAGGATATGCCCCAAAACACAACGTGGACATATCACAGAAAACAGAGCTGTTTTTAGCAAAGTGACTACCTGTAGATTTGGGCCTCTAGCTCAGCCGCCACCTAGGGAAACCTACCAAAGCTGTGCATTTCTGAAAACTAGAGACCTAGGGGAATCCACGGAGGGGTGACTTGCGGGGCTCGGACCAGGTTCTGTTACCCAGAATCCTTTGCAAACCTCAAAATTTGGCTAAAAAAACAATTGTTCCTCACATTTCTGTGGCAGAAAGTTCTGGAATCTGAGAGGAGCCACAAATTTCCTTCCACCCAGCGTTCCCCCACGTCTCCCGATAAAAATGATACCTCACTTGTGTGGGTAGGCCTAGCGCCCGCGACAGGATATGCCCCAAAACACAACGTGGACATATCACAGAAAACAGAGCTGTTTTTAGCAAAGTGACTACCTGTAGATTTTGGCCTCTAGCTCAGCCGCCACCTAGGGAAACCTACCAAACCTGTGCATTTCTGAAAACTAGAGACCTAGGGGAATCCACGGAGGGGTGACTTGCGGGGCTCGGACCAGGTTCTGTTACCCAGAATCCTTTGCAAACCTCAAAATTTGGCAAAAAAAACACATGTTCCTCACATTTCTGTGGCAGAAAGTTCTGGAATCTGAGAGGAGCCACAAATTTCCTTCCACCCAGCGTTCTCCCACGTCTCCCGATAAAAATGATACCTCACTTGTGTGGGTAGGCCTAGCGCCCGCGACAGGATATGCCCCAAAACACAACGTGGACATATCACAGAAAACAGAGCTGTTTTTAGCAAAGTGACTACCTGTAGATTTGGGCCTCTAGCTCAGCCGCCACCTAGGGAAACCTAACAAACCTGTGCATTTCTGAAAACTAGAGACCTAGGGGAATCCAAGGAGGGGTGACTTGCGGGGCTCGGACCAGGTTCTGTTACCCAGAATCCTTTGCAAACCTCAAAATTTGGCTAAAAAAACACATGTTCCTCACATTTCTGTGGCAGAAAGTTCTGGAATCTGAGAGGAGCCACAAATTTCCTTCCACCCAGCGTTCCCCCACGTCTCCCGATAAAAATGATACCTCACTTGTGTGGGTAGGCCTAGCGCCCGCGACAGGATATGCCCCAAAACACAACGTGGACATATCACAGAAAACAGAGCTGTTTTTAGCAAAGTGACTACCTGTAGATTTGGGCCTCTAGCTCAGCCGCCACCTAGGGAAACCTACCAAACCTGTGCATTTCTGAAAACTAGAGACCTAGGGGAATCCAAGGAGGGGTGACTTGTGTGGCTCGGACCAGGTTCTGTTACCCCGAATCCTTTGCAAACCTCAAAATTTGGCTAAAAAAACACATGTTCCTCACATTTCTGTGGCAGAAAGTTCTGGAATCTGAGAGGAGCCACAAATTTCCTTCCACCCAGCGTTCCCCCACGTCTCCCGATAAAAATGATACCTCACTTGTGTGGATAGGCCTAGCACCCGCGACAGGATATGCCCCAAAACACAACGTGGACACATCACAGAAAACAGAGCTGTTTTTAGCAAAGTGACTACCTGTAGATTTTGGCCTCTAGCTCAGCCGCCACCTAGGGAAACCTACCAAACCTGTGCATTTCTGAAAACTAGAGACCTAGGGGAATCCAAGGAGGGGTGACTTGTGTGGCTCGGACCAGGTTCTGTTACCCAGAATCCTTTGCAAACCTCAAAATTTGGCTAAAAAAACACATGTTCCTCACATTTCTGTGGCAGAAAGTTCTGGAATCTGAGAGGAGCCACAAATTTCCTTCCACCCAGCGTTCCCCCACGTCTCCCGATAAAAATGATACCTCACTTGTGTGGGTAGGCCTAGCGCCCGCGACAGGATATGCCCCAAAACACAACGTGGACATATCACAGAAAACAGAGCTGTTTTTAGCAAAGTGACTACCTGTAGATTTGGGCCTCTAGCTCAGCCGCCACCTAGGGAAACCTACCAAAGCTGTGCATTTCTGAAAACTAGAGACCTAGGGGAATCCACGGAGGGGTGACTTGCGGGGCTCGGACCAGGTTCTGTTACCCAGAATCCTTTGCAAACCTCAAAATTTGGCTAAAAAAACAATTGTTCCTCACATTTCTGTGGCAGAAAGTTCTGGAATCTGAGAGGAGCCACAAATTTCCTTCCACCCAGCGTTCCCCCACGTCTCCCGATAAAAATGATACCTCACTTGTGTGGGTAGGCCTAGCGCCCGCGACAGGATATGCCCCAAAACACAACGTGGACATATCACAGAAAACAGAGCTGTTTTTAGCAAAGTGACTACCTGTAGATTTTGGCCTCTAGCTCAGCCGCCACCTAGGGAAACCTACCAAACCTGTGCATTTCTGAAAACTAGAGACCTAGGGGAATCCACGGAGGGGTGACTTGCGGGGCTCGGACCAGGTTCTGTTACCCAGAATCCTTTGCAAACCTCAAAATTTGGCAAAAAAAACACATGTTCCTCACATTTCTGTGGCAGAAAGTTCTGGAATCTGAGAGGAGCCACAAATTTCCTTCCACCCAGCGTTCTCCCACGTCTCCCGATAAAAATGATACCTCACTTGTGTGGGTAGGCCTAGCGCCCGCGACAGGATATGCCCCAAAACACAACGTGGACATATCACAGAAAACAGAGCTGTTTTTAGCAAAGTGACTACCTGTAGATTTGGGCCTCTAGCTCAGCCGCCACCTAGGGAAACCTAACAAACCTGTGCATTTTTTTTAAACTAGAGACCTAGGGGAATCCAAGGAGGGGTGACTTGTGTGGCTCGGACCAGGTTCTGTTACCCAGAATCCTTTGCAACCCTCAAAATTTGGCTAAAAAAACACATGTTCCTCACATTTCTGTGGCAGAAAGTTCTGGAATCTGAGAGGAGCCACAAATTTCCTTCCACCCAGCGTTTCCCCACGTCTCCCGATAAAAATGATACCTCACTTGTGTGGGTAGGCCTAGCGCCCGCGACAGGATATGCCCCAAAACACAACGTGGACATATCACAGAAAACAGAGCTGTTTTTAGCAAAGTGACTACCTGTAGATTTGGGCCTCTAGCTCAGCCGCCACCTAGGGAAACCTACCAAAGCTGTGCATTTCTGAAAACTAGAGACCTAGGGGAATCCACGGAGGGGTGACTTCCGGGGCTCGGACCAGGTTCTGTTACCCAGAATCCTTTGCAAACCTCAAAGTTTGGCTAAAAAAACACATGTTCCTCACATTTCTGTGAGAGAAAGTTCTGGAATCTGAGAGGAGCCACAAATTTCCTTCCACCCAGCGTTCCCCCACGTCTCCCGATAAAAATGATACCTCACTTGTGTGGGTAGGCCTAGCGCCCGCGACAGGATATGCCCCAAAACACAACGTGGACATATCACAGAAAACAGAGCTGTTTTTAGCAAAGTGACTACCTGTAGATTTTGGCCTCTAGCTCAGCCGCCACCTAGGGAAACCTACCAAACCTGTGCATTTCTGAAAACTAGAGACCTAGGGGAATCCACGGAGGGGTGACTTGCGGGGCTCGGACCAGGTTCTGTTACCCCGAATCCTTTGCAAACCTCAAAATTTGGCTAAAAAAACACATGTTCCTCACATTTCTGTGGCAGAAAGTTCTGGAATCTGAGAGGAGCCACAAATTTCCTTCCACCCAGCGTTCTCCCACGTCTCCCGATAAAAATGATACCTCACTTGTGTGGGTAGGCCTAGCGCCCGCGACAGGATATGCCCCAAAACACAACGTGGACACATCACAGAAAACAGAGCTGTTTTTAGCAAAGTGACTACCTGTAGATTTTGGCCTCTAGCTCAGCCGCCACCTAGGGAAACCTACCAAACCTGTACATTTCTGAAAACTAGAGACCTAGGGGAATCCAAGGAGGGGTGACTTGCGGGGCTCGGACCAGGTTCTGTTACCCAGAATCCTTTGCAAACCTCAAAATGTGGCTAAAAAAACACATGTTCCTCACATTTCTGTGGCAGAAAGTTCTGGAATCTGAGAGGAGCCACAAATTTCCTTCCACCCAGCGTTCCCCCAAGTCTCCCGATAAAAATGATACCTCACTTGCGTGGGTAGGACTAGCGCCCACGAAAGGAAAGGGCCCAAAACACAACGTGGACACATCAAATTTTTTTATAAAAAGCAGTGCCTACCTGTGGATTTTGGCCTGTAGCTCAGCCGGCACCTGGGGAAACGTAGCAAACCAGCACATTTTTGAAAACTAGAAACCCAGGGGAATCCAAGATGGGGTGACTTGCGGGGCTCTGACCAGGTTATGTTACCCAGAATCCTTTGCAAACATCAAAATGTGGCCCAAAAAACACTTTTTCCTCTCATTTCGGTGACAGAAAGTTCTGGAATCTGAGAGGAGCCACAAATTTCCTTCCACCCAGCGTTCCCCTAAGTCTCTCGATAAAAATGGTGCCTCACTTCTGTGGGTAGGCCTAGCGTCCACGAAAGGAAATGGCCCAAAACACAACATGGACACAACATATTTTTTCACAGAAAACAGAGGTGTTTTTTGCAAGGTGCCTACCTGTAGATTTTGGCCTCTAGCTCAGCCGGCCCCAGGGGGGGGGGGCAGAAATGGCCTAAAATAAATTTCTTCCCCCCAACCCCCACCCCCCCCCGGGAGCGACCCTTGCCTACGGGGTCGCTCCCCCTGCGTGACATTGGCGCCAAAAAACAAATCCCAGGTACCTAGTGGTTTCTGCCCCCTTGGGGGCAGATTGACCTAAAATCGGCCAATCTGCCCCCAAGGGGGGCAGAAATGGCCTAAATACAATTTGCCCCCCAGGGGAGCGACCCTTGCCTGATGGGTCGCTACCCATCTCGAAAAAAACAAACAAACAAAAAAAAAAACACAACAAAAAAATTTGCCCTGGTGCCCTGAGGGTTCTGCCCCCCCCCCCCTGGGGGCAGTTCAGCCTAATAATAGGCCGATCTGCCCCCAGGGGGGGCAGAAATGGCCTAAAATAAATTTGCCCCCCCAGCCCCCACCCCTTCCCTGGAGCGACCCTTGCCTACGGGGTCGCTCCCCCTGCGTGACATTGGCGCCAAAAAACAAATCCCAGGTGCCTAGTGGTTTCTGCCCCCTTGGGGGCAGATTGACCTAAAATCGGCCAATCAGCCCCCAAGGGGGGCAGAAATGGCCTAAATACAATTTGCCCCCCAGGGGAGCACCCTTGCCTGATGGGTCGCTCCCCATCTCGAAAAAAACAAACAAACAAAAAAAAAAACACAACAAAAAAATTTGCCCTGGTGCCCTGAGGGTTCTGCCCCCCCCCCGGGGGCAGTTCAGCCTAATAATAGGCCGATCTGCCCCCAGGGGGGGCAGAAATGGCCTAAAATAAATTTAACCCCCAGCCCCCACCCCTTCCCTGGAGCGACCCTTGCCTACGGGGTCGCTCCCCCTGTGTGACATTGGCGACAAAAAACAAATCCCAGGTGCCTAGTGGTTTCTGCCCCCTTGGGGGCAGATTGACCTAAAATCGGCCAATCTGCCCCCAAGGGGGGCAGAAATGGCCTAAATACAATTTGCCCCCCAGGGGAGCGACCCTTGCCTGATGGGTCGCTCCCCATCTCGAAAAAAACAAACAAACAAAAAAAAAAACACAACAAAAAAATTTGCCCTGGTGCCCTGAGGGTTCTGCCCCCCCCCCCCTGGGGACAGTTCAGCCTAATAATAGGCCGATCTGCCCCCAGGGGGGGCAGAAATGGCCTAAAATAAATTTAACCCCCAGCCCCCACCCCTTCCCTGGAGCGACCCTTGCCTACGGGGTCGCTCCCCTTGCGTGACATTGGCGCCAAAAAACAAATCCCAGGTGCCTAGTGGTTTCTGCCCCCTTGGGGGCAGATTGACCTAAAATCGGCCAATCAGCCCCCAAGGGGGGCAGAAATGGCCTAAATACAATTTGCCCCCCAGGGGAGCACCCTTGCCTGATGGGTCGCTCCCCATCTCGAAAAAAACAAACAAACAAAAAAAAAAACACAACAAAAAAATTTGCCCTGGTGCCCTGAGGGTTCTGCCCCCCCCCCGGGGGCAGTTCAGCCTAATAATAGGCCGATCTGCCCCCAGGGGGGGCAGAAATGGCCTAAAATAAATTTGACCCCCAGCCCCCACCCCTTCCCTGGAGCGACCCTTGCCTACGGGGTCGCTCCCCCTGTGTGACATTGGCGACAAAAAACAAATCCCAGGTGCCTAGTGGTTTCTGCCCCCTTGGGGGCAGATTGACCTAAAATCGGCCAATCTGCCCCCAAGGGGGGCAGAAATGGGCTAAATACAAGTTGCCCCCCAGGGGAGCGACCCTTGCCTGATGGGTCGCTCCCCATCTCGAAAAAAACAAACAAACAAAAAAAAAACACAAAAAAAAAAATTGCCCTGGTGCCCTGAGGGTTCTGCCCCCCTCTGGGGGCAGTTCGGCCTGATAATAGGCCGATCTGCCCCTAGGGAGGGCAGAAATGGCCTAAAATAAATTTGACCCCCCAACCCCCCCCCCCCCGGGAGCGACCCTTGCCTACGGGGTCGCTCCCCCTGCGTGACATTGGCGCCAAAAAACAAATTCCAGGTGCCTAGTGGTTTCTACCCCCTTGGGGGCAGATTGACCTGAAATCGGCCAATCTGCCCCCAAGGGGGGCAGAAATGGCCTAAATACAATTTGCCCCCCAGGGGAGCGACCCTTTCCTGATGGGTCGCTCCCCATCTCGAAAAAAAACAAACAAACAAAAAAAAAACACACAAAAAAAATGTGCCCTGGTGCCTAGAGGGTTCTGCCCCCCCCCTGGGGGCAGTTTGGCCTAATAATAGGCCGATCTGCCCCCAGGGGGGGCAGAAATGGCCTAAAATAAATTTGAACCCCCAACCCCCACCCCCCCCCGGGAGCGACCCTTGCCTACGGGGTCGCTCCCCCTGCGTGACATTGGTGCCAAAAAACAAATCCCCGGTGCCTAGTGGTTTCTGCCCCCTTGGGGGCAGATTGACCTAAAATCGGCCAATCTGCCCCCAGGGGGGCAGAAATGGTGTAAATACAATTTGCCCCCCCCCAGGGGAGCGACCCTTGCCTGATGGGTCGCTCCCCATCTCTAAAAAAACAAACAAACAAAAAAAAAAAACACAAAAAAAAAAACTTGCCCTGGCGCCTATAGGTTTCTGCCCCCCCTGGGGGCAAATCGGCCTAATAATAGGCCGATCTGCCCCCAGGGGGGGCAGAAATGGCCTAAAATAAATTGCCCTCCCCCCCAGGGAGCGACCCTTGCCTAAGGGGTCGCTCCCTTTGCGTGAAATTCACGCAAAGAAAAAACTCCCTGGTGTCTAGTGGTTTCTACCCCCCTTGGGGGCAGATTGGCCTCATTAAAATAGGCCAATCTGCCCCCAAGGGGGGCAGAAATGGCCAAAATATAATTTTACCCCAAGGGGAGCGACCCTTGCCTAAGGGGTCGCTCCCCACCCAAAAAAATTAAATAACACATAAAAACAAAAAAAATGGTCCCTGGTGCCCTAGAGGTTTCTGCCCCCCCTGGGGGCAGATCGGCCTAATAGTAGGCCGATCTGCCCCCAGGGGGGGCAGAAAAGGCCTTCCAGAAAAAATGCCCCCCTGGGAGCGACCCTTGCCCAAGGGGTCGCTCCCTTTTGTCAATATCATAAAAAAAAAAATCCCTGGTGTCTAGTGGTGTTTCAAAAGCCGGATTGCAAGCAATCCGGCTTTTGAAACCCTCGGAGGGACTTCAAAGGGAAGGAAATACTTTTCACAGGGGGGGGGGGGGCGGGGGGGCGGGGCTGGAAGGGGAAGGTCTTCCCCTTCCATCCCCGCCTTGGGGGGGGAGTGGGGGGTGCACGGGGGCGCGCTAGCGCGCCCCCAAGTTCCCCTGTGCCATGGACGAGATGATCTCGTCCAAGGCACCCAAGAGGTTAATGTCCCAGTCATCAGAAACAACCCCAGGTGTAATAATGTAATTAATGGAAATTTTAAAAACATATGGCATCTGTATCATTTAAATAGGAACAAATATATCATATGGAGCTTTATCCCAAACAATCCCATCAAGAACTGGAGCAACAGAAATGTTCACAAGGGACAAGTCTTTTCGCACTGTATGGAAAGACAAATAAGGCTTTAAAACCTTATCCACCAGTTCAATAGCAGAACGTTCAGGACGATAATGCCCATGTATAAGCAAAAAGAAGACTAACAAATCCAATCTATAGGAGAAAAGTAAGCAATGCCGACATAGTCCACAGATAATACCTAAAACAAATCAAATATGTGTGTTTAAGCCAATTGAAAAGCTTACATATACCATGTGCTGAGGCAATAGTTGAAGCTGAAGAAGTTGAGGAAAAATTGTCTATGAAGCAGTCTGTGCAAAAACTGGAGCCGGGGCAGGCAAAAGAGAACTGGTAGATGTATCAATGGCGGTTAGTCAAACGCAATCCCATCAATTTGTGTTGCATTACTAAATTGCAGATTGACATTTTGGACATTTCTTGTACTTGTATTGAAAACTGGAATCAACAAAAGTTCATTCTCTGTCCTCCCCAAACTTGGACAAAACAATTTCAGCAGTGTTTAATGCTTGAATATGTATCTCCTGTATGGTAGTGAGAGGGGTAGGGGAACTACGCAAGGAATCCTTGTGGTCTACTGTGCAGGATCCACCACATGATGTAATTTTATCTGCTCAATGGAGATAAAACATTTGGCTTTAGATCCAGGCAGCAGGAGTTGAACTACAGTTCTTGTACCTTGTAGTCCAAGAACAGCCATCGCTGCCTGGTATGATGTTCCAAACTCCTTCTTCACAGGAACCTTTTCTCAAGCCAGATCCCTAATTTTTGGAATCCAGCCTATGGAAAGTTGTTGAGTCCTTCATTCTCAAAGTGGCGGCATGCATAGTGTAACGTTCATCTCGGAACTGTTGTAATTCCTGTAAGACAGTGACATTTATGTCAAAAGGTGTTTCTTACGCCACTGCACTAGGACCATCAAGATTTAGGGTATACATAGGGATGTCAAACAGGACTTCATATTGGGTATGGCCTCCCAAAGATCTTCTAGGCAGATTATTTAATGCTCTCTGGACCCCATATAGGTGATGGATCCAATTACGACCAGAACAAATAACTATAGCTGTTAAACCATTATTTTAAGTCTCTGTTTTTCCTTTCTACAATTGAATTTCCCTCTGGATGATATGGAGAAAAATAATGCACATCTACATCCAATGTTCCCATGGTATCCCTAACAGCTTTTGAGGCAAAAGCAGGGCCCTGGTCTGAATGGAATGCAGCAACTGCATCTGTCCTAATAAAGACTTGCAAATCTTTAATAACAGTGCGAGCATCAGATGATCGCTGTGACCATACCCAAAGGAATCTGGAGCTAGAACGTATGGCTAGTAGAATATATTTGTACGCATCATCTGAATTTAAAGGACTGAAATGGTCCAGGTACACACACTGTATAGGCTTGTTTGACACTAAGACGGTTGTCTGCGGTTGGCGTTTCATGGTGGAACCTTTAATTTGTTGACAGATGCCACAACTAAGGACATAAGGTTTGGTCTGTTGGTAAAAGCCATGCCACCAGTAACGCTCTTGTAACAATGAAATATTAGGTAACACACCAGCATGGGCACAAACAACAACCTCATGTGCTGCTTTAATTAATTCCAACCTACCATCTTGGGTGAAGATCACATGATCACCCACTCCCGGTATTGTTACATAAGGAATGTTTTGGAGACTCAAGTGGAAGGAATACTTTGTTTGGTATGCTTTTGGTAGGGGCTTGCCATCAGCTGAGGCATTAACAGCGTCCAGAATTTCATCATCAGCCCTCAAATGGGAACAAGTTATTGCAGCAATAGATGCTGTAACAACTGCAGATCAGTCAACTTCATCAGCCAATGATTTCCCTACATGTATTCCTACATGTTGGTGACCCAATGTGTGTATTACATGAGCCTGTAGAAATTTGTCCTTTAACTCTGCTACTTTCCCTCACAATAATTTGTGTTTTATGGTGTTTCCTGTTGAATCTCTGACCCATTGAGGCACCAGTAGCGTAGATTTTCATAGAGAGACTTGACACAATAATACAAATCACACACAATAAGTGTGGGAAATTTGGGATTCAGATGTCCAGTTGCTAATATCAATGCTTTAAGCTCAGCAAGTTGTGCTGTGCAATCCTCAAGAGACTGTGTGTAGGTTTGTTGAAGTTGGACTCATGACTCCATAAACAGCTGCGCAAGCTATGGAGTATTGGTGTCTAGTATCAGTATCTACAGCAGGTTGAGCTGAACCATTAGATAGTGGGCTAGAGGAATGACATTAGTGGGCAAGAGATATTCATGTTCACATTGAAGAAATTCTTGTGTCTCTAGTTTTGGTTCGAAAACCTAATCAACATCAGTGGCAGTCAAGTATGTGGCTCATTGTATCCATCGTGGATGCAATGCTTTTGCATTTGGAACACTAGATTTAGTAACAGCCTCAAGAGCTGGGACTGGGGGTAACGAAATTGATGCACTTACCCTGGGCCAATGGCCTCTACTTAATGACAGCCATCTGAACAGCAGTCAGTATTTATTTAGTGGGTGCGAAACGCATTTCTGCATTGGAGCACATGTGTGATTTGTGCGCAGTAGGTGCCATGTCACAATGTGATGTATGTGAACCCAAAGGCACCCGGAATTATCCGGATGACCAAATGTGTTCTATTTTCATGTGTATTTAAATGTTTTGCTTCAAACATCTCAGTTTGTAATGATCTGAGAATTTGTGTATATTGTGGTGTCCCCTGCTTGCTTGAGAAATCTGGAAGTAGAAAATCATAAAGTGGTTTTATGTGTTGTGAATCATCCAGAATGCATGTTCTGCCAAAATTAAAGAATCCCAGCAGAGATTGCAATTTTTTGATAGCATTTGGTGGTTTTAATAGTGCACACTTCTCTGGGAAGTCTGGTGCCAATTCTGCCCCTCATTTGAAGGCTCATGTCCCAAAAACAGGTCATTGAGGAAAGCAATTTTTGTTTTCTTGAAGTTGAACTTGTAGTCTTGATCTGCAAATCCCAAAACAACATAATCTACCCTGGACAGATGTGTGTTGAGGTCATAATCCATCAGATAAATGTTGTCTACATAGGACCACACGTCAGACAGGATCAATATTGTGTAATATTGATGTCCCACAGGCTGAGAACAAGCCTGGAATGTTCTTATACCATTGGGGGAGTCAAGAATATTGGTGTGAAGAGCTGAGTGCTGAGAAGGCGTTCAGATCCCTGCTTTCAGGTGCTATATTTTGGCAGAAAAAAACACTGGCGATATCCACGGTTGTTTTGTATTTTTTATGGGCAGTGTTGCTCATTAGGGATGTGCTACGTGAGTTTGGTATTGCAAATGTGTTTGTGTGACTATTTAAATGTCTGTGATCTAAGACTATTCTACATGAATGATCCTGCTTGGCTACCGGAAATAAAGGGTTGTTCATTGGTGATACACTGGGTATGACTACTCCCTGGTAGTCCCAGAATTTCCCTCACTGGGGCTTTTGCATCATGTTTTATTAGGCATTGAGGTTGCACTTGTGGGCTGGACCACATAGGTATAATGTGATATGGAGAGTCCCTCTCCCAGCCTCCATGGTTGCAGCACAGCACTGGTACCTGTGCTAGAGCCCAATCTGCAGCATGGGCTTCTTTACTGGATCTGAAACTAGGACAAAAAAAATGGCAAAATGACATCTTTCCCTTGTGGGAGCGTTCTAACATACTCTGGGGTAAAACCTTTTCTGTCAGAAAAATGTCATAGCTGAGCGTTAACCATCCCCATAAAGTTACTCTAATAGTGTGCATTATGTACCCTCAATTTGAATATTTAATTTATAAACTTGATCTGGAGGGGCTACTTGCTTATCTTGAGTTTCAACTTCAATGTAGTCATTTGTTGCTCTTATATCCAGGAGCTCTTGAAGAGTCCAGCGAACTATTGTGACCTCTGCCACGTTGTTTACCAGAGTCACGGCCTGTTCCTGTTCTTCAGTAATGTCCTCAATATGTGTGGCATACTTAGCCAAAATCCCTGCAACCTTCTTTTTGAATTGTGTTTTTTGTTGTGGAAGTTTCTTTTCCTTTTTTACCTTGACAAAAAATGGGCATTGTTAGTCCGTCTGTGGTTTCACATACTCTTCTATTGTACTTTCTGTCCGCCCACCTCTTTCAGTCGTTTTGCCGAATGAGTCCTGGAAGGAATGAGAAGGGTGAGTATAAGTATACTGATACCTGTTAGAGGCTTTCAAATTATCATGATTTCTTAAATTATAGCACAAATTAGGAGACTCTCCTTGTTGTTTAAGTTTATCTTTATTAGATTTATCAGCATTTTTTAGAAGGCTCCTGCACTTGCTTGTTTGGTATTATCCTTTTCGGAATTACGTTTAAGTTGTGGTTTGTATGATCTGTCCCCCAAATTATCCTGATCTATCCTTGTGTAAGTTTCAGAGATAATTTTTGGTACTGCTTCCCCTTACATTTTTCGAAAATGATTGAGGATACTGTGGCCCAGTGCTAATTTTAAATTTGTTAAATTCCTGAGAAAGATTCAACAGAGATGAACTAACATGTGTTATGGTGTATGCTGCAGCAAATGTTGTACCGCATGTGACACATTCGTCAACTGAGGGAACCATTCCATATGCCAAGCATATTGTGGGAATTCTATGTTTATCAAGGCGTCCTGTATGGGGAGTCACTGCTTCCGGTTGATTTTTTTTGTGCAATCCAGAACAGAATTTCTTCACGTTTGGTGGGAATCTCACCCATAATAGAATTAATTGTTACCGGATATATCCCCAGTGGGACCAACTGCTGGCCACTTGGAACAGCCCTCGCTGGGGTGGTATTCAGAGTTTGCTTTATGAACATCTATATAGGCTTGCTATGTTATTATATAAGAGAGGTAAATTCACTGGCTGTAGATTTTGTACATTTGGATTTGGTGTATATATAGCCAATAGGAGCCATGTTGGTCCTTCATTGCTGAGGCGGGCCTAATTTAATGTGGACAACTACGTGTGGGAGCGCTCCTTGAAACCATTTTTGGTGTTGTTGATATGATGGTAGAATTCCAAAATAGTTGTATGCTCTGTTTTTTTGTGGTACATAACAGTGGTCCAAAAGGAAAAACAACAGCTGAATGGATCTAGCATTACTCGAACTTAAATTCTTCTCAAAGAAACCCCAACCCTTATGGCTTGAGGTTAGAGGTAAGTACTCATTCTCCAAATAAGGAGAACCACTCTCATTTCTAATAAATTCAAAGCTACACACAAGAAAAACCCATTTACATGTATAGTTTTTTCTATATTTTGAAAAACAGATTTAAATGCATTAAATACATATGAGGTTGCTCCAAAGGAAATACACGAAAGAGTGCTCAAGGAGAACGTGCTCATGTGTAAAGCAGTTTAGGTGAAGGAAGAAAAATCTTGTATAGAACTGTTACATATATCCTAATTATATAAAAGGCTGTCCATATTCATTCATTATCTAACACAATTACAGTATCATATGAAAAGGGGGGCAATCGTATCATTCATAATTAGCCCTCTGTGAAGCCAAAAAATCCAGGCTATGGATCTTTGTTGATGTTTTGACCTGGCAAGATGTGGAGGTGGGGCCTCTTTAAGCCTCAAGGCAAGTCTTCTTCAGGCTGGGATACACATAGAAATCGGGGAGCAACCTGGATGCTCCATCCAATGTGATTCACATTGTGAGGGCCCATTTCCTCCTTAATGGTGGTGGAATTAATCCAACCGGTAGAGTAATTGGATTGTCATTGCATAGTCTCGTAGTCACAGTCAGTGAGTAAATTTAGCGAGACAATGCAGTAGTCGGAAGCTTTTCAAAGGTCAATCAGGCCTCTATTCTACTTATCGTATCAAGGCTCTCTGTCGGTTCACTCTGTCACTGTCAAGGCTGTATTGTTGTGGAGCATTTGCTATTGTACATGTATGAAATGTATATGAATTAGCATTGACTGCTGGAAAATTTACCCATGAATAAAATGTTTATGTTTTGTACGTATTGTGGGCCTCTACCACAAATGTAACATCTCCACCCCATTAGGAAGCCTATTAGCAAATACATGTTGTGTGGCAGCTCTTCAACAATTTACTGGAATTACTACTGGTTGTGCTGTGTCTGTATAATAGGGTTCAGAGTTAGAAACACTAAATGGAGTATACTTTTAAGGTTTTTTAAAAACTTTTTTTATTGCATTTATTAGTAGATACAACCAAACAGAACCCTCACCGTCATGACAGTTACAAGACATAAATGGCACAATATAATTGACGAGCCTTATATCAATGCAGTACAAGCAGTTTTTAGTCCAGAAACCCCATCCTTTTAAGGTTAGACCTTGAACAACCTACAGACTAGTATAGGTGCTACCTATATAGCTGAGGATGATTTTTCACTAACAGTATGGACGTCTCCATATAAGAGGTGAATAGGGTATCTTTGGCATATGTGAGAGAGCTACTCAGGAGATCTGTTAAATAATTACCTAACATTGATACTTTGGTGGTGCCACGTTAAGCGCTTCCCATTTTGGTAATAAGACTACGTATTTAGGATGGCAGCACCACCAAGCATGGGAGACTGAGTGTACCCCACCACGTTGCTTAGCAGCTGTCGGCCTAACTCCTGGCTAGCTTTCAGTGCCTCACCCAAACCTGCAAACCTGTCAGAGTGAAAGGTGATTTGTGGGAACCTGAACCTGACACTCTGACTCCTCACGGAAGTCATGCAAACAGATCATACCCCTTTCACTCAGTTACTCACGCATGCCAAGGCAAGACACAAAATGCTAACTGGATTTCACTGCATTTATTGAAGTTATCACATTCTAGTGTAAAAAGCATGTGCTGCAATGATAAGGCAGATGAAACAGAGCACGGTAACCAATATTACAACCAAAGTGAAGAAGACGAACAACCCAACCATAGCGCGTAATTGTATTGAGTCTAGAGATTCCTACCAAAACCCTATGTCTAGATCTGAGGACACAGTGGTTATAGCCCTCTGCCTGGCCCGACCTAACGGATTAGCTCTAGCCCCAAATACGAGGGATCTGCCTGTTGTATGGATGGCGATCCTCTTGAGAATCTGAAGCGCCAGCATCAGGATCAGCAAAGCTGTCTGTCGTGTTGTATGCATCCCAGGATGGTCATGACTGAAATGCCTTCATCCTTCCTTGAGCCCATGTGTAGTTTATATAATGACCTATGCATTGTTTGGAGAACTGTTCTGATGTAATGCTTGTCTTGGAGATAGAAACTGGCTCTTGAGCTGACACATGAATTAGCATTTCTTTTATTGTACATGGCAGCCTTGGACAAAGATTCAGATTGTATGTGATACAACGGCTGACTCATTGTGCAGCGTGAACCTTGCCTTTCTAGTAGAGGCAGCTGATAAAATATGTAAAAGCCATAGCTAAAAGCAGGCTTGCTAAAATATTAATAAAACCATATATAAAAGTAAACTAAGGCACAAGCCGTGAAACTAGGCTAAGACAAGGGGTGCCCAATCCAAGAACAACAAGGGTCCTTGCAGCACTAGTCCCAGGGCATCCAAAGGATAAGTCTGAGCTAGCCAAAAGTTGCACCTGAGTCTGCCTGACCTGGGACTACTATTGAATTTTGGATTTGGTGCTCCTGCCAGCGCGCCTTGTCCTTAGTAAGTAAACTTACAAGGGGACGCATATAGGTCGATTAATCTTTTGGATCGCATAGGGTATCCTAGTCAAGTATAGCGATTAAAAGACAGTCACAACAAATCAATCCAATCAACTTACAATACCATGAACTAATCTAATCAGAAACCACCATCACTCATATGGAAGTTAGTTTGTTTTATTCCCTATTAGTTACAATTCTAATCATAAACCTTTATTCAACAGTATCATTCTCAATCTGATGACCCAAGTATTTGACAGACTTCTGACAGTACTGCAGTTTTGCAGGTGAGACCTTGTGACCAAAGTCTCCCAGATGATTAAGTAAGACAACTGAATCATGTTTACACTCGTCCCTTGTCCTGGACGTAATCAATAAGTCATCAATGTACTGTACAAGAGTTGACTGGCAGGGTAATTCCAATGACTTCAAATTATTTTTCAAAATCTGGTTAAACAAGGACGGTGACTCCGTGTACCCTTGTGAAAGCCTACACCAGCTGTAGACTTTATCTAGGAATTTGAAACTGAAAAGAAATTGATTATCCTCATGAAGTGGTACTGAAAAGAAAGCTTGTGACAGATCGACTATTGTGAACCACTCTGCCTCGCATGGAATCTGAAACAGTATCACTGCTGGATTGGGCACAATCGGGCAACACTTAACCACCATGTCTTCACTTTTCGCAAATCCTGCACAATTCACACTTTCCCACAGGGCTTTTTCAATCCCATTATCGGTGAATTACATGGACTGCTCAGCACTTCCTTCAAAACACCTTGCTTCAAGAAATCCCCAATTATTTGTGCCACCTTCATCAACACATCCTGTGGCATATTGTACTGTGGATGTTTTGGAAACTCAACATTTGGCTTCAAAGTGATTTTAATTGGCTCCACATCTTTGATCAAACCCACTTCTTTCCCTGTCAAATCCCAACCCTTCTCCTTCACTGTCCCTGTAAATCTTCATGCAACTCCTTCAAAATGAACATTGGGAAAACCTCAATCAAGGGATATTCTTCAAATGCTTCATTAAGAACCATGGCTGATGTTTGCTCTTCCTCATCGTCACTGTTTGTCTGGACTTCTATTCCTGCGTCTGTACAATTTATGGAACATTTGGTCTTGCATAATAAGTCTCTGCCTAACTAAGATACGGGACTCGAGTCGCACACTACAAATCTATGCAGTCCTGTATAGTCCCCAATTTCAGTCTGTACTGGTTCCGTGATAGGATTTGTTTATTGTATATTCTCCACTCCCACAACCTGTACTGTTCTTCCGGAAAGGGGCAAGTCTGGTACTTCAATACTCCTTACTGTGGAGCGCGTGGCTCCAGTGTCAACCAAAAATTACACTTTATGTCCCATTACCTTTCCCTTCACAAAAGGCCCTCTCTGATCTACCTCTAGGGATGCGGCAAGAATACAGGCTCCTTCATCCAAACTGTCACTCATCCATTCCTCGTTTGTTTCATCCTCACTGTGAAATGGGAATTGGTGTACTGTATTGTTACTGTTATCTGATCTCTGACCATTGACCTGCTGAGTAAGCATAACTTGTTACTGCTCCATCGGGGCTTGAGGTATGTGCATTTGCTGTCTAGGCACCATAGAAATCTGCTGCTGTACTGGTGCTAAAGGAGTAAATTGTGCTCGTGGCACCTGCATCTATTCAACTGGTAAAAAGTTTTGACCTCTAGTTTGAACATTCGGGATCTGACCCCTCACTCTGGGGACTCTCACTGTTTGTACTGTACTGACATTACCTTGTTGAATCATTCCTTCCTGCACCATTAACGGGCACTCCCACTTCCAATGTCCCACGTTTCCGCACAGGTGACATGGCAACATTATTTTCATCCCCTGCATTGTCATTCTGAACAACCACTGTATTCAGATCCGGACCACGCATCACATTCATACCACATCCTCTACCCCTCACTTGAGGCTGAAATGCCATAGCTCTCTGTTGCGGCGGCATCAGTCGCACTAAAGCTCCTTGCATTCCTGATTGTGCTGCCTTAATCTGCATCACCATCGCCTTTTCCTTCAACTTCTTTTGCTTTAGTTCAATCTCATCACTACAATATTTTGCATACTGAAACACCTCATCAATTGTTTTTGCCTGCCAACAAATCAAATGATTGTTAATCATCTGCCCTACTTCAGGTCTCAACCCTTCAACGAATTGAAATGCGAAATGCAACATGTCCTTTGGTTCGACTACTTCCTTTCCACTGTACTCCTTGAAAGCCTTTAGCAATCTTTCATGATGGATATGTATTGACTCTTTGGTTTCCTGAACCATCCTGTCAATTCTCTGCCGATCAATGTTTTTGTGAGAAATCCTAGTTTTCAAAAACTCAATCACCTTGTAATAATTTTTCATTACCTCAGGTGACGGTGCGCCTGTAATTTTGTGCCTCTCAGGTACACTCGTTGGCCAATCTACTGCTCTTTTGCACTCAACCCATAAGTCAGCTGGCACAACTATCTCAAACAAAGTGTTCAAATCTTCCTACAAACATTTGGAGAGTTTCACAAACCTCTCAGTCTGTTGGTACCATTCAACTGGCTTTTCTCTCAATTTAGGATAATCATTGGTAAAAGACAGTATGTCACATCGATGCGAAGGAACATGAGCAAACTGTCCTCCTGGAATTTCCCTCATCGGTAACATCTTGACTGCTTTTCCCTTTTCTACTCCCTCTGTTTCCCCTTCTGAATCTCGTTTTCGTTTATCTTCTCTTTTCGCCCATCTGCCTTCTCACTTCTCTAATGATTCCCAAATCTGCGCACTCTGCAGAAAGTCTCTCAAATGTGCCTTCATTCCGGCTGACCTCATGTGTTCAAAATCCTTTGCTTCAAAATCTAATCTGTAGCTTCGTCTCAAATGTTTTGTTGCCTTAAGATCAATGTCATGCTTTTCTGCTACTTCTGCTAATTTCTGGTGTATTTTTCCCACTTCCTTTGTAATCCTCAGACACAAATACCTCAGCTCTTCTTCAGTATAGGATTCTAACCTGTTCAATCCCATTGTTCTGTCAACCAATTCATTTGCCTCGATATTTAGTCCTACTTGATTCAGTTGCTCTTCCCCCTTTGAGACACCTTGCGAAGAACTTAAACTGTCTAGCCAACTATTTAACTGCTGTGCTGTCAACCCTTGTAATGAAATGTTACTTGTCCTAACCACTGGCAACTGTTGTACCCCGTCCCCACTGCTTGTGGTGTCAAAAGTCTCATACTCTGAGTCGCATCTGGTAATGCCACTAGAGGACTAAATCCCACAGGAGATTTCAGCTCACTCGGACAAATAGTTGAAGATGATGTCACCGATGCTGAGTCTCCCGCTCCCCTTATCCCTAAGTTCTGTGATATCTCAATTTTTCCCCCTGCTTCTGATTTCTTCTCAGCATATAAGGGTACCTCTGGACCAACAGTAATCAGTAGAGATATTGCATCTGGAGCTGTGCTAGAGCCTGCGCTTTGTGTAAGTGGTACTCCCATTGCCTGATTCATAACTGGTGTGAGATCCACTGATGTCCTAGTTAACTGATTAGGCCTTGGCATATTCTGTATCTGTGCTGGCGGCAGTAACATTGGTGTTGGGTCTGTCTGAACTAGTATTAGCTGCAGGTGCACCTGCTCCCTCGGCACCACAACATTTGAAACAGTCTCAAGAGTTGGTACATTCGGGTAAATCGCTGGTGCTGAAGGTGTAGGTACCTGCACTTGAGCTTCCCACTCTCATTCCTGCAACTGGCGTACTCTGCACTACCCCTGGTATCTGTCCTCCTTCTGTTTGCACAGCACCCACGTCTCCCTGGGATGTTCCAGGAGTATCAGGAGGGGCTGTAGCAATATCCCCTGGGCCCCCTGCATAAGTTGTCATAGGTGGAGGTCTATCCCTCAGCAACTGCGATAATGTAATCCTCTACATCAGAATCGTCATCATCTACATAAGACTTTTTCCCTTTTCTTTTCTCCTCATTCTCCCTTTCCTTGTTATCATCTCCCTTATCCGAATCGTCACCTTCCGTGATTGCAGGGAACATCTTAATCTCCTTCATGGTTGCCATTCTCTATCTTTTTTGTTCCGAATCCCACCTAGCTTTGGCTAGTGATTTCTCTATCTTCTTTATTCTTCTATTTGTCTTTAGCTCCTGCTGCTGTCTGGCCACTAGCTCCCAAACTGCTAAAGCCTCGAACTGTGCTGGTCTCGGTAACGGTCTCATGTCATACAATGATAAACGCAACTGGTCTAGAACTCTTAAATTAAACGTTCCATGCTCTGGAAAAGCTAAGGTTCCTTGATTCTTAGTCAATGCGCTCCATTGCTTTAACCAACGACATGAAGCTATGCCCTTTTCTATCATTACAAGATGTGCTGGACTATCCTCCGGGGGGGTTGGTTCCCCCACTGAAGCCTTAACGTAAGATTGACCCTTCATCACACTCCTAAAAGCCTTGAAAAACTTCATTTTGCCTGTTTTATGTATTATAATTCAATAAGTGAAATCACCTTTACTCCCAAGATTCCCTTCACCCGTTCACTCAACCAATTGCCTCTCGCGGACGGCTGTCAATCCGGTCGCGGCTCTTCTCAGTAACCGATCTATCCCAGCGCGACACACACTGACGTCACACTAACACACAGTGGCTGACAAACTCTGGCGGTTTCGCCCTCCTCAACTCAAATTCGTTCAACTAATGCGATTATATTGCGAGCGTCTTCACCAAATAATAACTAAAACAAATCCGCTGATTTACTACAGGAAGGGGCACAATCGCTTCAGGGACCTTACAGATTTTCACTAAAAGGCACTCTCTGGTACCTTAGCTATTCCTTCTTCTCAGTCCCCCACGTTCGCAAGTAAAATTCGACCTGCAAATTTTACTCTCAACTGATCTTTGGGTCTGTCCTGGTGCACATAGGACTCACCAAATCTCAGTCGAAGCTTCTTTTATTCAACATATATTCATTCAGACTTGTTGACCACGCCCGATCAATCTATTAAACCAGACAGATTACAACATATACCCAAGTGTCTCCTACACTTGTCAATATACTCCGGAGTCTTAGACCACGCACGGTCCGTACATCACCAACAACCACGTGGACAATTTTTTAGCACAAAGTGCCACACACGTATGAAGTTAGATGACTTCCCTACTCACACACAATTTAGGAGTATGCACACTCCTACTAACTCTAAACTGGAGTACGCAACTCCCTACTTTTCACCTCGCATACATCACAATTCACCTGCAATCTGCTTAAGCTTAGGGAAGCGCAATTCTACCACTCTCATACTATCTCGAATACGCCAGGAACATAGCCAGCCCTACTCACGGGATACAGGATCTGGGAAAGTCATTTCTGGGCTTAAGGGATCATCATCTTTGCTACCATTATCATTTCAGAAAAACAAAATTCAAACCTCATGAAATCCAAACAACTATATTCAAATTTATACTACCACCATAACCTTTACTCGTTACTTAACCAGTTCCCTAAGGAAATTAACCATCCTCTGCTACCAAAAACTGCCAGCGTGCCTTGTCCTTAGTAAATAAACTTACAAGGGGACGCGTATAGGTCGATGAAACTTTTGGATCGCATAGGGTATCCTAGTCAAGTATAGCGAGTGAAAGACAGTCACAATGAATCAATCCAATCAACTCACAATACCATGAACTAATCTAATCAGACACCACCATCACTCATATGGAAGTTAGTTTGTTTTATTCCCTATTAGTTACAATTCTAACCATAAACCTTTATTCAACAATATCATGATTTCCAATTTTTATTAGCAACATAAGCAATGAATTCTCAGCACTTTTTTAATATGCAACCAACGTTAAACAAAGCATTGCAATTCATGAGCAAACGAATAATTCAGCAATATAAGTCAGTCAGTCTAAGTGACCCTAAGTCACCCTTGTCAGCCTGCCTATCTCCAAATTAGCATCAGCATGTGGGTCTTCATGCGAAAACAATTTAGTCAAAATCATTAATTTGGGAAATTCTATCTAGAGGAGAAAAACATTTTAAAACAGCACAGTTGGTACCTAGAAAGAAAAGCATTCATTAGTCAGTCAGGTTATAGCTACCTATCCAAGATAGATCAGCAATGAGTCAGTCTTCGTCTCCAGTTCATCAGTCATCAATAAAACTCGGGCTCACAGGATGCAAGCCCAAGTTTCAGCAGTTCGGACAGCGTCTCCTGACATCATCAACTTTCGCCTCTCCATTCTGATTCTTCCCCTCATGTCATGACTTTTTATTAGGGTCTCTTAGTTCGTCCCACAATTCGCCCATTAGTCAACCTTATCAGAGGTTATGACTCTAACCTATAATTTTTGTTTACCACTTGTCTACGTTATCTTGAGAGTCAAGTTCCATTAACATGATTGGCTCTCTTGTCGATGAGTAAATCATCCGGTTCTTCGGGTAACAAAATTGTTTCTCCCAACTCTTAGTCTGTAGCTCTATTGTTCAAGTCCTGGGAAAGTACATTTAGCCTACTCTACACATAAATGTATCAATTTGTTCTGATCGTCTCCTGTCCACTGGTGAGTTTGCAGATTTTTCTAGCAGTGTTTCAAAGTGAACTCTGTACAGTTCAAGGTCTCTTTTCTCCAGTTCCAGTCTGCGGCAGCTCATCGCGTCTCCACGTTTAAGCAAGCAAGGCCCAGTGCCGACTAGGCCTCAGGTATAGCTAATTTAAGGATATGAAGCATCATAACATAAATTTATATCTCTCATTATAAAACATTAGTACAATTATTAAACATTCACATTATTTAGTACTGTTAACACAGATGGTGACCACTCCCCGTGGGCACAATTTGCACTTTACACGTTATTTTCAATTACTGTTAATCAAATGTCAAATTTTCTGATTAGTCATTTTACACAACTCATTAGCATATTCTCATATTAACATATCTGCTGCAACACACCTAAGGGACACTAGCACCCACCTTAGGATTTCACACCAACCGTAGTGCAGACTGATCAGTAGCCCAGCATTGGGTGGCCTGCTACAGCAAAATAGAGGACTTCAAGGGCCCCTGATCTCTGTGGCCAACTTCATCCCACTTCACCCATGGATTGAAAAGCACCCACAAAGACCACCCCATTTACCGCGCCGCAATCAGAGCATTTTTTTAGCATCTTTTGCCTGCATCCCCAGCATCAGAGACACTCCATTATCATCTATGGCGATTGTCCTGTAAAGTTTGGATATTGCTTCGGAAATGCTCTGGTGGACGGGTAACTGTCCAAAGTGTCCCCTCTGGCCCCTAGACCTCTTTCCTGCCAGAATTGGTCACTCAACCTGGGCCGGAGTAACCAAACTAACTATTTCAAGCCTTTCAAAAGTTTCCAAAGTTCTTGTTGACCAATGAATGTTTATGGTTGCATTTAAAACTGATAATAACCCTCTGTTAGATTTTGTTCATCAAGGTCGCTAAAATTCATATAAATATAACCTTTTCTTTATAAATTGGTGTTTTCTTTCTTTCGTGTGTTCCTTACTTATTTCATTGTTTTGTGCTGTTAAATGCTTTACACATATTTTATTTGCCAAGCCTTACTGCTTGCAGCCACAGCTACCCAGGGTTGAGCTTGAAGTGAAGTTAATGAGTCTGACTGGGCCCAATGTGGTATTTGTGAGTATACTGTACGATAGAGCCCCGCAGCCATATCACATAGGACACCCAAATTCTCATGCATTCACAATGCTTTTAAAAGTGCCCTTTGGAAAGAGTTGGCTGGACATTATGGGTTCCTTTCATTGTTTGGTTCGTGTCCCACTGCATGTGTTATTACTACAGGACCATTTCTCAAAGTGGTCCGAATGAGAGATGGTGATGGAAGCTAATGCCATGAGAGCAATCACATTTTATGAGGAAATATTTAGGCTATTGCATACACTAATCTGTAATTTTGTCAAATAGAGGTGATTAACAGCATTACATAAAGCATATCAGCTCTCCATCATCCAAATATCAAAGGAATTATGGAGACGTTCAAGAGGACATTGGAAGATAGTATTGTGATTGGACTGAATGGTGGGGGGGCTAGAGGAAGTATCTAGAGAAAAGAATCTTAGTAGACCTTGTAACTATTACATGTTTCCTCCTGAATGAGGTATTGATGGAATCAAAACCCAATACAAAGTTGTGTTCAAGATGGATGTGAATGGTGAGCAGAGTGTACATGCATGAAAAAACTTTAATAGGACAGGACAAAGAGTTCAAGAGGGAATGACAAAAAGTGAGGTCTTCAGAGCATCAATGTACAGAGATGAATGCAAGTAATTGGATTTGTGATAAATTACTAGTGGTGAGGAAACAAAGTGGTGCTAGATGTGAGAGTGAAATGAGCAGGGGAATGTGGCATTCCAATGAAGGTATTCTGGGCATTCTTGCAGATAGCTTTATAGACCAAGTTAAGGTCTTGAGTCTTTCTGCAAATGGGAGCAGTACAAATTCCTCAAGATAGCAGTGATGTGTTAATGCCAACAATCTGCCACCACTCTGTTCTGTAGAAGCTTGATTTTGTTTCCCGGTGGATTCACCACTGTTTTTTGGGAGTTTAGTGACTGATTTTTGTTTAAGCTGTTTTTGAACATTTTCAATTTTGTGCAACTTACATAGCAATGCCAAAATGTATGCAGTAGTGTTTGTATCATGCCATACAAGACAGAGCTGCAGGTTGTGTATCAACACATAGCATGGAACAGTTACAAGTAGATACATATAAAGGGTTAGGCATGTTAATATCAGACGCTGTAACCATATAGGTAGCATCAATGTGTCCAACAATGGATAACAGTATACTAGCGGTCGTGACAGGCTGCAGACAAATTGGACCATGCATAAGCATTGAAAAAATGTAATCAACAGGGGTGAAAGAACAAGCATATAGCATTTAAACAAGCCCACACCTTTCCATCATGCAAAGATATGTCCATCTGTAACACAAAAACACTCATGCCAGCAAATGTGTGGGAAAAGGAAGCAAACAGTGAGGGTCACCCAAGACTAGTCATGAGATGCGGGTTTGCTGGGAAGCCTTTGGCCCAAGCGGGGGTCTGTGTTCCTCTGTGTGCACCAGAGCTATTTAGATTTCAATCAAGATAGTGTCCCAGCTAGTCACAAGGGGGTGCTTGCGTGGGCCTTTAAGGACTTCTCTGTATAGGCAAAGCTTTTGACCTGTGCCCATATTTTCATGGGTAATTGCCATGCAATGAGTATGGGCGGGGTAGGCAACGTCCACTGAAGAGTGATTAGGTGTTTGGGTAGCAGGAGACCTAAATCAATGAAATAAGTGGTAGCCCTGTACTGTTGATTCTCATAGCGCAGATCCAACAGGCAGATCTCCCATGTGTGCAGACAGAAGTTGCCTGTGCAGTTCGTCAGGTGTGTAGTGATGCCATGTCAGGATGGATGGAGAGATGGGCAGACCCAAAGGCATGTGTAGGAAATCTACACAGGTTAATCCACAGCAGTGGGAGGCAGAATCTGTACAATGGAAATAACGGTTTATCTTTTTTAGGGGTGAGGTAAGCCTGTGTAGTATGTAATATTGAATGAGGCATAAGCAGACATTGAGGGATGAGGGACGGGTACTTCAGCATGGCGTTCTATTCCTTATCTTGCAAGGGGGACCCAGATCTGTTTTCCAGTTTTGACGGGGGGAGGGGTAAGTGGCAATGCTGCATGTGTTCATAAAGTGTCAGTGAGCCAGCACATCAGGTGTCAGCCTGCTACCATAAGATTGAGATATTAAATTGTGAGATGCAACGGGTGATCCTGCTATAAGCCCCCAGCACCTCCCCAGCATCCCCAAGCCAAGGTTGTGAAGTAGAAAGTGACCAGGAGGGAGACCCTCTTCCTCAATCAAAGTGTCAAGGAGGATGAAGGCACCATCGTGGTATAGATCTCCCAGTGTGTGCAGTCCAACCTTGTGCTAGGGGACTTTTTCTGTCAAGGAAGTAAGTAGTTCTCCTCTTGGCTTGCCTAGGAGTGGTAGTGATGGGGCTTTTGGCTGAGTCACCCATGTGAGAAAGAGGATCCACATACAAAAGACATATGCCACTTTTAAAAGAGTGGAGCTAGGTGGTGTGGCCCTTGAGCAAGGATGAAACAAGTACAGAATGCAAGGCAAACCCCAGGCCAGGGAGGTAGTGGTAGGGGCAGCTATCTGGAGGCCCCACCAACTACCTCGCCACCCACTGCAGCTAAGAGGCCAGGTAGTATTGCTCAAAGTTTGTGACCGCCAGTCCACCCCATCCACTGGTAAGTAAAGCTTAGGCAATGCCGCACATCAGCATGTGTTATGCCAAATAAACATCCTTGTCAGTCACACTAGTGATCGGAAAAAGCACTTTGTGACATATAGGGAGACATTGGCGAAGTCATATAGTAAGCAGGGCAGCATTACCATTTTTGTGAGCGTTATACGTCCCATCACAGAGAGTGATAGTGATCTCAAGAACACCATCTACGCCCACAACTACACTGCCTGTGTGAGGTTGCCAGTGAAGAGATTGGCAGGTATGTGAAAAATGTGGATGCTTAGGTAGCGAAACATGCAGGCTGCCATGCCAATCGAGTATCATTAAGGCAAAAAGGAAGGGTGGGATGTCATGCCACTGAATGGAAAAAGGCATGATTTTACCCATTTAACTTGGAGTCCTGAAAGTTCCACAAACCTGTGAAATGTGAGCTCTATGTCACCCGGGATAGTTTGTATATTTGTAAGGTAAAGGAGCAGGTCATCCACGTACAGGGATACTGAATGTAAACCATTGCCTAGTGGAATCCCCAGTGCTTGCAGGTTAAGTGTTAGCAGCTCAATAGCCAGAGAAAAGAGCAGTGAAGAAGGCATTCAGCCCTGTGGATCGGGATGGGATCAGGGACAAGGCTACCAGTTTTTACTCTGGCTAGCAGCTAGGTATAGAGATGTTTAATCAGATGAATGGATTGAGCCTGCAGATTATAGTATGGCAGCACCCCAAACAGTAAGGCCCATTCCAGTGAATCAAAAGCCTTCTTCAAATCTAGCACCAGGCAGCCCTTCCAGGGCCAGGAATGTGAGGCGTTTTCAAGGATCCAGAACAATCTTTGCAGATTTGGAGAGATACTGTGGGCTAGGGCAAACCTGTTCTGGTCTGGGTGCACTAGTGTTGGGACCAAGGGTGCCAAGTGGTCAGCAAGTATCTTAGTGGGTATTTTGTAGTCTGTGTTAAGGAGGGCTAGTAGCCAGTGGAATCCATGTCAGACTTAGGGAGGGAGATAAGCAGCACTGCATGGAGAGTGTCTGGTAAGCAGGTAGTCAGTAGGGCTTCGTCATATAATATCTTCAGGTGAGGGGCCAAAAGTGGGTGTATGCCTTGTAAAATTAAATTTTTAGATTGTTTGACCCTGGAGCCTTGCCGGTAGCAAGTGCCCAGATGGACTTCTGGATTTCAAAGTATGTGATAGGGCCATTTAGGTCTGCCCTCTGTTCCGGCGACACGCGAAGGAGGGACATGGTAACAAGGAATGAGTCAATCCCTTCCACGAATGCAGTAGCCACTGATGCGTACAGCAAAGTGAAATATAGTGTTAGCTCGCATGGATGTCGTGTGTGTGCAGGAGGGCTCCAGAGGCTGCCTGGAGGACCATTATGGTTTGTCTGTGCTGTTCTTGGTGGATAAGCCATGCTAGGAGTGACCCTGACTTATCAGCCTCAGCGTGTATTTTGCCAGAGTGAGTTGCACAATCAAGACAAAGCAGTCTCTTCAATAGTGCAGAATGTTCCCGCTGCATTCATCTAAGGCGATCCTTGTGTGCGGGATCCAACACAGCTTGAGATCCACAGAACAGCAGCTTGTGTTCAAACCAAGCTAAATCTCTGTAGAGTTGGTGATGCATGTTCCAGATGTTACCAAGGCATTGATCCCAAATAGTCACACTATATGCATCCCACTCGATGAGTCGGACATGGCTATATTGGCATTTATGTCAAAGTGTCCAACTATGGTGCTGCAAGGAAAATGCAGAATGTGGGATTGTCTAGTGCTGCCAGCTGCAGTCCACGACGGGATGGAGGGGCGCCCCGGGTCTCAGGTCAACTGTAGGTATTGGGGGTTATGGTTTAAGTGTGTGCGATCCAAATAGTCAATATTTATTAGGTGGTGGATTATGTCAGGTGTGCCAACTAGTCAGTCTATGCGGCTGTGAACGTCGTGAGGGTGCAAATAAAATCAGTAGATCCTGGTGTGAGCATTACAGAAGCACCATAGATCAGCCAGTTTCCAAGCCAGTCATTCAGTGCTCTGACATTGGACATTGCATCTGGGTGTGGAAGAGGGGGTAAAAGAATGTGATCTAGGTCAACCCTCAAGACACTGTTAAAGACCCTATCCAGGAGTCAAGGGATCCCACTCCATTGTGAGAGCACCCAGTTAACTTGCATAGGAATCCCATCTGGTCTGAGTTGAGGGTGTAGATGGTGCCAATTAGTATGTGGTGACCATCAATCTGCCCCTCAAAAAAGACATAATGATCCTCCAGGTTGACAACAGTTGTGTCCCCTACAAATGGAACGCCAGCTTTGATCCACACTAAAACGCTGAGTGCACCAGCACTCTGCAATGTCATGGCCTCCTCTCGGATTAGATGAGTTTCCTGTAAAAATGCTACGTGCATGGAGTGGTGGTGTAGGTATGAGTAGACAGCGTATCTATGAAAAGGAGAATGCATACCCCAGACATTTCAGGTAATTATGTTGGTGTTGATCATTATAGTGAACGATGAGAATACAGTGTCCAGTCACTGTTGTGGATGCTTGTTTGGGGCAGGTGCAGGTGGCAAATAGGAAACCAATGTGTAGAAAAAGAACAACAAAGAAAAACAAGACTAAAAACACCATTAGGGCAGAAGGTCAATGTGTATCTGCCCAAACTGTTCAACATCAAAAGCCTAAGGCGGCAAAGTACCAAAGGGCAGTGGGTCAGCATATGTAAAACAGGTACACGGGAACCCCCATGTGTATCCATGATGTGTCCATCATTAAACACAGTCTCAACATCTGTGTGTCACCTGGCTAGGGAGCTGGGGTTGTGGAGGTGGCCCAGTGAAGCAGTCCCCCTCCTGAGGTCAACAAGGATTAAGTTTTTGGCCAAGATGGATAAGGGGGTACAATCCCAGAGCTTTCAATCTAGGCTCATGTCTCCTCAGGGTCTGTAAAAAAATGCATTTTGCCTTCCACAGTAATTTGAAGCTGTGTGGGGTACAGGAAAGAGTATCATATATCTCAGTCTCAAATCTTGCGTTAACAGCAAGAAACAAACTCCACTGGTGTTGTATTGCCATTGTAGAATCAGGGACGATCATCACTCTTGCAATGCCCATAATCAGCTCAGTGAGCTTGTAGGCCTGCTTAAGGATGAGATCGGTATCCCCGTACTGTAGCAGGCGGACCACTAGTGGCCTGGGATTAGACCCTTAAGGGGGCCTCCTCACCGGGACCGGGTGTGCTTGTTCAATAGAAAAGAAGGATGAGAGAGCAGTGTCAGGTATAATACCTTGTAACCACTGTTCAAGGTTGGTGACTACATCTTGACCGTCAACACTTTCGGGGAGGCCCGCTATGTGTATATTATTTCTTCAAGAGCAGCCCTCAGCATCCTCCACTCTCCGTCCCAGGACACGGACCCAGTCCTGTAGTGCTCGTAGATATGTCTCCATCTCCCAAGCTTGTGGTTTGAGTGCAGCAAGTGTCTGACCTGTAATCCGAACATTGTCTACCAGCTTATGATGATCAGCATGTAGTATAGTGAGGTCTGCCGCCACAGTGCCTATCTTGTCTTCCAGGGATACCCAGGATTTCTTTATTGCCACAAGGATGGTGTCAAGTTGTCATCAATGAACAGGGCTCTCCAGAGCTGCCCGGGGGAGCAGCTGTCTCCTGTGTTAAATAGCTGACGGGCACGGAGGCGCACTGTGAGTTCCAGAGCATAGGTGGACCATTACAAACGGAGAACCCAGAGGCCAGGGGAGTGCATCAGGTCATGCATCCAGGTGGCTTGCTTGCATGTGTCAGGAGGTGTAGCATGACACCACACCACGAGCAGCCCAGTCTATAGATCAGGTAGCAGCATTAGTGGAGTCTTGCATTGGGGCCATGTGCCAGCCTGTGTGCCTCGAGGCTTGGGATGTAGCAAAGATGCAGCTGTGATGTACATCCACAGTCAAAACAGCAATATAGTAGGGTGGGAGCCAGAAACAAAGAGAGCCTGCATGCACACACAGTAATCTTATTCTATGTAGTGCAGCACAAGCAGCTCCACAATGGGTATATGTCAGCGCTGGGTTTCCAGGTTTGGAGCTCCAACCAGTATTAGCCAATTTACAGTGGTGTAATATGTTAGGGAGGGTTCCCCAGAAGAGTGTCTCCCCTCCTGGGTGCCCAAGTGACCCAGAAAGTAGTGAGTGGCATCTTCAAAGTGTGGTTTGCTGGGGCACCTCCCTTCAACCCCTTACCATATGGCCATCTTCCCCAGGCCGCTTAATGCGTAGAGGTGGGTGCAGAAAGAATTGCTTCGTAGTTGTCAGATCCGTTGGGGCAGTAGCAATCGGACTCCAGTCACTGTGTAGAGGGAGTTGCATTCTATGTGGTGTCCCCAGTGCACCACTTTATCCAGGTGCCTCCTGGGGGACAGGTTCACAGCATCCGCACGGCTGGGCAGGCCCATGCCACCAGCGTAGGGTGCAGTTCCCACAGCGGGAAGCCCAATGTCACAGGGCCTCCCAGCACCAGTGGGGGTGATACAACTCTTGTGGCTTACTGCACCTCACAGCCAGCCACAACGCTTCATGATCACTGTTGGGTGGGTAAAGAGAGCGCCCCAGCCTCCCCTCCAGCATCCAGGTCGATTCCGCCAGCAGCGACCAATTCTAGCTCACTGGTGCAGCGAGGGCAGTCATGAGTCACCTAGGCTGCAATCCGCTGCCGGTGTCAGGGCTTTGAAACCCCCCACGCCCCCACCAGCACCTCCCCTCCATGGGAGTTTAGTGACTGATAAGCTGGTACTGAAAATCAAATTCTGTGAGTGCTAATTCAGGCTTCGACACTTGACCAAACACTGCGGGCCTGATTCACAAAGGTAAACTTAGGCCAAAAGTCTAACTTTAACTTTACTACGAGTAAAGTTAGACTTTAGGTCTAAACTTAGATTTTTGGTCGAAGTTTACCTTTGTGAATCGGGCCCTGTGTGTTTCTGGAAAACTCCCTTCACCTCCTTGTGCAAGGAATTTTAAAAACGTGTAATGTAATTGTGCATAGTGGACACCGTGGCGTGTAGCACTCTACCAATCACAGACTCCCGTTCCTCCTCACTATCATATTATGATTTGTGTAATTGTTTCACTTAGACTTGATGAAGCAGAAAATGAAGGTTTTGATTTATTAACGCATAAACGTAGTGTGAAATAATCATGTGTGTCTTTAACTGAACTAATAAAGATTGTACGGGGACAAAATGTGCCCTCAGAGTAGTTTGCCAACATTTATAAGCGTGCTTTATATAACGTGGTGTATTAGAATTGCACTAATCCGACATAATCATAAACGTGTGCTACGATTTGCTTGTTTGAAATGCGTTAGCTTAGCATTACTTTAGCGGAGGCTTTGGCCTAGTGGCCTGGTCTCACGGTTTAGATGTTCGTATTTTTCCAATGTGCTATTAAACGTGTATTTCTGCTTGAAGCTGTACTTTTCCACAGAAACTGTTCACATGCTTATCTTAAAGTTTCGTGCCAGCATGGCATATTTTCTCTTTAATTCAAGGTCGATTTGCAGGTGCGGACAATGGAGGCTCTGAAAGTGAGCTAATTGGTAGACAATGTTGCAAATTGCGTACCCATCTCCAAGGATAATGTATGCTTAAGTAAAAGCTTGAGAACTGTCGTTTTTGATTGGACAATTTGAAGCTAACCTATGAACCCTCCAATGGAGACCCTACTGGATTCGAACTGTTGTCTATAAAAACCCAGGTGCACGAGAAGAAAGTAGCCATTACCAGCTCGATACCCGCCATTTTGCAGACTTCGTAGCTATTATGGCCCACTTTGCTGCGACGCCATTTTGAGAGACTTTGATGCTTTCTCTAATCGAGAGAAAGAGACTTTGATGATTCTGGCCCTAGAGACTTTAACTTTGATTTGTCCCTTTTGCATGAAGTAGTAGCTTTACCTTGCCGCCGTGAGGCAATTGCCCGTTCACCCCTGCCCCTTTGTCCCGTCCCATGCTGACCGAGAAACTATACCTGTGAGACGAAGACTTCATTGATTGCTGATCGGAATTGGTAATTATGAAAGGAAATTGTAAAATTGCATTGTGTTTCTTTTAGGTAACCAACTGCTGATTTTGATAAGAGCCCCAGCTAGGAGTTTTCTAAATTTATGTTGCTAAATTGTTTTTGCATGAAGTCCCACATGCTGATGCTAATTTGGGGTTAGATGAGGATTCCATATGTCGCACGATGCAATTTGAGATCTTGTTATGCTGACTAAATGTACGCAATTAGCCCATTACAGATTATCGTATTAGTGCTTTGCATTGCTATTATCGAATGCCTTGTGATTCAAATGCTACATAGATTACACTTGTTTCGACGTTATGGACAGCTATTAATGTTCATTTATGTTTATCATTTGGTGTTGAGACACATCTATATCGTGCTAGCTTTGTTAATATAGGGAAATAAATTCACTAACTTTGCAATAAACTGGTGTGGTTATTCCTGACTGAAAGGTCAGGGTTCGCCGAAATGTATTCTGGATTAATCATTAAGTGTTATGTTGATCAAGGTATTGCTTATGTTCGTTATTGATTATTGATTTGATGCGACTGATCGATTAAGAGTACAGAGAGTTCCCACTTAGTCAAAAGATTCATCGGCCTAAAGAGCGTCCGAACACAGGTAAATTGTTATTGCGGTTCGCTCTATCAGTAGATGGTAGCAGAGGACGGTTTCGTCTTTTGGGACCCTGTACTATTAAAATACATGGTGTTGAATTAACGGTTACGCATTTTGAGGCCTCATTCGAGAAGTTGAATTAGATTTTTCTTGGATAAAATAGATTGACAGAATGATGATGGGCTAGGTCCACCGCGACTTTCCCGGGATCTCGGAGCTTGCGAATGGAGAGAACGGAGGTGTGGAGACAGCGTTGGCGGTACTAGTGATGGTATGAGTGAAGTTAGGATTTTGCGCTTGCACAGCTTATTGCCGCAGGGTGTGTGAAAAGGTTGCGAGGATTTTTTCCTTTAAAGGATAGCGGAGGTGTGACTCCGAGTGTAGAAGTAGAGAAGTCGTCGAACTTCATAGAAACAGCGGAGGTGCGGCTCCGGGTGTGAGAGTAGGGAAGTCGTCGAACTTCATGTGCGTGTGGCACTTTGTGCATAAAAAGGTCCACGTGGTTGTTGTTGTTGAGACGGGCCCTGTGAGGTCAAGAGACTCCGGAGTATGTTGATTCATGTTGTGGTCTGGGCGGTTTAGTAGGTTGATCGGGCGTGGTCAACGAGTCGGTACGTATGTTAGGGAGTGAAAGAAACTTCGACTTCGGGCTTTGACAAGATTCTAAGTGCACTAGAACAGATCATTGACAAGTTGAGAGTAGGTCTGCAGGTCAGATTTGCTTGCGAACGTGGGGACTGAGAAAGACGGAATAGCGGCCGAGGCTAGTGAAAGGTCCCTAAGGTCCTGAAGCGATTGTGTTACCCTTCCTCTAGTAAACCGACAGATCTGTTTTAGTTTGGTAGCTCGCAATATATGCAAGAAGTTGTTACGAAAAGAGGTGAGTGAAGGAGGACTAGCCGCGAGGCTTTGTCAGCCGCAGTGTGTGTGAGTGTGACGTCACTAGGAGCCACGCTGGGATAGGTTGGTTGGAGAGAAGGGTCGCGCACGGATTGGACGCAGTCCGTGGGGCTCGTTTGGAAGGGGAAAGGCAAGCGAAGAGTATTCCGGGAATTAAAGTCACCTATTGATTACAAATTTGTGGAATAAAAGTGACCTATTGATTATAAACTTTGTGAATTAAAAGACGAGAAAATGAAATTCCTTAAAGCATTTAGGAGCGCGATGAAAGGGGAGTCTTACATCAAAGCGAGCGTAGGAGAGGAGACGCCGCCCGAGGGCACACCAGCTTACATTGTAATGGAGGAAAAAGGGGTTGCTCCGTGTCTTTGGCTAAAGCAATGGCACAAACTGACAGAGAAACATGGGAGCGTAGCGTTCCCGATACATGGGACATTCAATATAAGGATCCTAGAGAATTTGAGATTCACGATGTACGACATGAAGGTGCCTCCAAGGCCGGCACAGTTTGAGGCTCTAGCAATCTGGGAATTAATGGCTAGACAGCAACAGAAAAATAAGTTTGAAACAAGGATGAGGAAGGTAGAAAAGACACTAGCGGATGCTAGGTGGGATAATGCGCAGAAGGTGTGGAGGTCAGATGTATTGCAGGGAATAAAATTGTTTCCCGCAATTACTAAGGAGGAAGAGGAGACAGGTAAGAAAGCTACCTGTAAGACAGACAGGAAGTGTTCCAAGGATAGAGAGGACGAGGAAAAATTGAGAAGAGAAGAGGAGTTAGAGGATGAGGAGTTAATAATGCAATTGCTGAACGACCGTCCACCACCTTATGCGGAGAATGGACAAGGTCCAAGTACCAGTTCTGCCCCTCCGGCACCGGTACAGAACAGTGAAACCCAGAGTTCAGGAGCGCCATCGGGATCTAAGGACCCGAGTTTACTGTTCACCCCGCAGATACCGCAGGTTAGGAGAATATATCCAGATGTGCCCATAATGAAACCAGCAGAAAATTATCAACCGCAGATGCCAGGGTACTACAGCAGTGACAATAGTGGAGGAATGGTTCTAGGACAAACAGTAAGGGGAGTACAGAATGGTCACAACCCAACAATGACACAGGCTGAATCAACTCAGTTTATGATGCCTCAAAAGCAGATGCAGGGAGGAAACGCTCATGCTCAGATGACGGGGAGTCAGATGGGCATGCCGGCAATGATGACCCATAGTATGGGGATGAACATGCCTCAGAACATGGGATATGGACAGAACCCAGACGCGATATCACTACCCATTACTGTAGGTCCACCGGTACCTCTGTATAGCCAGCCTAACTTAGGCATGAACAGTCAGGGATCAATGCTACAGAATGGGACAGAGAGGAGGTGCATAGAGAACACTCCAGGGATAACTCCGATAGCGGCTCAGCCAAGTGGATCTGGATCCTTGATGGAGTTTAGTACCATATGTGCTCAGTCTACACTGGTGAGGTCGAGCCCCCCACTGATAATACCTTTAACATCGAATACTGAAAAGTTGCCGCAACCATCAATGGCAGTCGATGTGAATGCTACACTGATGGGGGTAAATGCGCAACAGCTGACACAGTGGTTCAACAGCTTAAATTCCACACAAAGTTCAGCCAGTGGGAAAGGAGAAGACTATATGAATAGGGTCAGGTTGAACATGGAAGCACAAGAATTGGTGGAAGGGACTATGGGTGTAAATAGGCTAGAATCCTACACGGAAGAAGAACTGAGGCATCTATGTCCCAGGATTACGAAGGAAGTGAACAAAGTACATAAGGGCTTGCAGGAAGCAGCTGACAGAAACGGGGTTGACATAGACAAGATGAAACACTTGAGCAGAAGCTACAGGTTGGATTTTGGGACCACAGATTTTGAACACATGAGGTCAGCAGGCATGAAGACACACCTCAGAGAATTGCTACAGAGTGCACAAGTGTGGAGGTGCTTAGACAAGTGGGAAAGCAGATGGGTAAAGAGAAAGGAAAAGAGGAGGGACAGTGCTACAGAGCATAATGAGAAAAGACCACAAAGCAGCGAGACAGTAACCATGTTACCAATGAGGGAGACAGCAGGGGGAAAGCTAATACATGTACCATGGCACAGAAGCGACATTCAGTCATTTACGGATGATTTTCCCAAACTGAGAGAGAAGCCGATTGAATGGTATCAACAGACTGATAGGTTTGTGAAACTTGCAAAATGTCTCTGGGAAGACCTGAACACTCTCTTTGAGATCGTGGTTCCAGCAGATTTGTGGGAGGATTGCAAAAGAGCTGTAGGTTGGCCGACAAGTGAACCAGAGAGAGACAGGGAGACGGGTGCACCATCACCTATGGTGATGAGTTTGTACTATAAGGTGATTGAGCATTTGAAGACGAAGGTTGCAGCGAAAAATGTGGATTGGCAGAAGATTGATCGAACTGCCCAAGAGACAAAAGAATCGATTCATAGTTACTACGAGAGGTTGTTGAAAGCGTTCAAGAATTACAGTGGCACGGAAACAATCGAGGCAAAAGATATGCTTCATTTTGTGTTCAGATTTGTGGAAGGGCTGAGACCAGAAATAAGTCAGATGATAAAGTCGCATTTGATTTGTTGGCAGTCGAAACCGATTGATGAAGTCTTGAATTATGCGAAATATTGTAGCGACGAGATTGAGGTGAAACAGAAAAGGCTGAAAGAGAAGGTGATGATGATGCAACTTAAAGCAGCTCAGACAGGTCTGCAAGGTTTGCAAGGGATGCAAGGGTTCCAACAGCAGGTACCGCAACCGCAGCCGCAGTTGCAGGGAAACATGGCATTTCAGCCACAGGCGAGAGGCAGAGGAGGTTTTGTGAATAATGGTCCGGATTTAAACACTGTTGTGACGGGTGTGCAGGCAATGAAGAAGGTGATGCCGTGTCACGTGTGCGGAATTGTAGGTCATTGGAAACGCGAGTGCCCGATGGTGGTGCAGGAAGGTGCAGGTGCAGGTGTAGGTGTTGGTCAGCAAAACAATGATGTCAATGCATTTCAGACAATGAGGGGACCGAAAATGAGGGGTCCAAACCCAAATTTTCAGACCATTAATCAATTGCAGGGATTACAACCTATGCAGCCGCAGCAGATGCAGATGCCTCGTATGCAAGTGACGCAAATGCAGCCGATGCAACAGCAGTTACCCATGGTACCTAATACGCAAATGCAAATACCTTTGGCACCAATGAGTCAGCAGCAAGTGATGGTTCCTCCACAGGTCTCGGGTCAGGTAATGAGTACAAATGGCACCGTACAACAGTTCCCATTACACAGTGAGAGTGGAATAAACAATGTATGGGAGAGTGAGAGCTCAGAAGAGGAAGGAGATTGTGTGCTTGCAGCATCCTTAGAAGTTGATCAAAAGGGTCCGTACGTAGAGGGAAGGGTAATGGGTCATCGTGTTTCATTCTTGGTGGACACGGGAGCCACACGTTCAACTGTTAAGAGTAGTGAAGTACCAAATTTGCCACTCTCAGGGAGGACAGTTCAAGTGGTGGGAGTAGCAAACAGGCACCTGACAAACCCAATAACAGATCCGGTACCAGTCAGCATCGGTAACTATCAAGGGGTGCATCAGTTTGTGATATGTGATTCAAGCCCAATAGCGCTGTTAGGGAGAGACCTATTGTGCAAGCTGGGATGTTCGATCATGTGTTCGAACGAAGGAATAACGATACAGACGAGCAGTGATGGGGAGGAAGAGGATAGTGTAGAGGGGGATGAAATGGAAACGGTCGATGAAGAGTATCCTCTGATTTGCCTTTTCCCGATGATAACTGAAGAAGATATTCCAGTCGAATTACGGGAGACAGTCGGAAAGGAAGTGTGGGACATGACAGGGAAAGAGGTGGGATTGATGAAAGGAGTGGAACCAGTGAAAGTGACTGTAAAGCCCAATGCGATCTTTCCCCAGACCCCACAATACCACATGCCACAAGATACCGTCATGAAAGTTGCCCAACTCATTGACGAATTTGTGAAACAGGGGGTACTGAAAGAAGTGTTAAGCAGTCCCTGTAATTCACCAATAATGGGACTAATAAAGCCAAGTGGAAAGGTCCGACTTGTGCAAGACTTGAGGAAAATAAATGACATCATAGTCAAATGCTGCCCTGTCGTACCGAATCCAGCTGTGATAATGTTTCAGATCCCTTGCGATGCCGAGTGGTTCTCAGTCATTGATTTGTCACAAGCATTCTTTTCTGTGCCTCTTCATGAGGACAGCCAATTTCTCTTTTGTTTCAAATTCCTAGACAGAGTATACAGTTGGTGTCGAATTCCTCAAGGGTTTTCTGAGTCACCGTCAATATTCAATCAGGTTCTAAAGAAAGACTTGGAAGAGTTAGAGTTGCCATTCGAGTCAACCCTAGTACAGTACATTGACGACTTACTGGTTGCATCAAAGACAGAAAGTGGCTGCACAGCCGATACCATTGCTCTGTTGAACCATTTGGGAAGGAATGGACACAAGGTGTCTCCTTCCAAATTACAGTTCTGTCAGAAAAAGTGAAATACTTGGGTCACCAGATAGAGAAAGGGTCACGGAGAATAATGAAGGAAAGAATTACAAGTGTACTTCAGATGAGTCCGCCCAAGACGAGAAAGGAGGTGAGGAAATTCTTGGGAATGGTGGGCTACTGTCGCCAGTGGATTCCCAACTTCTCGACTCTAGCGAAGCCTTTACTGAAACTGACCCAGAAGGATGCTTTGGATCAAATTGAGCTGAAAGGAGATGAGATGGATGCCTTTGTTGAATTGAAAGAATGCATGTGTAGGGCTCCAGCTTTAGGTATGCCTGATTACACAAAGCCTTTCACATTGTTTTGCCATGAACGTGATGCATGTTCTTTGTCTGTCTTGACTCAAGCCCATGGTGGCGTAAACAGACCAGTAGCGTATTTTTCAGCTACTTTGGATCCGGTCGCAGCAGCACTCCCAGGGTGTTTGCGCGCCGTAGCAGCAGTTGGTATCAGCCTCACTCAGAGTGAAGGAATAGTGATGGGACACCCAGTAACAGTCATGGTCCCTCACTCAGTTGAGATACTTTTGACCCGCTCCCGAACGCAACACATGACTGGAGCAAGACTCACAAGGTATGAAACGATTATTCTGGGCTCACCGAATGTGCAGCTGAAAAGGTGCACTACGTTGAATCCAGCAACCTTGCTTCCTGGAGAAAATGTCGAAATTGAGAACGCTGAAGACGTCGAGCATGACTGCCTTCAGGTGACTGAATTTTGCACAAAACCCCGACCGGACATTAGGGATACTAAACTTGATGAAAATGACCAAATTCTTTTTGTTGATGGTTCATGTCTAAGAGACAGGATGGGGATTTTGAAAGCAGGGTACGCTGTATGCACTGTAACAGGGGTCTTGGAAGCGGGATGGCTTCAAGGAGTCTATTCTGCACAAGTAGCAGAACTTGTAGCCCTTACCAGAGCATGTCAACTGTCTGCATTGATGAAAGTCACCATTTACACTGATAGCCAATATGGGTTTGGGATTGTGCATGACTTTGGACAACTATGGTCACAGAGAGGTTTCCTGACTTCTTCAGGATCCCCAGTGAAAAACGGGGAGAGAATAAGGGAATTGTTACATGCCATTCAAGTGCCAGCTGAAGTTGCAGTGGTAAAGTGCAGTGCTCACACGAAAGGACAGGACTATGTTTCTCTGGGAAATGCATATGCGGATCAAGTCGCAAGATTTTGTGCCTTGAACTGTATATTACTGAGAGATGAATGGAACTCAATAAGTGAGCCAGAACTCGAACCAGCTGAAGCATTTGCCTTGAAGGTCGTAGATACGATAGAGGAACTAAAAGCACTGCAGAATAATGTCAGGGAGGATGAAAGAGATTCCTGGATTAAATCACAATGTATAAAGAGACAAGACGAGTTGTGGGTTTCACATGAGGGAAAATTTGTTTTGCCAAATAGTCTCTTATCACAGCTTGCGCGGTTCTATCATGGGCAAGCTCACCTAGGGAGAGATGCCATGATAAGATTGTTCAAAACTGATTGGTTTAACCCCAGATTTCGTCAAGCTGCAGAAGCAGTTTGCCATCGATGTGTCACTTGCCAGCAGATGAACCCAGGAAAGGGAACAGTTGTGAACGCGAGCCACATTGGTAGGGCAAGCGGGCCTTTTAGTCGTATGCAGATGGACTTCATTGAGATGCCTGTGCATGGAGGTCTGAAATATGTGTTGGTGATTGTGTGCATTTTTAGTCACTGGATTGAGGCATACCCCACACGTAGAAATGACAGCCTTACAGTTGCCAAGCTATTATTGAGAGAGTTGATACCACGTTTCGGATTCCCGATCTCTTTAGAATCAGATAGGGGAAGTCACTTCAACAACGAGGTGATAAAGTTACTTTGCGAAGCACTGAACATTGAGCAGAAACTGCATTGTAGCTATCGCCCTGAAGCATCAGGACTGGTGGAGCAGATGAATGGTACACTGAAATCAAGAATGGCGAAAATATGTGCATCGACAAATTTGAAATGGCCTGACGCATTACCCTTAGTGCTAATGTCAATGAGAAACACTCCTGATAGAAAGACTGGATTGTCTCCGCACGAAATTCTCATGGGCAGGGCTATGAGACTTCCTGCAGTTCCCGCAAATGCGCTTTTGAATATTACAGATGATATGGTGTTAGACTACTGCAAAGGTCTGGCTGACGTGGTTCGCTCTTTCTCTCACCAGGTGGAAGCAACCACCTTGCCACCGATCCAAGGTCCAGGACACGCACTGAAAGCAGGTGACTGGGTCGTGGTAAAGAAGCACGTGAGGAAGTCGTGCCTGGAACCCCGTTGGAAAGGCCCTTTCCAAGTGATCCTGACGACAACTACCGCTGTGAAGTGTGCGGGGGTTCCCAACTGGATTCACGCCAGTCACACAAAGAAGGTGCTGTGTCCCACAGATGAGGAAGTTGAAGCGCTGAAATTGCCAGTGCCTGATAAAACAGTGCCGAGTGCTGAGACAGAACAAAAGCGAACTGAAAGCGAACAGGCAGAAGCAGGAGAGAAAGAGATATTATTGGAGGGCGAAGAGTCCGACTCACTTGGGGAAGACCAAGGAGAAAGTTCAGACAGCGACGAAGAAGCTGCAGGTGACAAAGAGCCTGAAGCAGCTGAGGGTAGCAAAAAGCCTGAAGCAGCTGAAGGTGACAAAGAACCTGAAGCAGCTGAAAGTGATACAGAGCCTGACGAAAGTAACGGTGACGAAGGGCTCGAAAAAGGTGAAAAAGCAGGAGAGCCTGATCAGAAGGGGGCTTTCCCAGAAACAGACGATACAGAAAAAGAAAAAGAGAACGTGATCGATTCCCCTGAAGGAGGGGACAAGGCAGAGCAGAACGAAAAAGTTCAAACCTCTACAGAAAAGGTCGCAGGTCCATCAAATGGACATGGTGCAAAGAGGAGACTAAGTATATCACCAGTGAAACAAAGGTCCGGAGAAGGTTTGAACGACGGAGAAAGGCCAAAAGTAAAAGAGAAAAGAAAGGAAGTGTCTGTCGTGGTACCAACCTCGAGTGAAGAAAAAGACTTGACAAAAGAGGAAAGTACCAGCGAGGCAGAATCGAAAAGAGAAGCAAAATTGAAAAGGAAAAGGATACCGAACAGAAGGTATTCCAGTCCAGAATGGGCGTATGCAGTGAATGACGATTGGACTGACGAGTTTGTATCTCTAAGCATCGAGAACGAAGAAGAGGAAGAAATACCAATAGAAAAGAAAAGCTTTATGGACAGTGTTGATTGAAGGGGTGATAAATAATATCGCTTGCTACAGTATAACGTGAAACAAACAACCAGCTGAGACATTTGCTAAACCGACAAAGACTGAGTTATTGCCGAATTGAGACAAATGCTGCTAACCGATAAGTGACTGGCCTCTTGAAGAAGACGGTGTGAACATTGCGCTCGCTCAGCTTTGTAACTGAATTGCTAAATAAGTTTCAATTATAAGTGCTTCTAACTCTCTGATTCTATACAGATCATGACGCAAAACAATAGAAAGAAATATTGTAAATATGTGTGTATAGGCTTGGTAGTTACATGTGTACTAATAATAATGGCACTTGTGCTTGGAATGCATGGAAAGGGTGAGAATGAGACTATTGAGGCTTCTACTATTGCTCCGGTTACTGTCACTGAACTAACCGCATTGAAAAGGCTAGCACTGGATGAGAGACTCTTGCATGAAAGGAAAGAGCTTTCGTATAATGTTTTCTATCGCTTACTAACAGAATATGTTGAGACAATGGATGCGAAAGATTGTTATGTATGTACCCAGATACCGACATCAGTGAAGGAAGGGGTGACATATCACCACATGCCTCTTACATATGGGATTACATGTAGTATAGTAATGTCTAGGTTTTATGGTCAAACTAACATACAGTATTTTTACTCAAATTACGATGTTACCTTTGCTTATGTTCCTATAATAGCGCAGCTAAGCCAGACTGCAAAAGATTGGGATGCTAAAATTATGAGGGAATTTTTCGAGCCAATGCTACCTTTTGAAACGGCTCACGCTCATAGGGAAAATCTTACCTGCTCACTCTCTGCAGTAGAAATAAGCTTTTTAGATCGCACAGATGATAGAAGGGCTCAAATGAAGGCGAAATTAGAAAAGGAGTTACATAAGAGGACTTCAGTAGATAATTATGATTTTGCTGCAATAAAGACACAAGGGAAAATTGCTTTAGATGCTTGGCATGTAGGGAAATTTTGTATATATCGAGGTGAATCTTATTATGACAACATTTTTGTAGGGGCGAGTGAGTGTAAACACACGTTTATCTTTAAGGCCAAATGGACATTCATCATGGACGGACTTGACCCTGTCATTCCAGGGGTATATTACATTTGTGGGTATAATGCCTATTATCGTCTTCCAAAGGGATGGTGGGGAAGATGTTATTTGGGTATAGTGTTCCCAAAGGTTTATCAACTGGATGACCTATCGATGATTCAAAAGACATCTGGATCCCATCGTATCCAGAAAAGAGAGACCGCAGCTGCTGTGGTAGGTGATATATTTGGAGCCATGATTCCTTCATTGGGAGTTGTGCTGAATTCCATCAAAATAAGAAAGTTGTCTACTATAGTGGATAACATGTTGACAAAGTTTTCAGGTGCTATAATCCTGATAGATGCTGAACTTGCAGCGGAAAGAGCTATGACTCTTCAAAATAGGCTTGCTTTAGACATTCTTTTAGCAAAGGATGGAGGTGTTTGCAAAATGCTTGGTGCAAGACACTGTTGTACCTATATACCTGACAATAGTGTGAAAATTAAAACTATGCTTGCTAATCTAACAAAAGAAAGTGCAGATTTGAAGGAACTGAAAGAACCAGGAGTGTGGGAGAAGGTTGGAAAAGGACTTGCTTCAGTGGGACATTGGATTGGGGGAATTTGGAATGGAATATTGTTAAAAATAATAGAGGGAATTTTAATAGTGATAATTTGTGTATTTGGAATTTGGGGAATAAAAAGGGGAATAATAATGATTATGGAAAGAATTAAAAGAAGAAAGGAGGAGAAAATTATGAAAAGAATGGCAGAAGAATATAAAGCGCAAACTAGGGGAACTAAAAGGAAAAGGGAACTGACAGAATTTTAAGGGAATAAAATTTGTGGGCTAAATTTGTGTGATGACAAGTAGTCATCAGAGGAGGGATTGATGAAGCAGAAAATGAAGGTTTTGATTTATTAACGCATAAACGTAGTGTGAAATAATCATGTGTGTCTTTAACTGAACTAATAAAGATTGTACGGGGACAAAATGTGCCCTCAGAGTAGTTTGCCAACATTTATAAGCGTGCTTTATATAACGTGGTGTATTAGAATTGCACTAATCCGACATAATCATAAACGTGTGCTACGATTTGCTTGTTTGAAATGCGTTAGCTTAGCATTACTTTAGCGGAGGCTTTGGCCTAGTGGCCTGGTCTCACGGTTTAGATGTTCGTATTTTTCCAATGTGCTATTAAACGTGTATTTCTGCTTGAAGCTGTACTTTTCCACAGAAACTGTTCACATGCTTATCTTAAAGTTTCGTGCCAGCATGGCATATTTTCTCTTTAATTCAAGGTCGACTTGCAGGTGCGGACAATGGAGGCTCTGAAAGTGAGCTAATTGGTAGACAATGTTGCGAATTGCGTACCCATCTCCAAGGATAATGTATGCTTAAGTAAAAGCTTGAGAACTGTCGTTTTTGATTGGACAATTTGAAGCTAACCTATGAACCCTCCAATGGAGACCCTACTGGATTCAAACTGTTGTCTATAAAAACCCAGGTGCACGAGAAGAAAGCAGCCATTACCAGCTCGATACCCGCCATTTTGCAGACTTCGTAGCTATTATGGCCCACTTTGCTGCGACGCCATTTTGAGAGACTTTGATGCTTTCTCTAATCGAGAGAAAGAGACTTTGATGATTCTGGCCCTAGAGACTTTAACTTTGATTTGTCCCTTTTGCATGAAGTAGTAGCTTTACCTTGCCGCCGTGAGGCAATTGCCCGTTCACCCCTGCCCCTTTGTCCCGTCCCATGCTGACCGAGAAACGATACCTGTGAGACGAAGACTTCATTGATTGCTGATCGGAATTGGTAATTATGAAAGGAAATTGTAAAATTGCATTGTGTTTCTTTTAGGTAACCAACTGCTGATTTTGATAAGAGCCCCAGCTAGGAGTTTTCTAAATTTATGTTGCTAAATTGTTTTTGCATGAAGTAAGTCCCACATGCCGATGCTAATTTGGGGTTAGATGAGGATTCCATATGTCGCACAATGCAATTTGAGATCTTGTTATGCTGACTAAATGTACGCAATTAGCCCATTACAGATTATCGTATTAGTGCTTTGCATTGCTATTATCGAATGCCTTGTGATTCAAATGCTACATAGATTACACTTGTTTCGACGTTATGGACAGCTATTAATGTTCATTTATGTTTATCATTTGGTGTTGAGACACATCTATATCGTGCTAGCTTTGTTAATATAGGGAAATAAATTCACTAACTTTGCAATAAACTGGTGTGGTTATTCCTGACTGAAAGGTCAGGGTTCGCCGAAATGTATTCTGGATTATCATTAAGTGTTATGTTGATCAAGGTATTGCTTATGTTCGTTATTGATTATTGATTTGATGCGACTGATCGATTAAGAGTACAGAGAGTTCCCACTTAGTCAAAAGATTCATCGGCCTAAAGAGCGTCCGAACACAGGTAAATTGTTATTGCGGTTCGCTCTATCAGACTCCAGACACCTCACTTTACCTCTTGTTTGAAAAATTAAAAATGTTCAATGTAAGGCGCTCAGAGAGTGCTTGGAACTGTGGTTCCTCTTTTTGAGATGCTATAAATGAAATAAATAAATTTTCTTTCCATCGTCAATGCATTGAGTGTCATTGCTAAGACATGTTATTTACAGCTCTGCAAAATAGAAATACTGTTCTACAAGTGATCACCTCATGCCCTCAATTAACAGTATCGCGAGTTACTTGAAACTAGTTGTTGGTGGGGTTTATATGTATAACTCAACAGCCCACTTGCTGACAGCTACTCATCTGTAATTTAAGTTGTGTATGGGCCTAAACATGTCCCCGTATCCCACGCACTAGTTCAGCAGGGGGACAGCATTCATAAGGGCTCCAGACGGAATATTCCCTTCAGCCCACGCTAAATATGAGAAATACCTGGAATCTTGCCACCTCCCTCAGCCCCTCCGTTCGATAAAGACATGGAGAAGCAGCAAATCAGCACACACCCTTCCGTTGATTCCCTCGGGACTCTGGAGTCTGGCACAGTGGGGAAGACAGAAAAGACAATTTTCTGAAGTCGAAGAACACAGCAGTGATATGTAATATGTCAGCAGCGAATGATAGGGAATCGATTCCCTGATTCACGCTGATAAATACCAATACAAACCGGTGAGTATTGAGACACAATCCTCTGTGAAAATGGCTTCTTTGTGTGCCATACAGGCTTCTCCTTTCAGCGTTGAATATTTTCCTGCAAGTCCCCTGTTTATTTTTTAAGCAGGACGTTGCAGTGTCGAACCCCTCTGGTTCTTAGCTCTCAATGTTCAAACGCTCTTCCACTGCGCCTGCAAGCTAAGTAACCATCTGGTTCTCTAGTAAACACTAAAAACCCACCTGTTTTGATAGTGCATCCTTCTATTAATTACCTCTCCCTTTGATTCACATTGTTGCCCGAGTCTCCTAGTGCCACGAAGCCATCCCGTATAAATGCGCTCTTGCAGATAACAATCAACAGATCACATCAATAACTCGTTTACACCAATAGCTAACACAGTTGTGCCTTTATGAAGCTATGAAGCACTGTAATAAGTAACAGATGTTATCACGATCCATCTCAGTGGTATTTATAGATGAACCTTGTATAGATGAAAGCTTACAGAAGTGGAACTTGTGTTCTTCAAGTTGCACACAGATCTCAGCGGCAAACTTTTAATTCACTGAGCAGGAGTACTAGGCTAGTTGGGGAGACTGATGTATTAACCGTTTAATGTGGTAGTTCATGTCCATCTCATTACCTCTGTGGTGCTATGGATATGAACGGTTTCTCCACCACAGTAAGGCAGAAATTCCTTCCCAGCTCATAATGGCACAAGCAGTCTTTCTACCCCCTGGGCCTATTGGATGGTGTACCTGCAATCAACTAACCCAGTGTGGGGGTGCAGAACACCCACTACAATCCAGGGGATATTATTTATTTATAAATTCTGGGGTGAGTGGCCCGCCCAGCACCGGGTCTGACCCCACCCCTAATGTGCCCTACCGTCTTCTGTCCACTCTGGGGTCAGATTGGGAGGCGTAGCCCAAAGTCCACTACCCTGAGGTGCAGGATTCACACTTTATGCCATTTTTTTACAGAAATTGGTTAGGGATGGCCCATCCTGACGTCAATCTGCACCCCCCCCCACCCCAAAGGTCCAACTGTCTTCCTATCTTCCTGTGGCCTGCAGATGAAATTTTAATTACAATGGGATTCCACATAATTTATGCAATTTCGTGTTTTGCTTGTTATGTGAAATTCCACAAATTACACCATTACATTATGTTGTGTAATTATCCCACATTCACAGCACAATTATAGTGTAAGAGTGTGGGAACAGCGCAAATGACTAGAACATGAGCAGCTGTAGTTCACAGCTCTAGCGTTTTGGTGATTATTTTATTGAGCAATACACCCTCATCCATGCAAGAATGTTTTTCAAGCTAGAATATAGTGTTAAATACCAGATTTGCATCTGGCGTAAAAAAAAATCTGAAATTTGGAGTAATTACATTAAAGCAAATTAGTTCAATTTCACACACCTCTAATCTACATAGCAAGCAAGTGGACATTTTGATTCTTTTGGGTGTAGGATTGCCATACGTGCCTTCAGAATGGGAATACATTCGAATGTCCTCACTTACCATGGTGAGTCGTGGCACTATTTGAGCCTAATGCCAGTCGGCAACAAGGAAACCCTATGAGCAATGGCCATGCCCACACCTTGAGACTTAGGCAAATCCAGGGTGGTATGGCTTGACCTGCAAATGTCAAATGTTGGCTGCAATCATTTTCTTCACATTACAACCAGGAGAAGTACTGGAGTGTGTGAGGACCCTCAAATCCCCCACCACACAGGGTTCCAACACTTCCCCCAATAAGATTTTGAACCTGGCTTGTATAGATCCTGCCACACCAGTGAGGCACCATTTTTATTGAATGCTGGGTAGCAGGAATGTTGTGTATCCCCACAGATTCTAGAGCTTTCCCTCACAGGAATATTATCAAAAGGATTGATTTTAGCCAACGTTTGTGGTTTTCCTGGTATCCTGGATACAGAAGTGTAGTGGGATATATTCAAGTCACACCTACCTTGACTCCCCTAAGTGTCTAATTTATAGACATGTAGGTTTAGTAGGCTTGTTTGGATGGCGACCAGGTCTGGACCCTAATACTGTTGCTATCACATTGCCAAAATAGGCAAATCAGTACACTCACAAATACCATCTTGAGTCCAGTCAGGTATGTTTATTTAACCTTAAGCTCAACCCTTGGTGGCTGTGGCTGCAAGCAGTAAGGCTTAGCAAATGAAAAATGTGTAAAACATTTGACAGTACCAAACAACAGAATAAGAAATTCACACAACACAAAAGAAATGGGACAACAATTTCTAAAAACAGATTTAATTTTTGTAAATGTTTAGAGACTTAAAGCATCAAAATCCACTAGAGAGTTCCGGAGATACAGATTTTAGAATTACTTTTGTATCAACTGCAAACAAGCATTGGCTAACAAAAAGTTTGGAAACTTTTGAAAAAGTTGACAGAATTCGTTTAACAACCCTTTCCCAAGTTGGGTGACCAAATCCAGTAGGAAAGAGGTCTAGGGGTCCAGAAATGATGCTTTGGACAGTTACCAGGCCACTAGAGTGTTTTTAGAGCAAGATCTAAACTTAAGAGGGTGACTGCCATGGACATCAATGTAGTGATCCTGATGCTGAGGGAAGCAGATAAAAAGATGCTCAAATAATGCTCCATTTGTGGTGCACTCAACGGGGGTACCTCTGTGGTGATTCCTCAGTCCACAGGTGAAGTGGGGTGAACCTGGCCACAGAGGTTGGGGCCCCTCAAAGTCCTCTACACTGCAGTAACCGGCCAGCTGATGCTAGGCTACTGGCCACTCTGCACTGTGGTTGGAGCAACATCCATTAGTGGAGGCTAGTGTCCCTTGGGTATGATGAATCCGGTCCTGGAGAGACTACCATGTTCAGCAGATACGGGTGCAGATTTTGGCTATCTCTGATCTGTCCTCTTGGGTACCCAGTGACTGGTAATGGCAAAACGTTTGCGGTGGCTACTAACTTTGTGACCTGGACAACTTCAGCTCTTGTGTCTCTGGAGCTGGCGCCAGGAAATCAGCAGACTTACCCTTGGAGTCACTGGTGTTGTTGGTTGTCAGGAATCAACTTTTCCCAGAGTCAGGAGCCGTAGGCACAATCCAATCTTGGCTAGCCCAAAGTGCAGCAGATGCAGCCCTTCCGAAAGTTCATTCTTTCTTTGTGTGGGTCCAAGGACAGCTGGACAGTCCTTCTTTGGTCCTCTCTCTGATTCCAGTGTGATCTGAGAGTCAGAGTGTCAGGGGTGCATATTAACCCAGTAAAGTGCCCTGAGGGAACCAAGTGGTCACTAGCCAATGGCTACAGGGTCCCCTCCTACCTAGTGATGAAGTTCTTGTGATGTTTGGCATCTCGCTATCCTAGAATGCCACGTTCTTGCCCTCTTCAGGCTGGTATGAATTTTCATCATCATCAGGAGCTTGGTAGCCCACCTAGAGGTATGGCTAACTGAGGGCTACACAACCACAATAAAATAGGTTTAGGGGTGAGTTTCCCCTCTCTGGCCCTGTCTCCATGTTGTCTCAAGGAACAAAAGACATCCTGCTCAGCGGTGTTGGGCCGGACAGTCCATCAAGGGCGGCTTCTACTTTTGAAGCTCACCTCTGAGCTAACCCCTGAGTGGCGATCCTGGCAGAGGAGATGACACCTCGCTGCTGTGACACTGCTTTTGTGCCTGAGCCTGGGAGACATTCACATGTCCCCAAGTGGTAAGAAACTACCTGTGTGTATGTGTCTTTTTGAGGCCACTGGAATAGAGGAGGACAGAGTGTGAACAGGTTTACTCTGTCACAAACGTGACTGATATCCCATCCGCCATATTATGATTCCATTTTATCCTATGGACATAGTAATATGGTGGACGGGATATCCATCACATTTGTGATGGAGTAACCCGTCCACCAAACTCTAAATCAGGCCCTCTGTCTTACATGCCCTGGGTACCATATACAAGGGATTTATAAGAAATTCAGGCATTGCCAATTGGGTGTATACAATTCAACATGTATTTTGTACGGAGTTAAAACACTAGCACTGAGGTCTGATTAGCAGGGCTCGGTGCACTCTCAGAGTCGAAAAACCAGCAGCATCCGTCCAAAATATAGAGGTGAACATGCAAAAATAGGCATTTCCTTATGAACACTTGTTGCTATGTATTGGATTTCTCTCCATTTTATCCATTTTTGGCTTCTAAATGTAATCTAGTGTGCAAAAAAAGAGCTCATGTTGCAAAATGCTCTCTGATGTACATGGTAGTATAGACAACCCAAACTTCAGAGTTGTACAACATAACCTCTATTTCTAAACTCAGTAATTTGCACTTGTTAAAAAAATGCATTGGTTTCTTTTATACCCATTTTTTATTAATTACGCTTTAGCAAATTAATTGGTGAGGGGTCAGTACACAATGAAATATCATTATATGGTGCAGTTCAGTTGTTAACTCTAGGTATTGTGTGGTTTTGGACAACCCACAAAAACTATTTATACCTGCGACCATTAGAGTTTGATGGATGTAATTGCATATTACTTTTGGAAATCAGCCATTAGGGCAAAAAGTTAAAGATGAAAGAGCTGTCACCTATTGATATTTTTTCCTATGTTGTTACATTATTTTTTAATTTCAACATTTAGGGCCCAATTTAAAGTTTGGCGGATGGATTTACTCTGTTTGTGATGGATATCCCGTCTGCTGTATCAGCATCCCATTATATCCTATGGGAATCGTAACACAGTGGATTGGATATCTGTCATGTTTGTAACGGAGTAACCCGTCCGTCAAACTCTAAATCAGGCCCTTGGTTCCGTGGGAAAACCATGAGCGATTTATAGAAATCATGCCTTGTTGAATTTGTAATTGTATATCCTTTTAAGAAATGTATAGCCTTCAAGGTTCACCCATGGGCTTCACACCAGAAACTGCAAGTACCTAGAACCCATAAAAATAGGAAAATAAGAAAAATTGAATACCACTTAGGGAAAAGTAAATACCCTGGTGATTCTTTTTTTACAACCAGGATTACTCCAGAGATATGGGGAAATGGTGATATTAACACAGTGAAGTCTTTGTTATTGCCTTTTTTGATACAAAAATGCTTTCTTGCACATCACTTTTCCCATTTTTTTCAATACCAACCCCAACATTTTGCTATAATTTGGCTATTTGTTAAGGTCCCTCCAGGGAAATCCGCTAACTCTGGGTACCATTAGAAACTCCAAAATATGGGAAAATAAGGGATGCAAATGTGGAGTGCTGTGGATAACTTTTGTGGAAAAAAAATTAAGTAGGCTTAGGCACCCAAGTACTCCAAACATAAACAAGCATTTGCAATACAATGGGTCTCGCATTTGCTCGACTTAGAGCTATCAGCATTATAAAGTCCTAACTGGACATTTATTGCCAATAAAAATAAAAAGTAATACAGTTTTACATAAGCGAGCCGACGGCCACCATGAGTGTGAAGGAGACACACAAAAGGAAACAGAAGTTCGCTTGCAGTTTAACGTATTGGCAAAAGTGCAATTATCCATGCAACAGGGTTGATGTCATGCAAAGCCTTCGACTACTGCCCAGCAAGATCGTGCTGCTTAGCAAGTAAAAAGAAAAAGTAGTCTAGAAACCATGCTGGAAACACAGAGCCTCGCATGTTTTCAGTAGTTGGCTGGTGCGCTCAAGGATGGATAAACACCGGAAAAGGCATGACCTATGCATGCCTTTCACAAATGAAAGCAAGTGAATTTTAAAAGGTAAGCCCACGACCCAACTAAACTCATGGGCGTGCAGTGGACGTGGCTAAAAGCCCACAGAGAGATTACAGCAGGCTACAGCACTTGCGCGCTCGACCCTAAAAAGCCTCAGTGCGATGTGGGAGGGAGGCCTAAGCAGCTAAGGGCTGTGACTGATGTATTAATCAGTTGCATTACCAAATGCCAATGCGGATTCGCAGTAAGTCCATAAAACATCCTACATAACATATACTAATTAGGCAATTAGGCATTGTGGGCCTGATTATGACCTTGGTGGATGGGATACTCTGTCACAAACATGACAGATACCCCTCCTGCTGTTTTATAAATTCCATAGGAAAAATGGAACTTGTGATATGGCGGAAGGGATATTCTTCATGTTTGTGATGGAGGATCCCATCTGCCAAGGTCGTATTCAGGCCCTGTGTCTTGCTGCAAATGCCTACAACTACAGTAATGGGAGTATAGAAGGGACAGAAGATCTCTGTCCCTGTGTTTGCATTGCGAGCATGAAATTATTCTTTTTAATCAACCTATGTCCCTTCAAGTGATGGGTACTTTTTTTTTAAGTTTAATTTTTTTAATTCTAGTAATGACATCGAAGGCAGCCTGTAGTAGTCCCCACAGACACTATGGGCCTGATTACGATCTTGGTGGATGGGATACTCTGTCACAAACGTGGATATTTCAAGTTCCATTATATCCTACGGAGCTTGCAATACAGCAAACTGGATATTTGTCACATTTGTGATGGATTATTCCATTCACCAAGATCGTAATCAAGCCCTACGTCCTCAAAATCAGCACACCCTTTCCGTGACCTGCAGTCACAATTTCCAAAAGGGAAGCATTCCAAAATAGACAACTTCCCATTTGGAAATCAGTTACCTCCCGAACATAGAGGTCAGTAATAGATCAATGTTTTATTACTATAATTATGGTCAAAAGCATTTATAAACCATGCAACTCAGAAAGAGGATTCAGAAAGGGGGTAGAAAAGCTTAGGTACATTGTAAAAAGGTGTATCCAACAACAATTGTATTTATGTTACTTTTTTCATCAAATATACTGCTGTGTTAGCTACAATACACATTTTGGCTGTAGTTTCAAATTATATTTTGAAGTAATTTCATTGTTACACATAATGCCAGATTTTATTATGCTTGTAGTATCAGTGATGTTTTATTAATGTTTAGCTTGCTACTTACGTTTTGTAAATTCATTGTTGTTTTTCTGGAGGCTACTCTCTTTTATTTGTAAAAATAGCTGTATCATGAATGGCTGTGTTGGTTCAGAGAGAGCCTAGCTCCTGTCTTCATTTGTCTAAATCACATACATTGATCTCAATATTTCTCTGAATTGCATGTACAGGATACAACTTCGCCTAGAAACACAGAGGCCATCACTGTTCACTGTCTCCGACTTACGATGTTGGCAATTCTTGCAATATCTTGGACAAATTCTGTGCTAAATATGTGCTATTTAGACTGCGCAAATGCATGAAAACAGGAGCTCCGCTCTCCCCTGAACTAGCACTCCTGTTCATGATATGGCTGTAAGGGGTAGATGTACAAAGCATTTTTGCGCTCAGAAACAACCCAATTCTCAGAATTGAGACATTGCAACTGTAAAAATGCTTTTTCTGATGTAAAACCCAAATTGGATTTGCAATTTGGAATTTGGAATTGGCATGTTGAGGGCATCCCTTCTAGGTACTAAAGTTCTGCAACCAAAATGTGGTTGCAAAACATTAGCAAATTACCCTTAACTCAAAGTTGGAGGTAGCCCATTCACGAATGGGACTGGGTCACTTGGGGACATTGATTGGAAAAATATATTTTTTAGTGCAGGCAGTGGTCCAAGATTGCTTTATTTAAAAGCAGTCACAGAAATGGTGGCCTGTTGACCCCAGAAGATCACCATTTCTGTGATGGCAGCGAATCCAGGTTGGTCATAAATTGCAACCTACCACATTAATTTGCATGACGTAGGTCTATTTACCACTACGAATCACTAATGAAACTCAAAAGAGCTTCAAACATTAGGAATACTGATTTCCTAATTTTGATTTATAGGACATCGCCATTAGGAAATGGCTATTCCTAATCTTCGTACATCTGGCCCTTGGTATTTGAAACAAACTCTGTGTTTTTGCGGATCTCTGGCTTTGCAAGAGCAAAAAACCTTTGTACATTAGATCCTGAGCTGATTAACTCACATGCTCTGCAGACTGCTAACACAACATAACAAAACTAGGAGCGTTGCAGGAAAAAATTGTGCTAGCCCCAAAGCTACGAGCACATGTTAAACAACACAAGCAGCTGATTTGGTCGTTAAAACACAAACATGCGGAAAGAGAATCTGCTCACATTTACTCCTTGATAAAAAAACACAATAATGCTGACTTATGGAGGTACATTAAAAACAAGGTGGGTCAGGGTGACCCTCGAACCAATGTGATAAACGAAGCAGAATGGATAAAACATGTCAAAAAATCTGTACAAAGCCGATCTACCTTCTCCTGAATATCGAATGGTTAAATCCGGTAAATGTGATACCTCTCTGGCTCCAGAACTTGCACCTTCAACAGGGGAAATCTCTATCATCCTGCAAAGCATGAGATTGTCAGGGGCTCCTGGTCCAAACGGCATCCTTGCATAAATCTTCAAAGAAGACAAGACCTTTGGTCACCAGTTCTTTCTGCACTTTACTGCTCTTGTCTAGATGCCATCTTGGAGAGGCTCCAAACTGTACCCAATTTATAAAAACCGGGATAGGCACGATCCAGCTAATTTCTGTCTTATCGCCCTATTAGACATCGAAGCAAAAGGCTTCGCCTCAGTGCTCCTGGATAAACTACAAAATTGGTTAGAGGACACAGGGATAGTGCCCCTCTGTCAAACCGGCTTCAGGGCACAATCTGCAACCACAGATGACATAGTGGTTCTTTCTTTTTTTATACATGAGGCAACCACCAAAAAGACACCTCCCCTATTTGCCTGCTTAGTAGACTATTCCACAGCCTTTGACACAGTGGATAGAAACCTGTTATGGAGAAAGCTCCAAAGCTGGGGAGTTCAAAGCAAGTTATTAAGGGCAATAATTCCATTCTGTACATCAACCTGGGTAAAGGTCAAGCTGTCGAGTTCTGCTGTCAGCAAGGAGATCCCCACTACCAACAGGTTAAAACAATGGTGTGTGTTAGCACCCTTACCATTCAACCTTTACACAGCAGACATGTTTCAGGCATTAAAACACGCTAACCTGATCCCACCAAAAATCTGGAACCTTAAACTTACCCTCCTGCAATACGCATACAACATTGTTTTGTTGGACTACTCAAAAATTGGGCTGCAAAAAGCCCTAACTGCCTTGTATAGTTATAACACTGCAAACAAAATGACAGCAAATGCCTCAAAAACCAAAGTAATAATTTTTGATGGGTCATTGAAATATTGGCACTCCTGCTGGAAAATGGGGCCACTCGCCATCAGCACCACAGGTGCGTACAACTACCTGGGCGTCTGGTTATCAGCAAAGGGAAAGCTCAAAGTCCACCTTTACCATCTAAAGGCAAAGGCTGTTGTCATAACAACCAGAGTATGTCAGTTAAACAATCTCATGGAAAGCCCGACTCATTCTCCAAGTTCTCAAAGCTTCTTTTCTTCCGGCATTAAATTATAGACATGAAGCCTATCCAGGCCAACTCACCACGCAGACAGAAAAGCTCCAAGTGAAAACCTATAAAAGAGTGTTCAAGCTTCCACAATATATAAGGAAAAATCTGATAAGGTTAGAATTTGAGCCCTCCGTCTACGTCATGCCAGTGGCCCTGTCCACTTTTACAGAAACAACATTATAAACTGAGTTTATTATCTTGTTTGTATAAATGTTTTGTAGCTCCTGCTGCTGGTGGTGGGAGGGGGGGGGGGTGACTCTTCTCCGCCCTAATAGAAGATCCGCCCCTGATTGTTACCCCCCTACTATGCTCATTCTCATCATCTTTCTGAAGCACACCTCACTCTTTTCATGTTAATTTTGTTTTCATCAGTCAAAGTAAACTCCTTTCAGGTTTATTCTGCCCTATAAAGACAGAGCCAAAGTATAAATAATGTACACACACTGTCTTACTGTCAATGACAAAGCAAATGTCTCACTGAAAGGACAAGCAGGTGGAGGAGATAAAAAGACATCAGCCACAGCTGAATGCGGTTCTCTGATATCGTGCGCCACTTCCTCCTGCGCTTCGTGACAGGCAGATCTTAAAACACAAAAGACACAACCTGAGTCTTATCTTATCTAGGTCCGCCTGGCATGTCAAGGCCACAGGTCATTCAGGAAATGTCTTTAGTTCCCTGAAAGCCTTTCCGTCTCTAGCTACGTGTTTATGGTATGGTATGGTGTGTGTGTGTGTGTGCGTGTGTGTGGTTCTATATGTTTGTGCGCGTGTGCGCGCGCCCGCTTGCGTGCACTGAGTCTGTAGAGGCACGCAAATATCATCTGGTGACGTCAACATGAATTTCCAATGCAAGGACTGGACAGCGCTCGACTATTGTCGCAGACCCGAAGAACACACAATATTCCGGGTTGCTGTTTTCACAAACTGAACCTTTGCAACTGTGTATTTTTTTAACAGGTTGGTGTGCACTCGGGACCTAGGACTGCATCTCGTTAACGGAAGTGGTAATTTGTAATAGAAATGTAACATTTCTCTGTACATCACAGTATTTTGCAATCTGAGAACTAATTTAGAAACATGTTTGCTTGTCTATCTTTCCTAGAATTTTTCGGAGACAAACAGCTTACCTATTTAGTAAGGAGTCAGTCTTGCACGCTCCCTATGTGGAAGGCATGTTAGCGTTACTCCACTCATGTTAGCGTTATATAAAACACCTAAACAAAGTAGGGAGTGCAGCTGATAAAGTCCCTGAATCTAGAAACACAAAGAGCAATGTTCTCTCTGCAACCGGGGAGGCAGCATGCTGGAGGCCGTAAACTCCTTTTAAGACATATGACCGCTTTTCTTATGCTCCTTTGTGTAAAATTTGCGTCACTGCGTTCTCGGAAAAAAATCTGAAAAAACTTACACATAGATGTAAATGAAAGCAAGGAAAACTGCCCTCTGGGAGCATGGAGGCATGAGAGACAAATATGCAGACAGCTGTGAGGAAGCTCAGCTCTGACGCTTCTACAGAGCCTCCCAAGTGCCCCTGATCAAGGAGTCTGCTTACAGCACAGGCATGGCACAAGCAAGTACAGACATGCAGTCTAGGCATGAGAGCAGACTCCACCACTGAACTAATCCCCCGGCTAGCCTATCTCCAGTTCCTCTGTCTGCCATGTGACCTATTGATCTCTGCCAGGGGCTGTCATCTCTGGCCTGTCTCTGGGTCCCTCACAGGCTGAGCTCTAACAATAACTGGCCCGAAATTATGTTTTTCAGAAAGAAGTGTGATGATGTTTCAACACCGTTAGCTTAACCAAGCAATGGTTACACCGTTCGCTGTTATACACGACAGCAGCAACAATAATAATTATTAGTCATTTTGTGCAGTTTTTTCTATCACAATTATTTACTTTTTGTAGCTTTGCAAACAGTTGTTGCTATTACCCAACTTACTCTTCGCCATACTGATGTCTGTCTAGGCAGGGTTTGAAATTGAGACATCGAGGGAGCACGTGTATCTCTCCTCGGGGACAACAAATGACATCAAAAAATAACTAACTGAATTCAAAGTCACATATCCCAGCACATATCCTAACCCAAATGAACTATCATCATTATCATATCTTTATTGCATGATTACTTAAACTCGTTGCAGCGTACACATTATATAACACATTTAAATACACACTGCGCTACCCGCAAAGCGTTTTATCGTGGTGAGTCACAGTATGTTTAAGTGAGAGAAACGCACTTTCAGTATGAAACTTCAGCTAGCAATTCATGTTATACTACTAAAAGTGTGCTGCTGTCGAGGGTCTAGCGTTACAAGTATGGACAAAATCACTCTCCCTCCTGAAATTACAAATTCTACCAAGGTAGGAAGATAAAGTGCATTCCATTATTACTGATCGTCCTCCTTCCTAAAGTTCAATAAATGTCTTATTGAAGTTATCAAGTCTTAACCGATAAAACAATTAAAATTAAAAACCCTTTGTGTGAATATAAAACTTGGAAATCAGGAGGTGCAAATTAAAATACTGAAACTTGATTAGTTCCTAGCATTGTGCTTATCAAGGTAAAATATTAATTTATAACTGATTGAATGGTTAAAATTGAATCTTAATGGGTATGGGACTTTCATTCAGTTTTGCTTGCAGCTGCTAGATACATTTCCCAAATTTGACCAGTTCTGCTATCTCCCTTAAAATGAAGAACCAGAGGTCTGACCTCAGTACAAGATCCTATGCCGTGACGAAGAAAGAGGGGTTTTAGTAAAGTGTGTTGTGCGTCCATCAGTGCCAGGCAGCAGCATAGTAGGTGGATGAATGTCTCTATTTTATAGCCACAGAGCCTGCAACAGTTTATGTTGGTGAAAGAGTTCCATTTTGGGTTCAGTTCCTTTATCTTTAGGCCAAACAGTCTAGCAAAAGCGATCTGTGTCACGCAGGCCTTCCTGATTGTACAAGCCAAATATGGCTGGAAGACCAGATACTGTGTGTCATTCGTATAGGATGCTGCCATCGCTCTTTGAGCTGGAGTGTTGTTCAATTTTCCCAAGTCACATGCATGGGAGAGCATTTTTATATGCCTTTTCAAGACCGACTTGATAGATATTTGTGACTGTGCCAGTTTAATCAATTCTGATTGGTCGATTTGAAGACTAGTTAGTGCAGTAGTTAAGTATTGCGACCAGGGGTTCATTTTTATTCAAAAAATGTGGTGGAGGGCTGATTTCAGAGTCCTGATTGGGGCCAGGATTACTTTGTGATAGTAGTTCAAGAAGGCCCCCATGGTTGTTGGGCTGGAGAGAGCCTGCACAGCCCCCAGTCTGCCTGGGAGCATCCTGGGTGGGCGCTCCCAGCCAGTCCTGATGCTGCTTTGAGCAGCGTTAGGATTGGCTGCGGGGCAGGCTGGGAGCCTGTGCCTGCCTGCGGCCTGCAATGAAGGAGCGGAGCGGCGCGGGGAAGAAGGTAAGTATAATTTTAATTAATTTTTTTGAGTCCCTCCACCCTCCTCTCTATGCGCCATGCCACACTGCCCCTTTTCCCTCCCGCGAGCCGCGACTGGTAACAATCAAAAAGAGCGTGAGAAAGGGACTACAGACCGAGCAGACTGGCAAAAGGCAAGTGTCACAGCAAACAAACATTGGCAAAGCTAATAGGTCATGCCTAGGCAAGAGCTACTGGTTTTGTCAATGTGTTTTAGTCATGTTGTACACCAGCATGGCTGCTGTTCAGCATGGCTAAAAGTTAGTGGCATAGAGAAGAGTGGAGTGTCATAGAGTGGAGTGGCGTAGAGTGTCAGAGTGAAGAGGGGTAGAGTGTCATTGAGTGGAATAGAGTGGATTTAAGGGTTGTGGAGTGACGCAGAGTGGAGAGGAGTATTGTAGAGTGGAGTGTCATAGAGTGGAGTGTCACAGAATAGAGTGTTGTAGTGAAGAGTGTCATTCTGTAAAGTGTTGTGATGTATAGTATTGTGGTGTACATTGATGTAAAGTAGAGGGGCACAGAACTGGGAATCATAGAGTTTAATGTCGTAGATGGAAGTGGTGTAGAGTGGAGGGGTGTAGAGTAGAGTGGGGCAAAGTGTTGTAGAGTGGATAGTCGAGAGTGTCGTAGAGTGGAGGGGCATAGTGTAGATTGGAGAAAAGTGTTTTAGAGTAGAGAGGCATAAATTGGAGTAGCATAGAGTGTCTTAGAGTGTCATAAAGTGGTGTAGAGTGTTGGAGAGTGAAAGAGCATATAGTAGAGGAGCATAGAATGGAGGGGCAAAGAGTTGAGTGGAGCGAAGTGCTGTAGATTGTAGTGTTGTAGAGTGAAGTTTCATAGAGTGTCGTAGAGTGGAGTGGGATAAAGTGGAGTGCAATAGAGTGGAGTGTCATAGAATGGAGTGTTGTAGAGTGAAGTGTCATTGAGTGGAGGGGTGTAGAGTAGAATAGAATAGAGTGTTGTAGAGCAGAAGGGAACAACATAGTGGAGGAGCGCAGTGCGCCGTGGAGTGTCATTGACTGAAGGGGCATAGAGTAGAGTAGAGTGGAGAGATGTAGCATAGAATGGAGTAAAGCGTAGGATGGAGTGTCATTGAGTGCCATTGAGTGACATAGAGTGGAGTGTTGTAGAGTGTCGTAGAGTGGCATAAAGTAGAGTGGCATAGAGTGATGTAAAGTGGAGTGGCATAATGTCATAGAGTGGAGTGGCGTAGAGTGGCATGGAGTGTTGTTGAGTGATGTTTTATAGAGTGTAGTGGAGTGTCGTAGAGTGTATTAGAAGAGAGTGGCCAACAGTGGCAGAGAGTGGAGTGGCATAGAGCAGGGGCGGTTCCTTTTCTAGGGCATTGAGGCATTGAGGCCCCACCCAGCCAGTGTGAGACACCAGTGAATGATCATTTTATAAATGAAATGTCCTGCTTGTGTTCGCATTGACTGAAGGTTAATGATGTGAGCTGTGGGGGGCGTTGCAACAGGCAGAGAGGGAGGGCTAAAAAAGATGAGCGGAATGACTAGCATCAGCTGAAGTCCAATGTGCATATCGGGCTGGACAGGTCACTTGACATGCGCACTTCAGGACTCATACCAGTGTATCTCCCCTTGGCAAAGTGCTTTTAAGGGAGCGCGGGGAGAGGTAATTACAGACATGACCAATGGCTTTGTGGCTTTATTTTAAAGCCACACAGTTATTGGTTATGTTTGTCTAATGGTGATGCATTGGCTCTGCTTTTTCCCTTCATGCACAGTGCCATTGACAGCATTTTGCATTAGAGGATTGAAGATTAGCTGCTGCCATACGTCATGGTTGCAGGCCCACACTCAGAGCACTAGTGAGTACGCTCCAGGCTGTTCCTTCGCTTGTGTAGTACTCTAAACAGTGGCTGCTGCGAAGAGTAGGGGCTTTGATGGAACTGTGTGCAATGCCATCTTCAGCAACTATGCATGTGCCATATGGCGAATCTCTATCCTGTAGTACTCCCCTAGCGCCTTGTGTAATGACTGCACAAATGGCTTTTTTTCCCTAAAGGACATCTCTGTGTTGCAGCATGTATCCTGCAGCTCAGTAGTCAATAGACAACCCTGTCTTTTCCTTGAATCCATCAGACCCCGAGTACCAAAGAGCCCTGCTGAAAGCATCCACCACCTGTAATCCCCCTGAGCAGTGTACCTCTGTCCTGGCATTCCCTCCCAGCTTTGCATACTCTCTAATGATCACCATTTTTCCCACCCTCAGTACAGACTCAGGTGTTCTGCATCACTGCCCCATCCCTTATATGCCCCTACTCCTGCATACTCACCTGCCCTAAGTCACATACTCCTAACCAACTCTGAAATTCATATTTAATATACCCCGTACTACTCTGCATACCTACAATCAGCTCCACATACCCACTGCATTGGCATCACTAACTCTTGCAGCCCCACATGCCTCTCATCCCTGAACACATCGGTGAAGTAGCCTTCAGATGAATGATACAGATGTTTTCTGCAGCGACCCCTCATTATACCAGTACCAATCCAGTCCAGTGGGATGTACATGTTGAATCAGCATTTTATCAGGTGCTTTGGGGTCCAATACCTCAGCCATAAAAATCCTCTGCATTGGCCATCAAAGCCAAAGCCAACAACTTCACACTAAAAGGCAACTACTTTCAGTGCTTCTTTTCTGAACCTCCACACACTCGAATTCCTATTCAGGAAGCACCTTGGAGTTATCCTAACCAACTCCGAAATTCATATTTAATATACCCCGAACTACTCTGCATACCCACAATCAGCTCCACATACCCACTGCATTGGCATCACTAACTCTTGCAGCCCCACATGCCTCTCATCCCTGAGCACATTGGTGAAGTAGCCTTCAGATGAATGATACAGATGTTTTCTGCAGCGACCCCTCATTATACCAGTACCAATCCAGTCCAATGGGATGTGCATGTTGAATCAGCATTTTATCAGGTGCTTTGGGGTCCAATACCTTAGCCATAAAACTCCTCTGCATTGGCCATCAAAGCCAAAGCCAACAACTTCACACTAAAAGGCAACTACTTTCAGTGCATCTTTTCTGAACCTCCACACACTCGAATTCCTATTCAAGAAGCACCTTGGAGTTATCCACTCCATAGACCCGCACTGTAAATGTGCTTCAGTTATTGCATACAACTTAAGATCTGCATCCAAACACACCCACCCTGGCCCGCGTAATCTCCAGCAGGGGATAGTCATGAAAGGGAAGCAAAGGATGAAATATCTGGGAGGCTTTTTCACATTTGTTCATCCTTCAACTGGAACAGGCTATCCAACACAGAAAGGGGCATGGGCCGAGGGGGCAGTTTTCCAATCTGATACATCTTTCTCCATACATTGATCGAAAGCAAGAAAGATAAGGTAACAGCCAGCAAACAGTACACAACTGTTTCTACATCCATTTTATGAATCAAATGAAACGTTTTCTTTCATGGCTGCTGTGTTAAAGCATGATACTTTTGGCCTAAAGGACGTCAATGATCAAAGAACGGGAGCCCACTGGTTCGGGCTGACCTCTTTTGCAAGATCATCAAGCTGTCTGTGGCGTGCACCACAATATAGTAAGTACACAGATCACAGTTGATCTTGTTAAGCAGTGTGCATTTTTTCACCTCATCCACCAAATGGTCAGCCTCTTGCTTAGAACCTTGACAATGTTCTGAATCCTGTGCTAGGAACCTTTCATGTATCAAGGTTCTGAGTAAGAACATTAAGCGTGTCATCCCACACATCTCCCCCTTTCTGAAAAGCATTATAAACTAAACCTGACAGTTAAAGTATAAATAATTGCATTTTTACTCTTAGAGATTTCGTTAAACTATAACTTAACCTAACTTCTATAATATGTGGTAATAATCTTGCAACTACAGATTGAATACAAAATCTTTCATGTACAATGGCATTTAATGTATTTGCACACTTTTCTCTCTCAAGGAGCTTGGTTGTCGCTTCTCATATTTTATCAAACCCTTTGTATCAGTCTTGTTCTTGTTTGTGTGGATTTGTTGATAAAGTGGGAAATTACTTTGAGAATTGACCTTTACTACTCGACTTTTGTTCCTTATTCTTCCATTGTCTGTTTTTATTACATTTTTAAATACTTTTACCATTTTCTTCTCCTCAGAATATTTTTGACTATGGTCAACATCTTACCGGTACCCTTATTTTTACTTTGTCTCCTACAACCACTTTGTTTTTTGCTACACAGTTTATTCTATCAACATTTTGTTTCCTACATTTTTAATGTTCTATTTCTTAGTTTCTCAAATCACTCACACTATTGTCTTTTATACTTTTACCCTATTTCATCCAACCAGGACTCATTTTGCAGTTACTAGTTCTACCTTTGAAGAGTTCAAAAGGCATTTTACCAGTTGTAGTATGAGGTGACATGCAAGAGGCTGTTATTCCGTCTTGTAACACTGTTTTCCAAATTAAACTGTTTGCTCTTGCTAATTGCATGCTTTCCTTTAATGTTTTGTTCACTTTTTCAACAGCACCATTTGTTTCTTAATGGTAGATATAACTTTTTTTGTGTACGATACCACAACTTTTCAAATACCTTTGCATTTCACTTGAAGAAAATTGTGGACCATTGTCTGATAAAATTGAATTGGGATAGCTTTCTCTTTTGAATACCTCCTCTAAAAATGTTATTACTCCGTTAATAGAAATATCTCTCACACATGTAGCTTCAATCCATCTTGAATATAAATCTAATATCACTGTAAGGAAAGGTGTCAGATTTTCATCATGTAATGGGCCTACTACGCATGTAGCAATTTCATCCCATGTATACTTTGGAACCTGTCTACATACCAGGGCCATTTAAAAAAAAAAAAAAACAATTATCACTCACTAGACACTGCATACAATCTTTTATTAATCTTTCTACTTCGTTGTCCATTCCGGACCACCAAAATGTAACCTCAGTCTTTCTTTTGTCTTTACAATCCCCATATGCCATTAATGAGCCAAATTAAGTAACCTTCCACGCACTCAAACTGGCGGTACGATTTTGGTTCCCCGAGTGATAATACCATTCATAACTGATAGTTCATCTGTAATCATTGACCAAGGTTTCTCCAATTTTTTACCTTGTCCTTTCCCTATCAGTTCAATAACTTTGGTAATTATCTGATCTTTGTCTATTTCATTCTTCCATTCTATTTCTTCTATAGTACCTATCGTAACTTCACAAACATTCACCTCTTCATCCAATACTGTTTCTGCTTCTTCTTCAATATCATCTACACTGACCAAGTGAAATAGGCAATCTGCTGACCAACTAATCACTTCAGGTATGTAATCAACAGTAAACTGATATTCTTGCAATGAAATATTCCATCTCCTTATTCTTGAGAGATTGCATATAATCCCTTAACCTTCATGCCCCAAATCAAGTTTCTGTATCTTCTCAAAGCCCAATAAATGGCTAGAGCTTCTTTCTCGATTACAGAGTAATTTAACTCTGATCCCTTCAAACACCTAGATGTGCAAGCAATTAAATGTTCCTTCCCATTCCTTATCTGCATTAATACAGCTCAAATTCATTTTGCACTGGTGCCTGTTATAATGTATGTTTGTTTACCATGCACAAAAGCTTGCAAACTGAGAGCATTCTTCAAATCCTCCTTTACAGATATGAATTCTTTACAACAGTCAAAATCTCATTCAAATTTGATCTTTTTACCAAAAGTTTCCTCAAATGATAATTTTTATCAGCAAAATTTGGAATGAATTTACACTAGTATTATACCATCCCTAGAAATGATACTAGTTCCTCTTTATTACAAGGGTCTTGTAATTTTCCAATGGCATTGACCAACTCCTTTTTGGGAAAAAACCTTGCCCTGTAATGCAATGTCCTAAATAGCTAACTTTTTGCACACAAAATTTACACTTATCTTTTCTCAGTGTCAAACCTGCATTTTTTAGCTTCTCTAGAACTGTATGCACCCTTAAATGGTGCTCCTCCTTCGTACTTCTAAAGATCAATAATTCAACTTGATAGCATTTTACTCCCATAATTTCTTTGAGTAAATCTGTCATTATTTATTGGAATAGTGAGGCTACAGAAGCCAAACCGAATGGCATCCTCAACAATTATAAAGTACCTATCAGTGTAATAAATGCAGTCAATTCTTGTGAAGGCCCTTCAAGCTCAATTTGATGACATGCGAATGCTAAATCCAACATTATGAAAAATCTAGAATCAGCCAATGTCGAAATAATTTCTTCAATATTGAATAGAGGGAATCTATCAACCACAATTTCCCTACTGAGTGCTCGCAAGTCTATGCACAACAGAATTTCATCATTACTTTTCTTGGCTACAACAATTGGGGTCAACCATTCAGTTGCTTCTACAGGTTCAATAATCTTTAACGCAATTAAACAGTCAATCTCTTTTTGCACAACTGCTTGCTCATTCAAAGATATTCTTATCACCTTGAAAATCACAGATTTTGCGCCCTTCTTTAACTTTATGTGATGTTTGTAACCTTTCAGACAACCTAACTCATTTTGAAAGATGTCCTTGAAATCTTCCTCAAATTTATCTACGGTTCCATCTAGTTCTTGAACTTGTACTTGTGGTACAGAATTTGGATTCAACATGACTCCTAGTATGACTCTGGCTGTGTAAGAGATCATATGGAAACTCTGCCTATTCAAGGGGAACATGACGGCCCTAATTTAGCAACTCTGAATATCAATCCCCTACCCACCAATGTTGAGAACGCCGTAACATGTAGCGCTATTATTCATAAAATCCCCTGTTGTAATTGCTTTCTGCCAATGGGTGCTCCTGAACAATTGTTAGAATCCAGTAATCTTGACCCAAACACTGAAATACTCACCTCTGAGTCCGTTGGAGCCTTCCCACAGGAGGATGTGGTTACTGCCATTAGTAGCCTAAGAGAGGAGGTAATGGACCTAAAACAAATGCTGATGGAGACCCTCAACCTCCTTTGACTTATTGGAGGGAAGTGGAACAATAAAGACGCCTATAGAGAAGACTTGAATTCTATGCTCCCTACTCGCACATACCAGAGAAATATGGTGAATAAGGATTCTTTTAGGCAAGATGTTAGGTACTGAGTACCCCTGGCTAGTCATAACAACGTGGGTGTTAATGTTCAAACGTCCCGCTCCTGTGAGAGCTTGGTATAAGACTCTTCTTATGCCTTGTCAGGTCCCAAGAACAACATCAATGGTTATCTACTTTAGATGTGTAAAGTGCCGGTAGTATCCTCTACCATACGAGAAGATAGCCTCTCACTAAAGAATAAAGTTATCTATTGGATAAGGCATGTCAGGCAATAACGATCCATTATCTACTCAGGTATAATTTCCGTCAAGCGATGTCCAGGGAACCCAGGATGCTGGGACACTGCAGAGCTTATGCTTGCCTGTTCCAAGTTGGTAAAAGGGCTATTGACACTGGAGATGTGCAATCCATTTTTAAGAGCTCCCGGCTGGTGAGAGGACCATTGGCTCAGGGGACATATTCTAATACGAGTGTTGGGCAAGATAAGATGTGTTATTGGTGAAGACGCATCCTTCGATTGTTGGGAGAGAATGTGTGAACTTGTCTGGAAAGCAGAGCCACTGGGAGATCAGCGAGCCACACAGAGCAAGAGGGCTCCTACTGCAATGGGCCTATCAATATGGGACTTAGGGGGTCATTACGACCTCGGCGGTCTTTTTGCAAGACCGCTGAGGGACCGCTGTGCGGAAGACCGCTGTGCAGGCGGTTTGCCTCTCGGCGTGTTATGACTGTTGGCTGCTCTCCGTCGTTATTCCGACGGAGAGCCGCCAACAGCCATACTTGCGGGCGGCGGGGAAGTGGAAGTTGCTCCACCTCCACGCCAATAAAACACCGCCCAGCGAATCACGTCCTGTGATTCGCCGTGGCGGTGTTCTGTTGGCGTGGCGGTGTCGGCAGAGCTGCCCCCATGGCTCCCGTCCCCTCCCGGAGGATCGACGGAACAGGTAAGTCAATCGTCCGTTAGGAGAGGGGGGTGGGGGTGTTGTGTGCGTGCATGGGGGTGTGCGTGTGTGTATGTAGAGGGGGTGTGTGAGTGCGTGTATGCTTGCGGGGGTGTTGTGTGTATGGGAATGAGTGTGTGTATGGCTGTGGGTATGTCTGGATGGATGTGTGCGTGTATGTTTGAATGTGGGTGTGCGTGCCTGACTGTGTGTGTGGCTGTGGGCATGTATGTCGGGTGTGTGCGTGTGTGTGTTGGTGGTGCCTGCATGTGTGTCGGGTGTGTGTGAGTAATGTTATGTTGGGATCGGGGTGGGGAGGGGGGCCCTGCCACCTTTGGGGGGTGGCAGGGGTGGTGGGGGGTGTAGGGGAGGGAGTCGGGGTGGGGGGTGGTGGAGACCCCTATCAGTGCCAGGGAAGGAATTCCCTGGCACTGATAGTGCTTACCGCCATGGATTTCATGGCGGTTCTAACCGCTGGAAATCCACGGCGGTAAGCCGGGTCCAAATACCGCTGGCTGTATACTGACGGCCGCAGGGCTGGACACCCAGGTCTCCAGCCCGGCGGTCATTTCCGCCCTGGCGGGCGGGACGGAGAACCGGCGGATGACCATGGCGGTAACTGCCATGGTCATAATTCACCAAGGTATGACCGCCAGCCTGTTGGCGGTCTTACCACCGGTTCTCCGCCATCCGCCAGGGTTGTAATGACCCCCTTAATACTTCAATCCCAAATGTAATTAATGTACTATCCGATATGGAGCCTTGATTGAAATCCCTCCTATGAAGGAGCATTTCAAGACTCTTGGAACGGAATACATAGACTTGGTTAGGACACAGAACCCTTTCAGAACATTGCAATCAGCTGATCTTTCTGACATTGATTGACTGTGCTCTTTACCTACTTTTCCCCTTAAGAACTTATCTCTTAATGGGGGTACATCTCAGATAGAGTCTCAACCACACTCTGAATTGTTTTCTTTCAGGAGTTCTTTTCTTGCAGAAGATCAAAACTCGGCTGGCAGTTATAAACAACCAAATTCAACCTTTAATCTTAAGATACCACTGAGAGAGACTGGGGGCCAAGGGCCTATGAACCCTGCACTAATTTCCTGGAACGTAGCTGGTATACGTAATAAGATTACTGATGAGGAGTGGGGGCAGTTTATAGATAATTTTAACATTTGTTTATTCAAGGAATCTTGGGCCACTTCAAATGTCTATAGACAGGAGTTTATCTCATTTTGTAAGAAGGCTAGTCCATCTGTATCAGGGCGAGCAGGTGGGGAATCTCGTCACCTGGATAAAAATCTCCCAGGTGGGTGAACTGGAAGAAATATATGTTAAGTCACTCAATATATTAGCAGTTGCAATTAAGTTAAAGTATGGATCCCCGCTCTTATGTGTTAATTTCTACAACAGACCTGGTGCCCTGAGCCACTCGTCTAATACTATTAGTGTGTTGAGTGCCTTGGTCTCGGAATTCTCTCCCTCACATTTTGTTATTGTAGCAGGGGATTTAAATGTGTCCCTGGAGCCTAACTCCCTCTTCTCTGAGCTAACTCAGGCAGAGGATCTTATGTCTTTTGAATTCCAACATTTTCATCGATAAGGCAGCAACCTAAAGCTAGTACCAGGGCCCTTCAAGTCATTGACTTCATGATAATGCACGGTCTCTGGTCACTTAATGGTCGCTTTCCCTCAGATTCCCCCACAAAACCTACATTTTTAGAGGGTCTTATAGCAGCTCTATTGACTTTGTGCTTATTGATGTAAGAATCTGGCATGAATTTAAAGATCTTAGGGTGGGTGAGCAATGTAATAGTGATCACTCTCCTATTTTGGTGGAGTGTCATAGGTGGTTTTCCACAGTAAATAACATCCATCGAAATTATGAGGGTATGTCACCCGTAATGGTGTCTAACAACAAATGTGCCATAAAATGGGGGACTTTTAAAAACTCCAATGCCTTAGTGGTTAAATTGCATGACTTAGTCTCCACCAATAAATTATATGCCACATCTTTTATGCATACCCCAAACCAAATTATGGCTACTCACGTAGAGCTCTTTTCTTCTCTAAAAGATCTTTTCTCCAGAGTGAGTAAGGGAAGGTCACAGCCAAGTGAAGGTAACTGTAAATGGTTTATCAAAGCATGTTGAATGGCTAAGGGTAGACTCTTGGATGCAATGCACAAAAAAAATAAAAAAATGATTATTCTCACAAGGCGTGAGTACGCTCTCATAATCAAAATCAGTAGGAGCAAATGGGTAGAGTTAACTTGGCAGGAACTACTATTAGCAGCTAACTAAAATAACTCCAAGCGGTTTTGGTCATTGATTGCTCATGAAGGATGGAATGTAAACCCTAGACCTGACTGCCATATTCCTGCTGATGTTTGGTTGCATTATTTTACTGATCCCTATAGACAGGACATTGTACCTTTTAAAAGCATAAAGAGCATAGTAAAGATTGCTAGTCCGGGCAGACACACTTACCCCGTTTACTTTAGAAGAGACTGTGTCAGCTATCAGAGCACAAAAATCGGGAAAGGTGTCTGGCTTAGACGGAATCCCATCAGATTTGTTCAAGTCTGATTTAAGTTTTTGGGGACCTTATATAAATAAAGTGTCCAATGCAGTTGTGGCGGGCTGCATTCCCCCTCGTTGTTGGAAGGGTGCAATAATTGTCCCAATTCATAAAAAAGGGGATAGATCAGTCCAGGGTAATTACAGACTTATAAGTCTTTTAGATAACTTGCAGAAGATCTTTTCTTATCAGGTCCTGTGTAGGCTCCAAGATTGGTTGGAGGCAAATGATATTTTAACCCACCTTCAGGCGGGCTTCAGGCAGAAGACTAGCACAGTAGACCAGGTCTTCCGCATTCTCACAATTAAATGGGAAAGTGTTGACCTGGATGCTGGAAGACTTTTTGTCGCTTTCGTGGATCTCAAGTCTGCCTTTGATTTGATCCCTTGAGATAAACTATGGGAGATCCTGTGTAGGGCTGGAATTCCGGGCCCTCTGATGAAGTTGATCGAGGAGCCATATTCTGATAGTTTTGCCAGAGTAAGGTGGGATATGAATGGTGAAATGACAGGGGAATTTCTATTACAGAAGGGGATGAGACAGGAATGTGTGCTGGCGCCTACACTTTTTTTACTCTTTATAAACGCTTGCTTCCCCTATCTCTACAACTGTGAAAATGATGCTCCAAAACTGAGTGGTGTAAAGACCCCATGTCTCTTGTTTGCGGATGACACCCTTCTGCTTTCCCAAACCGCTTATGGCCTTGATAGACTCCTTGAGAAATTTTCGGGGTTCTGTAGGGAGTTTGGTATACAAATCAACGCCACCAAAACCAAATATTTGGTGATTGGTGACCCCAAATGCAGAGTGAAGAAAATGATATCGCTGGATGGTAATATCTTAAAAGAGTTCCAGATTATGATTATCTCGGAATAAGGCTGGAGGACTCGCATAAGTGGGAAGCTCAATCATTAAAATGTATTATGTCTCTGAAACAAAAAGCAGGAGGTATTCTGAGATTTGCCAGTAGATCCCCCAGTTTGCAATGGAGATGTATAAAAGCCAAGCCAGAGGAGGAGTCCTCTTTGGTTCTGAACTGTGGGGACACAGCAAATTACAGGACTTAGAGAGAGTGGAGAACTTTTTCCTAAAGGCTCTGTTAAAAATTCCTTTGAGCTACCCATCACTTCCTATTCGAATGGATCTGAATTTACATTGATTGCGGACATAGCCGTCTTGAGGCCACTGCAGTATTGAATAAGATTATGGTCTACAGATGTATTAACCAGTATAGAATATGGTCAAGAACAGTGCTAGCTGCCCCGCAAAATGAAAAAATTCCATGGTGCAGATTCGTGAAAAAAGCCTTTGATACTTTGGTTAGGATTGTTTTGAGTCCTTGAGTATTAGAGATCCGCACTCGGCCCTTAGGATTTGCAGAACGATCCTGCATGGGATTGCGGCATGTGCGTTGGCAAAAGTTTTAGAGGCAATATTGCATATCAGATCTAAACTCCTGACCTCCAATGTATAAATTGTAATAAGTAGTTTATAATGATATACATATACATTAATTTTTTGTTTAGAAAGTTTTAATTGCCAGGGCAAAACGTTTTATTTTTCGTAGAGTGAAATTATAGGTTGTGAGTATTTCCAACCGGCAAATAAACACTAGTTTGCATATATTGTTCTTGGTAGCATAGGAAATAGTGTGGTGGATAGAGGCTAAGTCATTTTTTTATATGAAGAATTGTACTTGTAAATATGCTTCAATTTGTTTTAGTTTTAGTCTCTTAATTTGTTTTTGTGCCCTCGTTGCAGGTCAATTCATATTTTATACTTTGTGAAATGTTGTTTACAAGCTTGCGGATGAAATTCGTTTTTAATCTGTTTTAAGACTTTAATGGATTTATTCTTATTATAATGTGCTTGTATTGAAGATTGTGTGCCAAGTTTGCTTTAAGGGCATTACTTTGCCGAAATAAAGCTGAATTGAATTGACTCCTAATAACCGTTGATGTGGCCACCATAGTAAAGCATCACCTCTGCTTGCCACATCGATCTTCCCAACTACCATTCTCTCACCAAGTTCAATACAAGCTATGAAAAATCCTAACATTTTAACAGGCAGTCCGCTATAACCCACTGGTGAAATGCCTATGTTGTACAATTTCATTTTTTCTTTAAAGTACTTGTCATAGGTCTCTTTACATATCATGGTGAGATGTGAACATGAATCAAACTTCATGTTTAATTCTATTACCTTGATTTGTGCAGCAAATGAAGGATGTTCAATCTGTTCTCTTTTTATTTGGAATACAATCTTCTCAACATCTTGACGTGCATCTTTCCTTAACTTACTCCTACAACCTTTTGAAAAAAGCCCTTTCTTTCTGCACGTATTACAAGTTGCTTGTAAAGCAGTGCAGCTGGTTGCATTTGCGACCCGTTTTACCACACCTGAAATGTACCTTTAAATTCCTGTACAATTTTAGTTCCTGTTACCAGTGTGGATTTTTTACTTTCTGCTATCTCCTTTTTTTTGTTTTGAACTTGACTTACTATCTCTATATTTATTTTCTTTAATTTTGTTCTTAGCAGTGTTAAGTTCATCAAAACACGTGACCATGTGTTCAACCAGTTTAGCAATTGCAGTTACATCTTCTAAGTGGAGATTCATCCTTCAGCCATCACTCTTCTCTTATTTTGTCATTTGCACACTTCAACACAAATTGATCCCTTGTTTTTCTTCACTTGCTGCTCCAAATTTACAACTAGACACAAGTTTTATACAACTTGTCACAAAATCCTCTGCAGACTCTTCTTTTGCCTGTTCCCTTAATCAAAAATAATATCTCTTCATTATAGTGCGTACTAGTGGAAGATAATGTAATTCCAGTTTTAATATACAAATTTCATAATCATTCAATGATCTTTGGTCAGCAATGCTTAACTCGGGTAAATTATCCAATACTTCCTGTCCATCTTCACCCGGGCAATGTAATAATAATTAATATTTACCTTCTGCACTTAGATTTTTACCACAGACCCTTGAATAGTTCACAAAGATCTACTTCCACTTTTGCCATTGCATGGTTGGTTCACCTGAACTAGACAAGTAATAAGGAGGAGGAGTCATGTTCTGGATGCTCACCCTAAAAATTGCTGTGTGACTCACTTATGGAAATAAACTTAACAATTATCCCTCACACTTCTTACTTTGTGGTTTGATGACGCAGTGTGCCAATCAGCTATATAAAAAAAATATATATATGTCACTAGGTGTGCAAATCACCAATAGTGATAGGCACTATTTCATGTGGTGCGCCAATCACCGTAAAAGTAAAGTAAATAATAGCAATGCTCTCTTTATTGATGCGGTGTGGCAATCATCGAGGCTGTTTGAAAATCGGCACACTTTATAAGCGCTCCGCGTTAAAATTGATGTTAGCACTTCTCGTTAAAATCTATGTATTCCATAGACAGTGGGATATATCCCAATCTCCTAAGATGGCGGCCGTGCGTCTTAATGCAAACATTTGGACTGTTTTCTTGAGTGAGTGGAGATTGTTTTCTACTGTTTCCTGTTCCTTAAAGATGGCTGCCATGCTGGTCATGTAAACCATTGCTTTATTTTTTACAATTAGTTGAGATTGTTTTGCAGCATTCAGTACTCTGTCTACAGGCAATGGAGCATACTGATTGTAACAGCAATGCTGAACTGCAAATGCATTCCAGCAAGCGTCGCACACCACACACAACAACATTTTACTCCAACAGTCTCACCGGAATGGTTCTTACTTCCACCTGCTCCCAATAGATCCATCCACTGCAGAAACATTTCTCTCCTCTCTCCAACCCTTGAATGCTGTAAATGTTGCTGTCCTTCAGCATGTAGCTGCCTTCGGCTGACAATATTGAGGGGAATTCCGGGGTCTAGATCCTGCCTTTGCCGCCAATTAATGTAGCGTCCTCCACAATGTAAGAAGTACACAGATCACAGATGATCTTGTTAAGCTGAGTGCATTTATCCACCTCATCCACCAAATGGTCAGCCTCTCAACTGATTGATTAGAACCTTGACAATGCTTTCAAGCCTGTGCTAGAAACCTTTCATGTGTCAAGGTTCTGAGTAAGAACATTAAGCATGACATCCCACACCATCCATTACTGGCTTCACAGGGGAGGGGGGAAGTAACATTCTTTGGATGGAGCATGTGGCAGGAAGGATGTCTTACCCACTGGCTCTCAGTATGCCCATTTTTAAGAGTCACACGAGTCGGAATACTCATTTCACAGTTTTATATTTTCAGATTTATTTGTACAACGCAATAGGTAAATATGTTTACAGACAAAGCATTGGAGGAAAAGGCCATTAGGGGGAAAGTCGCAAACTCACTAAGAAAGTCTTTTATTAAGAGGGAGCACTACTGAAAATACAGGGTAGACACCAGTGATTGCACAATGCTATGAGATGTTATGTTTTCTTTGTGTGTCTTGTAAACCCATTCCTGGTTTTACCCTTTGGGGACAGTAGGGTAAATCCTGGGGCATGGCATCAGAGCCTGAGAGCTCGTAGGTCCCAGATGTAGTGTGATGAACCCTGAATGTCAAGGCCAGGTCTCAAGAAGACACAGACATTCATTGTAATGCTCCCTTACTGGGATGCATGGTTACACCCTCCAACAGACATCTCCATGTATTCATTATTATGATTATCAGATGACATTGAATGGTATGGTGGTGAAAGGACCAGAGTCAGAGGGCAATGTAGACGAAAGACTTAAAAGGGACAAAGATGAGACTGGTCTCAATAAAAACATCATTGCACCAGAGAGGATTATTGAAATACCACCCCCTTAATTAGTGACAATGTTTATTTAGTAAAATCAAAGTACTTTGCTATGTTTAGAGAAATTTCTTCATAGTAAACTTGATAATATGCTATGAGGATTAAACAAATCATAGCTCAATTGTTCGGAAAAACTTATTGAATTACATGACTACACATTCACAAATGCTTTATACACCTTCTTGCTCCCTCACTAAATTCTTTATTACATTTTGCTTTAAAATGCAGCATTTGCCACTTTGCTTGCTACTCATCCCCAACTGTTACGCCTCCCACTTTGAAATGTCTCTAGGCACCACTGAGAGGAGTAGTGTGTCATAGAGTGAAGTGGAGAGCAGTGGAGTGGAGTGGAGTAAAGTATTTAGGGTGGAGTGGAATAGAGTCAAATGGAGTGTGGTAGAGTGGAGTGTGGAAGATTGGAGTGCCACAGAGTGATATGGAGTAGAGTGTTGTAGAGTGGAGTGCTGTGGAGTGGAGTAGAGTGTTGTGGAGTGGAGTAGGGTATTGTAGAGTGAAGTGTTATGGATTGCAGTAGACTGGAGTACAGTGGCCTAGAGTGGTATAGAGTGGAGTAGAGTGTCTGAGAGTGAAGTAGAGTAGAGTGGAGTGCCATGGAGTGTAGTGTAGTAGGGTGTCATAGAACAGTGTGCCATAGAGTGGCATAGAGTAGAGGGGTATAGGGTGGCATACAGTAGACTGAAGTAGAGTGGCATAGAGGGGAGTGGTGTAAAGCGGTATGAGTGGAGTAGATTGTTGTAGAGTGGAGGAGTATAGAGTGAAGTAGAGTAGAGCAGAGTGACATAGAGCGGAGAATGAATGGTGTGGTGGTGCACTTCAATTACAGATAACACATTTGCAGTTGAAATGACCATTGCATTTGGAAAGACATACAGTGTTACTGATAAAACTATACAGTGCACAAACAGTAATGTGTGGAAATGGTATTACCTAGTTTATTGATTTTTGTTGATCGTATTAAAATATTTGCTTCCAGCACACTTCAGAATTACAAAAAAGTACTTCATTTGTGATTGCCTAATTCTGATATCTTCTTAAATGTTTGCCCAGTTCATTACAGATATTTGGATTTTGTTATGTGCTAGAAAAAAAACTTCTGGTTCACATCCCCAGATTGCCAGGTAAATTTTTCCACTTTAAAGTGAGAGGAAAAATAAGGAAAGTAAACAGCAAGCTCCCTCAAAGACAGTCTGACATTCGACTCCTGTCTTTGAATGCACAGCAAAGGTGACATGATAAGAACAAAATTTAAAGGCCTGTTGTCAGGATTAGCTGGTTCCGCAGGAGCAGTACCCTCAAGAAGCCCACCACCAGGCAGCTCCAGCTCTGAGTCTTACAAACCAAAGGTCTAGAGTGACCAAACAAGGGGAAGGGAATTAGGGAGGGTACTGTGGGGAGGGAGATCTGGAATAGAACGATCAAGCCGTTACTAACAGTTACCTCAGATTTGTTATCTCTATGCTCAATAGTAGAATATAGGACATACAATATACTGATGTTACCTTGAAAGGAAGGTACTGTTCTTCTGTAACCTTGTATCACCAATGACCTCTGGGCAGGTTACTTGTCTTTATTGGTGGTATTCATACAATGGCTCACTATGGTAACAAACTGTCTCTTCTTGCTTAGTCGTGTTCTCCACAAATTATGCCCACAATGTCTACAGGTTCAATCGCTGGTCTCAATAATACTCATAGTATTTGACTTAACATCAATGTTCAAATCGCCAGTGCTGTGATGTACTTATAGCATTTGATTTAACATCAATGTTCCAATCGCCAGTGCTGTGATGTACCTTATGCCCAGGATTGCGCTTCAAAGATCATACTTGTGTCCATTTATAGTGCGAAGGTGCTCAATCAATTTCAAATTATGCCTTGCCAGAGCGAGTTCAATATGGCACACAGATTCATCACACTGGTTCTCCAAAATGTCTTTAACACACATTTAACATAATGCGCAATGCACAGGAAGCTGGACAACAGTTTACCGTGTTCTTCAAAGCTGTCTTAGAAGCGAGGAGAACTACACAAAGAGGGGGTGATCTCCGACTCTCCATAATCTGCACTCGGCTGACCAATTGCCAGACGAAAATGAAAATAGGATGTACATCGTGATTTCTGTTATATGAGCTTGTTCTAATGTCACCACATTGTCTTGCATGCCATAAACCTGTTCACTAGAACTCATGCCTTTTATTTATCTCTGACATAGTAACAGTGCAACTTGTGTTAAACTCTGGCAAATTAATATGAGTACAGATTCCTTGTCTCAGAGTAAAAGAAGGATAGTCTCTAGGCATATCCATGCATGTGATCAACAGATTTAGTAGTTAGAACATATGTTTGTTCTAGTGCGTTAGTAGTGGACTATGTTCACAGTGTATTAGTATTTGGATCATTGTACACATAACTCAACCCACATGTTCACAGTGGATTACAACAATGTACTAGACTCTGAGGGTCGTGACACATATTTACGGAAAACAAGCACTCATGGAAGAATACAGTAAATAAGCAATGCCTCATGGGAAGGACAAAGACAGGCTGGACAGCCTAAAACAAATAAAGGCAGCAACTAGAAAGCAAGCAAATGTGAGTCACAAACCACAAAGCCAATGGTAAGCAACTGGTGGAATGAATTCTTAGAGAGCACGTTGCACATAAAAGACAAAGAAATATGGCGAGCCTTGTGTGGAAAGGGGCAGAAAGGTGGAGCAAGAGGGTCAAATCAGCAATGATCTTAAGTGAAATAATGGTGGCAGAAAGAGGTAAAAAGACAATGATTAAGAAAAGGGTTGTAGAACAAGAGAAAGAGAGAGCCATGAAAGAACGAGCAAGAGCAAGAACAAAAGGCCCAAAGAGGCAGCCAGGTAGAGAGATTCCAAAAAGATTGTATGGCGTTTTCTTAGTCTGACAATAAGAAGTACAGAAAATGCTACCCAAGTTTGATTTATATGTTACAGCTGAGCTTCCATTAATCATCTGTTCTGGTTCTCTACAAACCTTCCTGTTTGAAAGTCATTTTCCAACTCACACTCGTTCATATACTCCAATTCACACCGTCTTGTGCACATGATCAAAACTGTTATTTGATCTTGGTACTTTTAGTATTTTTATGAGCAGCATTCTGCAAATTGTTTTAATATTACTAAGAAGAATCTACAGGACATTTGCATTTTAGTTTTACCTGTGTATCTATTCCCAGTAGCAAAATATTGGCAGGTGCTTGAAAAGTGTTGCTATTGGAATTTTGCATATTTCCCTGCTGCTTGTTCATGAAACATGTTCCTATATCAGTGTTCACGCCCTCAGTTACACTGAAAGAATAGAGATAGACAGGTTTGTGCTTTTGGGGGATGTATTTAAATTTCCTTGTTTGAAGATTATTTTTAAAAATGACCCCCTTTCCACTTGAAGGATCCATTTAGAGTGAGCCCTTAAAATTAGCTTCATCCTTGAAGTCCAAGCTTCTGTCTGAGCTGGCTGTGAACAACAATGCCAAAGTATTATCCGGCCTATCGATAAACATTTTACCAGGCTTAGTTTTAAATCCAGCTGGAATATTGACTGTTTTCATATTTCCTGTGAGTTTAGGAACCATACAATCTTACAAGTAAAAATTAAATTTAATTAAATTAAAAATGTATTCCTCGAAAATGACAAACTAAGAAACTATCATTATGATCTTTATGCCCGAGGATAAGACCTACAATAAGCTTATATAGAATCAACCCAACTCACAAGAGCAGTGGACTGCCTTACAGAGGTCTAGGGATGTTGAGATGTTTGTATTCCTAATAAGCAACACACATGAACATTTACCGATATGATGGGGTACACAGTTACATAAACTGGGAGCAATAAGAATCGAGCGGGGTCCTAAAATTAAGCAGAGACAGTATTCAGAATGCATGGCTCAAATTTGTTCAAACGTATGCTCTGAACAAAGGGAAAGGTGGAGTCAAGAGAACATGGTTATATAAGTTATTTCCTGAAAGTCAGGTGTGAGATGCCAGTCTTAGGTAAAAAAAGAGATTTTTATGATGGATTGTCTTCTACTCTTTCTCTTTGGTCGGGGCATTCATTACTAACATGCTTGTGATGCGGTTCACATGGGTGCAGCCAGAAAAAGAGAGTTTAGGGTCAGGTGGTTTGGCTGTTGTCCATGTAAATTATTTAGAATGAAATGAATTTGATGCATGTCAGAAACAAACAGGCTGTGAAATTAATTGATAAGGTATTTATGTGGTAGTTTTTTTCTTTGTGTTTCAGATGAGCAGATGCATGGAAGGCAGCCTTGAGTAGCGGTATGGCTGAATGTTGGAGCATGGGTAGTAAGACATTGCCGACATTTATGTGGGAGAGGATGATGGCATTAGCCATGGAGTGTTATCAAGGGACTTGGACTTGGGTTTGTTCTTCTGTTGGAGCCTAATCAAATGCCAAGTCATCCAGAATATTCCCCGTATTCCCCAAACTCTAAGATAAAATGTAATAAATCCTGTGCTGGTTTGTTTTCAAAGTCCATTGATTTGCTATTGGTGGTGACATTGGGAATAAAAAAAATTAAGAATGGAACTGAGATATTCTTTAATTGACTTGATTTTACTTCATGCAATTTGTAAACATTGAGGGTCGAGTTGCTTCTCCATAGTACCTTAGCTACAAGACATCAGTTGCTGATGATTCTATGAGAAATGTTTAGTTATCAACATCATGAACATTCAAGACAAAGGGCCTCATTATGAGTTTGGTGGGCAGAAAAGGCCGCCCGCCAAACTCCCACATTCAGGAGACTGCCAATGCGGTCTCCTTCCTGCCGGCCCCATTATGAGTTTCCAGCTGGGTCAGCGGGTGGAAACACAGTTTCCGCCCGCTGGCTCAGCGGGAAACGCACAACAAAATTGACGCCGGCTCGTAATACGGCCAGCGGCAATGCTGTTGTGCATCAGGTGCACCAGCATCCGTTGCGCAAATCACTGTCTGAAAAGCAGTGCTATGCACGATGGGTCTGGCCAGTGGGGCCCTGGCAATGCCCATGCCAAGTGCATGGGCAGAGCGGGGGCTCCCTGGAGCCCCCAGCACCCCGTCTCTGCCAGCCTTTACATGGCGGTGAAACTGTCATGTAAACACAGGCGGAGAGAGGGGTCATAATCCCCAGGTCAGCGCTGCCCTGGCGGATTGTGACCGGCAGCACCGCCAGGTCATCTGGCGGCCGATAAGCTGGTGGTCTGACCGTGGCCAAACCACCACAGTCATAATGTGGCGGTCTGACCACCACTTTGGCTGTGGTCAGACCGCCACAGTGAGTCTTACCGTCACAGGACCGCCAGACTCGTAATTAGGGCCTAAGTCTTATTCAGGCAATGGGACCTCTAGAGGTTACATGCCTAGATTGATCATGGGGGAAAGAATGGACCACTGGAAAATTATGTGTACTGCAGGGATGAGTCCATCAGTGTGCATTGTGGTCAACTGTTGAAAGAAGCAGTAAGCCAGTGAGACCAGGTTTACAAATGCCTGTGCAGGCAGAAAGGTGTTTAGATGCACCTGTTGTTCAATAATGTTGAAGCACCCTCAGAGTATGAGATGGACCAAAAGGCAGAGATCATCTTGTCTGTAATTTGCAAAACTTCAACAATGACAAGCAAATTTGCTGTTCTGGTAGTGTGGCTGTGAAAGACACCCAATTATATTACTGCATTAGGTTGCCAAATGAAGAGTTGTTGGAAATGGCCCTTTTTGCAGTGTTATCCCAAATGTTTTGCTTCTGACCTCCTGTTTTTGATCCTGTGCTGAATTTAATTTTTGCTAGCTATAGGACTCTGGATACTTTACCACTGCTGACCAGTGCCAAAGTGCAAGTGTTCTCTGACTAAATAGTCTTGGTGATTGGGTTATCCATGATTGGCATATCAGATTTACTAATAAGTCCCTAGTATAGTGCACCATGTGTGCCTAGGGCCTGTAAATCAAATGCTACTAGTGGACCTGCAGCACTGACTGCGCCACCCTCATGAGTAGCCCCGTAAATATGTCTCAGATCTGCCACTGCAGTGTCTGTGTGTGCAGTTTTGAACTGCTAGTTCGACCTGGCAGGTGCACACACTTGCCAGGCCCAAATATTCCCTTTTTCTACATGTAAGCCACCCCGAAGGTAGGCCCAAGGCAGCCCACGGGAGGGGTGCAGTGTATGTCAAAGGTAGGACATGTACTGCTGTGTTTTACATCTCCAGATAGTGAAATAATGCTAAATTTGTTTTTTATTATTGCAAAGCCTATCTTTCCCATAGTTTAACATGGGGATTGCCTCAAAATATCTTTTAAGTGCAGTTTCCCATTGGAAGCAGATAGAAAGCTATGGAGTTTGGGGGTCTCTGAACTCTCAATTTAAAAATACACCTTTTGGTGAAGTTGATTTTTAACTTGTAAGTGTGAAAATGCCAGCTTTAGAATTCTGTTCCTCAGCCTGGCTGCTGAATAAACGTCTGGGTCAAAGTGACAGTTGGGTTGTTTGTAAATTCACTCTAGACAGTCATTCAAAGGGAGCTGAGGTGTGCCCACACAACCTGATGGGTCTTCCTGAGCTAGAGTGGTGGGAGGAGCTGATACTTGCACCTGATATGGGTATACTACTGGACCTCTGACCCCACAAAGTTATAATCCTTCTAAACTGAGGACATTCTGCCAGGAAGAAGAGCTGGATGCTGTAGGAGAGACTTCACTCTACCTGTTGCTTTGCAGTGCTGGCCTACTGTTTACTGCTTCTGTCCTGGGAGTGAAAGGACTGGACTTTGCTCTTTACATCCTGGTTCCAAAGGTTCTTCAAGGGCTTGAACTGAGCTTGCCTTCCAGGGAAATCAAAGACTTCATCTACCAATGCCTGGGCTCTTCTGCTGAGAGTCCTGACTTGCCAAGTGGTGCCAAATCCAGTACCTGGGCCCTTGGAAGTGAAATCTGGTGACCTGAAGTAAAACCCAAGTACCAAGGCCATTGTGGCTGAATAATCAACACAGCGCCTGCACCGCGGCTGAAAAATCAATGTAGCACATGTCTTGCGGCTGCAAAATCAATGCATCTCCTGCTTCAGCATGGATTCTTTGTTGTTGTGCGTCTGGATTTTCCATGCATCATCCCTGGGCGTCATTCTCTTTATCAACTCTGCACCACAATAAGGAATCGACGCATTCCCAGCCTGGTGGGAAAATAATTCATGCATCACCCATCTGGTGGGAAAATAATCGACGCATTGCAAACCCAGTGGGAAAAGAATCCATGCATCAACCGTGCAGCTGGGAAATAATTGACTTATCACCTGCAGCACGCCTCATCTTTGTTTTTGACTCGTCCGAGGTACAGTGTGCTATAAGGCTACAACCACAGATTTTTCAGGATTAAGACTCTTTTAAACCTTTAAAAAGTGTTAACTTCATTTGTGTACCTTGGATTTTTGTTGTTTTGGGTTTTGGTTTACTCAGATAAATATTGGTTATTTTTCTAAACTGGTGTTGAGTACTTTTGTGTTTTTTTTGTGTTATTGTGTGTGTGTGTGTGTGTGTGTACAAATACTTTACACAGTGCCTCTGAGATAAGCCTGACTGCTTGTGCCAAACTACTAAGAGGGTGAGCAGGGCATCTCCCTTGACTTGAACGGAGTGAGGGTCTCTACTTGGACTGGGTGTAAACCACTGCCAACTATAGACCCCATTTCTAACAATGGGCCAGGCTGCAACACTGCTGTATGCCTACTGACTGGTCATGTCAGAACTCACAGTCAATGTGCTGAGGCAGCTTGAGTCTCCAGTGCAGCAGATGGACAAGTCTTGGAGTGGTGACAGCACTGCACATGGGCCTGGAGGAGAGCCCCGTCCCAGAAAAAGGAGAAGTGACAAGTTGTCCCTGCCACTGCTGAACAGAGCGGGAGAACCATCGGTAACAGAGCCTGCCCGTCCCTTGCAGTGATGAGGGCCAGGGTCACTAATTTATCATGAGGGAGGAGAGCACCACGGGCCCCCTGGTGGGAACCTGCCAACACCACAGGAGAGAAGACCATTTTGACCTCCTGCAGCAGCAACCTGTGGCACCAGTGTTTTTCCCCCAAAGAATGAGAGGGGAAGACGTACAAGGAGCACCGCACTGGTAAACCGCAGGGCAGAAGGTAGGTTCAGTGTGGCTGAGCTAATACAGCCAGGCCAGGAGCAGTGAGCGGTGAGCGCTCCATGACTCCTAACTGGCTGCCTGCCGGCTCTGCCAGTTGGAGAGAGACCAGTCATCTTGTGTAACGTCCCTGCTACCGACTGATCCCACATGCAGGAATAAAGTGAGCAGCCCCATTAGGCACACTCCTTAAGGAATAGAAAACTGTGGAGGAGAAAGCCAGAGCAACGTGAGCAACAAAGACCCTCTGCTTGCTACATCTCACAGACATTTCCCTTGAGCCCCTGCTCTCATGTGAAGGGGGTCTGCAAAAGGCAACATAGCGTCCACAGTCGGTTCACACAGTCGCGATCACACCACAAGGCCACAGGTGCTGCGGTGGAGTCGGAGTCGGGTGTCACATCTTCAGTGACAGGGCACTCGGGACTCACACTGTGGCAGGACTTCAGAGGTGCTGCAGTGGTGTTGGGGCTGTGGCATCAGTCACAGTCATTGCACTCAGTGGGGAACACAGCACATGTGCAGGCAGTGGCGCAAAGTCAAACAGTGGCGCCAGTTCCAAAGTCACTCTGGAATCAATGTGCTTGATTCTTCTTGGCCTCACCAGAACTCACTCCCAAGGGCCCAGGAACTGGATTTGGCACCACTTGGCAAGTCAGAACTCTCAGCAAGAGAACCCAGGTGCTGGCAGAGGAAGTCTTTTATGTCCCTGAGACTTCTTACCAGGAGACAAGCTCAGTCTAAGCCCTTAGAGAACCTTTGGAACCAGGATGTAGAAGGCGAAGTCTAGTCCTTTCACTCACATGACAGAAGCAGCAAGCAGCAGGCCAGCAGAGCAAAGAAACATAGAGAGTGTCAGTCCCTCCTACAGCATCCAGCTCTTATTCCTGGTAGAATGTCCTCAGTGCAGAAGGATTCTAACTTTGTGGGGTCAGCAGAATAGTATGTATACCCATTTCTGCCTTTGAAGTAGGCAAACTTCAAAGAAAATTATTTGTACTGCACAAGACCCTGCCTTTCTTGCCCTAGCCCCAGACTCACTCCAGGGGTTGGAGACTGCTTTCTGTAAGGACAGGCACAGCCCTATTCAGGTGCAAGTGTCAGCTCCTCCCACCACCCTAGCTCAGGAAAACCCATCAGGATATGCAGGACACATCTCAGCTTCCTTTGTGTGACTGTCAAGAATGAACTCACAAACAGCCCAACTGTCATCCTGACCCAAACGTGTATTCTGCAGACAGGCAGAGGCACAGAATGGTTAAGCAAGAAAATGCCCACTTTCTAAAAGTGCTATATTCAAATTTGCAATCTAAAAATCAACTTCACCAAAAGATGTCTGTTTAAATTGTGAGTTCAGAGACCCCAAACTCCATAACTCTCTATATGCTCCCAATTGGAAATTACACTTAAAAGACATTTCAAAGCAATCCCCATGTTACACTAAGAGAGAGATAGTCATTGCAATATTGCGAACCACATTTAGCAGTATTTCATTATCAAGACATGTAAAACACACCAGGACATGTCTTACCTTTCCAATACACTGCACCCTGCCAGTGGGGCCACCTTGGGCCTACCTTAGAGGTGACTTACACACAGTAAAAGGGAAGGTTTGTGTCTTTGTGTGCATTTTCCAGGCCATCATGGAAGTTTGAAACTGCACACACAGGCACTGCAATGGCAGGCCTGAGACATGTTTTTAGGGCTACTCATGTGGATGGCACAATCAGGGCTGCAGGCCCACTAGTAACATTTGATTTACAGGCCTTGGGCACACTTGGTGCACTGTACTAGGGACTTACTAGTAAATCAGATATGGATAAACTAATCACCAATACAATTTAGACAGAAAGCATGTGCACTTTAGAGGTGGTTAGGAGTGGTAAAGTGCCCAGAGTCCTAAAGCCAACAAACACAGGTCAGAAAAAATAGGAGGAAGAAGGCAAAAAGCTCAGGGATAACTCTGCAAAAAGGGCCAGGTCCAACACCACGTCCCTGCTCTTTCATGATTAGCTCTGCCTGCAGGCTCCCAGATTAGTCTTTCACTTTCTTTGTGCTTGGTACAGGAGTCGTGCGCTGTGTTCACTGCAGGCAGATGGAGCAGTATGCTCGCCTCTTGCCTTAATGTGACATGATGCCCTCAGTGCCTCAGTCGCTGCACATTCAAAACAGGTTTGAGGTGCTCTGGCTCTGGTCCCTGCGAGGGAGAGGGGGCGGTGGGGCAGTTTCTTGATTTCTTCTTCCACTGCTTTGCCTGCAGTGGAAGTGGGCAAGGCTCAGACACTGTGGGGTTTCTCTTCCCTTTCTCGGCTGTGGCAGCTACCCCAACTTCCCCCCGCTCTGATTGTTAGGCCACTGTCGCCAGCACCGGGTGCAAAGCCATCCACTGCATGCTGCCAAGCAGCATTGCTCGCTTTACGTCAGCTGCACATTTGGCACTTTCCTCACCTCAGGGTCTCAGCTGGTGACCTGACACTCTCTTCTGCTTGGGCCAGAGCGGAAATCATTATGCCTGGCAGAGCCAGGTGAAGGTGTGTGTAGTCTGGATGCCACGGCACACAGGGTACTTTCAGCCTTGTCACCACTGTTATATTGTGGGGCCTACGGCCACATACTAAATAAATGGTGACATAGACGCAAGATATATGGTTAATAAAAGTGGTCCAGGGTACGTGTGCATGGTCACATGACTAGTGATGCCTGTGATGGATGAGTGTGGAATAGGTGTTAGGGTGGCCTCTGGTGAAGGGCTATGTCACTACGGGGGTCATTCTGACCCTGACGGGTGTCGGAGGCCGCCCGCCAGAGTTCCCCCACCAAAATACCGCTCCGCGGTCGAAAGACCGCTGAGGGTATTTTGGGATTTGCCCTGGGCTGGCATGCGACCGCCAAAAGGTCGCCCGCCAGCCCAGGGCCAAATCATCCTTCCCACGAGGACGCCGGCTCAGAATTGAGCCGGCGGAGTGGGAAGGTGCGATGGGTGCAGTGGCACCCGTCGCGTATTTCAGTGTCTGCATAGCAGACACTGAAATACTAAGTGGGACCCTCTTACGGGGGCCCCTGCAGTGCCCATGCCATTGGCATGGGCACTGCAGGGGCCCCCAGGGGCCCCGCGGCACCCCCTACCGCCATCCTGTTCCTGGCAGGAGACCCGCCAGGAACAGGATGGCGGTAGGGGGTGTCAGAATCCCCATGGCGGCGGAGCGCGCTCCGCCGCCATGGAGGATTCACATGGGCAGCGGAAAACCGGCGGGAGACCGCCGGTTTTCCGCATCTGACCGCGGCCGAACCGCCGCGGTCAGAATGCCCTGCAGGGCACCGCCGGCCTGTCGCGGTGCTCCCGCCGACCCTGGCCCCGGCGGTCTCTGACCGCCGGGGTCAGAATCACCCCCTACATGTCCTGAAGGACACTACACAGCACGCATCACAGTTTGATCTTGACAGAGCAAGAGAAAGAATAGTAGAAAAGAGAACAAGCACTTGCAATGCAATGGGTCTCGTGTTTGCTCGAGAGCTATTAGCGTTGTAAATTCCTAACTGGACTTTTCTTGCCACATAAATTGAAAATGAAAAGTAAAACAGTTGACCTAAGCAAGCTGATTCAAGGCGTCATGGCCACCATGAGCATGACTACGAAGGAGAGACACACAAGGAAAAATAAGTTTGCTCGCAGTCAAATGTATCAGCAATCCTGCAATTATTCATGTAACAGTGTTGATGGCCAAGGTGGTAACAAAACTGCCCCAAGGATGGACAAACATAAAGCATTAACCAATGATAAAGGATTTTTGAAAGGCAAGCCCATGAATGAGGGATAGTGATGGTCATGTGGTGGATGTGGTTAAAAGCCCGCACAGATTACAACACGTCAGAATGCTTGCGCACTCGACCTAAACAGGGGAGAGGACCATAGGAAAACAATCAGAATGTAAGATAGTATGGATGAAAAGAAGGTGTAAAAGTGATTTAATGTATCAGCAAGTGTTGGGTGGTTTAAGAACGAGGTATCAGGTAAAACCATGGGTGGTTTAAGAATGAGGTATGAGGTGAAACCAATACTGGGTAGCCTAGGTACTCGACAACCTCAACACTCAGCCACGCCGTCCGTGGCTCCTAAAAAACATGTGGGCCCTGCACTTAGGGTTTTAACATATCACGTACTAGTCTAATGAGCCAGAGAAATGAGCTTTATATGTGACTGTGGCATTCGAGTGATTAAAAAATGGGGCAGTTTAGCAGCTGTTTCTTTCCCAATTTCCTTCGACAGCCATGAGGGAGTCGCATGTCCCTCGTCTTAAATGGTCAGACAACAGGGCCCCAGTCGGTGCCACACCGAGCCTCTCCGGAAAAGGTTTCTAGTAGTGCCCACCACATCCCTCACCACCTCCTGTGGAGAATTCCCCGAGCATCCGCCAAGAGTAGGCAAGAGATTCAAGCTGCACTATCCTGCAAATGTACTGGGACTGGACCTGCGTTCGCTCCTTCTTTTCATTTAGTAGATCATTAAGATGCAGTTAAGAAAAGTCAGGCTAAATGTAGCCGCTTAATTAGAAACCAATTTCCTGACAGCCTTTATCCTAAGCCAGAGAGCATGTGTTGGAACTGCAATCATGCCCCACCTTTCCTTAAAAGTTAAATAATCAGCTGATAAGATATGCAGCTTTGGTTTGTTTTGGAAGTTTTTACATTAAGCACTAAGGGGCAGATTTAAGAAAAGGGGTGCTGCACAAAGTGCAGCGCCGCTTTCCTTGTGCCCCTTAGCGCCCCCCATACCGCCACCATGTATGTGCCATTTTAAAATACGGTGCACCATGGCGCAGGGTAGGGGGCAATAGCATCTTTTTTTACGCAATTGATGTACTCTGCAGAAGTAGCGCCAGAATTGTGGCCCTACTCCTGCAGAGGACATAAGGGCCCATTATAGGTAATGATATGCCCCCTTTTAACGCCTGCTCTGAGCAGGCATTAAAGGTGCTGAAAAACATGGCATAACTTGCACCATTTTTTGGCCACCCATAATGGGGTAACGCCCCCTTGCATACATTATGCCTGGCGCAGGCATAATGTGGCGCAAGGGTTTACAAAGTGGTACAATGCATGCATTGCGCCACTTTGTACATATAGTGCAGGGAAAATGCCACTAAAGCGCCACCTTAGCATAAAAAATATGATGCTAGGGGCTCTTAAATATGACCCTAAGAGACATATTTAAAAGAAAGTGGCGCATCAGCTCTGATGCACCACTTTTCTTGTGTCACCTTTTGCCCCGCTAACGTCACCATGGTAGCGCTTTTTTGACTATACAGCGCACCATGGTGCACATTAGCACAATAGCGTCCCAATTTATGATGCTATTGTAATGCTTTGCTGGAATAGCGCCATAAATTATGATGGTAGTACGGCAAAGCACAGGGAGGCCTATGGGTTATTATGGGATTGTCACTTTAACGCCTACCCTGAGCAGGCGTTAAAAATGACCGAAAATTGGCGCAGTGAAATCTTGTAAATTTCACTGTGCCATTTTTTTGGGCCTCTCTGTGTGAGAATGCCCTCCTTGCATGCATTATACCAGGCGCAGGAATAATGTGGTGCAAGGGGTTACAAAGTGGCGCAATGCATGCATTGCGCCTCTTTGTAAATATGGCACATGGTGGGGGCCTCCTTAACAGCTCCTTAGCGTAAAAAAATGATGCTAGGGTGGCACAAGGAGGTGACAGGGGCTTGTAAATATGCCCCTAAGGGCATATGTACATGGAAATGGTGCAGTGCAGCAGCAAAATTGGCAGTGCCGCCCAGCGTCAGTTCTGAAACACAGGGATTGCGCCATATTTACAAAAATTTGGCGCACCCCTGTGTTTCCTCTAGCACTGGCGCTAAATTTAGCTGCCAACGCAGGCATCCTTGCACCATAGGAATGATTGTTTATGTGCAGGAAGGTGTCCCTTCCTGCACATAAACAATCTACTATGGCGATTTGGCACTTCTATGTGTGCTGCAGAATGCAGCACACATAGAATTAGCAAATCATCACTATTGAATGATTGTTAATGTGCAGGAAGGGACACCTTCCTGAACATATACAATCATTAATGGCCTTTTGCTGCAGGAGACATAGAAAAAGCAAAAACGAGAAGAAATAAAAGTATTCCTCCTTGTTGCGCCATGCCTACTCCACCCCTGGGGTGGCGTTAGTTTTTGGCACTACCTCAGATTTATGATTCCTTGTAAATGTGGGGCATGGTCAAAAGAAATGGGTGTTGTGTGGAAACGCCACAGCAACACCCATTGCATGGCCCTCTGCTGCAAAAAACTGCGTTGCAGGGGCCCATATTTACAAGGCATCTATAAGCCACAAAAAGTGGCTTAGCGGTGCCTTGTAAATATGGCAAAGTGCACAGCGCCACTGGAGCGTCGCTAAAAGTGACACTCCAGTGGTGCTAGGGACATGTTAATATGCCCCATATTTTTAAACACAAACCGTAAGGAAGTTGAAAAGGGGTGGCTTGAAGGGAAACTAAATCATCCTTTGTTGGGAAGTACAGTTGTGTATTGTGCTTGCTGTTGGTGATTTATACATTAACGTGAGCAGGATAAGTCAAGAAGTCAAAATAACATAAACAACATAATTATCCCTATTTTGTTCTTCCAGTGCGCCAAATTTATAAATAGTGCCGTTACAATACCCCAGCCTCACTCATCACTTACGCAGAGAGCTGTTTGGTGAGAGGTATATGTCACAATATTGTGGTTTTAATATTGGACTACACAAATAAAGATACCACGACATCGAATACTGTTATATAGCCAAGGTAAATGTATATAGTGAAATATAGAGTTACTATTCATACCTCCACACCTTTTTCATGAGACATAGTTTTCATGCATTTAACTCAATGGAGCTATGCCATTGTGAAAAAATATTGTGGTTCTATACTTTCAATTATTTTATCTTTTGCATCAAAATGTTGGGCCCTATTCACAAACTGCACTTTGTAGTATGTGGGTGGTACTACCATAGTACTAATTCGCAATTTGTGAACAGGAGCGGTAAGTCTACATGGACATGTTGAATCAAAATACTTTGCCCAGATGTGTGAATATTTGGGTGTCTGCATGGTAAGCAGCGCTTGGAAGGTAAGGTCTTAATTAAATAACAACAGAACAACTTTAAACTACTGTTGTATATAGAAGATATATTCCAAAATTTCAGTCACACTTGGGTTACTGTAGAACACACAGCCAAGCCTGAACTGATCTGAAAAGAGGGACACATTTCTTTATTTTCTACAGATAGTGCAGCTGTGGGATAACATGGTGGGTGAAGGCAGCTGTTGCTCAAATCGTCATGCAACCTACAAGACATAGCTTTGATTATGAAAGGTCAGGCAAATATTTTCACCCTTTTATGTCAATACTCTGAGGACTTGGCTCGCTATTTACAACAAGCATTGGGAAAACCAATGAGCCACAAAGGCTAGAACTATTGCCTTTTCCAATGCTGAAAATGTATGCTCTTTGGCTACATACCTAAAATACATTGACATTGACAAAGCCAATAGATCCTGCATCGCCAAGACCTATTGGCTTCGCCAATGCTTGTTTGGTTTTGCCTAAAGCAAACCTGTCAGCAAAAGCTGTTCTTAAAAGAAAAATAGTGAAAAAACTGGCTGAGAGCCCACCTATTACTTACCAATACTTACCATTGGGTGGCTTCCACATCACTCTTGTTTCCTTGCTTCTTATGGGTCCTGCTTCCTGCTGGCTGCTCACCTTCTCCTGAATTCTTTCCAGGGCTTTTGTCCCTGCCATACAGCATGGCCTTATCACAGTTTCCTGTTTGCGGCTAGTGTTCTTACACTAGACGCGTGCTGTTCCTGGTATTTTTGTTACTTTTTGCCCTCCACTCTATAAATGTGATTGGTGTGAATGCCACTGTATGGTATCTTCACCCTCCATCCTCCTTCTGCTGTCCATTCTTGTTTCTCCCTTCCTCCTCACCCCACAGCTCCCTTGTGTTGCTTCACCACACCCTCCTTTCACTGTCCGCTGTTTTTTGGACACCTTTGCAGTTATTTAATAAATGTAGTAGTTAAAAAACATAAGCGCTATCATGTCATCAACAATGGCTGTGTCATAGCACTTTTTTAGGTTGATACAAGATTGGTGCAAGGCACACTAGGCAACTTATTCTGTACTTAGTCTCATCTACTGCAGAGTTTGACTTCCTGGCGCAACCACATCTGTATAGTAATACCATGCATGCGGTGTCCACCAATTAAGCATGTTTTGAAATTAGTTCAGGACTAGGCATGCAAAAAGCTGCTCCACGGGACCAGTTCAGCAGTGGGCACTTGCAGTACAAGCATTTTTCAGCAATCAATCTAGGGGACATGTCATTTCAGAAGCTCCCTTTAGCTGCTGCCTAGAGACTCCTTGGCTTATAAGAATGGATTAGCCCACAACACATCAGAGCCTCATCCTCACTTCTTGAGTTCTACAAGTTGCTGAAGACATGGCTATTTGAATTATCCAAAGGGACACGGACCTCCGTATAAAGCCCATATACCCTCGTGGGTAATTAGGGGACTATACAAATAGGCACAACATTTAAGGACTCTTCTTTCCTTTGTGTTTTTGAATGTTCTTTAAGGACTAAAGGCTGGGGGTGAGAACATAGGGGGTTATTCTAACTTTGGAGGAGGTGTTAATCCGTCCCAAAAGTGACAGATTTACCACCAGCCGTATTACGAGTCCATTATATCCTATGGAACTCGTAATACGGCTGGTGGTATATCCGTCACTTTACCGTCACTTTTGGGACGGATTAACACTCCTCCAAAGTTAGAATAACCCCCATACTGTCAAGCATGTTGGTTCACAAAAACAACTGGAGTAGCAGAAGTAATTATTGTTATGCGAAAGAAAAGGCACCCAGTCTTTAACAGAATATGGGACACTCTATTGATTACTTTATGTCATACCCTCACACATGAGCTTAGAAAGGGCAACACCCTATGTTAGTGGCTACATTGAGGAGACAAAAGTCTCATCAAGCACCTTTCAACCACTATGACATTACAGGGTTGATGCGATTTCCCACCCTTAGATTGCAAACATCCTCCCAGTGACCGACAAAGGAGTGGGGACAGACAGAAAACAGGGCTTTTAAAGCCTTTTTAATTTCTATTGATTCTTCCCCTGTGTGAAGGGTGCCAGGGAGACATTCAGTGGGAGCACCTTGTAACTCTGGCTACTCCTAAATGATATCCATGCGTCCCCCATTTTTTTACTTGTAGATCCAGCCTTCCAACTTTATGTGCTTTCGATTTGTCTTCTTCCTGCTTTTGTAGTTCACGTTTTAACTGTTCAGCACACTGTATTAGTCTACCCTTGGCACAACCTCTGCATAAGCTGTCTTGGTTTTTCATAATTAATAAAGGTGATAAAAATACTTTGACTACCCTGTAACTCTATATGCATTTGGCGTCAAATTAGTGAAGTTGTTGTCAAACTCATCAACGACACTTGTTGGTGATAGGGGATAGCGTTCAGAGGGAAGTCAGGAAGTGGAGAAACCCATGGAAAGGACCTTATATTTTCCTCTGACGATAGGAGTGAAGTTCTGAGCAGGAAAAGATATATCCATGAAATTGAAATAGTTCATGGTTAGAGGAGTCTTTCTCAGCGCAAAAATGAATTAAAACATGTCATATTATGGCACAATAATCTCTTTGCAAGTGTAGCCTCTTGTTCTCCATCTTCAGACCCTAATCCCCTTTGGAATCCTAGCTGTTTGGATGTCTGGTGCTGACCTGTATGTGAGAGGGCTCACAGGAACCTGTGTTTATGGATCACGCATGAGATTTAAGTAAGGGAAGAATGCCCCGATAAAACGTTCCAAACCAAATACCACAATACTTAAATATATGCTGTCTTCTGGTTTAGGAATTATTATTATCCGGAGTAATAAAGGCTCATAACCCCATACACATAAACTCAGTGGTAGGCTCTGGCATTTTAGTATTAACAATCTCTGAGAGAGAGGGCGTTTAGAGGAGCAATCTCACTATTAATGTCGACATGTCATTCACATATACACTTATGGCTGTTTCCCACAGACAGGTCTCACCCTTCATAGGGATACATTCTGTCTCATGTGCATCGTGAAGGCTCGTGTGAAATGGTTCATTACAGAATAATTTGAACTGTTCCTGCCAAATTGTGTTTTGCAAGGTAAGCAAGCCAGAAATTAGGCCAACTTGAAACTTCACAGAGTCCTGGTTTGAGTAGAAAATGCCTTGTGGGTTACAGGTTTGAACAGAAAACATCTTGCAAGAGTGCTATTCTCTATGAACCTGACCATTTGCCAGTATCTCGAGGGACTTATGAATGCGAGGAATGCACTTGTATTTAGTTTTCACTCGAGATACCTCAAGGTATATTTTGCATTATTTTGCATAGTGTTGCAGCTTTGTGCCAACCTGGGGAGTTGTGTGAATGACTCCCAGCCTCAGGAACAAAGGCAGTTGCTGTCCGATGATGGCCACTCAGTTTGTTAGCCCAAAAAGCGAGCTTCAAAGGGAAAGCCATGTTTGTGAGGGAAGTAGCGATAACCCCCCTGAGCAGGATGCCTTTTGTTTCTGCAGTCAAAGTGGAGACAGGGCCAGATATGAAAAACTCACTGTCAAACTGTTTTTTCTGTGGTTGTGTACCCCTTTGGTAGCCGCACCTCTAAGGTGGGCTACCAAGCTCCTGACGACCAAAGAAGGGTTGTGCCATCTTTAAAGGGACAAAAGTGTTGCATTCTGAGATAGCCAGGTGCCACACATCACAGGGACTTCGTCACTAGGTAGTAAGGGACCCAGTAGCCCATTGGCTAGTGACCGTGTGGTTCCCTCAGGGCTCTTTCCCAGGATAAATATGGCACCATTGGCACCCTGCCCTTCAGATCACATTGGATTGATGAGAGGACTAAAGAAGAACTGCCAAGCTGCACTTGGAATTGCACAAAGAGAGGCTGCACCATCAGAAGGACTGCACCTGTTATACTTTGAACTAGTGAAGATTGGACTATGCCTGCAGCTCTTGGCTCAAGGAAAGGTTGATTCCTGGTCCTAGGTCAAAGCAGTGACTTCAATGATCAGTTAGCTGATCTCCTGGAACCAGCTCCAGGGACAAAAGAACTGAAGAACTCCAAACCGAAAAGTGGGTAGCTATTGCAGCTGTTTTGTTGCTGCCAGTCACTTGGAACCCAATAGGACAAATAAGAGATAGACAAAAGTTGCACCTGAGTCTGCCTTAACCATGAGTGCTATCCACGTCTGGATTTATCGCACTCAAGGGACACTAGCCCCCACCTAAGGATTTCACCCCAAAGAGACCAGCAGTCCATCATCAGCTGGCCTGCTACCACAATGTAGAGGACACTGAGGGACTCTGGTCTCCATGGCCAAAGTCACCCCACTTCTCCCGAGGACCAAGGAGCAACCACAAAGACACCTCCATCGACTGCACCACAACTGGAGCATCTTTTGAGCATCTTTTGCATGTATCCTCAGCATCAGGACCACTTCATATCTACAGCAGTCGTACTGTAAAGTGTGGAACTTGCCTTAAAAACACACTGGTGGCCAGGTAACTTCCCAAAGTGTCCACGCTGGCCCCCTAGACCTCTGTCTAGTCAGAATTGGTCACTCATTCTGGTTGGGAATAGTCAAACTGCCTTTTCTAAACTTTTCAAAAGTTTGCAAAAGTTGTTGACTAATGTTTGTGTATGGTTGCATGTAAAAGTGATAATATCTTCTAAAATCTTTATCCCTGGAGCCCTCCAGGTGGATTTTATTCATTAAGGTCTCTAAAAATTCTTTAAAATATAATCTATTTTTATAAATTGGTATCCAATGACTTTTGTGTTGTGTGACTTTCTTATTTAATTGTTTGTTTCTGGTAAAGGCTTTACACTAAGTTTTTTTGCCACTCCTTACTGCTCACATGCAGGGCTACTCAGAGTTGAGCTTAAGGTTAAGTAAATATGCCTGACTGGACTAAGACGGAATTTGTGAGTGTACTGCACAATAAGACCCCATAGACATATCATATAGTACACCCAAATGAATGAATGTTGAATTTTGATACTTCTCCTCATCGATTCTGGTAGCAGCCACTGCAGATAAGTGCCTCTTGGAGAGTCAGATCACCCCACAGATCCACCCAGGGCCGGCTTTAGGGCGATGAAAGCGGTGCGGCCACACCGTGTGCTGACCTGGATTGGGGACGCTGACCTCAGGGGGGGTGCTTTGTTTAGCAATAACTGAGAAACTTGCGATTTAAAAGCACCTGCTGAAAAGTTCATTGTGCGTCCAGCTTCAGGAAGCAATGAAAATGTCAATATACCTCTTGTGATTAATGTTCCTACTAGGGAGAGAGATTGGAATTTTGTCCAGTGGCAGCTTTGCCTTGCCATAAAGGATTAATATGCCTGCTGCAAAGAACAGAGCTATATTATATGTTTATAGCTGAGTGGATCAGTAAAGCCAACCTTTACAAGCTTTGAAACAAATTAATGTATGCGAAAGCGGGGTTATGGAGAGATGAGGGAGACATATGCGGGATGGTAGTGAGGGAATCCGAGGAGGTGATTATAGGGTGGGGGGTGCGAAAACACACTGTCGCACAGGGAGCACCAGTGCTAAAGCCAGCCCTGCATCCACCTATGGAGCACTGGAGTCCCGCACCGCACTTGTGTCTTGTCTAGCAGACATTTCCTCACTCACATAATCCCCTATAAAAACTTGTGCTGCAGTCACAGGAAGCCATACCCCTGAAGTCGCTAAACCAAACACCTGCAAGCACGGTCACTCATACCCAGCCCCTGCACACTGCTATGTACCTTTTTCCTACCTCAGAGAACACTACGCTGTTGCAGACATTTAGAAAATGAGGTGTCACCTCCACATACACACACACACATATTTATTTCAACAACATACGTTATGTCCCAAAATTGTTTTGGGAAGGTGTAAATGTAAGGGTACTCTTTAAGTTCAATATGAACACCTATGAGATACTGTATGTTACTGTTTTTGTATAATGATTGTATCACATTTTGGCACATTCTGATAAAACAGTACATGCAAGGAAATAATTATTTACTATTTTTTTCAAATATATTAAAATACCATATTTATTTATTGCTGGGATAATGGCATGGAGTATTTCATTGGTACCTATGTTGCCTTAGGTTAGCTATACACTAGCATGACTGCTCGTATGACCACTCGCATGATCACTACACGACCCCATGAGCAAGGACCCAAATGATTGCCTGCATCACAGACTACATAACCTCTTAAGGTCAAAGACAATGACAGATTGTATAAACGTTTGTGACAGCTCTATATAAAAGATTGCATGACAATTTGCATGGTTTATTACTTACAAACTGTGAGAAAATTGTGTTGTAAACAGCATGGCAAATTGTAGCTCAATTTACATGACAAATATCTCTGATGTTGCAAGCAGTCCCTTGTGTAGCGTGCTACCCATCTTCTGAGCGCTTCAGCACCTTATTAGCGATAAATAGTGCAATTTTAATGCCATTACAATACAATGTATCGCGATTGTCTCTGATGGTGTGAAACATCTCAGATAAATGAAAACATATACAGAAAGAACTGCACAATAAATTTGCACGAGATGCATATCGCAAAATGCTTAACAAGACTTGAAACAGTATGATGAATTGAACTCTTAAGCATGACTAAATCACAAACACTTGCCACCCACAGAGTATCTTTTTCCCCATATGCAGTGCAATTCAGAGCTTCGTCAGGGGGTAGTATGCGCTCCATGACTGCTCATAGAGGGCCAATTTGCAGCCATGACGATTTTCACATAATGACAGATTCACCAAATTTGCCACATAATCCATCATCTGCAGCATAATCTGCAGATTTTAACAGAAAAATAATTTTGCTTCTAGCTCAAATGGATCACAAGTTGCTAAAAATGCAGCAACACCTGTTGCCAAACAGTGTAAGGCCATTGGCAAGGTTGGACTGGTCCCCTTTTTGTTGCCTATGGCTATATTTGGGTGATAACCGCTACTAATGAGAAGCAACCAATTTCCATACAGTGTCTCGCCTATAGAAGTGCTATTCACTTGGCAATCTGTTTTTGCCATGTTGTATAATAGTGTAGCTTCTGTTGAGCACGGCTAAAGGTTAGTGGTATAGGGGGTCATAGAGGGGAGTGAGGAGTAGTGTTTAAGAGTGTATTTGTTGCAGTAGTGTGTGGCAGAGTTGAGGAGGGTGCATGGAGTTGAGTAAACAGGAGTAGAGTTCAGTGGCAGAGTGTGTCATAGAGAGCAGTGTCGCAGAGTGTAGTAGTGTAGAGGAGGTGTGGTGGAATAGGGTAGAGCGGATTGAGGTAGTTGGGTGGATTAGATTGGACTTGAGTGCAGTGGATTGGTTTGGGCTATAGTGTGGTGATTGAGGTTGAGTGTGAGGGATTGAAATGGGTGGACTCGATGGAGTGGATTGGAAAGAGGTGGATTGAAATGGATGGGTCTGGGGTGGATTGAGTGGTGTGGATTGGAATGAGGTAGATTAGATTGGGGTGGGTGGATTGAATTAGAGTTATAGGACTGGGTTGAGGTGAATTGGAATGGGGTAGAGTGGGATGGACTGGAGTAGACTGGAGTGAGGAGGATAGGATTTTACTGGAGTGGGGTGGATTGGACCGCAGCTGGTGGATTGAAGTGGGGTGGAACAGACTCATTGGATTTCAAATGGGGTATATTGAACTAGCGTGGAGTGGATTAGAGTGGGGGGATTGGAGTGCATAGGATTGGAGTGAGGTGGGCTGAATGGATTGGAATGGGGTGGACTGAACTGGGGTGGGTGGAGTGGGCTGGGGTGGAGTGGGGTGGACCGGAATAGATTGACCTGGAGAGGGGAGGGGTGGATTTGAGTGCAGTGGGGTGGACCAGAGTGGAGTCGGTTAGATTGGAGTGAGTGGTTTGGAGTGGATTGAATTGGAGTGTTTTGGACTGGAGTAGGGTGGGAATGGGTGGCTTAGAATGAGGAGGCTTGGACTGGAGTGGGGTGATTGGAGTGGGGTGGAATTGAGTGTGATGGATTGGATTGGGGTGGGCAGATTGGAGTGGGGTTGATTAGAGTGGGTGCATTGAAAGTGGGTGAACTGGAGTAGGGTAGATTGGATTGGGGTGGAGTGGGCTGGATTTGAATGGGGTGGATTGTGGTGGAATGGACTGAAGTGGAGTGAGATGGATTGAAGTGGGGTGAATTGGATTGGCGTGCATTGGATTGGATTGATGTGGGGCAGATTGGATTGGAGTGGGATGACCTTTTGGATTGGGGTGCATTTTGCAGTGGGATGGATTGGAATCTGATGGATTGGAGCAGGGTGAATGCGATTTGTGTGGGCTGGTTTTCAGTGGGGTGAATTGGACTGGAATGGGGTGTATTAAAGTGAGTTGGATTGGAGTGAGATGGATTGGAGTGGGTGGATTGGGTTGCAGTGGATTGGAGTGGGCTGGAATTGATTTGAGCGAGGGGATTGGGTTGGACTGGGTTGGTGTGGGTTAGATTCATGCGGGGTGGTCTGGACTGGAGTTGGGTGGATTGGACTGGAGTTGGGTGGATTATATTGAAGAGGGGTAGGTTGTGCTGAATTGGATGGAGTGGGGTGGACAAGGGTGGAGTGGGGTGGGGAACACTGGATTGGTGTTGGGTGGATTGGACTGGAGTGGGGTAGATTGGGTTGGATTGTGGTGGATTGAAGTAGATTGAAAAGGGATGTAGGTCAGTGGATTGGGGTGAGGAGGATTGGATTGGAGTGGGGCAGATTAGAGAGGGGCATTAGAATGGGGCTAATAGGGGTGGATTGGACTCGGGTAGGTAAGAGTGGGGCAAATTGTTTCAAATTGGAGTGGGGCAGATTGCTTTGGATTGGAATTGGGCAGATTGGAGTGGGGTATTTTGTTCTGGATTGGAGAGCAGCAGATTGCTTTGGATTGGAGTGGGACAGATTGTTTTGGATTGGAATAGGGCAGCTCAGAGTGGGGCAGATTGTTTTGGAACGGAATGGGGCAGATTGTATGGGATTGGAGTCAGGAAGATTGTTTTGGACTGGAGTGGTGCAGATTGGAGTGGGCAGATTGTTTTGGACTGGAGTGAGGCAGAGTGGTTTGGATTGGAGTGGGGCAGATTGTTGTGGACTGGAGTGAGGCAGGATGGTCTGGGGCAGATTGTTTTGGATTGGAGTTGCGCAGATTGTTTTGAATTGGAGTGGTGCAGATTGAAGTTGGGCAGGTTGTTTCAGACTGGAGTGGGGCAGATTATTTTGGATCAAAGTGGTGCTGATTGTTTAAATTGGAGTGGGCAGATTGATTAAGATTGGAGTTGGGCAGATAGTTTTGGACTGGGGTGAGGCAGAGCATTTTGCATTGGGGTGGGGCAGATTGTGTTGGACTGGAGGGGGCAGATTGTTTTGGTTTGGAGTTGGGCAGATTGGGCTGGGGCAGATTGTTTTGGTTCGGAGTAGGGCAGATTGATTTGGATTGGAGTGGTGCAGATCGGAGTGGGCAGATTGTTGTGGACTGGAGTGGAGCAGAAGTTTTTGGATTAAAGTGGAGCAGATTGTTTTGGATTGGAGTGGGGCAGATAGTTTAAAGTGGAGTGGGGCAGATTGATTTAGATTTGAGTGGGGCAGATTGGAGTGGGGCATTGTGTTTTGGATTGGAGTGGGGCAGATTGGTTTGGATTGGAAGGGAGCAGATGGGAGTGGGGCAGAATATTTTGGATTGGAGTGGGGCAGATTGAATTGTGGAAGATTGTTTTGGATTGGAGTGGTACAGATTGGTTTAGATTGGAGTGGGCAGATTGTTTTGGATTAGAGTGGGGCAGATTGTTTGGAACTGGAGTGGGGCAGACTGCTTTGGATTTGAGTGGGTCAGATTGGAGTAGAGCGGTTTGGAGTTGGGCAGATTGCTTTGGGTTGGAGTGGGGCGACTGCAGTGGGGCAGATTGTTTTGGACTGTGGCAGATTGGAGTAGGACGGATTGGAGTGGGGTAAATTGTTTTGGATTGGAATAGGGAAGATTGGATTGGGGCAGATTGTTTTGGATTGGAGTGGAGCAGATTGGCATGGTACAGATTGGAATGGGGCATATTGGAGTGGGGCTGATTGTTTTGGATTGGTTTTGGGCAGGTTGAAGTGGGAAGGATGTTTTGGATTGGAGGGGCAGATTGTTTTTTTATTGGAGTGGGGCGGATTGTTTTGGATTGGAGTGGAGCATATTGGATTGGGCAGATGGGGCAGATTGGAGTGGGCTAGCTGGAAGGATTGGAATACATTTAGGTGAGTGGTTTGGAATGGGGTGGATTGGACTGGGGTCAACTGGATTGAGTGGGGTGGGTTGTTGTGGGGTGAAGTGGGGTGGATTGGGTTGGATTGGATTTGGGGTGACTGGATTGAAGCGGGTGGATTGGGGTGTACTGCACAAATATGTGCTAAAGCATAATTTTAGAAACTACACATATGAAAGAAACAATGTTGTTTTGCCATATTTAGAACAAGATAATCATCATCTTTTGAGAACAGTAACCACAAGCAAAAACAAAGGAAAAATTAGAAAAAAGACCTGGCAAAGTTAAAGAAAAGAGATAACTGTAGAAAATAAACTTTGTAATTTTGTTTGTCCTGCTTGGCATGTTTTTGCCAGCCACACTCACGCATTCTGTTTGCAGGGCCCTAGAAGTGAAGAGTGGGGTGGATTTTTGGGGTGGGGTGGATTGAAGTGGGGTGGAATAAGGTGGTGTGGAGTGGAGTGGGTTGGATCGGTGTGGGATGAATTAGGGTGGACTGAATTGGACTGAAGGGGGGGTTTAATAAGATGAATTAAGGTGAATTAAATTGGAGTGGGATGGATTTTGGAGCTGGGCGGATTGGAGTCAGTGGATTGGGTTGTGGTGGATTGGATTGGATTGGACAGCAGTGGATTAGTTTAAAGTGGGGTGGAATCGATTTGAGTGGGTCTGTTGGGATGGACTTCAGTGGAGTGGTTTGGTTTGATGTGGGTTTGATAGAACTGGAGTGGGGCGGATTGGACTGGTGTTGAGTGGACTGGATTGGAGTGGGGTGGATTGTGGTGGATTGGATTAGAGTAGGGTGGATTATGTCGGGTGGGATGGATTGGATTGGTGTGAGATGGATTGGATTGCACTGGGTTGATTGGATTGGGCTGTTCTGGATTAGTGTGCTGTGGATTGGAGAAGCATGGATTGTGGTGGATTGGAGTGGGGTAAAATGGGATGGAGTGGGGTAGATTTTATTAGAGTGAGGAAGGTTGGATTGGAGTGGGGCAGATTAGAGTGGGGCAGATTAGAGTGCAGCAGATTGGAGTAGATTGTATTGGAAAAGGTTGGAGTGGGGCACATTGTTTTGAATTGGTGTGGGACAGATTGGAGTGGGGCAGACTGTTTTGGATTGCAGTGGGGTAAATTGGATCAGGGTGGATTGTTTTGGATTGGAGTGGGCCAGATTGCAGTGAGGCAGATTGTCTTTTATTACAGGAGGGCAGATTTTTTTGGATTGGAATGGGGCAGATTTTTTTGGATTGGAATGGGGCAGATTGGAGTGGAGGTTGTTTTGGATTGGAGGGGGCAGATATTTTGGATTGGAGTTGGCCAGATTGTTTTGAAATAGAGTGGGGCAGATTGTTTTGGATTGGAGTGGTGCAGATAATTTGGGGCTTAGATTGTTTTGTATTGGAGTTGGGTGGATTGTGGTGGATGGGTTTGGAGAGTGGTGGATTGTTTTGTATTGGAGTTGGGTGGATTGTGGTGGATGGGATTGGAGGATTGGAGAGGGGAGGACAGGGCTGAATTGGGGTGGATTTTATCAGGTTGTAGTGAGTCAGATTGGAGTGGGGCAGACTGCTTTAGATTTGAGTGAGTCAGATTGGAGGAGAGCTGTTTAGAGTTGGGCAGATTGCTGTGGGTTGGAGTGGGGCGACTGCAGTGGGGCAGATTGTTTTGGACTGGAGTGGGGGAGATTGGAGTGTGGGCAGATTGTTTTTGATTGGAGTGTGGTGGACTGCAGTGTGGCAGATTGGAGTAGGATGGATTGGAGTGGGGTAAATTGTTTTGGATTGGAATAGGGAAGATTGGGGAAGATTGTTTTGAATTGGAGCAGAGCATATTGGCATGGTACAGATTGGAATAGGGCATATTGGAATGTGGCAGATTGTTTTGGATTGGAGTGGGACTGATTGGAGTGGGGCTGATTGTTTTGGATTGGTTTTGGGCAGGTTGAAGTGGGAAGGATGTTTTGGATTGGAGGGGGCAGAATGTTTTGGACTGGATTGAGTCACATTCTTTTTGATGGGAGTAGGGCAGATTGGAGTGGCTGCAGATTGTTTTGGGTTGGAGTGAGGCAGATTGTTTTGGATTGGAATGGTGCAGATTGGAGTTGGACAGATTGTTTTTGATTGGAATAGGGCAGATTGTTTTGGATTAGAGTGGGGCAGATTGTTTTGGATTAGAGTGGGGCAGATTGGAGTGGGGCGGATTGGAGTGGGGCGGATTGGAATGGGGCAGATTTTTTTTATTGTAGTGGGAGATTGGAGTGTGGCTGTTTGTTTTGGATTGGAGTGTGAGAGACAGGAGTCTAGTAAATTGGAGTGGGGCAGATTGGAGTGCAGTAGATTGTTTTGGATTGGGGAAATTGGACTGGGGCAGATTGTTTTGGATTGGAGTGTAGCAGATTGGAATGGGACAAATTGGGATGGGGGATTGGTCTGGGGAAGATTGTTTTGGATTGGAGTGGGACAGATTGGAATGGGCCAGGTTGATTTGGATTGGTGTTGGGCAGATTGTTTTGAACTGGAGTGAGGCAAATTATTTTGAACTGGAGTGAGGCAGATTGTTTTGGATTGGAGTTGCGCAGATGGGAGTGGGAGGAGATTGTTTTAGAATGGAATGGGGCAGATTGTTTTGGATTGGTGTGGGTCAGAGTTTTCTGCATTAGAGTAAGGCAGATTGTTTTCTGTTGGAGTGGAACAGATTGTTTGAATTGTAGTGGGGCAGACTGACTTAGATTGGAGATGGGCAGATTATTTTGGATTGGCGTGGGACAGACTATTTAGAATTGGAGGTGGGCAGGTAGGATTGGGGCATGTTGTTTTATATTGGATGGGGCAGACTGAAGTGGGGTGGATTATTTTGGATTGGAGTGTGACAGTTTGGAGTGGAACCAATGGGAGTGGGGTAAATTGGAGTGGGGCATATTGTTTTGGATTGGAATAGGGCAGATTAAAGTGGGGAAGATTGTTTTGGATGGGAGTGTGGCAGATTTTTTTAATTGGAGTGGGGCAGATTGAATTGGATTGGCGTGGCGCAGATTGTTTTTTATTGGAGTGGGGCAAAATGATTTGTATTGAGTGGGGCAGATTGGAGTGGGGCAGATTGAAGTGGGTTGGAGTTTGGTGGAGTGGAGCGGATTTGCGTGAGTGGTTAGGTTTGGAGTGGGGTGGATTGGAGTGGGGTGGATTGAACAAGGGTAAATAGTTTGAGTGGGGTAGATTGTTGTTGGGTTGGGTGGATTGGATTGGAGTGGGGTGGACTGTGGTGGATTTGGTTAAAGTGGGGTAGATTAGGTTAGGGTGGGGTGGATTGAATTGGTGTGAGGTGGATTGAATTGGAGTGGGTTCTAATGGATTGGGCTGTACTGGATTAGTGTGATGTGGGATGGAGTGGCATGGATTGTGGTGGATAGGAGTGAAATGGGATGGGGTTGATTTTATTGGGGTGAGGTAGATTGGATTGGAGTGGAGCAGATTAGGGTGGGGCAGATTGGGGTAGATTGGAGTGAAACGGATTGGAGATGGGCAAAATTTTTGAATTGGCGTGGGGAAGATTGTTTTGGATTGCGGTGGGGCAGATTGAAGTAGGGTAGATTGTTTTCGATTGGAATGGGGCAGATTGCAATGGCACAGATTGTTTTGGATTTCATCAGGGCAGTTTGGAGTGGGGCATATTGTTTTGGACTGGAGTGAGGCAGATTGGAGTGGGGGGGATTGTTTTGTATTGGAGGGGCAAATTATTTTGGATTGGAGTTGGCCAGATTGTTTTGGAATGGGGTGGGGCAGATTGTTTTGGACTGGAATGTGGAACATTGGATGGGGCAGATTAGATTGGGACAGGTTGGAGTGGGGCAGATTGTTTTGGATTAGAGTGGGCTGATTGTTTTGGACTGAAGTGAGGTAGATTGTTTTGGATTGGAGTGTGACAGATTGTTTTGGATTAGAGTGGGGCAGATTGGAGTCGGACAGACTGTTTTGGATTCAAGTGGGTCAGTTTGGAGTAGAGCAGTTTGGAATTGAGCAGATTGTTTTGGGTTGGAGTGGGGCAGATTGGAGTGGGACGGATTGGAATGGGACAGATTGTTTTTAATTGTAGTCAGGGAGACTGGTGTGTGGCAGATTGGAATGGGGCAGATTGTGTTTGATTGTAGTGGGGTAGATTGGATTGGGGCAGATTGTTTTGGATTTGAATGCCAGAGACTGGAGTGTGGTAGATTGGAGTAGGGCAGATTGGAGCGTAGTAGATTATTTTGGATTGAAATGGGGAAGATTGGATTGGGGCAGATTGTATTGGATAGGAGTGGTGCAGATTAGAGTGGGGAAGATTGTTTTGGATTGGAATAGGTCAGATTGTTTTGGATTAGAGTGGGGCAGATTGTTTTGGATTGGAGTGGGATTGGAGTGGAGCAGACTGTTTTGGATTTGAGTGGGTCAGGTTGGAGTACAATGGTTTGGAGTTGGGCAGATTGTTTTCAGTTGGCGTGTGGCTGATTGTAGTGGAGCAGATTGTTTTGGACTGGAGTATGAGAGATTGGAGTGCAGCAAATTGTTTTGGATTGGATTTGAGGAGACTAGAGTGTGACAGATTGATGTATGGCAGATTGGAGTGGGGTAGATTGTTTGGGATTTGAGTGGAGCAGATTGGAATGGGACAGATTGGATTGAGGCAAATTATTTTGGATTGGAGTTGTGCAGATAGGAGTGGGACATATTGTTTTGGGTTGGAATGGGGCAGATTATTTTGGATTGGAGTGGGGCAGATTTGTTTTATATTAGAATTGGGTAGATTGTTTTGGATTGGAGTGGGGCAGATTGTTTGAATAGGAGGAGAGCAGATTGATTTAGATTGGATTGGAGATGATTCTTGTGGATTGGTTTGGGACAGATTGTTTAGAGTTGGATTTAGGCAAATGGGAGTGGGGCAGATTGTTTTGGACTGAGTGGGGGAGACAGGAGTGGGGAAGATTATTTTGGAGTGGAGTGGGACAGATTGGAGTGGGGCAGAATATTTTGGATTAGAGGGAGGCAGATTGGAGTTGAGCGGATTGATTTGGAATGGAGTGGGGCAGATTGAAGTGGGGAAGATTGTTTTGGACTGGAGTGGGGCAGATTGTTTTAGATTTGTGTGAGGCAGATTGTATTAAGGCAGATTGTTTTAGATTAGAATGAGGTAGATTGATTTGGATTGGCATGAAGCAAACTGTTTTTTATTGAAGTTGGACAGATTGTTTTGGATTGAGTGGAGCAGAATAGCGACGGGTGGATTGGAATGGTTTGGGATGGGAGGATAGGAGTTTGGTGGATTTGAGTGGACTTGGGTGCATGGTTTGGTTTGGAGTGGATTGGAGTTGGGTGGATTGAACTGGGGTCAGTTTGATTCAGTGGGGTGTTTTTTTGTGGGGTGGATTGGTTTGGAGTGGGGCAAACTGGATTGGAGCCGGGTGGATTGGGATGTACCACACAATTATGTGTTAAAGCAGAATTTCGGAAATTACACAAAGAAAGAAACAGTCACTTTGCAATATTTAGAACAGAATAATTGTCATCTTTTGAGAACAGTGCCCCTGAGCAAAAACAAAACAAGAATGATAAGTGAGAAAAGAAGACTTGGCAAATGAAAGAAATTAGCTAATTATAGAAAATAAAACTTTGCAATTTTATTTGTCTATTTTTGACAGCCTCACACCTTCTGTCTGCAGGATTCTAAAAGTTGGGAAGAAGTACCTCAATTACGATGGGATCAGCGGACGGGCACTGATTAAGATGAATCAATCAGTGCTTAGTCTGCTCCACAGACAGGAATGCAAATGATGCTTGGTCTGCAGTGACGAATGGTAAGGCTTTTAAGAAGAGGGCCACATAAGTCAACAAATGGTAAAGTACAGGTGGGCTCTAAGCCATTTTTAGTTAACAATAGAGTCTCACTAGCGAGACTCATGCTCTAGCTCCTGCTCTCACGGGCTCGATCCTAAAAATGACAAAAGAATGAAGTAATATTATTCCAAAATGTGCCTTGTTATCCTGCATTATATTTTGCCTCTTCTTGCCGCTTAGTTTGCTCAACCTGTCCGTAAAATTAGGCCCTCTTCTGCCGCATAATTCCAGTGTCCCTGATCAGACCAAACTATTCTCATCATTGAACGACTAAAGGAAACAAGCTGCAAAGCTTCATTAAAAAGAGAACTGCAGAGTTCAGATACACATCACGACTGCACACATTGTCACATCAAATAAATATCTGTAAAGAAAGCGCAAATGCGTGACGTTTATGTGCATTTTAGTCATGTGTGCCTTGTAAAGAATACATGTTTCTCTGGGCTAAAGGGCAATCCGGCAGTCCCCGACATGCTGGCCTGGCAGGTCAATGCGTTGGCTGGTTTTTGGCAGTTTGTGGGTCTATTTATGGTCTGCTGGGTTATCTTTTATTGTTGACTTCCCTGATACTCTACAAACATTGCCTGCAGCAAGCACAAATGCATGCACTCTCCCATTCCTTTCAAACTCTTATACTGCTTGTCTTAACACGTTCAAAACTGCCCTGATTTGCAAATGTGTGCCACTTTTTTTAACTATCTAATTTAGTAATGGGGACACTTTTATTTTGGTGCCGGGACCTATTTTCTGTCTCAGTCCGACCATGTTTCTGTACAAGCACGGCCGAGAGAGTTAAGAAAGTTGTTCTTACATGTTGCGTTGAAGGCGTTTTCCAACCCCCTAATTTTCTCCCCCCGCTGTCTGATATTTGAGCCCAGACCACAACTGCATACCATTTTTAGGTTGCTTGATTAAAGCCAGTTTTCCCCATAGGTCACATCATGGACGAGACACACGGTTTTTGTCAGGAGATCCGCTACTGGCAGAAACCGCTTTACAGCGCTTGCTCGCAAGAAATTAGTAACATGATCCCCTGCCTGCTTTATGCCAGCTTTGTAATTATACTATTCCAGTGGTAAATCAGACATTTGGGCCAAAAGGAATGCAGAGATCCAAGTCGGCTTTCAGTGTTGCTTTAATGTTCGTCTCTACAGTGTTTCAGGCCTTCTATAAAACATATAATCTTCCTGCCGCTCTCCTCCCTTTCCAGGGTTTGTGTGACCTTGTATCCTACCGGATGACGCACATCCTTTTGGAAAGCCAGAACGGGTGAATGATTATCTTTACATTGCTCTGTTGTGAAGACGTAATCTAAAAACGCACTGCATTTCCACACAGGAAGTGTCATATTGGCTCTTATTTGTGCTCTGCTTCAGTGGGCACTTTCAACCAGTCTCCCAAGTTTAGGAGTGCCATGCGATCTGATTCAGTACAAGCGCTCTCGGTAATCAGTGATCTGCATAGGGCAGGTGCTTCCTAGTAAAATGGCTTTTCTGCCTCTTGAGGAAGTCAGGGGACAAATGTAATTGCATTGTGGTTGCATTTGAGTAGCATTTTTATGTCTCACCTAGGCAGCACATGTGCTGTCTATGGAAGACCTTTTGTTTTCTAACAGTGGGCTGAGAGACCGCTCATTGCTTAGCATTGGTTGGCTCCACTGTCACTCTAATTTCCTTGCTTCTTAGTGGTCAGCTGTTCCTACTCTGGAGTATAGATGCAATACTTGTGTCCCTCACTGCTCAGTTTTTTCTAATTTTTTTCTTTGTCTTTAAGTACACCAGGGATGTGTGTTTTTGAACTATCTCCCTCATGGTTTTGCCCCAGTCATGTTCCTCCTGCCCGCTGGCCTTCTGCTGTCTGTCGGTTTGCCCCAGCCCCCCTTCTGCAGTTGTCCGTCTGCTTGTCCCACCCTTCGACCCTTCATTCATTGTATAACAATACCTGAGAGGGCCCCCCTGCAAAGTACCTGGGGGCCCCCAGCCAGTATCTCTCAGGCCAGGGGCCAGCCACTCATGCACTGTACCATCTGTGCTGAGCCCCCCTCCCCAGAGCTCAGGCCCCTGCACTGTGGGGTCTGTGGGGGCTCTCATTACGCCACTGTCTCCATAATCTGTCACCCTCTGTCACCCTCTGACTTGCCCTTTCTCTTTCCCTGTCACCTCTCACTTTCCCTCTCCCTCCATGTTGCCTCCTGTCCCTCCTTACTCCGTGTTGCCTTGCACCTCCCACCCCGCAATAAGAAAACAAATGCTATGATGCAGCCAGTGCTGATGCCTTCATGATGCCTGCATCCTCACACCTTTCGCTATCACATTCTGAAAGAGCTAAAGAAAGTCTATGAGAGTAAATATGTGAAATTGTAACCTAAGACAATCCTTTTATGCTCTGATTGTAGGATACCGAAAAAGCATTTTAAAGAAGTAATTTAAAAAATACAAAACTATTCACATGATAAAGATGAAATGTATGCATTTCATTCACTTTCCATTCATGCATCCATTTGCATAACTGTTTGGTGCCCTGTGGCGTTTCTTCATCAATTTGGCCTTATAATGCACTCATCCTTGTGACTAATGCAGTGGTTCACTGATGTACAGCTGTCAGTGCGCATCACATTGCCATGAGGCACATACCGCATTGCTTTCTTAAAGCACTTCATTCAGTGGTCCCCTGAGGTGCGACCCTTGGTGCTTTCTTGAGATGCATCACTATGGCTACGATAAGCATTAAATCTCGGGAGTCATTTGGTGCTCTGGTGCACCTCAATTAGTGTAGTCATCATGTGATTATGTATCACTGTTACTCTGCGTGCATTGACACCTTTATGTGTTTGGTTGTGTGTGTGCATGGGTATATCTGTGACTTTGTGAAAATGTATTTTTTGCAGGCATCGTGGTCACTGAGCAGTATGCATGTGTCCTCATTAGTTTTGTGCCGCTGTGTGCATTCACTATACGAAAGCCAAACCTTCTGGCTTTGTTACTGCTTATGTCCTCAGACTCCTTGCTCACTTTCTGTATTTGCTGGCTAAGACTCTGCAATTACTAAATTAAGGAAGCCAGGTTTGTGTGAGATGTTGCACCTCCCTTTAAAGCAGTAGTTCCCACCTTTTGACTTCTCTGGACTCCCCACTTGATCATTACTGGAACACAGGGACACCCACTGAATCATTCTTGGAATCCGGGGACCCACCACTGAGTCATTACTGAAAGCTGGGGACCTAATCTGTTAATATTATTTAATTTTCTTGGGAGTCGCGGACCCCCTGAGGAGGCTTTGTGGAACCTTAGTGGTCCTAGAACACAGGTTGGGAACCACTGCTTTCAAGCATTAAATCTTTCAACTGTCCTAGCATTACCTTAATAGTATTGCACAGGCCCTTCAAAATTAAATTGTGTTTTATGTGTATTTTCTGTGCAAATAGACTGCTTTCCTTGGTGTTTAGTATCATACACTTTTGGCACACCATTCTACCAGACAGAATTTATTTGCTCTTCCATTTGTCATAAGTAACAGTACTTTTTGCCAACCATTATTTTTAGGTCGAGCGTGCAAACGCTTTGATCTGTTGTAAGCATTGTGGGCCTTTAACCACACCCATCATTTTCATTCGTTCCTGGGCTTGCTCTTCAAAAATCCCTTGATGTCATTGGTTTGTCCTGCCTTGGGGTGGTTTTGTTACCACCTTGCAGACTGACCCAGTTACATGGATTATTGCCCAATTGCCGATATACTTCAGCATGGGTGAACTGTTTTTTCCTTTTATCTCTCCCCTTCCTGCTTCATGGTGGACATAGCCCTCACTGCACTCACAGCGTGCCAACAGTGCAAACTCCATCGGTGCTATTGGAGCACTGGTTACATTGTTCATACTGTTACCTAATCAGACTAATTTCTTTTGTGTCTCCCCTTCACGCTCCATAGTTTTCACAAAAACACTTATAATTGATAAATGCTTTACTAAAACACAGAAATTCGCAACGCGGCTCTCCTGTCACAGCGGTAGAGCTGATACTACAATATTCACTGCACTCAGTAAATGTCACCCAATAATTATTTGCAAGCATTGGTTTTCAAAACATTTGTGCCTATAACTTAGCCTGATGTGGTCCTAGGACAATAGGACCATGTGTGGGTCCTCTCACTGGGTTAGTGGGGATCCCAAACTAATAACCCCTCCATTAAGTCCCTTTTCAAGCTTTCTTCTGGCGGGAACATTTGATTCATAGCTTGGAATAGTTTGTGTTTTAAGGGCCTTAGTATTACAGTAGGCATGCTAGGCCTTAAAATGTGTAAGTCTGTATGCCCTCTTGGGGCTGAATATATGGTTGCACTATATTACTTTGTGGCATTTTATTTTCATATGGTAATGCCCTCTAGGGGCTAATGATATGGTTACATGACCATATTTCTGACAAATGAGTTTTTTCATTGTGGTGTTTTCGAGGGGCTGTTTGAGCATTAAAATCAACACACTACAATATTTGCTTCCCTTGGTCATCCCATAATGGGTTGCAGGGCATTCTTTTGCAAAACATATTTGCTCATAACTTAGCCTGTGGTGGTCCTAGCACAAGGGGACCACCTTCAAAACGTTCACCACAACCAGCTCTTTCTGTTTAGATCATCTAGGTTAGTGGGGACCCCAAAATGATAACCCCTCAGTGTCTGTCAGTGTCTTTTTACCGTCGCTCATGGATGGAATTTTTGTTTCACAGCTGAAAGTAGTTTGTGTTTTAAGGGTCCTATGTGTAATTTCATTGCAGTAGGCCTACTAGCTCTGAAAATGTGTAATGCAGTACTTTTTCTAGGGGCTAAATATATGGTTACACAGTAATACTTTCATTCATTTTCTTTTCATGTGGTTATGCCCTCTAGAGGCTAAGTATATGGTAACAAGATCATGTTTTTTTACTAATGCTATTTCATAGTGGTGTTCTCTAAGGGCTGTTCTGAGCATTACAATCTAATGCCAAATGTTTATTTCTGATAAAGGTTTTTATTGGGTTTCTATGATAATTGTATATGTTTTATTAATCTCTCCTTATCATAATTATGACCATGCTTTAGGCCTACTTAACATCCATTTTACACTGTGACTGAACACTCTTGATATGTTTGGGTGACCCTGTTAGTTTATTTCTCACATTACTCCGCCTCCTTCCTGGCTGTCTTGTTTTGACAATTCTGTTAGCCAGCCAGCAATTCTCAAGGTGGGGTAGTGAAGTGGTATTCTATTGGAATTAGCGTGGCAGATTTAAATTAGGATGCTAAATGGCAAAGATTTTATTTTTACTGCAGCTAGAGGAAAAAGGTAAATGGAAGTGCTTTAGTTATATGCAGGGCAACTGGAATTATGTGGCAGGAAAACACTAAATAAAGAGGTATGGTCGAGCAATTTATGTGGCAAGAAAAGTCCTGTTATGAATTTACAGTGCCAATAGCTCTAACTCAAGCGAAAGCGAGACCCACTCCATTGCAAATGCTTGTGTCTTCTCAACTTTTGATGGTTGTCCACTGCTATTGTATATGTATTGGCATACTCATACTGGGCTTTTCTGCAACAGGGTCTGCTTTGCAGGTCAACATATCCTTGCCATCTTAATGCAGTGGGGAACAGAAGTAAGATAGTAACTGCAAATTACTTTGTAACTACTCAAAGAGTTCTGACAGCCGTACCATTCCTTTCCTTCTACTGCTCAATATTATTAGAAACTCTCATTTAAACACAAAATATCTTTATTATATTGAGTGGGGCAGTACTAAAACCAGGCCTCAACAATTCCACAGTAATTTCAGACTGTGCTTCCTCCTTGGACGGATGTTTTGCATTTCGGAAGACTCAACACGGTGAGTTTGTTGTTTGGATGTCAACATTTAAATTACAATTTAGGTGCAGCGAAAACGCAACTAAATCGTTTATAATATACGTTCGGGTGTGTAATGTGTCCATCTACACGCCCATTAAACCTTCAACACTGTTGTGAAAGTTTGTAGATATCACAGTTGTATACACAGCGCATATTCATAACACATCTTGAACCGATTTGCCCTTCAGAGATTGATGAATAGCAAACCTCCAAAGCTTGTTTGGTAAGCAAGTGGTCTAATTAGGTCCCACTGCTTGTGGCTGTACAGTATTACCTCCTTACTTGTACACTAAGGAAATATAGAATTGAACTTTAAATGAAGAGCCCAGATCTCTGTACAGGAATTCAGATTTCATTTTTCACTTCAGCGTCTTCAGAATCTAAATTGTTATGTATACTTGAGTTTAGTGAGTTTCGTTGTGTAATAACACAAATCTGTTCATTCGTCTGATAACTCAGCACGGCGAAGGTGACAAAAATGCAACAAATTAACAATGAGTTTAGGTTGCCTTTACCGCTGCATCCATCTTCCTCATCACAGTCTTAAGTAGAAAGCAGATTCATGTTTTAAATGTTGAAAATGCAATCCTCACCTGAGATAGGTGGCTACCATTAAAAGACTGGTATTCCTGTAACCCATGTGAGGGTAATGGTTATAGTGATTGTAAAGAATTAATTGTCATTGTTGGAGTGAATTTAATTTTGCACTCGTGTGTATCAGTGTTATTTAGTTTGAGCAGCCTTTGTAAAAGCATTGCGTTGTTTGCACGATGGGGGATGAGTTTTTTAAGACTCATTAATTGTTTGAGTTTGTATGACAAATGCTTATTGTGAGTGATGTTGTGAATTTGAGACTCAGCCAGCTCTGAAGCATCCGTAATGACATCAGTGATGCTGAAGTGAAGAGAATGAGAGGGAGCTGTCAATAGGAGCTGTAGAGCTAGGAGTTGGAGAAGGGGTGGAAGCCAAGAGCCATAGTGATTGACCCGAAACCTTGATATATACTTTTGTGCTAAGAACCCCTAGGGTAAGCTTATATTTTTAGAGATATCAGGGGACTTATAGTCTAACATGAGAGAGGTCGCATTGTCTTGAACCTGCTCCAACGTGTCAAGCCTTATTATTTTCTCCAGGCTAATTTGGTATAGATACGCGCTGATGGGATCGATGGACCTTTTGACCTCATTAAGATGATCATGCCCTAAGTCTATGCACTACATCAATATCATAAAATAAACAATAGAAATTCATTAGAGTCAGAAAAATTCACACACCATGACCCATTTGGTCACGAATAACCACACCTTTAGTATCAGTTAGAAGATTTTTTTCCCTAGATTAACATTGCTAGTATCACGTAAATTAGCATCAAAACCACATGATAAATATATAAGAATAACACTGGTTGACCGAATCTTCTAAAGAATCTCAACCTAATTAGTGCATTGATAACTAAGCTTTCTAAAGCCAAAGTACAAATCAATAGCAAGAGTAATTGCGCAATAGAAATTACATATATTTGAATTCAACAATTGAATGACATCAAATAGCTAGGCAGGAGAGTAGAGGAAAACCTCACTAACTCCAGATTAGCATCAGCATTTTTGGGTTTCATGCAAAAAGTTTAGTTGACACAAATTTGGAAAGCATCTATCTATGGCTCTATCAAAAGCAGCAGTTGGTACCTAGAAACAAAAGACAAAACAACAATAGAGAGATTTGCAAAAATCAATATACCTGCCCCCATAAATCAGCAAGCTGTGTTGATCTTCATCAGGTGGACATCAGCATCGGGACATGAAAGGTGAGGGGTAACGGTTCTGAATCCAGTGACTTTACACTCTCTGAACCATTAGAAAGGAACATCTAAGAAAGAGAGCAAAAGTGCTACAAGCTCTAAGCATTGAGAGCAAAGGTAAGCACCAGCATCACGTATGGCGCTTAAGAAAAGTAAACTATGACAGCAAAATACCAGAATGACTGGCTAATGTCGAGAGAATCTGAATCTGAACTGAAACCCTGCAAGCAGTGTGGTTAAATTAAAATTGTCCCACATTGTCATTGGTCAAGAGAATCGTGCAATAGCCATTCGTCCAATAAAATATATTTTCCAAATCTAAGATATAACTAGACAGTCTTTCACAGGTTGATGATTGGTTCTTCTTTTACGCACGTTGTTCGATACATCAAGAATCAATTCTTACATCCTTCTGTCCTGCCAGTGCATCCATTGTTAGTTCCTGGGAGCATTGCTTTCCCATAAGCTTTGAGGTAACATTTGTAACAATTTGAGAACATTCAGGTTTACACACATTTCCTCATGAGAATAACAGTTTGTTACTACAAGAACCCAATCAACCTTCAGGTAGTACAATACATCTTTATTATTCTGCAAGTATGAGATCATTTCTATTCTGACATTGCATTTTGCAAGATGAGGCAGTGCATTATCAAGGCCTAGACCTCGCTAACCTGAGGTCTACAGTCAATATAAGCAAATACATAATGTTTAACTATAAGTATGACACGTTACTGCATTTCATATAAGCTCTGAATAAACATTAATATATTATTAATAAATCATTTTCGTATGGTGGCCACTCATTTTCAAGTTGCACGTTATTTTCTATGCTAATTTATTTTCTATGCAGAATCAAATACAGAAATACATGAAATAATTATTAGTGGTAATTTCAGCACTCACAAAGCCCAGGCATGTTTTAGTGACTGACTATGAGAGGGAGATCCCAAGTTAAATACTAGGTCGGATGACTACCTATATTCCAAACATTAGGCAACATTGAGGTAACAGAGGTATTCTGGAATATTGTCACAGAAAGGCCATGTGTGATTGAAAGTATGGTGCAGGGTGAGTCTGAAGGAAGGAAGAGCGGAAAACGGTTATGTATACATTCCCCTATAGAGTCATCACATTCATATAGTTAAATGGTTTTCATGATGAAGATATAATCATCACGATTTGGTTAATGAATTTTCTACCTAAGGTAGCCAAATGTTAAATCACATACTTAAATCAAGTTAACGGAATGTCAGACATGGATAGTAAAGTAGTTAGTTTCACATAGGTGAGGTGGGAGTAAATAAAATGTAAATAATGTTTGTGCCCAACAGTGTGAGGCTAGTGCAGTTCAGCTGCATGGTTTCAGTTTCTAAAACACAAAAGAATATTTTACATCCAAGAAAATAGTGCAGACAATTATTTTCCAGCACTGTATTTTGTGTGCTTAGCCATGATACCCAATTGGCATACAATGAACAAACAGTTAAGTTCTAGGTTAAGCAAAGAGAAACCACTAGATTCAATATTATTTCATTTGAAGGTTGGCACCCTGGCCTAAACATAAATGTATGTCACTATGGAGTTTCTGAAGAGTTCAGGGCCACTTAGCTTCTGCCCACTGCTGAGATAGTGAGACCCCCAACTCCCATTGAACCAATGCAATGAAAGTGAGGGAAGATGAGAAGGTTTGCATCTCCGTGGGGTTTGTACGTGTGATGCTAGTATGGCATGTAGACTGGATGACGTCACGTGGGAACTATGAGGGAAGAGACCTGCTGTATTGTCAGCATCCATTCAAAGGAAGAACATAGAATTAGAGACAAGGAGCAGAGGGTACAACTTGCCCTTCTATGATATCACAGAAAAAATGTAAGGCATTGACATATAGGTTTAAGCTCTTAGCCCCTAACTGCTTTGCTGAACTTTATGTTTTCCACATCCTTAAAGTTCTTAATGGCTCATGAAATATGCTTGAATCACCCAGGTAAGAAGAACACAGCTCATCAAGCAATTGCCTATTTCCTTTGACAACAGTAGGCATGCCATGTTATCCTGGGTGCCAGGAAACATTATGCATGCCAGTACAAAGGGCAGGATATTCATATCTCACCAGAAGTGTCCGGAGAAAGGAATAAAAGATGGATGCATTTCCTATCCTTGAGACTTCTTCATCGGAAACTAGGCATCTGATTCAATCCATTTTAACCAGCCACAATGCTTATAATGATGACATTTCAAAATAATTCCAGGACCCTGGTGTGATAGAATATTTCCTGAATTTCCTGGAGTTATTTAATCTGGACACTGCCAAAAAGCCAGATAGTGATCAACGATATCTCACACCTTCTAGTAAAAGGGCACCAAATGACATAATTGAAATGGTGAAATCGCTGATGGCAGAAGTTGATACTGGGTTGAGATAAATTTGTTGTCTGTGTTTGTGACTCTCAAAGATTGTGACAAGGCTTTATTTGTCTTGAAATACATCCTTCAAAGGAAATTCTGGTTTACTTCGATGTTCTTCTCCATCCTATCGCTTCTGCTCATCACCTTCAGTGTTCTCCTCTGCTTATGTTCACCTTATTGAATGGTGGTCCTGGAGTGGATTTAATTTCTCTCTTTGACCCCTGTCCCTTTTGTCACTGACTGGTTTGTGCCCCTCACCAGTAACAAGTTTCATAACTCTTACTTCTACATGAGGACTGCCCTTCTGTGTTGCTGGACAAATATTGCATCCAATGATTCACATCTACCCCTTCCCCTTTTCCATCATCTATAAAGATCACAGGGCATTATTTAGTGTGGAGACTTCTGTTGGGGACCTGAGTGAGCTTCATACTTCCTCCCTGCCTTTTGACATGATTTTAATATCAACTGCATTATGCAGTTATTACATCTTAACTAGTTTCTAAAAGTCCTGCTTTACTTTACATTTTGTATACCTTGCCCTTGAGTCAATTCCCTGAGAGCTGAGGCACCATGCCACCTGTCTTTCTAATCTAGTTTCCTTCATTTCAATGATGCACATGGGGCACAATGTACGAGTATAAAGCCCGCCTCAGAACTATAGTACTCTACACTTGGAGTGATATGGTCTGATTCTTCTCTTTTCTGGCCCCAATTTTAGACCTTTCCCCAGTCGTTCTCATCTGGGCCACAACTGCTTTATTCTCCATACTTTTGATCTGTGCCCCTCATCGTGTGTGCTTGTCTGTACTGCAGTGATAACACAGCTGATCTTGAAATTCACCCTTTTACTTCACAAACTACCTGTGTTTCAGAGTGATAATTCCTACCTGTTCATCTCGCCTCTTTTCTTTTTGTGGTGATTATATACTGTGGCCCCTCTCTCTTACTGCTACACAATCACAATTTGTTACTTAATTACCTATACTGATGCTGCATTCTTTATTAATATGTAGAGGCATTTCACTCATCACGTTTAATGCCAATGGTCTGTCCCATCACATCAAAAATAAGAAGACCCTCATCTAGCTTAGCTCAAGTCTTTGAATATTGCCCTGATAAAAAAACTCATTCCTCACTGACTGAGGGCCGGGTTTAGAGTTCGACGGACAGATTACTCAATCACAAATGTGACATGTATCCTGTTCACGGTATTACAAGTGTATTTTTATTCATTGGCACTTGTAATATGGCAGACAGGCTATCAATCACGTTTTTGATGGAGTATCCTATCCACCAAACTCTAAATCAGGCTTTGAGTTAGAAAAAAGCGAAGGAAGGCTGATTGGAAAGGTCCTCTGCTTGTAACTTAGCCTCAGCTAATATAGGATGGCATCTTTCCTTGGCGACAAGAAAAATGGATTTGCCATTCTGTTTCACAAATCCTTATCTCTGCTTGTACTGAGAACACGGATTGATATGACTGGTCAATTACAAGGTTTGACACTGGCTATTAAATATGTTTTCATCCAAAAATGCATGAAATCAGATTTTTTTAACCCTGAAACAATAATGACAGAGTTTGGCATAACAAGAAACGTGGTTGGTTTCGACTGATACATGACTGTTGAGCTTACGTTAATCAATATGTACCTCAAGATTTTTAATCACAGACCACACCTTGACACCTCTCCTCATTCATGTATCATAGGTCGGCTTTGTCCAAGCCGCTTCTGCCAATAAAAGATTCACACACTCCATCATTTGAAAGGGCAGACTTGGAGTAATTTATTTAATAACCTGGCACTTTTACTGCGCACATAACCAGATAACGGTGAATGAAATGATAATAATAAAATGGTGAAATGGGTCTGCCTTATCAGAAATGTACAAAGGGGGCAGGTGAATATGGGCCTTGACTTTGGTCCTTATTTTGTAATAGGCAGATGGGATAATCCATCATAAACTTCAAGGATATCCCATTCACCATGCTACAAGTACATTATATCCTATTGCACTGTAATTTGGCAGGTGGGATTTCTGTCACCTTTTGACAGAGTATTCCATTGGCCATACACTAAATATGGCTCTTAATTACCAAGATGAAATGGCTGCATACAAACATAACAGCTCAGGTGAATTGTAAGGGTTCGCTCTCCGAACATTTTGCACGCTGTCCCCACTACATTTCCTGTGAGCTCTTAAACTTTTCACAGTATTTGTGAGTCAACGGGAGACATTGGACTTTCTCCACACCAGTGCTGAAGAACAGAAATTGCGGCCTTAGTTGGACGACATTCCACTCAAGATTTCACATTGAAATTCTACCCTTCCAGTCTTGCTATTACTGATTTTCGGATTTTCTACCTTCACTAGCTACCCTATCAATTGGGGAAACAGGGAAGTTCTGCCTTTCGTTATGTTTTCCACAAAATGCTCCATTAGGGCCTAGTAAGAGATAAGTTAGTTGCCAAAAACCTAGAATACCTGCATATTCTGGTTGACCATTGTGTAAAGATCATAGTACAGGACGATAATGAACCATTTATTGATTCTTCTGCTGCTTATTTCCTATGCTAGCCAAAGCTCCATCTGTTTCTGTAGCAGCAGGTGCAGACAATAGAAATGACAACAACAATAATTTTGACATGCTCTTCGAGAAAATCAGCAGATCCTTGTAATTGTATCTAAACAAAGTGGTCAAGTTTTATGTATGGACAGTGCAAGACCCAGACTTGCAATCTGTCTGCTGCTGTGACTTCTAGTGGTCCCTCTGTTCTACACTTGGAATCATATGTGAGCACCAGGATACCTTCCCGGGTAAGTTCTGAGCTATACAAATACACATAACATGACATACTGCAGGCCTTTCAATTTTCATTGCTTTCTAATGCTGCTGTCCCCACTACATTTTCCGTGAGCTCTTCAGTTTTTCACAGTATTTGTGAGTCAGCAGGAGTCATTGGACTTTCTCTACACCAGTGCTGAAGAACAAAAACTGCTGCGTTATTTGGATGACATTCCATTCAACATTTTACATCGCAATTCTTCCCTTCCAGTCTTGATCTTACTGATTTTCAGATTTTCTTCCTTCACTGGCTCCCCTATCAATTGAGGAAACAGGGAAGTTAATGCCTTTCGTTATGTTTTTCACAAAATGCTCAATCAGGGCTTAGCAAGGGATAAGTTAGTTCCCCAAAACCTAGAATATCTGCATATTCTGGTTAACCATTGTTTAAAGATCATAGAATAGAACTATAATGAGCTATACAAGTACACACACCATAACACACTGCAGGCCTTTCAACTTTCAATGCTTTCCAATGCTGCAACAAACATGTTTGGCTATTTTTGAAGATATATCTATTTCAAGGACAGCCCGAGGATTGCACACAGATCTTAGACAACCCTGTAGAAGCTGGCAATCCAATGATTTATTCTTTATTTACTGCCTGGCGTTCAATGACGAAAACCATAAAACGACGCAAGCTTCTACATGTGAATACTCTCTTCTGGGATAATGGGAGCGTTCTCATCAGGAATCTGAAGTTTCTCTGAGCAGATTGGTCTCATTTGGGTATGGAGTGCACTCAAGACTTAACAAGTGTGGGCTGAAATATATTAATTCAAACAAATGTAAGAGGAGTCTGGGCTGCAAGACTTTCACGGGTGAATACATTTGTGCGAGAATTGGCTTCAGGGCCCATGGGGCAATCAGGTGTTTCTCAGCTCCAGTACTAATAAATGAAGTATTTTTACCTCTGTCGTCCAGTCCCAGCAACCCATTTGGTACTGGATGCTGAAAGTAGTGAAGAAGATTGATCGAATGCTAGGCTAGTTCAAGGGAAGTGAGGGTGGGAGCGTTAGAGGCTCAGGAGTCCAGTGCAACATAATAGTGAGCAAGAATGTAGATTTTCCTAGTTTATGACGGAAAGTCTTAATTTTATTAAAGACACGGAGGCGAGTATTATGCGTTTCTCTTCTCGCTATATTAACACAGCAGTCAAGAAGAAACTACAAATCCCATGGTACCAACACAGGGAACCAATGGGATTAAAAACGTAGTACATAACATATTGACCAATAGAAACACCCCCCGTGCCATTATGACGTCACTTGACTGCAAGCAGCCCTCTTTTCTTGCGAATGAAGTCAATTGTAGAATAGTAACGGAAAAATAGAACAAAGAATAAACAAAGCCATCAGGAAAGCAAAAACATCGGAAGAAAAATCCAAAATCCTACAAAGGAAGGAGTGGTCCATTAAAACAGGAGAATACGATCCTGTGCATGTCCTGAACGAAGCCTTCTCAAAGTATGGAGAAAACGTACTAGGACCCTGGTTGAGCGGCTGGAACTGTCGCTGGAAGAAAGGGAGGGAGAAAACAATGTTTAAACTAGAGGTGGGATAATACTCGCCTCCGTGTCTTTAATAAAATTAAGACTTTCCGTCATAAACTAGGAAAATCTACATTTTATGTCAAGAACGGAGGCTCCTATTATGCGAGTTCAAAGCATATTAATTACATTTAACGAAACATCATCAACAGGTTTACAATAAAAAACTCTAAAGGTTTTGTCATTAGACCAGTCTGCAGACTTCAGAATATCCTCTAAACGGGAACCTGCCCAGAAGGCTTTGGAGGCCATAGCCCCTCTTGTAGAATGAGCTCCAAATCTGGAGGTATCGATACCCGCTAGGGACATAATCCACCTAACCCATCGAGCTAAAGTAGCAGACGAAACCGGGAGATAGGGTTTCCTAAAAGAAATAAGAAGTTGGGAGGAGGATGTTCTGAAATCTGCAGTTTTTTGTTCATACACTTTAAGACATTGGCCCACACATAATTTGGGATGCTGTGGGAAATAAGGATAAAAAACTGACGATAAACTGGTCTTGGTGCGTCGTACAACCGAAAATAGCACCCCCGAAGGGGTGAACTGTCGGTTGGAGACGTCCAGAGCCTTTACATCTGATAAGCGTTTGATGGAAACTAGACACAATAACATTGTTAATTTAGCAGATAACATTTTTAGAGACAAAAGAGGATTATCCGGTAATGAAATCAGAAATTTTAGAACAGTATTAACGTCCCATAATTGATTATATTTGGGTAAAGGAGGTTTGGAAAATTTTACTCCCTTTATTAATCTGCATACCAGTGGATGTTCGCCTATCGGTTTGCCATTAACATGTATATGGTTAGAAGAAATAGCCGACCTATAAAGGTTAATGGTACGGAAAGCTTTACCTTTACTAGCTTCTGCAGCCCAAAAATTAACTACAAAAATTACATCCGCTGAAAAGGGATCAAGGTGCCTTCCCAAACACCAGCCGTCCCATAAAGACCAGGCTGATTTATAGGCTTTCTTTGTACCTGGGGCCCAGGAATTTGAGATGTATTGGGAAGCTTCTGACGAAATGACAGGGAGAGATTGGGAATTCCTGAGATCTTCCAGGCTGAAAGGGTGAGGATGTTGTCTACAATGAGGGGATGAGGACGCTGGAGAGGGTCCAGCAGTAAGTCTGGGAAGGACGGAATTAACAATGGAAAATCTATTGAGAGTTCCAGGAGGGTAGGGAACCATACTTGGGCCTGCCAGAATGGTACAATGAGGATAGGAGAGGCCTGTTGGCGTCTGGCGTGACCAAGAACTCTGTTGATCATGATAAAGGGGGGAAAGGCGTAATTGAGGGAATGAGACCAATCTTGTGAGAAGGCATCTGATGCCAAAGCTAAGGGATCTGGGCGCCAGCTGTAAAATTGGGGAAGGTGAGTGTTCAGACGAGATGCGAACAGATCTATGGAAAAAGGACCCCATAAGGACTGAATCTTGTGAAAAATTGAAGGGTGTAATCTCCAGTCGATGGAGTCTCGGAGATGGCGAGAATGCCAATCCGCGACTGAATTGAGAGCTCCTGGAAGGTACTCTGCATGAACCGAAAGATGGTTTGAAAGGCAGAATTCCCAAAAACTCTTGGCCAAATCCGCTAGAGGTTTGGATTTTGTGCCTCCGAGATGGTTTATGTATCTTACCGCCGAAATATTGTCCATCCTGAGGAGTATTGCGCAATGCACTTTGTGTTTTGCTAGGCTTCTGATTGCAAAGGAGCCGGCAAGCATCTCTAAACAATTGATATGCAATTTGGACTCCTCGGAAGACCATGTACCTCCAGTCGAGATGGGACCACACCGGGCCCCCCAGCCTAGGCGACTTGCATCGGACTCTAATACAAGATCTGGGGCTGACGGAAAAATACTTTTCCCGTTCCAAGCATCTAAATGGTCTATCCACCATTGAAGTTCTGTGCGGGACTCCACGTCTAAGGGAATGAGGTCGGAATACGAAAGACCCTTCCTCAAGTGTTGGATCTTTAGTCTTTGAAGAGAGCGGTAATGGAGGGGACCTGGAAAGATTGCCTGTATGGAAGAGGACAGTAGGCCTACTATTCGAGCCAATGTCCTGAGAGATATGAGAGAACTGCGAAGGACTTGTAGAATCTCTGACTTTATGGATCTTATTTTTGTGGAAGGTAGGAGCAGGGTTGCCGAGATAGAATTGATTTGAAATACCAGAAATTCTATGACCTGGGAAGGCACTAGGAGAGATTTTTCTCTGTTTATGATGAAACCTAGGTCCTCTAGAAGGGAGCAGGCTGTTTGTAAATGGAGAAGGAGAGTTTGGGGAGACTGACTCAAAATTAGGATATCGTCTAAGTAAATTAGGAGCCTTATGCCCTGGGACCTTAGAAAAGCCACCACGGGTTTCAAGGGCTTGGTGAAGCACCAAGGGGCAGATGATAGCCCGAAGGGTAGAGAGGTAAAGTGATAAGTTTGGTCGAGCCAATGGAACTGAAGGAATTTCCTTGACTCTGGATGTACAGGAACTACTAAATATGCGTCCTGTAGATCCAGTCTGACCATCCAGTCGTTCTGAAGAAGTATATCTCTGAGGTGGAGAATTGTTTCCATTTTGAAATGTCTGTATACTACAAACCGGTTGAAGTGTTTTAGATTGATGACTGGACGCATCTTTTTGTTCTTCTTTTGAACTAGGAAAATTGGGCTGGTAAATCCGAAAGGATGAGGCTGGGTGATTGAAATTGCTTGTTTTTGCAAGAGAGAAGTTACTTCGAGAGATATTAGATGAGTCATATCTGTGGAAAAATGGGGTAGAGGAATGTAGGACGTTTGTACTGGGGTAGAATAAAGGTCTATGATGTAACCTTGTACAGTATTTAGCACCCACACATCCGCAGTAATTGTTAACCAATTTGAAAGAAAATGGAAGATGCGACCCCCTGTTGGAAAGAAACCAACCTGCGAGCTTACCTGTGGGATTGGTGGTTTTGTTGTGTCTGAAGGATCTGGCACGATAACCTCTGCCGCGTTGGGGGTAGAATTGAGGTCTAAAGTCTTGTTGGTAAGAACCGTAGTACCCTCTGGAGCCTTGGGTGGCGGTACCTCGGCAAAAACACGTTGACTGAACATCTTTCTCATGGACTGTTGTGCCTTGTCCAAGAAGGTGAATGTAGCCACATATTTTCCGAGGTCTTTGATGAAAGAGTCTCCGAAAAGTTGTCCTTCGGTGTGAATTTGAGGTTGAACCGTTGCCAAATTAATCAATTTTGGGTCTAATTTTATAAGGAGGCCCTTGCGTCTCTCATGTATAAGGGAGGCATTAGCATTGCCCAGAAGGCAAAAACAACGCTGTACCCACAAAGATAGTTCTTCAGGGTCTAAAAAGCTACCATCTAGTCTAGCCGTTTCAACCATGTCGAAAATTCTGGTAAGTGGACCAATGACGTCCAACAATTTGTCCTGACAGGACGACCATGCCTTATCTACACCTTTACGAGGGTCTTTACCTTGCTTATTGAAAAAGGTTGGCATCTGCTGGTCAATGTAAGGGGTAGAAGTAGCCTTGTGAGGGAGCACTGGCCGAGGGCACTCTGATTTGAGTTTGGCTCTAGTTTGTTTATCAAGTGGAGAAAAAAAAAATTGAGCCACGTAGCGACCAACATGGTCTGCAGGGAACCATTCTGTGGAATTGGGACGAAGAATGTGGGAAGGGTCAAACATGGGGAAACCCTCTGCATCAAAAAGGGGGGGGGGGGAAACAGAGGGAACTTTAGGTTTCTTGGGAGGAGGAGGTGAAAAAGAATCAGTATCGCCTTTGTCAGAGGCCACGTAGTCAGAATCCGCATCAGGGATATCTTCATCGGAATCTGGAGTGGAAACAATGGGCGTGGGGAGGGAAATATTACGTTGTTTAGCTGTCCGTTTCAATGAGGGTTTGGGGACCATATTATTATTCTCCTTGGCAGGAGCCTTGTGAGGAACCGCGTCCTCTGTCATGTGTGAGGTGAACTCACAGTCCGTTTGCGTCAAACCCATAGGGTTGACAGGCTGGCGTTGACTGCATTCCCCCGCAGACCGGGCCGAAGATTTAGATAAAAAATGTGAAAAGTTTGACTCTAGGTTTTTTGATAATTTTTGCATAGATGACGCCATTGCCTGTTGGACAGAGTTTTTAATAAAGTTCCGAAGTTCATTTCTGATATCTTCTATATCACTGGGTACACCTTGTTCCCCAGAAGATGTATTAGATTCCATGTCAGGGTTTCCTCTTTCAAATTTTCTAATAAGAAGGAAAAGCTCCTGAAAATAAAGAGCTTGAAATAATAGAAATTGCCCTCTGGCAAAATTCAGACAACCGGGGGTTAATGTTAGAAGAACTGTGGCTGAACTAATGAGGGAAAACAACCCCTCCCACCCGAGGGCGGGCTAAAGAAAGGTGTTGCCGGTAACAAACGAGGGAGATAAGGGAATCCCTTGTATGCGGCGTGAAGAAGGCTTCTCCGGTCGTTAATTGGCGGTGAGGAACACGCGAGTTGAAGTCGGGTTCCTCGCGTCAGGAAAAAACGAATGACGGTTATTTCCTAGACGCGAGGGAAACCCTGAGCGCGTCGCGCGCGCAGAGCGCACAAAGCCGTTTGTTTTCCTGACCTGGGAGCAACGAAGTTGCTACCCGAGGGCAGAAAAATGAACGTGAGCGTGGGGAAAGCGCTTAAAGAAGGCAATGCGGCAACTTGCCGACCACATAGCATTTACATTAGGAAAGGATAACTCGAAAATGACACACAATTATATTATAAAAAACGTCAATAGCATTGGATGAAAGAAAAGTGAACTTATCTTGACTGCAGCAGCAAGAAAAGAGGGCTGCTTGCAGTCAAGTGACGTCATAATGGCACGGGGGGTGTTTCTATTGGTCAATATGTTATGTACTACGTTTTTAATCCCATTGGTTCCCTGTGTTGGTATCATGGGATTTGTAGTTTCTTCTTGACTGCTGTGTTAATAAAGCGAGAAGAGAAACGCATAATAGGAGCCTCCGTTCTTGACATAAAATCAAGAATGTACACAGCGATTCCTCTTTTAAAAATAGATCATACTTTAATGATAGCACACTGCTAAATTTTACACCTCAATTTAAATGTGAAAATATGAGAAAATAAGTAGTGTACTAAAATAATGCAAACAGGCTAATTTGTCAGTTAAACAAATAACTTAAAAATTTTTCCTACTGCCCTTACACCCCTCGCCACAAGTCATAGTTACTTTTGGGGGGCAAGGGTTATAGTTTCTTGATATAAATATAAGTGTGAATGTTAGTCGTTTTGTTCGTTTAAAATGATATGTAATAAATTATATTTTCTCCTAACTATAACGTTCCTTTAGCCTTTGTTTTTTTCACTATATATCTAAGTTTTTTTTTAATACAATGAAGATACTATTACCATACCGAACTATAATGTCACTTTAATCTTTGTTTTTTTTCAGTTAGTATTTGGTATTTTTCTTAATGTAAAGTAATCATTTATTACCCTTAGGCTGTGCACGGTGTGGGGTTGGCCTCAGGACCTGCCCTGCAGCCAGTCTCTTTATCCAACTGGTCATGGGCAGGCTAGCACCCCCCCCCCAACCAATACTTTTACAGTGCAATGTTTAATACAAAATGTAATAAAGTTTTATTAAAAAACATCAGCATGTCTTTGAGTCTGATAGCGCGTCCAGTCTTTATAAATTACTTGTACTTGGACACGCCGGAGGTCGGTGAACCTTTTAACCGAGCTGGGTTCTCCTCATCCAAGAATAGTCAGATCACTCAAATTAATAATCAATAACCATTTATAATCAATAACCAATACTCAATTAGTAATCAAACAACAAATTAGGAATCAATAACAATCATTATTTTGACACACCATGACCTTTCAGTCATGAATAACCACACCAGTTTATTAAAGTTAATGAGTTTATTTCCCTATATTAACAAAGCTAGCACAATATAAATAAGTCTCAAAATCAAATGATATACGTATACGAACATTACTAGCTGTCCATAGCGTCGGAAGAAACGCAATCTGCGCAAAATCTGGATTATAATGCACTCGGTTATAGCAATACAAATCACTAATATAAGCAACTGAATTTGACTAATTGCATACATCGGTCAGCATAACAAGATTTCAATTTAGCATGGTGCATCAAATGAATGCCTCAACTAACCTCTAATTAGCATTGGCATGTGGGGCTTCATGCAAAACGAATTTAGTCAACATAAATTTAGAAAACCTCTAGCTTGGGCCCTATCAAAATAAGCAGTTGATACCTAAGAAGGAAAACAAAATGCATAATACAATTATCCTTTCATATTTACCAAATACAATCAGCATTCAAGGAAAATTCTTTGTCCTTCAGGTACCGGTTCGATCAGCATGGGGCAGATTTCAAAGGGGCAAAGGTAAAGCAAGTTTCCTTGCGGCAGCAAGGAGAATGGGGCAAAAGTTACTGCATGGACAAACGGGGCAAAGTAAAAGTTAAAGTCTCTAGGGTGAGAATTCTTAAAGTCTCTTTCTCTGCGACAGAGAAAAGGCATCAAGGTGTCATTTAAAATGGCGTCTTGAATCAGGCTTCAAAATGGCATCAAGGAAAATGGCTGACTTCTCTTTGTCCGATGGGTTTAAGTAAGAAACGTTCCAAATTCTTCAGGGTCTTCCATTGGAGGGTTCACAGGGTGGCTTCCTTTTGACCAATGAATAGTGTATTTCTCCTAGTACTCATTTATGCATAAGGTGTCCTTGGAGACTTGGAACACAAGTTGCAACAAAGTTTGCCAATTAATTCTATGTCAGTGTCCTTATTGTCTGCACCTGCAGAAGCTGACCTTGCTTCAAAGGGGATGAAACTAGCCTAATACGAAACCTTGAGATAAGTGTATTAGTCATTTCTACTGGAAAAAAAACAACCTTAAAGTAAAAGTACATTTTTGTTAATACAAGTGAAAACCACACAGTTAAATTTGAGACCAGGCAACTAGGTCAAAGCCTCTGCTAAGTTTAAGCTAAGCATATAACAGTTTCAACGAGAAAATCATAGAATACATTTGCAATTATGACGGATTACTACATTTATCGATTCTTCATGATTAATCAAGCTCGTTTATAATAATGGCGAACTACCCCGTGGGCACATTTTCCCACGTACGTTATTTTTCTTTGCTGAAATCACAATACCTTATACGATTTTGTTACATGATATATGAATATTTGTTAGCCTTTCTTTTTCTGCGTCTTCAAGTCTTTTTTAACATGTTTCAAGATATAAAGTGAAGTGCAGCCATAGAACCTATAACAAGGGGTTGCTGCACTCTAGATGAAGAGCATACAGCACCAGTTCAGAATGCTTTTAAAAATATGGTAAGCCTGGAGCCCCCCACCACATTAAAAAGAATGTTTGGTGTTGCACCTGCCTCTTCTAGGGACACCACCAGTAAGAAAATATGTGCCTGAGAAAAGACCTAGGGCATTATGGAGCGCTCCTTGCAAGTAGCAGTGAATAATAAATGAACAGCCCTTGCCACTCATTTATTGTGAATTCCCCCACCCAATTGTTTTTTTCATTTATATAGCGGGTGCCCTAGGCCCACCTCTGACACCCAACTCAGGGCTGTGGGCTGAACACCAGGAACCCTGCGGCTTGACCTGCTCTCGTGCCATCAGCCATAGCTATAACTCGTGCCCTAGGATAACTACAACTCGTGCCCCAGCCATGCACAGTTTTCTTATCAATAATTGAATTGCGAACGTTGCAGTGATATTCTCATAGAAATGTAATTAGTGATGTAATATGTGGGAAAATTAGCAGTACATGGTGAAGGCCCCCTCCCCTTCATTAAAATATGAGATGGGGTCCCCGGATCTCTTAAGGGATTGAGGCAGAAGGCCATGTGCCCCCTTCCCTAAAATTACCTATGTGCCACCCACCCTGGGCCCTGGCTCACCCAGGCAAATTTGTGAAAAAATGAAAATACCCTGGCCAATATGTATTTTTTTGGTTTTTGTAGGACTTGTTACTGAGTCCTCAGTCCTAAGATGGCTCCCACCACATCTTTGTTGATATTGAGTCTGCTGGGAATCTCTCCTGTCTACTGAGCCACCACGGCATGAAATGTACAAAGTGTTTGAATATTAATTGCTCAAAAACTACAGAACGGATTGTAAATCCATTCAGCAGTTTGAGCTGTAGTTGTGCTAAAGGTCCTACGGAAAAATTAATGTGTAAAACGTGCTTTGGGATACCCTTTTATTTGATGGATCCCCCGAAAACATCCTGGGAATGAGCTGATGTGAACATTTTTTTGTGGAAAGTTTCATGAAGATTTGTTCAATGGCACCAAAGCAGACCGGGACACTATAGTTAGTAATTAGAATTTAAACCACCTCAGAAATTCACTAAAACAATCAAAGGTTAGAGGGACATTATAGTTAGGTTCAGAATTTACACACACAAAACCAAAGAAATTCAACTATTATAGAGTTATTTTAATTAATTATAACTCGTGCCCTATGGTACCTATAACTCGCGACCCCGGCGTGCAAAGTTTTCTCATCAATAATTTTATTGCAAATGTTACAGTGATAATATCAAGGAAGCCATAGTAGATGTCATGAATGATGTAATATGTGGGGTAATTAGCTGGGCATGAGGGGCTGCAAATCATAGCTATAACTTTTGCCGTTCAGTAACTTTAGGCCATGAGTTATATTTTTTTAACATAAGTATAACTATAAGTATAGTAAGTAAGTTTTGTGTGGGTAAAAATGTCAAACTAACTATAACATATATATATATATATATATATATATATATATATATATATATACTTTTTTTTTTCTGAAGAAAGATTACGCTGCACTCCAGGATAGTTCGTATGCTTTTAATTTCAAACTAAAGTAGATCACCTACATCACCATTGACGCGTTTCGACCACCAGGTCTTGTTCACAGTTGTTGAGTGTATTTGATAATATTTTCTATGTCTTCCATTTATAATCTCCCACTGATGCCCTTAATGAGGCATTGTGGGAATTATAGTTATAGGACAAATATGAGATAGTTTGGCATTGCAAGTATTGATAAGGATGAGAGAGTGGGTAATCAAGAGTTGAAACTCAGGCGTCTGGAATCACGACTTATCATATAACTAAGGACCGAGACTCCCAGTGGATTGAATGGGCACGAAGAACTATATTGTCATCTATAATATGTAGACTCTAATAGGAATAATATAATTAAATAATAGAATAGTGATCTTTCTTTCAGATAAAAAAAGACTGAGGTATGAGGTAAACAATAGAGAGAGTAAAGGGTATACCAAAAGAAAAGAACTTCAGACTCATGTTATGAAATAGGGCACTAAGGGCCTGATTCTAACTTTGGAGGACGGTGTTAAACCGTCCCAAAAGTGGCGGATATACCACCTACCGTATTACGAGTTCCATAGGATATAATGGACTCGTAATACGGTAGGTGGTATATCCGCCACTTTTGGGACGGTTTAACACCGTCCTCCAAAGTTAGAATCAGGCCCTAAGTCCCAGAATAAGTGATACATATTGTGACACTATTCACTTATACTGTTATCAATGAGAACACTAAGTTTATAAATTTAAGATATCATAGATATCATAGATATATCTGTATTCAGTCCAGACACATTGAAGGTAATGAGCCGGGCATGGTGAGGACACAAGTTATAGTTAACCTTGGTAATTTCACTGAATTTCTAGGTTTTTCTTTTAAAGTAAGTCACTCTTAATATATAAAATGCAAGCATATTAGTTTTAACAATAAACATGTAAATAAAGTATTTATAATAAAAAAAATAAACATGTATCATTGTTGTTATACTCCCTAGGCCACATAATGCAGCCATTAAAGCACCCACAAGGGACCCCTGCCTTTCCAGGTTGAAAAGCAAATCCTCTAGCTCTGGGAATGCTTAAAAATATCACTAACTTTTCTATAGACCCCAAGAAACTCAGGGAGCAACTCTATGTTTTCCTGCTCTTGAGAGCGTTAACAGGTAGAAAGCATTTGGCTTTGCACAAGGTGGGAGCAGAAAGCTCCTGTCGGGTGGGAGCAGAAATGTTTTCTCCTGCCCCGATCTCACGGGCAGGGAAACAATGGTGTGCCAAGGGTCCCTAGGACACCATCACTGAGTAGGTTCCGGGAATTGAGTCCCCTGAGCTATACCTTGGCTCCGGGAGGGGGCCGTATGATCCGTCCCTAAATTTTATGCATAGCCCCAGGGGATTTGGGTCCCTGGGCCTAAATGAGGCTCAGGGAGGGGAGCTGCACTTCCTTCCCTTCCCGTAATCTTTACCAATGCCCTAAGGGTGTGTGGTCCCTGTGGCCTGGAAATGGCTTGAGGCAGGGTGCCGGACAACACCCCATTTTTTTTTAAAGAATTGGCTCCATGGGATGGGCTCCCTAGGGCCTGGAAATGGCCCAGAGGGCTGAGCCACAAGCCCTCTCCCCTTCAAAAATTAATCTGCTCCTGGAGATGGAGTCTAGTAAAGGCTCAGGGAGGGGGCGCCTTACACGTATATAAGAACAAGTGATAGAGGAATCGTAACATTTGAACCACAAGTCATATGAGTTCACAAAATTAAATGCATGCTACTAATATTAGAATAATCCCTATAGGAATTGTTTTTTGATTGTCTGTAGACCCATGCTCTGAGAAGGTCAGTGGGTTGTTCTGTAGGCTGCGGGATTAAAAGCATGTCACTTTTCAGCATTATCCACAAGACCAGCTGGAAAAAAGACCTGGAATACAGCAGAAACTGACCCCAAACTAGATACCTGCCAGGAACTTCCTATCTGCATCTTTACACCTCAATCCAAAACTCCCTTCACCCAACTGAAAAATTGCCCCTGAACTCTATAAGTCCTAGTTCCTAAAGTGGACTGGACTTCCAAATTTGAATCGAGCTAAACTGCCTCTTATCAAGAAAACGCCTCAAATGTCAACATTTAAAAAAAAGAATTCCGAATGAATACCACCAGCAAAGAATGTCAGTGTTGATGCCTACGCTATGCAACTGGGCGCTAATACCTCAGTAACTATTCCTCTCTACATCTGTTTCCCTTTCCTCTTGAAGCTCTTCAAGGTTGTCGTAAGATGACAACTAGCGCTTTATCAAACACCTAAATAAGTCAGATTTAAGTTTACCTCTCACAATACTAATTAACCTGTGATTCATCATCTGCTGTAACAGAAGAATAGTTTGTTTTATTAAATAATTTGTGAGTTTGACCAAATAATGTTTATCAACACTAATGCTTGTGATCATTTAATCCTGCTGTAAAGAATCATAATGGGAAGGAAAAATAAACTGGAAGGTCGTGACGTTCCAAGAGGAAAAATACCAAGAATTAAACACTTCCTACCCAAAACAAATGCAGTAAATCTAAGTGATATGTGTGTACAAACGGGGAGGAAAGTTGTATAAACAAAACGAGAAAACGCATGAAAAATAGTTAGATTTATTTTGGAAATAAACTCAGTTCCACTTGAGGAGTTGATTAATTTGTGCAGCTTCTTTGCCACACTCTAAACTCAGAGCACATTTTTGTCTCCGATTATAAAAAGCCTAATTATAGCAAGCCGATAGAAGGTTATTTTTTGACGTCTTTAGATAAGGCGGAGGCCGCGGAAACAGCTTGCAGTTGTTCTTGCTGCTCGAGCAATCCTTTGCAAGCTTCGTTATTTCCTTCCTTGTTATCTTCAAACGTTCACTCAGAAAAAAAGCTGTCGGGACAGGAAGACTGGCAATGGCCTGGCAGAGGGTTTGTTTTATTTAGCCCTGCTAGACAGAGTCCTTTCACCTAGGCTCACCAAGGGATCCAGTCACAGTAAACGCTCGCCTGGGTCCTCCCCAGGCTGCAGATGAAGAAAGTTATCCCGCTTCGCCATTCTGTCGAGGGGTCTTAAGAGCTTTCTAATCGCTTCACTGTCAGCCTGCTTCCTCTGATCACCTTAAACGAGTCCATTTTAGCTCCACAACTGCCAAAACTATTTGTTGGATGGAACGCATGAGACCGTTTTGAGAGGCCTACTTAACTCCCCTTCAAGATTATGGTGGAGCCAGCAATCTGCCAGAGACGGCCTCTCCGAGGCCTGCTCCCTCTGATTAAATATTTTTCTGCTTCCTAATGGGACAAAGAATCATCACTCTTGCTAATTAGTTATGCCGGTAACCTTGAGTTTAAAAATATGATTCCGGCATTGTGCGAGTTTTTAAAAAGGAATTCTGTTTTCAACAAGGGTCAGAATGAGGGGGAGACATTAATGCAACTTAAAGTGGTTAACCGTTGGAGGAAAGAGAGTGAGGTCATTGTGGTGTTGCATTCACGTATTGTCTGCTTTTATTTTTTGGGCTTCTGGACTCTCCTGACCTATTTGGTATGGTCACAACTGAGAGAGAAAAAGTAGTGAAGGCTGAAGGAAGGGTCTATTGGATCTAATGTGTCAGTTTGTAAAGCTCTGCATCACATTATACCTGTGCGAGGTATAATGTAGTCACGTAGAACTGTTGCAATGAAATTTACAACTTTTCAATGCGTTACTACAAATTAACTGCGCCAAGATTTTACTGCCTGCTCAGACTAGGCGTAAAATTGACAAATGGCTTTTTCCAATGGAACTCTCATCGTATTGCTGGAGTTATGTCAGTTTAGCGGGGCAACTCCAGCAATGCATCACTTTAGCACCAACAGATGCGTCAAAATTCCTGACGCAACTCTTAAAACGTGCGCCATGGAGCTCTGTATTGTTAATACAGCGCATCCATGGTGTCGTTAAGGGATGTTTGGCAGGCATAAGAAATCTGATGCATCAATGATGATGTGTCAGCTTCTTGTAAAGTAAGCCCTAAGCGTTGTGTAATCTTGAATACTAAAGAGACAAGCATCCGATCTCCAGCAGGGCAAATGCCCTGCAAAATATATAAGTGGGAGACTACTTATTATGAATATTGTGTAGTGACGCCACAGGCAGGGATGTAATTGAAAGTGATGTCATAAAACTATTATGCCTTTCAGTTTCCTGGGAAATGTGGCTACCTGTGTCGCATGAATGGAGACATTTTAGCAGGTAGATGCGTAGCACTGCATTCTAATGCTTGCAAACCACCCAAATAATACCTATCTTCCTCTGGTGTGCAACAAGAGCTGGGGAGGCTATGGTTAACTAGGAATTACACCAATCAGAACTCCTAGCACCTTTCCTTCTGTTAAGGTCACTACCATGGTGGGCGGTTGAAGTCTTAGCCTCCAACTCAGACATCAGTCCAGCCTCTTTTAAGGGTTGCAGAGAAATTGGTGAACTTATGGTTGTCTGTGTGTTAACATATCACTTTGTTTAATTACTCTGTGGCATGATTTTCTTAATACAATCAAGTGCTCTCAGTTATGTATTTGATTTGCATATGTGATATGCACTTGTATTTGTTTATATAGTTATAGTCCCTGAAAAAACAGAGGGTTAAATGACAATACAGTTAGGGGTTGAAGGGAGATAACAACTAATGTTTAATTTTTTTTTAAAACACTGAAATTTGCTACTTATAGTTTGGGGAACTAACTATAACTTGTGCCCCTATCATGCAGTGCTTATGATCTCACATATTACATTGCTCATCATATGTTAAATGACATAATTGATGGCATCACTGATGATATCATCCCCAGTGGGTGGCATTTGGTCATGTGCCTCAGAAATTGGCCCCAGCTCCTGGCCTCTGGCTAGGACCCCAGCTGCATACAGTCTTTAGCTGTGTGCAACAGTGTGTTGGCCCTGCACCAAATGCATTGCAGGATGCCAACCCCCACTGCATATGGTCTATGGCCTACACAATGGTAGTTAGCTTAAGGGCATGGTCTACAAATCACAGAGAGGCACCATGCTGGGTACAGAGCTACTAGGCACATGTTCCCACCCTGCCCCATAATGGGGCCTTTGATTTTTTCAGGACGATAATGGCTACCACAACATATTTTCCATGTTGTGGCCAGCCAAACATGATCTGCACATTTCTTAGGCTAATCAGAGCATATCTGGCTGATAACGGCCCAGATTCCTCTAACTTTCTACCAGCATTAACCACATGAAGCCTAAGCACCTATTTAAAGACAAAGGCCCTCATTCTAACCCCGGCGGTCTCAGACCGCCGGGGCCAGGGTCGGCGGGAGCACCGCCGACAGACCGGCGGTGCCCCGCAGGGCATTCTGACCGCGGCGGTTTGGCCGCGGTCAGAAAGGGTAAACCGGCGGTCTCCCGCCGGTTTACCGCTGCCCTTTGAATCCCCCATGGCGGCGCAGCTTGCTGCGCCGCCATGGGGGATTCTAACACCCCCTACCGCCATCCTGTTCCTGGCGGTTTGCCCGCCAGGAACAGGATGGCGGTAGGGGGTGCCGCGGGGCCCCTGGGGGCCCCTGCCGTGCCCATGCCAATGGCATGGGCACGGCAGGGGCCCCCGTAAGAGGGCCCCACAAAGTATTTCAGTGTCTGCCTAGCTGACACTGAAATACGCGACGGGTGCAACTGCACCCGTCGCACCTTCCCACTCCGCCGGCTCAATTCTGAGCCGGCATCTTAGTAGGAAGGTTGATTTGCCCTGGGCTGGCGGGCGGCCTTTTGGCGGCCGCCCGCCAGCCCAGGGCAAATCCCAAAATACCCTCAGTGGTCTTTCGTCCGCGGAGCGGTATTTTGGTGGGGGAACTTCGGCGGGCGGCCTCCGCCGCCCGCCGAAGTTAGAATCACCCCCAAAGTTCTTGAAAATTGCTGTACTGAGTAAAACCAAACAAAAAAGCACACTTTACGATGCTAGTTCTAACTTCCTGTGTTTTGTTATGTACTGGAGAGAAAACTTTCCTATTGTAATTTACTTGCAAAAAAACAAAACATGAGGAATCACACTTTTGGCCCCTCCCCTTTTTCCTGGCTCCTGCTTGACAGTTCAGTGCAAAAATGTTCATGAAGGAGCCAAAGAGGATGAACATGCTTTTGGATGTTTTGTGCAGATTTGTCAAACTTCACCAAAGTTATTTAAGAAAAAAATGCTTTTCCTATGGAATCTCTGACCTAACTTTCACTACACATAGTGTCACTCTTCATTAGCTACTGGCGGTCAACCAGAAGGTTAGTGCAGTTAGGACCTAGTTCCAATAGAAAGAAGCATTTTTTTACCTGCCTATATCTTTGGTGCTGCTTGACCAATCTTCAGAATTTTTTTCCCAAATAAGTGTCCTCTAGGGTCTTGTTGTGCATGGAAAATTTTGGGTGATCTGTAAAGTGGGGCCATAGAAAAGGGGGAGAGGGGGTAAAAAGTGCATGTTAATTCCCATGCACTCTTTAGACACGCCTGCAGCCCAAAACACTAGACAGAATTAAAGGAATTCTAAATTTGTATATCTATGGTCGCAACAACTTTGTGAATACTAATGATCTTGTGCAGAGGTCTGATTCGCTGCCAACACTTCAACCAGGAAGTGTAGGCAGTCATTTTGAGACTCAGCTGATCCTCCTGTAGTCTTGGTGCAGGGGTCCCCCAGGGGCCCCCCATGGCTAAAAAACGTTTTTCAGAAAAATGGCGAACATCACGAATATTTGTGAATTTTGCCTCCTTTTATTAAAAAAAAAAAACAAGCGCAGTCTCTACAATTGCTTTTATTTGTGCCCCTGGGTGGGCCATGTCTGGGGGGCTTTGCCATAAAATAGGCCCTCCTAGGGCTTATGAAAGCCCCGAGGACTGCCACCTCCCAAGGGCACAGCTTTTTAATTATGCTAGGGATGACTGCTTGGGCCCATGCAGCCCCGGGGACTACCATCTACCTGGGGCACTTAAGAATATGTATGCAGGTGGGCCTGCTGGGGCCACCCGCACATTGGGGACCGCCACTTCCCTGGGGCAAATAATGGTAAATTAATGCATTTACCCCAGGGGACCACCACTTCCCCGTGGTTACACATAAAAATAATGTGGGGGGTATGTGCCCCCCCGCATCCCCGGGGACTGACACCTCCCCGGGGCTAAACATAAAACTAATGTGGGGGTACCCACGTGGCCCCACCATGCCCCAGGGACTGCCCCCTCCCTGGGGGATTCTCATTCAATTTAAGGGGAAGGTGCGGCCCTCTGAAGCCCCTGGTACCACAACCTCCCCGGGGCTGAAATAAATTAATGTCAACCAGCTAATGGTTGCAGAAAGCGGAATTTTCATCTGTTCCCTGCACGCAAATATGGGTTCAGGGAAACTAATGAAAACATTGCTCCCACAAGCAGAGAGTTGCTATTTCAATTAGATCCCTGCTTGCGGGAGCGATGCAATCTCCCGCAGGACTTGGAGGGCCGGCTAGGACAGCAAAGGCGTTTAGGTTCCCCCTGCAGTCCTGTCACTCTTTTTCTCTCTCTTAATGGGATGGAAGAGAGAGAGAAAGATTGTTATTGCAATGGTTTCTCATGCAATAACTTCAAAGTGTCACACTAGCAAGATTTTTGTTACAGTTATGTTGTGTATCCCAGTTCTTTATTTAATTTTTTAAAACATTCTTCTGACCTACTGGTATAGCTATTGCACTGTCACTCAGTAGGTTGAAGGTTCAAATCCTGGTATCACATGCAGTGAGTCTATTTATTTACTAGTGTTTTGACTATTAAACATTCCTAGTGATGGAACATTTACGTATTTTTGCCATAAAAATCTTTGGGTTGAATGCCATCTGTATGTCTGGAAGCTGTTTAGCAGAGAGTCACCTGTGGCCTAGAGGTTAAGGTTGTGGCTTTTACCTTAAAGGTTGAGATTTCCAGTCTATGTGAGCGAGTATTCACATTCCTGCTTTAATTACTTTTCAAATTCAAATATTTAAGATATATACTATAATGGTATCAGACTATTTTTACTTGACAAATGCATTTTTCTTTTCAATTTGCCCTGAATTATCTTATCCTAAATATATCATTTATCAAAGTCTAGAAAAACTCTAAGGGTGATTGTATCAGGTTGGCTGGAGTCCCTGAGGCCAACACCACCTCACGCGGCTGAAGGCCGTGTGCGGCGCGGGGTTGGGTGTTTAAATGGACTTGGCCGCAGGCCCTGCCGGCAACCCCAGCCACACACAGCCATAGACTGTGCTTGGCAGTGGTTGGATTAACCTATAGTAATTTTAATTACTTTACGTTAAAAAAAAACATAGAAATTCACTGAAAACCCCAAAGGTTACAGGGAAGTTATAGTTAGGTTCGGAATTTTCTCACACAAAACCATAGAAATTCAGCAATTAGAGTTATTTCAAGTAACTATAACTCGTGCCCTAAGTTAACTATAACTCGCTCCCTCGTCATTTATTGTTAATTACCCCAGATATTACAGCACTCATGACATCATAAAAAAATTAAAAATCATTAAATCATTAAAAATATAAATGAAACATTAGCAGTCAAATTATTGAAAAAAACTGTGCACAGTGAGTGCAAGATTTCTCAACGTGGGTGGTTGCGGCAGGTTGTCACTGTTTACCTTGAGAAAGCTTTTACTCGAGTAGAAAATTTTCTAGAGAGGCAGAAAGATGCAGCGCTGTCTGGCACCCCTCATGGTTCGGTTTGTGCTAATTGTAAGCACAGAACAAACTTTCTGTACTAAAAATCAGCACGAGCAGCCAGACATGCCCTAATTTCACCCACTCGTGGAACTTTGCAGAATTGTGCTGAGTTTTTATGTAACTCTATGGAACTCCGTGGATTGAAACTCCATGGGTTCTGCACATCTCTAATACTGAGACGACATCTGAGGGAGATGAAAATGGAGCAGAATCTGGAAGTGATTTTTCAGTTGGCGGAGTTTCATCCAATGGCTCATCTTCCAGTGATTCTGAGAGCCATGATGATGGCAGTTGTGCTGTCCCTTCACAAGCACGGTCTGTGCAGAGGAGCGATGGTAGGAGAATAGACCAACCCAAAGAGCAGGCACATGCGGCAGCAAGCACAGGCGGAGTGCTCTCTTGGCACCCCCCCAATTAGGTTCAGGCCCAAATTCTGCCTTTTACTGGCAACACTGGATGCAACATAGATAAGGCCAATCTTTTGCCAATTTGATATATCCATCTCTTTTAGGATGTTGACTTCTTTGAGCAAATTGTGCAGCAAACAAATTTGCATGGCAAACATATTCAGTGGGAGTATGGAGACACTTTAAGGCCTCATTCTAGAGCACACCAGTGGACTCCCACTTCACTTGACGAGTTGAAGGTATGTTTGGGCCATACGGTCAAAATGGGGTTAGTGCACAAACTAACCCTGCAGTCCTACTGGTAAACTAGCACAGTTTGGATAACCCCCATTTTCCGATCGTACATGAGCAAAGATCAGCCGTAGAAATGTTGATGTCCCACTTGAAGAAATCATGGACTTGCTTATGGCCTGCTCAACATCTTTATCTGCCGTCAGAATGTAGTGGGTGTTGTAAAGTCTAAAGACTAGATTTTGAAGTGCTTTTCTCCAGGGGATTCTCATTGACCTTGATTTGATCCGTTTCTGTTGCAGACCCTAGGCCTAGCCACAGAAGTGATGCAGCTTTTTTTGGGCGGAAGTGAAGTGATGCTGGCTGGTAGGAATTTTGTAGATTCCAGAAGTTTCCATCACATTGTGGGTGACAAAACCTTTTGGGACCCATGCAAGGCACACCACCCTGGACCCCACCGGTTTTCTAGTTTAAAACAATGTTTTTGGTTCATAGGTTTGCATTGATGGCACCACAGCATGGCCCCAAATGCAGCAGCTACCCCTATTCCTTATCTCTCAGGTTAGCACTTTAGAGCCTTTTGTGTCATGGCTTCTTGGCCTACCCACACAAGTGGGGTACTGTTGTGGGAACTCAGGGTGGTAGGAAATGTGTTGCTCCCCGAAGATTCCAGAACTTTCAGACTCAGAAATGTGAGGAAAGTATGTATTTCTTACCAAAGTTTGACAATTGCAAGGGCTTCTGGGTAAAAGTACCTGGTGAGAGCCATGCAAGTCACACACCCCTGGACGCCCCTGCTTGTCTAGTTTTCAAACATGTTCAGGATTTCTAGGTTTGCCTATGTGCTAGCTGAGCTAAGGTCCAAAATCTACAGCTACCCACATTGGAAAACAATTTAAGTTTAAAGTGGAAAAATGTGATGCATGTTGCATTTTGGGCCATTTCCTGTTGCAGGCACCTGACCGAACCACACAAGTGAGGTACCATTTTTATCAGGGGACTTGTTGGAATGACTAAAGGAAGTAAGTTTGTGGCTCCCCACAGATTCCAAAGCTTTCCGTCACAGAGATGTAAAAAGCATGTGTTTTGTTGGTCACAGTTTAAGGTTTGCAATTTGCAAGTTATTTTGGGTAAACAAACCTGCTGAGAGCCACGCAAGTCACCCCAGACTGGATACCCAGAGATGTCTAGTTTTAAAAAATGTACAGGTTTGCTAGGTTTCCCTAGGTTTCAGCTGGGCTAGAGTCCAAAACCTACAGCTACCCACATTGGAAAAAAAGGGTCAGTGAGTCAATGTTGTGTTTTGGGCCGTTTCCTGTCATAGGCACTAGGTCTACCTTGACAAGTGAGGTATCATTTTTAGCGGGTGACTTGGGGGAATGCTGGGTGGATAGAAGTTTGTGACTGCCCACAGATACCAGAAGTTTCCATCATAGAAATGTGAAGAAAAATAAATGTATTTTTAGTCAATATTTGAGGTTTGTTATGGATCCTGGGTAAACAAAACCTGGTGAGAGCCATGCAAGTTACCCCACCCTACATACCCTTAGGTGTCTAGTTTTAAACAATGTACAGGTTTCTACCTTTCCCTAGGTGACCAGCTGAGCTAGTGCCCAAAATCCACAGCTATCCACATTGAAAAAAGGACCAATTTTCTCTGAAAAAAAGTTGATGTCTATGTTGTGTTTTGGACCATTCCTGTATGGGAACTAGGCCTTCCCTCACAAATGAGGCGCCACTTATATTGATAGCCTTTTGGGACTGCTAGGTGGATGGAAATTTGTGGCTCCCCACATATTCCAATACTTTACATCACTGGAATATGAGGAATGTGTTCCGTAAGTCAAAGTTTGAGGTTTGTAAGGGATTCTGGTTACAAAAAACAGGTTAAAGCAACAAATGTCACCCCAGCCTGGATTCCTCTAGGTGTCTTGTTTTAAAAAATGTACAGGTTTCTAGGTTTCCCAAGGTAATTGGCAGAGCTAGTATCCAAAATCCATAGCTATTCACATAGGAAAAAAGGGTCAGTTTTCAGTGAAGAATTGTGATGTGTCTGTGTTGCATTTTGGGCCATTCCCACCATGGGCACTAGGCTTATTCACACATGAGGTGCCATTTTAATCAATAGATATGGGGGAATGCTATGTTGATGGAAATTTGTGGCTCCCCACAGGTTCCAGAACCTTCCATCACAGAAATGTGAGGAAAATATGTTTCTTACTCAAAGTTTACTGTCACAGGAACTAGGCCTACCCACACAAGTGAGGTACCATTATCATTCGGAGACTTGGTGGACTACTGAGTGGATGGAAGTTTGTGGTTCTCCACAGATTCCAGAAATTTCCTTCACAGAAATCGGAGGAACATGTGTTTTCTTAGTCACAGTTTGAGGTTTGAATGGGATTCTGGGTAGGAAAACCTGGTGAGAGCCATGCAATTTACCCCACCCTGGATTTCCATGGGCTTCCCAAATGTGCATGTTTACTAGGTTTCCCTAGTCGCCAGACGATCAAGGGACAAAATCCACAGTACCCACTTAGCAAAGAAAGGGTCAGTTTTCAGTGGTAAAATGAGTCTCTTTCATGTTGTGTTTTGGGTTGTTTCCTATCGCAAGCACAAGGCCCACCCACATAAACAATTTACCATTTTTATCGGTAGAGTAGTAGAACATTTGGAAATTCCAATTGGATTTTGCTGCATTTGTGCCATTCAAGTGTAAGCCAGTGTACAAGGAAGAAGACCTTTTGGAAAAATACCCTCTGTATTATACACTAGTATAGGTACCTACAAATTCATAGATGTAGAAATAACTACTGCTCCTAAACTCCATATCTTGTTCCCATTTCAGAAATACATAGGTTTCTTTGATACACATTTTTCATTCTACATATTTCACCATATGAATTGGTCTGTACTCACAATTCAATTAAAAACCCTTGCACTGAGCAGCTCAGTTATTGGCTCTGGGTACATTGAGTTCTTGGAGAACCTACAAACCCTACATGTCCTCGCAACCAGAAGGGTCTATCAGACATTATGGTATGCTGCTTTTATAAATCAGCCCTCATAAAAAAGTTACAGATAAAATCTTTGTCTCAAATGACCGTTTATTTTCTACTCATTTTCAATATTTAGTTATTTCAACAGTTCTTTTCTTTAGAAAAACATTGAGGGATCTACACATATGACTCCTTGCTGAATTTGACATTTTGTCTACTTTTCAAAAATGTATAGCTTTCCTGGCCATCCCGGGGGTTTCACACTGGTTTCAACCATAAACTGGAAGTAGGTTGAGAGCACAAACAATAGGAAAAATGCACTGCCTCCTTGAAAAGTGCCAAAATTGTGGTACACGATTAGTTTCTTTGGCTTCATGTTCCTGAAAGTTGGGAAGATGGTGACTTTAGCACAGCAAATCATTCGTTGATGCCATTTTTAGGGAAAATACACTTTTCCAGAGCACAGTTTTCCTATTTTTCTCAAAAAACTAAAAATGTGGCTATATTTTGCCTATTTTCTCGGCCCCCTCCAGCGAAATCCACGAATCCTGGGTACCTTTGGAATCCCCAGGATATTGAAAAAAAGCTGCACATTTGGCCTGGATACCTTATGTGTCAAAAAAGTTATGAATTCCTAATTGGAAACTGTGCCAAATAGCCAAAAAAAGAGCTTAGCACTTTGTGTGTGTATGTCTGAGGGGAAGATGGGGGGGGGGTTCTAGCAGTTAAGGGGCTAACTATTCTCATTCCACTGCAAACAAAATAAGGGAATGTCTTAGACTTTGGAGGGGATAGATTTACTATCCCCACTCCAATTTCAGCAACAATTGGGAACGTTTCTTTCTTTTAAGGTGTCAAATTTAATACTACCACTCAGGGAAAGTGATGGCTATTTCAGGGGTTAAATTTACTATTCTGATTCCAATCTGAGCAACAGTAGGGAAAGTGCTGGAGTTTGAAGGTGTCACATTTACTATCCCCACTCCAATGTAAGCAAAACAGGGAAAGTGTTGGACTACACTCTAATGTAAGCCAAAGAGGGAAAGTGTTTGACTATGCAGTGGTTAGTTTTGCTATTTTCACACTCCAGTCTTAGCAATAAGAGGGAAAGAGTTGGACTTTGGAGAGGCTAGATATACTAATCCCACTCCAATGTAAGCAAAAACAGGGAAAGTGTTGCAATATGCCACAATTAGATTTACTATTCCCACTATGTACTGAACACAGCAGGGAAAATGTTGGACTATGGAAGGGTCATTCCCACTCCAATCTCAGGAACAGTAGGGAAAACACTGGTCTTTGGAGGAGCTAGATTTACTATTTCAACTTCTAAACTTTTTTAAAAAACATTTAATTATAAAACACAATACAAAAAATATATAAACATACATAAAATAACCAATATGTTCATTACAGCTATGTAAAATTATACTAACTATAAAAAAATGAGTTTGTATGACAATATTAGTAAAAATATAAACAAATATTTAAAATAAAGGTAGTTGTCACCCTATTAAAATTAATTATTAAATAAAAACCTTGAATTAAAATAATAATAAATATATATCTCCTTTTCAAAAATGTATATTCATTAAAACTGGTCAACTAATTAACTTTTAATTTTTGCAGGATAAATTATTTGTTGGTGCCAGTGTTGGGGTGGCTTTTCTGTCTCCAAATCATTGCCAGTATTGGCAGTGTGAATTAAAGGCAGTACATATTGATTTGTTGTCAGAGGTCTTTATTCCAAGAGACCTCTAAGTAGACACCACAGCTACAGCATTAAACAGCCAGTATTAATAAAAAAAAAACACACTCACACAATGAGCTAGCCAGTGGAGCAGGAGATTCTAGAATATTACATGGAACTATACCATTAGAAGTAGGCGTTGGGACAAACCATTAGCAGAAGATACTACAGTTAGCCACTTGAATTTCTTCCAATAACAGCGTTTTCATAGAGAACTCTGTAGCCATCCAGAGTCTGTACAGTTATATAACAAACAAATCTTCACTACTTTCCAAGTGGATCTGTGCCAGCCAAGTTACCAGCATTGCAGTATGATCTGATAAAAATGTCTCTTGTACTCTGTGTCAGTTGTAAGTACAAACCTAGCTAAAACCTAGCTAAAAGGCAGCGTAGCAGGCTACTTGGTCAAAGGCATGCATAAAGTTAACAAGTTATAAAAGAGGCATCAGATTTTTAAACTGCATTTATGTATGTGCTTAGTTTTTTTCAAAGGCAGCTCCCTCTTTAAAGACTAGTACAGACAATTAAATCATGACTGTAGTTTTTCAAAAACACACTCACTTCTGACTGTAATCAGGTTTTAGACAACCCATTTCAAACACTGACATGTAAGATAAGTATTGCTCTTCTGTTAAGAAAAATATGGCATTTCCCTTATTTTTGCAATATCCTTTTGAACTCCTGTGACCATATTTTTTATAGGGTGTGCTATCTTGGTATACACCATGACACCACTTTAAATGTGTGCAGTGGGTGCACAGTTGGTTAGTGCACCCTATTACAGTTCATGCACTACCACCAGGGTAGCTTCAAACACGCTACTGTCCTGGAGCAGCGCATCAGTGAATAATGGACTGATATTTGAAGCTGCTGATCCACCTTTAAAATTGTAGAAGGCAATGTGGCCTAACTTTCAAAGGGGACAAAGATTCCCTGCAAGTAGCTGCAGTGATTGGCTTTACCTGTGTGTAGTGGGGTCTCTGGTGGGTCCATGGGACCAATTTTTCCCCCTTTCAAGGATTGTACTCAGACGGAGCACTGACTGTACACCGCGTGTTTGTAGCACACGGTTGGTGTGTTACCTGACTGCTCCTTTGCCTCTGCACCCACACCTAAAATATGGTGTGGGTCAGAGTTTTCAACCTTTCCTTTAACCCCTTGAGTGCCCTGGACGTAACGGTTACGTCCTTGGCAGCACCGCTCGGGTGCTGAGGACTTAACCGTTACATCCAGCTACCGGCCCTCAGGGGAAGCACTAGCGCTCCCCTTGAGGGCCTGGTACCCCACCCTCCCTTGGGCAGGGATGGAAGGGGAATCGCTTCCCCTTCCACTCCCACCCCTCCTTGACCCCCCCATGGTGTCTGATGACGTCAGCATGCGATTGCACGCTGAACTCATCAGAGGCCACCTCCACAAACGGAGGAGAAATGCAAAAGCACCACATGGAGGGGGTGAGAAAGGCATGAAAGGAGAGGAAAGGCCTTTCCTCTCCTTTCATGTCTCTCTCTGCATTTCTGCTGCCCGATCGCGATGAGATCAGGCAGCAGAAATGCCCACTAGACACCAGGGAATTGTTTTTTTAATGTTGTTGAATAAGAGGAGGGGCACGTTGGGCAAGTGCCACCCCGCAGGGGGCGAAATATTTTTATGCCTTTTCTGTTCCCCCTGGGGGCAGATCGGCCTATTATAATTAGGCTGATCTGACCCCCAGGGAGGGCAGAAACCCCTAGACACCATGCGTCTTTTTTTTGTTTCTTTTGTGCTTTACACTTGGGGAGTGACCCCTTAGGCAAGGGTCTCTCCCCTGGGGGGGGAACTGGTTTTAGGGCATTTCTGCCCCCCTTGGGGACAGATCGGCCTATTTGTATAAGGCCAATCAGCCCCCAAGGGGGGCAGAAATCACTAGACACAAGGGATATTTTTTTTTATGGCAGTTTCACGTAAGGGGAGCAACCCCTTAGGCAAGGCTCGCTCCCCTGGGGGGGAGCAAATTTGTTTTAGGCCATTTCTGCTCCCCTTGGAGCAGTTTTGTCCTATTGTAATTAGGCCGATATCCTCCCAAGGGGGGCAGAAACCCCTAGACACCAGGGATTTTTAATTTATTTATTTTTATATATGGGGAGCGACCCCTTAGGCAAGGGTCGCTCCTCTGGGGGCGAATTGTCTTTAAGCCATATCTGCCCCACTTGAAGGCAGATCGACCTATTTTTATTAGGCCTATCTGCCCCCAAGGGGGCAGAAACCACTAGATACCAGGGATTTTTTTTTTTGCATCAATTTCACGCAAGAGGAGGGACCCGTTAGGCAAGGGTCGTTCCCCTGGGGGGCAAATTTATTTTAGGCCATTACTGCCCCCATGGGGGCGGATTGCCCTATTTTTATTAGGCCAATCTACAAACCACTAGGTCCCGGGGAGGTTTTTTTTTGTGTCAATTTCATGCAAGCAGAGCAACCCCTTAGACAAGGGTCGCTCACCTGGGGGGGGGGCAAATTTATTTTAGGCCATTTCTGCTCTCCTTGTGGGCAGATTGGCCTATTTCTATAAGGCCGATCTGCCCCGATGGGGGCAGAAACCACTTAGGCACCAGTGATTGGTGTGTGTATGTGGGGGTTTTGTTTGGGGGGCAGCCCCATGGACAAGGGTCACTCCCCATGGGGGCACATTACTGTTGGCCATATCTGCCCCCGTTGGGGGCAGATCAGCCTATTTTTGGAAGGCCCATCTGCCCCTGAGTAGGGCAGAAAGCCCTCCAGAGACCAGAAAATATATATATTTTTTTTAAAAAGAGGGTGGGGGTATGGCCATACCCCCACCCCAAATAAATGGGGCCAAAGTTGTTCTGCCCACCGATGGGCAGATGGGGCAATTACCCCCGATTCACTCCCTTGGGGGGCATAAAACCTACTAGATGTCAGGGAATTGAAAAAAAAATAGTGGGGTGGTGGCTTCCAACTAGTATGGGGGTAGCAGTCTTTCAGCTATCCTCCCGCACACTAAAACATCTTATCCCATGGCAAGTAAGAGGACGTTTTATTATTTTGGGTTTTTATTTTACATTTCGGCAATGAGAGCTTGGCTAACTCTCAAAATCGTCCCACTTGGAGTGGTGAGGGCTACACTTTTAGGACTGTGGGACGCTACCATGTAGAGAAATCCACAAGATCTAGACACATCTGAAGACTAAACATATGGGTGAGTCCAGGGTGGTGTGCTTCACGTGCACCTGCACGATTTTCTTACCCACAATGCCCTGCAAACTTCCAACTTTGCTGGAAATCACACATTTTTCCCACATTTTTGAGATGGAACCTTCCTGAATCTGCAGGAATCCACAAAATTCCTACCACCCAGCATTGTCTTAGCTATATCGATAAAAATTCTGCCCCACTTGTCAACCTAAAAATGTTTTATTTCAAACTGCCCTTTTGGACCCGCTTTGGTTCCCCCTCAATTTCAACATGTTTTTGGCTCTTCCTTGTCACAGGCACTTGGCCCACCTACACAAGTGAGGTATCATTTTTACCGGAAGACTAAGCGGAACGTTGAGTGGAAATTTGTCCTGGTGTGGTGAGCCAACACAGAAAAGTGGGAAAAATTTGATTTTGTAGCTAAATTTTAGGTTTGCTGAGGATTCTAGGTAAGAAAACACTGGCGGAACCACACAAGTCACACCTCCCTGGACTCCCTCAGGTGTCTAGTTTTCAGAAAAGTCTGGGTTTGATAGGTTTCCCTGTATGGGCTGCTGAGCCCTGGACCAAAAACGCAGGTGCCCTCCCCCGCAACAACAGGTAGTTTTGTATTTGATAATTTTGATATGTCCAGATAATGTTTTGGGCCATTTCCTTTCGCGGGCACTAGGCCTACCCACACAAGTGAGGTACCATTTTTATTGGGATACTTGGGGGAACGCTGGTTGGAAGGAAATTTGTGGCTCCTCTCGTATTCCAGAAGTTTCTATCACCGACATGTGAGGAAAAAGTGTTGTTTTTGGCAAATGTTGAGGTTTGCAAAGGATTCTGGGTAACAGAACCTGGTGATAGCCCCACAAGTCAACCTATCTTGGATCCCCCTAGGTGTCTAGTTTTCAAAAATGCATAGGTTTGGTAGGTTTCCATAGGTGCGGGCTGAGCTAGAGGCCAAACTCCACAGCAGGCACTTTGCAAAAAAACAGCTGTGTCCACGTTGTGTTTTGGGGTATTTCGTATCGCGGGCTCTAGGCCTACCCACACAAGTGAGGTACCATTTTCATCAGGATACTTGGGGGAATGCTGGGTGGAAGGACATTTGTGGCTTCTCTCAGATTCCAGAACTTTCTGCTACCGGAATGTGAGAAAAAAGGGCTCTTTTGGTGGCATTTCGAGGTTTGCAAAGGATTCTGGGTAACAGAACCTGGTGAGAGCCCAACAAGTCACCCCTTCCTGGGTTCCCCTAGGTGTCTAGTTTTTAAAAATGCACAGGTTTGGTAGGTTTTCCTAGGTGCCGGCTGAGCTATAGAACAAAATCCACAGCTAGGCACTTTCCAAAAAACACATCAGTTTTCAATTTAAATATGTGATGTGTCCATGTTGCGTTTCCTGTCCCGGGCATTAGGCCTACCCACGTAAGTGAGGTACCATTTTTATCGGGAGACTTGGGGGAACACAGAATAGCAGAACAAGTGTTATTGACCCTTGCCTTTCTCTACATGTTTTCTTTCCAAATGTAAGACAGTATGTAAAAAAGACATCTTTTTGAGAAATGCCCTGTAATTCAGATGCTAGTATTGGGACCCCAGAATTCAGAGATGTGCAAATAAGCACTGCTCTCAACACCTTATCTTGTGCTCATTTTGTAAATACAAAGGTTTTCTTGATACCTATTTTTCACTCTTTAAATTTCACCAAATGAATTGCTGTATACCCATTATAGAATGAAAACCTATTGCAAGGTGCAGGTCATTTACTGGCTCTGGGTACCTAGGGTTCTTGATGAACCTACAATCCCTATATATCCCCACAACGAGAAGAGTCCAGCAGATGTAATGGTATATTGCTTTCAAAAATCTGACATCTCAAGAAAAAGTTACAGAATCAAACGTGGAGAAAAATGGCAGTTTTTTTTACCTCAATTTCAATATTTGTTTACTTCAGCTGTTATGTTCTGTAGGAACACCTTGTAGGATCTACACAAATGACCCCTTGCTGGATTCAGAATTCTGTCTACTTTTCAGAAATGTTTAGCTTTCCAGGATCCAGCATTAGTTTCATACCCATTTCTGTCACTAACTGGAAGGAGGCTACAAGCACAACAAATAGAAAAAATGGGGTATGTCCCAGTAAAATGCCAAAATTGTGTTGAAAAATGTGGTTTTCTGATTCAAGTCTGCCTGTTCCTGAAAGCTGGGCAGATGGTGATTTTAGCACCGCAAACGCTTTGTTGATGAGATTTTCAGGGAAAAAAACACAAGCCTTCTTCTGAAGCCCTTTTTCCCATTTGTTTTTAAAAAAACGAAATTTTCACTGTACTTTGGCTAATTTCTTGGTCTCCTCCAGTGGAACCCACAAAGCCTGGGTACCTCTAGAATCTCTCGGATGTTGGAAAAAAAGGACACAAATGTGGCGTGGGAAGCTTATGTGGAGAAAAAGTTATGAGGGCCTAAGTGCGAACTGCCCCAAATAGCCAAAAAATGGCCTGGCACCTGAGGAGGAAAAGGCCTGGGAGCGAAGGGGTTAACAAGAGCTACTTCTGATCATGGAATACTAAATGCTCTGACATTTGTAGCAGTAGTGTACATGTCAAATGCAATCACAATAGTGACCATACTTTGCAGGACTACTAGTAGTGACCAATCTGATCTATGCTGCAATATCAAGTGGCAAAACATCTTTATGCCAAAATTTCACATCCCGAATATTGACTAATACAATATCATGAAAGTACCCACATGTAGGCAAGTATACATTTTCTATTCTTAACACTCCATCTACATACCTTGCAGATAATAATATCTTCAAGACAACAGATACGGAGTTGTTGATGTAAATAAAATAAAACTGATCTATAAATTCTTATCTTCATGATGTTGTGGTAGTGAAAATTCTGGATACGATATTTTGGCTGGATGATACTTAAAACTACTTTTGTAGATAAAGTAGAACACCATGAAACCCCAATGCATAAAGAGGTTTATCAATATCAAGGGCCAGATGTAGGTAGGTAAAAAATTGCGATTCGGAAATAGCGACTCAATGCGAATCGATATTTCCGACTCGCAAAATCAAATTCAAGAAATGATTGCGATACCAATTTGCGAGTCGCATAGGTGTCGCACTGCAATTTGCGACCTTCGTTTTTAGCGAGGTCGCAAATTGCGAGAAATTGCGAGAAGGGTGTCGCAAATCGCGACTGACTCGCAAATTGCCTGCAGGTGCTGCACAACAGTTTGGAAACTCACTTCCTGGCTCTTGGCGATGACATCAGAACTAGGAAGTCATCAAATACACCTGGAGGAGGGAGGACCACACCCTTTCCAAACCGCTGTGCCACACCCAGGAGAGAGGAGCTGCTGCTACAATGGAGGAGACAGGCAGTGCTGGCAGGAGAAGGAAGGTCAAATTTTCAGATAAAGAGCTGGAGGTGCTGACTGAGGAATGCTGCCTGCACCACGACAAACTATTTGGGAAAGCAGCCATGAGTGTCCCAGACACTCAAAAGAAAATGATATGGCGGCAGATCCAGGAAAAGATAAATGCCATAGGAGTGAGCCACCGCACCCTTGAGGAAATGAGGAAACAGTGGTTTGACCTGCGCTCAAGGACGAAGGAGAGGGTTGCAGAGCAGCTGAGAGAGATGAGGGGCACCAGAGGAGGCCCATCCACCGTCCCACCACCCACAGCCATGGAAGCAATGGTTGAGCAGACCCTGGAGCCAGAGGTCGTCATTGGCATGGGAGAAGTGGACAGTTCAGCGCCAGGGACATCCAAAAGTGAGTACCATGAGATATGCTTTGACATCCACAAATGCAGTATACACACTCTCCCAGTACACAGCAGCAGGCACCACCAGACTAGCTCCATTCCAGTCTAGCAACCTCTAGAATAGTGCATTATGCGAAATGTAGTACAGTAGTCAGAATATAGGCAAATGTTTATTATGAGGCATAAAACAGATGTGAGAGACTGACAGTTTATCCCCTATGTCCCACAGGTCTCCCACAAGACACCCCCAGCAGTGACACCAGGCAGGGAGGAGAGCATGGGCCAGCGACACTGCAGGAGTCTGCTGCTGAAATTGCTGGGCCCAGCAGGACACCACCAGGGTCCATTGAGGAACATGCACAGGAGATGGGGGCAGCTGACACAACCCCAGTGCCCAGCCCCACAGAGAGGCAATCAGAGCCAGCAGCAGGACGAATGTGCAGACGCCGGCGCAGAGTGCAGTCGGTGCCCCAGGAGGAGGTAGGGGAAGCAGCATTCGCGGGCTTGGAGGCATCCCTCATCCATGGTCAGCGCCTGCAAAATAGACAATTAAGGACAATTACAAGAACCCTCAACAGGATGCAGAGCAGCATGACCAATGGGCTGGCGGATGTTAACAGTCAGTTCACCAGGTTGAATGATCATTTGGGGGATCTCACACAGGCCATCCGCAATCTGGTGACTGAACTAGTGGCAGACCGACAACATGCAAGCTGCAGGGAGTGCCACACAGCGGCACGATTTGACCGCCTGGCTGCATCCATTGACCATCTTGTAACCAATACAACAGGCCTCTCTAGACGGACAGTCACTTGGGCACTTTGCTGGCGATGTGGCGCAAGGACTTGGCCGCATCAGCCATGCTGTGGACCTGATGGAAAGTAGGCAGGCTGCAAGGGGCACAGGGGAGACCCCTCAGGACAGTAAGGAGGGGTCTACCATCCGTAGCATGTCTGCCGGTGAGTCCCTTGTGCTACAGAGTGATAGTGCACAGCAGGGGACCCACCAGGGATGAGCCATGCTGGCCGCTCAAGGAGGGTGTGAGCCACCATACAGCACTGTTCATGAGGCACATGACTTATAATGTGTCTTTATCACATTTGGACAATTACAGTCTGTGACAGAAAGCACGTTTCTTTCCCCATATAGTTTAGTAATAAAAAGGTTTTGTTTGTTTCACTACACAACTGGGCTATGTGTGTCTGACATCAGTGAGTGTGGTGACAATTGCCACGTACCTGCCAAAGTATTGGGTTGCAACGTTGTTCCGTCTCTGTCTGCCTTGATTTGCAATGCTTCTATCCCCAGGCTGTCGGTGTGATAGCTCTTGCTTCTCATCCTCCGTGTCTGTGTCTTCAGGGGTGACATGTAGCCCACGTCTGGTGGCAATGTTGTGTATGATTGCACAGGCAGCAACAACCTTGAATGCTGTTTCTGGGGCATACTGGAGTGCACCTCCACTTTTGTGGAGGCATCTGAATCTTGCCTTGAACAAGCCAAATGTCCTCTCGATGACAGTTCTGGTCCGCCGATGGGCACTGTTACATCGCCTCTCGTTCTCTTTGCCAGGTGTTAGGTACGGGGTAAGTATCCATGGTCTTAGAGCATATGCACTGTCACCTGTTTGACAAAAATAAGCAATTTTAGCAGGGCATGAATGGTTTCCACAGTTACCTGTATGTTAGGCTTCAGGGTGTAGTCAGCAATAGCTAATAGATATCCGTCTCCAAACTCCCCACGTTCTAGGCGTTGGTGTATCCCACTGTGCCTGAATATGTATGAGTCATGTGTACACCCTGGAAATTTTGCTACAATGTCAGTAATGACATTATGTGCATCACATACCACCTGGATGTTTAGTGAGTGGGTACATTTCCTATTGCGGAACACATATTCCAGATTTGCAGGAGGGCAGATTTGTATATGTGTCCCGTCCACACACCCTATTACATGTGGGAAGTTAGCAATTCTGTAGAAGTCCAACTTGGTGCTGTTAATTTCTGCCTCATTCCTGGGTAGGTATATATATCTGGACATGTGTGTGAGTATGGCATCTAGGAATGATCTGAAGAATCGTGAGAGTGAACTCTGGGATACCCCACCTGCTCTCGCAATCACCCCCTGATAGCTACCCGAGGCCAAGAGGTGCAGTGAGCATAGCACTTGAACATGTGTAGGGATGGCGCTGCCGCGCATTGTCTGTCATTCAAGCTGAGGATTAAGTAGTTCAATTAATTCTAAAATTGCTGCACTGCTCAGTCTATATTTCTCATAAATCTCCTCCTCAGTTTGTTGAAACAGTGTCTGCCTGGTTCGGTATATCCTCTCCTGTCTCTGCCTCCTCCTCCTCCTCTGCTGGGCGGCGTGGACTCTCCTCCTCCATGCTATCACATACAGTTCAGCCATTTGGAGTCACCCAGATGCCTTCTGGGTCTCCTTTTGTACTTTGGTTCTGGTTACCACCTGCTCTGAATCAGTGGTAATCTGGATGTGCAAAACGGGCTTTTTGCGACTAGTCGCAATTTGCGACTGACTTTTGCATATGGTTTGCGACTCGCAATTTGCGACTTCCTATTTGCGGGTCGCAAAATCAGGTCGCAAATTTTGCGAGTCGTAATGGCTCGCATCGCTATTTGCACTTCGGAAATGGGATTTTTGCATCCCATTTCAGATTTTGCAAGGTCGCAAATAGCGATTCGGGCCATTTGCGACTCACAAATGTTTGCTACATCTGGCCCAAAATGCCTCCACATCACTATCATGAATATACACTGTAGAGGTGTAGTAATTGTTGGGTTACAGGAAATAACAAGCACAAATGGTGTTTGTTAAATGATTAGTGCAATTGGAGTGCTAGATATGAGTATGTTCTGGTTGAGAGTAAAGTTGACTTGCTCAGTGGTGAACGCGGTACCAAAAACAAAACTGAATCTCGGGGGAAGCAGGATTTTGGATAACACAACCATTATGAATGGTTATCGAACTAAAGGAGCGTGAACTTAGGCCCATATTTATATATTTTTTGCGCTGTGTTTGCGTCATTTTTTGACGCAAAAATGGCACAAACTTGCAAAATACAATTGTATTTTGTACGTTTGCACCGTTTTTGCATCAAAAAGCGGCGCAAATGCAGTGCTAAAAAAGTCTAAATATGGGCCTTAGAATCCCGAAGCAGCTTATTTTGGCAGTCATCATTGGATCATAGCAGAGCCAGTGTCTTACAATAGGAGCATCAGATTGGAACTTTGGCTCTCTACATTTGCACTTTGTTGTCTACTTAGATCATTATCACGATTATTACCATTTTCCCAAGGCCTTGTATATTTGTACCTATTTGTGTACAAACTATTTTCTATCATGTTTTTGTTATTAGCACATTCTTACTTTGCCCTGTATGTCCCTCCTGTTCCCATCATTGGCATTGTACATATCGTGATACTCCCTGGAATGACAAGACTGGAGCTTGCTTTGAACTTATGTGCATTGAGTCATACACAAAAACTGAGTGAGTAGGAGGACTTGTTACTTGAGGTAATTAGGTAAAAGGATTGTACATTATATGAATGTTACCAGGTTCTTTTCAAATCTACTATTGTTACATTTCATACTTCCATAGCAGTTCCAAAAGGGTAACGAGTCTTGCATCAGTGTTTTCTCTCTCATCCTTTTACCATTTTCCCTTCTTTGTGGGTTGCTATGATTTCTGTTACCAATTAAAGTCATGATCTCTCTGTGGAGGTGACTTGGATTAGCTTCATGGCACTCCTGCAGGCTAGTAACGCAAATCTGTAAAGCACGACAATTTCTAATGTGATAAAGCCTCAACATAGTTTCAACGGTTTCATGGTTTGAAAGACCAGCTTTAACTATGTTTTGGATTTTTTATTATTTTGTTTGCAAACCTCAACATAACTTCTCAAAAGACATGTTTTTTTCTATCAAATATGCACTTTCCATATTGGGGTATCACACTTAAGAAAAATCTTATTGGTTTATTTTTATGGTCCCCAAATGTCAGCTTGTGATTTTCCTAGCACAAATATATCACAATGACGGATCCTGCTGTACCTGCTCAAGTACTGCCATCAATACAAGGGATGCCAAAGATACCTACATTATGCCAAGGATGCCAACCATTATGTCAGGGCCACATCTGTGGCAATGCATCACACAATTGTGCCAGGAACCACTACATCATGTCAGGCATGTACGTTATTATTCCAAGGTTTGCCATTTTTATGTGAAACACGTAACACCACTACCTGTCTCAGCTCATAATCCAGCCTCTGTTTTCCTTGGCTAGAGTGCAGCTAAAGCTTGACTATCTCATACTACCACTCTGTCTCCGGCAGTCCCACATTCTAGCGCCTCCACTTTGACTATTGCTAGCACTTCCATTCTGGCCCAGTTTTTACAGGTACTGTATGGTTAATGGAGAGGGGCTTTCAAAGTAACCAGTCTCAATATCAGCCAAGGCCCGAACTTTAGGGCGGAGGGCCCCCCCCCCCCCACCTTTTGCCCGTCATGAAGAGTGCCTGTCAGGCTGAGCAAAGATCTGCCTGACAGATACTCTTCATGTTCAGTTTAGGCAGCCAGGAGCAAGACATGCACGATTTGCGAAGTCTCCTGGCTGCCTGAGCTGAACTTTGCTGGGCTGAAGAGGTCACAGCTCCTATGGGCGTGACCTCCTCGACTTAGCATAGGTGCCTCGAGGCCCTCCCCCTCTGTGACGAGGGGAGTCGTCACCCATTGACTCCGACCTGAGTGCTTCAGGTTTAAGCCCTGAAGCGCCCAGGGTGAGTGTCAAACAGTTACACCTCATCACAGAGTGGGGTGGGGTCAGAAGTCTCACTGACCCCATCCCACTCTCTGACGAAGTTGGGACTGCTACCTTCCCTCAATGGCTGACCTAAGGGCAGCCAGTGAGGGAAGGCAGCAGTCCCAACCCTCCTGGGACCTCCGAGGCTGAAGGTAAGTGTGTGTGTTTTTTAAATTAATGTTTGGTGCGTGCGTGTATGTTTGAATGTTGATGAGTGTTATAGATGGATGTGCGTGCGTGTGTGAATGAATCAGTGCGAGTGTGCTTCTCGCTCGCCCCCCTCCCTCCTAAAATTACCAGCCGCAACTGCTCAATATGACTTTGCTAAACTGAGAGTGGAAATAGGTGATGATGTTGCTGGTACCAAAGGCTGTCACCGTGCATGTCTTTGTGTAAGCATGTGACTTTGACATTGGTTTGGCTGGTGGCCACTCCAAGGATCAAAAGATGTATAGCACCACCATCTTAATCTCTTAGCTACATATGGTGCTAGGCTGCACTTCAGGGAGATAATGTTAATAGCTCCAGAGCTACCCACTGGAGACTTCTGACGTGGACAAAGAAAAGCAATTTTATACTTTGTTTTTAAATGATATTTTGCTCCTGGTGATGGCTTGTGGCATTCATGCCACATGATGAAATCGTCGACGTTGACATCTGACCAAATCTAAAGAAAGGCCCAAAAATTTTGAGGATCACTCCTTTCTACGATCTTCTTTTGTCGACCAATTGTTTTTGTAAATGTATAGTGAGCGTGTATATTATATTTTGTTTTTGGGGGGCGTGTCCAACATGGCGACCGGGTCGGACGCATAAGCCATAGCTCCGATCCCGGCCCTAAACAAATATCCTCACCTAGGCGCCTGCACATACTGGAAAGGCAGGCGCTGAAGATCCTTTGAGGTGGGGAGCCGGTGTTGCGCGAGGCGTCCTGCCGGGAGCCGCTGGGAGCGGTGTGAAGACCTGCCCGCCGGCGGTGCTGACCGGCCACGCAGTAAGTGTTGCAGCCTACACAGAATCGGCGCCGGCCCGAGTAGCTCCTGCGCCGTGCAAAGAAAGCCGGCTTGAGCCATCAGCGCGCACCCCGTGCCGTGATTGCGGTCGGGGGTGCGGGCGTGAAGCTGCGCTGCCGCGTCAGCTCCGTGACCCTGGGCCGTGGAGATCGCGCCCGCTGGGGGGAAGACCGGAGCCCCGGTGCGGCGCGCGAGCGCCCTGTCGGCTGCCCACTCCATGCCGTGAAACATTGAACTTGAGGCGGCCGCCGGGGGGGCCACTACGAATCCTGGAATACTCCCGTGGCTCCGTGGGGGCCTAAATACATAACGAAGCGCTGGGACACATCGTGCCCTTTTCGTCTGCAGGCAGCCAGTAAAGATATAAAGCAGCATTCAGACAACTGCAAACAGGAACACACACAGCGCGCTTAACCGGCGACATAAAGCGAGTCGCAGCTCAAAGACATGAAATTCTCCTTTAATGAACACAAAAGCATGCAGTAAAGCAAACTTCTGCTGATAGCAACTCTCCCAAAGCAATTTTAAAATAAACGCCCGTAAAATTGAAGTTAGCAGTTTACCAATACTAGCTAACCACAACACTACACAAAGGTGGAGTGTGTTGGAAGAAGGGAGGTAGGAAAAAAGAAAGAAGGGAAAAGAGAAAGTAACATAAACACCCTGTGTAATACGCATTACACAATTAATAGGCTGTCCCAACATACATTTATATTCAGTACCGTCTGCCACAAAGGCTTAAACAGTTGCACAGCACCCAAGGAAACCGAATAACGAATTTATAAAGTCTGAGTACCTATTATAATAATTAAACCAATCATTCACTGCACCCGAAGACCTGAACACTCTAAAACTTTCTTGCACCATCCTAAACAAGGTGCCCACATAATAACAGCAAATTATTGAAGCACCAATCAATCAGCACAGCATAGAACCCAGCTACCAACAACAATACTACATAACAGCCAACAAATGGGCAAACCAAAGTCGCTACGTGGGCCCCCAGGAGACATGGACTCAGGTGCTTCGCCCCCGCCTGCGGAGGCTTCTGACACATTCCAGGCTCTGCAAAAAATGGATGCAATTCTACAAACACATACAATACAATTTGAAAAAGTACTGCAAGCCATACTAGACACTAAAACTACCTTGGAAGCAAAAATAGGCTCAGTAATTGAAGATGTTAACCTGCTACGCGCAGATCAACAAGCACTGGCTGAAAAGGTTGCAGGACTGGAAAAGGACACGTCACACCTCACACCATCTATACTCGAACTCAAATCACGGATGGGAGCCGTAACAATGGAGGTGGAAGCACTAAAACGTAGAGCCGAAGACGCAGAGGGCAGGTCTCGCCGCAACAACATCCGCTTTGTGGGTTTTCCCGAGCTGGCCGAGGGCCCGAGCGCAGAATTGTTCATCGAACAATGGCTAACTGAAACGGTCTTAAAGAGCAATGTCCCAAAGTTTTTCTCCATAGAACGCGCCCATAGGGTCCCTGGTAGGCCCTTACCACCAGGTGCTCAGCCTCGGCCCCTAATAGCAAGACTCCTTAATTATCGGGACAGAGATCTCATATTACAGCTATTCCGAAAGTCAGGCCCAATACGCTTTGAAAGTACCGTAATATCGCCTATCCAGACTTCACGGTGGAGGTACAAAAGAAGCGCAATTCATTCTATCGAGTCAAAGAGCGTCTAAGAGACCATAACATCAAATATTCCCTGTTGTTCCCCGCTAAACTCAGAATACAGGATAACACCCGCACTCTCTTTTTTACTACTCCGGAGGACGCGTGGACGTGGCTACATGCAAAAGGCCTTGCTGACCCGATATCCGCGAGTAACCCCACAGTCAAAAGTCCTCCACCAATGGATAAACGGAGAACCCGCAGAAAGCAAGATACCAGACCTACCCCTGAGCAGTCTCGTGAAGAACGCTCACTACTATTACAAACCACATCGCGCTTTGCTTCGACATCACCAACATCCATGTCTGCGCAGTCGGAAGCAGACCCTGAACCAGAAGTAAACTCTGACTCTGCGGACTCGGCCCGTGGCCCCAACCTCACTCCACGGACAGCGGACGATATCTGTTAGCTCCCTCCCCCCCACCCACCCCCCTTTTTAAAAATTATTATTTTTTTTTTTGTATCTCCCTTGCATGCCACTCTGACACGCCACTGTGTCACCATCTTTCCCAGCTATATTATTTTGTTGACTGTGGCTCCCGGACAGCAGCTACACCACCAAGTGTAAAATGGGCTGGGATCAACGCTGTCTTGCACCCATCAACCTAAAGCACCCACTGCTCCATATGGAGCGTTACAGCAGGTTGGCAAGTTCCGCACCAACCTTGTGCTCGTCACACTTACAGTTAAAGTTAACTATGGTAAAAGTTATTGTTAAAACCAAATGGGACGTTTCCCGGTTACATGAGTTAATCAATGTCAATACCAAGATGGTCTACCACAATGTAAACATAAAAAACATGCTAGGTAAACCTAAGGCAAAATGGCTGAGCTCAATAGGCACAAAGTACATCATCAACATATGGGAAGTTAGGCATGCGAAATCATTATGCGCTCGCGTAAAACCACATATACACCATGGCCTTTCAAAATCAACGACATATCCCACATTATAAAATACTCACATGGAATATAAGAGGCATGGCATCCATTAGTAAACGACAACGGATCTATGCATATCTCAGAAGACACCAAATACAAATTGCCATGCTCCAAGAAACACATCTGGATGCACCCTTGCTTGCAAGCATAAAAACAAAATGGAGGGGACAACTATATGGCACCACCTTTTCAACATATGCACGAGGAGTGGCAATCTGGATTGCCCCCGGGGTCCCATATATTGTGTCCCAAGCTCAAAGTGACCCAAATGGTCGGTACGTGATCTTAGAAGGTGTATTAGACGGTAACCCTATAGCATTGATAGCAATATACACTCCCAATGTAAATCAACGGGAATTCCTCTGGTCACTTAACAACAGTAGGCTCGGAGACCCTGCGGTAGATGTAGTATGGGGAGGCGACTTTAATTGTGTTTTAGACACCCAAAAAGATCACTCCATTCCCCCATTACCCAGTGCCCCAACTAAACGTGCATCACTCGACTTGACAGAATGGGCCTCTAACAATGGGTTAAGCGAAATCTGGAGAACTGGTCACCCTACATTGCGCGAGTACTCTTTCTATTCACCAGTACACAAAATTTACACTAGAATAGATATGTTTTTCGCATCACCCAACATAATCTCAAAAATAAGAACATCCGGCTATCTAGCCCGCACCATATCAGACCACAACCCACACTACGCAACCTTGCTATGGGGCTACACAAACACCCGCATCCCTACATGGCGCCTACAACCAGACGCCCTAACGGATCCTCCCTTTAATGCTGAAATAACCAACTGGCTATCGGACTATTTCTCCCTAAACAGAAATTCAACACTAACACGCGCTACGGAATGGGATGCCCATAAGGTCATAATCAGGGGACAATGCTTGGCAGCCTCCAGGGGGGTAAAAAAAACGCTCACTAGGGAACTACTAACTCTGGAAGCCAAAATACATAGAGCAGAGATTGAAGCCTCAACAAGCAACACCCCATCAGCAACACTAAGGGGGTGATTCTAACTTCGGCGGGCGGCGGAGGCCGCCCGCCGAAGTTCCCCCACCAAAATACCGCTCCGCGGTCGAAAGACCGCTGAGGGTATTTTGGGATTTGCCCTGGGCTGGCGGGCGGCCGCCAAAAGGCCGCCCGCCAGCCCAGGGCAAATCAACCTTCCTACTAAGATGCCGGCTCAGAATTGAGCCGGCGGAGTGGGAAGGTGCGACGGGTGCAGTTGCACCCGTCGCGTATTTCAGTGTCTGCTAGGCAGACACTGAAATACTTTGTGGGGCCCTCTTACGGGGGCCCCGCGGCACCCCCTACCGCCATCCTGTTCCTGGCGGGCGAACCGCCAGGAACAGGATGGCGGTAGGGGGTGTCAGAATCCCCCATGGCGGCGCAGCAAGCTGCGCCGCCATGGGGGATTCTAAGGGCAGCGGTAAACCGGCGGAAGACCGCCGGTTTACCCTTTCTGACCGCGGCCAAACCGCCGCGGTCAGAATGCCCTGCGGGGCACCGCCGGTCTGTCGGCGGTGCTCCCGCCGACCCTGGCCCCGGCGGTTTGAGACCGCCGGGGTTAGAATGAGGGCCTAAATCTACTGAAGGCGAAATACAGAGAAACTGATGATAGACTTGGTAGGCATGACTATAGACACTTTAAAATGAGACAGCACGCAGAAGGAGACAGATCAGGAAGATTGTTAGCATGGCTGGTACGACAACCGTCGCAATCTCTGCCAATAGGTGCGGTTAGGCTACAATCAGGTGATATGGTTAATACTCAGGTAGACATAAACAGAGCCTTCTATATGTACTACCGTTCTTTATATCAACCTACTACCCCTCCAAAAGACCAACAATTGACTGAGCTATTGGCACAGATTCCCCAAAATCCAAATATCACCAGCAGCGCAGTTATACTTAACGGTCCCATTACCATTGAGGAACTTCGCTTGGCTCTCTCTCAAATGGCATGCGGCAAGACCCCTGGCTCAGATGGTCCCGCCAGTAGAATACTATAACTCACAAACCACTCACCTTCTACAACCTCTGCTCGAGGTGTTTAACGAAGCACGCAATAGAAAACAGCTACCAGACTCCATGCGCGAAGCATTAATAGTAGTCCTGCCAAAACCAGGCCGTGACCCACTAGACGTCAGATCCTACAGACCACTCTCCCTTCTGAACTCCGACTGCAAACTGTTAGGGAAGATCCTGGCAAACAGATTGCTCCCTCGTCTACCGCACCTCATACACTCAGACCAATCAGGATTTATCCCGGGTAGGAACACCTTCTTAAACATCAGACGGTTAATTTGCATCATGCATAATACTACAGAACCAGAAACGGTGGCTGTGTCGTTAGATATAGAAAAAGCATTTGACACGCTCGGTTGGGATTACCTCTTCCGCACTCTTAAAGCGTTTGGTTTCCAGAGCGGCTTCATTAGTTGGATCGCAACATTATACTCCAAACCAATAGCTCGTGTCAAAACCGGTCAAGTAATATCGGAAGCATTCCCCATCGGTAGAGGCACTAGACAGGGATGCCCGCTCTCTCCGTTATTATTTGCAATAGCCATGGAACCACTGGCAATTAAGCTTCGCAGCTATGCTAAAAAATGGGGCATCCAGGAATATAAAACATACCACATAATATCCCTATACGCAGATGATGCCCTGATATACTTACGCAATTATTCTACCTCTCTATCTAGGGTTATGCAAATATTAGATACTTTTGCTCTTGTCTCTGGCCTACGTGTCAATTGGACTAAATCATGTATTTTCCCCCTCACTCGTATACCCACCGAGCAGCAAACAACAATCCCTAGTCACCAGTTACCATGGGCTTACCAGACCTTCAAATACTTGGGCGTTCAGATATACCACTCTTTGTCAGACCTACGTGAAGGCAACCTAGATCGTTTACTCCGCTCCACCCATGGCTCCCTGTCATTTTGGAGCTCGCTGCCCTTATCACCAATGGGCAGGACGGCCATAGCCAAGATGCTAGTGCTACCGAGATTCCTATATTACTTTTCAGCTCTCCCGATACCCTTGCCACGCTCGTTTTTTCGCAAAATACACTCACTACTAACTGACTTACTCTGGGGCAAGGACAGGCGCAGGGTAGCACTAGCCATTACGCAATACCCACAAGAAGAAGGTGGGCTTGGCATGCCGAATCTAGAATTATATTACGTAGCAGCCCAACTGCAATGGATCAAAATGTGGCTCAACGAACCGACCATTCCGGAGAGCATAGCGATAGATGCTCACACAGCACCACAAGCGATACTGACCTCTTTGCTGGCAGGACCCCCCTACCCAGCAAAGTATTCACCTCTATGGAACACGGCCAGGCACTGTTGGCAGAGATACGTACAAGGCAAGGCACTGTCCCCCCCCTACTCCCCCTTGCTTCCAATGTCGCAGGTACCGGGCATACAAGCTCTTTCATCCTATCACGATATACGCGTGACTAATACCTTGAACCTGGGAGACCTCTACTCGAGCTCCAAAGCAAGTACGTTTGCAGAATTGGTAGCGGCAGATATAATACAACCTGGGGCTTTCTTGACATACAGCGCCATCGCTAATCTTTTACACAACCTATGGGGACGTAGCCCCAACGAACCTAATGAATCCCTTCTACTTACTTTAGTACTTTCAATGGGCAACGCAAAAGGTACCATTACCAAATTATATAAAACGCTCCTAGCAAGCAACTGCTAACTCAGGCTAAATACCGATGGGATTCAGTCCTCAATACACCAACCACTCAGGAATCCTGGGAAGCAGCCCTCACCTCTATTAAGTCCGTATCTCGTAACACTAGGCTAAGATATACGCAATTTAATTACATACATCAATCATATCTTTCTCCGGCTCGTATCCATAAAATATACCCAACTACTAAACCAATATGTCCAAGGTGCGCCACCTCTGCAGCTAACTTCTACCATATGGTTTGGGAATGTCACTCTATAAATACTGGTTGGTGTCACATTATTGAAACCACGGCAGACATAGTGGACCACGCGTTAACACCCACTCCGGAATCCTGCCTGCTTGGTATACGACACCGCGCTAAGGGAGATAAACACACTCACAAGTTTGTGGACCTGGCATTTGTGATATACAAGCGCCTGATCGCCACCCACTGGAAGGCCCCAAATGCCCCTCCTCACTCCACCTGGCTGAGAGACTTACATAGTTGCGCAATAGCAGAGGCTCAAATACTTAGACAACTGCAACTTAAGGGACAGATACAGGAAGGCGCTGCAAGTTGGGATCTTTTCGTAGTAAAAATAGAGTCCAGAGATGACAAGTATCCTCCCTGAGACGCCCAAAATAATGTACGTCCGTTAGTGGACCCCCTGCCCGATACTCAGCAAACACAATACCTGCCTCCTCACCCCTCTCCCTTCCTTTCGCTATGCACTAATAGGCTGACAGGATATCATCACATTCAACCAAAGCATAAAAGACACGGAGCCGAACCCTAAGGCGAACTGTAACATCATGCTCGCGCACCACTAATCTTCTGGCCCTGTTCCGATACCACTAACTAACCACGCCAAGCAAACGCAAAAGATAGTTACCTTTCGCGCCTATACAGCCTAACGTAAACATCATTACCTCTGACACCGACATATAGACCTATGCATATTGATTGACAAGACTAGTATTGAAAGTTACACAATGTTAAGTTATACTCCAGTACGCTAAAATGAACCTGTATTATATACAAACTACTAATACGCACGGATATACATGAGTAGAAAAGTTGTGTATTCTCTCGCCAAGTTAAGTGGAATGTACTGCAGCTCTTGTATTATGTTTTGAATAACGTTGAATAAACAGATTTAAAAAAATATATATATATTTTGTTTTTGACACTGTTTATCACTTTGCTTTATTTTGAAGGGCAGTGTTATGTCTCCTTGTCCACGTTGTTGATTGTCTGTTTTATGCTACGGACTAAATTGGCACATCAGATCGATTAAAAAATACATTCTGTGGGTTTACGAATATCTGTTAAAAACTCCGATTTTTGCTTGATATAATTATATATGTTTTACACCAAGCATACTTTAGGCGCGCTTGTTATGTGATGAGTATGGCACATTTGCCATTAACGTCTCTTCAGAAAAATGCTTCCTAATTGAACTGAATGAGTGGACAAAAAAAGGTTACTTATGGCAATCCCTTTATAAGGAAAATGTATACAGAATCATCAGATTCAGTGACAGGCATTATCGCTGCACCTCTACTCATAACCTCCCAGTGTGACCATTGCAGTCTCTCACAGGGAATCTGTACAGGGTATAAACTGGCTACCTGACGTTCCAAATATGCTCATTCTGAGCCTTGGTATTGACCAGTCTCAGTGATACATCATGGGCATTGCCTAGTGCGGTTGAGTTCCTCCAGAGTACGCTAACTGAATGGTTTTAGAAAGCGTTCACGCCAGTAGTAATTATGCCAGCTCACAGTTTTTCTGATGGGTAATATATTTTCTGTAAAAAGCAGTTCCACCAGTCCTAGTTCTACAAGGCATTTTTCCACCCTTTCTTTGATGGCGTCCTATATGCTTTGTTTGACAAAATATGCATATCTGGAAATTCTTCAGTTTGCTGATATTAGTCATCTCAGTTTACACAGAGATTTCATATCTCTGACAGTCATGGCCTGCGCAGAATCCTCAGCTGGAATTTGGGTCCAGATGTATCACTATATCCAATAGCGATTACCTAATTGCGATTTTTTGCAAATCGGAATTAAGTAATCGCTATTAGAATGTATGAAACTCCAGGAGTTTCATACTGCGATTCGCAAAGGCTCGCAAATGGACCTATCTCATTAATATTCATGAGGTAGGTCGCAATTTGCAAGCCATTGCAAATAGCTACAATCACAGGGATGATGGCCTGCTGGGCTCAGCAGACCACCATATCTGTGATTGCTTTTCAATAAAGCAATCTTTTTTTGTAAATGCAGCCCGTTTTCCTTAAAGGAAAACGGGATGTGTTTAAAAATGGAAAATGGAAAGTTTTCTTTTAATTTTTTAAGAGCAGGCAGTGGTCCGTGGAACCACTGGCTTCTCTTAAAAAATGTTTTTGTATGCATTCACAAGAGGACCCCTTCCCCTTTGCGAATGGGTTACCACCAATTTAAAATTGGTGGTTACTGCGATTGTTTTGGGACCTCATTCACAGTCACAAAACAATCATACATACCTCTGCGATTCGGTATTAGGAATGGAAGCCCCTAACAGACCCCTTCCTAATACCGAATCGGTATGTAGACGCAAATCCAATTTGCGATTCGGTAACAAGTAACTGAATCGCAAATTGGAGTTGCTACATAGCAAAATGCAGTTTTTGGGCCATTTGCGATAGCAAAACATTTTGATACATCTGGCCCTTGATTCTCTGTCTTGCCACATCTCTTGAAAGGTCTCTGTCTTACAGACAGACACATGAACCTGAAGTCAGGGAAGCTATGACAATGAACTTTCCAAAAGGTGGTGAGAAAATACTTATTATCTCTTCCAAAGGATGACAAAGTCCTGGGTTTTATTTGACAGCTGAAAAACGATCTGCTTGCCTGGTACAGAATTGCCCTTTACAAGAACTGACCTCAAGTTAATGCCTTCATTGTTTGTGTTTTAAACTATGAAAGGAACAGAAACATTCCAGACCGATAATGAACCTAAGTTTTGCCAAACGATGAAGTTTGTTTTGTTTAGCATCGGTTTTCGGGTGAAGGACCTGGCTATCTATCTATTGAATTGCGTAGTGATATAAAATACCCCCTATCGTTTTCGCTTAGGAGGGATACACAGCGACAGAACAGTACAATGTTTAATGTCAACCAGCACCAAAACAGAGCAGTATCTCACATGTACAGTCATTCATCAGTTGCCTACAAGTGCAAGACCAACTGCTATTAAATACCAATATTATTATTAACACGTTTACAAAACAGAAGAGTAAAGTTGGCAACTTCAAATCCACAGTCATTAACAACTAAGGGGCATATTTAAGAGCCCCTACTGCCACCGGAGCATTACTTTTAGTGACGCCTCTGTGGTGCTATGCACTGCACCATATTTACAAGGTTGTGTTAAGCCACTTTTGGTGGTTTAACTCCACCTTGTAAATACTGCCCCTTCACATGCAGCTGTTTGCGTGGACAGGGCGTGCAATGGGTGTTGTGGGTGTGCCACGACAACACCCATTGCATTTTGACGCTGCCCCAGATTTATGAGTTTTCGTAAACCTGAGGCAGTGCCAAAATCTAATGCCACGTGGTGTTAGAGTGGCACAACAAGGAGAAATGCTTTCATTTCTCCTCGTTTTTTGATCTTTCTATGTGTGCTGCATTTTGCAAATCGCCAATGCAGGTTGTTTTTGTGGAGGAAGCCATCCTTGTGCTGTGGTGCAAGGGTGGTTGCGTTGGTGCGAGGTAGCACATTTTGCTCTGGTGCAGGGGGAAACACGGGTGCGCTGTATTATTGTAAATACGGTGCATCCCTGCTTTTTTAAAATGACAGTGCGTGATGCTGTCAAATTTGGCACAACAACGCACACCGTAATTTTTACTTAAACCTGGCCCTAAGTTTGTAAAACGTTCTTCACTCGTGCATACAGTGAGACAGGCTCTATAGAAACTGAGTGGGAGTGTCCAACCATCCAATAAATATACACATAAGAAAGGAATTTAAGAAGATAAATATTCCTGCCTACATTTAGAGGCTTCTAAATTCTGAAAATGTTCTAAATGTTGCCTATAAACATTTGTACATCTTGCTGAGGAGTACTGATGGTGTTATCATGCGTGTGACTGTGTGTGGCTGTGTGGGAGCTGTGGTAATATTGTTGTATTCACCCACCGATGAACTGCCTGACCTGTGTTTTACCTATATTTTTCACTGAAGCTACAATACTTAAAACTAATAAAATTCATGAACTAGAAAATGTAGTGACCCCCCGACTTCTTTGGGTGCACAACATCTAGTACCCTTCATCATGATCACTGCCTCAGAGTAACAGCGGTAGAACTCAAAGAGATACCTCCACCACCCCCACAGAAGGTGGTGAGGGTCACCAGAGACTCCTACATGTCTCCATTATCTGAAGACATTAGCCTGCAGGGGCTCCAAGGGCCTGTACTACTCCTCTTCGGACAAACCACCTCATCAAGAGTCATTACATCACAAATAGAAAGCACAGAAAAAACAGTTAATGTTAAGGACTGAATTAAATTATAGTAATTACAAAAATAAATAAATTGCCATGATGATGCCTAAATTAAATTAACTAATATTAAAATTATAACATGTTTAGAAAAGGGGCCGGAGTAGCTTCCTTCTATATACACTATGAACATACAAAATAAAAATAAAAAAGCAATATTTCTATAATATTAGCAGTACATTAATATTAAAATAAATACAAACAATCAGAACATTAGGTCCTTGCATTGAATAACACGTGGTGGGAAAAATACCAATATTTCATTGGAACCTTGAAATATGGGAAATAAAGCAACTTTAATGCCATCACACATACAACCCTCTTAGGTGAAGCAAGCTTGTGTTATGTGAAACATTGACCTTGTTTCATACAATTCATGGGTAGAGGAGTTTATATCAACAATCAACTACAGATACAAGTGTAACCCCAACTGCACTTAGTGTTCAATCTGTATACAAACTGTTTAGAAAAGTTCCCGCAGATACTCAGCTTTTGTTCCATAACTAATGCCATACTACGGGCAGCCTTAACCTGTTATAAATCCTTAACAGTTACCAAACTTACAGTGAAAAATGAAGTGGATATGACTACAAAAATTGTTACTGTAAACAGTGTTTTCAGACAGCGAAACTCTCATGAGAAATACACAAGAGTATTATTAAGGCCCATATTTATACTTTTTTAGTGCCACATTTGCGTTGCTTTTTAACGCAAAATCGGCGCAAACTTACAAAATACAATTGGCCTAAATATTTACAAAGAACAGTGTTCACTCTATACAAAACATGTCCAAACAGACAATATTCACTCAACATACTCAAAGTCTAAAGATGCTAAAGGTCATACTACCTACATCCTTTATACTCTGCTGAAAATATTATAGATAGATCAGCTTTGGTGGCTTATTAAGCACATGTACATTGGTAAGCACCTGGTGCACCCAGTTGTTTGTCCTATATATAGAATATCATGCTGATATAATTCCCATAAAATGCTCAAGGGTGCTTACAATACTTAGGGACTGATTATGAGTTCGGCGGAAACTTGAATTCACCCACTGGACAAGTGGGAAACAGCCTACATCATTGTCTCCAGCTTGTAATCGAGCCGGCGGCAATGCTATAGAGCGCAGGGTTCACTGCCTGCAAAGCATTGCGAGGGTGCTGGCCAGGGGTCATAATTGAGCCGGCTGCAATGTTGTGGTGCATCGGGTGCGACAGCACCCGTCGCGTATTTCACTGCCCATAATTCGGGCAGTCAAATGTGTGATGGGGCTGTGCACGGGGCCCCTGCACTTCCCATGCACTTGGCACCCCGATGCCCACATTCCGCCAGCCTTTCCATGGCAGTGTTCACAACCATGGAAAGGCTGGCGGATGGGGACTTGTAATCCCCATGGCTGAGCTGCTTGCAGCGCTGCCCTGGTGAATTACAACCGCCGGGACTGCCAGGCTGCAGGCAGGCTGCAGCCTGCTGGTGTTGGCGGTTTGACCGTCACGGCTCCGCCATGATCATAATGGGGTGGTCGGACCACCCTATCTGCGGCGGTCTGACTGCCATCGTGAGTGTGGTGGTATGGAGACCGCCACAGTCGTAATGAGGGCCTATGTTAGCAATGACATATTCACCTAACTATAACATTACTTTGACCTTTGATTTTTTCAGTGAGTTTCTGTTTTGTTTAAACTTAAAGTAATATTTTATTACTATAGTTAATGTCACCCCTCGCACAGTCATGGCCTTTGGCCAATCCCACCCAGAGGGCCCAACCCCCTGCAGGCAGCCAAGTCCACCCTGCGCTTGGGCTTCCATTGCATGCAGTGTGCGGTTGGCCTCAGACAGCCACCCAGACGCAACCAACCCCACGCTGTGCATGGCCTGTGGTTGTGCATGGCGTGGGGTTAGTCTTGCAGCCAGGTCCTGCTTGCAACTCCCCGCAGGCAGCCGACCCCATGCTATGCACAGCCTTTGGCTATGCGCAGTGGGTGTTGGCCACAGGGCTTGGCGTGTCACTAGGCCAAGCAGCCAAACCCTCAGCAGGCTTTGACATGCACAGCATAGGGTTGGCTTTCGGGCCGGGAACCCCCATCTCCTAGGGCCAAACAATGTATAGGGAGGGGGACTTTAGTGTCCTCATTAACCCTTTATTGGCCCTGGGGACCCTACCCCATGGTCCCAGTTACACAAAAAGGGGAGAGAGAGCCATATGACCCCCCTTTCCAACCTGTAATAGGCCTCAGGGACCTTACCCTCCCGGACCAAATTCAATTAAATTGGGAAGGAGGGAGTGCAGCACCCCTCCCAAGCCTTAATAGCCACCAGGGACCACATCTCTGTGGCTAAACACAATAAATACAATAAAAAAGGCTACTTTGGGCTCCGGAGACCCCATCCTGGGGACAAAGGTTAAGGACATGGGGCATGCAGCCCTACTGCCCAAGCCTTATTAGTCTCAGAGGGCCCCATTCCTGGGGCCAAATGGAAAAAGGGGAGGTGGCCTTGTGGCCCCCATCCGTGAACCTTCATATGTGATTGTGATCCCATCCCCCAGGGCCATTTTTTGTTTAATAGGGGTGGGGGTTGCACAGCCACTCTAACTGAGCCATATCAAGTTCTGGGGACCCCAACCCCTGCAGCCAAAACCAATTAAAATGGGGAGGGGGCTTGCAGATACCCCTTCCCAATCCTTCCTGGACTCTGGGGACCTCATCCCCCCAGGGTCAAATGTAATACACAAGTGAAGGAGGGACATGCGGCCCCTCTCCTGAGCCCTATTAGGCCCTTGGGACCCCCATTCCCTGCAGCTGAGTAATTCATAAAGGGACAGGGTGCATCCCTCTCTGAGCCCAATTAGGCCCCAAGGACTCCATCCCCCTGGCCGAAATTTAAATAAAAGGGGAGTCAAACGGCCCTCTTCCCTGAGCTTTTCTATCTTATTTAAATGGGGAGGAGGCCTGCATGACCCCCCCTCCCCGAGTGATATTAGGCCCCAGGGACCAATAATCCAGGGCCAAATATAATAAAAAAAGGGGAGGGGCCCCCTCCCAGAGACTTCTCAGGCCCCAGGCACCCCATCCCATGGGCCCCTCTATTTTTGTAAAAAGAGGAGGGGGCTGTGCCTATATGGAACTTGGGGCCCCCATCCCTGGGCTGAGCCTTTTTTTAAAGGGGAGGGGGCTGAGTGGCACCCTTCACTTGGAGTTATTTTAGCCCCAAGGAACCTACCCCTCAGGCCTCCATTATTTAATTGTGTGTGCCCCACTGCCCACTCTGGGCACCTACCAACCACAATGTTGGAGGGTGTGGGGGGGCACCAGTGCCCCCGCATCACCAGCCAGCTCCCTGCATGGAGGAAGCAACTATATATATATATATAGATATATAGATAGATATATTTTACTTAGTGGCAGTCTCCACTAGGTAGTTATGGTTAGGATCTATAGAAAAAGATTTTTTTTGTTTTGCTAATAACTTTACGCTGTTTGATGAATCATAACAAAAGTTTCCCAAAAAAAACATGCTCACTTCAGCTGTTGTCTGGAATGTTTCGGGGTGATCCGTCAAGCAGGGGCCATGAAAAAGAGGGGGCCAAAAACTTTTTGCCACATTCATTTTTCCATAGGTATTTTGAGCAGTGATAGCTCCCGAACCGCTGGATGGAATTACACCAAATTTGGCAGAAAGGTTGTTCTTGGTCCAGAAAGAGGCCATTTTGTTATTTGGTGTAAATCCATTCAGTAGTTTTTGAGATATTAAATAAATTTGTGTATATAGGCATGCAAAGGCTCTGCTAATGCTTCTGATCTTGTGCTGAGATCTGATTGGCTGCCAACACTTCAACAAGGAAATGTTGGCAGCCATGTTGGGACTTGGCTTCAGCTGAGTACCAGAAAAAAGAATGGAAAAGACAAAAGGGGCCAAGGCAGGGACTCCATGACCCCTTGGCTCTGGTGCTGGGATCCCAGAGAGAACCCTCCAGTGCTAAAATGCATTTTTTTTAAATGTTGACCACGATTTGCAGCAGATCCACAGTTCTGGTAAAAAAAGAAAGAAAAAAAAAAGCATGGGCTCCCGTGCTTATTTTTTTAATAAGCTGCCGGGTGGGCCAGGTCCCGGGGGCATTGCCATTTTAATGGAGGATTGGTCTACAAAAATTATTGTATGGGGGGCCACACAGCCCTGGTAACCAACACTTCCCCAGGGCTTTAAATAAATATAATACAGGGTCATGCCCACCCCCTGCAGCCCTGGGGACTGCCACCTCCCTGTGGCACTAAAGGCAAACAGTGCAGGCAGCCACCAGACCCCCTGCAGCCCAGGGACCACCACCTGCTTGGGGATTTAAAGATACACAGTGTACGGGGCTGCGTGCCCCCACAGCTCTGGGGATGGCCACCTCCCCAGGGCACTAAAGATAAACAGTGAGGGGGCTTCCCAGCCACTGTGCAGCCCCAGGGCCCACTTCCTCTCCAGGGCACTGATCACAAGTAGTGTGTGGGGGCATGGTTGTTGTAGGGGGCATGCAGCCCCCCTCGAGGAGCCATTGACAGCGCTGGGGATCACCACCCCTCAGGTCCACCTCCTGCTATGTCCCAGGGTGCCCACCCCCAAAACATAGCTGTTTGCTTTTGCTTGGTGGGAGATGACAGCTCCCACCAAGCAAAAGCAAACAAAGTCTACTTTCTGCAAGTGAGAGTTGTCAAACAGCTCTCACGTGCAGAAAATGGGGTTTTCACCTGTCTTCCCTGCAAACAAATACTCATGCTGGGAAGACAGATGAAAACATTGCACCCGCAAGCAGGGAGCTGCGGTCTAGGACTATGGAGACCTTGAGACACAGACACTCCTGCACCCACTAAGACACTGGTGCACCCTCTCTCACACCCAGACAGACACTCTCACAGCCACTCTCCCCCCCAGATACACTCTCTCACACCTAGTCCCACACCCAGAGAGACAGGCCACCACCAATTCCCACTGCACACAGCCAAAGGGCCATGTGCAGCTTAGGGTTGGGTGGTTAGGGGGGTTGGCTGCAGGGTCGTGCCACAGGCTGTGTGCAGCAGTGGTTGGATTAACGTATAGTAATGAAAATTACTTTACATTAAAAAAAACATAGAAATTCACTGAAGAAAAAAAGGTTACAGGGATATTCTAGTTAGGAAATAGAATTAGATAAACCATAGAAATTCACTTAAAAAATAAATGTTACAGGGGTGTTATAGTTAGCCTCGCATTTTAAATGGACCAGCCCATAGAATTAATTTGTTATAGTTAGAGTTGTCTCAAGTAACTATAACTTGTGCCCCAAGGTTACTATAATTTGTGCCCTCGCTAGGCACTGCTAGTTATCCTACAAATTATGGCACCCATAACATCTTTGATAACATCACTGATAATATCAATATGATATTTGCAGTAACATTTTTGACAAAAAACTGTGCTTGTGCTTGGCAGGGGCCATATTTGCCCCTATTCGTAACACCTGAGCCATCGGAGGGTAGTAAGTAGCTGAGACTGATGGCATCGTAATCCCTGACCAATGTGTGAGTACAGGGCAACAGTCCAATACTACCCCGGTTTTGTGAAACTTGGGGAAAACTGAGGTGTTACAAATAGGGACAAGTATGGCCAGATATAACATACCCACCTCCAATGAATAGGTAAAAGGAGAGAGGGTTATACGGAAAGAAGAAGTTAAGGAATCTGTAATCTGAAGAAAACTCAATGACCCAGGGTGCAAGGAAGGGACCGAAACATGTTGATTGAAGCACAGAGGGGGACAGTGCATTAATTTCCCAAGGTTCACCCTAATAGTATGAGTTTTTATCCCTTCCAAGGGGGGCGGCTGAAATAAAACTAGTGTGGGTATTCCCTTAGATAGTTTTAAACTAGACTGCGCAGTGGATCCTTTTAGAAGATGGGGTAGTGATCCAAACTAACACATCTTTGTTCCACTCTGAGTGTTAGTCTGCACAAGAGAGTTGTAGCACACCCTATGCTTAAGCATGCCACTATTTAGAGGGGGAGGACAAGTTTTCTAATCCGCTCGGGATTTGTGACTAATGTGTATCAATGACAACCTCTAACATTACCTCTTTTCCTTTTTGCATGCGTGTTTTTCAAGTCGATGGGAAGGACAAGGGAAGAGTGATACCTGTTGCTCCTCCTCTGGTATGAGGATAGTCCCTATGTACAAGCATGAAGGCCCATGGGAGACAACTTATAATTTGGCTGTCCCAGGTTCAGTAGGAGGATTAGGTTAAATTGCAGTGACTCCTGATGCAAGAGAATGTGTTCCATTAGTTCCAACGCACACAAGTTCTCCATGTGTGGCGAGTGCAGATTCGACTTTGAACCTTTAAGGGTGTAGTTCCATAGGTACATACCAAAGAATGCCAACTACTGCAATACCCAAATGGGAGCTGCGTTTAAATCTGAGTAGTGGTGCCTATGGTGATGGAAATATGTGTAAAATTCTTTTTGTAACACAGAGACTCAGTAGCAAAGAAATAGATGAGTGAGTGAACACTTTTAAAATGGTGATAACCCTTCAAAGGAAAGTCTGAGCATGGAGTCAGGGAACCATTCAGTTACTGGAGAGAGAGAATTTGGTAGATGTGGTGAAACTAAAATTGGAACTCGTTGAGATGATTAGTGGGAATCTTGAGATGACTTGATTAGATCATGAAAATGAACTTGTATTCATGTGTAAGGACATTACTAGATGTGCAGGACAGATTTATGATAAACTAGAGGAATTAGCTCAGAGATACAAGCTAGATTTGAACAAGACCAAAGCTTTACAGAGGAGTTATCATGTAGGTTTTATGGTAAAGGACATACCCGAAATGAGAATTCCAGGAATGAAACACAAATCAAAGAATTAATAAAAAATATCTTAAAGTGGAATGAGTTTGACAAATGGGAAGCTGATGGGTGAGAAAGAAAGAGCCAAAAAAACACAATGGTACCACCTCTTGTAGTCGGAAAGGGGGGGGGGGGGAGGCAACAAATTTTCTGATGAGAGAAGTGCCCGGTGGAGATTATGTACGTATGCCTTTGAGTAGAAGTGATCTTGCGTCATTCACTAATGACTTTCCAAAACTGAGAAAAAAGCCAATGGAGTGGTACAAGCAAGTTTAGATGTTTGTGAAAATTTAGCATGTGCTGTGGGTTGATTTGAGCAATTTGTTTGACATTATGGTTCCAAGAGACTTGTGGGTAGAATTTAAGGTGTCTGTTCAGTGGCCTGAATTGGAACCACCTAGAAGTTTAGTGATGAAAGGTCATTCGCCGTTGGTGATGAAAAAGTGTCAGCAGGTGATGACATTCTTGAATTTGAAGGTACCACCCTAAGATAAAGATATGATCTGAATCAATAGAGCGACTCCGGAACCCAAATAATCAGTTCATGCTTACTATGAGAGCTTGTTGCAGGTATTCAAGCAGTATAGTGGAATGGTTATGCCTGAGCCCAGGGATATGGAGCATATTGTGTCGAGGGTTGTGGCAGGATTGAGACTTTAGATTAGCATGATGATTTAGCAACACTTGATTTGCTGGCAGACTAAATCAGTTGGTGAGATCTTTAGGTATGCAAAATATTGCAGTGATGAACTTGAGATGAAGCAGAAGATGAAGGAGAAGTTGATGGTTGTTTGTGTGAGGGCTTCTCAGGGTTGCAGTCAAGTTCAGCCATTTGTAGGGAATGTTGGTGCTATGCAGGGAGTGCATCAACAGGGACCAAATCACGTGAAAGGAAGAGATCGAGAAGTCCCAATTGATCCTAGTGCACGGATGGATGTCAATAGCTTGAAGAAGACAACCCCTTGTCATTTCTGCAACAAGTTTGGGCATTGGAAGAGTGAATGTCATCTTAACCCAGCTAAGCAGCTTCAGAATTCATGGTTTGTACCATCTCAGAATAATAACCCCGCACTGATGCAAAATGTTGAAAGACAGAGAGGACAGAATTGTAATGTTCAACAAGCTCCAATAATGCAGGTTCCACAACCCCGATGCCAAAGAAAAATGCTAATGGTCCTAGATTAAATTCAAATCAAGTTCCAAACATCAACAACAATATGTTTCAAGACAATAATCCTTTCCAACAGTTTCCCATGTTTGAGACAGTTGAGAACTATGGCTCCGATCAGTCAGCCTGGTGGTACCTGAGAGGGGAGGAAGATTGGTACTTGGTGCAATCTTGGAGGTAGACCAGAGTGGTCTATTCGCAGATGGTGAAGTGAATGACCACCCCTGTCATTTCTGGGTGACACCTGTACTCCCCATTCTAGTCTGAGAACAGTAGAAGTCCCAAACCTACCTCTCTCAGGAAAAATGGTCCATGTTATAGGAATGGTGAATAAAAGGATGACAACCCAAAAAACGACTGAAATATTTGTGAAAATAGAATCTTTTGAAGAGAATCACCGATTTGTGGTGTGGGATTCCAACCCAGTAAGTCTTCTAGGAAAGGACCTTCTCTGCAAGTTGAACAGCTTCATCTATTGCCGACAGGCATAGAGATGCATACTGATGATGAGGGTGTCGCCTTTAAATTGGTGAATGGTGGATCTTACAGTACATTGTTTACTCAGTTGACAATTGATGATTTACTGCCAGAGTTTAAAGACACAGGCGGTCATTTTGACCGCGGCGGGCAGCGGTCGCCGCCCGCCAAGCGGTTCCCGCCGAATGACCGCTCCGCAGTCAAAAGACCGCGGCGGCCATTCCGGCTTTCCCGCTGGGCCGGCGTGCGACCGCCAGAAGGCCGCCCGCCGGCCCAGCGGGAAAGCCCCTTCAACAATGAAGCCGGCTCCGAATGGAGCCGGCGGAGTTGAAGGGGTGCGACGGGTGCAGTTGCACCTGTCGCGATTTTCAGTGTCTGCTTTGCAGACACTGAAAATCTTTATGGGGCACTGTTAGGGGGCCCCTGCACTGCCCATGCCAGTGGCATGGGCAGTGCAGGGGCCCCCAGGGGCCCCACGACACCCGTTCCCGCCATCCTGTTCCTGGTGGTAATTACTGCCAGAAAAAGGCTGGTGGGAAGGGGGTCGGAATCCCCATGGCGGCGCTGCAAGCAGCGCTGCCATGGCGGATTCCCTGGGCCAGGGGTAAACCGGCGGGAAACCGCCGGTTGCCCTTTTCTGACCGCGGCTTTACCGCTGCGGTCAGAATGGCCCTGGAAGCACCGCCAGCCTGTTGGCGGTGCTTCCGCGGTCCCCGGCCCTGGCGGTCATGGACCGCCAGGGTCGGAATGACCCCCACAGTTTTGCCTGAAGTAAGCCTCAGGTAAAGAAATCAGACTAACTAAAGGTGTTGAGCCCTTCCAAATTACAGTCAAATCAAATGCTGTGTATCCGAAAAAGCCTCAATTTGACGCCCCAATAAAATTTGACACCTGAAACTATTGCTGGAATAACCCCAGTGATGTACTCTATAAATCAACAGGGGTTCTTGATAGAAATTATGAGAAGTCCTTGCAATTCACCCATTACGGACCTACAGAAGTCAAGTGGGAAGTACAGAATTGTACAAGACCTGTGAAGGGTGAACAACATAGACCCTCATTACAACATTGGCGGCAAATGCTGCCTACTGCCGTGCTGACGGCCGCCAACATACCGTGACCGCAGCGGTATACCGCTACGGGTATTATGACCACACAGAGAAATCCGCCACTATACAGACACCCACACAGGTCCGCCAGCCCAAAGGTTAGTGATAAACTGGCGGTAGCAAAACCCACACCGTTCCGCCAACTGAACTACGCCCACAGCATCATGACCCACGAATCACAGCGGCGGTCATTCAACCGCAGTAAACCATTGGCGGTACACACCGCCGCGCTCAAAATACACACACACTAACAAAACTGCACCACATTGGACAGTTCAAACTACACACACCTGACACACATACACACACCATGCCCACACACCCAATCCAATATAAAACACACAGCCACAATACCCACAATCCCTTACAACAACAAAAAATATTGCCAACTGAGAGACAAGACAGCAGCACCCACTAAATCTGAGCCACATAACACCATCACCATAAACCATCCATGCACCTTACAGCACACACCCCAACACATCACCCCACACACCCTCACACAAACCACTTACACTACACCCATGGCACGACAAAGACACCCAAGGTTCTCTTAGGAGGAGCTAAGGGTCATGGTGGAGGAAATCATCTGGGTAGAGCCACAGCTATTCGGATCACAGGTGGAGCAGACGTCTATTGCTAGGAAGATGAGCTATGGTGGAGAGTCGTGGACAGGGTCAGTGTTGTGGGACAGCACCCCAGAACAAGGGATGACATCAGGAAGAGGCGAAACAACCTATGGGGAAGGTGCGTTCCATGGTTGCAAGACACCAGGTAGCCATACAGAGGACTGGAGGTGTACCCCTACCTCCTCCCCCACAACAAACAACATGGGAGGAGCAAGTCTTGGCAATCATGCATCCTGATTACTAATATATCCCCCGCCCTACCTGCATGCCATCACAAACTCCTACCCCTACCCTCACCCCCTCACATATACCCCATATACCTCACTACCACAACCCACCCATCCCAATGCCAAGCCCTGCATGCAACACCAATGCATGGACACCCATCACAGACCTGTATGGACACCCATCACCACAGCATGCACACTAGTGACAATCACTTAGCCAAACCAAGCACAACTCACACAAGCCAAAGCTGCCTTGCTAATACCAACCATAGAGGGAAACATATCCATGCACAAGATGGCAAACACAGATACAATAACACTGCATTTACATCCCCACAGGACCCCGACTCAACGTCACCGGAGAGGAGGTGCCACCAACATCCAGTCCCCCCCCAGAAGAGGCCCACAGTGATGACAGGAGCTCTGCACGTCTGGATCACGATGACCAACCTGGCCCATCAGGGACCTCTGGACAGTCGGTTACCCTGCCACAGTCCCAACCCACCACAGAGCCTCCCCCGTCAGGAAACACCAGCACAGCACCCACCCAGCGGGCCCATACCTCTGTCACTAGGACATGTCAATCAGCAGTGTGTCCACCACAACAGGGACCTCAGGCAACCCCACAAACCCAAGACAGAGACCTGGGGTCCGTGACAGTGGGCACACAGTTCAGTGGAAGGAGGCACAGGACAACAGGGAAGCTGGGAGGACTGCTGTGCGACAGGGGGAGGATAGGCCCAGGGAACCCACTCTCCACGAGGCACTTGTAAGGACCCTGGGAGCAAACCACCATTCCCAGGAGACCATGGGCCAGATACTGGACAAGTTGTAGGAGACCCAGCAGCTGCAGGAGGGACAGTACCTGGGGATCAGGGAGGACCTGAAAGACATCCACACCACCCTAGCCACCATTGCGGGGGTGCTGGCAGACATGGCCAACACCATGCGGGAGATAGTGGCACACCAACGGGCCCCTGACACTAGCCACACCGAAGAACAGCCCTCCGCCTCTGCCGGCGCTAGTGGACAGGAGGCCCCGCCACAGGACCAACAGACCACCAGCACTCCAACCCCTGCAGAAGGAGAACCCCCCTACAAACGGTCCCTGTGATCCAGGCAGAAGCCAGAGAACATTGCCAAGACCCCCGCCAGGAAATAAGACTCTCCTGATTGTCACCCTTGTGTCCCATTCTGTCACCCTGTCCACCTTGAACTGCCATCGCTCCCCTTCCTATACCCCCTTGGGCAATGGACCTGTGATACAACTAGACTGGATTCTACCCTGGACTTTCCTCCATCAGCATCCCAGCCCATTGCAATACCCCCTCCACTTATTAGCACATAAATAAGCACCCTTTGAACAAATTCAAGTATGGAGTCTGTGGATTATATGGCACATGTATTAGTTTCACAAACTGTAAATTTTGCACTTCTAATCTACTGTAATATTAACATAGGTATAACCTGTAGTGGGCAGCAGTAAACACACCAGGAACCAGAGTGGGGCACAGAGATCTGAAAATAGAGATGCCAAAGAGTACAGTAAGTGGCCATAGACATAGGGAAATCAGGCTGCCATGTTCAATGTCAAACACAAAACTGCAATGGAAGGTGAAGTTATAGTGTCTTACCTGTGTGTCACTGGAAGTACTGTTGAATGAGTGTACTTCTTTTGTCCACATCTTCTTCCTCTGCTTCCTCTTCATCACTGTTCACAGGCTCTACCGCTGCCACAAGACCATCTCCAGGCTTATCCTCCTGCAGAAAAGGCACCTGGCGTCTCAAGGCCAGGTTGTGCAACATGCAGCTTGCAATGATGATCTGGCACACCTTCTTGGGTGAGTAGTACAGGGATCCGCCTGTCAGATAGAGGCACCAGAATCTGGCCTCCAGGAGGCCAAAGGTTCTCTCAATTATCCTCCTTTTTCTCCCATGTGCCTCATTGTAACGTTCCTCTGCCCTTGTCCTGGCATTCGCACTGGGGTCAGTAACCATGAGAGGTTGGGGTAACCAGAGTCACCTGTAAATATCGAGGGATACCTGTTAGCCACACACTCACCTTTGGGGCCAAACCCACACCCATATACCCACATCAGCTGGGTGGGGACCATGGGCTCACCTATTAGCCACACCCGGTGCCTCTGGAGTTGAGACATCACATATAAAATGCTGCTATTCCTCAAGATAAAGGCATCATGCACAGAGCCTGGATACTTGGGCCCATATTTATACTTTTTTAGCGCCTCATTTAGGTCGTTTTTTGATGCAAAATCGGCGCAAACTTACAAAGTTCAGTTGTATTTTGTAAGTTTGCGCCTATTTTGCGTAAAAAAACAACGCACATACGGCGCTAAAAAATAATAAATATGGGCCTTGGTATTCACATGAGAGATGTACTTGTCCGCCAAACACACCATCTGCACATTCAGAGAGTGAAAGCTTTTTCTATTCCTGAACACTTGTTCATTTCTCCGGGGGGGACACAAATGCTATATGTGTACCATCAATGGCACCAATGATGTTGGAGATATGTCCCAGGGCATAAAGGTCAGCCTTCACTGTGGCCAAATCATCCACCTGGGGCAATACGATGTAGCTGCGCATATGTATCAGCAGGGCAGACAACACTGGTCAGCATGTTGGAGAACATTGGCTGAGACATCACTGATGCCATGGCCACTGTTGCTTGGAGGGAACCAATTGCCAGGAAATAGAGCACTGACAGGACCTGCACTAGAGGGGGGATACCTGTGGGCTAGCGGATAGCTGAAATCAGGTCTGGCTCCAATTGGGCACACAGTTCTTGGATTGTGGCCCTATCAAGTCTGTAGGTCAAGATAATGTGCCTGTCCCCCATTGTCACCAGGTCCACCAGGGGTCTGTACATGGGGGGATGTCTCCATCTCCTATTCATCCTCAGCGGTTGAACTCTAGGGTGAAAAATAGTGAGCTGAAGGTCATATTCACACATATGTGAAAATAAAAATGCATTTCTTCCTTTACAGAAACAGTATGTGAATTTGAGAGTCAGTTGATGTGCCAATGTCTGCTGTGACACAGTTAGGTGCCAGGGCCTGTGTCCCCCTGAAATGGCGGCTGCCTGACCTGTGAGGAGAGACAAGTGGAAATGAGGTAATTCCGCTGGCGTTGTGCACCACGATGACCGCCCGCAACTTCGCATTGGTTATCATTGGGCCCTATGGATTCCAGGAGACAATGGCGATGTAAGCTGGCGGTGACTGTACACACCGCCGCGGACGTGACCTCCATTTTCTATCTGTTTACTCACTTGCTACCTGACCTTCAACAGGAGAGGATCTACACTGCAAGTGCTGCTGTGACCTGTGTCTGGAAGCGACAATGACTCGAGTGTCTGGGTATAGGGCCCTGCCTTCACTTCGGAGGAGTTGGAAAGACTGGTGGATCGGGTCCTACCCCAGTACACTTTACTGTATGGTCCTTCAGACCAACAGGTGAGTACACTATGCACATGATGCGTGGGCCATGAATGTATGGATTGCTGTGTATGTTAGCCTTGTGTAGGGGGGGCTGAGGGGTCCTGGGCAGAGTGCTGCATGTCTGGTGGTCAATGTCTGTGCGTAAGGGGATGGGAGGGATATTGTGGGCCATGAGTGTAACAGTCCGGACAGTATGACTAATCCCTTTTTTTCTATGCATATTTTCCTGCAGGGCAGCGCCCATCAGAAAAAGGGTATTTGGCATGCCATCGCTAAGGAGGTGCGGACCCTGGGGGTCTTTGACAGGCGGAGCACCCACTGTCGCAAATGGTGGGAGGACCTGCGCTGCTGGGCAAGGAAGACGGCGGAGGCCCAGCTGGGACTGGTCTCCCAACGAGGAAGGGGTGCCCGTCGTACCCTGACACCCCTGATGTTCCGCATCCTGGCGGTGGCCTTTCCGGAGTTGGATGGGTGCTTGAAGACATCACAGCAGCCACAAGGGGGTGAGTACAGATTGAGAATCATGACTTTGCGCGCGTTAAGGTTTTACCTGGGTGGGGGATGTGGGCTTTGGGTGCCCGTAGACCAGGGTGAACTGGCAGGGTAGGTCCCTTGTTGGGCAGGCTCAGAAGCACTCCAACCCCAATAGTGTTAGTGGGCATCTACTACTGGGCAGGGTCCTGTGGGTTTCAGATGTGCAGCTAATGGCGTTAGGCAATGTACCCCATGGGCTGGTGACTAGCTTTGTAACTGGTAGTGCATGGCCTAGTGCATAGGGCTGATCCCTGTGTGTTGTGTACGCCAACAGTAGTGTTGTTGCTGGCATTGACCAAGTGTATCCTCTGTCTCTCCTCCCCCTTTTTGTTTTGTCACCCTGTCCTTGTGTGCATTAGCATCATCTGGCAGAGGAGCAGAGGCACCGGCGACTGAGGGAGCGGCATCCCACATGGGCCTGGAGTCCGAATCCACCGACGGTGAGGGAACCAGTGGGACGGAGGGTGAGGGGAGCACCACGAGGGAGACAGGAGGGGACATTACAGACAGCAACTCCTCCTCTGATGAAAGCTCACTGGCAGTGGCAGACACCTCTGAGCCCACCCCAACAACAGGTACAGCCACCACCCCGTACCAGCACCGCCCTCCCAGCAGCCCCTCAGTGTGTTTCTCGTGCCCGCTCACCCAAGAGGGTGGGCATCTCCTTCGCCCCAGGCACCTCAGGCCTCCAGGGTGTCAAAAGGCATTTGCAACAAACAAATGCATACCTGGAGGGCATTTCAGGCTCTGGCCTCAGTACTGATGGCAGCCATTGTCCCTGTCTCCAGCCTCCCCCCTCCAACTTCCTCTACCCAATCCCAATCCCCTCAAGCCCAACCTATCCCAAGCACACCTTCAGACCAGCATGCACCCAAATCAACACACAGAAGTGGCTCAGGCAAACACAAGCACCACATTTCATCTCACAGGCACTTACACAAGCACCATCCCCATGCAGACACACCAACATCCACTGCCTCCACTGTGTCCCCCTCCTCCTCATCATTCACCTCCCTCCCAGTAGCGTCTCCACTCACACCTGCATGCACTACATACTCATCCACTACCTCCATCACCAGCATGCCTATCACTACACACCCCACACTGGCAGTCACAACCCCCACATCCATGCACACGTCCCCTGTGTCCTCTCCCACTGTGTCTTTGACCCGTCCTCCCAAAGAACACAAACGCAAGCACACACCCACCCAACAGCCATCCACCTCACAACAGCATCCAGCTCATGCACCTGCACCCAAACACAGCAGACTGACACCTCCTACAAGCACTCCCTCTTCCTCCACTCCCAAACCTTCACCCTCTTCCCACCCCAATGTCCCTAAGAAGCTTTTCCTCGCCAACATTGACCTCTTTCCTACCTCTCTCCCCTGCGTCCTTCACCTCAGGCCAGGGTGGCCAGAACCCAGCTCAGCACCTCAGCCACCCAGTCCACATCCGCTGTGGTTTCTGCAGCTGTGAGAGGCTCCAAGGTGGCACCCGTCAGCCCAGCCAGTGTGCCACCAACACCTGCCAAGGCCAAGAAGGTTCCACTACCTGACAAGGGCAACAAGGGGACAGCACCGAGCAAGGGGAAGGAGGCACAACCAGCCAGCAAATCCCAAGTCAAAGAGTCCAGCTGGCAGAAGCAAGGAGGAACCACGATCTGCCAAGGGCAGGAAGGGGCACAGAATATCAGCCATGGCACTTCAGCTGTCCGAGGCTGCAGGTAAAGACCTGGAGGCTACCACCACAACCGGCAGTATCACCACGTGCACCCCGGCCAGCACCATCACCTGCACAGTGACCAGCACCGCCACCTGCACCGCCGCAAGCACCACCACTGCCAGCAGCAGCAGCCCCAGTGGGCAGCCGTCCGAGGCTGCAGGTGAAGGCCTGGAGGCCACCATCGCGGCCAGCACCGCCACCTGCACTGCCGCAAGCACTACCACTGCCAGCAGCAGCAGCCCCAGTGGGCAGCCATCCGAGGCTCACAGGTGAAGGCCTGGAGGCTACCACCACTGCCAGCACCGCCACCTGCACCGCAGCCAGCACCTCCACCTGCACCGCCGCAAGCAGCACCACTGCCAGCAGCAGCAGCTCCAGTGGGCAGCCGTCCGAGGCTGCAGGTGAAGGCCTGGAGGCTACCACCACCACTGCCAGCACCGCCACCTGCAGCGCAACTGCGATTCACTGAGCGGCCATCACCGCCGGAGGACAGTGTGTAGTGGTGACTACATGGGCTGCAGTGCATCCTGGCCCCTGCAAAAGCTGTCGTTGTGACACCCAGGTGAGAGACTCTGACCTTGCACTCCAAAACATCTGCATCACAGGGCGCAATGCCCCCTCCAGAACCAGTGGAAGAAGGCATCCACTCACCCCCTCCTTGCCAGGATGAAGCACACTGGGCACAATGCCCTCTCCAGAACCAGTGGAAGAAGCCATCCACTCACCCCATCCTTCCCAGGATGAAGCACACTGGGCACAATGCCCCGCCCTCTCCAGAACCAGTGGAAGAAGGCATCCACTAGAGCACTCCCCAGGACCAAACAGTGGGCAAGCCAACCCCTTGAGAGACTGTGGCTTTGCACTCCCCAGGACCAAGCAGTGGGAAAACCACCCACTAGAGAGACTGTGGCTTTGCACTCCTCAGGACCAAGCAGTGGGCAAACCACCCACTTGAGAGACTGTGGCCCTGCACTCCCCAGGACCGAGCAGTGGGCAAACCACCCACTTGAGTGACTTTGGCCTTGCACTCCCCAGGACCGAGCAGTGGGCAAACCACCCACTTGAGTGACTATGGCCTTGAAGTCCCCAGGACCAAGCAGTGCGCATGGACCCCCCTCCAGGACCAGAGGCGTTGCACCATCTACCGGCTGATGTGCCCCCTAGTCCCCGTCCCCCGAAGGTGCCTGTGTCTTTTCGACCTGATGCCCCGGCAATGTTCTCTCCGTATTGAGGCCGGAGTTAAGTGTGGGCTTGGCCTATGTGTTTTGGCCCAGTGGGCCACGGACAATTTTTGAGTGGGCATTGTCCCGCCTTTTGTATATATTGGATATATTGTAAATACTGTTTCTCTTTATGAACGTATTTCTAAGTATTTCTAATATTTCACTCATTTGACTCCATTCTTTTTGTCCTTGTGTTATTCCCCTCTCTTGTGTGCTAGATGCAGTACTCATCGTGGTCGTCGTCACCGGCATTTATGCTCCTGGTGTATGAGAATATACACCAGCATGGGGAAAACCTGCAGCGTGGGCTCCATGCGTCCTGGTTCTCGCTTGAGTGTCAAGAGGTGAGTCGTTTCCCTTCAGAGTACTGTTTCCACCGTGCTTTTGATGGCGTTGCTACCGCCCCTGAAAAGCTGGCAGATGGGCGGGTTGTAATAGAGTGGGCGGTACATTGTCTTCCGCCTGGCTGTTGGCGGTTACCGCCGCGGTGTTTGTTGCTGCTGCCATGGTGGTTGGAGTGTTAAAGTGGCTGTATGTGTTGGCGGTTTCCGCTGTGGTCATAATTACATTAATTTTACTGCCAGCCTGTTGGCGGCGTTACCGCCGCTTTAACACCGACCGCCAGGGTTGTAATGAGGGCCATAGTGTTGTTCCTTATTGTCTGTGGTACCGAATGTGATATTGTTTCAAATTCCATGTGAGATTGAGTGGTTATCTGTCATTGATTTGTACCAAGCCTTTTTCTCTATATTATTGCGTGAAGACAGTCAGTTCCTCTTCACATTTTGGTTTGGAAATTATGTTTTGCCATGGTCCCGAGTCCCACAGGGATATTTTGAGAGCCCATCCATTATCAACGAGATTCTTAGAAAACTTCTGGAGTCCCTGACAATGCCTTGTAACTCAGTCCTACTACCATACATTGATGGCCTGTTGGTGGTGTTGAACACTCAAAAAGCTTGCAAACAAGATACCATTGCACTGTTGAACTACCTGGCTGAGAATGGACATGAAGTAGACCCAGGAAAGTTGCAGTATTGTCAGAAACACGTTTAATATCTTGGACATCATATTGAGAAGGAAGTGAGGAAAGTGTCACAAGAGAGAATTTCAGCCATTGTGAAAATGAATCCGCCAATCACCCAGAGAGAAGTTAGGATATTTTTGGGAATGGTGGGCTACTTTTGCCAGTGGATTCCAAACCTTTCCGTAGTGGCCAAGCCTTTGCAGAGGCTGACTCACAAGGATGTGTCTGACCCTTTACCCTGGAATAATGATTGCTTAATTACCTTCCTAGAGCAAGAGAAAGCCTCTGTTGTGCCCTGATTACAATATCATTTGCACTTTTCTGCAGTAAGAGGGAGGGCTGTGCTCTCTCTATGCTTATAAAAATGCATCGAAATTCCATAAGCCTCTAGCCTACTCTTCTGCTACTCTTGATCCTGCAGCTTCTGGTTGTATTAAAGCAGTGGCAGCTGTCAGTGTCAACATAGAGAGATGTGTCACCCATTAGCTGTGTGTGTTCCCCATTCAGTGGAGTTGTTGACAAGCAATAGAACTCAGCACCTGACTAGTAGCAGCCTTACTAAGAATGAAGAAATTATTATTGTGGTTGGGAAGCTAAGGGGGATGCAAGATGGTGGCCGTCTGATCCAGCCACAATGCATCTTCCTGCTCAGGCTCCTAGCAGTTGGAACGCGTCGGTCAAAACTGCAGCAGTGTGGTTGCCTAGCGTGTTATGCTTCCTGACCTGGTGGAAGGGCTCATACGAGCATTGTGGGAGGGATGCCTTGAAAGGGCCTGCTCCCTCTCTTCCTATAAATGCGGCAAGCAGCTCCTCCGTGCCTGGGAGTAACTCACAATGGGAACCGTAAAATTCCTGCAAGCCAGGAGATTCAGCTGAGGCTCTGTCGGACCCTGCCAGACTGCACGGATGGGTCCCAAAGCAGCCAGTGGGGGAGCATCCAAGAGAGTGTCAACACTGCCATCATCATGGGCTGGGGGCACCGACACAGCAATAGCAGGAGTGGGAGCAGGGTGCCAAAGCAGATGGAGCCCCCCATCCTGGAGCAAAACCAATGCCATGGAGAAGAAGGGAAGGGGTGAACTGCCCTTTCTCCTGGTTCCAGCGCCTGGAGTGACAATTATGGATTTACTTTGCTACCTGCCCCCTGCCTACGTGATGAGAAGCTAAGTCGGATTTTTGGCGGGCCATCAGCAAAGGGCATTAATCCCGCTATCTTCAAGACCCTTTACCATCAGGCCATTCTGCAGCAAGGGTGAGGTTTGGAAACTACAGCCTTCACAGCACCCACAGCAAGGGGGACAGTCAGCAAGGAGATATGCTCCAGACAGCAGCAGGGGGGCCTGGTGGTCCTGTGTTTGTAGGAGGCCCTATTTTTGTGAAGTCTTCACAAAAGTTCCCCTGGAGCTGAAACACTCTAAGCCAAGCACAGAGAAACTTTGAGTTATATTGGTCTATATTGGAAATTTCTTGTTCAGACAAGCAGTTTTTGATAAAAAAAAAGACCAGATGCCAAGAGAACAGTTGGTGATATCTCCTTTTTTTCTAACCCAGACTTCTGCTATTTCTCAGTTGAACAACTGTGGTGTCTTTAACTACTCATGAAACCATTTCAGGACAGAGAGGCATAGGCCTTCCTTCTGAACCCAGCACATTTGAAGGTGGTGTGGAATAATGACATACAGATGTTTACATCCAAGGTTAAAGTGAAGGCATTTTTGCACGATATCTGATGACACTGACATTCTTGATTCAGTTGTGTTGTAGTTAACGTTCATGCTCAAGTTTGGTTTTTGTCATTCATTGGGGCCTGGGCAGGGGGGGCTGCATACATCTCATCAGACCTATGATTGGTCTGTTTGTACCTCATTGGGTATTGGAAGTCAGGACAGGGTGAAGGAGCGGTCATGGTATGGTTTGGAAACAAGTGAAGTAAAAGTAGAAGGAGGGGGAGCTTGTGTGGCAAAGATGGGTGGGGGAGGGTATATGTAAAGGAAAGTGGGTGGGGAGGAGGGTGTTGGGTACTGGGGCATTGAGAAAATGTACATCCCACTCTGAAATATTGATGCTTGACCTTACCGAATCCAAGTAATATTCTGGATATTGTCAGGGCACCTGGAATGGTTTTGTGCAGTGAGGGGTTGGCTGATTCTAAAGAGATAAGATATCCAGCCTGTCAAAATGATAGAATTATCAGGTGTTGCTGGGTCGATTCGTGTCTGAAAGACTAAATTGTCATTCTGTTCAGTCAAGGTAGCTGACCTAAATGGCAGATTGATGCAACAGAGGGTATTAGAGATATTTAGAACTCTAGCAATGGATTTTATCTGTTGACAAGAAACACACATCTTCTGTGGGAAGTGCGACTTGATTACTGTACCAGGCTATTTCCTATTTGCAAGAAATATGCAGACCTCCATGACTAGAGGGGTGGCTACATTGGCTAAAAATTATATTGCACCTGCAAAGCGCAAACTTGTTGACAAATTGGGGAGATGGGCTGTAGTAGAGTATTCTGTTGTTGGGGCTAGTTTTGCTATTTGCTCGTTATAGGGATTTAATTAGGATGACCCTGTGCTCTTTACTGTGCTCAAACTTGAAGTGGCCTGATGGGCTGCTCCATTGATTATTTGTGGGGATTTGAACTTACAACTAGCTGTGGGCTGGAAAATAACATCTAAGGGGCATATTTAAGAGCCACTAGCAACATCTAACGACACTTCAGCATCCATTTCTTTTACACTAATGGGGTGTTAGATGGCCCAAAACACTGCAATATATTTACAAAGTGGTGCAATGCAGCATTGCGCCACTTTGTAACCCCTTGCGCCACATTATGCCTGTGCCAAGCATAATGTATGCAAGTGGGGCGTTCTCCCAATAGGGTGGCTGAAAAAATGGCGCAAAGAAATCTAAGAGATTTCTTTACCTCATTTATTCTGGCACTTTTACAGCCTGCTCAGAGGAGGCATTAAAAGGAGGCTCCCACTGGTTTCAATGGGCCTCTGGGTGTTATGCAGGATTAGCGTCAAAATGTCTGATCTTAGTTCCCTAACTACTGCCATGGTGCGCCGTATATTAAATACGGCGCACACATGATGGTGTTAGGGGGGTGCTAGGTGCAGCACCGCTTTTCATAAGTCTGCCCCTAAGTATCAGGGGAAGAAACCCCTAGTGTTCAAGGCATTGTCCTCTCTTACTATCAGTCATGGGTTGATAGATGTCCGCATAAGAAGCATGTGAGGTTAGATTACGTGCTACTTTCTACTTTCTACTAATCTAGATGTCTGCAAACTTCCTATGCTTTTTTTTTACCATAACCCCTTAGTTCTTGAAGTATCAGGATTAGGTGGTTTAAAATCACAGGTCAAATGGTCATTTGATAGAAAGCTCCCAAAATATTGATTTTATGAGTGAATGTTTAAAAGATTTTTTCGAACTAAACAGATATAGCTCCGCACAAGAGATGGTGTGGGGTGCTTTTAAAGGGGGAATAAGGGGTGTAACTATTAGCTAACTAGCGCTGGAGAGGAAGCATCAGGGGGCATGAATTAGAGAACTTCATGAACTGCTGGCTGTATCGGAAAGTAGGCATCCTGAGGGAATCATGCGTGGACATGGTATGACTCAAATCCAATGGGACGTTGCGATCGCTAAAGCAAAGCTCAATAGCTATTACACTGAGGTTATTGCTGAGAAATATCAAAAATATAAAAGGGACTGTTATAAATAGAGGGAAACAGTGGGCAGGTTTTTAGCACTGCATACTAGGCAAAAACAGGCCCAGAAAAATATTGACGCTATAAAAAGAGAGGCTGGATCAGTTGATACAGAACCAACAAATATTATTGAAGTCTTTGAGGAAAACTACCAGAAACTAAACCATGAAGATTTGCTATGGCTTTCAGTAGGGCTCCAATTACAAAAGGTTGGGCAATTTCTTAGTATTGAGATCTGTAGAGATCTGGAAGCCGATATTACTGCCAAAGAAATTGCCAGTGCATTAAGATCTTTGGCTTCAGAGAAAGCGGCATGCCCTGATAGAATTTCGCTAAACTTTTATAAGGTATTCACCGGTTTACCCGGGCAGTGGTACTTTGGATCATGTCAGGCATGCCATTGCTTTGTTTCATATTGTTGAAGCTACAGGAGACCGGATGGCCATGATCCTCCTTGATGCTGACAAAGTCATTTGACTGGGCATCATGGAGGTTTTATGGTTTAAATTGGATCGGAAGGGATATGGCCCCGGGCTGATCAAGGCAATCAAAGCATTATATCATGCTCCATTTGCCAAGCTTCAAATCATAGGACGTGAATCGGGAGCTACCACAATCACAGGGGACACAAGCCAGGGTTGTCCCTGCTCTCCAATACTTTTTGCTCTTTATATTGATCTATTCATACAACAAATTACCCAAACACAGGCCATTAAGCCAGTCTGTGTAAGCAAATTTGATACCAAAATGTGAGCATACACGAACAACATTGCGGTAATCACTTCAGTTCTCCTGGGTGCACTTTCTGAGGTTGAAAGGGTAGCAGCTGAATTTGGGAAGAAGTCTACCTGGCTACCTACCTAATACTGAAAAAACCCAGATAATATGCACAGATAATATTGACTTGGTTGATCCTCGCAGAGTTGATGTGACTATATATCTGGTGTAAAGACATCACCCAAAGTCCGTACTATTTATCAGATCAATCTAGACCCGTTTCTCAGGAAGATCAGTTCAGACATGCTGCGGATTAACAGGCTACATTTAACCTTGATTGGAGGTGTAATGTTCTCAAAATGACAATTTTACCCAAGATGCTCTATCTATTTTGCCCTACACCTCTCGATTTAGATAAGATTTAGCTTACGAAACTCGATTCAATTTGGTGGCCCTTCTCTGGCATATGGACATTATGTTCTCAGCGGAATATGATTTCTAAACAGGGTCAGATGAAAATCCAGCCCCCTCCACCATTTATGAGCTAGCACTGGGTACCCAGGCATGTGGCTGTTTCCTATGACAGATTGAGGCCAGCTACTATAGAAAAGTTAAGTTTAAGGTTGTGATTGTGACCTACAATACATGCTACAGAGTCCTTAAGCTGTTGGATGTAAAATGATATATTTTATGTACACCTCTCTGGCTTTCACCTCACAGCAGTAGCAGCTGCAAAACATTTACTAGAAAACAATATTAAACTATGTTTATTATCAATTTCTTGTAAATGGGGTGGGGTCACCGGCTGTGACGAGCACTGAGGGGGAGTGCACAGCACTCCCCCTCAGTGTGCATGTATGTTTGGCTAGCAGAACACACATGCGCACTAGGCTCTCTCCAACCTGGCACCGGAGGCACTACGTTGCTGGGTTGCAGAGAGCAGGCCATGACTTTCACTCTGCCTCGGAGTGCTCTGCCTGGGCGCTCCCTCAACTCCTAACTCTGCTTTCATGCTGCAAGCAGCATGAAAGCAGCATTAGGATTGGACTCAGGGGAGGCTGGGAGCCTGTTCCTGCAGTCGAGGACAGAGGAGTGAATCGGTGCAGTGCGGCATGGCAATCAAGGTAAGATTTTTTTTAAAATTATTATATTTTCTTTATTTTACCCTCCTCCCCACTGCCATGCGCTGCACCACCCCGCCCCACCCCTTTTCCCTCCCGTGAGCCGCCACTGCTTGTCGTAATAAATTATGGGATCTCGATTGAACTGATCAGCTTTGCTTTTTTATTGAGCTTCAACAGGATTATGGTTAAGAGCACCATATCTTCTTCAAGTATCTACCATTAAGAGATTTTCTGAGTAGAATTAATCAGGATGTTATTTCATTGGAGAAGGTTCCACTGCTGGACATTATTGTGGAGGCAGGTTGTAAAATTGGCTGCATTTATAAGATTTTAATTAATACTGTACCTGATGACCCAGAGCATCAGGAAGCTAGTTGGATTTGGAAGCTGGGGGAGGAAGATGCAGATATAAAAACTGCTAAAGCGATAGAAAGGAAGGTGCTTCTCTCATCTAGTTTGTGAGCACAGCATTATAAACCTCTCTTTACACTCTATTTTACTCTTGCTAATCTTTTTGGATGGGGTAAGAGGGAGGATGATAAATGTCCCAGATGCAGTGAAGGGCCAGAAGATATGCTGCATATGTTTTATAGTTGTGATAAATTGCAGCCTCTAAGGAAGACAATAGAGTCATATTGGGAACAAATATTTGGGAAGGATGATGCTTCTTGGGTATGATCAATCTTTTGAGGGGGGACTAACTGTGGTCTACCTCATCTTTATGTAACTCACAATAGTTTGCCTCCTTATTATAACGGAGTGGAAAAATGCTGAGCCCCCTACAATTTATCTTTGGTTTGGGTGTTTATTGACTGTCTACAACTTGGAAAGATCGTTCTATAATTGGAAGGGAAAGTGAGCTGGGAACCCTTGTAAATTGGTATGGCTTGATCTTTCTGGCTGGCTCTCTTATATATCAGGATACGAAGACTGGCTTTCAGGTGAGACAGAATCAGATCTAATGGGTGCTGACATGGATTTTTTTAATATGTACTATCAAATATTATTGTCATCTATATGTATACATCAATGAATTAATGTATTATATTGATTTATTTTTTTCTACGGTTTTGTACATTTAAAATGTGAGACTAACTATAGCGTCCCTGTAAACTTTGTTTTTTAAATGCATTTGTATGTTGTTTTTTAGTTCTCTTTCCTAACTATAACGTCCCTGTAATCTTTGTTTTTTTTAGTGAATTTCTATGTTTTTTTAGTGTATAGTAATTTTCATTACTATACATTAATCCAACCACCGCTGAGCACAGTGGTGGTTGGCCACAGGGCCTGCGGCCCTGAACTCTCTGTTGCTCTCCTACCTCACAACTCATTAATGCAACCCTCTCTTCTCCAGCTTGACGCTTTTGTATAACCACCATCTCCTCTATAGCTCACTTGGCATCTCTACATACCAGTGCTGCTCATTGACAGCAATGAATTGCTCCTCTCATGCCCTTGCCCTATTCAGAAGGGTTCAGCAACTGTAATTTGCTCCAGTGCCACTCCTTTGTGAAAGCATCGTTAGTGTTTTTAGGTCTCACCTGCAAGCCTTTTTTTGACTGCTCTATATTTTTCCCTTCACTGGTCTCTCCTTAGTGTTTGTTTCATGCTGCCCCCACCCCAGGTGCTACCTTGTGTTCCCTACTCCCATCCATCTCGTTAGTTCTTCCTCCTTGGCATTTTCTTACTGTTTTAATTATTCTCCCGGATCTGCAGTCATATATATATATATATACTTAAAACACATTTTTTCGAGGACAGACAGTTGCCATTTGCTGCCGGGCTGCTCTGCTTTTAACAAAAGTACCTTTACACAGGTAAAATTTATTGTTTCCATTTACCAATGAAGTAATATCTGCCTTCTTAGATTGTTAAATAAAATAAAAGGTAGAATAGCGCCTACGCCTATCATTTTTCAAGTGCATGCATAGTGAGGTATGTGTGTGCATACTGAATAAGGCATGCATGCTATGAATGTATTGAGAGTCACACTTTTTTTCTTTTGTTTTGGCAATGCTGTAGAGCATCAGCAAAAAGCATTTTTCTTTTAGCGACGCTGCACTGTATCACCAAAAACGTTAACAAAGTCAGTAGGTCAAAAAGGCCAGACCTATTGCTTTGCAAATACTTGTTTTAATTAACTGGTGTAAGGGTGTCTGGTATTTCGGAACAGTAATTTAAAAAAAAGGCCACTGCATCACGAGGTATGCATGCACATGCTTGATGGATAAGTGTGTATACGTGTTTGCGCTGGGTGCACCATAACGTCATGATGCATATGTGCGCATGCGTTGTGATGCACACTTACATCTACGTTATCGCACCTTTTTATTGATGATGCTGTTTACCATTGTCAATAGCCATTTTTTATTTTTTTTGCTGACGATGAACAACGTCACAAAAAAGCATTTGCAAAGCCAGTTTTCTGCACTGACAAAGCCAAAAGGGAAGATCTGATGGCTTTGCCAATGCTTGCTTCATATAAACGCACTAGGTCAGGAAGTTCCCTTCTCTGCTTTGTTTTGAGGGTAAATAACGTCTCTCAGCTTGTAGCTGTCACATACACCTACATGCACATGCAGAAACGCACACACAAACACATGCGCTGTAACAAGGACTGACCCTAATGGAAACCTGTCAAAACCTTGATTGCCTCTATTCAGTTAGTTGTGTTCCAGTTCGAAGGTATGAAGGACACATACCGGAAAGGATCTCTATGTAATCTCCTTGGGGGTCATTACAACCGCTGAGGGACCGCCATGCTGAAGACCGCCAGTGCAGGCGGTTTTCCGCTCGGTGCATTATGACTGCTGGCAGCCCTCCGTCCTTTTCCGGACGGAGAGCCGCCAGCAGCCATACTGGCAGTCGGTGGGGAAATGGAGGTTGCTCCACCTCCACCGCCATGTCAACAGAACACCGCCCACCGAATCACGTTCTGGCGGTGTTTTGTTGACGGGGTGCTGGCGGCGGAGCAGCCCCCATGGATCCCGTCCCCTCCCGGAGGATCAACGGACCAGGTAAGTTGATCGTCCATTAGGGGAGGGGGTATGGGGGTGTTGTGTGTGTGCATGGGGGTGTGCGTGTGAGTATGTAGAGAGTGTGTGTGAGTGCGAGTATGCATGCGGGGGTGTTGTGTGTTTGGAAATGTGTGCGTGGCTGTCTGTATGTATGTCTGTATGGATGTGTGCGTGTATGTCTGAATGTGGGTGTGCGTGTATGACTGTGTGTGTGGCTGTTGGCATGTTTGTTGGTGTGTGTGCGGGTATGTGTGTTGGTGGTGCCTGCGTGCGTGTCGGGTGTGAATCAGTAATGTGATGTTGGGGGTGGAGGTAGGGATGGGGGTCCTGCCACCTTTTGGGGGTGGCAGAGGGGTGGGTGGTGTCGGGGAAGGACTCGGGGTGGGGGTTGGGGGAGACCCCTATCAGTGCCAGAGAAGGAATTCCCTGGAACTGATAGTGCTCACCGCCATGGATTTCATGGCGGTTCCCAACCCCATGAAATCCATGGCGGTGAGCCGGGCCATGATACCGCCGGCGGTAGTGTGATGGCCGCCGGGCTGGAGACCCAAGTCTCCAGCCCAGCGGTCGTCTCCGCCCTGGCGGTCTATTCGGAGAAGTGGCGGATGACCATGGCGGTAACCGCCATGGCCATAATTCCAAATCTTTTACGCCAGCCTGTTGGCGGTAAAACCGCCACTTCTCCATCAACCGCCAGGGTCGTAATGACCCCCTTTGTCTTCTCCAATCTTTGGAAATACTTCTGTGTCATTTGGTGAAATTTCTTTCTGTTCCTATTGAGTTATAGTGAGTTGATTCCTGTATTTAGCTCTTGTATTGTGATGTCATTCAGAATCAAGGGGGCTCAACTGTGCCTATTTGGAAAGGAACAGTTTTAGGTTGATTTGTGGATGTGTTGGCTGGCTTTTTATCCAGAATTATATTTTCCTAACTGATCTAATTTTCCTCTCACCATATCTCCCTATGTGTACACAATTAATCTTTCCAACTCCTTGTCTATCTCCATCCTCTCTGCTTCCAGGAGTAAATGGTGAAAGATTATGAACAAGCAATGGAAGTAAATGGATACCTGCCAGATACTAGGACCTACAGCCATGAAATTAAGTGTACTCCAAAGCCTCCCAATATCTTGGGTCTGATGAATGCGGCAAAACCACCTCTGCAAACAAAACAGTGGAAAACTATGGGGCTAGGAAAAGAGACACTAGCAGTCAGCATTCAACACAGGAAACCTTTCACAGTAGAAAAGGGCATTAGAACATGCAAAGCCAGAAATCAACAAGACAATACTTTTCTCTAAATTTCAAAGGGAGCACGATGCTTGCCTGAACTGTCTGGGGTGTTATATTCCATTCCAATAGCTCAGAGCTCTCCAGGAAACGTAAGAGAGCAAGTAACAAGATGCAGCAAAATGAAGTGCTGATTTCAGCAGGATCCAACATTCAATGAAGAGAGTCGGTCGCCATGAGGGTAATGTGAAGGACCAAACCAGCAATGTTGTTGAAATCCTTGACTAGGAGCCGACTGGACAGCATTGTAGCAAACCTATGCACCCTACAATGTTCCCAGGTAGACCACAACTGTGAACCATCATTTGTTCTGACAAGGATATTATTGACCTGGAAGTGGCTGAAGAAAGAGTTCTATCTGGAGTGTAATTTGGTAAAAGCATTTTGAGTGTGACTCTGAAGGTTCTTGTTAATCTGATAGTGAAGGTGGACTTGTCCTGGCTAGTCGAAGCAATGAACCCACTCAAGATGTAGGTATTGAGTAGGGAGACCACTACACACACGTGCTCAGCTGCAAGAACCTCCAAGCCTTGTAGAACTGAAAGCAACAGGTATGTCTAAATCAGGTGTACTTAACAAGTCAATCGTGAGCTACCAGTAACTCCCAGACACCTTTGGAGTAGCTTGTGGCCCTGAGTTCATTTTTAAATAAGTACAGGGTCACATTTTCCTTTCACAGTTGAGAAGGCTGTGTTTATTTTGCATTATTATCATCAGGTTGCAGATAGCAGGGCCTCATAATGAGCAGTGCTCAGTCAGATTTAGGACCCAGGCTGCAACTGTGATACAGAGGCGAAGCACTGAGGTTTCTAACTCTTAAATAAAAGTCCTTGTCAACCCAATATTGGAGGGTAAGAACAAAATGACGTTTCTGAATAACGTTAAATGGGAGAAAAATGAAAATGAAAAGTTACCTTAATGATTACAATTTTACTTAATTTTCATTTTCTGCCATTTCAAAGTGTCACATTTACAATCAACAGGCCCCTTGCTCTAAGTGGCCAGTAGACACTGTGCCACATGTATAACAGAAAAATACAGCATTGTATTTTTAAATGGGAGAACTTTCAAGTGCAGAAAAATGTTCCAAATGTTTAAAAATTTTGCAGGAAATTTTTCTGCATTTTAAATTTCTCTCATTTAAAAATGGTTGTATGTTTGTGTTATACATGTAAAGGTGCCACATATGGTCCTGTGCCTCAAGTACATACAACACAGGCAAAATGCACATACATCACATTTATATGCATACATGTTCATACATATTTACAGACCACACTCTCACTGACACACAGTAGCCCTGTCATAGTACCCAAGTCAAAGTATTTTGTTCAAACCATAGTATCTGGCTCTATGGACATTAGGCTTAAAGTCAATAAAGCTGGCCATGGGGATCTCTGGCAACAATGTGCAGGTTGTTTAGCCTCCAGTAGCTCCCTATGATTTTCACTGATCAGAAGTAGCTCTCACTACAGAAAAGATTGGAGGCCCCTGTTCTAAATCCTGAGAAAAACTATTTGAAAATACTTAGATCTCTAATAAGGAAGAAGAGATTCTAAGTTTGCATCATCAAAAGTGCTAAAGAGGGAGTTTGATTCAAAGGGCCATCTGTAGACACAGTTGTGCACAGTAAGGGAGTAGTATATTAAAGAGGCACAGTTGTTCCTTGAAGGAGTGCTTAGGGTATTTAACAGGATTCATTCTGCAACTGGGGAGATGGCGTGTTCCTGGATACTTTTATTAAAGAACATTTTCCTTCAAAAATGCCAACAGATATTGGCACTCAGTTATATATAAAGATAGACTCTTACATTAACTAGAGGGGACATATCACTCCAACATCTTAGATGAGAAAGGACTGAGGAATGGTTGGACTGGAAGGACATGGCTAGTGAGTACAGATTGGAAAAGAGTGGTGAACAGAGTGAAATGTATGAGAAAAACAGTGGTTCTGGAACAATTTTCACAGTGGGTGTGTTGGCATCAATGTTACATGACTGAAGTCAAAGTGAATATGAAAAATACAAGGGTTACACAAAGAACAAGTAGAGTAAATGACACTGTCCCGTTCAGTAGGAGAGTGATAAGTTTCTGTTATGTGGATGGTAGTTCATCTTGGAGCACACTGTTATAAATATATTATTTAAGTATGGTGTGATAGCGCACTGTCATTTACATACACAACATTTCTATTGAAATTACCATAAAATTTGAACTGACATTCAGTTTTACTGATAGACCTATATAGCGCACAAACAATAATATGTGGAATTCGGGTATCAGCACATATTTAAAATTAGCACATAATCAAGTAAAGTTTTCTGATTTGTTTTGATCCTCTTAAAATCTTTGTTTTGTTCGCACTTCAGAATTATAAAGAGCGTAATTCGTTTTTGTTTTCCTAACAGCTGTGTTTTTAAAATATTTGTACAATTCATTTACATGTATTTAAATGTACAGCTTCTATTTTCACCATCCCCGGTACTCCATCAAGACTTTCAGATAGTTCACACAATAAAATCTTCTAACTTTACAGTCTGACAAAGAAGTGTAAAAAACATTCTCCATGAATACGCAGTAATATGTCAGAAGACATAGCCTGACACTGAACCTTGGTCGTTGAATGCACAGCAAAGGTGAAAAAATGATAACAAAATGTACATGCATCTTCATTGCTCATTCACCTCCTAAAATTTGTAAATCCATCATGTCTATTTTGGGGGTGCTGTGCACCCCTCAATCACCTGCACCCCTACTTGCAGTGCCTATGGAGAAGAAAACAAAGTTACAGTCTAATGAAAGAAAAGCAGTTTGCTTGAGAGAAGTAAAGGCATTAGGGGCCTCTTCTCCAAGGAAATGACGCAGCGCGGTGCTGCCAGCAATCTTGCTGCACTAAGCTGCCTCATTTCCAAAACGCAGGGATGCACTCTATTTAAAAGAATACGGTGCATCCCTATGTTTCCTCCTGCATTGGAGCTAAATTAGATGCCTAGCGCTAACGCAGCCACCCTTGCTCCATGGTGCAAGGATGGCTGCATTGCAGGGGAGATTGTGTTTGTGCAGACAGGGACACCTCCTGCACAAAAACAATCTTTAATGGCGATTTGATCCTTCCATGTGTGCTTCAGAATGCTGCACATGTAGAAAGAGCAAAAAACTAGGAGAAATAAAAATATTTCTCCTCATTGAATGCCTCCCCTGGGGGGGGCGTTAGTTTTTGACGCTGCTTCAGGTTTACGATTTCTTGTAAATCTGAGGCAGTGTCAAAAAGCAATAGGTGTTGCATGGGTACACCCACAGCAAACACCCACTGCATGCCCCTTAGCTGCAGAAAACTGCGTTGGGCGGCCCATATCTGCAAGGCCGTCTTAAGCCAGAAAAAGTGGCTTAACGCTGCCTTGTAGATATGGTGCACTGCATAGCACCACCACAGCGTCGCAAAAAGTGGTGGCACTAGGGTTTTGTAATTGAGGCTCTCGATGTGGTGAATACTAAACTTCCTAGATTTGTGAGGAAGGGTTTTGATTGACATTTTTGTAAATTTTGCAAACCACAACTACAGCCAACATTTCTTGTAACAAAATGTTTTGCAGACAAGTTTTCCTACCAAATGCATTTTGAAAAATAATTCTACAATTCAAAGTTTTTTTTCCCAGAGATTTGTTTACAAATCCACTATGCCAGAACGTTTTTTCTTAATTGAAACGTCATAACCTTTTTGATTGATAAGCACCTAGAAAAGTTTTGAAAACTTCACAACTTTTGCACAAGAAAAACTGTACAACATTTCACATCTTAATGCACTATCATCTGCATGACACAGCAGGATAAGGTTGCACAAAACATCATCCTAGTTACGTTAATAGCATCAAGCCAATGCATATCCCAATACTAATTAGATGGTCAATACTAACTAGAGGCATACAGGTTTGTATACAAGCCCCGAGCGCAAACCGAGTATCAGTTTTAGCAGCGCTCTGCCCCTTCCCATATTTACTGGGCAGAGTCAAGCTGCTTGCATGGCTTAATGCCACCTTGTAAATATGGGCCCGAGATGCAGTTTTCTGCAGCAAATGGGCATGCACTGGGTGTTGCTGTAGGCGCTCCACTGAAACACCCATTGCATTTTGACACTGCCCCAGATTTATGAGGATTTGAAAACCTGAGGCAGTACCAAAAACTAAGGCCCCTTGGCGTTACTATGGCGCAGTGAGGGGAAATTCTCCTCGTTTTTTATTTTCCTATGTGTGCTGCATTCTGCAGCAGACACAGGAGGAGCAAAATGCCATTAATGATTGTTTATGTGCAGGAAGGTGTTCCTTCCTGCACATAAGCAATCTTTAAATAATGACGATTTGCTACTTCTATGTGTGCTGCTTTGTGCAGCACATATCGGATTAGCAAATCACCATCATTGATTGTTTATGTTCAGGAAGGAACACCTTCCTGCACATAAACATTAATTCCCTGCAACGCAGGCACCCTTGCACTATGGTGCAAGGATGCCTGCGTTGGAGCTAGGCAGCTAATCTTAGCGGCAGTGCTAGGGAAAACACAGGGGTGCGCCGTATTGTTTTAAATACGGCGCAGCCCTGCTGTTCTGAAGTGGTGCAGCGCGGCACTGCCGGATTTAGCACAGCACGGCACTGTGCCACTTTTTAGTAAATGCGTCCATGGTTTACAAAGGCTAGCCGCACTTTTAGGAGATTCCCTAAAACCCGTGGTGAGTATAAAGTGTATCTGTATATTATCACAAATTTGATATTGATAAAATATACCCTACACGTGTAGTTTGTATGCACTAAGTTTATTTCACTAACAATAACAGCTGCTGCATGCCCAATTAAAAATCTCACTGTGAAAAAGCAAAAACTACACCCCGGATGACAAACATTAAATGAAGCAGGACACAGAATGGGTATGTGTGGCATTTTAAAAATGTTTTCGATAAAAATTATGTATAAGCAGTGTGTCAATCATAAAATGAAACAAATAGGGAGTGGGACAAAAAGGTACTCTTTGATCTCAATTTGCAGTTTTTATAGATTGTTATTCTGTACCAGATGACACCTTTGTTGACCAAAGAAGCTACCAAAATAGAATAAAAATACACAAAATGAACGCTTCCACAGACTGGAAATGCCTTACTACAGATACAGGTACTTTAGGTCGTGTTTGTATCTTTTTAAGTACAGGTCATGCCCCTTAAAAAAGTGGTAGCATAACACACTTGAGATTTCACGCTCAGACAAAGGCCTTGAATAAAGCTCCAGAACATATCCCTTTAACACTGTAATCTGCAAGAGCTTTCAGTGAAACTGGAGCTTCAAATCAATGCAGAGGGAAAGGAAATGAAGTCGTGACTGCTCTCACCAAGTCTGCAAATGAGGCTAAAAGTGTTATAGCTTGAGCCTGACAGGTGTCACAATGCATTTCTGCTCAGTTTACTGCGAAAAGTCGAATTCAATCAGCACACACCCAAGTGGTAAACCGACGCGCGTATGAATATCACCACGGAAGATGACTCCATAGAAAGCTGTCACACCCAACTCTTGTTCTATAATCCATAATAAGTAACTGGATTCCTGTCTAGTTACAATGGTTGTTTGTCTTCAGGGAATGCCTTTTCAGGAAAAAATGAGAACTCATAGCGTGTAAAATTACATTTCACATTGTGATCAACCACTGTAAAAGGATGTCTTACCCAAAAATCAACGGCCCTCCTCCTATTTCCAATATCTACGCCCAGCATTAATAAGACAGCAAGCCACCTCTTTCATCTTATAAATATGTTTGGAAGCTGTAACCAGTCAGGGCGTTCTATACACATTCCATTACAATGCTGCAAATCCCAGTCTAGAATTATATTGCCATGTAGGCATCGCAAAAACAGTTTTCATCTCAGTGGATTCTTAAGAAATCACTCAGTGATAGACTATAACAACCCAAACCCGCACAGTCCCACTCCCCAGGCCGATCACGGCCCCGGGGACGCCTTCCAGGCCCAGCCTAAATATTTAGGGCCAGATTTACAAGGCTCTATCACCAATTGAGCGCCACTTTTTGTGATGCTGTTTTGGCGCTGCGCAGTGCGCCACATTTAAAAGGCAGCGCTAAGCCACTTTTTGTGGCTTAATCCCAGCTTCTAAATATGTGCCCCTCTGATGCAGTTTTCTGGGTCAGAGGGGTGTCTCAATGGGTGTTGCCTGGGGCGTTCCACCACAACACCCATTGCTTTTGACGCTGCCACAGATTTACAAGAAGGGGTAAATCTGTGGCAGTGCCAAAAAACAACGCCACCCCAGGGGTGTGGTTAAAATGCCACAATAAGCAGGCATACTTTTATTCCTCTTAGTTTTTGCTGTTTCTATGTGTGCTGCATAATGAGCAAAAGGCCATGAATTAATGTTTATGTCCCTTCCTGCACATCAACAATCATTCAAAGATGACTATTCTCTACTTTATTCTACAGCACACATAAAAGTGCCAAATCGCCATTGTAGATTCTTTATGTGCAGGAAGGGACCCTTTCCTGCACATAAACAATCAATCCCCTTAATGCAGAAACCCTTGCACTGTGGTGCAAGGGTGCCTGCATCGGCGCTGGCAGCTAAAATTAGGGCTGGCACAGAGGGAAAAGCAGGGGTGCCGCGTTTCTAAAGTGGCACAGCACCACGCTTTTTAAGGAAAACTTCGTGAAGATTCGTCAAACGGTGCCAAACACTTTTTATATGGAAACATGGTCCTAACTATAACTACCTAGTGGCGACCGCCATTACTTATTTAATAAATATATATATATATATATATATATATATATATATATACACACACACACACACTAATAGTCCTAACTTTAGCAAAGTACTCCCCATACCCTCGTGGTGCAGAATGAGCAGGATTTGATTTCATGCAGATGGTCCTCACCCAACGCTTTTAGCCATGGCCTTGTCAATAGCTTGTAGTGGTTGTTTTGATAGTAAAGATATGTAAATTTTGTAATGTTTTGGATATTCCTTAGGACAGAAAAATAACTAGGTGGTAATAGGTTTATGTACATATAAAATTAATGTGTAAAATAATTAGATAATCATGATAAATGATATATGTCCAAAATCTGCTCCAAGATGCCAATCATGTTCTCAGGGATTTTCAAGGCGATCAACGCTGTTGTCCTTCTTTTATGTTTAAAGCACTTTGAATCACTGCTTGGTTCACAAACAAGTTGAGCCGGCATTTCCCCCTTACCGTGAACAATACTATGGCCGAAAAGCGTTGGGCGAGGACCATCTGCCTGAAATAAAATCCTGCTCATCCTGCACCACGAGGGTCTGGGGAGTTCTTTGCTAAAGATAAGGATTATTAGTGGATACGAGGAATTCCAGAGCCCGTCTCAGACCGCTGTAAGACAAAGTGCCTCTGAAACTCTGGACTAGATGTATTGGATACATATATAACAATGAAAAAGCAAATGTTAAGGTTAATTTATAGTTAATAAAAATATATTTATTCTTTCTATACAAACCCAACTTTAACTACACAAAAATATAGTTATAAATTAAATTTAGCATTTATGCACCACCTTCAAATTACTGTGTCACACACCTCCATACACACTGTTGTCAACTTGCTTGCGCAACATAATAGCTGTATTTTGCATCTTTACCATGCACTGCTTATATCTTTTCATATAACATCAGTTATAACATGTGAAATTATAGCATTCATATCAACACTTATCACAACCTAAAAAACAATCATTTGTGAGAACGCTGTGCATGGTAGAGTGCCAATACACTTTAGAATTCGTAATATCTGTGTAGTTTAAGCTGGGTTCGTATAGACAGAGTGAATCCTTTTTACCTAACTATAACTTATCCTTAATCTTTGTAATGCTTTACTTTATTTACCTTATTTCAGTCTCACAAAAACCATCAAAGCAATAGACGTAATAAATATGATTAATAAAATGCAATACTTGATGAATAAAAGAAACAGTAATACTGATCAACTAAAGAACGAAATCCTGTAAAAACATTAGCTGTAACTAAAGTGATACAGCCATCACCATAAAATAGGAATATGTTAAAATTGTCAGCTAAAACCAGGGCTAAAAACATCCCGTCCCCATTTCTCTCCCTACCAACTGTGCGGATTCTCCATGCCCAAGTTAGAAACCTGGCAACAGCACAAACAATATATCCTGTCATGTCATATTTAAAAATTCTGCTTGCTACCCCATGTCGGGTTATACCTAGTATTTTGCAGACTGGGATAATCCACCTCCTTTGAGGCATAACCAGTGGTGGCTGGCTTGTAGTTATAATGGGGAGGTGGAGTACCCTACGGCGTCCTCTTCTCATCTCATCGTCTCTCCTCTCCTGGAAGCTCTAACACTGGACCCAGGAAACTGCACTAACCAAACCTGCTGCTACTTTCATGCTGGTAACCAACAAAAAAGAAGTGTCAGAATTGGAGGGAGTGGCCCCTCTCAGCGCTCACAAGAGCACTGGAGGCCTGTGCTTTCTCTAACAACTGCTGGGTTAGAGAAGTTTAAAGTGAGCATGTCAGGCTGACCATCGCAAGACAGCTGTCCACAGGGACATGTGCACTTTAAACAGTGCACAGCTCCTTGCTGCCACACAGCAACAATTGCCCCATCCTGGCACTTGGTTCAGGGCAGGGTGCTAAGAAATAAAATGGTAATAAATAAAGTTTATTACCATTTTATTTTTCAGTTCTGAGGGCTTTCTTTAGCATGGCACCACTCCTATGCTCTTGTGGAGGGCCCGATCACTGGGTATAACATAAATTGGGCAAAAAAACAAGAGGTGATCTTCTGTTTCTGCAGTGGTCAAACAAAATGCACAGTTCAAAGATGTGGCACCTTCTTTATTCCATTTACTAGTGAGGGAATACAGGGGTAGAATGCCAAATCTGTACTTCAGATACACTTTTTTCACTTTTTCACTTTGGGTTGGGTAATCTTATCCAAATACATTTCAAAACCATTATGCCATTTATGCAATAACATTTTTTAATGAAGACTGCCCCCTTTTTGCTCATTCCATATTTGCCACATCTTGTAATCCCAGTATGCTTGTTTCATTTTAGTGAGGGTGCTTTTCTTTAAAGCAGCAGGTGATTCCCACACTTCTGGCATCCCAATTTCTTTACTTAGGTTTTTGAGTTTGCTCAGCCAAGGAGTTCGAGCATATTTATCAATTCCAATATACTCAGTAAGTGCTTGCTTATACGGGCACTGTTTCTCCGTAGATCACAAAACACCCAATATAACAAAATTATTTTATGGATAAATGGTCTATTATTTGTAGGGAGAAGTACATATGAAGGAGAATAAGAGGAGTGTTCTGAGGAAGGCTGAAAAGTGACCTTAAAAATGTATTTGCAGTAACATTAAGTGCGCAAATGTCAACCCATCCCCTGTGTCCAGACCCAGAAGTGACTCCTTCTACAGCAGTAGCTCTATAGACCTCAAGGGCAGGGGAAACAGCACCACTAGAGGTTGCCTTATACTTCCTTACTATAGCAGATCTTTGAAGGAGAGCTACCCTGCTCTTCTCAACCTGAGGGGCCCAGGACAGATTTGCAGCAAGTCTGACGCCCACGTAATCAAAGCATTTGGCTTGCCCCATCCAACCACATCCTACCTCTAAAAGACAGATGAGGGTTCAGAGTCATAAACTTAGGCTTTGGGGGATTCACCTCTAAACCTCTGACAGAGCACAATTTGGCAAAGTTGTCCAAGAGTGCTTGTAGACCTGATAGGGTTCTCGAAATAAGGAGTGTATAATCTGCAAACATTGGTATTGGCAGGCTAATTCCAGTAGATTTAAGGGCATCATGTCTGCATTGGGCTAGCCAATCCACAGCTCCATTTATGTACAGGCTGAAGAGCGTGGGAGCTAGTACTCGGCCTTGCTGGACCCCACGATTAATTGGAATCCTAGGGGTAAGATCCCTCCATTATTCCACCTAACCTAAGCATATGTGTCTGTGTCTGTGTGAAAAAGCTGTAGGGTTTGCAGGAGGTCTGCATGGATGCAGTAAGAGTCATGGACCTTCTAAAGGTTCTCTCTAGGTACCAATTCAAAGGCCACCCTTAAGTCAATAAAGGTGACATAGAGGTGGTCCCACCTGATAGTTACATACTTCCCACATGTCAGTATGAAGCAAAAGACATGGTCCACAGTGCTGACCTCTGACCTAAAGCCTGCTTGGCAGTCTCAAAGTATTTTATTATCTGCCGTCAGAGACTGTAGTCTTATCAGCACCTGCCAGCAGAAGATGTTTTGGCTGCTATCAATCAGGCTAATCGGTCAGTAGTTAGATGGTATATCCCGCCTTGACTTTTTACATATCGGGACTATGATGGCTTCCTTCCATGCAGGAGAGTGTCTCTCTCTGCTCACAATTTTGCTTCCCACTGCATTCAAACAGGGGATCCAGATCTCAGTTTGAGAAAGGAAAAGATCACCAGGAATACAATCCAGGCGAGGAGCTTTATCCACATTCATTAGTTTTAAAGCATGAACTGTTTCTTCTTTGCTAAAAACTAGGGATTTGCCTGCATTAGCCCCTGTCATGTGTAATAAGTAAACTTGGGAACATTCATTCTCTGTCCGTTCTGAGTGTTTCAGATCTCCCTTGATTCCCAAGTCCTTGGTTAATAAGAGGGCTGAGGGAGGAGCTATGTCAGCCTTGTTTGTGTCCTTCTGCCAGATCTTGTAAAGCTCACCAAAGTGAGCTACCTAGTCTTCTTGTTCTAATACTGATTCCAGATGGTTGTCTATGGTACAAGACTACACTGCTGCTAAGAGCTTCCAGAAGCCCTTGTTATTTCTTTTCTGCAATGCATCTGCCAGTTCTTCCCATTGTGCCTTCTCCCAGAGTTTTTTGGCTTGCACCAGGATAGTCCTGTTATTTCTGGACTGCTCAAATAGCCCCTTTTTCTTTCCTCTTAAATACTTCCAGGAGTTTGGTTTGGCTAACCTGCACTTACTCATAAACCAACCCAAGATGTTCTGTGCATAGCATCCCCTTCGACCCACTTTTGTAAAAAGGGGTTAAAAAGACTCCATAAGTTCACACTGAATGCTCACAACGTTTACGTTAACCTTATACTGCCATTCGTGTTGGGCTAATTTATCCACAAATAAACTGTAGATTTGGGTTTGAATATTAATTTTGGTTGCAAGACTTTGCCATTTTATGGACCTTCTGTTGTTGCTGGACTCAATCTTATACATTTGTTAACTGAAATATTAATACTCTCAAATGGATCTCTACAAAAAAGGACACTCAGTGCATCATGATCACTATCTGGCATTGGGACTACCCCCATGTTTATCACAGATGGCCATAATGAGCTTTCTAAAAGAACATAATAAATATTACTGAAACATGTCCCTCTCTTAAATGTTGGTTGGGGTGGAGAATCAGAGGAGGTGGGTGCAATTCACTATCTTTAGCTCGTGGATCACTAGCAGATCAGCGATTTGGGCAGAGGTCCTAGGCATCCTAAGCATATTGGCAGTTGGAACATAAGATAATCTCCCGGAATTGCTTATTATGTAATCCTGAGACCAAATATTATTGTTTTGGTGAATGCACATATTATAGTCTCCTACAATAATTTTTTGGTGATGCTTATTTAACTCCTCAATCAATGCTAATAGGCACTCTACTGTACTCAAATGCACCATGTGGGCTACTGACCTTATATACATATTAAAAATGGTGAACATACCCAGCTCCTGACACATGACCAGTATTAATTGCTATACCTAATTTCCTGCCCTACTGAGTTCAGTGCATCACTGGGTGTTTAGGATCTCTGTTGTGTGCCCTCCAATTTCCTGCTTGTGAGTATTTAGGATTGAGTATTGGACCCATGACTTCACTACGTGAAGACTTTTTTCCCTGTCCTGGCAATATGACAATCTCATTGCACTCCTGTGTCAGTCAATCGGTATCAGATAAATTGATTGCACAAATCATAGTTGAAATAGAAAAGGGCGGGCGGTCAGGTGGATCTTAGGGTTAGTTGCCAATGTAGTTGTAGGGAGATGTGGAGCACTGACCTTAAGTCTTATTTGAGTATCATTAGAGGGTCTGAATTTATGTTCTAGTGTTGTTCGACCCTCGGTGATCTCAGTGTTTACCAATTTCAAGCCTACAGAATCAGAAGTTAAAAAATTGTTACTAAATCGAGTGGCTGTGAGAATATCATCTCTAATGACTGATCTGCACCTCCCCATTGGAGCCAGTGGGTAACCTTTTTTGTTAGTGAATCGGGTGGTTCCTTGACGCCATCTTGCAGCTTAGGAACATTAATTAAAAATATGTCATGGTCCATCTTATGAAGTGGTAGAACTCTAGAACAGAATTGTCAATTGATTAGGAACTCATGATGCTCTTGGAGGTTAATATGTGCCCCCGTGGGCCTTCTGTGGCAGGAATTTACTGCCTAACCTTCCCGGGATAATAGATCTACTACTGGGGCTTTTAGGAAATTCGTCAGGTACCTCCGTTACTAGTTTGCCTGCATTAGAGCTATGTGTCTCAATTGTACGTAGGACTTGGAATGACGGTGAGGTGATAGTATTGGTGCTGATGCTATCCACATGTTTTGGATGGCTCCTATGTATACGAATTGCCTTCTCAGGTGGATTAATCAGAATTGCATTGATTAGAGTGACTAGGTTTGTTAGGCTACCCAATTTTTCATTAAGAGCTTTGGACATCCTGGTGATGTGATCTTTAACTCCTTCATCTTTTTTTTTTATTGTGACTATCTGTGAGTAAGTGGAATTTGTTCCAGAATCAGATTTGCTAAGAGGAAGTTCATCTCATGTACCTAATTCATCAAGCCTAGTGGTACTTTTCAGTGCTATTGTGTGCCCTTCAGTGGTCTGGATCAAGGCCGGGGTCCTAGATGGTGTATTTGTTAAGAGTTAGCATGAAATATGGGTTGCAGAACTACACGTGTGTTGTTATTGGACTAGAGGCCTGTACAGGTACTCCTGGATTTAAAGGAGGTTGAAATATCCTCTTGCGCTCCTTTCCCTATTTTGTTCCCCTTCGATTTTGGACCCAGCAACCCTTTCACCTTCTCAATTAGTACATCTATTTCATCATGTGCTGAATTTTCTGCTGTGTGCCTCAGTTATTTTCTTTCTTTCCCTAAATCAGGAATTTTATTATTGGTCCTGCGTTTTACCATTTTGGCCTAAAGCATGAAACTTCCTAAAAATCAGATGCCCACTTTATGGAGCAGCGGGGTCACTAATTTTGGGATGCTTTGCCTTGTGTTGCCAACTCAAACCCCTTCTAGGTTCCCTGTAAAGTACAGTATATTATGGTGAATAATCACTGATTATATTTTTAACAGTCATTCTATGCCCGCAGCAAGGTGGAGGTGTGTCCAAGGTGTTAAGTGTTCTGTATTACCAAGGGGTAAAAAGACCAGTCTCCCTCACTCCTAGTATAAGAACACCAGCACTGCACAAGGAAGGGCAAAACATGAGGGTTGTGATTGTGAGATCTGATTGCCCCTTTTCGCCCAGGCAGTTCTTCATCGATGACTATGGCATGCGAACCGCAAAGGCAGAAAATCTTGAGTCAAGCACAGGAGTACAATAAGCAGCATGAATACCACAATCAAGAGCAAGTCTGCTTCTCTCTCAAAATCACCACAAAGAGGAAAAGTCTAAGAGGAAGAGATGAAGTAGCTCAGCCAAGAAGTTCTTGTGCCTTCCACAGAGTAAAATGTCTCCCTTTGCCTACAAATGCTCGGGGAGATAGTCCGGTGCCAGTAAAGACATCGATAGCAGCAATGGTAAAGAAGAACAGATAGAAAGCTAACAAGCCCACACTCACGTAGCAGTTCTCATTCTCTGCGTTCCGTGCCTGAAGAGTAGAGCCAAGGGAGGTGGCCCTGCCCTGCCACCTCCTGTCGCCGACGGGTGCAGGGTGGAGCCCCATCCAGTGGCCTGGGCTTCACCTGGGCGTGACCTACACATGTCCCACACAGTGGGGGAAAGAGGCATATTTTGTAGCTTTATGTTGATCAGGTGTGCTCAGGGTCTGCCTCCTGGGGCCGACAGCCCTTTGGATACTAGAGTTACCAAACATCACTGCAAAGATGAATACAGGCATCCCACGCTGTGGGGTAAGAGGTGCTTTTAGTAGTGCTAGGTTGATCAGGTGTAATCAGGTTCTGCCTCCTGGGGCCCAGAGCCTTCTGGATAGTAGAGATCCCACACATGGTAGCAAAGATGAATACAGGCCTCTCACGCTATGAGGGGGGAGAGGGGCTTTTGTAGTACTATGTTGGTCCATAACCTTTGCTTTTTTGTTGAATTTTGATACTTTCTATTGTTTAACAAAAATATACTTAAAATCATAGAGTGGAGTGTAATCAAGTAGAGTGTCGTTGAGGGGAGTGTCAAGGAGTACGTACAGTGGAGGAGTGTCTCGTAGAATGTAGTTCAATGTGTACAGTGTTGGAAAGTATCACAGAGTACAGTAGAGTAGAGTGGCATACAGTGGAGTAGAGTGTTGTAGAGAGGAGTTGCTTACAGTACAGTGTGATGCTGTATAGTGTGGTAAAATGGAGTGTCACACAGTGTCATAGAGTCAAATGGCATATAGTGATGCAGCGTGGAGAGGAGTACAGTGCACTAGAGTGAGTACTGTGTCAGAGAGTAGAGTGGAATAATGTGAGATGGAGCAGCATAGAGAGAGTTGTGTGGAGTGTCATACAGTGGATTACAGTATTGTTCAGTGACAATGAGGGGAGTAGAGTATCATACACAGGCACACACTGGAGTAGGCTGTTGTACAGTGGAGTATGTATAAGCGCTATACAGTGGAGTATAGTGTGGTAGAGTAAAGGGGTGTAGAGTGTCATAGAGTGTTGTAGAGTGAAGTGGCACACAGCAGAGTGGTGTAGATTGAAGTCATATAGAGTTGAGTGGTGTGGACTGCAATAGAGTGGAGTGGAGTGGCTTACACTGGCATGGATTGGAGTTGGTTAGATTGGAGTGGAATAGCTTACAATGGACTGGCGTATAGTGGAGTGGCGTAAAGTGATGTAGAGTGTAGTGGCATACAGTTAAGTGGCATACAGTGAAGTAATGTAGAGTTGAGTGGCGTAGAGTCTAGTTACATAGAGTGGAGTGGCATGTAGTAGGTGGAGTGGCACATGCTAGAATGGAGTGGCATGTTGTAGAGCAGAGCGGCATCTTGTAGAATGGAGTGGCATGGACTGTCATACAGTGGAGTGGACTGTCTTAGAGGGGAGGGGTCTGTTGTACAGTGGAGTGGCATACAGTTTCATTGACTAGAGTGGAGAGATGTACACTGGAGTGGCATGGAGTGGAGTGGCACAGAGTGGAATAGTGTAGAGTGGAGTGGAGAGGAATGGTGTGGCGTAGAGTGTAGTAGCGTATACTGTAGTGCAAAGAGCGGAATAGTGTACAGTGGAGTGGCATAAAGTGAAGTGGCATAGAGGGGAACGACTAGATGGGAGTGGCCTGTTGAAGATAGGATTGGCATGTGATGGATTGGAGTAGCATCTTGTAGAAGTTTAGTGCTGTATAAGTCCCTAACGGTTGAACGTATTTCCACACCATACTCTATACGCTGTACTCCTACCAGATTTCATGAAAATACTTTAGCTGTTTTGCCACTATGTCTGTATGAAAAGTAAACAAAAAAGTCATTTGAAATACACTGGTGAAAAAACACGTTTGGAATTTCCCCTTTTTTCTTTGCCCCAGCTTGATAAATGATCACAAACATTTCCATCGCCCACCAATGTAGAGAAAGCAATAGATCTGCAAAGCTTTCTGTGGATTCATGTGGTGAGGCCGTGCGGAAGGCATACAGCTGAAACGCGTCGGCTGCATTATTTTACACTGTTTATATTGCTGATGGCACTGACTGAAGTACTAAAAACAAATTGCTGTCTGCTGAATTTACAACTTGTGAACTGGCGTTGGAGCATATCTAAATATATATATATATATATCATCATCAAACCTTCCACAGCTTTCAGGCTAAATCTTCTATCAATGTGTGGCCAAAGCTCCTTACAGAAACTGATCACACAGCACTTTTTAATACAGATTTTTGGATTTTCAACTAGTGGAATATGGGCCATATTTAGGCCTTGCTAAGTGTCCCACAGTGCCACCAGGTAGAGGAGGTGAAGACCTCTGGCATCCTGGTGCCTTGTTTAGAGAGCCCTGTCTGCCTGATAGCTTTCTTGTGAAGGGGGTTCAGCAGTAAAGTCTGCAGAGTGGGGGTGGAGGCAGGCTATTGGGAAGGTGGCATATTTGGTGGGCTCCTGTTGTTTCCATGCAACTAGCATCTCAAACCTGGAGAACTCCACATTTTCTGAGAAACACAAGAATGCCTAATCAAATGAGTCCTTTGCTCCTTAGCCTGGACTATATTGGGATTTGAAGGCTTCTACACCAGTCAAAGACTAGCTCTGTGGTGAATGTGGTGATTCAGTTGATGCTGCGTATATAAGCATACAAAGGACTCATGAGATTTCATGTCCCTCAAATCCCAATATAGTCCAGGCTAAGGAGCCCACCAAATATGCCACCCTCCCAATAGCCTGCCTCCACCCCCACTCTGCAGACTTTACTGCTGAACCCCCTTCACAAGAAAGCTATCAGGCAGACAGGGCTCTCTAAACAAGGCACCAGGATGCCAGAGGTCTTCACCTCCTCTACCTGGTGGCACTGTGGGACACTTAGCAAGGCCTAAATATGGCCCATATTCCACTAGTTGAAAATCCAAAAATCTGTATTAAAAAGTGTTGTGTGATCAGTTTCTGTAAGGAGCTTTGGCCACACATTGATAGAAGATTTAGCCTGAAATCTCTGGAAGGTTTGATGATGATATATATATATATATATATATATATATATATATATATTTAGATATTTAGATATGCTCCAACGCCAGTTCACAAGTTGTAAATTCAGCAGACAGCAATTTGTTTTTAGTACTGCCATCAGCAATATACACAGTGTAAAATAATGCAGCTGACGCGTTTCAGCTGTATGCCTTCCGCACGGCCTCACCACATGAATCCACAGAAAGCTTTGCAGATCTATTGCTTTCTCTACATTGGTGGGCGATGGAAATTTTTGTGATCATTTATCAAGCTGGGGCAAAGAAAAAAGGGGAAATCCCAAACGTGTTTTTTCACCAGTGTATTTCAAATGACTTTTTTGTTTACTTTTCATACAGACATAGTGGCAAAACAGCTAAAGTATTTTCATGAAATCTGGTAGGAGTACAGAGTATAGAGTATGGTGTGGAAATACGTTCAACCGTTAGGGACTTATACAGCACTAAACTTCTACAAGATGCTACTCCAATCCATCACATGCCAATCCTATCTTCAACAGGCCACTCCCATCTAGTCGTTCCTCTCTATGCCACTTCACTTTATGCCACTCCACTGTACACTATTCCGCTCTTTGCACTACAGTATACGCTACTACACTCTACGCCACACCATTCCTCTCCACTCCACTCTACACTATTCCACTCTGTGCCACTCCACTCCATGCCACTCCAGTGTACATCTCTCCACTCTAGTCAATTAAACTGTATGCCACTCCACTGTACAACAGACCCCTCCCCTCTAAGACAGTCCACTCCACTGTATGACAGTCCATGCCACTCCATTCTACAAGATGCCACTCTGCTCTACAACATGACACTCCATTCTAGCATGTGCCACTCCACCTACTACATGCCACTCCATTCTATGTCACTAGACTCTACGCCACTCAACTCTACATTACTTCACTGTATGCCACTTAACTGTATGCCACTACACTCTACATCACTTTACGCCACTCCACTATACGCCAGTCCATTGTAAGCTATTCCACTCCAATCTAACCAACTCCAATCCATGCCAGTGTAAGCCACTCCACTCCACTCTATTGCAGTCCACACCACTCAACTCTATATGACTTCAATCTACACCACTCTGCTGTGTGCCACTTCACTCTACAACACTCTATGACACTCTACATCCCTTTACTCTACCACACTATACTCCACTGTATAGCGCTTATACAGACTCCGCTGTACAACAGCCAACTCCAGTGTGTGCCAGTGTATGATACTCTACTCCCCTCATTGTCACTGAACAATACTGTAACCCACTGTATGACACTCCACACAACTCTCTCTATGCTGCTCCATCTCACATTATTACACTCTACTCTCTGACACAGTACTCACTCTAGTGCACTGTACTCCTCTCCACGCTGCATCACTATGGCCCTCATTCTGACCTTGGCGGGCGGCGGAGGCCGCCCGCCAAAGTCCCGCCGTCAGGTTACCGTTCCGCGGTCGAAAGACCGCGGCGGTAATTCTGACTTTCCCGCTGGGCTGGCGGGCGGTCGCCTTCAGACCGCCAGCCAGCCCAGCGGGATAGAGGCTTCCACGATGAAGCCGGCTCGGAATCGAGCCGGCGGAGTGGAAGCTGTGCGACGGGTGCAGTTGCACCCGTCGCGTATTTCACTGTCTGCACAGCAGACAGTGAAATACATGTAGGGGCCCTCTTACGGGGGCCCCTGCAATGCCCATGCCAGTGGCATGGGCACTGCAGGGGCCCCCAGGGGCCCCGCGACCCCCCCCTACCGCCATCCGGATCTCGGCGGTCCGACCGCCGGGATCTGGATGGCGGTAGGGGGGGTCGGAATCCCCGCGGCGGTGCAGCAAACTGCGCCGCCGCGGAGGATTCAATGGGGCCGCGGTACACTGGCGGGACCCCGCCAGTGGTGCCGGTCCGACCGCGGCTTTACCGCCGCGGTCGGAATCCCCATTGGAGCACCGCCGGCCTGTCGGCGGTGCTCCCGCGGTCCTCCGCCCTGGCGGTCAAAGACCGCCAGGGTCAGAATGACCACCTATATGCCATTTGACTCTATGACACTGTGTGACACTCCATTTTACCACACTATACAGCATCACACTGTACTGTAAGCAACTCCTCTCTACAACACTCTACTCCACTGTATGCCACTCTACTCTACTGTACTCTGTGATACTTTCCAACACTGTACACATTGAACTACATTCTACGAGACACTCCTCCACTGTACGTACTCCTTGACACTCCCAGATTTGTCGGCCGATCTGCCTCCAGAGGACGGGGGGGGGGCGAAATCCACTAGACACCAGGGATTTCTTTATTTATAAGTTTATTTTGGAGGCAACCCCTAGGGCAAGGGTCGCCCCCCCTGGGGGGCTATTTTATTTAGTATTTCCCCCCCCCCCCCGGTGGCAGATCGCCGAGTTTTCGGCCGATCTGCCCCCCGGGGGGGGAGGGGGGGTGAAATCCACTAGACACCTAGGATTTAGTTTTTATTGTTTATTTTGGGGGCGACCCCTTGGGCAAGGGTCGCTCCCCTGGGGGGCTATTTATTTTTCTGTTTCAGCCCCCCGAGGGCAGATCAGCCATGTTTTTGGATGATCTGGCCCCCGGGGGGGTCGAAGCACACTAGGCGCCAGGGATTGTGTGGTGTGTGTTTGGGGGCACCCCTTGGGCAAGGTTCGCCCCACCAAAGTGGGGAAAGTTTGTATTGGCCATCTCTGCCCCCTTCTGCCCCCAAGGAGGGCAGAAACCACCAATACGCCAGGGATTTCTTCTTTTTTTCCCCTTTTTTTGTTTAGTGCTGGGGGTGCCCCCTTTGGGAAGGGTCGCCCCCTAAAGGGGGCACAGAGCTGTTGCCCATTTCTGCCCCCCTTGGGGGCAGATCGGCCAATTTTTTTACGCCCATCTGCCCCCAAGGGAGGCAGAATCCACTTAGGTACCAGGGACAATTTCTAAGTTCTTGGTGGTGGGGTGTTTGTCAACTGGCGAAGTATTTGTATTTGTGATTATAACAATTTATTTCTTCTTTTTCTTCTAGTTCAACGCTTTTGCTTCCTTTGCTGTGGATCCTTGCGGTTTTGGCAGTAGTTGTCCTGCGGTTTGCATAGTTGCATGTTTTAGGTAAGTGAAAGCAATTTACTCCAAAGGAGTATTGTTGACATGCATGAATGACATGTTTGTAGGTGGTGTACTAAATGTAGTATTGTGTGTGTGTGAAATTGTCCCTAGATATGAGCACAATGATATTTGTGTTGTCATATGTCTAATTTGCTTTTTTCTTTTTTCTTTTTAGTGGGATATCATTGGTGATTGCTGTGTCTGTGCAGAGTAGTTGCTGGTGAGTAGCTTTTTCAGGCAAGTGAATAGTATAGTTTTTTAGTACATACCTCTTTGTGATAAAGCTACACTTTGTTTATTACTTATTTTAGTGCTAGTTGTTGTTGGCAATCCATTTGTTGTTAGTGAGGATCATGGCTAGCCGCAGAGTGACTGCTCAGCAGGTTGTTGGCATGCTCCTTGAGTCGTCTTCAGACCATGATTACGAGACTGACTCTGCATCTGAGGCAGAGGAGGAAGTGGGAGAATCTGGAAGTGAGTTTTCTGTCCAAGAGTATTATTCTGATGAGGATGCTACTCTCGGTGCAGATCAAGGGCCTGTTGTAGAGGAGGACATTGATGTGCCAAGAGTGCAGCAGCCTGGGGTTGAAGAGTTTCCCATTAGAAGACCTGACACCTGGATTGCCCCAAACATGGAGCAGCCACAGTTACCTGCATTTACTGGTCTCCCAGGGTGTAGAGTCAATACGGAAAACTTTTTGCCTGTCCATTTCTTTCACTTGTTTATGGAAAATGTATTTTTGGAAGAGATTGTGGAGCAGACTAATTTGTATGCAGAGTAATATTTGAGGGACAACGCTGCCAGACGTAAGCCTCAGTCTAGAGCTACTCAGTGGGTTCCCACATATCTGGAAGAGATGAAAAAGTTTTTAGGTTTGACTTTTTTGATGGGGTTGATCAGGAAGCCATCACTGGCTTCTTATTGGTCTACTAGTCCCTTGATGGCAACGGCTATATTTCCTGCAACTATGACACATAATCGATATTTGCTTCTTCTTCGTATGCTGCAGTTTGTAGACAATGCCTTAGCCTTGCCACGAGATCACCCTGATTGTGGCCGTCTTTTTAAGATTAGACCTATCCTTGATCATTTTGTAGATCGGTTTTCAGAGGTCTATGTTCCAGGCAAAGTGATAAGTGTGGATGAGTCTTTGGTCCTCTTCAAGGGGCGTTTAGTTTTTAAGCAGTACATTCCTAGTAAGAGGGCACGGTATGGGAATAAATTGTATAGGCTGTCAGAAAGCAGTACAGGATATGTGTATAATTTCCGGGTCTACACTGGTAGGGATGCCAGTATTGACCCTCCTGGTTGTCCGGCCACTTTTGGAGTTAGTGAAAAAATTGTGTGGGAACTTGGTAGATGGCTGTTTAACAAAGGTCACCATTGGTACGTAGATATTTTCTACACTTGAGTGCAGTTGTTCAAGGAGTTGTTTAGAGTGGACACTGTTGCTTGTGGCACAATCCGTTCTAACCGGAAAGGCTATCCAAGGGAGCTTGTCTGTAAAAAACTTGAGAGGGGACAGTGCAGTGCCTTGCGGAATAATGAGCTGCTAGCTCTGAAATTTTCAGACAGGAGGGATGTGTACATGCTGTCTACCATCCATGATGAGAGTACTTCCCCTGTGACTGTTTGGGGTTAGGTTGCAGAAGTGCGAAAACCTGCGTGCATTTTGGACTACAATAGGCACATGGGTGGTGTTGATAGAGTGGATCAGAGGTTGGAACCTTACACTGCTTTTCGTAAGTCTTACGTGTGGTATAAAAAGTTGGCCCTACATTTATTTCATTTGACAACTTTTAATGCTTTTATTGTATTCAAGGATTGTTCACCTGAGTCAAGGATGACATTTGTTAAATTTCAGGAGTCAGTGATAGAAAGTCTTATTGTGGTGGAACAGGCAAGAGTTCCTAGAGTAGAAGTGGTGGAGGATGTGGCTAGATTGAAAGATCGGCACTTTCCAGATCACATTCCTCCCACTCCCAAAAAAGACTTTCCCACAAAGAAATGTAGAGTATGTGCCCGGAGATTAATCCGGAGGGAGAGCCGGATGTACTGCCCCGAATGCCCTTCAAAGCCTGGGCTGTGTGTGCCCAGCTGTTTTAGAAGTTACCACACAAGGAAAAACTTTTGGGAAATACCGTGAGCGTAAACTGTCTGTTTTATATTTTCACATGTTGAGTTTCACGGTTGGCATCACTGTCATGTATTTAGTTAGAGCTTTTGTGTTTGTAGTTTTGTACTTATTTTATAATTAGTTAGTGGTTTCCTTGTTGTTTATAAACAAAAAAAAAGTGATGGCGGTGTGCGTGGGGTGGCGCTTGGCCGACGGTGTGCTTGGGTTGGCGCTTGGCGGGCGGTGTGCTTGGGTTGGCGCTTGGCTGGCGGTGTGCGTGGGGTGGGGCTTGGCTGGCGGTGTGGGTGGGGCTTGGCTGGCGGTGTGCGTGGGGTGGCGCTTGGCTGGCGGTGTGGGTGGGGTGACGCTTGGCTGGCGGTGTGCTTGGGGTGGCGCTTGGCTGGCGGTGTGCTTGTGGTGGCGCTTGGCTGGCGGTGTGCGTGGGGTGGCGCTTGGCTGGCGGTGTGCGTGGGGTGGCGCTTGGCTGGCGGTGTGCATGGGGTGGGGCTTGGCTGGCGGTGTGGGTGGGGTGGCGCTTGGCTAGCGGTGCCAGCCAAACGCCAGTCCACATACTCATCAGCTGGTATGATTGCTGTATCAGGCATGTGGGCGTATGAAAGTGATGGGCCCTTGACTGGCGCTGTCTGTCGATGCGAGTCTTGTTATGTGCTGGACCTGTGGCTGGCGGCGTAAATGGTCTTGTGCATGTCATGTATGAAAGGTGTGTGAATGGACTGTTAAGCGGTTGGTGCCTTGCCGTGGCTTTACAGCTCACGAGCTGTGAGTCATTGGTTCAGTTTTTTGGCCTTTCAGTTATTACCAGTGCATTTCACTTTTGTGAAATCTCTTGCTAATAAAATTTGATCTACTGAACCATCACTCACCCTCGTGCCAAATCCAACCAGTATGTGTGGTACAAATGACAAAACCTGCTCCGCTGTAATCATGTGTCGCAGCACACTTGAGACACGCTATGTTGGTTGGTGGGTGAGGGGTCTTTTTCACATAACCTAAGTGCGTTTATTTTCACAGTTTTAGTGTTTGGCACATCACAGACCTATGTGGACACATCAAAATGATATATTACAAAACTACCTGTGTTTGGGGGGAGGGACCACCTATGTTTTTGGTCCTGGGTGCGGCCTTCATCTAGGGAAACCTACCAAACCCAGACATTTTTTTAAACTAGACACCCCAAGGAGTGCAGGGAGATGTGGCTTGCATGGATCCCCCAACATTTTCTTACCCAGACGCCTCTGCAAACCGCAAAATTTGCTTAAAAAAGCATATTTTCCTGACTTTTGTTTGTACGATCACCGCTCCAGCACAAAATTCCTACTCCCCAGCGTTCCCCTCAGTCTCCCAAGTAAAATGACACCTCACTTGTGTGGGTCCCCAAAGCAGAGTCAGCCTAAAGATGTATAAAAGAAGAATGTGTACTTATCAAGTCGCTGTGCTATCCCCTCTATCTCTACAGGTTTTTGGCCTTATTCTGTTGCAGGCACCTGGCCCACCCACACAAGTGAGGTATCATTTTTATCGGGAGACTTGGGGGAACGCTGGGTGGAAGGAAATTTGTGACTCCTCTCTGATTCCAGAACTTTCTGTCACCAGAATTTAAGGAAAACGTGTTTTTTAGCCACATTTTGAGGTTTGCAAAGGATTCTGGGTAACAGAACCTGGTCAGAGCCCCACAAATCACCCCATCTTGGATTCCCCTAGGTTTCTAGTTTTAAAAAATGCACACATTTGGTAGGTTTCCCTAGGTGCCAGCTGAGATAGAGGCCAAAATCTACAGGTAGGCACTTTGCAAAAATTTGGCTTGGCTAGCTTATGTGGACAAAAAGTTATGAGGGCCTAAGCGCAAACTGCCCCAAATAGCAAAAAAAAGGCCTGGCACAGGAGGGGGAAAAAGGACTGGCTGCGAAGGGGTTAAAGGTTTTAGTTATGCATTTAGTGCAATAGTTTTAATTAACTGCATACTTTAATAAATTAAAATATCAAACTGACTCTGGTGTCCTGTGCTGGCATGGAGATATTGTGCCCCCCCACTCCAGGTGCTTGGGAGACTGGCAAGATGGCGAGAGCTTTAGTTTTGTTGTGACCTCACATATTACTGAGTTTGTGCCAGTTATTAGTTAAGGGTAAAGTTTGCTGCAAGACTAATGGGATGTGTTGCACAGCTTGTTAATAATATTAGATGCACAATAAATACAAATAAGTTGTTTCTAGGTTAGGTTGGAGCCAATTTTTGGAATCACTTTATATGGAAGATGCTGATTTAACTGTTATTTATGTTTAAAGTTTTATTTTTGTTATGGTTTCATTTTTTTTGCTTTGTGTTTCAGGACAGTATTTCAAATATATTTATGGACTTGGGAAATGTAAGCAATATGTTTGTAGTCAATGTTTTGCTTATCAATAATAATGCCACTTTACACTACTTTAAGTGGTTTATTGATTTGTGGCACGCTATATTTTGTTATTGAGATAAGAATATTTACAATATGTAAAAAAAACTGTATTGATAACTTTGTTGTTCTCATAGGGATTTGGGAACATCTATATTTTGGTAAGCAGTGTTTTTGCAGTAATATTTTTGTAGGACAATGTATTTGTGCTTCAACTTGTAACATACAATTGTGCTTGGTGTTACACAACCCTTGTACCCCTGTTTGTAACTCATAAATCCAAGGAAGTATCAGATAAATCTCAAGTCCATAGTAATGGTTATATTGAAAAGTGTTGTCATCTTTGCAGGGCAAAACTCCTTCATCTTTTTCAGACCATGTATATCCTTAAACTTCACCTTTAGTATTTATGTTATATATGGACTCACACTTGTCAGCACTGAATATGAGACGTATTCTCCGAGACCTGCAAGCACATTGCACATTGTAAAGGGTTTACAAAAAACCTACTTGACGTAATTGAAGACTTTGGCTAATAGGTCAATTATACACTAAGGCCAGAATTTATACTTTTTGGTGTAAAACTGCGGGAATGTAGTTTTGCATCAAAAAGTATAGCGCCAGCATGTGTCATTTTACAACACTAGCCGTGTGCCGAATCAATAGAATGATGCAAGCCAGTGCTAAACTTGGGCTAGCGTCTTAAAAAAGGACCTAGCCCGGCGGGGGTAGCTGTAGGGAAGGATGGGGTTGTGTGTCAAAAAATGACTCTAGCCTGGTTAGAGAGAAAAAAATGACTCTAACCAGACTAGCGTCATTTTCTGACGCACACCCACCAAAAACATGACTTCTGTCTTAGGAAAGACAGGAGTCATTCCCACCACCCCATTGGCCAGCACAGAGGACAAGAGTCCCCTGGCCAGTGCACCCTGTACCTTCAGTGGGTCCCAGGTTAGGGTCCCTGATGGCAAAAAAAGAAAACTTTAAAAAATACTTACCTGGGATGCTGTCCCCTATCCTCCAGTGTCCCTCTGGTGGGGGTGGGGCTGTTCCTGGGGCTTGGGGAGGGCACCTGTGGACCCATTCCATGGTGTTTAACCATGGAAATGGGTCCATAGGTCCTCTAACTCCTGGTCTGACCCAGGTGTTAAATAATGGTGCTAAGCAAGCTTAGCACCATTATTTAGCCCCTCCTCCCGCCTTTGCATCATTTTAGCATGGGGGATAAATATGGGGCTATGCGGATAGCACCCTTTTTTGGATGGAAACACCTACCTTGCATCTCATTGCTGCAAGGTAGGTCCACTCATCCAAAAAATGGTTCAAACTCCTATATTTTGACGTTAGACATGTCTAATGTCAAAATATAAATATGAAGTTAAATTTGTGCCAAATGGGTGTAAAAATAATGACACAAATTTGGCGCAAAAGGAATATAAATGTGGGTCAAAATGGCTATCTTGAAGATTATGCCACCATGGAAACTAGAGTCACAGACATTTGCAGAAGAAAATATTCTCAAGAATGGTTAATGATGGGATGTAGCAAGAGTATTACTCCATCTCAGATTTCTTGTATCCTTTATTCAGATCACATTTGCAAACACCCAGGTCCCTTTCAGGTAGTTAGTTATGTCATGGATGTGATCTTGCCTGGAAGTCTTTTTGTTACACATGTCCTGTGCCTATGACATGCTGACATAAATTCTGATTTTGTATTTGTTTCTGTTGGCTAGGCAAAACCCGGTGTGACCATATTTTTTTATTTTTTTCGTAATACCAAATACTGGGAGGTAATGGAATTGATCCTCAATAGCCTTCTACAGACGAGATGGGACTTTACAAGGTAACTCTGACCAGCAGGATGGGTTGACTCATCAATGAGAGGGTCTCATTTTCCCAGCATCTCTAAGATTATTGGAAATTCATTTTGCTTGGACAAGCAAATATCCAGCTTGTAACATGTAGATGTTAAAGCCATCTATTTAGTCATTGTGAAGCACAGGACATACGAAGCTGCCATTTTGCCTTATGAGTCTGAATGAATGACATTATTTCAGTGTTTAGGGTAGATTATAAATAGCCTGAATGCTTGAGTGGATTCAGTGTCACCCCTTTCTACATCAGAGTTATTTAGTGTCAGGTGAGTTTTTTATATTCGTGTATTCACTGATGTAAATAATGAAGGCGGAAATCCGTCGCCTAGAAAAAAACCTTGAACAATGTTTGCCTCTGCTCAAATCAATAATTGGCATTTATTCAAACCATTACTGGTATCAAGCTATCTAGACATATCTTGGCTGCGGTGTCAACATGCAGCAGGCACGATACTGACATTTTTCGTCCCCGTAAATGGATTACTATCTTTATTGATTATTAAGTATGTTTTTTAAAGCCAGAGTGAACGATCTTATCCATATAAGTGTTTTTATGACGTTCAAGTGAAAATGCGAATGCCTATTTTATTTAGAGATGTTTGCTGACTCCTCTTAAGACGTTTATCTAGCCACATGCCTTTATCAAACAAAAATATTACGAGGTATTTGTTTTATATTTTGAAGACTGCTCTTGCAGCCTTTCTTTGCTCACTTTTGCTGACACTACGGCCTAGATTTATAACATCAGTGCACGGTAATACAATGCAAAAACGTTCAGGATTGAATGAACACCATGGCGTTGCACAGCAGCGGACCTCCAAAGTCTTGCATGACTATGATGTCCTCTTCCATCCATGTGTAAACAATGTGATGCCTAGCCCATGCAAACATGACACACATGCAATGTTACATTGGGTCACACAACCAAACGAAAAACTTCGCAAGAAACCCATTACACTTCGCAGAAGTGTGCTAAGAAACTCATCACACTTCGTAGAAGTGTGCTAAGAAACCCATCACACTTTATAAAAGTGTGCATTGACCAGAGGCCCGCATTAAGCCAGCTCGAGGCAGAAAGATACATCCAAACAGCTAATAAATAGTCAGTGAGACCAAAATAACTTTGGACTGATACATTTTGTGACTGACAATATTTCAAGCAAATAGCTGAAGGGACTTGCATCAAAAAAGCAAAAGGTAGTAGGAGGTTGACCCAAAGCCCAATACATCTGTGTACTGTTTATTATACCACCCTAAAACATTATGTGAAATCATGAAGAGCATGGTAACCATGAACTAAAAGGACGTGATTGTCGTGAAAGAAAACTAAACTTTACAGTTGAGGAGTTGGAAATCCTCGTTGCAGGGTGAAAAAGCACAAAAATAAACTCTGAGTTCAACATTTCTCGAGAAAAGGGGTGATTTGTGGAATTACATCCTGTGGTAAATATATGTAGTGCCCACAAAGGGGAACTATTGAAGACATCAAAAATGGTGGCATGACATGAAGAGCAGAACAAAAGAGAAACTGGTGAACAACAGAAAGACTGTGCAAGAAAGAGATTGCCCTTAATTAAAACCTAGAAGGGCTCGGAGCAAAGGAGGAACAAGTGACAGCCACCACATTTGTGACAGGAATTACGACAGAAACACTGCTGATATGGGGGAGAAAAACATACTTCGTGGCTAAATCCATAAACACAAACCTATAGTCTATGCAAGCTTCATGATTCCATACATACGTGTCTTGTGCAGTCCATAGCCATCGTCGCATCCTGGTACTTGTAGACCTCAGCTCCTAAAGTCATAAAATGTATTGCCAGGTTAAAAAAATGCACGCAGTAGATAAAATGAAGTATACTTAAGATGGATTGGTTAGTATTGCTGGTGACCTGTGAGAGATGATATTGCATGAATTGCCGATACTGCTGCTTTGCACATATTTAACATAAGTATCGAACTACGAAATGTATGATTAAAACACTTTAAATGACTGGTAATGTAACTGTGAGGCACAGGTCAGCAACATTGTTGTATTTCCACTTGTGCATGTGAACTGATTTGTATTATATTACGGCAAATCACTCTGCAGCGCAGTCATCCATCAAATATTCCACTTCATGAAAGTCCCATGTGATGTATTTACTGCACAATTGTACACACGCCAATGTTGCATGTGCCGCATATTGTTTAAAATGAACAGTTGGCATTGGCATTCTCTACATCGAGCACAAACGTTCCTCCACCAATCACTGACTTTTGAAAGGTTCTTACTGTCGGCCATTACCCTCCTATGTTGGTGAATGGAGTACAGCAGACAATGGCATACAGTTGACCAAAGACATTTCCATATCAGGGCCAATGATTGATCATTGCACCGATGATGCCACCGTGATGTTGTTGCTGGAGAATATATTCCAATCATTCTAGGTAGAAATAGCTAGGAAAATTGCACCAATGCTGACATCAAACCCTTTCTCCATGCCATGTACATGGGCGAAACTGTTTCGAACACTGGTCCAAGTCAATGTTCGAGACAGAGACACAAGAGCAGTTCATAGACTTCAACAATAAGATCATACAGTGTCAGAGCCACATGGTCACAGTTGTTGAAGATTGCCTGGCATTCCTCCATGATGATTTTGAAGTAATCCAAAAGAATACATAACTATTGAATATCTTGAAAAAACATCTGTGGATGGGCATCAAAGAAATCTTAGTGGACAACACAGCACTTCATGGCACTCAGAGCTCATTTCATGCTTCTCTGCAGACATCAAGGATTCAATGGGACACTGACCAGGGAGCTCAACAATCTTGCATGTGGCATAAATGTGTTGCCAATGTGTAACATGAACATCAATATGAAAATGTAAAGGTCATAAATAAGTGCAACGCTTAATTTGAGCCAAAAGTTCTAGGTGGAGCCCACTTGCACTCATTTTTAGGGACCAACACTTATTTTTCCTTATCAGAATTTGCCCAGCACCTTAGAGAGAAAAATACAAAAGGGGGAAGAATGGAGAACCAAAAAAGGAAAAACGGTGTCAAAGAAAGCAGGGATGAAAAACAACCTGAAATAGTGAGATAAATTGTCAGGGAATGTCAGATGGTGGATGAAAAAAATGAGGTGGAATCAAGACTGCGCATCTTTGATATTTGGCACCCTGGCCTTTGATAGCACCAGACACGCGCTTTGGCCAAATCTTTCTGCCCCAGCGTTTGTTCTTTTACAAATTGAGCATTGCATAATGGGATATTGCTATGGAATTGTAGAGGATCACCATGATGCTGGAGCTCTTGTACCCAATGAACCCCTCAAGGAAGCAAGTGATAGCAGGGACCCAGTACCAAAGGATGGTGTATAGTGCAGGCTCAACACCGTTTTAGGCAAGGATTCCTGGTTAAGTGTTGGTTGTTGTTTAGATTGTCTCGCTTTTCATTTTACATTTTTTATTTTTTTTCATGGTGAAAGTGGTGTAGCTTACATGGAGGATGCTTGTCAGGATAGGCCTCTTCCATACTGACAGGGACTGAAACATATCTTGACATTGTTTGAGGCAACGCATGAAAACTACATTTTATGGCTACATTTTCGGTTAAGCAGTAAATCTTTGGCGCTGTTAAGGTATCCAAAATTGACTATTTCAGCATAGATTGACAAGTAAAAATTTTCTAATAATCTTGTGTCTTCTCATTTTTCACATTGAATGTTTTTATGCAGTGTTATTATCCAGTTGTTTTATGCTACGTTATTGATAGTTATGAAGGGAAACTCATTTTATTCTCTACATTTTGTAAATAATAACATACCATAATCGTACTGCACACTATGTACGGTCTGTGCAATAGTATGTCACCAGAAGGATTTTAGAGTTCTTGTCAAAACACCTTTCTGTGATATCTCTTGTCTTACTGTTTGAGGTATTTAGGCTTCCTTGACTTCATATATGCAACAGATGTGTACGGTGTCATTAGCCATGATATCAGTGCATAACCGTGGTCATGCAGAAAAAGGAAATAGTACATATGGTGCAAATCATCTGCCATCTTCTTTCCATGATTTAATGTACCTAAGTGTATCATAGTAGGCTTTGTACACAAGCACCACTTTCGAAAACTGATTGTACTATACCTGAAAATGTATGCAATCCCTGGGTCTGTTTGTCACATTGTTCTTTTATGACTTTGATGAAATCATAAGAAGACCCCAATTTGTCTGCTCAACTGGATCCCAGTTTGTGTCTTCAAGTCAATGTCTGGGTGGTTTCAAACAGCATGTGAATTCCTCTTTTCTTCTGGCGTGATTTCATGCCACATAAGTATCATTGGTTCCCATAAAGGCGTGCATTTTGTTCACTGTTATGGGTGATTTCTTCTGTGGAGGATTATATATGTCAGCTGAGGCTGTGCGATGTTTTGAGAAGTTCCCAAATTTTTCGCTTGGTGAAGTCATAAAACTATTGCTGTTTAGCTACCCATAGGCCCACAACAAGATCTTCTCTGCACATCCACAGCAAATTCGTTAAGTAATGAGATATATCAAGCAAGCTGGTAACGTATGCAGAGTTTTCCTCTTTATACTTACCTTTTAGGGAGTATTTGCTATGCACAAAGGAAAATGTATGCAGAATGTTCCTCTGTATGTTTACCTTGAGTGAGCTTCGCCATGTTCAAGGCTTTACACAGAAGAACACTCAGAGCTTGATTATGACTACCAGGAGTTTGCACAGGATCTGAATTCTGAGGTTTTTTTTTCAATCTCTTTGTTAGCATTTATAAGTACACACTTTAGTACAGAGCGTTGTTATGTTATCCCAGAAGGATCTCCACTTTTCATACATAGTTACTAAAGAAGATATTGGGATAATAATGATGTGGGTGAACATGCAGCAGGATACTGTGAAGGTTTACAAGGTCATATGATAAAGATTACAACACTGCAAGTAAAGAGCATTGCGAGCGCAAGATACAGTATAAGAAAACAATAAAAAGCAAACATTATTAATAATTTTTCCAACATACCCACCCCTCATACCTGTGCCTTCCAGTCGCTGTTTTGCATAGTGATAAGGATCTTGCTTGTCGCAATATGTTTCCCACCACCGTTTTGTTATGGGCAGGTACACCTATCTCATTCATCTGAGGTATCCTTGTAGTCTGTTTCATTATCAACGTTAGAACAGACTGTGCCCAAAAGTTCCAAAAGGGTTGGGGTTATTGCCCCCTATGCTATTGGGGCATCTGCTCCCTTAGCATCCCAACGCGTTCTCCTAACACGCGCCTCTTCCTCACCAGCCCATTCAATTAAATCTACTTTCCGATCTACACTCATCGGGGTTTGAGAGCTCAGCCAATGTATTGCAATTTGCCTCTTTGCAGCCCAGTCCTAGGAGGGCATAGCATCTATTCAGCGTCTTTTTTCGGTTCTCAGGGAGCAAACCCAGCAAATATCAGGTAATCTACTGTGGCACATCCCAACCTGGTGCGTTCTTTATCTTGGGAAGTACATCCACCCAAAAAGGAACAATAAACTTACAGTACCATATCATATGTAAAACATCTGCTGCAGGAATTCCACACCTTGGATAACGCAGGTCTCTGTAAGGGTAGATAGAATGCAGTTGCCTAGGGGAGAGATATACCATATGCACAATATTATATTGTATTTGCTTGAATTTTTGCAAAGGTGGACGCCCTATGGATCCTGGCGTGGAATTTTTGCCATTCTTTTGAGGTAATAGGCTAATTCGAAAGATGTTGGCAGGTCTCCTCCACGCATAGAGGGGCTGTCACTTTATCCGCTCAGAGGGCCCTGTATAAATGAGTTATGAATCTACAACCACCTGTCATGCTTATCAAAGTCACCATTGTGTGTGATGATTCAGGGGCATCGGGGAACGTTGGTCATAATTTTTGACCTATGGCAGAGATTTTGGTGTACTGAAGGAATTGTCTTCTTCCCAGCCCAAACGTCTCCATCGCCTCCAGTATAGTAATAAAGCGTCCCCCAGGGTAGAGATCGGATTACATTAGGCAGCCACCCTCCTGCCATTTAACAACTGTCAAATAGTCTTCTATCTGAACAAATGGGTGTAGTATCCAAATATCTAAGTCTGGAGCGTAAGGAGCCCCTCCAAGCACTCGTCAAACTGTTCTAGCCCATAGTATCAACAAAGGGAGGGACTGGGAGATTAGTTGGTCCAGTGTACGGTCTCCCAATTAACTGAACATACAAAAAAGGTGTACACTGTTCCAAATGGAAAAATATAATCACTAGGGGAACATTAAAGTTCAGGAGCAAGAGCCCTCACACATCCAAGAGGTTGTCATGCTTCATCAACGGGTAGCTCCTCGTCAGACCGGCGCTGCAATGTCTGACGGGCTCCCGGTAAGGGGGCTCTTTGCCGGAGATCTTTTAGGTAGCAGCCGTGGTAGCGGACACTACAAGACCTGGTGTTGCGGTCAGGCGCTAATCCTGGCAGGAGAGTGAAAGCTAAAATTGGTTCCCAGTCTTAATAGGAGCGAGTAAATTTAATTAATCAATGGAATAAGACTGGGACCAAGATTAAAAACAGAAGGAAAGTGTAAAATGAAGAATAATGCTCAACCACTTTCTGCATGGTGCTGGAGCTTAAGGAGATTATCGTCGGGCTCCTAGGACATGGTCAACATGTTTCGCGTACAGCGTACAGATGCCCCACACAGTCCCAATGATTTAAGTTGGGACGTACTTGACGCCCCTAGAATCACTACTGACTCTCCACACTCCTTGTTCAGACTGGAACAACGGTGGGTTTTCAAGCTTCATACTGATACAGATGGGTTGAATGATGCCATTCCCTGGACTACATTGTCCGCCTAATCAACCCCTTTTAAGGATTTACCACCGAGTATTCAGTATCTTCAATCTATATTTGTTCTGTTTTTCACTTTTTATTTCCATCCTAATTGGACTGACTGTGAAAGACTATGGTTTTAGGGAGCCCCATTTTATGTATTACTCTGTGGCCCATACCTTTCTTTTGTCTACTAGGGCGGTTATTTCTGGCTTCCCACTCCAAACCACTCATTGTATTAACTGACATAACTCACTATCCAGTTCTAGCCATTCCAAGATGGCCGACGATGTTTTTAGTCCATTGTTTGTTTTTATTGCCACCCACAAGGCTATTGGAGTAATGCTCGTTCTAGTATATTATATCTCTGTTCACAAAGAGGGCCGCCGTAATTTTGCTTGCGTCCTTCTTTTATTTCTGAGACTCGCTCCGATGCAGTTCCCGGAGTGTAGTCCTTCTACAGTTTTGACCACCCTCTCCCATTTTTGCCGGGAAAACTTCTCTTTAAAAGACTCGCACCGAGTCGGGAAGTTGTCTTTTCGGGAGAGCACGTCAGGGTAGGTTCCCCTGCAGACTGCCGTCATCCACAAAGTAAGTGACCTCGCGTTTGTGTGTTTATCGCTTTTTTCGGTTACTTATTTACTCTGGGGACGTATATTGAGCTCAACTAATGACATCTCTCAAAGTATTAACAGACTTAGGTCGGGGTAATCCCTTAATATTCTATGGATAACCAGGCTTTGCCAGTGTGTTTTTGCCTTTGTAAATCACCACGCAGACTATTACACTCTGCTACAGTACTCACCAAACCTTTTTAGAAATATTTTCTGCTGTAAAACTGTTTTATTCCTCCCAGTTTTCCTTCAACAAATGTCATAAATGCTAGTGACGAGTCTGTGTATGAATTTCCAAGTGACATGGACTAATAATGTGCTTGATGTTCATAATCAATCTAACCAACCGACCTCTAGTAGTGAATGTGACTGTTTTGGTTCTGATTGATTACACTGCATTCAGGCTTTACCACTTTATTAGTAGTGACCGCTTTCGGCATGCTACTTCCCAAGGGGCCCCCCCATGTACCAAGGGATGGTAAGCATATTGTCTTATTATGTTTTTACACAACTGGTTACTACACACTGTTGTGTCACGGGTGTCCTTCCTTATTTTTCCGTGTGTTTTGATCAAAATGATTTGTTTGTATTTTTCTAGGGCGACCATTAAAGGTTTCTGACAATTAGTGAACTTCAATGTAAGTGACTATATGGTTTGTTTGACATTTTTGCAAACTTTCGGTAATATAGACAGGAGAAGTCTTATTATGTATTGGTCCTGAAGAAGCGTCATAGGATCTTGTTAGACCACTGTACGCGAAACATGTTGACCATGTCCTAGGAGCCCGACGATAATCTCCTTAAGCTCCAGCACCATGCAGAAAGTGGTTTAGCATTATTCCTCATTTTACACTTTCCTTCTGTTTTTAATCTTGGTCCCGGTCTCATTCCAGTGATTAATTAAATTGACTCGCTCCTATTAAGACTGGGAACCAATTTTAGCTTTCACTCTCCTGCCAGGATTAGCGCCTGACCGCAACACCAGGTCTTGTAGTGTCTGCTATCACGGCTGCTACCTAAAAGATCTCCGGCAAAGAGCCCCCTTACGGGGAGCCCGTCAGACATTGCAGCGCCGGTCTGACGAGGAGTTACCCGATGATGAAGCATGACATCCTCTCGGATGTGTGAGGGCTCTTGCTCCTGAACTTTAATGTTCCCCTAGTGATTATATTTTTCCATTTGGAACAGTGTACACCTTTTTTGTATGTTCTACCCCATAGCCTACCCATCAGTCAGATCAAATATGGAAGGTTACCCGGAATGTCACACCCCCACATCAACAGCCTCCCCAGTTGTTACTCATCATGTGTTCCCTTGAATAATGATCTCGCCCAGTTAGGGTCTCTGTCTAACCAGTAGGCAGCATGTTGTAGTTGGGCTGCAAGATCATACAGCTCCAGGTCAGGGACTTCCATTCCCCCGTATCCCATTTCTTGTTAAGTGTATTGAGACCCAGTCTGCATCCCCCACCAGCCCAGAGATGTTCCACCAAGAGGGAGTCTATTTCTCGAACACCCCCGGGGAACCTCATACATAGATCCCTGTAAGACGTATAGACAACGAGTCATGATCACCATTTTAATTATTGCTATTTTCCTTGTTAAGGACAATTAAGGGGTGTTCCAAAATTTTATCGAGGGGCATTAGTTGCTTATTACTCTACCCAGAATCAGTTCTAATGTTCATTGCACATCATGTGCAATATATATTCTGAGATATTTAACCTTACCTGCTGTCTAAGGCAGTTCCACAGCTGGGAGGTGCTGCGCAGGCAAGCCCTGCCATCAGCCTAGTGGTAACATGGTGGGAACAATACAGATTATGGTGGTTAATTCACAATTTTGAGTATTCCCAAAATTCATGCATAACATTGAGCAATAGTGGAACTGATATATCAGGTTGCCGGAGATATGTTATCACGTAATCTGCATATAAGGACAATATATGTTTGGTGGTGCCCAGCTGTATACCCAATCCATGTACGGTCTGTCAGAGGTGACAGGCGAATGGTTCCGTTGCAAAGGCAAAAATTAGCAGGGACATGCGCATCCCTGGCAGGTTCCATGCTTACAATCAATAGTTTCCAATATGCATCCACCTGTTCGCACCCTAGCCCTCGAAGACCTGTCCCAGTCTGTCCAGTACTTGCCAAATTCAATCCCAGCACACGGAGTCAAAGGCCTGTTCCACGTCCAGAAAGGCTAACGTGTAAGGGTTATCTTGTAGGTCCAGCGCATTAAGTACATAGGCGAGTCAGCGTAAGTTCTGTAGCATATTTCTCTGTGGGATAAAGCCGGATTGGGCAGTGTGGATAAGTCATGGATGATAGGGGGGCAGCCTTTTTGCCAGGGCATGCCTGAGGATCTTCTGATCAACATTCAGCATGAAGAGTGGCCTTTAAGAGTCCATCTCCAATGAGTCTCTGCCCAGTTTAGGTATCATGACATTGAGAGCCTCTCTCTTAGAACCAGGGAGACAACCTTTTTGGAAGGCCTCATTGTAAACCAGTAAGAGTTTTTCAGTCAAGCTGTCTCAGAAACGTTTATTGAATTCAGCATTGAATCCATTGTGTCCCGGTGTCTTAGCAATCTTCAAAGAAGTCACTGCATCAAGAAGTTCCTGTTTATCCAGTGGGGCTCCCAAGACTCTGCGGTCTGCATTGGAAAGTTGTTGAAGGGGTAATTACTCCAGAAAGGTGAGCAAAGGGGTTGCTGTGAGCTCACATGGTGATTTACTATACACCTGTAGTAGGTGAGATGCAAAGGTGTTATTAATTGCCTGTTGCATGTGTACCACAATGCCCTGTTGGTTTTTGACTGCTACGATGTGGTGGGGGACAGTTTCAGAGCATATCAGTCGGGCCAATAGTCATCCCATTTTATCTCCCTCTATGTACCAGCGCTGCTGCGGCATCTTTCTCATATGCTTCTCAAATTGATCTCATAGCTCACAAACCCTATGTCTCTGTCTGTCTCAATGAGTTAGAATCTCCAGGTTTGAAGACAATGTCTTCCCCAGCACCGCTAGTTCTACCTCACTTCGCATCAGGCCTTCGTCCAGCATTTGGCATATACCGACCACGGTGGCTAGACCCACCCCACGGTTCACAATCTTCATAGAGTCCCATTCTGTCACTCAGCTGTCTTATTACTACCCCAGTTTTGTGTGAAGTAGTGAGAGATGGCCTCAGTAAGCGTAGATTTAGATGCCTCATCAGTTAATGTGTCAAAATGTAGTTGCCATAATGGTACCTTTGGTCTCTGTTGCTCCAGTGAATATGTAAATAGTAATGGTGAGTGGTCTGATATATATATGTATATATATATATATATATATATATATATATATATATAGAGTCAGGTATTGTGAGTCTACCACTCTATACGCCAAACCTATGGTGTGAAGAAATAATGTATGTGACAATATGTGGTCATCATAGGTGTGTAACATGAGGACATAAGTGAGTGAGGGTGTCGCAAACACCTGATTTCCACGAGGGCCAGTATGGCCAAGGATTGTTTGATAGCTGTGGTCATATGAGGCTTAGTGTCTTGTTTAGGGGTACCCTGTCCAACTGGCCATGGAGCATGCAATTAAAGTCACCGGCTAGTATAATTTTCCACCAAAGGGGAACCCGGGCATCCTCTAGTACTTTGCCTATAAAGGCGCCATCATCAACATTAGGCGTGAGTAAACATTGATTAAACTGAGTTCATGTGCATCCAGTGTGCACTCAAGTATCACATACCTTCCATTTCCATCCACAATGATTTATGACAGCTGGAAGGGGATCCCCAATGCAACCCATATTAGAGCCCCATGGGCATACCCAGAGTATGATGTGGCATATGTCTGCCCTCTCCTCCTCTTCCTCAGGTGTTGTATGCAGTCCCCCTTGTAAGTGGTTCTCTTGTAGAAACGTCACTTCTATTACATAGCAGTGGAGTTAGGCATGTACTCTATTCCATTTTGCTGGATTATTTAGGCCCTGTACATTGCAGGTCAGCAGTTAGTTTTTAGTTCCCATTGAAATGACAGTTGACAGTAGTCATGATAAATAGCAGGGTCCTGAACATATCTTTTAACATGCAGTGATTGTAAGTACCCATAATGTCTGGAAGTCTTTTCATCCCCTAATACTAGTAAAAGTAACATATAAACAGTGAAATGAGCCACTAACTGTCTTCTCCAACACCCACCACAGGCAGTTTCCGCTAGGCCCTCCCGGCACAAACAGTGGTCAAGAAGTAGCAAACCCTCCCCAGTCGCCCACCCTATCCCTCAGATAAACAACTATAAGAGAAAAAATAAAACAGTTAGGCCCGTATTTATACTCCGTTTGCGCCGAATTAGCGTCGTTTTTTTCGACGCAAATTCGGCGCAAAACTAACGCCATATTTATACTTTGGCGTTAGACGCGTCTAGCGCCAAAGTATGAGTAAAGAGCGTCATTTTTTTGCGTGAACGCCTTCCTTGCGTTAATGAGATGCAAGGAAGGCGTTCCCGTCTAAAAAAATGACGGCGACGCAAATGCGTCGTATTTATACTCCCGGGCAAAAATCACGCCCGGGAGGTGGCGGGTCAAAAAACCCTGCATTTGCGCCACTATTTAACGCCTGGGTCAGGGTAGGCGTTAAGGGGCCTGTGGGCTCAAAATGAGCCCACAGGTGCCCTCCCCTGCCCCCAGGGACCCCCCCTGCCACCCCTGCCCACCCCAGGAGGACACCCAAGGATGGAGGGACCCACCCCAGGGACATTCAGGTAAGTTCAGGTAAGTATAATTTTTTATATTTTTTAATTTTTTTTGTGTGGCATAGGGGGGCCTTATTTGAGCCCCCCTACATGCCACTATGCCCAATGACCATGCCCAGGGGACATAAGTCCCCTGGGCATGGCCATTGGGCAAGGGGGCATGACTCAAGGAGTCATTTAAATGGCGTCTGGGCGTCGAAAATAATGGCGCAAATCGGGTTGAGGCGATTTTTTTGCCTCAACCTGACTTGCCCCATTTTAAGACGCCCTAACGCCATTTTCCCCCTACGCCGGCGCTGCCTGGTCTACGTGGTTTTTTTCCACGCACACCAGGCAGCGCCGGTCTGCTTGCGCCGGCTAACGCCATTCCATAAATACGGCGCCCGCATGGCGCTTCAGAATGGCGTTAGACGGCGCAAAATTTTTTGACGCTAAACTGCGTTAGCGCAGTTTAGCGTCAAAAAGTATAAATATGGGCCTTAATGTGGCTTCAGTCCAGGGTACTAGGACCAGTGCAGATCACAAGCCCTATCCAAGTAAGGGCTCAGCAATCAACCCCACCCCAGGCCTAAGACAGCCCCACCCACGGAGTATATGTGTCATCCATTGTAAGGCATTAGTCAGCATAGAAGTAGCTCACAGTCCCCTTTCAGAGGAGGTCAAAGCAACAGTAAATGCAGGTACTCAGCCCTCCCAAATGCCCATCACATTACCTGAGTTAGAGAAAAGCATAAGAGGTGTCTATCAAATAGGGTAATTTCATTTTGGCTCTGGTTCAGTATCCGGAGTCTCTTGAACCAGGCATAATGGTGAGAAGTAGTTCTGTGGGTCTAGGGGAGCAGCCTCAGCCGGCAGCATGCCGTCCTAACATACCAAAATACATTCCAACCCAGTAGCTGATCTAGTGTGATTGTTAAAGGAATGTTGGTTCTGATTTGATCTGTGAGGTGCCTGTCATCTCTGCTCTTTCCATGTCGATGAGGGGTTGTCAATGCCCAAGACTAAGGATTCCTTCCAGTCTTTAGCCTTTTGAGGTGTTTCATAAAATGAGACCTTACCCTTATACTGCACAAGACGTTTAACCAGGAAGAGGAGGCTGTACTGAATATTATATTTCCTCAGCAATCTCTTGCCCAAACAAAAGGTCTTCTGAAGGTTGTGCACTTACCTCATATAGTCAAGGAATATTTGGATGGGATTATCGCCATAAGGAGGGGGTCCATGTACACAAACATGTTGAAGATTTGCGTCCCTGTCTCTAAAGTTAAAGAAGCGGGCAATATGTTTGTGTGGAGGTGCTCCACGATGGGCAATTCAGCACCCTTACAGAGATCTAAATGTAAAAGATTTATATCCATGGCCATTGAGTCCATTTTATTTTCTAGTGTTACCCAAGAGCCCTGAATTACAGCATGGATTTCAGCGGTGTCCTGGGCAGAGTCTCTTCAGTCTCTCTCGATCCACCTCTTGGGGGTCTGGAGCAGTGACTGTATACTGTACAATCTTATTTGCTTGAGCACGATTCTGAGCCTTGTCTTTCACCATTTTGGCGTTTGAAGAGGGGTGTCATATAACTGGCGGACATGCCGACAATGTGTGCCCACTATAGGCTATTCAGGGTATTTTTGGGGATACCCTATAGGAGAAAGTAGAGCTGCTGTTAGCCCCTTGCGCCTCTCAGCAATGACAGGCTAGTAGCAATCAAGCCAGCACCTTATAGAAGGCTAGTCAAGATATTAGGCCAATTGAGATTCCTCAGGGAATGTCTAGGCGCACAGCCGCACAGTGGTTTTACAACATATGATAGGACCAGTGCACTAGGTGTAGAAAAGCCCAATCAATATGCACATTATGTTTGCATCATCAAGACCTTCGTAGTTCATGGAGTCACCCAAATTATACCAGTATATTGTTCTTTCCATCATAGTGACAAATATCTCCAATTCAGGAAGGGTCACCCCACAGAGCCAGGTTTAATACCAGGTGGAAAAGGGATATAGTACAGCATAGGTTGGCTCCACTGATGAGCACTTCAATTGGCAATTGCCTCCTCCTCCTCCTCCAAAGAAATCAATGACTGCAATAGTCTAGTAATGTTGGCCCGAGGAGTACTTACAAGCTCCTCTCAAGTGACGCACCATCTCCTGGAGCAAGCCAAACTGCAGGTAGTAGGCCACACGGAGCCTAAGGTCCTTCAGGGTTTTGTTACAGTGTGGACGGCTGTCCCTCAGCTACAGCTGCAGCGCTAGACGAGTCTGATTCCCCATCTTCTTCATCATCAGCCATCTTTACAATACATTCGCCAGCAGCAGCCCCCTTCCCCTCACCTGCGTGCCTCTGGGAGGGGGGATGGTAACCAGGGAAAATGGGAGCATCTCCATAGTTTGCCCAGGTGCGGTTGCAATTCCTATCGGCAGTCCGACGATGTGCAGGCTACCATTTTAGATCATAGCAGCTCACGCCACTCATCTCTGTGTGGGCGTCTCATTCCACAACTACTGGTGAGGGCGGATCTGGACACTTCACTGCTCAGGGGCCCCCAGCTGAACTATACCCTCTGGCTAGAAGGCAAGGATAGGTGAGTAGGGACCACAGTTGTCTCGTTGTCCGCAATGTTACATGACCATGGGCAGCTTCTAAGCCTGGCCTCCCGGCAACAAGCAGACTGCAGCTCCCCCACTCTTGCAGCAGGTACTTAGAGGTCTCAGTCCGTTGTCCCCTGACTAATTTATAGCCCCATGTCCAAAGGTAGGGTTAGATGAATCAGGGTAGCACTGGATACTTGAGGATATTTTTCTGTGTGGCTGGAGCTACGCCAGTGCTCGTCTATCCGGCCATCTTGGTTCCTAAATTCTGGGTTATGTGATAAATATGACATCCTTCCCCAGACAGATATCAGGAGTTAAAACTTAGCAAAAGGTTTCAGCAGAAAAAGCCTTGTAAGGAGGCAAAATGCACACGTTTTGGTGCACATGCTTTGCCTCTTTACAGGCCTTTTCCATATGTTATGCCTCAACTTCAGGGCCAAAACTCGGAATAGGTGGTATTTACTTCACTTGCTAAATACCTCATCCCAGTGCTGTTAACCAGGTGCTGTACATATTAACTGTATTGCACTGAACTGGGAAAAAGGGTCTAAATGTTTTATGTAAATTATGTCTGATGCAGAACACTTTTGTTAGTATTAAATGAGGTTGTATGTGAAATACATTTTGACATAAAATTCACCCATTTGATACATTTGTGTGACAGTGAAAAGCAGCATACTTTTGAAAGTTGCAAAGTTGTAAATATATATTTCTATGAAGGTCCCGAAAAATGTGTCATGCTTGAAACGTTTTTCTTTTATGATTGCAATTTCTGCTCTGCATGTGTCGTACAATATCTGATCACAAAGAAGTCGGTTAAATTGAAATCTTTGTGAAAGAATTGCAGTTATAAGTAGTACAATGTGTATTGCACCTGGTAATGGCCAGATGCGATAAGGTAACATAAGGTAATTGCCAGGTGCACTCTATGTTAAATGTAAGCATTGCAAACCCGACAGAATTTCACAAGAGGAGAAGGCTCAGTATGTACCAGGACATGTGTATTTTGGAGCGGTTACCACCAGTATGTGCTTGTTGCTCCCCAAAAAGTTGTAATAGGTAATAATTGTCACACACACTAAATTCTGAACATCGTGGTGTAAGACTTTTATTGCATGTGCTAATTATTGTCCTACTTGTAATCAGGCCCTTGGTGTAGACGTGGTTCACCCAAAGGTTAGAAGGAGATATAGGCCCTCATTACAACCCTGGCGGTCTTGGACCGCCAAGGTTGTTGTGGCGAATTTCATCAGCAGCAGGCTGGCGGTGAAATCCCTAGTATTACGACTGCGGCGAAAGCACCACGGTCGCACCGCCGGGACCGGCGGTTTACCGCCACTTTAGTCCCAGCGGTTTTAATCCACCAGGGCAGCGCTGCCCAGGGGATTACGAGTCCCCCTACCGCCAGCCTTTTCCTGATGGTTTGAACCGTCAGGAAAAGGCTGGCGGCACGGGGAGTCGTGGGCCCCTGGGGGCCCCGTGAAGCTTTTTACTGTCTGCTATGCAGACAGTGAAAACCGCGACGGGTGCAACTGCACCCGTCGCACAGCCACAACACCGCCGGCTCCATCAGGAGCCGGCTCCTGTGTTGCGGCTGTGATCCCCGCTGGGCCGGTAGGCGGAAACCAGGTTTCCACCCGCCGGCCCAGCGGGGATCTCAAAATGACCACGGCGGGAGTGCGGCTGCATTGGCGGCCGCCCGGCGGAGGCCGCCCGCCAAGGTCGTAATGAGGGCCAAAGTTAGGAAACAGAATTAAAAAAAATCTTTAAAATTCACAAAAAAAACTAAAGTTACAGATACGTTATAGTTAGGTTCAGATTTAACACACACAAGACCATAGACATTCAGCTGTTATAGTTAGAGGTATTTTAAGTATCTATAACTCATGCCCTAAAGTAACTATAATTCGCTCCCTCGCAATGCACAGTGTACTAATCAATAATTTTACTGCAAATGTTACAATTATATTATCAATGATGTCAAAGATGTACTGAGTGATGTAATAATTGGGGTAATTCACAATGCACAGTGAGAGTGCGCTTTATTGTTACCTTAAGGCAGGAGTTATTTGGTATCTTTATGTTTTATTATCCAGTTGATCACTTAATTATTTATTGCACTTAGGGGAGAGAATGTGGCGCTACAGTCAGACCTGCAGACTTTGCAATTGGGGAACCAAGTTCGAGTTTCAGTGTCAGCTCGACATTCCTGTTATTCTGGGCAAATCACTTAAGCTCCCCATGCCTAGAACCAAAATGAATGTGACTTTGTGTAATGTAACGGATGCTCATGTAAAGCACTCCATTACCTTCAGGTCAAATCTGCGTTTTATACAACTGCAGAAAACAAAAAAATAAGTGTTTGCACAGTTCTGTCATTGGGCTATACGTGGGCTACATTTGGGAGATATGTGTGCTACATTTGGGCTCTTTCTTCTCCCGTTGCCATTGTGGGAGACTTATTTGTTATGAAGCTCCCTTGTTTCCTCATTTACTGCAGTATTCTGAGTAGAAAATGCTTTCAGTTTTCCATTTCCATTCCATCTAGTTGACATTCAGATGTGCCACAACTGGAATAAATTCAGAATGTAGGCACTCTATTTGTAGTCATTTAAACACTGTAGTAAAGCTGCTGATCACCAGGGAGTAAACAGGCAGTCCACTGCTGGTGTTTAAAGTGCATGTTCAACAAATGATTTTTATTGTATTTAAAACCTGTTAACACCCTTTAAATGTTCTCCTTTTTGTAACCCTAAAAACCTGCGATTCACTACAATGCATTTCAATACCACCGAATGTTATGATATAGAAATTCAGCTGTTATAGTTACAGTTATCTCAAGTAACTATAACTTGTGCCCTAAGGTAACCATAGCTCGCACCCTCGCCATGCACAGTTTTTTCATAAAATATTTTACTTCCAATATTACATTGATATGATTAGTGATTTTATCAAAGATGTCATGAGTGCTGTAAATTGTGGGGTAATTAACAGTGAAGGAGCTGTGGGGAGGCCATCGGTCCTCCATCATATTATACAACATTTTGCCCCAGGGAGGTGGCGATCCCCAAAGTGCGGGGGCCGCACGACCCCACAAATATTACATTAATCGCCCAGGGAAGGTGGTGTTCCCCAGGGCTCTGGGGGTTACCAAGAGGTCACCCTTATTAAAAACAAAGCACTGCCCCTGGGACCTGGCCCACCCAGAAACTTATTTAGAAACAAGCATGGGAGCCCGCACTTGTTTTAAAAAAAAAAAAACATTACTTTGGATTCATGATCCCATTGCGAAAGAGCAGTAAATTAAAAAATAAAGGGCCATATTTATACTTTTTGACGCAAAACTGCGCCGCCGCAGTTTTGCGTCAAAAATGTTACCGCCGGCTAACGCCATTTCGTAGCGCCGTGCGGGCGTCAAATTTATACTTTGACGCACGGCGGCGCAATCAACAGGTGGGAGTCATTTTTTTACGCACATCGCGGCGTCAAGTCGTAAAGGAAAACGACGTTAACGCGCCGTAAATGACTGTGGGTCGATTTACGACACCGCAACCCGGATATGCGCCGTTTTTTTTTACGCAATAGCGTCAAAAATACCCACGAACACTGCCATTTCAGCAGAGGAGAGCCAAAATGGATCCCAGATGCCACTACAGACCCCAGGAAGATGACAACAGACCAGGAACCAGCCAGGACGATCCATGCAAGAACCAGGACATATATAGAAAAAAAAGAAAGTGTTGCTTCAGAGCAGAGGAGCAGGAAATCCTGGTTAAAGAGGTGACGGAACACCAGCACCAACTGTTTATCACCTCTAAGTTGCCAATCAGTAGGAGAGGCCATATGGCAACAAATTGTTGACAAGATCAACAGTGTGGCTGAAGTACGCAGGACAGTCACCGAGTGTAAGAAACGCTGGCATGACTGCAAATGTAGAACAAAGGAAAAAATGTCAAGGAACAGGAAGGCAGCACTGCAGACTGGAGGTGGGAGTCCAGCACACCAGGAGGCCCTGGACCACATGGAGGAGATGGTTGCAGCCGCCATCCCAGAGGAGATCGTCACAGGGATTCAAGGACAGGACAGCGCAGACTACCAGGAGACAACGCACATGCAGGGTAAGTCGCTTGGGGAATTAAAATGCAATAATGTCAACTGTGAGCAGGGGTGGGAAATACGTACTACACATTGCATGTAAGTCATCATATACATGGAGTGGCATGGGTAAAGGGGTAGTACAGGGGGGCATGGCCTGCACAAACAGAAGCTGGGGCACAATATTACACTACACCAACAACAGTCCCATGGGGGCATCCTGTCATGCCAACAATGGAGCAAAGGGAAAGCCTCGACAGGAGGGAAGGCCACTACGTCAAACTTACATCCTGGCACTCATCAGCCAACATATCCCCTACATTAACTAGGGCCCTATCAGCAATCCTCTAGCCAAAACAACAACTGCAATGTAACTGCAACAACAGTTGACACTACCACCTCTGATCTCTGTGCAGCTATAGTAGCCAATGGCAGTAACCTCCCCATGGAACATACCTACCTAAATTAGGGGGTGAGGATGACATCTGCAACAATCCCCTGAAACAAGACAAAGGCCCCAGTACACTCAAATGTCAATGCCCATAGTTGCCGCAAACATCAGCCAATGTAAACAGCAATAGGAGCGACACAGCACTAAGTACACACCCATGCTGCATATGTCAGGGTCCATCCTGTGCCTGCCAAACAAGGCAACATCACAAAAGTCATACTGCTCAGACAACAGCATTGTGGAGGGGACACATGGAACTGGTCACTGAAATACACCTGCACAGTCAGAGGGGGAAATAGGACACTGATACGATAATCAGGGCAATCCAATGTAACACACATTACCCAACATCAGCAGGACACATTAACAATATCAACATCCATATCACATCATAACATTGCCATGCATAGGATATGCTACATGTCAATTACATTTAAGTCAATGTGAACAATCAGGGATTGGGGCAGGTCCTGAGAGGCAATTGTGCTGCCAGGACCATCAGAACACCCACAGCCAGTGAAAGGTCTCACCACGAGAATGGATATACACGGAGGTTTGAGTAGGACAAAAAGGTAGCTATTCTCTATTTGGTATAAAGCAACACCTAGAGGCAAGTAGGCAGACAAGTCTGATAACTCAATATCATACATGTGACACACAGGTGGGCCATAGGCCTATAACAATGCCCATATGAAGGACAGCAGATACCAATACCAAACAAGATCACAAAGTGAATTCAACAAAAGGCAGGCATGTTACGTCAAAATTGTCACAACACAGACACACTAATTGTACCCTGTTTCATTGCAGATGAAGATGGATCTCCTGCCGATATGCCTGTCCCAGATTTCCCTGATGACATGGATGACGAGCCCATAAACATTCCCCAGGAGACTATCCAAAAGGTCCTTGAAACCCTCCAGACCCCACCTTCAGTCACAAGGAGGAGCACAGAACAAGCAGCCATCACAGAAGAACCACCCACCACCCCAATTGCAAGACCTGCCAGCTCCTATACAGCTGAGGACTCTGACGACACTGGCACCAGCTTTGAAAGAACTGTAGTTGGAGTACAGCGTGAGCTGGCCAATGAGTTGCGGGTGGGAATGCAAACTATGGCAGCCAGCCTTGAGGGGGTGCGCTCGTGCATGATGTCATCTGCAGATCAGGCAGCAGCTATGCAAGCCCTAACATCCATACTGCAAGGACTACAAGAAACTGTCAAGGAATTCACCACTGCAGTAAGGGAGTTGCCACAACACCTCGCACCCCAAAATTTCCACTGCATGCACGAATGTAATAATGACTCCCTCAGGGCCGACCTGGCTGCCTACCATCGTGATGTGGCTGCTATTCTCAAAAACCAGCAGGCCCTCCTTGTTGCAGTACTTCCCTTAAGACCTTCACAGGGAGCAGCGACCATGATGTCTGACTCCACGTCTTCTAACACTGAGCTGTGTGTTGCCCCTTCACAACCAACAACAACAAGGACGAAGCAGGCAACACACACATCAGAAGATGAAGACATGGAACAGATCACATTCACAAGGAAGAGTACCCGGAAGCACTAGTCCCTGCACCATGGCCTACTTCGACCAAGGTCCTACGTATTGTCAAATGCCAGTCTCACTACAACTATACTCAATGACTGTTCTGCTAACCACTGTATAACTTGTCAGCATTGCCAGTGAATGTCTCTCTCCTACTAATTGGCAAGTCCTGTCCCTCTGCACTGTCGGTAACATCACCCCAGCATGTCAGGAGCATTATCCACACCCCTTCTGTAGGATCACCATGTAAGATTTCACTAGAACGGACTCAGCAAACATGGACAATGTACATATTGCACTACAGCACCTATCAATAAATAGCACTTGCACACCTAATATGTCTCTGTGTAATTTGACACATCAACTGCGCAGTAGATAACACAAAAGTGCCTGTGTGACAACCATGTAGCTTGTCAATACAACTGTCCTGACATCATGTAGTCAGATACATCTGTGCAGTGGCCGGTATTGCATCATAGCCTGCCCATCCTGAGGAGTATAACTGATGAAGGGAGAAACCACACACAATCATGCTGTGTTGGACAGAATAATGCTTCATCAATAGAAATCAAAGTCAACTAATGGTGGATGATAAATGTTGTCACCGTGCAATACTAATACATAGAATTATGCAGTCTAATCTAAGCAAACACAACTAAACACAGCATCAATCAACCTTTCTGAGTAAACTTCCAAATAGGTAATCATGCTGATTTTTTGCACACATGATCTATGTCAGTAATGAAGACAAGAAGACAAGAGTGTTAACAACACCTCATCTTCAAAGATGTCCCTGAACATCACACTGCAGTCCAACCTAAAAAATTCCCCACAATACCAAGTCTGGAAGCACACTTTGTGATGTAGAAAACATACTCATCGACACAAATCCTTTGTGATCCATGTAAACTCCAAATGGTGGTTCTATCAAATGGTGGATACTTACCAAGGTAGCACAGGGGTAGCTGCCATTTTAAACCTCTTTTTTCTTTGGTTTGTAGCATAGGACACAAATGTCATAGAACAACAATCACCTACACTGATGGCAAGGCCATGATCAAGTAGCAGTTAACACATAATGCAAAGGGTTAATTATATATTTATTCATAAGTAATCACACCAGAGGCAACTAAGGGAAAAGTCATACCTACACTAATCTAACCTGACTACTCCTTACCCACAACTGTCCCTAACTAACCTAAGCTAAACTTACTCTACACATATAACGAATCGATCTAAACATCAACCCCCCACCCACCATTATGAGACAGGACACATGCAGGACAACACATACTAACCTACACACATACTATACTATCCTAAACAATCATATATTTTTTGGGATATTTGTTTTTTAATTTTTTTTTCTTCTTTTTTTTCTAAACACACAGGAACCCCAACATTGACCCCACCCACCCACACACTTAATAATGAAAAGTAGAAAGAATAAGGACCCCCCACCCTCCTCCCTAACACTAACTAAGCTAACAACCTATACTAACCTAACACTAATCCCCCAAGCCCACTAATCATGATAACAAGGAAAGAGAAGGAAGGGGAGGGATTAATCTAAATAGACCATATCAGTCCTAGAGGTTGGCCCTCCGGAGGGTCCGCCTGATGGACCTGACCCACTTCTTGATGTAGGCCATATCCTGGCTCAGCTTGTCCACCTTCCGTATGAACTTGTCCATTTTGCGGTCCAAAGCCTGGAATGCCGCAGGGTCAAATGGAGGTGCTGCTGCTGTCTGGGTCCCGGCAGAGGTGCTCTGTGTGGGTGTTGAGCCTAGCCCACTGGACTGTCCTGCAGCTGTCATAACGCTGGGTCCTGGTTGTGCTGCAGAGGCAGGGATAACTTTCCCCGCCGTTGCTGGGGCCACTTGGGGAGAACCAGTGGTTGTGGTGGTGGTGGCTGTAGTGGGCAACGTTGGGCCATCCTGTGGTGAAGCCCACCATGCTCCGGAGGCCCGATCCGCCTGGTATTTTCGGGCCTTCCGTCGGAACCCCGACTGCACCTGCAGGATGTGTCGGTACCTCATGGCCCACCTCTCAAATTCATATCTGTGCGGCACTCATGTTCGCAGCTCTGAAGAGAAAGGGCAACTATTTACCATAGGAACTGCATTGTGTGGAATAGCACAGGTGGTCAATCGGAAAATAAATTTACTGTAGTTGTAACAGCTCATATCACCATATAGATCATTGAAAGTCTCAGAGGAAGTACATGGGAAGCCTGCATACAAAGGCCACCTCACACATAGCATATACAATAATCTACATCATGGGTAACATCAGCCAAAACTTGTCATCATAAAAATTACAAATGCAGCCAACATTCATGCTGCACCTCCTCCGCCTATTGCCTGGACTACATATGTCAGTGTATGTGATAACAATCACAAACCTCAAGATCTGCAATTTGTAATGGGATTCGCTACTATAGAACTCATGTGCCATAACCGACTGTGTACAATAGGTTCAAAACAAAGTTTCAAATGGTCACAAGTATGTGTAACATACTGGTTGCTTCAGTCCTAGGTACCCTATTCCCAAACACATGCCTGTCTTTGAGGTGGGGTGGGAAGAACAACCAACAATCCCAAAATAGATGCACACCCAGGAGTGTATAGAAAGCTCAACATGTTTTTGCCTCCACACACACACCACCAGTGAAGGGCTATCAACAAATTGGAGTCAGCTAAACCTTGTCCTATCCAAGGTCCACACATGTCAAAATGTACTGACCTAGGCCAACATCACATACTTGCAGTGAGGCATATCTTTCTACAGACACAGAGGAGCAAGAACACCCATGATCATGAATAGCATGTACACCTAGTCCGTTGCACTCTAGTCCCACACACTTCTAGTACAACATGTGGAAGTACATGCCCCCGGAAGATCCAACCTACAGTGTACTCAGTACATCGGTTACTAGGGAAGCAGCAGACTTCAGACAAGCCATTTGCAGAAGCTATCTGGGAGAATGTCAGTCTGACATGCAGACTCAGTCCGAGACGAGTCCCAGAGCAACTCTTACATTAACTAGTGTATTCCACATGACTCACCCCATTTCCCATAGCGGGCCCTACAGGAATGGCCTACAGACCCAAAATCAGACAAATGGATAAGCATAGGTCAACTCAAAATGAAGTGATAACTGAAATCCCACTAATGGAACAAGACTAATGATTGGGCAACGCATCAAACCTTGTAATGTGTTCAACACACAGTAGTCCATCACGCATCACCAGCAAACACAAAACATACCATACATGCAACACTCACTGTAGGTGTCGGGGTCCTCAAAATGAGCCACATCTCCCACTGTGTACGGTGCAGGTCCACCTGTAAAGCATGGAAGGAAGAATATACTCAGAATCCGTGCACTGACAAACAATTGCAAATACAAAGACATTGTGATAATATGACATGAGTAATGAAACACTTTCACACATGCTCATACTGCATGGAATTATTCATGCGCAACATTTACATCGGATGAGTCTCCTGCTACAGTTACACACACTTCTACACACATGCAGTGGCCCGTACTGTCATGTGGTGGCAAAGATGCACCTCCATTAGTATGCAGCAACAATATAGGAGTCCATTCATCTCATCATGTGTATCCAAGAGAGACATCCAAAAGCTGGTTACTTGAGGACTGCCTGACCTGTCAAACAGCCTATGTGGTCATGACACATATGTGACTGATAGGTACATGGTACTGAGGGCCAGGTACTTTGGCAATACCTCATGTTGTTACAGTTTCATACAATGATGTGCCCAAACAATGGTGATTGGCACCAAACATAGATGTTTGTACCCTAGTCCATACCTTTGGACTGCCATCCCTATTCTGATTTGGGCACAAGTGACAATAAATACCTGTCTAATATGTTAGCTGAGGGCACCTGAGTCCTTAATAAATATGGTTCATGCTCAGATCTGGCATGTAACAATTAAATGTGAAGGAGCACATTTATCACGACAAGGCATGGCACTTCCGTGAACATTTTCCCTACACACCAACCAGACACACATGTGACATATGTGTGGGCCACATTGCTAACTTCAATTGACGTGAAGGCAGCACTCATTTTCAGCATCATGTAGGGTTTACAAATGTCAGTCTATCTATAGCGTCAACATATGTAGGTATGATGTTTCTACATCCATACTTCACTGGCTATTGTGACCTGTAGAGTCCTGATTGCGTCATTAATGTGTCGCTTGTCTGACACAAAGGCGGCACTACATTACATTCTGCTACAAGCAACCTGTATGTGTTGAAAACATGAGCTACCTGACTGCTAGCATTTGTCATCCTTCACATAGTGCATCAATTACCCTGTATGTTTCCCTACCATTACACACAGTCAGCTACTTATCTGCCAGATTGGGTAACAATCATCACATGTCACAACACAGCTTTAAATTGTGCACATTTACATGATCTGTACTCACCAACATGGCCACCAATCCTGATTCCCAGGTGGTCCAGCAGATCTTGCTCCCTGGAGATCAGATCAGCCCAGCGGTGCTTCAATTGATGGTCATTCCTTTGGCTACCATATAGACGCACCAAGTGATGGCGCAGCTTCCCCCACCGGACTTTTCGGGCCTCCGTGTGATACCCCTGGATCACCCTACCCCCAGCCTCCAGCATAAGTGGGAGGAAATGGCAAACAAGCCATATAAACCCCCCCCAATTCCTCCTCACCCATCCTGGAAAGCCGTGGCCTACCAGACATTTCAGCACTGAACAAGGGGAAAAAGTAGTAGAAAAAAGGAAAAGGGGGAATTGGGGAAAGGTAGAGTGGGGAAATACAAAGAAAACTTAACAAGAAGAAGAGCCCAACTATCCCCTATATCACAGTACCCACAACAGACTCCCACAGACAATATATACAACACTGGACTTGACAAATTTATACAACACAGACTCAGACAGTATTCTACAACAAGATAATGATGACAAAAGAACAAGTGAGATGGCACACTGGACACAAAAGCACTAATACACAGGACAACACTTTGCACACAGCCACACAGTCTAGAATAATAAGAGACTGCAAAGTGAAAGTGAAAGTACACCCACTGTACAGATTCTGTAAGCAGGATATCCTATTACATCATATCCTGCATAAAATGGCCGCCATTTTTTTCCATTATGCGTCATATTTTCACGCATACAGCTTGTGCGTCATATTTTTTGACGCACAGGAGTGCAAATAATGCAGAGTCAAAAAAAAATTCATTATTGGGATATAATATTTGTTTGAGGCATATTTTACAGTTCTAGAGGTGAAAATTAAGCCGCAGCAAATTATGATATCTATTTATGAAAAATATTTTTGACTCAGCATTATCTGCACTCCTGTGCGTCAAAAATTATGACGCACAAGCTGTATGCGTTGAAATATGACGCATAATGGAAAAAAACAGGGGTCATGTTATGCAGGATATTATGATATCTATTTATGAAATATATTTTTGACTCTGCATTATCTGCACTCCTGTGCGTCAAAAATTATGACGCACAAGCTGTATGCGTGGAAATATGACGCATTATGACAAATATGTATTTCATTTGTCCAAAAGAGAAATGGAATTTTGCATGACCAAATGGTGCTAAGTGATAAACTTTGGGGTTAGCTATAGCAAATGTCCCTTATAGGGTGTATAGAAGGTATTTGCAGTGCAATAGTAATGATTGGCCAGAATGGATATTACTCATAATTGTACACAAATGTAGGTAATTGCTGATTGCTAATTTCAAAATATGAAAGAGATACCAGGATGTATTCCTTAGCAAAATTGTGTCCACATTTATCAAGCTATTCCAAATTGCATAAAGGCCAATTAGGTAGTGCAATTGTCGCCTAAACATTTTTTGGGGGTAACCATGTCCTAATTACGAGTTAATGTATCTAAAATGTGTTTCACATTTGACATGTAGGGCACACATGCGCCTTATGCATGTGTGTGCTTCACATGTGCATAAAAAATGTATATTTGGGGTGCAGCAGAGGTGGACTTAGGCCCCTAGCACCCTGGGGTTTGCTGTTCCTGACTTGCAACTTTATCCAAGGTTTGCCCAAATTCAGTAATGCAAAACCATTTGCAGCAGGCCCATGGAAGCAAATTGGGTATGATTCACTGTTTGCTAATCTGTAATCCCATTTGCCCATTTGACGTTTGCCCTATTGATTCTTTGGAGAATTCTGACGTACCATTTAGCATTGATTTAATAGCAAAATCTCAACGTTCCTTATGTCATGATAGCAAATAGGTTGTTGATGTATGTGGCCCTTTATGCATTACCTGGTTTAGTGGCATGTTTCATTCTTCCTGCTAGGTTACAACTGGGACACTACTGTGATAGGCTGCTTGAAACCATTTTGTTGATTGGATGGTACATGTACATGTGTGTGGTCCAATGTTGATCCAGTATCAACAGTTAAGGTGTATGTTGTCACTGTAATGTCCACGTCTCATCATGAGTTAGTGGCAGCTAATCGTGAATCTAATGAGTATCGTTTGTAGCTAAATGTGAGGAAAGTCATTGAGGACATGGTAACCTACACGTGGATGGTCCCACCCTGTCACTGAAGACGTGTAATGAGACTTTCAACTGGGCAACCGTGGTGTGCTGAGTGAGAGAATGTCTCAGGAGTCTGGATCCGGCATGTGTCATTGCAACATTTGTACTCAAGTTGGCCTCTGTGGATGGTAATGTATCAGGAAACATCATAGCCTCTGTGCAGAAGTAAATGGCTGGTATTACAGCACACACGACTCATCTTTATTATTTGAACAATGTAACTCAGCGTGTGAACTGTCAGGGTCCTCATATGTGTTGACTTTTCATGGACATTATCTGAGATTGCTGGTTCGGCTGGAGTCCACGTACACCATCAAACGCTATGGTCCAGGTACACTGTCACACTTAGTAGTTTAGGCATTAATGAGGCCCAGACAACGGAAGGGCCATGATTTAGCTATTCAAGGGCACTGTCACAAATATGATACAAATAACAGTCAGATGATGCAATACTATGTAGTTGAGTATACAGTGATGAGGCAAATGACAAATTAGTCTCTGAGGTACAAGAGGTTTTGGACAGCACGTGTGGTCCATAGGTGGACCCCAGGTATCTTTAGGGTGACCCACGGACAGGTGCCAGTCAGGCTGACAGGATGCTGGGTCAATCAGGAGCCAGTTCTTTCAGAAATTACATGATCAGTGGTCTGACTAGGACTGGTCAGAGGGAGCAGTAGATAGTTGACATGTCACACTGTGTATGTCCTGTGTTGTTTTGAAGGTGACACATGAACCCTGATAAAGTGTTACACGGCAACATTAGTAGCAATGCTTAATGATGTAATTGCCCAAATGCCAATATCTATGCTGTAGGAGGCATCAGCAGGGATGGGGCATGTACATTTGGGTGGTGTGCATGGAGGGGATCACTGGTGTGGCCTCCATCAGTGTCTCACTAGTCCTGTCAGATGAGATTTGCGGAAAATTAGCCTACAGTACCTTTCACACGAGAATCAATCTACAGGTGCTACCAGGCCTTAAAAACTCCAAGCCAGTGTATTATATGAGCTGAGTTCCATGCAGTGAGATGGCACTATGACAATGGTAGGCATAGGAAAGGGTGTGGCACACTGGATGACTCTTGTGAGTGTGTGTGTGTAGATGAGGGAATCTCAGTGTACACATATCAGCATTCCAGGGACCTCTTCAGACAGGTGGGATGTGACCAGTCGCATGTGTGTGTAATGTTTTTAGAAAAGGGCTGACATGTAGATGGGTAGTGATGTGCTGGATGCTTGTCATATGTGTGGCACTTGTGCTGTGTATGTTCTGCTTATGTGTAACTCTAGTGACAGATAGTCATTGCAAAGATTGTAAGTAGTTGGAATTACTGCTGCCAAGAGTCTGGTAATACAGTACTGTTCCTGAAGCATAAGCATGTCAACTGCCTGATGTATGAGGCCTGTTTTCCCCTAGTTGAGTGATAGTGTTTTAGTTGTGTGCCATCTGCTGCGATGAACCATGTTTCCTACATGTATGTGTGTCATATGTGTGGTCCTCAGCTATTGCCCTTCAAAGGTGAACTGTACAGGATGTCAGTCATTTACATTGTGTGTGTATGTGACCATTGTATGATGGGCATTACATTTGTTGTGTGTTTTTCCGTGTCCTGATTGTTATATCATTATTGCTCCACGAGACGACATTCTTCTTCTGATATTTAAAGCTAAAGGTGGGCAGAAATGAATAGGCCAAACCATGATGTGGTGTTTGTTATCAGTGTTTATTTACAATAGTGCATTAAGTGGTGATGGTGATAATTATGAAAATAAATTATTTACAATCTGTTGGCACCTACGCACTCCAGCAGCCGTGTTTGGTTGTTCCCCCTCCTGTTGCAGGCCAGCATCCTCCTCTTCCTCGTCTTCAGGCATGTATGGGTCTGGTTCGAGGAGGGGAATGTTCCTTTTGACACAAATGTTGTGCAATATGGCATTTGTTAGTATGATCCTACAGACCATCTCGGGGGAATATAGTAGGCTACCACCAGTGATGTCGAGGCAGGGGAACCTTGACTTGAGGATGCCGAAGATCCGCTTGACAATGCTGCGTGTCCTCTTATGGGCGTCGTTGTATGCCCCTCTGCAGCAGTACTCGGGTTCCCAAATGGTGTCATTAGCCATGGCTGGATGCCATACCCCTGATCAGCTGAAAGACAAAAAGAATGGGATCATGTTGATGTAGCTTGCATTATTGAAAAGACCGTTCATGGCAGTAGTTGTCTTGTGTTGTCTGTGACTCTTTTGTGTACTGATGTGACATCCTATACTTGTTGGCTATACCATCTGCATTGTGTTTTTACCTTGGCTGAGCACGTGTTTGTCTGCTAACCGTTTGCCATCAGTATGTTTTGTGATTTTCAGTGCAGTGTGCCCTCCCTAACATTGTGACTTGTGATACAGGTGTCCTTGTGTCTTCACTTGGGGTGAGTAGATAGTTCAATGTAGAGTTTAATTTATAAGTGTTGTTAGCACGTTCATATGAAAGTACCCTGGACATCCCATACCTTTAGACTTAGGCAGTGTATTAATGTAAAGGTCATTGTGACACTTACAATTTGCAAGGTGAAATTTCGGCTACCACACTCATTGACGTCTTCACATTCGGCTGTACAGTAAATTCCAATGTGTGACAGCTTCAATGTTGACTTACGAAACATGGCTAGTGATGTCAGGACCTCAGTGTGTTCCTGTCTAGATTTTGCTGTTGTGGTGTATGTGTTGTGTGTCCTAGAAGGTTGCTGTGCAGTGTGTGAATAAGTAGGATTTTGTACTTACCAACAAGTAGTCCATTGCCATACTGTCCATCCTGGAAGTGTTGTTGATGGTGCAGTGACGGAAGATGAATGAGTCATGGACACTCCCAGGATATTTAGCCACGATGTTTGTGAACATTCCTTGGTGATCAACTATGGCCTGCACGTTGATTGAATGTGTGTGCTTCCTGGTGCTGTACAGGTGCTCAGTTGCAGCAGGTGGCACAAGGCGTACATGTGTGCAGTCGATTGCACCAAGGACGTGTGGGAAGCCACTGATTGCGTAGAACCCCTGTTTAGTTTCCTGCTGCTTCTGCAGTGTGTTAGGGAAGCAGATGTGGCGGGGTGTCAGGCGAATGATGGCATCCAGTACTTTTGGCAGAAATGCAGAGAATGATGGTTGTGATATTCCGCCAACCAGGGCACCAGTTGTTTGAAAAGAGCCACTTGCCAGCATGTGAAGTACGGCAAGCAGCTTTGTTTCTGTTGGTATGGTGCGGGGTGTCACCAAAGTGGGGGCCAACTGCTGTTCAATGTTTCTCAGCGGCTGCTGGATGGCCTGCCAGTTCAACCGGTACCTCTGTATGATGTCGTGTTCCCTGAGGCCCTGAAGGGTTGTTCTTGGGCGGAATATCCTCTCCTGCCTTCTGCGCTGCCTTTGGGGTCCCTGCTGGTGTTGTGGTAGCTGCTGTTGTTGCTGCTGGGCTCTGCGTCTGCGTGCACGCTGGATAAGAATCACCTCCATGGCTCCCTGTTGCTGCTCTGCTGCTCTGCTGTTTGTTCTGAGTGTTCTGATTAAATACAGGTGTGTTTGCCCCATTTTAACGCCTGCCCTGACCCAGGCGTTAAATTTTGACGCAAATCGGGCTGTGCGTAATTTTCTGGCTCCGCCTCCCGGCCGTGCGTCATTTTTGCCCGGAAGCATAAATACGACGCACGGCCGTTTGCGTCGTGTTTTGGACGGGAACGCCTACCCTGCATATCATTAACGCAGGGTGGGTTGCCGCATCCAAGAAATGACGCACACAGCAGAATTTTGTCATCCACGGGCTCAGGCGTCAGAGTTTAAACATGGGGCAACGTTTGCGCTGATTGTGCGTCAAATTTTTTGACGCACAATCGGCGCAAACGGAGTATAAATATGCCCCAAAATGTTTTTTTAGTCCTGGGGGGATGTCCCTTTGTGACCCCAGCAACAGAGCTGAGGGGTCTAGGTGTTCACACCCTTGACCCTTTTTTCATTGGAAATGCTCTAAATTTCACCCCCCTTTATCTCAGCCCCTGCTTGACAGGCCACCCAGAAACTTTCCAGACAGTAGTTCACATGACTGTCTAATTTTTGGGAAATGTTTGTGAAGATTCGTCAAGCAGCACGAAAGATATAGGCAAGTAAAAAACAGCTTTTTCTATACAAACTAGGTCCTAACTTTAACTACTTAGTGGCAACAGCCACTAGGAAATATATATATACATATATTTAAAATGCATATTTGTCCTACAGTTAAGCTTTAGTTCTCATTTCTGTAGATCATTTAGAAGGTGTTATCATGTATATTGGTCCCAAGAAGGCTGCCAGCACCTCCTGGTTGAAGTGCTGACAGCTAATCAGATCTCACCATGAGATCTTTGCTCATGCTTATATCTATATATATTTTGTTTTCCTTTAATATCTCAAATACTAAGGAATGGATTTACACCAAATCACGAAACGACTTTTTCTGGAACAAGAGTTATCTTTCTGTCAAATCTGGTGTAATTCCGGGCTATAGTCGTGTTAAAAAACTCTTCTGAGAAACCGTGTGGGGAAAACACATTTTAGGACACCCCTTTTTCTCAACCCCTGCTTGACAAAAGACCCTTTCAAGACAGCAGCTGAAGTGAGTGACAAACTAGTTTTGAAAATTTGGTGAGGATCCTGCAAACTACACCAAAGTTATTGGCAAAACAAAAAATGCTTTTCCTGAGGAAACTAGGGGCCAGATGTATGAAAGCATTTTGCATTCGCAAACGGTGCGAATGCCCGTTTGCGAATGCAAAATGCCATTTCAGAATGTATGAAATACATTCTGAATGCAATTTTAAGGAATCAATAAAATAGCGATTCCTTAAAATTGCGACCCTGTTTAGAGCGTCGCAAATTGCGACTCTCTAAATTAGAAATCGCAAATAAGGATTCCTTATTTGTGATTCCTTAGCACATGTATGAAGCAATTCCTAAATGCGATTTTGGCATTTAGGAATCGCTAATTTGAACTTGGTGGTAACCATGTGAAAAATTAAAAAATGCATTTAAATGGCATTTTAAAATTGTACCTGTAAAGCACGCATGCCCTTTTGGCATGTGTGCACCTTACATGTCCCCAAAAAAGATTTGGGGTGCAGCAGAGGGGGCCTTTGCCCCCCAGCCCCCTGGGGTTTTGCATTTCCAAAATTGCCATTTCTGGTTCAGAAATCGCAATTTTGGGAATGCAAAAAATGTGCAGATATGGGCCAACAGGCCCATAGCTGCGAATGGGGCCGGTATCACAATTTGCCATTCGGTAATAGCATTTGCGATTTTTAAGAAATCGCTATTACCAATTTGCAAATGTGATACATGGCACTTTGCGAGTCGGAAATAGCGATTTCTTAAAAATCGCTATTTCCGAATCGCAAAGTTCCTTGATGACACATCTGGCCCTAGGTCTTAACTATGATTACCTACTGGTGACTGCAAAGTGCATGGAAGTTGCGGGCCACCCTGTGGCCCCCTACACCTGTTCTCCACCAGCCAAGAACGAGGTTGTAATCCCCAGGGCAGTATTGCATGCAACAGTGCCCTGGTGCATTAGGCTCTCTGCCACCTCCAGACTGCTGGGATCCAAGATCCTGGCAGAGCTGGTGGTTCCCTTGCGGACCATGCCCATATAATGCCTGTCCCTTTCATTGGTTTGTGGGCTTGCCTTTTAAAATCCGTTTGATTTCATCAGTGAAAGGCCTGCATACTTTTCTGGTGTTTAGCCCCCCTCGAGCGCATCGGACAACTACTGAAAACATACAAGTCTCCATGTTTTCAGCATGGCTTCCAGACTACTTTATCTTTTTATTTTCCACGCAGTGTGATTGCGCTGGGTTTTGCATAGCGCGATCATGCTCGTGCTTTTGATTTTCAATTTCAGCGTGATGGTGCTGCGTTTTACAAAGCGCCATCACGCTTGTTTTTTTTCTTTCGATTTGTGTGGCAAGAAAAGTCTGGTTAGGAGTTTACAACGCTAATAGCTCTAACTCAAGCAAATGCGAGACCCATTGCATTGCAAATGCTTGTTGATTTTGTCTGTACTGTAAAGAATCCTGTGATGTTTGAAATAAAATATAATTCACTGTAAAAGTGGGATGCAGTGTCGTCTGTGTCGTGCCGCTGGTCTGGAGAGGGGACCTTGGGTACAAAGATTTTTTTTTATATATATATGTATATATATATATATATATATATATATATATATATATATATATATGTAGTTTAGAGAATCACTAAAATCACTATACTTTTATGTATGCCTTGTAGGAATTAGTAGGAGTCTTGAAGAGAATTTAAGAGGAGCGCATGAAGCCTCAAAATAACTAAAAGGGAGTCTTGATGTTTTTAGGAGCTTTAACCAGGAGAAAGTACAGTGTTGCCTGGACCTTTCACTGCCTGAGGATGGAAAGATAAGACACAGGAGGAAATGCGTCTTGCATATATCGAATGAACAGCTTTTTAATGACTATTTGAATATTTGGAATCATGGAACTCAGAGATCCATAACATTTGACCTGATTCAATTTATACCACATATAAGTCCAGTGGATAGGAATATTGTATTAGTCCCACTCTATTGCCTCCCACAGTCCACTCTGGCACCACTTAGCGGCATCCTACTCACCGCAGCATGTCCCATCCAGGGCCTGTGGAAATACGATCACATCACTGCAAAGTCATCATTATGGTACTCTGTTGGCTCCCCTTGCTGGTCCACAACATACTCAAAACCAGATGCATCATTTACATAGCCATCTTGACTGGCACCCACGCTTATCTTCAAGAGAAGCTCACCATTTTGGGTTGTTCTCTGGATGCAAGCAACCAGAACACCATAAAACCGCAGATTAAGAACTAGAAAAAAAAAACAAGACAACCGCCCTCATTATGACACTGGAGGTAAATCCTGCTTACCGCCACTCTGACGGCCGCCAACTTATCACTGTGGTGGCTGATATCCGTTTACCATATTATGACACACACATGCCAATCTGACAGAATACAGCCACATACACAAATCCACCAGCCCAAAGGTCAGTGATAAACTGGCGGTCTCAAAACCCACACAGTTATGCCAACAGAACAACACCCATCACATTATGACCCACAAATCACCATGGTGGACATTCAATGGTGGTAAACCATTGTTGGTACATACTGATGCACTCACAATGGACACCCACATACAAAACAACACCACATTGGACATTAAAAACAAAACACACCTGACAACCATACACACACCACACCCACACCACTATAAAACACACTCCCACAGTACCCACAACCCTTTACGAATACAAATCCTTGCCACCAGAGTAACACCAAGACCACTGCAACAACTAGACCCACACACCACTCTCACCCATACACCCCTCACTCACTCCGCATCACACACCCCAACATATTACCCTCACCAACACACATCACATAACACTCCTGGCACCACAAAGGCACCACAAAGGCACCCCTGTTTCACTGAGGAGAAGTTAAGGGTCATGCTAGATGAAATCGTCAGGGTAGAACCACAACTATTTGGAGCACAGGTGCAGCAGATATCAATAGCAAAGAAGATGGAGCTATGGCGTAGAATCGTGGACAGGGTCAAGCACCCCAGAACAAGGGACGACATCAGGAAGATGTGGAAAGGCCTACGGTGGAAGGTATGTTCTATAACAACAAGACGCCAGCTCGCTATACAGAGGACTGGCAATGAACTCCCACCTCCTCCCCCACAACTCACAGCATGGCAGGAGCAAGTCATGGCAATACTGCATCCTGAGGGCCTGGCCGGAGCTGGAGGAGGACTGGACTCTGGTAAGTCAACCTACAACAATTATCAGCCCCAATACCTGCATCCCAGCACACACCCTCGCCCTCACTCCCATCACTCCACTCCATCCCACACACTCCACCATCACATCACACTAGTCCCAAGGCCAAGCCCTGCATGCTGTACCAATGTATGGACACCACTCACAGTCCTACATGGACACTCATCACTAAAGCATGCACAGCATAGGGAAACTAGCAGTCACACCATGCACCAACATACACAATCAAAAGCTGGCAGGGCAACACCAACCATAGAAGGGAAGCCAGGGATGTACAAAATGTCATACACATGAAGCATAATACAACATTTACATTCCCACAGGAACCCCAGCCACTGTCACTGGAAAGGAGGTGCCATCACTATCCAGTCCCCCAACAGAAGAGGCCCACAGTGATGACAGTAACTCTGGACTTCAGGATCTGGACGAGCTACCTGGCCCATCAGGGATCACAGACCTCCAAGGAGCCGCTTCTCCAGGAGGCACTCTCCGAGATCCTGGTAGCCTACCAACATTCCCAGGACACGATGGGCCAGATTCTAGACAATGTGCAGGAGAACAGGCGGCTCCAGAAGGTACAGTATCAGGGGATCAGAGATGTCTTTCAGGCCATCAACAACACCCTGATCTCCATAGAAGGGGTGCTGGCAGACATGGACAACATTATGAGGGGGGCAGTGTCACACCAGCAGGCCCCTGCCATTAGCCAGTCATCTGAACAGCCGTCCGCTTCCACTGCCACTGGTGGCCAGGAGGCCCCGCCACAGGACCAACAGACCACCAGCACCCCTTGCCCTGCAGAAGGTGAACCACCCTGCAAACGTTCCCTGCGAACCAGACAAAAGCCAAAGACACTTGCCAAGACAACCTCCAGGAAATGAGACTCTCCTGATTGTCCCCCTTGTGTCCCACATTGTCACCTTGTCCACCTTGAACTGTCGTTGCTCCCCTTCTTATGTCCCTATGGAAAATGCACCTGTGCCACAGACTGGAACACTACCCTGAACTTTCCTCCATCATCACCCCAACCCATTACACTTTCCCCTCTATATATTAGCACTACAATAAACACCCTTGGATAAAAATTGACTACGAGTATTTCATGTATTTCAAATATGTATTGATTGAAACAGCTACAACCATCGCAAATGAACTGTACATAGAATGAGCATAGAATTAATGACCTGTAGCTGGCTGTTGTGATCACACCAGGAGAATGTGTCATATCACTAACATCTGCAAAATGAATATCCGTGAAATGTCAGCATGCCAATGCCACACAGAATACAACCAAAGTCGTAGAAATGTAAAGTTGCACTGTCTCACCTGTGTGTCATTGGAAGTACTGACGTATCACAGATGTTCTGTTGTCCACATCCTCATCCTCTGCCTCCTCATCCTCACTGTCCTCAGGGTCCGCTGCTGCCACAGGGGCATCTCCAGTCTGTTCCTCCTGCAAAAAAGGCACATGTCGTCTGAGGGCCAGGTTGTGCAACATGCAGCATACCACTATTATGTGGCAGACCTTCTTGGGTGAGTAGCACAGGGATCTACCTGTTAGATGGAGGCACCGGAACCTGGCATTCAGGAGGCCAAAGGTCCTTTCAATGATCCTTCTGGTTCATCCATGTGCCTCATTATAACATTTTTCTGTCCTTGTCCTGGCATTCCTCACAGTGGTCAGCAGCCATGATAGGTTTGGGCAACCAGAGTCACCTGCAAACATTGAGGGACAACATTTAGCCACACACTTTCCTATATGGCCAACACCATAGGCATACACCAAAATATACTGGGTGGGAAACAGGGCTCACTTATTAGCCACACCCTCTGCCTCTGTAGTTGGGACATCACATTTGGGATGCTGCTATTCCTCAGGACAAAGGCATCATGCACCGACCCTGGATACTTAGCATTGATGTGGGAGATGTACTGGTCCGCCAAGCACACCATCTGCACATTCATGGAGTGGAAACTCTTACGATTCCTGAACACCTCTTCCTTCTGGTGTGGGGGCACAAATGCAATATGTGTTCCGTCAATTGCACCATTTATATTGGGGACATGTCCCATTGCATAGAATCCGGCTTTAACAGCAGCCAAATCCTCAACCTGGGGGAATGCAATGTGGCTGCACATGTATTTTATCAGGGCAGACAACACAATTGTTCGCACATTTGAGAACATTGGCTGTGAGATTACTGCTGCCAAACCCACTGTCACTTGGAAAGAACCAGTTGCCAGGAAATGGAGAACTGATAGCACTTGCACAAGAGGGGGATCCCAGTGGGGTGACGGATAGCAGATATTAGGTCAGGCTCCAATTGGGCACACAGCTCTGTGATTGTGGCCCTGTCCAGTCTATAGGTAAGTATTATGTGCCTGTCCTCCAGTGTAGCCAAGTCCTCCAGGGGTCTGTACACAGGGCATGTACTCACCTCCTATCCATCCACAGCGGTAGGTATCTAAAGGACAAAAGAGTGAGTAGGATGTCACAAACTGAACAATGGAGCCACAACAGCAGTCCGCAATGTGCAAACATGGTATGGGACAGTGTGTGCCTATGTATCCTGTGACGCAGCATTAATCCATAGGCCTGTTCACCCCCCCTGAAAAGGTGTCTGCCTGTCCTGTGTGGGGGGGACAGGTGGAAGTGAGGTAATGCCGCTGATGTTGTGCACCATGGCGGTAGGTGGTAGTGAACCGCCGTGCAATTCCTCATTGGTTATAATTGGGCCCTATGGGGTACAGTGGCCAATGGTGATCTACTGCGGAAGTGACAGCATGCATCACCACGGACGTGACTGCCATTTTCTATCAGATTCCTCACTTGTTTCCTGACCTTCCATAAGAGTGATCCTACACTGCATGTACTGCTGTGACCTGTGTCTGGAACCTACCCTGGCTCGTGTGACCTGGGAAAGGGCCCCAGCCTTCACTTCTGAGGAGTTGGAGCAACTGGTGGATAGGGTCCTACCCCAGTACGGACTGCTGTATGTGCCTCCATATCAACAGGTGAGTACACTGTGGGCACGATGCATGTGGCATAAATGCACTGAGTTGTGTGTGAAGGCCTCATGTAAGGGGGGTGGGTGGGTGGATGTCCTCTTGGAAGTGTGCATGTTGTGGGCTGGGCTATGTGAGTGCCAATGGTGATGGAAACGTTTATGGTGGTGTGACTGGCTGGACTGTTTGTCTAATGGTATTCTCCTGTCTGTATTGCCTCTGCAGGTCAGTGCCCATCAAACGGAGGGAATATGGTGTGCCATCACCAAGGACGTGTGGACCCTGGGGGTCTATGGCAGGCGGGGCACCCACGGTCACAAACAGTGGGAAGACCTGAGACGCTGGACTTGAAAGACCGTGGAGGCCCAGCTGGGGATGGCCTCCCAACGAGGAAGAGTTGCCCGTCAGACTCTGACTACCCTGATGGCCCGCACACTGGCGGGGGCCTACCCTGAGCTGGATGGGCGCTTGAGGGCATCACAGCAGCCACAAAGTGGTGAGTACAGTGGCTATCATTGAAACTCACAGCTGGAGGGGTGGTATCTGGGTGATGGTTGTATGTCAGTGGTTGCACCTAGGCCAGGCCAAACATAGCAGCGTAGTTCCTCTGGTGGCTAAGGGTTTGATTGTGAAACACCGCTTACATAGTTTGTTAGTATTCACTACTGGTCAGGGCTGTGTGGGTCCCAGATGTGCTGTAGTCGGCGGTGTGTACCACTCCTCATTCCTTGTTGAGTACCCATCTCACTGGTAGTGCCATGCATAGTCCGTAGGCCTGTTCCCTGTGTGTGAGGGTGCTGTGTGTGCCAATGGTGGTGATGGTACAGTCATTGACCCAGTGTATCCTTTGTCTCTCTCCCCCCCTTTCTTGTTTTGTCATCCTGTCCTTATGTGCATTAGCATCATCTGGCAGACGAGCAGAGGCACCGGCAACAGAGGGAGCTGCATCCCACAGGACCGCTGAGGGCACCAGTGGGACGGAGGGCGAGGGGAGCACCACGGCGGAGACTGGTGGGGACAATACAGACTCTGATACCTCCTCCGATGGGAGCTTCTTGGTGGTGGCGGACACCTCTGTGACCACCCCAGCTGCAGCCGCCATCCCCCGTACCAGCACCGCCCTCCCAGTAGCCCTTCAGCAGACTGCCCGTGCCTGCTCACCCAGGAGGGTGGGTATCTCCTTCGCCCCAGGCACCTCAGGCCCTGCCCCAATGAGCCCTGCTGCCCTGAGTGAGGAGGCTATTGACCTCCTGAGATCTATCTTTGTAGGGCAAACAACCATTGGGAATGCCATCCAGGGGCTGGCAGCCCAGATGCAGCAATCTAATGCATTCCTAGAGTGCACTCAAGGTGGATTGGTGGCCCAACAGAGATCGATTCAGGCTCTTGCCTCCTCTCTGATGGCAGCCATTGTCCCTGTTTCAACCATACCCCCTCCAACTTCCACTTACCAGGCCCACTCTCCTCAACTCCAACCCATCCCAAGCATACAGTCAGACGAGCATGCACACAAGACAACACCCAGGAGTGTCCAGGCAAGTACAAGCACCACCCTTCATCCCACAGGCACTCACACAAACACCATTCAGTTGCAGACACAACAACATCCACTATCTCCTCTGTCCCCCCTCCTCCTCCTCCACCTCCCACCCAGTTGTTTCCACACTCACACCTGCATGCACTACATCAATATCCACTACCAGCATCATCACCACACAAAGCAGAACACACACCTCACTGGCAGACACCTCCACAACAGCCATGCACCGGTCCCCTGTGTCCTCTCACACCACGTCTGTCCCCCCTCCTAAAGTACACAACAGCAAGCACTCAGACACCCAACAGCCATCCACCTCACAACAGCATACAGCCCATGCACCTGCACCCAAATCCAGCAGACAAACACCTCCAACAACCACTCCTTCATCCTCCACTCCTAATACTCCTCCATCTTCCCACCCCAACATCCTTAAAAAGCTTTTCCTTTCCCAGATTGACCTCTTCCGTACTACTCCACTTCTCCGTCCTGCACGTGTGGGCAGGGTAGCAAGGACCCAGCCAAGCACCTCAACTAACCATTCCACGGGCCCAGTGGTAGCACCACCTACTCGTGGTGGAAAGGATTCCAGGCCAACAGTGCTGAAGGGGAAGGAGCCTGCAGCAGCTGTGAAGAAGGGGACGGAGCCTGCACCAGCTGCAAAGAAGGGGAAGGAGCCTGCACCAGCTGCAAAGAAGGGAAAAGAGCCTGCACCAGCTGCGAAGTTGGGGAAGGAGGCTGCACCAGCAGGCAGAGTGGGGAAGAGCCCATCCACCGGTGCCAGGAAGGATAAGGGACCCCCAACCCATGAGCCGGAGGACAGGAGTCAATCTATGCCAGCTGAAGCTGACAGCCAAACACCGCCACCACCACCAGCTGTCACAGAGCCCCCACCGCCAACCATGGTTGTGCAGCCTTCAGAGAGTGCAGGGGCTGAGCAGGATCCTCCCACAACCACCACCACAGTGCAGCCATCTGAGGGTGGAGGGGCTGAGAAGGAGCCTCCCACGACCATCACCACAGTGCAACCGTCTCCGCTGGCGGACGCCATATAGTCCAGCCTCCAGGGGCTGCTGTGTGGGATGCCTCCTCCAGAACCAGTGGGGTATTCACCCATTTGAGAGACTGTGGCCTTGCACTCCCCAGGGGAAAGAGCAATGGGTATGTTGTCCCCTCCAGAACCAGTGGGCAAGTCACCCACTTGAGAGACTGTGGCCTTGCACTTCCCAGGACAAAGCACAGGGCATGTTGCTCCCTCCAGAACCAGTGGGCTTGTTTCCACATCCGGCTGAGTTGTCCCCCCTCCCCCTGAGGTGCCTGCCTATTTGCTAACTGATGCCCCTTCAGTGTTCTCTCTGGATTGTGGCAGGATGTGAGTGGGACCTTGGACTTTGTGCTGTGGCTATGTGGGCCCTGTTAAGTATGGACTGGGCAGTGTCCCTTTTTTTATACACGTGTACAAATCTGTTTAATGTGTAAATCAGATTGTTGATTTTTTGTTGGACTGATTACAATCATTTTCGTAAATTCTTGTTGTCTTTGCATTGTTCTGCAGATTTTCGTGGTCAAATTGTTTTTGTAATGCATATGGTTGTGTGTATGGTGTGTGTGTCGGGTGTGTGTTGTGCGTGTGTGTGTCACTGTCGTTTTCCTCCCACCCTCCCTTGTGTGCTAGATGGCTGTACTCACTGTCTTCGTCTTCACCTGCATTGGTGTTCCAGGTGTAGCGTAACGTAGAAGATCATCGGAAAGACATGCAGTTCGGGTTCCATGGCGGCGTGGTTCTTCCCTGTGTCTCCGAAGATATGTCCTTTCTCCTCTGTGATGTGTTTCCGCCAGGTTTTAATGCCATTGGTACCGCACCGGAAAAGGTGGTGGAATCATGAGTCAAAATCTGGTGGGTGGTACTTTGTCTTCTGCGTGGCTGTAGGTGGCTACCACTGTGGTGACTGTTGTTTCTGCCCTGGTGGTCGGTGTGGTACATTGGCTGTCTATCGGAGATATCACCGCCATGGTCATAATTTGTCGGTACTTACCGCCAGCTTGTTGGCGGTATTACCGCCACTTTTCACCCACCACCAGGGTCGTAATGAAGGCCAATATGCCTTTTTCATCTATGCACCCAAGAACTAGAACAGCATCCTTGTATTCATCAGGATATCGCCAGTCCTACTCCTATTTAGGAAACAATTAAAGGCTCACCTGTACACTACATCGCAATATATTAACTGTCCACAGCTCAGCTTCCTCTTCTATTACTCTTTGCCTTAAGTTTGTCTTTGGCTTTGTACGACACTTCACTACCGTTTGGCTAAGTTTGTGCTATGCAAATACCCCATACATACATACTAGTGAAGTATAAAACAAGCAAAAATAATTTAGCACAGTAATACCAACACGATTCCCTATAGGGATATTTGTGTTTAAAATTCACATAATAGCCCAGGATCCAAAGGTTCATAGGACAATCCCCACTATACAATATATGTGTTACATTCATGCTAGTAGGGTCTTATAAGGCCAAATACGGACATCTTTGCCTGGGGTTCCTGTCCTATTAGTTTAGGTGCGACTGTTGTGCAACATTTTCAAATTTAGTAAATTATATTTATTTTAATTGCTGTCAACTGCATGCTTTCATTTTTTATCATTCCCTGTTTTACCATTGCATTTCATTATTTTTGTTTGTTTTCAGCATAAAATAAATAACATTTAGTTTGAAGTATGATAGTGCTTGTTTGTTTAGCCACATAGGAAGATCTATTTCTTATGTGCAAAAATATATTTTCCTTTCAGAAGTAACGCCTTTTTATTGTAGGTCTGTGGTGACTTCTATGATTTTTGGAAGCATGATTTTGTGGGAGGTTTAAAAGGTTTTTTTTCACTATAATGCATGAGCAGTGAACAACTTGTTTTTTTAAGAAGTGTTTTTACATAATGATGGGTACAGTCCCTCACTTAACAATACCAGGTGTATCCCGTTTTAATTCTCTTCTTACCAACGTGTACTGAATTGCATAACTTAAGAGGTCTCTGGGATAGAAAAGAGACAGAACAACAGCATTCAGCAATCCACAGGGAAAAAGTTCTAAGTGGTTAAAAGATACTGATTTTAAAGGCCTTTTCCATTTTCGTGCTCGCCTGATGATATGTCAGCATAAAGCATGTAATTAAGGTAACTTTTCTTCCACTGAAATGCATGCGCCCCCTTTGTTCCGCTGTCATCCCAGACTACTATAATGAGTACCTGGGCTTCATCGACAATCTGGAAGGTAGCAATCCAGGTTGTGCCCGAGGGCAGATATTTACGGCTACATCTGGCTTTTGTTTTCCCAATACTTAACCCCCCTTTCCCCTCTTTTGTACATTTGTTTTCTTTATATTAAATTTCCCATCTGGACTTTGCAATCTGAGTTTCTAAAACTTACTACTGCTTTTATCAGAGATAATAACTTCCTTTTCGCTGAAATAACTATGCCATATGCTGTGCTTTCAAAATTGCATTGCATGGGCAGTTTCGCAAACGTGGTGTTAGGGCGTTCTGAGTTGAAAAATAATTTTAAAAAACATGACTTGGATGTTTTTTATAATACACTTGCTACTGCAGGTTTGCTGTTCAGTAACCCTGTACATAACAGGTGTTACCATTCAATAATGTAAACGTACTCAATTTATCAACCTCGGAAGGGAGAAATGCCGAATTGGTGATGCTTAGATCCGATTTTCTGTTCTATAAGTTGTACACTGATCTCTGCAGGTTGCACTAAGCCCACTGTGCGTTCTTCAATAAATCTAGGGTCCAGATGGATCTACTAAAAGAGAGGTCTTAGAAAGTGGTTGAAAATTGTGCATCAATTTTGTGAATATTCTTTAATTTTGTGATGCGACCTAGGCACAAATAGGTCAAATTCGAAATTTTCCATTCACTTGGTTTGCATAATGACCTTCCTCGTGAACATTATGTAGGTAGGTAGCTCTTTGTGAACCACTGTGATTGGTTGAAAACACAGGTAACGTGACCTGCAAGGAACAGCAGAGCACTATCCATGAGTATACATTCCCTGCATTTACATTCCCAATGGATTCTTAGTTTTGTGGTAAAAGCAGTCAGTGCTCCTGAAAGGAACTGGTGCAGTTTAAGACAAAAAAATCCCATTTGGGAAAACATTGTGGTGGGGGGGTGGGATCTGTCAGTAGTCCCTTGGACTGCTCCCCCTGAAGCTGTTGACATCTTCTCCTTTGCGAATTAGTTACCACCCCAACCCTGGAGTAAGTATCTCTTCATCAGTTTGCAACCACAATTGCTGTCACAAACCATTGATGCACTCTGCTCCGATTCTGAAATACAAGGGGGCACCACCATCATGCCCCCTCCTATTTGAAAGTCCGAAAGATTCCCCCAAGTCCTTTTAAAGTTAGAAATAATTTTCCAACTATAAAAGGCCTTTGGAACATTAAGAAAATCGCGTTTGCGGCCGCAAAACCTGTGATTTTACGATTCCGGGGGTTTCCCATTTCAAAACAGTTTTGTGCATAAGGTCTCTAATTCTGGGGTGCAAGTCTCAGCAACCACAATGAAAAATATGTGTATTCGAGAGCCAGCCATGTCCAGATACACTCTGATTAAATTCCTTTTTGATATTTACAAACTATTTTATGTGATATGCATAACTTTTTCGTAAAGCAATTACACATCAACTATCCAAATCAACTAAAATCTGTGACTGTGACCATGAAAAATTTGCTGATCTAGCTTCGATAGAGGCAATGAAAAGATTTTCTGAACACGCAAGGGTTTTCCGCAGAACCACTGGCATGCTTACAAACTTGATGCTTATAGAAAGCAGCATCCCAGGAAATGTGTACACAGGAAACACATCGTCTTGGGTTACTCTGACTGAAGAGGAGGCGACCTCAAAAACTAAACAAAATGGGGTCGATTTCCAGAGTCTTGTATAGCCCAGCTGTCTTTATTCCAAATCCAGTGAGCACGCCATTACATTTGTGAACAGGCTCCTGGCCTGTTTCGAACATTTTTCTGAAGGCTCAACGGGTAATCTAATTAAACAAATGTAGATTTGTTGTACGGATGTTGCTTCCTGGATATTATTCTCACGAGATGTCATCATGTTATGTCATGGTAGAGAAAAGACAAGCTGTGGCTAACTTAGATGGCACTGTGTTGTTTCATGTCGGCTCCAATCAAACGGATTGCTTGCAAGGTGACCTTCTGTGTGTTGGAATAGTCTGAAAACAAAGTACATCATTCTAAATCCAAGGCCAAGTTGCTCATACGACTCACAAAGTGTATGGCTAGAAAGTGGGAAATTTACTCATATTGGCCCATGTCTATGAATTATGTATATTTCTGACTTCCAAGTAGTTCTCAAATAACCACAGTTGGCCTGGGAATCTGTGACTGTCAAAGATTCCCAGAAATCATCACATGTGTAGACACATACCCATTTGGAAGTGCACACCAGTACATTTCCTCATGCTCGACTATCACATTACAGTACAAGTAAACATTCCAAATCTCAATTTGTTGTTTCTCTGTTGTAGAGGTATCCAATCTAGTGCCAGGATGGCTGGATCCATGCCAGCTTTTCAGACTGTTCACATGATATCAACTTCCATAAAATGAATAGAAATGGAACTTATATATATCATGAGTGCTTATCCTGAAAATCTGGCACAGCTATTATGGACCTACACTTTGCCTTAAGGTTTTTTTTCCATGTGGAAAGCCCTTGCACCACCACAAAATGTTGATGGTGTTTTCTCCCAACTATCATCCTGAACACAGATTAATCTCAACACAGGAGTAAACCCCCAGCCAAGGTGAGAAACTACTAGGCCTGAGTGGAACTCATGGAGAGATTCTGGGGCATTCAGTCAGCAGCAGAAATTCGGTATATTGTATTGCTTGTGCTAATTTTAATGCCAGGAGCTTGCCTACACTTTAAAATCAGCACAAACATCACCATGCAGTTTTCAAGGGGGATCTGCTTCTTCTTGGCGCTTAAGTACATTTTCTACTTGAGCAGCAGACTTCTTAACGTGAGTAGCAGATTTCTCAATGTGAGCAGTAGCGTCCTGCTGCGACCACTAGAATTGAGAAATTGCACCGGGAGGCGTTCTAGCACCCGCAAATCATGCGAGGGGACGCAAATTCCTGTTTGTTCTTTCCAAGTTAATGCTGGCAAGTCACGCCTGAGAACAATCTCTGCCACGTGGCGGTCGTGGAGTTTTGCCAGAACTCCGGGCTCCAAACGGAATGTGGAGTGGGTAAAACTCCACGAACTCCGCCTGCAGAGCTGAAATTTTTGCCCACAGCTAGAAACTACATGCAAGCAGGTGAATCTTCGAGTGGAGGGTTTTCCAAAGTTCAATGTCATTAAAGAAAAAGATCAAAATCTAGAATTGGTGCAAAAAGGGCATGAAGCAGCAGAGACACCAAGAGATACAGACTGATGGTAACAAGTAGGTTCATAGGGAAGCAAGCACTTTGACAATATAGAGGTGCCAAGGAGGCCAACGCTCAATGCAACAAATAGAATTCGATTGCCAGTAGGTCTGGCTTTGGTTTACTTGGTGCAATAATTAATTTAAAAAATATATTTTGGAGGTATATTCAACTAAAATAAAATTAAGAGAAAAGATGCAACTCAACTGATGCAGCCATGAGTTTACAATAAAAATGCTAAATGAAATAAAATTTACCAAACTCATACAATTTTCTTAGAACAGCCTGAGAACTTCCTAGTCCGCACATGTTCTTAAAACAAGCATAGAAACCTTTCTTAATGTTTTATTACACATCATAGAAATGTATGATTCTTACTGAGGAACAGAGAAGGTACTATTCACTTTGAATTAATGTAACTTGAAGATAGCGTTTAAAACCAAAAACGATTAAAAAATAGAAAGAACAGAGAATGTGGAAAGTAAAGCATTTTCCCACCAGCCCTCACACCAAAGTTAATTTCTGCTTAGGCAGGTGTTCTGTACATACAGGATCTGGAGAAATGCCTGCCACTCACAGATCAAGAGAGACCATGCCTGATGTGGGCAGATACATTGTACCATGCTGGATGTTGTGGTGATCTGAAACACAATGTGAATTATAGGTGAAAAGACTAATGGATCACGTGGGCTGTTCTAAGCCCCTCTATGTATTTAAGTATGTATATATCTTTTTGACTACATGAATCTGGAGAAACAGTTAAATCTGTCTCTAGGCCTGACCTAAAAAGTAAGACAGAAATTGCCAGAGGAGCTTGAAGAGAGCATGATGAAATGTGACTAGAGGGCATTTAAAAGTTTTATGAAGACCATCTAGAGTGCTGCAATATAACCCAGTGCTAGATATCGCTATGAGAGAGGGCTGAATAAGTATAAAAGGAAGAAAAAGAGGTGAGGGAGAAGTGCATGAGGGGGATGAGCTGGAGAATGGAAAGAAGATCAGAGATGAGGCAGTGGTGGTATGGTAGAAGGGGTGGGGAGAGAAACCTGCGTCAGGGGTACATGGCACAGGAAGCGAGGTAGGTGGAAAGGATGTGCAAGAGAGGCAGGAGGAAGAGAATTGAGAAAATGTATGTGAGAACAATGGGAATGATAAGAGAGGGAAGTTTGTAGATCGAGATAATAGTGAGAGAGAAATAGGTAAGAGAGGGTGTGATGAGGTTATGAAGAGTATGATGAAGTCACCTAAAAGGGAAGCAATGATAGAAGGTCTAAGGGATTTGAGGGAAGGGCAGGAGAAGTGAGGGGAGAAAAGAATTGAGAGAATTATAAAGAGGCAAGAGGGATGGATAAAGTTGGGGAGAGAGTGTATGAAAGGACCAAGCATGTTTACATCGGAGATGTGGTAGGAAGGAGAGAGGTGTAGATGGAAAGGTAGGAGGGAGGACAAAAGAGATTTAAAAGCATGGAAGGAATGAACAAAAGTGACCAGGGAAGAGACTATTTAGAACATCTGCTTTCTAAGCCACTCACCGTCTGATCACAGGTTTTTGTCTTTGTGAAATTAAGTTTGCAGTTCAGGAGGACAATAAATTACGCTGGAAAATTTAGAGTGGCGATCATGGGATTCTATTTAAAGCTACGGTGACCCATAACCATAGTACAGTGGTCCAGTTCTTTAAATGAAGCCGGCAACCACATAAGTGAAGATGAATCCATATGACGTCACAGAAGATGATGTACATAAATGAAGTAAATCTCATTCTGCGCCACAGAAATCAACACCAAACATGTGTAACGTCATATGTCCTAGCACTCAAAAAATCATCTATTTCTAGACATATGAGGATATGAGGAACTTCTTTTTGTAGCATATAAACTTAATAATTAAACCCACATGTGAGACAGTGTGTTAGAATCAGTTTAAAAAAACTACAGGAGACAACATCATTCTGCAGGCCTGTGCATTTTCCAGTACACAAATACATATGCTATTTTCCTTGGGTGGGTAGGAATACCCATTTTGAGAATTATTCTACTTAAAGCTTTACAATTGATGTTACACAAACATATTTAGGGGCTGATGTACAAAAGACTCTGGGGGTCATTCCGACCCTGGCGGTCGGTAATAAAGCGGCGGCCAACCCGCCAACAGGCAGGCGGTCAAAAAAAAGGTATTCTGACCCTGGCGGGAACCGCCAACACAGGCCGCCACTTTAACACTCCGACCGCCACAGCGGGACAGACAAACAGCGCGGCGATCACCGCCAACAGGCAGGCGGCAGACAATGTACCGCCCACCCTATCACAACTCGCCAATCCGCCACCTTTTCCGGGGCGGGAGCCCCGCCGATAAAAACACGGTGAAAACAGACTACGAACGGGAAAACGCTCACCTCTACACACTCCACGAGGAAGGAGGACAGCATGGAACCCAAATTAAACATCCTACCAGCTATTGTCTACCTGCTCATCTACCAGGAGTACGAACGCCGGCGCAGACGACAACAGTGAGTACTGCACCTACGACACAGGGGAGGGGGGAGGAGAAAAGATTATGGGCACACACATACGCGACACACCCACCCTCACCCACAACCACCTACACCCCAATGCAGAGCAACAAGTCAGAGTGACCCCCCCAAACCCACCGGAATAATGCAAAGACACAATTAAAATGATCTATCAAATATATGTATAAATAGCTCCACTGAAGGTATGGGAAATATGCTATATGAATGATACAAAATAAGGAATGAACATAGTCAAAAATATATACATAGGCAATAAGTCCTGCACATTCTGTCAAAGTTCCATAGTCCGTGGGCCAATGTGCACTAACACATGGGCAAAGCCCACACAGGAGACTAGATACCATTGGAGAGAACACTGCTGGGGCATCAGATGATAAAACTACAGGCACCTCAGGGGGAAGGGAAGGGGGGGCACCTCAGCCACATGAGTCCACGACGCCAGATCCACGAGGGGCCTCCATGCCCAGTGTCCCATCCTGGGGAGTGCAAAGCCACAGTCTCACAAGTCTCTACAGTGGGTGGCTTGCCCACTGTGCCATCCTGGGGAGTGCAAAGCCACAGTCTCACAAGTCTCTACAGTGGGTGGGTTGCCCACTGTGCCATCCTGGGGAGTGCAAAGCCACAGTCTCTCAAGTCTCTACAGTGGGTGGGGTGCCCACTGTGCCATCCTGGGGAGTGCAGAGCCACAGTCTCTCAAGTCTCACAAGTGGGTGGCTTGCCCACTGTTCCATCCTGGGAAGTGCCAAGCCACAGTCCATCAGATGGATTACCGACTCCACTGTTAATGGAGGAGGCATGGTGCCCAGAGTGCTTCGTGAAGCCCTGCTCGACACAGAACCGGCACTGTCAATGGGCCAGCGGTGCTTGAGACGGCGTTGCCCAGCGGAGCGGTGCTTGAAAGAAAGGGCCCAGCGGAGCGGTGCTTGAGATGAAGGGCCCAGCGGAGCGGTGCAGAGACGGCAGGGCCCAGCGGAGTGGTGCTTGACAGGAAGGGCCCAGCGGAGCGGTGCAGAGACGGCGGGGCCCAGCGGAGCGGTGCTTGAGATGAAGGGCCCAGCGGAGCGGTGCAGAGACGGCAGGGCCCAGCGGAGCGGTGCTTGAGATGAAGGGCCCAGCAGAGCGGTGCAGAGACGGCAGGGCCCAGCGGAGCGGTGCTTGACAGGAAGGGCCCAGCGGAGCGGTGCAGAGACGGCGGGGTCCAGCGGAGCGGTGCAGAGACGGCGGGGCCCAGCAGAGCGGTGCTTGAGATGAAGGGCCCAGCGGAGCGGTGCAGAGACGGCAGGGCCCAGCGGAGCGGTGCTTGAGATGAAGGGCCCAGCGGAGCGGTGCAGAGACGGCAGGGCCCAGCGGAGCGGTGCTTGAGATGAAGGGCCCAGCGGAGCGGTGCTTGAGATGAAGGGCCCAGCGGAGCGGTGCTTGAGATGAAGGGCCCAGCGGAGCAGTTCTTGTCACGGCGGGCCACTGTTCAGTGGTTCTTGATACGGCGGGCCCCTGTTCAGCGGTTCTTGTCACGGCGGGCCCCTGTTCAGCGGGTCTTGTCACGGCGGGCCCCTGTTCAGCGGTTCTTGATACGGCGGGCCCCTGTTCAGCGGTTCTTGTCACGGCAGGCCCCTGTTCAGCGGTTCTTGTCACGGCGGGCCCCTGTTCAGCGGGTCTTGTCACGGCGGGCCCCTGTTCAGCGGTTCTTGACACGGCGGGCCCCTGTTCAGCGGTTCTTGACACGGCGGGCCCCTGTTCAGTGGTTCTTGTCACGGCGGGCCCCTGTTCAGCGGTGCCTCTCCCGGCGGGGCCCTGTTCGGCGGTTCTTGTCACGGCGGGCCCCTGTTCAGCGGTTCTTGACACGGCGGGCCCCTGTTCAGCGGTTCTTGACACGGTGGGCCCCTGTTCAGCGGTTCTTGTCACGGCGGGCCCCTGTTTAGCGGTGCCTCTCCCGGCGGGGCCCTGTTCGGCGGTTCTTGTCACGGCGGGCCCCTGTTCAGCGGTTCTTGACACGGCGGGCCCCTGTTCAGCGGTTCTTGACACGGCGGGCCCCTGTTCAGCGGTTCTTGTCACGGCGGGCCCCTGTTCAGCGGTGCCTCTCCCGGCGGGGCCCTGTTCAGCGGTCCTTGTCACGGCGGGCCCCTGTTCAGCGGTTCTTGTCACGGCGGGCCCCTGTTCAGCGGTTCTTGACATGGCGGGCCCCTGTTCAGCGGGTCTTGACACGGCTGGCCCCTGTTCAGCGGGTCTTGACACGGCGGGCCCCTGTTCAGCGGTTCTTGACACGGCGGGCCCCCGTTCAGCGGTTCTTGTCACGGCGGGCCCCTGTTCAGTGGTGCATGTCCTGTGTTTCTAGAGAGCCAGACCTGGCCAAAACTCCCCGCTCAGTCGCCATCCGACCTTGCAGGTCGCGGGGCCCTCCTGTGATGGAGTCCTGGGCCCGTGGGTGTCGTCTGTCACAACCGGAATGGGGCTGGTGGGGCCCTCCTGGGCAGCTCGCCTGCTGCCTGACTTCTCCGCCCTGCTGCCCTTGCCCTCCTTCGCTGAAGCTCTGTGGCCCTTGCCTCCCTTTGATGATGTGGCAGGTGACGGGGTAAGGCTACTGTCCTTGGTGGCAGCCGTCTCAGGCTTGTCGCGCCGGCCCTTCTTTTTTTTTGTCCTCTTCCCAGGGGGTGGGCTGGCTGTCCCTTTGCTGCTGGCCGATGTTCCTGCCCTAGGAGATGGTGGACTCCAATAGCCCTGCACTATGGTCACAGTAGATGCAGGGCTGGTGGTGGCTGAGGTGCTTTTTTTACTCTTACCAGATAGAGGGGGTGGGTCAGTGATTGGAACGAGCTCAAGGTTGGAAAGGAAAAGGACTTGGGAAGGACAGGGACGGGTAGTTGTAGTGGGTATGGGAGTGGAGGAAGAGGATGTGGTTGTAGGAGAGTCAAGTGTGCTGTCTTTGGGTGCAGGTGCTTGTGACAGAGGCTGTCGTGAGGCGGATGGCTGTTGGGTGGGTGGCTGCCTGCGTTTGTGTGCTTTGGAAGAGGGGGTGACAAACACACTGGGAGAGGACACAGGGGACGTGTAAATGGCAGTGGGGGTGGTGACTGCACGTGTGCGGACTGTAATGGAGGGTGTGCTGGTGATGGAAGTACTGGCTGATGGTGGTGTGCATGCAGGCGTGAGTGGAGACGTCACAGGGAGGGAGGAGGGAGATGAGGAGGTGGGGGACACAGAGGTGGTAGTGACTGTTGGCATGTCTGCATCTGGATGTTGCTTGGGTGAATGCTTGTGGGATCTGTGGTGCTTATGTCTGGATGAGCTGCCCTTGGGTGTAGAGGTGTGTGCAGGCTGGTCTGATGGTGTGGATGGGATAGGCAGAGGAACAGGAGACTGGGACTGGGTGGAGGGAGTCAGAAGAGGGAGGCTGGAGACAGGGACAATGGCTGCCGTCAGTGCTGAGGCCAGAGTGTTGAACGATCGCTGATGGGCAGCCTGACCCGAATGAATGCCCTTCAGGTATGCATTGCTCCGATGCACCTCCCTTTCTACACCCTGGATGGCATTCAAAAGGGTAGACTGCCCAACAATGAGTGTCCTGAGGAGGTCAATGACCTCCTCACTGAGGGCAGCAGGGGTAACTGGGGCAGGGCCTGAGGTGCCTGGGGCGAAGGAGATGCCCGTCTTCCTGGGCGAGCGGGCACGGAGCGAAGGCTGAGGGGCTGCTGGGAGGGCGGGGCTGATGCGCTGGGTGGCGGCTGTACCTGTTGTGGCGGTGGGCACGGATGTTGCCGCCACCGCTAGGGAGCTCCCTTCCGAGGACGTGTCGGTGTCGCTGACGTCTCCATGGGTCCGCGTTGTGGAGCTCCACTCGCCCTCCGTCTCACTGGTGTACTCGGAGTCTGTTGTATGGCCCTCCAGGGCCATGTGAGATGCAGCTCCCTCATGCGCCAATGCCACTTCTCCTCCGCCTGATGATGCTAATGCCCACATGAACAGGAAGACAAAGAAAATGGGGGGGGGGGAGAAATGAAGACAGGTTGAGTGCATGCATTGGCAACACCGTTGTCGGAGAGGACAGACACAGAAGCCCCCTGCACTAGGCCGCGCAATCGGGGTACACTACTCTGTTATTGTGACTAGGCCTACAGGTCTATGGACGACAAATGCACACATGGGTGAGGCCGGACCATGGATAGCTGTACTTGGCACCCTACAGAGGTGGGGGGCGGGGGCACAGGGCCATGTCTAATGGAGGGGCCTAGCCTACAGAATGCGCCCTGGCCTGGAGATAGCCACAGCCCTCCCCCCCACCCAGACACCTTCACTGCGCGCAAAGATAGCAGAATGTGCTGATACTCACCCCCTTGTGTCTGCTGTGATGTCCTCACGAGCCCATCCAAATCGGGGTAGGCCACCTCCAGGATCCGGGACATCAGGGGGGTCAATTGGCGGCTGGCACCCCTCCTACGTTGGGAGGCCATCCCCAGCAGAGACTCGGCGGTCTTTCTGGTCCCGCGGCGGATGTCCTCCCACCTCTTTCGGCAATGGGTGCCCCGTCTGTTGTGGACCCCAGGGCCCGGACGTCCTTGGCGATGGCACGCCAAATGTCGATCTTCTGATGGGCGCTGACCTATATGACATGTACAGGGTGGTAAAGGAAATCGCATCAGTTTTCTGCCTGGTCAATGTGAGTGGCCCCCCCCTCCCCAACCTTGCCATGTGGCACATGCTCTCATCTTTCGTGCATTGCACTCCTCATTCGCTCCCCTCCCCACCATCTTACATACACCCCACTCAACACAGGCATAGCCCATTCAACGTGCACCCTGTGTACTAACCTGTTGGTCTGGAGGACCGTAGAGTAGCGCATACTGGGGGAGGACCCCATCAACAAGTTTCTCCAATTCTTCGGAAGTGAAGGCAGGGGCCCTTTCCCCAGTCGCAGCAGCCATTGTATCTCCCAGACCGAGGTCACAGCAGCACTTGCGGTATAGGTCCTCTCCTGTGGATGATCAGGTCTCGAGTGATTAAGCAGTTAGAAAATGGCGGTCACGCCCGCGGCGGTGCGTACCGCGGCGGTGCGTACCACGACCGCCGGCGCACATCGTCATTGGCTCCTGAGACCCATAGGGTTCAATGTTAACCAATGCTGCTTTGCGCCGCGGTCTTCGACCGCCTACCGCCACGGTGTGCCACGCCAGCGCAGTGACCTCACATCACACTGTCACACTTCACAGGTCAGGCAGCTGCCATTTCAAGGGCCCACATGGCATAATTTCTACTGCGTCACACAGGCCTAGGCCTTGCATTGCCACTCATACAAGCCTTTCAATGCATAGCGATTTGTGTACTGTGCAAGCTGTGTGAACGAACCTGTGGGTTGCTTGACTCTGTGCTCCATGTTGTCCTTCCTAGGCACCGTCCGCTGGGACTTGCGAGGAGAAGGATGAATCCTCCCGTGTACCGACCGCTGGTGGACCTGTCGACAATGGAAGAACGACATATCATACTTACATACAGGCTTGACAGAGCAACTATACATGAACTATGTGCCCAGCTGGAGCCAGACCTGATGTCCCCCATCCGCCAACCCACAGGGATTCCCCCTCTGGTGCAGGTTCTGTCAGTACTGAATTTTTTGGCAAGTGGGTCTTTTCAGACAACAGTGGCCATATCATCTGGGATGTCTCAGCCTATGTTTTCTAAGGTTTTGTCCAGAGTGTTTCTGCCCTGATGAAATACATGCGGAGCTACATTATTTTCCCTGAGGTGGGCGAATTGGCTACAGTGAAGGGTGATTTCTATGCCCTTGGACATATCCCCAACATCATTGGTGCCATTGATGGGACCCATGTGGCTTTGGTTCCCCCCAAAGAAAGTGAGCAGGTGTACAGAAACAGAAAAAGTTATCATTCGATGAATGTCCAGGTGGTCTGTTTGGCTGACCAGTACATCTCCCATGTAAATGCCAAGTTCCCTGGGTCAGTGCATGACGCGTATGTCATGCGGAATAGCAGCATCCCTTATGTGATGGAACAGCTACAGAGACACCGTGTGTGGCTAATTGGTGACTCTGGTTACCCCAACCTGTCGTGGCTACTGACCCCAGTGAGGAATCCCCGGACCAGGGCAGAGGAACGGTACAATGAGGACCATGGGCGAACTAGGAGGATCATAGAAAGGACCTTCGGGGTCCTGAAGGCCAGGTTCAGGTGCCTCCATATGACAGGTGGATCCCTAATGTACTCACTGAAGAAGGTGTACCATATCATCGTTGCCTGCTGTATGCTTCACAATCTTGCTTTGCGACGCCAGGTGCCTTTTCTGCAGGAGGATGGTCCAGATGGTGGTGTTGTAGCAGCTGTGGAGCCTGTGGAGAGTGAAGAGGAGGAAGACAACGTGGACGACACGGACAACAGGGATACTGTCATACAACAATATTTTCAGTAGCACACAGGTAAGAATCACCCACTCCATTTTACATTTACTTAAGGCCTCATGCGTCTCCACTGTCTGTGTTTCCCCCCAGTTCCTGTTAACTGATTTGTGACTTTCCCTTCCCTTTTCAGAGCTGTATGATCCACTGCCTGACTTCAGCTTTGTTTGCCCATGGACTAAAGCTTATTGAAATTGGTATGTTGTCATCACAAAGTAACTGGACATTATTGCACCGTTATGTGTAATACATTTGTTAAGAATACAAGCAGACTTCTGTTATTTGAAGTGCAATAAGTGATTTATTTTAAGTGCTACATATAGGTACATGATTGTAAAAGGGTGATGGGTGGGGGTGGAGTAATGTCCATGGCAGAGTCCAGTTCTCAGTCGCACAGGTGCATTGTCCATATGCCTGTGGAAGGATGGAGCAGGGGCAGTTCAAGGTTGGACAGGGTGACAATGTGGGACAGTGGGATGACATTAGGGGGTATCTTAGGCTGGCGGGGGTCTTGCAATCCTACTCTGTCTTCTTGTGAGATCTCAGGTTCCGCTGGCGGGGTGGTTCTTCTTCTGCAGGAGGTGGGGTTCTGGTGGCCTGTTGTTGTGTGGGGGCCTCCTGTCCACTTGCGCCGGCGGAGGTGGTAGGCTGTTCCTGGCCTGGGCTAGTGACAGGGGCCCTTTGGGGTGCCACATGGTCCTGCAATGTGGTGACTATCTGGGTAAGGGCCACGACGATGGTCCCCATTGCGGAACCAATGTTCCTCAGTTCCTCTCGGAACCCCATGTACCGTTCCTCCTGCAGTGCCTGGATCTCCTGGAACCGGGCCAGTACCGTCGCCATCGTCTCCTGGGAGTGGTGGTAAGCTCCCATGATGGAGGAGAGGGCCTCTTGGAGAGTCGGTTCCCTGGGCCTGTCCCCCCCCTGTCGCACAGCAGCCCTCCCAGTTCCCCTGTGCTCCTGGGCCTCTGTCCCCTGGACGGTGTGCCCACTACCTCTGCCCCCAGGTCCCTCTTATTGTTGGGGTGGTGGGTCAACCTGGGTGCCCTGTAGTGGTGGACACACCGCTGATTGACGTGTCCTGGAGACAGAGGCATGGGCCCGCTGGGTGGGAGCTGTGCTGGTGTTCCCAGAGGGGGTTGGGTCTGGTGTAGCCTGTGGCTGTCTGTGGGGAACCGACTGTCCAGAGGTCCCCGATGGGCCGGGCTGGTCATCTGGGTCCAGGGAGACAGAGCTGCTGTCATCGCTGGGGGCATCTTCTGGGGGTGGGATGGACATCTCTGGACCCTCCGTTGCGGTGTGGTGGCGTTCGGGTCCTGCAGGGGTATAAAGGTATGGTTATTGCTTCTGTGTGTGGCATTTCGTGTGATGGGTGGGTGTCCGTGTACCCAAGTGCAGGCATTCCCTTGTGGGGGCTTTTGTGAGGGTGGCTTGTGGGGGTGATGTGTGTGTGCAGTGGGTATGCTTTGGTGATGGGTGTCCATGCTATGTGGTCGCATGCAGGGCTTGGTGTTGGGATGGGTGGGTTGTGAGGGTGAGCCTTTTGCTAGGAGTTGGTGTGATGGGGGTGGGGGTATGATTTGGCATGCAGGTGGGGTGGGGGTGGGAAGCAGTAGTGAAGTTTTGACTTACCAGAGTCCATTCCTCCGCCTACTCCTGCGAGGCCCTCAGGATGCAGGATGTGCAAGACTTCCTCCTCCCATGCTGTAAATTCGGGGGTAGTAGGTGGGGGTCCGCCGCCAGTCTTCTCCACTGCAATGTTGTGCCTTGATACCATGGAACGCACCTTCCCCCGTAGGTCGTTCCAGCGCTTTCCTGATGTCCTACCGATTGCGTGGATGCTGTCCCACCGCGTTGACCCTGTCCACTATCCTTTGCCATAGCTCCATCTTCCTGGCAATTGTGGTGTGCTGCACCTGTGCCCCGGACTATTTCCTCCACCATGACCCTCAGTTCGGCATCAGTGAACCTGGGGTGTCTTTGGGGTGCCATGGGGTGGTGTGAATGAGGTGTGGGGTGGCGTTTGTGGTGATGAGTGTGGTGCGTGTGGTGGTGTGTGGTGTTTGGTGCGTGGAATCTGTGTGGGTGATGGTGTTGTGTGCCTCTGTGTCGTGGGATTGTCTATTCTGTGCTCTCTCTCTAGCCTTCGTCAATAATTTCGGGTCGTAGGGGTTTGTGGGTGATGTGGGTGTGTGTTTTATATTGTGTTGAGTGTGTGGGAGTGGTGTTAGTATGTGTATCAGGTGTGCGTGTTTCAAACTGACCAATGTGGCTGAGTTTTCTATGTGAGTGTGTATTTTGAGCGCGGCGGTGTGTACCGCCAATGGAATACTGCGTTTGAAAGACCGCTGCGTGGATTTGTGGGTCGGAATGGTATGGGCGTATTTCTGTTGGCGTGACGGTGGAGGTTTGGTCATCGCCATTTTTTCACTGACCTTTGGTGTGGCGGACTTTTGTGGTTGTCTGGTTTTTGGCGGTTTGCAGGTTGCGGGTCAGAATGACCGTGGCGGTTTACCGCGGCCGCGGCGGTGTTATGGCGGCCTTCTGACCGGCGGTAAGTGCCTTTTACCGCCGAGGTCAGAATGACCCCCTTTGTATTTGCAATGTCAGTGCAAAAAACTTTATGAATGCAAAGTATCATTTTACAACGTACAAAGGACTGCAAAGTCGAGAAAGAAGCCACAAGGCGATCACTTTGCGATTTCTTACTGAAATGTCCAAAATCATGCATAGTAGCAAAAAGTGTCCACAACAGAAAACCTTGCAACAGGCCATCTCAGGTGTACAAAATGCAACCTAATACTATGGAGGCTGTTTATTAATGTTACAATTGTACAAAGAGTCTGGTCACATCTTGAAGGTTTTGCATTTCATTGCGACCACCCTTCGTTGTGAGGTATGTTACAGTCCATTGTATCTCAAAGCGATGGTTCGCAAAAAGTCACAAACTCCCCACCTAATTAACACTAACGGGGTGGGGTTTTATTTGCAATTCACTGCAAAATGTTGTGAGTGATTGGATGGAGGTCTGCATGGGACAGCCAACTTCCATCCCAGTATTCAGATTAGCATGATCCCAGCCCAATTTAAATTACTGAGGTTGGTGGGGTGTGATTATTGTGGACAGTCCCATTGTATTTTAGCACAAGGGATGTGCAAGAACTTGAGACAAAGGCTTGTGACAGGGGAAAAAGTTCAAACGAGGGACAAGAAGAAAAAGAAACAACAAAAATAAGAGAATCTCGAAAACCTGATTTGAGTGAATAGAGAAGTTGGAGACCAAGCCTATGCTAGCTGGGGAGGCAGAGCAGAAGGAGGGACCAGGTCAGAAAGAGGTGGCTCACCAATAGATGAGCAGGAATGGATCAGGGCTTCCGATTTATCTTGACTGGGAGCTTGTGCAGGCTGTCTCCAGTTCAGCAACACAGTTTCTGGGCTGGAGAGAGCCCTCAGCAGATGTGTGTTTGGCTGGCCCGAGATAGCTGGTCAAGCACACATGTGCTCTGAGAGGGAGTGCTGTGCACTCCCCCTCACACTCGTCACCCCATGACCCCACCCCTTTACAAGGAAACGATAAAAACCACTGTAATATGGTTTCCTTATAAAGGTTTTGCAGCTGCCGCTGCTTGCGGTGGGGGGCGACTCTCCTCCGCCCCCATGGAGGAGCCGCACCGGGTGTTCTGCTTGTGTGTCTGCTGCTGGTGCTCCCAAGTCTAGAGAGAGTTCCTGGAGCTCTCTGGGGTCGTCAATTGCACCATAATCAAATTATCAGGTAGGCATGCATTGTGACTGAGTGTAATAAAAACTGAGCTACTAACTTTATGACTAAGACCCTAATGTGTATTCCTTGCTTCCATATAAAGAGCTGCTTGCACGAGAAGCTGATATTCGAGCCCTGGAGGAGCAGTTTACTGTAAGACCAAGCCAAAAGGGCCAAATCTCTCTCTCTCACTCTCTCTCTCTCGCTCTCTTGATGATCTATGTCACCCATAAACATCCAACCTATGATAAATATACAATAAACTTGTTGATATAAATTATAGTAAAGTCCATCAGTTACTTCAAAGAAATGATTAATAATAAATGAGCATTCAACAATAATTCACATTTTCCCCAACTTTCTGGTCCCTTATCCAACTTGATAGATACAACATTTTTAATTTATGTTCTGTCTTTATTTTGATCATGGTAACTTCTCTAATCGAATACCAGCAAGCATTTCTTGTCTATTACTGCATTTAGTTACATATCATTCCACAGCTCAGACAGACTTGAGTGTGCTTGCAATTATGATATTTGCCCCTAGTAGTACCCTAAAACTCTCAACTACTGTTGGCTTACAGGTGGGGTTTTCTGGTTACTGGTATGTAAGTTCCACGTCATGTGTGATTCATTTTCTCGTCCTCACTATGAATAAGACGTTCAAGTCCATGCCTTGCATTGTCATGAACTGCTGCATCTATATTTGTATATGACTCAACCTTTAGTGTCATGCTTGCGTTCTTATTTGTGCAACTGTCAATTATTGTTTTATTCAAGTACAGTTTGATCTTTAAGTTTTCTGATCTTTTATTGACACTGGCTTGTTGATTTATTGTACAAACGTTTTACTTTTTAATAGATTTGGCAAAAAAAAAAAAAAAACTGAGATTGGTACTTCTAGAAATCAAAGCTGGTGTAAGGTCAAAATGTTATGTGACAATCCCTACAAAGAAAAATACTATAAGGAGTGATGAGTGATAAAATACGAAATTTGAACCGAGCACGATTGCAAGCAACCAGTGGATCATAGTCAGGGAAAAAAGAAGGTATAAGTAGTACCAAAAGCCTTACGGAAAATGTTAGATTGCGATTACAAAAACTTGGTAAATAATTCTGTTTATGAGCCTGGAGAGTTTAGATATTAGTTTAATTAACTGGATCAGCAAATCTAAATTAAAGAGGACAAAATGTAATAATACATCTACATTTTTTACAGCAACGGAATGAGGGATATCGTGGAGACCAGGTCTCCTTCAGTCAGGAATGCAAGCAACCCAAGATCTAGTTCAGCCAGCTTAGACCTCGTTGGTGTGGTATAGTCTGAGTCTTGTGGCACAGTTATCATGGAACCCTCATTAGGGCAAGCCTGTCACACAAAGTGATGGAAGGCATGCTTAAATTAATCTCAGCCATTGGCAATAGTTTATGGCCACATTTCTGATTATTGTTTTTTAGTGACAATGCCATTCTTGACAGAGGCTAGACCTATGCAAATAAGTTTTGGTACTGTTTCAACAGTAACAGTCCTCTTCTGGAGGCACATTTTACCACTCTCTCTCTCTTTCCAAAATACATTTCCCCCAATGCACATCAAAAGAAGCTTTATAAGATACCTCGTGATTCCAAACCGGGGCACCACCATTAAGTCTTAAATCCGGGGAAAATCCTGAACAACTAGGTCTAAACCACTACTTGCCTGAACCACTACTGCTAAACAACTAAAAAGTCTCTACAACTAAGTACTGAACAACTACTGTCTAAACAACAATTGTGCCTGAATAACAATTGCCTGAACAACTACTTTTAAGGTAAGGTTTTCTTTTTGTTTTTTATGGTTTATTAGTTGTTTAGAATGTATATATTTATATTAGTTGTTCAGGCAATTGTTATTCAGGCACAATAGTTGTTTAGACAGTAGTTGTTCAGTACTTAGTTGTAGAGACTTTTTAGTTGTTTAGCAGTAGTGGTTTAGGCTATAGTTGTTTAGGACCTAGTTGTTCTGTCACATATTCCTTAAATCCTTCTAAATGTGCTAGGTTCCCTTACAGCAAAGTATGTGATGTGGAGAATGCCAATCTCAAATAATCAGTGGCAAATCTCAAATAATTAGTGGACCCAAAAAATGTAATAACAGTTCGGGTTTACCAAATTTAAATTACTGTTGATTTTGGTCCTTCTCCATTTTTAGGTCACAGCCTAGCAGACAGAGCAGTTGTCTGGTTTGCTAAATACATTGTAGGGACTTTCAGAAAGTTGACCTAGGAATGCATTCTGCCTGTTGATTACCATTGGCTAAGTGGTTTGTAACTCACATTGTCTGGCTTTCTATTTGCTGGCTTTGTTTGCTTTAGGCTCACCAGGTTCTGTTTGCCCCTCCTGTTGCCCAATCCATGTTTACTGTATTCTCCCACAAACTCTTTCTGTAAATAGGCCTTTAAATCTTTTTCTTATCTTGTCACATTTATTGTACATTCAAAGACCAAGTTCAAACATCAGGCACTGTCTTCTGTTGGTGCTTGTTTACTTTTCTTTCTCTGACTTCAAAGTGAGAGAATTTATGTGACCAATCTTGCTGGATACTGGGGTAGGAAAGAGGTTGTTTCTAGCACACAACAACATCTAAATGAACTGTGTAAGTAATTCAGAATATATCAGAATTAGGAACACAAATGAAGCACATTTTTTGTTATTTCTTAAGTGCGTTGGAAACAAACACTGTAATATGATCAAAACAAATCATTACACTAGGTGATGCAATTTCCACACATTTTCGCTTGGGCACGGTATAGTTGCATTAGTAAAACTGTATGCCTGTGCAAATGTAATGGTCATTTCAATTGAAAAGAGGTTGCCGGTAATGACAGTGTGCTACCATACCATGCAAACTCTGCTCTATACCGCTCTACTCTGCACAATTCCACACCACTGCACTCCACTCTGTACCACTCAACTCTACACCACTGCACCCTATGCCACTTCACCCTACCCCACCCTACTTTACCCTGTACCACTCTACTCTATGCCAATGCACTCTTTGCCTCTGTACTCTACACCACTGCCCTCTTTGCCACTGCACTCTACACCACTCCAGTTAATGCCACACCAATCTACTCTCCACAACTCCACTCTACGTCATTGTACTTTATGCCACTCTGCAACACTGCAATCTTTGCCACAGCACTCTAAGCAATACACTCTGTGCCAATGCACTTTACTCTGTAATACTGAACTCTATGCCCCCGCACTCTATACCAATCCACTGTACACCACTCTACTCTACTGCATCACTGCACTCTATGCCACTGCAATCTACACTAGTTTACTCTACGTCATTACACTCTACGCCACTCTATGCAACTGCACTCCACCCTGCACCAGTCCAGTCTACACTACTTCACTCTACTCTGAAACAATATACTCTATGCCACTGCACTCTATGCCACTCTACTCCACTCTGCACAATTCCGCTCTATTCTTCTGCAGTCTCTGTCACTCCACTCTTAACCACTGCACTCTATGCCAGTGCAGTCTACAGAACTGCTCTCTATGTCACTGCACTCTATGCCACCGCACTCTACTCTGTATCACTGTACTCTATGCCACTGCTATCTATGCCACTCTACTCCACTGCACTCTGACACTCTACTCTGCAACACTGCACTCTCCGCCATGGAACTCTATGCCACTCTACTCTGCACTACTCCACTCTATGCCACTGCACTCTATGGCACTGTATTCTACTCTGCACCACTCTATGCTACTCTACTCTAACCACTCTACACCACTGCTTTCTATGTCACTAAACTCTACTCTGCACTCTACGCCACTGCACTCTATGCCACTCGAATCTACTCTGTGCCACTGCCCTCTGCATCACTCAATTCCATGGACTTCCACTCTGCACCACTGTATGCCACTCTACTCTATGCCACTTTATGCCACTGCACTCTATGCCACTCTACTTTGTGCCACTCTACTCTGTGAAACTCTACTCTGCACCACTCCACTCTGCACCACTCCAGGGATGTACAGGTGAAATGAGTCCACCACTCTGATCTACACCACCACATTCTACGATGCTCCATTGTATACCACTGAATTCAAGTTCACTGCACTCTACACCACTGTACTCTGCAACACTCTATGCCAAAACCTCTTTCCTACCCCAGTATCTAGCAAGATTGGTTACAAAAATCCTGTCACTTTGAAGTCAGAGAAAGAAAAGTAAACAAGCACTCTCAGAAAACAGGGCCTAACATTTGACCTTGGTCTTTGAATGCACATCAAAAGTGACAAGATAAGAAAAAGATTTATAGGCATGTTTGCAAAAAGGGAGTTTGTGGAGGAATACAATCTAGTCTACTCCATGCCACTCCTTTGTATGCCACTCTACAGGACTTCACACTATGCTACTCCAATATTCAACTCTCTGTGCCACTCCACTCTACAACACTCCATACCCCACTCTTTGCCATTCAATTCTATGACATCCCACACAACTCTTCTCTACGCCACTAACTTTTAGCCATGCTGAACAGCAGCCATGCTGGTGTACAAAATGGCTAAAACACATCAGTAAAGTTAATAGCTCTTGCATAGGCAAGACCTATTGACTTTCCCAATGCTTGTTTCAGAGATTTTCATCGTAATGTAGCCATAAGCAGATCCCCTCCCACAATTTAAGTTTTAAGTTTCCATTCAAACCATCCAGGGATGTACAGGTGAAATGAGTCCAAAAGGCAATTTGCTTTAATAATAATTGATTTTGTTTCGGTCATAAATTACCTCCTTTGTCACAGCTTGAACCATAAAAGTGGCCTCCATTAGTGATTCAGATAGATACAAAAGTGGCCCACATTTGGAACTTGGGGCAGAATTGAACTTGTAAAGAGACATATAGGTATTTTGTAAGGTATGTGAGACTGCATGCACGTGTGCTAGCTGCAGGCAATGTTTGTGGTGGTATCAGGGCAACCAAGAGTAAGAACCAGCCCACCAGACATTAAAACATGCCCTCAAACTGCCAGAAAAACGGTCCACGCATTGACCAGTCACACCAGCTCTATAGGCCAGCCTGACCCTGTTGTGCCACTCTTCGCTTCTCCCTCTTTTTTGCTTTCATTGGTGCTTGCTGTTAGACATGCAGTATGTGGATTTATGGCCTAATCACCCAAGGGGTAACACAAGCTGCTCTGAAGTTTAAGTGGTAGCATTTTTTTAAATATGTAATTATGATAGAAATTTTGTTGTTAAAAGTTCATGTCGTGATCAAAGGAACCACTGAGTTGAACGATCATGGCGATAAGAAAGGCAACGAGGCACTAGCAAAAGATGAGAGACGAAACAAGAGAAAAGAGTAATAAATCCTGCCAAACCTTTGCAAGCACAGACCAGTTTTCTTAAGTCATTTTCAATTATCGCCGCAGACTACTCTGGTGGCCACAGCCCGTACTTTTAGCACATGAAATGCCATCTGTTAGGTAATGGCGTCGAGTGCTTCTCAGAATCCTACTAAACATTTCAGCTTCAAAACTGGTAAGTCATGTCCTCTTGAAATCTCTACATAGGCCATTATGCATTAACATTGTAAGAAATTCTACTGCAAATCGTGTTTAGTCCAAAGCTGTTTTGACTGTTTTTGCTTTAAGGGCCAGGTGTTACATCAGATCGTAAAACAAGAACACTGATAGTACCAAATTACTTCCCACTTGCAAAATATCAAAAGACCAGTTTCTTCTGCGGCCATACAAGGCTGAAAACTAGCTAACAGCCTAAAATTAAATCAATCTGCCTTCTTAGAAAATTAAACACAGTTAAGATAAATTAAAAAAAAAACCACTCATCGTTGTCATTATCGTGCATCACCTTACAGAGGATCTTGTGGCAATCTCTATCGCAAGATTTAGAAATCAATAACTTTTTACCCTTTCTCTTCCGTTTGAGACGCAATTTACAGGCGGACTAGAACAGGCAAAAAGCATGATGTGTAAATAGTATAAATGGTACATATTATTTAATGTAAAATGTCCTTTGTTCTTAGAAAATCTGTTGACAGAGAGTATCCAACTTCGAGATAATTAAGAATATGTGTAATTGTTTTCGAAGTTTCTTATATGTGTTGATATGTGTTCGAGACAAATGATATTAGCAGACATGGTAATTTTATTTTTTGGGTTTATTTTCAGTTAAGACGACCCATATTTTGGTTGTAAGTACATTTCTATTAGTCCAATTAGATATTTTGAATTCTGATTTAATGCTATTTCAGTGCAACTCTCAATTATTGTGAAAAGAAAAATATGTCCTCCCTTGTATGTTCCATTATTATATTTTTCGCAGCTTTTGTAGCGTCTTTTCTCATTCGTGTTTAGAATTCTGCACTTTGGAATGATTTTTGCTTGCAATGCTGTCCCCTACTAGGACCTCCTACATGTGCATCCCCGTTATCAGTGCTTTAAGGTGGACGAAAAAAGTGCGGGATGGGGATCTCAGAAAGGGGAGTGGCCATAGAAGTGGAATTAGGAATCCTTCCCAAGAAATGTGACCTATGCAACTAAGCGTGTGTCTTAAAACATGAAAACTAAGGTTGTGCTTTAGCGCCTTACTAGCATTTTAGAACCTTTCTGTCAGTTTCTTATCATCTCCAGATATACCACAACAAAAGGCAAATGCCTTTAACATGCCAGACATTTTACTGTGGCCAATGCTTGTAGTAGTATCACATAAATCAGTGACAACAATCATTTTTTGTGAATATTCAGAATCCAAATTGTTTGAAATCTCACAATAAAAGACAATGATTTAAACACTTGTAAGGTCTGTGGGAAGGGTAGGTGTCTTCAGAGCCTCTCATTCACTCCTGATCTTCCCTACACATCACGTTCCTCTGCAGTCCATCCGTCTTCCCGACACTTACACCCTTTTCTCCCCATGTCATCTTTCACCCACCATCTGCATAGTTCACACGTCATCATCACTTTTGTCTTCAACACCAGCACTTTCTTCTCGGTCTGTCATTGTGCAGGCTCTTTTCTTATTTCCCTCCAGTTCACCATCACCCCCATGCACAACTCATCCACTCACCAGTAAGCCCTGCATTTTCTTTTCCTTTGGGCTGACGGTCTGTTTTTCGACAGCTGTGTACCTCCTTCACATACTTTGCCATAGAATCACAAGTATTCTTGGCACATACGTGAACATTGCTCAGTGTGCTCTGCAAAGGTTTTATATGTGCATACATTCTGAACACCTTTAAGACCCACTAATGGACACTGTTTGAAACTCATAGTGCCTTGAGCGTCGGCTCCAGAGCTCCTAATCATGCCTCATCATAAACACCCACCCACAACCTGAACTCACCCACGGCCTTTTTAACTCAAAACGGGGACTGTATAACTGGCAAGGATTAGTTTAAGGATTTCTAAAGTAATTCCTGAGAATTTTAACATTGATTTTGCTTATAAAGTTAAGGACATCAATATAGTGCCTGATAGAGTTCCATTGGCTTTTCATTTCTGTCAGGTCTAAGATTCGGCCCACAGAAACCCCTGCATCATAAACTAAGGGATGGGAAGGTGTAGAGTGGAGTTGAGCTACAAGACATAGCTGCTTGTTATTGTCTAAGGGTTAGGACAAGGGGTGAGATCTCTCTTGAAGGCGAAGTGACAAGTGGTGATAGGAGAGAGTGCCAAGTGGGCGGAATGTGTGAAGTGCAGTATAAAGACAGTTGATCCATTAGGCTCTGATGACAATAGAGGATGAGACGCCGTTCTTTTTATATTATTATAGGAAATTGGTTAGCCACCTATAAATGACCTAGTTATAGAAGATGCTTTTACAGCATTGTAATGTCTTCTGTGTGCCCCTTAAAGTTCATGGTCAGGCAGCAGGATAAATAAACAAAATGATCACAGTTGCGTAAATGGCAAGCACCTTTTTTTGTGGAAGCACACAATTTCTGCCCAATCACAACATGTATTGCTAGCTCCTAAAATGTGGGTGGAGCCAAAGCCCCTCATAGTGATGCTCACTTAATGTTGCCCTGTCAAGCCACACCATACGAATGGCACAGCTCTCACAAATGATTTGAGGCCTACTTCACTAAGGAGGGAGTAAACACATCTCATGAAGGGCTGAAGTCCCGTTCACTTAGGCCCTGATTTATACTTTTTGTGCACTGCATTTGCGTCATTTTTTGACGCAAAAGTGGCGCAAACTTACAAAATACAATTATATTTTGTAGGGTTGCAACACTTTTTCATAAAAAAATGATGCAAATGCAGCACAAAAAGTACAAATCAGGGCCTTAGTGCAATGTATGGAGAGAGAGATGAAGGTGAAATGTGTGAGCATAAACCCTTTGCTAACAGTTCATCACATTAAACTGAAACACACTTTATTATACTTATGATCATGGATTTTTTATAAATAATTCACCTGATGATTTACACAGCCGTGTGGATGACAAGCACCTTTTGTTGAAGCACACAAAACATGTATTCCTGGCTCCCAACATGTCAGTGGAGCCAAAGCCCTACTTTATTGATGCTCACATAATGTCTGGCGATAGCTGCCCTGTCAAGCCAGACCATTGTAGTGCCAATGATCTCAAAAATCAATTGGCTCCTACTTTACTAATGAGAGGCTAGGCACACCTCAGAAAGGGCTGAGGTCCCCATCACTTAGTGCAATGAATGGAGAGGAGGAGGAGGGTAAAATATCTGTGCATAGGCCCTCTGATAACAGTTGAGGACATTACACCGAAACAGACTTTATCTAGTGGTCCCCTTAATCTGACTCTATGCATTATATGCTCCATTTCTCGTAAGTTTCCCATCTTCTCCCTCCACTGCTTAATTGTGGGAACAGAACCAGTCATGTCAGACAATAATTGCCTGCCATCGCTATTATGCACAATCAATGACATTTCATTACATTACAAATTGTGTTAACTCTGTAGGTATTTATTAAAATGGGAGATTACCCTGCTCCCTCTTTGCTGTGAGCATTTTCTTGGAACTCTTCTCAAGAAACTGGGAGAAATGTGTCAACTTCCCCCCTCACCCCTGGAGTCCTATTCTTCAAGGAATTGTTTGTCAATTCCTGAGGTAAAGTCAGTATTGCTCCTAACTGATGCTATCATTCTCAAACCTTTCCATAGGTCATGTCTTATGTCTAGACATAAGGGTGTGTGTCAAAAGTATGTTGGCCTCCATAAAAAGGAGGAAGGTCAACAATCTAGCTAATGCCTGTAAACCCCAGTGTGGGCGAATATTGTGGTGCCTAAGGTTGTGGGGTCTACAACACCTTGATCCTCCATATCCATGACCTATTTATATCCATCAATAATCACATGCTGGTGTCAAAGAATTATGAAGCTTTATAGTACTGGCTTAGCTTCGAAAGGGCTATTCTGGCATCAAAGTTACCATCTCACAGGACAAGGCAGCACACCTTAACGTCATTCAGCACTATATACAAATGTTATATGTTTTTCAAGGATTTGCATATCTTGTCATGGGAAATTGGAGGCACTAAAACAAGTACTGATGTCTCAAAAGGAGGTACATTTTGACAGTGCCAGTCCTTCCCTTAAAGGACAATAACAGTTTTAGCAAAGAGTGATTGGATTCATAGAGCTCCACTGGATCTTCCACCACTCATATTCCATGGTACTTTATTTTTGGCTTGCATGAGATAGTCGCTGAACCTGAACAGAGTCTCCTCAGTCTTTTGTGGGTTTAGTTTATATCCAGAAACCTCTCCAATGTCAACAAAAAGTTATGAAATTATGAGGGACACAATGCCTGACTCAAAAAAATAAAGCAGTATGTCCTCTCCAGACAGAACCACTCTGTTTTCTTCACTGATACCTTTATTCAGCTAAACCTGGGGCACGTCTTAATTATCTCAGCTAGAGGCTCTATACTAAGGGCACAGATAAAAAGAGAAAGGTACATCCCTGCTACACCCCTCTCCTGATACAAAATGGCTGGACAGCACCCCATTTACTCTTATCATGGAGTAGAGTTTTTTTATGTAATTTGCTAATCATTCTGGCAAAGTCTAATGGAAACTTCATTTTACTAAGGGCAACCCTCATGAAAGACCACTGGACAAGGTGCTATTATGCCAATATTGTTGTCTGATATTTTACCATGCCATTTCTGCCCACTATAAAAACCGGTCCGGTGGGTGAATCAAATAAAACATGAACCTATCCCACCACTTTGATAACATATTGGTCATATTGTTAAATTGACCATATTGTCAAATTGAGATCAAAATAGGCATGGAATGACACTATTGGCGCTTGGTGGTTGTCTGGTATTGCTTCAACTGTTTCTCCCACTATAAAATCCAATCTGGCCGTGGTCAATCAAACACAGCATGAACTTGCTTTGATAACATATTGCTAACATATTGGTCAAAATTTATTCAGTATTGAGTAATAAATCAGGGTGATACAATGCCAAGTTTCAGTATTTATTGTTATTGTGGCTTCCATATATGATCATGGGAAGAGGGGCTTAGAGAGTCTCATCTCATTAAGGGGATCAAGCATAACAGAGGCAATAAATCCACTATACTTCTTATAATATTTCAGAATGTAACCACCTGAGCCTGGATCTTTGGAGGATGATAGGGCTTTTATGATGATCCATAACTCTTCGGGCATAAAGGGTGTAGTCAGCAGGTCAATTCCATATTTTAATAGCCTTTTCAAATTAACAAGAGCCAGGAAGATATCTATATTTTTCCTAATATCTATTGTCATTATGGAGCTTTAGAACGCCATGACCTCAAGTAAAATCAGTGAAACAATTGGCTCATCTCTTGCATATTCAATGTGTTAGCTCTCATTGTATATCATTGTTGGGCAGCAAAAGTTCCCAAATCGAGTCTGTACTTAATCTGCAGAGCGAGCCAGAAGCTTACTTTCCTTGATTCCTCGTTCATATTATTCCAACTCATTTAGGGCAGGACCCTCATAACATATTTTGAAACCAATGCCGTCTGGCCTTTTCTAGTGAATGATAATGCTCTCCCAGAATCCCTTCTGGGGCCCTTTTGGCTATAGCCTAATGCTGTCTTACTTGCTCTCACATGTCTGTAATATTTCTTTCCTCTCCTCTCTTCTGGCATGAATCTTCTGCAATCAGAAGACCTTTTATGAATGCCTTTAGAGTGTCTCATAGCACAATAACCCCACCACTTTCCTGACGTACTGCAATTTAGCTGAGAGAAGTGGGTTATTTTTCAGACTATTGTTAAAGCTCTACAGACTAACACCCACTGGCGGTATGCATCTGAAAGTCAAAACAACGAAGGTGTTTTCGAAAGGATCAACCAGGTCAGAAGAGATGGATTGGCAAGAACAAAGAAGTGACTAAGATCAAATAAATTAGGGTATAAAAAGCATGGGCCACTGAGAAATGTGAATAGTCTTTGGTGTTTTAGAGTAAGCTATGCCACACATCATCTAGACTTAACTCTGTAGATGCTGCTGCTAGCAAATAAGAAGCCTTTAAGGCATTGGAGGGCATCATCAGGTACCTGTCTGAAGCTACGTCTATGACCACATTAAATCCACCTCCCCAGATCAAGTCAACCCTTAAGGATCCTAGCACCAACAGAGCCATCCTACACAAAACCGTAAGTACTGTGTTGTTCAGAATGTAGGTGCTTTTTAAAGAAAAAAAAGATCTTTATTGGTTTTAAAAACGAGAAAAGAACAGTCAGATGCCAGGCATTATTGCAGTTTAGCATAGTGCTTACACAAGTATAAAGCTGATATACATGACAACTAATATACAGATGGATTCAGTCATCCATCGGACAGCAGAAGTAGCAACTACAGCAGTGCTTTCACATCAATATAACTAATTACGTTAAACGTGAATTTTACAAGATGCATATTCTTATAAAAATATGGTAACCAATGGTATGTGATCACTAATGGCAATGTTAGGGGTGCACACACCGTTCAAATGAGGAGGAGGGTGTTGTCGGTCGAGGGGGTGCAGGGTGAGGAGAAGAGGGAGAGGGAAATAATAGCTGTGGGGGAGGGGTCTATTAATGTCTGTGGGTCAAATTTGTTGTGACCTGGAGTTGTATGTCATGGTCACAGGAGTTGCACCCCAGGGTGTAGGGTTACATCATGTTTTGACAAACCACAAGCACTTTACGGGTGTTCTCAGTGGTCACAAACTATGTGTCAGTTGTTTATGGGGGTCTGTCGCCTGATTTGATTTTCATCTTCTCTAAATATTTCTGCCACTCCGGGGGTGTGACCGGAGTTGACCACCCGGGTCTCCCCCGCATACAGCACCTGTTCCACTAAGATACTAGGGCAAAGGTCTGAAAGCCACACATGGATGTGCGGGTGCATTGACGATTTCCAGGCTATCCTCCATTTCACCAACTACAATAAGCGATCTATAAATTTATTTCAGGCTGCGGAGCGGGAGGTGGTGCCTAGTGTACAGTGTGTTCCGTCTTTATGGGCACGGGTGCCCACGCTCTCAGAAATAAAACCCACCACCTCTTCCCAGTAAGGTGTCAGTTGGGGGCAACCCCATACCATGTGCTCAAGGTTCATGGCTGGAGTCTGGCAGCGGGAGCAAGTATCAACAGTCCCTGGGTACATTCTCGCTAGGCACTATGGGTGAGGAATGTGTGGTGGAGTTCAACTGCATGTACTTTACCTTGGCATTTATGGAAATCAACTTCAGTACCTCTATACACTATCCCCATTGTTTATCTGTGAGCGTGATGGCATGAGTGTCGTCCCAGTAAGCCAAAAAATGGTGGAGCGGAACGTCCCTGTTGGCTTATGGAGCCATGAAGGTGCGTTATAGCCTTATGCTCCCCATGCGTCAATAGTACCTGAATGGGCTGGGAGGTCCTTGGTTCATTGCATGTTTTTTGCCAGGTCGTGTGGGGGTGATGTGTGAATGTAGCATATATGAGGAAATAGCCTTGATGGATCCTGTAGTTGTCTACCAAACTGACAAATGTATTAAGGATCTTGTCTGTGAACAGGTCTATCTAGACAGCAATTCCTGCTTCAATCCAGGCTGCTGCTTCCGGTCGCATTTGCAATACACTGCAGCCTGGCAGTGCCCAAAGGGGGAATTCTGGTGTGTATGGGGGTGCACTCCTGTTATTTAGCTCCCAGACACATCTGTCTCAAAGCCCAGCAGCCATTGCAGTATTGGGGGTGACGCCATCCCACCAAACCAATGTTCCAATTCTACTGAATTTTGACCTGCAGGCCATCACATGGGCCATTGGAGTGCGGGCAGCCACGTATTAATATTTGTAGTTTGGAGCATCCAACCCAACTCACTTTAAATCCTTCTTCTGCCTTTGCCAATATCAATGTGGTGAGGAGTGCTCATAGGTCGGCAAAGAGTCTAGCGGGTAGTGTCACTGGCAGCATGGAGAAGAAATACAATAATCTGGGAGAGGATTAACATCTTGGAGATAGCGACTCTTCCTGCTGGTGACAATTGTAAGGACGTCCGTGAGGACCTCGCATTGGCTTGGGTCTTGCCTACATTGCCCTCTATTAAATCTTTGTCGGAGTGATACACCTGTACTCCCAGGTATTTAATGGAATTGCAGGACCAAGGGAGAGGTTTGAGCGGGAGCTCACTCTGTTGAATCTTGGATAGAACCATCAGTGGGAACAAGTGGAACTTGTCCCAATTCACTATCAGGCCTGACGCTTCTCTGAGTCTCAGTAGGAGTTCCATAAGTCAGGGAAGGACCGAGGCATCATCTCTCAGATAAACTAGGGGGTCATCTGCATATAATGATATTATATTCTAGCAACCATCTGCCTGGATACCCCACTCTGGGGGGGGTGCTCGATGCACACATGCAAGGGGTTCCATTGCCAGCACGAAGATTATGGGGGACATGGGGCAGCCCTGATAGATACCGTGTTTGATTGTGAATGGGTCTGAGATAAAGCGCCCAGTTTTCACCCAGGCTTGTGCTTTATTGAAAAGCAGGGCTATCCATTTTTTAAACTTGAGGCCCATCCATATCCTCACAAGGACCCTCTGCAAGTAATCCCACCCCTGGGTGTTGAACGCCTTCTCTATGTCCAGTGATGCAACCCAGGGGTTTGTCCCCGATGGCCATGCCCAATCCATCAGCATGAACAGGCTATTTAAACATTGCAGTTAAGTACTGATACCTTTTTAAAAAGCAATAACAGGCCTTTTACCTGTATAATGCTTCTTCTGTCCAGTGTCTGTCGCCTCCCCGGGATCACTTGAGGCCCCCCAGTTTGAAGATCTCTGCTGTAGGGCATCTGGGAGAAGGTGGCAAGTGTATACTGGGGCTTCTGTGGCCCCAGGGCAGTAGGAATTGCAGGTGACAGTGGACCAATGTGGTGTGACCTAAATATTCCGCCGGGACCACCCTTGTGAGTGTCTCCGGGCTGCAGTAGATAAGATTAAAACTAGTATGGAGGTTATGCAGCCCGAGTAAAAGTAGTATTCTCTTAGAAGGGGATGTACGTTGGGCCAGGCTTCTACTACCTGAGTATGGGTGACCCAATGTGCAAGGTGTTGCGTGAGTGTGACTAAGTGCAACCCTGGTATCGGCGGGAGAGAGCGGTCACAACTGAGGTCCACAACATAGTTAAAATCTCCACCGCAGCAGCATGGTGCCAGTGCACTGCAGACCAGTGTTGGGGTGAGAGATTGTAAAAAGAGGGCCTGGTGAGTGTTTGGAGCATATAATGAAATAAATGACACTGGGAAGCCATCTAAAATTCCTAATGCACCGCATATCTCCCCTCTGGATCGACACTGGTGTGTAACACCTTCAGCAGTGTCCCTGGTGCAACCCAGATAAGCCCCCCCTAGCAAATCGAGAGTATGTGGCTCCCACCAGTGTACTACGCCAGTGCTTGTGTATGTTCTTGAGGTCCAGATCAGTCAGTTGGGTCTTCTGCAGGTATAGCAAGCCACTTGGATTTTATGTCTGTGCAGGTACTGGTGCACTTGGTATCTCTTTGTGTAGTTAGCCAACCCTCTAACATTTCAGGTAATCAATAGAATCTGTTGTGCCTTTTCTAATATCAGGTACAGTCATTCAGTAACAGTCATGGGACAGAATAACACAGTACACCACTTCCCAACCCAGCCTCCCCAGAGCCAAGCAACCCTCCCATCCAGGGTAACATTTACCATCTTCTAAGAGCATTGAACAAAGTAACAAAAGAATGCAAGAAAAATAAGCATAAAACAGTTCTCAAACTCCCCAACCCAGGCAAGTACACCATTGTGTGTCTAGCCAGTAGCACTAAAAAGCAACACTAGAGTTAATTCATAAACTAGTCGATTTCTGAGGCACTGTCTACCATTAGGGCAGTGGCAGCAGATTGTTATTGGCAAATGCAAACCAGGTGTCCACGGCCCTCAGCCACAGCAGAAGTGGGGTGGACCTCACCTCTATCCTTGCAGCCCACATAGGGTTTAATTGTAAGGAGTGTGAATAGGCAATCAGCCTCAAGTGCCTACATCACTGCTGCCGAAGAAGGGGTGACCCTCAGGCCCTCTCTGAGTAACTCATCAACCAGTGTCTGAGGAATTATTAGTGGTTCCTCGTTGGGTCCATCAGCTTCCACCTGAGCAGGAGACAGGGTTGACTGTCAGGGAGACCAGATGCTCGGGTCCTGTGCACGTTCCCAACATGCCCACCACTAGATAGCTCCAAAACTCTGATAGAAATATCACAGAGCCTGAGAGAGTCCAAGTGGGGGAAAAGGGGATTAGGTAGGGAACAGCTAAGAAGGAGACCTGTAGGAAGCAAAAGATTAAACAACACAATATCAAGATATAATCACAGTTACTTTCACTAGACTATGGTTCTAAGCGTTCTCATACTGTAATCAAGGATAACCTTAGAAATTACTATCACTAGACCTCAACAACTCTGGGTACCTGGAAAAAAATCAAGAATAGTTAATACAATGTTTCTTATGGGCTTTTCATGAAATGTCACAAAGGGCCTGATTCTAACTTTGGAGGACGGTGTTAAACCGTCCCAAAAGTGGCGGATATACCACCTACCGTATTACGAGTCCATTATATCCTATGGAACTCGTAATACGGTAGGTGGTATATCCGCCACTTTTGGGACGGTTTAACACCGTCCTCCAAAGTTAGAATCAGGCCCATACTGTCTAGGAATACAAGAACCTTCTAGAATAATGTTTCAGATAAACATTGCATTTCAAACATGAGGACTAAGGCAATCTAAAACATTCCCAGGAAAACAATAGGAATTGTACTAGGAACTTAATTTGCACAAAGAATGTCACATTTTGAGTTTAGCGTCTATGCAGAAAATCCAGAAGCCCAGGATAAATGTGTGCACTTCAACAAACACTACATATCAAAGTTTTAACTGCCATGAAATGATCGCGCACACTGTTGGCGATCTGAACATCAAGTTTTACTTGTTGGAAATGAAACGCACACACTGCCAATTCTAACAAGGATATGCAAATGCCAAGAAATGATCACGCAAGGTTTTGCCGATCTGAACACCAAGGTTTACATGCAGGAAATAAATTGCGCACACTGCCGATTCCAACAAGAATATGCAAATGCCATGAAATGATGGCGCAAGCCTTTGCCGATCCGAGCACCAAGGTTTACATGCAGGAAATGAATCGCTCACACTGCCGATTCGAACAAGAATGTGCAAATGTCATGAAATGATCGCGCAAGCCTTTTCCAAGCTGAACACCAAGGTTTACATGCAGGAAATGAATCGCGCACACTGCAGATTCCAACAAGAATATGCAAATGCCATGAAATGATCGCGCAAGCCTTTGCCGATCTGAACACCAAGGTTTACATGCAGGAAATGAATGGCGCACACTGCAGATTCTAACAAGAATATGCAAATGCCATGAAATGATCGCGCAAGCCTTTGCCGATCCGAACGTCAAGGTTTACATGAGAACAATGACTAACGTACTCTGAAAGTTCCACGAGTAGGCCCAAGACTCAAGAATCTCTGAGAACGGGGTCGGGGGCTCAGCCCGACCTCTACCTTCCCACCCTGCTCAAGGATCACCAATATAATGCGGGTCAGGCCTGGAACATCAAGGTAGGCCTCCGGAACAGGAGCTCAGGACCGGGACCTCTGAATAGTGAGCACGAGTAGCTGGGCTGGCTCCCTTATATAGAGTCTGGCCCAGCCCACAAACCACACCCAGTCATGCTGCAGGGAAAGCTTCTAGAAGGTCCTAGAAAGGGACTACACCCTAACACACTCAGCAAGCCTGCAGCAATACATTGCAAATGAACAGTTATTGCAAACATCACTAATAGTGTTTTTCAAGGTTAAAGTCTGCAATACAAAAGGTTAACATACTGCATATAAATACAATGCATGAATTATGTCTTTGCATAAAGGGTGGGTTTGTGCATTTTTGTCACCCGTAGAGCGCACACTGTCCTGATGTTGACATTGACGCTCTGTGTTCCACCTCCACCACAAACTGTGATCTTTCTTTAGCTGCTTGTTCCTTCAAGGGGCCCAACTTGTGGTGTGCACTGCGAGCGTGGTGGCACCTTTGCACCTTCAAACAACTCACACCAGAGGGGTGAGAGGAGAAACCCTTGTCCAGCCTCACAATCAATGAACCATTCACACAGAGAGGACAAGGAAAAAGGTAGAGACCCCAACCATGGTCCCACCAGCTAGAGATACAGCATATTAGTTTTGGAAAAGCTGCCCCCACCCACCAATAGTTGCATGCTTCAATCATAGGGCGATGATGACACATTCCCACGCTAGCCAACGTAAGAAATGGAGCAAAAGGGAGGGGAAACAAATAACATAGACTGACAAACGGGGATCAAACACACACTACTAAGCACTTCATTCACATGGTTAAAACTATCTCGAGTTATACCATGCTCAATCTTTATTCCAAGGTTCACTGGATAGGATTAAAAGAAAATCAATAATATGTGGTGAAATGGGGACATGAGCACCCCAACACCCCAAATAGTTGTTTAAAGGTGAGCATGTTTCGGCCATTTTTGTTGCCCCTATGGGCCACTCAGCCTTCATCTGGACCATCGATCCCCTTTAATTCATATTTGATACCCTACATGTACTGCCTTTGAACCTTCCACATGGCAGAGGTGTCTGTGGGCCCCTGAGGGGGATAGATATACCCTTATGTTCCAACCAGCTCCAGGCTTCCTCTGGGTTTGTACTCAAGGTGGCGCTATCTCCCTGCATAACCCTTCGTGTGGCTGGAAATTGGAGGGTGCACTTGATGTCATGGTCGTGGAGGCAACATTTCACTGATGAAAAGGAAAACCACTGTTGTTGTATTTCCATGGTGTAATCGGGAAAAATATTGACCTCAGCTTTCTCCACTGCCCATGGGCCCCGCGAACGAGTGACATGCAGAAAATGGTCCATGTTTTTGTAGTTTAAAAGGCGGGCGACTACTGGGAGCAGAGGGGCCTCGCGAGGTGGTGGCCAACCCAGTACCCTGTGGACATGCTCCACGGAGAAGAAGGATGATTGTTTGCCCCGCAGGAGCCTTTTGTGGAAAAGCACTCCTTGAGGTATAGTTCTGTACTGGGGCCGTCGATGTGTTCCGGGAGTCCCATGATCCAGAAATTGTCAAAAACTAGAAGGTATTTTCAGAAGATTACCAAGTGAATGCAACAAAGAATTGGCCTTACTGCACAAACTGAAAAGAGAGATTGAGGTGGGGGCAGAGGCACAGTCCCTTACAGAAGTGGAAAAGTGACAGTCACTGGGTGTCAGGCGTCTGCATGTGGTTCCACTGTAGATCTTCCAGGGCTTTAGGCATTACATTGAGTCCTCATGTGCACAGGAGAGGGGGGCCTTTGACAAGGTGCACCCTTGCCCAATTCACTTTGGCTCTGCAGGGGGTAGGCAGGGAGTCTACCTGGACCCCAGCTAGGGCCCCTGGTCAACATAATCCATTGAACTGCTGTGCAGGTGGGGGTGTAGAAGGAATGTAGCACCCTTGGTTGCGGTTCTGTCCTCCTAGGAAAGACCTTGGCGTACAGCGTGTTACTCGCCCCACCACGTGGTATCCTCAATCCATGGCTGCATGCCACAGATATAGCAGTTACAGCCAGGCATGCTGGTGAACCTCAGATGTCCATCAGAAAGCACAACTCAGCAGTGGCTAGATGGCCTTCGGTTTTTGCCCCTTTTGGGGCAAGCAGTGATGCCCCTCACTGCCCCAGAAGAGTCCTGTTGAGCCAGTTCACCCGCCGCCGTGAGGCTGGGCTGAAAGCCTGTATGTACACATGCCGGCAGTCAACCCATAGTGGCAGTGTGGGTCCTGTGGGGGTGGAGGGAGGAGTCTTCTTCCACCTCAACAAGGGCCCCTGGGTGTCAGAATTCATTGAGCTGTTATGCGGGTAGGGTGCAAAAAGATGTGCCACCCTTGATCACTGTGCGGACATCTTAGGGAGTGCCTTGGTATGCGGCATGCTGCTCCCCCTCTCAACTCTGCGGCTGCATGCCACTGTGGCGGCCGATATATCTAATCATGCTGGTGGGCCTTCTACTTCTGTCAGGGGTTGTAATTCGACAATGAGAAAATGCTCCTCAGTGTTTGCCTTCAGGGGGCAGACCGGGCCACCTCTCAGCACCCAGGTGAAGTTAAGGTCCACTTCACCTTCAGAAAACCCACCACCGCACCCAACAGCTACCACGCCGCTGCTGGGGCAAGGTCACCGAGGACCAACTGACTACCGCCCTCGCCCTGAGACCACCCACCGACCCCACCGACCCCACCGACCCAGACACCGCCGCAACCAACCTCACACAGTGGATCAACGACTGCGCCAACACCCTCGCCCCTCTCAAGACCTTTACAACCAACCACACCAACAAGAAAGCCGCCTGGTTCACCGAGGACCTCCGGATCTCCAAGCACACCTGTCGGAAGCTGGAGAAGAAATGGCTCCACGACCGAACACCAGACAACCACACAGCCCTCAAGAGCGCCACCCGCAGACATCACCAACTCATCAGGACCGCCAAGAAGACCGCCTTCAAGGACCACCTAGACAACAACGCACACAACACCAAAGAGCTCTTCAGCATTGTGAAAGAACTCTCCAACCCCAGCTCCATCACCAACGACATCCCGCCATCTCAAGACCTGTGCGACTCCCTGGCCACCTTCTTCCACCGCAAGATCACCGACATCCACGACAGCTTCTACCCCGACCCCCCTGCACCCACCACCGAGTCCACCACCCCTGCGACTACCACTCGCACCAGTCGCCTGACTGTCTGGTCCAGCGTCAGCGACGAAGACACCATCAAAACCATGAACCCCATCCACTCCGGATCCCCATCGGACCCCTGCCCTCACCACGTCTTCAACAAAGCCAGCGCAGCCATCGCGCCCCACCTCCAGAAAACAATCAACTGTTCCTTCGAGACAGCAACCTTCCCAGAAAGCTGGAAGCACGCCGAGATCAACGCCCTTCTGAAGAAGCCCAAGGCGGACCCCAAGGACCTCAAGAACTTCCGGCCCATCTCCCTGCTCCCTTTCCCGGCAAAAGTGACAGAGAAGATTGTCAACAAACAGCTGACCCGCTACCTCGAAGTCAACAACATCCTGGACCCTTCTTAATCCTGTTTTCGCAGCAACCACAGCACCGAGACCGCCCTCATCGCCGCCACTGACGACATCCGGACCCTGATGGACAAAGGAGAAACAGCCGCCCTCATCCTCCTGGACCTATCAGCAGCCTTTGACACGGTCTGCCACCGCACCCTATCAGCACGCCTCCATGACGCCGGTATCCAAGAGAAGGCCCTGGCCTGGACCACATCCTTCCTTTCCGGCAGAACCCAGAGCGTCCACCTCCCACCCTTCCGCTCCAAAACCACCGAGATCATCTGCGGCGTTCCACAGGGATCCTCCCTCAGCCCGACACTGTTCAATATCTACATGGCCCCCATCGCCCACGTCGCACGACAACACAACCTCAACATCATCTCCTACGCCGACGACACCCAGCTGATCATATCCCTCAACGAAGATCCCCACACCGCCAAAGCTAACCTCCACCGAGGAATGAAGGCCGTAGCCGACTGGATGAAGGACAGCAGACTGAAGCTGAACTCAGACAAGACGGAGGTCCTCATTCTCGGACCCACCCCATCAGCCTGGGACGACTCTTGGTGGCCCACGTCACTAGGCACAGCCCCGGAACCCACGGACCACGCACGCAACCTGGGGGTCATCCTCGACTCCACTCTCTCCATGACCAGGCAAGTCAACGCCGTCTCCGCGTCCTGCTTCAACACCCTCCGTATGCTCCGCAGGATCTTCAAATGGATCCCCCTCGACGCGAGAAAAAACGTTACCCAGGCCCTCATCACCAACAGACTCGACTACGGGAACGCCCTCTACTCAGGAATTACAAACAAGCTCCTGAGACGACTCCAACGCATCCAGAACGCCTCGGCCCGACTCATCCTCGATGTCCCCCGCCGCAGCCACATCACACTCCACCTGAGAGGCCTGCACTGGCTCCCCGTCACCAAAGGATCACCTTCAAGCTCCTGATCCATGCACACAAAGCACTGCACAACACGGGACCCACCTACCTCAACAACCGACTCAGCTTCCACACCCCCACCCGAAGCCTCTGCTCAGCCAACCTCGCCCTCGCCACAGTCCCCCGCATCCGAAAAACCACAGCCGGTGGAAGATCCTTCTCCTACCTCGCCGCCAAGACCTGGAACACTCTCCCCACCATCCTACGACAGACCCAAGACCTGCTGGCCTTCAGAAGACTCCTCAAGACCTGGCTCTTCGACCAGTAGCACCCCCCCTCCCCAGCGCCTTGAGACCCTCGCGGGTATGTAGCGTGCTTTACAAATGCAGTGATTGATTGATTGATTGAAGTCAAGCTAGATCATCTGGTACAGCGGAGCCTCACTAAGAGCTGGGATGTCCTCTCGCCAGCAATCGTCAACAGCTGTGCTGCAAGCCTCCGTAAGGTGGAAGGAGAGCCCCATCTCATGTCCCCACTTGTCCAGGGGGTGTGCTGGAGTCTTTGTGGGGGAGAGGTCATAACTTGAGAATCAGGATACTTTATCAGGGCGGAGGGCCATGGAGCTCTGTGCATTGTGGCTTACACGGTTGCCACCTTGATCAGCATGTCGGTGCTTAAAAGGAGAAGTTGAAGTTGTCTATTCTGTAAGAGGATCTGCAGGTGTATGACTTCCATCTCGTCTGCTTTTCTGTGCAGGACAGGCTTCTATGAGTGATTATGACTAATACTCTGAAATTGTTGTAACTACTCTCTGCCGTTTGCACCAGACCCATCATTTTATCAATGTACATATTCTGCTTTAGAAATGTACTATTCCTGCAGGAATGTTATTTCACAATTCTTTTTCCTAAGACCAGTGAGGAATTGAGCCTTCTTGACTACATTGTTCATATCACTACACATTTAAAGTCACTATGGTTAGATCAACAATACATCTAAGAAGTGAATTAGACCTTTAAGAATGCATTAACCTGGAATGTGGGAACACTAACAAATGGATGTCAAAAGCGCTTGAATGTAGCCACGCCCGAAATAAGAGTCTATCAGATCATACAACTGAAAGGGACACTAAGTTAGACTGCATCAAATCCAACTATCATCTACCATTTACTCCAAATTTTATTTTAGCCTGGCTTAGTGTGCCTCAAGGAATGTAGCCTTTTTCCTTCCATTTTTCAACCTCTGGGATAACCGGTACTCAGCTGAAGTAATCAGTTGCCATATCCACATATGCAAAATCATTCCTCATCACCTACATCTGTTTTTTAGCTAGCACAATCCTCAGTGTCCCTAGAGAGGAAGCTGCCTCTGTGATATTCACAAACTCTTTCTATTCTCCATCATGGTAGAACTTCAATTTACTGGGAGATGGGACAGGGTACCTAATGCCTCTGAGCCGTAGAGCCTCTGGTCTCTCTGAAATGAGCTCTTGTGCTTTGAATGGACACAGCGTAATCATTGACCAAGAAGACACAAGGGCCATAGATCAACTGTATGTCCTTCTTCCATGCATGAGCTAGCACTATGTGCTTTGTATGAAAGGAAGTACACAAGAATCCCTGTTAATGGGATTGTAGCAGATCTGGGTTTGTGACCCAGTTTTCTGTGTGCCCTCACCACATGGAATATTTTATTTTCCATCAGGCCTAAGACCCTGCTCAGCAAGGACATCATTAAGCATTCCAGAACTAAATATCTAATACCCTGATAAGCTACTTTTAGAAAGTTGACAGTCAGCTTAAGAAATTGCAATCTATAAGTCAACATGCACTTTCATTGGTCAAATTAATGTACAGCTCACAAACAGACACAAGTTGCTAAAAGAGAGAGGGCACAACACACAGATTCTCTTTATAAGATTGATAATATTATTGATCAGCTAAGGCTGTTCATGTGACAGCATCGGAATTCTTTAATCTCTGGATCTCAATTTCAATAATCACAATCGAATATGAGTGACTCCATTGAACTGCATGTGAATATTATGGGAAATGCACAGGCTGATCAATTGATTTTTGTCTTTTACGCTCTAAGTATTTGAGAAAGTCAGTATACTCACTGAGCTGCTTAGGCATAACAGAGGAGTTTAGTAATTGTAAAGTGGATACTTCTGAACTTAATGCAAATTATAGCAAGAGGGGAATTAATTGCGGTAGTTAAAAAAATTAGTGTGCAAATGGAAGAGATAAACAAATCAACACAAACTAATAAAAATTAGACAGTAATAAAGAGTAACAATGTGAAAGACTAAGTGAAGCTAGCTCAACTTAGTTTAAATAAAATGCTAGTGCTTAAGGACTGAAAAAAAGAGGAAAAAACTGAAATATTAGGGCTCAAAGAAAGGCTTTGGAGAGAAGTGATGAGGGAGTCAATAGGAAAGTAGCAAACAGCAATAATGTGTCTTTACAAAGAGAGACACAATTCATGTTTTGGACTGCATGCATGTTTGTTGTTATTGGAGAACCCAGACTGAAGGGATTATATCCTAACGGGATCAAATGTATATACCTCTGATGGTTTTAATTAAAGAGTGCAGTTCATTCTTGGTGCTTGATCCACAAGATTTATTTTATGGCAGGGCCCATGTTCAGGCTTCTGCTTTTAAAATTAGTATGCTCCCGCCCTTCAGATTCCATCTTTCCATTTCTACTCCCTTCTGCTTCTGGCTTGCAGAGGTTGGTATCTATCCTGCAAGTTCCTTATGTCCTGGGTCTTCCATGTGGTTCTGACCTTCGCCATTTCTGAACCAAACTCCTCAGTCTCTGCCTCCTGTTCACCATCCACTTGTTCTGTGGATGGTTTGGGCTCTGCCTGTTTGGAGTGACATCAGGCCTAGCTCGAAGAAGTGGCCTTTCAGACCTCGCTGCTGTCTTGTTTCTGGTTGGGATGCTGAAATAATGTAATTTTCCCCTTCTATGACATGTATTTTGCTTATTTGGGCTGCCACTTTTACACCACTGATGTTTTTGTCCCTTTAGTCAGGTCTTCCTTATGTCTCTAATCCTATACTGGCATCCATTTTCATGGCCCTAGCTAGGGTGAACATCTGCCATTCATGCCCTGTGGAGTAGGATGTTTGCCTATGTCTGGTTCATTTGTTTTGGCTGACAGATGGGCTTAGAGCCTTCCATGAGATCTTGGTTCCTCAGGTGTCCATCTCACTTGCTGTGGGACCTCTGCCTACCTTAGTTTAATATGCCTGTTATTTGGGCTCAATATTGAATGGACTTGGAGAAGATATCTGGTGTTCATTTACAAGGTCCTTCTCATGACGCTTCTTATTTTCTGCTAAAGTTACATCTACTCATGGTCTGGTACTGGATGTGACTTCCACACTATGCGACAGCCACTACTTGTGCAGTACCCTGAGGCTAGTTCCATTTGGTGTTCTTTAGCCCCCCCATTTTGTGGTATTCTGTGACCAGACTGGGATATTTGGGGTTTTGTGGACTTCTGTGCATGGGGCTAATTCTGGGTGATTTCTGTTTGGGGAGTTTCTGGTGCCCCTGCAGCCCTTGTCCTGCTTATAGCTGTCATCTTGCTAGGGTTCTGCCATAGATACGTTTAGACAGCCTTTCAACTAGGAACATTTGCCTTCCTTGAAGCCTGATCAGAATAATAGTGAATAGTAGTTCTATGTCTTCCTTGAGACCCTGGGTCTTTCCCTACTGTTGCACTGGTTCCAGGTTATACCAGGATGGTGGGAACCTGGTCTATATCTTTAGCTCATTTGGGTGCTGAGTCGCAGTTATCCATCTGCCTGTGCCATTTATGTCTCTACCCGAGTATTGGTATGAAATAGCTAGCCATCTTTGGTGCCTGTTTTAGTCTTTGTGCTTTTTGGCCTTGGACCAATGGATTTGTCTCTCCAGTTGGATGTTGTTTTTCATCTGTTTTATTAGTGTAAGCCAGGCTACAGTCTTGGGTTTCACTCGCCTTTGTGCGGCGTCATCCATGCTCTTGTGTTTTTTACCATTATTTGTCTTGATAAAAGCTATTGCCATGTTTGCCAGGACAGACCAGTGGTGTTGGGGTCCCCTGGCTAACTACTCTGCATTCAGCATGTATGTCGGTATGTTTTCATGTGGCCATTTTCATCCACTTAGGCCTTCAGCCTTCTGCTTTGCATTCCTCTTTTCAGTCTGGTTACAGCTTCCTCCTAGTTCTCCTCTGGAGACTTGCATCCTTGAATATGTGTTCCATTTTGTGTTGTAGGCATGGATTTGCCACACAGTCTCTTCCATGGGCTGCAGTTCACACTTTTGAAGACGTGATTAAACTTGTTTTTACTTCTCTTTGGCACTTCAACTCTCCCATTTTTTCAGGTTTCCAGGCTTGGTGCAGCCACTTCTGCATGCATTCATGGGTTTTGGGTTGACTTGTTTTTGCTTGTCCCTCTCTTTATGGCTCCTCCGAAACTTCTTTCGTGCTTGTCTCATGGATGAGCTGGTTGACTTGCTTTGGTAGTCAGGGTTAGACTGGGACAACAAAATAGGCCTGGGCACCAATATATAAGTGGCCCTCATTAGAGAACCAGATAGCTAAAGTGCAGTTTTGAACTTGTAGAAACATGCCATATGGGTATTAAGCAAGATATAAGATATAGGAAACTGCATGCATTTGTGTTTGCTGCAGTTGATGTTTGTGGTAATATCAGGGAACACAGGCCCTCATTATGAACTTGGCGGTGTGGGCCACCATGCCGGCATGGCGGTCCAGACTGCCATATAATATACGTGGCAGAACCGCCACTTTTGTAACTCCGCCACCACTAGGCTTCCATCACCAAGCACCCTGGCGATGGCGGACTTATATATCCGACATGGCAGCGCTGCAAGCAGCACTGCCCGCCGGATAATGTTCCAGGTTCCACCAGCCTTTCCCTGGTGGTTTACTCTGCCAGGGAAAGGCTGGCGGAATGGGTGCCTTGGGCCCCCCTCGGGCCCCTGCACTGCCCATGCACTTGGCATGGGCAGTGCAGGGGCCCCCATGCACAGCCCCATCGCGCATTTCACTGCCCGATTTAAGGGCAGTGAAATGCGCGATGGGTGCTGCTGCACCCACCGCAGTGCTACATAGCCGCCAGCTCCAATGTTCAGGCCCTGCATTCAGCTGGGCCAGCTGGTGGAAACACTGTTTCCACCCGCCGGCCCAGCTGAATGATCTTTATGTGTCTGGCGGGGGGTTCAGGCCGCTGCAGTCTTTTGTTGACCACCAGTGCCGAACTCTGCAGTTTTTCCCAGCCGAGATCATAATGAGGGACTCAATAGTTAAAACTGGCTACCCTTGCCATCAAACAGGCCCACAAGCTGTTAAAAAACTGGTCCATACACTGATCTGTCAGAACAGCCCATCGGGCATTGCCTGATTGCCCCATAGGCCAGTCCGACCCTATTGGCACTTTTCTCTGTTGCCTTCATTTTAGTTAACTTCCAGTCTCTAATTCTTCGGCAGTCCTTCTGGGACATCTTGTGACCATATCTGGTCTTTCACTGGGAACTTCTTGCATGAAGCTCTGCTACTTCCATCTCTCAATGTACTTATTGGTGGCTTTTGGTCACAGTTGGTTGTCCTGCAGTGGGCATTGGTGCTGGAAGCAGGAGTGTGGGTGTGCTGCAGCACCCCCAAATTTACCATGTTGGAGTTCAGAAAGTTAAAGAAGAATAAGGATACCTTTAAATTATGTTTTTGTTGTGTTGCATTTACAAAACGTTCAAAGATAGGAGCCAAATGTTAGGCTGTGTCTTCATAAATATTGCTATTTATTCTTCTAAAAGAATAATTGTGTTTACTTTTCTTCTTCTGGCTGCAAAGTGAGAAGATTTTATAAAGTGAACTATGGAAAAACCTTGCTGGGGTGAAGGAATTGTGAAAGGAAATGTAGTAGAATCTATTTTTCTCTAACACAGCAAAATTTAATTATCTGCAAATGAACTGCACACATATTTCAGAATACATAGGCAGGAAGGAAAGCTAAAATGAGGCACATTTTTAATTCTGAAGTGTGATGGAAACAAAGATTTTACTAGGATCAAAACGAACCAAGACACTTTACTTGGTGATGCGCAAATGACACCTATTCACTGAAACCCGTTTTCCACCCTTTATCATTTGTGCGCAATCTAATTTTATCAGTAAAGCTGTATGACTGCAAATTTAGTGGCCATTTCAATGGAAAATGGGCAGTCTGTAAATTACAATGTGCAACTGCACCATGCTTTTGTCAAATATTTGTGACTGTGCGTTCTAAAGTACATTCCATGGACACCACTATACTACTCTCCTCATTTGCTACGCTTGTTCTTTCTGAGCTGTTTGGATTTTTTCTCAAGCTCTATGACTTCCATGATGTAACATTGATGACAGCACCCTCACTTTGAACACTTTTCCAGCACCACTGGCAACGAGGTGGTTTTGTGCCTGGATCTAACTGGCTCTTGAGGGCATCCCGTATTTCTTGGGCCCATCTCCCCTGTACGGTACTCTTGGTTTGACCGCATTCTGTGTTGCACTTCGTGATCCTCTATTACTCTGCTGAGCTGGTCATGGCTGACTCCTGTGTGTCCGTTTCTGCCGTGACGATGGCCGGCACTCACTCTTTGGATTTTGGTGGTGTGGTTTTCTGCGCCCTAACCAATGTAGAGATTAATAAACATTAAAAAAATGGACAGAGTGTCGAATCTTGTTAAAATTGTGCATGATATTGTGTCAGGATTTGGGAAAAGTAATGGTCTCAGCACAGGGAAAGAGCACGGAAAATGTTTAACGTTCGCTAAAATAAAGTTGGAAAACGCTGTGAGAAAATTCTGCCATCCTGGTAACCTCTATGTGTGGGAGTAAAAAGGAAATCTCTGCATTGGTCTCAGCATAATGCTTCCCGCAGATTTTGTATCCCCTTATGGCAGAGGCAGCATTCAATTAAGCCAACAAATGTTTTGGAATCAAATTAACTAGAAGTTAACTAGATAATATAAAGTTTCCTATCCTCTCAGGCAACCACAGCACATTCGCATCGTTTCATTACATAAAAAAAGCGGTTGGTGCTGCCAAAGTAAACTGTTTGCGAAGCATTCTGAGCGCATTTGTATTATTTTGATAAGGCTTTAGAGTTATCTGCAAGCAGAGCTCTCTTGGAAACGTGGAACTGTTTAATGCCAGAAAACGAAAGATATCTAAATTGCACCCTTTAAACATTGGCTTGAGTTACGGCGCTGTGGTTTGCTTGTTATCTGTCTCCTCACAGGCCTCGTGAAGTGCTTTCTGATGGGAAACGTTCGAGTATAAGGAGTTAGCTGTTCATAGATACAGGGCGATTTGTTCTAAGGCAATCATTTTTACTGAAAACGACGCACAAGATGACTAATAACACATTTGGCTTAATATTATTTAATATATGTATTTTATTATAATTGAATCGAGATGGTGCTTACTACCTCTGACGAGGCATTTAAGTGCTTTCGAAGAGTAGCACACTACTCTGGAATCCAAAGTTATGTTACAAACAAAAGGTCGCTTTTCCTATTTCAGCTAAAATGTTTTTCGGGTAACCAATGTTTTCTATCTTGACAAAGTGATGGAACTATCTGGACCGTTATTTCTCGATCTTCATTGTATTGTTAGGGGTTTTTCTTACATAGCGACAACACATGTGATTTGCATCTTCTGCTTCTCTCAACTAACTTAGGATGGCTAGGCCAATTTAAACATGTGAGCATGACAGTGCAACGCAAAAGGCTGGCCTTACTTGGGTTTGCTAGGTACTGTCTCTAACGTGGCCGGAGACCGTGCGGATTCCCCGGACAGGGCAATCCTTAGTATGGTTTTCAGTTTTTTTTTAGGAAGTCACTGCCTTTTGGAAAATCCAAGAGGTGGAGAATAATGCAACATAAGTGCTGCAGCTCAACACTGATGCAAGTCTGCAGAATTCATCTTTAAATGAGTTTGCTCATACTGATCCCAACCAAGAGATTCTTTTGGGAAGTTTCAGTACCACTCTCTGGTCCAACATAGACCTCTACATCCCTTCACCTCCCACAAAGATCAAGGAAATTAGTAAACATGAGTTGAATGTAAGGCAAGCAGATCTGAATTGTAGCTGAAACTGTTCAGATTTATTCTTGGCTCATATCCAACATGGCTCAGGAGCTCTAAGCTTTGTTTATTCAGTGTTAAGTCAGCTGCTCTGAAGCGAAACTTGGCATGGAATCAACTTCTTTTCTGGAAAGTCTACTATATAATAAGAAATGCTAAGGCACTCTGTGCAAAGGTGAAAGCACACTCATTGCAGGAGCTCCGTGATGATCTGGCCTTACTTATTTTTTGGGGAAATTGACCGTAATATTTTACTTTTTCCATGCCGCTCAAAACCGGCTGTACTCAGTCACTGCATTAAATGCACTAGAAAGACAATTGTCCAAGGTAACGAATGCCAGTGGTTTCAGATGTAGAACCTGGCACAGGCCTGTTTCACTGTACCTCCAGCACCCAGGATGAACTGTATTTGGCCTCAGTTTTCGAAGCACTTTGCTCTAAAGGGGTCATGACTTTCACTAATAACACTACTACCTCATACACCTAAAGCTTGGAAGCAGAGAGAGGTTATGCCACTCCTTAAGAAGCCCAGTGTGGAGACCCTTACTATGCTACTTATTGGGCAATCACTTTTCTTGCTACAGTGGTTAAGCTTACAAAGACATTGTAAGTAGGTGGTTTTCTGGCTGTATAGAAAGCCATGATATTTATAATTGGTTCCAAGAGCATTTTCATTTCAGGCATGAAACCAAGTTTGTCCTAGCCTCTGTAGATGAGCTGTACGTATCGCTAAATGTAGGATACTTTGCTGGATTGCTTTCCCTGCAAGGAGTTTGATACATTAGACTATTGTTATCTATTTGCTAGCTGGCTCTTATGCTTATTAAAGGTTTAGCTCTGCAGTGTTTTGTGTCTTTTTAAGGATTCAGTGGCAGTTTAACAGAAGATGTAGCCAACTCATTAAAATATAATTGAAAAAAGCATCCAATGTTGGAAAGATTCCTCCCCACTGGCCTCCTGCGCGCAATGACCCTGGTTCCAAAGCTAAGATGAAGTTTGTTTCTAGTTACGGAGTGGACTATGAGGAATGAAAATGCTATGGTCAGCAGTTCTTCTTTAAAGTACGTTGTTTAGTAGCCTTAACCCTCAAAGCGTATACTAACAACATCAAAAAAATTAACATAATAAGTAAGTCGTTTTAAAAAATGTAAGAAAAGCAATCCTAAAAATTAGTTACAATGCATTTTCAAAGATCTACATTTCTTTCAGTGGCGGTCTTTATGCAATATCTGCTATATATCCCAGATTTCATGCAAATGACACTGGTCGAAGCATGGGTGTTATTAAGAGTTTGGTCACATTTTGTGGCTGTCTGTGGTTGCCCATAATACCTATGTCTTCTGCTAATACACTGTTTGCCAGCTCCTAACTGCCAAAGAAAAAAGCAGTGTCATGAACTATTGCTGCCACTTTCTAGAACTCCCATAGTTTCCTACTTAGCACTTGGATTCGTTTTCTCTGTTGTTGTAGGTTCCCAAGGATGCCCTGTTAAATGACGATCTTGGCAAAAGGGAGAAAAGGGGAAACCTCCCTCAAATAAACATATTGCTATGTTTAACTCTCTTTTGTGCACCAATGCTTTCAAACAAAGACAGGCACCTTCTCCAGGTTTCTATAGTGAACTACTCTGCTCTTTGACCATTACATTTCCTCTTTAGCATCTTTTATACCCAATCCAGATACTAGCTTGTACGTTCATACTCATTCAGGATATGCCATGACTAATCATTGCCCAGGGCAAGGGTCACTCATGGTAGCAACTGCATTTTCACTTTAATAAACTGTCATCTCGAAAAGATTTTTCCCACCCTTTTTTGTAAAAAGTGTCTTGAACCTCATCCTGAAATTGGGCAGACCTCCTTGTAGATACCTCTCTTCACCTGAACCAATGAAAGTTCTGTCTTTGAGATAACTTTACGAAATAACACTTCATCCCACACCACCCTCTACGAGCGAACCAGAAGGGGACTATTTACAAAGGTAAGCTTAAAAGTAAGTATATATACACATATAATTTAAGGGGGTCATTAGTAGTTTGGCGGACGGAAACACACATCCGCCAAACTCCTGAGAAGGAGACCACCACGGTCCTGGCGGTCTCTCCACCGGCCCCATCACAACTTTCCCACTGGGCTTACTGGTGGAAACCAAGGTTTCTGACGGTCAGCCCATTGGGAAAGGTCCCCTCACCATACCAGGTAAAAGCCCTTGTAACCCCACTGAACCTGGGCTATCCACCACACGTCATCTAAAATGGCATAGAATAGGGAAAAATATATGTAAAATATTATCACATCAGTGAGAACCTAAATTAATCACTTGAAAATAATCATTACTTTTGTCTAGAATTCTTTCCACAATTTATTGTTATCTCACGCAATCCTACACTTTAACCTATGAAAGAAAACACATACAAACCACAAACTATACATCAACATATAAGAAATACGATTCAAGGTATACATCAATATATAATGACATACGTGTATATCAACAAAATACTTGTGACAAGAAAGTCGAGAGACACAATGTGGCGGAGTCACCTCCATACTCCAATCTATCTGTGTTATTTATGTATGCACAAAGTGGCTGTAAAGCAGTTTTCTAAAGCATGGTCCACATGATACTGAGGTAGTTAAAACCACAGTTAGAAAAATATTCTTCTTCTGTAATTGTTTGATGTGATTCAATCCCTTTTAATATGTATTATTAATGTATTCCAATCATTACTCCTCAATGTGATGTCGACGTGTTTTGGCCATTGAAATTACTGGCCTCATCAGGACATAGGAAGACAGAGATACCTATTAAAAAATGATAAAACATAATATTTATACACCTAATCACCTACACCTATATATATATATATATATATATATATATATATATATATATATATATATTTATATATGTGAGAATGTCAGAAGTACCACCAAGGCCATATAGAGCCTTGTTCACCTTCAGTGGGAAAGGTGCACCAGCATTGCTCCCGGCTCATAAAAGAGCCAGCGACAATGCTGCTGCACGCAGGGTGCACCAGGACCCCTACATGCACAGTGTGCATTTCAAGGGTGCTGGGCAGGTGGACGCCGCACTGCCCATGCCATTGGCATGGGCTCCCCTGTGCCCCCTGCACTTGTTCTCTGACAGCCTTTTCATGGCGGGTGAATCGCCATGAAAAGGCCCAAGGAGAACAAGGTTGTAATCAGAATGGCGGTGCTGACTTCAGCGCCGCCCTTGCTGATTACAACCACATTGGGATCTCTGATCCTGACGGAAACGGGGGTCTTTTGGGAGTTTGACCGTCAAACTCTTAATTTGACAGATGGACTGTCGAAACCGCAGTGGTTGTGACCACCACTGCGAGTCTGGTGGTCTAGTGCCCTTCAGACTCATAATAAGGCCCTTAGTCTTATACTTTGTAGATAATACAAAGTATAGACATACATGTCTCCACTTCCTGAAATATGGTAATTTCACCACCATATTTTATGCTCCTAACACTTGGTGGAAATCTCTACAACTGAGTTTGAGCTCTCCTTATTCTATTGTATTGTATACGCATTAAGATATGTATACATGTTTATTAAAGAGTAAAAAATAGTAAAAATATTCTATTTAAAATATTAAATTAATTACATATATTTAGTTTCACTGCAGCACAAAATAAACATGTTTCATTACCAGTAACTTTATTTTGAATTCAATATTAAATTAATTTAGGTACATAAAATTAAACTGAAATTATTAATTAAAGATTTATTAAATTAAATTCCCACCTTAGGTAAAATGATTATGTTGTTAAAAATTACTAAAAGTACAGATTTCATGTCAGTTTATTTCATTATTCAAAAAGATAATGTTACATTTATGTTTAAAATTAAAAAAGGTTATTAACATATTTTATATTAAAATAATATAGAGTTTTGATTTGTATTATTTTTTATGTTAAATCACATTTATATATTTTTGCAAAAAAAAAAGTGTTAATAAATGAACTTATTTTTACAATATTCCTCGGTATCTCAAATAGCTTGCTTAGCTCTGATAGGTTACTTTCTTATACCAATTTATAGTTTGAGTGTGTACTATCTCAACGTTTCAGTTTCTGCATCTGTATAGTCGTTTGTTTTGGTTTCATCTGATGAGCCCTAGTGGTGCTCTATACATGAAAGCAGATACATTTGAGTTCTGTACTTGTGTGTTTAGCTTTATACTCATGGGACACAACAGGATACCGTTGTTGTTCAGCACTGTAATTCGGAGATTATTTTTGCTAATAAACATTTTCAGACTTCTAAGTTTAGTGTAAGTATAGACTTCTATCACACCTCACAAAAGCGTTTCCTGTTATTTTGCAGTACACTTTCCCAAGGTTACATTATCTTTATTAGAATTCTCAGGATGCTATTGCTTTTGGTGATCTATGCCCAAACGTCATAGACTCATATTTGATGTCAGCTTTACTACTGAACCATCTCATTCTTATTGGAATTATTTATTCCATATAAGTATTTCATTTTTGATGTTGACCTCATAAAATTGGGAACAACAATATAAAGTAATAATAATAAACAAAAATATCATATTCCTATTCTTAAGAAAAACACAATGTTGACTGCAGCAATACCAATGTTAATAATTTCTTAAATACCCTAATAAGATAAGAAAAGTAAAAAAATGCAACATATAAAACATATACAACACTGCTCACATATCAGAAATAACACCTAGGACCAAACATTATTATTAATTCGTAATAAATGTTATAACTACATTCAAATTTCATTATGCTAACATTTTATGAATACAATACATATAAAAATTAATTTCTTAAATACATGAACTCACAATAATTGCAAGTATAATATAAAAATACAACAACCAATAAAACACCTACAAAAATAAATATTTATTGAAACATGACATTAACTTAAACAAGTTTAACTTAAAAAATCAATGTGTATACCACATTAACGTATACAAACTAATAAGTATCTACCAAACAGGGACTAAACTGACCAAAAAATTAAAACATTGAAAAAAGCAAGCAATAAAATTAAAGTTATAACTTAACCAATACAAAAATGTTAAAAATAAATTGCCACTATAAAGAAAGCATACAAAAACATCTAAATTAATTTGTAACAATATCTCCAAATCTTTAAGGAAGTGACTATTTGCTGTACTCAACAAACAAAAAAGATGATTCCAACTATAAAACATAAACCTTGCTCCAAAATTAAGTAACACAATTCAACAAAGCACGCTCCCAAATGTTATATTTAAACACCAAAAATTAAAAAAATACTCTTAATTTCCATGTCCCTAATATAGGAAATACCAGTGGAGCAAATTCAAAAACACAATGAAAACTCCATAAACACACTATAACAAGTAAGCAAATATACCTTTGTAGTACAATTCCCTAAGCCATGTATAGTTTAAAAATAAAAATATCATAAAATAAACCATACCAATAAACAAAGCTGTTTTTAAGACATACTTCTAACACAGTTCCTTTTTTTAGTAGGCAAAATCATGCAACAGTCACATAACTAGCAAAAATAAATGACGACCTCAACAAACATATGTTCAAAATAAAACATCAGATTTGTAAGAATAAAATGTAAAATAATGTAATGCATGTTCATTTATTTATGCTAATTAAAATGTATTAATTACAAAATTTAACTAATAATATAATTTTAAAATTCACTGATATAATGGCAAAAAGAGATGCGTACATCACCTCTCAAAAATGAAAATGTTACGGTCTTACATGGTATATAATTACAGTTAAGAGAAAGCAAGCATTGCAAATATGCACTTCAAATGCATAAAGTATTATTCAATTGCATATTATAGAAGGACTGCAACAAGAAGCAATGTAGTACAAAACATTACGGAACATAATCACCCACCAAACATCATATAAATAGAAGTTAGAAATTAATTTACAAACATAGAGTTGAATCTCAAACTTATCTTCCAATATCAAACATTTGTCCTTCTAGTCACTTAGCCTCATATTTATAAAGGTTTTTAGTTCTTTAATCAGATTAAAAGCAATCCATTCATAATGTTGAACATCATCCATTTTTTAAATTTCTTTCAAATAGTCATATTTATTCATGATAACCACATTCTCCCTGTGTCTGCCTCCAGGGTGAGTTTAGAGCCATCCTGCTGTAATCTCTAAAGGGCCTGTGTCTCAGCCCATGTTAAGTAATACCTGCATTGTGATTGCCATTTAGTTGTCTCTTGCATTGTCCATAATCCTAATGTTAATTGTTCTTTAAGGATGTCCATATTGTGATGAGTGACCGGAGGAATAATCTTTGATTATAGTTTAACCTTCTATCATTACAGGTATTTTCAATAATATCTAGTTGATTTAGTAATGGTTCCATACTTACATTCTCATCACCATCTAGTGACAATAATAATTGCAGGTCTGGTTGCATAAATCAGAGACAGTATGTTCTGGGTTTGGCAATTTAGGACTAATAGAAACTGTTTTCTTAGATCCTGCTGAAAAAATATTTTAATTTCAAAGATCAAACAACTAAACAAATCAATGTGAACAGCCACAGGATTCTCCATTTGTGAAGGGCAGAAACTCAGGCTCCTACTTAATAAATTACTTTCATCACTCAAAGTACAATCAAAAGAATGTATAATTTCCATTCCATTGCCACCAATAGCATAAGTACCAATGTCAATTGACATATTTGAATTACATGCGTTTTCCTGTGATTTCTCTTCACTCATCCCCACTACAATACCAAAGTCTTTGTGGAGCAGGTTTGAACTCCCAATCTTTCCATTTCTTTTCCTGTGCTATCTTCGTCCACCTTGTCTAGCTTCACTGTACTGCTTGTTGCCCATGCGTTATCTCTCCAGCTCCATAAAGAAAGAGGAAAAGCCTTGCAAATGCAGTAAGATCCTGTGTCTTACTTTTTGATGCAGTTCTGTCAACAGAGGCCAAAGAGCAACTACTAACTGAACGTGATTCAGTATCATACTCTTGTACCCTTTTTCTGTCACCAGTCACATTGATGTTATCATAACTACATGCAAAAGTGTAAATCCTATCCTAGCTGTAATCCTGGTCATCTCATTTGTTTAATTTCTTTTCCACAAAATCCTCTTGAAGTTCCTGTATTACTTTATTCAATATATCATTTTTTTCAATTGCACCTTTCAGTTCCATCTTATCAATTTCTGGTTGTAGCCTTTTTAAGAGCATACTTAATCAGAATACACATCATAGTCAATAATGCATTTTGCAAATTATTTCCTCAATCATTTAGAAGGTCCTCATCCAGATCCTCCAAGGTTGGGAAAATTAATATCCCCAAACCCCCTGGGATCTTTTTATTATCCGCATATTGTCGTAAATTGGTCCCATCCCACCATCTTGCAAGTTCCTGTTTGTTTGGATGTTCTAATTTCTGAAAATTTACTTTCAATCCCTCTCTTTCCTTTCCACTAGTCATAGCTGTAGTTGACAATGTCCCAATCACAAAGAGATCCTGAGTTAACTCCTCTCTTCTATCTTTGATTTTCAACATGGCCTATAATCAGTATCACAGAACCAATGTATTAGTGTACAGAGAAGGCAGGAGCGTAATTGCACAAATAACATTTACAAACAGTCTTTGATTGTGGCCAGGTATTTCAAGTCTCACCTCTCACCCTGTTCTCCAACAACGGATATGGTGCACACACTATTTAGTATCAGCCACTAATAAATGCTACTGCAGAGCAGATCAATATGAATTTACAAACAGAGGTGCATCCCAAAAACCAGTCCAAAGAATGTAGTTCAAAATTCTTGTATCTTCTTTATTTTTCTTCAAAAGTCTTTGAATTCACATAAATTAGAACAATCACAGCCTCAACCCAAGCGTTTCTTTCGAACATCAAACTTCCTCAGGGTTTCAATACAATACACAAAACTTACACATAAACATTTACATAAATAAATATGTATATATATATATATATATATATATATATATATATATATATATATATATATACAGTATATATATATATATATATACAATTACAGTCATAAATACACAGAATCTTCACTAATCCATCTCACTCCACTACAATCTAAACTCCATTCCAATCTCTCCAACTCCACTTCACCCCACTCCACTGTACCCCATTATACCCCACTCTATTTTACCCAGTCCAGTCCACCCAATCTACCCCACTTCACCCTACCTCAATGTACCAAAAACGAATTTCCAATCTACTCAATCTACCCCACTCTACTTCACTCTAATCCACCACATGCCACTCAAATCTACTCCAATCCAGTCCAATGTAACCCACTCCACCCCAACACACCTCACTCAGTTCCACTCCATTTTATCCCATACCACTCCATTTCAAACTGCCCTACTCTAATCTACCCCATCCGATCCTCCCCTTTCAGATCTACCCTAATCCAACCTACTCCACTCCAATCTATGCCACTCCGATCTACCACACTCTAACCCAATCTACTCCTCTCAAATCTACCATACCCCATTCTAATTTATTCGGCCCCATTCCAATCTACCCAACACCACTCTAGCCAGCTCCACTCTAACCTACTCCAGTCCAATCTTCCCCACTCCACTCCAATCTACCACACTCCAAACTAGCTCACTACTATCTATCTCACTCTAATCTACCTCACTCCACTCCATTCTACCCCACTCCACTCCATATACCCCACTCCACTCCACGCTACCCTACCATAATCCACCCAATCTATCCAACTCCAATCTACCCCGCTCCAGATTACCCCACTCCACCCTAATTTACCCCACTCTACCCTACTCAACCCTACTCCGTTTCAATCTACTCCTCCCTCTCCAATCTACCCCAATCCCATCTACCCTACTTCACTCCATTCTAAATCAACCGGCTGCACTCTACTCTTCCATAAATCTACCCCACTCCACTCCAATATACCCAAATATATCCCACTCCAAACTACCCTACTCCGCTGCAATCTACCCCACTCCACTGCAATTTACCCCACTCAATCTATCCCAATTCAACAAACCCAAACTATCCCACTGCAATCTATCTCTATGCATTCAGCTCTGATCTACTCCACCCCACTCCACTCCATTCACCCTATTTTACTCCACTCTACTCCATTCCAATCTACCCCATCACATCCCAATCTACCCCACACCGCTCTGGTCTACCCCACTCCCCCAATCTACCCCATTCCAATCCACCCCAATCTACTCCACTCCAAACTTCCCTAATCTACTCCACTCCATTCTGTTCTATCCTACTATAATCCACCCAGTCTACCTCTCTCCAATCTACCTTGCTAGTCTACCCAACTCCCCCAATCCAATCTACCCCACTCCACCCTACCCCAATTGACCACACTCCACTTTACGCCAATCTACCCACTGCAGCCTATCCCAATCCATCCCATTCCTCTCTACCCCAACCTACCCCACTCCAATCTACTCCACCCCACCTCACTGTATGTATTTAACTTTTTAACCATGCTGAACAGCAGCCACACTGGTGTACAAAATGGTTAAATCATATTATCAAATCCAAAAGCTCTTGCGTAGGTGAGACCTGTGCCTTTGCCAATGCTTGATGTGCCCAGTATGCTTCAACTCCTTTTGACCTTCCTTATCTGAGACAGTTATTCTCTAATAGAAACTCTGGTTGTCTTGAACTTTCTGTGGATTACATTGTTCATGGTATTTCAGAACCAATTAATATTAGAGCACAGGGACCAGATGGTATACCAACTTGTCTTGTTAAAGCTGAACCTCATTTGTGGTCTGGAATCCTGAAGCTGCTAGTTGATTACTGTTTGAAGGCAGATCCAATCCCCAGGTCTTGACAAGGTAGTAGCATCTTCCCCCTTCATAAAAAAGAACATTGTGACCTTCTAAAAACAAAACCATCCAATTACACTTTTAGGGCCTGATTTAGTTCTTGGCAGGCAGGTTACTCGTCACAACAGTGATGGATTCTCCGTCCTCTGAAATATAAATCCCATTATATCCTATGGGACTTATATTTTGGCAGTCAGAATATCTGTCACCAATGTCCGTCCATCATCCTTTTGTGTTGCTAAAGTTGCCCTAAGGGGTAAGGGTATGCTCAGACGTTGGTCCTTTGCTCACTGTGCCACTGGATGCAAGCTAGCCTGGCTGATGAAGGGTGATACCCTGAAACCGGTCCCAGGATGCTTGTTTCCGGTCCAGGGAGGACTTGGCTTGGCAGTTCGGGCTGGACTGTTCCCATGAGGAACATGGTCAAGACTGATTTGCATATGTCTGGGACCAAACTGGGGTGGTATGGAGAGCAAAAGAACGATGGATTAAACCCAGATCTGTGACTGGGGGTGAGTGTTTGCATTGTTCAGCACTCGTCCATCATCCTTTTGTGTTGCTAAAGTTGCCCTAAGTGGGAAGGGTATGCCCAGACATGGGTCCCTTGCTCACTGTGCCACTGGATTCAAGCTAGCCTGGCTGATGAAGGGTGATACCCTGGAACCGGTCCCTGGATGCTTGTTTCTGGTCCAGGGAGGACTTGGCTTGGCAGTTCGGGCTGGACTGTTCCCATGAGAAACAGGGTCAAGAGCGATTTGCATATGGCTGGGTCCAAACTTGGGTGGCATGGTGAGCAAAAGAACAATGGATTAAACCCAGATCTGTGAGTGGGGGTCAGTGTTTGCATTGTTCAGCACTCCGTCCATCATCCTTTTGTGTTACCAATGTGACAGCGTAACCTATCCATCAAGATCTAAATAAGGCCCTACGACTTTACTGGGAAAATTGTTGCCAAATGTTTATTTTTGTAACTTGTGAGACTAGGCATTTCGTATGACTTGTTACTCCCACTGATATCTCTTCATCTTCATTCTGATAATTGGTTGAAAGTATTCTTGGGCACTGGCAACGGATATCCTGATAAAATTCCAGCAGATAAGGGCCTCAAACAAGGTTGTATATTGGCCCCTCTGCTATTTTCTCCTTATGTGTCCAATTGTCCAACTTTGTAAGTCAAGGTACTTAAGATCTTTCAGAAATTTGATCAAGGGAGGTTTCAACCATGTTGTGTGCGGATGATTTAGTATTAATGTCACTTACTCCAGCTGGTTTACAGAAACAACTTAACATTTTAGCTTCCTTTGCACTCACACATTATCTTTCTGTATGAGAGGAAGACTAAAATCATGATAATGTGGGCCAGAATTGTTAAGTCTCCCAGATCCTGCTTTTTAATGGGAGAAAATTAGAGGTGGCAAAACAGTATACATACTTAAAAGTGAGCATCTCCAACAACTTGTCATAGGTACGTCAAGATTCATTATAGTGAACAAAATCGAATTCTACAAGAATTAGCCTCTTGATATTTTTAATGCACGGGGGGAGAGGTGCACAATTATTTCTAAAGGTTATATAGTTCATGTTAACCCTTTTGCATTATATTGTATAGACTGAACAATGCTTTCCTTGTTCAAAATTTTATTCAACATTGAATACGTCCTGTGGGAATGATACCTTGGAGTAAGTCCTTCCAGCTTGATTGAAATGATTCATCTCAAGCTGGAGTTGACTGGTATACATTTTCGAGCTTACTGCGAGGTCATTCATTTCTATTTTTAACAGTATAGCAGTCTGGAAAATATGTTGAAAAAAGTAATTTGGAGCGAAACTTCGAGAGATATTAAAGGGATCTATACACTTGGGACTGTTTACAATCATAGTTTACATGAGATGGCCAAGAATAGTGACACAGTGCTACCATGCATGACTAGTGGTGCTTTGAAGTGTCACATAAACAAGATTGCTAAAATTGGATGTTTTTTTCCAGACTTGCAAAATTGTTTACAGATAAAAATACTTCTTTCGAGCTGTGTATTTGTACGATGTGAGAGATGCAATTTTATTTAAATGCTAGGTTATGTCCTTTTGTGTCAGGGATTGTGAATACTTATGCAGGAGCAGAAAGCAACCACTCGCCACCTGTACCTTACTGCAGCAGCCTTGGATAATATCACAAGGTGAACTGGCTCAAAGTATGGGAGAAGGGGGCTAGGAAGGGAACACCGTGAGCAGATCCTGTTGAAGGTGAAGACTCAGGTGGTCCTTATGAGTTTGGTGGTACCCGGACCTTCATGTTGGTGGCAGTCGTACCGCCGACGGCCTGGCGGTGAAGACCACCAAATTATGACTATGGCGGTCTTCCAAACAGAACACAGCCAAACTACTGCCAGTACCGCCAGTGCGATCAGGCCGCTGCAGATGGCAATAGGCACCTTCAGACCGGCATGGACGATGTTTCCCCTGGACATATTACGAGGCTGCACACCGCCAGGGTTTCCGCCGCGGTAACACTGCTACCAAAACCCTGGCAGAACCCAACTCTATAAAAGTAAACACTCCCCTTCAGGAACAAAAACCTGCCTGGAGACACTATGGAGCCTCAAACTACTCCCACTGCTCCTGCTCACACAATGACTCCGGAACCAGTGACGGCAATGAAGACAACAACTGTAAGTACACACACCTAGCGCACCCTGGAGAGAAAGGCATTAGTACATACCCACCCCACAACACACACATCTGGGATGGTTTGCAATGGACACACATACACGTAACCACACACCAATACAAACACACACACACATCTACATACACACATGTATAACCATACTACAAACACGTACACCCAAAGTACACACACCATGGCCAAAACACATGTGCCGTACACTCATCAACCACACACCTTGGGCTTGGGTCTGGGCTTAGGAGGGGGGTCCTTAGGTTTGGGCTTGAGAGGGGGGTCCTTGGGCCTGAACTTAGGAGGGGTAGGCTTCTTGGCAGGGGGAGGGGAGGACTGGAGGTGGAAGGGCTGGACTTGGGAAGGGACACAGAGCCCTTAGGGATCTCACACGGTGGGAGAGAGGTAGGGAACAGGGAAAGCCCAGAGAGGAAGACCATTTTACAAATACAGGTGTGGTCATGGCAAAAGGGTTTGGGAGTGGTTGTCAGATGTGTCGGTCTGGATGTTTTGGGTGCAAGTGTGTGTGTGGAATGCTTGTGGGTGCTGGGTGTCTGTTGGGTAGGTGAGTGAAGGCATTTAGATTTTTTAGGAGGAGGAGCTGGGGGATCCTGTGGGGCATAGGTGACTGTCTGTTGAGGTGCTGTCCGCATGTATGGTACATGTGCTGCATGTGGGGGTGTCAGTGGTTGTGGTGGGTGCGGATGTGGTGACTGGGGTGGATATCTGCAGGTCTAATATTGTGCTGACTGTGAGTAATATGAGATTGGTGGCTGGATCCGCCAATGATGGTGTGGTGGCTGCAGGTCTGTCTAGTGTAGTGTCTGTGAGGGAGGGCGTGGTGGAGGAGTCAGTGCAGGACGTGGATGTTGGTGTGTCTGCAAGTGGCTGTTGCTTGTGTGCATGCCAGTGGTGGGTCTTGTGGTGCTTATGTTTGTCTGTCAAACCCTTGTCTGTTGAGGTGGATGCATGCCTGTGTGTACGTGTGCTTTGGATGGTTATGGGGAGAGGGGTTTGGGTTTGGGGAGAGGTAGTTGGGGTGGGAATGGTAGACAAAGGCACACTGGCTGCCATCAGAGTGGAGGCCAGAGCCTGAAAGGATCTCTGTAGGCCAGCCATGGCACTGTGAATGCCATCCAGGAACACATATCCCTTTTGGACTTAAGCTGCCATTCCCTGGATGGCATTCATGATGGTCAACTGACCCACAGAGATGGTCATCAGGAGGTCAATAACCTCCTCACTGAGGGCAGCAGGGCTAAAAGGGGCAAGGGCAGAAGTGCCTGCAGCGAAGGAGACACCACCCTTCTGGGTGAACGGGCACTGGCAACTAGGTGGGGAGCTACAGAGAGGACGGTGCTGGTAAGGGGGGTTGCAGACAAAGATGGTGCTGGGGTGGTCCCAGATGGGTTCGCCACCACCAGGGAGTGTCCACTGGAGGAGGATTCCGATGAAGAGGTGGCGATCCAGTCTCCTCCATGGCCCTCCCCTTGCCTTCAATCCCACTGGGTCCCTCGTTGTTGCTGGTGCCAGCTGCCTGGGTCCTGTGGGCTGCTGCTTCCCCACTTGCCTGTGCCCCTTCTCCTTCACCAGATGATGCTGATGCACACAATGAGAGAGATTTAGGGATGGAGGGAGAGAGAGAGAGGTAGGGGGCAACACATACCTCTCATTGGCACAGCAAAACATGCACATCTGTAACAATACATATCGTAGCTAGGCAATTGCATTTGCCAATACACATTACCTACATCATGTCATGACATTTCACTACTACCCACACCTGTCTGCCAACCCTCACACCTACAGCAATACCTAAGTAGGACAGCACAACTAGACTCATCCCTGTGATATCAACCAATGCCTTTTTAAGCTGGCACCGCATTCCCTGGATGCAACATCAATACTAAGCCTCAGTACACATCTTACCTCTCCATACCCCTATCACCCATTGGATGTGCAGCTGACACAACAAAGCACTGCAGGCCTCTACAGTGACAATCACAGAGCCACAGCTGCTGGCACAAAATGCATACTGCTAAGTGCATCTACAATGGGCTATCTACCACATGTTAAACATCCTAACAAATCCACTGAGTGCAGTTTTACAACAGATGTGATGTACCTCTGGAACACACATACCGCATTGTGGACCACTTCCCATGCCACCACACATGCAGGTTCACCAGTTGGACTAGGCACCATGACAACTTCACCCTCAAACATACCATTCTACAAATGGCAAATCCTGTCACTGAGCCTAGACAACACACATCTCATGGGGTAAATATTTGCATGCATTAGACATACATGGCAAACACCACGTCCAGTACATGTAATACACATCCAACTACCACATAAGCAGCCTGAGGAGACTGAATAAACAATTTCCTTCACCTCAACATGCTATGTGTCATGCACACAAACCACTCCTAATCTGCCACTACAAAATAGTCAAGGCAAGCTGTAAGAGTTAGAGGCCATCAGAAGTGTACCCATCTATCCATGTCGACATGATGTAGGCAGTCAGTCAGCAATGCAGGACTAGCTAGGGCTTTGTCATACATGCCATATACACATCATGGTGACACATAAGGGATCTCTCAGGGCACTTACCACCTCCAGTACCAACCCATAGTTTGGAAGGCCACACCTCCACAAGTATTGCTCCTAGGAATGTATTTTCTGTGAAATAAGGTGACCCCATCAAGTCTACATGTGTCATTATCCCAAGTTGCCTACCTACACATACCCTACAGTCAGCAAATCACCTATATATGCCCAGCCCAATACTCCTGTCCCGTGAAGGCCAGTTCTGTGGTGGAACGGTAATGGCAGCCCCACATTCTGTCAATAGCAGAAACAGTAAAACTGTAAACCTTGCACTTGTATAGCATACTACTTACCCATTAGGGTCTCAAGGCGCTGTGGAACCCCTCCTGGCATTTCACTGTGAGGAATCCACTCCTGGGCACCCCCAGGGTGAAGTCAGGCATCCAAGCACTGTCAGGGACGTTGTGGAGATTAAGCAAGCTATTGCCCAGAGTTACAGAGTGGGACCCATTAATTAGATTAGGCACCAAGGCGAGAATTATCTGGTCCAATGGAATTGAGCCCAAGACCTGCTGAGGTGGGAATTGAATCCTGGTCCCGGGCCAGATCTCTGCATCAGGGTCTGCCGCTCTAACCATTGTGCCATACTTCTCCACATGATTTCTTTAGTCCCAGTGATAAAAGGAAAGTCACACAGTCACATATACAGGTAGGCTACACAGATGGCAGGAGACTGACACCTCAGAGTCACTAACGCAGATGGCAGCAGCTGGTCATACACAATGCTTAGGGTGATACTTACACATCCATTGTATGGCCAGGATGGAATCACACATGTGCCTATGTCATTAGTGCATCTCCACATTACAGACTTGGAGAGGTATTGAACAGGGAGGTGTAAATCCACTGACAGTAAAGCATGGAGACACATCTACAAAATATACTCTGCCAGGGTGCCTATTGACCTTTTCCAAATGTTGATGCACATGTAGCATTAACTACAACACCACTTTGACAGCAATGGGCACCCAATCCCATTTACGGCCAGCCAAGTCCCAGGATACAGTCCGTACTCACCCCCTTGTGGCTGTGGTGCTGCCTTCAAATGCCCATCCACCTCAGGGTAGGCCACTGCCAACATGTGGGCCAGTAGGGGGGTCAGGGTCTGACGGGCACTCTTCCCTCCTTGGGAGGACATCCTCAACTGGGCCCCTGCTGTCTTCTGGGCCCAGCATCTCAGGTCCTCCCAGCGCTTGCTACAATGGGTGCTCCACTGGCTATGGACCACCAGAGGTCCGCACTTACTTGGTGGTGGCAAATCAGATCCACTTCTTCTGATGGGCATTTACCTGCAAGGGTGACACAGACAGAAGCAGAAAGTTATGTAGACTGGCACCATCCCAACAGCAGTGGTCTATAAACATCAGACCCACCAAATGCCCACACATACCCATTCTCATGCTTCAAAAGCCTAAACTCCATGCCCCCTGCATGCATTTACTCCCTGACCAGAACACGTACTCCATTTACCCTCACACACACCCCATCACACATGACTATGGCATTGAGCACACCTGCTCCTCTGATGCCCTATACAGCTGTCCAAACAGGGGTAGGACCCATTCATCCAGCTTCTCAAGCTCTTCTTGGGTGAAGGCTGGGGCCCTATCACTTGCAGGACGTGGCATGATGGCTCCCAGAGACAGTACACAGCAGCTCAACTCGTGGAGGTCTTTTTTGCTAGAGTGTCAGGAGTCAAGTGAATAACGCTACTGAAAATGGCGGTCACGGCTGCTGCGTACAGGACCGTCACCACCGGCGGTGATTGCCATTGGCCCCAGTTCCCCCATAGGCAGCAATGTTAACCAATGAGAAGTTGCACGGCTGTTGCGAACGCCTACCGCCATAATGACATACGCCGGCGGACTTAGGTCACTTCCATCTGTCTAGTGCTCCAGGACAGGCAGCTGCCAGTTTATGCACATATCATGTGTGAATTCAGCAAACTAAGTGCGCCACACACTTCTTTCAGATGAATGCGGAGTAGGCCTATGTTGTGCCATCGTGGTTTGGCTCATACATGTGATATGCATGACACAGTGACCTTACATGGCTGGTTGTCAAATGACCTGTATGTCCATATATGTGTCAGCTGATTGGTGGTGTAACTATATCAGTATATGGCATGACTACATACATGCTCAGTGCAGGACAGGTCAGTGTACTACGTATGGAACATGACACATGTGATGTATGTCAGAAACTGTTGATCAGGGGCAGCAAGGTGCAGCAGGGATGGAGTCTATGCCGCTTCAGCTCAATATAGTATGTGTGTGGTATGTCAACAGTGTTAAGTGTGTCTGATAATTATATGTTCTGCTAACAAATGTTGAGTGTATATCACATTGTACATTCTCTCCTCTCTATCCTAGATACCCTGTCATGAGGATGTTGAGACATGCACCGGTGTACCGTCTGCTAGTGGACCTTACAACCCTGGAGGAAAGGCATATAATTCAGACCTATCAACAGAATCGCCAGACCATCATAGATCTATGTACCTAGTTGGAGCCAGATCTATTGCCCGCCATAAGTAATCCCTATGCCATCCCTCCCACAGTTCAAGCTCTGTAGGTTCTACACTTTCTTGCCACTGGATCCTTTCAGATTACAGTGGGCATGGCAGCAGGGATGTCACAGCCAATGTTCATTCTTGTGTTGAAGGATGTACTGTGTGCTTTCTTGAAACACCATGACAACTACCTCAGGTTCCGCCCAAAAAGTGGATTTGGCCCATGTGAAGGCAGACTTCTATGATGGTGGAAGCATCCCTCATGTGATAGGGGCTATGTTTGGCACCCATATAGCCTTGGTTCCTCCCAGTGCCAAGGAACAGTTGTATAGGAACAGGAAAAACTACCACTCCATCAGTGTTCAGGTGGTGTGTGTGGCAGACCAGTATATCTCCCAAGTAAGAGCCAAGTTTCCTGGATATGTGTATTACTCCTACATTCTGAGGAACAGCAATGTCCCACACATAATAGCACGTCTACACAGAGAGAGGGCTTGGCTCATTGGTAGGTATGCATTTGGATGTGTGTCCCTGTTAAAGGCACCTGTCATCACAAGGTTCCTGTGGCAGTACTTGTAGCAGGTCCTATCTCAGTGCACACAGGTGACTTTGGCTATCCTAACCTTCCCTGGCTGTTGACAACAGTGAGATACCCTGCCACTGAACAGGAACACAATTTTAATGTGGCCCACAGCTGGATGCGGTGTGTAATAGAAAGGGCATTTGGCGACCTGAAGGCCAGATTCAGGTGCCTACACATCTTTAGAGGTGCCCTCCTCTACACTCCCCAAAAGGTATGCCAGACCATAGCAGCCTGGTGCATGCTCCACAATCTAGCCCTGAGATGTCAGATACCCTTACTAGCTGATGATGAGGAGGCAGCTGGACCACTGGCTGGTGATGCAGATGTGGAAAGTGATGAGGAGGCAGATGGGGAAAGTGCAGCCGACTCAAAGGCTGGACTCATCAATCAGTACTTCCAGTAACATACAGGTATGTTGTCTGTATATTTGCATGTGCAGTATTTCAACAAAGGTTGGTATCTATGGTCTTTCTAATTTGAATTATCAGTGGTGGTGTAATGTGTTTCTATCCCTATGTGTGTGTTGTGGCAGGTGACGGATTGCATGTAAGCTGCAGTCGGACAATGTCTTACCTCTAGCATGTGTACTCTCTGCAGGTTGCAAGAATCACATCTCCTATGGACAGGCCTGTTTTGTGCTATGTGTCCTGCATTCTCCTGTCCTAATGTCATTCCAGTGAGTGACTGTGTACTGTTCATCTTTGTCACTCCTACCTATTGCTTGAGGCATTCATGTTCATTAGCCTTAGGTTACTGCTCAGAGAGTAGAGTTTTGCGCATTACAGGTGCTAGCTACAGTGTTTTATGATGTATTTCCTGAGACTGGTGATGTAGAAGTGATATATGTTGTGCCCTGTTTTGTTGCCTGCTACACTGGGCACCACAACTATGGACTGCAAATGTGCTTTGGGTGGCACCATGCATACTAGCCTGATTGTAGTCTCAGTCATGGTGTTTTTGCAGGGTGGATAAGTGTATATACTCTGGTGTGTGGCAAGACTAGTGACTCCCTTACATCTGCCCAGGCACATATCTGTTGTACTGTATCTGCTGCAGAGAATGCCTCTCTCTGCAGTCCATTGCACTGCCTGTTGGATTGGGGGCCATACCCCCATAACATTGTGGTAAACAAACAATTGTATCTGTACAAATAACAACACATATGCAGTAGCTGTGATCTATAGTGTTTATTGTGCATACAGTGGCAAACAGGTGATGAGTGGGGTCATGTTAGATGAAATGCTCAGAGTAGGTGGCACAGTTGTAGGTAACACAGGTCCAGTGTCCAAGGGCCATTGGAAAATAGAGAAATGTTATTGAACAGTCAAAAGGGTGTCTCAGTGGCACACAAGGGAGTGTAATCAGGAGAGGGTCACTTCAGGGCAGTGTGTTTGGTCTTGGGTTCTGCTTCAGCCGGCTGTCTGGATGGACGTCCACGTTTGCGGGGGGTTCCTTAGCAACAGAAGAGGGGTGCCTGAGGCCTGTGGTTCCCCTGGCAGGGCCTCCATTCCATTAGCAGCCGCAGATGTGGATGGCTTAGATGTGATGTGGCTTGTGGAAGGGGCTTGCTGGTGGGTGGAGGAAGCAAGCAGGGTGGTGTTAATGTCCCTGAGCACCCCTGCAATAGACGCAATGGTGGCATTGTGGGCCTGCCACTGCTGCATGACATTCAGGCCCTTTGAATTGGTGAGAGTGCTGTAGCTGTGCTTGGGCTTGTTTGGCATTGTGTAGTGCCATTGCATTGCTGTCATTGCCATGTTGTGGTCCTCAGTCGAAGAATCCAGTTTTGGTAGCTAGTGCAATAGTCATACATGCAAGAGGTGTGATGTGAAGTGCACATTGCAGGTTTTGATGTACATGGGCTAGTGCATTATGGGAGTCATAGTGATTGTAAATGGCTGTGCTATCTGTGTACATTGCAGGGACTGTTTGGGAATTGGGGGTGGGTGGTGGTGTGGCATGCAGGAGAGAGACATTAGGTGATTGGGTGGGAGGTGTAGTGGGAGATGGGGTGATTTGGGGAGTGTTTGGATGGTTAGGAAACATGCTGGACAGGACAAATTAGTGCCAGGGGAATATTAGTTACTCTTCAGAGTCCAGTACACCAGTGATTTCAGTCAGGCCCTCAGGATGCAGTATGTCCAAGACCTTCTCCTCCCACAATGTGAACTCTGGAGAAGGAGGTGGGGCCCACTGCCAGTCTTGTGCATGGCTATCTGGTGTACTGAAGCCATGGAACACACCTTCCTCCTAAGGTGGTTCCACCTCTTCCTGATGTCCTCCCTTGTGTGTGGATGGTTACCCACTGAGTTGACCTTGTTGACTATTCTCTGCCATAACTCCATTTTCCTGGCTGTGGATGTTTGCTGTACCTGTGCTCCAAAGAGTTGTGGCTGTACGCTGAGGATTTTATTGCCCATGACCCAAAACTCATTGTCAGTGAAGCATGGGTGCTTTTGATGGGACATGGTGGTTGTGTTGTCGGTGGTGGTGGGTGTTGTGTGTGTAGGGTGCTAGGTGGGGTGGGGGTGTTTGGTTGTGAGTGCTGGTAGGTTGTGGTGTTTCTGTGTAGTTGTGATGTTTGTATGGTGTTATTTGTGCAGTTGTGTGGTGTGTGCTGAGTGTGGAGTGTACATGTGCCTCTAGAGTATAGATGCAACTTTTGTGATTGTGCCTGCTCTCATCTCACTATATGTTGTTTTAGTTGCAAATGATTGTGGGTTGTGTAGGGGTGTGTTATATAGTGCAGTGAGTAGGTGTGTCTGGTGTGTGTTTATGTGTGAGGTTTGGGGTATTTGAACTATCCAATGTGGTGTTATGTTCTGACAGGAGAGTGTTCTGAGTGCGGCGGTTCGGACCTCTAGTGGTTTTCCACCACGGAAGGACCGCTGTGCTGATTTGTGGGTCATAAGATGGTGGGTGTAAAGTTGTTGCGTGGCGGTGCAGGTGGTGGAACTGCCTCTTTCCCACTGTCAAGTGTCCTGACGGTGTTGAAATCAGGCTGTTTTTTGGCGGTCTTCAGTGTGTGATTCTTAATACAACAGTCGAAATACTGCCAACATGGCGGTCTTTTGGCAGCTGCCACCACGGCGGTTTTGCCAAAAGCCAAACTCGTAATGAGGGCGTCAGTGTGTGGTCTTTTGGCATGCATTCTTGAATTGATGAGTACGTTATAATTAAGGATCTCTCCTACCAGATGGGTGGTCCTGAAAACCAACAATGGAGAGTGAACACTCTGTCTTTTTCCCATTGTGATGAAGGAAGGAGATATAAGCCTGAGCCAGACTGTGTGTAGATGCCGGTCTGTAAAATATTAGCAACCAAGGGGCATAATTATACTCCGTTTGCGCCGAAATTGCGTCGTTTTTTTTTACGCAAAACTAACTCCATATTTATACTTTGGCGTTAGACGCATCTAGCGCCAAAGTCCATGGAGTTAGCGTCATTTTTTAGCGTGGACACCTACTTTGCGTTAATTATATGCAAGGTAGGCGTTCCTGTCTAAAAATTCGACTCCGAGGCATGTGCGTCGGATTTATACTCCCGGGCAAAAATCACGCCCGGGAGTGGGCGGGTCGAAAAAAATGACGTACGGCCGCTTTTGCGCCGTTTTTTAGCGCCTGCAAAAGGCAGGCGTTTAGGGACCTTTGGGCTCTGAAGGAGCCCAGAGGTGCCCCCCCAGGGAGACCCCCTGTCACCCATGCCCACCCCAGGAGGACACCCAAGGCTGGAGGGACCCATCCCACGGACATTAAGATAAGTTCAGGTAAGTGTTTTAAAAAAAAAAAAATTGTGGCATAGGGGGGCCTGATTTGTGCCCCCCTACATGCCACTATGCCCAATGACCATGCCCAGGCGACAGAAGTCCCCTGGGCATGGCCATTGGGCAAGGAGGCATGACTCCTGTCTTTGCTAAGACAGGAGTCATTTCTATGGGGGTTGGGAGTGAAAAAAAATGGCGCAAATCGTGTTGAGGCGAAAAAATTGCCTCAACCTGACTTGCCCCATTTCTTGACGCCCAAGCTCCATATCCCCCTACGCCGGCGCTGCCTGGTGTACGTAATTTTTTTTAACGCACACCAGACGGCGCCGGCGGCTAACGCCGGCTAACGTCATTCAATAAATACGGCGCCCGCATGGCGCTTCAGAATGGCGTTAGCCGGCGCTAATTTTTTTGACGCAAAACTGCGTTGGCGCAGTTTTGCGTCAAAAAGTATAAATATGGCCCCAAGTTACATAGCATAATCACAAACACAATAACCTTAATTAGCGTGACACTCATGCTCTGATCTCACATACCAAATTGTTACTTACACAAAACATCAGAGTACCTGCTTAGACTTTTGCCAAACTTTCTAAATTAAGGGCCTCATTAAGAGTGTGGGGGTCCGAGGACTGCCACACTCTAGTTGACGGTCTGACTGCTGCACTCCAGGTTGTCTGACTGCCCAATTAACAACCTGGCAGGTGGACCCACCAAGGTACCGCCGTCCCTGCTGGGAACAGATTCCCGATGTCCCGAGTTGTACTTGGCCATGGCAGCGCTGAACTCTGTGCCGCCTGGAAGCTTACAACTTCCCTGACCGCCAGCCTTTCCATGACAGGCATGGAACGGCTGGCAGTGAGGGGCTGCTGGGGGCCACACCTGGGCGCCTGCACTGCCCTTGCACATGGAATAGGTAGAGCAGGGGTCCCTCTGCCCAGCCCTATTGGAAAGCACACTGTCTGCTTTGCAGACACTGCCCATTCTGAGGGTGATGGTCGGCCCCTTTGTTCTATGAGATAGCATTCAGCACCTTTAAGGGAGCCCAGTGCTATCTCGTAGCACTGTTCCTACCGGTCTGACCAGTGGGAATGCTCTATTGCAATGTTCCCACCTATCTATAGGGCGGGGGGATGCCACCATCATGGTGGTGGCGTCTCCCAAGTGAGTTTGGCAGACCTGCGGTGGGACCGCCAAGCTCCTAATGAGGCCCTAAATCTTTTCCTGAGGATTCTTTATATGATCTGCATTCTCAAGTTTGGTAAACTGCGTGGGAGGGCTTCTCTTTACTCAAGAAAAATAAAATCTTTCTCTTGTCCTTGTTATCACTCACTTTAATCTTTAATTCTCACAATTCACTTTTCAGGGTTAACTTCTCAGACTTTGAGAATGGTGTCTACTCAAACTGTTTTCAGTTTTTCCAAAAAACTCTGTCTTCCTCAGAATTAAAACAATCTCAGATTCACAGCCCATGTTGTTTAATTCACTACTTTAAACAATGACATTTCTCCAGGGAAGTTTTTTTCTCTCTCTAATAAATCACACCAAGTCTTTGTCTTCTGAGCTTTTGTCTTTTAAGAAAAATAACTTTCCACAATATAGGCTGCCTTAATACCTTTAAATATTGTGTCTCTTCCCTCAAGGAATGCTGAGGCTTTGTTGGGTGGAGACTCCAAAACTGGTACTTGAAGCAGGGTGTGGCCCCTTTGTTTGTGGAGCTACGCCCAGATCCATTGGCAGGTGAAGCAGGCTGTGGTCTACTTTTATTATGGGGACACACTCAGATTCAAAACAGTTGCCAATGCTTCAAATGGCAGGACAAAGTTTAACCAGGCCTCTTCAATGGGCCAAAAAATTAATCTTGGGCCGGGATGGTGGGTCAGAGTCCCAGTCCTCGTTCTGACTCTCTCATGAACCATGTCAATGGTTGTAGTATAACACAGGGAGAAGTGGGAGCGGGTCCTGACATCTTGTGCGAAGATTTTTCATGAAATTTAGGTTTAATTAAACATTAATTTATGAAAATATGTGTATTAAAAAGGATAGGTTATCCTGTCATCTGGGTTGCCAATACTGTGGAGCTGTGAAACAGGATTTTAATAATGTTTTATTTTCTTGCCTGGGCCTTTTATATCTCCAGAGAAAATTAATAAATCCTGTAATTTCAAAGCACGTTATACTATTGCACAAATAAGTACTTTATTGATTGTTAAATCCTCCAACAGTGAATGTCTGTTATCGTTTGATGAGGTTGGATTGTTTCTTCCAGTAAATCAACCTAATCTTTTATCTTGTTATCCTTTGTAAAGATAATGTACAATGAATGTTTTAACTATGGATGTACTGACTTAATTTGTGTAATGCTTTTAAATAACATTTCTGTATTGTATTTATATTCTTTTGTTTGTTGTGGATATGTGTATTCTGTGGAGGTACCTTAAATATTAAATAAACATCTATAAACAGAAAAAAGTACAAACATTTGTAAACAATCCAGGCCTACCATAACAAGGACATCCCAGCATAACTCAAACTAAAAAAACAACTAAAAATCATACCATACTCATTTGTTCAAAAATATTATTTTAACTATTTTTAGAATTCAGACAAAACAGATATTTAAATATAACAGAATGCAATTCAGAAAGCTAACTGAAAATAAATCAAATCAATATTAATAAATAAATACAATAAATACAATAAAACAAAACCATAACACCTCTTGAAACACAACACCTACATCCAATACTATAACACCAATAAACATTTCTCACCAATTGATAATAAATAAAACATAACTTCCGGTTTTGTCCATGTGGAATTAATCAGCAAAATATGAATCCACAAAAATAGATGAAAAATGCAAAAATGCAAAAGATGAAAAAATACACAAGAAAAATAATTACAATAATCAGAGTGCTTCAAGAACCCAATAAAGTAAAATAGAAAAACTGCTCCATGAAAAGCAAGAAAATTAAGAAATTAAATATAAATTGGCTTATTTGTCTCTTTCCTTTTTAAAAAAGCACCAAAAATAGGGAGAGTCCTTGAGTCTGACAAAAAAACCTGTGAAAAAGCATGAAATACGCACCCACACCAACAAAATAAAAACATTGGAAATGCCATAATATTAACTATAAATAATATGCACATAATAGAAAAGGCAACTTAATATATTAAACCATAAGTTACCTATGAAGGCTTACTGCACTGTAACACAAAACCTCCAACTACACTCTTTACTCTTAAACACTAAAGTAGAACAAAACACTAACCTATACTAAGTATACTAACCCTAAGCACATCCCACCCACAACCACCTGATACACAAAATGCAACTTAAAAGTACTCTTACCTGATCCTCAGAGCAACAACGGGGACCTGCTATCGACAGGAACCTCAAAGGACCCAAAATGAAGTGAATATGTTAAAAAAAGCAAAAAAGGGGTAAAAAAGTTTGTTAAATAAAAATGAAAACAAAAAGACTATCTATAGAAAATACTGGTTAAAAAAATGTAACAATATTTATTCTAGGTATGAAGAGCCAGGATTTTCAAACATGTTTGCAATCGCAAAATGCATTTTAGTATGTAACAAGTCCACTTTGCGATTTGGTAACTTGTTACCGAATCGTAAATTGGATTTGCGACTACATACCGATTCAGTATTAAGAAGGGGTGTGTCAAGCGTGACCCTTCCTAATACCGAATCGCAGAGGTATGTATGATTGTTTTGCATCTGTGAATGTGGTCGCAAAACAATCTCCGTTACCACCTACAAAAGGTAGGTGGTAACCCATTTGCAAAGGGGAAGGGGTTGTGAATGCATGCAAAACCGTTTTTTAAGAGCAGGCAGTGGTCCCAGTGACCACTGCCTACTCTTAAAAAATGAAAAGAAAACGTTTCATTTTTCATTTTTAAACGCATCCCAATTTCCTTTAAGGTTTATTGAAAAGCAGTCGCAGAGATGGTGGTCTGCTGAGCCTAGCAGGCCACCATCCATGTGATTGTAGCCATTCGCAATGGCTCGCAAATTGTGACCTACCTCACGAATATTGATGAGGTAGGTCCATTTGCGAGCCCTTGCTAATCGCAGTATGAAACTCCTGGAGTTTCATACGTTCCAATAGCGATTACTTAATTGCGATTCGCAAAAAATCGCAATAAGGTAATCGTTATTGGATAACATGATACATCTGACCCGAAAAACAGTAACACAAATCAAATCATAAAAAATATATTCAAAGTTATGTAATTCATGTACGCTTTAAAATGTTTTAATGTTCTGCAAGTTTAGAAGAGAATGTGTCCATGGATTCCAAAAAACACAAAACTACACATGTGAAAAATAAAATGCGTTTGTTAAAAACAAATATTGTTTAAAGTATATAAAACATGCAAACAATATTACCATACAGTGAAATGTAAAATGTACAAGTGAAAACAAGAAGGGCCTCATTACAAGGCTGGTAGCTTCAGAACGCCAGCCTCGCCGTGACGGTCAGACCGCCGCACCCCAGGCTGTCCGACCACCACATTACAATTCAGGCGGGCGGACCACCGTCTCCGCCAGGAACATGGTTCTGGATAGTTAGACAGCGGTCTGAGTTGTGATTAGCCACAGCGGCGCTGAAGTCAGCACCACCGTGCTGGTTACAACTCAGCTTTCTGCCAGCCTTTCCATGGAGTCACTCTGTTATGAAAAGGCTGGTGGAAAGCCAGTGCCGGGGGCCCCCCTGCCCAGCACCATCAGAATGCGTAATGTCTGCAAACCCGGGGGTGCTGTTGTGCTACGGTATTGGCCTGGGCTCCCATAAGGTAGCCAAGACCAATACCGTAGCACTGTTCCCGGTGCTCAGCCTGGAAAAAACGTCATTATACAATGTTCCCGCATGTCAGCCCGGTGGGAACATTGTAATTTGATGGGAAGGCACAGCCGGCATTACAGCAGCATCTTACCCGTGGCATTGGCGATCCCACGGTGGGAACACCAATGTCATAATTAGCTCCTAAAAGACTAAACATGTTCAACAATTTAAAAAACATATGTAATATTGTTCATCATAAACGGGCTAGCCCCCTACAATCTAAGATATATGAGTCAAGATGGACTATAAAAAGGGGTAGATTTACTACTTCCACTCCAGTTTAACCTACATTGGGAAGGTTTTAGATTTTAAAAAGAGTCAATTCACTATTCTCACTTCAGTGTAAGATATATTGAGTAAATCGTTGAACATCTAAGGAGATGGGTTTACAGTTCCCTGTCCGATATAAGGGACCTAAGGGAAGGCGTTGGCCATTGAAGGGTATAATTTATTATTTACACTGTAATCTAAGATACATTTGGGGAAAGTGTTGGGCATTGAAGAGGTTACATTTACTATTTCAACTCCAGTCTAAAGTACACTGAGGAAGGTGTTGGGCATTACAAGGGTTAAGTTTACTATTCCCACTCCAATCTAAAGTACATTGAGGATGGAGCTGAACATTACAGGGCTTATATTTGCAATTCTCACTCCAATCTCAGCCACATTCAAAAAAGTGTAGAACTTTAAAAGGGGTAGATTTACTATTCCCACTCAAATATCAGTTAAACTGGGGAAAGTGTTGGACTTTAAGCAAGATAGATTTATTATTCCCACTCTAATCTAAGCTACATTGGGGAATGTGTTTGACATTGAAGGGATCAAATAACTATTTCTACTCCATTCTAAGCTACACTGTGGAAGGTGTTGGACTTTAAAAGGTGTAGATTGACTATTCCCACTCCAATCTAAGCTACACTGGGGAAAACATTGGACATTAAAGGGGATAAACTTACCATTTCAACTCCATTCTAAACTACATTTGTGGATGCGTTAGACATTGAAGGGGTTACATTTACTTTTCCCAATCAAATCAAAGCAACATTGGAGAAGGCAGAGGGCATTGAAGGGATTATATTTACTATTCCAACTCCAATGTAAGCTTAATTGGGGAGGATGTTAGACATTTAAACAGGTAGATATACTATTCCCACTCCAATGTAAGCTACATTAGGGAAAATTGACATTGAATGGGTTAAATGTACTAGTCTCACTGTAATCTAAACTACATTAGGGAAGGCGTAGGGTATTGAAGGGTTTAAATTAACTCATCCCACTCCATTCTAAGCTACATTAAGGAGAATGTTGGATTTTACTCGGGACTGTTTTGGGCATTGAAGGGGTTACATTTCCTCTTCCCACTCCAATCTAAGCTACATTAAGGAGAATGTTAGATTTTAAAACAGATAGACTTACCATTCTCACTCCAATCTAATTTTCTGTGGGGAAAGCTTTGGCCAAAAAGGGGTGACACTGACTATTACAACTCATATCTGAGCTACAAGGAGGAAAGCATTAGGGCCTCATTATGAGACTAGCGGTCACAAGACCACCAGACACGCAGTGGCCGTTGGTCCACAGAGGCTGTGGCGGTCCAACTACCACATTACAAGTTTGGCAGGCGGACCCGCCTAAAGACCGCCGTACCCTCCAGGATCAAAAATCCCGATGGGCTGACGGTGGTCTTGGTTGTTATTAGCTGAGTTCAGCACCGCCTTTTGATTACAACCTTGTTCTCTGCCAGCCTTTTCATGGCGGCTTCCCCACCATGAAAAGGCTGGCAGAGATCAAGTGTGGCCCCAGGGGATCACCTGCACTGCCCATGCACATGGCATGGGCAGTGCAGGCCCCCCCTCCCAGCACCATTGGAATGCACACTGTCTACTGTGCAAGATAGCACTTAACTCTTTTAGGAGAGCCGAGTGCTTTCTTTTAGCACTGTTCCCACTTCTCACATCAACAGGAACGGTCTACTTCAAGGTTTCCACCCAGTCAGCCAGGTCAGGCCAGCAAAAACCCTTTAATATGGTGGGGGAGCACCACCATGGAGGTGGCGTTTTCCACATGAGTTTGGCGGCCTCCCTTTGGGACCGGCAAACTCGGAATGAGCTCCTTAGTCATTAAAGGGATTTCATTTACAAATCCCACCTAACTTAATGCACATTACAGAAAATACTGAATTGAAATATGATATTTTAACCCCTTAGCTGCTGGGCCTTTCCCCCCCAAGTGCTGAGCCCTTTTTTGGCTGTTTGGGTTAGTTTGCGCTTAGGCTCCCCCTAACTTTTTGTCCACATAAGCTGCCCACACCAAATTTGCATACTTTTTTCCCCAACATCCTGGGGATTCTAAAGGTACCCAGAGTTTGTGGGTTCCCCTGGAGGAGACCAAGAAATTCGCCAAAATACAGCTAAAATCTGTTTTTTCGGGGGGAAAATGGGAAAAAAGTGCTGCTTTAGAAAACCCCTGTTGTTTTCCCTGCAAATGGGATCTATGAAGGGTTTGCGGTGATAAAATCACTATCTTCCCAGCTTTCAGGAACAGACAGACTTGAATCAGAAAACCACATTTTTCAATGTAGTTTTGCCATTTTACTGGGACAAACCACATTTTTACAATTTGTTGTGCCAGAAATGAGTGTGTAACCAATGGTAGATCCCAGATAAACATTTCTGAAAAGTAGACAACATTCTGAATTCAGCAAGGGGTAATTTGTGTAGATCCTTCAAGATTTTCCTACAGAAAGTAACAGTTGAAATAGAAAGAAATTGACACTGAGTTGAAAAAACAGCCCTTTCTGACTATGTTTTGTTCCGTAACTTTTTAAAACCCTGATTTTTTTAAAGCAATATACCATTATGTTTGCTGGATCCTCCTGGCTGTGGGGATATATAGGACTTGTAGGTTCATCAAGTACCCAAGCTACTCAGAGCTTATAAATGAGTTGCACCTTGCAATGGGTTTTCATTATATATCGGGTATACAGCAATTAATTTGGTGAAATATGAAGAGTGAAAAATAGGTATCAAGGAAACCTATGTATTTTCGAAATGGGCAGAAGATAAGGAGTTTAGAAACAGTGGTTATTTGCACATCTCTGAATTGGGAGGTTCCCATACTGGCATATGAATTACAGGGCATTTCTCAAAACAACTTCTTTCTCAGACACTGCCTTGCATTTGAAAGGCAAAAAGGTAGAGAAAGACAATTGGCAATAATGCTTGTTCTTCTATAATGTGTTCCCCCAAGTCTCCTGATAAAAATGGTACCTCACTTGTGTGGATAGACCTAGTTTCTGTGACCCAAAACGCCCCAAAACGCAACATGGACACATCACATTTTTCCATTGAAAAATGATGTTTTTTTTGTGAAGTGCCTAGCTGTGGATTTTGGCCTCTAGCTCAGCTGACACCTAGGGAAACATATCATCACTCTTTCCTCATGTTTCAGTGCTGCAACGTTCTGGAATCTGAGGGGAGCCACAAACATCCTTCCCCCCAGCATTCCTCCAAGTCGCCCGATAAAAATGATACCTCATTTTGTGTGGGTAGGCTTAGTGCCCGCGACAGGAAATGCCCCCAAAACACAACATGGACACATCACATTTTTGTAATGGAAACAGATGCATTTTTAGCAAAGTGCCTAGCAATGCATCTTGACCTCTAGCTCAGCCGACACCCAGGGAAACCTACCAATCCTATACATTTATGGAAAGTAGACACCTAGGGGAATCCAGAATGGGGTGCCTTGTTGGGCTCTCACTGGGTTCTGTCACTCAGAATCCTTTGCAAACCTCAAATTTGGGCTAAAAAACACATTTTCCTCACATTTCAGTACTGCAAAGTTCTGGAGTCTGGGGGGAGCCACAATCTTCCTTCCACCCAGCAATCCCCCAAGTCTCCCGATAAAAATGGTTCCTCACTTGTGTGGGTAGGCCTAGTGCCCGTGACAGGAATGGATCTCACAACGGTCAATGTTAGTCCTTACATGAGGGCAACTGTTGATCCTGGGGTGATCTATTCCTGACGCTGGCACAGACACTCAAGTGGGGTAGCAGTTTTATCAAGACAGGTGGGGAAACACTGGGTAGTAGGAATTTTGTGGATCCCAGCATATTCCTGTAGTTTGTGTGACAGAAATGCAAGACAAAATAGAGTTTTTATTCAACATTTCACCTTTACAGGGTATTCTCGGTAAGAAAACTTTGGGGAATCCACACAAGTCACACCTCTGTTGACTCCCTCAAATTACTAGTTTCCAGAAATGTCTGGGTTTGGTAGGTTTCCTTATATGACCGCCGATCCCAGGACCAAAAACGCAAATGCCTGCCTAATAAAACTAGGAGGCATATTTATACTCTGTTTGCACCAAATTTGCATAAAAAATGTTGACGCAAATTCGGCGAAACCTTACACCATATTTATACTATGATGCCCGACTCGGCGAACGTCAAAATTCATCCGTGTGCGTCATTTTCTGGATGCAGGAAACCGCCTTGCGTTAATGACTTGCAAGGTAGTCATTCCCATCTAAAAAATGACTTTAAGACATGTGCGCCTTATTTATACTTCCACGTCATTCTGATGCACAGGAGGGTGCGGGCCTTAAAAGATCGCGCACAGCCTGATGTGCGCCGTTGTTTAACGCCTGGGAGAGGGCAGGCGTTAAGAGACCTGTGGGCTCTTTTCCATGGTCTCTGACCATGGAAGCAGTCCACAGGTGCCCTTCCATGCCCCCAGGGACACCCCCTGCCACCCCCACCCACCCTTGGAGGACACCCATGGATGGGGGGACCCATCCCAGGTAAATACAGGTAAGTTGAGGTAACTATTTTGTTTTATTTATTTTTTAAGTGGCATAGAGGGGCCTCACTTGGGCCCCCCTACATGCCACTGTGCCCAATGGCCATGCCATTGGGCAGGGGGGCATGACTCCTGTATTTGCTAAGACAGGAGTCATTTCAATGGGGGTTGTGTGTCAAAATATGGCGCAAGTCCGGTTAGAGCCATGATTTTTTACTCTAACCTGACTTGCACCATTTTTTGATGCACAACCCCCATTCTTCCCTACGCCGGCGCTGCCTGGTTAGAGTATTTTTTTTACTCTAACCAGCCTGCAGCGCCGGCTAACATCAATCCATAAATAAGGCACCCACGTGGCGTGTTGGAAAGGCGTTAGCCGGTGGTAAATGTTTTGACGCAAACCAGCGCCGACGCTGGTTTGCGTCAAAAAGTATAAATATGGGCCTAGGTTGTTTTGTGATAGATAATTTTGATGTCTCCACAATACGATTTGGGAGGTGGAATTTGGGGCTGGACTAAATTGGGGAGCTCCCAAGAGAGCACTTTCTCTGTGCTTGCCGCTGCATGCACCTGCAGTCTGGGTTGGGCCAACCTGCTATTGTCCTGCTGCACAGAATGTGCTTGCGAAGGAACAGCACAACTGTCCTCATGGCCAATCTCAGAATCACTGGAAGAGGAGTTGTCGGATGAGACTCGTCCGACAGAAAAATCACTCTCAGAGTCTGATCCATTGTCCTATCCCTCAGATGCTGTCTCAGTATCTGCTGTCTCAGTCTCTGATCCTACATCATAGCTGTCCTTCATAACCCGAGTTAGGGTTTGAGCAGCAGTCATTAAATGAGACGCCATCTCAGCTACTGGCTAAACTGTCCCTCTAAAGCACTAGCCTATGTAGTCAGTCACAAAATTGCTGGTGAGTGTGTGATGCTTACAACAGTAACAGTAAAGTAGGTCAGTCACCTTACCGTTACTTTTTATATATTATATATAGATGTATATATAAATATACATATATATATATATATATATATATATATATATATATATATATATATATATATATATATATATATAGATAGATTTATATATATATCAAAACAAATCCCTTTCAGGGTTAGAGTATTGCATAAATTATGCAAAACAGAACAGAGAACTCTGGGTAGTTCCCAGGTTTAGGTGGAGAGCAGCTCTAGTAAGGAGCACCCTGCAACACCAACAACACTTTAGATTTGCTCACCTCAAATGTCTGTTTATCTAGCAAAGGTTTTAAGCATAGGATCAGCACAGTGCTATCCACACCACTCTAGATAATGACAAAGTATTTTGCCATTTGTACAGCAAAGTCTTTAAGTATAGGTTTGACACAGTGTCAACCTTGCCGAGCTGTAAAATGACAAAAACAATTTACCATTCCAGGCACAGTATTACAGCTTTGGACTGGTAAAATATCGACCAAGCCAACCTGTAATGAGTAAAAGCAACACCCTGACACGTGTTTCGCTCTCCTTAGAGTTCTTTTTTTTTTTTTCAAAGTTTCAAAACATTTATTCAACTATAAAAAGACAGAATACATGGTAGCCAATCCATGTTTCAGGTGGCACGACATTTGACAAGGTGAAAAACCACACACAGTGCTGAGGCCAACACCAGGTTAACATCTAGATGGTAATGCATTCAGAATTAAAAGAAAGTAAAAGCATGAATAATTAAAAGCAACAAAGATCAACCCCAATGAACACAGCAGCTCCTGTGTTGGAAAAAAACCCAAACCCCCTAAAAAAACCACATCCATCACCCATGATCACTCCAACACCATTTCAAGTATGGCACCTTGCCCTTCTGGTATGTATCTTTACACATGTAATTGTGGACCAAAGAGCAACCCAGAGCATATATCACCTGTGGGGAGAGATCAACACCTTTGAAAAGCAGATTTCTAGCCCTCCACAAAGCATCCTTCAAGCAGTTTACCACTATCCAATATTTCTGACATGGGGAGCAGGAAACGAACAGGTCAAAGATCACACCCTATCTAGACAAAACCATATCAGAATTTAGGGAAGAAAGCCATAGTTCCGCCAAAGCCCACACCTTTTGTGCCATGGGGCAGTACCAAAAAAGGTGGTCACAGGATTCTTCTGCCAAACAACCCTTCCTGACACAAAAGGGGGCCCTAGAACATCTTCTCTTAAACAAGAAAAGGCGGAGAGGCAGGCAACTATGTACTGTGGACCACGCCAGGTCACAATGGATATTATGCAGGTACCGTACAGAAACATTTTGCCAAATTGCCTTAGAAGTCAGATCTGAAAACCCAGTGACTGGTAGCTGCTGCTGGTCCCCAGTAACAGATTTGCAAATGAGCCTAGGTGAGATCAGGCCCGGAATCCTGTGTAAATTGTGAGCCCTAATGAATTTCCTGGCATAAAAGTAATCAAATGGGCAAGATTCTGAATGAGGCATGCTGTTAGATACAACCATGCCCCATGTTCTGCACACCAGAAAAGTCAACCAAAAACTGTCAAAAAAAGACCACTTCCTTTCTTCCTTATCCTGACAAACACTCCATTTGATCATGGTGCAAATAAACAAAGATTGCAAAGCGAGACCAATGTATGGAGCACTCTTGCCACCCAAAACCTCAGGCTTAAACATGGTCACTCAAGCCACACGTTCTTGCTTTCCTCCCCAAATGAACTGAAAAACCAACCTCTGTAGGAGTGTAAGGCATTGTCGGGGGACGGGGTAAACCACTGCAATATTCAGAAGGCTTGATTGAAATTCTGCCTTTGTAACAAGAATTTTACCAGTCATGGTACGCGACCGCAGACCACAAAGTGCAAACTTCTGCTTCGCCTTGGACATGCATTCGGACCAGCTCTGCAAGCTACCACCCTCACCAAAGAACAGACCAAGAACTTTGACGCGTTCTTGTACTACCTTAAGGCCCCAATCCATCTTCTCTTCCTTCCAGTTCACATACAAACACTCACTCTTTGCCAGGTTAATCCTCGATGATGATGCAAAAGAAAACCTCCTACAATACCATAAAACCTGGCGGATGGAAACATTATCTGAACAAAAAAAACAGAGACATCGTCCATATAAGCAGAGGCAGTGACAGAAACCCCCCCTACCTCCAGGGACAGATATCCCTTTAATCAGCTTATCAGCCCTCAGAGTTGAAAGAAAAGGTTCGATGGCCAAAATGAACAAGAGGGGGGACAAAGGACATCCCTGCCGTACACCTGACAAAACAGGAAAAGAGGCAGTCAACATGCCATTGACCATGACCCTGCTGTAACAATGGGAATACAATAAAGTAATCCAGGACCTAAAATTTGGACCAAAATTCAAATGTTCTAAAACCTTAAACATAAAAGAGTGGTTTAAAGTATCAAAAGCCCTTTCCTGATCCAAGTTCAGCAAACACACAGACAATCCACGGTATTTCACATACGATAACACATCCCTAACTAAACATAAATTGTCAGATATCTTATGCCCAGGTATGCCACACGTTTGGTCTGATTTAACGACTGCGAAAACAACAGGCGCATCCGAAGGAACAAAGTTTTAGACAATATTTTAAAGTCTACATTAAGAAGGCTGATTGGACGCCAGTTCTTAACATCGGCTCTATCACCTTTCTTCTTATACATAAGTCTCATGCAACCACCTCTCAAGGAATTGGGGAGCAATCTTTCCCTCACAGAATAACGAAAGACTTCAAGCAAGTCGGAGCCCACTAAGTCCCAAACGTAGCATAGAACTCTACAGGTATGCCATCTGAACCGGGGGATCTCCCCTTAGGCAAGCTGAGCATAGCCCTTTTGAGGTCTGCAAGTACCAAATCCCCTTCAAGAACTTCCTTATCCTCTCAAGACAAAGACAACCGCAGATGTTGCAAGAAAAAAATCCCAGTTGCATTGTCTGAAACTTTGGGGCCATATAAGTCGCTATAGAAACCATGCACACTGTCCCGGATACCTTCAATAGTGGTATGTGTGGTACCTTGGGAGTCCATCATGGTATCTATAACTCTCCCAGTAGCCCTAGCTTTAAGAAAGAAAAACCTAGAGAAAGTCTCATTGTCCTCCAGGTACTAAACCCTACTGTGGAGAATCACCCCTTTAGTAAAATCATGGTACAATGAGGATAACCTCTGCTTGCACAATAGAACGTCGGCTTCGAAACCGTACTCCAACAGCTTGGACAAATTCTGGAGCTGCATTTGCAAATGGTTGATTCTGCAACGTCGATCTCTAGCCACTCTTGTTCCCTCCCGAATAAAGAAGGTCTGTATACGAATCTTAATGTCCTCCCACCACTCACTGATGGAGGGGAAATTAATTTTCAGGGACTGCCAATTCTGGTAATGGTAACTAAACGTATCCCGGGTAGCCTTGTCATTGAGCAAAAATATATTTAGTTTCCACAGACCCTTCCCTCGAAGAGGTATTTCTGCTATGGAGATGCCAACTGAAATTAGGTAATGATCTGAAAAGAAAACAGGAATGAGAGTAGCTGAAACTATCTTTTCGGAGGGACTTGCAAAGATAAAATCAATGCGAGACTTAGTGGGAGAGTTAGAACTAACCCAAGTGTATCCTGGATCATTTGGATGTAACACTTTGTAAGAATCCTGTAAATGAAAATCAGAAATAATACTTTTCATTGAGGTAGAGCTACCGTCAAGGTGTACTGCAGAAGAAGAGGATCTGTCTTTCACATCCAGTAAACAGTTAAAATCATCTCCTAGAAAAACATTCCTGTTGCATAAAAGGAGCTGAGGCAGGAAGCTCAAAACATTCTTTCTGCAGGACAATGATGTAGGGCAGTACACATTAATGAGGCGTAAATCATGTCCATTCCAAGTACAATCCACACACATGTTGTACCTGGTGAACAGCAAAATCAGAACTGCAAAATAAAATGTCTAACCCTGCATTACGGTCGGAATTACAGCCTGACCAGATGGATGGGCCACAGGTCCACATTTGCTGCAATTGTTGGTCCTTAGAATGTTCTGGAAAAGCACATTCCTGTAAGAAAATCATGTCTAATTTTGTCTTTCATCCTGACCACACAAGTCCCTAGAGTCATTGCTCTCAAACCCAGTCTCTTCAGTGTTATCACCCTCTTTCTCCTTCCTTTTTAATGAGGTTGAGACATCCATAGCGGCTTCAACCTGTTCCTCAATACAAATTTCATCCTTGCCCCACTCAACTACCGCACCAGCAACTGCAGAGTCAGAGAAAGAAGAGTGTTCTAGGGCTTACAGGCGTACTCTATCTCACTGCAAGAATCTGTCGAGGAAATTGTAGACACTGTACCCTGAGTATCAACAGCTTTCGCAGTACCAGATGAAGCGGGTTCCAGGGAGTGCTGGCTTAAAGTGGAAAATACCTTAGGCGTAACATACAGATTGTCATCCATTTGGCTGTGGAGCAGAAGGTGGAACAAGTTGCACCTGGGGTGTGTCAAGAGCTGCACCTGTGATGGAAATCAAGGAAGAGCCTCCAGCACTGATGATATAGGGGGTTATTCTAACTTTGGAGGAGTGTTAATCCGTCCCAAAAGTGACGGTAAAGTGACGGATATACCACCAGCCGTATTACGAGTTCCATAGGATATAATGGACTCGTAATACGGCTGGTGGTAAATCCGTCACTTTTCCGTCACTTTTGGGACGGATTAACACCTCCTCCAAAGTTAGAATAACCCCCATAATTCCTTTCAACAGCACTCAGGTTATGTTGGGCAACACCTCCCCTAGTGGCTTTGGAGGACGTCTGCTGTGATTGGACAACCAAGTCCAAATCAGGTGTGGGAGCCATGATTGGTTGATCAGGAGCACCTGGTGAAGCTCCCTCACTGGGTTCCATGCAGTTCCCAGCCTCATCAACTGCACCTGCTTGCTTTCCCGCCAAAAACGGAGCACCTTTCCCAAAGGTGACTTGCTCCACAGTGATATCCACCTTTGCTTCAGACAATGATAAACCAGGTTGGAGAGCAAATCTTTCCTCCTCCAAACCAAGCCTGATTCATTCTTCCTCCTCTTCCTCAACATCTTCCCTTGACCTCCCTCTACTCTGGTGGGGAGTGAAAGGCTGCTCCAGTCGTGCTGCTTTAATTTTAAAGGTATAGGAGGAGTGGCAATTTTTAAACTCATGCTCAGTTGAGCCACAAAGATTGCACGTTTTTTCAGCCACACAATCCTCAACTTCATGTCCAGTGGTTCTACACTTAGTGCAGAAAGGTGCAGTACAATCCTTAGCCAAGTGCCCCTCCAAATTACATTTCCTGCATCTCCTAAGCTGATTCACATAGAAGACAGTGCCTGTGGCTCCACCCAGTCTAATAGCGCTAGGTATGTGCCTCAGTTCCTCAGTGGCAGGGTCTCTCTTTAAAGATGCCAAGGCTTTAAAGTAGCCAGTCTTTACTCCATCAGCACCACTCACTCTTGCCCCATGAGAAACATGCAAAACTGATTGAGCCAAGTGATAATGTCAGCGCTCTGAACATACTCATGAAACATGGAGACATACACCCATCGATCTGAGGCTGAGTCAAGGCATTTATGGAAAACACTTTCAAAGGTGCAGAGTCATTCCTTTCTTTAAAGCGCTTGAGGCATTGTTCAAACAAAGCAAAGGTGGTGAAAATCACTTCAAAGACTTTACATCCAGGAAAAGCAAACAGGTAGTCAATCTAATCAGTTCTGAGTCCAAGTTCCTTTTGCAGCACTGACCGGCTGAATAACAATCCATCCATCTTGACGTCTTCAACTGCTGAGAACCTCACGGCATTTTGGCGCACTCGACTAGCTGCCATCTTCGCAGAGATCCCTTCCGGAAGGGTCCCCCAATTTCACGCTGAAGAGAAGAGCTGCACCCGCTGGAAACACTGGAGCCTCCTTCTTGGATACCTCAGAGAACACAACCACGTGACCATAGTGTCTCGCCTGCCAAGTAAGTGTCGCTGGTGTTGCAGGGTGCTCCTTACTAGAGCTGCTCTCCACCTAAACTTGGGAACTACCCAGAGTTCTCTATTCTTTTTTAGCATAATTTATGCGTCACTCTAACCCTGAAAGGGATTTGTTTTGACTTATACTGGGTGCTCCCTTGTGTCTGGACAAAGCTAAACCTCTCTGATGAGCTCTAATGAGAGCGAAACACGTGTCAGGGGTTGCTTTTACTCATTCCAGATTGGCTTGGACTGTATTTTACCAGTCCAAAGCTGTAATACTGTGCATGGAGTGGTAAATAGCTTTTGACATTTTGCAGCTCGGCAAGGTTGACACTGTGTCAAACCTATGCTTAAAGACTTCGCTGTACAAATGGCAAAATACCTTGTCATTATCTAGCTCGGCGTGATAGCACTGTGCTGATCCTATGCTTAAAAACTTTGCTAGATAAACAGACATTTGAGGTGAGCAAATCTAGAGTGGCACTGGTTTTGCAGGGTGCTCCTTAGTAGAGCTGCTCTCCACCTAAACTTGGGAACTGCCCAGAGTTCTGTGTTCTTTTTCGTGTATATATATATATATATATATAAATATATATATATATATATATATATATATATTTTTTTTTTTATTAGCTGTCTGGAGTCCCTGGAGGGGCGATTATGGCAACCAGGGAAACCATACATCTATTAAAAAAGCAATTGCTCCCACAGGGGGTCAGCCCTGCTCATGGGCACCCCCCTGTCAGTTTAATGTAAAAATTTGTAATTATTATTTTAAAATTTATTTTTAACCACTGGGGGATGCAATCACTCCCCCCCCCCCCGGGTAAACTAATGCTTTTTAAAAAAAAAAATTGCCCCGTGGGGTTGGCCCATTTACAGATAGGGGCGACCCCCCAAGTGTAATCCCTGGTGTCTAGTAGGGTTTCCTGGGCAGGAAACCATTTAAAAAAGGCCTTGTTTGAAAGGGGAGAATCTCACCTTTTAAACGAAGCCTTCCTGAAGGCTGGGAAGGCACTTTCGGGCAAATTTTTCCCACTGGAGCAGAAAGCGGCTTTACCTGCTACTTCCTGCTCCAGTGGGGAAAACAAATTGTGACGTCAGTGCGCATTGCGGTACGTTGACGTCACAGAAGGGCAGGTGGGGGTGTTTGAGGAGACACAGAAGCTCTTCTGTGTCTCAGAGGGAGTTTTGAACAAAAATAAATCCTCCGGTACAATGCACAGGAGGATTTTTAAAACCCCACCCTGGCGTCAGTCACTAGTCGTGACCTGCACCAGGGAGGGTATGCGTGCATCGGCCAGTGGCCAACACACACATCTATGGGCTTAAATATAACTACTTTAACCACTTCTGTGCGTCCAACGCGACGGTGCTCATGTGCGTCAGATGGCTCCTCGGCCGTCCGCACACATGGCACTGGAAATTCCTCTGGTGCAGGTTTCAGTGAAATGGCGGTCAGCACATGAGGCGTGCTGACGTTATTTCACTGAAACCAAAAGTGAAATTCACTTTCTCTGCAGCAGTGCTCATGGGCTATCTCAGCCCCCTGAGCACTGATCCAGACGGGAGAGGTATCGTTGGAAGAGGAGAATCTCAAGAGGGCGATCCCCAACTTGGAATCCACCACTAGACACCAGGGAGGGGGGAGCAGCCTATTGGGAAAGGGCTTTTGCTCCCCCCTTAATTTGTTTGGGCAAATTCAGTCTTTCTATCCTTTGTGGGTGCAGAAAGTGCACCAGGCACCAGAGGCTATTTTTTATTTAGCGGTGGAGGCTGGCTAAAATGGGCATGCCAATGCCCCTGCGCCTTATAATAAATGGGCATAGTCTTTCTGCAGTGGCAGATGGGTGTTACTACCCCAGATCTGTCCCCGGGGGGGGGGGCTGAAAGCCCACTAGACGCCACTGATTTTTTTTTAATATGAAAGATTGTGGGAGCTGCCTACAATGGGCATGGCCAAGTCCCCACCCAAAACAAATGGGGCTAAAGTCTTTCTGTCAGGAGAGCTTGGCTAACTCCCAATATCGTCCCACTTGTAATGGTGAACAACTGCTCTTTTTGGACTTCGGTAGGCTCCCACCTGGAAAATCCTACCGGACCCAGTCGCTTCTGAAAACTAGACATCTGGGGGAGTCCAGGGGGGTGTGCTTACATGCAACACACACTATTTTATTACCCACAATTTCCTACAAACCTCCAACTTTGTCTTAAGTCACACATTTTCCCTACATTTCTGTGAAGGAAACTTCCGGAATCCACAGGAATCCATAAAATTCCTATTACCCAACATTGCCCCATCTATACTGATAATACTCTGACCCACTTGTGGGGTTGGGGCTAGTGCCAGCAACAGGAATGGATCCAGCTGTGGTCAATAGGAGTCTCCATGCAAGTGCTCCCATTGTCCATGGTTTGATCCGTTCCTGTCACAGCAGAGTTTTAATGGCACAGGTGGGGCAATGCTGGGAGGTAGGAATTTTATAGATTCCTGCTATTCCAGAAGTTTCCATCACAGAAATGTAAGGAACATGTGTGATTTCAGGCAAGGAGGTTTGCAGGGCATTGTGGGTAAATACAACCTAATGGCATCTACTCAAGACATGCATCTTGGATTCCACTAGATGTCTAGTTTTTAAAAATTTACAGGTTGGCTTGGTTTCCCTAGGCCCCGGCTGAGCTAGGGTCCAAAAGCTAGAGCTACCCACAAATCAGAAAAAGAGAGTCAGTATTCGTTAGAAAAATTAACTGCATCCTTTTTGTGTTTTGGGCAATTTCCTGTTGCTGGCACTAGTCTACCCACACTGGTGGGGGTACCATTTTCCTCAGGAGACTTGGTGAAATGCCAGATAGAAGGAGGTTTGTGTCTCTCTCCAGATTCCAGAACTTTCCATCACCGAAATGTGAGGGAAAATGTGTTTTTTTTAGATAATGTTTGAGGTTTGTAAGGGATTCTGGATAAAAGCATGGGTTGCGAGCCCTGCAAGTCAGCCCACCCTGAATACCCCAAGGTGTCTAGTTTTAAAAAATGTACAGGCTGGCTAGGTTTCCCTAGGTGCCAGCTGAGCCAGGGCCCAATACGTAGAGCAACTCACATCGGAAAAAGAGGGTCAGTTTAGGGTGGGAAAATGCACTGCGTCCATGTTACGTTTCAGGACCATTTCACTGTTGTCAGCACTACGTCTACCCACACATGTGAGGTAACATTTTTACTAGGAGACTTCGGGGAATGCCAGGTGGAGGATGTTTGTTGCTCCCTCAGATTCCAGAACTTTCCGTCACAGAAATGTGAGAAAAATGTGTTTTTAGTCAAATGTTTAGGTTTGCAAGGTATTCAGGGTAAACAAAATGTGACGAACGTCATCTAAGTCATCCCACCCTCGATACCTGAAGGTGTCTAGTTTTCAAAAATGTACAAATTGGCTGGGTTTCCATTTGTGCTAGACGAGCTAGGGTCCAAACCCTAGCACTACCTACATCAGGAAAAGAGGGTCAGTTTTAGGTGAAAAAATGTGCAGCATCTATGTTGCATTTTGGGCTGTTTCCTCTCATAGGCACTATCCCTACCCACACAAGTGAGGTGTCATTTATATCTTGAGGCTTGTAGGAGCATAGAATAGTAGAACATTTCTTATTACGTATTGGATTTTGCTGCAGTTGTGCCTTTCAAATATAAGCCAGTGTAAAAGAAAGATGGCATTTTGAAAAATACCCTCCAACTCATACATTCATACTTGTACCTACAGATTCAGAGATGTAGAAATAACCACTCCTCCTCAACTCTAGATCTTGTGCCCATTTCAGAAATACATAAGTTTCCTTGATACCCATTTTAGCCTATTTCTCTATAAGAATTGGTATATACTTGATGCTCAATGAAAAGCTCAATTGTTTGCTCTGGGTAGGTTGGGTTCTTGAGAACCTACAAACTCTATGGACCAGATTTAACAAAAATGGCGTTGCACCCAGTGCAGCTCCACTTTTGTTGCACCCCTTAGTGTCCCCATAATGCCACCATATGTGCACCATATCTAAGATACGGTGCACCATGGCGGTAGTTAGGGAACTAGAGTCAAAACATTTTACACTAGTTTGGAGCTTTGCAAGCTTAGCGTTGTTTTGTTTTTACATTAATCCTGCAAAGCCCAATGAGGCCCATTATGAATAATGTTGTGCCTCCTTTTAACACCTGCTTTGAGAATGCATCCAGATCTTCTACATTATGCTCCACCTGGAACACCAACGCTGGCGAAGATGACAGCAGTGAGTACAGCCGCTTAGCACACAAGGGAGGGTGGGAGGAAAACGAGAGTGACACACACACGCACCACACACACCTGAAATACACATGCTATACACACAACCATATGCATACAAAAACAATTTGACCACAAAAATAATGCAGGGACAACAGGAATTGACAAAAGTGATTTTAATAAAATCAACAATCCGATTTGGCCATGAAACAGATATGTACACTTGTATAAAAAATGGACACTGCCCAGTTCATAGTTCAAAGGGCCCACATGGTCACAGGGCACAGTCCAAGGCCCCACTCGAATCCTGCACCAATTCGGATAGAACACTGCAAGGGCATCAGTTGTCAAATAGGCAGGCACCTCGGGGGGCACCTCAGCCGGATGCGGGAACAAGCCCACTGGTTCTGGAGGGGACAACATTCCCATTGCTCTTTGTCCTGGGGAGTGCAAGGCCACAGTCTCTGGAGTGGGTGTCTTTCCCACTGGTTCTGGAGGAGGCAACATGCCCTGTGCTTTGTCATGGGGAGTGCAAGGCCACACTCTCTGGAGTGGGTGTCTTTCCCACTGGTTCTGGAGGGGGCAATATGCCCATTGTTGTTTGTCCTGGGGAATGCAAGGCCACAGTCTCTCGAGTGGGTGAATACCCCACTGGTTCTGGTGGAGTCAGGCCACACAGCAGCCCTTGGAGGCTGGACTATATGGGGTCCACTGGCGGTGATGGTTGCAATGTGGTGATGATTGTGGGAGGCTCCTGCTCACCCCCTGCACTCTGGTGGCTGCACTGTGGTGATGGTTGGGGGAGGCTCCTGCTCAGCCCCTGCACTCACTGATGGCTGCACAACAACGGCTGGCGGTGGGGGCCATGTGACAGCTGGTGGTGGTGGCGGTGTTTGGCTGGCAGCTTCTACTGGTGAATATTGCCTCCTCTCCTCTTGGTCATGGGTTGGGGATCCCTTATTCTTCCTGGCAGTGGTGGATGGGCTCTTCCCCCCTCTGCCTGCTGGTGCAGACTCCTTCCCCTTCTTTCCAGCTGGTGCAGGCTCCTTCCCCTTCTTACCAGCTGGTGCAGGCTCCTTTCCCTTCTTTCCAGCTGGTGCAGGCTCCTTCCCTTTCTTTGCAACTGGTGCAGGCTCCTTCCTCTTCAGTATTGTTGGTCTTGAATCCCTACCACCACGAGTAGGTGGTGCTAACACTGGGCCTGTGGACTGTTTGGCTGAGGTGCTGGTCTGGGTCCTTGCTAGCCTGCCATAAGTGCAGGATGGGGGGGAGGGGTAGGGAAGAGGTCAATCATGGAAAGGGAAAGCTTTTTAGGTGCGTTGGGGTTGGAAGAGGGAGGAGTAATGGGAGTGGAGGATGAGGGAGTAGTTGATGGAAGGTGTTTGTCTGCTGGATTTGGGTGCAGGTGCATGAGCTGTATGCTGTTGTGAGGTGGATGGCTGTTGGGTGTCTGAGTGCTTGTGTTTGTGTCCTTTAGCAGGGGGGACAGACAAGATGGAAGAGGACACAGAGGACGCGTGCATGGATGTTGTGGAGGTGTCTGCCAGTGAGGTGTGTGTTCTGCTTGGTGTGGTGATGATGCTGGTAGTAGATATTGATGTAGTGCATGCAGGTGTCAGTGTAGACTTAACTGGGTGGGAGGAGGAGGAGGGGGAGACAGTGGAGATAGTGGATGTTGTTGTGTCTGCAACTGAATGGTGCTTGTGTTTGCCTGTGACACTCTTGGGTGTTGTATTGTGTGCATGCCCGTCAGGCTGTTTGCTTGGGATGGTTTGGGGTTGAGGAGAATGGGTCTGGGAAGTGGAAGTTGGAGGGGGGATGGTTGAAACGGGGACAGTAGCTGCCATCAGAGAGGAGGCCAGAGCCCGAATCAATCTCTGTTGGGCCGCCAATCCACTGTGAATGCCCTCCAGGAATGCATTTGATTGCTGTATCTGGGCTGCCAGCCCCTGGATGGCATTCACAATGGTTGTGTGCCCTACAGATGTGGATCTCAGGAGGTCAATAGCCTCCTCACTCAGTGCAGGATGGCTCACTGGGACAGGGCCTGAGGTGCCTGGGGTGAAGGAGATGCCTACCCTCCTGGGTGAGCGGGCGCGGGAAACTCGCTGAGGGGCTACTGGGAGGGCTGTGCTGGTATGGGAGTGGTAGCTGTACCTACAACTTGGGTGGTCACAGAGGTGTCCGCCACCACCAGGGAGCTCTTATCGGAGAAGGTATCATAGTCTGTGTTGTCCCCTCCAGTCTCCACCATGGTGCTCCCCTCACCCTCTGTCCCACTGGTGCCCTCAGTGTCGGTGGACTCTGCCTCCATGGTCCTGTGGGATGCAGGTCCCTCTGTCGCCATTGCCTCTGCTCCTCCGCCAGATGATGCTAATGCACATAAGGACAGGATGACAAAACAAGAAAGGGCGGAAGAGAGACAAAGGGTGCACAGGGTCAATGCCTACACCAACACCACTGTTGGCGTACACAGCACCCTCACACACAGAGAACAGGCCTACGCACTATGCATGGCACTACCAGTGAAATGGCTAATCACCAAGGAATGAGGAGGGGTACACACCACCAACTGCAGCACACCTGGGACCCACACAGCCCTGCCCAGTAGTGAATACTAACAAGCTAGTTAAACTGTATGTCACATTTAAACTATTAGCCACCAGAGGACCTAGTCAGCTATGTCTGGCCTGGCCTAGGGGCACCCAAGGACACACAACCACCACCCGGATACCACCCCACCATCTGTAAGTTGTAATGATAACCACTGTACTCACCCCTTTGTGGCTGCTGTGATGCCCTCAAGTGCCCATCCAGCTCAGGGGAGGCCACCACCAGTATGCGGGCCATCAGAGGAGTCAGGGTCGGACGGTCCCCCCTTCCTTATTGGGAGGCCATTTCCAGTGTCTCAGGTCCTCCCACCGTTTCCGACAGTGTGTACTCCGCCTGCCATAGATTCCAGGGTTCGAACCTCCTCGGCAATGGCACGCCATATTCCCTTCTTTTGATGGGTGCTGTCCTGCAGAGGCAATACAGACAGGACAACACCATTAGACAAACAGTCCAGCCTGTCACCTAAATGGCCCACCATACCCCTTTGCATCACTATTGGCACACACATAGGCCAGCCCACAACATGTACACCGCCAAGAGGACATCCACTCACCCCCCTTACACGAGGCCTTCACACACAATTCCAGGCATTCATGCCACATGCATCATGCATCATGCACAAGGTGTATTCACCTGTTGGTCTGGAGGCCCATACAGCAGTCCGTACTGGGGTAGGACCCCATCCACCAGTCGCTCCAACTCATCAGAAGTGAAGGCTGGGGCCCTTTCCCCGGTCACACAGGCCATGGTAGGTTCCAGACACAGGTCACAGCAGCACATGCAGTGTATGTCCTCCCCTATGGAAGGTCAGGAAGCAAGTGAGAAATCAGAAAATGGCGGTCAGGTCTGTGGCGGTGCATACCCTCAAGATCACCATTGGCCACTGTACCCCATAGGGCCCAATATTAACCAATGAGGAAATGCACGGTGGTTCATGACCGCCTACCGCCACAGTGCACAGCATCAGCGGCATTACCTCACTTCCACCTGCCCCTATATATAGGACAGGCAGTCGCCATTTCAGGGGGGGGTGAACAGGCCTATCGATTATTGCTGCGTCACAGGATAAATAGGCACATATGTCACTAATTACACTGTCCCATAACATGTTTGCTGATTTTGGACTGCTGTTGTGCCTCCATTGTTCAGTTTGTGACAGCCTACTCACTCTTTATGTCTCTTAGATACCTACCTCTGTGGATGAATAGGAGATGGAGACATACCCCCGTGTACAGGCTCCTGGTGGACTTGGCTACATTGGAGGACAGGCACATAATACTCACCTATAGACTGGACAGGGCCACAGTCACAGAGCCCAATTGGAGCCTGACCTGATATCTGCTACCCGCCACCCCACTGGGATCCCCATCTTGTGCAAGTGCTCTCAGTGCTCCATTTCCTGGCAACTGGTTCTTTCCAAGTGACAGTGGACTTGGCAGCAAGAATTTCACAGCCAATGTTCTCAAACGTACTAACAAGAGTGTTATCTGCCCTGATAAAACACATATGCAGCTACATTGCTTTCCCCCAGGTTGAGGATCTGGCCACTGTGAAGGCCAGATTCTATGCAATGGGACATATCCACAATATAACTGGTGCGATTGATGGAACACATATTGCATTTGTACCCCCCACCAGAATGAACAGGTATTCAGGAATCGTACGACTTTCCACTCCATGAATGTGCAGTTGGTATGCTTGGCGGACCAGTACATCTCCCACGCCAATGATAAGTATCCTGGGTCGGTGCATGATGTCTTTGTCCTGAGGAATAGCAGCATCCCAAATGTAATGTCCCAACTACAGAGGCACAGGGTGTGGATAATAGGTGAGCCCTGGTTCCCACCCAATATATGTTTGTGTGTGCCTATGGTGTTGGCCATATAGGATTGTGTGTGGCTAAATGCTGTCCCTCAATCTTTGCAGGTGACTCTGGTTACCCAAACCTATCATGGCTACTGACCCCTGTGAGGAATGCCAGGACAAGGGCAGAAGAATGTTATAATGAGGCACATGGGTGAACAAGAAGGATCATTGAAAGGACCTTTGGCCTCCTGAAGGCCAAGTTTAGGTGCCTCCATCTGACGGGTGGATCCCTGTGCTATTCACCCAAGAGAGTCTGCCAGATAGTAGTGGCATGCTGCATGTTGTACAACCTGGCCCTCAGATGCCATGTACCTTTTCTGCAGGAGGAGTAGACTGGAGATGCCCCTGTGGCAGCAGTGGATCCTGTGGACAGTGAGGGTAAGGAGGCAGAGGATAAGTGTGGCACAATGGTTAGAGCGGCAGACCCTGATGCAGAGATCTGGCCTGGGACCAGGGTTCAATTCCCACCTCAGTGGCTCTTGGGCTCACTTCCCTTGGACCAGATAATTCTTGCCTCGGTGCCTAATCTAATTAATGGATCCCACTCTGTAACTCTGGGCAATAGCTTGCTTAATCTCCACAATGGCCCCCACAGCGCTTGGATGCCTGGCTTCACCCTGGGGCTGTCCGGGAGTGGGCGCCTCACAGGGAAAAGCCAGGAGGGGTTCCCCAGTGGTATGCGTACAGCACCTTGAGACCCTAACAGGTGAGTAGTGTGCTATACAAATGCAAAGTTTAAGTTTACAGGATGTGGACAACAGAACATCTGTGATATGTCAATACTTCCAATGACACACAGGTGAGGCAGTGCAACTTCACATTCCTATGACTATTGGTGTATTCTGTGTGACATTGCCATGCTGGCATTACCCACTTCTGAGCCCTACTTACTGTAACCTCTGGATATTCATTTTGCAGATGCTGGTGATATGACACATTCTCCTGGTGTGATCACAACAGCCAGCTACAGGTCATTAATTCTATGCTCATTCTATGCACAGTTCATTTGCAATGGTTGTAGCTGTTTGGCAAGTCTCTCTGACTTCTGTCTGGTTCACAGTGAACATTTGCAGGGTGGTTCACCTTCTGTAGGGGGAGGGGTGCTGGTAGCCTGTTGGTCTTGTGGCAGGCCCCCCTGGCCTCTAGTGGCAGTGGAAGTGGAGGGCTGTTCAGATGACTGGCTGGTGGTAGGGGCCCACTGGTGTTACACTGCCCTCTCATAATGTTGGCCATGTCTGTCAGCACCCCTGCTATGGGGACCAGGGTGGTGTTAATGGCCTGTAAGTCCTCCCTGATTCCCGGATACTGTCCCTCCTGCAGCCACCTGTTCTCCTGCATGTTGTTTAGGATCTGGTCCATTGTGTCCTGGGAATGTTGGTAGGCTCCCAGGATCTCAGAGAGTGCCTCCTGGATATTCGGTTCCCTCATCCTGTTCTCCCCCTGGCACCCAGCTGTCCTCCCAGTGTCCCTGTTGGCCTGTACCTCTGTCCCCTGAACAGTCTGCCCTCTGCCACTGACCCCAGGTCCCTGATTGTTTTGTGTAGAAGGTGTGGCCTGGGGTCCCTGTACAGGTGGGCACACTGCTGATTGACGTGTCCTGAGGACAGAGGTGTGTATGCGCTGGGTGGGTGCTGTGGTGTTGGATCCTGATGGCGGAGGCTCTGTGGTGGTCTGTGACAGGGCTTGGGTGACCGACTGTCCAGTGGTCCCTGTTGGGCCAGGTAGATCGTCCAGATCCTGAAGTCCAGAGTTACTGTCATCACTGTGGGCCTCTTCTGTTGGGGGACTGGATAGTGGTGACACCTCCTCTCCAGTGACATTGGCTGGGGTATCTGTGGGAATCTAAATGATGTGTTATGCTTCAAGTGTATGACATTTGCACTTCTGTGGTTAACCCTCTATGGTTGTTGTTCCCCTGCCATCTTTTGCTTGTGTATGTTGGTGTATAGTGGTTATGATAGTTTCCCAATGATGTGCATGTTTTGGTGATGAGTGTCCATGCAGGGCTGGGAGGGGTGTTTATGCATTGGTACAGCATGCAGTGCTTGGCATTGGGATTAGTGTGATGTGATGGTGGAGTGTGTGGGATGGAGTGTAGTGATGGGAGTGATGGTGTGTGATGGAATGCAGGTATGGGGTGATAATTGTTAAAAATTGACTTACCAGTGTCCAGTCCTCCTCCAACTCCAGCCAGACCCTCAGGATTTTATATTGCCAGTACTTGCTCCTCCCATGCTGTCAGTTGCGGGGGAGGAGGTTGGGGTCCACCGCCAGTCCTCTGTATGGCGAGTTGGTGTCTTGCTGCAATAGAACGTACCTTCCCCCTTAGGTCGTTCCACCTCTTCCTGATGTCGTCCCTTGCTCTTGGGTGCTGTCCCACGGCATTGACCCTGTCCACGATTCTCTGCCATAGCTCCATCTTCCTTGCTATTAATATCTGCTGCACCTGTGCTCCAAAGAGCTGTGGCTCTACCCTGACAATTTCCTCCATCATGACCCTTAACTCCTCCTCAGTGAAAAGGGGGTGCCTTTTTGGTGCCATGGGTGTTATTTGATGTGTGTTGGTGAGGGTATGTTGGGTAATGTGTTGGGGTGTGTGATGTGTCGTACGTGAGGGGTGTATGGGAGTGAGTGTTGTGTGTGTCTAGTTGTCTCTGGCTCTTTTTCTCAGTCTTGTGGTGGCAATAGTTGTTGGTAAAGTGTTGTGGGTAATGTAGGTGTGTGTTTTATAGTAGTGTGGGTGTGTAGGTGTGGTTTGTGTGTGGGTGTCAGGTATGCGTTGTTTGAATTGGCCAATGTGCTGTTGTTTTGTCTGTGGGTGTCCATTGTGAGCGCTGCGGTATGTACTGCCAATGGTTTACCGCCGTTGAATGTCCGCCGTGGTGATTCGTGGGTCATAATGTGATGGGCGTTGTTCTGTTGGCGTAACAGTGTGGGTTTTGGGACCGCCAGTTTATCACTGACCTTTGGGCGGGCGGATTTGTGTATGTGGCTGTATACTGTCGGATTGGTGTGTGTGTGTCATAATATGGTGATCGGATATTCGCCAGCTCGGGGGTAAGTTGGCGGCCGTCAGCACAGCGGTAAGCGGCATTTACTGCCAATGTCATAATGAGGGCCTATAGTCTTAACTGCAATATTCCTGACAATTATATTTTTGTTGTCACAAAGGCTATGATGTTCTTGTAAGACAATATTTCTCTGTCAATATTTTGGTTCAAAAAGAAATAAATACAGTACATTAAACGTAAACACAAATATTTTGTCATTAGACGTGCCAGATTTTGCTTCAACTGCCCCTTAATTAAATGCCCTGCACATCAGAAGCAAGTTGCTAAAACAGTTTATGATATCCATGCCATTGATAAGTAATTTGCTCAAAGCAAACAGGCTTGTGAATTAAATGAAGTTATCTGTAAAGGGAGGTGGCTCAAGCTTACTCTATTGCTTTGTAATTAAATAACCTGATGTTCTGAATAGTTTCCTTAAATGAATAATATCAAATTTCAGGCAAATAACCAGGCATTTTATTTATACATGAAGGATGGTTCACATGATATAAACATTAAAAGGATGCCTACTTGGGGACGCTCACTTTGAAAGCTGTGCTCCGGTTAGAGAAGGTTCCTGAGATCACGCTACTTAGCAACATTGGATATGTCCTTGAACCAGTCCTGAGGAGGCCAGAGCAATAGAGGAGGCCGATGCATGTCTACATTTCTAAAGGTAAGCATACCCATCATATAGCAACGATCTTAAGGAATCAGCCATAGGGTGTATCAGAAAAAGGACTAATGGAGGAACTGCTTACCTGCATTTTGGGAGGTACTTGAGTCCCATAACACTGCAGGTAACTGAGGAGGCCCGCAATTGCCTGCCTCTGCTCCTGATGACATTGGTGCTTTAAAGTGCACTTAGAAGATGTGTTATGTGGAAGGAACTAATTGCCTTCATTTCAGGAGGGACTTTGAGTCCTGTAACACTGCGGGTGACTGAGGAGGCCTGAAATTGCCAGCACCAGCACCCAATGACATTGGCGCTTTAAAGTAAATTTGGAACATCTGCGGCATGGATGCCGGTAGTGCAAGAAAAACAGCCTTGGCATGGAACAGATAACTGTGTGCTTGATGAAATGGATGTTCTGATAGAGGAGGCAGAGGACCGGCTAGTCACAAAGGAAAAAGGGGGAAAGACAGGGAAGAGTGAAAAGGGAAATATAATTTCTTATATTAATAAAATCACAAAACTCTGTAACTCCACCTATTGCAAGTGAGTGGGTACATGCCATCTCTGCTTTGATTAGTAAAGAAAATCCTTGCACGCAAGATCCATCACTGCCAAATAATGCAGATGCAAGTTGATTTCAGATTGTGGATATGGAATATGGAAATAGATACTAGGGATTGGCAAGTTTGGATGAGGACAAACTTGAGCATGGCCAGGAATGTGATGCACCTAACCTCTCTATTCCAATATTGCCAGCAGGGTCAGAGCCTGCTGAAGGGAGAGATACTGGGTCTACAAATCTCAGGCTCAGATGGTCCAAGATTTTGACTGAATAAAATTAACAATCTGTCTGCTTTAGTAGTAGACCTTATTCCAAGTGCCCTTCAAACTCTTGAGGCCACTGTTAAAGCATCAACCTTCCTGCCGATCAATAATATAAGTACCAATGCCTACTCCACTCTCTTTTCCAATCTGTTAAAAGGTAGTCCTTGTCTGCCAGCTTATTCTCATAGAGCTCATGGAGTACCTGGTAGGACCTTCCATCTTCCTTCACATACTAACCTGCCACAGAGTCTGAGTGCCCATAACAATCTGGGCAAGCAACAGCAGCAATTGGTCATCTCCCTAGCAGAAATTCATTCTCTCATGAGCACCCACCCAACAAGTCACATGGGAGCTTGTTTGCCTTTTCAAAATCACAAAGGTTTGTCTCCTAAATCTAGATTCTATAGGTTTAGGGTTTACGTGCCAGAAAAGTCCTTGCAGCCTTTCTCTTAAACCTCCCCTGTAGCCTTGGAGAGCCTAGATAAGGGACCTAGATGTGTGGAACCACTGTCACAGGCCCACCTGGCATCCAGAGAGAGGCTAGCAACACCATAGCTCATGCTAACCATCACACGTCAGTGAACAATCACCCAGATGAGAATAACAAAAAATTGTCATGGAAAGTTGCTGGCATATGAGCCAAGCTAAGTGACGCCGAATGGGATTCATTTATTAAGCCATATTAGAAATGGGGTCTCTAGTTGGCATTGGCAGTTGGTTTGCAACCTGTCAAAGTGGGGACCCTCACTCTGGTCAGGATAAGAGAGATACCTAGCTCAGTTAACCCCTGCTCACCCCTTTGGTAGCTTGGCACGAGCAGTCAGGCTTATCTGAGATGCAATGTGTAATGCATTTGTACATAACACACAGTAATTCAGTGAAAACACTACAAAAGGACTACATAACAGTTTCAGACAAATGGCCAATATTTATCTGTGTAAAACAAGACCAAAATGATAAAAATCCAACCTACAGTAATAAAGATATGAATTTTGAAAGGATTAAATTAAAAATGCAGTGCCTTGAACTCAATAGCTCCGTCCGGGGCTATCACGGCATCATAAACAACAAATCCAACAGTTGAGGCAGGCAGCAGCCTTGAAGGCCAGCTAGGGCTTGGGGAATACCCGCAAACAGTACCTTGGAAATGCAGGACGTAGTGATCCTCGTGAAGAGATCTGGAGTGGAGTGTCGCTGACCTCGGCAGGCGTCATCGGTCGTCGGTTCCCAGAGGTCAGTGCAGGAGTTGTCGAGCCCTTGAAGTCACATGTGTTGCAGATCGAACTAAGGGGCTGATGGTGAAGTCAGGAGCGCTGGTGTGGATTGCGTCCGGGCTGCGGTGCGAAGTGGGATGATGTGACATGCGGTGCCCACAAGTCATGGTGTAGGCAGTGGCTCAGTGACGCCGTTGTGCACCATCAGTGAGACCAGGGCTGTGGTGTGAAGTGGAGCAGTGCAATGTGCGGTGTCTCCAGGTCAGAGTGCAGACAGCGTTGTTATTGTTGCTGAAGCTCTGTCGTCGGTAGGCCCAAGGCGGTGGTACGACAAAGCGCGGGCTTCGTGTGGCACACATTGGTCGTGGTGCAAATGGGTGTCTGTTGAAGGTGATGGTGTTGTTGGACCAGGGCTGTGGTGCAGGATGGGATGTCATGTACCTCACGAGCGGTGTCCTCAGGCCATGGTGCAGACAGCAGTGTCAGTGTCAGCATGGAGCATCGTCTTCGGGTATGCCAAGGCTGTGGTGTAAACAAGGCGATGAGGAGTGAGGGGCCCACGGGTCATGGTGCAAGCAGCGGCTCGGTGATGGCATCCGGGGGAGACTTCGGCGAGACCAGGGTTGTGGTGTGAAGTGGGGCACAGCTCCGTGTGCCTTCATCAGATCACTGTACAGTCAGCGGTGTTGTTGACAGCGTCGCAGTGGTTTCTCTTCTGTTGCAGCTCAAATCACACAGTTCCAAGTGCTGTAGGCACATGAAACTGAAGTCTTTGATATCCCTGAGACTTCCATCAGGAGGCAAGCTCTACTCCAAGCCCTTGAATTAACTTCACAAGCAGGATACACAGCAAAGTCCAGTCTTTGCCCTCTTTAAGGCAGAAGCAGCAACTGCAGGCCAACCCAACAAGGCACACACAGGAAATCGGCAGTATTCCACCTCCAGCTCTTCCGCTCTTCTCCCTGACAGAGGTTCCTCTTGATTCAGAAGTGTTCTAAAAGTCTGGGGATTTGGGTCCACTACTTATACCAGTTCTGGACTTTGAAGTAGGCAAACTTCAAAGAAAAGTCTCTGTTGTTCACAAGATCCTGCTTTGTCCAGGCTCCAAACACACTCCAGAGGGCCGGAGACTGCATTGAGTGAGGACAGGCACAGCCCTTTCAAGGGCAGGTGTCAGCTCCTGCCTCCCCACTCTAGCCCAGGAGACTCATCAGGATATACAGGCTACACCCCAGCTCCCATTGTGTCACTGCCTAGAGGGAATTCACAAACGGCCCAACTGTCAGTCTGACCCAGACATGGATTCTACAGGCAGGCAGAGGCACACAATGGTTAAGCAAGAAAATGCCCACTCTCTAAAAGTGGCATTTTCAAACAGACAATCTAAAAAAACAACTCTATCAAAAGACGTATTTTTAAATTGTGAGTTCAGAGACCCAAAACTCCATATCTATATCTGCGCCCAATGGGAAATTACACTCAAGATGAATTTAAATGCAATCCTGTGATGCTATTAATTGTGTTCGACCAATGACTTTGTGTTTCACCACTGCGCATATTAGTTGCTCAATGTTCACCAGTAGCACATTACATGTTGTGTTAAATTTAGCTGCCTATTGGCTTTGACATGACATTAGCCATTACATTCTGTATTCAGTTTAACTGCCTATTGGCTTTGACATGACATTAGACATTACATGTGCTATTTAGATTAGCTTCCTATTGGCTTTAACGTGGGGTTAGACATTGCAGTTGAGACATTGCAGATGAGCTGTGTTTTTCCAAGCTGTGTTTTTCCACAAGATGGGCCAAGCTGTTTTCTTCACACCAGACCTTAGCTGATAAGAGCAAGTAGATTTTGTGTTTACCTCGCAATCCAGTCTGAGAGCTTGGGGGCTCAGGAGAATTGGCCACTCTCCAGGGTCCTTCGGCTCTCACACTGAGTTTGCTTTTAAGGATGACTCTGGGCTACAGCAGGGTAGATTGAATCTGCTTTGACTTCAGACAGGATCTAGACGTCAGTTGCCTGTCTCCCGTTTGGGTAGAGAATCTCTTTCTCGCAGTTGACCGGAGTCATCAACTTGCAGACCCCAGAAAGATGAAGCTGAGCTATAGGCCCTACGGTGATGAATTTTGACTTTTATGCTTTGCTTTGAAGTTATGCTATAATATAATCACCTATATTTGCTGTGTACATTGCAACTGAGAAGTACTTTGATATATTTTGCTTTCATTGCTGCGACTACTTTTGAACGTGTGCTTCCATTCTACTAATTCCGTCTCTCAGGAACCTTCTGGTGGGGAATTAATAACAATAAATGTCTTCTTCAAACTCAGAAGTGCATTCCAGAGAGGTTCTGTAAGCTCAGTTATGAGATAAGAGGGAAAGCAGAACAAATCTCCATGTTAACCTATGGGAGAGATAGACCTTGGAAAAGTGAAAAATTAATTTGGCAGTATTTCTCTATCAAGACATGTAAAACACACTTGTACATGTCCAACCTTTCGACTACACTGTACCCTGCTCATGGGGCTAGCTAAGGTCTACCTTAGGGGTGCATTACATATACCAAAAGGAAAGGTTTGTGCCTGGCAAGTGGGTACAATTGTCAGGTCGAATTGGTAGTGCCAGACTGCACACACATACATTGCAGTGGCATGTCTGAGACATGTTTACAGGGCTACTCAGGTGGGAGGCACAATCAGAGCAGCAGGCCCACTAGTAGCATTTGATTTACAGGCCCTGGCCACACAAAGTGCACTTTACTAGGGACTTACTAGTAAATCAAATATGCCAATCATGGATAAACGAATCACCAATACAATTTACCCAGGGAGCACTTGCACTTTAGCACTGATCTGCAGTGGTAAAGGGCGCAGACACAATAAATCAGCAAAATCTAAGTCCAGCACACCATAAAAACAGGTGGCAAGAAGGTAAAAAGACAGGGGAAACACCTCAAAAGATGCCAGGTCTAACAAGCCTCATCACATCGTCCTTTTGCAGGAAACTTGGTCAATGGAACCGGTATTCAGGGCAGGTAATTAATCTTTCTCAGTGAATGCTATACCTCCAAAGGCAGGCAGAACCTCTGGGGGCCTGCTTATTTGGCTAAGAATGGACAGGTTTATTAGTGCCAATATTATTGCTCGAGCAATTGCACCCTGCCTGCCTCAAAATAGTTGCTGGTGATTGTAATACTGCTGTTAAGTTTGTAGAATCTCTACTTACCTGAACAAAGGAAGAAGACAAGGCAAATGGTGTGCCCTCTCTTACACTTGCCCCTAGTCACAAGTGCTCATGGGCAGCTGAGCAAATTATTGACATTCTGATAACATACAGGCTCAGGGCATTAAAGATGGCCATACAACCTCTGACATTTTATGTAAGCCAACCTTCAAAAGAGGCTTGTACTCTAGTAACATCAGTTACATATTCTTTTTATATTAGACATTGGTCCTAAGTGTGGATATGAAGATGAGGCCAAGGGCGGATAATGACCATGATGCTTTCTGTGCTCAGTTTCAGCTGGGTCTCTTCTCCACAAACATAACAGTAGAAATAGGTATTCCCTTAAATTCCATCATTATGACTAATATTTGCTGGGGTATAATATAGGCAATGATCTCCAATAATGATAGAGCTTTGAGAGCCATATACCAGAGCTTTTTGCAATTATTTAGCCCCCTTGATCTAAGTGCCAAAAATTTCCCTGGGCTTCTTAGTCTCCATTGTGAGCTTGTGAACCAACTGAAACTAAATCTCACTAAAGAAAGACGGAGAGGTAATTTGGTCAACCCTACCCCAGATGGTTTGCCCCAAGGTGTAGAGCAGCCAAGGAAGAGCTTCTCAATGCTAGAGGAGAGCATGGTGATAAAGGATGCAAACAATCCTACAAGCTAGAAAGAAATCATGGGTGGAAGCCCTGTAAGAAGATTTAACTGACTCAATGAGCAACAACAATATGAGGCCCTTCTGGAAGATCATAGCCAACAGGAGCTGTTCCCTTGATGTCAGTCCTGATGCTGTTATCCAACCTGAACTATGGGTGTCTCACTTCACTGAGCTCTATAAGGAGTATTCATTAAATTCCCCGCTGCTTGATAGTGGGGGAAGAAAATCACTCAGGCAGTCTGCCTAAATGGGGATAACACTAAGGGCCTCATTACAACTTTGGCGGTCAGACCGCTTGAGCGCCATGGTAGCGGTCTTTCAAATGGAGCTAGGCCGACGGTCCCACGACCGCCAGATTTTGAGTTCCCCCACTGGGCTGGCATGATTGGTGGGGGAGGCAGGGGGCATTATTATGGAGCTATTGCCGCCATGCTTCCCTGCTTGTCGGCACAACAGGCAGACTGTGCCCATGCACCATGTTGTGCACAGGACACAGTGTACCTCCGAACCTCACATTTTTTCAGGGCCCGCTTTAGCCCCCACCTCACTCTCCATGGGGCCATACCTTCTGGGGGTCCCTGTTTTGGGCCCCTTACCTGCCTGACCACTAAGCTTTCCATGCGGTGGAAACGCCATTGAAATCTTGGTGGTCCTGCAGGTTGGATGGGCCATGGTTCCCGCCGCACTAACTGTGGTGGTGCCGGCAGTCTGCTGTTAGTCTTCTGACAGTCTGACTGCCAAACTCGTAATCCGGCTGTCCAACCACCAAAGTTGCAGTGGCTGCACCGCCACCGCTACCATGGCAATCAACGAACCGCCAAACTCGTAATGAGGTCCTAAGACTATCACAGAGCTTGGCTTGGAAGAAGCCGGACCAGCCTTGCACCAGATGAAAAGGTGGAAAGCTCCTTGATTGGATTGCACTCCTGGGGACCTTTAACTGCCTGAACCAACTGTCTGGGTTCCTTACAAAAACATTATTAGTAATGAAATCTTGAGAGGTGGAGATATCACCCCTATATGACAGAGAGCTATTATTGTCCCCATCTTAAAAATAGGTTGCTGGAATCTCCACTCTAATTAAAGACCAATCAGTTTTATCTATGTTAGTCAAAAAGTCTTTTGTAACCAGGTCCTCAGAAGGCTACTTGAGTGGACTTCTGCACACCATATCCTCTCTAACTTTCAGGCAGGGATAAGGAGCAATGTTAGCACGCTGGATCAGGTGTTTGTTTGCCAGAAAATAAGCTGGAAATACATCGATCTCAAGAGGAATATCTATGTGTGGCCTTCATGTATCTGAGGGGTGCTTTTGACCTCATTCCCAGTGAAACCTTATGGAGGGTATTAAGGAATTATGGGATCCTTTTGGACCTTCTAAGAATTTTGATCAGTCTTCATACCAAAACCTACGCCCAGGTGAGGTGGCACAATTATCAAGATCTTACACCTAGAATCCCAATCACGCACAGGGTAAGGCAAGGTTGTGTCTTAGCTCTGAGCTGTTCAGTTTATACATCAATGGCGTAGTGGGCTGGCTTGCTAACTGCAATCATGATGCCCCAAATTGGCAGGCATCAGCACCCCTGTGCTCATGTCCAAGATGGCACACTATTACCTTCCAGAACTTCCATGGGGTTGCCGGCCCTTTTGGACAAACTTCCTTCCATCTCTGCAGCTAGAGGGCTTGAGATAAACACCTCCAAATTGAAATTCATGGCGATCAGACCCCATCGCTTCTTCAGGGGCACGATGTTTGTTGAGGGAGCTCCTGTAGAAGAGGTTAAATGCTTTGACTATTTAGAAGTCAGACTGACAAGAATAGCTCTTAGGTTCCACAGATTAAGAAAAGTGTAACCACACTTCAGCATAGAGCGGCTGTTATTACAGAGAAATGTAAGGTAAATCCAAGCAGTGCAATAGGGCTACCTATGGTGCAGAGCTATGGGGAGGCGCAGACACTTGTGCCCTTGTGCATGCAGAAAATAAATTCATCAGGTCAATCTTCAACCTGCTGACAAGCTCTCCCTTGGTTCTCATTCGTTTTGACACAGCACTGAAAAGGTTGATGCTGCTGTATTAGCTGCTTATCGCAATGCCCTAGTTGAGCTAATCTGCTACCCGGAAGGGTTCACACTCCAGGGCTCAGCAAGATTTAAAACTCTATGCAGCTTCATCAAAATGGAAGATGTCCTCTGCACTTCAATGATACTGTACAAAGATTCAGTGATCATGATAAAAAAATAGCTTTTGGGAGTGTGCACTTGTTAAGATCTGGAACAACCAAAGGGAAGAGGGTTTGGTAGCAAAATTTCTCCAGCATAAGTGTGCACCCAGCTTCGAGCATTATGTAGATAGGATCTGCTCTAGCAATGTTAGAAACCTACATATCAGGTTTAGATCTGGAAATCTTCAGTTAAAATCCTTTACAGTAAATTGGGAGAAGGTCTCTGAATTCAACAGAGGACTGTCCCTTTTGACTACTGATTTCTAGGTCAAAGGACCACTTCCTGTTTTTCTATCCAGGATATGTCATCCCAAGAAAGAGATGGATAGCTCCAGCTTGTAGGCTGCTAAGCATAATGCATTACTGGGAGGCAGCAAAAGGTAAATGAGGTGTGATAGCTCGGAGCAACTAGTTTTTGTTACATCAAGTGCCTCCTGTGTGCCTGGATAATTAGATTAGCAAAACTTGGCAAACTGTCTGGTAACCCTTCTTAAGGCCTAGTGTTCTATTGCTTTCTGGCTCATTGCAACCATGTTGCTTTTGAACCCGAAACCTGCAAAAACATCTCTGATTTATTGTGCATGTATTTTAGGATTTTCACTGTTTTATAATGTATGCAGATGAATGCATTTTAAATGTAAATAAATGTATATCCTATAATGGAATTATACCAGGCAAGTTGTATCTTTATAATTGTGCTGAGCCATGACAACTGTAAGCTCCCACCGTTAGATACTGCAGACCATTTTATGCCCTTGCCCATGATATGAACTTTGGGCAACATTTCTTTTTTTGCTCAATTAGGCAAATATCGACATACTGCAAATAATTTATTTATGTGGAAGATCACAAGAGCAATGTACTGTAAATTAATGATGACAGTGTAATGTGTTTACATTTTTGCCTTTTGGTACAACTTTTATGTCCTATGGCCGAAACAAAGAATTTATTGGATTTATTAGACTAATGTCGGAGGACCTTTATATTAGGAAACAAGCTTCAGAACATGGAACCATGGCAAAATAATAACAAGGGTAACCTTATTTTGATATGTAAGCACAAGGACACTGTAAGAAACCTTTGAAAAAAGTAATCAGGTTAATGTTTGTCATTACGTGAGGGTTTGATGGATGAATTAATAGGAATTAATATTGATTGCTTTTATATATATATATATATATATATATATATATAATAAAACAAAATGGTCCTCCTTATGGCGTGCATTAAATGCTGGTGCAGTAGTGAGGAATGGACGTTTCCTCCAAATAAATTCAAAACAAACAGTTGATAACAACTGTAACGCTGCACTTTCAGGAGAGTTATTATACTTTCTTTTCATTTGCAGTCATATGAATCACCAACCATCACCACCGACGCGTTTCGACCTGCTGGTCTTGTTCACTGTGCTGGAGTGCAGCGTTACAGTTGTTATGAACTGTTTGTTTTGAAAAAAAAAAATATATATATATATATATATAAATTAACATAATACATTTTGAGCCAAAGATACAATTTGGTTGAGGATTCTATGTGTAAGAAATTATCACATACCTTGTAAGGGAAATAAATGATACAGTAGAGGTGATTGGAATTTTAAGGCTCAATGGCTGCTTCCTCCACTTAGGATGTTGTGAAAAGAATTATGTATTTACCCCTCAGAGAGTACTGTTTGTTGTAAATTGATGTTTATCTCCCAAAATTGGTGGATCTTCTGTTGAAGCAAAATGAAGAGTAACAAGATTGTGCTGCGTCTAAATTGCTATCAATAGCTGCTTTAGACTAAAAAATAATCAGTGTTGTTTTAACTATGAAATAAAAGTGCGTGTGCATATGTGTGTGTGATTCATAAATGCAGAGCAGTAAAAGTTCCTGTCCTTAGTATTATTAGTCTTTCTCAACTAGAGCATGCTGTCATTGAAAAAGAATAGTGTTTCCAGCAACATTCACAGAAGCTGAAAACGTAAATGATTTTTGTAGGGTGGGCTTTCATTTTTGAGATGTTGAGCCACACAAACCTCAGCACTTGGATGATTAATTTGCTTTGCCCTGTACATACCAGATGTGTTCAGAGGACCAATTTAGATAGCAAATTTCAGAGTGGTGCCCCCCCCTTACTTTTTGACCAGTAACCAAAATGCTGAGAAATACTGGTGCACCATAAAATTATGAATATCTTTAAAGTTTCTCTGCACACAACTTACTTACTATTAACTAGTTTGACCTGGTCCCAGAAAAATTAGAGTATGCTCACCAGGATGTTGGTTGTGAACGCTGCATCATGACTTCCAAATTCTGTGTACCGATTTGATATATGACAGAAAATGAGTCACTTTCCAGAAAACCAGTTTGAAATATACTAAAGTGTAAAAGGACAATGTGGGTACTTTGATGGAATTCTGTATCCCTTCCCTTATTATCTGTAAGTGATTTTCACTAAGATGGTAGGATTTTCAGGGGTTATGATTTGTTATCAGGTTATATTTTATCTGGAAAAGGGATAAATAAGAAATCTGACTGATTCACCAAAATTAATGAGGCAGACTGAATAAAGATACATTCAGACTTTCAGATGAGGATGGTAGATTAAAACCTCCATATGTTGAGAGTTACCTTGTGTCAGCCCACCTACAATTAATTCTCAAGTGGCAAACAGAAAAATACAACTGTTAATGGAGTAACAGACGTTTACAAGTAAATTACCAAAGTGCACTTGAAGTACATTTTTCCAAATCTTCAAATGACTGTTTGCTACTACAATAGGGTAAAGCATTCATACAGATATATTTTGATAGAGTAAGGTGGCAACTGAAATAGGCAATGCAGCTTAATGCGAGTCCTCAGGTGCCCAAGGTAGATGAGATATGAAAAGCAACATACTGTTATGTAGCCTGCTTTGTATATCTACCAGGGCCTCCTTCTCCTCCAAATTGAAAGCCTACTATGAACTACCCAGGACAATAGGGGCTTCCAGATAGCAGTGTACTAGCTTTGTAATGGCTTTTTATAGAATTTCGAAAGGAAACAGAATAGTTGAAAATACAATAGCTGCGGCACTGCTGTTGATCAAAGATGTTTTAACCTATTCAGTAATTTAAGCTGGTTTGAGCAAATTGGGTACCATAGCACGGCAAAGGGGGGCATTAATACAAGTGGAAAACAATAATCCCAAAACATCTGACATATCTTTAGCACTGAACTTTGACATGTATCAGCTGAAAAGAAGTTTTGTCAAGAAACAAAGTGGCACTCTCTTGAGTAAATGAGTGAAATGAAATGTATGCACTATAACGGAGTCCACATATAAACTATTTTTGGAGATAAACTTAACGAAATAGATCAGCTTCAAATGTGCTGAAGATTTTTGGGAAGAGCTTTTTCCATTGGGAAAATGTTTTCCAGAAAGAGAAAAAAGCGCCAGAGACAGCATTTCCCGTGACAGGTATTCTATGCTATTTAGAATTCCACATAAGAATTGTCTTTGCAGCTGCACCACTGTGATGAAAAGTGCCACTAGCTCCCTCCCAGTTAAATTCGGTGCAGTTACCCGTACCTGGTATCCTTTGCCTCCATGATGTTTGGGACTTATGTATTGTTAGCCTACATGCATGTTTGTATGTGTACGTGATTTCCCATGTTTCTTGAAGAGTGCATGTTTGAATCCATTGGACTCCATGTGTTCTTTGAAGAGTGCATGTTGGAATCAATTGACTCTATGTGCGCAGGTTGCCCAAGATGATGGATAACAGAGTATTAGGGTGGAGGGTCACTCGGCGACCCTGGTGTCTGGACCAACACAGTTTCCATTTGTCCCTATGGTTAGAGAGAAGTAGCTATAAAAAATGGCACCTATTCTTAGTAGTGGAATAGGTACTTTAGTTCTTGGTGGGTGCACCCAGTTTGTGGGCTCAGCCTGAACTCTTTTTGTAGCGTATGTGCAGTATTGGGGGGGGGTCAGGTGTGGATGTCAAATTGTGTCCCTTTTGATGCATTAGGCTAGTTGATTCCTTTTCACACCTGTGAGTGACCAGAGTGGCATGTGACTTACATCAATGCTTGTATGAAATAGATGTGAGATCTCTAGCTGTAGTACTACTGGGGCTATAAAGAATCTTTTCACATTCTACTGCTTCCTTACCCCTTCTTCTACCATCTCCCGGGTAGAATATTCCCAAGACTGATTTTCTTTCCTTTAAAGAAAAAAACAGGACCTTGAGTTAAATATACGTATAAAGCATCATAATGGGCCCACTTCCTCCCACCTTCTAAAATTATACACCTTCTCTCCCAAACGTTGTCTTATTAGGCTATTCTCACTGCTCACTGTTAATCTATGTGATACTTAGATAGCCTATTCCAAAGATAACACTAACTGTCCTCACATTCATATAATACCACCAGCAGTAACTGCACACTTGTACATGAAAAAGAAGCGCACTTACTTCTCCAATATGCAAGCTACTGTGGATTGGCAATACTGTTTCACGAATATTGCAGCAAAAGATCATGAAAGTACTCTTGATTCCTGCATCTTTAGGCACTCTACAATTAATCCATCACTTCCAGACTGGACTAAATAGAAATTCTCTATTAGTTGGTAAGGAAAAATTGTTTATATTTTGTTTAAGATTCATACAATTTAAATAAAGTTAATTTACCAGGTTTGTAACAAAATATTTTTAACTTTTATAAATATATAATAATATGTTGCAGATTTTATGACATAGTTATAAAACTATCAACAATTCTATACATTGATGTACTTCTCTTTTCATTGAGATAAATACCTATTTTTATTCATTATATTTATTGCCATCAATGTAGTAACATTCATCAGTGCACTATAGGACATTACGTCTCTCCTCTTGATATACAACACTCCATCACTTTTTGAGATATCTGATGTAGCAGTGAATGAATGAGTGAATGACAAGATTTCTAGAGCATGTGGCCACTCCTAGGAGTGTCCCGGCACTGAAAAGTAAAGTGAGAGAATGAGGTGACGAAGCTATAGAGTGAAAAGTCAGGTCTTGAGTTGCTTTCTAAAAGATTTACTGTTTTTAACTTGGCACATTTCATCAGGAAGTTGATTGCAGGCTTAGGGCATCCTTGGCATAGTCTCCCCTGTCTTTTTGCCTCTGCTTCCTGTGTATTGACTGTGTGCTGGACTCTGTCTGTGCTGTTGTTGGTACTCTGGGCACTTTACCACTGCTGACCAGTGCTAAAATGCAAGTGCTCCCTGTGCAAATTGTATGTGTAATTGGCTTTTCCATGGTTGGCAGATATGATTTACTTGTAAGTCCCTAGTAAAGTGCATTAGAGGTGCCCAGGGCCTTCAAAACAAATGCTACTAGTGGCCTTCAGCACGGATTGCTACCCACATGAGTAGTCCTGTAAACATGGCTCAGACCTGTCACTGCAGTGTCTGTGTGTGCAGTTTTAAACCCACTTGCTAGCCCCAAACCTTCCCTTTTTGTACATGTAAGGTACCCCTAGGGTAGGTCCTAGGTAGCCCCATGGGCAGGGTGAAATGTGTGTGAAAAGTGGGACATGTACCAATGTGTTTTACATGTGCTAACAGTGAAATACTGCCAAATTCGGCTTTCACTGTTCAAATACGTTTTCATAGGTTAACATGGGGACTGCCTTTAAATATCTTTTAAGTGTAGTTTCTCTTTGGGAGCGGATAGAGATTTAGAGTTTGGGGTCTCTGAACTCACAATTTAACATGCATCTTTTGGTAAAGTTGTTTTTTAGATTGTCAGTTTAAAAATGCCACTTTTAGAAAGTGGGCATTTTCTTGCTTAAACCAGTCGGTTAATCTGCCTGCTTGTGTGTTCGCTGTCCGGGCAAGACTGACAGTTGGGCTGTTTTTAAATCTCCACTAGATAGTGACACAAAGGTAGCTTGGGTGTAGCCTGCATATACTGATGGGTCATCTGGGCTAGAGTGGCGGGAAGAGCTGACACTTACACCTGAATGAGCTGTGCCTGCCCTGACACAATGCAGTCTCCAACCCCCTGGTGTGTGTCTGGGACCAGGTCTGGGCAAGGCAGGATCTTGTGAACCACACACAAGTCAAGTTATCAATTAAAAAGCAAAAAGAGTCTTTATGTAGTTTAAAACACACACTAACACTGTTAGCGTGAAAAAGAACCTTGGGTGCGTCAAAAATAACCCCACACGGGCGAGTGTGCTTCAAAAAGGTCTTATGACGCATCGATTTAACTCATGAGCGAGACCTTGGTCGTTTCTCCTTTTGTCGGGTCGGGCGTCGTTTTTTCTCTCCAGAGGAGAGTGATGCATCAATCCGTCAGCACTCTCATGTCCGGGCAGGCCTTGCGTTGTTTTTACACGCCCAGCGGTACTTGCGTCGGAAATCCAACTGCACGATGATTCAAAAACCATGCAGCATGGGTTTCGATCTCTGAGTCTCCGTCAGCGATGCTGCGCATCTTTTCTCCAGCTTCGTGCGTCGATTCTTCGGTCGCGTTTCTGGAAAGTGTCGATTTTTAGCCACAGAGCTGGCAGCGTGTCATTTCTTCAGCCACAGATCGGAGTTGCGTCGATCTTTTCCCCGCACAGCACTCTGTGCGTGGATTTCCTCCTCTTAGGCTGCCAGCTTCTCCTTTCAGGGTCCCAGGAACTGGATGGGCACCATAGGGCAGAGTAGGAATCTCTCCAGATACTCCAAGTGCTGGCAGAGAGAAGTCTTTGCTATGCCTGAGACTTCAAACAACAGGAGGCAAGCTCTAAATCAAGCCCTTGGAGATCTTCACAAGATGGAAGGCACACAAAGTCCAGTCTTTTCTCTCCTACTCCGGCAGAAGCAGCAACTGCAGGATAGCTCCACAAAGCACAGTCACAGGCAGGGCAGCTCTTTTTCCTCAGCTCTTCAGCTCTTCTCCAGGCAGAGGTTCCTCTTGTTTCCTGACGGGTTCTAAAGTATGTGGTTTTGGGTGCCCTTCTTATACCCAATTTCTCCTTTGAAGTAGGTCTACTTCAATGTAAAATCTCTTTTGAGTGTGAAATCCTGCCTTGCTCAGGCCAGGCCCCAGACACTCACCACGGGGTTGGAGACTGCATTGTGTGAGGGTAGGTACAGCATTTTCAGGTGTGAGTGAACACTCCTCCCCTTCCTCCTAGCACAGATGGCTCATCAGGAAATGCAGACTATACCCCAGCTCCCTTTGTGTCACAGTCTAGTGTGAGGTGCAACCAGCCCAACTTTCAAACTGACCCAGACAGGGAATCCACAAACAGGCAGAGAAATGGTATAAGCAAGAAAATGACAACTTTGTAAAAGTGGCATTTTCAAACACACAATCTTAAAATCAACTTTACTAAAAGATGCATTTTTTAATTGTGTGCTCAGAGACCTCAAACTCCACATGTCCATCCACTCCCAAAGGGAAACTACACTTTAATCAGATTTAAAGGTAGCCCTCATGTTAACCTATAAGAGGGACAGGCCTTGCAACAGTGAAAAACTAATTTAGCAATATTTCACTGTCAGGACATATAAAACGCATTACTATAAGGCTATCTAGGGCCTACCTTAGGGGTGTCTGACATGTAAGAAAAGGGAAGGTTTAGGCCTGGCAAGTGTGTATACTTGCTAAGTCGAATTTACAGTTAAAACTGCACACACAAACACTGCAATGGCAGGTCTGAGACATGATTACAGAGCTACCTATGTGGTGGCACAACCAGTGCTGCAGGCCCACCAGAAGCACTTGAGTTACAGGCCCTGGGCACCTCTAGTGCACTGTACTAGGGACTTACTAATAAATCAAAATATGCCAATCATGCATAAGCCAATTACATTCACATTTTGTAAAGGAGCAGTTGCACTTTAGCACTGGTTAGCAGTGGTAAAGTGCCCAGAGTAACAACAACAGCAAAATCAGAGTCCAGCACATATCAACAACCTGGGGAACAGAGGCAAAAAGTTAAGGGAGACCACGCCAAGGATGAAAAGTCTAACAGTAGTGGACCCAAAACCCCAGATTTCAGGATTTCTTCTGGAACCAAGAGGAACCTCTTCCAAAAAGAAGAGCTGAAGAGCTGGAGGAGGAGTACTGCCCCTTTGCCAGTGACTGTGCTCTACTGGGTTGGCCTGCAGTTGCTGCTTCTGCCTGAAAGAGGACAAAGACTGGATTTTGTGGTATATTCCTGCTTGTGAAGTGTCTCCAAGGGCTTGGACTGAGTTTTCCTCCTGTTTTGAAATCTCAGGGACATCAAAGACTTCCTATGCCAGCACCTGGACTCTCTGCTGCGACTCCTACCCTGCCAAGTGGTACCCTATCCAGTCCCTGGGCCCTTGAAAGGTGAAGCTGGTGGAACCAAGGTGATAATCCACGCACAGGAGCCATGCTGGGACAGCTTCTACGCACTACCTGGAACGTGGCTGTAAAAAGGATGCGCCACCCCCATTGTGGCTGAAATCAATGCACCACCTGCATTGCCGCTGGGAAATCGACTCATCACCTGCATCGCGGCTGGAGAAACAATGCAACACCTGAAATCGGCGCAAACACCACACAGCTCAGATTGGAGTCCTCGTGAGGCCAGATTTCCCATGCAACATCGCCAGGTGTCAAAATCAACGTGAACCTGCCAGACATTAGGTGCCTTTCAAGAAATCAACGCATTGCTCTCTTGCAGAGAGAAAAATGATGCATCGCCTACCCAACCAGAAAAGAAATGACACACAGCCTCACTTGTGAGCAAGGGATCGACACATTGCTGACTTTTCAATGCACTTTTCAATGCACACTTGCCGATGCGGCAAACCAGCTACTTTGTTTAACATCAACGCATCCATTGTTTTCTATGGAGTAAGGCACTTTTTAATTTAAAAATTCATTACTTTACTTGTATATGTTGGATTTTTGTCATTTTGGTCTTTTTTGATTTAGATAAATTTTGGCTATTTTTCTAAACCTGTGTTGTGTCCATTTTGTAGTGTTTCACTGTATTACTGTGTGTTTTGTTACAAATACTTTACATATTGCCTTTGAGATAAGCCTGGCTTTTTGTGCCAAGCTATTAAGGGGGTAAGCAGGGGTTATCTTAAGTGTGTATCTCCAGTGCCCTGACTAGGGTGAGGGTCCCTGCTTGGACAGAATGCAAACTGGCTGCCAACCATAGGCCCCATTTCTAACACTGACCCTAAGCACGTTTGCCAAATCACCTTGGGAAGAACGCACAGTTTTAAGGGGAGCATAATGATGAATCCTGGAAGACAGGTACTCAGGGCCATGGTGGTTCAGAGCTCAGTGCGTAAGGATGGAAGTCTTAAACAGGATCTTATTTACAGGGAGCCAGTGCAAGTTCAGGTGCGCCAGAACCAAAGCTTGTGTAGATAAATTGAGAACCAAGTGTGCAGCCCCATTCTGGACCTTTGTAATTTCCTAAACGCACGATGTGGGAGGCCCACATAGAGGACATTAGCGTAATCTAGCCTAGACACAATCAAGGCCAGAAGATCTGTAAAACATTTTTACAACACACGTCAGAAAAAGCATCTGTCAACTACTGTGTTAATCTGATTTTGAAGAGATAGCTGTTTATCATACTTGACACCCAAGTTCTTTACAGTATCAGCTTGGGTATTGGACAGGGAAGGCTCACCCAGCCAATGAGCTTGTAGATTAAAATTAAAATTTAAGCCAAAACTGAGCACCTCTGTTTTATCAGTGTTGCATTTAAGTTGGTTAATGCTCATCCAATGGAACACAGCTGATGGACAGGGTCTAATGGCATCCTGAGCAATTGACTCACCTTTTTAAAAAGAAAACAGCAGCTTGGTGTCAGTGACGTATGAGATTATCTTGGCCCTAAAAGACTGGACAAATGCTGCCAACGGAGTCAAATAGATGTTAAACATAGTTGGCTAAGGGTCGAGTCCTGGGGCACTCCTACTGAGACACTGTTTTTGCTGGAGAAAAAAGGTGACATCCAGAACTCTTGGCATCTGTCGAGGAAGGATTTCAGCCATTTCAGCACTGTGCCCCTGATGCCTTTATCATATAAATGAGGAAGCAACCTGGAGTGTGGGACCATGCCAAAGTACCAGGACTGCCTTTCCTGCTGTATCTAAAGTCCATTTTGTCTTTTCGGAGACTTCCAGGATTGCTATCTCTGTACTGGATTTTCAGGATTTTGGCCTAAACCCTGACTAGTGGCTTGGATGGATAAGAAAGTTAGATTCAAGGTAGTTGGATAACTGCCGATTCACAATCCTCTCCACAAGTTTTGATGGGCAGGCAGCAAGGAGATAGGCCTGTAATTGCTTGGGTTATTATGATCTGCACTGGCTTTTTTCAAGAGAAGCAAAATTTTATCCTATTAGAAGGGACTATCCTAGATACCAGAGACTTGTTCAGTAGGGAGTTCAGGACTCGATTAATGACATCCACTCCCTGCACTAAAAGAAAATGTAGGCAGGGATCCGAAGGGGAGCCAGATTTGAGGGTTAAAATAGCTGCTCTTTGCTCATCCATTGAGATTGTGTCAGAGGATGAAAATACGCTTGTGATGGTACATGGGGATGGAGGACCAGTGTCAGAGTCACCTGTTGTGCTTAGGATTTTTTGAATATCCACAATTTTGCTCTCAAAAACAAGCCAGTTGTTCACACCACTTAGCTGTGGAAACCTTACTGTGGTGGTCAGGCCACCGGATCTAAGATTTGTTTTACTCTTAAAGATTTCTTTTGTTTTTTTTCTGCCTTATCAATTCTTCCCTCATAGAGTTTCCTTTTAATGGAGTGAATAAGACTAGATGTGTTTTTTAGTGCAAAACTACACTTAGCTTTCTCCTCCAGGCTCAAATATTTGCGCCAAGCTTTCAGCCTTCTTGCAAGTTTTTTTCTCATGCCTCAAAGTTTCATTAAACCAGCAGCAAGAGAGCTTAGCTCCACCTGTCATGCGTCTGGGGAGTGGAGCTAACTGTTCTACTGAGGACCGAATCTACTTGTTGAGCACTTGTATGTAAGAATCAAGTGGACCTGTTAAGTGTGGCAAAGTATTCCCCAGGGAACTTAGCAGGTTATCCTGAGGGATCTTAGAAAAAGGACTAGTTTTATCTAAGGTGGAGGAAGTTTCGCAGCTTCTATGTAGAGTTATCGGCCATTCAAAATGGATCAGGTAGTGGTCAGTCCATGTAAGAGGATGGGGGTCGGACACTTATTGGAAAAAATAAGGCCATTTGTGAGCATCCCTGTGCTGTGTGGAATTTGCAACCATTTGAGAAAGGCCTTGGGGGGCTATAATGTCTTTAAGACTAGTGTATGTTTGTCAGCTGAGGGTTCCAGTGAATAATAAAGTTGCCTAGTAGGAGAAAGGCAAGAAACATAACAAAACATGTGACAGAGCTTTATGAAGGGAGTACAGAAATAGAACAGCTGGGCCGGGTGGCCCATAGCTCCTAAAGCCCCTGACAGCCCCTGACAGCTTGTTGAGCATTCAATGCTAAGCAGAAGCCTAAGGCCTCAGCCTCCTGTACATCGTCAACTGGAAAAGTGGAGCATGAATAAATGTGCTTGAAAGTAATAGCAATGCAGCAGCGCTGTGTTGTTAGAAAGGTCAGAGATATGACTACATTTTATATGATGTGCGGACAGCACTTTTGTTGGAGATGTGATAGTTACTATATGTAAACTATAAAACCAGATAGAAAAAATGTATAGGTTACACTTTGTGTAATGGTGAGCAGAATAAAAAAAAAAAATTGATTTCAATATGAACGATAATATGTATTAGGGAATGACACCAATTCAAAATTGAAGGTCAAACTAAATGTAATTTGACACTTAAAAAATTTATGAAACATAATTGAATGGACATTTTGGATTTCCAAACCTAGGTTTAGATGTTTGGCTCAATCATAAAGTCCACAGCCATACAGACCAGAGATGGCATGCAAATGATTGTTCTTTGTGCCATCTGTGCAATATTGCTGTCACAGTTTGAATTGGTTGAGAGCGTGATTTGTTCACCGTTGGCGAAGATATGTCTGATCCAAATAATTCTGAAAAGGAAATTGATTCTTAAGAACCAGGAGAGATGTGTGTGAAACAATGATAAAAGGAGTCATTACGACTTTGGCGGTCGCACCACGGGACCACCAAAGCTGTGGGGAGGACACTGCCATTATACTGGTGGCACCCCCCTTCCCCCGATTGAATTACAATGTTCCAGCTGGGCTGGCCTGAGGTAACATTGTATTAAGACGTTCCCGCCCGGCTGACCAGTGGCAAAAGTGTTACAGTATTGGTCTCGGCTCCCTTAAGGGAGCTGAAGCGAATACCATAGCACAATAGCACCCTTGGAATATGCACAGTCTGAACAGAAGACAGTGCATATTCTGGGGGTGCTGGGGACTCCAGGGGGGGGGCTGCACTACCCCTGGCATAGTGACATGGAAAGGCTTGTGAAAAGAGGAGTTGTGATCAGCAAGGCATTGCTGAGTTCTGACCACCAGGGTCGTAATGTGATGGATGTTAAGGGTCTTAAGTGCTGCGGTCCAACCACCAGTGCAAGTCTGGTGGTCCTTGCACCGCCAGACTCATAATGAGGCCCAAAGTTACAAAGTTCTGATGCATTAAATTATCATATTTTTAGTGACCACATTTATATATTTCCTTTGCAAAATGACTATTGACTAAGATATAAATTCTTCACAACAAAATAAATATATACAATATAGATGTCTAATCTGTGGTTTTCAGATAACTATGAAGGTCCCCAATTTCAGTGGTGTGTCTAATGACAGAAGCATAACTTGCTTGACAGGAATACCTGGGGTAGGGGCGTATGGTAAGCTACCACACCAAAAATGTCACAAAAATGCTGTGTCATGCATGCCAATAGCCCACCTTTCCATATTGGTGTGTGTTAATGGTGTAAATAATTTCAAGTACTCAAAGTTCTTTTAAGAACAAATTCTAAAGTACTATAAAATACTGTCAACTGAACTAATCTAATTTTCTTTAAGCCACTACTAAAAGTGAATAAAAGCACATATCTGCAACACATATCTAAATCTTCAAGTCCCCCAAGACAAATACTTCTCTTATGTTATCTAAAACATATATAAACTGATATAAACATGTATTACTAAGCAAACATTTACTATTTATATATCTGCAAATATAAACATAATTAGGCCTTCTGTAATCCAAACATCTAAATAACAAATATTTAATAAATACATATTGTAAAACTAACTTAAACTAAACTAACATGTACTAATTATGACAAACAATAAGTATAGGACTAAAATTACAATCTTATTATAAACATTACCAAAGTGAAAAGAAATTTAAATAGATTCCAAATAGATTTTATGTTTTCATATTGATGGCTTCCTGAGAGATATGTATAAATATAATATAGTAATCTACCTCTAATGTCTCTTGATACCATGAATATATTGTTCCATACTTTGAGTTGAATTTCTACTTACCAGTCTATTTTGCATCTGAATAAATGTGTGTTGATTAGTGTTGCATATGTTGTTCTACATAAACTTATGCAAAATATAGATGCATGCAAATTATTGATAAAATCAACACATGTGCATGCAAACGCAGGAGTTCCATCATGCAAAATACCAGAATGTTACCCAGAATTCTGTGGTTTTAATCTTAACTTCTTACCCATTAGGAAGGGATGAGAGTGTGTAACTTTAGATTTAATGATTTAACAAATATTACATTCTTTTACATTACAAATTTGAAGTACATGAAAAGTTATAATAGTACATTAATCAGTATTAAATGGGTAATTAACCAATATGCTACTATTTATCATGTTGCAAGGTAAATTTAGAAAAGAAGTGTAAGGTTATCTTATTCTAGGTTACATTGTATCAACTTTTATAGAGTATATGTTGTATGTATTAGCATATTGAATTTACGAGGCACATTTGAAAATGTGACACTCTGACTTCAATGTTTACACTTAGGTATTCATTATTAATCAGCATTTAAAGTTCTTTATTACACCATTAAGGCATTGTATTAGGAAAGTGTAATACCATTCCATATCTTGTTGACCAACTTATAAATGACATGCTTTACAAGTGTTAGATGTATCATTGTGGATCAGAGAACAAAGACATACTTAATATAAAGTTATGATTTGGTGTATGTAAATTTGTTGTCAATAGTAAATATAAGGCAGAAAAATAAAGGGGCCTCAACACTGAACCAGGATACAATCCCCCAAGGGCAGGTTGTTGGATACGAAAGGTGTGGTTTGTACTTATATCGAGTATTCTTGGTACTAGTTTTTTGTCCAATAGTAGACATAAATATTTATTAATCAATGACAACATACATGATATAACCTTCATTTAGCTTGTGGATGACAATTTTGTTAGTTTACTATTTAATACTATGTATACTTACAAACACACAAATAAAATGTTTGACCTACAGGATGCCAAAGCAGACAGCCAGCACAGTGCTGACTTGGTTGCCCATAATGCCTTCTTTCCTGATTAGGTTTCACCAATGTGTAACTGTAAAGAATGAATGACCTGTTTTCTTAAGATATCTTTCCAACAAGCATCATATTTCCCTGTTGTGTTTCCTAAATAAATAGTTGAACCTCAATAATGCAAGACATAGTGCCTCAATGAAAGTTTGGTGATTAGGCCGCCAGACCGCCATATGGGCAGCACTAAAAAGACCGCCATGTTGATGGTCTTACAGCAAGCCTTATTACGAGTCACACAGACAGGACTGCTGACCACCAAAAAAAAAAAAAAGACCACCAGTGGAATAGGAGGCCTGGAAATGAGCGGTCTGACCTCCAGCGCAGACAGCACAGCGATTAACCGTATTTCAAGCACAAAGTCGCCGTGGTGGACACCCATGGCATCAGCCAATGGCACTCCAAACCATGGAGGTCCGTGGTCAGCACAGTAATACACAACAGCACATTGGATGAATTTAAAAACAACACAGCTGACACACATTGCCACACTTAACACACCTGCAAAGGAAATTATGAAAAACACACCCCTGCATACACCAGAATCCTTTGCATTTTCACAGCAAGGCTCAGCAAGACAGAGCAAATTTACTTATCCACACACTATAAATTAGGCACTCTTTTTTTTCTCAAGATCCCATACAACACCCTGCACACTCTTCAGTCCATTCACACCCTATTGCATTAGCCCTGTTTTGTAAGTCACTTTCATCCATTATTTTTCATTTTGTCAAAAGAGTGAAGCCACGATTATTTGGAGCGTACGTCCAGCACATCCCTCTCAGAAGGAAAATGGAAATGTGGGACAGGATAGTTGATAGAGACAATGCTGTAGGCACCACCTGCACACAATGGAGGACATCAGGAAGAAGTAGACGACCTCAGGGTCCAGGTCCGTTCCTTGGATTCCAGGCACAAGCTGCAGGCCAAGAAGTTTGGCGGTGGCTCTACCAGTGCCTCATTACATCTCTTTCCATGGGAGAAGAACGTCTTGGCCATCTTACATACTGAGGGCTTGACAGGAATACCTAAGGGAGTGGGGTCTGGTGAGTTACCACACCAAAAATGTCACAAAAATGCTATGTCATGCATACCCATAACTCACCTTTTTCCCACATCAACTGTCACTATACTCACCAGCCCAATGTTAACTTGTCAAAAGACCCCTGTTTGTGAACTCCCAATTAAAGTGTACTCACCTGGGGGGGGGAACATTTGTCAAGTATGTGTAGTAGAGGGAGTGACATGACTACAACTCCCAGGAGGCACTGTTACTGTTACTCAAACTACCAGCCCAGTGTTTCTTCTTCAAATAACCTTGTTTGTCAATACACAAATGAAGTGTGCTCACCTGAGGGGATACCTAATGTATGGTGTGTTTAGTAAAGGAACTGATATGAACGCAACCCCCAGGAGGCTCTGATACTGTTACCCCAACCACCTGCACATTGTCCTCCTCTCAAAGTACTCTTGTTTTGTAACTCCCAAATTAAGTTTACCCACCTAGGGGAATGGCATATGTATACTGTGTGTAGTAGAGAGAGTGATCTGAATGCAAAGCAAAGTAGTCCCTGTTCCAGTAACTCCAAACACCAGTACAGTGTTCCTGTGTCCAAAGACCTGTGTTTCGCAACTCACAAATGAAGATTACACCTGGGGGGCTGACATTGGCCAAGTGTGTTAAGTAGATAGAATAACCTGACTGTAACTCACAGGAGGCACTGTTTCTCTGACTGAGGACACCAGGGCAGTGTACATTCCATCAAAAAGCCCAGTTTCACAAATCACAATGTAAGTTTACTCAGATGTGAGGATACATTTGTAAAGTGTGTGTAGTAGAGGGAGTGACCTGACTGCTAAGCCCAGGAGGGTCTATATGTCTCACTCCAGACACAAGCCCAGGGTCCATGTGCCCAAATAGCCATGTATGTGAAATCCCACTTGAAGTTCACCCATCTGGGAGGATAGCATATGCAAAATGGTGGGAAGTGGAGGGAGTGACCAGAATGCAAAGCCCAATTGGCCCTGTTTCCCTAACTTCAACAACAAACCCAGTTTCACTTGCCCAAATTCATCTAGTAGAGAAATCCCAAATGAACTCTCACACCTGGGAGGATGAAATTTGTCAAGTGTGTGCAATAGAGACAGTGACATGACTGAAACTCCTAGGAGGTACTGTTCCCCCAACTCAAAACACCACACGAGCGGTCACTTGATCAAATATCATTGCCTGCTAGATCAGATTTGAGGTTTACTCATCTGGGAGTGACAAGGATAAAGATCATGCCTATCTCTGAGATGTGTCTGGCTACCTAGCTCCATCTTGACCTGCTAACCCAAGATGAAACTATTGAGGACAGGCAGGACAGCGTACCCAGTGTGCAAAACAATGATCCCAAAGGCCTCAAGATGCATCTTCAGAATGATATTGGCAGCAGGCACATTAACAATGCTCTGACCATATGATGACTCCTGTCACATATGCTACAAACTCCTGGGTCTGCCGGCATTACATTCGACTAGGCCTCAAAATGGGCCAAAAGCCTAACTCGCCTAGCCATTGTTCAGCCTGCACTGGTGGCAAGATGACATTGTCAGGCCATCAAACCAATGGACAATGTCTTGCACATCTGAGCAGCTGTTTCAGGAAAGGAGATCTGCCATGCTCCACAAATCTCATGTCAATACAACCAATACCATGTGTACATGTCACAAAAGGATTAACTGCAAAACAACTATGAACAAGGTATTTGCCAAAGGTCACTGAAAACGTTTGGGGGTAGATGTCACAATACAACCAGTAACATTGTATCTTTCAGATCAAACGTTTGAGCTACCACTGGTCACACAGAGGCCACTGAAGAGACTGCCACTACCCCCGTGGATGAAGCCCTCAGCGCTGAAGATACTCCTGGACATTTGGACGTGGAAGATGGTTCTGGCGCATCTGGGCAACCGGGTCAGACACGAACAGTGAGTCTCACTGTGGTCACTACATCACCTACTAGTCCGGTTGCCTCCAAAACACAGGCAACCATGTGCCCCCCCAACCTGTGACAATAGCACAGTGTCTGCCATCTTGTGCCCCCCAGTCCATGATCGTGAGTCGCAGCACAACACCTCTGACAATGATGGACCATTATATTTTTTAGTAGTTGTATGGTTTCCCTGGGGGCCACATTGGCCCCCAGGGAAACCATACAACTACTATCAAAAATTATTGTCCCCAAAGGGGGTCGCCCTGCCCATGGGCGACCCCCTGCCAATTTCTTTTTTATTAAAAATATATTTACCCCTTGGGTGGGTGCAATCGGGTGCAATTGCGCCCCCCCCCACCCCCCCAGGGGACACCTACCTTTTTATAAAAAATATACCCCGGGGGTGGCCCGTTTGCCGAGGGGGCTGACCCCCCGGGTCAAATCCCTGTTGTCTAGTGGGCCAGGAAACCTGTTCAGGAAGGCCTCGTTTGAAAGGGGAGTGTCTCCCTTTCAAACAAGGCCCTCCCGAACGTCAGGAAGGCCGTTTGGGGCCATTTTCCCAAATGGAGCAGGAAAACAAAACAGTGGCGTCAGTCACAATGGGGCAGGTGGGGGCCAGGGGGAGTCACAGAAGATCTTCAGTGTCTCCTGGGTGTTTTAAAAGAAAAACAAAATCTTCAGGTGCAACGCACCCAAGGATTTTTGAACCCCCTCCCTTGTGTCGGCCACTGGTCGTGACCCTATTGTATCTTTTATGTGATTTGGGAGCATTGTTGTTTACATGTAAGGGGGTCCCTACTCCCTTGGCCCATGAGATGCTCCTCCTGCCATCTGTGTCCGGCTGAAATGCCGAAAGGAGATGCTTCTTATTGGCAGCCCCTTCTATGGGGCGTCAGCTCCCTCAACCCTGGCCAATTGCTCTGGGCCCATCACAAATTCTATTTCACTGGTCAGTCAAGCTCTCCTGTTGGGATTGAGTTATCCTTTAATATTTTGTGATCTTTGCCATTAGAGAGCACTTGGTTAGTGTCCGGTTTGTATTCTTTCGGCCCAGCATTGTGGCTGTCATCCATGTTTTTGTCCTTGTGAGTCTCTTCCTTCCCTTCCCCAGCCTGATTGATTACTATACTAATGTGTGCCTGAGCGCAGGTTCCATGTGACATGCTTGGTTGCGGTCTCCACAGGAAGACTGGGTTGGTCTCGATCTGCCCAGATACCTGCTGGTGATTCCCAATGCAGCTCTGTCTATTGTTTTTTTTGTGTGGCTTTAAGTGTTTTTTTTAACTTCTTTTTCTGTTGTCTTGTTAGTTGCGGTTGGTGCTTGATCCTGGGATCGTGCTCACATTGTGACTTATGGTTTACATCGAGGTCTTGCTCTTCTATACTGTTTCCAGGCACATTTGTAACTACAGAGGGCTGCGGTTTGGGGAGTTTCACTGTTTATTGCATATTATTTGGTTCCGTCTTCGTACTTTCATCTTCCCCTTCTGGAGGAACTGTAGGACCCCCTTTGTAGGATGCCTTAGTAGGCCCTGCCTCCTGCTGGTTTTCCACTGTCCATTTGCCAGTTGTTTTTTATTGTTTCTGGTGGCTGCTTTACAATGCTGGATAACACTGGTTAGTAGGTCTGGCAGGGTCGCTAGTTTATCTATTATTTCATCATTTCTTGACCCCTCCACCGCCTTATCCTCTTTCCATCTGTAATCCCAGTTGTCTAGTTTCCCACAAAGTGAGTTCAGTTTGCTGTCTAAAGTTAGTACGCTTTGTGCTAGCATGTGGGTTAATTCTAGATGGATCTCTATTTTGTGTGACTGCCAGGTTAAGGCTTTAACTGCAGCTAGGAGGGAAGCATTGATAGTCTCTATGATGTAATCTGATCTACCCACTTTTCCCATTTCCTTGTTGGGGAGATTTTGAGGGGATTTTCCTCTCTCGTGGCCTCCTCCTGGGGCCCCTGGGTCCCTCTCCCGGTACCTGGTACTCCCATATTTGCTTCTCGCAGTGGCCGACCGTCTTGCTCTATTCTGGTTAGCCACTCCCATTGAGCTTCATTAAACCTTGTAGTGAAGTGCAGCAGGATCGTCCATTGTTTATAAAATCATTTACCTGAACCTCCTCTGTTTGTGATAGAGCCTGCTGGTAGATCTATACCACTGTTTCCTAATTGTTATTACTTGGAGGTTCCAGCTTCCTCCTTTCCAGTTTAACTCTCGCTATGATGGGTGAAGGTCCTGCTGGTCCTGCAGCCTCAAGTTTGTGCTCAGTGCTCACAAGACATATGTTGTCCCATTGGCTCTCTTGTGAATCTTGCTTTTATCATTGGGACTATTCCAGCTCTCTTCCAGTGCAGTCTCTGCCAATTCTACCAACTCTCCATTAATTGAGGAGTCCATACCAAAGCTTCTCGCGCAGCCACAGTACTGGGTCAGGCTCCAGTATCAGGCTCCAGTATCAGGGATGGAAGGATGGCTACCGCCTGTGGTGTGGGGTCATCCATAGGTGTAGCAGGTTCTCCTTCTTTTTCTTCTCCTACCCCGCTTGTGAAGTAATTGTGGATATAGATTTTCTTGGAGTCTTGAACCTTCCACTTAAGGGCAATGTTGCGATCTTCCAGAGCTTTGCTCTCATCTACTGGCGGCTGGCCTGCTGTGGTGCCTAGTTCATTGTCATCTCCCTCATGGTGCTTCATTCCTATTGGTACATAGGTGCTTGCGATACACCTAGTAGAACCTTCGCTAACTGCCGGGGGTGCCACTTTGTCATGCTGCATGGACTGTATGGGCAGCACGGGCTAAGTGGATTGAGCGCTGCCATACCCACCCTTGTGGTGGGGGGGCACGACCACGATACCTTCCACAGCCTGTTATTGCCTTCTCAAGCTTCTCGGACTGTTATTGCTTTCTGTTTTACTCGAACTTTTATGCCCTTTGCTTGGGCCGCAGTCTCAGCCACAGTCTCAGTCTCAATTTCAGTCTCAGACGTTAGTTGCAGGTACTAGGGTTCTGTTGTCTCTGGTAGCTATTGACCTTGCCCCGTATGATGCCCTTTGCGACGTGTGTTTGGCAGGGAGCTAGGGGGCTAGATAGAGTCCCTTCACAAACCATTAGGCTATGCTAGGCTATTGGGGTCTGACTGACCCCCTGCTTAGCCCTGCTTAGCCAACGTGTCAGTGTTTCAGTCTCTTTTAGTCTCTTTCAATCTCTTTCACAGACAGGCAGGCAGAGACAGGCAGGCAAGGATGTGACTAGATAAGAGTGTACAAGAATGTGCAGAGATGAACATGCAGAGATGAGTACACACATGAGGAACTCACTGTGTCTCACTGAGGCTCTTAGGGCTCTGATGGCACCATCACCGTCGCTTTACGTGGTTGCCTCCGTGCTGCCCTTTACTGCTCCGTTCAGTATGCTCTCCACTCCCCATGCTTATCCGCACTCCTTGGACGCGAGCCTCTGGCCTTCCCGATTCCAGATTCCCGGCACCTGGCCCCCGGCACCCAGCACCCAGCTCTCTGCCAATGGTGCGGGAAGAGTTGGGGCTTTGAGGTTGGTGATCATAGAATATGCTCTGGCGCTCTGGCACCTGGCATCCTTCGTCTGATGCCCTTCGCCTTGCTCGCTGCTTACTGCCCACCTCCAGCTGCATCCGCTATACAGCACATAGGTTGTTGAAATGTCTGGACTTTTCCATAGCCAAGAATGGCTGACTCAAATTAAGTCAAGGTACACATACCAAGGTACAACCCCCGAGACCATGGAAGAAAGGGTCATGTCAGACTTTGTCCTGTAGAATAGGCAAGCAGAAAAGTGGATGGTGTCACCAGCTTGAGCCTTATCCCATACCACACCAGAGTAATCCACCCTCAAGGTACAAACAGAGGGAAGTACAACAGTCCCTGAGCAAAGTTCCATCATTATCTAATGACCATGCACCTGGTGGTATGGCACAAACATATGTCAATGTTGTGGCTCCTACAGCTACATACAGGTCACACGAGAAGAGTGTTTAGCCAATGTGAAAGGTGAATTCCTTGCTCGCAAATGGTGACTACATATTTCATGCCCACATAAAGACACACATGATGCAATTAGCCCCATACAGCACACAAAACAAGACCAACCTGCACTTCAGACTTTCCACCCAAACACTGTGCAAGCTACCTTAACACAGATCTTATACATCAGAAATCTGTGACCTACATTACCTGAAACAATCCATGTCCACTTTGTAGGTCAGAACAGCATCAGATACGTGCCAATGTCATAACTCTGAATGCCCACATGAGGATGTCATGGCGAAGGTACCTGTACAAAGACAAAACAAATCATAGGGTTGAAAGCATAACTATTACACAAATCACATAGCAAGCATCTGGAATGAAAATGATGTTGCAAAGAGATTGACACAAATAAAGCAGCATCATCAAGCTGGGGATATGTCAAAAGCTAACTCTTCAAGCAGCCTTTGGCTCAATAATGCAGAGTATCAGGGCTCTAGTTTTTGTCAAAACACTCAACTCCACACATTTTCAGACCTACAGTATATTGTACAGTCACAGTCATTACATCACATGACACACTTACACTCATGAAAAGTGTCTGTTGAAGAAAACTTCCTGCAAGTCGGCTCTTTCCTCTTCACTACTGTCATCCTCACTTTGCATTTCAGGAGAGTCACTGTACAACCCAGTGACACTGCAGGCTCCCCCTCCTCTGGGTTGTACTGGATATTTCTCCTCAGGGTGTGGTTGATGGGCATGCAGCATGCCACAGTGATCTAACACACTTTTCTAGATGAGTAGGGAGGGCTCTGCCAGTTCGGTCCAGACAGGAAAATCTAGCCTTCCGGAGTCCACTCCACTACCTGCCTTGTTCTTTAATGGTCCTCATTGAAGCAGACTTTCCTTAGCATAGTTGGATTCTTTAGTGGCATCAACAACCAAGGACAGTTTGGATATGCGGAGTCTCTTGTTAAGTATTGGGACATATGTGCAACAGTGAGTCACTCACTTCATGATTATAGCACCAGACATCACATACACATAATCAGGACAGATGTGACTTACCAACCAGACAGGCCCTCTCTGGGTACAGTTGTGACATCAACTGAGGTATGGTGCTGTTCTGCATTATGAAGGAATCATGGGCTGAACCCGGATAATGGGCACAGACCTTAGAATTGTATAGATCTCCAAAACAGACAACTTGCACGTTGATGAAATGAAAGTTCTTTTTGTTGCGGTATACTTGGTTATTGACCTGCAGTGGGACCAACCCAACAGTGTGCCCTCAATGGCCCCCACCGCATGAGGGATGCGTGCAAAACCATAAAAGTCATCCTTCACATGGGCTAAATCCTCACATCGGGGGAAACTGAATATAGCTGTCCAGGTGTTTCAACATTGCTGAGTGGACATTCTTCAACACCAAACTAAATATAGGTTGGGACATGCCAGCTGAAAGGGCCACTGTATGTTGGAAGGACCCTGTGGCTAGGAAGTGCAATACTGAAATAACCTGTACAATGGGTGGTATGCTGGTTAAATAACTAATAGTTGGCATCAGATCTGGCTCCAGCTGACAACATAAGTCCACTATTGTTTGCCAATTGAGAAGCCAGAGAAGGAGTATGTTGCATTCTTTCATGGTCTGAAGGTCTGGCAGTGGGCAGTAGACAGGAATTTGTCACATCCTCCCTCTCCCTGGGTACCTATGTGTGACAAGACATGGACCCTCATTCTGACCTTGGCGGTCTTTTCGCAAGACCGCCGAGTTACCGCCGCGGTGAAGACCGCCGACCGTGGCGGTATGCCGCTGTGCGCATTCTGACCGCTGGGAGCGTTCCGCCGGAAAACCGCCAGCAGCCACACTGGCGGTCAGCGGGAAAGTGGAGACTGGTCAACCTCCACCGCCACGCCAGCAGAACACCGCCCACAGAATTACGACCCACATTTCTGTGTGGCGGTCTTCTGTTGGCGGTCTTCTGTTGGCGGTCACCTCCCCATGGCTCCCGTCGCATCCCGGAGGACCAACGCACAAGGTAAGTTGACCGTCCGTGAGGGGAGGGGGTGGGGGGGTGTTGTGTGATGTGGGCGTGCATGGGGGTGTGCGTGTGAGTGTGTAGAGGGGGTGTGTGAGTGCGTGTATGCGGGCGGGGGGTGCTGCTGTGTCTATGGGTAATGTGTGCTGTTCGGCAGGTGCGCATGTCTGCATGTATGTGTGCGGGTATGTGTCCCCGTTGTGTATGTGTGTGTAGGGTGTGTGTATATGTGCATGTTGGGGGTGTGTGCATGTCGGGGTGCATGTATGTGCATGTCGGGGTGGGGGTGGGGAGGGGGTTCGTACCACCTCTGGGGGGTGGCAGGGGGGTGGAGGGGGTGGGGGGAGGACTCGGGTGGGTAGTGGGGGGTGGGGGAGACCCCTATCAGTGCCAGGGAAGGAATTCCCTGGCCCCGATAGTGCCTACCGCCATGGTTCGCACGGCGGTTCCCGCCCGCAAGAAACCGCGGCGGTAGGCAGGGTCATAATACCCTTGGCGGTCTTGGGACGACCGCCGGGCCGGAGTGCGCAAACTCCAGCCCGGCGGTCATGACCGCCGTGGCGGTCGGAGTGGAGAAGTGGCGGTCGGTCGCGGCGGGGACCGCCGCGGTCAGAATGCCATTTTTAATACCGCCGGTCTTTATTCCTACCACTGAAATTTGGTGGGGGTGGACTGTGACCCACTGTTAAATGCCAGCAGTGCAGTGCAACATACTACAATGGTGTTTGAGTAGTAGGGCCTACATGAAAAGGCATGATAAGCCTGTGTGTGAGGTCAAAAATAAAATTTTGCAGGTGTGATGTATTTTATATTGCCCATTACAGCATTTTAGGCTGCCGGAAGGGCGGCTGCCTGACCTACTCCACTGGACATCATGGTGGTAGACAGTTGCAACCATGGCAGACACAGCCATAGGCTAACGATGTTGCCAGGGGCAGTCTTGGGCCAATGGCTGCGTCTGCTGGTGGTGACCAATGCGTAAGTGGCACACATGACTGCCATGATCTGCAGATTCAGTCACTTGACTCCTAACACTGCTGCCACCAACACCTCCATGACCTGAGCTGCTGTGTGCCACCTCTGGGAGCAATCATGCCATGACCAACAGGTGATAGGGCCCCTGCCTTCTCTCCAGAGGAGCTGGAGAGGCTAGTGAGTGAGGTCCTCCCCCTCCATGAAGAGCTCTATGGCTCACCAGAGAAGCAGGAAAGTCCCTCAAGTGCACAATATTCTCTGCACTGCACCATCCTTTCCCTCCTCACATGCTAGAATGTCCAGTGTGTGCCAGTTTGACTACTCATGTGCCTGTTGTTGCCGTCTGTGTGGCATCAATTTGATGGACAATGTGCAGGTACCGGTGGCCAGTGTCATATGTTAAGTTTAGTCACATTGGTGGTCATTACAACCCTGGCGGTTGGTGTTAAAGCAGCAGTAAGACCGCCAACATGCCGGCGGTAAAAAAATTGCAATTACGACCGTGGCGCATCAGAGAGCAACTAAACAGGCACCTCAGGGGGAGGGAAAGGAGGGGCACCTCAGCTGCTTGAGTGCACGACGCCAAATCCACGAGGGGGCCACATGCCCACTGTTCCATCCTGGGGAGTGCAAAGCCACAGTCTCTCAAGTCTCTACAGTGGGTGGGTTGCCCACTGTTCAATCCTGGGGAGTGCAAAGCCACAGTCTCTCAAGTCTCTACAGTGGGTGGGGTGCCCACTGTTCCATCCTGGGGAGTGCAAAGCCACAGTCTCTCAAGTCTATACAGTTGGTGGGTTGCCCACTGTTCAATCCTGGGGAGTGCAAAGCCACAGTCTCTCAAGACTCTACAGTGGGTGGATTGCTCACTGTTCAATCCTGGGGAGTGCAAAGCCACAGTCTCTCAAGTCTCTACAGTGGGTGGGTTGCCCACTGTTAAATCCTGGGGAGTGCAAAGCCACAGTCTCTCAAGTCTCTACAGTGGTTGGGTTGCCCACTGCCATATCCTGGGGAGAGCAAAGCCACAGTCTCCCAAGTCTCTACAGTGGGTGGGTTGCCCACTGCCATATCCTGAGGAGCGCAAAGCCACAGTCTCTCAAGTGGATAACAGTCTCCACTGGTTCTGGAGGGGGCATGGTGCCCAGACTGCTTCATCCTGCTAAGGACAGAGGTAGTGGATGACAGTCTCCACTGGTTCTGGAGGGGGCATGGTGCCCAGAGTGCATCATTCACCCCGTGACGGACTCAGTTGCGTCAGTGCCCTTGCCGCTCATGGGCCAGCGATGCTTGAGATGGCGGTGCCCTGTTCAGCGGTGGTTGAGATGGCGGTGCCCTGTTCAGCGGTGCTTGAGATGGCAGTGCCCTGTTCAGTGGTGCTTGAGACGGCGGTGCCCTGTTCAGCGGTGCTTGTGATGGTGGTCTCCATTGCAGGGACTCAGTTGCTGGCGGTCCTTCATGGCCCAGTGGGGTATTTTGCTGGCGGGCCTTTATGGCCCAGCGGGGCTTGTGCTGGCGGGCCTATCCTGGGCAGGTGGGCTGGTGCTGGCGGGCCCCTCCTGGGCAGCTGGGCTGGTGCTGGCGGGCCTGTCCTGGGCAGCTGGGCTTGTGCTGGCGGTCCTGTCCTGGGCAGCTGGGCTTGTGCTGGTGGGCCCCTCCTGGGCAGCTGGGCTGGTGCTGGCAGTCCTGTCCTGAGCAGCTGGGCTGGTGCTGGCGGTCCTGTCCTGGGCAGCTGGGCTGGTGCTGGTGGGCCCCTCCTGGGCATCTGGGCTTGTGCTGGCGGTCCTGTCCTGGGCAGCTGGGCTTGTGCTGGAGGTGGGCTCCTGGGCAGCAGGGGTGATGGCGGTCTTCCCCGCTGTGCTGCTCTTCCCAGACTTGACGGGTTTCTTGTGGCCCTTCCCCACCTTGGAAGGTGTCACAGCTGACTCCACACTCCCACAGGGACCCCTGGGAGTGGCTTTGGTGGCTGGAGTCTTCTCCCTCTCCCGCCGGGCATCGGACAACTTCTGATTCTTCACAGGTGGGGGACTGTCTGTGCTGTGGCTCCGTGCCACACTGGCTGCCCTCCAGATTCCGGTGACTACAGGCACCACTCGTCCTGGAGAGGTTGTGGCTGAGGTGCTAGTTCGGGACCTATGAGACAGACGGGGTGGGGGAGGTGTGGGAAAGAGGTCAAGGTTGGCGCACTCCATGACCCCGCAGTTGCTGGCACCACTGTGCCTGGGGATGTGGTGGCTGAGGTGCTGGGCTGGGACCTGGAAAGCCTGGCCCTAGGGGAAGGACGGGGGGGTGTAGGGAAGAGGTCAATGTTATCTAGGAAACGTTTTTGAGACACACTGGGACGGGTAGATGGAGAGGGTTTGGGAGATGAGGAAGAGGTAGTGGTTGTAGGAGGTGTACGTCTGCTGAATTTGGGTGAAGGTGCATGGGCTGGAGGCTGTCGTGAGGTGGATGGCTGTTGGGTGGGTGTGTGCCTGCGTTTGTGTATCTTGGGAGGGGGCGTCACAGACACACTGGGAGAGGACACAGGGGATGTGTGAATGGTAGTGGGGTGGTGACTGCACGTGAGCGGGGTGTGGTGGTGGGTTTGCTGGTGATGGAGGTAGTGGCTGAAGATGTAGTGCATGCAGGTGTGAGTGGAGACGAGACTGGGAGGGAGGAGGGAGACGAGGAGGAGGGGGACACAGTGGAGGCAGTAGATGTTGGTGTGTCTGCATGTGTGTGATGCTTGCGTGAGTGCCTGTGGGATGTGTGGTGCTTATGTCTGCCTGAGCTTCCCTTGTATGTTGACATGTGTGCATGCTGGTCTGATGGTGTGCTTGGGATAGGCTGAGGTACAGAGGTTTGGGTCTGGGTGGAGGAAGTTGGAGGAGGGAGGCTAGAGACAGGGACAATGGCTGCCATCAGTGCTGAGGCCAGAGTCTGAAAAGCTTGCTGCTGGGCTGCCTGACCAGAATGAATGCCCTCCAGGTATGCATTGGTCTGTTGCAACTGCCTCTCTACACCCTGGATGGCATTCAAAATGGTAGACTGCCCAACAGTGAGGGACCTGAGGAGGTCAATGGCTTCCTCACTGAAGGCATCAAGGGTGACTGGTGCAGGGCCTGAGGTGCCTGGGGCGAAGGTGATGCCCACCCTTCTAGGTGAGCGGGCACGGGGCAAAGGCTGAGGGGCTTCTGGGAGGGCGGTGTTGGTAGGGGGGATGGCGGCTGTACCGGTAGATGCGGGGGCACAGATGTTGCCGCCACAACAAGGGAGCTCCCATCAGAGGACGAGTCCGTGTCGCTGGTGTCAGCTACTGTCCCCGCCGTGGAGCTCCCCTCGCCCTCCGTCCCACTGGTGAACTCCGAGTCCGTAGTTTCGCCCTCCAGGGTCATGTGGGATGCAGCTCCCTCTTGCGCCGGTGCCACTGCTCCTCCGCCTGATGATGCTAATGCACACAAGAACAGGAAGACCACAAAAAGGGGGGGACGACAGAAGAAACACATGTTCAGTGCATGCATTACCGCTACCTTAGACGGACATGACAGACACAGAAGCCCCCTGCACTACGCCGCGCTCTTGGGCTCCACTGTTCAATTCCTGGGAAATAGCCTACAAGGCTATGGACGACATCTGCACACATAGATGTCACAGGGGCATGACTAGGTGTAGTTGTCACTCTACAGAGGTGGGGTGGGGTGACACATGGCCTGCCTTACAGAGGGGCCTTGCCTACGGAACTTGCCCTGGCCTAGGGAAACTCACAGCCCACCTCCCCCACCCAGACACCTCCACTGTGCGCAAAGTCAGCAGAATGAGAGAGTACTCACCCCCTTGTGTCTGCTGTGATGCCCTCAAGCGTCCATCCAACTCCAGGTAGGCCACCGCCAGGATCCTGAACATCAGGGGGGGTCATGGTGCGACGGGCACCCCTCCCACAGCTGAGTAGGCCATCCCCAGCTGAGCCTCAGCCAGAGGCTTCTTGCTCCAGCGGCTAATGTCCTCCCATCTTTTCCGGCAGTGGGTGGTCCGTCTGTGGTAGACCCCCAGGGTCCGGACGTCCTTGGCAATGGCACGCCAAATATCTTTTTTCTGGTGGGCGCTGACCTACATGAAATGTACAGGGGAAAAAGAGAAGTTATTACCAACTGCACCATCAAACGGATTGGCCCCCATCCCTACTCTTGCCATGTGGCATATGCATTCACCGTCTTTCATGCCGTCAGCACTCTCCCCCCTTCCTTCTTACATCCAGTCCTCTCCACACAGGCATAGCCCATACAACATGCTCCCTGTGTACTTACCTGTTTGTCTGGAGGACCGTAGAGTAGCGTGTACTGGGGAGGACCCCATCCACGAGTTTCTCCAACTCCTCCGATGTGAAGGCAGGGGCCCTTTCCCCAGACACTCGAGCCATTGTCTCTTCCAGACCGAGGTCACAGCAGCACTTGCAGTGTAGGTCCTCTCCTGTCGAAGATCAGGTATCGAGTGACTGAACAGATAGAAAATGGAGGTCACGTCCACGGCAGTGGGTACCGTCACCGCCGGCGTACATCATCATTGGCTCCTGGGACCCGTAGGGTTCAATGTTAACCAAGGCAGCATTGCGCCACGGTCTTCGACCGCCTACCGCGACGGTGTACAACGCCAGTGCAGTTACCTCACATCCCTTTGTCCCACTTTAGAGGTCAGGCAGCCGCCATTTCAGGGGCCCACATGGCTTCATTTTTAACTGCGTCACACATACCTAGGCCTAGACTCAACACACATACAGGCGACCTTTTGTGTATGAATGGTGTTCTGGGTAAACTGTGGGTACGTACCTCTGAGTTTTTTGACTCTCTGATCGCTGTTGTCCTTCATAGGCACCGTCCGCTGGGACATGTGAGGAGATGGCGGCATCCTCCGGTGTACCGATCATTGGTGGACCTGTCGACAATGGAGGAGCGACATGTGATTATCACATACAGGCTTGACTGTGCCACAATCCAGGAACTGTGTACCCAGTTGGAGCCAGACCTGATGTCAGCAATCCGCCATCCCACAGGAATCCCCCCTCAAGTGCAGGTGCTGTCAGTGCTCCATTTCCTTGCAAGTGGGTCATTTCAAACAACAGTGGCCATAGCATCAGGGATGTCCCAGCCTATGTTTTCCAACGTATTGTCAAGAGTGTTGTCTGTCCTTCTGAAACACATGTGGAGCTACATCATTTTTCCACAGGTGGAGGATTTGCCTACAGTGAAAGGTGATTTATATGCCCTGGGACACATCCCCAACATCATAGGTGCCATTGATGGGACATATGTGGTTTGGTCCCCCCCCACAGGAGTGAACAGGTGTACAGAAACCGGAAGAGTTATCATTCAATGAATGTACAGATGGTATGTTTGGCAGACCAGTACATCTCCCATGTGAATGCCATGTTCCCTGGCTCAGTGCTTGACGCCTACATCCTGCAGAATAGCAGCATCCCTTAGGTGATGGGTTAACTCAAGAGGCACGGTGTGTGGCTATTAGGTGAGCACCTGGAAGCTAGTCAGTGGGAATGGTTGTCTGGGGATATCCCTCCAGGTTAGTTAGTGTCTAACAGTTGTCCCTCTCCATTTGCAGGTGACTCTGGTTACCCCAACCTGTCATGGCTACTGACCCCAGTAAGGAATCCCAGGACAATGGCAGAGGAACGCTACAATGAGGCCCATGGCCGAACTAGGAGGGTGAACGAGCGGACCTTCGGCCTCCTGAAGGCCAGGTTCCGGTGCCTCCATATGACAGGTTGATCCCTATTCTACTCACCAAAGAAGGTGTGCAAGATCATCGTGGCCTGCTGTATGCTTCACAACTTGGCTTTGCAACGACAGGTGCCTTTTCTGCAGGAGGATGGTCCAGATGGCGGTGTTGTTGCAGCTGTGGAGCCTGTGGACAGTGAAGACGAGGAAGCAGAGGAAGAAGACTTGAACAACAGGGACTCAGTGATCCAGCAATATTTCCAGTGAGACACAGGTAAGAGTACAGATCTGCCTACTACATGTACTTTAACACTACTACCTCTCTACTGTCTGTCGTTTTCACCCAGTGTATGGTCACTGAGTTGTCACTTTCCCATACGATTTCACAGATGTGGGTCCCACTGTGTGACATCTGCTTAGATTCCTCATGGACTAGAGCTGTGTGACATAGGTATGTTGACATTACAATTGAAAGAGCATTTTGTCCCTGTAATTGCTAATACACTATTTTGAAATCAAAGACAGACTCCAGATTGTTTTGTGCTTTAAGTGTGTTTATTTAAGTGCTCAATATTGGAGGGGGTAGTGAAATGGTGAGGGTTGATGGCGGAGGAATGTCCATGGCAGAGTCAAGTCTATTAGTCTCACAGGTGCATTGCCCATATAGGCATAGGAAGTGGAGCGTGGGCAGTTTAAGTATGGACAGGGTGACAAAGTGGGACAATAGGATGACAATCAGGGTGGGCTCATTTTTTGGCGGGGGTCTTGGCAACGTGCTCTGTCTTGTTCCTGGATCTCAGGGACCGTTTGCCTGATGGTTCTCCCTCTGCAGGGGGTGGGGTGCTGGTGTGGTGATCCTGTGGCGGGGCGTCCTGTCCACTAGGGCCCCTTGTAGTGCCACAGTGTCCCTCCTGGTGTTGACGATTTTCTTCAGCACCCCTACAATGGTGCCCAGGGTTGAGCTGATGGTTCTGAGTTCCTCCCTGAAGCCCATATACTGTTCCTCCTGCAGGCGCTGGGTCTCCTGAAACTTGGCCAGTACCGTTGCCATCGTCTCCTGGGAGTGGTGGTAGGCTCCCATGATGGAGGAGAGGGCCTCGGGGAGAGTGGGTTCCCTTGGCCTGTCCTCCCCCTGTTGCACAGCAGCCTTCCCAGTTCCCATGTGTTCCTGGGCCTCCATCCCCTGGACCGTGTGCCCACTACCACTGCCCCCAGGGCCCTGTTGTTGTTGTTGTGGTGGGTTAGCCTGGGTTCCCTGTAGTGGTGGACACACAGCTTATTGACGTGTCCTGGGGACAGAGGCATGGGCCCGCTCGGTGGGTGCTGTGCTGGTGTTTCCAGAGGGGGGAAGCTCTGTGGTGGCCTGTGACTGGGTGAGGGCAACCGACTGTCCAGAGGTCCCCGATGGACCGGGCTGGTCATCTAGATCCAGTTGGACAGAGCTGCTGTCATCACTGTGGGCCTCTTCTGTTGGTGGTGTGGACATGTGTGGACCCTCCTGTCCGGTGACGTTGGGTAGGGGTCCTGCAGGGGTATAAAAGGATGGTTATTACATCTGTGTGTGTCATGGTGTGCAATGGGTGGGTGACCATGTACCCCAGTGCTTGCATTCCTGTGTGGGACCTTGTGTGATGATGGTTTAGGGGGTTGTATGTGTATGTGCAGTGGGCATGCTTTAGTGATGGGTGTCCATGCTTTGTTGTTGCATTCAGGGCTTGTTGTTGGGATGTGTGGTTTGTGATGTTGGGACATATGTGAGGAGTTGGAGTGCTGGGGGTGAGGGTGGGGTTATGTGCTGGCATGCAGTTAGGGTGGGGGATGTAATAGTTAAGATTTGTCTTACCAGAGTCCATTCCTCCACCTACTCCTGCGAGGACCTCAGGATGCAGAATCGCCAAGACATGCTCCTCCCATGTTGTTAGTTGTGCGTGAGGAGGTGGGGGTCCGCCGCCAGTCCGCTGAACCACCAGGTGGTGTCTTGAGACCACGGAACGCACCTTCCCCTGATGTCCTCCTGATTTCTTGGGTGCTGTCCCACTGCGTTGACCCTGTCCACTATTCTTCGCCATAGCTCCATCTTTCCTGCAATTGAGGTGTGCTGCACCTGTGCTCCGAATAGCTGTGGTTCTACCCGGACGATTTCCTCCACCATGACCCTGAGCTCCTTCTCCGAGAACCTGGGGTGTCTTTGCCGTGCCATGGGGTGGTGTAGGTGATGTGTGGGGTGGAGTGTGTGCTGATAAGTGTGCTGATATGTAGTGGTGTGTTGTGTGAGGTGCGTGGAAGTTCTGTGGGTGATGGTGTTGTGTGCCTGTGGATGCTGTTGTTCTTGCTGGTGCTGTCTCTCTCTGGCCTTCTTTTGGATTTTTTTGCCGTAGGGGTTTGTGGGTGTGTGTTTTATATTGTAATGGGTGTGTGGAAGTGGTGTGTGTATGTGTATCAGGTGTGTGTATTTGGAATTGTCCAATGTGGCTGTGTTTTGTATGTGTGTGTGTGTATTTTGAGCGCTGCAGTGTGTACCGCCAATGGAATACTGCGGTTGAAAGACCGCCGCGTGGATTCGTGGGTCGTGATAGTGTGGCTGTATTTCTGTTGCCGTGACGGTGTTGGTTTTGTTTTCGCCAGTTTACCACTGACCTTTGATGTGGCGGACTTGTGTGGGTGTCTGGATTTTGGCGGATTCCGTGCTGTGGGTCATAATAGCTGTGGCGGAATTCCGCGGCTGCAGCGGTGTGTTGGCGGTCTTCTGCACGGCGGTAAGCGGCTTTTACTGCCAATGTTGTAATGAGAGCCATTGTGTTGTGTGAGGCTTTTGGGGTCCTATATTCTCCTTGTGTTGGATGCACATAATTAGGTGAGGAGACATTACTGCCATCTGCATGCAGTGAGTGATTCTCACAGAGTGTGAATGTGTTGGTCTGTTTACGTCTCAGCAATTTACCCTTCACACGCCACGTAGTTGTGCAGTGTTTCATAATCGCTCACATCACTGTACAGGTTGCTACAGCATGGGACACCTGATGTCAGTAACCTCGCTAAGTCATTGTAGGTCATGAGCAGGGTAGTGGGTTAGTCTGCAGATGGAAATATATATATATATATATATATATATATATATATATATATATATATATATGTGTGTGTGTGTGTGTAGTCATGTCCCTGTACTTATTGGCTTGTGTGTGTCACACTTGGGGAGTATTGACAAATAGAAAAGTCCTAGCTTGATGTTACTGACATGTATGTGACTCAACCATTTGTGTTGACACTTGTAATCATGATCTCTTGATTTGTCTTTAGCATCAATGCAGGTCAACACCCATCAAAAGAAGGCACTATGGAAAGCCATTGCCTGGAAGGTATGGAGCCTGGGGGTCCACAGACAGCGGAATGCCCACTGCAGGAAAAGGTAGGAGGACCTGAGATGCTGGGCCAGGAAAATCGTTGAGGTCCAGCTCGGGATGTCCTCCCAGTGTGGGCAGGGTGCCCATTGGACCATGCCCTCCCTAATAGCCTCCATTCTGGCGGTGGCCCATCCAGAGCTTGATGGGCATTTGAGGGCAGCACAGCAGCCACAAGGGGGTGAATACAGGGCATATTCCTTCCTGTCACATTGCCAAGTGAATGTGTTAGGTTCTGACAGCTCCCCCTGACAATTAGGAATGAGCCATGTGCAGCACAGTAGATGAGTGATCATTTGTGTAGACATGCTCTGTGTTGTATACTGATGTGCATTGCCTATTGACCCAGACACCTAGGACACAGCTGTATACAATTCACAAACCACTTGCTCTCCAGGGATGACATATGGCTGTCTACAGTGATCTATCAAGTACTCTTCTTGTAGTGTGTGTAAAATCTATGAATAAGACCACTACTCCTCAATGTTACAGGCCAAAGGTAATTAAGTGATGGATGGATCACTGTCCTCAGCCATGTGTTTGAGTAGAAGAGAATATTGCCATCTGCCACCCAGGGTCTAGTTGTATTCAGCATATGCTGGGTGCTTGTGCCTTACTGCAGTCCATATTGTGAAGATGGCAATCACACATGTGACAGAGCCCATATTGTAATTTGGGTGCAGCTACTGATTTATACTTTCCCTTGGTAAGTGGGAAATGTCAACTGACATGATTTATGTGCCATCGCTGTAGCCAACATTCCTTGTGCCTACATGTCAGCATGTGTTCCTTTCAGTTTTAGAAAACATTTGTATGATGCTGTGTCATGCATGGTCTGCCTGTGTTGATGGGATGATGTCTGTATTTCCTCACATATATGTGCATGGCAAACTGTGTCTTGACTAAGCGATTTAAAATGGGGGTACATTTCCTCTTGTGCCACGTACAGGAGTGTGTCACCATTGTTTATTGGCTGAAACATTCCCACGTGCATCATAGCATGTAATTTGGCATGTACAACTGCAGTAGCAATGAGTTAAATATAAAAAGGAAGGTGACAATAGAGTGAATGGCGCTCTTGTCCTAAATATAAACGAACCTTAATCTGGAATCTCTACACAGTGCAGTAAATGAGGTTCCACGTTCCAGACACCCCACACGGTAACCGCTGAAGTTACCTCAAAATCAACAATGTATATCTGCACACGTGTAAAACAATAATCAAACAGTGTGTACACATACAGAAAGTAATCGAACAACTATATTATAATCAAATTAATGTCCTTATCCAAGTTTTAGATAACAATTTATTGCAAGAGAAGTCTCAGTTTCAAGTTCCTTCTTGGATATTTTAAAACGGATTCCCAATTCCAACGATCTCCGGTCGCAAATTATATAAGTCTTTCCAAACTTTGTTCTGTAATCCAATTGAAAATCCCGGAACCAAGAAACAAAAATGTATTTGAAGTTCAAACGTAATTGTTCACTCGTATATCCATCATATGATCTCCACCAACAATAATCAAATTAATGTATAATCATTCACTTGCTTGTCCGTCAACACGTGTTTCATCCGGGGAGTACTCCTGGATTTCCTCAGGACTTCCTAAAACAATATTCTCAAATCAGAAACAAATCAATGCATTCATTTTGATCCAATTGTTAGTACCTGTGCACACCTCTCTGTGACAAACATTGAGAACCAAGTCAGTCTCCTGTGACCTTAAAGTATATCCCAACATGCGAGAACCGTCTTTGTGACAATTGAAGTGAATGATAGTGCCTTCTCAAATGCATCCATAACCTTGAGCACTAGTCAGCTTAGTGGTACCACACTTAAAATGTCCCATCAATCCCCATACAAGTGAAAACCAAAGATCACTTCTTAGTGAATCCAAAATATGAGTGAGAAAATGAAATAAAATGATGGAATAATATAATTACATGCCTAGTCCAGTAAAGTATATACCTTATAAATAGGTGTACAACCAACCTTTGTCGCACCCAGTATTCTGAAATATTTATTATCTATCCATTTATTAAGCTGAAATGACAATTAGAGATTCATAGATGTAATAATCTCATATAACACAATGCCACACTAATATATCAGACTGTGATCATACTTTTCTCAGAGTAACTCACCAATATCAGATGATTCTGACTGTATATCAATATCTACATATCCTCCGCCTTATCTCTATAACATATACCTAAAGAAATTAGTTAGAGAATGGGTCATCCTAAAAAAGATATAAATCTACTCAACTACAAACAAAATATATCGGCAAATCCTACCTATGTTCACCTATTACAGCGTTCGGCGAGTACGCCTGAGATCGGCTATCAAAGCCGAAACAATGCGAGAACGTGATTTTTAAGCGTCCCGATTCCATAAAAACAGAAGACTGACTCAGCATGACTCTGGTCCGTGTTCTAAATCATAAAAACTAAAAACGGACTATTCCCATTATTTAACACTGGACCTTCCATCTTCAAATCTTATGTTCTAATATGCAATGAGCAGATATTAACAGAAGGTTCGTGATTGGGCTAATTAAAGCAAATGTAATAAATGAAAAATTAACCTTAGTGTTGAACGACACTACATCCTACTCACTACTCTATACTTGTCTTTCAAAGTTGTATAACAACTAATCATTAATTCCCTATATTTAATCTACAGTACTAGTATCCCTTACAGCTCTATAATACTCACCATTTGTGGGAATGAGTGAAAAATTAACTATAGTGTTGAGCGATCCTACTCACTACTCTATACTTGTCTTTCAAAATTGTATAACAACTAATCATTAATTCTCTATATTTAATCTACAGTACTAGTATCCCTTACAGCTCTATAATACTCACAATTTGTGGGAATGAGGGAAATAAGTTTTACTAGATATTACATCAAGATAATATGCCCTCTTTCTGAGGGGGGCTTATTTAGGCTATATGCTCCTAATGTATCTAAGTATAAGGTTCATGCCATTAATTTAATCATCTATGAATCTCTAATTTCACACGTCACCCAGAAAATATTCCATCGCATAATCTGTATTTAAACCCCGTTCTACAGCTCCTAAGCGTAATATCCATGTAGACTCTTTTCTCCGCAGTGCTAACTCTCGATTTCCTCCTCGTGGATTTATTCCACAATGGTCAAAACCAAAAAGTCTGAACATCTTATGAGTTCCTTGTGCATCGCGTACCTTCATGTGGGAGGCTAAGGGATATCTTTCATCTTCCTGCCTAATAGCCCTCTAGTGTTCCGCTATTCTCATTTTGAGTGGGCGTATCGTACTGCCCACATATATCTTGCCACATTTACATACGAGCATATACACAACATACTTCGTATTACAGTCTATGTGTGATTTGATGCATATTCTGTTGCCACTCAGATCATAGAAATCCTTTTTGGCCTGCCATGTCCATCTGCACATTGCACATGACCCACATTTGTAAAAAACTAAATTACTCTTATTTAACCAATCTGGTTGAGTTTTATCAGATAAATAACTGGGGCTAAGAATATTGTTAAGAGTATTGCCTCTCCTAACCGAAACCTCTGGTTTGTTATCAATACATTTCTTCAATGTCTCATCCTGAGTAAGTATACACCAGTGTTTTTTCATAATTTTCAATAGTTTCTGAGAAATTTCTGTATAGTCCAGAATAATCCTAACTTTTTGAGTAGTATTCTTCTTAACTTCATTATCTCTCCTTGTATCAGTCTTCAGTGTATGGTGTGATGTAATTGAAGTTGTGTGAGATCCTGATTTTCCTGTGGGCAACTGTTGACAGTTCAGATGGCATGCATGCATATGGTATGGGCCACCTATGTGAAGTTTGTTGCAGCGGCCTACTTGATACTATGGTAATGTTTGCTAATCGGGCTGCTGTTCAAGTGTGATCAAGGACATGTGAGGACCCTATTTCTCTTTGTGTTTGAAGCATAAGCATACGCAAGCAAAGGAGATGAGGCAGAGCCAATTGAGGAAGCATCTGGCCACGGGACCTCGGATCAAGACAGTACTGACACAGAGGAACCCAGTGGCCCGGAGGGTGAGTGGAGTGCCACAGATAAGACCAGAACATCCTCTTCATCATTGGATTCTTCCTCCAGTGGCCAACCCGTATTATCCCTGCTGCCTTCAGTGAGGAGGCTGTTGGCCTTCTGAGAAGTATCTCAGTGGTCAGACAGCCATTGTGAATGGCATCCAGTGATTGGCAACCCAAATCCTGCAAACAAATGCATTCTTGGAAGTCATTCATGGTGCAATGTCTGGCCTACAGAGATTTTTTCAGCTCTAGCCTCCAAAATGATGACAGCCAGCCACCCCCTCCTTCCGCCCCCTCTACCTCCACCTCCACTTCCACCTCCCTCTTCCCAATCCAAATACCCCATCCCCCTACCTACCCAAAGCACATAGGTAGATCTACATGCATCCACCTCAACACACTAGCAGCACACACAGGCACAAGCTTCACAAAACACACCAGCATGGAAGCAAACAACAGACACCCACAGACACAACCAAAGTCACCATTTCAGCAGGCATCCCCAGCGTAACACACACAACATCAAGCATACCCACAGCCACCACCACAAGAGTCAGTGACATACCCACCATACCCAGCATACCCGCAGACACCACCCCAACAGACACTTAGACATCCACCACTACCAGCATTCCCTCAGACACCACACCAACAGGCACACACACACACATCCACCACTCCATCGCCCAGCACCTCCACCTCCCAGACCCCCAAGACACACAAACACACTCACTCACACACACAACATACACCACCCAAACACAAGCAGACTTCCCAGAAGCACACACACACAACATCCACACCAACACATCAGACAACCACTCCCTCGACCTCCAAATCCCCACCCCTTCTGCTGACCATCCCCATGTACCTAAGAACATGTTTTTGTTTGACCCTGCCCTTTCCATCCCCGTCCCAAAACTAAGAGGCCCCCACCTACCTCCCAATCCCTCCCTTCCACCTCCTGGTCCTTCCCTGCCATCCCTGCAAGCACCCATAGCCCTCCGCCGAAGAAGAAGCCAACCCTTCCCAAAAAGATGTCCACTACTCCCAAACCAAAGACCAAACCCCCTCCCAAATCTGCTCCCCCAAAGATGATCCCTGAGCACGCTTGCCCACTTGATGCCCCTTCCTGTTGAGGTTCCCTGGCAGTTAGGAGTCAAGTGACGGTACCATGATGTACCTATGCCAAAGAATATGGACTAGCCAATGGTCTTGAACTATTGGAAGGTGGTTAAAAATGAACACAAGCAGTTGTCTTTTGGGTATTTGTCCTGCAATTCCTTTTCTACCTTTATGTTGTCCTGAGTGACTTGTGTTGTGTGCCTACCGTTTTGTGTGTTTGACCCTGCCTGCTGATCCATTTGATAATAGTTGCAGTGTTTGACTTTGTGGGCAGTGCTGGTGTCCCCCAAGACAAGGGTATATGTTGACTGTATGGATATGGGGTGTAAATGCAATGGTGGTGTCATTGCGTTGTGCTCTGTTTGTTGTGGTAAGTATTTCATCTTGTGTTGCCCAATGTGAGCGTGTCAGTGTTAGACTTGCCCCCCAATATGGATTATGCATTCATCTAATGTGTGGGAGCTTGAGTTTTGTTTGTGCAGATGTGGAGTGTGTTACCTTGGTTTACATTTGAGTGTGCATGTTTCCATTTATCTTTGTGTACCATGCAGCTACTTCATGTAGAGGTATATGCTGTACATTTGGAGTTGTATGTGCTTTGTTGACTTGCCCTTCCTCATTGTGCAGATTAGTGTGTCGTTTGGGTCTAGTGTTGTTTGTCCCAGAGATACCCGAAGGGCCAGTTCCTATGCAAATGTTGTTTTAGGGGCATGTGCAAAGTGATATTGCACCAATGCATCATCCTTCCCTGAGTGTTCCTGTGTGTGTGATGTGTCTACTAGGAGTGTTGTTTGTGTTCCATGCCACTTCTATACTTATGTGTGTTTTATATGTCGACAGTCCATGGCCTATGTGCAATGTGAGTGTGTGAGTTGTATTTATAGATTTGATGTTGGTGTGTTGTTGGTGTTGTTTGAGGCAATGTTGTGTACACTTCACTGTCCCTGTGCCTGAGATGAGTAGATGTGTGTTTTTGTGTAGTGTTGTAGTGTAGTGTGTGACCTGCCCAAAGGGAGCATTTTGTGACTGCTGTGCATTTGACCTTATTTGTGTCTGCTTACCACCCAAGACATAATGACAAGTGTACTTGGTGCCCTTAGCGTGATCCCCATATAATGTGGCCTGGCAGTGCTACGATCTGCTGTTACAATTCATAACACAGGTAGGTGTGCATGCTTACAATTGGTTGCATCCATAGCAGCATGGATTTTGGGCTCATTCGATAACCAGCAGCAGTGTCAGGATGTGCGTGATGGGCTCCATGGTGGCACTGGGCGTGCAAGGCTGCCTGCGGGTGAGTGTCTCCCTTTATACTCCCCGTTGCTGCCTGCGGAGACGTGGTTTTTGGACTGCCACAGTCACACTGGTGATGTGCAACTTCATAATGTGTCCAGCTGAAACACAGGCTTTGCCAGCCTGTTTCTGCTGCCTCATGACCTTTGCGGTCTGTGCTGCCTGGTGGTACCGCCGGGACCGCAGCGGTCTTTGCCAGCATGACTTGTAATATGATGGTCAACCACCAACCTGATGGCAGTCAGACCACCTACGCCACCATGGTGGTTCACGGCCCGCCAAACTCGTAATGAGGTCCATAACTGTAATATACTTTATTTATATCCATTAGCGTACCTCTAGTAAACAGAGGTTCAAAGTTTGCTGACTTCTGCATTTAGCAAATGAAAATATAATGCTTTCAAATACTTGTTCATGGGATCACAGCAAATCACCTATATTAATTGACAGCAAGTATTATTGTTACTTTTTGAATAATGAAGGCTTCAATGGAACCCAGTGTGACTGCACACAAGATGTTTGTATCTTCTGTAGAAAAGTGATAGCATAATGCATCGTAGAACTTTGAATATAATACTTGAACCTATGTAAAGACATTTACGATAAACTGCAGACTTATGAAGGGTATATACACATAAATAACAATTACAACCTTATTATTCATATTAATTTTAATGAAGAAAGAAATATATTGTTATTTATTATTCATGTTTAAATAATAAACCTAAAAACAATAAAAATCAGAATAGGCTAACAATATTTTTTTTACTCAAAGACAATCAAATTACATGTTGTTAGGTAATAAAAATGCAAATTACATTATCCAAGAAGGCAGCTCAATGTAAGCAATATATAAACAAATCAAGCTCAGTGTTTCCAATGCAGGTCTTCTGATGGTATGTGAAAAGATGACATGATGACAAGTTCACGACTAAGAAAAACTCTTTACAAGAGTAGCTCACTGATTTCTATTTTGCCACATGGTAGTGCACAAGATCTTTATCGTCATTTTCTGATGAATCCTCATGGGGAGACATCAGTAAGTGTAGTGAAGGCTATTCTGAAATCCATGGTAAGGGTCTGCTGGGATGTTGAAACAGCGACAATGTTTTGTTTCTGGAGATTCATAGCTGAAAGAGTTTATCTTCAGCTCCAGTCCTTGTTGTAATTAATTAATGGAGGAATTTGTGTTCTCTATCTGCTTTCCATTTTTTAGCCAAATTGGTTGTAACATCTTACTCTTGCTTTCTTTCTTTGATGTTCAGCAGTGTTAGCTAGAGAATCTTCAATTACTTGGAGCCATGAATAGGTGTGTTTCATTCTGAGGCAAGTTCTCATTTGAGCTCAGACATCTTTGGGCTCTTTTCAAAGTGTCAATCAGTGTCTGCAAGCCCTTCTTCACTTCTTCAATAATTGACTGCTGTGTCTTGCGCGTTTGTCTCTTGAATGTCAGTTCAGGGTCGCCAACATTCTCAGAATCACATTGTTCTGCTTTTGTTAGTGAAGAAGTGGATTGAGTATACTGGGGAGACACAGTAACATTGTCGTACTTTGGCAAAATTGGTGGGAAATTTTCCAAAGCATCTATGACTTCATTAAATGTTTACAAATAGTGAAAATTGTCATTAAAGCTCTCCTAGATGGTGTTGTTATTCATCATATCCTGTCAGGTTCTTAAAAACAAAACATTATTAAAATGTGATTCTCAATATTACATGAATAAAAATCTAAAAGGAATTAATGAGAAGACTGAAGAGAGTAAAATGGTTGTATACACATGTCAAAACCTGCAGACAACATACATTATTTTGTTTTTAGAAAGTATAAGTTAGTACATTTTAGTTCATTTTCAGTATTCCAAACATTTTCAACAACTTACTCTTCTGTTAAATAAATATTAAATAAACACAATTTGGTATGTTTGCTTGATTTTCCACATGATACTTTACAGTGCCGCAGGGATTTGCAAAAAATATATACCTGAGTAGAATGTTTGTGTCTCTTTTTAACAAACAGTAGACTGACACAATACATAGTACTAATCCACATAATGGAAACACTGTAAAAAGTATGCAACACAATGAACAAAATTTGTACACTTGGTTTCGTATATAGAAAACATAACATACAAAAGTTTTCAACTAAGAATTGTGGCTGGTTTTCTCTGTCACAATGCATTGTGAAATGTAGCTGACATGCACCAACAAAAATACATTTTAATATTATTACAAGTGTATTTTAATGTTTTACTTTATCTTCCTTTTTTTTTAAATGTTGCCTTTGATATGTATCCTATTTAACATATATTTTTAGAATGTGAGCTTTCACACACATGTAAACACTTGCCCTGGTTACACATGACTACCTGTGTAAACATAATGCCTGTGTTCTATTTACATGATTTAGTACATTACATGAAAATGTCTAGTGGATGCAAAGGAACATTTATGAGTAAGCCGTAAAATAGGAATGTTATGCAAAATAAGTCAAAATGTGCCATATTTTTACTTTGCATTTGTATTGTTTGTATTAATAATTACAATATTTTCAAATGTAATATAATTAAGCATGTTACAGTATTCAAAACATGCAAAATAGTTCTTTGGGGCAGGATATCAGGGATTTAGGGGTTTATGGGTAGAGAAGTAATTTAATACTCAGGGATTCGTTTTAATACTTCAGTATTAATATTTTATTTCAATCAACATATAATATGATTAAACAAGTGCTCATATACTATAGTTAAACAATAATTAAAATGTTTTTAAAAATAATAATTCAGGAGTAGGTGGCAAATGATGTAGGGGTAATGGGCTGGGAAGTATATAAACACTCAGTAATTAATCATAATACTTGAATATTCATTTTAAGTTGTATATAATAATATTAAAAATCACTGCATAAAAATATAGAAAACAGATTTTTAGGAGGGGAATAGTAGGGATACAGTAGTTATGGGTTTAGAAGTATATTAATTATAATGCCTATTAGCATAGTTTAATAATTTAATTTCAAGTTATTCATTTGTTCTAAGAAATGATAATTGTATAGGAGCTGGATGTAAGGGTTGTTGGATTAATGGTTGGGGAAGTGTATTAAATAAATACAAAAATAAGAATAATAATTACAAACTATTCTAAAAACATAATTAATACAATAAAACATACCACTGAACATTAATTTTAAAAAAATGTTAAAACATATTAAGCTATGTCAAAAGTAAAGAAGAATCATTTTAAGACCATTTAAAACATAGGTTCCCATGATTTATCATTCGGTTCTGTGGGAAAAACTGCCATTTTACTTTTTTTATTATTTCATGACATTCACGGTGGTGCGTCTGTTTCTGCAGTCGGTATTGTGTCCCGCTCAAGATCTGAAGCAAGAAGAGCTGCGGTCAGGTAAGAGCAATCTAAAGTGCTTAATAACATCTATAGGCTTGGTAAATTTTTGTAAGCTGAGTGGTAGGGAGATATATTAATGTTAAGTAAAAAATGTTTTGCATATATTTTGCATTCTAATCATGATTAAATCCCCAAGCAGGGAGATTTTATCTATGCACATTGGGCTGGTTGTCATTTTTTTTTTACATTTAAAAAAGATTAACAAAATGGGGATTCAGCCCATTCTGTTCCTACCCCATCCCCCAAAAACTCAACCTTGTTTTTGTGAACAGGTTTTTACATGGGTAAGAAGAAAAGAAGACAAAAAAAGTATTCAAAGAGAACTTTTTTTTAAATTTTTGCTGTTTTGAAGGAGTGCACCCTTTTTTTAAAAATCCAAATTTATGGGCCCAAGCCTTGAGTAAGTTGAAGAGAAAAAGAATGATGGAAGAAAGGTTTTTGTTCTCCTTTTTTAAGATATATTTTCAGGGTACATTTTTTTGGGAAATAGTTTTGTGGACTGTTTGTAAGGAAATGCCTCCTTGCCATGGTTACCCCCTGACATTTTGCCTTTGCTGATGCCAAGTTATGATTTGAAAGTGTGCTGAGGCCTGCTAACCAGGCCCCAGCACCAGTGTTCTTTCCCTAACCTGTACTTTTGTTTCCACAATTGGCACGCCCTGGCATCCAGGTAAGTCCCTTGTAACTGGTACTACTGGTACCAAGGGCCCTGATGCCAGGGAAGGTCTCTGAGGGCTGCAGCATGTCTTATGCCACCCTGGGGACCCCTCACTCAGCACAGACACACTGCTTGCCAGCTTGTGTGTGCTGGTGGGGATAAAATGACTAAGTCGACATGCCACTCCCCTCAGGGTGCCATGCCAACCTCACACTGCCTATAGGTATAGATAAGTCACCCCTCTAGCAGGCCTTACAGCCCTAAGGCAGGGTGCACTATACCATAGGTGAGGGCATAAGTGCATGAGTACTATGCCCCTACAGTGTCTAAGCAAAACCTTAGACATTGTAAGTGCAGGGTAGCCATGAGAGTATATGGTCTGGGAGTCTGTCATGCACGAACCCCACAGCACCATAATGGCTACACTGAAAACTGTGAAGTTTGGTATCAAACGTCTCAGCACAATAAATGCACACTGATGCCAGTGTACATTTTATTGTAACATACACCCAGAGGGCATCTTAGAGATGCCCCCTGAAACCTTAACAGACTTCCAGTGTGGGCTGACTAGTTTTAGCAGCCTGCCACACACCAGACATGTTGCTGGCCACATGGGGAGAGTGCCTTTGTCACTCTGTGGCTAGTAACAAAGCCTGTACTGGGTGGAGGAACTGCAGGAACTGTAACACCTGGCAGTGAGCCTCAAAGGCTCACCCCCTTTGTTACAGCACCCCAGGGCACTCCAGCTAGTGGAGTTGCCCACCCCCTCCGGCACAGCCCCACTTTTGGCGGCAAGGCCAGAGGAGATAATGAGAAAAACAAGGAGGAGTCACTGGCCAATCAGGACAGCCCCTAAGGTGTCCTGAGCTGAGGTAACTCTGACTTTTAGAAATCCTCCATCTTGCAGATGGAGGATTCCCCCAATAGGATTAGGGATGTGCCCCCCTTCCCTCAGGGAGGAGGCACAAAGAGGGTGTAGCCACCCTCAGGGCTAGTAGCCGTTGGCTACTAACCCCCCAGACCTAAACACACCCCTAAATCGAGTATTTAGGTGCTCCCAGAACCCAGCAAGATAGATTCCTGCAACCTAAGACGAAGAAGGACTGCTGAGCTGAAAAACCTGCAGAGAAGACGGAGACACCAACTGCTTTGGCCCCAGCTCTACCGGCCTGTCTCCCCACTTCAAAATACCTGCTACAGCGACGCGTTCCACAGAGCCCAGCGACCTCTGAAGCCTCAGAGGACTACCCTGCATCTAAAAGGACCAAGAACTCCTGAGGACAGCGGCTCTGCTCCAAGGAAGAAGCATCTTTGCAACAAAGAAGCAACTTTCAAAGAACACACGTTTCCCGCCGGATGCGTGAGACTTTGCACTCTGCACCCGACGCCCCCGGCTCGACTTGTGGAGAACAAACACTACAGGAAGGACTCCCCGGCAACTGCGAGCCCTTGAGTAGCCAGAGTTGACCCACCTGAGCCCCCACAGCGACGCCTGCAGAGGGAATCCAGAGGCTCCCCCTGACCGTGACTGCCTGCTTCTAAGAACCCGACGCCTGGTAAGGACAATGCACCCGCAGCCCCCAGGACCTGAAGGATCCGACCTCCAGTGCAGGAGTGACCCCCAGGTGTCCCTCTCCCTTGCCCAGGTGGTGGCTACCCCGAGGAGCCCCCCCTTGCCTGTCTGCATCGCTGAAGAGACCCCTAGGTCTCCCATTGAATTACATTGCAAACCCAACGCCTGTTTGCACACTGCACCCGGCCGCCCCCGTGCCGCTGAGGGTGTACTTTTTGTGCTGACTTGTGTCCCCCCCGTGCCCTACAAAATCCCCCTGGTCTGTCCTCCAAAGACGCGGGTACTTACCAGCTGGCAGACTGGAACCAGGGCACCCCCTTCTCCATTGAAGCCTCTGCGTTTTGGGCACCACTTTGACCTCTGCACCTGACCGGCCCTGAGCTGCTGGTGTGGTAACTTTGGGGTTGCCCTGAACCCCCAATGGTGGGCTACCTTGGACCCAACTTTGAACCCTGTAGGTGGCTTACTTACCTGCAAAACTAACAAACACTTACCTCCCCCAGGAACTGTTGAAAATTGCAGTGTCCAGTTTTAAAATAGCTTATTGCCATTTGTGTGAAAACTGTTTATGCTATTTTGCTAATTCAAAGTTACTAAAGTTCCTAAGTAAAATACCTTTCATTTAAAGTATTGTTTGTAAATCTTGAACCTGTGGTTCTTAAAATAAACTAAGAAAATATATTTTTCTACATAAAAACCTATTGGCCTGGAATTGTCTTTGAGTGTTTGTTCCTCATTTATTGCCTGTGTGTGTACAACAAATGCTTAACACTACCCTCTGATAAGCCTACTGCTCGACCACACTACCACAAAATAGAGCATTAGAATTATCTCTTTTTGCCACTATCTTACCTCTAAGGGGAACCCTTGGACTCTGTGCATGCTATTTCCTACTTTGAAATAGTACATACAGAGCCAACTTCCTACACTGTTGGAATACCAGTGACTCTTGGAGAGAGAACCTTACAACCAAGCCCCAAGAGTTGAAGATAGCAAACTATGACAGGTAGAACTAATTTGATGTTAATTTTGAAAGAAATAACATTTGAAAAAATGTCAATTAAATATACAGTAAAAATGGAAAACAGGAGAGTAATCCAAATAGAGATGCTGTTAAAAAGGCAGAAAGTGGGCATTTTTATTGTTCAAGTAGTCCTCAGCTCCCAACAGCGAAAACTGGTGAATTTTAGCAATAATCTTTCAGACATTTATTTTCTTTTTTGGAAATTCATGGCAGTGGACTTCCTGTCAATGATTGTGCCTTTCTAATTTCTTGGAAATGTTACTCCTTCTTCAAAATGTCCAGGAAATAATACAGGTTGGTGTGACTTTTGCCTATGGAGTTATTAAAGGAATTATGCCAGACTTGATGGCTTTGTTGGTTTTTACACTTCCTTTCATGTGAATCTTCAAATCAATTATGATTTCCTAAGGCTTTTAGTCATTGTTTGGGATTGAATCACTGTTAAAAATTCAGTGTTTTTTGAGGACTGCTTGCCAGGAAGTAAAGCATGCATTAACGGAATAGTAGTATTATTAATGAATGCATGGGCTGTGTAAATTTGGGTGCGGGTGGGATATTGACTTACAAGTACCATCCATCATCAAATTTTCACTGTTTATTATGTTATTTAGAGTAATTAGCTACAATTTAGGGTTATTTAGAAAAACTTAATATATGTTTTGATGGGTTTTGCTGTCAAATACAAGAAAAGGTCATGACGAAATGATTCAGTTAGTTCAGGGTGGATGGAAATTTCTGAGTAACGTTTGGGAGTTTTTAGATGGGGATTACTTGTCTGTTGTTGTCTTTGTACCATTCTCTTTTAATTTGGGAATATGGCATTCTTCTAGCATGTTCTAAGTTACCTTCCTCATAACTAAGCCACAATGTTAATTGGAGGGTTGCAGCAAGTGTTTAAATGTGTTATATATTTTATCCAACCTCTAAAGTCTTTGCAGAGGCAGAGTGGGTATGTTCAGTGGTCCTCTCAACAATATCACCAATCATTTACAGAGGCAGAGTGGGTATGTTCAGTGGCTCTCTCAGCAATATCACTAAGTGTCAATGCTCGGCCTTTGCAACATGTATAGAAATAATCAGCACACCGCCAATAATTCCTGGGCTTAGTCAATCTCTCCTCACAATAAATATACCCACCATAATTTAGTAGACAGTTTACTCTCTTTGAAAATACATTGGGGATCATTACAAGCTTGGCGTGCGGCTCCCGCCGCCTGCCAAGTGGTAACCGCCGTGCGGCTGCCAATGCGGCCGCACTCCCGCGGACCCCATTACGACATCCCCGCTGGGCCGGCGGGCGCAAACCAAGTTTACGCCCGCCGGCCCAGTGGGGATGAGGCCACACCATAGGAGCCGGCTCCTAATGGAGCCGGCGATGTTGCGGCCGTGCGACGGGTGCAGTAGCACCCGTCTCGCTTTTCACTGTCTGCTATGCAGACAGTGAAAAGCTGCCCGGGGCCCCAGGTCAGCCCTTACCGCCAGCCTCTTCCTGGCGGTGCAAACCGCCAGAAACAGGCTGGCGGTAGGGGGGTCATAATCCCCAGGGCAGCGCTGCTTGCAGCGCTGCCCTGGCAGATTATCACCGCCGGGGCTAAAACATCAGGAAACCGCCGGCCCCGGCGGTGTGACACGGGTCTCCGTACCGCCAGTCTGTTGGCGGTACGGACGCCACATTACCCCTGGCGGTCGTAATGACCCCCATAATGTGCATGTTGTGGGTTTTCCATATGTTTAAAACAAAAATGGAATGAACATTGCCTAGAAAATAGTGTTTAATGTTTATCCTATTTGTATTGTTCCTAAATATTGTTTTTTTTTTATTTAAGGGCCTGATTACGAGTTTGATGGTCCGTGGACTGCGATGGCAGCAACCTGACAGCTGTTGGTCCGGCAGTTGGACCACCATATTACAACAAAAGCTCGCCAGTGCTCTGCCGACACCGCTAGGCAGCATAGTCTGCCACGGTCATGGGTAAGAAGAAACAGGTCGGCGGAGTCCATGTTGCTGCCAGACCCATTACGAGGCTGCACAATGACTGTGGCGGTCCAACCACCATGTGCAAACAGACAGTATAAAGGGAGACACTCCCCTGCAGGCAGCCTTACACATCCAGCATCGCCACAGAGCCCTTTAAAAATGTCATGCTACTGCTGATGCTCATCGTAAGACAACAAAATAAATGCTGCTGTGGACACCAACAACTGTAAGTACACACACACCTACATGTATCATTAACTTAAAGACTGTCTGCAGCGCCAGCTTACACATCATGGGGGGGCATGCCACGGGCAGCAGATACATGTCTCAACCTACACACACACTCACAAACATACACCAACACGGACATGCACACAGTCACAATATGCCCCCTTTGGGCAGCACACTTACTCTGAGCAACAACACCACAAACAATCACACGGCCACACTTCTCATGCAGAGGGAGACTGAAGGCTGTACAAGATTGTCATACACATCAACAACAACACACCTACAGCACATATACAAATACAAAAAAAACACTCACATCCACCACTATTTAGGGACCGTCCTCACATACAACCCATATATGTATCGATGTGGCATGCAACACAAACAACACCACCATTAGATAACCCTGCAATGGACACACACATTCCACACACACAGCACAATGGAAGCACAATGGCATGCACAAAACACAGAAACACAAAAAGACAAATAAAAACATGCCAATTATACCAGCACAATTGGGAGGGGGGCATTTGGGACACCCAGGGAAGGAGATTGCACTGGGGCATATATATCACTTTCAACAGGCCCTTCAAACAATGTGTGCACAGGAAATGTCTCTACATGGGCTTCAGGGACAAACAATACTGAACCCAAATGTTTTGCACATTTGCAAAATGGGGAAGGGAGAGTCAACAGAGCACATACAACTTCTACTGCATGGGACATACTTTTACAGGAACTAGCTGCAAGGGACACACACACCCAAATGGACATATGCACAGGCAAATGAAACACAGCTAACACAGCTTAATACACTCCATGTCTGTGCAAACAAAAATCCAGATGACACACATCACATGAATACATAAGCCATATCAGGGGGATAGGTCTAACACCATACATTCCCACTTTGGACAACACAAAGGGAAATACTTATCATACCAATCTATAAAATGTAATTACACCACCATTGCATTTAGACAGACATACCCATACACACATCATATACCCTTCTCTTCGGGGACACCAGCACTGACCACAAACTCATATACTGCTAATAATAGCACAAGGAGCAGCAAGAAGGCACAAACACAAACAACTGGAGGCATACAACACAAGTAAATCAGTTACAACATCAAGGTAGAAAAGGAATTACAGGACAAATGTATAACAAAAATAACCAAATGTTTGGGATTTATTCAAGATAAAAATATAAAAGTCAAAGGTCATTGGCCAGTCCATATATTTGGTCACAAAGGTAGCTCAGTATTGTGCCAAAACATGACTTCTAACTGCCACGGAATCTCCACAGGAAGGGGCATCAAGGGGGCAGGAGGCACCTCAGGGATTATCCGCGGGTGGGGGATGGGATTTAGGATAGTGGTTGGGCTTGGGAGGGGTGGTCTTCTTCTAGGAAGGGGTGGTCTTCTTCTTCAGGGGGAGAGGTATGTCTACTTGGGGGAGGGGGGCAAAGGAGGCCTTGGAGGTGGAAGGGATGGCCTGGGAGCAGAGTGGGGTCCTCTGGGTCTGGGAAGGGGATGAACAGGCCAACGGTTAACGTTAGACAAAAAAGTTTTTTGGGACACACAGGGATGGTCATCAGAAGGGGGTCAGGATTTGGAGGTTGAGGGAGTGGTTGTAGGCTATGCAGGTGTGGATGTCATGCATGTGTGTTTATGGGAGGTATGCTTGTGCTTGGTCGGTGTCTGTTGGGTGTGTGAGTTTGGGCATTTGTGTGTATTGGTGGGATTGGAGGTGGAGGTGCTGGGGGATGTGGGAGTGGTGGATGTATGTGTGTGTCTGTTGGGGTGGCAACTGCAGGTTGGCTGGCTGTGGTGGATGTATGTGTGTCTGTAGTTGTGGTGTCTGCGGTGCGGTGCTTGTGGTGGACGCCTGAGGGTCTGCTGAGGTGGTGTCTGTGGGTTTGATGGGTGTACTGAGTGTGCCTGTGACTGTTGGTATTGTGCCTGTCAGTAACTGATGTAGTGTCTGTGATTCTGGGGGTAGTGGGTGTGTCCAAGGAAGTAGGGAGTGTTGTGTCTGTAGGTGGATGTTGTTTATGTGTGTGCCGGTGTGTTTTTTGGTGCTTGTGTTTATGTGAGCTACTTTTGGGTGCTAAGGTGAATGTCTGTGGATATGTCTGTGTGCCTTGGGTAGGTAAGGGGAGGGGATACTTCTGATTGGGAAGAGGGAGGTTGAGGGGGGACAGAAGGTGGGGAATGACTGGTTGCCATCGGTGAGGAGACCAGAGCCTGAAGAGCTCTCTGTAGGCCAGCCATTGCACCATGAATACCTTCAAGGAATGCGTTTGTCCATTGGAGCTGAGTTGCCAATCCCTGGGTGGCATTCATAATGGCTGACTAACCCACAGAGATACTTCTCAGGAGGTCAATAGCCTCTTCACTGAGGGCAGCAGTGGTAACAGGGGCTAGGCCAGAGATGCCTGCAGTTTAGGAGATGCCCAACCTCTTAGCTGAGCAGACAAGGCCATCTGGGTGGGGAGCAACAGGAAGGGTGGTGATAGAACAGGGGGTGTGGGACAAAGATGGTACAGGGGGTTGCCCCGATGGGTCCGCTATCACTAGATAGTGGCCGTTGGAGAAGGAATCAGAGGATGATGAGGATGTAGATTCGGTCTCCCCCATGGCACTCCCCTCGCCCTCCAGGCCACTGGTTCCCTCTGTGTCAGTGGTGTCTGCACCCTGAGGTCCCATGGCCAGGTGCTTCCTCCTCTTGGCTCTGCCCCATCTCCTCCGCTTGCTGATGCTGATGCTGCAAGGGCAAAGAGTAATCAGGTGATCACAGGTCCATGATAACACATGGCCCACAACTCTGCTTGATAAATAATTCCAGTATGTTAAGTAGACCCCAGCAAAAGCTTGCACCTAAGTGGCACATACATGTGCCAAACATGTGCATGCCTGCCATGTGGATTTCCAAAAGTTGCCCACAGGAAAATCAGGATCTCATACAACTACAATTGTATGACTGAAGTTTTGGAACCACAATAACCATACAACAACCAGGAGATCTCTTCATCTTAAAAGATGTCCCACATGCAACGGAGCTCAGTTGACTAATGGAAAACAACAGTATTTCATTGTATAGTCCATCCCCACATATCCCAGACAAGGTCATGCACACATCTCCCTAGCACATATGTATTGAAACAACAATGAGAAATGATGCCCATGACATCCAACAATGTTGCTTACAAATGCACAATATCCCGGAGTAGGTGACATGGAAATACCTACGTCGTAATGGAAACATATCAACACTATTCACTTCTCCAGGTGACATTTGTCCCATCAGAGTCAAGGAGGTAGTATCAAGACACTCAGATAGTCCACACATGAGGGAATGAAAGGAACACTTTTGAGGTCAATTTCAAAATGCCAGGGAGAGATGTTTCCAGAATACACAAAACAATAAATCACCAAGCCCCAAAATAGTCATTACTAATGTCTGGCATCCATTACAATGACATCATTTAAGTGTTTCTGTAGAAGCCATCTGTCCTTTGCATTTTGCAGAGACACAGAACTTCAGAGGACTAATAGAAGCCCTTCAACCTGTTGCCCATTGAGAAGCTGCAACACTAGCCAGGTCTTGGACATAGCAACCCTGGTGTCTGTCTGTCTCTGGATGGATGACTGTACCCAAATACTTGTTATGCCAACATCACTGTAAATCACTCCATGTTGCATGCTAACAGTCAGGGCACAATCCTTAACCATTACGCATTTGCGGTGCACTCTTCCACATGATTACACATCAAGGGCACAGATATACACAAACTGGTTACACACTGTGGGCCTATCTGTTATGTCCCTCATTGCTACTGTAGATCTACATGACAAATGATATACTATTGTGCATGAAGTCATTTGTCAGACAAAAAAACAATGGTGACACACTCCTGTCTGTCGCATAAGATGAACTGCAACCCCTTAATAAATGTGCATTTCCACAAACAGGTTGCCATTCACATACATACATTCACAGAGGGAATACAGACATTATCCCATCAACATAGGTAGAGTATGCATGAAACTGCAGGTTACAAATGTTTCCGAAAGAGAAAGGGACACATGCTGACATGTAGTCAGAAGGAATGTTGGAAATAGTAATGGCACATAAATCCTGCCAATTGACATTCCCCACTTACCAAGGAAAAGTTATTTGCTACACCAGCAAAAATGTAGCCATGTAAACCATGCCACATGTATGATGAACACCTACACACTTCAGACTGCAATGAGGCACCAGCACCTATTACACACTGAAGATAAGTAGCTTTTGGGTGGCAGATGTCTACAGAAACAAATACACAGACACATGGCAGAGTACAGTGAACCACAACCCACTCACCTTTGGCCTGTATCATATAGGAGTAGTAATCTCTTGGATATGAATTACACCCACTACAACAACAAACCAGACATGAATGATCATTGTACACAGCCACTTGTGCTCCCTGCAGAGCAAGTGGTGTGTGAATTCACCACAGTTTTGTCCTAGGTCCCAGCCCTAAAAGGCCAGGCACACCAGCTTAATACACTTGACGTCAACACAACCAATCTCCCACCTGCTGTCTCACACATGGCTCAGCCCTCATTATCTGGGGGAGCAGTCAGTACCTCGTTCAATCACCTGACAATGGGACGGGCAGGAATTTGCTGTGTACTCATCCCCTTGTGGCTGCTATGCTGCCCTCAAATGCCCTTCATGCTCCGGGTAGGCCACTGCTAGAATGAGGGCAATTTGGGGGGGTCATGGTCCAATGGGCACCCTGCCCATGTTCAGAGGACAGCCCCAGCTGGACCTCCATTATCTTATGGGCCCAATGTCTCAGGTCCTCCCACCTCCTGCAACAATGGGCACTCCACTGGCTGTGGACCCCCGGGGTCCACACCTTCTTGGCGATGGCTCTCCATACCTCTTTCGCCTGATGAGTGTTGATCTGCATGGATGCAATAGACAAGACAAGAATTTATGTCCACAAGGCTCATCCAAAATGTCTGAGTCACGTACATGTCAGTACACCAAGCTGAGAACATTATGTTTTGCCCATACTGCCCAACTGTGGCACATACTGGTCATTGAGTACAGGGACATGACTGCAAACTTTTCCCAATCTGCAGATGAACCAACCACCCAGCTCAGGCCCTGCATTAACTAGGTAGGTCAGCTGACATCTTGTGGGACATGATCTAGCAATGTGACTGAGATCTGAGAAACCATGTGATGCATCAAACCTCTCTGGCTGCTGAAAGGTAGACTCATTAGGCATGAATGTATCTAAATCTGTGAGGATGGTCCTCTGCATATAGTCCCTACAGGCTACTGCCAGGGTAAAACCTCAAATTTTACACATGGGTAACAATGAACAGACTGGCATGTTGGCAGAAATAGTCTAGCCTGTCCATGTGTGGACATGTGCAGATAGAAATGCAGACTCATTCCATTTAAGGGGGGGGGGGTTCTGTGTGTCATATCGTTAGCACATAACATACTTTTTGACATATATGTCTATATTACATAGATTGAATCCAAACGAACATAGGCATGCATTGTCCTTTTTCTGCAATGTGATTAGACTACTGAGTCACATATCATGGATTCCCAGGAAACAGCACACAGTTTGCATTATAGGAATGTCAGAAATGCAATGAGCCTGCACCGGATATATGTGACCTGTATGAAGGTGACAATAGGGCTGTGGGATTAAGGGACCTGTCAGGGGTCAGAGACACACACTGACAATGATGCCAAGTGCACATTACTCACAGATCATTAACTCTCCCCTAAAACCAACTACATTCTTATCAGAGAAGAAAGCCTCATTAAGCTGCATATTAGCACAGAGCCAAGATATGGCCTCATAACAGGATATGCTGAGATACAGGGAGTGCGTACAGTACCACAGTTGCATAGCAAAAGTAATTTGACACCAGCCTAGACTTGGACCCATACTGTGAGATACAATTGTCAGGCCCTGGTCTCTGCAGGCTGAGCAGCCAGAACCTTCATTAAACTCCATTCCCATCACTTCTATGCATGACAGTACATCCTGTAGCCAACATCAATTTGGTATGTGGTGTGTGTGTTGCAACCTGAAGGGCAAAGTGAGTCTGGCATATGTCTTCCAAAGAACAGTTTAGCAGAGGCAGATGTGGGTTGGAATCTCTGGGGCAACATACAACATTGCTTGCTTCGCAGACAACTGACACATACAACATGCATTCAAGGCTCATACTGTCAAGCAAATACATGCTGTTTCACATTGACAACATCCATGAGATAAGAGTTGTCTGGGGATGGCTGTAATGTCACCTCAACTAGTCATGTGCATCCAACACAAGGTGGATCAGGGAACACTCAATGCACACACACCACAATGTATTGGAACTCAACATCTGGCACTGAACATAAATACGTTCCCATTGAGTCTCCTATTGATGCCACACTGACTGCACCTAAATGGCCTTGAGCTGCATTCTGGCACACATGGTCACAATCTAGCCTGTGAGGAGGGAATATATGGTGAAGTACAGAGAAAATATGTGCACATGAGGCACTTACCTGCTACTCTGGTACACTATAAAGTTGACCATACAGGGGTAGGACCTCATACACCAGCTTCTCCAACTCCTCTGGTGAGAAGGCTGGGGCCCTATCACCTGCTGGATATGGCATGATTGTTCCCAGAGGAGGTTCACAACAGCTCAAGTAATGGAGGTCTTGCTGCCATCAGTGTCAGGAGTCAAGTGAGGGAGTTTACAGAACATGGCGGTCACGTCCACCACATACAGGGCCGTCACTGCCGTCAGACACAGCCATTTTCCTGCAAATACCACTGACAACAACGTTAGCCTATGGCTGTGTCCACAGTGGTTGCCATCGCCTACCGCCATGATGATTTCCGCAGGCAGTAGCAGACGGTTCTTATTGTCCAGTGGAGTAGGTCAGGCAGTCGCCATTTTAGAGGCCAGAAATGCATTATATGACTCTCAATGATGGGTGACATTTTTAATGCACAAAATGTTGATTACCAGATACATGATATGTACTTGTGTTGCAAAGCAAGGGAGTAAAATGTGACTTATGTGTGATTATCAGTTGTGATGAGTACTGTGTATCATGTCCACACCTTACTAGATGCCTTGTCACATTTTATTATTGACATGCATGCTGTATGTTGGAAGGGACACATTGGATAATGGCAATACTCATTTCTTGTCAGACACAGGTACCCAGGGAGGGGGAGGAATGCACAACCTCCTGTCTGTCGTCCACTGCCAGACCAACAAACCATGGAAGAATTCCATACTATCCAGATCTACCATCTGAATAGGCAATTCATTGTGGACCTATGTCATCAGTTGAATCCAGATTTGATGCCAGCCTTACTTCATTCAAAAAGCATGCCACCCACTGCACAAGTCATGGCAGTGCTGCACTTCCTGGTCACAGGGCCCTTCCAAAATACAATGGCCCTATGTCCCACCCCATGTTCAGTCTGTTTTTGAAGGATGTACTCTCAGCATTGTTGAAATAACTGGACAGCTATGTCCAGTTTCCTCAACGTGAGGCTTTAGCCCATGTGAAGGCTGACTTCTATGGTTTGGCACACATCCCACTTGTGGTGGGAGCCATTGATGGCACACATGTTGCCTTGGTCCCACTGCATGGCAAAGAACAAGTGTACCTCAACAGGAAGAGCTTCCATTCCATCAATGTCCAATTTCTTTGGCGGGCCTCTACATTTCACAGTTCTGTGCCCTTTTTCCGGATTCAGACCATGATGCCTTCATTATGCAGAACAGCACCATCCACCAGCTGATGCCACAACTGTACCCATAGAGGGCCTGGCTGGTTGTTAAGTCACATCTGTCCTGTTTGTGTATGTGCAATGTCTACTGCAACAAATCTGATGAGAGGGATTCATAGTTGCACATATGTCCCATTAAATCACTGGGGACTCTGCATACCCAAACCGTCCATGGTATTGAAACCAGGTAGTAATCCAACTACACTAGGGAAAGTCCGCTTCAATTATGCCCATGGAAGAACAGAGCGTGTCGTGGAGCGGGCTTTTGGGTTCTTGAGGGCCAGATTTAGGTGTCAGGACAAGATAGGTGGAGTCCTCCTCTACTCACCCGAATAGTGTGTAGTATCATTGTGGCCTGCTGCATGCTCCACAACATTGCCTTATGGAGGAATATCCCATACATCTCAGATGAGGGGGAGCTAGCAGTGCCACTGGGTGGGAATCCTTAAATGCCAAGTGTGGATGACAGTGATGAGGAAGAATGTGAAGAATTGCGGGCAGATCTCATCAACCACTACTTTACCTGAGTGTAAGAATGTAATGTGATGTGATTACTATGACTGCATGAGGAACTGTAGTTGCAAGCATGTGTGGAATAGGGTGTTTTTCTAATAGATAGGGAATCTCATGCTTAGTAGTATTCAGTCAAGGGTTTCTTCCCAAGTCAGACATGAACATTTCACTACCTTGATCATCTGCTGGGTTTGTGTCAGTCTCATTGCAATGTAAGTGTATCAACTAATGTTTGATATGAGCTTTTGGTCATATGTTTTAACTCCAAACCTAAACTCCTTGTATTGGTTTTACCTTCACCCTGACATCCTCATGTGGGCATTTCAGTGTTGTGACAATGAGGGTACCTGATGCTGTTCTGACATGGAAAGTGAGCATGGATTGATTTAGGTAATGTTGGTGAAAGATTTAGGGCATATGAGTCATGTGCCAAACCTGCTTGCACAGTGGGTGGAAGTCTGAAGTGCACAATACCAAGGTTTGATGTGGTGTTGGGCTAATGGTCTCATGTGTGTGATCATATGGCGTTGAGATATGTTGTCATCAAGTACAATCCATGCATTGTCCCTTCACATTGTATAGACAATGATCTTGCTTGACCTGTATGTAGCTGTAGATGTGTTTAATCATTGCAGGCCGCAATGCGTGTGACACAACACTGACATAGGTTTGTGTCATATCACGAGATGCTTGGTCGTTATAATGGGATAGACCTATGATCAGGGAATGTTGTACTGCCCTCTGTCTGTGCCATGGCTTATGTTATGTTGGCAGACCTTGTTTTGATCTGTGATAAGGCTCAAGCTGGTGACAACATCAACAATTCTGTTAGCCTATTCTAAGGGTTGGGGACTGACTATGGTTCACTATGGTTCATCTATTCTTCACTATGACAGTCTAGTCATTGTGACAGCCTGTATGCTGTACAGTGCAATAAAATGTTTGGTGTGACCAGACACTGGTATCAATGTTTTGCTAGTAATCCTCAGCATGGCACTACCTGTGACATATCCCTCCTTCCATTTCATGTCTTCCTCATGTGCATCACATGGGCTTTCATCTCAACATTTCCAAATGTGGAACAGAAGCAAGCTGGCAATACTTTTCTGATAGGTGAGTTTATTGACATAGGTGCAGGAAAGAATTATGCCATGCAACACAAAAGGAATGTGAAGGGATCAGTCATGGTGTATGTAATTGTTAGAAACAGGGTCTCTAGTTGGCAGTGGGTTTGCACCCTGTCCATGTAGGGACCCTCACTCTAGTCAGGATAGGGGAGATACCCGCTCAGATAGCCCCTGCTCACCCCCTTGGCAGCTTGACACTAGCAGTTAGGCTTATATCAGAAGCAATGTGTAAAGCATTTGCACATAGCACACAGTAATACAGTGAAAACACTACAAAAGGACACCACACCAGTTTTAGAAAAATAGCCAATATTAATCTGTGTAAAACAAGACCAAAACGATAAAAATCCAACATACAGTAATAAAGATATGAAGTCGTAAGATTTACCTTAAAAAAACAGTTCCTTGAAGTCGATAGCTCCACCTGGGGCTCTCACGGCGTCGTGATCAACAAAACCAACAGTTCAGGCTGGCCGCAGCGTCACAGGCCAGACACAGTGTAGGGAAGACCCGCAAAAAGTACCTTTGGATTTGCAGGGTGTCGTGGTCCTCGCGATGAGCTCCGGAGAGCGGCGTGCTGGCATCGCGGTGTACGTTCCGAAGTCGGTGCGGGAGTCATCAGGCCCTTGAAGTCACATGCGTTGCAGATCGAACTCCAGGCTTATGAAGCCAGGAGAGCTGGCGTGGATAGTTTCGGGGCTGCGGGGCGAAGCGGGACAATGTGACGTGCTGTACCCACAGGTCTCAGTGCAGGCAGCTGTTCGGTGATGGCATCCAGCGGTGTCGGTGAGACCAGGGCTGCGGTGTGAAGTGGGGCAGTGCGATGTGCGGTGTCAACCGGTCACAGTGCAGGCAGCGGCCTTGTCGTTGCTGAAGTGCTGTCATCGGTAGGCCTAAGTCAGCAATGCGGGATGGGACAGTGCTTGAGACCCTAATGAGCGGTTTCCACAGGCCATGGTGCAGGCAGGGATGCCTGGTGATGACACTGGAGTCGATGGTGCTGGCATCATTGGACCGGGGCTGCAGTGTGGGACGGTGCTTCATACTCATCACAAGCGATGTCCACAGTCCGCAGGGCAGGCAGTGGCGTCGTCATCAGCAGGAGGATCGTCATCGGATATGCCCAGACTGTGGTGTGAGCAGGCGATGCCTGAGTGTGGGGCCCACAGGTCGCGGTGTGAGCAGCGGCTCGGTGAAGACGTCCGATGATGGAATCGGTGAGACCAGGGCTGTGGTGCAAAGGGGTGCAATGCGACTCCATGCGGTGTCGGCAGGTCATTGTGCAGGCCATTGGCATTGTTGGCAGCGTCGCAGTGGTTTTTCTTCTTGCACAGAACACACAGTTTCCAGTGCTGCAGGTCGGGGAAACTGAAGTCTTTGGTGTCCCCAAGACTTCTAATAGGAGGGAAGCTCTACTCCAAACCATTGGAGAACTTTCTCAAGCAGGATACACAGCAAAGTTCACCCTTTGAACTCTTTTCAGGCAGAAGCAGCAACTGCAGGCCAGTCCAGCAAAGAAACACAGCAAAGGGATAGTACTCCTCCTCCAGCTCTTCAGCTCTTCTCCTTGCAGAGGTTCCTCTTGATTCCAGAAGGATTCCAAAAGTCTGGGGTTTTGGATCTTCTACTTATACCCTGTTGTGCCTTTGAAGTTGGCAAACTCCAAAGCAAAGTCTCAAGTGTTTGCAAGATCCTTCCTTGTCCAGGCCAGGCCCCAGACACACACCAGGGGGTTGGAGACTACATTGTGTGAGGGCAGGCACAGTCCTTTCAGGTGCAAGCGACCACTCCTCCCTCCACTCTAGCTCAGATGGCTCACCAAGATATGCAGGCTATACCCCAGCTCCCTTTGTGTCACTGTGTCACTGTCTAGAGGAGAGGTGTGAAGAGTCAAACTGTCACACTGACCCAGACGGGGAATCCACAAACAGGCAAAGTCACAGAATGCTTTAAGCAAAGAAAATGCCTACTTTCTAAAAGTGAAATTTTCAAGTCACAATCTAAAAACTAACTTCACTTAAAGATGTTTTTTAAATTGTGAGTTCAGAGACCCCAAACTCCATATTTCTATTTGCCCTCAAAGGGAATATACACTTTAGAGTTATTTAAAGGCAGCCCCCATGTTAAACTATGAGGGAGATGGACCTTGCAGCAGTGAAACCCGATTTTGGCAGTATTTCACTATTAGTGTATGTAAAGCACACCAGTACATGTCCTGCCTTTTAAATACACTGCACCCTGCCCATGGGGCTACCTAGGGCCTATCTTAGGGGTGCCTTACATGTACCAAAAGGGAAGGTTTGGGACTGGCAAGTTGGTTCATCCTCCCAGGTGAGTAGACTTCAACAGAGGGTTGTGAAACAGGGGTCTTTGTTGCAGAGGATAATGGGCTGGCTCAGTGGGGTAACAGTTACAGAGCCTAATGGCCTTAGCATTCCTGGCAGTCCCTGTACTACACACAGTATACAGATGTTATCCTTTAAGGTGAGTAGACTTCAACAGAGGGTTGTGACATAGGGGGCTTTGCTGAAGGGGCACTAGGCTGGCTGAGTGGAGTAACAGTTACAGAGCCTCCTTGCCTTAGCAGTCATGTCAGTTCCTGTACTACACATAGTATACAACTGTTATCTTTTCAGGTGAGGACACTTCAATTAAGAGTTGAGTGACAAGGGTCTTTGGTGCAGAGGATACTGGGCAGGTTGAGTGGAGTGACAATAACAGTGCCTGCTGGGAGTTGTGGTCATGTCAGTGCCTGTACTACGCACACACTATACAAAGGTCATCCTCTCAGGTGGGTACAATTCAATGGTGTGTTGACAAACAAGTTAATTCAGAGAAGGAAACACTGTTCTGGTATTTGTAATTGTAGAACACTGCCTGCTGGAAACTTTAGTGCTGCCAATCTCTGTACAACACACACTATACACAGATGCTGTTCCCCCAGGTGAGTATATTTCACATATGCAATACCAGACAGAGGCTATGGACAGGTGGACAATGAGCTGGTGAGTGGGGTGACAGTGAAGATGGCAAAAGGTGAGCAGTGAGCATGCATGGCACTACATTTTGGTGAGGTATGTTGTGACTTACCAGACTCCACTCCCCCAGGTATTCCTGGTAAGCCCTCAGGATGAAGGATGGACAAACCTTCTCCTCCCAGGATGTGAGTTGTAAGGGAGGAGGGGGGACCACTGCCGGTCTTCTGGACCTGCAGCTGGTGCCTGGATGCCATGGAACAGACCTTTCACCTGAGGTCGTTGCACCTTTTCCTGAAGCTGTTCCATGTTCACAGGGAGGGCCCTACAGAATTTCCTGTCACATTTCCATTTTTCTGGCGATAGTAGTGTTTTTGGCTTGGGCTCCAAATAAATGTAGCTCTACTCCTATCATTTCATCCACCATGACTCTTAACTCATCTTCAGTGAAACAGGGATTTTTCTGGGGTTACATAGTGATAAAAAATAAGGAGCAAGTTAAAAGGTGCTGCAGCGCCACAGAATCCTAGCTATTATTTATACTGTATAGTGGATTCTGCGCTAGAGGTCAATGGATCGAAGCGACATAGGGTTGAGGGAATGTCATTGATATGAAAAGTAAGCATCAACAATAATCAGCTAAGTCAAATAAATATTAAACCTCAAACAATAACCACACCAGCTTATTAAGAAGAATTATAAAATGTATTTCCCTAGATTAACAACGCTAATGTTATGTAAATAACTCTCAAACACAAATGGTAAGCATATAGAATTAATAGTGGTTGATTAGAACGTCTTATATATATAGGTTTAATCAAAACAGCCAAAATATAATCCCCAAAAGAAGTACACTTATTAATAATACCAGAACTGTTAATAATGGCAAAGTACACATTAGTACAACACTCAAAAGATGCCAATATAAATCAAGAGAATTTCAAGTTAATACCCTCTCTAACCACAAATTAGCAATAACATGTTGGGCTTTGTGTAAAAAGAATTTAGAAACACAAATTTAGAAAAACTCTTCAACTCAGCAATCAAATTATAAGTTGTAGCTGGTACCTGGAAAGCAAAAGAGACACATATAACATTACAATGTCATACATTACCCCAATTGATAACGACAAACAGTCTACTTCAGCAAGGGGACACCATCAGGTATGTCTTCAGAAGAATCAGGCCTAACATCAGCTAAACCCACACTGATAATATGACTCGAACCACCAGCAGGAACACTGGAATCTAACAACTTCAATCTCTCACACTAAAATCTGCAAACATCTCTCTGCCTCTTCTCATCTGACTCTAGAAAAATCCTACCTAGGTTGTTATACTAATCTTTAAAAAGCTTATGATTGGTCAGTTCATGGGGTGGTTACGTTTCAGCCAATAGAAAATGTAATTGATAACCTAAAATACGACAACATTACATTAACTGAAACATTTTCTCAACAGTAACTTTTCCTCTTCCGTCTCGTCTGTAGCTCCATTGTTCAATCTTGGCTAAAATCTTCCCAGGGAGAAACGTTTACAGTTGCAACCTTCACTTCCATTCTTCAGGAAGAAATCATGTATTAGTAACATTCTCAAACAATAGAACATTCATTTTATGCAATGCCCAGTTAATACATGGCCTTATAAGACATAATGCAGCAACTCACCAGGGGTAGCTGTGGACACATCCATTAAAACATTGAATACACTTTTATGCAAGCATTGAATTATGGAAAATAATCACAACATTTAGTTAGAATTTTACTCAGTTAGGAACAGAAAATGAACTGTGGCGACCATTTTCAAAAGTCACCCATTTACACGTTAAATCATTATACAATTAGTATACCAAAATCATTAATAAACATGTTAGAAAATTCACTCTCTCACAAAGGTGACATTGAGTTTATGAATTTAGGAAGTGCAAATGGTTGTGATTGGAAATACAAGTGCGTTGAGGGTGTGGGAAAGTTGGAGTGGTGCTTATTCTGCAGTTTAGCATTTTTTTTAGGGGCTCTGTCTTCTGTGTTTGGTGTAGGAGATGCAAAGGATTGTGCTGTGAGAAAGGGGGTGTTTTATAGTATGCTTCGCAGGTGTGTCGAGTGGAGTGTGGCAATGTGTGTCAACTGTGTTGTTTTCAAATCCATTCAATGTGGTGTTGTGTATTACTTTGGTGGCCGTGAACCCCGTGTTTCAGACCACAATTGGTGGACCACCATGGCTGGTCACACTGCGTCTTTTGACTTGTGATACGGTCAGTGGTTGGTCAACGTGCTGGTGGTCGGACTGCCTATTTCACCTATCCCCTTTTGGCATTTTTGGCTGGCTTTTGGCCGTCCTGTCTGTGTAACTCATAATACAGCGGTCTATAAGACAGACAATATGGCGGTCTTTTGGCGACCGTCATTATGGCGGTTTGGTTGTCTAACACCCCAAACTTGTAATGAGGCCCAAAGTGTTAAAACTTGCTCAAATAATTAAATGAATAGTTAATATGTTGGGCTCTATGGCAAAACTTGAATAGTTGGATGTTATTTAGGAAAGAAACTTGGTTTTATTATTCAGTGCATTTTATTTTTTTTAAGTGTAAAGTTTAGAATAGTATCCCGCACATTCTCCGAGATTGCCCCAACTGGTGTTTAGAATTGTAAATCTTCCTCCTTTGCAGTGTCAATCACCTTCCCCGAGTTTTCCATGACTGGATTTCAGAATAGCAAATCTGCCCCCTGTCAGAATCCAGAACGCTTGCCAGAGTTTGCCCTGACTGGACGTTATAATAATTTAGTCTCCCTTTTGGTGTTCAGTATGTTCAAACTGAATATTCTGTCATCATTAAATGTTCAGGGAAAGAAAACTTCTTTGCTAATCAGAATTCAGGGCTACATGTATAAAAGTTTTTTTTTTGCAACTCCAAAACCGTAAGTAGTATAGTGTAATTGACACTATTTGAGACTCGCAAGTGGGTCGCAAATGCCCACCTCATGATTATTCATGAGGTAGGTCACAATTTGTGACCCCCTTGGCAATGGCGGCCCTCACAGGGATGGTGGCCTGCTGGAGACAGCAGACCACCATGTCTGTGACTCCTATTAAATAAAGCAGTTTCTTTTTTTTGTAATGCAGCCCGTTTTCCTTAAAGGAAAACGAGATGCATTCCAAAAATAAAAAATGAAACGTTTTTATTTCATTTTGTCAGTGACATTCACAAAGGGGAAGGGGTCCCCTGTGGACCCCTCCCCGTTTGCGAATGTGTTGAGATTGTTTTGCATTTGCGGTCACAAAACAATCATACATGGGACTGCGAGTAGTAATTAGGAAGGGAACACCTCTTCCTAATTGCGAGTCGCAATGCCGTTTTGCGATTCAGTAAAAAGTTTACTGAATCGCAAAACTGGGTTTGTGCATCAGGAAGTGCATTTTGCATGTCGCAAACAGCCAGATTCGCTGGTTGTGACGTGCAAAATCGTTCGTACATGTGGCCCTTAATTATTTAAGTTATTTGCCTAGTCAGCTTAATTTGTTGGTTTGCTGGAGTCCCTGGATTCTAAGACATATGTAAGCAGTGGATGCCAGTAATTTTAGGAGGGAACGGAGCAGGTGGGAAGCACACTCTCATTCATTCACGCACACACGCACGTCCATTCACAACACTCAACATTCAAACATACACGCACGCACCAATCATTCATAAAAAAAAACCACACACACACACACACTTTCCTTCAGCTCGGAGGTCCCAGGAGGACTGCGACCTTAGGTCAGCCAGTGAGGGAAGGTAGCACATCCAACATAGTCACAGAGTGGGATGTGGTCAGTGAGACTTCTGACCCCAACCCACTCTGTGACGAGGTATTAATGATTGGCACTCGCCCTGGGTGCTTCAGGACTTAAACCTGAAATGCGGAAATGGGGAAGGGCCTCGAAGCATCTTTGCTGAGCTGAGGAGGTCACGCCCATAGGAGTTGTGACCTCTTCAGCCCAACAAAGTTCAGCTTAGGCAGCCAGGAGTCTGCACAAATCATGCATGTCTTGCTCCTGGCTGCCTGAGCTGAAAATGAAGAGTGTCTTTAAGGCTGACCTTTGCTCAGCTTGACAGGCACTCTTCACGAGGGGCAAATAATGAGGGGGTGCTGCCCCTCCGCCCTAAAGGATGGTCCGCGGTTGTATGTAAGCATTTGCCATAGCCAATATTATACTGGCAATGCATGGTTTCTCTCTGGGGGCATGTTTTTCGTTGAGCACTGCATGATCGAGTGTTGCCTGGAGGAACATATCGAGTTTTGAGTCTGTCCGGGTTGGCACTGGACATGATTCAGGAAGGAGTTTAGGCGACTACCTGCAGAGTGAGGGATTGGATCGTGCATGCCAGTGCACAGCACTGGTTGGTCACTATACTTCTTCCTTTGCACATTACTCATGATCGAAGGTTAGATTCACTCCTACTTGCTTTTCACATATCTGGGCCCGCTGGAGAAATTATTATTATTCATAGGTCTGGGGGTACACTTTGGAGTTGTGGAATGATGTTTAATTGGTTACACCCCAATTGGGCCATGATCAGGCCCTCCTCATTCTTTGTTTTTCTTGATATGTTTTAGGGATTGAATATAGATGACAGACTTCGGTGAGTGGATTTATCTGGATTGCCACCAATAAGATCTGAGGTATTTTATGATTAAGCTGTGACCAGGTTGTTTTCCTTCTACTCAGCATAGGTGTGGTAGCTAGATGATATCGTCCTGATGAGACACCTGGAATAGGTTGGTGTTGAAGCATCGACAATGTTTCTAATTGGTTTATACCTGAAATGGACACACAAGGGTGGCTTGATAAATGAGCCTCCTTATTTTACATTAGAACTTTGAGATTCATACAACCATCGGGAACCTACAGTGTCTGTATTTTATCATATTATTTGTCTGTTGAACCACTTTATGTACACAGCGTCGTCTGCACTACTTATTTCACATTGTCACACCTTGAGATATATATATTTATGAATGTAACACATGTATCATTGAAACCTGTTTGATACAGCTTTTCAATTTGTGTATTTCCGATGGTAAAATGTTCCAAGTTATATATTAAAGTTATACATTTTGTTTAACATTGGACCTGTAGCACCTTCAGCATTGTTAATCACCAATTGAGATGTAACTCTTATTTTTGCTTGCTTAACAGTGGACAGGTGGCATTTGCAGCACTGTTAATGTCCAATTGAGTTTTTACTTTTATTGTTTATAAATGTTTTTGAGAATCCTATAGTTATCATATGATGGTTGTCTATTCAAATGAGTCTCAAATGATGTTACGTGTTAATTGATATATTGTTAGCCAGGTCCAGTGGGCAGACTGGGCTGTCCTTGTAATCAATAGCACAAAAGAGTGGATGGCAGTTTTTATTGAAATTTTGGGTTAAAGCCTTTGAAGTTTTCAAAAGTATGCGTTCATGTGCCAGAACTGATGAAGGCTTCACACACATAAATGAGATGAAAATGCTTTCTATGGTTACACATTTAATTGGTTCTAGCTACTCTGGACCAAATAGTACATATTTCCTGGTACCATTCTGATTCAGGTAGCCAAGATCTGGTAAGTTTAATTTCATAAAGCCAACACGTCTATCTCTTTTGACAGAAGTAAATGAAAAATAGGAGGATAACAGTGCATGAGTTTTAAAATGTTTAGCTAGTCACTTAGGGGGTCATTATGAACACGGCGGAAACAACCGCCGTGTTCATGGTGGCGGTCAAAACACTGACCGACAGCGACCCCGGAGCCCCGCCGGCCAGATAATTAACCTTTCTGTGGGCCGACGGGCAGAAGCATTGTTTCCGCACGCCGGCTCTCAGAAAGACTCGGCCAGGACATTGACGGCGGCTCCACATGGAGCTGCCGTCAATGCCTCTGTGCTGCAGGTGCAGTTGTATCCGTCGCGCAGATCACTGCCTGAAAATCGGGCAGTGACCTGCGCGATGGGGCTCGGCACCGGGGCCCCCGCACTGCCCATGCAAATTGCATGGGCAGTGCAGGGGCACCCCCTCCGCCAGCCTTTTCCTGGCGGGATATCCCGGCAGGAGAAGGCTGGCAGGAAATGAAACATTATCCGCAGGGTAGCACAGCTACCCTGCCGGATGGTGTTTCATCCCGGCGCCAGGCTGTCTGACGGCAGGAGCCTGGCGGTGGGTGACGGCTGAGTAACTAGTAGGGAAGTGAGCATCAAAGATATCTCAAATATAGTTGGACTTCTATAGTGGCCAGCCACATGACTGAAGGGGGGTGGGAGTGCTTAATCACGGAGCTTTACGAATGTTACCAGCTAACAAACGTCTGTCGGGTGCTCAAAACTGCGGGTTTAAAACCTTCATATTTGGATTCAAACTCAAACATACATTATTTTTAAGCTCACATGTGGCAGCTTTTAAATAGAAATGGACCATTTCATTTACCCTAACCCACCTCTACTTTAATCAGTCCCCACCCGCACAAACCTGGATGTCCTCTTACCGTCGATCTTAGATTGAAATTTTAATTAAGTGGGGTCATTGTTTCTACAAGAAGCATTTTTTACTTTCTCTTAAAACGCAGGGAAAATCCTGATTCTAAACCGCTTCTCTAACCAAATTCAATCTGTGGTTGGGCATTTCATCCTTTAATAGCTTCTTCATCTTTTTTCTATATTTCTCTTGACATTACTTTCCCAAACACAGGAAGTTTTCCATGGGGCCCACTAACTGCAGTAGTTAAGGGGGCTTTAGAGATGGTATTAGACAATGATGTTAGTCTTGAGGGTGAGGTAGAACAAGAACAACGTGTGTCTAAGTAGACTATTAGAGCAACAGAGGGGACTGTGACTTGGCGCCTCCTTGTTGGTAATGATAATCTTTCGTACCCTCTGTTCATCTTTACTAGCGACTCCTACAGAAGACTCTCTGCATTATTTCCCTCATTCAGATTTTAAATCTCCCACAATTGAAAAAACGTCTGATAGTCTGAAGGTTATCTAAACTTGGTGCACATTTACAAATACCCCCGTTTTCAGACTGAAAACAGAAAAAGAGCCTACCTTGTCATACAGTTAACTTTATTCAGTTTTTGCCTTACAAATGAGGGTTTCCAGAATGCCTGTTCAGGGCATTAGAACTAGCTTCAAGAGTAATGCTTAAGTCCAGCAGCAGTCAATGTATAACCTTCATCCATATGGGTTGTTGTTATAGGAGAAGACTGAGAATGCACGTTTTGGTACAACTCTTCAGATAGAGTAGAATTTATTTATGTGGCTTCCATGAGCAGGTTCTCTTCCAGTGAACTAGTTAAGGCTTTCACAAAGATAAACCTGTCAGATGATCCCTCATGAATCTGTTGACCCTCAATGAAAGGTGAATGCTGCTACACATTTTGTATCAGGGTATCAAGGATTTTATCACATTACTCCACTTCGACAGTCTCTTCAGTGGCTTCCCTTGAAAGACAGAAACATGTTTAAAACTGCCTATACTACACAGAAATTACTAGAAAGGGGCAACCCTTCACATCTGCTGAAAAAAATGAACATTTCAGACGAACAGTGGTCTGTTAAGAGTGTTTCAGAAAACACTGCACTTTGTCCAAAGTTGCGTTCTCTAAATGTAAAACTTTGGATTTTTTGCTATGCACCACATCTTCACATTCTAACCTCCGACATATTATGTTCATCAGGACAGCTTCAAACTGCATCTTCGTTTTTTCCGTTTTTACCACTACAATGAATATATTATCTTCTGCTTTTCAAGCATTCTTACACTATAACCTGATTTACCTGCCCAACCTCTCCAAGAAGTTCTATTTGTATTTTCTTAACTACTTACAGTAAAATAATTTTCACCCCTTAAATGTAGATTTTCTATAATATACTAGCCTACGTACCTACTTCTTGAATTTTAGCAGCTATCACTGGGCCATCTGACGTCTCATTTGCATAATGTCAGTATCTAACTCTCAGATCTGGTAGGTGCCTTACTGAATGTTTTAGACTGTGTTGCTACAATGCAGATGATGAAATCTTCCTTTCACTCTTATCGCAGTCTAGAAGGTGTTTCATCCACCGATCCTTTCCCCTGTAAAACTTTGTAAACAGCGCCACTGATTTTCTTGCAACAGTTTTGGATGATTAACACCTCTTCAGCTAGTAATCCAAATTTACTCATGAAGTTTTATTTAGAGCTTACCTTCTTAGCTAAAGTCGCGCTTGGTGTGGGTGTTCTTGATATGTTTTGACTGTGTTTTTGCATCCATACATGTGTGTGTGATACATTCACCACATAACACACACTGTGGAGAGGGCCCACATCGTCTCTGCGAGACCCTGTCACGGGCTTACCAATAAGGTTCACAGTGGTTTGACAAACTCCACCCACTTCTTTTCATCTCTCCACCTTCTCTACAATCCCCTCTCCATATTGAAGACCCGTAGGGGGTCACACTGATAATGACTGGGGATCCTCTGAATACAGATCACTGCCTGGTTGATGCCACTGAGAGAGCGGCAGAGATTGACGAACCCCCCCTTTTGTGCTTCCCTGATCACCCTCTAGGCTGGAGCATTGTGTCAATCACCAGGGTCCAGCTCACGTCCCTAGTAAGGCCATACAACCCCAAACCTTCTGTATGGAACACAATGGCCTCTAGAAAACAGTCATTAATGTTTTGTTTCACATCCACCACCCTTCAGGCCCCTCAGATCACATTGTGGATCTGATCCTTAAGGAAATCAGGATGGTGGGGCTCGGACTGGAGGTCATGGACGTGAAAAATGACAGACCTCATTGCAGGAACAAAGTCCATCCGGGCAGACATTGCTGCCTTCCACAACAAGGATAGTTGGACAATGCCTGACAGCAGTGAAAACAAGACTTAAACTCATCCCTGACAAAGACTCTGAAATGTGGTAGCTGCTCAACAAGATTGTCGACCTTGAAGATAAGAGTTGCAGCGTTAATGTCTGCTTCTTTGCCATTGGCATCCCAAAGAAGGCAGAAGGGATTGACACCCACAGCTTCTTCTGAGATCTCCTTCCCAACAGAATCAGACTGCAATGACGGACGGCACTGGACATAGCATGGCCCATCATAGCATGCTTCCTCCGTCACAAGCAGGCATGATAAATATTCATGGCGGATTGAACACATGGACCGTATGCATATAACAGCCACAAGAGGCACATTTAAGCAGACTTTTCCAGGGAGAAGAATGAAAAGCGGAAGTCCTGTTTGTCCCCAAGATTTCAATCGTGCAAATGGTACATCAAATTTGGTCCATTGTGAATGTGGATAACGATGCATAGAAAATCTAATGGGGGAGGAGCCAAAATGGCGGCCGAGACGGAAGCCTAAATCAGAGCTCCGACTCGAGCCCACATAAAACATCCTACAAGGCGCTCCCGGGCTGTCGTGCGGAGCACATATGCAGGGGAAACCGGTACGAGCACCCAGTGGTTCCCAGACTCTGAGTGTGCTCGTGTGAGGCGACGCTCGAATAGAGATGCAGTGCGTGCCGCATTATCGAAGCCCTACCCGGGCGGCGTGGTGAAGATGGGGACGGCGAGGGCGATACCGTGGCACGCACCCGGGAGGATCCGAACCGAGGTGAGGGGCGAGGCTTAGGGGGTGCCCCCTGTCTGCGGAGCTTGATACGAAGGAGGGCCCACGCGCTTGCCGGCCCTCCTCCCCTCCCCCCTCGGCCTGCTTTGTGCCTCGGCGGCTGCCGCTGCACTACTGGGTGAGCAGCGGAGTGCCCCGGCGGCCCCGATTCGGCCTGGGCGGGCGCGGGAGCAGCTGCGGCGTCCAGGGGTGCCCGCCACACCGCGGCGCCCCTCTGGGGGCCAAAAGAGAAGCGGAGGCGGTGCAGAGCCGGCACCAAAGGCACAAGAAAAAGACCCACCTGGACCTGGCACCACCGAGGGGAGGACGCAGAGGCGGCTGGGGACTGCCACCAGAGGGTGTCTTCCTCTACCCCCGGCGTGGGCGAAGGTAGCTGCTGCGACTGGTTGTGGGGGGGGCAGGCCTTGGTGGAGTTGGGTCCCCTCCCACCATCCCCCCCAGCTTTGGCTGCATTGCGAGTTGCACTGGTCCCCCCCCTTGCACCTACCGAGGGGCGGGGTAAAGCGCCGCTGTGTGGAGCAGAGAGGACCGGCCAAGGGTCCCAGTGTGGGCCGAAGTGTGGCCTAGAAGTATTGCAGACAGGGTGAGCCTGCAGGCCCTGCTGACCCGCCACCCCCCCTTTTTTTGCGCAGTGAGGACCTCGAACTGAGCTGGCTGTGGCGCGGGGGAATCCCGTCTGGCGGCACACAGGTGCATTAATTGAGGAACTTACCGTCCAACCAGCGCACCGTCACATCGTCCTGCTTACTGCGAGTTGCCCATCCACAGCACATCATTGCCGGAAGAACTAAATCTGTGAAAAATCAAGACCGACTCACGCAGGGACAGCCAACAAGCGACCAGTAGCTAGCACCGACTCTACAAACACTGGAAAGTACACTGCAGGCCCACTCCACCCAATTTGAAAAAGTACTACAAGCGATCATGGACACTAAAACCTCTCTGGAGAACAGGATAGACTCCGTATCACAAGACCTGAATTTGCTTAGAGTGGATCATCGTAACTTGGCGGAGAGAGTGAAGTCAACAGAAGCGGAGCTAAAAGATTTGAATCTATCGGTCTTGGCTAACCAAAAACAAATACAACGGCTGGATGCAGAGGTAAAAATACTATGGCGTCGCGCCGAAGAAGCGAAAGGCAGATCCCGGCGGAATAATGTTCGCTTCTTAGGATTCCCCGAAAATCTAACAGAGCAGAATACAGAAATATTCTTAGAGCAATGGCTGATCAAGGAGGTGCTAAATGGGACCCCGTCGAAGTTTTTGTCGGTGGAAAGGGCACACAGGGTACCGGGGAGGCCCCCGGCCACGGGTCAGCCACCCAGACCACTGATAGCGAGATTCTTAAACTACAGAGACCGCAATCTGATTCTACAGCAATTCCGCAGCAAAGGCCCATTTCGACACAAGGACTCAGAACTTAGGGCCAGATGTATCAAACAAAAAATTTGCGACTCGGATTTTGCGAGTTGATGCGACTCGCAAAACGCGAGTCGCAAATTGGAATGCAGAAAAAAAAAACGTGACGAAATAGCGACTCGCACCCGGACTCGCAACGCAGTGTGCAAGTCCGCCGATTGCGAGGTCGCTTTTTGCGAGTGTGCAAAAAACAAACTCGCAATTAGCGAGTGGATGTCACAAATTGCGATTAACTTGTAAATTGATTACAGGTGCAGCAGAACACTCCAGAAACCACTCCAGAACACTCTGGAAACACTTCCTGGCACATGATGATGACATCACAGCCAGGAAGTTTACTAATACACCTGGGAGGAGGGAGGACCACACCCTTTTATAACTGCTGAACTACACACAGGACAAACAGCAGCTGCCATGGAGGGAACACCAAGGAAGAGGAAGCTGAAATTCTCTGAGAGGGAGCTGGAGGTGCTGACAGATGAATGCTGTCAGCACTATGATGACTTGTTTGGAAAATCAGCCCTCAATGTTTCTGAAGCCACCAAGAAACAGCTGTGGCAGGATATACAGGACAAGATCAATTCCCTGGGGGTGAGCCATAGGACCATAGATGACATAAAGAAAAGGTGGTATGACCTCCGCTCCCAGACCAAGGAGAGGGTGGCTGAAAGGCTCCGGGAGATGAGAGGCACAGGAGGGGGACCATCGTCTGTGCCACCACCCACACCCCTGGAAGAAAGGGTGGAGGAAACCTTGGAGCAGGAGGCAGTGTCTGGATTTGGGGACCTGGACACCTCAGAGCCCAGCACATCAACCAGTGAGTACCATGTGACATGCCTGTACCCCTATCAATGCCATACCCCCACCAACCATGTACACAGGTGCATGCACAACCAAGATAGCTCCATTTCAGGGTAGCAAATGCCAGAATGATGCATTATGGGAAATGTAGTCAAGTAGGCAGTTCATAGGCAAATGTTTATTATGAAGTGTGCAACAGATAGTAGACACTGACAGTCTGTTCCCCATGTCCCACAGGTCTCCAACAAGACACCACCACTACTCCAATCAGCCAGCCCCATGAGGACACCCAGGACCCGCCAGCACCCCCACCTGCACAGTCAGCAGCATCCCTGCAGTAGCCACACCTGCTGCAACAGTATCACAAGAGGCTGCCCCAGCAACAGGCAGGGATGAGACAGGGGAAATCACAGGGCAGCCACCACTGCGCAGGCGTCGCAGGTCCAGGACATCAGGGCTGCAGTCTGCATCCGGGCAACTTCCTCCCAGCACCAGTGAGGCACATCTGCTGCATGGTCAGCGCCTACAAAATCGAATTTTAGGGAGGATTAGTGGTGTGCTGCACCGCTTCGTGCGCAATAACCATGCCAGCATGCAGCACCTGAACTCAAGGATGGACATGATCTGCACTAACACTGGGGACCTTGCCCTTGCCATGAGGGAACTGGCGGGAGGACTACTGGCCCAGGCCGAGGGTGGGCGGCGCAGGGACCGTCAGCTCCTGCACAGACTGGACAGGATGGCCACATCCATCGGCAGGCTCGCCATGAACACAACAGGCCTGTCGAGAAGGACAGTTGGGCTGCAGGTGGAAATGGGCCATTTAGCTGGGGATGTGGCTAGGGGCCTGGGACGTCTGACCCACATCATTGACTTGATGGAGACATGGAATATGTCTAGGGGCACAGGGGAAACACCCCAGGACAGTGAGGAGGGCTCGACAGTGAGCAGTGTCTCTGTCACTGACAGCAGGGGGCTCAGGAGTAGCAGGCAGAGCACCACGGAAGCACCAGGGACCAGCCAGGCTGGCAGGAGGGGCAGAAGGTCATAGAGATCACCCTGGACCATTAGAAGTGGCACATGACGTCAATGTGCCACATGCCTGGTTTGCATTTTCATGCCCATGGACATTCAGTACTTGTAAATAGTTTCATTTCTGCACTAATAAAATAGTTATTTTTGTTCCACTTAACAAATGGAGTTTTTGGTCAATAGGTGAGTATGGTTGGAGTTGACACGTACCTTCCAAAATATTGTGTTGCGATGTGTTCCCGTCTCAGTCTGCCTTGATTAGCTATACTCCTATCCCCATGATGACGATGTGGTTGTTCTTGCTCTTCATCATCAGGATCTGGGTCTGCAGGGTTGAGAGGTAGCCCACGTCGGGTGGCTATGTTGTGGAGGATGGCGCATGCAACCACAATTTTGAATGCGGTAATGGGGGTATATTGGAGGGCACCTCCACTGCGGTGGAGGCATCTGAATCTTGCTTTCAGGAATCCGAAGGTGCGCTCTATCAGGTTCCTGGTCCTCTTATGTGCATTGTTGTATTGCCTCTCACATTCATTGCTGGGTGTTAAAAACGGAGTCATGATCCATGGCCTTAGAGCATATGCACTGTCACCTGTTGGGCACAAAAAGTACACTGTTAGGAAGTCCTGATTGTTGTGCACAGTGACCTGTGTGTATGTCTGCAAAGTGTCTGTAGCTCTACCTAGGAGGCAACCGTCTCCGAATTCCCCACGTTCCAGGGGTTGATGTATCCCACTATGCCTAAACATGTATGAGTCATGGGTACTGCCTGGAAACTTAGCTACAATGTCCGTGATGACATAATGGGCGTCACACACAACCTGAATATAGAGTGAGTGGGTACACTTTCTGTTGCGGAAAAGGTGTTCCAGATTTGCAGGGGGGCATATTTGAATGTGTGTCCCATCGACACACCCTATGACATGGGGAAAGTGGGCAATGCGGTAAAAGTCCAGCTTGGTGCTGTTCATTTCTGCCTCATTCCTTGGTAGGTATATGAAGTGAGACATGTGCGTGACTAAGGCATCTAGTAAGGCCCTGAGGAACCTGGACACTGCACTTTGGGATACCCCACCTGCCACAGCAATGACCCCCTGATAGTTCCCTGAGGCCAAGAGGTGCAGTGAGCATAGCACTTGCACATGCGTAGGGATGGCACAGCCACGCAGAGTCTGGTGTTCTAGCTGTGGTTTCAGTAAATCAATTAATTCTAGGATGGCTGCGCTGCTAAGGCGGTATTTTGTCGTATATCTCTTCCTCAGTTTGCTGAAAAAGAGTCTGCCTTGTTCTATATATCTTCTCCTGTCTGTGGCCCCTCCTCCTCCTCTGCTGGGCTGCGTGGACTCTCCTTCTCACTGCTATCAGGTATATCTCCGCCATCTTGAGTAACCCAGGTGCCTTCTGGGTCTCCTTTTATACTTTGGTAATGGTTACCACCTGCTCTGGGTTAGTGGTAAATGGGACGTGCAAAATGGGCTTTTTGCGACTAGTCGCAATTTGCTAGTTGCAATTGCATAAGGTTTGCGACTCGCAAATTGCGACTTGCTATTTGCGGGTCGCAAAATGGGGTCGCAACTGATGCGACTCGCAAACGGGTCCCATCGCTTTTTGCAAGTCGGAAATGGGCTTTTTGCATCCCATTTCCGATTTTGCACTGTCGCAAATAGCGAATCGGCCCATTTGCGACTCGCAAAACTTTGCTACATCTGGCCCTTAATGCTTACCCAGACTTCACTCAGGAAGTACAGAGACAGCGCAACTTCTATGTGAAAATCAAACAACGCCTCCGTGAGCATAACATTAAATATGCCCTGCTGTTCCCTGCTAAGCTGAGAGTAATATCAGATGAACGCACCCATGTGTTCACTTCTCCTGAGGATGCCTGGACGTGGCTGCATGCTAAAGGCCTGGCGTGACCCCAAGCCAGAACGGACGAAGGAGAGGAATGGCTGACCACTCCATTGCGGAAGCATCCCAAGAAAAGAACTAAGGGTCAGCCCACTGAACAGCAGGCAGCTGAGGAAAGGGCAAAAGCCTTGAAAGAAACTCCTTTGTACATGCAAAACACCTTTGAGGCTCTGCGGGAGGCCCCAGCGGACAGCCCGGACACCGACTCGGTCAGCTCGGTCTCCACGCTCACAGAAGCACTTACAGGGCCGAAACTCACGCCTAGAACTGCGGACGAACTGTAGATGAAGGACGCCGGCCGCCCCCCCACTGAAAGGAATGACAAATTTGCAGGGAGGCACAGATTAACTTTACGTGCACCTGCATGTAGAAGAACGCTGTCACTGACAACGAGTATCTTTTGACTATTCAATCTCTCCTAATGAAAGTATTGTTTAATGTAATTGATCATGCACTCAGGGTGGGGGAAGACAGTCCGGGAGCGCCCAGTTGTACACGCAGTCCATGGCTGCGGAAAGATGTGTGCCCCGCACGTGAGCCGCATCTGGTAGCCAACATGGCTGCCCCACAGGTATTCACATGGATACAAAGTTCATTAAGTAATAGAGTGTTTGGTAGTTTGACATTAGGTAACAGTTTGGTGCTGGGTTTCAGTAGAGGGTGCGTAGGGGGATTAATAGTTAAGTTGAATTCAAAAGGTCAATACAAAATACAGGTAACACTGCTAGTTCTGATACACTTAAGTGCACACCAAATTGGGTTGGATGAGATTCGCGAGGGCACAGACAACAGAACTGCGTTGCGGGCAGGTGCTCCATACAATGCTAAATGGCGTTAAATGTAAACCCCTCAGTGCATCAATATGATATAATCACGTGGAATGTGAGAGGTCTGGGTGCACCAAGCAAAAGAATTCGGGTATATTACCGCCTCAGACGCCAGGGTGCACACATCGCCATTCTACAAGAGACACACTGCCTGGAACCTGACTTACGGGAACTACGGGAAAGATGGGGCGGACAGGTGGTGGGCACAACGTACTCGGCATTCCCCAGAGGAGTGTTGATATGGATAGCAGGTGGGAGACATTCGCAGATCCCCACCTGGCGAATGCAGGGGGAGGCTCTCCAGGATCAGGCGTTCAGTGAAGGATTAAATGCAGTAGTGAAGCAGTATTGGGAAATTAATAAGGAATCTACTTGCTCCAGAGCATTAGAATGGGAGGCACACAAGGTTGTAGTGAGAGGGCATTGTATTTCAACCAGCTGGGGAGTCAGGCGCACGCTACACGCGGAGATAAATAAATTAGAAAATGAACTGAGAGAAATGGAAAAAGCGGCAAGCAACAAGACTCCCTATACAGCGCTAAAAGAGGTACGAATAAAATGCAACGAAGCAGACTCTCGCCTTCGGCGACATGACCATAAATACCGCTTAATGTGCTTATATACAGAGGGTGACAGGTCGGGCAGGCTGCTGGCGTGGCTCCTCTGCGAAAATCGCCAGCACTCCCCCATAGGGATCATAAGGGGAGACGCTGGCAAAATGTCCACCACACAAGAAGAGATTAACGGGGCCTTCAGGGAATACTACACAAACCTATACACCAAACGCACAACATGCACACTCCTACAGCTGGGGTCTTTTCTAGAAGGCTCCCCAATGGCTCAATTATCGCTGACAGACAGGCAGACACTAGAGGCTCCACTAACACTGGAAGAAATAGATAGGGCAGTGTCACAGATGCCCAGGAATAAAGCCCCAGGAACAGATGGACTCCCAATAGAATAATACTCCACTTACTCGTCACACTTGAAGCTGCACTTGCTGAAAGTGTTTGAGGAGGCATGGTCTATCAAAATTCTGCCTCCAACACTAAGAGAGGCAATGGTAGTGGTCCTCCCTAAACAAGGGCGCGACCCCACCAACGTTAAATCCTACAGGCCATTCTCCCTCCTGAACCTAGACTGCAAAATACTAGGTAAAATCTTGGCCAACAGGCTGGCCCCCCTTATACATACTGTGATACATGAAGACCAAAACGGCTTCATCCCAAAACGTAACACTTTTTAAAATATGGGTGGGGTCATATCTGAGAGTTTTCTGATCACAGGAGGCACTAGACAGGGCTGTCCCTTGCCCCGTTTGCTATTTGCCATAGCAATAGAACCGCTAGCTACCCGAATACGCGCTATGAAAGAGAGATGGGGAGTGGCCAGGAGCGGGCTACACCACATTATAACACTGTACGCAGATGATGCCCTAATATATGTGCGGAATGGAAACGAGACAATACCCTTAGAAATGTCACTCCTAACCCAGTATGGGGACTTATCGGGGCTGGTGGTGAACTGGGATAAATCGTGTATATTCCCGCTAACTAGATGGTCTCCGGCAAGAAAAGAGAATGCCCCGGTGGGACGCTTGAAATGGCGTTTTAATACGTTCAAATACTTTGGGGTGCACATATACCACAGAAATGAAGACCTCAGAGATGGGAACCTAGGGAGAGCTCTAGCCTCTATGAAGGGAACGCTACGGTTCTGGACCAAACTTCCACTGTCGCCCCTGGGCAGAGTGGCGGTGGCAAATATGTTGCTGCTGCCTAGGTTTTTATATTACTTTGCGGCGCTGCCACTCTGGGTCCCCAGGAGCTTCTTTAGACATCTGAACGCAGTTCTACTGCAACTTATATGGGGCGGTGGCAGGATAAGGGTTGCACTCACCACACTGCAGCGCCCGCTTGTTGTGGGAGGGCTGGGAGCCCCCAACTTTGAACTCTATTACGCTGCTGCACAGCTACAGTGGATACTGAACTGGATGCACAGGCCAACACAGGCGGAGTCCACGTGGTTTCAGGCGCGGCTAAACAGGGCACCCTTGATTACATGGCTAACGAATAAAATACAGAGGGGGGAACCTGGCAACCCGTTAATGGCAGTGGCGTACTCGTGCTGGTAAAGGTATATACAAAAGGGCTATAAAGCACTTCCATACTCACGCTCATCCCATTGGAACTGATCCCGGGATGGGCTAACACAGTGGGATCGCACTCATTCAAGACTTGGACCGAGGCGGGAATAACAATAGTTGGGGACTGCTTCGAAGAGGGGAAACTGTTGTCATTTGAATCCATCCAAGCCCTCACGGCAGTGAACCCTGGGCACTTCCTGACCTATTACGCCATATGTCATCTAATTAAAAAGACATGGGCGGCTGGAGATAAGGAACCCTTGATTTCTCCCACATTGCACCACATGCTGCAATTTGATGACAAAATAAAAGTTGTGACAAAGTTGTACAAAACCCTGAATAATCCCCCTGAGCTTAATTTGGAGAGAACAAGGGATAGATGGAACGCAGTCCTCACTGATCCGATATCCCAAGCGGACTGGCTGAAAGCCCTCTATCACACTTGGGCTTCAGAAACCCCAGGTTTCACTACACGCAATTCAATGACATGCACCAAACATACCTATCTCCTGCCAGGATTCACCGCATGTTCCCTGGCTCGGCGTCTGCCTGTCCACGGTGTGATGCCTGAGAGGCACACTTCTACCATATGCTATGGGAGTGTACACACATACACAGGGAATGGAGTGGAGTGGTAGAAGAGGTCTCGGAACTGACAGGTCTGACACTTGTAGCAGACCCTAAATCCTGCTAGCTAGGGCTGAGAACCAGAGAAAAGAAACATAGGCATTTACATAAGTTTGTAGACCTAGCATATGTGATGTACAAAAGGCTGATTGCGATGAACTGGAAAGCGCCCAGGGCACCTGACCTGAAATCTTGGCACTCCCTCACTCTGTGCTGGACTCGGACAGAATCCCAGGTATTGAGCAAATTAGTACGCGGGGGACAACAACACACGGGGAAGGAAGCCTGGGAAACACTGTCAGCCCGACTAGAGGCAAAAAACGATGAGAGGCCGCCTTGAGTTAGATAGAGACCTTGCGTGGGTGCTGACCCGGCCAACACTCACTCAGTGGGAGCTTACCTAAATAATACCCGCAGAACACCATGCGGAAGGGGCGGGCGCCCACATCCGCTTACCAGACGTCGGTGTTATTCATAGCGAGCAATCAGGGAGGAACGCACAAGTAGCACGCGCACAATGTACACTAACACGCCACACTTAATAATCAGACATAAGCTCAGCTTCCCTCCCCCCATTACAACCAATAAGTGTTATCAGGGAATAAATCAACCAGGAGCCCTGAGATGGGACCACCAGGTGCCACAAAGAATGTTCCTTCAACTATGCATGGCAGATAAATATGTATACTGTAAGAAATAATAAGACCTAAGTTATGTTATAAGTGTGGTGGGGTTTTCTTTTGTTTTTTCATTGTATATATATATATATATATTTTATTTTTTTCTCTCCTTGCTTTGTTGTACCCTCCTCTCTTCTGTTACTAAGTGAGGAATTAAAGGTATATCAGTCCCACAAAATCCTACCAATGTAACCACATATTCATGTTGTATGGATCTGCATTGAAAACTCAATAAAAAAATATAAAAAAAAAAAAAAAAAGCATAGAAAATCTAACGACTTTCACGAGCCGGCGAAATTGCAGTCTTTCTTAGAAGGCCTCCAGTACCAGAGTATGGACATGCCCCATGTCGTCCTGAAAACGGCTGCACTGACCACAGTTGCGTCCACCCCTGAGATTGAGGGCCTGTTCATCCAAGAGGGAAGACACTGGAAAAGACCAAACCAATCACAGTGCAGAAAAGATGAAGCAATCAGAGTAGTGGTGGAGGTCATACAGGACAGAGGATGTGACAGTTCCTGTTCACATTTGAAGAACGGATCGGCGATGGACTAATGTGGGCATATTCTATTGCCTCTGTGTACCCACATTGCTGGCAGATCGCTGTTGTTACTAATATCGGTTGCTCAGGGCAAAACACACTGTCAAGCCCAACTATTTATCTGTGGTGCCTTCCTGAACTGGCACTGATAACTGCGACCTCTTGCACCTTCTCCCCCAGGCAGATGAGTATCATCTGTCCGCCTGGGGCTTACTGCCTAGGGCCCCTTGTCTACAGAGCCCCACAACACTGCCTCCCTGTTCCGTGGGGGCTCCATTCCCAGAACAGTGTCAGTGATGCTTACCACTTGGTGCTGCGACTGTGCCCTTCCCCACAGACCCCTGGGTCCATACAGCACACCCATCAGACAATCAATTATCGACCTCCCCAGCACATTGCTTCCACTCAACATATTTCTCGCTCATTTGCTGGCGGACCCCTGAGGAGTGCACCTTTACTGCCTTCACCCACTCTGCTGGCTGCTGAGGACTCCTGCACGCCAGCATCAGCAAGGACAGTGCCTCTTTGCTCCTCCTTAGTTGAGGGACTCCCATGACTAGTGCCCTACTTGCTACAGCCCACACGCTACAGACCCACATTGCTCCCCCCTCTAGGGCCTCCTGGGCTCTGCGGACCCAGAGGTTTAGGTCCGCGGACTAAAGTTTTTGCCCAGTACAAGGTGTCATACCATTCCGATAGCCCTTGTTCCTCCTCATTTGCTTCCCCACTCTGCCCGCACTTTGCTCATTCCCCACAGTTTTTCCCCTTTTTCCTCCTCCTCCTCCTGTGTCCCCTCTTGACACATTTGGACTTTTATAGTGTGACCTGTAATTCTTGTAGAACGTGCAGCAGCTCAAAAGGAAATAGTAGTTGAAAGGAGCTACGTCATGAGGGATTTCCTAAAATGATGAAAATAAGAAGCCAGACTCATAGAGGCAGACAGACTGTTCCAGGATACAAAAGTGAAATAGGAGAAATATCTTAGTCATCTTCAGGTGTGTTTTATAGATGGCACGATCAGAAGGTTTGCTTTAGAGAATAGCATTTAAAATGTGTCCCTGGGAATATAGGGACCATTTCAAAAATGGTTTTATTATTATAGATATGTGCTGCCTTTAAAAGTATGTGCTTGTCCACCAGTAGCCAGAGTAGATTCTGGAGGTGCTCTGTTGCATGAGTTCTTTGGGATGGTATGGTAAAAGAAGCTTGTTGGCTAAAAAATGTGAAACAGAAATATTGTGTCCTAAATGCCTTTTACAAACGTAATCTACACTAAAGTAGTAATAGTTTGTAAACAATATTTAAGCCACAATGTCAGGCGACTTTTTGTTACGAAGTTTCTGGCATAAAACACTCAGAGAGGGCCCATGAACAAGGCATATTGTAATAGGTTGTATTGTTGCTTCTGATGGGTTGCATCTCTGGACAAGCCAAGAAACACAAGAAAGAATAGGTTAGTGTATAATAAAGGTCATATCATAGATAATAGGCAATATGACCATATTTATTTTCAAAATCCTAGGTTTGTAAAAACAGCCATAGACTAAGTTGATCAACTGGTGATAAAAGAGTTTGTGGTCAAAAATAATTTCACTGTTCCAGGTTTATTCTACAATGATGGTCTGAATGGTCAGCCACCAGATGGGTTGCCTACACTCATGCAGCAACTTCTTTGTCATATTTAAAATTTGGATTCTATAAGAGAGATGTCTGATGAGAGATGGGCATGCAGAACGAACTCTGATACATCAGTATCAAAATAAAACTGGAATCCATAGGTCATAATGAGGTGAAATAGTGTGGTTACAAACAATTTAAAAAGAGTAGACCGAAAAGAGAAAGTTAGAAGGTAACAGAAGAAAATCTGAACACTAAAAAGACAGCAACTGCCTGCTGCTTGCCACAGATGAGATAAGGTAAGTCAGACTGCAGACAGGATAACCTAAGTAGCATGAAATGAGCAGATCCACCTTGGGTGAATCGAGAAGATGATGGTTGTAGGAGGCTGGACTGGCTTGTAGTGAGTACCAAGGGGTACTTGCACCTTGCACCAGGCCCAGTTATCCCTTATTAGTGTATAGGGTGTCTAGCAGCTTAGGCTGATAGATAATGGTAGCTTAGCAGAGCAGCTTAGGCTGAACTAGGAGACGTGTGAAGCTACTACAGTACCACCTGGTGTCATATGCACAATATCATAAGAAAACACAATACACAGTTATACTAAAAATAAAGGTACTTTATTTTTATGACAATATGCCAAAGTATCTTAGAGTGTACCCTCAGTGAGAGGATAGGAAATATACACAAGATATATATACACAATAGCAAAAATATGCAGTATAGTCTTAGAAAACAGTGCAAACAATGTATAGTTACAATAGGATGCAATGGGGAAACATAGGGATAGGGGCAACACAAACCATATACTCCAAAAGTGGAATGCGAACCACGAATGGACCCCAAACCTATGTGACCTTGTAGAGGGTCGCTGGGACTATTAGAAAATAGTGAGAGTTAGAAAAATAACCCTCCCCAAGACCCTGAAAAGTGAGTGCAAAGTGCACTAAAGTTCCCCTAAGGACAAAGAAGTCGTGTTAGAGGAATAATGCAGGAAAGACACAAACCAGCAATGCAACAACTGTGGATTTCCAATCTAGGGTACCTGTGGAACAAGGGGACCAAGTCCAAAAGTCACAAGCAAGTCGGAGATGGGCAGATGCCCAGGAAATGTCAGCTGCGGGTGCAAAGAAGCTTCTACTGGACAGAAGAAGCTGAGGTTTCTGCAGGAACGAAAAGGGCTAGAGACTTCCCCTTTGGTGGACGGATCCGTCTTGCCTTGGAGAGTCGTGCAGAAGTGTTTTCCTGCCGAAAGGACGCCAACAAGCCTTGCTAGTTGCAAATTGTGCGTTTGGCGTTTTTGGACGCTGCTGGGGCCCAGGAGGGACCAGGAGGTCGCAAATTGGACCTGAAGAGAGAGGGGACTTCGAGCAAGACAAAGAGCTCTCACTGAAGCAGGTAGCACCCGGAGAAGTGCCAGAAACAGGCACTACGAGGATGCGTGAAACGGTGCTCGCTGAAGTTGCACAAAGGAGTCCCACGTCGCCGGAGACCAACTTAGAAAGTCGTGCAATGCAGGTAAGAGTGCCGTGGACCCAGGCTTGGCTGTGCACAAAGGATTTCCACCGGAAGTGCACAGGGGCCGGAGTAGCTGCAAAAGTCACGGTTCCCAGCAATGCAGCCCAGCGAGGTGAGGCAAGGACTTACCTCCACCAAACTTGGACTGAAGAGTCACTGGACTGTGGGGGTCACTTGGACAGAGTTGCTGGATTTGAGGGACCTCGCTCGTCGTGCTGAGAGGAGACCCAAGGGACCGGTAATGCATTTTTTTGGTGCCTGCGGTTGCAGGGGGAAGATTCCGTCGACCCACGGGAGATTTCTTCGGAGCTTCTGGTGCAGAGAGGAGGCAGACTACCCCCACAGCATGCACAAGCAGGAAAACAGTCGAGAAGGCGGCAGGATCAGCGTTACAGAGTTGCAGTAGTCGTCTTTGCTACTATGTTGCAGGTTTGCAGGCTTCCAGCGCGGTCAGCAGTCGATTCCTTATCAGAAGGTGAAGAGAGAGATGCAGAGGAACTCGGATGAGCTCTTGCATTCGTTATCTAAAGTTTCCCCAGAGACAGAGACCCTAAATAGCCAGAAAAGAGGCTTTGGCTACTTAGGAGAGAGGATAGGCTACTAACACCTGAAGGAGCCTATCAGAAGGAGTCTCTGACATCACCTGGTGGCACTGGCCACTCAGAGCAGTCCAGTGTGCCAGCAGCACCTCTGTTTCCAAGATGGCAGAGGTCTGGAGCACACTGGAGGAGCTCTGGACACCTCCCACGGGAGGTGCAGGTCAGGGGAGTGGTCACTCCCCTTTCCTTTGTCCAGTTTCGCGCCAGAGCAGGGGCTAAGGGGTCCCTGAACCGGTGTAGACTGGCTTATGCAGAATTGGGCACATCTGTGCCCAACAAAGCATTTCCAGAGGCTGGGGGAGGCTACTCCTCCCCTGCCTTCACACCATTTTCCAAAGGGAGAGGGTGTCACACCCTCTCTCAGAGGAAGTTCTTTGTTCTGCCATCCTGGGCCAGGCCTGGCTGGACCCCAGGAGGGCAGATGCCTGTCTGAGGGGTTGGCAGCAGCAGCAGCTGCAGTGAAACCCCAGGAAGGGCAGTTTGGCAGTACCAGGGTCTGTACTACAGACCACTGGGATCATGGGATTGTGCCAACTATGCCAGGATGGCATAGAGGGGGCAATTCCATGATCATAGACATGTTACATGGCCATATTCGGAGTTACCATTGTGAAGCTACATATAGGTAGTGACCTATATGTAGTGCACGCGTGTAATGGTGTCCCCGCACTCACAAAGTTCAGGGAATTGGCTCTGAACAATGTGGGGGCACCTTGGCTAGTGCCAGGGTGCCCTCACACTAAGTAACTTTGCACCTAACCTTTACCAGGTAAAGGTTAGACATATAGGTGACTTATAAGTTACTTAAGTGCAGTGTAAAATGGCTGTGAAATAACGTGGACGTTATTTCACTCAGGCTGCAGTGGCAAAAGAAATGCTGCAGCCCATAGGGATCTCCTGGAACCCCAATACCCTGGGTACCTCAGTACCATATACTAGGGAATTATAAGGGTGTTCCAGTAAGCCAATGTAAATTGGTAAAAATGGTCACTAGTCTGTTAGTGACAATTTGGAAAGAAATGAGAGAGCATAACCACTGAGGTTCTGATTAGCAGAGCCTCAGTGAAACAGTTAGTCACTACACAGGTAACACATTCAGGCACACTTATGAGCACTGGGGCCCTGGGTTACCAGGGTCCCAGTGACACATACAACTAAAACAACATATATACAGTGAAAAATGGGGGTAACATGCCAGGCAAGATGGTACTTTCCTACAATGGTGTTCTAAAAGGTCAGACAGTTTCACAGTAGATTAAGGGGGTCATTCTGACACTGGCGGTCATGGACCGCCAGGGCCAACGACCGCGGAAGCACCACCAACAGGCTGGCGGTGCTTCCGGGGGCATTCTGACCGCGGCGGTAAAGCCGCGGTCAGAAAAGGGAAGCCAGCGGTTTGCTGCCCCAGGGAATCCTCCACGGCGGCGCTGCAAGCAGCGCCACCATGGGGATTCCGACCCCCTTCTCGCCAGCCTGGTTCTGGCGGTTTTCACCGCCAGAACCTGGCTGGCGGGAACGGGTGTCGTGGGGCCCCTGGGGGCCCCTGCAGTGCCCATGCCACTGGCATGGGCACTGCAGGGGCCCCCTAACAGGGCCCCACATAGATTTTTAGTGTCTGCGTGGCAGACACTGAAAATCGCGATGGGTGCAACTGCACCCGTCGCACCCCTTCCACTCCGCCGGCTCCATTCGGAGCCGGCATCCTCGTGGAAGGGGGTTTCCTGCTGGGCGGGCGGGCGGCCTTCTGGCGGTCGCCCGCCAGCCCAGCGGGAAACTCAGAATGACCGCCACAGTCTTTTGACCGCGGTACGGTCTTCTGGCGGTTCCCGCCAGGCCGGCGGAATCCGCCGCCGGCGGGGGTCAGAATGACCCCCTAAGTCACTTTCATCATGCTTTGAAGCAAGGATATAGGAAATAATTGAAACAACACTACAATCAACATTATCTTTATTATAGGGAGAGTTCCTACTTCCTGTTCCCATGAAGCAGGTGCTATTGCCGAAACCAAAGAGATAATGCAGATATCAGTGAGTAATTGAGTGACGATCGCCCAAGCATGTTTCAGTGCATCCAATGGACCAGGACTATTTGAGTTTCAGCTTTAACAAGTCTGTCTAGAGATCAGAGAGACGAAGGTTTAAGGATGTACTTCAAATATGGTAATATCAGGGTAAAACCAGGCTGATTAAAAGAAAAGGCAATCAATGTTTATGGTAAGAGAAATTACACAAGATCGCTATATAAAGTGTTTGCGTCTGGAATTCATGAATTCATGAATGAGTACATGCAGAAATAGAGAAACAGTTTGAAAAATCTATTTTCTAGAGGACAGGTGAAGGGAAATGTGATATTTATAATATCTGAAACAAGCTTTTTTAGCCACGTCATACATACAGATTTCGGACCTTGACATACCAAGGCCTGGCATTTGCTTTGTAATTGCCCTTATGCCAACCTGCTTCTCTCTGATCTTTAGTATGCACAGCTCATCGCCATACCAAGATACACGAGGGAATGTGCAATTACATTTAGCTTCATGCAGAGAAGTGAACTGTTCCAGCACTGGGGTCAACAAATCTGAAACAATGATAACAGCTTCATGGCAGGTTTGCAGGGATGTGAGGGTCTTGAGGAAGGGTTGAAGAGAGATTACTAGAGGACCTTTTCAACCAGTGCGTCTTCAAGCCTGAGGAAGAATGAACTTTCATACAGGACTTACATTAAGGGATTGAAGATATTAAATTAGTGCTCGGTCTGTCGTAGGTAGTGAATTCACTGAAGATAATGATAGGTATTTTCGTGTAGTGTTTATTAGTTTGTCTGTTTTTGTGAAGTGTAATTCAGAAATAAAATAAAAGTGACTTAGCACGTTTTGACTTCATTTCTTCGTAGTTTGCGGACTACTTACCCAGAGTTTACTTCCAATTTGAAATGCTCCAACATTTCAGAATGCAGCATGATGAGAGGGAATGACTTACCCATCAGGAGCCAGAAACAAAGTGATGTCCTATTGATAAATATCAATAATACAACACTCACCAACCCTTACATTTACATGACAAATTATCTAATTCTTGGTGCTTCTACACAACTAGAAGTACATTTCCCATTCCACTGGACATTGACTGACTGATGAAGAAAACGCTGAAGTAAGCCGCCTTCTGCTTCAATGAAAATCTTGCACACATTTTTGTGGGCTATATTTCTTACATCTTCTTTCCTTCCTATGGGTGAGATGGTGAGTACTCAACTTTTCAGTGTCAGCTAACACTCACCTACTTCATCCTCCATCACCTCTTGTCTTCTACCACTCTTAACATCTCAACAATATGGGCCCTTATCATGACTGTTTAAGGAAAATTGCAGATGGAATATATCCCTAATAAACTGATATCGTGAGGTACTGCATTTTTGGGATGTCTTATTAACACAATATTTAGTACTACACACTTCAGAATAGGAAATAACTGCGGAAACGAGGGGGAGTACAGACATTACCACACGATTTTCACTCAGCCCTCTCTCTTTTATCCATGCAGATTTCTCTCATTGTTGCAGTTTTATATACCAGGAACTTCCCCCAAAGACTTTAGAATGTTTTACAAGAGAAACTAGTTACGCATGGACGTTCTGCTGTTATGTACCCTTTCTTTATGTATCCCATTCAACCTCCCATCGGAAAACTGCTGATCGGAGTCGCATCTTACTCAGAATAAAACAGGTGCAATACATTCTGCACTTTTTGGAAGATTTGGGTTTCATAAAGTCGTTGGCCCCGTTAAGAAGGGTAAATCAAAGTGAGACTTTGTACATCTTATTTGTGGACCCTCTATGCATCTGGTTCAGTGTAAGATTTAAAGATTCAAAATTTGAAAAACAAACTCCACTGAAAGATAATGCATTGTCTCTTAATGCAGTGTGGGATATGTGGCTCTTCAGGGAACTTAAGAAACCAGGCAATCTATCTGGCCGGCATCAAAGGAACATTTTGGTTGCTGCCATTGCTATTGAAAGTCAGGCACAAAAGCCTGCATTCTGAACAAAATTGTCTTGGCCATAAGGCGGCATGGAGCATCTTTTTAAACCAAGAAGGGGGATCTCAGAGAGAAAATTAACAGAAATCTGCAGGTGGATCTACAAATATATATATTTAATGATTTTTCTGTGATAGTCCTGGCAAAAATGAAAAGACAAAAAACCACGGTGCAAACATGCATGGTCAAAACCAACCATGTATAGTGACCACTAAGGGCCTGAAGTTGGTGCTGAGCCTACTGTGATCAGTCAAAGGCCATGTACATGTAGTTCAGTAGCATGAAGAAAGTGCACAGCCTGGCCATAGTCAGACGCTAGGCCCTAAGATCAGAGCACAAGGCTTAAGCCACATACAGCTACTTTCCCAGCACACAAGGTGCTGCATCACCCACACTTATCCCAGTATGTATAGCCAAGAACCGTAAATTCAGACTCTGGTGCGCAAAGGTCAAATTTTGTGCACCTCTGGCTCAATGTCATAGGAGTAGACTACTACATACCCAGCGCTGAAAGCACTGTACATAGTGAATAAAGAATAAAAAAAACCTAGAGATCCTCACAGGCTCCATGGCAGCACAGCGGCCATGAACAGTGGGCTTTCATCACATGGTTTGTTGATCACAAGGGCGTTTCCAACATACAACCTCCTTCCGTGCTCAACCAAAGGCTGTAAACACCAGGGATTGGCAGCATGGTGCATTGCCTGCCAGGTGTTGCTGCAAACCAGCCATTAATGCAAGTTCTACTGTGCAAGACCTAAGGCCTTGAGCAGCAAGGGCTAGTCACATTGCAAGTTGGTTGAAAGGCCTGTCCAAAGGTCATGTGGGCAACCGAGGTGCAACTGTTAGACGGTTCCTACAAATTAAGTAGGGCTGGCCCTCGGGTCAACATAAACATTAGGATATAGGGAGTCAGGCCATCTATACCATCAGGAAATGTTGACACCATTGCTAGGTATCTGCTGTGATTATTAGGCAGATGAAACAAAAGCATGGTAACCAGCATTATAAGAATGGTACAAAAAAAGAGAAACAATTCAACCATGATAAAGAGCATATTGGGGGGACCCTCTGCTGGATCAATTGGGAAAGCCTAATCCCCATACCTGAGGTCAGATGTACTGGGAAGCCAAGAAGCCGGTCTTATGTAGAGTCTGTTGCAGGATGGAGGTCAGAATCAGCAGGGCTGCATCTCAGTCACAGTGCACCGTGTTCCAGGATAATCCCAGTAGAAGTGCTCCTCTATCAAGTGCAGCACAGAGGCAGTTTATCTAATGAAAGCACTGTTCATATCGCACTGTGTCAGAGGTGCAGAGCGGATGTGATGATTTGTCTGTAACTTCAAGGCTGCCTCCAGTAGAAAATCATGGTATAAGGGCCTCGGACGGAGTTTCCAGACTTCATGGCAGCAACACTTACAAGGAATAGGCTGCATGTACAGTTTCTTCTCAGTAACATATTGCATGAGTGTAGGGGTGGGTGGAACTTGCAGTTGTTCTCTGCAGAATATCTCCAGGTCGCAATGCACAAAGAAAGCGATGCATCAAACTAAGGGAGCAAGGGTCAATCTGTGCATGCACGACCAGGGCATTACAAACATCTTTGACCTGCGAGGTTGTGGCAATGGCATGCTCCAGGGGACAGAATGACAATCTCAACAGGTAGAGGCAGGATGGGGAATTAAAAGGTCGAAAAGGAAAAGGATCTAGATAAACTCAAGGGGTAAGGGGGTAACATTCCTGAAATAATTGGTAGAATGTACAACAGACCCTTAACTACCAACCTTTTGCCCTCTTTACATTACTCCTGTGCTCCCTCCTGTCACCTCACTCTGGAGCCTTTGGAGTTTTCAGTCAGGCTACCCATGAACTCATGCTGGGAAGAACCCATGCAGTTTCTCATTGATTCCAGGGACCCCACAGCCGCCACCTCCAAATTCTGCTCATTCCACTCACAGGCATGGAGAACTGAGATTGTGCACAGAAGTCCTCCTCCCAGTCCCTGACAGGCACACGACCTCCTTTCGTTGGCTGCGTGCCAATCTCCCAAGTAACATGAAAGCCAAGAGGCGACTTGGTGGCAGTGTATGCTCATCAAGGCATTGGTTCTTAAACTCACTATAATGTGCATGTGCCCACGTTCTCATAGCAACACAACATCATGAGCAGCAAATATGTTGGATACATCCAACGTCACTATTGGGGTAGTTGACTCCTGGCTTTGTAGACAGCTTCACTTTTTATCTTTGTTTGTCAACTTTAATTAGTTTCCCTTGACCTCTACAGTGTGGAATGCATGCCATTATATTGTAGTGATAAGGTAGTAAATCTCTGATGTGTGCAGTAAGAGGTGTTGGCATCTGGGACACAAACACATTCAGAAGGAAGACGAGTGGTCAGGGTTTTGTCTGAAATTGATAAATAGGAAAAGCGCCTGTCATTTATCATCCTTCCCCTTGTGTCCTTAGAATCACTTGAAAGGTGAGCAGCATAATTGACAGTGACAGTGAGCGAGCATTAGTTTGGTTCCACTGAAGAGGCCTTGACATTCAGTTACTAATGTCTCTTTCTGTACTATGCTGCAACAGTACTGACATCTGCATTTGAAGAAACAGCCAGATTAACTTCTTATCAACACAGGACAGCATTTGTTTTGTGTTCGCAAAGTTTGTAGTGAACCATGGCAAACGATACAAGTCAATATAATGGATCCTGCACGCTTTGAGGCTGTTTCATATGTGAGGGTGTCTACAATATTTGAATGGTTCAAGGGGGTCAGTGATGCCCATGTGCTTAAATTTGCCCTGCGTCTCTGCAATTCAAGAGGTAAGCCAATGCACATGCTTGAAGGAGAATAAATCCGGAGCATGTCCTTTTACAGACATTAGCAGCTACAGTACTTTTGGTCCGTGTTAAGCCTTTCCACCCAAGTCTGTGCAGCAACCCCTTTTCCTGTTAGAGTATACGGATGACACTGTAGTATTCGACCAAACCACTGTCGGCTTACAAAGAGCACGATCGAGCCTTGTGCTCTAATATTAGAAAAGCGTGTGTCAGGCAGCCCCATTAGTGGAATAACACCGGTGCAGCAGATGCTGCAAATGGAAATTGAGTTATATTGGCAGACTGTGTGTGGTCTCAGTCAGAAGCCTAAATTCTGCAGCTTAGCATACCTTTTCAGTAATCAGGTACAAGAATCAGCAATCATTTGGATGTATTAGCGAAAAAGTCCCTTTCTCCGTCAAAAAGGAAATAAAAAGGGAAAAAGAAAATGTCAAGAGAAAAATGATTTTGGATGGGAAGCAGAACATTTACCAGTGCGTGTACTATAAATTAGGGGTGGGCGCTGGTAAACTCCATCACACGGCAGCTGGAAGAGTTTTTGCTAAACTCCATGCTCCAAGTGGAGGGCAGAATGGGCAAAACACTGCGAACTCCACCGGCAGAGCTGAGTTTACCACCCACCCCTAATAAAAGTTCAACATCAGAAAAAGATGCCAAACTAAAATGTGCAATCACAAATGGTGACTCTGTGCAGGCCCTAACATGCTTCACCACAGTGTAAGAGTTGATCAGACAGAGGATTAGGTGCAGAAGCTGACCACAGGCCATGGTTTGCAGCCAACCCTCATGTACAGGATTGGCTGTGCTGGCTAACTCTCAATGTACGTGGCTCAAAAGTTGAAAGGCATGCACTTCTGAGGTTGGCTACCCTGGATCTTGGGTGCAAAGCCTATCTGTATGGCTGGTCTTGTGCCCAGCCCCTGCTGTTGAAGTTTGGGATATAACCTTCTGTTACCTGCTGTGTCCTACCTATGTAGGCATGTAGGAAGATTCTTATTTTTCAATCTAGCAATCAGATTAGGATGATTTATCTCTTCTTGATTTATGAGATTCATGGATTGGCTACTTCTGCTTTTCATCAGAATTTGAAAGAACGTTCATTTAGGGGGAAAGTTAAGGTTTGCGTGGCAGGAACATGTGATGATTTCAGAAGGTTTTCTGCTTTATTTCCTACCATGAAAGCATGAGCCAACAAACATAAGGCAAAGCGAATGGGCTACTCTGATCCAATATGCATATGACCCCTACTGAAGACCACAATATGGCTGTAAAAGGACAGGACCCTCTCTCACATTATCTTTTTTGGCATGCGTCATCATGGAGTGCTTCATCCAGAATGACCGTTCATTTGGATTGGAACAATCAAAAGGGAGTCCTTAATAATGAAAAGTTAAGGTATCTTGTGAAGAAGCTGTGGTTAAAAATATCTAATAGGCTACTCCAGAGATACATTTTTTAGTGGAGTCTTCTGTTAGGGTTAAAAACGAGTTAACAAATATAGATGATGATTATTTCAGCATCGAACCATTATAGGTCTACATGCCAAGGCTGATTTTAGTTGCCCATCAGTGTCACTTGGCCTTTGCCAGGACCAAAGATAACTTTGAATTCTGGATGGAGAACTCTATTATGAAGCATGACACAAGTATTAGGCCTGTGAGAGCCCTTTTGCTGCCACATAGTGGTCTTCCGTATGGGTCATCTGCATATTTTTTCAGAGGATCCATTTCCCTTTCACATTATTTCTGTGGCTATCTGATGATGATCCATCTGCTTCCCCTTTGCATTTATGATGTGCTATATTTTGTAGCCATAAATTCACTTAAAAGTGTTATTTAAGAACATTTCAGAGGTTTTTTATTAAAAAGCATGTACGTTAATTTGTTATGAGCAGAATAACTCATTCTTACCTTTAACAAACTTCCTGATTTTTAATTATGTACTACAATCACTTTCAATATAAACAAACCATATTGTGCACAGCCTTAACTACTGTGCAATAGGGATTAGAAGCAGGACCTGTCCAAGCCCCACCTCTTTACATCAAATCACAGCCTTTGGCTCTGCACAGGGAGGGTTAATCACAGAGCCTGCGCCGGCCCTCCAGTACATCCAAACTCTGGTACGTCTAACCAGGAGCAGCTCGCGGCATAGAAAACAGTTGGGGTGGTGCATGGCGGGGCATTGGGGGAAAAGAGAAAAAACTAAAAAATTTAAAAAAAAACACTTACCTGATTCTCTGCCGCTGCCGCTCTTCAGCCTCCACTCCAGGCTCAGGCTCCCAGCCTGCCATGTGGCCAATCCGAAAGCTGCTCTCATGCTGCCGGCAGCATGAAAGCAGCATTTGGATTGGCCAGAGCGCCCTTGCTTGGTGCCTCAAGGCAAACTGGGAGCCTCTGCCTGCTCTCGCCAACCCCGCAACACAGTGACAGATTGGAGAGAGCCATATGTAGCAAGCCTGGCCTTTTGATTGGTCCCATGCTCAACTTTCAATGCACCCAACCCGAACTTAGCATGGCAAAAATATGTTTTTCCAAACCCATCAGTTTGTCAATGTTTGAATCCTCCAGAACACTTTTTTAAAAAGGCACAATAGCTCATGATTGTTGTGTCTGTATTTACCGTGTAATTTGAGAATTACAACAAATAGTGCAGGTCTATCACCTCTTCCATTACAAAATTCATCACAGAAATCGTTTTAAAGCCTTTCACAGCCCACTGGTCTACCGCGCTGTTCAGGAACAACGTAGCATGGCAAATTTTATGAAGCTGCATCATTCTTTTAGAAAAATACAATTGTTTCAGCGGGACCACAATTGCTACAGCTATTTTCAGATGTTTAGACTATGAGAAACATAATCTCCTTCTAGCATAAAACAGGCATCCTAGGGCGGAAAGAACAATTTACGCAGCAGCAGCCAAATGTGTGCTCCTTGACATGGGTAACCGGTATTTAAAAATACTTCAAGAGTTGATTGTCTGCATTACAGATTATATATATATATATATATATATATATATATATATATATATATATATATATATATATAGCCTAATCAAATGGTACTATGGGGGTCATTCTAAGTCTGGCGGGCGGCGGAGGCCGCCCGCCAGACTTCCCCCCTCCAAAATACCGCTCCGCGGTCGCAAGACCGCTTAGGGTATTTTGGCTTTTGCACTGGGCTCGCGGGCGACCGCCAAAAGTCCACCCGCCAGCCCAGTGCAAAAACCCTTCCCACGAGGACTGAGCCGGCGGAGTGGGAAGGTGCGACGGGTGCAGTTGCACCCGTCGCGAATTTCACTGTCTGCAATGCAGACAGTGAAATTCAAAGTGGGGCCCGCTTACGGGGGCCCCTGCAGTGCCCATGCCATTGGCATGGGCACTGCAGGGGCCCCAAGGGGCTCCACGACACCCCATACCGCCATCCTGTTCCTGGCGGGCGAACCGCCAGGAACAGGATGGCGGTATGGGGTGTCTGAATCCCCATGGCGGCGCAGCGAGCTGCGCCGCCATGGAGGATTCAGAAGGGCAGCGGAAAACCAGTGGGAGACCGCCGGTTTTCCTCTTCTGACCGCGGCTGAACCGCCGCGGTCAGAATGCCCTGCGGGGCACCGCCAGCCTGTTGGCGGTGCTCCCGCCGACCCTGGCCCCGGCGGTCTAGTACCGACGGGGTCAGAATCACCCCCTATATGGTACAATCAATGCAACCGTTGTAATTTGACAATACCAAATAATGTAACCACATGTCCGATTATGCTGCATAGAAAACTTCTATGTTTGGCAACAATTTTGGATTGTACATGATTTTATTTAGAAGGAACTTGGCAAATCATTTACGTTTTCAGTTTCCATTAATAATGAGTAATTTAACCTAGGGCTACATGTAGCAAACTCCGAGATTGTGACTCGGAAATTGCGAGTCTGTCCGACTCGCAATTTCCGAGTCGCAATCTCGGATGCAGAATGGTGTCTCAGACACCGTCTGCGACTCGCTATGGGGTCGCAAAGACCCACCTCATCAATATTAATGAGGTGGGTCGCATTTTGCAACCCCATAGCGAGTCCCTGCACTCACAGGGATGGTGGCCTCCTGAAGTCAGCAGACCTCCATGTCTGTGACTGCTTTTTAAATAAAGCAGTTTTTTTTTTCATTTTGCAGCCCGTTTTCCTTAAAGGAAAATGAGTTGCAAAATGAAAAAAATACCGAAACCATTTGGTTTCGTTTTTTCAGTGTAGGCAGTGGTCCATTGGACCACTGCCTGCTCTGAAAAAACATTCAGGGCAACATTCACAAAGGTGAAGGGGTCTTTTGCGAATGAGTTACCACCAGTGTGACACTGATGGTAACTGCGAGTTGCTTTGCGACCGCATTCGCGGTCACAAAGCAATTCTGAATTGCGATGTGAGTTGCAAATAGGAAGGGAACACCTCTTCCTATTTGCGATTCGCATTCACAAATTGCGAGTCGCTACCGACTCGCAATTTGTGAATGTGCATCGCGTTAGGCCATTTGCATGGCGCAAACTGCGATTTTCGCAGTTTGCACCATGCAAACGGCTGGCTTCCTACTTCTGGCCCCAAGTCTGTGCATCTGCTGCAAAGTCTAGGGTTTACAGTGTAATACTCACTTTGTGACACAAATGCTATTAGACCATAATAAGTTCCATGGTTTGAAAAGTATTTGCATGATACCCTTAAGCTGTCCCTACAGAAGATGTCTTTTCTATTCCACACTGCAACCCATCTTTTCCATTTAAATATTGAATGCAAACGTATCATTTTAATGAGAATCTTTATAGGCCAATTTTAGGTCGATGAGCGGCAGGCAAAAAATTGTGTGTGAAATCATCTAGCAATAATGTTTATCCTTGTGACTGTAAGAAATTGGGTTATTGGTTGAGAGATGTGCAACCCAGCTACAACCACAATCCTTCTTAGGATGAACCACAAATGTCACTAAATTAACCTGCACTTAACCCTCAGGTAGCCTGGCAAAAAAGCAGTCAGGCTTAACTTAGAGCAGTGTTTCCGAAACTGTGGCTCCGGTTTCAAGATGATTTTTGGTGGGTCAAAGTCCAAGCAATAAGCAAGGTTGCCATTAAATTCTGTGTTTATCTTGTCCCATTTGGTGCCCTTCATAGACAGAGGTCAAATTTCAGACTGTGTATTCTGACAAATTGTTGATTATGTTTTTTAACATCGGTATTGCTGTATATAAGCTCCTCTCACTTTGAGGTTAGAGAAAGCAGGGTAAAGTTATTTATGTGACAACGTTGTTGTGGTAGAGAAAATGTGATAGGAAAGACTGTAGTTTGCCACTTTTGTAACTCACAACACAAATTAAATACCTGTCAATGAATTTTACACATTCATCAGTTAACTCTTTCGCTGCTAGGCCTTTTCCTCTCAGAGCTAAACCATTTTTTGGCGATTTGGGGTAGTTTGTGCTTAGTCTTCCATAACTTTTTGTCTACATTAGCTATCCACACCAAATTTGCATCCTATTTTCCAACATGATGAGAATTCTACACATACCCAGGGTTTGTGGATACCCCTGGAGGGAACAGGGAAATCAGCCACATTATAGCTACATTCTGTTTTTTGGGGGTAAAATGGGGAAAAAAGTGTTGCAGAACAAAGTGTCTGTTTTTTCCTGCAAATGGCATCAATGAAAAGTTTATGGTGCGAAAATCACCACCTTTCCAGCTTTTAGGACAGGCAGACATAATTCAGAAAACCAAATGTTTTAACACAGTTTTGGCATTTTACTGTGATATAGCCCACTTTTCCCATTTTTGTGTTTTCTGACCTCCTTCCATTTTATGGTGGAAATGGGTGTGAAATCCATGGTGGATCCTAGAAAGCTATACACTTCTGAAAACTAGACAAAATTCGGAATTCAGCAATTAGTTGTTTGTGTAGATCCTGCAAGGTTTTCCTAGAGAAATGTTACCTAATTTAGAGTTTGGCGGATGGGCTTACTCTGTCACTAAGGTGACAGATTTCCTGCCCGCTGTATTACGATCAAATTCTATCCTATGGCAATCGTAATACAATGGATAGGATATCCGTGACATATATGATAGAGTACCCGTCCACCAAACTCTAAATCATGCCCTTAGTATTGAATTTAAAAAACTTGAAAATTATTAGGAAAAAAGGCCATTTCTGACAACTTTTTCATTTGTAACTTCTCGTCACAATGGCTGAATTACTAGAGCAATATACCATTACAAATGCTAGAGCATTCTGATTGCAGGAGTGTACAAGGTTTGTGGGTTTTCCAAGAACTCGAGGCATCCAGAGCCAATAACTTGGCTGCACCTTGCAATGGTTTTTCACTGTGTATAAGGTATAGAGCAATTCATATGGTAAAATATAAAGAGTGAAAATAGGCATCGAGGAAAACGATGTATTTCCGAAATAGGCACAAGAGGCAGAGTTTAGGAGTAGTAGTTAATTGCATATCTCCAAATTTGTGGCTACGCAGACTACTATGTGAATTTGAGGGCATTTCTCAGAATGTCTTCTTTCTTATACACGGGCTTACATTTGGAAAGCAGAAATGCAGAGAAATACAATTGTTCTATTGTTCTGTGTTTCCTTAAGTCTCCTGATTAAAATGGGACCACACTTGTGTGGATAGGGCTAGAGCTCACGTTAGGAAAGGCCCCAAAACACCAGATGGACACATCACATGTTTCCACTGAAAACTGACCCTTTTTTTGCAATATGCCTAACTGTGGATTTTGGAATTAGCTCAGCCGCACCTAGGAAAACCTATGAAATGTGTACATTTTTTAAAACTACACACCTAGGGAAATCCAGGATGGGGTGACTTGCATAGGGTCAGTCTCACCAGACTGCTTTACCTAGAATCCTTTGCAGACCTCAAACATTGAATAAAGAAACACATTTTCTCGCATTATTGTGATGGAAAGATCTGGAATTTGTGGGGAGCCACAAACTATCTTCCACCCAGCATTCCCCTAAGTCGTCTGATAAAAATGCTTTCTCACTTGTGTGGGTAGATCTAGTGTCCACAACAGGAAACAGCTCAAAAGGCAACATGGATATGTCACATTTTTCAACTCAAAACTGGCCAGTTTTTCGCAAAGTGCTTAGCTATGGATTTTGGGCCCTTGCTCAGCCGGCACCCTGGGAAACCTAACTAACCTATACATTTTTTTAAACTAGACACATAGGTGAATCCAGGATGGGGTGACATGTATGGCACTAACCAGGTTGTTTTATTCAGAATCCTTTGCATACCTCCAACCTTGGCTAAAAAAGCACATTTTACTAACATCTCTGTGAGGGAATGATCTGGAATCTGCAGGGAACCACAAAATTCCTTCCACTCAGCATTTCCCTAACTCTTCTGAGAAAAATGGTACATGAGCTGTGTGGGTAGGCCTAGTGTTTGCGGCAGAAAACCACATAAAACACAACATGGATACTTCACATTTTTCCACTCTGAACTGACCTGTTTTTGCAAAGTGGGTAGCTGTGGATTTTAGGCCTTAGATCAACCATCACCTAGGGAAACCTAGCAAAACTGTACATTTATGAAAAGTAGACACCAAGGGGAATCCAGGATGGGGTGACTTGCATGGATCCCGTGAGTTTTATTTTTACCGACAATGCACTGTCATTCTCAAACATTGGCTCAAACCACAAATTTTCCTTACATTTCAGTGATGGAAACTTCCAACCACCTAGCATTGAACCACCTGCGCCAATAAAAACCCTGCACCACTTGTGTGGCTGGACCTAGTGACTGCGACAAGAACGGATCCAACCAAGGACAATGGGAGGCCTTGCCTGGGGATTCCTATTGACCTTGGTTGGGTCCATTCTTCCACTGGCACTTGGCCCAACTACACAAGTGGGGTCGAATTTTTATCAACACAAGTGGGGCAATGCTGAGTGGTAGGAATTTTGTGGATTTCTATGGGTACCAGAAGTTTCGATCACAGAAATGTAAGGAAAATGTATGTTTTCAGACAAAGTTTGAGGATTGCAGGGCATTGTGGGTAAGAAAACCTCATGGGATTCACACAAGAGACGCCACCCTGGAATCCCCTGTTTGTCTACTTTTCAAAAGTGTCTCTGGTTGGTAGGTTTCCATGGGTGGCCCCGGGAGCATGGTCCCAAATCCAGCAGCTACCCCTATTGTTGATCTCTCCACATAACACTTTAGGGCCTTTTGTCAAGGTGTTGTGGCCAGCCCACACAAGTAAGGTACCATGTTTATCAGGAGACTTGAGGGAATGCTGCGTGGTAAGACATTTGTGGCTCCTCACAGATTCCAAAAGTTTTTCTCTCAGAAATATGAGGTTTGCAGGGCATTGTGGGTAAGAAAATGGTGTGGGATGTATGTGAAGCACACCACCTCGGACTCTCCAAGATGTCTATTTTCAGAACTGTTTGAGTCTGGTAGGTTTTTTCAGGTGGCAATCTACACACACCCAAAAAGTGCAGCAGTTCACCATTGTAAGAGAGATGATACTGGAAGTTAGCCAAACTCTCCTAGCCCATTTGTAAAAACAACATCCAAAAGAATCAAATGACCTCTTGTTTGCCATTGAAATGGGATGATTTAGTCTGCAGGGTAGCAGAAAGACCGTTGAGGTTTTAAGGGTGAGGGTGGGGCCTGAAGTTAGGCTGGGAAAGGCCCACCCTATTATTTTATTACAAATATTTATTGCTGACATATAGTGGGCTTTCTGCCTCCCCTCCCAGGGGCAGATTGGTGATAATTACCCCATCTGCCCCAGGGGGGCAGAAAGACTGTTGCCCCATTTATTTGGGATGGGGGCATAGCCATGCCCATTCTGCACAACCCTCCACCTATATATTTAAAACAAATCCCTAGCTTCTAGTAGGCTTTCTGCCCCTGGGGGGCAGAGGAGAAGTAATTACTGCACTCTGCTCCTGAGGGGGGGGGGCAAAATACTGTTTTCCAATTTTTATGGGTGTAGGGACTTGGCCATGCCCATGCCCATGCTGGGCAGCCCTCATCCTTTCAATTCTAAAAAAAATAATTCCTGGTGTCTAGTGGGCTTTCTGTCCCCCATGAGTACAAACAGGGGTAATTGCCCACATTTGGCCCTCAGAGGGGCAGAAAGACTATTTCCCCTTCTTTAGCATGGCCAGAGCATGGCCATGCCCATTCTGAGCAGCCTCCATCCCTACAATTCTAAAACAAGCAATCCCTGGTGTCCAGTAGACTTTCTGACCCCGAGGGGCATATGGGGTAATTTCCCCATGTGTCCCTCGGGGGTGAGGGGACAGAAAGACTGTTTTCCCACATTTATGCGGTTGGGAGCATGGCCATGCCCATGCTGGGCAGCCCCACCCCTACAATTAAAAAAAGGTAATTTGTTGTGTCTAGTTTGGTTTCTGCCCCTCTGGGGGACAAATGGGGTAGTTGCACCATCTTCCAACTGGGGGACAGAAAGACTATTTCCCCATTTTTATGAGAGTTGGGGCATGGCCATGCCCATGCGCAGCAGCCCCTACCCATGCAAATATATACAAAATAAATCCCTGGTGTCTAGTGGGCTTTCTGCCCACCGGGGGTCAAAAAGAATGTTTCCTCATTTTTATGGGGTGGAGTCATGACCATGCCCATGCTGGACAGCTCCCACCACTACAATTACAAAACAAAAGTAATCTCTGGTTTTTATTGGGCTTTCTTCTACCCCTGAGGGGGCAGATTGGGGTAATTGCCCTGAGAAAGTCTGTTTCCCCATTTGTTATGCCTGTGCTGGGCAGCCCCACCCCAACAACTATAAATAAAAAATATAATCCCTGGTGTCTACTGAGCTTTCTGCCACCTTGGGGGCAGATGGGGTAATTGCCCCCTACTGCCCCTCGGAGGGCAGAAAGATTGAAAGTTACCCTGTGGTGGGGGGGGAGCACAAATTATTTCATAAGAGGCTGCTCATGCATGTCCCTGTGTCCTAGTGGGTGGATCCCTGCTTGGGATTCTCCCTCCAGCAGCAGTCTCCAAGCAGTGATCCACTGAGGAATGGTACTATTGAAAAGGAAAGATTCTCCTCTGCGATAGCCCCCAAGCAACAATGCAGTGTAAGTGAAATGAGCCGATCAGCTCCTTTCATTTTTGTTTTCATTATAATTACGTAATTGAAACAAAAAACACAGCCCCAGGTGCTGGGTAAGGTCTTCTTCAGCTCTTGAGGATGATTTTAGCAAAAGGAAATCCCTCTGGTGCCCGCACCTGGTGGGCTTCCTACCTTGGGTGCGAGGGTGGCATGGAGCCTTCCTCAGCCCACGAGGACTTGTGCGGAGGACGCAGGGTTCTGTCCTCCGCATGCAAAGGGTTAAGAAAGGAAAAATCAAACACTTTTTTTGTAATTCTGAAGGATGATGGAAACACACCTTTTCAATAGGATCAAAGCAAATCAAGACACTTTACTTGGTGATGCACAAATAATAAATATAAACTAAAACCAGCTTCCCACATATTATCATTTGTATGTAATATAGGTTTGTAGTAAAGTGGGGTATTATGTAGTGAGGCTGGATTAGTTTCACTATACAGTACTCTCACAATACCCCAAACTGGGTTCTTTGAATTCACACTAATAAATCTCTAGTTCAGTCATGGTGGTGTGGCAAAGAGCTGTCAGGCTTTACTAGAGGAACATGTGTAAGGCATTTCAGAGTACCAACATGGACCATCAGGAAATGACACGACTCAAAATAAATTTGAGGTCAATTTATAAAAATAGAGCATATTTTATATTAATTAAACACCGAATGAAGTCAATCAGATACATATAGCTGGAGGTATGGATTTTAGAATGAAAAATAAATCAGTACTTTAGAAGCTGTCAAAATTTACAATTGTGGTCAATGGAGAATTCAAATAGTGACAATTGGTCACTTGCATGGTGAGTTCAAGGGAACCCACTGAAATTTAAGGTGAAGCTATGAAAGTCAGACCAATTTTACCTGGGTCATTAGGCCTGGGAGAAGAGTTGTTCAGGCTGTCCTTGGTGCTGAGTGAGGGAGCCAGGGGTGCTACAAAATCACACTAGTGACACTCGGTCACTTGCATGTTGAGTTCAGGGGAGCCCACTGGGAGTTAAGCTGGTGTGGGCCCCTGGACTAGGATTCACCAGGCAGAACAATTCTACATAGCTTGGGTGTCTCAGGTGCAGAGGTGTGCTTGGCTATCCTTGGTGCTGAACAGGAGCTGCTGGTGCTAGTTTTAACAGTGAGACGGTACTGGGAAGGAAACTGGTGCAAAAGCTCAACAACATAGCCACTGAAGTGGATGGTTGAATTTGCAGTGGTGTTCTCTCGTGGTGCAGCGTCGAACAAAGGGTTCAGTAGACAGACTGGCCACCATCAAACCCCGGCAGTGGCAAACACAGTGCGTGGATACTTCAAAGTCCTGGAGTCTGGGGAAAATCATTAGTGGACTGAAATGTGCTGGATGTTAGGATTCCATTTCCCAGATCCACTCGATCATTTCTTTTTGGGCAATTCCTCTGTGGGCCAGATGGCCAGTATCTTCTTGGCTTTGGGAGTGCAATTTCTACCTGAATGCTACAGGGGACTAGTACCTCTAGTATAAGGGAGTTCTGATGATGTATTTCAGTTGCAGAGGGGTTCTCCTTCCTTTAGGAACTGGTTTCTGGTCCGGAACGAGTCATGGCCAAGAAGGTGCAGGGTAGCACTCCCAGGTGCAGAATTTCATGCCCTTTTCTGTGTGCAGTCCTGGTGTCGCAGACAAGGGTCTCCTCTTTGCAAATGTGCCTGGGAGGAGAGGGGGCGAAGGCTTCGTCCTGCTCAGGGGGACAGCCTACTTGCACATCAGAGGTCATGTGCCCTTTGAAGCTCACCGCCTTGATGTGTGACTTCACTAGCTTTCCTGCCAGGGAGGGAGGTGACACCTCCTGCCCAGGCAGGCCTTTGTTCCTGATTGCTGGGAGTGTTCACAATGTCTTGCAGGGGGTTAGAATCCTGTTTTGTGGCAGCATCTGCAGGCTGTCAGCCGGGGCACATGAACTGCTGGGCAATCAAGTGGGCAACCTCTAATGCAGCCATCTAGGTGCATGCCACATTAAATCTGGTTTGGATTTGAGTCTGGTTTAATGAGATAAGTTATTTAATACCAATCATGACATATTTCAGTGGAAGCATAATGGAGTTGGCATTCTCAGGGTTGCCCAGGTGCCCACTAACCACTTATAAAAGTGTTTAATTGAAAAGGCTACTATATGGACTTATATGCTTGCACTTATATGTCAACTCTTTTAATAAAATGCATCCTGCCTCCTGTGCTCAGGAGGCCTACTTTAGGGGTGTCTGGCATATACTAAAAGCAGTGCATTGACCCTGCCGCACATGTTGAGGGCAAAGTCGAGTCGAGCAGTTACTCTGCCCCTGCAGTCTGCAATGGCATGGGTGCTGTTGTCTGTTCCCTTAGGTCACTCTGGGTGGCACAATCAGTGCTTCAGGCCCTGGTGACCCTTTTAACACCCTTTCCCTGTGTACCACTGGTACCATATACTTGAGTCTTAGAAGGGGTTTAAAGTCCTTGCCAATTAGGAATACCAATTTATACATATCAAATTTAGGGAGAGAATACTGGAACTGGGGCCTGGTTAGCAGGCCTCAGTGGATTGTCAGAGTCAAAAACCAGCAGCTAGTAGTCCGAATGGGAGCAAAAAGTGGGGGAAACCTGCAAAAAGCCTGTTTAGCCTACAAGGTTTATCAGTAAATCTGCGTTTGTGCAAATTTAGTGCCCATTTCAATGGAAAATGTGCTGTCTGTAAATGACAGTGCGCTGCCACAAGATGCTTTAGTTACATTAAAAAAGTGCCTACCTCATGGCCATTATATGCCAGGTGGGTTATGAAAGTTTGGTGTGCTAAAAAGTGGCTTGTGATTCTAGAAAGTTTGGAAAGCACTGACCTACAGGTAAAGTGTAAAGTATTTATGCAGATAAAAAACTGTAATAAAGTGAAAACACAACCCAAGAAAAACCTTAAACCAATATAGGAAAATAGAGTAAAATGTTACAAATAAAATGATACCAGAGTGACAAAAATCCAAGAAGTAGAGTAGAGCCATTGAATTTAAATTTTGTGGTGACAATAGCTCCTAAAAGCACAAAGTGCCATCGGGTTGCAGTAGAGTGGAGGAAAGTCGCAAGTTCAGGCTGACCTCGATGGAGCACAGGCTGGGTACAAGAGACCACGTCAGTCTAGCTGAAAGGTTACCTTCTCACGTCTATGGTGAAGATTCTTTTGCATTGGAGGAGGCTTTTGGCACAAAGAGCAGGTCGAGAGTCCCAGATGGCCATTGCTGCAGCATGAATAACCAGTCATCACATGAGCATTACGTTACCGGTCACAGTGGGCTGTAGAGCAAAGTGCAGGTTTCACGTTTCCGGTCATCGTAGACAATCGTTGTTGATGCAAAAAGCAGGTCTCTCCAGAGTTTTGCGTTGGATGTTGTTGTGGGCAGCAGAGTTTCACCACGAATAGGCACGTTTACAGTCGCAAGGAGACCAAAGTTCAGGATTTTTCACTTTTCTTCTTGAAGGAGCTTCAACTGATGACACTCAAGGGTCCAGGACCTGTGATGCACCTCTTCGGGATCAGGGGTATTTCACTACCAGGACATGTAACACTTAAGTGCACATGCCCTACCTTTTAAATACAAAGCAACCTCCTCTGTGAAGTCGTTAGGGCCTACCTTAGGAGCAGCTTTTAGGCATTAAAAAGGCAAGTTTTGGCCTGGCAAGAAGTTTATGTTGCCATTTGAAATTGCAATTTAAAACTGCAGACAGGATGCAGTGGCAGACCTGTGGCATGTTTTACAGTGCTAGTTTATTGGGTGGCACAATAAGTGCTGCTGCTCATTAGTAGCATTTAATTTACAGGCCCTGGGTACAGGTAGTACCATTTACTAGGACTTACAAGTAAATTAAATGTGAAAATTAGGTGTAGTCCAATTTTACCATATTTAAGGGAGAGAGCACAAGCACTTCAGCACTGGTTAGCAGGTGTAAAGTGTACAGTGTTCTAATATCAACAATAACGAGCTCAGCAAAAATCAAGGAGTTAAGGTAAAACGTTAGAAGGAATACCACGCAAAGGATGTCACATAGAGAAATATGTCTAAATGATGGCCGTTAGCCGTAAGGCAAAGAGACTGATTATACTGAAATGTATTGTAGCGTAATTTTGGTAACTCTTTGTACACCTAAGGCACTGAAGCACTTAGCATGCTACTCCATTGCGTATTAAAAACATTAGGGATTGGAGATGTCCTGATTTTCAGATGAAAAGGTCTGTGGGAAGAAAATGGGAAGACCTCACAGAGTACATTACTGAACAGAAAACCTGTCCATGCAAAACCACATATGGACATTGGTGTACAAGCTTCACCACATCAGTAAAAACACTCTACAGCAATCAGCAGGCTATAACTGGGAAATTGCAATGTGTGTGCCCTCACATTGACATTGTGAATTGAAAACAATGATACTAAAGTGATGATCCTCCAATATGAAATTCTCACCTAAGTCAACCCCGAACTTTGCGTCAAAGAATATGCAGAAAAGACACTGAACAGGATGGTAGCTCTGTACAGCATTACGCATGCGGCTGTCGTCGAGTAGCCATAGGCAAACCAATATTTAGTCCACACAACACCTTCAATCAAGTACTGAGAAAAAGTATTTGTAGAAATTGTACGAACACCACTTCAGCACATCGACCTGCCATTCACAACATTTAATGGCCAGGAGCAGCTCGCGGCAAACAGAAGGGGTGTGGCAGCGCGCAGGGGTAGGGGTGTATTAAAATAAAATATATATATATTTTTTAAACCACTTACCTTAACCCCTCACGCTGCTCCACTCCTCCGTCCTCGTTGCTACAGGTACAGGCGCCCAGCCTTCCTTACGGCAGCACCGAGATTGGCTGGGTGCACCCAGCCAGGGTGCTCCCAGGCAGACTGGGAGCCTGTGCAGGCACTCTCCAGCCCGGCAACCGTGTAGCTGGTCTATAGAGAGCCTACTGCGTATGTGTGTTTGGCCGGCCCGAGACGGCCGGACAAACACACATGCACTCTGAAGGGGAGCACTAATGGCGGGACAATGCTCTTCCGCCCTAATGGAGGAGCCGCCCCTGTTAATTGCACATCATAAAAGACCCACAATAATTGCTATGTAGTGAGGCACAGACAGATTGGATGAAAACGAGGAACTGCTGAACACAATCCCACCATCAACACCATCTACCTCCATGCATTGCTATTCTAGCACATACCATCAGGTTCAAGTCACCACCTTCATCAGAAGAGTATCCCATGTCTCAACTTTATCATCTACAGCCATTTCAAACCTACCTCAATACCAGAGACCCCAGTTTCCAGTGCAGTTGCCCATGTGTCAACACCATACACCACACACATCGAGAACATGGCACAATCAAGCAAGGCAGGACACCTGGTTTTCATCCATTTTAGAACAGCTTGTAAGTAGCCCAGTTCTGCGCTCCTCAAGAATGCACCAGGGTCATGGAGAGCCAACCTAAGAACTCTGGGAAATGTACATACCTCCAATGATTTTCGACTGCCACTTCCAACAGGGACTCTAGTAGCTTAACATGACCTTTTAGAGCCCTGCTCCCCAAACACTGCCTTCCTGCACCTCCATACATAGCGCAAGCCAGCTGCTATCAGCCACATGGATCACAAAGAAGCAATTGCTGACGATGATGTCTACAGAAGAGACCCCTCAAGACACCAGCTGCAGAAGCAGCATATGCCATATGAGGTTCTGGCAAGTGGCAGGAGGCAAGATGCACAACTATTGAAAGATAAAATTCTTATCTTTACACAGAGAATCAGTGTCATGTCACATTTCTCTACCATTTAAAACAAAAGCAGGGCCCTTCAGAAAGTTACAAGTGGCAAGCAGTTCACTGCAAAGGAATAACTGTATAAACAAGCATTTACAATGCAACGGGTCTCGCGTTTGCTCATGTTAGAGCTGATCGCGTTGTAAACTCCTAACCCGACTTTTCACCTATCGGGCAAAAGTGCATTTATGTACATAACCCGAAAAAGTGAAATCAAGTATGTAAAGCGCTCGACTTCTGCTAAGCGAGATCACGCTCGTAAATTAGAGAAAAAAAAGTCCACGAGCCCGATGGAAAACAGCGAGCCTCGCATGTTTTCTGTACTTGGTCGCTGCACTCGAGGAGGGCTAGCCACCGGAAAAGGCATGACATATGTGTGCCTTCGACTAACGAAAGCAAGCAGATTTTATTAGGGAAGCCCAAAAACCAATAAAAACACTGACGTGAAGTTGACAGGGCTCCGAGTCCTTTTCTAAATACAAAAGAGTCTCGCTGCGATACGCATGCGCGAGCGCATGCAATGCAGGATCGACCCTAAAAAGGATAAAATGTAAACAATTTAGGCTCTCTGTCAAGAGACGCCCAGTACACGGACAAATAAATAAAGGTAATCAGAAGTTCTCCTCAAATTCCTAGCATCATTATTGAATAGAAAGAAGATTAACACACTCACAAGAGAAGAAATGCAGAATTACTATGGCAGATTTGGTCCAACAGGGTAAACAATGCCAAAGATTTAACAAATGCTCCCGGTACATACCCACGGGGTAACAGCCAGGAGTTAATTTAGCAAAGGCATGTCAATTCTACTGTTTACATGGCATGGTTGAGGCCATTCCATATCTCTTAGCAGCACAGCAAAACAATTAGGAAATATTACTTTAGGAAGTATGACAATTCTCACCAAAGGCAATCATCTTAACACTGTAAGTTATACTTCCCAGCTAGGTAGAAATCAGGTGAATCTCCAAGGTTTTATGCAAGAATGGAATGAGAAGAACTATACTTTGCTATTTACACACTTTTCCCCTGCCTCCAGACACATCATTAAGCGTGATGAACAGTTGATCCGCCCTGCTGCACATGGACATCACAGAGTTGCTGAAAACTAAAGTAGGTTTATATTTCTCATGCTTTAGTACAAAGGTCTTCTAACTTGTCCGTGATAATAGCTACTTATGTTCAGTGAAAATCAATGCGAGCTACTAACAGTATTTATTTGGTAATAGTGACCGTACTAGCCAAAATTACATGAGAGGCCACCATATGCAAGATTACCATTAATAATCACCTCAGTGCATCAGGCACAGCTGTCAGCAGTAATGTAAAAAAGGCTTTGTCAATTTGGAATGTTGATTCATGGGTAATACAGACCAGCCACAGCTGCAATTCCTGGCATGAAAGTAATAATATTAGTAATAATGAGTCTCCGTGAATTATCACTCAGAAATCAGTTTGAAATAGATTTTGAGGATCCTTTCATTTTTCTCAAAACATTAGCTTTTGAGTTCTGAAAAGACACACATTTTTGTCTTGAATATACAATTTTTTCATATGTGCATTATAAATGCCAAAAGCACAAGGTTCTAATTTAGTAGGCTGGGATGCACACAGGAAAGCTACTCTCAGGAAGATGGAGACCTACCAGTAGCTCACAAGCTACTCGTTGGAGAAGCCTGGTTTAGTATAATCATCCAGGCCATGGCATGCAAGCCCTACATAGTTATACCAGTCATTATAGAACCCAATGGTGTTCTTGATGCATAACCCAACAACCCTGTAACATCAATTATCCAGCAAGTCGGGGTGATGTGTCACAGTATTATTACATTTCTCATTAGTTTCCACCAATTATATGTATCTCAGGCCATAATGTTGTCAGGATATGAACATGGGGTAGCAGTACTGTGTTTTCTTTTAGTTGTGCATCTTAGGTTGTGTCTTTGATTTTCACCATGTATAGCTTCTAGGAATGAAGGCACATTAATATAATTGGAAACACTCACTGAGATCCATAGCAAAGGGTAGCCATTTTGTTTGCACGAAAATACTTGAGCTGGAAGCAGCATATTTCTTGCACCTCTGGATTGTCGGTTGTAGTGCATTTATTTTTAATGTGTTTTGAAAAACTGGAGGTCATTTGGAGTTTGGCAGGGCAGTGTTCCTGTCATTAAAAATGCGTGGTTCTCTTGCTTTCTTTAGGGCTGGTGTAGTGTTGAATTTCTGACAGCAAAGCCTCAGCTGGAACAGCTGAAAGAAAACCTCTGACCACCACAGTTGCAACAGGTCATAAACTCATAATGATGGTTGCCCACACTATTTGGACCTCGACGTCCAACATTTATGTTCCCTACCTACCTAGGTATGCCATGCGACGTATAGAGATTATGGATACGGAAAAGGTACATTGGCCTTATGTACTCGGAGAAAACTCTCCTGTTTGGGAACAAAAACTGCAGATAGGACGCATCAAAGATTGAACTTGCTTTTCAACTTTCAGTTCTTTCAAAAGAGAGATCACTGGGGCAGCACTGCTGAATACACAGAGAGCCCAGCCTTCCCTGCAGCAATCTCTACATATAAGAGGTGGCCCTTCACTAGCAGAGCAAAGGCCAAAGCTGGCTCTAACCTGACAGGCCGGTGGGCCACCCTGGCCAACATACCTTACAGGAGGTCCTAAATGAGGTCCTTTGATTATGCTGACTAAGTTGTGGAGCCAAATTCCTCATAATGCTCCAAATATTGATGAGACCCACTCTTGATCAATGAGCGGTTCAGGTCTACTATCTGAAGGTGGTACACAGCATCTAGTGAGTTTTATCCTTATCTGAAGTTGCCATTTCTCATCTGGCAAGTCTCTCTTTTGCTAGTGCTTAATTACATAAAGGAACTGGCTTACAACACTTTATTTCAATATCAATGAATTTACCCGATTTTTCCTAAATTATTGTCTGTGTTTTGGGAAGGTTCTTGCAATACCAAATCTATGTTTTTTCTTGAAGCTAAAAGGCAACGTGAAAGGCATTCAGAACTTGCACCACTCTAGACAGACATGAATGCCAGCATTATAATAAGGAAAACAAAACTCCTTTAGGCTTGACACTCCCATCAATACCTATACCTACAAGTGCAGCTTCTACAATTCTCAGTCATAATTGCGCCCTCGGATGCCACACCCAACAAATGGTGTTCTACATTGCTTATCATTTTCTGAGGTGTTGCATGGTCAGAATCTGTGAAGTATAAGTGGCATTTCTGAATAACAGTTGAGAATATTTGCTGTCATACATCTGGGTTTGGTTGTGTTTCTGTCCCTAGTGGATGGAGCGTATCACTTCAAGCAAGGTCTGCCCACTTCCACCCAAAGTGACGCTGCAGTTTTCAATTGCATCTGTCATTCGTGTTGCAGTGTTTATGTTCCATACTCTTTCTGGTTAATTCTTCAACGTGTGTTTGACGACTGCCTGAATCTAATACAGAGTAGTACAGTAACCTGCAATTTTCATTATTTTCTATTGCATTTGTGCCATATAATCTATTTGTATCAGAAATTCGAGGGTTTGTTTGTCGTACTGACCTGGAGGTGTAAGTCCCTGCCTTCTCCACTTTAAATTATAAAACAAATTCTACCACTGGTGGTGTTAGTGTTGTCTTGACGTTTTACTGCTAACGTCACCTTCTAAATGATGCCGATAGCATTGTGAAAAGTGACGTGGGTGTACAATCAATCCAGAGTAGTTAGAATTCTCCTTTCTCTTTTATACATTGTGCTGTTACTTCAAAATGCCAGCACACAACGCAGGCTTTCTCTCTCATTGACTACTGCAACTATATATTTACTCCTCTGCAATTGGAAACCGAAAACCCGCGAACTGAAAAGAATCAGGGAGGCTTTTGGTCTACACTTCATGATGAAGGCGATGGAAAAAGTATACTGTGTAAAGTTGGAATCCTAAATCAGGTGGCTCAACAAATTTATGAGCGCGATTGATCAAGCTGAAAAAATAAGATAGAAAAAACTGAGGCTATAAATGCAGCTAATAAATGCTATCAATTAGTTTTGACATCCTAAGTTGTTTACATTTATGTATGTATTATTGGTCATCAAAGAGACATCGTTAAATTGCTAGAATTTTTCTCTATTTCTGTGGTGTATTTTCACTTTTTCAACTTTGGTTATGCTTATTTTATTTTACATTTCATTTTGATGATTATCGTGTTGAGAGTTTGATTATTTTCTGGAATAGTTTTGCTTTATTTTAATTTCCTAGTCCTGTGAAGCAGCATTATGTTTGTGTTTGTGTTCTATAAGTGCATTTAAATGTGTGACGATGCACTGTTCTGGCGACCTCAGACTTCCAGGCAAGAGCTTTTGATGTCACAACAGAATGCTCAATGTGAAGCTGCTACATAATTGAGATTATTGGCAGTCAAAGTGTGACTAACAACTGAGTAGATAATGCAAGCCTGCCTAGCCTAGAAGATATCCAGAGTTTCTCAGGCTTTTAATATCCCTGGGTAGTACTTTTTAAAGTTTCATCCCAGCTACCATGTGCCCCAAAGTGGTCGAACTACTACATTTTTCATCAGAGCAACCTGGTTGTTAGACAGGCACAATAATTTAAAAATGCAGTTGAACTATTGGAATTTCTTTGGGATTTTGCTGAGAAAATGGATTGACAATGTCGGCAGACTGCTCACAAAAAGGACAATACTTTTCACTAAAAGTGATTAGCAGATCCTTACAGTCTTGTCAACAAATTAAATTCTTGATTGTGGCAACAAGTTAGAGGTGAGTTTATCTCCTTACCCTACTAGAATGCAGCACATCAACTCCCAGTGTTCTTTAAGGTTGTCGTGGCTATATTAGCTATAGATTGCTAAAAAATCTTTGTCCTATATCAACAGTAAATCGTAAAAAGGGGATCATGGATGTGAGTTAATCAATAACCCCTGTATGAGTTAACGTACGGAGCAACGAATTCCCTGCCCACAACTTCTGCTCATGAGAAACAACATGTCTAATGCGAAACAGCTGGGTTCTATTGAAGAACTAGTGAAAACTGATATTCTCTCTGCTAGCGCGCCTGGTCCTTAGTAAGTAAACTTACAAGGGGACGCGTATAGGCCGATGAACCTTTTGGATCACATGGAGTAGCCATGTGGTGAACAATGTCATCAATAATCAATGTAATCAATCAATAACCACTAAGAGACTCATTAAATAATAGGCAATATATCAACATTTCATGAATAACCACAACTCAATAAACGTTTTAACAATTTTTAAACCATCGGATGAATTCAAACTTTATTCAATTATCTCAGAGTTAATCCATTAGTGACTGCCAATAACATAATCTAATCAGAACTTGAGAAAACAAATGCTCTAATGCTTCAACATAAACTAACAAAGATTAATATATCGACAATTAATAGCAGAGTTCAGCAATCAGTTTGTCAATCATTTGTCACTGTCAACGTCACCCAAGGGAACCTTACCTAACCCAGATTAGCATTAGCATGTGGGACTTCATGTGAAAACTATTTGGAACAAGAATTTAGAAAGCATCTAGCTAAGAGGGAAAAAAAACTATAAGAACAGCGCAGTTGGTACCTAGAAAGAAAGGCATGAAAGTTAATCAGTCACATTGTCATAGCTACCTATCCACGGAATGGATCAACAACAGTCAGTCTTCATATTCAGGTCATCAATCGATCAGCAACGCATCAGGCTCACAAGAGCATGAGCCCAATGATAGATTCTCGAATCGCGTCTTCTGCATCAGCAATTCACACTTCACATCTAAAATTTGTGCCCTTTGTCATGACTTTTTATTAAGGTTACCCATTCCTTCCCCCTAATTCCTAATTGGTCAGTCAATCACCAGTTATTACTCTACCCAATAATATTAATTTTGCAAATCTATGAATTCTGATATTACGCCGTTCTCAGTTCGTTGATTGGTTTACTGTACGATGTCCTCATCATCCGGCTCATCAGGTATCAGAAAATGTTGCTTCTTCTTCTCCAGTCAGTGGGGATTATTACAACTTTGGAGGAGGTGTTAATCCGTCCCAAAAGTGACAGTAAAGTGACGGATTTACCACCAGCCGTATTACTAGTCCATTATATCCTATGGAACTCGTAATACGGCTGGTGGTATATCCGTCACTTTTGGGACAGATTAACACCTCCTCCAAAGTTGTAATAACCCCCAGTGTCTCTATTGTTCGAGTCCTGGGAAAGTACATCGAGTCTGTCTTACACCAAATTTGTTACATGTCTAGTTCCATCATCTTCTGTCTGTCGGTACATTGCAGAAAATTCTAGCTAAGCAGCCTTTATTAACATACGCGGATCATGGTCAGTTCAATGCATCAGCGTTTCTACAGTGCGCTAGTAATTCAGCTTCTGCATGAGGCCTGGCAACTAGGCCACAAGTTTGGCTAAGTTAACTCTACAATATAATGCAAAATATAGGTTATACATCTTAATATGATGTATTACTTCGTTATTATTGCTCTTTTTCATTACTTCACACATTTTTAGTCATGTTTAATATCATTCATGAACATTGGCAACCACTCTTCGTGGGCACATTTTCAAACGTGCACACTTATTTCTCTACATTCAATTTTTCTATCATCTTCTTGTTAATCAAAACGCATTAACATTAATTAATAATTTCTAATTGGCATATCTGCATCAACAGTCCCTTCTCTGATGACTAAATATGTCATCACCACATTCTTCTCCATCATTGTTTTCTTAGTGCTGTTTCATTAGTAATTTGTTTTCTTCTCAAATCTTCTCTATAGATTATCTCCCTGTTTCATTCTTCCCTCCTCTGATTATTTTTAGATCTTCTCAATTTTATCTTGTGTCATAATTTAAATGAACCCCATATTCCTACTATACAAGCAATCACAATCAAAATTCTCTGTATGATTGTAATAATACCCCATTCCAAATTTGAGTGAGCCAATTTCCCACTGAAGCAAATCCCTTTCCAACCTTTCCCCAAACACCTGGTTCTTTCAAATCCTTCAAATCCTTACTTGAGTTAGTCAGGTTAGTGAGTAAGTGCCTTATCTCCCTATCATTATCTGGAATATATGAGCAGCAATGCCTAGAGTTAATCATCTTACAGACTCCTCCGTCTTTTACTAAAAGAATGTCTAAAGCAAGCCTATTTTTAAGCGTCATAGCTCTTGTTGGAGCGTAGCTCTTATAATCAAAATTAACATGAAATGTTTATGAACTAATGCATAATAATGCCGCATAGAAAATGTATTAATGTGTTTTTACTAAACGTGAGTCTGAAATGTGCCCACAGGGAGTGGCCGTCAATATATACGGGGACTAATGAAATTTACTAATAATGAGTTATTAATGCACTAATGTATGATTTTGTATTAAGAGCTATACATTAAGGTTTTGCTAATTAATTCACTAGGCCTTAGTTAGCATGAGTCAGGGCCTAGCTGTCCGGTTTCATATTAAATGTGTTTTTCTAACGTGCAGTGTGCTGACTTGCTGCAGGATATGTAATCGTATTTTTCCATAAGCTAGAAGATGAGTGTAACTGTAGTAGATCTGTTCTCATGAAATTCGACTTGCTCAAGGAAACATTCTTGCTGAATGCAACAGTGTAGACTTGCAAAAGATACAAGGTCTCCTAAACTGGTATGGACAATGGAACCACTGACTGGGGATGCGAAGAGGACCACAAGACTATGAAATCATACCGGACATTCTACCCGTTGGAGACATCAATCACCAGAACCAATAAACTACTTGAGAACTGTTATGAGGTGACAATTTTGATAGTACGACTGGAAAACCATTGGATGGAGCTAGTGGGTTGCCAAACCTGCCCAATTAGGAATTAGGGGACTGTACAACAGAAAACGGATAAAAACCTTTGACACGAGGAGCCATTAGGAGATGTCATTGCAAATTCTTGCTATTACCCAGACACTTTGTCATTCTGCCTAGAGACTTTGATGTTTGACTCTCTAAACCATCCTCACCCTTACCTTGCCTGTTCTATACTTCTCCTCCTTATGAGGGAAGTGTCCCTATTTACCCCGTCTTGCTGAATTTAGCTTGTTTCCTGGCTGATGTTGAATCAACTGATGTCCTGAGGATGAAGACTGACTCTGTATGCTGACCCATTACGGAGGGTAACTATATGATGATGAAATTGTAATTGTCTGTTTGCCTTTCCTTTCTAGGTACCAACTGCTTCTTTTGACAGAGACCATAGTTAGATGTTTTCAAAATTTGTGTTACCAAAATTGTTTTGCATGAAGCCCAACATGCCAATGCTAATTAGAGGTTAGTTAAGGGGTTCACTAAACGGACGTAAATAGACAAATGACTGAATCAATGCTTTGTTGAATAATGCGCTAATGATACTCTGCTAAGGTTCACCTATGTTGATGTCGTGTTATGTTCTAATATTCATAATCTTTGCTTTGATGAAATCTTATTCGAGTTGCCATATTATGACAATGCTAATGTGTTTCATGGTTTTGAGACTAATAAACGTACTAGTAAAATTGTAATCAATAGGGAATAAACATCATAAAATGTACTAAACTGGTGTGGTTATTCATGACTGAAAGGTCATGGTGGTTTCCGAGTCTGATTAATGTTATTGATTAATCTAAATGATTTGTTATGGTGACTATTGGTGACGTTATTGACTTACTGATTGACATGTTGATTATTTATCTCGTCTGAAGGTGTCTTCAATCAGGGTCAAAAGATTAATTGGCCTAAAACGAGTCCCAGAGTGAATAAATTATTTAGATTAGGACGCGTAATCACTCTATCTACGGCTAATCCAGTATCTATAAGGAGTATTGCCCCTGTAAAGTTTGTCAGCATGTTATCCACAATAGTAGACAACTTTCGTATCTTGTTCGAATTCAGGATGACTCCCACTGAAGGAATCACTGCACCAAAGATATCTCCCACAACTGCAGAAGAGGTTTCCCTCCTCTGTCGCTTATGATGTAATTCAGTCAATTTCGGAAACTTCTTCAAATCATCTATCTGATAAATCTTTGGGAAAACTATCCCAAAATAACATGTCCCATACCATCCTCTTGGAAGATGCTAAGGAGCATTTAGTCCACAAATATAATAAATCCCAGGATTTGCAGGGTCCTGACCATTCAGCATAAAAGTCCACTTACTCTGAAACAAAAACACATGTCTACATTCACTCGTTCCCACAAATAAAGTGTCAATGTGTGATTTTGGCCTATGTATACAAAGCTTCCCTACATGTAATGCATCTAATGCTAATTTCCCTTGCGTTTTAATAGCAGTATACGCGTAATCACTCTTGTAAGTCCTTTTCCCTAGACCTTTTTCTAGTTTTTCTTTTAATGCTTTCCTTCTGTCATCAGTATGCCCTATGGAGCTCTTCTCTAAAGGTGGAAGCAAGCACGTAAGGTTGTTTTTATGCACGTATGCAGTTTCAAATGTTAGTGTAGACTCAAGAATCCTCTAACTAAGCTTATATCATGCTACTCTACTCAGAAATCTAATAATAGGAACAAACGAAAACACAACATCGTAATTAGAGTTAAAAATATTGTATATACTCTTGATTATAGAACCTTCTTAGCAGCAAGCTACAGTTTATTCCGTAGGTTAAAGGTAAGCCATGATACGTAACTCCTTCCTCTACTGATGAAGGAATTTGCGTACACACTAGACAATCCCTTTCATCCATTGTTTGAACATACTCACTTAACAAGCAATAGAAGACATTAGAAGAAAGCTCTCCTTAAGCATTAGTATAGTCATGCAAGTACTTCTCATCTAACTTAAACCTCTCTAAAACTGTTAGTGTAGTAGTCTCAGGAACAGAAGCACGATTGGCTCCTTACGCATCAAGAACAGACATTCCCACAATCATCACTATAAACAAGCTCCCACATATAATTGCCAATCCAACACTCTAATATCTACAGCACCTAGCATTTCTACCTTGATTATTAAGCTCAGCCATGATCTGTAAAGAATCAGAAAGCCGAAGTAACTCTTGTATAAAGTGTGGTAAAAAGCAAAAATATGGAAAAATCTTCTATCACAGTTCATTTTCACATCCAGGAACCCTTTTCCTTGTCACAATTGATTAGCAGATTGTCACATCCGGTTTTATGTCAAATCAGGTTATCAATGTCTATTCCGCTTTATTTTCAACAGTCTCTTATAGGTTTTTCTCAACAATTCAGCTCTCTGTTCACCTTCAGGTTACATCTAAGTACTGACTCAAAACTTCTCTTTCAAAACAAAAAGACATGAACTCGTGTTGCCACTCATTGGTAGTTGCATACGCCATTTCAGGACCTGCGTAACGTCGACTTGCTATTCTCTTTCTTTTTAACCTTCGATCACCACTTAGTTTTCCTTCACTCAATTCTTCCTTTCTCGTAGTATCGTAGTATCCACTTCTTCCTCTATTGTTTTATTCAGAACCAATTCCTTTTACTTCCCTATCTATGATTCATGCCAATGATCTCCTTTTCTTGATCCTTCTGTCAATATTCTTCTCAGTATTGGACTCTTCTCCTTCTATTTCTCTGTGGTGTTTTCTCTTGATGGACCTGCAACAGGCTCAGGAGGAGTCGGATCATTTTGACTTTGATCCGTCCCAACTCTCTCTCCCTCTTTGGCACTTGCTGTGTCAGCTTTTCAGCACCATCTGCTTCTGGGAGAAACTCTGCTGAGCTAGGCTCTCCTGCTGTATCCGTTGAGATAGATTCTTCCGCACCCTCCTGTAATTCTTCACTCTTATCTCTTATAGGGGTAATAGAAACGTCTTCCACAAGCTCCGGTTCAACTTCAGTTTTTTTTGTTTTTTTCTAGTTCAGGTGTGGTGACCTGTTTCGCTGTTGTTGGTGCTTTCAACAACACTTCTTCATGATCCTGTGGACATACCACTCTCTTTGTATGGCTCATGTGTATCCAGTTTGGGAGTCCTGCACAATTCATAGCTGTCGTAGTTGTCAGGACCACCTGATAAGTATCTCTCCAACGTGGCTCTAGACACATCTTGCGGACATGCTTTCGAACAACGATCCAGTCACCGGCTCTCAGATTGTGCCCTGGACCATGGATGGGTGGCAGGGTGGTGGCCTGCACCTGCTGAGAGAAAGAGCGAACCACATCAGCCAGACCATTGCAGTAGTCCAACACTATATCATCTGTAATGTTTACAAGTGCAATGGCTGGAACTGCTGGAAATCTCATTGCTCTTCCCATGAGGATATCATGGGGTGACAGCCCTGTCTTCCTGTCAGGTATGTTTCTTATAGACATCAACACCAAAGGCAATGCATCTGGCCATTTCAGATTCGTAGCTTCACACATCTTTGAAATTCCTGATTTCAAGGTACCATTCATCTGTTCCACTAGTCCTGATGCTTCAGGACGATAGCTACAATGCAACTTTTGCCCGATGCTTAATGCTGCACATAAGAGTTTACTCACCTCGTTAGTGATCCTGCCAGGTGGAGCTAAAGACAGCAATATCATCTAGATAAGCTGTGCTAAAGGACTCCAAACCAGCAAGGACTTGATTCACCAACCTTTGGAAGGTGGCAGGGGCATTCTTTAAACCAAAGGGCATAACAGTAAACTGATAATGCCCATCAGGTGTGGAGAATGCTGTCTTTTCTTTTGCTCCAGGTGCCATTTTTATTTGCCAGTACCCTGCTGTCAAGTCAAAGGTACTTAAGAATTTGGCAGCACCTAATTTGTCTATGAGCTCATCAGCTCTGGGAATTGGATGAGCATCTGTCTTGGTGACAGAATTGAGCCCTCTGTAGTCCACACAAAACCTCATCTCTTTCTTTCCATCTTTGGTGTGAGGTTTGGGGACTAAGACCACTGGGCTAGCCCAGGGGCTGTCAGAGCGCTCAATTACTCCCAATGCCAGCATCTTGTGGACTTCCACCTTGATGCTTTCCTTTACATGGTCAGACTGTCTAAAGATTTTGTTCTTGACAGGCATGCTGTCTCCTGTGTCCACATCATGGGTACACAGGTGTGTCTGACCAGGGGTTAAGGAGAAGAGTTCAGGAAACTGTTGTAGGACTCTCCTACAATCAGCTTGCTGTTGGCCAGAGAGGGTGTCTGAGTAGATCACTCCCTCTACTGTGCCATCTTTTGGGTCTGATGACAGAAGATCAGGGAGAGGTTCACTCTCTGCCTCCTGATCCTCATCTGTTACCATCAACAGATTGACATCAGCCCTGTCATGGAAGAGCTTAAGGCGGTTCACATGGATCACCCTCTTGGGGCTCCTGCTTGTGCCCAGGTCCACCAGGTAGGTGACCTGACTCTTCCTTTCTAGTACTGGGTAAGGGCCACTCCATTTGTCCTGGAGTGCCCTGGGAGCCACAGGCTCCAGAACCCAGACTTTCTGCCCTGGTTGGAACTCAACCAGTGCAGCCTTTTGGTCATACCAAAACTTCTGGAGCTGTTGGCTGGCCTCAAGGTTTTTGGTTGCCTTTTCCATGTACTCTGCCATTCTGGAGCGAAGGCCAAGTACATAGTCCACTATGTCCTGTTTAGGCTCATGGAGAGGTCTCTCCCAGCCTTCTTTAACAAGGGCAAGTGGTCCCCTTACAGGATGACCAAACAGAAGTTCAAAGGGTGAGAATCCTACTCCCTTCTGTGGCACCTCTCTGTAAGCGAAAAGCAGACATGGCAAGAGGACATCCCATCTCCTTTTGAGTTTTTCTGGGAGCCCCATGATCATGCCTTTTAATGTCTTGTTGAATCTCTCAACCAAGCCATTAGTTTGTGGATGGTATGGTGTAGTGAATTTATAAGTCACTCCACACTCATTCCACATGTGCTTTAGGTATGCTGACATGAAGTTGGTACCTCTGTCAGACACCACCTCCTTAGGGAAACCCACTCTGGTAAAGATACCAATGAGGGCCTTGGCTACTGCAGGGGCAGTAGTCAACCTAAGGGGAATAGCTTCAGGATACCTGGTAGCATGATCCACTACTACCAGGATATACATATTTCCTGAGGCTGTGGGAGGTTCTAGTGGACCAACTATGTCCACACCCACTCTTTCAAAGGGAACCCCCACCACTGTAAGTGGGATGAGGGGGGCCTTTGGATGCCCACCTGTCTTACCACTGGCTTGACAGGTGGGGCAGGAGAGGCAAAACTCCTTAACCATGTTGGACATATTGGGCCAGTAGAAGTGGTTGACTAACCTCTCCCACGTCTTGGTTTGTCCCAAATGTCCAGCAAGGGGAATGTCATGGGCCAATGTTAGGATGAACTTCCTGAACAGCTGAGGCACTACCACTCTCCTAGTGGCACCAGGTTTGGGGTCTCTGGCCTCAGTGTACAGGAGTCCATCTTCCCAATAGACCCTATGCGTTCCATTTTTCTTGCCTTTGGACTCTTCAGCAGCTTGCTGCCTAAGGCCTTCAAGAGAGGGACAGGTTTCTTGTCCCTTACACAGCTCCTCCCTTGAGGGTCCCCCTGGGCCTAAGAGCTCAACCTGATAAGGTTCAAGCTCCAAAGGCTCAGTTCCCTCAGAGGGCAGAACTTCTTCCTGAGAAGAGAGGTTCCCTTTCTTTTGCTGTGTTGCAGTTGGTTTCCCAACTGACTTTCCTGTTCTCTTGGTAGGCTGGGCCATTCTTCCAGACTCCAGCTCTACTTGTTCACCCTGTGCCTTGCATTGTGCTCTTGTTTTCACACACACCAGTTCAGGGATACCCAGCATTGCTGCATGGGTTTTTAGTTCTACCTCAGCCCATGCTGAGGACTCCAGGTCATTTCCAAGCAGACAGTCCACTGGGATATTTGAGGAGACCACCACCTGTTTCAGGCCATTGACCCCTCCCCATTCTAAAGTAACCATTGCCATGGGATGTACTTTTCTCTGATTGTCAGCGTTGGTGACTGTGTAAGTTTTTCCAGTCAGGTATTGGCCAGGGGAAACCAGTTTCTCTGTCACCATGGTGACACTGGCACCTGTATCCCTCAGGCCCTCTATTCTAGTCCCATTAATTAAGAGTTGCTGTCTGTATTTTTGCATGTTAGGCGGCCAGACAGCTAGTGTGGCTAAATCCACCCCACCCTCAGAAACTAGAGTAGCTTCAGTGTGGACCCTGATTTGCTCTGGGCACACTGTTGATCCCACTTGGAGACTAGCCATACCAGTGTTACCTGGATGGGAGTTTGGAGTGGAACCTTTCTTGGGACAGGCCTTGTCTCCAGTTTGGTGTCCATGCTGTTTACAGCTATGACACCAGGCCTTTTTGGGATCAAAGTTTTTACCCTTGTACCCATTGTTTTGTGAAGAGGCTCTGGGCCCACCCTCCTGTGCAGGTTTTTGGGGGCCTGTAGAAGACTCTTTACTATTTTTAGTTTTGGATGTCTCATCACCCTTCCCCTGGGGAGTCTTTGTGACCCCTTTCTTTTGGTCACCCCCTGTTGAAGTCTTGGACACCCTTGTCTTGACCCAATGGTCCGCCTTCTTTCCCAATTCTTGGGGAGAAATTGGTCCTAGGTCTACCAGATGCTGATGCAGTTTATCATTGAAACAATTACTTAACAGGTGTTCTTTCACAAATAAATTGTACAGCCCATCATAATTACTTACACCACTGCCTTGAATCCAACCATCTAGTGTTTTCACTGAGTAGTCAACAAAGTCAACCCAGGTCTGGCTCGAGGATTTTTGAGCCCCCCTGAACCTAATCCTGTACTCCTCAGTGGAGAATCCAAAGCCCTCAATCAGGGTACCCTTCATGAGGTCATAAGATTCTGCATCTTTTCCAGAGAGTGTGAGGAGTCTATCCCTACACTTTCCAGTGAACATTTCCCAAAGGAGAGCACCCCAGTGAGATCTGTTCACTTTTCTGGTTACACAAGCCCTCTCAAAAGCTGTGAACCACTTGGTGATGTCATCACCATCTTCAAATTTTGTCACAATCCCTTTGGGGATTTTTAACATGTCAGGAGAATCTCTGACCCTATTTATATTGCTGCCACCATTGATGGGTCCTAGGCCCATCTCTTGTCTTTCCCTTTCTATGGCTAGGAGCTGTCTCTCTAAAGCCAATCTTTTGGCCATCCTGGCTAACAGGAGGTCATCTTCACTGAGAGCATCCTCAGTGATTTCAGAAATGTGGGACCCTCCTGTGAGAGACTCACTATTTCTGACTAACACAGTTGGAGACAGGACTTGAGGGGTCCTGTTCTCCCTATTTAGGACTGGAGGAGGGACATTGGCCTCCAAGTCACTAATTTCTTCCTCTGTGATGTCATCATCAGAGGGGTTGGCTTTTTCAAACTCTGCCAACAGCTCCTGGAGCTGAATTTTGGTAGGTCTGGAGCCAATGGTTATTTTTTTGATATTACAGAGAGACCTTAGCTCCCTCATCTTAAGATGGAGGTAAGGTGTGGTGTCGAGTTCCACCACATTCATCTCTGTATCAGACATTATTTTGCTAAAAGTTGGAAGACTTTTTAAAGAATCTAAAACTGTTTCTAGAATCTAATTTCAAACTTTTAACAAACTTTTAAACTCTAAAAGACAATGCTAAACAGGGACTTAACACACAAGGCCCTAGCAGGACTTTTAAGAATTTAGAAAAATTTCAAATTGCAAAAATGAATTTCTAATGACAATTTTGGAATTTGTCGTGTGATCAGGTATTGGCTGAGTAGTCCAGCAAATGCAAAGTCTTGTACCCCACCGCTGATCCACCAATGTAGGAGGTTGGCTCTGTATGCACTATTTCAAAGTAAGGAATAGTATGCACAGAGTCCAAGGGTTCCCCTTAGAGGTAAGATAGTGGCAAAAAGAGATAATACTAATGCTCTATTTTGTGGTAGTGTGGTCGAGCAGTAGGCTTATCCAAGGAGTAGTGTTAAGCATTTGTTGTACATACACATAGACAATAAATGAGGTACACACACTCAGAGACAAATCCAGCCAATAGGTTTTTATATAGAAAAATATCTTTTCTTAGTTTATTTTAAGAACCACAGGTTCAAATTCTACATGTAATATCTCATTCGAAAGGTATTGCAGGTAAGTACTTTAGGAACTTCAAATCATCAAAATTGCATGTATACTTTTCAAGTTATTCACAAATAGCTGTTTTAAAAGTGGACACAGTGCAATTTTCACAGTTCCTAGGGGAGGTAAGTATTTGTTAGGTTAACCAGGTAAGTAAGACACTTACAGGGCTTAGTTCTTGGTCCAAGGTAGCCCACCGTTGGGGGTTCAGAGCAACCCCAAAGTCACCACACCAGCAGCTCAGGGCCGGTCAGGTGCAGAGTTCAAAGTGGTGCCCAAAACACATAGGCTAGAATGGAGAGAAGGGGGTGCCCCGGTTCCGGTCTGCTTGCAGGTAAGTACCCGCGTCTTCGGAGGGCAGACCAGGGGGGTTTTGTAGGGCACCGGGGGGGACACAAGCCCACACAGAAATTTCACCCTCAGCAGCGCGGGGGCGGCCGGGTGCAGTGTAGAAACAAGCGTCGGGTTTGTAATGGAAGTCAATGGGAGATCTAGGGATCTCTTCAGCGCTGCAGGCAGGCAAGGGGGGGGTTCCTCGGGGAAACCTCCACTTGATCAAGGGAGAGGGACTCCTGGGGGTCACTCCTCCAGTGAAAGTCCGGTCCTTCAGGTCCTGGGGGCTGCGGGTGCAGGGTCTCTCCCAGGTGTCGGGACTTAGGATTCAAAGAGTCGCGGTCAGGGGAAGCCTCGGGATTCCCTCTGCAGGCGGCGCTGTGGGGGATCAGGGGGGACAGGTCTTTGTACTCACAGTCTTAGAGTAGTCCTGGGGTCCCTCCTGAGGTGTTGGATCGCCACCAGCCGAGTCGGGGTCGCCGGGTGCAGTGTTGCAAGTCTCACGCTTCTTGCGGGGAACTTGCAGGGTTCTTTAAAGCTGCTGGAAACAAAGTTGCAGCTTTTCTTGGAGCAGGTCCGCTGTCCTCGGGAGTTTCTTGTCTTTTCGAAGCAGGGGCAGTCCTCAGAGGATGTCGAGGTCGCTGGTCCCTTTGGAAGGCGTCGCTGGAGCAGGATCTTTGGAAGGCAGGAGACAGGCCGGTGAGTTTCTGGAGCCAAGGCAGTTGTCGTCTTCTGGTCTTCCTCTGCAGGGGTTTTCAGCTAGGCAGTCCTTCTTCTTGTAGTTGCAGGAATCTAATTTTCTAGGGTTCAGGGTAGCCCTTAAATACTAAATTTAAGGGCGTGTTTAGGTCTGGGGGGTTAGTAGCCAATGGCTACTAGCCCTGAGGGTGGGTACACCCTCTTTGTGCCTCCTCCCAAGGGGAGGGGGTCACAATCCTAACCCTATTGGGGGAATCCTCCATCTGCAAGATGGAGGATTTCTAAAAGTTAGAGTCACTTCAGCTCAGGACACCTTAGGGGCTGTCCTGACTGGCCAGTGACTCCTCCTTGTTGCTTTCTTTGTTCCCTTCAGCCTTGCCGCCAAAAGTGGGGGCCGTGGCCGGAGGGGGCGGGCAACTCCACTAAGCTGGAGTGCCCTGCTGGGCTGTGACAAAGGGGTGAGCCTTTGAGGCTCACCGCCAGGTGTCACAGCTCCTGCCTGGGGGAGGTGTTAGCATCTCCACCCAGTGCAGGCTTTGTTACTGGCCTCAGAGTGACAAAGGCACTCTCCCCATGGGGCCAGCAACATGTCTCTGGTGTGGCAGGCTGCTGGAACTAGTCAGCCTACACAGACAGTCGGTTAAGTTTCAGGGGGCACCTCTAAGGTGCCCTCTGGGGTGTATTTTGCAATAAAATGTACACTGGCATCAGTGTGCATTTATTGTGCTGAGAAGTTTGATACCAAACTTCCCAGTTTTCAGTGTAGCCATTATGGTGCTGTGGAGTTCGTGTTTGACAGACTCCCAGACCATATACTCTTATGGCTACCCTGCACTTACAATGTCTAAGGTTTTGTTTAGACACTGTAGGGGTACCATGCTCATGCACTGGTACCCTCACCTATGGTATAGTGCACCCTGCCTTAGGGCTGTAAGGCCTGCTAGAGGGGTGTCTTACCTATACTGCATAGGCAGTGAGAGGCTGGCATGGCACCCTGAGGGGAGTGCCATGTCGACTTACTCGTTTTGTCCTCACTAGCACACACAAGCTGGCAAGCAGTGTGTCTGTGCTGAGTGAGAGGTCTCCAGGGTGGCATAAGACATGCTGCAGCCCTTAGAGACCTTCCTTGGCATCAGGGCCCTTGGTACTAGAAGTACCAGTTACAAGGGACTTATCTGGATGCCAGGGTCTGCCAATTGTGGATACAAAAGTACAGGTTAGGGAAAGAACACTGGTGCTGGGGCCTGGTTAGCAGGCCTCAGCACACTTTCAATTGTAAACATAGCATCAGCAAAGGCAAAAAAGTCAGGGGGCAACCATGCCAAGGAGGCATTTCCTTACAGTTCCCCTATCTGATTCTAAAGAGATCAGAAACACGAAAAGTGGTATCAACTCCCTAAGCAACAGCTTTGCTACTGTGAAACTGTCATTCCTTCTTGTAGGGTCTGCTTCAATCCAGTGACTAAAAACTCACCCTGTCACCAGCACGTACTTCAAACCTCCACACGCAGGCATCTCAATGAAATCCAATTGCATTCTGTTGAATGGACCTCCTGCCCTTCCAATGTGGCTCAGGTTCACCACTGTCCCTTTTCTCACGTTTAGTTGCTGACAAATTATACAGCAATGACATGCTGCCTCTGCTGCCTGCCTAAATTTAGGATTAAACCAGTCAATCTTGAACAACCTAACCATGGCATCCCTCCCAACGTGTGCCTGACCATGGTAATGCCTGGCCATTTGTGACAATAAACTATTGGGCAGGACCATCTGACCCTCCTCAGAAATCCAAATCTCATCAGGATGCTGAACACATTTTAATTTGGACCAGAGTCGTTTCTCTTCCTTGTCAACATTATCTTGCAATGTTTTCAACTCTTCCAAGGTATCGATTACTTTCAATGCAAAGCTTGTACTTGTGTTATCTTCTTCTGACATCAATTCCCACTTATCTTTGAATGATAAACAGTTCAATGCGCAAAACCTTGGACCTTGATCCGCATATCTATTTCCTAGTGAGATGTAGTCCTGAGTCTTTTGATGTGCACTGCATTTAACCACGGCAATTTCTTCAGGTAACTGTATTGCATACAGCAATTATTTTATTCTGTTGCCATTTCTCACTGGTGAACCAGTAGAGGTCCGGAAACCTCTTTGCACCTACAATTGACCAAAATCATGAACAATTCCAAATCTATACTGGCTGTCAGTATAGATTGTGACTCTCGGTCTCGCAGAAACATGGCACGCTCTAGTAAGAGCTACCAATTCTGCCACTTGTGCAGAATGTACACCTCGAAGCCAGGAAGCTTCTAATGTACCTGTGATTGTGCATGCAGCATATCCTGCTCTCAATGTCCTTGTACCATCTCTGAGATATGAGCCATCAACGAAGACAATTTGGTCATTTTCTTCCAATCAGGTATCTCTGATATCAGGTCTTGGTTTGATGCACAATTCAATTACCTCGAGACAATCATGCTCAATGTCTTCCTCTTTTTCAATCTCAACAGTATCACTTGGAAGAAATGTTGCTGGATTCAGCACTGTACATCTTTTCAATGGTACATTTCGAGCACCTAGAATGCTCGTCTCATACCTTGCCAGTCTTGTGCCAGTCAAATACTGTGTTTTCGTCCTTGTCAGTAAAATCTCAACAGAGTAAGGAACGAATGTCATCAGAGGGAATCCCATTACTACTCCCTCACATTGAGAAAGGCTTTGACCAACTGTGGCAACTGCCCGCAGACAACCTGGTAAAGCTGCAGCGACTGGGTCCAAGGTAGCTGAAAAATAGGCTACTGGGCGATAAGCACCTCCATGGACCTGTGTCAAGACAGACAAAGAACAAGCATCACGTTCACGATAAAACAATGTGAACGGCTTCATGTAATCAGGCATTCCCAACGCTGGTGCTCTGCACAAACTCTCTCTGAACTCAGTAAATGCTTTCATCTGGTCCTGATCTAAGGTTATGGGGTCAGTAACCTCTTTATGTGTCAGCTGCTGCAATGGTTTGGCAATCTCAGCAAAACTTGGAATTCACTGATGACAATTAACTACCATTCCCAGAAACATTCTGACATCTCTCTGTGAAGTCGGGGACTTCTCTGCAATATCATTGTAACCCTCTCCCTGGAGATTCCCCCCAACCCTTCCTCAATTTGGTGTCCCAAGATTTTCAATGACTTCTGACAGTACTGCAATTTCAAAGGTGACACTTTAAGTCCAAATTTTCCCAAATGATTCAACAGGGCTATCGAGTTGTACTTACACTCGTCCCTTGTCTTGGATGCAATTAGCAAATCATCAATGTGCTGCACCAGAGTCGATTGGTACGGTAGTACCAATGACTCCAGATTATTTTTCAAATCAAAGACAGTGACTCCGTGTACCCTTGTGGAAGCCTGCACCAGCTGTAGACTCTGTCTAGGAATTTGAAACTAAAAAGAAACTGACTTTCCTCATGAAGAGGCTCAGAAAAGTAAGCTTGTGACAAATCAACCACTGTTAACCACTCAGCATCACATGGAATCGGAAACAATATTACTGCTGGGTTCAGCACTACAGGACAACACCTTACCACCATGTCATACACTTTTCGCAAGTCTTGCACAAGTCGTACTTTCCCTCAAGGCTACTTCAGGCCCAGTATCGGTGAATTACATGGACTGCTCAACACTTCTTTCAAAACTCCTTGTTTCAGAAAATCTCCAATTATCTGCGCCACTTTCATCAGAACATCCTGTGCCATGTTATACTGTGGAAGCTGCAGAAACGCTACATTCGGCTTCAAAGTGATCTTAATCGGCTCCACTCCCTTAATCAAAGCCACTTCTTTACCTGTCATGTCCCACACATGTTCCTGTACCGTTCCCTGCAAATCTGCATGTAATTATTTCACAGAAAACATCGGGAAAAACTTAATCAATGGGTACTCTTCGTTGACGGTTTCAGTCTCAGTTTCAGGAGTTTGTTCTTCATCATAATCACTATTCATCTGGACCTCTATTCCAGTAGTTGAACAGCTAATCGAACATATGGTTTTGCACAACAAGTCCCTTCCTAATAGAGATACTGGACTCAAGTCACAAACTACAAACTGATGCAGTCCCTGGAAGTTGCCAATCTCAACCTGTACTGGATCTGTGATCGGATTTATCAGCTGTCTGTTTGCTATTCCCACAACCTGAACTGTTCTGCCTGAAAGAGGTAAGTTCAGAACTTCCGCACTTCTCACTGTAAAGTGAGGAGCTCCTGTGTCCACTAGGAATGAAACCCTGTGACCCATTACCTTTCCCTTCACAAAAGGTCCTTGTTGATCTACTTCTAGTGAAGCTGCAAGCATACATGGCTCTTCATCCGAACTAATCCTCATCCATTCATCGTTAGTTTCATTCTCACTATGTAATTGGAATTGGTGCACTGTGTCACTACTTCTGTCTTGTCTCTGACCTGTGACCTTCTGAGTAAGCATCACCTGTTGCTGTTCCATCAGGGCTTGAGGTATCTGCATTTGCTGTCTAGGTACTGTAGGAACCTGCTGCTGCTTTGGTTGCAACTGTGTCACTTGTGCACTTGGCGCTTGCACCTGCTGCATAGGTTGAAAATTCTGCACTTGATTATGAAGATTCGGATGAAGTCCTCTCAATCTAGGGACTTTCACAGTTTGAAATGTATCAACATCATAACTTTGCTGAACAACACCATCCTGCACCATCAACAGACACTCCCTCTTCCAGTGTACCACGTTTCCACACAGAAGACACAGTAACATATTTTTCATCCCTTCCACATCATTCTGAACCACTACAGTACTCAAATCCGGACCACGATTCATATTGACTCCACAACCCCTACCTCTCATCTGGGGTTGGAGCATAACAGTTCCCTGCTGTTGCGGTATCTGTTGCACTAAAGCTCCTTGCACTCCTGTTTGAGCTGCCTTAATTTGCATCACCATTGCCTTCTCCTTCAACTTTTTCTGCTTCAATTCAAACTCATTGCTACAGTATTTCCCATACTGCACTAGCTCATCAATCGGCTTTACTTGCCAACAGATCAAATGACTCTTAATCATCTACCCTACTTCAGGACTCGAGCCTTCCATGAACCTTAACACAAAGAGCAACTTGTCTTTTCGCTCAATTGCTTCTTTACCACTGTACTCCGTGAATGCTTTCAGCAATCTCTCATAATAGGTATGTATAGACTCTTTCAGTTCCTGCACTGTCCTGTCAATTCTCTGCCAATCAATATTCTTAGGCAAGATTCTTGTCTTCAGGAACTCAATCACCTTATAATAATGTTTCATTACTTCAGGTGATGGTGCACCTCTAACTCTATCCTTTTCTGGTTCACTTGTCGGCCAATCCACTGCTCTCTTGCACTCAACCCACTAGTGAGCTGGAACCACTATCTTCAACAGAGTATTCAAGTCTTCCCACAGACATTTAGAAAGTTTCATAAATCTATCTGTCTGCTGATACCACTCAACCGGTTTCTCTCTCAATTTTTGATAATCATTTGTGAGTGACAAAATATCACTCCTGTGCCAAGGAACATGAACAAATTGTCCTCCAGGAATTTCCCTCATCAGTAAAATTTTTGTTGTATGCTTTTCTTTCTGAACGCTTTCAGACCCTTCTTGTGAATCCCATTTCCGTTTATCCTTCTTCTTTGCCCATCTGCCTTCCTACTTCTCTAAGGCTCCCCAAATCTGAGCACTCTGCAATAGTTCCTTGAGATGTTATTTCATTCCTGCTGATGTCATGTGTTCAAAATCTTTTGCCTCAAAATTTAACCTGTAACTCCTTTTCAAGTGCTTTGTTTTCTCAATCTCCATGTCATGTTTTCCTGCCAGATCTGCCAATTTCTGCTGTATCTTACCCACTTCTCTTGTAATCCTCGGGCACAATTATCTCAGCTCTTCTTCTGTATAGGATTCTAACCTATTCACTCCAATCAATCCCTCAACTAGTTCCGTTATCTCTGTAGCCAATCTTACACAATTAATCTTCTCTTCACCCTTGGATGTGTTTCGAGGAGTACTCAGACTATCCAACCACTCATTCAATTGCTGTGCTGTCAATCCCTGTAACGAGATGTTACTTGGATTCGGCAATGGCACCTGTTGTACCACTGCACCCGGAGTTTGCAGTGTCAAGAGCTTCAAGCTCTGACTTGCACTCGGGCCATTTACCGCATCTGGAAGCGCAACAAGTGGACTAAGATCCATTAATGGTCTAGATCCATCAAAGGTCTGACCCATAGATGATATTACCTGCACATGATCGCTCACTCCCCTCCTCACGAGGCTTTGTGACATTTCACCCTGTTCTCCTGCAATTGGTTCTTTTGCGCAAGCAATGGCACCGCTGGACCAACAGTATTCAGCAGTGATATCGCATCTGGTGCTGCTCTGACATCTGCATTTTGTGGAAGGACTACTTCCATACTCTGATTCATCACTAGTGTCACATCTCGTCATTGGTGTGAACTTCGGCAAACCATGTGGCTGTGCCTGAGGCAACAACATTGGGGTCGGCTCAGTCGGAACTGACATTGGTCTCGGAGCACTTGCTCCGTAGGAACCACTAAGTTCGAAGCTGTCTCAAGAATTGGTACTTCTGGATAAATTCTCTGTACTGGTTGTGGGTGCATCTGCGCTTGGACCACCGAAGTAGTCACTGCATGAGGAGTACTCTACACTACCCCTTGTACCTGTCCATTTTCTGTCTGCACTGGTCCCACTGTCCATGACACTTGGGCTGGGGCAGTTGGAGCAGAACTAGTACTTGGGCTCCCTTCCCACACCGCATATGGTGGAGGTCGGCCCCTTAGTACCTGAGTAATAAGATCCTCAACATCTGAATCTTCCTCTTCCACATAAGTCTTTTTCTTCTTCTTACCCCCTGATGAACTCTTATCACTCTTGTTAGTATCCTCTTTCTCTTCTGACTCAACTTCCTCTGGGATAGCAGGGAATAACCTAACACCCTGTAACGTTGCCATTCTCCACTTCTTCTGTTCCCAATCCCATCTTGCCTCTGCTAAGGACTTCTCTACCTTCCTTATTCTCCTCTGGAATTTCATCTTTTGCTGCTGTCTGGCTATGAGCTCCCAAACTGCTAAAGCTTCAAACTGTTCTGGTCTCAGAAGTGACATTGTCTCATATAATGTAATTCGCAGCTGTTCCATGCTCTAGAAATGCTAAAGCTCCCTGTTTCTCTATCAATTTGCCCCACTGCTTTAACCAAAGACATGGCAAGACACCTCGCTCCTCCATCACAATAAATGCCGGAGAATTTTCCAGTGGGGCTAGCTCCCCAACTGTCGTCTTAATGTAGGAATCACCCTTCATGGCACTCCTGAACGCTTTGAAAAACGTTATCTTTTCTCTGTTGAACTTATTCGATCCAATAAGAAAATTACTTTTACTTCCAAGATTCCTTTCACCCGGTTACTCAACCAATTGCCTCCTACGGACAGCTGCCAATCCGCTCGCGACTCTTCTCACTAACCAACCTATCCCAGCATGGCTCACTCTGACGTCACACTCACACACTGCGGCTGACAAAGTCTTGCGCCTTGTCCTCCTAATCTTCGATTCACACAAAACTAAGGCAAAATTATTGCACTAACCAAAAACCAATAACCAAAATAAATCAACTGGTTTACTACAGGAAGGTACACATTTGCTTCAGAGACCTTACGGATTCTCACTAATAGCCCTTTCGCTCATGCAGCTATTCCTCTTTCTCTCCCACATTCGCAAGTAAAATTCGACCCGCAAATTTCACTCTCTACTGATCAATGGGTCTGTCCTGGTGCACATAGGACTCGCCAAATCTCAGTCAAAAAAATGTCTCTTCCCGTTTAACTGACACACTGACTTGTTGATGACGCCCGATCAACCTATTAAACCAGACAGATTACAACATATAACCAAGTGTCTCCTACACTTGTCAATATAGTCCGGAGTCTTAGACCACGTAGGGTCCATTCATCACCGACAACCATGTGGACAATTTTTTAGCACAAAGCGCCACACACATATGAAATTCAACGATTTCCCTACTCTCATACTGCGGAGTACGCACACTCCTACTAAACCTCAACTGAAGTATGAAAACTCCCTACTTCCCTCACATACATCACAATTCACCTGCGATTTGCATAAGCCTTTGGAAGCGCAGCCTACCACTTCCACACCATCACTAGAACGTCAAGAACATACCCAACTTTACTAGCGGGATCCAGGATCTGGGGAAGCCATTTCTGGGCTTAAGGAGACATCATTCTTGCTACAATTTCCATTACGAAAAATAAAAATACAAACCTCATAAAATGAACAACTAACCCTAACTTAAACTACCACCATAACCATTAATCACTACATAACTAGTTCTCCAAGGAAACTAACCATCAAGCTGCTACCAAAAACTGCTATAGCGCCTGGTCCTTAGTAAGTAAACTTACAAGGACGCGTATAGGCCGATGGACCTTTTGGATCGCATGGAGTATCCTAGCCAGGTGGTGACCAGTGTCATCAATAATCAATGTAATCAATCAATAACTACTAAGAGAATCATTAAACATTAGACAATATATAAACATTTCATGAATAAAAACAACTCAATAAACGTTTTAACAATTTTTGTTTCCCTATTAGTTACAATTCTAAACCATCGGATTAATTCAAACTTTATTCAATTTTCTCAGAGTTAATCCATTAGTGACCACCAATAACATAATGGAATCAGAACTTGAGAAAACATATGCTCTAATGCTTCAGGATAAGCTAACAAAGATGAATATATCGACATTAATAGCAGAGTTCAGCAATCAGTTTGTCAATCATTTGTCAATGTCAATGTCACCCAAGGGAACCTTACCTAACCCAGATTAGCATTAGCATGTGGGACTAAATGCAAAAACAATTTGGAACAAGAATTTAGAAAGCATCTAGCTAAGAGGAAAAAAACTATAAGAACAGCGCAGTTGGTACCTAGAAAGAAAGGCATGAAAGTTAATCAGTCACATTGCCATAGCTACCTATTCACTGAATAGATCAACAACAGTCAGTCTTCGTCTTCAGGTCATCAATCGATCAGCAACACATCAGGCTCACAAGACCGTGAGCCCAGTGACAGATTCTCAAATCGCGTCTTCTGCATCAGCAATTCACCCCTCACATCTAAAAATTGTGCCCTTTGTCATGACTTTTTATTAAGGTTACCCTGTCCTTCCCCCTAATTCCTAATTGGTCAGTCAATCACCAGTTATTACTCTACACAATAATATTAATTTTGCAAATCTATGAATTCTAATATTATGCCGTTCTCTGTTCATTGATTGGTTCACTGTACGATGTTCTCAATATCCGTCTCATCAGGCATCAGAAAATGTTGCATCTTCTTCTCCAGTCAGTGTCTCTATTGTTCGAGTCCTGGGAAAGTACATCGAGTCTGTCTTACACCAAATTTGTTACATGTCTAGTTCCATCATCTTCTGTCCATCGGTACATTGCAGAAAATTCTAGCTAAGCAGACTTTATTAACATACGCGGTTCATGGTCAGTTCAATGCTTCAGCTTCTTTATGTGCCCTAGTAATTCAGCTTCTGCATGAGGCCTGGCAACTAGGCCACAAGTTCGGCTAAGTTAACTCTACAATATAATGCAAAACATAGGTTATACATCTTAATATGACATATTACTTTGTTATTATTACTCTTTTTCATTATTTCATACATTTTTTGTCATTTTTAATATAATTGGTGAACATTGTCAGCCACTCTTCGTGGGCACATTTTCAAACGTGCACATTAATTTCTCTACATTAAATTTTACTATCAACTTCTTGTTAATCAAAACACATAAACATTCATTAATAATTTCTAATTAGCATACCTTCTTCAACACCTCTCTCCTCTGCACCTTTTTGGGGACATATCTGATGGTAGTGAGTCGCTCTCTGAGCCTCTACGATTCAGAAATCCATACTCCAGTTGTATGTCTTTCTTATGTGAGTCTGGCAAAAAAAAAAACCTCCTAATGCCTATAAAGCACTTGTCAGATCTCCCTATGCAATTAAAAGTGTTGACAAAGCTGAATGGCCTTAATTTTGAACAGCAATTTGTGTTCAATAGCAGTAGTCCCCGCAAGGAAACAAATCACAGCTTGAAACCAATATATTAAGGACATCCTTTATTTAGGCTGACCATGATGAGGACGTTTTGGTTAGCTTTACTTGATTGAATCCGCAGGATCCATATTTTAAGTTGACAGTTCACATAATCAAATGGGGGTTTCTTTCCTTTATATGGACACAACAGAGCAGGTTGCTCAAAAGGGAGGTTATATAAACAAGTCTGACTTTCTCAAATGGAATGTGATTGTGAACCATGAAATATTTATAGAACTTGGACTTTAAATTTTATGAGGAACATGCCCTAGACCACCACACTTGTCCGACATTAAGCTGATGACCTCTTCCTTCAGGAATCATTATGCTGTAGCCTAACTTTTTCTAGGTATGTGGATAAAGCATCTTTTCTTGAATTTCTTTAGCCGGGTTAAAATTATTTATCAGATCTAGTTCAAGGTTTTGTGCTTGGTCTATTGGACCAACTACATTACAACTTATGTTTAACAAAACACAAAAGTGCCTTACCAGGGTGGCACATGAAAATGCTAAGGCTTGCAACTCAAAGTTTCTCTTAATTATTTTACAATTCTTGCCATTTTCTATAAGTATGAGGCGATGTGATGACAGGAAAAAGTTCCTCTGACTGACAGCTGGTAAACTACAACAACACAGGAGCCATGCACTGTAATTCGCTGCAGCAGGAAGTCCCACCTTAAAAGGGCTAAGACTTCTAATAGCAGTGAATTACCAGTGCATGACTGCTGTCTATCTGCTGCTGCTCAGAGTTATTGACAACCAAATGTATCCTCTCTTTGCAGCCTATGCCCCCTTGGTACACAGCTAATATCACATGCTTAACAATTCTTTACTGCAAGAAGCCCCTTCCACCTACTGGGTAGAACATTTGGCAGCGGAAAATTAGCTGGTTGCTGAGGTAAATGCTCATTCCAATTGGACTTGAAGTGCTCCGAACGAGGTAATCTTTACATGGGATAAAGCAAAGAATCTTTCCTTGCCATTGAGAAAGTGAAGTTGCCGGTCGTCACCTCATTTTATTTAAACTATTCTTTACTATCTATACCAAGCTTCACACTTCATGTAGATTGTAGAATGGTTCTTGCTTTGAGTTGCTAAAAATGGACAAAGGACCACCACTCAATTTCTTTCTGGCCTCTTTCCCTCCAGAACATACTGGCAATTTCTCTTTTGCACCCAACCCACAGTTTTTACTTTCTAGAGTTTTCTTAAACTTTGGTGTTTCTTGGCCATGGCCCTTGGTATGAGGGTCAAGTCGATGCGGCAGGGGGGGCTACAATTTATCATCGTGGCAGACACCCAACCTCTGTCATCGAACCACCTACCATATTTTGAGATTTCCATTGCTGTGGTGGAACAATTTTGCAAAAAATGCTTACACCGACACCCCAGGACCACTTTTATTGAAAATCCAGTGACATGCTGGACGTCATCTTATGGCAACCTGCTCACCATTTTTTGTTTTACAGAAACAAACCTAAAATTGAGGTTCCCATAAAACAAAAAAAAGATATACCACTGATGCACTGGGAGATTTCTCCCAGTGTAATCATGACATTTCTAAATGCTTTATGTTCATGCCTGTCATGAATTATAGAGCTTTGCAAATAGGTATAGTGCCATCCAATGCACTAAAGACAGTAGATCTGTAGCAGGAGGAGAAAACAGTTGAAGTATCAGCCTTAGGAACCAAGTGGTTTCCTGCATTTAACTGAGATGGGAAACCTGCATTACGGGCAGGCATCTGTTATCTTTTGGTAGCTGTGCCACACCTGCCAATACCTAATGGGTTGACTAAATATTTAATGTCCCTATAGTGGCTTTTGACAACTCCAAGATTTTGGGCCATATGTATGAACACATTTTCCCATAGACATACAATGGGTAAAAATCTTTGATACATCTGGCCCTTTGTTTCATATGACTATGCTCTAGGAAAGGCTTTCATAAATGACATTCAGTGTTAGTTTGCCTACTGAGACAAAGGGCCTGATTTAGAGTTTTGCTGACAGAGTCAGGGTGGCTGAGGACTTTATATGAGCCACAAAGCCTTTAGCCCTTCCACCAAATGTAAAGTTTGTTTGAACTGCAGAGATGGAGGCTTATACAAAGCCAGTTAAAGGTTTGTTGTGTGGCCATAGTTGGTGATGGACGCCTACACCAAACTGAAAGGTTTTTCTTTTCCAAAAACAAACTTGTAAAGCAAGGGTATGTTTCTGGAAAAGTAAAAATGAATGGCCCCCACACTGTGACAGTTTTTTCCCACGGTGTGAGGGTCATTTTTTATTTTTACTGTCCTTTACTGCCAGGATAATCCTCACGGTGGCGCAGAGTAAAAAAATACAAATCTTCTGACCTCCGACTCTAGAAACATTCCTCCAAAACCACTACTCTCATGGGCTGTCAGAGGAAGGTTTACACCAACTGAGTAAATTTTTCTCTGCCACTGTAATCTTGGTGGTCCTCCTGGTTCAAACGGCGCAAGAGGACGAGAGTTTGGTGGATGGGTCTGATGGAGAAATTCTGCCAAGTTTGCCAAACTCTAAATTGGGCCAAAATTGTCTGTATCTATGTCTTGTTTATGACTGAATATCTGATTGGCATCCAGGATTGGTGCATCATGCAATTAGCCAATGAAACACTTGGATTAGGTATTCAATTATAATTTAGCCTGAGAAAGTAGCTTTTTCTTGATGCTTGTGTAGCATTTCTGATTTTAGTTCTCTTGGAGCTGCCTTGTGGTCAGCTTCTTGCTGTTCTTTGGCAGCGGTACAAGTACTTGAACAGTCTTTGTAGCTTTGATTTTTTTTACGGCTTCTTGTAAGATTTGCAAAAGGTCACAACGATTGTCTAGTGTGTTTTGGCTGTATATTTGACCAGTTCATATGCGTTGCATCATTATTTCTGTCCATAGATATCAAGTCCATCATTATTAACGCCAGTCCTAAACAGCATTTTCATACCTCCAGTCAGTGTAGTGATGCAGTTTTTATTAATGGCAAATTTACCACCATGCATGCGCCTACCTCCTTTTCTGTACCAGGTTTCTGCACCGAAATTCATGATTTCATATCGAGGTATTGCATCTTCCAAATACCAATATCCATCTTTTCGGGACTATGGAATCCTATGGGCAAGGTGGACTTGAGCGACTTTCCTCAACGTGAGATATGATCTATTATAGTTGGACCTGAGGTTTTGCGATATTGTTACCTTTTGTATATCTTCTGTGTCTTGATTATATTATAAGAAAATTACATGTATTTTTCCTGCATGCTTCTATTTCATTTTGACCATTTGTCCAATTTCTCTTCTGTTCTCAGGCCCATTCTCTTATTAGATTTTTGTATGTTCTCTGAGCTCCGCACAGTACTGTTAATCTCAGTTTTATCGAAAATACTGCAAGCCAAACTGAATTTAGCTATTTCCAGTACTAGATACTTTTAAAGTGATGATCTCCGATGCCTGAAGACACAGCTTACAGGATGAGTGACCTCCGATGGTGGGTGAACTGCAATGGTTATGGTATGTGAAACCTTCTCCCATTGCACAGAAGCACTGTAAGAAGAACTGCCCCACATGCTGCATGATTCAAAGGTGTCCTACAAGAGTAAAATTCCAAGCGTGTACTTTTCACAAAGTAGCTCTTTCTATACAAACTCGCATTCTAAAATTTGCTGACAAATACAATCGTGCTCTGTCTGGCAAAGTTTCCTGCCCCGACTGAAATTGTAAAAAAATACTAGGCTCAGCACATAAATTATATTAATCAAAGATACACTTTTTCACATGGCAGTAAGCAGTGGGCAATAAAAGGTTGATTGGTGATGCTGTTAAGTCAGAGCCTTCTGCAACCAGCTGTTAATAATCCATTTAGCTACAGGAGTTCTCAGTAGGGCACAGTAAAGTTCCCGGAGACTCATTATAACATATGAAAGCATTTATACCCACGTTTAACCCTCATGCTCAAACTAATAACAGATTTTCTTGTTTCAGTCCCGCATGATCCTTAACAAAGTGAATATTTTTGGAAACTGAAAATAAGGCAGATTTCTGAATTAGAGATGTTAATGAGAGATTTTTGTATTTTTGTTGCAAACCGATCGGCAACCTTCTTTCACTTGCCTTATGTTACATCATACGCGTGTTTATTAAATACAAATAATCTTTATCAATTAGACTAACATAAAACTTCAGTATTCTTAGTATTATTACTATTAACTAATCGGATCCATACTTGAGACAAGCAGCTATTCTACTCAAAGAGTAAGTGCCCTTATTAATAAGCACACATCGACTTTTCCTATTCAAATTGGTTTTGTTATAATAAATTATTGGGAATGTTTGTAAACATTTTTCTTGGTGAAGTCAATCTCCGTCAAGTACACCATTATAAAAGTTTTGTGTTCGTTTCGGAATGACCCACAAACACGCGCATTAATTTCTTTGATATCTTGCTACAGTTAAAAAGTTACTCGTTTAATTACAAAATATATTTAAATGCATTGCTGTTAGCAACACTAGTTTTCATTTGAAAAAGGAGCCTAAATGAGCATTTTTTGCGTCTTTCTGATTTGTTGCTCTGTTTTGAATCCCTTTCAGTTCCACCAGCTCAAAATAACTTTGGCCCCTCTTTAAAAAACCACTACAAAAGCTGATATTTTCTGCTATTAAAGCTCAGAAGACTACATTGAGACAGATTTTAATAGCGAACAGTGAAATCGCAAGTGTGTGCAGCGCCTCCTCAGTTCTGAAGTGTACATATTCCCAGAGTGCCGGGATGCATCTCAAGCTTTTGAGTGTGCTTATAGGAAATACCCCTATGCAACGCACAAATGCCTGTTTGGGTCATATGTAAACAAGCATTGACAAAGCCAATAGGTCTCGCCTATACAAGAGCTATTGGCTTTGGCAACGTGTTTTGCTATGTTGCACATCAGTGTGACTGCTGTTCAGCATTGCTAAAAGTTAATGGTGTGGAGTGTTCAAGAGTGGAGTGGAGTAGAGTGTCGTAGAGTGGAGTAGGGAGAGTAGAGTGGTGTAGAGTAGAGGAGAGGAGAGTTCAGTGAAAGAGTGTGACGTAGAATGCAGTGTCATAGAGTGCTGTGTCACAGAGTGGAGTGGTGCAGAGTGGATTGTCGTTGAGTGGGGTGGAATAGGGTGGAGTAGGTTGGAGTGGTTTGAGGTTGTGGGGTGGATCAGATTGGAGTAGTTTGGGTGGATTGTATTAGGGTAGTGTGGGCATTGGAATGGATAGAATGATAGGGTGGATTGGAGTGGAATGGGGTGAAGTGAAATGGGGTGAGGTGGATTGGAGTGGGGTGAGTTAGATTGGTTTAGGGTGGGTGGATCGAACTGGAGTAATGGGACTGTGGTAGGGTGGATTGAATTGGGGTGGGATGGATTGGATTAATGTAGTGGGGTTTGGTGTGGGGTGAATTAGAGTGGAGTGGAGTGGGGTGGATTAGACTGGAGTGGGGTGGACTGCACTGGAAGGGTGGATTGAATTGAAGTGGGTGGGCTGGATTGGAGGGAGGTAGATTGAATTGGAGTGGGGTGGATTGGACTGGAGTGGGGTAAACTGGACGGGAGTGGGGTGGATTGGATTGGATTAGAGTGGGGTGGATTGGAGTATGGTGGACTCAGTGGATTGTATTGAGTGGAGTGGACTGAACTGGAGTATGGTGGATTTTACTTGAGTAGAGTAGATTGGATTGGAGTAGAGTGGGGTGGATTGGAGTTGAGTGGGGTGGATTGGACTGCAGTGGAGTGTGGTAGATTTTAATGGGGTGGATTGGATTTGGGTGGATTGGAGTGGGGTGGGCTGGATTAGATTGGAGTTGGGTGGATTGAAATGGGGTGGGTGGGCTGGATTGGATTGGGGTAACGCGGACTGGAGTAGGGTGGATTGGATTGAGTGGGGTTGTTTGGATTGGATTGGGTGGAGTGGAGTGGTTTGGAGTTGGGTGGGTTGGAATGGAGTGGGGTGAAATGGATTGAGTGGGGTGGATTGGCTTAAAGTGGGGTAGACTGGAGTGGGGTGGCCTGGATTGGGGTGGAATGGAGTGAGGTGGAGTGCATTGGGTTAGATTGGATTGGCATGGGGTGGGATGAATTGGAGTGGAGTAGATTGGATTGGAGTCAGGTGGGTTGGATTGGATTGAGGTAGATTGGTTTGAGTGGGGTGGATTGGATTGGGGTGGATTGAGGTGAAATGGATTTGGGTGGGGTGGATTAGATTGAGGTGGGGTGAACTGGATTGAGATAAAGTGGATTGGATTGAGGTGGATTAGATTGAGATGGGATGTATTGGAGTGGGGTGGGGTGGACTGGTGTGGGGTAGCTTGGAGTTCGCTGGGTTTAGGTGGATTGGACTTGTGTGGGGTAGATTGGAGTGGGGTGGATTGGATTAGAGTTGAGTGGATTGGATGAGGTGGATTGGGGTGGATTGGAGTGTGGCAGATTGTTTTGGACTGGAGTTGGCAGACTGAAGTAGACAGATTGTTTTGGATTGGAGTGGGGCAGATTAAATTGGGACAGGTTATTTCGGATTGGAGTGGGGCAGATTGGATTGAATTGGAGTGGGGGATATTGTTTTGGATTGGAGTGAAGCAGACTGTTTTGGATCGGAGTGGATCAGATTGGTGTGGGGAATATTGGAGTGGGGCAGATTAGATTGGGGCAAAGTGTTGTGGATTGGAGTGGGGAGGATTGTGGTGGATTGGAATGGAGTTGTGTGGATTGGGGAGGGAGTGGGGTAGATTGGATTGGGCTGGATTGACATAGTTTGGATAAGTGTGTGGTCAAGTGGATTGAGTGTGGTGGATTGGAATGGGGGCATTAGGATTCAGTGGATGCATTGAGATGAGGGACTTGGATTGAAGAGGGGAAAGATTGGAGTGGGGCAGATTGGAGTGAGACCGATTGGAGAGGAGCAGATTGTTTTGTACTAGGATGGAGAAAATTGGAGTGAAATGGATTGGAATGCAGACGATTGTTTGGATTGGAGTGGGGCAGATTGGAGTGGGTAGACCTTTGGATTGGAGTGGGGCAGATATGAGTGGGTAGATTGTTTTGGATTGGAGTGGGGCAGATTACAGTGTAGCAGATTGGAGAGGGCAGATGGAAGTAGGGCAGATTGGAGTGGGATAGATTGGAGTGGGGTGGATTGTTTTGGATTGGAGTGGGGAATATTGTAGTGGGGTGGATTGGAGTGGGGCAGATTGTTTTGGATTTGAGTGGGGCAAACTGAATGGAGTGGATTAAAGTGGGTCAGATTGAAGTGGGACAGATTGTTTTGGATGGATGTGAGTGGGGCAAATTGGAGTGGGGCAGATTGCAGTGGACAAAATGTTTTGGATTGGAGTGGGGCAGGTTGTTTTGGACTGCAGTAGGGCATATTGTTTTGTATTAGAGTGAGGCAGATTGGAGTGCAGAAGATTGGATTGGGGCAGATTGTTTTGATTTGGAGTAGGGTGAATGGGATTGGGCCAGATTGGAGTGAGGAAGATTGGAGTGGAGTAGCTTGGGAGGATTGGAGTGTGGTGGGTTAGAGTGGACTGGATTGGGGCTAATGAATTGTAGTAGAGTATATTGGATTGGTCTGGGGTGGAGTTAATTGAATGGGATGGATTGGTGTGGGGTGAGGTGGGTGGGTGGATTGGCATGGATCGGAGTGGGACAGATTGTAGTGGGGTGGATTGGGGTGTACTGTACGGTTATGCAGGGATAGGTGGTTCGGATTGGACTGAGGTGAACTGGATTGGGGTGAGGTGGATTGGATTGGGGTGGGGTAGATTGGAGGGGGTGGGGTGGATTTGAGTGAGGTAGATTGATTTTGGCTAGACTGGGGCGGATTGGATTGGTGTGGGATACATTGGAGTAGGGTGGATTGGATTAGAGTGGGGTAAATTAGTTTGTGGTGAGGTAGACTGGATTGAAGTGGGCAGATTGTTTTGGATTGGAGTGTGGCAGATTTTTTAGGATTGGAGTGGGGTTGATTGGAGAGGGACAGATTGTTTTGGATTGAAGTAGGGCAGATTGGTTTGGATTGGAGTGGGGTAGATTGGAGTGGGACAGATTGTTTTGGATTGGAGTGGAGCGGATTGAAGTGGGCCAGATTATTTTGGATTGGAGTGGGGCAGATTGGAGTGGGACAGCTTGTTTTGAAGTGGAGTGGGGCAAATTAGATTTGACTGGAGCGGGGCAGTTTGTTTTGGATTGGAATGGGTCATACTGTTTTGGAATGGAGTGGGGCAGATTGGTGTGGGGAATATTGGAGTGGGGCAGATTGGATTGGGGCAGATTGTTTTGGATTATAGTAGGGTGGATTGTGGTGGAATGGATTGGAGTGGGGTGGATTGGGGTAGGAGTGGAGTGGATTGAAGTGAGGTGAGGTGGGTTGGGTTGGATTGGAGTGGGGTAGATTGGATTGGGGTGGACTGTCCTGCTGGGCATGTTTTAGCCAGTCACATGTCTTCTGTTTGCAAGGCACTAAAAGTTAATAAAAACAAAATAGCACCTCAATCACGTAGGGAGCAGAGGATGGGCACTGATTAAAATGAATTAAACAGTGCTTTGTCCCTGCTCCACAGAGAGGACTGGAAATCATGTTAGGCATACAGTGGTAAATTACTAGGCTGTAAAGAAGAGTATCATGAAAGTCAACAAATGGTAAACAACTGGTAGGCTCCAAGCCTTTATTCTTAACAACAGTGCCTTGCAAGCGACAAACATATGGTAGCCCATGCTGTCGCAGGCTCAACCCTAAAGCGGGGACCTGCTAAAAGTAACATTGCCTCGTTATTTCCAGTGAGAGATGAGAGGTTTTTCCTCTCCGCCATCTTTACTTACATACAGATAGTTTGGGCTGCCATAAATGAACTGTGCAAGCACTAATAATTTTCATTTGATGTCCATGTTTTTTATACCATACTGTGGAACTGCACTTGTATACACAGGGATAAACAATATTGGCCAGTTACAGTCTTCAAAGACAGGCTTCAATAGTTTCACATCTATATTATCAGGCTCATTGATATGAAGGGATTTTGCCTCAAGCAGTCAATGTCCCTCCACCTTCTTGTGCTGTGAGCTAATCGATATGTTGAAGTTAGCTATGCCCCAAGACCCTCTTGTTGATTAGGTGCTAGGAGATGTTTAACTGGTTCCTTGAAATTACCAGTCCCGTCAATTGATCTAAGACTTGTACACTTGTACATTCTTACCTATTTTTGCTCATCACAGATCTTTTGTGTTTGTGAATACACCATTATGATTACAAAATAATTATGTTTCTGAGTGTGCATTTCTGGTGGCCATGTTGAATGTATCGAGTTGGTAAGTTGAAATGAACATTGTTGCTTAAATGATCTCATATTCTCTTACTTTGGGGTTTGATTTAGCCTTTTTAGTAAAACAAGTTAACAAATGGTCAAGTATTGTTTTTTCAAGGATGGGGAACATGGCCGCCGGCTGAGGAGCGTGGCCACGACCTCTCATGATTTCTGGACGACTGCAGCAACGAGCGCATGCCTTTCTCTGTCTTTGTTCGGGATATTTTATGACTGATGTGCAAAGACTAGTGTTGTCTCTTACCCGGTGCATATGCATCCGATGCTGTGGACTGGAGCCGGCGTCGGTCTCGGCCGTGAGGCTGAAGAAAGGGCTGTAGGAAGGACACAAAGAAATAACGTCCCGGGAGCAGGCAAGTGGGTGGAGGCTGCCTGGAGTGTGCACTGTGGGAGATGCTACTCCTTTCGTTGCAGCCTTCGAAGGGTGGGCGGCATGAGAGGCATTTTGCCTCAAGAAGGGAAAGTCTATGGGGGCCGGTGTGCTTTGATTGTGCGAGGATTTGACACACATGATGCCGGGCAGACAGCGGGCGAATGCAGACTCCAGTGGCACCTCGGCAGCCCCTAACTCACAGGTACAAAGTCCACTTAAAGGTAAGGTGGCCCCCCTGGAGTTGGGCATTGGTGACATATTTGATGCCACACCTAGAAAGAAGGCAGGAGAAGGGGGCTGTCTTAAGAACACCAAGAGGGGGACAGAAAGGGAGAGGAGTGGGCTGGCAAATAGCCCCCCAAATACATGTGCCTGTCCAGAAAACCAGCAGCCAGACTCTAATTTGAAAAGGCAATTGTCAAGCAAAATTGTGCCTACTCGAAGGTTAAAAAAGGGAGTCCCTCCTTTAAAACATTCACTAGAGGAGTGTATGGGAGCTTTGTCGCTTTTGTCTTTCCTTAAAACTCTCCCTAAAGATGACAAGGGTGCACAGGTTTTACAATGTGCCAATGCCACAATGTTTTACAAGAAGCAATCGCTCCCCCTCCCTCCATGGAGGACCTAACACTGATGGAGCAAGGGCTAGAAAACAGCAATAAGGACTTGACTCAAGCACTTTTTGAGGGGCAAATGAAGGCTACACACCCACTTCCGTCAGGTTCCCCAGTACCTGATTTCCTGGTAGATCCTATGCAGCCTCACAGCCCAGTTGTTCAGGACCTTTTAATTTCATTAATGAACAAGATTAGAGAGAAGTTTGAGGTCTCCGAGCATAACTAAGGGAAAGAATGGGTAGATTGGAAAAGGCAGTGGAAGAACAAGACAGACGGTTGCTTGCAAATAGCCAATATATCTCCCAGCTGAAATTCAGGGAAAAAGCTCTTCAGGAGAAGTTAGAAACTTTGGAAAATAGCTTGAAGAGGAATAACATCAGACTGCTGAATGTCCCCAATGGGGAGGAAGGAGAAGATATTAAGGGCTATGTAATTTCTCTGTTCCGACAGTTTATTCCAAAATTAGCTCATCTAAATCTGGAAGAAGACATTCAAAGAATTCATTGAGACCCTTTCAGAAGAAATGCCAGGAGGAAAGTTCCCAGGAAAATACTAATACACTTTAGAACATATTCCATTAAACAGAAGATTCTCTCAGAAGCCCTTAAACTGGGCAGTTCCTCAAAGAAGGATTGGCCTTCATGCATAAGATCTGATGTGTGTTGGACAGACAACGGGGGCTGGGGAACTTTATGGAGGAACTTCGGCCCTTAGATGCAACAGTTCAGATGAGGTTTCCAGCCGCCCTAAGGATTATGTGGAACAATAAGATGCATAATATCAGGGATCCCACTGAAGTTCATGCTTTGATAGAACAGATTAAGGCATCACGTTCGTTTTAGTTTGAGTTGTCCAGAAGAGAGCTCAAAATGGGGCGACTTCATCTTTCCCCTAAAGAAATATTGTAGGGTTCCCCGAGTAGGGGGGGTGGGGTGGGGGTTTCTAAATGTTTTATGGGTATTCTTTTGCAGTAGGTGTGGGAGCATGTGGGAAAAAATATGTGTCCTCAGATATTCTACATTTAGGTTAGCCAGGGGTTCATTGGGTCCTTTTTTTATGGGTAATGAGTAGACACAAGATTGCCCAGTTGAAGATTCTTTCCTGGAATGTTAATAGTCTCAGGGTTAAGGGGAGAAGGAGGAAGATTTTTGAATTTTTGAAAATGATAGAAGAAGAGGTGGTTAGCCTGCAGGAGACCCATTAACTACGGGAGGAGTGCGAGGACACTTTTAAGCAAATATATTGGGTAGGTTATAGTGCAAGTACTAATCAATCTTGTGCTGTAAAAGGTGAGGCAATTCTTATCACATAATCCTTAAAGATAATGGTGGGCAACGTAACAACGGATTCCAAAGGCAGATGATTGATTGTGGTAGTGGGTCTGTATGGGTTTTGGTTTACAATAGCTGGATATTATGGTCCAAATACAGATGACCCGGATCCTTTCCAGGATTTATACAGTCATTTATTAACAGCAAAATACCCAATTCTGATGGGAGGAGATTTTAATGTATTGTTAGATCCTGTGTTGGATAAACCTACCCCACCAGGGACTGTTAATTCCCCTAAAAAACAATCTTGAGTGAAGCAGGCAATGGTGGATTTTGGCCTAGTGGATACTTGACCACAGAAAGGGGGAGAAGGCTCTAGATTTACGTTTAATAATAAGAAGTATGGTCATCGGTCTAGGATAGATTTTTTCTTGTGCATAATAGTCTTTGTTGAAAGGTTAACTATGTAAGGTATGCTCCAGCTCATCTTTCGGATCACTCAGTGGTTAAGTTACATTTTGCTCTCAATATACAGTCCTCTAATCTTAGGTGGACAGTAATTCGGGCCTTATTTTTGGATGAGCTGATTGTCGAAGGTTTGAATCATGACGTAAAATAATGTTTTGCCACAAACTATGGATCTGCTACTCTATAGTTGGTGTGTGATGCATATAAGGCTTATATCAGGGGTAGACTTATTAATTTGGCCACTTATAAATAGAGGGAAGAGAGGGAACAGTTGAAGAGTCTAGAATATCGAATAGCTACTTTGAACAAATTAAAGTTTAATGCTTATCAGTTGGAAGATAATCAGCTAGGTTGTCTGGAAGTTCAACTGGAAAAGGCTAAAACAGCTTTGGAGTCATTTCTTGAAAAGATAAGATGGGACAGTAGTCAGTACACCCACTATGAATTTGGCGAAGGCTGTAGTAAGCTTTTAGCTTGGAAAACTAAGACGAACCATTCAAGGAATTACATTACATCGATTAGATCTGAGGTTACAGGTTGTCTTTGCACGGAGAAATCAGAGATAGAAGAAGCCTTCACCTCCTTTTTTTCAGACTCTTTATACAGATAATTTAGAGGTTTCAGAGGAGCAGATCAGAGGATTCTTGAGGTGGATTCATCTTCCCTGCCTGGGTGAGAACGTGCGGCAGCAGCTGGAGAGATAGAGCAGAGGGAGGTGTATGATGCAATTAAAAGCTTAAAGAAGGGTAAGGCGCCTGGTCCGGACAGCCTTACGAATGAACTTTATAACCTACTTAGAGATGAGTTAGTGCCAATTATGCTTGAGTTGTTCAACCATCTCTTTTTCGAGGGTATGGTAGTGCCAAAATCATGGGATGAAGCATCAATTAGTCTGCTTTTAAAACCCAGGAAGGATCCGGCCTAGTGTATGTCATACTGACCTATTTCATTATTGAACTCTGACTATAAACTTTCTACATGTATTTTATCTAAAAGGTTTGAAAGAGCGGCCAGTAGTTTGGTGCACGCAGATCAGAAAGACTTCATCAAAGGAAGACAACTTTATGAAATTAATTATGACTCAGTGGACTTGGTGCTTTGTACATTGAGCCTCTGGCATAAATGATTAGAGCAAATAGTAATATTCTTCCTTTTCAAAGTAACGGCTGGGAAAAGAAAGTTGCACTGACAGCATACTACCTCTAACTCTGTGCCTTCTTTCTTTCAGAGAAAGAGATTTACCACTTGTACCATTATATTAGTTCATTTGGATCACAGCAGCACAAAGTGAAGACAAGTTTTCCAAGTCTTTTTCTAAGTGCAGCCCACCATGACAAAATCGGTGCAGCAGGTCTTTGCATGGTTTATGCTTGGACAGTAAGGTAGTTGGGTGTAAAACAGACACAGAGGACAGCCCGTGCAGCATTTCTGAGTCCTGTGCTGTGCTGTCCTATGTGCTAGCAATCTATCACCTCACACTTTGTTGCTGTATGGTGCCAACTTAATGAATCTGTGATATCTTAAAACAGAACTGCGACTACTTCTGTACTATAAGAAACTAAATTATTATTTGGGGTGAGCAACTGCCCTCTTCAAAGAATAATCACAACCCTTGGTGCAGTAAACCCTTAAACTCACTAAATTAACCTGAGCTCAATCTCTGGAGATATTGCACAGAACAGGCAGGCCTCACTTAGAGCTATGTGTAAAGTATTTATGCAGCACTTGATGGCCTTTATCTTCCTGCTCTAGGAGCTGTGATTTCTCTAGTAAAGGTGCCCTACAGTGCTTCAACAAAAGCAGTACATTGATTTAGATGCATTTGTAGGCTCCAGCATTGACGAAAAAGCATTAATGTACTGTTGCCTGCCTTTAATCAGGACAAGTGTGGGAATGGTGGGGGTAAGATTTTTTGGGATTCCCACAGGTTCTGGAACTTTCTTTTATATAAATTGTTTCAGGTTTGAAGGGCATTGTGGGTAAGAAAATGTAGGGTATCCACATCAGCCAGACCACTATAGACTCCCTTGGGTGTCTTGTTTTCAGAAATGTCAGGGTTTGTGTGGCAGTTGTCCTAGCACCCAAACTCTGCAGCTACCCACATTGTAAAAAAATATTGATTTTACTTGGTGAAATATGATGTATCTAGGTAGTTTTTTTAGGTGTTTTGTGTCACAGATCTAGGCCCAGCCACATAGGTGGGTGCTATTTTCATTGCAAGACATATAGGAACACCGAATAATGAAATATTTGGTATTACCAATCAGATTTCTCTATATTTTTGGATTCCAAACGTAAGCAAGAAATAACACATTTTGCAAAATGCTCTCTGATCACATGATAGCATGGGTAACCCTAAATTTAGATGTGTACAAATAACCACTGCTCTTAAACTCAGTATATTCTGCATTTTTCAGAAATATGTGGTATTGGAAATTTGTTCTTTTTGCAGGGTCACCCCGGATTTCTTTGCCTTTTTGGAAAATCCTGTTTTTGCTGGCTATAACAGTGTGTTCTTTACCCCTGCTAACCAATGAGAACATTCTAGTGCTCCTTCTTTCAACATGGCAAAACTGGTGTATACCTGATTGATTTATTTAATTTGCCTTTAAGTCCCTAGTGTATGGTAGCAAGAGCCAGATTTAAGAAGCCCTTTAGGGTAATTATTTTTCTCTAATGCGGTGTTAGGTTGGCAAAAATGCCATACCATATTTACAAAGTGGCTCAATGCACGCATTGTGCGACTTTGTAAACCCTTGTGCCACATTATACCTGTGGCAGGTATAATATATGCAAGGGGGGCGTTCCAGCGTTAGGAGGCCCAGAAAAATGGTGCAGTAGAAACTATGAGTTTCCATTGCACCATTTTTAGCATCATTTTTAACACCCGCCTAAGTAAAATGACGCTCCCATTGTTTTCAATGAGCCTTCTTTCACTTTGCAGAATTAGCGTCACAGTTTTTGATGCTAATCATACAAAGCGGAAAACTAGCTTCAAAATATTTGATGCTAGTTCCCTAACATGCGCCATGGTGCACCGTATCATAAATAAGGCACACAAATGGTGGCGTTAGAGGGGGGAGCAATGGGGTGCAAGAAAAGTGGCACATCATTAAATGAGGCACACATTTTCGTAAATATGCTCCCAAGTGTGCCCAGGGCCTGCAAATTAAGGCCCATATTTATTGTTGATTAGTGTCACTTTAGCTCCATTTATTTTGGCAGTAAGACGGTGCTAACCTAACTCCATATTTATATTTTGATACTAGACCTGTCTAGCATTGAAATTTGTGAGTTAGCGCCAGGTTTAGGATGCGGGAACCCACCTTGCGTCAATGAGATGCAAGGTTGACGTTCCCGTCCTAAACATGATGCTAACCTCCTAGCGCCATATTTCTCTCTCAGCACAGAAAGGAAGCGCAAGGAGGAGGCAGACCTGAATACGCTAAGTGGGCTATTGAACGCCCGGGGCAGACCAGGCCGTAAAGTGCATGTAGGCCCAGTTCCATGGTGGAACACCATGGAATGAGCACAAAGATGCCCACCCCAAGCCCCAGCAACACCACCACCCACACCACAGGGACACTACAGGAGGAGGGAGCCTATCCCAGATAAGTTGCAGGAAGTGTTTGTGTATGTGGGTTTTGTGCCATTGGGGGCCCCTTACATGGGGCACTCTTCCTGGCACTGGGTATTTTGGGCTTGCCCAGGGGACACTAGATTCCTGTGGTGGCCATTGGGGTGGTGGGCATGACTCCTGTCTAAACTTAGACAGGAGTCATTTATTGGCTGTTTGTGCGCTAGGCTAATTAGTGGCAGAAGTTTTGCCACTAATCAGCCTAATGTGATGACAGACCCAATAGCTCCATTCCCCTTAACACCACCCCCTTCAGCTAGTGTCTTTTGTATTGACGCTAGCCATTCCTTAGCACCACTGTGTGTCATTACTTAAATATGGCGCATGGCTGGCGCTATGGAATAACATTAGCTCGCACTAAATAAAATGACGCACAACTGGGTTAGCGCAGTTTTGCGCCATTTTCCATAAATTCAGGCCCAAAATGCTGCCAGAAGACTGCTTGCCACATTATTCACTTTTTGATGCATAACTTTAAACGGCAATAATTGCTTCTAACACAAACACACCAAAATCACCAAAAAAGTGTTAAGTGCAGTGCCCTGTAGCTCCAGGGCGGTTTGAAGGTTAACTGGTCACTTTTCACTTTCTGATTGCTAGATACAGGTGTTAAACTGGTAGTAATAGGGTGAAACATTTATCCAGCAAGTGTTAGTAAGTGTTAAAAGGAAATAATATAGAAATAATAATGTAACAGTATATGGAGTATAATGCCACAAAATTATTTTCTTGATGCATAACACATAATGCATATCACATAATTTGGTCCACCTTTGCTGCATCATTCCAGTGGCCTCGATTATTTTGTTATTCTTTTGGAAGTTTCTTAGTTTTGCAATGTATATCACCACAGTGCAGTTGATCATGCGAAAGAGGTGGAAGAAGGACCTTTTCACACGATTTGCTTACCACACTCACAGCACCACGACCATAGTGCATATAAGACATGCCGACAATAGTACACTAAAAATTAGACAGTGCAAAAACAGCTATCACTGTAAACTACCATGCATCGCTTCATCTAGCAGGAAAGGGACGGGGAGATGGGGTGAGTACTTGACATAGCCAATGCGATATAGTCAGTGTCCTGGGATTCCAGCTGCATCATGTAGTCCCTGCGGGCCCCTTGATATTTTTGGGTCTTGACATAGGCGGTAACACTTTGGCAAATATTTTGCTGTTAGTGTCACAGTAGGACATGCTTTTGAGCCAAGCTGGGGTGGTAGGAGCGCGGCGACTGCCCCAGTGTAAGGCAATCTCTTGTTTTGCCAGCAATAGCACTATTGAAGTGAATTTACTAAACTCCTGCGCACATCCCACACATATGCCAAGAGGGCAGTAAGTGGGTCAGGTTTCAGATTGATGTCTATCATGTGAACGAGCAAAAAAAACTCCCACATTGGTGCATGTCCGAGTCAGATGTGAAAAATCAGCTTCCTCAGTGCGGCATTTAGGGTATTGCGAGGACCTGGAAGGGTCAAATCTAGCCAGTGCACTAGGTATTGTGTATGCACACCGTACAAGTGGCCTTGATTATATGCAGCCATATATAATAGAAGAATGTATTCATAAGAATGATTTAGCACTGTAGTAAAAATACATGTCCACTTCTGCAGTTATTGAAAGAAATTCTATCATCTTTGACACTCCATGCTAGCAATTTTCACAGTTATTGGCCTAGCACTGATGAATAACAGGATGGAGAGTCACCCAACAGCAGACCTATACTCTGTATTTTTTGTCTAAAAATAGAGACCTAGAAAGTAGTGTTTCCCTTCTGTGTTTATGAATGGAAATGGATAACTGGAAGTCCTGATTATAATTTACAAACCACCACCGACTACCGATGAAGCCCACTTGGACTACATCTTAAATACATAACCTTTTCAATCAATATATCAGCTCCAAGATTTGTTCTTGTCTCTACCTGTCAGTAAGTGCTCTGACGTGGGGACAAATGCAATGTTTGCACACTGCATCCTGGCCAAGTCAAATCTACTGTTCTGAGATGCCACATCACTGACAGACTATACCGAATAAATAAGTTTAATCTGTAGAATTAGGAACTAGCCCAAGGTTAAATAACTATGTTCACATGATCACTGTTAGAGACGGGAAGTGAAAACAGCCACCGTACGTTCTCCCTTAAAAGTACCAAATCACTACAGGGTGCTGTGGCTTGCAGAAAAATTATTATTATGTCCTCAACTTGAGGGTATTTTCCAGAACCCTATTTGGGTAGGAAGAAAGTCTGTCCAGTCATGTAAGGGAGAATACTTTTTCTGGAAGAGGAAGCCTCACACATTATGCATGTCATGCTTCATCATCAGCAACCTCTCCCCAACCTGGTAGGACAGTGCCACCCGGGTGGACACAACCTCCCCTAACATGTCAAGTTGGGGGGGTTCTTAGATAAATTATACTGGATAGTGGTAGGGATCCATAACAAGTTAAAATGCCTTGTGGTGCCCAGGTTGTCACCTTTATTAGATTGGGACCATAGGAAAGGTTAAAAACCTTATGGGATGGTATGTGAAATAGATTACTCACACCATCACTTCAGGCCAACATGTTTCTGCCCTTCTAACAGCCTAACTGATCCCGGGTATCCATCCGGGCCATAGGATCTCCAAGGATAGGCCAATTCACCCGAATATTCATTCAGAAACAGGTAATTCCTGCCTGAATAAACAGGTAAAGTACCTATAAAAACAATAGCAAACAGCAATATGAATTAATATGTTTGTTGCAAACAAATGGGCAAATTGAGCGAAAAGAAACATTTTGTGAAAAAAAATTCTAGTGCAAGATACACATGTCTCACTGGAAAGCAAAAGACACACTGCAAACGTGAAGAAATGTGGTGTAATTCCATGCACACGTTTTAAACGCACATGCTGAAATATAAAAAATATTAAAAGTTAATCAATCTTTTTCTTACCCTATTTTAACAGGCAACTAGCCTTATGGTCGGGGGAGGAGAGGAGGGGTAAGAGTGTCCTCTACAGTCACAATCTGTGCTACCAAAGTAGTCAAGTGTGAAAATATAAAAACATGATTAATACACAACAGAGTATTGTAACTTTTTAATTGCATGTTCAAACCAAAGAAGAAACATGTTTAGATAAGACTCATTGGTGGCAGGGGACCATCTAAATAAGTGAACATGTGTGAGCTCGAACTTGTACAAGCTAATTAAAAGACCATCAAAAACAAAACCGTCATATTACCTTCCACCTGAATTATACTAACTTAGCCTGCAATCGCAGGAGCTACCTCACAAGTAGAATCCACTGCCTGAGTATGGATAATTACCGCAGAATAATACATTCCCTATGTAAAGAAAGTCTTGTAAAACAAAATTGCGAGGGCGGGGCACAGGAGGCAGATATTGGTCTGCGCATGAGCCTTCACATTTTTTAAGCAAGAGCACCCTTAATCATCTCAAAGCGGTAACCAGTACTAAGGGGAAGAACCATAAATAGCCCCCCCCCGGATCCCAGAAATAAAAGAAGACTTATTCCAACATGGACGCCATGCCGGAGAACTTACAAGTATTCAGCATAAAATTCACAATTGTATAAAGACATGTTCCAAGAAAAAAAATGTTCCAAGAAAAAATTCAGCCTACCTCAAAATTATACCTCTCATGTTCTCATATGTTTTATTACACAATTACTGTAGGATCATAACTGCAGGTGATAGAGAAAATCATTCCAAAGGAATGTAATGAAAAGTCTTTTTGCCCGGGTTTAGAAGAATGCTCCTCTGCAGTTAAAAAAGCAAAGATTGTTTACCGGCAGGTCATCTAAATCATAATCTTGTATCCATTCCGAAAAAGGCTCTTTACACAAGGGCGATGTTAAGGACCTAAGACACCCCAAGCAATATTATCATTCAGGTCATATAGGTCCGTACAAAGCCTATAAATCCATCTTTGTTTGATGATGAGAAGAGGCCCTTTTCATGTTGGTGTCAATTTCTCAAGAACAAACCATTCCATGTTGTCAATACCAGAATAGGAGATAAAATAAAAGGACTTGTGTAGTCAATGAAGCACATATTAGTTTCCTCTAGTTAGTCATTGAATCTTCCAATTATTTAGTGGATGTCAGCGGCATTTTGTAGGCCATGCCTTTCCTGAACCCAACGTGCACATCCTGTAATACTCTTTCCATGCATGGTTTCAATCTACATTGAATAATCCTTAGCATTATCTTTCTGGCAACTGAAACTAGGGAAAATGTTCAGTAATTTACACCATCTGAGTGGTCTTCTTTCTTTGGTATTGGGAATCTGATTTTGGTATTGAAATTGAAGTTTCTTCTGTGGCATGTAACATTTATGCTGCAATGCTGTCAATTCCTGCCACTTTCCTTACTCCCAGTGACCTGGGGCTGATCATCTTCTGTATCCCCTATTAAAGGTCCTTTTGTGAATCCTGTGTCCACTAGAGTTTCTTGGATCTTGACATAGTTCCTGTAGAGATCTTCAATGTATTAAGTCCACCTCTATTCCTTTTTTTATAGCATTGGGTATCATCTGTTCATTGCTTTTCAGCATACCAATTTGTGGTTGAAACATCTTTTTGCTTTTATGAATCTTATGAGAAGAGTCCTTGTTTTTTCAAATGTATTTTCATCATTAATATCCTTGCAGTGGGTGTGATATTCTATCCCAGCTGGCCAGTGAAATTGGCAGTTTAATTCTTTCAGAAGCACCTTATTCGTGGTAATCAGTGCTTCTCTCTTTTTCTTTGAAATGTCATCCTTTTGTTCTCTGCTGTTATTTTGAGAAACCCATTCTGAGATTGATATTTGATGTTCTCTTTGAAATCTTCACATAGTTCACATTGGCTTAGACATTTTACTTAGCTGTGGTAGATATATATTTTCTAAGTCATATCTTGGAAGCAAATTTGCCTTGTTTTCCTTCCTCAGCTTGACTTGAATTTCACAGTTGAGCAAATAATGATCTGTTCCAGAGACTGTTCTGTGCCATACATTTACCACTACTGAGTTTGTCCATCGTCTGGCACTGAGAATGTAACCGATTTGATTCCTGTGTACTCCATCTGATGATGTTTACTTATGTAGGTGTCACTATGGTTGCTTCAAAAATGTGTCATCCAAAGACACAACATCAGACAACCCGGTATTTCTTGGAGGGTGGGTACTCTATATATGAAGTAATGATTCTTTCAGATCACTCATATGTAAGTTTCTGATCAGTAGTGGGTCATTAAATATACCACCCAACAAAGGGTATTCATAAAAGTGGCAGGTATAAGTAACCATATTTAACATATATTTATGCAATAACACAGAGTATGAAGGAAGGACAATTGTATAATATCCATACAAATATTACTGTCCTGGTTTATTTTGTCTACACTTGCTACAAATCTCGGTAATTTGTTCTATTGCCACTTTCACCTTTCAAAAAGATCAAAGCATCACTTGCAGGGTATATGTGTACAAGTTTACAAACAATGTGTCAATGTTTTACTAATTTTTAATGTGTGCCTTTTTCTTGAATAAAATCGTTCCACATTCATGTGATTGCTATTTAGGTGTTGCCATGCTTCTGCATCTTTGACTACTAATGAAATGTGTTTTGGACAGAACTTTCAGTTATGCTGGTGGTGCCACATATTCTTGAACCTATGCTCACATAAAAGTAAACTCCTTAATAGCTTAGAACCACAAACAGTAAACAAGTAATTTAATAGAAATTAGAACATTCGAATGTTGGCATGTCCATTGAAGACAATGGACTGCTGCAGGCTTTTACAGGCCGGTAAAAGCCCGCAGCGCCAACATTCCAATGTTCGCTTTGTTCACAGCAACAGCTGTGAACAAAGCCTCACGTAGCCCGAGGGGATTTTAATCCCCTCGGGCTCCGTGAGCAATTTGTTTTTTTTAATAGAACATTCTGCCCTGAGTGGCAGAATGTTCTAATAGCCTTAGAACCCGCCGTAGCGGGCTCTACTGGCTATTAAAGGCCCTTTCCCTTGTTAAATGCCCTCGCCTTCGGCTCAGGCATTTAACGCGGGAGCGGGCCTTTAATAGCCGGTAGAGCCCGCTACGGCGGGTTCTAAGGCTATATTAGAGATAAAGTTCAACGGGTGTCTCACAATCAAAAGGGGTTTGAACTTGCCCTAGTAAGCTAAGAAAAAGTACATTTGTCTTCATTGTTTGATATTTTGATCCACATTCCAAACTGTTAAACCCATGAAACAAACAATTTCATACTTTTAAGTGGTAGCACCTTTGTTAAGAAGAGGAATTGAGTGCATAATGGCGATTCATATTTGGAATTTTTAAAAAGGTAGTACAGTTTTTACTGAGAAAATCACTGTAGTGCAATAAGAGTGATTCATCTTTCTGTCACCAAAGGTGAACACAATATACTTTAGTTATATTCTTTTCCATGGGTAATTCAGACAAACACCTAGGAAAGAGAAAGAAAACCCTTGTAAAGCCAATTGGGAATTTCAATTATATTATGTATTGAAAAATATCAACCCATGAATTATACAGAAACATACGTTACATTTTCATCACGTTTCTCATATTAATTTAACACTCTGGTTCTTATTTGGAGTTTGGGGTCGGGTGCTCCGTCAAAACGTGAATGGATATCCCTTCTGTTGTGTAACAAAGTGACTCTTAGCCACAGGTAAATTAAACAACTTAGTCATTCTTTAAACTTGGAAAAGATGTAAGTTATCTGAGAAGTCTAATAATTCTCTTTTATAATCGAGAACATATAAGTATTGTAACATAATATTTAGTGAATTGTAGAGTAAAGAAAGATAATGGGGGTCATTCCAACCCTGGCGGTCGGTGATAAAGCGGCGGCCAACCCGCCAACAGGCAGGCGGTCAAAAAAATGGAATTCTGACCCTGGCAGGAACCGCCAACACAGCCCGCCAATTTAACATTCTGACCGCCACGGCGGGACAGACAAACAGGTTGGCGGTCACCGCCAACAGGCAGGCGGCAGACAATGTACCGCCCACCCTATCACAACTCACCAATCCGCCACCTTTTCCGGGGCGGGAGCCCGCTGATAAAAACACAGCGGAAACAGACTACGAACAGGAAAACGCTCACCTATACACACTCCACGAGGAAGGAGGACAGCATGGAACCCGAATTAAACATCCTACCAGCTATTGTCTACCTGCTCATCTACCACGAGTACGAACGCTGGCGCAGACGACAACGGTGAGTACTGCACCTACGACACAGGGGAAGGGGGACGAGAAAAGGTTACGGCCACACACATATGCGACACCCCCCCCCAACTATCTACACACCAATGCAGAGCAACAAGTCTGAGTTACACCCCCCAAGCCCCCCAGAATAATGCAAAGACATAATTAAAATGATCATTAAAATTTATGTATAAAATAGGTTCATTGGAGTCATGGTAAATTTGCAAAATGAAATATACAAAATAAAGAATGAACATTGCGAAATTTATAAACATAGGCAATAAGTCCTGCACAGTCAGTTAAATGTCCATAGTCCGTGGGTCAATGTGTACAAACACATGGGCAAAGCCCACACAGGAGACCGGATACCAATGGAGAGAACACTGCAGGGGCATCAGATGATAAAACTACAGGCACCTCAGGGGGAAAGGAAGGGGGGGGCACCTCAGCCACAAGAGTCCACGACGGCAGATCCACGAGGGGCCTCCATGCCCACTGTACCATCCTGGGGAGTGCAAAGCCACAGTCTCTCAAGTCTCTACAGTGGGAGGGTTGCCCACTGTGCTATCCTGGGGAGTGCAAAGCCACAGTCCATCAGATGGATACCCGACTCCACTGGTATTGGAGGAGGCATGGTGCCCAGAGTGCTGCGTGAACACCAGCTCGACACAGAACCGGCACTGTCAATGTACCAGCGGTGCTTGAGAAGGCGGGGCCCAGCGGAGCGGTGTTGAGACGGCGGGGCCCAGCGGAGCGGTGCTTGACAGGAAAGGCCCAGCGGAGCGGTGCATGACAGGAAGGGCCCAGCGGAGCGGTGCTTGACAGGAAGGGCCCAGCGGGGCGGTGCTTGAGACGGCGGGGCCCAGCGGAGCGGTGCATGACAGGAAGGGCCCAGCAGAGCGGTGCTTGACAGGAAGGGCCCAGCGGAGCGGTGCTTGAGACGGCGGGGCCCAGCGGAGCGGTGCTTGACAGGAAGGGCCCAGCGGAGCGGTGCTTGAGACGGCGGGGCCCAGCGGAGCGGTGCTTGACAGGAAGGGCCCAGCGGAGCGGTGCTTGACAGGAAGGGCCCAGCGGAGCGGTGCTTGACAGGAAGGGCCCAGCGGAGCGGTGCTTGAGACGGCGGGGCCCAGCGGAGCAGTGCTTGAGACGGCGGGGCCCAGCGGAGCGGTGCTTGACAGGAAGGGCCCAGCGGAGCGGTGCTTGACAGGAAGGGCCTAGCGGAGCGGTGCTTGAGATGAAGGGCCCAGTGCAGCGGTGCTTGACAGGAAGGGTCCAACGGAGCGGTGCTTGACAGGAAGGGCCCAGCGGAGCGGTGCTTGAGACGGCGGGGCCCAGCGGAGCGGTGCTTGACAGGAAGGGCCCAGCGGAGCGGTGCTTGAGACGGCGGGGCCCAGCGGAGCGGTGCTTGACAGGAAGGGCCCAGCGGAGCGGTGCTTGAGACGGCGGGGCCCAGCGGAGCGGTGCTTGATAGGAAGGGCCCAGCGGAGCGGTGCTTGACAGGAAGGGCCCAGCGGAGCGGTGCTTGAGATGAAGGGCCCAGCGGAGCGGTGCTTGAGACGGCGGGGCCCTGTTCAGTGGTGCCTTTTCACGGCGGGGCCCTGTTCAGCGGTGCCTGTCTTGGCGGGGCCCTGTCCAGCGGTGCCTGTCTTGGCGGGGCCCTGTTCAGCGGTGCCTTTTCACGGCAGGGCCCTGTTCAACGGTGCCTGTCTTGGCGGGGCCCTGTTCAGAGATGCCTTTTCATGGCGGGGCCCTGTTCAGCGGTGTCTGTCACGGCGGGGCCCTGTTCAGCGGTGTCTGTCCTGGCGGGGTCCTGTTCAGCGGTGTCTGTCTTGGCGGGGCCCTGTTCAGCGGTGCCTGTCTTGGCGGGGCCCTGTTCAGCGGTGTCTGTCACGGCGGGGCCCTGTTCAGCGGTGTCTGTCCTGGCGGGGCCCTGTTCAGCGGTGTCTGTCTTTGCGGGGCCCTGTTCAGCGGTGCCTTTTCACGGCGGGCCCTGTTCAGCAGTGCCTTTTCACGGCGGGGCCCTGTTCAGCGGTGCCTGTCTTGGCGGGGCCCTGTTCAGCGGTGCCTGTCCTGTCTTTCTAGGGAGCCAGACCTGGCCAAGACTCCCCGCTTAGTCGCCCTCCGACCTTGCGGTTGCGGGGCCCTCCTGTGATGGAGTCTTGGGCCCGTGGGTGTCGTCTGTCACACCCGGTATGGGGCTGGTGGGGCCCTCCTGGTCCACTCGCCTGCTGCCTGACTTCTCCGCCCTGCTGCCCTTGCCCTCCTTCGCTGAAGCTCTCTGGCCCTTGCCTCCCTTTGATGATGTGGCAGGCCAAGGCTACTGTCCTTGGTGGCAGTCGTCTCAGGCTTCTCGCGCCGGCCCTTAGTTTTTCTGGTCCTCTTCCCAGGGGGTGGGCTGGCTGTCCCCTTGCTGCTGGCCGATGTTCCTGCCCTAGGAGCTGGTGGACTCCAATAGCCCTGCACTATGGTGATACTAGATGCAGGGCTGGTGGTGGCTGAGGTGCTCTTTGGACTCTTACCAGATGGAGGGGGTGGGTCAGGTGAGGCAATGAGGTAAAGTTAGGAGAGGAAAAGTTTTTTAGGAGCAATGGGAAGGGTAGGTGCAGTGGGTATGGGAGTGGAGGAAGAGGATGTGGTTGTAGGAGAGTCAAGTGTGCTGTCTTTGGGTGCAGGTGCTTGTGACGGAGGCTGTCGTGAGGTGGATGGCTGTTGGGTGGGTGGCTGCCTGCGTTTGTGTGGTTTGGAAGAGGGGGTGACAGACACACTGGGAGAGGACACAGGGGACGTGTAAATGGCAGTGGGGGTGGTGACTGCACGTGTGCGGACTGTACTGGAGGGTGTGCTGGTGATGGAAGTACTGGCTGATGGTGGTGTGCATGCAGGTGTGAGTGGAGACGTCACAGGGAGGGAGGAGGGAGACGAGGAGGAGGGGGACACAGAGGTGGTAGTGACTGTTGCCATGTCTGCATCTGGATGTTGCTTGGGTGAATGCTTGTGGGATCTGTGGTGCTTATGTCTGGATGAGCTGCCCTTGGGTGTTGAGGTGTGTGCAGGCTGGTCAGATGGTGTGGATGGGATAGGCTGAGGAACAGGATACTGGGACTGGGTGGAGGCAGTTAGAAGAGGGAGGCTGGAAACAGGGACAATGGCTGCCGTCAGTGCTGAGGCCAGAGCGTTGAACGATCGCTGATGGGCAGCCTGACCCGAATGAATGCCCTCCAGGTATGCATTGCTCCGATGCACCTCCCTTTTTACACCCTGGATGGCATTCAAAAGGGTAGACTGCCCAACAATGATGGTTTGGAGGAGGTCAATGACCTCCTCACTGAGGGCAGCAGGGGTAACTGGGGCAGGGCCTGAGGTGCCTGGGGCGAAGGAGATGCCCACCTTCCTGGGTGAGCAGGCACGGAGCGAAGGCTGAGGGGCTGCTGGGAGGGCAGGGCTGGTGCGCTGGGTGGCGGCTGTACCTGTTGTGGCGGTGGGCACGGATGTTGCCGCCACCGCAAGGGAGCTCCCTTCCGAGGACGTGTCGGTGTCGCTGACGTCTCCACGGGTCCCCGTTTTGGAGCACCCCTCGCCCTCCGTATCACTGGTGTACTCGGAGTCTGTTGCATGGCCCTCCGGGGCCATGTGAGTTGCAGCTCCCTCGTGCTCCAATGCCAATTCTCCTCCGCCTGATGATGCTAATGCACACATGCACAGGACGAAAAAGAAAATGGGTGGGGGGAGAAATAAAGACAGGTTGAGTGCATGCATTGGCAACACCGTTGTCGGAGAGGACAGACACAGAAGCCCCCTACACTACGCCGCGCAATCGGGGTACACTACTCAGTTCTTGTAACTAGGCCTACAGGTCTATGGACGACAAATGCACACATGGGTGATGCAGGACCATGGATAGCTGTACTTGGCACCCTACAGAGGTAGGGGGTGGGGGCACAGGGCCATGCCTAACGGAGGGGACTCGCCTACAGAAAGCGCCCTGGCCTAGAGTTACCCACAGCCCTCCTCCCCAACCCAGACACCTCCACTGCGCGCTAAAATAGCAGAATGTGCTGATACTCACCCCCTTGTGTCTGCTGTGCTGTCCTCACGCGCCCATCCAAATCGGGGTAGGCCACCGCCAGGATCCGGGACATCAGGGGGGTCAATTGGCGGCTGGCACCCCTCCTATGTTGGGAGGCCATCCCCAGCAGAGACTCAGCGGTCTTCCTGGTCCCGCGGCGGATGTCCTCCCACCTCTTTCGGCAGTGGGTGCCCCGTCTGTTGTGGACCCCCAGGGCCCGGACGTCCTTGGCGATGGCACGCCAAATGTCGATCTTCTGATGGGCGCTGACCTATTTGACATGTACAGGGTGGGAAAGGAAATATCGTCACTTTTCTGCATGGTCGATGTGAGTGGCCCCCCCTCCCCAACCTTGCCATGTGGCACATGTTCTCATCTGTTGTGCGTTGCACTCCTCATTCGCTCCACTCCCCACCATCTTACATCCACCCCACTCAACACAGGCATAGCCCATTCAACGTGCACCCAGTGTACTTACCTGTTGGTCTGGAGGACCGTAGAGTAGCGCATACTGGGGGAGGACCCCATTAACAAGATTCTCCAATTCCTCAGATGTGAAGGCAGGGGCCCTTTCCCCAGTCGCAGCAGCCATAGTATCTCCCAGACCGAGGTCACAGCAGCACTTGCAGTATAGGTCCTCTCCTGTGGATGATCAGGTCTCGAGTGATTAATCAGATAGAAAATGGCGGTCACGCCCGCGGCGGTGCGTACCGCGGCGGTGCGTACCGTGACCGCCGACGCACATCGTCATTGGCTCATGAAACCCATAGGGTGCAATGTTAACCAATGCGGCTTCGCCCCGCGGTCTTCGACCGCCTACCGCCACGGTGTGCCACGCCAGCGCAATGAGCTCACATCACATTGTCACACCTCACAGGTCAGGCAGCCGCCATTTCAAAGGCCCACATGGCTTAATTTTTACTGCGTCACACAGGCCTAGGCCGTGCATTGCCACTCATACACGCCTTTAACTGCATTGCGATTCGTTTACTGTGCAAGCTGTGTGAACGAACCTGTGGGTTGCTTGACTCTGTACTGCATGTTGTCCTTCCTAGGCACCGTCCGCTGGGACTTGCGAGGAGAAGGATGAATCCTCCTGTGTACCGACCGCTGGTGGACCTGTCGACAATGGAAGAACAACATATTATACTTCGATACAGACTTGACAGAGCCACTATACATGAACTGTGTGCCCAGCTGGAGCCAGACCTGATGTCCCCCATCCGCCAACCCACAGGGATTCCCCCTCTGGTGCAGGTTCTGTCAGTACTCCATTTTTTAGCAAGTGGGTCTTTTCAGACAACAGTGGCCATGTCATCAGGGATGTCTCAGCCTATGTTTTCTAAGGTTTTGTCCAGAGTGTTGTCTGCCCTGATGAAATACATGCGGAGCTACATTGTTTTCCCTGAGGAGGATGATTTGGCTACATTGAAGGGTGATTTCTATGCCCTTGGACATATCCCCAACATCATTGGTGCCATTGATGGGACCCATGTGGCTTTGGTTATCATTCGATGAATGTCCAGGTGGTCTGTTTGGCTGACCAGTACATCTCCCATGTAAATGCCAAGTTCCCTGGGTCTGTGCATGACGCGTACATCATGCGAAATAGCAGCATCCCTTATCTGATGGAACAGCTACAGAGACACCGTGTGTGGTTATTAGGTGACTCTGGTTACCCCAACCTCTCCTGGCTATTGACCCCAGTGAGGAATCCCCGGACCAGGGCAGAGGAACGGTACAATGAGGCCCATGGGCGAACTAGGAGGACCATAGAAAGGACCTTCGGGCTCCTGAAGGCCAGGTTTAGGTGCCTGCATATGACAGGTGGATCCCTAACGTACTCACCAAAGAAGGTGTGCCATATCATCGTGGCCTGCTGTATGCTTCACAATCTTGCTTTGCGACGCCAGGTGCCTTTTGTGCAGGAGGATGGTCCAGATGGTGACAGCTGTGGAGCCTGTGGAGAGTGAAGAGGAGGAAGACGACGGGGACGACACGGACAACAGGGATACAATCATACAACAATATTTTCAGTAGCACACAGGTAAGAATCAACCACACCATTTCACAATTACTTAAGGCCTCCTGCGTCTCTACTGTCTGTGTTTCCCCCCAGTTCCTTTTAACTGAATTGTGACTTTCCCTTCCCTTTTCAGAGCTGTATGACCGACTGCGTGACTTCTGCTTTGTTTGCCCATGGACTAAAGCTTATTGTCATTGGTATGTTGTCATCACAATGTAACTGAACATAATTGCACCGTTATGTGTAATACATTTGTGAAAAATACAAGCAGACTCCTGTTATTTGAAGTGCAATTAGTGATTTATTCAAAGTGCTACATATAGGTACATGATGGTAAAACGGTGATGGGTGGGGGTGGAGTAATGTCCATGGCAGAGTCCAGTTCTCAGTTTCACAGGTGCATTGTCCATATGTTTGTGGAAGGATGGAGCAGGGGCAGTTAAAGGTTGGACAGGGTGACAATGTGGGACAGTAGGATGACATCAGGGGGTATCTTATGCTGGCGGGGGTCTTGGCATCCTATTCTGTCTTCTTGTGAGATCTCAGGTTCCGCTTGCGGGGTGGTTGTTCTTCAGCAGGAGGAGGGGTTCTGGTGGCCTGTCGTTGTGTGGGGGCCTCCTGTCCACTAGCGCCGGCGGATGTGGTAGGCTGTTCCTGGTCCTGGCTAGTGACAGGGGCCCTTTGGGGTGCCACATGGTCCCGCAATGTGGTGACTATCTGGTTAAGGGCCAGGACGATGGTCCCCATTGCGGAACCAATGTTCCTCAGTTCCTCTCTGAAACCCATGTACCGTTCCTCCTGCTGTGCCTGGATCTCCTGGAACCTGGCCAGTACCGTCGCCATCGTCTCCTGGGAGTGGTGGTATGCTCCCATGATGGTGGTGAGGGCCTCTTAGAGAGTGGGTTCCCTGGGCCTGTCCCCCCTGTCGCACAGCAGCCCTCCCAGTTCCCTTGTTTCCCTGGGCCTCTGTCCCCTGGACCGTGTGCCCACTACCACTGCCCCCACGTCCCTGTTTTTGTTGGGGTGGTGGGTTAACCTGGGTGCCCTGTAGTGGCGGACACACCGCTGATTGACGTGTCCTGGAGACAGAGGCATGGGCCCGCTGGGTGGGAGCTGTGCTGGTGTTCCCAGAGGGGGTTGGGTCTGCTGTAGCCTGTGGCTGTGTGTGGGGAACCGACTGTCCAGAGGTCCCCGATGGGCCGGGCTGGTCATCTGGGTCCAGGGAGACAGAGCTGCTGTCATCGCTGGGGGCCTCTTCTGGGGGTGGGATGGACATCTCTGGACCCTCCGTGGCGGTGATGTGGCGTTCGGGTCCTGCAGGGGTATAGAGGTATGGTTATTGCTTCAGTGTGTGCCATATCGGTCAATGGGTGGGTGCCCGTGTATCCCAGGGCTGGCATTCCTGTGTGGGGGCTTTTGTGAGGGTGGCTTGTGGGGGAGATGTGTATGTGCAGTGGGCATGCTTTGGTGATGGGTGTCCATGGTTTGTGGTCGCATGCAGGGCTTGGTGTTGGGATGGGTGGGTTGTGATGGTGAGCCATTTGCAAGGAGTTGGTGTGATGGGGGTGGGGGTGAGGGTGGGGGTATGTGCTGGCATGCGGGTGGGGGTGGGAAGTAGTAGTTAAGATTTGACTTACCAGAGTCCATTCCTCCAGCTACTCCTGCGAGGCCCTCAGGATGCAGGATGTGCAAGACTTCCTCCTCCCATGCTGTAAATTCTGGGGGAGTAGGTGTGGGTCCGCCGCCAGTCTTCTGCACCGCGATGTTGTGCCTTGATACCATGGAACGCACCTTCCCCCGTAGATCGTTCCAGCGCTTCCTGATGTCATCCCGATTGCGTGGATGCTGTCCCACCGCATTGACCCTGTCGACTATCCTTTGCCATAGCTCCATCTTCCTAGCAATTGTGGTGTGCTGCACCTGTGCCCCGAAGAGCTGGGGCTCTACACGTACTATTTCCTCCACCATGACCCTGAGTTTTGCGTCAGAGAACCTGGGGTGTCTTTGGGGTGCCATGGGGTGGTGTGGATAAGGTGAGGGATGTTGTATGTGTTGTGGAGTGTAAAGTGTGTGGTGGTGTATGGTGTTTTGTGCGTGGTAATTGTGTGGGTGATGTTGTGATTTGCCTCTGTGTGATGGTCTACTCTAAGCAGTGCTGTCTCTCTCTGTCCTTGATTCGCAATCGTGGTCGTAGGGGTTTGTGGGTGATATGGGTGTGTGTTTTATATTGTATTGGGCGTGTGGGAGTGGTGTGTATATGTGTATCAGGTGTGTGTATTTCGAATTGTCCAATGTGGTTGTGTTTTGTATGTGTGTGTGTATTTTGACCGCGGGGGTGTGTACCGCCAATGAAGTACCGCGGCTGAAAGACCGCCGCATGGATTCGTGGGTCGGAATGGCATGGGCGTATTTGTGTTGGCGTGACGGTGGAGGTTTGGTCATCGCCATTTTTTCGCTGACCTTTGGTGTGGCGGACTTTTGTGGATGTCGGGTTTTTGGAGGTTTTCAAGTGGCGGGTCAGAATGACCGTGGCGGTTTACCGCGACCGCTGCAGTGTTATGGCGGTCTTCTGACCGGCGGTAAGCGCCTTTTACTGCCGAGGTCAGAATGACCCCCAATATCCTTTGTAAGATGAAATCACTTACAGTGCGTTATAAAAATATCACCAGTTATCTTTTTTTTTTTTACAATTCAACAAAGCTACACAAAAACAGTAACCTTCCAGAGAAATGTTAAGAAAGAATGGAGAGCATCAAAATGAAAGGTTTCTCAGGGAACGAGAAGAAGATTAGAAACCAGCACTTAGCAAGTCCTGTGAGTCACACATGACTCTATTCGTCTTTTGCTATTTTAATGTGTTATTCAGCTCCCCCACCATGCACAGTTTTCTCATCCCTAATTTTATTGCAAATGTTGCAGTTACATAATGAAAAACACCCTTTTATCATCCGTCAAGGGCGTCTGCATTGCAGGGATGATTGTTTTTGTCCAGGAAGGGACACCTTACTGCACAAAAACAATCACAAGACGCTTTCCCAATTACTATGTGTGCTGCAGAATGCAGCACACACAGAAGAAGGGAAAAAGGAGGAGAAATAAAAGTATTTCTCCTCGCTGCGCCTCCCTTACATCTCCCCTGGGAAGGCATAGGCTATTGGCGCATTCCCAGGTTTACAAATCCTTGTAAATTTGGGAACTTGTCAAAATCCATGGTTGTTGCATGGGAACAACCACCACAACACCCATGGAACGCCTCTTTGCCGCAGAGTAAGAAATGCAGCGACTTGCGCTGCGTTGCCTTACTTGATATTTACAAGGCCATGTAAACCCACACAAAATGGCTTTGCGTGGCCTTGTAGATATAGGCTTGCACCCTGTGCCATCGGAGCATCAAAAAAATGATGCACTGGCGGCGCAAGCTGCTTGTAAACATTGCTGTGAATGTTTCGCTTCAAATGCATGAAATAAGGGCAATGCTTTCACTTTCTGCCGACAGCCAAGGACTTCAGCAGTCAAACGCCCAAGGACAAAATCTGACCATGATAAACACACATCTAAAGGCAGATATAAAATAATAAAACAGCAATGTGGAGAATATCTCACAAAAAAGATTCTAGACCTCTGCTGTTATGTTTTGCAAAGTACTTTAACTTCAGTTGACAGGCACTTAAGTTATTGGAAGGTGCTCTACAATTGTTCAGAAACCTATCCTTGGCATTGTTATTGATAAACCTTAGAAAATATCATATGTTTTTGCTGGTGTATTTAAATTAAATAATCACTTTTTATAACATTGGTAAAAATTCAGCAACTTTCAGTTACATTAATGAAGAGTGGAAAGTAATGGTCCCTTAAGTATTTAAGATAACTCATTCTCAAGAAGACACTTTCATCTGTGGATGAGATACCATCTCTGACAGAGGGTGCATTCTTCATTTCTGGAGACAGTTAGACAAGAAAGAGAACTCTATGTGCACTTCATGCCCCAATGCTGCTTTTTAACTGTTATAAACAACAGGATGTATTACAAAAGTTCCCCAGAGATGAAGTGGGTATGTATACCTACTTCTTGCGCTCAGAGGCACTTTTACATAACGGAAAGGACCACAGAAGCTATTGTAATCCCTTCCATAATATGAATTGCACTGGCAAACACTTTGCACCAGTGCAATCATGATGGGGCATTCACTCATTTGTATTGTGTTATAACCCCATGCAAATAATTAAACACTGCATTTATGTCCACACCTTATTGTAGAAGTGCTTGCAAAGAGAGCATCCTATGCCACATAAAGGTGCTGCACAGCTCATGCGCCCCCTCCACAGGGGCCCCTGGAAAGGGGGAAAGAGATTCCTATGGACTTCTCAGCATCCTCGTGCAGGTGAGTGCAATCACTTAATATACCCACCTGTAAGGGAATCCTTGCTCCCTTTGAAATACAGAATGCGTTGCAGTCTACACAGTGAAATGAAAGTGGACTGGCTGTTTCAAACAGCCTGTCCATCTTTCTCTAATGTGCTGCTCACAGTGCAGGAGTTTGTTCACACCTGCCAGGCGGGACTGGGAATCCAACGCAGCCGCTGCAAATTTTGTCAGACTTGCCCCATAGGGTACATAGCGAGTGGGCTTGACCAGTACAATGGTTTTGTGGGGGTTCTACTCACCAAGAACATTTGGGAACAAATGGCAAAAACTATGCATTCTACAACACATTTTTAATTAGATATTCAATTGTATTTGTTTTTAAAGCATAGTAAATGATGGCCTACACCTACAGTACACCAGGATCCAGCAGTCTTTATTGGGTTTCTGATTCCCTCTCTATCACCCTCTAACAGTTCCTCTTATCTCTCAATAGCCCCTTTCTCACATGTATTTCATTTGTTTTATAGTGCCTCTCTTACCAGCGAAGGGTGTTGGAGCACTTTACATCACACACACATACAGAGACAATTAATCACTCGTGTGTAAATCAGTGTATAGATAATGTTGATAAAGGGGACTGCAAGGTGTAGGATTCACATGTCATCCATTTTGGAAGGCATCTTTCAAGAGCTTTTGGTCTAGTGAAGCATAAACTCAAGATTCAGAAAGCATCACAGGGATTAGGGATGACTTTACTAATAACAATTTATTTCTACCAAACAAACCCTTTTTAGCAAAATTAGGACAATATAACACTGGCGAAAAATATAGCTTTCTAACCTGTACCATTCAGTGTGCATGCAGCTCTTTCATGTCAGTTCATCGATCACTATGTAGATTATGATTGTAACTTATGAACTCCAGAGTAATAAACAGAGCTTTGTGACAAAAGCAGTATCCCACTGAGCTATGTGCATGCTAGCGCAGGTGTTTTAATAAAAATGATTAATAAATGTTTATGTATTTTGAATAATAAGTTTATGTAGAAAATAAAATAACATAGAGAAATAATGCACATGTTTGAAAATGTGATCACGAAGAATGGCCACCAATGTTAACAAAATGTACTAATCAATGATTTGATATTATGAAATGTTGAATGTATGTTTGACTAATGTAGTAATATGACATATTAAGGATTATGAATTTTGCTTTAGCTTTATTAATTGAAGGCCTTAACTTAGCATGTGTCTTGGCCTACTTGCCAGGCCTCATGTAAAAGCTGTATTTCTTAGCGTTTTAATAAAATGGCTGTCCAAGAAAGTTAAACTGTGACATTTCTATTGTATTGTTTAAACGTGCTTTTAATGGAAGCTTCTCATGAGAACCGACTGCTAGAAGATGATGTTCCAACTAATGCAACATTCAATATGTTATGTGTGTGAGACTGCCTTTCCCAGGACAAGAACAATGAAGATACTGACTAGAGTAGAAGCTGCAACAATATTGTTACCTGACAAACCGGATGATGAGGACATTGCAAGACAAACCAATCATCGACATGTGAATGGAGTAATATTAGAATTCATAGATTTGGGATTTTGGTTTTATTGGACAAAGTGTGATCATGCGATTAACTGACCAATAGCGATTTGGGAAGTAGTTTAGGTAACTCTGACTTAACGACACTGCACAGAGAGAAGACAGCCCATTGCCCATTTTCTTGCTGGCCGATAGGTCAATAATCCTTGTGCGTCTTGACAAGAGACATGCTTAACTTTATTGCTTAAAGACTTTGCCTTTCCTGAACTTTGATGCTGAACCCTGATGCCTTGCTGATCGACTGATGTCCTGAGGATGAAGACTGATTCTGCTTTGCTGATCCATACTGAGGATAGGTATAACCTAAACTGTGACTATTATGCATATCTGCGTTTTCGGTACCAACTGCGCTGTTTTGATAGAGCCATAGTTAGATGTTTTTTTCAAATTTGTGTTACTAAATTGTATGAAGCCCAACATGCTGATGCTAATTTGATGTTAGTTAAGGATTCTCACTAATGAAATTATGATAACAGGGACTAATGTTTGGGGAATTTCTCTGCTCAACTTCATGTACATAATTACATTGACGCAGCTGACTTTGTTATTGATTTGCACCATAACCTTAGAATGTGTTGTTGTTCAAGCTTTGATTAGATTACGTTTCTTCCGCCGCTTTGGATAGCCAGTAATGTTTCTGTATGTGTTTCATTTGATTTTGAGATTAATCGATATGACCTTAGCATTGTTAATATGGGGAAATAAATATTCTAATCTTTACTAAAAGGTGTGGTTATTCATGACTGAAAGGTCATGGTGTGTGACAATTAGTGACTCCAGTGATTACTGATATTATTGATTGCTAATTATAATTGATTATTGTGTACTGATTATTGAGTATGTACTGGAGCTATTGTAAGAACATCTTAATTGCGAGTCAAAAGGTTCATCGACCTATCTGCGCCCCCTTGTAAGCTTATTTATTAAGGTCAGATGCGCCAACACACATAAAATACAGTTCTATGACCTGCATAGTACATATTCCTTGCAGCACGCAATTTAAATCTCTGCATTAACGTAGAGTCAAAACTGCCATTGACAAAACCTGATCTCTCTGCAGCAGGTACATTATTCACCAATGTTATCTTGGCACTTCTATTGTTACCTGAAATCTATTTGATACACAAGGAACTCTGTAGTGCTTTTAAATTTCCTGCACTGCTACAAAAGTGGCTCCCAGTAACATAAGCACCCCTCACCCTTCCAGCCTCCCACAGAAATGCTTGATGCCCGGTCCAGTCAGTCCAGCCTTTGCACCTGCACTGGGTACAGCCCAAAGGAGCATTGTCTGGCTCTGCATCTCACTTAAATGAATGCAGCTGTGCATACTGGGAAAGTGTTCTGTGTCCATAATGTGTCCAATTACCATCAAAAAAATTATGTAATTTTATTGACATCTACATATAGAAAAAGTGACAAAACCCATTCGGATTGCAATCTAACCTGCATTGTCTCCATAAATCTAGAAAAGAAAGTGAGCTTATCAGTAGATAAGCTGGTGACCTCTATAGACAACTGAAATTGTTTTTAAAGTTTTTGATTATTTTCATAAAGAAGGAAAAAGGGAATGGAAGCAAAAACAAACAGCAATGCAATGTGGTACAGGTCATAGAAATATGTAGGGATAAACAAGCAAGAATGAAAAAATCTCACCAGAACAAATGTAGGTGGGGTTCAGAGATGGATAACTCAGTCCTACATAGCATGAGTTTTCACATTATTCATCTCAGTACAGTTTTGGGGGTTAGCAGCATCTAACAGGAAGTGCTCATCACCACCCAACTACTCTAAAGGCATTCAGTTGCTGTGAAATAAACCTAAACCCCATAAAGTAGCACTATCCATCCAGGGAGGCACAGAGGGACCATTATGTCACCCTTTTCTACTTATCTCTGTGCAGTACTTGGTCTAATCCACTCACTGCTTTATAATCCTTCTTCACTGTTCAACACAAAGGGTAATCTGCCTCAGGCATCATTGACTGCTTCATCGCTCTTTTTACTATCTCTACATGGAACCCTCTCAGGGTGGTATAGGTGCAACAGGTAACTTTTAAAGCATGTCATCCACTTGTCTGTAGTTCAACACTGTATGCAATAGTAAAGGGAGCAATGATATCCAGAGGGACTTCAGAGCATGGCCAGTAGCCGAGGCATCTTCCCAGGGACTCATCTGAGCTGGAGGAGATTCTCCTTTTATTTCTGGGCACCACTCAACACTTCCAAGCTCCTCTGGACTCCACACCAGTAAGTACTCACAGACACCTCACACACGATCAGCCTGATAGTGGGATCACAGCAGGACCGCTCCTCAGATTGTTACAGCCAATCTACACTGCCAGCTTCCTTATGGTGCCTATCCTCATCCCTCGAGTGGTGAATCAGGGAAGCATGACCTTTACTGTACTTGGAAAACCCCACCAGAGACACCATAGGTCTCTTTGAGCTATTCGTGTTGCTTGTCAAGCCTAAGGGGTCCCAGTCATACTGACCAGGGAAAATGCACAATTCAATACAGAGGGCACAAAGTTAGTCCTGCACTGGTCTGTGGGGGTCATTCTAACCCTGGTGGTAAAAACCGCCAGGGCGAATGACCGCGGTAGCACCGCCAACAGGCTGGCGGTGCACCGCTGGGCATTCTGACCGCGGCGGTTCAGCCGCGGCCAGAAACGGAAAGTCGGCGGTGTCCCGCCGACTTTCCGCTGCCCTTGAGAATCCTCCATGGCGGCGGAGCGCGCTCCGCCGCCATGGGGATTCTGACACCCCCTACCGCCAGACCCGCCAGGAACAGGATGGCGGTAGGGGGTGCCGCGGGGCCCCTGGGGGCCCCTGCAGTGCCCATGCCAATGCCAATGGCATGGCACTGCCAATGGCATGGGCACTGCAGGGGCCCCCGTAAGAGGGCCCCAAAAGGAATTTCAGTGTCTGCCTAGCAGACACTGAAATTCGCGACGGGTGCTACTGCACCCGTCGCACTCTTGCAACTCCGCCGCCTCCATTCGGAGCCGGCTTCATTGTTGCTGGGTCTTTCCCGCTGTGCTGGCGGGCGGCCTTTTGGCGGTCGCCCGCCAGCACAGCGGGAAAGCCAGAATGGCCGGTGCGGTCATTTGGCGGTAACCGCATGGCGGGCGGCGACCGCCACCCGCCGCGGTTATAATCACCGCCTGTATGTCTTATCCATCCCCTGGCATCCACTCACCTCCACTGGCAGGTTCCTACTTCACCTTTTCTTTCAGGTCACAGACACAAGGCACAGCTCATCAGCATCCTTCATACCGTCTCAGGTCTTAAGGTCTCTCACTTACTGTGGAGGGACCTCAGGAAGCCAGGTTACACTACTCTTCTGCCCATTACATCTTTCGCTAGAAAAGGAGACTGTAGGAAGTTGGCTCTGTATACACTATCTCAGAGTGAGAGATAGTGTGCACAGAGTCCAAGTATGGAACTTTGAAAGAAAACAGTAAGGTATACAGTTTTGGCAAAAATGGCAATAAGCTCTTTTAAAAGTGGGCACTGCAAAATCAACAGTTTCTGGGGGAGGTAAGTACAAGTTAGTTTTGCAGTCTCTGGGGCATAGGCAGCCCACTGTGGTGGGTTCAAGTCAACCCTGAACACCCAGCACCAGCAACACAGGACCGGTCAGGTGCAGAGGTCAAAGTAGGGCCCAAATAACATAGGCGCCTATGGAGACTAGGGGTGCTTCTATTACAGTCTGCTAGCAGGTAAGTACCTGCGTCCTTGGGGAGCAGACCAGGGGGGTTTTGTAGAGCACTGGGGGTGTTAAAAACAGGCACACAAAATACACCCTCAGTGGCACAGTGGCAGCTGGGTGCAGTGTGCAAAGTAGGTGTCGGGTTTAGTATTGAAATCAAAGGAGGGACCAGGGGGTCTCTCTGGCAATGCAGGCAGGGACAGGGGGGCTTCTCGGACCAGCCACCAACTGGGCAAGGATGAGGGCCACCTGCTGGTCACTCTTGCACTGGTAGTTGGTTTCTCTCGGGCCTGGGGGCTGCGGGTGGAGTGCTTCTTCCAGGCCTTGAGTTCTTTGTTACTGGGCAGACGCGGTCAGGGGGAGACTCTGGATTCTCTCTGCAGGCGTCGCTGTGGGGGTGCAGGGAGGTTGTCTCAGGGTGTCCACATCGTGGGAGTCACCTGGAGGTCCTCACAGCAGGGTTGGTTTCTCTGGACACGAGTCAGGGGCGTCGGGTACAGAGTGTTGGGGACTCATGCTTCTGGAGTGGGGCTAGAGTCCCTTTAAAGATGGTTTCTTCTTGGATGTTTAGACAGAGCCACTGTCCTCTGGAGTTTCTTGATCCCTTGGGTTGCAGGGCAGTCCTCTGAGTCGGCAGAGGTCACTGGTCCCGCTGGATGTGTCGCTGTTGCAGGTTCTTTGAGTCTGAAGACAGGATGGTAGGGCTGGGGCTAAGTCAGTTGTTGTCTCCGTCGTCTCTGTGGAGCTTTCAGGTCAGCAGTCCTTCTTGTTCAGGTCATCAGGAAATCTGTTTTCCTGGGTTCAGGGTCGCCCCTAAATACTCAATTTAGGGGTGTGTTCAGGGCAGGAGGGCAGAGGCCAATGGCTACTGTCCCTGAGGGTGGCTACACCCTTCTTGTGCCTCTTCCCTGTGGGGAGGGGGCATATCCCTAATCCTATTCTGGGAAATCCTCCAAAGCAAGATGGAGGATTTTCTAAGACAGGGGTCACCTCAGCTCAGGACACCTTAGGGGCTGTCCTGCCTGGAGGGTGACTCCTCCTTGTTTTTCTCATTATCTCTTCCCGACTTGCCACCAAAAGTGAGGGCTATCCATGGCCAGTTTATGAGGGATACAGCCCTGGCCAACATACAGAAAGCAGCCCACTAGAGAGAACTGAAGAGTGAGATTGTGACCCTCACGCCCCACCCGCTGCTGTTTGGAGAAGGCCCGCATGGACCTTAACGCCCTATTCACTTCCAAAACTGAATACGCATTCCAGATGCTTAAAGACCGCCTCTCCAAACAGGATGAGAAGGCAGGGTGCCTACAAGTGCCCCAACTGCACCAACAAGAGGCAGCGCTTGCTATCCCTGCTATCCATTTGGCGAGAGGCGCTGTCCTTCTCCGGCCCCAAGACGTTGTCAACAAATGTGCAGATTTCTACAGGGCCCTCTATACCCTTGAGATAATGGCTGACACTGCCCACCTGGGGGCCTTCTTTGATGGCCTGCGCTTTCCCAGCCTTAATAAGTCCGGTTGGGAATTGCTTGATGGGGAGATTAGCAAGGGTGAGATAGCGCAGGCCATCTCCAACTTTTGCTATCACAAGACCCCTGGGGAGGACAGCTTTTCCACAGAGTTCTACAAATGTGCAGGAGAGGACAATGTTGATTCCCTTTATGAAGTCTTCCATGAAGCAGATCAAACAGGCTCACTTGGCTCTATCTCCAACAGAGCGGTGATAGAAGCTACAGGCCCATCTCCTTACTCAATGGGGACATTAAAATACTCACAGGTGTCCTGGGGGCCTGTCTACGTATAGTGATCCCGTTCTTGATCCATCACACACTGGTGGGGTTTGTCCCTGCAGCTCCTCCAGGAACTACCTACGCATATTCGCTCATACCTTATGGGCGGACAAAGGCCCACAGGTTGAAGCCCTTGCGTGCCCTCTCACTGGATGCCGAGAAGACATTTGATAGCTTTGAGAAGGAGTTCCTCTTTGCAACCCTGCACCGGTTTGGCCTGGGGGAGGGATTCATAGCCAAGGTGTGCTGGCTCTATGACTCCCCGACTGCGCAGGTAAACTATGGTGGCTTCCTGTTGGACCCATTTCCAATCCGGCGGGGGACTCGTCAGGGCTGCCCGTTGTTGCCCTTCTTGTTCCTCCTGTCTATGCAACACTTGGCAGCCTCTCTCTGCCAATCCCCACTCCTCTCTGGTATCCCTATCCCAGGCGGGATGTACAGTGCACATGCAGATGATATACTACTCACACTCATGGACTTTCTTCGTTCTCTCCCAGCCTTGTTAGGTATCATTGATGACTTTGTGGCACTTTCGGGCTAACGAGTGAACTGGGACAAAAGTGAGGCACTGCCCCATTTATGCTCAGCCACGTGTGTGGCGATATCCAGCTATCCTTTCCGCTGGATGTCCTCACACCTCAAATACTTGGGGGTGTATGTCAATAGGTGTCTGGACCACATGCTGGTGAACAATCTCAACCCCCCGATTTCTCGCACGAAGCACGACTTTGGAAAAGGATCCCACCTTGGACTATCCATGTGGGGAAGAGTACAAACTGTTTCACTTACATCCTTGGTATGCTGCCCCTGTTGATCCCACAGTCCACGCTCCGGTCTGTGGATAAATACACACATTCTTTTGTCTGTGGATAATCACGCCCCCATCTAGCCAGTGCTAAACTTCTGGCACCCTGCTCGTGTGGCGGTTTGGGCCTCCCTTCGGTGGAGCACTATGCCCTGACCCTTCCCTTCTCTCAACTATCTTATATGCTACCCGGGATACAGGACCCGCTGCCGTGGGCCATGGCAGAGTGCACCTTGCTGGCCAGCTGGCAAGGACTGTACCCACTATACAATGGCGAAGCATTCTTGCCACGCCCTACAATCCCAATTTTGCAGGCCATGGTGAAATCCTGGCAGCAAGCCCATCACATCTTTGGAGTAGACCCCCTTCTTCATGAGCACGCACCACTGTGGGATAATGCCAGTCTGTGTGATGGAGGGAATGTCTTAAACTGAGCAGCGTGGTGATCATCAGGCTTTAACAGTTTAAACCAGATCATTGATGAGGGTACCTTCAAATTCTTCGCAACTCTCCGTGAGGAGTTTGGCACCCTGTCTCAGCAGTCATGGAGATACCTCCAATTGCAACACTGCCTTAACCAGTGCTTGGGTGCACATCCCTTGACTCACTGGTAGTCTCTTATCTTAGGACATGGGGCCACTTCCGTGGGGTGATATAAGTCTTCTACAGCCTCTTGACTCATCAACGTTTCTCCCTCCCTCACCTCAATAACCTCTGTATTAAATGGCAAGCTCAGCTGCAAACTGACTACAAGGCATAAGACTGGGCTGGACTCTTGGAGGCATTTGACCAAGGGACAAGAGAAGCACGTTTGAAGTTCTCCCTCTTTAAGACACTGCATAATTAGCACTGGACCCCCATGAAACTACGGGCGACAGGCTTGTTGCCCCATGCGAATTGTTGGCATTGCCTTGCGGCCCTCTGTGACCTACTGCACATCCTCTGTGATTGTCCCTCACTACGGCCCTTTTGGTATGCGGTGGGGTCCACACTGAGTAAGACCCTGCCAGTCAGGTCTCCTCTCTCCCTCCCCTTGATCTTGTTACATGACCCTGCAGAATCCACTGGCCTTTCCTGCCTCCAGTGTGCCTCTTACATATAACTCTTGCCACTGCCCAGTTATATATACTTCATCACTGGTGTTCTCCCACACCCCTCCACACCCGAGGAGTGGCTAACGTCAATGTTCCTCATGGCCTCATATGAGCGTGTCATTTTTAATCTCTAGGACAGAACGGAGATCTTCCTTCAGATGTGTGTGCCCTTCAGGATGTGTGTCCACCTACAGGATTCCACTGGCTAATCGGCTACTTTTTCCTCTTCAATCTCACACCCCTCTCCCCAACATCCTATTTTGCCGCGACTCGACCCATGGCACTGAATGCATGAATGGACCTTCTTGGGTGAATCCCCCACCACTATGAGCAGCCCTGCTGCTGTTTCCCTTCCTCCCTCCCCCCTCGCCTCCCCTCTCTTTTCTCTCTCTTTTCTTCCCTTTCCCTTCTTTTCTGACACCTCCCTAGACACGCCCCACCCTCGTTACTCCCTGAAGTGCCCCCTTCCTTAATGACAGTCCCTCTAACGTGGTGGTCTACTTTGGGGGCCATGGCCTCATTGTATGAGATATGCCTGTATTTTGGCTGACTTTACTCACTGTCGATGTGTAATGGCTTTTACAATGCTATGTTTCCTCCTCACCCCTCCTTCTGTATTGCTCTGTTTTTGGTTCTTCAATAAAGAATTGCGAAACAAACTAATGAGCTAAAAGTAATAACTAAAGATCCTGTTGGCACAGAAGCATCATCCGAGTAGATGCCTCTCGTTCATGCTTCTTGCCCTGAACTGAACTCACAATGCAGCAGTGGTTGTGGCAGACACTGGAAAGTCAGACTTACTGTTCCAACTCTAGTCATAGAACATGTGGGGCCAGAGCAATTTTCCCTCAGGTATTTCAGGAGAGTTATTTACAATTATACCTACAGTTCTGGGAAAAGTTATAAATTCTCCAAGTATTTTTAGAAAGGGTAATTTTGAATTTCTGGTAGTTATAAGGATGCAGCTCAAGGCACAAATTTGGAATACCATGGACACCCGACACAGATGCATAATTCATCATTACTCATGACCTTGAGTTCCAGCATTTCACCTTGTCCATAAAATGCACACGTCTATAAACCCACCTCTATGTCATGCATTGGCTCAGTTCTGAAACATCTTTCTAAATTTACAGATTTCTTCTTACAGGAAAGTTTCATGCAGTAATCTTCATACATTAGGCACACACCCAATGTACTTATTCTGTTGGAGGAATTACAGTTAGATCCAAACACACAAGTAATTGTCTCCTTGTACACTGAAGACTTGTATGGTCCTCAGAATAGTTTTATGACCCATCATCTACATTTGTCCTCCCATGTAGTGAACTAGCACTCACAAGAAGATATTTCTAATTTGAAGTCCAACTATAGCTCTAGATATCCAGGATTTCAATTGGAGTGACTTTAGCTCCCAGTTAGCCTGTATCTGTCTACGTGTATTCAATGAATCCATACAGACAACACCTCCAATCCATACAGACAACACGTAGATGTCTAGTTAAGATATTTAGAATATATTCAGTATATGGAATGGAGTTAGTTCTGAACTGAAGAGATATACAGTAGGACTGGATGCTCAGAATCACCACCTTAAGTTCACATCGGCATGCAACATGACAGAAATCACACTTCTTGACCTGGACAACAGAGCAGAGATGTCAGGCTCACCAGCATAGTACATCCAAAACATACAGACAAGAAATAGTTTACTACTCCTCTATTGATCTTTTTCATTGGGAAGAATTCAGGAATAACCTCCTAGTAGGCCAGTTTGTCAGATTCAGGTAGAGTTGTAGTAATCACCCAAAAAACCTCTGCTTTAAAAAATCTTACTAACAGACATTACCCACACTCCAAAATATGGCAGGCATACAAGAGAGCACTGAACCCCTCTCATTCTGCCCTTCTGGTATCTGCCACAAAGACAAAAAAACTACATTGCATTTGTCACATTTGGTCCATTTTCTACCCAGAAAAGAAATGTCACATGCTTGAGTGTAGGGCCAGAACTATTCATAAATTATGATTTGCTTTCAAACAAGCTACTACTTTAAGAGCTTTCTTGGTCCACATATGCACAGCCTTGAAGCAAAACATTCAAGCAGCCTTTGGGGGTTTACTAAGCCAAAGATGGGCATTATCCATATGGGAGCTGCAATGTGTGTTAATTTACTATTCTTGTTAAAGAAATTATTCTGTGGAATGCCACAAAATGGCAACAGGTCAGCAACACCAATTGCGACATGCCATTTCTGATATGCAGATTTGAACGTGTATGTCGGCAGCAATACATTAGGATTCAAACTCAAAAGATTGTACTGCTTATCTAAGAATATATCAGGACCATCAAAAATAAAACAAAGGATTGCAGCCAAAATGGTAGCACATTTCAATGAAGCTGCACACATCCTACAGACATTTTGTGAATTATCCTAGAACAGATTCCTAGCTTCAATCCAGGTGCAGAGAAACTGCTTTCCAGGAATGGGGCCAAATTGACTTTTTCAGCAGTAACTGACCAACAGTGACTGAATGGACTCATTGAGTGGCACCATCTATCAGAATGTAGGCTGCAGAGTCAGGATGGTATCTTCCTGTCTGGAGCTTGATATGGTATCCATCTCCACCATGATCTAGGGCATTTTGCTTATGACCTCTATCCTTACACATTGGAATTATAATAAATTTGATTATGACCCACCCCTGACCAATAAACCCCTTTCATTCCATCAGTGGTATTCAATGTTTAATCTCTTATCGCCATTTCAAAATTGCAGGAGAGCTACACAAGTATCATGGCCCCCGTATCCCACGCTGACACTTCCAACAATCATGCCATTTCCGTTAATGGGTTCCAGTCTAATCGGGGACTTATAAATCCTGAAACAGCTCCCCAAAGAAAGGGACTTCCTTCTGACTGGGACTCATTTCAAGTAATACGCACAACCAGTATCACCCCTGCCAAGTTTCCCAGGTCCATGAGTGATGTGCTGCTCCATTCAATGTTTTTCTTTGAATTCTGGGGTTGTGGTCTTGTTTGTTCTGTAATAAAACTGGACTAGAAGTCCCAGAATTTAAGAAAATAACCTGAACTGGAGCAGGACATCATACAAGGAACTGGGAAACTTGGCCTCTATGAAGACCCTTTCTATTATTCACATGCATGCATGCACTGCACCTTCGGTTCCTGTTATTTACCTGTATTACTCACGTTTATTGTCCCAAGCTAGTACAGGGGCTTTCATCAGTGGAAACGAAACATGACCCTACACAGCCCCCCTCCAGACCCACTCAGGAGCACTCAGGCCAGAGTACTGTGTTAAGGGGCCCTGTTGGAGCTTGGACCTCCCACAGTGTAGGGGCCTTTGTTACACCATTGACTGCCATGTGCAGTCCCTCTCTCCCAGTATAAAAAGACAATATATAAATATAATGAGGCTATGGTAGAGATAGCCGGAGACAGGTGAGGTGCAAATAACCATTTATTGTGGAAGAAGTCTACAGCAGCAGAGGAGGTGACCAACGGTAGTGGTGGCCAGAGCTGAACTGCTGGGGGGTTCAAATCATACATTCTGAAAGGTAACATAACAATAAAAGAACCTGGAAAGAGGAGCTTGTGTAGTTTTGGCATAGGCATGCATGAGGGGGCAATTAGAACTAACTAACTAACCTTACAACATTTCTCCTCCCTGCAATAAAGAAAAGAACAACAAAACAATAAAAACTGAGGGAGAAGCATAAAGAAGAACAAAATAAACTATCCTAAAAAAGAATCATCAAATGTATTTGGAGGTACACTTTCCCTCTTGCGATGACAATTGGCAACATCAACAGTTACATCATCTGATAGACCATCAAGAAAAGTAGGTGAAGTGGTGGTTTGAATGATTTCAAAATCCAAATCATCAGTCAATTTGTGTCTAATTGTTATCACCAGTGCCTGCTTCAAATGGAGGTTTTTCAGAGTGAAATCATCATCTGGATCTAGAAGAGAAGAAAATTGTGAAGAAACTGGTACAACCATTTCATCCAAGTAGCAATCAACAGCATGGTCAGCATCAACATTAAACAAATCATCCTTGTAATCTTTTTGAACTTTTCCCACCCTGTTCAAACTCCACCAAGACCCATTAATTAACATTAAAGATGTCTTACGTACCCACACAGCCTTGAATTTTTTTGAAAGTTTGGATTCCCCTTTTTGAACATGACAGGGAAGTTTTATCCAAAACCAATCACCTAAATGCACATTGAATTAACCAGGACTTTATCAGTTTTTACACTCTCTATTGTCGTTTACTTCCTTATACATTGCTTTGATATCTAAAATGAAAAGATCCTTCCTAAGCCATGGAGGAAATAAAACAGTGCATGGAATGCGAGCCTTGAGCATGGAAAAAAGTGAATACCCAGTGCATAAGTTAGGCGAAGAATAGTAGGCCCAAATCTTTTCCAATGAGTTTGTTTGCCAAAGCAGCTGGTAAGCTTCCACTAAGACCCTGTTAAATCTCTCAACAAGACCATTCAGGTTTAGGGCATATAGAGAGGTTTTACAGCGTGTGATATCATTGCCTGTAATAAACTTCTGAAATTTAATAGAAGTAAGCTGTTTACAATTGTTGGTGACAATGAAAGATGGTAACCCCTCTTTAAAGAAATATTCTTTTGGAAACAACATGGTATTATCCGTAGTTGACTGGTTCACCAACTTGACTTCTGCCTATTTAGAAAAATAATCAATCAAAACAAAGACATAATCCATGCCTAGCTAGATTGTCATATGCTCCTAAAATGTTCAAAGTAACTTGTCCAAAGGTCTATTGGGTAATTCAGATGTGACAGGAGACACTTTACAGTTGACTAAAGTTTTGTCAGAATTAAAACAAAAAGAGTATCACTTGACAGATTCAGAAATTTGAGTGTTCATATACGGCCACCGGATATATTTCTCTGATTCTTTTCTTGGTGAGAGATTCACCAAGGTGTTCGGCATGCACTACTTTGATAATGTTCAAGAGAATACCTTTAGGTGGAATAGCACACTCTTCATTAAAAAATAAATCCCCAGACACTAACACAGAATCCTTAACTTTACAAAATACCTGCAGATTGTGAAAGAGATTTTTCACAAGGCCACCCCTTATTAATAAATTTGCATATCTTCCGTAACTCCTCATCTTCCAGATAACTCACCCTCCATACCTACTTTGTGAAATCATTACCATAAAAAGTCAACACATCATCAATACCTGCAACAACACAGTCTTCAACCAGATCAGAAACTGATTTGATAGAAGAGTCAAGTAGTCTGGACAAACAATCCGCAACACCATTAATAGATCCCTGAATATGGACAGCTTCACAATTATACTCATATATTTTGGCTAAAATCTAATCAAACGAGAAGAAAATTCTTGTATTTTTGGCAAGGGGTGATGATTATTATTTGTTTGTTTAAAGATCTCTGATCTGCACATAATCTGAGTGAACTACTTTTTTTAACTGAAACTATGGGGGAAGCCCATTCAGAGAAGTCCACAGGTTCAATCACTCCTTCATTCAACAATTATTTGAGCAACAAACTAAGATCATTTCTCACACTATGAGGGACATCTCTTAACTTAACTGACAAAGCTTCTTTTTTTACTTGATTTTGTGAGAAAAATCCTTGACCATGACCATCTCCTTCCTGAAAGCATTGTTGTATTGTACAATGCTACTCTCAATACCTTGGTCTATGGCCATGCAGTACACTGAAACTTCAAAGGATGGATCTAAAATTAGACCAAGATGACCAGGGTGCCTCAATCGTAAAACATGTTAACTTTTATCCACAACTTAGATTTTCCCTATAATTGTGAATTGGCTGTAACCTTGTGGCTTAATGTCAATGTTTCTGAATTTACTTCCACTCCAATGTTCCTTGAAAAAGACTTCAGATACAATAGAAAATGGTGAATCAGAATCCACAAACATTAACGTCTTGACACCATTGATAAGAACTTCACATCTGGGAGATAATGAAAATTTTGAATCTACACAGTAGAAAGAACATCGTAGTGATCGGTATTTTCCACACCCACTTCAGAACTGAATTTTTGCACTCCTGAAAGAGTTGTTCATGAGTTTTATCCTTCTCAATTAAATTCACTTTGTGTTGAGATCTGCACACCAAAGACAAATGTCCTGTTTTACCACATTTAAAACAATCTTTTGAAATTGCAGGTCAACTGGATTTGTTATCCTCTATGGCAGATCTGCACCTGAAACATTTATTTTTGTTCCCCACAGGTTTGTTGACACTCTTACTGAATTTTCTCTTGTTGAAATTACGAACAACGGCCACCTCCATATGATTGTCTTTATCATCGTTCAGCAACCTACATGTGCATATATACCTCTTTATACCTTTAGCCACCTCCACAACTTTCTTTAACAAGGGATTCTTATGACGTAGAAGTTGCTCCTGAATCTTCACATTATAGCAGTGCATAATCACTTGGTCTTGGATGTATTGTTCAGAAATAGAACCAAAATCACATGTAGGGTCAAGGATGCGAAGCGCAGGCACATATGATCCAATATGTTCAGAAGCAAGCTGATGACGTGAATAAAATTTGAAGCGCTCCATTACCACATTTGGTTCAGTGATAAAATGCAGCTTTAACCTATCAAGAGCATCAGTACATAGATCGTAATCAGCTTCTCAATCGCTACAGGTGCTTTGTGAGATAGCAAATGGTCAAAGATTTCTTGCACCTCAGCTCTAATGGAAATAAATAATAGACCTTTTTTTCTAGCCCATGAAAATGTATCAGCATTGATTGCTATCATAAAGTTGTTAAATAACCCAAACCATTTGCTCCACTTCATAGCCATATCCCCAAGATTTTGCAGTAATGGTGGTGGTGGATTACAGCACTGCTGCATATTGAGGAATAATAGCAGTACAACTCAGTAGTCAGTGTACAGAAAGGTGAAGGCAAGATAAAGTCACAGTAGTCACTAGTAAAATGTTGTAAAACACTTTTGAATAAGCCAAAAGGTCAATTTATCTGAACAGTACAGTTGCGTTTTAGAAATAATTAGCCAACACATGCAGCTTGAAATATGGCAACATGTCACCAACGTGCTTGTCGGATGGCTCGCTGCATAGAGAAGTACACAATGCTGAAGTCAGAGGATCCGTTGGAACGACGGAGTTATGTCTGCCGGTCTTAAAACCACAGAAAAGTAAGGGTTGAGGAAGCAGCGGAGAACAGCCAGAAGAGGGAGGGAGTGACGCTGAGGTAGGAACTGCGTGCTTCAATGGTTTAGTGCACAAGCAAGCACAATCAGGCAATTCAGAAGCTGCAAATAGAACTAACTAACCTTGCAACAGAGATGTGTATGGCCTGTACAGTGCGTCTATAGGTTCTAACATGCCTAATAGGCAATTATGTTTGTTTGCAGAATTCAAAGCACACACATGCATAATATATATTTTTCACTCCCTTATCAACTGACACTACTCTTGTTAAAAGTTCAAATAGGTTTGTTGGTTAATACTTCTTGGAATCCCACAGTAGCAGCCTGACATTTTTAAGACACATGTAATTCTAATTAGAGTATTTTGAACTCTATTAGTGGATTTGTGATCTAGTGATAGCATCACATGAGCTTAGCGGCTGTTTTTTTGGTTTTTCTTTCAGAGAGCAGAGCCAAATGGAACAAAGCATGTTCTCACAGAGTCATCCTATATGTGAAAGAGGGTCCTTACCTCATGAAGAATCTGTCAACAAACCGAGGAGGTTGACTTGTCTCCCCACTTTAAACAAAGATATACATGTGCTTGATTTTCAATATGTTATCCTACACAACTATAAAGGTAGAATAGAACATTCTAGCACATTTGAACAGTTTCCTAATTTGTTTTTGCTTCTATGTTGCCACATCGGTTTCATATGGAAGGAAAAATGCATTTAACGTTTTGCACCCTGAAGAAGTCCTGAGGGACGAAACGCTTTGGCTATGGCATTGTTTTTATCGCACATGGAGTTTTATATAGATACTCATAAGGGAATCAATAAAAACATTTATGACCAAAGAAGATTTGACTGATGGAATATATACACATAATATTTCCCAAGTACATAAAGATATTTAAGGATGTCTTACATTGTTCATATTTTGGATCAAGTTTGTGCTGAGCCTTGGTTCATTATTACAGCACCAGTTTGGTGATTGAGGATTAGGGGGCTGATCTTCTGGACTCGTGCACAACTTGTCCAGAAAAATATACTTGAGTTTAACATATGACTAAAGGGAAAGGTGCGGCTATATCTGCCTCCGCCCCAGAACTGTTTGCACAAAGTTTCCTAACAGCGTCATTGCTACACTTTGATGACCCCCGGACACACTGAAGCTTTACGGGCAGTGCAACAGACATATCTAAAACACAACAGAGATACATACAGCAGGAACCATTTAAACCATTTGCAAACTAATAATAGACAAGGCCTCGATAAAGAGAGCATACAGCAAAGACAAATGTGAGTACCAATCAGTCGCTTTTGTGAGGCGTCTCCTCCTGCTAGGGGAGTAATATTCGCCTCTATTCCTATCCTGAGCCAGGGTAAACATTTGATAGCTGTGGTCTACTCTAGGTGGTAGACATTCAGAAAAATGTTATCCTACATTAAGAAAAATGTTAGTCTTCAGCTTGGTAGTAACAGATACTTCACCTAGGATTAACCTATTTGTGTACATTAAAATAACTATAAGTAGTGAGTAAGGCTGTGTATGTTGCTTTTATCAATAAAGTAATGATTACCGGCCTGGTCTCTTGATCTATTCTGAAGCTGGAGGTGGATTTGGGTGTTTTCAAAGAATAACTGAAATTTAGTTGGCAATTCTCTCCAAGTTAGAGGTTCTATGTATTCATTAAGAAAGAGAGGTATATACATGTGGAACCATTCATGACATTGTGTTTAAGGCAACCCTGCTGACCCGATCAATATTTGTTGGTTATGATGGGAGAAAAAAGGATTTGGATCCATTCTATAGTAAACCTAGACACAGTCTCCAATTCTCTTTCATCCTAGCCAGTAGCATGGCATGAAGAAAGTGGCTGAAGAATCAAGGGGTATGAGGGATGTTTTCTTGCCTTTGTCCAGAGAAAGTCTAAGCTCCTCTCTGCTGGTAGGCAAGTCAAAGTCAGTGGCCCACAAGCATGGGCCTTCAGGCCTGTCAAGCTTTCTTCTGAAGTATAATTATTACATTATTTAAGAGGCAGAAAATGACTCCATTTAGCAGGAGGGCATTTATCATGGTTGTGACATCCTCTAGAGAGGTTACAAGAGGAATTCTGGGGAATGGGAAAAGTAGATACTTTTGTTTGGACCAGTATCAGTGTTTGTTGTTTCTATAAAGATCTGAATGGTGTTAAAGTGGGTTGCAGTGGAAGTGGGGTGCTGGGAAGATTAGGGAGAAATCAGAATTGATGGCGATGGAGTTTCATATTTGGGTACTGTGAACTGTAGTGTCAGAAAGCCATCACAGCTTTATTGGGAAGCACTAAGGTTATTGTAAATGGTATTTGTGCTGGAAGGTTCCTATTATTATATATTGAAGATCTCCCTTGTTTGATCTTGGGGCTTACCTAAAGCATATGCGAAGGAAGGAATTCTTGGGTTTAATGACAACTGTATAATAGTGTCTGTAGTTTCTATTAAAGCAGATCTAACTTCTTTTGTGAATAATTAAAACTATTCACATTCTAGCTTGAGGATTGCAACCTTTGTACCACACCTTGGTGGATTAGATTTCTTGTTGTGGCTAGAACCAGAATGTCAATTGAAGATGATGTTCTGTGATGAAAGTCTTCTAGCAATGTTTCAGGGGCTACAACATTCAGAGGGTTTCTTTCGACATCTCTTACTGTTGCTCTCATTTATGAAGTAGGGGTTAGGCGATGTAGTACATTTTGAGAGGTGAAGGGAGATAATAGATTAGTTTGACATATCTGTGGCAGTACCTTCATTCTCAAGGTGTCTATGTTGTATGCAAGGAATTGGTCATTTATGTGTCCATACTTTAGAGCTGAGCCGTTCCACACTAAATAGGGCAGGAGGTGTGATGTCCTCCCTCTGATGGCACCTACCAGTTAAGGCTAGCGAAGCAAGATTCATATTAATGGATCCAACTTGAAAACTTAACATAGGTCCATCTCTAAATCAGGTAGGCAGATGGAGGGTTTGCAATGCAGTACCCTAGCCGACAAACTCAAAAGCAGGCTCATAGTCACCAAAACAGATAACCAAATTCTCAACCAAACATACATAGTTGCTCACAACTAGGAATGCAACTAGACTGAAATGAACTCAAACCTAAATTAGTTGAGAAGTGAGTTTGACTGACATCAGGATTTAAATTCAGGTCAACATTTTTGTATGTAGACCTTCATATAAAGTCACAATGTTGGTGGGCCAACCTACCTAATGTCATATTAACAAGTTTGTATAGTGTGCCACATACATGTAGCAAAGCATAGGAGCTATGTGGTTTTATATCACTATATATTTCTTATCTTATTCCCTAACTCCAGATGTTGCTATTAGGATCTCTTATGGGCCATCAGTATAGAATGTTCCCTTTCATCAGAGTTGGTGGAAAGATCTAATAGCACCAGTAAACATTAGATTCCCATACTTAATCAAAATATGGCCTGTACTGTCAAAAGGATGGTACCTGTCCATTGAGCCGGAATGGACCTTGACTGAAGTCTAGGAGCACATCATACATTATCTAATTGCTTCTGCAGTTTCAGTTATAATATGTTGGATGCAGCCTGTACGATTGTGGTGGTAATTATGCAAGTGAAACTTGATTACACCTACCTTCAGTCAGTCAGGGATGTAATCCTCTGATAAAGACATATTAAGTATGAACTGGTAAAAGGGTTTACAATTTAATCCCGTTTCAATAACGTTCAACTTGAGATTGTATGATGTGGAGAATCCTTCTGAGGCATCCAAGGAATTAAAGACAGGAGGGGCTCAATGCTTTTTTAATTAGCTTTTTGAAAATTATATGTATCACACATTTGATCTGGATCTGCATGATTCCCTAACTAAACTTGTTTTTATATCAAGAGTTTTCCTGACGCTTATTTTTCACTGCATTGTTTGTGCAACAAGAGTGTTAGCACTCTGGCTCTAAAAGTGTGGCAAAAGTGCACACAGAAAACAGAAACTTGTCAACAATAGTCTTCATTGAATCTATATCTGTGTTCTATGTTTTCCAACATCTCTAATTTACAACCCACATGCCAAGCTGGGATTCGATATTTCAGATAAAGGATCTCTTTAAAAGCAGGTGAACAACTTCAAAGTTCCCATGAGCATGAAAATTCGTCAACTTTTGCAAGGTGTTTTCCTGGCCAGCATAATTTAATGATTCAGTTCCTCCAAGGGCAAGAGTAAATCTGTACACATTATGACAATAAGGAGCGAATAACCCCAAAATGGTACCGGTACGTTGTATGGAAGTTTGCCCACATGGAAAATATTTTTCCACAGAGAAAAAAACCTTTTAAAAAGCAAATACTATTTAGGAACAATTTTACACATGCATAACTTTACACCTGGTACATTTACATATGGCAATATCCTTTGGAATGTGAGAAAACCTTGAATTTACCAAAATATTTCATAGCTAATGCTTCAAACTTGCGACTGTTCCGGCTTCCCAAGAGTATTCCTGCAATCCTCCCTGAACTCCAAAAAAGTACTCAAAGTAAATCTTTGAAGTAAATTAATGATATCTGTTGAGACTCGTTCTCCCTATAAATAATTCACAATTGGCGCGGAGAACTGTGATTTAGACTTCTCAATGTTCCTTCCGAACTTTCAATAAATCTCCGTTACAGTTTTCACTGACCTTTCGTCGGGTTTATGCTTTTATGCTTTTGATTACGTTGGTTTCACCTGTGGGTGTTGTGTGGAGATTTGAAAACATGGACTTTTTCGGTTAAATGGATTTTGATGACGAGAATAATTAATTTCTATATGAGGGTTAGCTGGACCATTGAGTTAATTTCACCAAGTAAAAGGGTATTTGGTACTCCAACAAAAAAGGAATGAAAAAAGGGGTTTTATTTTCAAGTTCAGCAAGCTCTCAGATGAAGTTAAATTCCCAAAATTGTCCTGTGACACTATGGCCCTATTTTGCGTGTTTGACAATGACCACCTCTGTATTCTGAATGCAAACACAGCAAATTATTTCACCGTTCCAAAAGCCAGTAGAGATGGAGTGCACCACTGAATCCTGGAACTGTGTGTCTCACCAGACATGGTTTCTCAAGTAGATAAGACGATAATTTTGGACAGGGTGCCTTCCATCCTGTCGCTGAGTTTGAAAGTGTTTAGGTTAGATAATAAAGGTTCAGATAGCAGAATACGTCTTAAGTAATGCTGAATGCTTTGCATTTTGCAAACCCTTTTTGGGTGATTAGTAATTGAGTCATAAACAAGCAAGATACTGCAATTACATCAAACGAACAGAACTGTTGCAAGCCACCATGTAAGTCATTATTTTTATTTTGCAGTATTACACAGTGCCAACAATTTCTTATATCACATGCAAGTGAAATAACTGGTGATAATTATTAGATAAAGTTTAGAGCCATTCAAAGGAAAAAGGCAAAAACCTAAGATTATTCTGCCACTGGCATGCTCCAAGGATTAGTCATAATACAAAAATGCACTATCACTAAAGAAAATGATTGTTCACTAAAATATTTTTGCAATCTTCTCAAAATGGAACGCATTCAGCATTTCACTTCACTGAACGTTTAACAGATATTTACGCATTTAGAATTTGAGACTCAGTGTAGAAAAGCCCTTTTGTGGTCGTAAACCCTGCGATTCACAAAATCACAGGGTTTGGACTGCAAAATAGATTTCTTATTGTCAAAAGCTGTTTCACAAGTCGTATTGTACCTTTCCGATTCGTAACAGTGTTTTTGTGATTCTTTTCGAATTGAAAAAAGGGGAGGGGGGCTTAAAAAGGGTGTCCCACTTCTATTGCAATTTAGAAATGAAAGTATCAATGCTTTGTGACTGCAACTACCATTGCAAACTATTGATGTGTTACAGACCCAAAAGTTGAGTTAGTAACTGATTCGCAAAGAGGAAGGTGTCATTCCCCTTTGTAAATTATGCCAATGGCCTTAGGTGGAGAAAACCAGCTCCCCCACCGCTCCCCCAATGAGATTGTGGCCCTCATTACAACCCTGGCGGTAAATTCCGCTTACCGCCGTGCAAAAGACCGCCAACATACCGCTGTGGCCGCGGAATTCCACTACAGGTATTACGACCCACAGCTCGGAATCCGCCACAATACAGACACCCACACAAATGCGCCACACCAAAGGGCAGTGATAAACTGGCGATAACAAAACCGACACAGTCACGCCAACAGGAATACGCCCACACTATTACGACCCACGAATCAACGTGGCGGACTTTCAACTGCGGCAAACCATTGCCGGTACACACCGCCGCGCTCAAAATACTCACACATATACAAAACACCACCACATTGGACAATTCGAAATACACACACCTGATCCACATACACACACCATACCCACACACCCAATCCAATATAAAACACACACCCACATTACTCACAAACCCTTACTACCAGAAATTTCAAAGCAGGCCAGAGAGAGACACTACCTTAAACAGCACCAGCATCCACAGACACACAACACCATCACTTACACAACATCCACGCACCTCAAACAACACACAACACACACCCTCACACATCACAACAGACACCACCTCACACATCACCCACACCACATCATGGCACCTCAACGACACCCCAGGTTTTCTGAGGAGGAGCTCAGGGTCATGGTGGAGGAAATCGTCCGGGTCGAGCCACAGCTATTCGGTTCACAGGTGCAGCAGACAACCATTGCAAGGAAGATGGAGCTATGGCGGAGAATTGTCGACAGGGTCAACGCAGTGGGACAGCATCCAAGAACTAGGGATGACATCAGGAAGAGGTGGAACGACCTACGGGGGAAGGTGCGTTCCATGGTCTCCAGACACCAGATTGCAGTACAGAGGACTGGTCGGTGGACCCCCACCACCTCCCCCACAACTAACAACATGGGAGGAGCAAGTCTTGGCAATACTGCATCCTGAGGGCCTCGCAGGAGTAGCATGAGGACTGGACTCTGGTAAGGCAAATCTTGACTACTTTATCCCCCACTCTACCTGCATGCCATCACATACCCCACCCTTACCCTCACACCCATCACCCCAGCAACCCACAGATACCCCACCAACACAACCCATCACCAAAGCATGTCCAGTACAGATACCCACACAGACCCCAAACCAACTATCACACAAGGACCAAGGCAAGAATGCAAGCACTGGAGTAGAGGGTCACTCACCCATTGCACACGATGGCACACACAGATGCAATCATCATGCTTTTACACCACTACAGGACCCCTACCCAATGTCACTGGACAGGAGGTGCCAGACATATCCAGTCCCCCCACAGATGAGACCCACAGTGATGACAGCAGCTCTGCACACAACTGGATCAAGATGACCAGCCCGACCCATCTGGGACCTCAGGACAATCGGTTCCCCTGACACAGTCCCAAACCACCACAGAGCCTCCCCCCTCAGGAAACGCCAGAACAGCACCCACCCAGCGGGACCAACCCTCTGTCCCCAGGACACGTCAATGAGCAGTGTGTCCACCACTACAGGGAACCCAAGCAAACCCACTAACACAGGACGATCAGGAACCTGGGGGCAGTGGCAGTGGGCACACGGTTCAGGGGACAGAGGCACAGGACAACAGGGAAGCTGGGAGGACTGCTGTGCGACAGGGGGAGGACAGGTCCAGGGAACCCACTCTCCACGAGGCCCTCTCCAACATCATGGGAGCTTACCATAATTCGCAGGAGACGATGGCAACTGTACTGGCCAAGTTTCAGGAGACCCAGTGCCTTCAGGAGGAACACTACCTTGGGATCAGGGAGGACTTGAAGTCTATCAACACCACCCTGGTCACCATTGCAGGGGTGCTGGCAGACCTCGCCAACCCCAGGAGGGACACAGTGGCACAACAAGGGGCCCTGACACTAGCCTGGACGATGAACAGCCCTCCACCTCCACCGGCGCTAGTGGACAGGAGGCACCACCACAGGAACACGACAACAGCACCCCACCCCCTGCAGATGGAGAACCACCCCGCAAACGGTCCCTGAGATCCAGGAACAAGACAGAGAACATTGCCAAGCCCCCGCCAGGAAATAAGACCCCCTGAATGTCACCCTTCTGTCCCACTTTGTCACCCTGTCCATCCTTAAACTGACATTGCTCCACTTCCTATGCCCCTTTGGACAATGCACCTGTGAAACAAATAGACTGGACTCTGCCATGGACATTCCTCCACCATCCCCCCAGCCCATTTTACAACCCCCTCCACTTATTAGGACAGAAATAAACACACTTCAATCACAAAACAATCTGGAGTCAGTCTGTGCTTTCACAAATGTGTAATTGCAATAACCATGGAATATAGCAATGTCAATTTACTTGTTCACATACCAATGTAACACAGCTGTAGGCCAGGAGGAAATATAGCAGCGGGCACAAAGTGGGACCCACATCTGTGAAATGGAAAGGCAAAGTGACAAGTCAGGGTCCATACACTGAGTGAAAATGACAGACTTATGCTAGCTCCAACAATAGTATGAGATGTGGGAAGCAGTGACATCTACTTACCTGTGTCTCATTGGAAGTATTGCATGATTATGTTGTTTCGGTTGTCAATATCCTCTTCTTCTGCCTCCTCTTCTTCACTGTCCACAGGCTCCACAGCTGGCACAAGACCACCAGCTGGCCCATCCTCCTGCAGAAAAGGCACCTGCCGTCACAAAGCCAGGTTGTGCAGCATACAGCAGGCCACGATTATCTGGCACACCTTCTTTGGTGAGTAGTAGAGGGAACCACCTGTCATATGGAGGCACCGAAATCTGGCCTTCAGGAGGCCGAAGGTGCGTTCGATCACCCTCCTAGTTCGCCTATGTGCCTCATTGTAGCATTCCTCTGCCCTTGTCCTGGGATTCGTCACTGGGGTCAGTAGCCATGACAGGTTGGGGTAACCAGAGTCACCTGCAAATATCGAGGGCCAACTGTTAGACACACACTAACCCGTAGGGACAACCCCATACCCAGACACCTATTCACACCGTATTGGGTCCTTGGCCTCACCTATTAGCCACACACAGTGCCTCTGGAGTTGCCCCATCACATAAGGGATGCTGCTATTCCTCAAAATGTAAGCGTCATGCACTGAGCCAGGAAACTTGACATTCACATGGGAGATGTACTGTTCTGCCAAACACACCTGCACATTCATCGAATGGTAGCTCTTCCGGTTTCTGTACGCCTGTTCACTCCTGCGTGGGGGTACTAATGCTACATGTGTCCCATCAATGGCACCTATGATGTTGGGGATATGTCCCAGGGCATAGAAGTCACCTTTCACTGTAGGCAAATCCTCCACCTGAGGGAACACGATGTAGCTGCGCATGTGACAACACTCTGGACAACACGTTAGAGAACATTGGCTGGGACATCCCTGATGCAATGGCCACGGTTGTTTGAAAGGAACCACTTGCCAGGAAATGGAGTACTGACAGGACCTGCACTAGAGGGGATATCCCTGTGGGATGGCGGATAGCTGACATCAGGGCTGGCTCCAACTGGGCACACAGTTCCTGGATTGTTGCACTATCAAGTCTGTATGTGACTATGATGTGTCTCTCTTCTCTTCTATTGTCGACAGGTCCACCAGGGTTTCTGTACACCGGAGGATGCCGCCATCTCATCACCTGCCCCAGCAGATGAGCCCTATGGAGGAGAACAGCGAGCAGAGAGTCAGCCATCACTGAGGTATCACAAAATGTAATTTGCAGAAATGTATTAACTCGCAATGTGCCTGTAACTATGTGTATTCCAGGCCTAGATAGGTGTGATGCAGTTATTATTAAGGCCATGTGGCCCCCTGAAATGGCGGCTGCCTGACCTGTAAAGTGGGACAAGAAGATATGAGGTAACTGCGCTGGCGTTGTACACCGTCTCGGTGGGCGGTCGTAGATCGCGGCGCTATTCAGCATTGGTTAACATTGGGCCCTATGGGTCCAAGGAGCCAATTACGATGTACGGCGGCGGTGACGGCGGTGGCGGCGGTGACGGTACGCAGCGCCGTGACCGTCATTTTCAGTCTGTTCACTCACTTGATACCTGACTTTCAACAGGAGAGGACCTACACTGCAAGTGCTGCTGTGACCTGTGTCTGGAAATGACAACGGCTCATGTGTCTGGGGAAAGGGCCCCTGCCTTCACTTCGAAGGAGATGGAGAAACTAGTGGATGGGGTCCTCCCCCAGTACACGCAACTGTACGGTCCTCCAGACAAACAGGTGAGTACACTGTGAGCATGCTGAATGGGCAATGCCTGCTTTGAGTGGTGTGGCTGGAAGATACATGGGGGGGCTGAGGCCTACATGTGCGGATGGTGAGTGTATGTGCATCATGGCATGGGTGGGAACTGGTGGGCAATGAGTATGACGGTCAGGCCGGGTGAGTAATGTCCTTTCCCCCTGTACCATTCCTCTTGGTCAGCGCCCACCAGAAGAAGGCTATTTGGCGTTCCATCGCCAAGGACGTCCGGACCCTGGGGGTCTACCACAGGCGGAGCACCCACTGCCGTAAAAGATGGGAGGACCTGCGCCGCTGGAGCAAGAAGATGGTGGAGGCCCAGCTGGAGATGGCCTCCCAACGTGGGAGGGGTGCCCGTCGCACCATGACCCCCCTGATGTTCTGGATCCTGGCGGTGGCCTATCCAGAGTTGGATGGGCGCTTGAGGGCATCACAGCAGCCACAAGGGGGTGAGTACACTCTCATTCAGCTGACTCTGCGCGCCTTACGAGGTGTCTGGGTGGGGGATGTGGGCAGTGGGTTCCCCTAGGCCAGTGCGATCTTGGTAGGCAAGGTCCCTTGTGAGGCAGGCTATTTGGCAGCCCAACCCCACTAGTGGTAAGAGCCATCTGCACCTAGTCAGGCTCCTGTGACTTCCAGGTGTGCAGCAATTGGGCTTAGGCCTCGTACCTCATGGGCATGTGAGAAATCTAGGAACTGTAAGTGCATGACGTAGTGCAGAGGGCTGCTCACTGTCTGTTGTGTCTGCCAACGGTAGTGGTGTTGCATGCACTGAACATGTCTTTCTTCTGTCTTTCCCTCCCCTTTTTTGTGGTCTCCCTGTTCTTGTGTGCACTAGAATCATCAGGCGGTGGAGCATTGGCACCAGAGCAGGAGGGAGCTGCATCCCACTTGGCCCTGGAGGGTGAAGCTACGGAGTCTGAAGCCACCAGTGGGACGGAGGGTGAGGGGAGCTCCACAGCGGGGACAGGAGCAGAGACCAGCGACAGCGACTCCTCCTCTGATGGGAGCTTCCTTGTGGTGGCGGGCCCCTCTGTGCCCACCGCCTCAACAGGTACAGCCGCCATCCCCCCCACCAGCACCGCCCTCCCAGCAGCCCCTCAGTGTCTGTCCCGTGCCCGCTCACCCAGAAGGGTGAGCATCTCCTTCGCCCCAGGCACCTCAGGCCCTGCCCCAGTCAGCCCTGCTGCCCTCAGTGAGGAGGCTATGGACCTCCTGATATCCTTCACTGTTGGGCAGTCTACCATTCTGAATGCCATCAAGGGTGTTGAGAGGCATTTGCAACAAACAAATGCATACCTGGAGGGCATTCATTCTGGCCAGGCAGCCCAACAGAGAGCATTTCAGGCTCTAGCCTCAGCACTGATGGCAGCCATTGTCCCTGTGTCCAGCCTCCCCACTCCAACCTCCTACACCCAGACCCAATCCCCTGTACCTCTGCCTATCCCAAGCACACCATCAGACCAGCATGCACACACATCAACACACAAAAGTGGCTCAGGCAAACATAAGCATCCCACAGGCACTCACACAAGCAACATACCCATGCACACATACCAACATCCACTTCCTCCACTGTGTCCCTCACCTCCACGTCTCCCTCCTCCCTCCCAGACTCGTCTCCACTCACACCTGCATGCACTACATCCTCAGCCACTACCTCCGTCACCAGCACACCCATCACCACACACCGCTCAAGTGGAATCACCAGCCCCACTACCATTCACACATCCCCAGTGTCCCCTACCAGTGTGTCTGTGAGCCCTCCTCCCAAAGTACACAAACGCAGGCACACACCCACCCAACAGCCATCCACCTCACAACATTGACCTCTTCCCTACACCCCCGTCCTTCCCCTAGGGCCAGGCTTTCCAGGTCCCAGCCCAGCACCTCAGCCACCACATCCCCAGGCACAGTGGTGCCAGCAACTGCGGGGTCATGGAGTGCGCCAACCATCAGGGCTGCCAGTGTGCCACGTAACAAGGGCAAGGACATTCCACCACCTGCCAAGGTGAAAAAGGTGCCCAGATCCCGGAGGGAGAAGCCAAAACCACCAGCCACCAAGGGGTCAGAGAAAACAGAAAGGGGATAGTGGCAAGACAACTGCACCACCATCAAAGGTGGGAAGGACCAAAAACAGAAGGGCAGTTCAAGAGAGTGCATGGTGGCACAGACTGAGGGACCAGTGTCACACCTTCTGTCCACGTCCATGCCAAATTGTACGGCGGCGAACACTGCCACCTGCACAGCCACCTGCACCACCACCTGCACCGCCTCCGGCATGTCTACAGCCGCTGCGACAGTCCCCAGCCTCTTCCCCGGTGGGCAGCCATCCGGGGCTGCAGGAGACATCCTGCTTTCTCCACATGCCCCGCCGCCAGCCCTGCCGCCACAGACCCCGCCGCCAGCTCCCCCACCACAGACCGCGCCGCCAGCACTGCCACCACTGCCACGACAGACACCGCCACCTGCACCGCCACGATAGACACCTCTGCAAGCACTGCCACGACAGACACCACCACAAGCAACACCAGCAGCCCCGCGACGTCCTCAGACAGTGGCACCACCGCTGACATGCCTACCATCTCCAGTGGTCAGTCGTCCGAGGCTGGTGGTGAGTTCCAGGACCCTGGGCAGCTTCCATGAAGCATTACTGTCATCACTGTTGACACCTGCATGTGGAACGCGAAGCCGCAGCAGTGTGGGGTATGTCGCTGCCTCCATGGCGTATCATGCTACCTGTACCTCGCCAATGTCGTGGCACGCACACCCAGGTGAGTGAATTGTACCAGCCACACTGCACATGGAGCACTTTGGCCACCAGGCCCCCTACATAACCAGTGGAGAGATACATCCACTACCTGAGTCCTTGGCAGGATGAAGCACTGTGGGCACCAGGCCCCCTCCAGAACCAGTGGAGAGATACATCCACTACCTGAGTCCTTGGCAGGATGAAGCACTCTGGGCACCAGGCCCCCTCCAGAACCAGTGGAGAATGACATCCACTACCTGAGTCCTTGGCAGTATGAAGCACTCTGGGTACCAGGCCCCCTCCAGAACCATTGGAGAATGACATCCACTACCTGAGTCCTTGGCAGGATGAAGAACTCTGGGCACCAGGCCCCCTCCAGAACCAGTGGAGAATGACATCCACTACCTGAGTCCTTGGCAGGATGAAGCACTCTGGGCACCAGGCCCCCTCCAGAACCAGTGGAGAATGACATCCACTACCTGAGTCCTTGGCAGGATGAAGCACTCTGGGCACCAGGCCCCCTCCAGAACCAGTGGAGAATGACATCTACTACCTCAGTCCTTGGCAGGATGAAGCACTCTGGGCACCAGGCCCCCTCCAGAACCAGTGGAGCAGTGGAGAGATACATCCACTACCTCAGTCCTTGGCAGGATGAAGCACTCTGGGCACCAGGCCCCCTCCAGAACCAGTGGAGAATGAAATCCACTTGAGAGACTGTGGCTTTGCAGTCCCCAGGATGCAGCAGTGGTCAAACCACCCACTGAAGAGACTTGAGAGACTGTGACTTTGCACTCCCCAGGATAAAGCAGTGGGCAAACCACCCACTGGAGAGACTTGAGAGACTGTGGCTTTGCACTCCCCAGGATAAAGCAGTGGGCAAACCACCCACTTTAGAGATTTGAGAGACTGTGGCTTTGCACTTCCCAGGATGCAGCAGTGGGCATGGAGCCCTCTCGTACAGCAGTGGTGTTGTGCGTTCAACCGGCTGAGGTGCCCCCCTCCCTCTCCCCCTAAGGTGCCTGTTTCATTTCGATCTGATGCCCCTCCAGTGTTCTCTCCGTTTCCAGTCAGGTATCTAATGTGGGCTTCGCCCATGCATTTTGGGCCCAGTGGTCCACGGACAGTGATTGGTGCACTATCCGGACTTGTGTAGTTGGTGTACATAATTGTATTTACTGGATTTTGATGTTTGATAATGAGATTTCACATGATTACATCTGTTCAAATCATTTCCTTTTGTCATTGCGTTCTTCCAGGGGGCGGGGGGTGTATGTGTACTGTTGCTGCCTGTATTTGTGTGTATGTTGTTGTAGGTGAGGGTGGGGGTGTTGCGTGTTGCATGTGTGTGTGTCATTCTCTTTTCCCTCTCCTGTGTTGTAGGTGCAGTACTCACCGTGGTCGTCGCCGCCATCTTTGGTGCTCTTGATAGAAGAGAAGGAAGACCAGCATCGGCAGTATCTGCAATTCGGGCTCCATGGCGTCCTGGTTCCTCGTGGGGTGTGGAGAGGTGAGTGTTTTCCCTTCTGTCTGTTGGCAGTTACCGCCGGGATGTTTGTTTCTACCGCCGTGGCGGTCGGAGTGTTAAAGTGGGTGTCTATGTTGGCGGTTTCCACCATGGTCATGATTCCATTTTTTTTCCGACAGACTGTTTGCGGTATTACTGCTGCTTTAACACCGACCGCCAGCGTTGTAATGAGGGCCTGTGTTTTTTTAAAGCAGCACATGCACCTTTAATGGGCAGGACCTGCTCTGAAAAAATTCTCGTGTTCCAGAAAGGAAATGTAAGGACAGAGATCTGTTGTCCCTTGCAGGAAGAGGCAGTGGTATAGAGTTACCTGCATTTGCAAGCATTCACCGTTGAGGACCAGGGGGGCGTTGGAAATCATAGCCTGACAATTTATTATTCATTAGACGTCTTGTTTACAACCACCTGTAAATAGACAATTTGCGATGCGACGTACTGGTACATAGGTCGCATCACAAATTACGTTTTGCATACCAGTCAGTGTACAAATTGCACATCCCTAATTTGTGAATGGGTTAACACATCCGGTCCTTGCTTTGGAATGTGACGTGAAGCGGTATGGAATGCTTTCAGTGTACGATTATTTATACACAATATACCCAGCTGCTAGTAAGTGAGGTTTTCGAAAAGTGATGATAGTGTATCCTGTAGTTCACTATGACTTTTGGGAGAAACAATTAATGTAAAATATTTAATTAGTATGTTTGTTGAGGACACGTTTCCATAAAAAGTATTAAAGCATAGCACGTACCATTAATGAAACTTGCAAAATTCCCAGGTGTACACAATGTATTGTAGCTGCAAACATTTCTGACATATACTTAGTTTCCTTAGCCCTAAATGAGCAGTCTCTACATTGCAGATAATCTGCATGCTTAGAATTGAGAAAATAATCAAATTTCACACATTTGTTTTGAATTCAGCTGGGAAGCCATTAGGGCCCAGCAACTTACCTGCATGTAGCTGGACCAGGGCTGCACATAGCTCCTCACCCATGACGTTAGCCTCTAGCAGTTCGCTCTCCTCAGGAGTCAACCGTGGCATCAGCAGGTCAAATATGAATTGGGGTAGCAAACGCTCCAGCACTGGGTTCGCTTCCAGTTACCCAGGAACGTCAGGTTGTTAAAGCTTCTAAGTTGAAAAGGTGGTGGAATTTCAGTTTGTGGGATAAACTGGAAAATAATTTACCTCCAATTTTGGCTTGCTTGAATGAAGAACCAAGAGAAGACATTTAGATGCTGATCCTAGGCCTGCCTTAAGAGAATACTAGGATGATATTTTCTGTAAAATTTATGAAGAGTTCTAGACATAATTTTAAGTTAAGTCTACTGTCCTTTAGCCATGAGTATTTTGCACAAGTTACACACTTGCAGATGGCAACTGCCATGTGTAATTTTGAAGTTTCTTAATTTGTGACTTAGCCCAAGCCACAGCTGCATGACTTGTACCTTATTATAGGTGAAAGTCATAGGTATGCAACTACAAGCTTAATTGAATTGAGCCCTCATTGTGTAACTACTTATATAAAAATTGTATTACTCAAAATACCTCCATGCACAGTCTTAACGAAGGCGTTCATTATGAATTACCTTTTAATGACTCTAGTAATGCCAGCCTCCAAAGATTCTGTTGTCAGACAAAATTGACTCTTTGAGGGGGGGTGCACTTGCCCATTACAAGTTGGACTGTCAAGGTTCAGTTGGTTAAGACAAACAACCTGGAAGGTTAAATTTAGCACATCTGATTCTTTCAGGTGTTCCTAATTCCTGTCCGGATTTTCACTGAATACTTCAAGAGCAATGATCTTCTGGACACTTCCCAGTCTGGATTCCACTCAAACCACAGCACCAAAACTACCCTGATCTCTGCCACTGATACCATCAGGACCGTCCTAGACTGGGGAGAGGTGGCTGCCCTGATCCTCCTCGACCTCTCTATGGCCTTTGACACTGATTCCCACCATACCCTGATCAAGAGGCTCTATCAGAGCAGCATCCAAGAAGATGCCCTCAAATGGATCACATCCTTCCTCAGTGAGAGAATACAGAGAGTCCACCTCCCTCCATTTACCTCAGAGCCGAAGAACATAATCTGCAGTGTCTCTTAAGGTTCATCCCTCAGCCCCACTTTGTTCAATGCCTACATGAGCCCCTGGTCATCATAATCGGATATCACAGACTGAAAATCATCTCCTACTTTGATGACACACAGCGTATCCCCTCGCTATCCGAAGACCTGGTGGCCTGCCGAACTGGGACTCTCTCCCACCCCAACGGACCAATCCTGAAACCTTGGCATCATCTTGGACAGCAAACTCACCACGAAGAGCCAGATCAACAAAGTCTTCTCTGCCTGCTTCCTCACCCTGGGTATGGTCAGTAAGGCCTTCAAATGTCTCCCAATCTCCATCAGATGCACCATCACTCAAGCCTCTGTCACCAGTCACTTGGACTATGGCAATGCACACATCAGGAATCATCTCTCACCTCCTGAAAAGACTTCAGACCACTCAGAACTCAGTGGACAGACTCATCCTTGACCTACCCAGATGGACCCACATCACTCCTCACCTGAGGAAACTTCACTGGTAGCCTATCCACAAGAGATGCCAATGCAAGGTCCTGACCCACGCCTACAAAGTTTTGCACAACCAAGGGCCAGCATACATCAACCACCTCCTCATCTTCCACCAACCCTCCTGACTCCTGTACTCTGACTCACTCGCCCTCGCTCACACACCCCCAACCACAGAAGTAACAGTGGAGAACACTCCTTCTCCTACCTCGCTGATAAAACCTGGAACAGCCTCCCCTTCCACCTCCGGACCTTACCATCCCTTCCGGAGTTCAGAAGGGGACTCAGGACCTTGGTTTTCAAATGAAGCCCCTCGAGCAGCCTAGAACTCAGTGCCTTGCAGGTAATTAGCATGCTCTACAAACTCTGATTGATTGATTGACCCAGATATTTCAGCTGCTTGGAGCAGCTGTAGAAAATAGGGTAACCCATTATTTGTGGGGCATTTCCACATAACTTATGATCTTGATGGCCCAATAACTTCAGTTATCAGGCCCATTAGAGGTTATGAGTAACTAATAAGGGCTATATAGATAGGTATTCCACATATAAACATTCAAAGCATTTTCTGTTTAAAACACCTCCCAATAAATAGCATTCGGAGGTAGAGCGCTTCTTATGTGGTCTATACAGTCATACACAGTGGGCTCAATGAAAGCAAAATCAAAGAGAGGGAAGTTTAGCATTAAGAACTGAAATACAAAAGATCAGCATTTCACCTTCTGCCATGTTCTCGGATGGAAGAAAAGATTTGGTGAATTTGGGGAAATTATTACACGCTCGCCTTTTTCTCCATCAAAGCCCTGAAGTAAATAGGCTAAATCACGGTAGAACAACATAAACCTTGATGAAAATAAATCTTTAGGAAACTGCAAGATTTCACTACTGCACACTTTAGTCAATTTATTAGAAAACTTTTCATAGAACTTGTTAAATTCTTTGTTCACCACTTTGGTTTGCATAATCAATATTTTGCAAGTGTGCTTTAAAAAAAATACTTTAAAGAACAAACAACATTTTTTCTGTACAAATGACATTTCTTACTTTTTATTGCCAAACGTTTTGGTCTGTTGTAACTTCAGACAAGTAGTCTGCTCATACCCATAGATTTAGGCCTGATTAGGAGATGGGCAGTTGAACTGCCTGAACTCCAATACAGCAGTGGTGAGGTGGCCGTCAAGCCGGCAGCCTCAGCACCACTGTATTATGATGTTTTCATCAGGCTGACTGGCAGAAACATCATATTATGATGTTTCCGCTGGTCAGCCCGGTGGAAACAGTGTCACAACATCAGCCTTGGCTGGCTTAGGGAGCCGAGGCCAATGCCATCGCTTACTAGCACCCTAGCACTCCGAAAGTGCTGGCAGGGGGGCTTCTGCACTGCCCACAACATGGTCAGGGGCAGTGTATTCCCCTGTATCCCCCAGCACTAGCTTTCCACCAGCCTTTTCATGGAAAGTGAAGTTGTGATTAGCAGGGTAGTGTGGAACTCGGCACCGCCATGGCTGACCACGACTTCAACCGCTACCAATCCCTTGGGATCCCTGATTCTGGTGGTGATTGTGATCTCCTGGCAATCTGACCCCAGGATCATAATTCGGTGGTCCGACCACCGGGAGTTTGGTGGTCCATGGACTGCCAAACTCATAATGAGGCCCGTACTCTTTTGTGGGAAAGTGTTTGTAATAGTATGTTCCTCCCTAAGTCCTTACTTACGCCTTCCGAAACCCCTTCCATTTTGTAGTAGATATTTTTCCATTTTCTCACCACACACCCTGGTTCCAATTTTAATAACCTCCTTCAGAACACCTTTTAGCTGCCTCCAGAGATCAGGGAAAATATTGAGCTGCACAGGTCAATGTTGAGATGGGAGTTCATCACTCTGCTTTACTACGAAGTTTATTATCCCCAAGTTCTTCAATTGATTGTACTAACATTCAAGGTAGGTCCCCTTTTACAATTGGAGACACACCTATTCCCTTATAAAGCCTGGGATTTTTAATAACTGTCAGGTGAATGCTGACATTATCATCTGGGCTGTTATTCTGAGTGGGGTGTCGGAGAAGGTTGTTGATGATATAATTACTGACAATCCAACAAAACACAGCTATATAACATCAATGCTCAATCAGCACTAATTGGTGCGCAATGTTTTAAAGGGTGGGCAAATTGGCAATTGCCCATGGCCAACACCGTCTAAGGGCCTCCATAGGACAGTTAACATTTTGTCTTTCACCTATTTCTATTCTATTTTCCATCTAAATCTCTCTCTCTCTCTTCTTACCTGTACCCCTGGCTCTGCCTCTCCACCCCGTGTAATCTCAAGGATTCTTGGGGTCACGGGTAAGACATATTTCAGCTGTTTTTGTGTGACTCCTTAAAGTTTAAACTATAATTTAGTGTTGTTAGGCATCCCACAAGTTTGAGTTAACAGAAAATGGGCAATCAAATTCAAAACTTATTTGTACAGGGGTCCCAAAATATGTCTTGCCCAGCGCTCACCAAATCCTTAAGATGACACTGACAATGAGAGCATTGGCACCTTGGTATTGTCAGACCTATGGTCAATCATGACATCCTAAATCTGAATAACAGTTTCTGCGTTAAAATCTATACTAATGAGGTATCCAAAATAAATGGCTGTTTCCTAAGCCTGTGTTTGACATGCAAGGATCCTCAGGGGTTGGCTATGTACTCCATCTTCTTAAATGTGTATCCATGGCCCTGCCTCTTTAAATATGTTGTTTGGATTTATTTTCAAGAACTACACTGACAATGGTGGATTTATCCTGGACCTCAAAACCCTGATTATCCAGATATATAATTCAGTAATAGCTCTTCCCATTGCATGGCTGGGTGAGAATATCCATCTGAAATGGAGGTACTGATTCCAGGGTAAAAACCACCCTAACATCTCTTGTTTGAGAGTGTTTCCTTTTCCAAAATAAACCTAGGTAACCTAGGGGACATTGCCTTTGTTCTGTCATGTTCGGACCACACCAATTTAATTTGGCTTGACTTAACACTCAGTTTGATTAAGAGACTGCAGAGATTGACACACGTCATGCTTGTGTTACATACTATGCATTGTCCAAGAAAAAACACATAAAATTCCCATGCACTTGACATTGGGGATCTCTTAATGCAGGACCACCACTTATCCATAGGAAGTTAACTGAATACCAGACAGGGCTGACCACCCTCAGCCACTAGAAAGCATAAATCTGCAGACACTCATTATCTGTTTTGTCCCACAGTTGTATGACAGTCTTCTGTTAGAAACCCGAACCTTTCAAAACCTGACTCAATATTTTGATTTTGGTGCTCACTTTTCTGTACTGATCCCTTACATTCTCCCCAATAGTCATTTCCCAGATGGCTTAATTTCATTGTGATTATACGCGCTTTGCACAAACAACCCATACCATGGTTGTGGTGCGAGGTGCAGCCATATAATTAAAATAGGACAATAAACCCATGCTGTGCATTTCCTTCCATGATTCACCTTTGCATGTGTCCTACTGTTGCATTTTCCGAGTTCAATGTGCAAGGTGCATATTACACATGATCGTAGTGACCATTAAAGCAACAGCCCGTGGTGCAGCAAGTGAGCTGGTCACATCAGATTTCTACAGGGATATCAGAAAGCACAGTTTGACAGCACAACCATTGGGCTAAAAGAAGGAGCAGCCAATCCCATTATGAATCTTTCCTTTCCTGTGCCACTTCTACACAGCCCATAGGTGTTCCCCGAGGATTAGCAGCATAGATAATACTTTACTGTCAGCCTTCAGAGTAATAGCTTGTAATGTGACTGTTGAGCTGAACAGAGCTCAGGGCAGTAGGATTACTAGAAAACAGGAATGAATATAGATATAACCCGTTAACTGATAATAAAGGAATGCAGACCTCAAAAGCCAGAAGTTCCCATGTAACTCATTAAGCAAGGACAGGCAATCAGCACAATTTTGTCTAACAAAATACTAGGCAATCCTGGAATATTGTAAAGCTGCTTCTCACAGGTCTGGCTGCTCTCAAAAAGGAACAAATCAACGGAATAAAACAGTAAAGCTACGATGAGAAGAATATCACGTCAGAAAATCTGGAAGCAAACCATATCAGCTGGAGAACACACAAAAAGTCATACATTTCTAACCAGACACTTGCTATTGGGTTGTACAGTCGCAGGTCTGTAGTTTAAAACATACAGTAAATAAAAGTACTTCAAAGGTATGAATAGTACTGCTCTACCCATCAAAGACATGTGAAGCAGTGCCAGATCACTGCCACCGACGTAAAGTTCGAGATGAGAAACCCAGGCAAAGTCAAGTCATCCATAAACAATCTAATCTCGAGATGGCAAACGGTGACAGGACCCCTAGCCATCATTTAGTGAGTTTTGTTTGTCCACACAACCTCAAGGTGGTCTTTGCATCCATGCAGGGGTGGTAAGGTCAGTGGCTGTGTAGTTGAATGCATGAAGAGTCCACAGAACTGCCAAGAAGTAACAGTGAAACCATAATGTATTACTCTTGCAAGGCGGCCTTAGCAACAATTAAGTTCGCCAATTCATCTTAATCAATTTTAGAGACCATACTTACCAAATAAACGGCCATTACTAAACGCAGGCACATGTATGGCATGAAGGGTATGCAGCTAAATACACGTCAAGCTAGACACATGCCTTATGTTCACCAGAAGACAAATGTGTTTCCATTTTATACAAGTCGGTTACTTTTCATCATTTGGGGCACGAATCTGCGATTTCAATATAACAATATGTGCATGGTCAGTGCTTCTTTCACACCACTAAGCAATAGGATTTCTGTTTTAGCATCTTACATATCTCTCCATTGTTAAAAATGTAGATATGATTAAAACAGTTTATGATGCTAGCCTGGTTTCCCTTTTCGTTTTCAAGGAGCAGATGATCTGTGTGCCATCAGAATACACCTGGAATTGAAAGTAGCTGTGTTCAGTAAACTCTTAACAGGGGCACGTGTGTCTGTTCAATGCTAACAGTAAGAGTGAGGGGAGTAATCTGTACTCTGCCTCCTGGAAATCCAATACCACAAATCCACACTCCTGATTGGAGAAAAGATTATGTCCACATAGGAAATAGGTGCCACTTGGTTTCCCTTTTCAAAGTTATTCAGAATCAGGATTCCTTTGTTAATGTTTGCTAATGCAGTTGCTTGTTCTCTCATCGCTCTGAAACCTGATTGCCATTTTCTGAGAGGTCATTTTAGCTCCACATATCCCAGGAGAATCCTAATCACTTCAGTGTTTTTAATTTTGCTTCTGTATAGGAGTATTGGAATTGGTTGGTATTCCGCCCAATCCTTGAGTCCGAAGTAGCATTTCTCGTGGGATAATGGTGAGGATTGCATGCCTAAAGCAGACAGGGGCAGCGTCCTGTATTGTTCCTGTTGAGAAAACCCGTTTGATAAGACTTTTAAATAAAAGACGATGACAAGAGCTTAATGGATGAATACGATTCCTCCTCTTTGATAAATGATTTACAGTCAAAATCACAGGCTGTAGATTAGGGAGTGTGATGTGGTGGATGGATGTTTTGGGGCTGTCCATTATTCTCATAATTCACATTTCTTGACATTGAAAAAAAAAGTTTACTTTTTCACACTGTTAATTGTTTATAAGGCATTTCCTAACATTTCTTGAGAAGCCCATTCAAAGAAAATGATTTCTCTAGAACAGCTGGATCCTTTTTGAACTTTTTCAGTTGCCTCTTCTATACATTTGACATCAGTTGTTGTCTTCATGAGTATTTGAATGGTGCCAGTGGTGTTCTTATCCCTTTCATATGGTTTTCTGGTTGGTGAACTTTGAACTGTCCCACTTATTTGTCCCTTCAGTCCATCTCACACTTTTTTATTTTCTTTCTTAATAAGAGTCATTCTGACAAAAGCACTAGGGACGAGATGAGGCCTAATGGTTAGAGCTGCTGACACAGGTTCAAATCCTGGCCTTGGTGCTAGGCAAAGCATTGTGTGATTCTAGGTAACTCACTGAATCTCCCTGTGCTTAAGAAATGTATTTGGTAATCCCGATTTGCCTGTATATTATCTAAATAGATTTTAATGGCACAATGGTGAATCCATGGATCTCTAGGGACCAGTGGTAACGTAGATAGTATGTGAGCAATGGTTCCCAATGTATCAGTAGAGAACTATCAAAACGAAAAGTAATGTAATCACAAAACACAAACAAAAAAATATATCATAGAGATGTAATGGGTGTCAGTGAGAAAAAATGCTGTCTTCAGTGATGATAGTCTCCATCTCTGAAGTGCTCGAAACATCATTGAGTGTTGGGCGGAACATTAAAACATTTTGAATCAGATATTAATGGGCCGTGTTGTTCTTGTAATTTTGATATGTGCAATGATCAATTTTATCACTTCTCTATCACCTTTAAGAGAGCACCAAGCATGTGTTATCATTAGCAACCACTGCGTCATTGAAATATAATTTTTGTTTGTATTTTTTGAATAAATTCCATTTGGGTTTGATAGTATATGATCTAAGATTGTTTCCCAAACCCCCTTCCACCACAAGTAAATGTAAAGCACTCCATTACTTCCTAGGTAGGTTTGTGCTAAATAAATATCAACGCTTACATACATTTCATAGTCAGTTTTATTATTCCATTTAGTCTGTGATACTTTGTAGCTTTGCCTTTGCCAACTTTAAGGCTTATTGTTCCATTCAGACTTTTAGCTTGTATCTTGTTGTGCGGAGGAAGGTTGTCTCCTTTCTCGAGAAGTGATCAATGAATGGCCTAAGCAAAACTTGCATAGCTAGGTTTGTTACTTCAGTTTTGTGTTCGATGACTTGGTACAGAATGCGCATAGCTACATGAATCAAGCTACTTATCATTTAAATGTAACTAAGGAGTTTGCTGTTTACCAACAATTTCACAATTCCTTTTGGTGTTTTAGCCCACATACTGAAGTCTTCCATTATGATTTTTCTGGATCATGGTTTATGGCTGTTTACTTATACTTAGTTTGTATATCTATATAGCATGACACAAACCTATAGACTGTCTCTGAATTAAATGCTGCAAGTGTAGGTGACAGAGATCTTATAACCAAATATGATACAGAAAGATGACAAGGTAGGATGAGACTGGAATAAGGGAACCACAGAGGGGTTTCACACTGGATCTAAGAGGGAATATGTTAGTTGAATCAGTGAAACTTTATCATTTTTTAAACTGAAGGAGGCTTGCTTGATTTTTTACTCCCCAAGGTTTTGAGCTCTAGAGAGTGGGTGTTTCTGTGTAGAATATGAATGCTGATGCCATGTGGATGTTGAATTTCGTGATTACAAGCATTAATTTGTTTTTGCTCTGGGGGCTATCATCAGCTATAATAGGAATGTCACGACTACATACCTTTTCACCATGAACTGAAAACATGACTATTAATATTCACCTTTGAACCTTGTTAACACCATTCTGGCATCCTGCAGACTCCTAGGCATTCTTGGTGCCTTTATCATGAGATCCCTTAGTGATCATTTCTCATCCATTTCTTCTTCCTACACCAAATGTCCTGTGGCTTTGTGCTGTAACTCAGGACCCCACAGCATGAGTATGTTATAAATACCTGATAGATGAATAAGCACATTCTCAATTAAGAAGGTTGAAACTGCTTACTGCTATATTGAGTGATAGGTTAGTGTATATTACTTACAACATAACTGCAGAGAGTATGTAAGATGTGTAATATTTCTCTTCTAATTTCCTCTCAGCCCAATAAGTTCTTATTAGGTAAATGACCTTTTTTAATTGCAGTCTTTATCACAATGTTCCTTTTCCACACAGTCTTTATCACAATGTACCTTTTCCACGCAGATTTTACCACACAATGGTCTTTACACTAGCAACTTTACTATGTGTAAGTAAGTAACAATAAAAGTTATAGGTAATGGTTGGTAATTATTGGTTGGTTGGTGTTGGGATGAAAGGGGGCTTGGTTGGTTTACCTCTCTACAAAAGGAAAAGGAGTGGTTTGTGGGTATTTTTTTGGGGCTACAAAGTGCTTATTTTGTGTCGTAGTTTTCTTAATCATGCTTTGCTTTTTATTTTCAGTTGATTGAGCTTGGATAGATGTACATGGGTCTTAGGTAAATAACCCCATTTAAATTTACCTTTCAACATTTTTTACCCATTGTTAACATTATTTTGATTTTTTTCATGGAATGTCGAATGGATTTAATTTTCTTCTCTGGGAATTTGATTTTGACATTGTGGATTTATATTCGGATTGCTATTGAGTGTTGATAAAATAATTTAACATTTTACATCCGAAGAAAGAAAACTGCCCAGGTAGGACACTTATCTATGTAATACTTTTTTTAGAACTTAAATTGCTAGAAAATTCATTTTACTGAGGGTGAAAATGATAAGATTGGTGCCAATTATGGTTTTATCATGACAGGAAAGCAGTGTATGGCCCGCTTTTTAAATGTTAATCTTTGTTAGATTGTTTTAATAATTTACCATGCTTGCAATGTTTTTCAGGTAGTCTGAACACCCAAAAGTTCCCAATTGCTTATTTTTTACAAAGAGCCTGCCACCCACTTCTTTGTGCTTTTTTACATACTTTGAGCTGCAGGCTACCTATGAAAAGATTGTGCTTGCCTCATTTCCTAGAAATGTTACTCCTTTTTCAACGTTTCCAGGAAATTGTAGAAATTGAGGTGGTGTTTTCATTTTGAAAAGGGGTTATACCAACCCTCAAAAGCATTGTTTATTTTCGCATCACCCTCTAAGTAGGTAAAATAACATTTCCACTATTCAACATGGTAACGTGGTTTTCTTTTTAACCCAGCCGGCTAGATATCCAATCCATGTTTCTTTGAAAGTATTTTATTAATTGTGATAATCTTTCCCAATTTGTTGCAATGTAGTCAGATTGCACAATATAAGTGTAGTATTAATCAACATGTTCAGGAAGTACAAAACTGTTATATTTTTACCTCAAACTGTTGTCTATTGTCAGACATGGAATGTTTTCCAGAAAACTTGTGAAAAATGAAAAGAGAAACATCCTTATATTTTGGTTTAGATTGAAGTTTATTAATAGTACTTGTCATGGCAAGTTTGAAGCCAATTCTTAATTTAACAGGACTTTTTTCATTGTTTTTTCTTTTAGGGCTGATAACAATTCTGTGTAAGTTGAGGACTGCTTGTCTGGTAATAAAGCATAAATAAGAGGCATTGTGGTATTGGGTATAGTGTAAGCCTAAGTACATGGATGGGCCTGTACTTTTAAACATCCCATCTGTTGGAAATGGCCCTTTCTGCAAGGTTATCCACAAACGTTTTGCCTTTCACCTCCTATTTTTCTAACCCTCTTTTTGCTGACTTTAGCACTCAGGGCACTTTACCACTGCTAATCAGTGCTAAAGTGCATGGGCTTTGTCCCCTACAACTTGGTATAATTTGTTTTCACCTGTTTGGCTTATTTAATTTGCCTGTAAATCCCTTATAAATTGGTATACCATATACCAAGGCCTGTAAATAAAATGCTACTAGTGGGCCTGAAGCGCAGATTGCGCCACTCACAGAAGTAGCCTTTCAAACCTGTCTCAGGCCCGCCATTGCAGGGCCTGAATGCGCAGTTTTCTGCCACACTGACTTGACAAGTCAAACTACTTGCCAAGGCCTAACCACCCATTTTACGACACCTAAGTCATCCCTATGGTAGGCCCTATGGGCACGGTGCTGTGTATGTAAGAGGTCAGACATATGTCTTTAAGTACTACATGTCCTATTAAGCATTTAAGTTTCTCACTACCGTGACTGTTGCTCTTCTCATAGGATTGCATTAGAAATGCCCTGACATATGTCTAAGTGGTATTTTATGATCAATGACGAATCTTGTGGGCATGTTTAGTATGTTTGGAATGGTAGTGAGAAATCCTGCAGAAATGCCACTTTTAGAAAATGAGTATCCCTTTGTGCTTATAACTCTAGTGTTTTTGCAGCCTGACTCCAATCCATGACTGGGCAGAGTGACAGCTCCACTTGGTGCATACTTTCCAGACAGTCATCACAAAGGAGGGACTGGGTGTGACAGAATAGGCATCTGCATACTGATAGTCTTCCTGGGCTGGGGAGAGGAAGGGTCGTTCACATCTTACATGTGAATAGGCCCCTATTGATGTCTGGAGACAAGACTGGGTTGAAAGGGTGTTGTGCTTGACTTGAAAGGACTCCTTTGAAGTTACCCCCTGAACAAAGGCATTTTGAGTGTAAATAGAAGGGCTCTGAATCTCTGGCAAAGGGCCTGCCGGGCTGCACAAAGGACTTATCTGGACTGCTCTTCTTTTGTTGCCCTGCTGGGTGACCAAAAGGACTCATCTGCATTGCTTTTCTGAATGTTGCCCTGCTGCCAGCCTGCTCCCTGCTCTGGACTGTCAAGATTCTGTGTGGCTGCTAGGAGGAACTGCCATTCTTTGCCTCTTGTTGGAGAGCTGATCATATATACTGGCCTGCCTACTTCCCGTGAGTACTGCCTGTTTGCTTTCCAGGGATTGGGTGGCTTTCTCTCTCCCTGTTTGGCTAAAACTCCATTCCCAGTGTGTGGAAAAATCTCCTTCAGCACACGTGAAGTTCAGCCTCAGGTGCCTAGTTCTGGTGAGGGCCTGTGCATCGGCAAAGTCACAGTGCTGAGCTGTTTTGCTTTAGCGGGTGGCTATATGTGTCAAGGATGCTGCTGTAATGGTGTGGTTAGCAGAGCAAGGACTTCAGGATCCTCCAATGGTAATTTGAGGCATTGATCGGGGACGCTGCTGCTAAATGCAAGCTCCCGCAGTGGCCATGTCAGGAGAGCAACGAGGCCTGACAAGGACTGGGAAAGTTTCTTCCAAACATCCCATAGTGCCCACATCACCTGCTAGAGGATTGGCTGCAGCGAGCAGCATAACCGTATTTCCCTTCCCAGAGGGATTATAGTAGTCTTTGTAGTAGGTGTGCAGGTAGTCCTGCTGCCTACATTTGCCCTATTGACAATCATCCCCTGGTACCAACAAGATAATATTCATGGTGATTTATACCGACCTATCCCTGTATAATATTGTGCCTGAAAGGTCTCAGAAGAAGTACCGAATTCTCTAAGATTGGAGCGCAGGTGTGCCACAACCCGTGTTTGGGCATATGGTATGTGGTGGGAACTCACACATTACTGTGTGGAGATTAATAGGTACACAGAGGTTCTGTGCCATGGGTTGGCAGAGTAATGGATGTGTTTTACTCGGCCAACTGGTTTATACCGAAAAGTATTTTCCCGATTCATGGGGTGTGATTCATTATCTGCTGCATTTTGTTATCTTCTGAGATCAGTGAAGGATGGGTTCTTTGTTGACAAAAGCCCAGATACTGTTTCAGGAATCATGTGATAGGCCCAGTAATGTTTATATTGGGATGCTTTGCCCTGACAGGTGCAATGTGCAGGTTCTGCCTGAGTGCACTATGATAGTGGACCCTTGCCTGACTGGCAGGGTAATTATTGATTTATGTCACTGTGGTCTGTGTTATATGCACATGGTTTGGAACCTATGAACAGTGCTATGACCTAGGTGTATACATTTACAATACAAGAAGTATATGTTTATATAATCCTGTGTGGAGTCTGTTTTGTGGTGTATCTTATTGTGCCACTGGTGTGAGTATGTTGTACACACGATTTACACATTTCCTCCTGGATAAGCCTGACTGCTCTGTACCAAGCTACCAAGGTGGTGAGCAGGGGTTATATTAGGTGTATAAGTCCCTTGCCCTGACTAGAGTGGCAGTTCTTGCCCGGATTAGGTGCTCACTCTTGCCAACCAGAAACCCCATTTCTAACACCATCCATCATCCAAATTTGTATGTTTTCTAGACTTACAGAGTTATAAAGTGTTGCAAATAATCGAATTGCTTTTATTTGCTTTTTTGTTATCATAGAGATGAAATGGTCCATGGTTATTAGGTTCTGTTAGTTGAGAAGGAATATCAATGTCACTAAAGGCATTAGGTTGTTTTGGCTATAATAGGGTGTGGCTTCAACACCAAATGAAATGGTTGCTTAGTTCCAGAGCTCCGGTGGTGCGGGGACTCCTTTATCTCTCCACAGCTGAGAACGACTGCATATCAGCTCCTTTTTCCCCAACATGGACCCAGGGCACTGAAGAGAAGCCGGTTCTAAACCTGTAGTGGTGCATAAATGCTCTTTCTCGAGCTGACACTTCTTGCCTGAGGTACAGGGAGCTACAGTGGCGATCTTGCTTTTCAGGTGGTTGTCCACTTTTATCAACACGCTCGCTCAAATATGGCATACTTCTTTAAATAATGTTGACTTATATGCTCACATGATTTCTTTAGCATTTAGGCTGTTATTTTTTACATTTTGGTTCCTGCTATTGAGCAATGCTAACTGAATTTGACATTTTTTTCCAGTCGGTGAATAGTCAAAGCCAGTACCAGTAAATCTGGTGATTTTTCTGGTCCTTTCTGTTTTGGGTGCTTTTCCTCTACATGTTTTTACCAAGTCTTTACCGCACTTCACATTTCGGATTCAGAGTTCACACAATATCCTTCTACTGCTTTAGCTATTTATGGGGAAGGCCAGACACCTTAAGCTCACTGCCAAAACTGCTCATTCTAACCAAGACCTGACTGTTTCCTCTGGCTCACACACCATTTTGAATGATACTCTTACTTCTAAAAAAGAGTTATAACTTCTGCAATTCCTAAAATGATATCTTCCTTAAATTCTTAGACTTCTATACCAGCTACTAAAAATAAAAAACAGGAACCCTTCTTCTCCAAATGCCTCATCCTCTTCCATTGCGATGGAAATTGTATTGGAGGAAATTCCAGCATTTTGTCCTTAGATTGAGGAGACGACCAAATGTCTACAGTCACTAGATGACAAGTAGTCATCAATGGATAAAAGGATCCTACAACTGGAATGAACGAATAAGTGATATTTGAGATACCACTAATAAGATTGATTCTATGCAGAAGAAAATCAGTACTCTTAAAAGAATTATGGAGGATTTGGAAAATAGATATAGGAGGACTAGTTTGCAAGTTTATGGCTCACCAGAGGACATTGAAGGCAATGATCTGATATCGTTTGCTGTGTCTTTTCTTCTCAGGTTACTTCACTTGCTAGAAACCGTGAGGCTCCAAGACTGAGCTCAAGAAACAAGCACTCTAAAATTGCTCCTAAACCAAGAGGGTTTGTTATTTACTTTTTGGAATTTATTGATCTTCTTATGATTCGTAATTCAGCAAAGGGAAAAAACATCTGTCTTGGATGGGTACCCCAGTATTTCTCACTCAAGATGGGGCCAAAGAAACAGCTAAGTGACTGAAGCAATTTTTACACCTTCTCCCAGCTCTTCCTTCTATTCAAGCTCATTATTGGTTGCTCTGTTCATGTAACTTTGAAGTGACTTCTAACAACCGCACCATAAAATATGAGGATCCAGCTTTGCTTTAAAAATGTATCTCTGACAATCGGGGTGAATCAATGCAACTTTCCAGGCCTTTCCATTCTTAGGCTGTTGTTTAATGAGTTGGTTGTATTTGCTAATTCATGGAGACTCACCTATTCTTTGTTTTTATTGTGGGTTTCTCTACCTTTGTTGTGTCTTTATGTTGCTCTGCAGTCTCTTATGTCACCTCATCGCTGCACCTGAGAGTCCCTTGCTGTGTCATCTCAGTAATGTGCTGTCTTCACTTTCCATTTTTGTGTTTTTCCACAACGTCTTCACTCAGTCATCATCTTCTTGATGTGCATTGTTTAAACTGTCCAGTTATTAACCTTTCCCTTTCCTTGCTTTTTCTCTATTTTATTTTTTCTCCTACTTGGAGATAACGATTTCTATCTTCTCTATACCCTCCTTTACACAACATGGTAATTATTTTCTGTTAGTATTTGAATTACGTTTTGTAGACCTTGTTATCTATATATAAAGGTACCAAGCAATCTCACCCCCCCTTTCCACTCAGAGTTTAAGAAAATAGAACACAAGGTACCCCAGGGATCAGCACTGAGCTTTCTTCTCTTCATATATACTTATGGCCACTACTGACCCTTATTAGATCCTATGGGATCTCTTTTGAAAACAATGCAGAAAACACACAGCTAAATCTGTCCCTTGACCAAAATAGCCACACCCCTTTAGAAGGGCTTCACACCTGGTTAAAGCAGATGGAAATCTGGCTTAAAACGAATTCACTAAAGTTTAATGGCAGACAACAGATTTTTCATGTTGCTGTCCCTCTAAAGAGCCTTATTCATTCCTGAATGATTTTTGTCTAATGAAGCACAGATAATCCTAAAACATCTCAGACAGTATGTAATTTGGGAGTACATGTAGATCAATCGATACACATATCAACAAAATGGCAGCCACATGTTTTGGACTGCTGAGGAATCCTAGAAAAAAATGTTCCACTACTGCCTCAGCCAGCCTGAAAGCTAGCAGTTCAATACACTGTCTTGAGTAGAATTGACTATTGTAATGCACTTCCACTGGGAGCTCCAGGGGCTTTTATGCAATAGACACTTATTCAGTCGCAATACAATGATAATGAATTACTATTAATAAAATATCTATTATCATATGTAATATATATATATTCCCAAAGAGAACAACTATAATTTTTACCCAGATCACACTAAAAAAATGTCAGAGTTTTCTGATGAATATTTTGTGGTTTGAGGTGATTGTAATCGGGTATTGGATTGTTTTAAGGATGTACAATCCAAGGTAAGCTTTTTACCCTATAAAATGCATAAAAATTTGGGTAATTTATCAGCAAACTTAATTAGTAGATTCATGGCAGCTAACTAATCCCACTTTACAAGAGTATTAGTTTTACTCTCCAACACACCACTCTCAATCCAGAATAGATTATATTTTTCTCAATCAATCTTTAGCTCAACATTTGGTAAATTCCAAAATTGGATCCATTTTGATAGTTGATCATAGTCACACTATTACTAATATTGGTTTGATTCTTCTCTGTTGTCCTCATTACAGCTTTTGGAGGTTTAATAATTCATTACTTGAGAATCCAGATTTTACATCTGCCTTTCAAGATTTTATTATTTAATTTTTTGAAGTTTAAAATTCCTCTACGTCACCTATTTATATTGTTTTGGATGCCTTCAAAGCTACTGCTCAGGATTTGTTTTTATTTCAACACACAAAACAACTATTTTATGACAACTAACCCGACTTTATACAAGACAATAAGGTTAGAGCAACAATTTTATGTATAGTGCTCAGAGATGACTCTTCAAGAGTTCACTAAAGTCAAAATGGTTTACAATACATCAACAACAGTTTATGCCTAAAACTTTTTTCTTCAAACAAGTGCAAGATTTTAAGGTGGTTGCAATAAAGCAGGCAAATTGTTGGCTAGCTATCTTACAACTAAGAAAGAAGTGGAGTCCTTATTTAATGATTCTGGTAATCTTTTATATAAAAACAAATATATAATTGATGGATTTGTGAAATTTTATGGAAATCTATACTCACCAGACTTTCCCCCTAATTTATCTTCTATTGACTCTATCTCCACTCAATCCAGTGTCCTGTTAAAGATCACAAAGATCTTACCTCTCTTCAACAATTGTTTGATGTCAGACGCTACACAGGCAATGTCACTTTTGAAATGTGGCAGGGTCCCTGGCCCTGATGGATTTACATTACATTTTATTTGCATTTTTCACATACTTGACTCCCTCAATTATTACATTTACTTAATTATTTAATCTCAAATGAAGCTGCTTGTGGAGCATCTCAGGAAGTCACTATTTGCCTAATTCCAAAAGCAGGGAAAGACCCTAAACTTTGTAGAAGCTACAGGCCTATCCCATTAGTTAACATTGACAATAAAGTTATAGCAAAAATCTTGGCTCTTCGTCTTGAACCTTTCTTGAACAGTTGTATTGGTAAAGAACAATCTGGCTTCATTAAAGGGACACTAGCTTAAGACAATATCCACTCATTTTTTAATGTTTTGAGTGAAGACACTAATTACACCTTTCCTTTGTCTGTCGGTATCATTGATGCAGAGAAAGCATTTGATAGAGTGAGCTAGGACTGTCTCTTTGAGACATTAAAATGGTATGGGTTTGGCCCTAATTATATCTCTATTATCTCTTTGCTTTATAAGTTCCCAAAGGCTTGTATTAGTGGGTTGACATCCTATTACTTTTTTTTTTTTTACAAAGAGGAGATCGTAAAAGATGTCCACTTCCTCATTATTGTTCATTCTAGCATTGGAACCCTTTCTTTTAATAGTACAGAACAACCCTCCTAATTCTAGTTTTCAATATAGCTCTATTCAATTGAAGCTAGTGGCACATGCAGATGGCATCCTTTTTTTAAATATCTAATCCAGATAGTTTGGTACTTCAATTAATACTGATAAAACTGAAGTTCTATCCTTAAACAAATTTTGCACCAAACAATTGTTTCAGGTTACTGGTTGTTGTTGGGCTCCTTCTAACTTACAGTATTTGAGTACATGTTTTACTAACTCTAGTTGTGACACCCTTAATTAATTGTGTTACATTACTACTAAGCCTATTTGTCAAAATATCTAAATTACCTGTATGTTGTTTATTAATTTTATATATTTTTTTAAAATCACCAATGGTTTCCTTGTGAAGCTGCTATATCCATTTCATGAATTCAATAGAGCCTTTCAGACTTAAAAAAATAGAATGTTTTGGCTGTACATTAATCTCCTATCTTTTCCTACTAATCGTTCTTTTTAAATTTGAGATAGAGGCCACCTCTACAGCAACATGCATGGGGATTTTATTTGCTACCTCACTTAGAACTGAACCACAAGGCTAATTGTAGAATGTGCCCAAGATCTTTATTTGTTGTACATTCTCATTCACACCTAACTCTTTTGCAAAGGCAGAGTGGTTATGCTCACTGGTCAGTTCTACAAAATCTAGAGTAACCGCTCTGCCTTTGAAGCAAGTTTAAAAGTAATTCACATGTCTCTAATGGGCCCTTGGTTTAGTTTGTCTCACCTTGCAATAAATGTATACCTCATGATTGTGTAATTGATTTCTCCTTTTAGATAAAATGCAGCTTGCTCTTGCTATGTATTCAATATTTACCTGTGTAAACTGTAGGAATAACTTTTTGCTGTTTTATTTCATTGTTCAACTTGCTATCCTTATCGATATACTGTCTTTTTTGTATCTTACTGATCTTCTTTTACTCATTTATTCAGTTTTCAGTGACATTTTGTATCCTAACAGTTCTTTCAATCAGAAGTTTCAGATTTTGTCTGAAATAGATAGAGAATATTCATATTATGGTTATAGTTACATCAAATTTAAAAAACTTGGCAGGACGTAGAAAACATTTTTATGAACGCCATTTTTATGTATCTACTTTTGGCCGTAAAAAAATTGTCTCATTGTTACTATTTAATGTTTGGTTTGTACTTACTTTTTTATTCTATTTTCCCATGAGTTCTGTTTATTTATTCAATGCAAGTTTCTTAATTTCTTAATTTAAAAGGTTTTCTTCACTTTTCTTCTTGCAGTTTCAGTATGATTCCTTTGTTATCTCAGGATTTGGTAAATCTGCTAAGGAAAATTAGAGGGAAATATATGTAATTGATCTATTTTTAAAAGATGAGGAATTGGAATGTCTGGTTCCCATCTTTATTTATTTATGGAATTTACTGAGTTGTCTGTACTGACTTAGAATCCCAGATGGCACTTTAGTGTTCTCAATACTGTATTGCTTTGAGGGTTGTGCAGTCATCACTGACGCTGGCTTTAACTCATTTCGAAATAGTGGATGCTGTTATTTATATATTTTCTTCTGTTTTTGTAAGAAACATGTTATTTATGATACAATATGTCCCGGAATGTATTTTCTAACAATTAATTTTTATGACTGAAACCAAAATTATATTGAGAAGATGAAAAAAAAAAATTCTGACCTTCTTTATTAGCTAATGTTGGCACCATATTTGCTGGGGACGTATATGTTCCACTTTAATACTATTCATTTTAATACTTTTAATACTACATGGTAAAATAAATATGCGTTGAAATCTCTGCCTGATAAAGGTACAACAAATAGAATTACATTATTATATGTGGTAAATATATATCTTGTAAAGACTGTATTTTAAAGTATCACACTGTAAATACATGTGTGGTATCAATTGACATTCCTATCAATATTTTGTCTAATCACATGTTTATTTATTTGCGTGATGTACTACCTTTGTGGAAATGCATCATCAAACATGATGATGGAATTATCAGCAAACTATGTTCTTGATTCCATGAAAAGGTCTTGAACAAAAAGAGGGTGATTAGTACCTTTTTAGATTGAAGCCTGCCAGACAGTGTAGCTGTCTAATTGTGCTGAACTTATTGGGGACATGTTGATGGCTGACCAGTAAAAAACTCCATTCATTGCTTTCCATTGCCTTTTTGTTTTGTCACTCTTATTTTTTGCTTTCTATTAAAAGATTGGATTTGTTTTAGCCCGTCCATCTAGTCTTGTCTGTCCGGTGGACAATAGCCTTATTACCATCTCTCTGAATGGCTCCTTTTACCCTTCCACGAGTGTCTGCTTTTTGTGAAGTTTTATTTTCTTCTTTTTAAAGCATTCCATGAGCGCATATGCATTTCCAACATTATCTGTGTTTTTTCCACTTCCCGGCACATTTGTTTTCATAAGCATCCCATGAGAGAGCATGCATTTTTACAAATTCAAAGTATTTGCAGACTTTTCCCAGCATATTTCTAATCATAAACTTATGCAAATTTCACTTTCCACAAAGATTTGGGCTGATGTACTCACACTATAGCATTCTGTTTATGAGAGATGAATGGATTCCCTTACCCAGTGGGGCTATGTATTGTTATTGATCTATGACTGAATGTTTGCTTGGAAATAACTCTTGCTTATTGGGTGTCACTGTGTCTGTGGTGATCCTCTTGGGCTGAAAGTATGCCTCAAGGTGTGGTTCCTTAGTAGTCTATTTTGGCTGGTGTTCCTGTTCCTCATTTTAAAATGGCTGGTATGCCCATTCCATATTCACCAAAGAATGCTTTCTGACTTTTTATATTTTTCCTTCATTTGTGTTTTGTATCTCCGGATACTGCAGTTTTCACATGGGCTACACGGTTTCATTTATCTATTTTGTTTTGTGTGTTCTTATATTTGTTGGCTGATTTTCATGTGGGCTATCAACAGCTTTCAAGGATTATCTGACAGTTGGATCTTGAAGCCCTGTAGGGAATGGGGAAGGTCCTGGATAAAGTTTAACCCATTTTTGTATGTTTATATTTTGTTTCTTCTTGTGTGTAGTGTGTTTGGTAGCAATCAATATATCTCTTAACAGTTAGGAGCTAGTGTGGCAGCACAGCTGTTGATAGACAATGATGTGAGAATCCCCAGGAGACGGGCCATTGCTCTACCCACATATTTGCGCTCAGGATGTTTTGACTTAGCGAAAGTTGTGTGCTTTCACAAAAAAGGCTTGCCAGCTGCTTGAATTTTTAGGGGCACAAAATGGGGCATTTGTGTATAATGTGGTGTACAGCTGTTAGATTGGGCTAGTTTCTGCTCCTTTGTCATGGAGCTGCCCCTCTCCTTGCCGTTGGGCTATCAACTTCCACAGGCCGTCAATCTCTCTTTCTTCTCTTGTTCGATATCTGTTGATATAGTTGTGTTGTAAAATTTTGCTTATGAATTCTCTCTTTAATCCAGCTTATAACCATCAATTCCTCCAAAAGAATCTAACTGTGAATTCCTCAATCTGTTTTTTTGTTAATGAAAGTCATTGTCATAGGCACTTTGTTACAAGCCATGTTTCCCATGCATAGCAATCTTCTAACTAAAAATCCATCTGTAAAAATAACTAAAGTTTACATTTTTGTGGCTGAATATGCACATAATAAATTGTTGATGTGTTGGGCCACCGGATTTCACAAACTGATAGCTTCCCTTTTAAGTAATAGAACACAGACTGACTGAAACAAGATGATTACTTGCACTGACAGCTCCTACATCTTTCAAACACATGCCTAGGGAATGTTAAATCCCTCTCCAACTATGCTTACTTATTTTATGTGTTTACAGTTGTGCATCGTAATTGTGTCTGTCAGGGTAAGGGGGCTACTGCTGCGCTCAATTGAAAGACCCATGCTAGGATTTCAGTACAATAAATATCATCACTTGAATTTCACATGAGACATTTATGATCTGCAGCTGGATTGCGTCTTTGTAAACCATGTTCACGGGCAGCGCCTTCTCAGAATAGATTATTAGAGGGCGATTATCTAATTGTGTCAGAATGACCGTGAGGCTTTTCATACAATGTATAACAAATACAAGTTACACTGTTCTGTTTGCTGTTTACATGAAATCACACTTCAAAGTTGTGCGAGCAAGCAGAAAAAAACTTAATTTACTGCTTTAGCTTTTGAGATAATAATGACTAATCTTCCAAAGGAAATTAAAAAAAGCCTTTCTATTGGCCGGATAAAGTAAACTTTGGAGTTGTGCCCCAAAATATGCCCCTCATTTCTTGCTAGGCTAAGTATCTATAACATATTGCAAGAGAAAATGTTTTAAAATGTGAGTCAGGCAATATGCTAATCCTTTCAAGTTTCAAAATATAAATGTCAGTGAGTTAAATGGATTATACCAAGTCCATTTTTAAACTATTGCAGCAGTATTGTGCCACAGAAAATGCCGTGGATACCTGTAAAACGCGAGCCTAGCTATTATGTTGTGTTGTTATGTTAATGTATATCGCACACATATCACCCCAGGAGAGGTATGTCGGCGCAAAGCAGACCACCGACAAGAAGAGACTACAAAACTAAAAAACAGTCGGGGTCATTATGACCCTGGCGGTTTTCAGACTGCCAGGGCAAAGGTGGCAGTTTCACTACCAACAGGCTGGCGGTGAAGATCGACACATTGTGAATGTGGCGGGTTAGCCTCTGCCAACCTGCCACATTCTCACTCATACCGCCAGGGCAGTTGGACCTGCTGGGTTGGAGATGAGCATCTCTGACCCGGCGGTCCACAGAAGACCGCCAGCGGTGTTAGGAGTCATCTTTACATCAGGGTTTCCATGGCGATAGTACCACACCGAAAACCCTGATGGAAAGGCTACCGGAGACAGGGAATTTCTTCTGTGTCACCAGTAGACAACTACCCCCCAGCAAGCACAATCCCCTCCCTACCCTCTCCCCCCTCCAGGTACAACACCCCCCCACTCCCCTCTCCAGGTACAGCAGCCCCCTCCAGGTAAAGCACTCCCCACCCCCCTCCCTGCATACATGCACACGCACACAGACACCCACACGCACCACGCATTCCCTCATTCACCTACTCTCACATACAAACATTCACTGACACGCATCCATACTCGCATTCACCTCAGCACTCATACATGCATTCAACCACACATGCACACACCCATCCAAACATGCATACACTAACCCGTACAAACATGCATACACACACCCATACAAACATGCATACACACACGCAGACAAACACCCACTCACACAAGCACACACAACACCCCCCCACCCTCCCACCCTCTCCCCTGTCAGACGATCAACTTACCTGGTCCGGGGAGGAGGTCGTCCGGCAGGGAACGGACGCTTTCATCTCTGGCAGTGCTCTGCCATCAGGACACCGCCACTCCGTAGTGTTGCACATAATACAGCAGGCGGTGTCCTTCTGGCAGGGTGGGGCTGATGGTGGAATCACCCATGCACCTCTACCCGCCAACACAACTACTGCTGGATTTCCACCCAGTGGCAGAAATCAGCAGTACCCGTAATATAGTGGGCGTAAGACCGCAAGGAGTGGCGGTCTTCTGGCACCTGTGGCTTTGGCAGTCTTCAAGGAAGACCACCTAGTCAAAATGGGGGCCACTGTCTTGAGTAGTTTTTTAAATTTAGTATGATCAGTGCACGTTCGAATTTGAACAGGTAATTCACTTCAATAAAGAGGGTCTAGGTAAGAAAAAGACCTACCCCCTGAACAGGACCTTCGTACTCGTGGAAGCGTTAGCAATGTTTTGTCACTAGATCTTAGAAGCGTGAATGGAGAGCAAGGGATCACGGCACTGGCGTAATGAAAGTCGATGGTGCTCCCCTGCAAAGTACATGGAGTGGCCCCCTTCCGAACTCAGTCAGGAGCTCTCTGGCCAGGCACCACAGTCAATAGGTGTGCATGCAGGGATACAATACAGGGTTGTTTACAGTGAATACAAAATTTAAGGGTAGTGTTTCCTAGCATTTAAGGGTATCTTGGCCTCTTACGAAGAGGTTTGGATTGGCTTGTCCGGTAATCTGCCAGTTCCAGGGGGAACTTTTATCCTGGTGTGTGGTGAGCTGATTTTGGTTATGCAGTGGGTCGGCTCTACAGCTCACTCTGGCCTCTTTTCTCCTATTGTTATTAAGTTAGAAACAAATCAGTCAACTGACCTTCCGTCACCTGCACCAGCAGCACCTCTAATTTCTGATTCACCCGCTCCACAGATTCACAGTGTGTTTGACGGTCCTGTGTACAGAGCCTCCATCTAATTAAGTGGTTGCAGATTGGCCCATTGTTGAAATGGGCTGCTGTCACTTTGGCTATGCAATGCATTGAACGAGTGGACTTGCAAGGCTAGGCGCTGAAAGTAGTGGTGCTGAAGGTGCTGCAGAAACCCCAGAATAACCATGCTGGTGTTCAAAACGTAAATGAGCAATAAAGATGCATTCAAATTTTTATTTTATCTTGTCACATTTGCTGTGGTTCAAACACAGAGGTCAAATGCCAGGCTTTGTCTTCTGACAAATTGCTGCTCATTCTTTAACATTGCGAATGGTGAGTACTTTTCTTCCTGTGACTACAAAGTGAGAGGATTTTGTAAAGTGTACTATGTGACAATATTGAGAATGAGAAAGCAAAAGAAGTAGGATGTCTAGTTTTTCCCTAACACACAATACATAAATAACAGTCGATGACTTTTACAAATATTCATTAGCAGTTAAGAACGCACAAACAAATCACATAATTCTGAAGTGTGATCGAAACAAAGGTTTTAATATGATCAAAACAAGTCAAGGTACTTAGTAATGTGCTAATGGAAAATATTCTCTGACACCACACACATTATCTATTGTGTGTGTTCTGTATATTTTTAGCAGCAAGTGGCCATTTGAATGCAAAATATGTTGTCTGTAAATGGCAGTAGATGACTTTTACAAATATTCATTAGCAGTTAGGAATGCACAAACAAATCACATAATTCTGAAGTGCGATCGAAACAAAGGTTTTTATATGATCAAAACAAGTCAAGGTACTTAGTAATGTGCTAATGAAAAATATTCTCTGACACCACACACATTATCTATTGTGTGTGTTCTGTATATTTTTAGCAGCAAGTGGCCATTTGAATGCAAAATATGTTGTCTGTAAATGGCAGTGCACTATCACACCATGAGTTAGTGATATATTGGAAACAGTGCCTGCTCCAAAATGCACCCCTGACTACCATACAGAACCTTTACCACTCTCCTGCATAATGGACGTGACTCATTTCCTACCCTTGTTCTATGTGTGACACTTGGATTTTTCATAATCCCTATATCTTCAGTAATGTAACATTGATGGTAGCACCCACACTCTGAAAATTGTTCCAGCACCCCTGGATTACAGTGTTGGCTGGTCAGGTTCATTCAGGAGGCCGCATTGTGCCACATGAAAAGGAAAGGTTGAAGAACCCTCCCAAAACCCAATGTTCTTGGTGGAGTAACAAGTCATAAGCAGTGCAAAAGGAGCATACAGGCAACGCAAATGAGATTCAAGGATTTGACTGTTTCGAATGAGTCAGGTAGAGATGGAAAAACACAAAGGCATGTATGAATGTTATTGTTTCCACAACTGAACTGCCCTCTGTGAAGATGTCTTTTTTTAATTAACTTATATTGAGGGTCACCGATCCAAGTGGAGGCTGGGGAAAAATGTCTTGTCCAGGCCATGCTTCTGGTGCTATACCTTCTTAACATGAAACAGTGGCTCTGACTTTCACCCCTATTTCAGAATAGGTGAAATGGTCTCTTAAACATTCACTGACATGCATCCATACTCGCATTCACCTCAGCACTCATACACATGGCGAATTGGAGTCTGTCTGTGGAATTGTGGTCTGTGGTGTGAGGCTCTTTGTAACCCAAGAGCATGTGTGACATTGTTCCTTTCTCCCTTCTTGTATCCCTGCCTGTCTCTGTGCTCTACCTGTTACATGTGCTGGAGCGTATGATATTTAAATAACCCCTGCCATCGGTCTTATAGACCTTTGTTAGTCAACAAGGAGAGGTTGGTTATAATCTTTGAAAAACCTCTTGCCTTTGGTTCTATGAAATTTCATTAGTCGACAAAGAGAGTTAGCAAGGAGCCACCATTTACATAAACTACAAAGAACAGTGAATTCCAATTGGGCTTCAGAAGAATCAACAAAGACATTTAGGGGGACATTATGACTTCGGCCTCATGACCACAATGTTGGTGATAACGGGCGTACCACCAACAGGCTGGCAGAGAATCCTGCCAAATTATAACTATGGCAACAGAATAAAGCCAATCCACTGCCGGCACCGCTAGTGCAGTCAGGCCACCACAGATGACAGCAGCCACCTTCAGGCCGGTGGAGAGCATATTAAGATGGACAGATTACAAGGCTGCACACCACCAAGGTTTGCCCAGCAGCCGAACCACCACGGAAACCCTGGCGGAAACCAACTGTATAAGGTAAACACTCACCTTCAGGAACACATAAGCGTCTTGAGCTGCCATGGAACCTGTGCTACACGTATTCCCACTGCTCCTGCTCGCACAACGACTCCAGATCCAGCGACCTTGATGACAACAACCGTGAGTACACACACTTACCTGACACTGTTGCACAATGTTAATGCATATACGCACACACAACATACACATCCTGAACGGGTGGTTATGGTGATACACACACGTACCCTCACACTGATATGTACATCCCACACACAGCCACATACACACATGCACATACATAGTACACTCACTACGACCAACACACACACACACTTACAAAACACACAGCAACACCCAGATACACAGCACTGGCACAGTCTAACACTACAACACACAACACAACCAAATGACAAAACAACACCACAACCGCAACACCTCAAAATCACCATCATACATTCACAATTCACACCTCCACTTGACAAATCATACATACAGCACAACCTAACAACACCAGAGAACCAACACACACAATCAAACATCCATACAACAAGCCATACGTCATATCCCTCCAACACACATCACAACGGATGTGACTTAGCAATCAACACATACACTCACACACACAGTACAACCACACAAGGACACACAACACTTGAAATAACACGTCAACACAATCACTACACACAATATCAGCATTAGCCCATTTCCCTAACTCATACATGCCCATCACACAATACACAGCCATCACAGCGGACAAATACAATGCACGCACCCACACATGCTGGCCACACACAACTGGTAGCAGTATCAACACACACACAAAACGTACTCAAACACAAAGTAAAGCAGCCAAGACTAAGGCCCTCATTCTGACTTTGGCGGGCGGCGGAGGCCGCCCGCCAAAGTCCCGCCGTCAGAATACCGCTGCGCGGTCAGAAGACGGAAGGCCGCCCGCCAGCCCAGCGAGAAACCCCCTTCCATGAGGATGCCGGCTCCGAATGGAGCCGGCGGAGTGGAAAGGGTGCGACGGGTGCAGTTGCACCCGTCGTGATTTTCAGTGTCTGCTATGCAGACACTAAAAATCTTGGTGGGGCCCTGTTAGGGGGCCCCTGCAGTGCCCATGCCATTGGCATGGGCACTGCAGGGGCCCCCAGGGGCCCCACAACACCCGTTACCGCCAGCCAGGTTCTGGCTGTCAAAACCGCCAGAACCAGGCTGGCGGTAAGGGGGTCGGAATCCCCATGGCGGCGCTGCCGGTTTCCCTTTTCTGACCGCGGCTTTACCGCCGCGGTCAGAATTGGCCTGGATGCACCGCCAGCCTGTTGGCGGTGCATCCGCGGTCCCCGGCCCTGGCGGTCCATGACCGCCAGGGTCGGAATGACCCCCTAAATCAGCCATAAGGAATTTAAGGCAGGACAAAAATGTAACCTTGGAACCAACAGCTGGTTGGCCCATATGTATAGCAATAAATATATAAATATATACATAACTATGTACAAGATTAGTACCCATCAGCCAGTCCAATCAAATATGTGCATCATGCACAGATGGCACATTCCAGTGCCCCTACTTGACTCCTGATTCCCAAACAACCTCCACAGGTAGGGGTATCAAGGGGGCGGGCAGGCACCTCAGGGGATGAGGGGGTGGGTGGTTGGGTTTCGGTTTGGGAGGTGGATCCTTCAGCCTGAGCTTGGGAGAGGAAGGCTTAGGTCGAGGCTTAGGGGAGGGCTGGGAACACTTGAGGGGGTTGACTTCTTGGAGGGGGGAGGAGCATGGGTACCTGCAAGGGGGCCAGGGGAAGACTTGAAGGTGGAAGGGCTAGGCACAGTGGGTTCACACAGGATGGAAGGAGGGTGGGAAAAGGTTCAACTCTGAGAGGAAAAATGTCTTGGACACACAGGGACGGTCATGGCAAAAGGGCTAGGAGTGGAGGGAGAGGGAGTGGCTGTGAAAGATGTTTTGGGGATGTCTTGGGTGCATGTGTTTGCAAGGGATGCTTGTGTGTGCTGGGTGTCTGTTGGGTGGGCAAGTGTAGGTGTTTATGTGTTTTGAGAAGAGGTGGGGTTGAGGTACTGAGAGATGCCATGGTGGATGGGTGACCATTTGGGGGGTGGTCACTGCAGGTATGGGGGATGTGCTGCATGTAGTCGTGTCTGCGGCTGTGGTCTGCTACTGTGGTGACTGTGTGTAGGATAGGAATTGTGGCTGTATCGGTGAATGTTGGTGTGGTGTCTGCAGGTGTGTCCGGTGTAGTGTCTGTGAAGGTGGAGGGGGTGGGGGGGTCAGTGTAGGTAGTGAGTGTTAGTGTGTTTGCAGGTGGGTGTTGTCTGTCTGCATGTCGGTGGTAGGTCTTGTGGTGCTTCTGTTTGTCAGCTGAACCCTTGGATGTTGAGGTGGATGCATCCTAGTTTGTCTGTGTGCTTTGTATGGGACAGGGAAGAGAGGTTTGGGATTGGGAAGAGGAAGAGGAAGGTGGAGGGGGGGCAGAAGACAAAGGGTGACTGGCCCCCCTCATTGTGACGGCCTGAGACTTGAAGGATCTCTGTAGGCCAACCAGTGCGCCGTGAATGCCCTCCAGGAATGCATACTCTGCTGGACTTGAGTTGCCATTCCCTGGATGGCATTCACAGTGGTCGACTGACCAACAGAGATCGACCTCAGGAGTTCAATGGCCTCCCCAATGAGGGCAGAGGAGCCTGAAGCAAAGGAGATGCCCAGCTTCCTGGGTGAGCGGGCATGGACTACTGGGTGGGGAGCTGCAGGGAGGGCTGTAGTAGTAAGGGGGTTGGTGGACAAAGATGGTGCTGGGGTGGTCCCAGAAGGGTCTGCCAACACCAGGGAGTGTCTACTGGAGGAGAATTCTGAGGATGATGAAGTAGAAGATCTGGTCTCCCCATGGCACTCCCCTCACCATCCGGGCCACTGGGTCTCTTGCTGTCGGTGGTATCAGCACTCCGGGTCCTGTTGCCAGTAGCATCCCCACTCGCCTGTGCCCCATCTCCTTTTCCTGCTGATGCTGATGTACTCAAATAGAGATAGAGGGAGGGACAGATAGAGAGGGAGAGAGAGGGTCATCACATTGTTCACATACACACATTTTAACAAGGACAACTGTAGTTATACATCTCCTGGCTAGGCTATGTCATCTAGTAACCCACATAACCTCCATCATTCCATCATGTACCAACATGTTACTCCTATCCATCCCTTCATGGCTACCCTCTGACCCACATCATAATCCAAATGTGGTAGCACGACTGGAGCAATCTAAGAAATCACCTGAAAGGGTATGTCAGCATGCTCATCTGCCCTGGCTGAAGCAGAGCCTATTGTGTATCATATCTATCCATAATCTGTAGGAAAACAGTTTACTAATCACATCATAGCATGCATTTATTGAATCTACACCTGACCTGTCCATGTTCATTAAGTAATGTTCCATGATAGTAAATAAACTCAATTCACAGACCACACAGCACCTGCCATTTAAATCACATGCCTGACTGAAGCCTCTGTACATATATGCCATAATGAAACCTATCACTGATATAGCCATAACATGAGGCGCTACCATACCAGTGACGTCTGGAGATCAGTCATGTGACCACATGCACCAAATTCCAGAGGACCCTCTGCAGATACTGTACACAGATACACCACATCACTTTATACATGCATGTACAGCTACAGTGGGCTGCATAGCACACATGACACATCCACTGACAATCACTGAGTGCAGTGTAAGGACACCTAAACATTAGCCAGCCACTAAAAATTCATAGGGCACCTAACATACCACCTGACATGCTGTTACAGTTCTACCCCATTACTACATGATTAAAGCAGCACCACTCACACCTTTCCTGACATGTGATTAGCTGTACCTAAGTGCACACAACATGCATATTCCACTGATGAGATATGTACACACGATGTACATATAGAATTACACGACTGCTGTTGCACTGACAACATATTCCACAGCAATATCTGTCTTAGAAATTGTAATACTGCTAAACCATCATACAATGAAATTAGAAGTCAATCTATGACAAATCCTGTCCAAACTGTCCACATCATCTAGGCAGAGGGTAGTAATAAGTGCCCCACTCTGTTACTTGTGACCCCAAGTAACCACTGAGACATGATGTAGGCAGAAAATAACATATGTGCCACTGTAATTGGTAGGACATTGGCACACATTGCCTGCACACTGCATATAGTGAGAGGGTAGCACTGCCCAGCCACTTACCACCTAGGGAACAAAGGCTTTGGGCTAAATGTGATTTGCCCATATGTCAATGCCATGGACATTAATGTAAAGGACAAATAGACAGAATCAGAAACCCTCAGTTGAATAGCCTTCCCTTACTACCTTCACATACACAGGAAAACCAGGAAGGGAGCACCCTGCCTCTCCAATCCAGCATGCAGTCAGTCCCAATGCATCATGGTAAATGCAGTCAAAGTTTGTTTTTTGTCCATAAAGGAAACTGTAGTTTTTCACCTTAGTAGGTGCAGCAAGTGCTGTAAATCTCTGGACACTGGTTTCTGGGTTCAGCCCTTCATCAGCAGAGAGCAGCTTTGCCTGTGGGGTTGCTGGAAATGCTGCCAAAAGTCCTCTCTGGTTTATGTACCACTCACTGGCACGCAAGTACTCAACCAGAGCTTGTCAGCTCGTTGGCTCAAGGGAGCCTTCTTAAACAGGAAAACCAGAAAGGGAGCACTCTGCCTTACACTCCAGCATGCAGTCAGCCCCAGTGCATCATGGTAAATGCAGTCAAAGTTTGTTTTTGATCCATAAAGTAAACTGTAGTTTTTCACTTTAGTGCTGTAAATCTCTAAAGCATAGTATGAAGAAGATGGGACAATGGGGATACATTTACAGACCCATATGTACTGTTTTATCGTGGCCATATATGCACAGTGACGGAGAGGTCTGCCTCACATAAAGTCAATACTACTACCAGGAGAAATGTTACATAACCCCTGTACAAATTATGTCAGGCACCCAGTTGCTAATACAGGTGATCAAGACAGATTTGAGTGCTCAGACACCTTACAGCTACTAAAGCATGTATGCTGAAGGATGGACCAGGACATACTCTATAGGTAGGATGAAACTGCAGCTTACTACCTTCAAATGGCTGGGTGAACTCACACATGTGGCATTGTCATCTCAGCATCTCCACATGCAGTCATAGATATGTCTTGACACAGGTGAAATAAACGTACACATAGCAAACCATGAATGCCAGAGCTACATCTAACAGTCAGCCAATGTGGGTACTACGTATTCCCACTAATCTACATACATGTAGCACCTACAACATTGTCACCGCTGCTACAGTGTGACTGCAAACAATATAGAACTAGAGCCAAGTACAAGGATACAGTCTTTACTTGCTCCCTTGTGGCTGCTGTGCTTCCCTCAAATGCCCATCTACCTCAGGGTAGGCCACCGCCAAGATGCGGGCCATTAGGGGGCTCAGGGTCCAACGGGCAACCCTCCCTCATTGGGAAGACATCCCCAGCTGGGCCTCCGCAATCTTCCGGGCCCAGCATCTCAGGTCCTCCCTCTGCTTGCGACAGTGGGTGCTCTGCCGGTCGTGGTTCCTAAGGGTTTGCACTTGCTTGGTGATGGCAGGCCATAGCCCCTTCTTCTTATGGGCATTTACCTGCATGGATGACACAGACAAAAGGAGAAATACATGTATTCATGCACCATGTCACTAGGATTGGTCACTACACATCTGTCACTGCAAGTAGGCACACATACCAATCCTCTCTGCTAAGATGCCTTCATAACATGTCATTTGCATGCATCTACACACTCACCAGTTTACATGCCAGAATAAACATCACACACAACACCGATCACACATGGATGGGCCAATGTACGCACCTTTTCCTCGGATGCCCCATATAGCTGTCCATACAGGGATAGTACCTCCTCCACTAGCTTCTCGAGCTCTTCAGGGATGAAGGCAGGGGCCCTATCACCTGCAGGACGTGGCATGATGGCTCCCAGAGGTAGTACACAACAGCTCATGTCATGGAGGTCTTGCTAGCAACAGTCTCAGGAGTCAAGTGAGCATACTTGCAGAAAATGGCGGTCACGACCGCCATGTACAGGATCATCACCACCGGCGGTCATGCCCATTGGCCCAGTCCGCCAAAAGCAGCAATGTCAGCCAATGACTAGTAGCACGGCGTTTCCGACCGCCTACCACCATGATGACTTCGACTGGCGGACTTAGGCCACTTTCAACTGTCCACTACAGTAGGTCAGGCGCCTGCCATTTTGGCCACAAGTAGTCGATGGATGTGCAAAATAATCTGCGTTACTCACGTACTCTCCCTATTTGCAGTTTAAGCGTATGTTGGCCCTTCATGGTTGTGCAACATGTTGTGACTATCTTTACACAATTACGTGTTCAGGCTGTTGATCTGTTGAGAACAATGTAAAGCGACCCTGTGGTACAATGGCCACAGCTGGCATAGGTAGATACCAAAACATATGTGTAATGAGTCCATGACAGCAAAGTCACCCACAGACGTACAATGACATATGTTTCATATGTATATTCCAATTTGCGGCAATGTGAGTTAATGTAGTACATATCTGTGTCCTACATAATATATGTCAGCAGTCCTACTACACCAATACTGATATTAGGTGTCAGGTAATATACATTGGTGATATGTGCAACTCTTTATACATTCTCTCCTCTCAACATAGTTATCCTGCCATGAGGAAAGTGAGATAGCCACCAGTGTACTCTAGTTCACTAGTTGACCTGGCAGCCACACAGCCAGGTTTCCTGGATCAGTGCATGATTCTTACATAATGCGGAACAGCAATGTCCCACAACTGATGGCATGACTGCAAACAGAGAGGGCTTGGCTGCTTTGTAAGTAAGCATTAGATAGTTTGTTTCAGTGTTATGTCACCTGTCATCACATCATAGGCAGTCGCTGAAGCTATTTATGTTTTGTTCTAGCATTGTGTTCACAGGTGACTCTGGCTATCCTAACCTTCCTTGACTGTTGACATCAGTGAGGTACCCAGCCATGCCTTGGGAACTCCATTTCAATGAGGCCCACGGGAGGACAAGGTGTGTAATCGAGCAAACATTCAGCTTCCTGAAGGCAAGATTCAGGTGCCAGGACCTATCTGCAGGTGCACTCCTCTACTCATGTTACAAGGTATGCCAAATAATCATTGTCTGCTGCATGCTCCCCAACCTAAAACTGAGACATCAGATACCATTGATAGAAGATGAGCGGGAGGCAGCAGGACCAGTGGCTGGTAATGCTGATGTGGCAAGTGATCAAGAGCCAGAGGAAGAAGGATCAGCTGACTCTAGGACAGAGCTCATCAATCAGTACGTCCACTGACATCCAGGTATGTGACGTGGACCTTTACAAGTGTTGCATGTGCACTTTGTGATGGGGATGCCCGCCATAACACCTCCTGACTAGATTCATCAGTCCTGGTGTAATGAGCTCCAATGCCTATATGTGATTTGGGGAAGCTGACTGATAGATTGTAAGGTATACAGTTATAGAGGGTCAGCTCTATCACATATTGTTACATCTGATCCTAGCAATCACTTCTGGAATAATCTATCCAGTATTGAGCTAGGTTTCCTGCATTCCCCTATTCTCCTTTCCTTCCACTCACTGAAATTGCATTTTCCTGTTTGCCTCTGCAACCTATGGCTTGAGGTATGCATTGTCAATAGCCAATGTTAGTAGATGACAGACATGAGAGTTGTTATTGACAGAAAGCAGGTAATTTGTCTACAGTAACAGGAGGATGTGAACTTGTTTGTACTCCATTCATACATGTGGAAATGTGACTGCTTCGTCCTTTCCTAATACCAGTGGGGGTGATGTGAAATGGTATTGTTCATCCGAGTTGAAGCATGTGGCACCTATGTGAAGAATACATCATGGCCTCTGGCTACACAGTGGGTGGAGTAGTTTGTGATGGACATGGGGCTTAGCTGTGCTTGTATTCTGATGCTGCTGTACAAGGTGCAGAATACTGTAAAGTAAGAAAGCAGTTAAGTCAGAAGATTATTCCAGGGATATGCCCTTTGTTTGTGTATGGTCAATGTACTGGGTCCTTAGGGATGTCATATGTGTGTTCCATGGGATATGTGATCGTCTAGCTATGTTATGTGTATATGATGAGTCTGTACCTGATGATATGTAGGTCCATACTGGCTGCCCCTGCTTTGTAGGTTGGTTACCATGGGAATGACGTATGTTACCTGTATTTGTGCAGTGTGCCACCATGCCTTCCATCCAGATAATACTCTCTGTCATTCTCTATTTGCAGAATGGAATACTGACTATACTATGCTGTTGGCCTGGACTGCGAACTCTCAGACACCTGTCCTATGATCTCTTTTGTAATTTGTCTCATGCTGTAGGAGGCTCCATCTGATGACCATTACACTGGCTGTTCGATGCAGGGAGGCATGAACTCACTACAGTTGGCAAGCATGGCAATTGTTGAGGTATTAATAAAGACACATATACAGTAGCTGTGCTCAATAGTGATTTAGTGTGGATATAATGATGACTAAGGGTAAGATCAAAGTGGTAAAATGTGAAAAGGGGTGATGAGTTAGGTCATGGTAGATAGATTCATCAGTGTAGCAGCTACACCAGTTGGTTGCACAGGTCCAGTTTCCTTGTACCATGGAAAAATTGAGTCATGTCTCAGGACAGTCTTCAGAGTGCCTCAGTGGCACACAAGGGTAACATATCAGGCGAGGTTCACTTCCTTGCAGTGGGTTTGGTCTTGGCATCTGTTCTAGCTGGATGTCTGGGTGGATGTCCATGTTTGCAGGTGGGGGGTTCTTCAGCTACAGAGGAAGGGGTGTCTGAGGCTTGTGGTTCCCCTGAAAGGGCCTTCATTCCACTAGCTGCCGCAGATGCAGATGGGCCAGATGTTAGGTTGCTAGTGGAAGGGGCCTGATGGTGTATTGAGAAACCATGCAGGGTGGTGTTGATGTCCCTTAGCACACCTGCAATGGAAGGTAGGTGGCATTATGTGCCTGCCACTGCTGCATTACTTCCTGGTGGTATTCCCTCTGCAGCCTTTGATTCTCCCAACATGGTGATAATTTGGCCTATCCTGTCCTGGGAACTTTGGTATGCTCCCAGGACATGGGAGATGGTTTCCTGGTCAGTGGAGTCCCTTTGAGGCCCCACCCTCTGGCCCACAGCATCCCTCTCATGCTTCCTAGCCACAGCTGCCTGTGCCCCTGCCATGGTGTGACCACTCCCTGTGGTAGCAGGGCCTTCATTCTCAGGGATGTCAAGGTTCGACTCAGATCCCTGTCACACTATCAATTGAACTGGCCTTGTGACACAGGTAAGGGGGCGAATGATTGCTTGTGATGTGGTTGCACCAGGGGTGGGTGGTGTTCATATGGGCAAGGTGAGGAACGGAATAGTTGACTGACCAGGTGTTCCAGATGGGCCAAGTTGTTTGTCGTTGTCCAGACATCCAGGCGTGTTTTCCTCACTGGGGCTTGAGAGGGACTGGCAGTATCTTGTATCCTCTCCATGGTGGCAATGGATGGGTTACCTGTGGAGGGAGTGAGGCACAGAGTTCAGGTTGGAATGTGAGTTAGATTACCTCTTCAAGAGATGCATGACAGTGGCTCTACATGATTCCATGCAATGACATTGACAGATGCTGCACAGAATACCACTATTGTACATACTACTCTGTGACTTGATTTTCATACTCCATGTTTGGAGATGCCATACAGGTTTGGTTCAGATTGTCTGCACATGAGTTCTGCTATTGTCTGATAATTGATATGACTGTTCACCTCTGTTACCTAGTGATTTGTGAGGCTTGCTAGATGTCACAAAATATGGCCATACAATACACAAGTGTGTTCTAGTGGGAACACAGTATGTGGGTATGCAAGGATTATAGTCCTGTATCTAGATGTGTTGCATGTGTGTCGACTTAGCCATCTTAACTTTCCTACACAGGTGAGTCTATTTCTGTCTTGGGATCTTTCATCTGTGGCCATTAGGAATGGTCACTCAGCTGTACTGTGTGTTGTTTTGTATGCTATTGTGAGTGTGCCTTTGCATATGTCGATGGCATGTACTGGTCCTCACTAGGTCATTCTAAATGGTGTAACTAGTACTTTAATTATACATGCATGAAATGTGATGTGTTGTGCACATTCAAGTTGTTCAAACAATAGTGTTGGTGCATGCTGGGAGTTGTAGTCATTTGATTTGGCAGTCGTTAACTTGCCATTGCCAAGGGCTGTGGAGCAGTTGGGCTAGGTGGAGTGGTGGCATGCGGAGAGGGAAATTAGGTGAATAATAGGTGGGAAGATCCTGTGGGTAGCTAAATTAATTGGGGTGTATTTGGGTGGTGAGGAGGCATGCAGGACTATACAGGTACTTACTAGACTCCAGTCCTCCAGGTATTCCAGTAAGGCCCTCCGGGTGCAGTATGTCCAAGACCTTCTCCTCTCAAGATGTGAACTGTGGGGGATGGGGTGGCAGCCCACCACCAGTCTTGTGCACGGCGATCTGGTAGCGTAATGCCATGGAACACACCTTTCCCCGCAGTTTGTTCTATCTCTTTCTCATGTCGTCCCTTGTGCGTAGCTAGCTGCCTACTGAGTTGACCCTGTTGACTATCCTTTGTCACAACTCCATTTTCCTGGCAACAAATGTTTGTTTGACCTGTGCTCCAAACAGTTGTGGCTGTAACCTGACAATTTCATCCACCATGACCCTCAACTCCTCATCAGTGAGACATGGGTGTTTTTGAGGGGACTTGGTAATGGTGATAAAGACAGTGAGGACGTGATTAACAGGATAAATAATGTTTGTGAGGATGTGTGGGGGCTGTGATGTGAGTGGGTGACAGTTGATGTGTATTGTGTGGTTTTGTTATTTGTGTGTTATATATGTTGTTCAATTGTGGATGTGTGCTGACTGTAATGTGTAGGGGTGCCTATTGTTTGTTTGCTAGTTATATTTTCTTTGCTGGTGTCTGGCTGTGAGTGGTGTTCTGGTTGCAAAGGATTGTGAGTTGTGTAGGCGTGAGTTACATAGTGCAGTGAGTAGGTGTGTCGGGTGTGTGGATGTGTGTCAGGTGTGGGGTATTCAATCTATCCTATGTGGTATGGTGTTCTGCCTGATGTGATTTTTGACCGTGGCAGCTCACACCGACAATGGTTTTCCGCCATGGAAGAACCGCCGTGTTGATTTGTGGCTTGTAATCTCGTGGGTGGATTTGTTGGGCTGGCGGTGCCGGTGATGGAACCAACTCTTTCCCACCCTCAAGTGTCTGGTGGTCACTGATTTTTGGCTGTTTTTTGGCGGCCTTCACTGTGTGACTCTTAATACAGCGGTTGGATGACCACCAACATGACAGTCTTTTGTCAGCCGCCACTGAAGTGGAGTTCCGAATAGACCGCCAAAGTCGTAATGAGGCCCTAAGTGTAATTTTAAAGGGTTTGTTAACAAATTAATTAAAATCATTTATTAATTCAGCAAGTATTAGAACTTAGTCATTATTATTACATATTCAAATAATACTTAAATGGATAATTCAAGACAAGATATAATAGCACATTAATAAGAAGTATAAATAGGATAGAGGAATGCAATGTGTTTCATAAAAGAAAATCCACAATTCCAAATTAATTGAGTATAAATGGCATTTCATTTCAACAAGCAAGATAAGGTGTCAGTTTCAGAAATCCAAATCAAGGGCTATGATGAAAGAATAAAAATGCTTAGGCATGAAGCATTAGCACTCAAGCAGTGGAAATTAGCAGAGGCTGTAAGGGTATTCTCAGATTAAAGTCAGCATGCTGCCGTCTAAATTCTGCAGCAAGCTCTCTACACCTATCTCAGGTCTCTGGGAAGGGGCTCTTGAAAAAGAAGGGCCTCTCTCTGAAAAAGGCTCTGTCTAATCTAAGAAACACACAATAATGTAATTCAGACAAGACATAAATGGCAGCAAGTGTCTCATTCCCACTCCTGTGAACTGATCAGTCTTCAGCAAATTCTGGGAGCAGGTAAACTCCCAAGTTTCTTACGTGTTCACAATGGGCTGTGCAACCATGTCCTTGGTTTGTTAATTTGAACAGTTCTTGTGGTTAAGACAGTTCTTCCCACAGTCACATTTCCTTCCATCTTCTCTCCTCCCTGTGAGACTCTTGTTATCAGTTGTCTAATACAGATCAAATGCCTATTCACTAGCTAACTGAAAGCTTCTGCAAAATTACAGCATCTGCAGTGGAAAGAGAAACCGATCTTATGTAAAACAACAGTTTTATGTGAAAACAAGCATCTTAGCCCTAATGTATACGTTGACATATAAACTGACATCAGCAGTTAGGCTAAAATATCAATATAATATGTTAATTCATGTGTTTGCTTACAGTGCCTAAATATGGTTACCTTCTACAATTTTTGCGTTTATGATGTGGTGTAATTCAGCACTGAAATTAGAACATTTCAGTTAAATGATTTTAATAAAAAAATAAGGACATTCACTCTATCAAAAGCCACCTAAAACATAATTCTGTCAATAAATGACTAAATACTTTTCAGAATGTTAATCATCAGTCTAGTAGACACTTCTGTAGTGCTGTTAGGAGGAAAGGAGATGAAAACTCTGAAAAAGATCTGTGATAATATAAAGGGTCCATTGCATCTTTACTAGATCCACTGCAGCCCCATTGTTCCAAGATCAAATGCTTCCCACCTGGAATGCTGTCCAGAAGAAACAGACTCTTGATGTTTGTCTTGGATTTGAGTGGAGTCTAGACTAGCATAAAGTTAACCATGATATATATGTTCAACTTTAAAAGACAAAGGGCCCGATCTATTTCTTGGCATAGAGGGAACTCTGTCACAACAGCAACAGAGTTCCCTTCCCACCATAACCTTGGTCCACCTCTCCTATTTAAATGTGGGCATAGCATAGGTTGACGATGGCAGAGACCACTCCTGTCCACCGTAGCCAAAATCTCCAACAGCCAGATGGAGTAAGGGTCATCAGAGGTTTGGCCATGTGTCCGCCCATCTAATTTAGATTCGCCAGTAGCCTTTTTTCAAAACCTGTTAGCTCCTGGAAAAATCTGGCAGTAAGGGGCATTGAAAAGTGATCAGTGCACCCTTTGCCATGGGAGGAAACTCCTACGATAGGGGGCATTTATTTTAATTTAAAAAAGAAAGTCCCGCTTTGGAATTTTCTTTAAAAAAAAAAAAAAACTTGGAAAACTTTCAGTATCGATCTGTCATGTTGGCAAAGCTGTACAGCATACTTCCAATTCATTCATAGAAGTCGCCATGGTGGCAGTTCCTGCCAGTGCTAGAAGTGTCACCAGGGCCTGCAGACCTCCTTCAGGGCAACAAAGTAGTTTACTCTGTCACCCTGTTAGAGAATGGGCTGATCACCAAAAAATAAATTGGGCTAAACATCTTGTAGGTATAGATTTTTCCTCATATTCTGGTTTTAATCTAGGCACTATGGTGCTAGCAGTTCTAGGTAAATAATAATGAAAAAAATTATAAGTGCCTGAAAGCATGGAGAAAACCAAGGGTCAGATGTATCAAGACATTTTACATTTGCAAACTGTGGGAATCGCAGGATTCCACCATTTGCAAATGCAAAATCACCTTTCATGATGTATGAAGGGCATCGCAGTGCAATTTTAGGGAATCACAATTTTTTGCGATTACCTAAAATTGTGACTCCGAGTAGGGAATTCCCCAAATAGGAAATCACAAATAGGGAATACTTTTTTGAGATTACCTATGCACATGTATCATGGATTTCCTGAATGCGAAACGGCATTTAGGAAATGCAATTATCACCAACTGCAAGTTGGTGGTAACCATGTGCAATTTTAAAACATCACTATGCCTTTTTTATATATGAACCAAAGAAGGTCAAGACTCAAATACGGAGTCTCAATTGCTGTTTAAGAGCAGATAGGGAAGAAGAGGAAGGAGGAAACAAAATTCAGCCAATTGAATTCACTCAACATTCAGTAAAACTTCAACATAGCCTGACACTTATCCCCCGGAATGGACAAGTAGTAATCCCATGGTATAACTATTCAATGGCCCACTTCACAGCACTCAAAGATTTCTAATAAAACTCAGTGTGAGGTCTCACTTTCCAGGCCAATCCAGGTCCATTAGGAAAGCTTTGGCAGTCTCAATCTTGCTGAAAACATATACTCCGGCCAAACCATTTTCAGTCTGACTGGTTAACCCACTGTGGCTTGAACCAGCCCTCTGTGATGAAATATCTCTTAACCTTGAGCAAAATGTTTTTCTCATAAAAGTGTCTGCACTATGTCAGGGAAGAGCAGAAAGTGGTGACTTGTCCACAATATTGTTTTTTTCTGATATAGGGCCCACAGCACTTTCTCACGCCGCTCAGGTGTGCACAAGACAGCCATCAGCATAGTGCCAGTAACAGGATCGCTGGTCTTAGAACTGGTGTGCAAACAGTATTCATTACACACTAGCTGCTAGTTTTTTCCCCTCCTTCAACTCAAGAAGATCACACAGTACATTTTCTACTCCTTGTAAGAAGGGCACTGAAAGAATATTGGAGGGGACACTCCGAACTCTCAGGTTTGTACTATATGGGCAATTTCCAGTGATTTGGTTCTCAAGTCAAATTGTAATACACTGACCATAACTGACTGACTGCATCTGCATTTATTCACCTCAGCTCAAATAAGACTTCTCTCTATTGATTTGTGGAATATCATGTTGGTTTTCTTTTGGGAGTTTTTCCTCTTAAAAATGAAATTGCCCTCTTCTGTCTTGTTTATCAGGCAATGGGCCAGGGAGCCACAAACAGACCTACTCCCCTCTGGCAGGACTCTTCTGCAAACTGTGATAACATGGATTCACCTGTCCACTCCTTTGACAATGTTGTGCAGATGACATGGCTACAGCTCATCAGCCATCTTCTTTTTAGGCAAACTCTCCTCACAGCTGCGGACTCAGAGCTGTGTGGACTCACGGGGGACACACTGAGTCACTGCAACTCTGCTGAATATCTCTTATGCAACACTCCTCCTCCACCACAGCCCTCCCTGGTCTCATTTGTACTATGCAGTGGCACAGTCCTGGGCAAAACCAGTACCCGGAGCCCTCACTGCCTTCCTCCCTGTCTCCATTTTTCCATGGTCCGCAAAGCAATCATCTTATTGAAACTGAGGTGAGATGGGGCACAACAACTCCGCTAGAGCAGCAAAGGTATTCTCTCCTCCCGGAGAAACAGATCTTTCCACCTCCACTTCAGCAACTGTTCATCAGTACACTTTGAACATGCACCCGCCCCACACCTCAGGACAAGGAGAAAAGTGGTGAAAGGCTAAGGAGGACAAAAACACAACAGTTATCTAGTTTCCCAGCACACCACACTCCTTATTTTAAATACATTTTCAGAAATAGATTTTTTGGAAGAGAGAACCTTGAGTGTTCCAGTCAAATGTTAGAGTGTGAAAATTACTAATAAAATTGCATGATTAACAGAAAGAAAAACATCTGTTTGAAAGTGCAAGGCTGAAATGAAAATGAGGCCTACACTGATAATTGACACAGATATTTCAAAAATGAAAATAAATCACTGTCTAATTAAATGTATTTTATGTTTTACTAACTGAGAGTAATGAAAAAATAATAATTACATGTTCAGAAAATAAATAGTTTGAGTTTTATGAAATGTTGTACACTGCTCATTTCACTGCGTTTTTTAAAAGGCCTATGTTAAGCTAATTCAGATGAAATAATATGATATTTAGAAATTGCTGATGTGGATGGAAAGTCACTGCCACTGTTCTGTCCTTCCTGAAGCATCCTGTTGGCATGGAGGGAAATGTACTAATATTGAAACAACTATTTAGTTCCTGTTGGATAGTGTTACACAGAAAACAATGGCTTTCAGTAGTTTTATGTAGTTTGAAACATTTTATTTCAGCAACTGAAACTGGTGATGGCGGTGAAAGGAGCTGAACCAATTAGGGAGAAAAGAACACAAGAATTGAAACATGAAGAAACGTGCTTTAGCTTTAATTGGTTCTGTCCAAAATCACCCATAGTGTAAACCAATGGTATTTAGTGATTTTGGGGACTTTAATATTGTGATGTTAGGTCAGATTAGGGGGAGATTTTGCTTTGTTCTTTGCTGTGATCAGATATGTTTTTATTTCTGTTAGTGAAATAACGTTCTATGTGCCACTGACAGTTCAGATGCATCAAGGCCAAACTTTACTGAACTGTTTCCCTATATGTCACTGTCCACTGAAGCTGACCATGAAGATTCTCCACTGAAGAAGATTTTGCTTCCTGCTGAACCCATTGCGGAGAGGTATAACATAGTTTGTATTCGTCTTTCTTGCAGGTTTTCATGTTTTTCTCTTCTAGAGACCCAGCCGCTAATTTTGCTAGTGCCATAGACAAATGTTTTCCAAGTTAGTTTTTCTCTCTTTTTCTTTTTTGCATGAAGTCCAACATGCTTAATCTAATTAGGTTAATAGTTAGAATTCTGTCACATTCTGAATTTTATTGCACAAAATAACTGATTGTGAATAATACATCTCTGTTAACTCAATGGATTCAATTTCAACTGTGCATCTGTTTTTGCTGTTATTCTGTGTGGTGATTCTTGAGTGCCTAATGATTCATATTCTGTCACAGCTGAGATTCTTTAAAAGGTTTGGTCTAAACTGGTATGGTGATTCATGGCCAAATAGGTCATGGTGTGTTTAAATTACTGACTCTTATGTTGATTAATTATGGTATTGTTTGGTTTTGTTTATTGTTGACTTCATTTTGTTCAGAGCCAAACACTCCCACCTATCTGAGTCCAAAGGTTAATTCGACCTCATGAGGGTAGATGGTTGGTTACCCTTACGTGCCCCCTTACAAAATAAATTATTAAAACAAATATAAAGTAGGGTGCATCCACAGAATTCGGTAGCCACAGAGGATGGTTATGACTCAATAAGGAGTGGTTTGGCTATATCCCAGTAGGAGGAGATTGATTATATGTCATTTGGAACAATTTGGAGAATTGGTTTTTACCAATGCTTGTTTGAAAATTCAAACGTTTTGAAATTTGGTATTGCCGTTGCTTGGTTCGATGGAATTTGATTTGCCAATGCTTGCTTTTAAGATGGTCTCAGTGTTCCTAGTGTGATTTGTGACTGAGTTAGGATATTGCGCTTGCACTGCTTAAGAAAATCACAGGTGAATTGTGATGTCTGTGAGAATTAGGGATTTGGTGTACTCCAATGTAGTTTGTTAGGAAGTGTGCATACTCCAAAGGGTGCATGTAGGGAAGTCGTCAAACTTGAACTGTGTGTGGCACTTTGCGCTCAAAAATTGCCCACGTGGTTGTTGATGTATGGACCCTGCTTGGTTTTAGACTCCGGAGTATTGCTATAAGTATATGAGATACTTGGGTTTTTGTTGTAACTTGTCTGTTTTAGTAGGTTGATTGTGTGTGATTGAGAAAATTCCTAGAGTGCGTGTTAAAAGGGAGTGATAGTTTGACCAATATTGATGATTCCTTAGTGCACCTGGAGGATGTAGTATTGGTCAAGGGTAGAATTTGCTGGTCGAATTTTACCTGTGAGTCAGAGAAAGCTGAAGTTGAATGAGTAGTTGTCAGAGCTAAATGCTGCAATCAAAAATTCTGTGAGCCTTCCGAAGTGTTTGCGTTCTCTACCTATAGCAAGCAGACAAGTTGGTGTTGAATTTTTATTAGTGCTTGCAATAATTTGCATTAGTTTTGTGAGATTTGTGTTTCGGGACGATAAGCTGCAAGACTTTGTCAGCTTGTGTGCGTAAGAGTGTCGTTGCGTAGGTCCGCGCTGGGGTAGGTTGATTGGTGAAAGGGAGCTCGTAAATGGATTGGTGGACAACCGTGAAGAGCTATTGGTCGAGAGAGATAAGTGAAAAGGATTTTGTGATTGAATTACTTCCTGTTTTGAACTTAAATTGTAGTTTTGGGACAAATTTGAGTAAAAATGAAATTTTTCAAAGCGTTAAAGAGTGCGCTAAGGGGAAATTAATATATTCCAGCTAGAGTAGGAGAAATTTGCCTGCCAGAAGGTACTCCGGCATGCATCGTAATTGCGGAGAAAGGTACAGGAGCATGTCTTCGGTTAACACAATGGTGCAAAATTATAGAGAAGGAAGGAAGTTTAGCGTTTCCTGTCCATGGAACTTTGAATATGAGAATTTTACAAAATTTGAGAAAAGTGCTGTACGATTTCAAACCTCCTCCTAGGCCAACACAATTTGAAGCTTTGGCTACTTGGGAATTAGTGGCCAGACAACAAGAGAAATTAAAATTTGAAGGAAGAGTGAGAAAAGCGGAGAAGACATTAGCAGAAGCTAAATGGGACAATGAGCTAAAATTTTGGAGAACTGAGATTTTACAGGGAATTAAAATGTTTCCTGCTATTACATAAGAGAAAGAGAGTGGTGTCAAACAAAAGACTAAAAATAAAAATAAAGACTCTTCTGAAGAAGATGAATCTAAGTCAGTTGAGGCTAGAAAATCATTGACTTCTGATGATGAATCAGATGATGAGGAATTTGTAATGCAGTAACTGAGAAGTTGAATTCTACCACATGCAGCACAAGAGATAAGTACTAGTAGTTCCAATTGTAGTAACACAGACTCAAGTGCAGGTCGCAACTAATGTTCCTGCTATTACTGTTACTCAGATACCTATGATTCAGACTGTCCCACCTGTAGTTTACCCTACTGTTCCTGTTCTGAGTTCAGGACTGAGTATAACAAGGCCTATTGTACAGTCATCACAGTTATCACAGGCTTACCAGAAAAGTGGTAATTCAGATGGAGTCTACACCTAGATTGTTGTCTCCAGTACAGGTACAGAATATTCAGTGGTACACACCTGTTGCAAGTTCACAGAAGAGTTCCTCAATTTTGACAGGTCAGAATTCAGGAGTAATATACTCAAGAAATCAGAATGTTCAGACAGGTCCAGAAGCATTGACAGTACCTGTACCATTGTTTACCCAGTGAAATAATGAGAATAATGTACAGAATGTTTTCAATTCGAATGCCGAAATGGAGAGATTAAATGTTCATACAAGAGTTATGACTCCAATGAAACAGACTTTTGACAAGACAGGTCCACTAATTAATTTGAGTTGTTCCAGAACTTCACAGATTCCAGAGACTCCATGTATTACTCCACAGGGCATACCAAAGGTAAATAATAACGTACCCAATGTAAATAATAATAATGTTTCATTATAAGGTTTGACAGCTCAGCAGGTAACAGACTTGCTAGAAAAGATGAGTGGAACGAAGACAAAGGCAAATACTGAGAGGGAAAATTAATTGAACCTGGCAATGCTTAATTTAGAAATAAATGAAATAATTGAGGGAACAACTAATGTAAATAGAATAGATTTGTATAATGAGGATGAGTTATGCTTACATGTTAAATTGTTACACACAGAGCAGGACTGGTACACCAGAAATTAGCAGATCTTGCAGAGAAATATGACATAGATCCTGAGAAAACAAAGCAACTGAGAAGAAGTTACAGATTAGAATTTGATTCAAAAGATTTTGAGAACATGAGAAAACCAGGAATGAAGGTTCATATTAAAGAATTAATTCAGAATATCCCATTATGGGGAGCATTAGATAAATGGGAAGGCAGATGGGTGAAGAAAAGGTATCAGAAGCAAAAGGAGTCTGTGAATTTGAATACTAATGTACAGCAGACTGATAACACAGTATAAGTATTTCCAATGAGAGAAATTCCAGGAGGGAATTTTGTATGTGTCCCTTGGAGCAGAAGTGATATTTTGTCATTTACAAATGACTACCCGAGATTGAGAGAGAAACCAGTGGATAGTACCAGCAAACAGATAGGTTTGTGAAGCTTGCAAAATGCCTGTAGGAAGACTTGAATACCATGTTTGAAATAGTGGTTCTAGCTGATTTATGGGTTGAATGCAAGAGGAGTGTAGACTGGCCAACAGGAGAGCCTCCACGAAATGCAGTTACAGGTGCACCATCACCTGATGCAATGAAGTACTATTACAAAGTGATCGAATTTTTGAAAACAAGAATTTCACCCAAAGGTAGTGATTGTCAGATAATTGATAGGACAGCACAGGAAGCAAACAAATCAATACATGCTTATTATGAGAGACTGCTGCAAGCGTTTAAACATTACAGTGGCACAGAAACAATTGAGCCGAAACATATGATTCATTTTGTGCTTAGATTTGTTGAAGGTTTGAGACCTGAAATTGGACAGATGCTCAAGAGTCATTTGATTTGTTGGCAAGCAAAACCGGTTTATGAAGTGTCAGTTTGTGAAATACTGTAGTGACAAGATTGAAATGAAGCAGAAGAAATTGAAGGAAAAGGCAATGGTGATACAGATTAAAGTGGCACAGTGAGGGATGCAGGGAAATTAGCCACAGCAGAAGGGAATCTATCCTCAGCAACAGGGAAACGTTGTTTCAGAATCAAGCAAGAGGTAGAGGTCGTGGTGGAAATGGAGGTGGTTACAGTGTTGAATCAAATGTGATGGTCAACTCAGGTGATATGCAGGCAATGAAAAGGATGTTACCTTGTCACAGTTGCGTTTTTTGGGGGCATTGGAAGTGTGAGTGTCCAAAGCTGGTACAAGGTATGCTTACGCAGATGAATGAAAGCAATCCATTTCAAAATCTGAGAGGTTCAAGAATGAGGGGTCCTAATTTAAATGTCCAAAATAATCAGAAGCAGATTTCTCAGCAAATGCAAAGTTCTCAACGAATGCATAAAATACAAATGGTATGTTTTCAGATGCCACATTCACAGTTAATTTAGACTCAGGTACAAATGGTACCAAAACGACAAATGCATATACCTCAAGCTCCAATGATGCAGCAGCAGATGATGCTTCCTCTGCTGAACACAGTTCAAAAGTTAAATCACAGTAATCATACAGCTCAACAGTTCACACTTCACAGTGAGGATGAATCGAATGATGAAGTGATTAGCAATGGGATGATGGGTGAGAGTAAAAGTTTGGATGAAGAAGAATGCGTGTTAGCAGCTTCGTTAGAAGGGGAACAAAAGGGTCCATATGTTAATGGAAAGGTAATGGGTCATTCCTAGTTGATACAGGAGCTACGCACTCTACAGTGAGAATTGTCAAAGTTTTGAGGAAAGTTATTGATATAGGCGTAAAACATTGTCCAGTAGCACGGAATCCAGATGTTTCAGATTCCATATGATGCAGAATGATTCACGGTGGTGAATCTTTCACAAGCATTTTTCTCTGTGCCTCTTCACGAGGATAGTCACTTTCTTTTCTGTTTTAAATTCTGTAATAAGGTCAACAGTTGGTGCAGAATTGCACAAGGTTTTTTAGGGTCACCGGAAATATTTAATCAGGTGTTTAAAAATAATTTGGAATCATTGGAAATGCCTTTCCAATCAGCATTAATTCAGTACATTGATGATCTTTTGGTTGCTTCGATGACAAAAGAAGTATGCAAGCAAGATACGATTGCTTAGTTGAATCATTTGGGAGAGAAAGGACATAAAGGCCCTAATTACAACCCTGGCCGTCGGTGTTAAAGCGGCGGTAAGACCGCCAACAGGTCGGTGGTAAAAAAAATGGAATCACGACCATGGCGGAAACCACCAACATAGACAGACAATTTAACACTCCGACTGCCACGGTGGTAGAAACAAACACTGCGGCGGTCACCACCAACAGACAGGCGGAAGACAATGTACCGGCCACAATATTATGAGAGGCCAATCCGCCACCTTTTCCGGGGCGGAACCAATGTGAACAAAAACACGGTGGAAACAGGACTTGGAAGGGAAACACTCACCTCTACACATTCCACGAGGAACCAGGACGCCATGGAGCCAGAACTCCAAATACTCCCTGCAATGTTATTCCCACTCCTCTACCAGGAGCACGAAAGATGGCGGCGACGACCATGGTGAGTACTGCACCTACAACACAGGGGAAGGGGGAGGAAAAAGAGAGTGACACACACACACGCAACACGCAACAGCCCCACCCCCACCCTCCCCCACAACACTATACACACAAATACATGCTGCAACATTACATTTACAACCCCCTAATCACCCTAGAAGACCGCAAGGACAAAAGTAAATGAGTTGAATGATTGTAATAAATAAAAAGCCATTAGTCAAAACTTGAAATACAGTATAAACAATTATGTATACCAACTACACAAGTCCGGATAGTGCACCATTCATAGTCTGTGGACCACTGGGCCCAAAATGCATGGGCGAGGCCCACACTCGATACCAGACTCCAAATGGAGAGAACACTGCAGGGGCATAAGATCGAAATGAAACAAACACCTCAGGGGGAAGGGGGGGCACCTCAGCCGGATGAGTGCATGACGCCAGCTCCACGAGGGGGCCCCATGCCCACTGCTGTATCCTGGGGAGTGCAAAGCCACAGTCTCTCAAGTCTCTATAGTGGGTGGGTTGCCCACTGCTCTATCCTGTGGAGTGCAAAGCCACAGTCTCTCAAGTCTCTCAAGTGGGTGGGTTGCCCACTGCTCTATCCTGGGGAGTGCAAAGCAACAGTCTCTCAAGTCCTTCAAGTGGGTGGGATGCCCACTTCTTTATCCTGGGGAGTGCAAAGCCACAGTCTCTCAAGTCTCTCAAGTGGGTGGGTTGCCCACTGCTCCATCCTGGGGAGTGCAAAGCCACAGTCTCTCAAGTGGATAACAGTCTCCACTGGTTCTGGAGGGGGCTTTGTGCCCAGAGTGCTTCATCCTGCCAAGGACTGAGGTAGTGGATGCCTTTCTCCACTGGTTCAGGAGGGGGCTTTGTGCCCAGAGTGCTTCATCCTGCCAAGGTCAGAGGTAGTGGATGCCTTTCTCCACTGGCTCTGGAGGGGGCTTTGTGCCCAGAGTGCTTCATCCTGCCAAGGACAGAGGTAGTGGATGTGATACTCCACTGGTTCTGGAGGGGGCTTGGTGCCCAGCGTGCTTCATCCTGCCAAGGACTGAGGTAGTGGATGCCTTTCTCCACTGGTTCTGGAGGGGGCTTGGTGCCCAGACTGCTTCATCCTGCCAAGGACTGAGGTAGTGGATGTGATACTCCACTGATTCTAGAGGGGGCCTTATGCCCAGAGTGCTTCATCCTGCCAAGGACTGAGGTAGTGGATGTGATACTCCACTGGTTCTGGAGGTGGCTTTGTGCCCAGAGTGCTTCATCCTGCCAAGGACTGAGGTAGTGGATGCCTTTCTCCACTGGTTATGGAGGGGGCTTGGTGCCCAGAGTGCTTCATCCTGCCAAGGACTGAGGTAGTGGATGCCTTTCTCCGCTGGTTGTGGAGGGGGCTTGGTGCCCAGAGTGCTTCATCCTGCCAAGGACAGAGGTAGTGGATGCCTTTCTCCACCGGTTCTGGAGAGGGCTTTGTGCCCAGAGTGCTTCATCCTGCCAAGGACAGAGGGAGTGGATGTGATATTCCACTGACGGTGGTGCAACATGCAAGCTGCCCAGGCTCCTGGAACTGACCACCAGCCTCGTACGACTGACCACTGGGGATGGCAGCCATACCTGCAGTGGTGCCACTGGCTCAGGACGTTGCGGGTTGCTGGTGGCGGTGTCAGTGGCATTGGTGCTTGCGGCGGACTCTGTGGTATCGGTGCTGGAGGCGGGCTCTGTGGCATCGGTGCTGGAGGCGGGCTCTGTGGCATCGGTGCTGGTGTCGGGCTCTGTGGCGGCAGTGCTTGCGGCGGTCTTTGTGGTGGCGGTGCTGGTGGTGGGCAGAGTGTCTGCGGTGGTGGGGGCGGGCTCAGTGACTGCGGTGCTGGTGGCAGGCTCAGTGACTGCGGTGCTGGTGGCGGTGCAGGTGGTGGTGCTGGTGGCGGTGCAGGTGGCGGTCTTGTCCGCTGTGCAGGTTGGCGTCGACATGGACCTGCCCTTGATTTTCTGGCCCTTCCCCACCTTGGATGGTGGCGCAGCTGTCTTGCCACTATCCACTTTTGTTTTGCCTGAGCCCTTGGTGGCAGGTGTTTTCGCCTTCTCCCTCCAGGATGTGGGCAACGTTTTTACTTTTGGAGGTGGCAGAATGTCCTTGCCCTCACTCCGTGGAACACTGGCAGCCCTTTTGCTTGGCGCACTCCAAAAGCGCCCAGTTGCTGGCACCACTGTGCCCGGTGATGTGATGGCTGGGGTGCTGGGTTGGGACCTGGAAAAGCGAGCCCTAGGGGACGGACGGGGGGAGGTGTAGGGAAGAGGTCAATATTAGACAGGAAAAGCTTTTTAGACACATTGGGCCGGGTAGATGGAGGGGGTTTGGGAGTGGAGGAAGAGGTAGTGGTTGTAGGAGGTGTGCGTTTGCTGACTTTGGGTGAAGGTGCGTGGGCTGGAGGCTGTTGTGAGGTGGATGTCTGTTGGGTGGATGTGTGGCTCCGTTTGTGTAGTTTGGGAGGAGGGCTCACAGACACACTGGTAGAGGACACAGGGGATGTGTGAATGGTAGTGGGGTGGTGAGTGTACGTGAGCAGTGTGTGGTGATGGACGTGCTGGTGATGGAGGTAGTGGCTGAAGATGTAATGCATGCAGGTGTGAGTGGAGATAAGACAGGGAGGGAGGAGGGAGACGTGGAGGAGGGGGACACAGTGGAGGCAGGGGATGTTGGTATGTGTGCATGGGTATGATGCTTGTGTGAGTGCCTGTGGGATGTGTCTCAGGAGGTCAATAGCCTTCTCACTGAGGGCAGCAGGGCTGACTGGGGCAGGGCCTGAGGTGCCTGGGGTGAAGGAGATGCCCACTGTCCTGGGTGACCAGCCACGGGACACACGCTGAGGGGCTACTGAAAGGGCGGTGCTGGTAGGGGGGTGGTGGCTGTACCTGTTGATGCGGGGGGCACAGAGGGGCCCACCACTGCAAGGGACCTCCCATCATAGGAGGAGTCACTGTCGCTGATGTCACCTCCTGTCCCAGTCGTGGAGCTCCCCTCCCCCTCCGTCCCACTGGTGGCTTCAGACTCCGTTGTCTCGCCCTCCAGGGTCATGTGAGATGCAGCTCCCTCCTGCTCCGGTGCCACTGCTCCTCCGCCTGATGATGCTAATGCCCACAAGAACAGGGAGACAACAAAACGGGGGGGGAGACAGAAGAAAAACATGTTCAGTGAATGTAATACCACTACCTTTGGCGGACACTACAGACACAGCAGCCCTCTGCACTACGCCATGCACTTAGAGTTCCCTAATTAATCACAGGGACATGGGGTACAAGGCCTATGCCCGATTGCTGCACACATGGAAGTCACAGGAGCCTGACTATTTGTAGTTGGCTCTTACTACTGGTGGGGTTGGGGTGCCACATAGCCTGCCTCACGAAGGGACCTTGCCATAAAACTCGCCCTGGCCTAGGGGAACCCACAGCCCACCTCCCCCACCCAGACACCTCGTAATGCGTGCAGAGTCAGATGGATGTGACTGTACTCACCCCTTTGTGGCTGCGGTGATGCCCTCAAGCACCCATCCAACTCCGGATAGGCCACCGCCAGGATCCGGAACATCAGGGGGGTCATGGTTCGACGGGCACCCCTACCACGTTGGGAGGCCATCCCCAGCTGGGCCTCCGCTGTCTTCTTGCTCCAGTGGCGAATGTCCTCCCATCTATTCCGGCAGTGGGTGCTCCATCTGTGGTGGACCCCCGGGGTCCGGACGTCCTTGGTGATGGCACGCCAAATATCCTTCTTCTTGTGGGTGCTGACCTAGAGGAATAGTACAGGGGAAAAGGAAAATCTTTAACCGTCCGGACCGTCACAGTCATTGACCCACGTTCCCACCCTTGGCCTGACGCACACACACTCACCGTCCGCTCATGCAGGCCTCAGTCCCCCCCACCATATCTCCCATCCACACCACTCCAAACAGGCATTGCCCATACAGCATGCTCAAAGTGTACTCACCTGTTTGTCTGGAGGACCGTAGAGTAGAGTGTACTGGGGGAGGACCCCATCCACTAACTTCTCCAACTCCTATGAAGTGAAGGCAGGGGCCCTTTCCCCAGACACATGAGCCATCGTCGCTTCTAGACTGAGGTCACAGCAGCACTTGCAGTGTAGGTCCTCTCCTGTCAAAGGTCAGGTATCAAGTGAGTGAACAGACAGAAAATGTCGGTCACGTCCACAGTGGTGCGTACCATCACCGCCGGCGTACATCATCATTGGCTCCTGGGACCCATAGGGTCCAATGTTAACCAATGCAGAATTGCGGCGCGGTCTTCGACCGCCTACCGCAACAGTGTAGAACGCCAGCGCAGTTACCTCATATCCCCTTGTCCCACCTTACAGGTCAGGCAGCCGCCATTTCAGGGGGCCACATGGCATTATTTTTCAATGTGTCACACCTATCTAGGCCTTGCATACACAAAGTGACAGGCACATGGGGGATTGACAAATGTGTGCAATAATAAATTTTTTAATACCTCAGTGTTGGCTGACTCTCTGCTCGCTGTTCTCGTCCATAGGGCACGTCCGCTGGGGCAGGTGAGGAGATGGAATCATCCTCCGGTGTGCAGACCGCTGGTGGACCTGTCGACAATGGAAGAGAGACAAGTAATAGTCACCTACAGACTTGATCATGCAACAATCCATGAACTGTGTGCCCAGTTGGAGCCAGACCTGATGTCAGCTATCCGCCATCCCACAGGAATCCCCCCTCTAGTGCAGGTCCTGACAGTACTCCATTTCCTGGCAAGTTGGTCTTTTCAAACTACAGTGGCCATTGCATCAGGGATGTCCCAGCCTATGTTCTCAAATATGTAGTCCAGAGTGTTGTCTGCCCTGCTGAAACACATGCGCAGCTACATCATTTTCCCTCAGGTGGAGGATTTGCCCACAGTGAAAGGTGACTTCTATGCCCGGGGACATATCCCTAGCATCATAGGTGCCATTGATGGGACACATGTGGCATTCGTACCCCCCTGCAGGAGTGAACAGGTGTACAGAAACCGGAAGAGCTACCATTCAATGAATGTGCAGATGGTGAGTTTGGCCGACCAGTACATCTCCCATGTGAATGCCAAGTTTCCAGGCTCAGTGCATGGCGCTTACATTTTGAGGAATAGCAGCATCCCTTATGTGATGGGGCAACTCCAGAGGCACTGTGTGTGGCGAATAGGTGAGGACAAGAACCCTATACCGTGTGAATAGTTGTCTGGGTCTGGGGTTGTCCCTAAGGGTTAGTGTGTATCTAACAGTTGTCCCTCGACATTTGCAGGTGACTCTGGGAACACCAACCTGTCATGGCTACTGACCCCAGTGAGAAATCCCAGGACAAGGGCAGAGGAACGCTACAATGAGGCACATGGGCGAACTAGGAGAATGATCGAAAGGACCTTCGGCCTCCTGAAGGCCAGGTTCTGGTGCCTCCATATGACAGGTGGTTCTCTCTACTACTCACCAAAAAAGGTGTGCCAGATCATAGTGGCCTGCTGTATGCTGCACAACCTGGCTTTGCGACGACAGGTGCCTTTTCTGCAGGAGGATGGTCCAGAGGGAGGTCTTGTGGCAGCTTTGGAGCCTGTGGACAGTGAAGAAGAGGAGGCAGAAGAAGAGGATATCGACAACAGAAACAACATTATCCAGCAATACTTCCAGTGAGACACAGGTAAGAAAATGTCACAGGCTCACACATCTCATACAATTGTTAGACCTATCATATGTCTGTCACTTTCACCCAGTGTATGGACCCTGACTTGTCGCTTTGCCTTTCCATTTTGCAGATGTGGGTCCCACTGTGTGACCTCTGCTATAATACCTAATGGACTAGAGCTGTGTGATATAGGTATGTTGACCATACAATCGACATTGCTATTTTCCTTAGTTATCTCAAATGTACATTTGTGAAAGCACAGACTGACTCAGATTGTTTTGTGATTCAAGGGTGTTTATTTCAGTGCAAATTAGTGGAGGGGGTTGTAAAATGGAAAGGGGTGATGGTGGAGGATTGTCCATGGCAGAGTCCAGTCTATTCGTTTCACAGGTGCATTGTCCAAAGGGGCATAGGAAGTGGAGCTAGGGCAGTTGATGGATGGACAGGGTGACGAAGTGGGACAGAAGGATGACATTCGGGGTGGTCTCATTTCTTGGCGGGGGTCTTGGCATTGTTCTCTGTCTTTGTCCTAGATCTCAGGGACCGTTTGCGGGGTGGTTCTCCATCTGCAGGGGGTGGGGTGCTGGTGTCATGGTCCTGTAGCGGTGCCTCCTGTCCACTAGCGCCGGCGGAGGTGTTGGCCTGTTCATCATCCAGTCTAGTGTCAAGGGCCCCTTGTTGTGCCACAGTGTCCATCCTGGTGTTTACAGGGTCCTTCAGCACCCCTACAATGGTGACCATGGTGGTGTTGATGGACTTGGGTTCCTCCCTGATCCCCAAATACTGTTCCTCCTGCAGCCGCTGGGTCTCCTGAAATTTGGCCAGTACCGTTGCCATCGTCTCCTGGGAATGATGGGACACTCCCATGATGTTGGAGAGGGCTTCGTGGAGAGTGGGTTCCCTGGGCCTGTCCTCCCCCTGTCGCACAGCAGTCCTCCCAGTTCCCCTGTTTTCCTGTTCCTCTATCCCCTGAACCATGTGCCCACTGCCCCCAGGTCCCTGATTTTCTTGGGGTAGTGGGTTTGCCTGGGTTCCCTGTAGTGGTGGACACACTGCTGCTTGACGTGTCCTGGGGACAGAGGGATGGGCCCGCTGGGTGGGTGCTGTGCTGGTGTTTCCTTAAGAGGGAGGCTCTGTGGTGGCATGTGCCAGTGTGAGGGGAACCGACTGTTCCGAGGTCCCAGATGGGCCGGGCTGGTCATCTTGATCCAGTTGGACAGAGCTGCTGTCATCACTGTGGGCCTCTTCTGTGGGGGGAGTGGACATGTCTGGAACCTCCTGTCCGGTGACGTTAGGTAGGGGTCCTGCAGGGGTGTAAAGGCATGATTATTGCATCTGTGTGTGCCATTGTGTGCAATGGGTGGGTGACCCTGTACTCCAGTGTTTGCATTCTTGTGTAGGACCTTGTGTGATAGTTGGTTTGGGGATCTGTGTGGGGATCTGTAGTGTACATGCTTTTGTGATGGGTGTCCATGCTTTGTTGTTGCATGCAGGGCTTGGTATTGGGATGTGTGGGCTGTGATAGTGGGGCATATGTGAGGTGTTGGATTGATGGGGTGAGGGTGAGGGTGGGGTATGTGATAGCATGCAGGTAGGGTGGGGGATGTAATAGTTAAGATTTGACTTACCAGAGTCCATTCCTCCTGCTACTCCTGCGAGGCCCTCAGGATGCAGTATAGCCAAGACCTGCTCCTCCCATGTTGCTAGTTGTGGGGGAGGAGGTGGGGGTCCGCCGCCAGTCCTCTGAACTGCAGTCTGGTGTCTTGAGACCACGGAACGCACCTTCCCCCGTAGGTCGTTCCACCTCGTCCTGATGTCATCCTGTGTTCTTGGATGCTGTCCCACTGCGTTGACCCTGTCTACGATTCTGCACCATAGCTCCATCTTCCTAGCTATGGAGGTGTGCTGCACCTGTGATCCGAATAGCTGTGGCTCTACCCGGACGATTTCCTCCACCATGACCCGGATTTCCTCCTTTAGAGAACCTGGGGTGTCTTTGCAGTGCCATGGTGTGGTGTGGGTGATGTGTGGGGTGGTGTGTGTTTTGTTGTGTGCGGGGATGTGTTTGTGTGTGTTGTCTGAGGTGCGTGGATGTTGTGTAAGTGACGGTGTTGTGTGCCTGTGGATGCTAGTATTGTTGATGGTGGTGTCTCTCTCTGTGCTTCTTTCTCAATTTTTGTTGTAGGGGTTTGTAGGTGATGTGGGTGTGTGTTTTATATTGTATTGAGTGTGTGGGAGTGGTGTATGTACGTTTATCAGGTGTGTGTATTTCAGTTTGTCCAATGTGGTTGTGTTTTGTATATGTGTCTGTATTTTGAGCTCGGCGGTGTGTACCGCCAATGGAATACCGCGGTTGAAAGACCGCACGTGGATTCGTGGGTGGTGATAGTGTGGGCGTATTACTGTTGGTGTGACGGTTGAGGTTTTGTTATCGCCAGTTTATCACTGACCTTTGGTGTGGTGTACTTGTGTGGGTGTCTGGATTTTGGTGGATTCCGGCCTGTGGGTCGTAATAGCTGTAGCGGAATTCCGCCGCCGCAGCGGTGTGTTGGCGGTCTTCTGCACGGCAGTAAGCGGGATTTACCGCCAATGATGTAATGAGGGCCAAAGTGTTCCCAACCAAATTACAGTACTGTCAGAAGAAGCAAAATATTAGGGACACCAAATAGAAAAGGGTGCAATAAAAGTTTCCAAAGAGAGGGTTACAGCTATTTTGCGGATGAATCCTCCAGTCACACAAAGAGATTACAGGATGTTTCTGGGAATGGTGACTATTTGTCGCCAACGGATTCCCAATTTTTCTGTTATTTCAAAGCCATTACAGAGACTGACCGACAAGGACATAACAGACCCAGTAACTTGTGATGAAGATTGCATGAAAGCTTTTACTGAGTTCAGAGAGAGTTTGTGCAGAGTACCAGCTTTGGGAATGCCTGACTACATGAAACCATTTATATTATTTTGTAATGAAAGAAATGTATGTTCTCTTTCTGTCCTCATACAGGTACATGGTAGTGTTAATTGACCAGTAGCATATTTTTCTTCTGCTTTGGATCCAGTCGCAGCAGCTTTACCTGGCTGTTTGGCGCTGTGGCAGCGGTTGGTACTTCTATATCACAATGTGAAGCTACTGTGATGGGACATCCTTTAACTGTTTTGGTCCCTCACTCTGTTGAAAGTTTGCTGACCCGTACAAAAAGACAGTACCTGACAAATGTGAGACTCACTGAGTATGAGCTGATAATATTGGGTTCTCAAAATGTTACCTTGAAAAGATGTACAGTGCTTAATCCAGCAACCTTACTTCCAATTGACAATGTTGAAATTGAGAATCTGAAAGAAGTTGAACATGATTGTCTGGAGGTTACTGAACTGTGTACTAAAACTAGACCTGTTACTAAAGATACCCCGATAGACGGTAATGGTGAAATTATTTTTGTTGATGGTCCCTGTTTAAGAGATAATGTGGGAACATTGAAAGCTGGCTATACTGTGTGCAAAATATTTGGTATACTGAAAGCTTCATGGCTTCAAAGAGTATTTTCTGCAAAAGTTGCTGAATTAGTTGCCCTTACAAGAGCCTGTTATATTAGTGCACAGCTTAAAGTTACAACTTTTACAGATAGCCAGTATGGTTTTGGAACTGTACATGACTTTGGCCAGCTGTGGTTACAGAGAGATTTCATGACCTCTTCTGGTTCACCAGTTTGAAATGGTGATAGAATTCATGATTTGTTACAAGCCCTACAATTACCTGAAAATATTGCTGTGGTCAAATGCAGTGCACATCAGAAATCAAATGATTTTGTTTCAAAAGGAAATGCTTATGCAGATCAGGTTCCGAGATATTGTGCCTTGAATTGTATTTCAATAAATGAAGAATGCCAGAAATGTGAAAATGATGAAATAAATGAAAATTACTTGTTAACCACAAATGATACGTGGGATGAAATTATATCTTTCCAAGAACATTTGTCTGATGAAGAGAAGAGAGAATGGATCAAATTAAAATGTGTTCGGAGAGATGCAGACAATCTTTGGGACTCAATTGGAGGCCAGGTAGTTTTGTCAAACTGTCTACTGATGAAAATGGCGAGACATTATCATGGTCAAGCACATAATGGTAGATGCAATGATTCGAACTTTTAAAAAGTTCTGGTTTAATCCGAAGTTTAGCCTGGTTGCCGAAACAATTTGTCACAGATGGGTCACCTACCAGCAAAATAACGTGGAAAAAAGAACAGTTGTCAATTTGAGTCACAATGGAAGAGCAGGAGGGCCATTTAACAGAATGCAAATGGATTTCATTGAAATGCCTGTGTGTGGTGGTTTGAGGTACATGTTGGTGATTGTAATTTTAGTCACTGGATTGAAGCTTACCCTACATGTAGAAATGATAGTCTCACTGTACCAAAACTTTTGCTTAGAGAATTGAAACCAAGGTTCGGATTTCCAGTCTCTTTAGAATCAGATAGAGGAAGCCACTTCAATAACGAAGTGATACAATTACTTTGTTCAGCCTTAAATATTGAGCAGAAGTTAGAAGTTGAACCGTAGCTCTCGACCCGAAGCATCTGGATTGGTGAAGCAAATGAATGGTAAACTGAAAGCACAACTTGCAAAGATGTGTGCATCTACGAATCTGAAATGGCCAGATGTGTTGCCTTTGGTTTTGATGAGCATGAGAAACACACCTGATAGGAAATCAGGACTGTCTCCCCATGAAATCCTCATGGGTAGAGCAATGAGGTTGCCAGCTGTTCCTGCAAATGCTCTTGTGAATAGAACAGATGACAATGTGCTGGATTACTGCAAGAATCTAGCTGATGTAGTTCACTCTTTCTCTCATCAGGTGAAAGCGATAAGTGTGCAACCATCCCAAGACCAGTTTCACAGTCTACGGGCTGACGACTGGGTGATGGTCAAGAAGCAAGTGAAAAAAACTTGTCTGGAACCTAGGTAGAAGGGTACGTATCAAGCTGTATTTGTGACTATGATTGCTGTGAAGTGTGCTGGGATCCCGAACTAGATTCATGCCAAACACATGAGGAAAGTGCCCTATCCACTAGAAGATGAAAATGAGTTGTTGAGAGTACCGACAGCTATTGAGCAGTCGTAAGAAGCAAGAAGAGAGACTGGAAACAGAAACAGAGAGTGCAAACTGGTGAAGATCCAGGTTGAGATATGAAATAGAGGTTCCTGAAGTTGCTCAAGCATCAGCAAATGAAGCAGAAGAGTTTAGTCAGATCAGAACTCTCCCAGAAGCAGACGAGTAGGAAGATCATTTGAAACTAATTATGTTTCCTGAAGAAGCAGCTGATGAGTGAGTTGAGTTGGATCCTCCTGAATTGGGGGATGGTGCAGGTACATCAAGTCAAAGTGAAAATCCCACTGAAGCAAGAAGAGCTATAAGTCCAGTTTTTGTAAAAGACGCTGTCAAAGAAAACTGTGAAAGGAGACAAGTGGTTTGAATTACAGACCAATGAAAAAGTTCCAGATGTACTGCAGACAATAAATGAAGAACCAGACACAACAACAAGAACAAACACAGATGATGATCTGAATGAAGGAGAAATAAGTGCGAATCGAAGATCGAAAAAAAAAAGAGTTGCAAGTCAAAGATTCTCTGGTCCTGAATGGACATATTGTGCAACAGATGAGTGGCAATGAGAATTTTTGTCTTGTTGTTTTGATCTTGAATTTCCAGATCAAGATTTTGGAACTTGAATTTGTTTTTTAATTGAAATTTGAAACTAAAGTGCTAGCTGAACAAGAAGAACATTACATACTACGAGTGCAAATTAAAAATTTTGTTTAATAGACTGTGATATTCTGAAAGAGACTTTGACACTGATTTTTGACAAACAGAACTGATTTTGACAAGCTGCTAAACCAATTTTTTGTTAACAGTTCTGGAGAAGAGTCTGAAAGCTGTAAATAACTGCAAAAAAAATATTTTTGTTTTTGATTTTTGACTGCATAGTTAAATATTTTTCTTTTCTTATACTTTCTCGTTCTTTACAGGATGGATAACAGCCACAATAGAGTGAAAACTTATAGGTGTTGCAAGTGTATGTGTTTTGCTTCGAAATTGTACGTGTGCCAGTGTGTTTGTTGTTGATTGTGATCATAAATATTCATCACACACCTAAAAATAGTTATATTGGTTCTGTAGAGACTACACTTTCAAAGTTAGTAAAGTTTAATAGGGATGAGAAATATTTACATTTGGGCATTCACATGAAGATCTTTCTTTCAATTTTTTCTATCACTTGTGTGAATATGTTGAGACGATGAATGTGAGAGTGTTCTGTTTGTACGCAAATGCCTTCATCAGTGCAAGAAGGAATAACATACCATAGTTTGCCACTAACATATGGAATTAGTTGTAGTCTTCCACTAACAAGGCTTTATAACCAGGAATACATTCAGTATTTCTACTCTAACCTAGACGTAGTGTTTTCTTTTGTTCCAGTTAATCAGCATTACAGTAACATTGCCAAAGAAAGAAACATTGACATTGTAGTAGGTTTGCTTGAGCCTACACTAAATTGTGACTGCCTATGCACATCACAACAACCTTACATGCTTGCTTTCACCAGTAGAAAAGTCCTCTTTAGATCAAACTAATGACAGGAGAATAGCTTTGAAGGAGAAAAGAAAGAAAGGGTTAGTGAAGAGGACATTTAGAAATGACTATGCTTTTAGTGAAACTAAAACCCAAGGAAGGTTAGCTTTAGTTGTGCAACATGTAGGAAAGCTTTGCATTTCTAGACTTCAATCCAGAACTGAAATTAATTATGTTGGAACGAGTGAATGCAGACACGTATTTCTTTTTAAGAATACATGGGACTTTCTGCTAAATGGACAGGATCCTGTTATTCCAGGAGTTTATTACATCTGTAGAAAGAATGCTTTTTATCATCTTCCAAGGGGATGGTATGGAACTTGCTATTTGGGAGTTGTATTCCCAAAAATGTATCAAATTGACAACATAGATGACACACATAATGCAAATGAATTGCAAAGACCAAGACCAAAAAGAGAAACCTATTCTGAAATAATTGGGGAGATATTTGGAGCAATTATTCCTTCTTTAGGAGTTGTTCTGAATGTACTGAAAATTAGAAAGTTGTGTACAATTGTGGATAACATGCTAACCTATTTTTCTGGAGCTGTAATTTTAATAGATACTGAAATTGCTGCGGTCGTTCAATGGTTCTGCAGATCCGTCGTGCGTTAGACATCATTTTAGCAAAAGAAGGCGCAGTCTGCCCGATGCTGAAATCAAAACATTGTTGTGCATACATTCCTGACAATAGTAAAGGAATTCAAAATTTTATAAAGAACCTGACAGATTCAAGTTCAGACTTAAAACATCTGAAAGAGCCAGGGTTATGGGAAAATGTTGGCAAAAGTTTGACACATGTGAGAAATTGGCTGAATAATCTTGGTAAATGGGTTGTGGGAAAAATCCTAAAATCATTATTGATCGTAATTACTTGTGTCATTTGTACTGTCGGATTTTACAAACTCTATAAACTGATTAAGAGAAAACAAATGAAAAATGATCAGAGGAGGGAAGAACTGAGACTTGAGAAACTGAAAAGCAAAAATTTTATGATTTAAGACAAACTGAAAATTGTTTTAGGCTAACATAAATGAATCAATACATTAATTAATATAGTTTTGTGATTACATATATAGGTGGTCATTGCAACCCTGGCGGTCGGTGTTAAAGCGGCGGTAAAACCGCCAACAGGCCGATGGGAAAAAAAAGGGAATTACGACCGTGGCAGAAACCGCCAACATAGACAGCCACTTTAACACTCCGACCGCCATGGCGGTACAAACAAACACCGCGGCGGTAACCGCCAACAGACAGGCGGATGACAATGTACCGCCCACACTATTACAACCCACCAATCCGCCACCTTTTCCGGGGCGGATTCCCTGCAAACAAAAACACGGCGGAAACAGGACTTCGAAGGGAAAACGCTCACCTCTACACAACCCACGAGGAATCAGGACGCCATGGAACCAGAGATCCAGATCCTGCCAGCCTTTATCTTCCTGCTCCTCTACCAGGAGCACGAACGCCGGCGGCGAAAACAACAGTGAGTACTGCACCTACGACACAGGGGGGGGAGGGAAAAGAGAGTGACACACACATGCAACACCCCCACCCTTGCCCACTATAACACACACCCTAATACAAATTGATACATAACAATTCCACCCCCCCAACCCACCCTGGAAGAATGCAAGGACAAAAGGAAATGAGTCAAATAATTGTGATATATTCAATTACATACATCAAAAATATTTACACATACATACATTTATACTATATACAATTATAATCACCAAGAACACAAGTCCAAGGGATTCCACCAACATAGTCCATGGATCACTGGGCCCAAAAGGCATGGGCGAGGCCCACACTCAATACCCGATCAAAACGGAGAGAACACTGCAGGGACATCAGACAGAAATAAAACAGGCACCTCAGGGGGAAGGCAACGGGGCGGCACCTTAGCCGGTTGAGTGCTTGATGCCAGATCCATGAGGGGGCTCCATGCCCCCCGTTCAATCCTGGGGAGTGCAAAGCCACAGTCTCTCAAGTATCTACAGTGGGTGGTTTGCCCACTGTGCAATCCTGGGGAGTGCAAGGCCACAGTCTCTCAAGTCTCTACAGTGGGTGGTTTGCCCACTGTGCAATGATGGGGAGTGCAAAGCCACAGTCTCTCAAGTCTCTACAGTGGGTGGTTTGCCCACTGTACAATCCTGGGGAGTGCAAAGCCACAGTCTCTCAAGTCTCTACAGTGGGTGGGTTGCCCACTGTTCAATCCTGGGGAGTGGAAAGCCACAGTCTCTCAAGTGGATAACAGTCTCCACTGGTTTCTGGAGGGGGCCTGGTGCCCAGAGTGCTTCATCCTGCCAAGGACAGAGGTAGTGGATGTGATACTCCACTGGTTCTGGAGGGGGCTTTGTGCCCAGAGTGCTTCATCCTGCCAAGGACTGAGGTAGTGGATGTGATACTCCACTGGTTCTGGAGGGGGCCTTGTGCCCAGAGTGCTTCATCCTGCCAAGGACTGAGGTAGTGGATGTATCTCTCCACTGGTTCTGGAGGGGGCCTTGTGCCCAGAGTGCTTCATCCTGCCCGTGGCGGACTCAGTACCGTCGGAATCATTGGCGCTGACTGGCCTGTGGGGCTGCTGGCGGCGGGTGTCCTGGACAGTGGTTCAGCTGGTGGTGGTCTTGTCCTGGCTTGCGGGGCTGCTGGTGGCAGTGTCCTGGGCAGCGGTTCAGCTGGTGGCGGTCTTGTCTGTGTGGCTGCTGGCAGTCGCCTCCTGGGCAGCGGGGCTGCTGCTGGCGTTCTTGTCTTTGGCAGCGGGGCTGCTGGCGGTCGCCTCCTGGGCAGTGTGTCTGCTGGCGGTCTTGTCCACTGTGCTGATCTTCTCGGACTTGCCGGTTTTACTGTGCCCCTTTCCCACCTTGGATGGTGTCGCAGCTGTCTCCACACTCCCAACTGTACCCCTGGGAGAGGCTTTGGTGCCTGGTTTCTTTCCCCTCTTCCGCCGGGCACTGGTCAACGTTTGATGCTTGACAGGTGGGGGACTGTCCATGCTGTGGCTCCTTTCCACACTGGCTGCCCTGCTGCCTGGTGCACTCCATAATCCGGTGACTACTGGCATCACTGGTCCCGCCGATGTTGTGGCTGAGGTGTTAGGTTGGGACCTGGAGAGTTGGGCCCTAGGAGACTGAAGGGGTGGGGGAGTTGAGGGAAAGAGGTCAAGGCTGGCCAGAAAAAGTTTCTTAGGAACACTGGGATGGGTAGCTGGAGGGGGTTTGGGAGTGGAGGAAGAGGTTGTGGTTGTAGGAGGTTTCCGTTTGCTGACTTTGGTGAAGGTGCATGGGCTGGAAGCTGTCGTGAGGTAGATGGCTGTTGGGTGGGTGTGTGGCTGCGTTTGTGTACCTTGGGAGGTGGCCTCACAAACACTGGGAGAGGACACAGGGGACGTGTGAATGGTAGTGGGGGTGATGACTGCACGTGTGCGGGGTGTTATGGTTGGTGTGCAGGTGATGGACGTAGTGGCTGAGGATGTAGTGCATGCAGGTGTGAGTGGAGACGAGACAGGGAGGGAGGAGGGAGACGGGGAGGAGGGGGACACAGTGGAGGCAGTGGATGTTGGTGTGTCTGCATGTGTGTGATGCTTGTGTGAGTGCCTGTGGGATGTGTGGTGCTCAAGTTTGCCAGAGCTTCCTTGTGTGTTGAGGTGTTTGCATGCTGGTCTGATGGTGTGCTTGGGATAGGCTGAGGTACAGGGGTGTGGGTCTGGGTGGAGGAAGTTGGAGGGGGACGCTAGAGACAGGGACAATGGCTGCCATCAGTGCTGAGGCCAGAGTCTGAAAAGCTCCCTGAAGGGCTGCCTGACCAGAATGAATGCCCTCCAGGTATGCATTTGGCTGTTGCAACTACCTCTCTACACCCTGGATGGCATTCAGAATGGTAGACTGCCCAACAGTGAGGGACCTGAGGAGGTCAATGGCCTCCTCACTGAGGGCAGCAGGGGTGACAGGAGCAGGGGCTGAGGTGTCTGGGGCGAAGGTAATGCCCACCCTCCTGGGTGAGGAGGCACGGGGCAAAGGCTGAGGGGCTGCTGGGAGGGCGATGCTGATGGGGGGGTGGCAGCTGTACCTGTAGATGCGGGGGCACAGATGGGGCCGCCACCGCAAGGGAGCTCCCATCAGAGGAGGAGTCCATATTGCTGGTGTCAGCTCCTGTCCCTGCAGTAGAGCTCCCCTCGCCCTCCGTCCCACTGGTGAATTCAGAGTCCGTAGTGTCGCCCTCCAGGGCCATGTGGGATGCAGGTCCCTCCTGCTCCGGTGCCACTGCTCCTCCGCCTGATGATGCTAATGCACACAAGTACAGGGAGACCAAAAAAGGGGGGAATACAGAAGAAAGACATGTTCAGTGCATGCAATACTGCTACCGTTGGCAGACACGACAGACACAGAAGCCCCCTGCACACTTGGGGTCCACTATTCAATCCCAGGGACATGGCTTACAAGGCTCTGGCCGATTTCTGCACACATGGATGTCACAAGAGCCTGACTAGGTGTAGTTGGCATTGTACACAGGTGGGGTGGGGTGCCACAGGGCTTGCCTGAAGAAGGGAACTTAACTAGTAAACTCGCCCTGGCCTAGGGGAACCCATAGCCCACCTCCCCCACCCAGACACCTAAAATGCGCGCTGAATCAGCAGAATGAGAGTGTACTCACCCCCTGGTGGCTGCTGTGATGCCCTCAAGCGCCCATCCAAGTCCGGCTACGCCACCGCCAGGATCCTGTACATCAGGGGGGTCATGGTGCGACGGGCACCCCTCCCACGTTGGGAGGCCATCCCCAGCTGGGCCTCCGCCGTCTTCTTACTCCAGTGGTGGCTGTCCTCCCATCTTTTTCGGCAGTGGGTGCTCCGTCTGTGGTAGACCCCCAGCGTCTGGACTTCCTTGGCGATGGCATGCCAGATGTCCTTCTTCTGGTGGGCGCTGACCTACAGGAATTGTACAGGGGAAAAGAGAAGTAATTACCAACTGCACCGTCACAGTCATTGGCCCGCATCCCTACCCTTGTCATGACGCACATGCACTCACCTTCATTTCATGCACGTCTCATTCTTACCCCCCCTATCTTTCATCTACCCCACTACACACAGGCATTGCCCATACAGCAAGCTCACAGTATACTTACCTTTTTGTCTGGAGGACCGTAGAGTAGCGTGTACTGGGGGAGGACCCCATCCACTAGTTTCTCCAACCCCTCTGTGCTGAAAGCAGGGGCCCTTTCCCCAGACACATAAGCCATTGTCTCTTCCAGACTGAGGTCACAGCAGCACTTGCAGTGTAGGTCCTCTCCTGTCGAAGATCAGGTATCGAGTGATTGAACAGAGAGAAAATGGCGGTCACGTCCGCGGCAGTGCGTACCGTCACCGCCGGCGTACATCGTCATTGGCTCCTGGGACCCATAGGGTCCAATGTTAACCAATGCAGAATTGCTCCGCGGTCTTCGACTGCCTACCGCGATGGTGTACAACGCCAGCGCAGTTACCTCATATCCCCTTGTCCCACCTTACAGGTCAGGCAGCCGCCATTTCAGGGGCCCACATGACTTTATTTTTGACTGCGTCACACATACCTAGGCCTTGCCTAACCACTCATACAGGCAAATTTCAATTTATGAATATGTTCAGAGTAAGCTGTGTTTACGTACCTCGGAGTTGGTTGACTCTGTGCTCGCTTTTCTCCTCCATAGGCACTGTCCGCTGGGGCATGTGAGGAGATGGCGGCATCCTCCGGTGTACAGACCGCTGGTGGATCGACAAGGGAGGAAAGACATGTGATCATCACCTACAGGCTTGATCGTGCCACAATCCAGGAACTGTATGCTCAGTTGGAGCCAGACCTCACGTCAGCTATCCGCCATCCCACAGGAATCCCCCCTCAAGTGCAGGTGCTGTCAGTACTCCATTTCCTAGCAAGTAGGTCTTTTCGAACAACAGTGGCCATAGCATCAGGGATGTCCCAGCCTATGTTTTCCAACGTGTTGTCTGCCCTGCTGAAACACATGCGGAGCTACATCGTTTCCCCTCAGGTGGAGGATTTGCCTTCAGTGAAAGGTGACTTCTATGCCCTGGGACACATCCCCAACATCATAGGTGCAATTGATGGGACACATGTGGCCTTGGTACCCCCCGCAGGAGTGAACAGGTGTACAGAAACCGGAAGAGTTACCATTCGAAGAAAGTGCAGATGGTGTGTTTGGCAGACCAGGACATCTCCCATGTTAATGCAAAATTCCCTGGCTCAGTGCATGACGCTTACATCCTGCGGAATAGCAGCATCCCTTATGTGATGGGGCAACTACAGAGGCACCGGGTGTGGCTATTAGGTGAGCACCTGGACCCAAATCAGTGGGAATAGTTGTCTGAGTCTGTGGATGTCCCTATGAGTTAGTGTGTGTCTAACAGTTGTCCCTCGCCATTTGCAGGTGACTCTGGTTACCCCAACCTGTCATGGCTACTGACCCCAGTGAATAATCCCAGGACAAGGGCAGAGGAACGCTACAATGAGGTCCATGGGCGAACTAGGAGGATTATAGAGCGGACCTTCGGCCTCCTGAAGGCCAGGTTCAGGTGCCTCCATATGACAGGTGGTTCCCTATTCTTCACCAAAGAAGGTGTGCCAGATCATCGTGGCCTGCTGTATGCTTCACAACTTGGCTTTGCGACGACAGGTGCCTTTTCTGCAGGAGGATGGTCCAAATGGAGGTGTTGTGACAGCTGTGGAGCCTGTGGACAGTGAAGACGAGGAAGCAGAAGAAGAGGACATCGACAACAGGAACACAGTGATCCTGCAATACTTCCAGTGAGACACAGGTAAGAAGACAAACCTGCCTGCTACATCTAATTTAAATCGACTATCTCTCTACTGTCTGTCATTTTCACCCAGTGTATGATCACTGAGTTGGCTCTTTCCCTTACGATTTCACAGATGTGGGTCCCACTGTGTGACATCTGCTTTGTTTCCTCATGGACTAGAGCTGTGTGACATAGGTATGTTGACATTACATTTGAAAGAGCATTTTGGCACTGTAATTGCTAATGCACTATTTTGAAATCACAGACAGACTCCAGATTATTTTGTGCTTTAAGGGAGTTTATTTAAGTGCTCAATATTGGAGGGGGTTGTAAAATAGGCTGGGGTGATGGTGGAGGAATGTCCATGGCAGAGTCCAGTCTATTAGTCTCACAGGTGCTTTGTCCAAAGGGGCATAGGAAGTGGAGCTGGGGCAGTTTAAGTATGGACAGGGTGACAAAGTGGGACAAATGGATGACAATCAGGGTGGTCTCATTTCTTGGCGGGGTTCTTGGCATCGTTTTCAGTCTTTGTCCTGGATATCAAGGACAGTTTGCGGGGTGGGTCTCCCTCTGCAGGGGGTGGGATGCTGGTGTGGTGGCCCTGTGGCGATGCCTCCTGTCCACTAGCGCCGGTGCCCACCAGGGCAGTTCATAGTCCGGGCTAGTGTCAGGGGCCCCTTGTTGTGCCACAGTGTCCCTCCTGGTGTTGAGGAGTTCCTTCAGCACCCCTACAATGGTGCCCAGGGCGGAATTGATGGATTTGAGTTCCTCCCTAAAGCCCAAATACTGTTCTTCCTGCAACCACTGGGTCTCCTGAAACTTGGCCAGTACTGTTGCCATCGTCTCCTGGGAATGGTGGTAGGCTCCCATGATGTTGGAGAGGGCCACGTGGAGAGTTGGTTCCCTGGGCCTGTCCTCCCCCTGTCGCACAGCAGCCCTCCCAGTTCCCCTGTGTTCCTGGGCCTCTGTCCCCTGAATGGTGTGCCCACTGCCACTGCCCCCAGGTCCCTGGTGTTGCTGGGGTGGTGGGTTAGCCTTGGTTCCCTGTAGTGGTGGACACACTGCTGCTTGATGTGTCCTGGGGACAGAGGTATGGGCCCGCTGGGTTGGTGCTGTGCTGGTGTTTCCAGAGGGGGGAAGCTCTGTAGTGGCCTGTGCCAGTGTGAGGGGAACCGACTGTCCCGAGGTCCCAGATGGGCCAGGCTGATCGTCTAGATCCAGTTGCACAGAGCTGCTGTCATCACTGTGGTCCTCTTCTGTGGGTGGAGTAGACATGTCTGGACCTTCCTATCCAGTGGCGTTGGGCAGGGGTCCTGCAGGGTTGTAAAAGCATGATTATTGCATCTGTGTGTGTCATGGTGTGCAATGGGTGGGTGACCGTATACCCAAGTGCTTGCATTCCTGTGTAGGACCTTGTGTGATGATGGTGTAGGGGGGTGGATGAGTATGTGCAGTGGCCATGCTATGGTTATGGATGTCCATGCTTTGGTGTTACATGCCGGGCTTGGTGTTGGGATAGGTGGTTTGTGATATTGGGACATGTGTGAGGAGCAGGAGTGATGGGGGTGAGGGCGAGGGTGGGGGTATGTGTTGGCATGCAGGTAGGGTGGGGATGTAATAGTAAAGATTTGACTTACCAGAGTCCATTCCTCCAGCTACTCCTGCGAGGCCCTCAGGATGCAGAATAGCCAAGACCTGCTCCTCCCATGTTGGTAGTTCTGGGGGAGGAGGTGGGGGTCCGCCGCCAGTCCTCTGTACCGCGATGTGGTGTCTTGAGACCACGGAACGCACCTTCCCCCGTAGGTCGTTCCTTCCTGATGTCATCCCTATTTCTTGGGTGCTGTCCCACTGCGTTGACCCTGTCCACGATTCTTCGCCATAGCTCCATCTTCCTAGCTATGGAGGTGTGCTGCACCTGTGATCCAAATAGCTCTGGCTCTACCCGGATGATTTCCTCCACCATGACCCTGAGCTCCTCCTCAGAGAACCTGGGGTGTCTTTGCCGTGCTATGGGGTGGTGTGGGTGATGTGTGGGGTGGTGTGTGTTGTGATGTGTGGGGTGATATTTAGAGGTGTGTTGTGTGAGGTGCTTGGATGTTGTGTGAGTGATGGTGTTGAGTGCCTGTGGATGCTCGTTTTAGATGGTAGTGTCTCTCTGTGGCCTTCAGTCACCATTGTGGTCGTAAGTGTTTGTGGGTGATGTGGGTGTGTGTTTTATATTGTATTGGGTGTGTGGGAGTGGTGTGTGCATGTGTATCAGGTGTGTGTATTTCGAATTGTCCAATGTGGATGTGTTTTGCATATGTGTGTGTATTTTGAGCGCAGCGGTGTGTACCGCCAATGGAATACCACGGTTGAAAGACCGCCGTGTGGATTCGTGGGTCGTGATAGTGTGGGCGTATTCCTGTTGGCGTGACTGTGGAGCATTTCTTATCGCCAGTTTATCACTGACCTTTGGTGTGGTGGACTTGTGTGGGTGTCTAGATTTTGGCGGATTCCGGCCTTTGGGTCATAATGACCGTGGCGGAATTCCGCGGCGGTGTGTTGGCGGTCTTCTGCATGGCAGTAAGCAGCTTTTACCGCCAATGTTGTAATGACCCCCATAGTCATCAGAGGAGGACATGTTAGAGTGTGAAAATTACTAATAAAATGGCATGATTAACTGAAAGAAAATCTTGCGTTTAAAAGTGCAAGGCTGAAATGAAAAAGAGGCCTACACAGACAAATGAAAGACATTTCGAAAATTAAAGTAAATCACTATCTAATTAAATGCATTTTATGTTTTACTAACTGAGACTAATGAACACATAATAATAACATGTTCAGAAAATAAATAGTTTACATTTTATGAAATATTGTACAGTGCACATTTCACTGTGTTTTTTATAAGGTCTATGTTAAGCTAATTCAGATGAAATAATGTGATGTTTAGAAATTGCTGATGTGGATGGAAAGTCACTGCCACTGTTCTGTCCTTCCTGAATCATCCTGTTGACGTGGAGGGAAATGTACTAATATTGATACAATTATGTTGTTCCTGTTGGACAGTGTTCCACAGAAAACAATTGCTTTCAGTGGTTTTATGTAGTTTTAAACATTCTATTTCTGCAACGGAAACTGGCGATGACAGTAAAAGGAGCTGAACAAATGAAGGAGAAAAGAACACAAGAACTGCAACATGAAGAAAAGTGTTTCAGTTTTAATTGGTTCTGTCCAAAACCACCTATAGTCTAAAAAAAAGGTAGAGTATTTAGTGTTTTGGGGACTTTAATATTGTGATGTTAGCTCAGGCTAGAGAGAGATTTTGCTTTGTCCTTTGTTGTGATCAGATGTATTTTTATTTCTGTTAGTGAAATAATGTGCTATGTGCCACTGACAGTTCAGATGCATTAGGCTAAACTTTACTGAACTGTTTCACTATATGTCACTGTCCACTGAAGCTGACCATGAAGATACTCCACTGAAGAAGACGTTGCTGCCTGCTGAACCCATTAAGGAGAGGTATAACATAGTTTGCATTTGTCTTTCTTGTAGGTTTTCATTTTTTTCCTCTTCTAGAAACCCAACCGCTATTTTTGCTAGCGCTTTAGATAGATGTTTTCCAAATTTGTTTTTGTCTTCTTATCCTTTTACCTGAAGTCAAGTATGCTTAATCTAATTAGGGTACTAGTTAGAATGTCACATTCTGAATTTGGCTGTGCAAAATAACTGATTGTGAATATTACATCTGTGTTAACTCAATGTATTCAATCTCAACTGTGCATCTATTATTGCTGTTATACTCTATGGTGATTCTTGAGTGCCTAATTATTCATATTCTGTCAAAGCTGGGATTCTTCAAAAGGTTTGCTCAACCCATGTTATTCATGTATCTTTATTATTTGGTTTCACTTTTGGTTTACGTGATCTTAACATTGTTCATCTAAAGGGCAATAAATGTTTGAACTTTACTAAACTGGTGTGTTGATTCATGGCAAAATAGGTCATGTTGTGTTTAAATGTTGATTAATTATGGTATTGTTTGGTTTTGTCTATTGTTGACTTTGTTTTTGTTCAGAGCCAAACACTCACACCTATCTGAGTCCAAATATTCATTCGACCTCATGAGGGTAGATGGTTGGTTACTCTTACGTGTTCCCTTATCAAATAAATTATCAAAACGAATATAAGGTAGGACGCACCCACACAAGCACAATGCCTAATCCCAGTAGCATCCGTCCAAACTGTGAACGCTGGAGCTGCACTACTGTCTGGACTCAGCACACTCTGAGAGCTGGTAACTGAGTGCTGTTTCAGCACAAAATCCTAAATCCTGCTGCCTTTTGCCACAATAGTAAGACCTAAAGAGCTACTTTGATTTATAAAAACTCACAGCCAGGAAGCTGAAGGGTCCCACCATTTAAATAAGCAGTCATTTGTTTGCTTAAGATGATGCTTCAGGCTGGGCAGTGCTCATGGTCAAGTGAACTGTGGGCAGGCTGCCACTACTTCACCCTGCTTAACCTTACCCTGCCAAACCAAGGCCCATATTTCAAAGAATCTGGCACATCAGTACTGATGCGTCAGATTTCTTGCACCCCCCACACCACCTAAAGACAGAATGGGTCCTCCGTATTTACAATATGATGCACCATGGCGCATGATAGCCCAATAGCATCAAAATGTTTTATGCTATTGTGGCTCTTTGCTCCTCTAGCATCCAAAATGTTGACGCTAGTAGAGCAACGTTCAAGGTGTCCCATTGATTTCAATGAGTGCATCATTTTAATGCCTGCTTTGAGCAGGCGTTAACAATGGCGTCAAAAAGGGCACAATTACATTTTGTAGATTCCATTGTGCCATTTTTGCGAGCCTCCTAGCACCGGAACGCCCCCCCTTACATACCGTATGCCTGGTGCAGGGCTAACAAAGTGGCGCAATGTATGCATTGTGCCGCTTTATAAATATGGTGCAGCAATTTTTGCCTCATAGACTTGTGTCCAGTTCTACACCAGGTCTCTGGGACATCAAAGACTTCAAGGGCAGCTTCGTTGCAACTTGGCGCTCACTTAATCAAAGTTTCAGCACAGCTCATTGCAGTCGCCACTCATCTAACCAAGATTTCAGCACAGCTTCATTGTAGCCTGACGCTCATCTAATCAAGATCTCAGCACGGCTTTGCTTCAGTCTGCTGCTCCCTTTGCTCAAGGTTTCAGTGCAGCTTCATTATAGATTACTGCTCATTTAACCAATATTTCAGTGCAGCTTCATTGCGGTGTACCGCATGTCCCATCAGAATGCGGACTAGCTTTGTGGCAACCCTCCACCCATTTCACCAGGACTTCGAGGCCGCCACCTGTGTTGCTAAGTGATGAGACGTGGATATGCGCTGACCTTCCCCAAATGGTGAGTCGCACTTGAGCACAACCCTAATTCTTGCCCTCGCACCGGATCAACTGAGATCACTTTGCCTCAACACTTTGCAGTGGCAGTGCCTTCCTGGACCTAGATGCCCGAGCGGCCTTTAACCTTCCGCCAAGCTGTGTGCATACTGAAGATATAACACCTGGTACTTTTTCCCGGGCCACTCCTGAATGGCCCCGATCAACCTCTCTTGTGCTCCTCGCAGAAACACACCTGTATTTTCCGACAATATCATAAAGACAGTAAAACAAGCCCCATACACAGTGCGCTTAATGTAATATCTTTTATTAGTAAATACTCATTGGATTTTTGTCATTTTTTGTCTATTCATATAATTATTGTTAATTTTTAATACACTTGTGTGGAGTCCTTTTTGTGGTGTGTCTTTGTGATTACTATAAGTGTGTTGCACAAGTACTTTTCCCATTGCCTTCCAAGTTAAGCCAGTCTGCTCTGTGCCAAGATACCAGAGTGTGAACCCAGATTAATTTAGGTTGTGTATTTGATTTGCCCTGACTAGAATTGTGGTCCCTTCTTGGACAGGGTGTATACCTCTGCCAACTAGAGACCCAATTTCTAACAAGTACCCTTCAGGTAACTCAACTTCTTCAGCAGTTTTTGCAGGAGGCCACGAAATCCAATCTTCCCATGCCGTTGTGGCCTCTATGATATAAAATACGTTTTATGATAGTGTTCCTTTATGTCTAATTTATTCACTTTGGGACTCGTTTTAGGCCAGTGAATCTTTCGACCCGGATTGAAGACACCTTAGGACGAGATAACTAATCAACATGTCAATCAAGGTCTCTGTCAAAAGAAGCAGTTGGTACCTAGAAAGGAAAAGCAAACAGACAATCACAATTCCATTCTCATATAGTTACCCTCCGTATTGGATCAGCATACAGATTCAGTCTTCGTCCTCAGGACATCAGTTGATTCGCCATCAGTCAGGAACTCAGAAAGTCAGGTAAAAAGAATAAAGGTTACTTCCCTCATAAGGAGGTAAAGTATAAACGGGCACTATAAGGGCAAGGATGGTTTAAAGAACCAAATATCAAAGTCTCTATGCAGAGTGACAAAGTGTCTGGGTCATAGCAATTCACAATAGCATCTCCCCTCTCCTAGTCTCCTGATCTCTAGTCTCCCCTACTTCCTTGTGTCAAGGGATTTTATCCCTTTTCTATTGTACAGTCCCCTAATTTTCCATTGGTTGAGGGTTGGCACCCCACTATCTCCATCCAATAGGCTACCAATTAGCTCATCAAATTTGTCACCCCATAACAGTTCTCACGTAGTTTATTGGTCCTTATGATTGACGTCTCCAGCGGGTAGAATGTCCGGTATGATTTCATACTCTCGTTGTCCTTTGCGCATCTTCAGTCAGTGGCTCCATTGTCTGTACCGGTTCAGGCGACCTTGTACCTGGGACTAGTCTACACTGTTGCATTCAGCAAAAAATAAAAAATCCTTGAGCAAGTCGAATTTCATGAGAACGGATCTACTACAGTTACATTCAGCTTCTAGCTTTTGGAAAAACACGAGTTCATGTCCTTCAGCAAGTCAGCACACTGCGCATTAGAAAAACACATTTAGGGGGTCATTCCGACCCCGGCGGGCGGCGGGCGCCGCCCGCCGGGCAGAAACCGCCCAAAGACTGCACCACGGTCAAATGACCGCGGGGTCATTTCAACTTTCCCGCTGGGCCGGCGGGCGATCTGCAAAAGATCGCACGCCGGGCCAAGGGGGAAAGCCCCTGCAAAGAGGAAGCTGGCTCCGAATGGAGCCAGCGGATTTGCAGGGGTGCGACGGGTGCAGTGGCACCCGTCGCGATTTTCACTGTCTGCCAAGCAGACAGTGAAAATCTTTGTGGGGCCCTGTTAGGGGGCCCCTGCACTGCCCATGCCAGTGGCATTGGCAGTGCAGGGGCCCCCAGGGGCCCCACGACACCCGTTCCCGCCAGCCTCTTCCTGGCGGTGTAAACCGCTAGGAACAGGCTGGCGGGAAGGGGGTCGGAATCCCCATCCCTGGGCCAGGGGAAAACCGGCGGGAAACCGCCGGTTCCCCTTTTCTGACCGCGGCTTTACGGTCGCGGTCAGAATGGCCCGGGAAGCACCGCCAGCCTGTTAGCGGTGCTTCCTCTGCCCTCAGGGTCGGAATGAAGGCCTTAATATGAAACAAGGCAGCTAGGCCTCGACACATGCTAACTAAGGCCTAATGATTTGTTAGCAGAACTTTAACATATAACCTTTAATAGTTAGTGTAAAACCATACATTAACATAACATTTCATCATTATTAGTCAGTTTCATTAGTCCTCGTATATATTGACGGCCACTCCCCGTGGGCACATTTCAAGCATGCGTTTAGCAAAATACATTAATACATTTTCTACGCGGCATTATTATACATTAGTTCATAATCATTTCATGTTAATATTGAATATATAAGCTACGCTCTCTCAGTCCCTCCTCTGATGGCACTTGTCATCACACAAAACCTTTCCCTTCACAACCTTTCATTTTCTTTAGGCTACGCATTTCAATTTCTTCTTCCCTGTGTGATCTTTCCCAAATTTCTTTGAACAATTTCTCCTTTTCTTTTTCTTCTTTGCTTTTATTTCGTTTTGCCAAATTTCTCTTGATTCTTACACTAATTTTGAATGACAACCATATTCCTAATAAACAAGTTAGAACAATTAATATACCTCCTACTATTTTTGCAAGTACTCTAGTGATACTTTTCCCAACCTTTTCCCAAACTCCAGGTTCTTTCAGCTCCTTCAAATCTGAACTATCTCTTGTTAGGTTAGTAAGCATACTTCTAATCTTATTACTATTATCAGGAATGAATGCACAACAATGGCGCTCATTAAGCATTTTACAGACTCCGCCACTCTTTGCTAACAGAATGTCTAAAGCAAGCCGGTTTTGAAGAGTCATAGCCCTCTCCCCAGCAAGTTCAGTATCCATCAGGAGTATAGACCCTGTGAAGTTTGTCAGGCTGTTATCCACAATAGTAGACAACTTTCAAATCTTTATGGAGTTTAAAATAACCCCTACTGAAGGAATTATGGCTCCAAATATGTCACCTACGACAGCAGCTGCTGTCTCTCTCTTTTGTCTAGCATGATGTAATTCAGACATTTTAGGAAGTTGCTTCAAGTCATCAATCTGGTAGATCTTTTGGGAAAACTATTTCCAAATAACATGTCCCATACCATCCCTTTGAAAGACGGTAATAAGCATTAAGTCCACATATATAATAGAGGCCAGGGATCGCTGAACCCTGTCCATTTAACATGAACGTCCATTTACTCTGAAACAAAAACACATGCCTGCACTCACTCGTTCCCACAAATAAAGTGTCATTCTCAGATTTCGGCCTATATATACAAAGCTTTTCTATGTGTAATGCATCTATAGCTAATTTACCCTGTGTCTTTATTGCGGTGTAAGCATAATCATTGTCAAATGTGCGTTTTTTGAATGCCTTTTCTAGCCTTTCCTTTAATGCTTTTCATCTGTCATCAGTGTGATCTAAGAAACTTTTCTCTACAGGTGTTAGTAAGCAGGTTAGATTATTGCGGTGAGCATAAGCTGTCCCAAATGTCAATGTTGGCTCAAAGAAACCCCTAACTTTTTTATGTTAGTATCCTTAGCTAATTTATTTAGAAACTCAATTGCAGGCACAACAAAAGAAAACACTACGTCTAGATTAGAGTAGAAGTATTGCACATGTTCTTGATTATAAAATCGTGTTAATAGCAAACTACAGCTTATTCCATATATAAGTGGCAGACTATGATAAGTAACCCCTTCTTGTACTGACAAAGGAATTTTTGTTCACACATAGCAATTTTTCGCATCCACTGTCTCAACATACTCATTCAGCAAGCGATAGAAGACATTAGTAGATAGTTACCCCTTAGAGTAAGTTCCCTTATGCAAGTATTTAGTATCCTGCTCAAATTTCTCCCACGGTGTTAGTGCAGCAGTTTCAGGAGTTGAAGCATTGTTAGTCACTTTCTTGTCCACCAATGGCATTCCCACAATCACACTTATAATTATTATTCCACACATAGGTGGTCATTCCAACCACAGCGGTAAAAGGCGCTTACCGCCGTGCAGAAGACCGCCATAACACCGCCGCGGCCGCGGTAAACCGCCACGGTCATTCTGACCCACAACAGGCAAACCGCCAAAATACAGACATCCACAAAAGTCCGCCACACCAAAGGCCAGCGAGAAACTGGCGATGACCAGACCTCCACCGTCACGCCAACAGAAATACGCCCACACTATCACGACACACGAATCCACGCGGCGGTCTTTCAAACGCGGTATTCCATTGGCGGTACACACCGCCGTGCTCAAAATACACACACATATACAAAACACAGCCACATTGGACAATTCGAAATACACATACCTGATACACATACAAACAACACTCCCACACACCCAACACAATATAAAATACACACCCACATCACCCACAAACCCCCACTCCTAGAGATTCGTGAACACGCACGAGATAAGAGACCCGAGCACCCTGACGCGCAATTCACTGTCACCCAGCAATATTACCACGCACTTCAAACTACACACCAATACACATCACCACACTTAGCACCACACAATCCACCCCACACATCACCCAAACCACCCCATGGCACCGCAAAGACACCCCAGGTTTTCTGAGGCTGAACTCAGGGTCATGGTGGAGGAAATTGTACAGGTAGAGCCACAGCTCTTCAGGACACAGGTGCAGCACACCACCATTGCCAGGAAGATGGAGCTATGGAGCAGTATACTGGACAGGGTCAACGCTGTGGGACAGCACCCAAGAAATAGGGACGACATCAGGAAGCGATAGAACGACCTACGGGGGAAGGTGCGTTCCATGGTATCCAGGCACAACATCGCGGTGCAGCGGACTGGCGGTGGACCCCCACCTCCTCCCCCAGAATTTACAACATGGGAGGAGCAGGTCTTGGCGATCCTGCATCCTGAGGGCCTTGCAGGACTAGGCGGAGGAATGGTCTCTGGTAAGTCAAATCTTAACTACTTCATCCCCCCCACCCCACCAGCATGCCAACTCATACCCCCACCCTCACCCCCACCCCATCACACCTACTCCTTGCAAATGTCTCACCCTCACTACCCACCCATCCCAACACCAAGCCCTGCATGCGACCACAAAGCATGGACACCCATCACCTAAGCATGCCCACTGCACATACCCATCCCCCCCGGCCAAACCACCGTCACAAAAGCCCACACACAGGAATGCAAGCACAGGGGTACACGGGCACCCACCCATTGCACGCTATGGCACACACAGAAGCAATAACCATACTTTTATACCCCTGCAGGACCCGAACGCCACGTCACAGCGCAGGAGGGTCCACAAATGTCCACTCCACCCCCAGAAGAGGCCCACAGTGATGACAGCAGCTCTGTCTCCCTGGATCTAGTTGACCAGCCCGGCCCATCGGGGACCTCTGGACAGTCGGTTCCCCTCAGACAGCCACAGGCCACAGCAGACCTTCCCCCCTCTGGGAACACCAGCACAGCACCCACACAGCAGGCCCATGTCTCTGTCCCCAGGACACGTCAATCAGCGCTGTGTCCACCACTACAGGGCACCCAGGTTAACCCACCACCCCAACAACAACAGGGCCCTGGGGGCAGTGGTAGTGGGCACACGATCCGGGGGACAGAGGCCCAGGGAAACAGGGGAACTGGGAGGGCTGCTGTGCGACAGGGGGGGGACAGGCCCAGGGAACCCACTCTCCACGAGGCCCTCTCCAACATCATGGGAGCATACCACCACTCTCAGGAGACGATGGCCACGGTCCTGGCCAGGTTTCAGGAGATCCAGCTTCTGCAGGAGCAACAGTATATGGGGTTCAGGGAAGAACTAAGAAACATCAGTTCCGCCATGGGCACCATCGTAGTGGCTCTGAATCAGGTAGTCACCACATTGCGGGACACTGTTGCACCACAAAGGGCCCCTGACACTAGCATGGACCAAGAACTGCCTACCACCTCCGCCGGCGCTAGTGGACAGGAGGCCCCGACACAAGACCAACAGGCCACCAGAACCCCACCCCCTGCAGAAGGAGAACCACCCCGCAAGCGGGCCCTGAGATCCAGGAAGAAGACAGAGTAAGATGCCAAGACCCCAGCCAGGAAAGGATACCTCCCTGATTGTCATCCCACTGTCCCACATTGACACCCTGTCCAACCTTACACTGCCCCTGCTCCACTTTCCACAGGCATCTGGACAATGCACCTGTGATACTGATAGTCTGGACTCTGCCATGGACAATCCTCCACCATCACACCTCAACGATTTGCAACCACCCACGAATTTTGAGCACTGTAATAAACACACTTATTACATAAAACAATCTGGAGTCTGGCTGAGATTTTGTACAAATGTATTAGACATTACCGTGCCAAATGGCATATTCACATTGTGATGCCAACATACCAATGTCACACAGCTGTAGTCCATGGGGAATTAAAGCAGATGTCACGCAGTGGGGCCCACATCTCTGAAATCGGAAGGGAAAGTCACAACTCAGTTACCATACACTGGGGGAAAAGGTCAGACAGTAGAGAGGTAGTAGGGGTTAAGTATATGTAAAATGCCGTTGTGGATTCTTACCTGTGTGTCATTGAAAATACTGCTGTATTACTGTGTTCCTGTTCTCTATGTCGTCCTCTTCGCCTTCCTCCTCTTCACTCTCCACAGGCTCCACAGCTGCTACAAAACCACCATCTTGACCATCCTCCTGCAGAAAAGGCACCTGGCGTCGCAAAGCCAGGTTGTGAAGCATACAGCAGGCCACGATGATCCGGCACACCTTCTTTGGTGAGTACATTAGGGATCCACCAGTCATATGGAGGCACCTAAACCTGGCCTTCAGGAGACCGAAGGTCCGCTCGATCACCCTCCTAGTTCGCCCATGGGCCTCATTGTACCGTTCCTCTGCCCTTGTCCTGGGATTCCTCACTGGGGTCAGTAGCCATGACAGGTTGGGGTAACCAGAGTCTCCTAATAGCCACACACGGTGCCTCTGGAGTTGACTCATCACATAAGGGATGCTGCTATTCCGCATGATGTACGCGTCATGCACTGACCCAGGGAACTTGGCATTAACATGGGAGATGTACTGGTCAGCCAAACACACCATCTGGACATTCATGGAATGATAACTCTTCCTGTTCCTGTACACCTGTTCACTCCTGCTGGGGGGGACCAAAGCAACATGTGTCCCATCAATGGCACCAATGATGTTGGGTATATGTCCAAGGGCATAGAAATCAGCCTTCACTGTAGCCAAATCCCCCACCTCAGGGTAGACGATGTAGCTCCGCATGTGTTTGAGCAGGGCAGACAACACTCTGGACAACACCTTGGAAAACATGGGCTGGGACATCCCTGATGATATGGCCACTGTTGTTTGAAATGACCCACTTGCTAGGAAATGGAGTACTGACAGCACCTGCACTAGAGGGGGGATCCCTGTGGGTTGGCGGATTGGTGACATCAGGTCTGGCTCCAGCTGGGCACACAGTTCCTGTATAGTGTCTCGGTCAAGCCTGTATGTCAGTATGACATGTCTTTTTTCTCCATTGTCAACAGGTCCACCAGCGGTCTGTACACGGGAAGATTTCTCCATCTCCTCGCATGTCCCAGCGGACGGTGCCTATGAAGGACAACAGCGAGCACAGAGTCAATCTACCCACAGGTATGTAACCACAGCTTGCACATAACACGATTCCCAATGCATTGAATGGCTTGTATGAGTGTCGATGCAAGGCCTAGGTATGTGTGACGCAGTAGAAAATAAGGCATGTCGGCCTTTGAAATGGCGGCTGCCTGACCTGTGAAGTGCGACAATGGGATGTAAGGTCAATGCGCTGGCGTGGCACACCGTGGCGGTAGGCGGTCGAAGACCGCGGCGCAAAGCAGCATTGGTTAACATTGAACCCTATGGGTCTCAGGAGCCAATGACGATGTGCGCCAGCGGTCGCGGTACGCACCGCCGCGGTATGCACTGCTGCGGGCGTGACCGCCATTTTCTATCTGCTTAATCACTCGATACCTGATCTTCGACAGGAGAGGACCTACACTGCAAGTGCTGCTGTGACCACGGTCTGGAAGAGACAATGGCTCATGCGACTGGGGAAAGGGCCCCTGTCTTCACTGCTCAGGAGTTGGAGAAACTCGTGGATGGGGTCCTCCCCCAGTATGCGCTACTCTACGGTCCTCCAGACCAACAGGTAAGTACACTGGGACCATGCTTTGTGGCCAATGCCTGTGTTGAGTGGGGTGGATGAAAGATGGTGGGGAGGGGAGCGATTGAGGCATGCATCAAACGACAGATGAGAGCATGTGCCACATGGCAAGGGTGGGGATGGGGGGGGCCACTCACATCGAGCATGCAGAAGGTGATGATTATTCTTCTCTCCCTGTACATGTCACATAGGTCAGCGCCCACCAGAAAATCGATATTTGGCGTGCCATCGCCAAGGACGTCCGGACCCTGGGGGTCCACCAGAGATGGGGCACCCACTGCCGGAACAGATGGGAGGACATCCGATGCTGGAGCAGGAAGACGGCGGAGGCTCAGCTGGGGATGGCCTCCCAACGTGGGAGGGGTGCCAGTCGTACTTTGACCCCCGTGATGTCCCGGATCCTGGCGGTGGCCTACCCCGATTTGGATGGGCGCGTGAGGACATCACAGCAGACACAAGGGGGTGAGTACACTCAAATCCTGGTGACTTTGCGCGCAGTGGAGGGGTCTGGGTGGGGGAGGAGGTCTGTGGGTATCCCTAGGCCAGGGCGTTATCTGTAGGCTAGGCCCCTCCGTAAGGCATGGCCCTGTGCTCCCGCCCCCCACCTCTGTAGGGTGCCAAGTACAGCTATTCATTGCCCTGTGTCATGTATGTGAGCAGAGGTCGCCCATAGGCTTGTAGGCCATGTCCCACGGATTGCGTAGTCGACCCCAAGTGCGCGGCGTAGTGCAGGGGGCTTCTGTGTCTGTCCTGTCCGCCAACGGTGTCGCCAATGCATGCACTCAACATTTCTTTATTTTTCCCCATCCCCCTTTTTTGTTGTCTTCCTGTTCATTTGTGCATTAGCATCATTAGGCGGAGGAGAAGTGGCATCGGAGCACGAGGGAGCACCATCTCACAGGGCCATTGGCGGGCCATGCAAAAGAATCAGAATTCACCAGTGAGACGGAGGGCGAGGGGAGCTCCACAGCGGGGACTCGTGCGGATGTCAGTGACGGCGACTCGTCCTCTGAAGGTAGAGCTCCCTTGTGGTCGCGGCAACATCCGTGCCCCCCGCACCAACAAGTACAGCCGCCACCCAGCGCACCAGCACCGCCCTCCCAGCAGCCCCTCAGTGTTTGCCCTGTGCCCGCTCACCCAGGAAGGTGGGCATCTCCTTCTTCCCAGGCACCTCAGGCCCTGCCCCAGTCACCCCTGCTGCCCTCAGTGAGGAGGTCATTGACCTCCTGAGGACGCTCATTGTTGGGCAGTCTACCCTTTTGAATGCCATCCAGGGTGTAGAAAGGGAGGTGCACCAGAGTAATGCATACCTGGAGGGCATTCATTCTGGTCAGGCTGCCCATCAGCGATCGTTCAACACTCTGGCCTCAGCACTGATGGCAGCAATTGTCCCTGTCTCTAGCCTCCCCCCTTCAACTTCCTCCACCCATACCCAATCCCCTGGACCTCTGCCTATCCCAGACACACCGTCAGACCAGCCTGCACACACCTCAACACCCAAGGGAAGCTCAGATAGACATAAGCACCACACATCACACAAGCATTCACACAAGCAACATCCACATGCAGACATACCAACACCCACTGCCTCCACTGTGTCCCCCTCCTCCTCGTCTCCCTCCTACCTCCCTGTCACGTCTCCACTCACACCTGCATGCACAACATCTTCAGCCACTACGTCCATCACCAGCACACACACCAGAACCCCCCGCACACGTGCAGTCACCACCCCCACTACCATTCACACGTCCCCTGTGTCCTCTCCCAGTGTGTCTGTCACCCCCTCTTCCAAGCTACACAAACGCAGGCAGCCACCCACCCAACAGCCATCCACCTCACGACAGCCTCCAGCCCAAGCACCTGCACCCAAAGACAGCAGACTTCAAACTCCTACAACCTCTTCCTCCACTCCCATACCTACTACACCTACCCGTCCCTCTCTTTCTAAACTTATTTTCCTATCAAAACTTGACCTCTTTCCAACAACTCCCCCACCCTGTCCATCTAATAGGACTCCAGTCAGCACCTCAGCCACCACAAAAGCGGGCCCTGTGAAGACAGTCTGCCAGGGAATGTGGAGTCCCCCACCCTGAAGGTCAGCCAGTTCAGTAGGGAGCCAAGGCACGGCCAGCCCACCCCGCAAAAACATGCGAAGATTGTGAGTGGCCGGCGTGAGAGGCCTGCAACACCTGGGACCAAAATCACTACCATGGCTCTGGCAGGGAGTGTGGTGCCAGCTGGCACACCGCAAAAGGTGGGGAAGGGCCACAGACGAACAGGGAAGGCTGGGAAGGGCAGCACGCCCGACAAGACCGCCAGCAGCCCAGCTGTGCAGGAGGGCCCCGCATGCCCCATCCCAGGTGGGCAGGAGGACACCAACAGGCCCGGTACTGCAGCCCAGGAGGGCCCCACCAGGCCCATCCCAGGTGGGCAGGAAGGCGCAGCCAGCCACAGGTCAGGTGGCGAATGACCTCAACGCCATGGGCGGATCCGCTGAACTGGGCAGTCATCCAAAGCACCGCTGAACTGGGCACCGCCGTCTCAAGCACTGCTGAACTGGGCACCGCCGTCTCAAGCACCGCTGAACTGGGCCCTTCATCTCAAGCACTGCTGAACTGGGCCCTTCATCTCAAGCACCGCTGAACTGGGCCCTTCATCTCAAGCACCGCTGTGCTGGGCACCGCCGTCTCAAGCACCGCTGAACTGGGCACCGCCGTCTCAAGCACCGCTGAACTGGGCCCTTCATCTCAAGCACCGCTGCGCTGGGCTCCGCCGTCTCAAGCATCGCTGAACTGGGCACCGCCGTCTCAAGCACCGTTGAACTGGGCCCTTCATCTCAAGCACCGCTGAACTGGGCCCTTCATCTCAAGCACCGCTGCGCTGGGCACCGCCGTCTCAAGCACCGCTGATCTGGGCACCGCCGTCTCAAGCACCGCTGAACTGGGCCCTTCATCTCAAGCACCGCTGCGCTGGGCACCGCCGTCTCAAGCACCGCTGGCCCATTGGCGGAAGGGGCAGGCCCGCATCTGTGTCGGGCAGGGCTGCACGAAGCACTCTGGGCACTGGTCCCCCTCCGGTACCAGTGGAGACTGATATTGACTTGAGAGTCTGTGACTTTGCACTCCCCAGGATGGAACAGTGGGCAAGCCACCCACTGTAGAGACTTGAGAGACTGTGGCTTTGCACTCCCCAGGATGGAACAGTGGGCAAGCCACCCACTGTAGAGACTTGAGAGACTGTGGCTTTGCACTCCCCAGGATAGAACAGTGGGCATGGAGGCCCCTCGTGGATCTGGCGTTGTGGACTCATCTGGCTGAGGTGCCCCCTCTTCCCTTCCCCCTGAGGTGCCTGTAGTTTTGGTATCTGATGCCCCTGCAGTGTTCTCTCCGTTGGAGTCAGGTATCCTGTGTGGGCTTTGCCCATGTGATTGGGGCCCAGTGGTCCACGAACAATGCCTGATACAAATATCGGACTGGACAATTTATGTATATAAAAGTTTTATATGTGTGATATATTTTATAGCCAGTCATACAATATATTCCAATGTTTATAATCATTTCCTTTTGTCTTTGCATTCTTCCGTGGGGTTTGGGGGGGTAACTGTGATGTCTTGCTATGCATTGATGTGTGTGTTGTAGTGGGTGAGGGTGAGGGTGGGTGTGTCGCATATGTGTGTCCCCATAATTTTTTGCCTCCACCCTCCCCTGTGTCGTAGGTGCAGTACTCACCGTTGTCTTCTGCGCCGGCGTTCGTGCTCCTGGTAGAGGAGCAGGAAGACAATCGCTGGGAGGATGTGGAGTTCGGGTTCCATGCTGTCCAGATTCCTCGTGGGGTGTATGGAGGTGAGTGTTTTCCATTTGAAATGGCTGTTTCCGCCGTGTTTTTATCGGCGGGGCTACCGCCCCGGAAAAGGTGGCGGATTGGTGGGTTGTGATAGGGTGGGCGGTACATTGTCTCCCGCCTGTCTGTTGGCGGTGACCGCCGCACTGTTTGTTTGTTCCGCCGTGGGGGGCGGTGTGTTGAAGTGGCGGTCCATGTTGGCGGTTTCCACCAGGGTCGGAATTGCATTTTTTTTACCGCCAGCCTGTTTGCGGTATTGCCGCCGCTTTAACACCGACCGCCAGGGTTGGAATGACCCCCATAATTCCCACACCAACAACTAAGCATGCATGAGTCCTACTCTTACTTACTATCTCTAGTGTAACCCATGATCTGCAAAGAATCAGAGAGTGGAACAATACAAAGCAACAATCAACTTGAGGATGATGTAAAAAGCTCTCTCTTTTTTTTTCTATGCAAAGTCTCTCTTTCTCAGCAAGTATTTACAGTGTTTCATTCACTCCAGGACCCTTTTGTCAAATCAGGTTCAGCAGCTTGTCATATTCGGTTTTTCAAAGTCAATTCAGGTTAGCAGTGTCACATCCGGTAATTTATCAGTCTCTTTTCTCAGCTTTTCAGCTTTTTCAGTTTCAATTTCAATTCTAACATAGCCTCTTTCAAAGGTTGAATTCAGGTGCCGTAGTATTGACCTGGGATTTCTTGATCAAAACAGAATGCCAAGAATTCTTGTTGCCATTCAGCTGTTGTTGCATACGCCCATTCAGGACCTGCGTACCTTCTGTTTGCGACTCTTTTTCTTTTCAGTTTGCGATCACCCTGTAACTCTCCTTCATTGAGATCTTCTTTTCTGGTTGTATCAACGTCTTCCTCTATTGTGTCATTAGGGATCACTTTCTCCCCTGCAGCTTGTGATTCCGGCCAGTTATCTCCCTTAAGCGTTTTCTTTATGCTCGGCCTTTCAGGATGTTGAACAGCGCCCTCCTCTTGTTCTATGGTGTTTTGTCTTGATGGACCTGCAAACGGCTCAGGAGGAGTCAGAACACCTTGACCTCCCTCTGCCTCACTTCCTTCGCCTTCAGGGTCGGTTATGGGCTCAACTTCAAACCTGTATCCATCTGTTTCTGGGAGAACCTCTCTCTGTCTCGGTTCACCTGCTGCCTCGGCTGAGATAGGCTCACTGTCACCTCTCTGGAACTCGTTTACTGTTTGAGTGACTAAGCCGTCCTCAGCAGGCTCTCCTTCAGTCTCAGTTCCCCTTTGATTACTCTCCGGCCCTGAGACTTCCTTCTCTGCAGCTGTTGTTTTGGACAATTCAAGTTCCTCATCAGTTGGACACATCACCTTCTTTGTGTGACTGGCATGTATCCAATTTGGAAGACCTGCACATTTCACAGCTGTGGTAGTTGTCAGTATTACTTGATATGGCCCTTTCCAACGAGGCTCCAAACACTACTTCCTCACGTGTTTCTTGACAACAATCCAATCACCGTCTTTCAGGGTGTGAGCTGGATCACTTATCGGTGGCAATGTGGTAGCCCCCACCTGGTGAGAGAAAGAGCGGACCACGTCAGCCAGACCCTTGCAGTAGTCCAACACCATATCATCCGTGATATTCACAAGAGCATTTGCAGCCACTGCGGGCAATCTCATAGCTCGACCCATAAGAATTTAATGAGGAAAAAGTCCTGTTTTCTTGTCGGGTGTGTTTCTTATTGACATCAGCACTAAGGGCAATGCATTTGGCCATTTCAAATTGGTAGCTGCGCACATCTTTGCCATTCTCGACTTCAAGGTACCATTCATTTGTTCCACTAGTCTTGATGCTTCAGGGCGATAGCTACAGTGCAACTTCTGTTCAATGTGTCACACAAGAGCTTAATCTCCTCATTGTCGAAGTGTCTGCCCCTATCTGATTCTAAAGAGATCGGAAACCCGAAATGTGGTATTAGTTCCCTAAGCAGCAGCTTCGCTACTGTGAGACTGTCATTCCTACGTGTAGGGTAAGCTTCAATCGAGTGACTGAACACACACACAATCACCAACACGTACCTCAGTCCTCCACACACAGGCATCTCAATCAAATCCATTTGCATCCTGCTAAATGGACCTCCTGCTCTCCCAATGTGGCTCAAATTCACCACAGTCCCTTTTCCCGCATTCATCTGCTGACAGATGATGCACCTGTGACAGATAACCTCAGCAGCTTGTCTGAATTTTGGATTGAACCAATCGATTTTGAACAACCTGATCATTGCGTCTCTCCCAAGATGTACTTGACCATGGTAAAACCTTGCAAACTGTGACAAAAGACTGTTTGGCCAAACCATGTTTCCCTCCTCTGAGACCCACAAGTCATCAGACCTCTGTATGCATTGCATTCTCTGCCAGGAGCGTTTCTCCTCTTTGCTGGCACGTCCTTGCAAAGATTTTAACTCCTCTAATGTATCAATCACCCTTAATGCATACCCTGTGCATGTTTCATTTTCAGTTTCAGGTAACAATTCCCACTGATCTTGAAGCGATATGCAGTTCAATGCACAAAACCTTGCGACTTGATCTGCATATCCATTTCCCATTGACACAAAGTCCTGTGACTTAACATGAGCATTGCATTTCACCACGGCAATTTCAAGAGGTAACTGAATTGCATACAGCAAATCCTTAATTTTCTCGCCATTTTTCACTGGTGAACCGGAAAAGGTCATGAAACCCCTTTGGGACCATAATTGGCCAAAATCATGTACAATTCCAAATCCGTATCTGCTGTCAGTATGGATAGTGACTATAATTCAGCCACTTGAGCAGAGTATACTCTTTCGAGCCAGGAAGCTTCTAAGCTTCTAAGATACCAGTGATTGTACACACGGCATATCCAGCCCTCAGTACTCCTACTGCATCTCTTAGGCATGAACCATCAACAAACATAATGTAATAATTTTCCTCCAATTGGGTATCTTTAATGTCAGGTCTTGGTTTGGTGCACAGATCTGTTCCCTCAAGACAATCGTGTTCGACTTCCTCAGCATCATCAATGTTCACATTTTCAATAGGAAGCAAAGTTGCCGGGTTCAATACAGTACATCGTTTAAGGGAAACATTAGGCAACCCCAGTACAATTGTTCCATATTTTGTAAGCCTCGCATTTGTCATATGCTGCGTCTTGGTTCGGGTCAACAGGATTGCAACTGAATGTGGGACCATTACTGTTAAGGGATGTCCCATCACTATACCTTCACACTGAGTGAGGCTTTGACCAACTGCTGCAACTGCATGCAAACAACCTGGTAAGGCTGCTGCGACTGGGTCCAAAGTAGCTGAAAAATATGCTACTGGGCGGTTTGCACCTCCATGGACCTGTGTCAGGACAGACAAAGAACAAGCATTACGTTCATGACAAAACAGCACAAAAGGCTTTGTGTAATCAGGCATACCTAAAGCTGGTGCCCTGCACATACTTTCCCTCAGTTCCATGAATGCCTTCATCTCTTTTTCGGACATGGTTATGGCACCCGGGCCATCCTGAATCTCCTCAACCGTCAACCTCACCAAAGGTTTAGAGATAATTGAGAAGTTGGGGATCCACTGACGACAGTAGCCCACAATTCCCAAAAACATCCTAACATCTCTCTTTGTTGTCGGGGGATTCATCTGCAGTATGGCTGTCACTCTCTCTTTGGAAATTCTCCTAGACCCCTTTTCAATTAGGTGACCCAAGTACTTCACCTCTTTCTGACAATATTGCAGCTTCTTTGGGGACACTTTATGTCCATCTTTTCCCAAATGATTTAACAAGGCAATTGTGTCATACCTGAAGTCATCTTTTGTCCTGGACGCAATCAACAAATCATTAATGTGCTGCACTAGAGTCGAACTGAAAGGTAATTCTAATGATGACCCTAAGTCCTTCTTCAATATCTGATTGAAGATGGAAGGTGACTCAGAAAACCCTTGAGGAATTCTGCACCAACTATAAACCTTGTCCAGGAATTTGAAACTGAAGAGAAATTGGCTGTCCTCATGAAGAGGCACCGAAAACAATGCTTGTGACAGGTCCACAACTGTGAACCACTCTGCATCACACGGAACTTGAAACATAATCACTGCTGGATTTGGCAGTATGGGGCAACATTTTACCACAATCTCATTTATTTTCCTCAGGTCTTGAACAATTCGAACTTTCCCACAAGGCTTTTTCAGACCCATTATTGGTGAATTACACGGGCTGCTCAATACTTCTTTCAGAACCCCTTGCTTCACAAACTCTGTAATTATCTGCGTCACCTGTATAAGAACATCTTGTGCCATGTGGTATTACGGTACCTGGGGAAACACTGCATTTGGCTTTACTTCTACCTTGACCGGTTCTACTCCTTTTATTAGTCCCACTTCTTTTCCTGTCAGGTCCCACACTTTCTCTGTCACTGTTCCCTGTAATTCAGCTGGTAAGTCATTCACTGTGAGCATTGGGAATAAGGTTATCAAAAGGTATTCCTCATTTGCCATCTCTGTCTCTAGCTCAGAGATCTGAACATCGTACCCTTCATCATCACTGTTTGTTTGCATCTCAATCCCTTCATTGGAACAGGTAATTGAGCACCTCGTTTTGCACAGTAAGACTCTTCCCAGTAGGGATACGGGACTCGAATCACAGACTACAAATTTATGTAATCCCTGGAAGTTACCAATCTCAACTTGGACCTGATCTGTAATCGGATTTGTCAGGAACTGATTTGCTACTCCTACCACCCTTATAGTACGCCCCGAAAGTGGCAACTTCGGAAACTCTGCGCTTTTGACTGTAGAGCATGTAGCTCCTGTATCAACTAGGAATGAAACCTTATGTCCCATCACCTTTCCCTCTACATAGGGACCCCTCTGATATACTTCTAGGGATGCTGCAAACCTGCACTCCTCATTATCTGAACAATCATCCGACCAGTCATCGTTTATTCCATCATCACCACGCAATGGGAACTGTTGTACTGTGTTATTTTGACTCATTGTTTGACCTGTGACCTGTTAAGGAAGCATCACCTATTGCTGTCCCATTGGAGCTAATGGTATCTGCATTTGCTGTCTAGGTACCATGGGAATCTGCTGTTGTACTTCTTGCACTTGTGCTGGTTGAACACGCGGCATTTGTATCTGCTGCATGGGCTGTAAACCGTGCATCTGAACCATGTTATTCTGGAAGTTCTGATTTTGTCCTCTCACTTTTGGACCCCTCACATTTTGAAATGCACCGACATCATTGCTTTGTCGAACAACACTATCCTGCACCACCATTGGACATTCCTGCTTCCAGTGCCCCACGCCCCCGCACGTGTGACATGGCAATACCTTTTTAATTCCTTGCACATCATTCTGAACCACAACAGTATTAATATCCGGACCACAAAACCTCCTCGACCTCGTTGCTGCTGTACCATCTGCTGCACTCCACATCCCTGCATCCCTGCTTGCGCTGCCTTAATCTGCATCACCATCACTTTCTCCTTCAACTTTCTCTGTTTCAGCTCGATCTCGTCACTACAGTATTTTGCATACTGCAACACCTCATCAATCGGCTTCGCTTGCCAACAGATCAAATGATTCTTAATCATCTGACTAATCTCTGGTCTCAGCCCTTCAACAAACCTGAACACAAGGTGATTCATGTCTTTCGGTTCTATGACCTCAGTGCCACTTTAGTGTTTGAATGCCTTCAACAACCTCTCATAATAAGCATGTATCGACTCCTTGGCTTCCTGTGAGGTTCGATAAATTTTCTGCCAATCAGTAACTTTCGGCGACACTTTCTGCTTCAGAAACTCAATCACTTTATGATAATACCTCATCACTTCTGCAGATGGTGCTCCAGTAACCTTATCTCTTGCCGGCTCCTCTGTATGCCAGTCCACACCTTTCTTGCACTCAAGCCATAAGTCAGGTGGTACTATAATCTCAAACAGGGTATTCAAGTCTTCCCAGAGACATTTTGAAAGCTTCACAAACCTGTCCGTCTGCTTCTCCCTTAACCTGGGATAATCATTTGTAAATGACAGGATGTCACCTCTAGACCATGGTACATGAACCAGAACCCCTCCAGCTGTTTCTCTCATTGGTAACATCTTTATTGTCCCCGTGTCTGGTGCGGCCTTAGCCTGCTTTGGTTCCGGACCATCACCTTTCTCTTTATCTCTCTTCTTTGCCCATCTGCCTTCCCACTTCTCTAATGCTCCCCAAATCTGAGCACTCTGCAGTATCTCTTTAAGATGTGCCTTCACTCCAGTAGATCTCATGTGTTCGAAGTCTTTAGGCTCAAAGTCTAACCTATAGCTCCTCTTCAAATGTTTAGTACCTTCTATATTTATCTGCCAAGTTTGCCAACCTCTGATGCATCTTGCTCACCTCTTTGGTTATTTTGGGACACAGGTATCTCAATTCTGCCTCTGTGTATGACACTAATCTGTTCACTCCCATTGTCCCTTCTACTAGTTCTGCGGCTTCTACACCCAGTCTCAGAAAATTCAGGTATTCATCTCTTTCTCACCATTCCGCGGTCACTATAGTAGTCTGTGGAGTGTTGAGCTTGTCTAACCACTCATTCAATTGTTGCGCTGTTAAGCCCTGCAACGAAACATTTCCAGACTGCACCAATGGTGTCTGTGTCGTATTCGTACTCATTACCTGTGGGGTTAGCGTACCTAACCCTGCTTGCCTCATCGTTTCCAAAGGAACCCCAATCGGACTGAAGTCTAACAAGGATCTAGACCTTTCGGCTGACTGTCCTCCCTGTGTCATTCCCTGCAAGTTTCCAGTAGACCCTCCTCTTATCGCCTCTTGGGTCATTACTCCCTGTTCACATACGCCAAGTTTACCATGCACATATAGCAGTACTGGTGGACCAACAGTAATTGGCAATGATATAGCAGCTGGTGACTGTCCAGGTCCCAATCCCTGTGGAGCATTAACTCCCATAGCTTGATTTATCATAGGTGCTGTATCTACTGACTGCGGTCCTACAACAGAAGTGTAACCCGGAACCACCTGTTGCTGCAGGTAATTCGGAACCATCTGTTGCTGCGGCTGGGGCAGCAATTGTGGAGTTGGCTCAATCTGCACTAACTTTGATTTCGTATATACTGGATCAGGCTGTACCATCAAACTCGTAGTTGGCTCTAATACTGGGACATCTGGATAGAGCCTCTGAATCGGTGGTGGTTGCAACTGTATCTGCGTGTCTGGCGCAGTGGGTACACTGACATTATTTTGTATCAAAAGTGTATCATTTGTCTGTACTGCATTCATGATTCCCTTATTTTGTGTCGGATCTTCAGGACCCACACTAGTACTCTGTGCATTGTCATTTATGGCATATGGTGGCGGGCGATCATGTAACAACTGATTGAGAAATTCTTCATCGTCTGAATCATCTTCATCTACCCAGGACCTGTGAGTCTCTTTTTTTTTACTAGTACCCTTGTCTGTCTTACAAGTGGCTTTCTTTCCCTGTGTCTTGTCTTCTTGAGTTATTGCCGGAAACATCTTAAGTCCGTCAACTATTCCCCTTCTCCACATCTTAGTCTCATTATCCCATCTAGCTTCCGCTAAAGTCTTTTCTGCTCTTTTCATTCTCCTTTCAAATTTCTGCTGTATCTGACGTATGGCCATCAAATCCCAGATTGATAATGCCTCATACTGAGCTGGTCTCGGAGGCGGTTTTTGTACACTTAACATTAATCGCAAATTCTCCAAAATTCTTGTATTAAACGTTCCGTGCTCCGGAAACGCTAAACATCCCTCCTTCTCTGTCAATTTGCACCATTGCTTTAACCAAAGACATGGCGCGACTCCCTTCTCCTCCATTACGATATAAGCTGGAGTACCCTCAGGTGGTGGAGGCTCTTCTACATTCGCTGCAATTAATGTATCTCCCCTCAAGGCACACTTTAGAGCCTTGAAAAACTTCATTTTTGCATCTTTTATTTTGTTTATAATCTAATCAGGAAGTGACTTTAATTCCCAGAACACTCTTCACCCACTTTTCTCAACCAATTGTCTCTCACGGACAGCTGCCAATCCGTGCGCGACCCCTCTCGGCGACTGTCCTATCCCAGCGCGGCTCAAATGACGTCACACTCACACACTATGCGGCTGACAAAGTCTTGTGGCTTGTCCTCCTCTCACAGAACTAATGCAATATATTGCGAGCACCTTTAACAACAAAACTCAAATTTGCCGGTTCACTACAGGAAGGGTACACAATCTCTTCAGAGCTTTACAGAGATTTCACTTGAAGCCTCGGCCGCTACTCTCTCCTTCTCAGCTCCCGCACTCGCAAGCAGAATTCGACCCGCAAATCCTACTCTCGACTTGTCAATGGTTCGTTCTAGTGCACTTTAGAACGTGCAAAATCTCCATCGAAGGTTTCTCTCACACACTTTGACTCAAACTCGACTTGTTTGACCTATTAAACCTATTAAACCGCACACATTACAACATAAACCAAGGCCCTCATTCCGACCCTGGTGGTCATAGACCGCCAGGGCCGCGAGTGACGGAAGCACCGCCAACAGGCTGGCGGTGCTTCCCTGCCCATTCTGACCGCGGCGGTAAAGCCGCGGTCAGAAAACCGGGTCCGGCGTTTTCCCGCCGGATTTCCCCCGGCTGGGCGAATCCGCCATGGCGGCACTGCTGCCCCCCTTCCCGCCAGCCTGTTTCTGGCGGTTTTTACCGCCAGGAACAGGATGGCGGGAACGGGTGTCCTGGGGCCCCTGGGGGCCCCTGCACTGCCCATGCCAATGGCATGGGCAGTGCAGGGGCCCCCTAACAGGGCCCCAGCCTGCTTTTCACTGTCTGCCTAGCAGACAGTGAAAAGCGCGAAGGGTGCAACTGCACCCGTCGCACACCTGCAACACCGCCGGCTCCATTCGGAGCCGGCTTCAGTGTTGCAGGCCCCTTTCCCGCTGGTAGCGCCCGCCGGCCCAGCGGGAAAGTTGGAATGGCCCCAGCGGTCTTTTGACCGTGGGGCGGCCAAATGGTGGTTCCCTCCAGGCGGGCGGCAACCGCCGCCCGCCGGGATCAGAATGACCCCCCAAGTGTCTCCTACACTTGTCAATATACTCCGTAGTCTTAGACCGCAACGGGTCCATACATTACCAACAACCACATGGATAATTTTTTAGCACAAAGCGCCACACTCACATGAAGTTTTCCGACTTCCCTACTCTCATACTGCGGAGTTCGCCCACTCCTACTAAAACAACATAACCTGGCCTAAACACACACAAACTTCACAAATCACCTGCAATATGCACAAGCTGAGCAAGCGCATATTCTACACCACACATGCTAAAACGCCGAGAACATACCCAACTCACTTAGGCAGGCTCCAAGATTCCAAGAAAGTCATGGGGAATTTAGAAACATATCATACTTCCAATTTGCATTATTTCGAAAAAACAATTCTAAACAAAGTTCTTCGTCCTAGGGCCCCCAAAGAGCCAAACCGTCGCTCTGCTACCAGAACTGTTAACGCGTCCCTTTATGTCTAATTTATTCACTTTGGCACTCCTGAATGGTCCAATCAACCTATCTTGTGCTCCTCGCAGAAAGACACCTGTATTTTCCGACAATATCATAAAGACAGTAAAACAAGCCTCATACACAGTGCGCTTAATGTAATATCTTTTATTAGTGAATACTCATTGGATTTTGGTCATTTTTTGTCTATTCAGATAAATAATTGTTAATTTTTAATACACTTGTGTGGAGTCCTTTTTGTGGTGTGTCTTTGTGATTACTATAAGTGTGTTGCACAAGTACTTTTCACATTGCCTTCTAAGTTAAGCCAGTTTGCTCTGTGCCAAGAAACCAGAGTGTAAGCCCAGGTTAATTTAGGTTGTGTATTTGATTTGCCCTGACTAGAATTGTGGTCCCTTCTTGGACAGGGTGTATACCTCTGCCAACTAGAGACCCAATTTCTAACAAGTACCCTTCAGGTAACTCAACTTCTTCAGCAGTTTTTGCAGGAGGCCACGAAATCCAATCTTCCCAGGCCGTTGTGGCCTCTATGATATAAAAAACGTTTTATGATAGTGTTCCTTTATGTCTAATTTATTCACTTTGGGACTGGTTTTAGGCCAATGAATCTTTCCACCCTGATTGAAGACACCTTAGGACGAGATAACTAATCAACATGTCAATCAATATGTCAATAACGTCATCAATATTTACTATAATAAGACAATTCAGTTTAGTCAAAGACATTAGTAAGACTCAAGAACCACCATGACCTTTCAGCCATGAATAACCACACCAGTTTAGTACGATTTTGTGATATTTATTCCCTATTGATTACAATTCTACTAGTAAGTTTATTAATCTCAAAACCAAGTAATACATTAGCATCGTCACAATATGGCAACTCTGATAAGATTTCATCAAAGCAAGAATCACGAATATTAGAACATAGCACGACATCAACATAGATTATTCTTAGCCGAGTAACATTAGAGCATTATTCAACAAAGCATAGATTCAGTCATTTGTCTATTTGCGTCTGATTAATGAACCCCTCAACTAACCTCGAATTAGCATTGGCATGTTGGGCTTCATGCAAAACAATTTAGCAACATCACTTTAGAAAACCTCTGACTAAGGTCTCTGTCAAAAGAAGCAGTTGGTACCTAGAAAGGAAAAGCAAACAGACAATCACAATTTCATTGTCATATAGTTACCCTCCGTATTGGATCAGCATACAGATTCAGTCTTCGTCCTCAGTACATCAGTTGATTCGCCATCAGCCAGGAACTCAGAAAGTCGGGTAAGAAGAGTAAAGGTTACTTCCCTCATAAGGAGGTAAAGTATAAATGGGCAATATAAGGGCAAGGATGGTTTAAAGAACCAAACAGCAAAGTCTCTATGCAGAGTGACAAAGTGTCTGGGTCATAGCAATTCACAATAGCATCTCCCCTCTCCTAGTCTCCTGATCTCTAGTCTCCCCTACTTCCTTGTGTCAAGGGATTTTATCCCTTTTCTGTTGTACAGTCCCCAATTATCCATTGGTTGAGGGTTGGCACCCCACTATCTCCATCCAATAGGTTACCAATTAGCTCATCAAATTTGTCACCCCATAACAGTTCTCACGTAATTTATTGATCCTTATGATTGACTTCTCGAGCGGGTAGAATGTCCGGTATGATTTCATACTCTTGTGGTCCTTTGCGCATCTTCAGTCAGTGGCTCCATTGTCTGTACCGGTTCAGGCGACCTTGTACCTGGGACTAGTCTACACTGTTGCATTCAGCAAAAATGTTTCCTTGAGCAAGTCGAATTTCATGAGAACGGATCTACTACAGTTACATTCAGCTTCTAGCTTTTGGAAAAACACAAGTTCATGTCCTTCAGCAAATCAGCACACTGCACGTTAGAAAAACACATTTAATATGAAACCAGGCAGCTAGGCCTCGACACATGCTAACTAAGGCCTAATGATTTATTAGCAGAACTTTAACATATAACCTTTAATAGTTAGTGTAAAACCATACATTAACATAACATTTCATCATTATTAGTCAGTTTCATTAGTCCTCGTATATATTGACGGCCCTCCCCGTGGGCACACTTCAAGCATGCATTTAGCAAAATACATTAATACATTTTCTACGCGGCATTATTATACATTAGTTCATAATCATGTCATGTTAATATTGAATATATAAACTACGCTCTCTCAATAGCAATAGAAAACTTGAGGACTTTGATGCTACTATGATGATCTACAAAACAAGAGTTTCTGAAATTAAAGACTCAAAAGACCAACTTGAAGCTTAAGTTAACTCATTTGCATTTCAAGATTCGGTCTTGAAAATTAAGACTAAGAGTTGTAGGCAAACAGGGAAGAAAATACCATTGACAGAAAATGTACAGCTTTGTTACCCAATTGATTTAAAATCTTGTTTTATCAGAAGCCTCTGACAATTTCAACATAATCAAAGCCTAGCTTTAGTCTCTTAGACCAGGTGAATTTTGATTGTCTTCCTTGATTTCAGGATAAGGACCTGAGTTTAACTGAGTCTGTAAAACAAAGAATGATTAGTGCACTAGTTATGTTCAGTTTTATGATTTAGCCTATACTTGTTATAAAACATTGGGACATAAATGGGAATCTTAAAAGATCACCAAAATATTCAGGCAAATGTTGCAGCCCACAAAGTTAAAAGTTCAGTGGAAACACCATGTGCATGTCTTCTTGGATGTCCTGTCCACTCAGCTTCTACTGAAAGAGATTTTGGATACACCAGACACATAAAAGGTGATGGAAGGAATGCTTATGATAGCGCGTCAGAACCCTGATAAGTAAACTTACAAGGAAACACGCCCAGGCCGATGAACCTTTTGACCACGTTTGGAGACTTCCCAGAACGAGATATCTTTTTGGCATCACAATCAATAGGTCAATAACCCCATCAATATTCACAATAACTAATAAATCAAGCTAATCAATAACATTTAATATAGATCAATACAACAAACGCACCATGACCTTTCAACCATGAATAACCACAATAAATCTAGTAAGTGTTAGGATATTTATTCCCTATTAGTTACAATCTAATATCATATTTATTAGTTTCAATATCAACAAGCACGTCAAAACCACTATGACTTGGCAATCAGAGCAAAACTTTATCAAAGCATAGATCATGAACATTTAGAATGAAACATGACGTTAATATGAATCAACTTTAGCAGAGTATCATTAGCACATTATTCAACAAAGCAAGAATCTTGTCAGTTTTCTGTTTGCGTCAGATTTTAGTAACACCATAACTAACCTCGAATTAGCATCAGCATGTTGGACTTCATGCAAAACAATTTAGCAAACACAAATTTGGAAAACATCTAACTATGGCCTCTATCAAAAGAGCTGTTGGTACCTAGAAAGAAAAGGCAAACAGACAATTACAATTATCATCAGATAGTTACCCCTCCAACGATTTAGCAATCAGCGTCAGTCTTCGTCCTCAGGACATCAGTCGATTCAGCATCACCAAAGATAGGACAGGGCAAGGTCTCAGTATGGCATAGCTAAGAATAAGGCACTTCCCTCATAAGGAGGAGAAATAAGTATTAGGTAAAGATTCAATATAGGATGATTAAGATATCAGAACAGTAAAGTCTCAAAGTATAATAATTTCTCGGTAGAGTGGCAAGGGGCAGTGAAGAATGGCTGATTTATCCTGGAGGCAAGCTGTTATATCAAAACTGTCGAACTAGCCCTTAATTCCCTATTGGATCAATTTTGGTGCATCATTATCTCTGTCCAATAATTTTCCACACGCCTTTCTAGCATTTTCCACGAACCACAGTTCTCATGCATCCGATTGGCCCACGTTGTTGACGTCTTCATCAGCTGGAATGTCAGGTAAGAAAAGTTACACTTTACACTCCAGTCAGTAGTCCCATTGTCTTCTCCTAGTCTAGACAACCTTGTACCTGTTACAAATTACACTGTTGCATTCGACAAGAATGTCTCCTTGAGCAAGTCGGGTCCCATGAGAAAGAATTCACTACGGCTACACACATATCTCTAGCCCCTGGAAAAGTACAGCTTGGTGTCCTTCAGAAAAACAGCACATTGCACAATAGGAAAAATACAGTTTAATATGAGACCAGGCAGCTAGGCCCAGACCCTCGCTAACTAAGGCCTAGTAATTTAAGTTGACAAACCCTAATACATGACTCTAGTTAAGATACGCTAATACAAAACCATACATTAGTACATTATTCATTCAACATTAATTTGTCTCATTAGTCTTCGAGTACAATGGTAGCCACTCCCCATGGGCACATTTCAAACGTGTGCATTATTTTCTATATTAGCACATTTTCTATGCAGCATCATTACAGAATGTATTGCAAGCTTTTCATGTTAATATTAATTTCAAAAGTCACACTCCAACACTTACAAGTACTCTAATTTCTTAGGTTAGCCTTACAACCCCTCATTTTCACCCTCAGTGCCACTCTAGAGAGAGGCCCACCTCCTGCAAATCAGTACTGATGCTTCTTTTCATGGTAAAGGTCCATTCTGAACTGCCAGGCAATTCCCTTTGTAGAAAGGAAACATAGGCAGCCCCAGATTGGTTTCAGCCTTATTAGGTCTTGTTCATGAGGTATAGCTTGATCCTGTGACACAATGAACAAGGGGCCCACATGTGGGCACACTCCTGGACATAAATAATTTCATCAAACAGAACAAAGGTGATGGATGGACTGCTTGTAAATAGTCTAACCACTGGCAATTCCTTGGGGGCAGCATTCAAACACATCAAGTTTTGCCCACTGTACCACTCAGGAGAAAGGCCTACCTTATGCATATCAGGACTGACCGTGCTCCTCATGGGAACAGCCCATCATGAACAGCAAGGTAAGGCCCAACCACAGAAGTGATCACAAACAACTCCAAAGTCGTTTTAGCCTTATTGGGCCTCATTAGTGCAGTCTTGGCTGGAACCTATGACACAGGGAGCAAAGGACCAATTTGAGCACACACCCACTGTGCCACCCTAGACAGAGGCACACATTAAGCACATCAGTACTGGCCCTGTTCTTTATAGGAACCATCATCCTGAACTGCCAGGTGAGGCCCCCTCCGGAAAGGAACACAATCAACCCAGACTGGCTTCAGCCTGACCTTAGACTGAGACTCTACTCGAAGTTTAGCTGTGAACCTGCTGGCCAATACACAGCAAAGTGCAGTCACCAGTGAGCCAAAGGCATATAAGAAGAGCCATCTTTCCTAAAACGAAGAGTGGATGTACGTCCAGCGACTTTGTGAATAGTCACACTGGCCTCTTAAGCACCTTACCACGGCCAGAGTGAGTCATAGCAGGAGCATCCATCACAGAACTGCAAACAAGAAACTCTAATTATAAATAATAAAGAGGTCAGCCAAGACATATCCAGAAAGGAAGCAAAAGAGGACTGTACTTGGTCTCCTGTACTTGTTGCAATTTTTATTGAACCTTTAGCAGTTTATATTTGATTCCTTCAGAGTGGGAGCGCACCAGTAGCTGCCCCAGCCGTTATCAAATGGTATGTAGATAATATTGCATTATATTTCGTGGACTGGGTCAAATAATATCTCCCAAGTCAAGGGGGTGATCAAAATGCACTTAAATGTATATGGTTGTTAGAGCAACACATCAAGAGGTTCTGGTATTTAATACCTCTAAAATAAGTAGTACCATCTTGTCTATGCACAATGTATCATGCTCATCCTAAACAAAATGTAGGGGTTCAGTACTGGGAAAACACTTAAGCTCTCCATGATGCAAGCTCTATAGACTTAATCAGTAATTTTAAAACCTATTGTAGCTTTGAATCAATTTGCCACTATCAATTATAGTTCCTGTTTCTCTAGTTAAAGTGTCAACACTTTGTATTCTGTTTTTCTTCTTTTAACTGCTTTTTACCTATTCGCAAAAATAAATCGATAAAAAAACATTCAAATTACTGAGAGGGTGTAGCCCTTCCTAGTCTCTGTTTGTACTACCTGATGACTTTTGCAACACAAATTATGTGATTTGTGACTAATAGTGACGTGTTTCACAATTCAATTTCCTTGCTAATGTCAAGAGACATGAATGTTCCTAACATGTTGAGTTTTATTAAGTTTGTTAAGTTACCAACAAGAGTTCACTGTAAGACTGCCACAGTTATAAGTGAAAATAGACTTCATAAATTCTTTCAAATTCCACCTATACACGCGAGACAACATTGGTCATCTATTGCAATTCTTCTCCCTCCTGGGCTCAACAGTGGGAGGAACTTAGCATTTAGAAATAGCATACCTTTTTGTCAGCAGTATCCTCAAAGAATGTCATGCTTTCTAGTTAACACCTATGAAAGATATCACCTGGTACTATTTCTCTTTTTTCCATGATCATATATGTTGAAACTTGTATTGCATTGCATTGTATTCTATTGTATTGTGTATTGTACTGCAACAATTATTTTTTTCCCAAATGTGAAGCACTGAGACACCTGCCTCCATGGCAGCAAGCCTACGCCATGTAGGGAGTGTGGTTGGAATTACGTTATCTTTGTTCTGGTGCAGTTATCATGGTACACAACAAAGCGTGTCGCCATATAGTAGATGAAGAGGTGTGTGAGAAAGAGATATGATGTGCAGTTTTCCTAATGCTGGCAGCTTTGTGGTATTTCTTAATATAATTGCAAGCACCTCTAAATTTAACTTGGTAATCTCATTTTAAGAAGGATAAATGTCCTGAAACACTTGTTGAGAGAGTCACAGTACTGGATGCACCAACAATGGTGCAAACTAAAGATTTCAACTAAAGTAAGTGTTATCATGCACAGCATTTACCAGAATGCATCTGGGTGAATTGTGTGCTGGTATGCCAGGCAGTGTGTTCCTTCCTCCTTCTATGATAATACACTATTTATCTAGTAACTGCATTGGATTGACACATTGCTTTCTACGAATTTCTTATGGTAAGTTGGTATGATGATGTGTTGTGCAAGCCTGGAGTGCAGCATCTGTTTTGTTGGAGTGTTTATAGGGTTGAAGTCATGTATTCTCTTGTGTGTAGGCAGAGAGAACGTTTTGCAGCATCATTACAGATTTGTTGCATTTTCTGCATGATGAACCTGGGTGCTGTTGGCATAGTCAAGCCTTGAGATTACAAGTGAGTGAATGTGTTGTAGTTTTTTCTCGTACACAAGGTATGAGAAGATGTGATGCAGTTTCATTTTGTTGAAGGTGGTCTTTGTGACATTGTTGATATGTGGTAGCAAGAAGAAGTCTGACTTATCTTGATTTTGTTGGAAGGGTCTCAATTTCCTTGGGTCATATGGCGGTAGCTTGGTATTTTTTCCACTGTTCACAGGTCTTGATTTTTGTCTTTGCAGTGTTGAGATTTAGATGGGTACTCATTATCCATGTGTTTATAGCACAAAGGCAGTCATCAAGTTTGGATTTGTAGAGGTCTTCCAAACCATCCATTTCAGAATGGTTTGTGTGTCATGTATAGTTGTAACTGGTGAGCTTGAGTTATGTTATTTAATTTGGTAACTGCATCAGGCAAATGTTGTTTATTAGAGAAGATTTGATGAACCCCTGAGGGCTGCAACAGTGTTGGTTGTGAGGAGATGGAGTGAAAGGAGGAAGGTAAACTACACTTTGTCTGTCTTTAAGGTAAGAAGCAATCCGTTTTAAAGCATTTACGCAGATTCTGAGATAATTAAGTCCTTGTAGTAGTGTGTGAAGTTGAACAGTGTTAAATACAGCTGATAAATCTAGACGCAACTGGATTGCCACTCTTGCTCCTTTTGAAGTCATCCCAAGACAATATGATGGCTATCCCTGCCTGGTCTGAAACCAGATTGTTGGTCTGACATTAAGTCACTTTCCTCTGTAAAACATTTTTTCTAAGAGTGTATTAAAAGCATGTAATAGTGGAATATTTCTTTCATGTCTTTCTATGTTGGTTGGGTAATGTTTTGGGGTGATTTTTTCTGCATTTTGCCTAAGGTAATATTCTAGCTTTCTAAACTTTTGGATCAATTCCATGAAGATTTTGTCAGATACATCTTGAGATTGTGGTGTCTCTGTGTTTTGGCTCTCTCGATTTCAAAATGCTGCTAGAGACTTATGGAGATCTTTAGAAGGAAAGTCAGCTTCAAATATATTTGTGTGAAGCAGTATTGCCTTTCTTCCTTCTGATGGTAACCTCGTCTGTTCTGCCATAGTGGTATTAGGTGATTTGTGCTTCTTTCTCTCTTGATTTTCTGCATTTGCATTTAGGTATGTAGAGTTGTGCTTTCTTTCACTGATGTCATAAATGCTTTTGATGTTCTTGTGGTGGTTAACCCTGTATGTGGTTCTTTTTGGTATCTGGTTGTCCAGTGCAGTGGAGATACAGTTGTAGAAGGAGTGTGATTTGAAGTCACAACTTTCTTGGGGATCTTTTGATATGAAAGGTCAGTTTTTGGAGGTCTATTTTTCAATTTTCTATGGGAGCATTTGTTGTTGGTGGTTGTTGGTTCTTGTTATTGTTAATAGGTGTGTTGCGCCTGAAGGTAATGGTGTTGTGGTCTCTCTAGCTTACTGGCGAGTTGTATGTCACTGTGACCTGTCCTGGGGGAGAGCCTTTTTATATATGATTGCTAGGCCTCCTCTAATTTTGCTAACACAGTTTTGTGGATGATGCAAAATTCTTGCAGGGTTGCGTTGTGCATGCCTCTGTAAAGAAGGTAAGATTTAGCATGTTTTCCAAGAACAGATTCAAAATATTGAAGGGATTGTTTCCTAGATCCTGTGATGGAGAGTAAGCATTTTGGTTATTGTTTCTTTCCGCTTCATGCAACGTACTTTGAGGGGGGGTGTGGTGTAGTATGGGAGGAGAAACAAGGAAACAGTGTATTTTGATTTGGGAGGGTTTGGGGCTAGCCTGGAAGCAGCTTGAGAAAGAGGTAGAGTATTGCTGATTGGGTTAGAAAATTTTATGTTTGAGAGATTGGTTGTGCTAGCTGGAGTTGTGGTTAGATTCTTCTTGTCAAACCATATTTTAAGGTATTCTAGAATGTATAGGTTTGGATGGTTCAGATGGATCTTGGTCACTGTGTCTAATAAGACATCTTTAAAGTTTTTCATTGCTGGATAGTGGTCTGTACATTAAGAGGAAAGAGTACGTGATAGCTGGAGTGAGGCAAAATGCTATCAAGGACCTGCGGGTGTCCATGGTCTGGTGTTGATTGCATTTTTTTTTTTTTAGAGACTTTTTATGTATGATTGCTTGACCTCCTCTAATTTTGCTAACACAGTTTTGTGGATGATGCAAAATTATTGTGGGATTGCGTTGTGCATGCCTCTGTAAAGAAGGTAAGATTTAGGCCCTCATAATAAACACGGCGGTCGAAACCGCTGTGTTCATACTGTCGGTCTTCCAAGTGACCGCCAGCTCCCCCTGAACCCTGCTGGCTGTATTAAGAACATTCCTCTGGGCCGGCGGGCGGAAACATTGTTTCCGTCCGCCGGCCCAGAGGAATGCCTGGCCGGGACATTGATGGCGGCTCCACATGGAGCCGCCGCCAATGCCTCTGTGCGCGGGTGCAGTTGCACCCGTCGCGCAGATCAAGTGCATGGGCAGTGCAGGGGCCTCCAGGGGTGCCCCGGTGAACCCCTTCTGCCAGCCTTTCCCTGCGGGGAAACACACCAGGGAAAGGCTGGGGACTGCAGGATCATTATGCGAGGGGCAGCACCGCTGCCCTGTCGGATTATGATTCTGACCGTCACCAGGCTGCCATAGGTGGCCCTCCAAGGGTTCAGTATGTGGCGTGTGGGCAGCCATGCCAGCTGGTGGGTTTTCCCGCCACCGCTGGCATGGCGGCCCACACCGGCAAGATCGTAATGATCCCTATCCAATAGAAACTCTAGCCCTAGGATAACAATATGGAGCAAAGCCCAATAGAAAGCTTAACTTTAAGATCCTATAGAAGGCCAAGCCTTGCTACCAATAGCAAATGTAGCTCTACTAATCAAGTGACCTTAACCTTAATGGGCTATGTGACGTAGAAGAGAAGGAGGGGACGGCCTATTCAGCTGACTCTGTCCATTCCAATCTTATAGGGTGCAACTGATGCTGAGGAGAAGGGAAATGCTACTCAGATCACAATCTCCTTGGTTGCAGATTGGCCCAATAGACACTTTTCAGTTCCTGCAGGTATTGTCCTAAAACTCCATCCACTTGAAGATGTTATTGCACACTTTAAAATATAAGCAATTTCTAACCACCTCAAATATGAGTGCTAAGCAGACTCCCAAAGACAATTGGAAATAAATAAAACTGTTTGAGGGGCCTGTATCATAGCTGACCCGTTTTCCGTTGCTCATGTGTGACATTTTAATAGTTTCATTGTACCTGTGTGTTACATTCATTTGTCAAATGTGTGACACTCAAGAGTGACACATTCATGTGAATAGAACCAAGCAATTAAATCCATGGATACAGACACATAACAGAAATTACACTCTTTTAAGCAACTGAGACGCTCTAAAAAGATCTTGAAACTGCTGCAGAAACTAGAGAATTGAAAGGTCACTGAGCTATTGACCCTTTCTGAGACCATTACAGGGAGGGCATCCAAGCAGCACGATATCATACTTCATGATGGCAAAAGGCTTGTCTTTTATAATTGCATGAAACTGGAAATTGCCACACAGGTGATCATTCATCACAACAAAGACTACCATTTACAAATATTAAATGTGAATTGTAAGGTCCAAAAGGAATGTTCTCAAGGGAGAAGTGGTCCCTTTTCTGTTTTCAGACAGCTTTTCTAAAAACCTTTTATTTTTGGCATTTATGGAAACAGAATCTTTCTATTTCAAAATATAAACAAACTACTGTGTTATAGCGGCTTTGATCAGCATTTGGGTACGCAACCCCCGAGGAAGGGGGCCTGTGGAGGCATATTAGCTTGACAAGATCATGGGTCCATCCTATGCAATAGCCGCACCAAGTTTCAGAGAGCAAACAACGCCTTCCCAAGAGTTGATGTAAAAGTAGAAAGCACATTATATTTTTATTAATATCAGAGTAAGTGCTGGACTCACGTACCTGGCTGTGTACCCAGAATTGCCTCCTGACAGGAGAGTCTACCACAGGCTGAGTGGGCAGCTGATGAGCTCGAGAGCATTTTCTTCAGCCAGTGCTAGGCAGGGGATGTGGGCCACAAGGCTGTGGCAGGCCAGGGCAATGCTGAAAGTTGATTGAAGCTCTGAGAAGGAACAGGCCTGATGCTAGTGAAAATTCTTTGGCGGGGGGATGGTCTTAAACCACTCCTTGATTCGGTAGGAGCTGCTGAGACAGAGCATTGGACATTGAAAACATCCTGCCAGGGCAGTCAAAGAGAGTGTGTGCCCCCTCTCCATCACCAACACACATGGAACGCTGGTGGGCTCGGATGTGCGGCGGCGATTGGCACTGCTGAGGAGCTACTGAAGTGAGTCAGGGTTGCTGGACTTTTGTAACATCCTGCCTGCAGACTTTGTGCCACATCGTGAGCTCGACTCATCTCCTCACTGCCTGTCACATGTGCGTGATTCACCTCCTCACTGCCTGCCACACATATGGACTGTAAAGGCCTTACTCTGGCATTCTTGTGATGGCAAGGAAAAACAAATCTGTCCCCCCACCACCTCAGTGTCTGCTGCTAGCCAATTAGACATTGCATACTTTTTTGGAATGGATAGATGCTGTACTACACACTGGAGAAACGAAATACATTTTCTTCATAGATATCACCATATTACCCTTGAATTGTGAGCAACCTAAAGGAAGATTCAAAGCATATGCTTTGTGGAGACTCTGCTCTTTTCAAATAATGATCAGATATTTTATGTGGAGTCACAACTTGTTTTTTTGCTGCTTTTGGCCCCACAAATTTCCTCTTTTGGTTTGGTAGAAGCAGGGACAATAGCATGCATGATTTTATTCTAATGTTAATAGCACGGTCTAGCATGACTACTTTCTAGAAATCTTCTACCCTCTTTCTTTGCCATAATGGTTGAACATAAAGGGCAAAGTTAGAAACATGAACATTGATGTTACTGGCTTTTTAACAAAGTAGATCAGTATCAGAAAATGAGGGAAAAATTCGCCAAATCCTGTATTGAAGCACAGCTACTTTACAGTATAGTGATCACCCTTGAGTAAATGAATGCTATAAAATAGCACAGAGAGAAATAAGCAAAATGGCTCTTTGATTTGGAACCATGAATTGCATGCACTTTCTGAGCGTTATCTTTTGTAAAGTCCTCATATAAAACATATATATGCTATATCGTAGGCAGGAGTGTATTGCATCCTTTCATAAAGACATGCAGCAGACTCACTGGTTTTGCAAAATAAGGAATCCGCAAGTTTTCCAGTCTTTGGGTTCTGCACAATTTTCCCTGAAGCATTTTTCTTCATAGAAATTGTCATGTTTTTCCTGCAGAGTCTTGTGATTTCACTTGTAGGGCACTGATAAAGTGCAGAACCAAATCCAAAGTAATATTATGCCATAATATATTGTATATGTTAATGAAGTAATATCCATAGTATGTCTTTATGCACCAGAAACTGAAATTAGATCACATCCACTCTATCATTATTATATCATCAGATTATATTATAACATCCAGTCTAAGCTTTTGCTTTGGGTTCCAGTCAGTGATGTAACATTAGCCCTCGCCCCCCCCCCTCATGCTGGTGGGGCCCCGAGCATCTGGGGACCACCTCATCACAGTACTCTGGCCTGAGAGCTCCTGACTGAGTAAGGGGGCCCTCCATGTACTTTTCAGGGGGAATACCTCAAGTTTTGTAATATCACTGATTACAGTACTTGTTTTGAATACTGCTGGTATCATAATGAGAAGAAAGTATCTTGACTAGATAGTCTAATCACACTCAGCATCCTATAACTTGAAAGCTCTGCACACAGCCTCTTCCAGTTTCCAGCTTTACTTGGGTAACGTATTGTTCACTAGTAGATATCACAGCTTTTTTATTTCCTTCCTTTTCGGTGTTTGACACACCACCATTTATGCTGGGACATTGTGCCATAAATTTACGATATTAACAAATAGGTCCTGAAGTTCATGTTGGGCCTCCTCTTATCCATTTGGTATCCTTGTGACAACTAGTTCTAGAAATTAAACTTGTCTCATGAGCATTTAGTTTCGTTTCATACTAAAATATCTCTTTGCTTCCCACCTTTATCTGTTTAATGTATGAATGTTATATATTGTATTAATCTTCTATGAAAATTAACAAGCATAGAATTCTAGAATATTTAACTTTATCTTAATTTCACATACACAATATTGTTTGACTTCCAGCTTGGTTAGTAACAACACTGAGGCCGCACAGATGAATATTTATTGAAAGTATTCTTAGGCGGTGCAATAACCAACACCTCCGCAATATTATGGGTCTTTCCTGACTGAGGCCTGTTCCTTTTTCAACAGGTTCGCAGTGTTTTTTTAGAGACCTTTACTAGGCATTAGGGAGGAAGGGACAGTCAGGTACAACAGCTACCAGGAGTACTTTTTCACTGACACCCCAAGGACTCCTCCCCATTAACATACTGGTGCATCAGGAGCAGTAACAGGGGAAGAATAGTCCAACTTTGGACCTAGCTCTTTAAAGCCCCTCTACACTACTGCAGGTACAGTCAGTTTTCGGGTGGCAAGTGGACACTAGTTGTGTGAAATGATGTGCGTGTGACATGTTATGTGACATATTCAATTGTACTGGTGTTAACGCGTCCCTCTATGTTAATTTATTACACATTAGGACTCGTTTTAGGCCAATTAATCTTTTGACCCAGTTGAGAGACACCGTAGGACGAGATAGCTAATCAATATATCAATCAATACATCAATAACGTCATCAATATTCATCACAACAATACATTTCACCTTAGTCAAAGTCATTAATCAATTCAAGACGCTACCATGACCTTTCAGTCATGAATAACCACACTGGTTTAGTAGAATTTTATGAATTTTATTCCCTATTGGTTACAATCTAAGATTAAGAGCGTTAATCTCAAAACCAAGAAACATAACAGCATAGTCACAATGTGGCAACTTTGATAAGATTTCATTAAGGCAAGAATCACAAACATTAGAACATAGCACGGCGTAAACATAGATCAAAGTATAGCAGAGTATTGATATCACGTCAGTTCAACACAGCATAGTCTCAGTCGTTTGTCTATTTGCGTCAATTTGGTGAACACCTGTTCTAAACACTGATTAGCATTTGCATGTTGGGCTTCATGCAAAACAATTTAGAACACCAATTTGGAAAACATCTAGCTATGGTCTCTGTCAAAACAAGCAGTTGTTACCTAGAAAGGAAAAGCAAACAGACAAATTACAAATGCATTGTCATAATTACCTTCCAAAGATTAGGTCAGCGCACAGGTTCAGTCTTCGTCTTCAGGACATCAGTCAAATCGCCATCAGTCAGGACTTAACTAAAGGGCATAAAGGGCACTTTCCTCGTAAGGAGGTAAAGTGTAAATGGGCAGTCTAAGTACAAGGATGGTTTTAATAAAGTCTCAAGTCACCAAACAGAGTGACAGAGTTTCTGGATAAAATCAATAACATTCCCTACCTAGTTCTACGACCTTTCTGTGTCATGAGTTTTTATCCCTTTTTCGTAGTACATTCCCCCAAAATTCTATTGGACATTTACTATACCCCACTATCTTATAACCTATCAAATTTAACATTCGGTAATCCCAATTGTCACCCCACATTATTTTACAGATCGTTGATTGGTCTTCATAATTGACGTCTTCAGAGGTGGCACATCCGGCGTTACTTCATATTTTGGCATTTCTTGGCACATCCTTTGGGTCAGCAGTTTCATTGTTCACTGGTCTAAGTGACCTTGTACATAACATTAATCTACACTTGCTTCAATATTTTATAACATTCATTTCAGGGCACCGAAGATGTGCCTGGGAACGGAATTAACATGGTTACATTCATCTTCCAAGTTTGAAGGAAAAGAACATTTGCAGGGTCATGGCCCCTTGTGAGTCAGCACAATTAAAACAGAAAAATGCATTTAATATGAGAGCCGAGCAGCTAAACTGCAGATCACGCTAACTTAAGGCCTATGAAGAATTTCAATACAGTTTCAACAATACAAACGTTAATATAAGCTTAATTGAACATAACATAAACATTTTATTCATCATTATTAGTTGCGTCTACATTGGTGGCCACTCATCGTGGTCACAATTCCAGTACACGTTTAAGCAAAATCGCTATTATTATAGTCTTCTATGCAGTATCATCAAACATTAATATATAGATATTTCGTTCTAATATAGGTTATATAAACTACGCTCTCTCACTGGCTTTTTCGTTAACATCGCATTGGAAGTTGTGACTTTTTTGGCTCATATTTAACAATAAGAAATCGGAACTAACCTATCAGCCAATAATGAGAAGGTGATGCTTTTTAAATTTTTAATGTATCACAGCACTCAGCAAACTGAAGTTCTGCTAATCACTCTGAAGTACAGTTTCATTACCTATTTGCTATCTCACCTCACTGAACATGACTCCATCTTTGGTCCCCTGTGATGATTTTCAATGGCAAAATATTTATTTTCAATATTCCATACATCATCTTCTTAGCGCTTCAAGGGACCAAAAACCAAACAAAAGTTAAAAGTGTCACTCACACCCCACTTTCTGCATCCCTCAGTGTCTGCTTGCATCCTGCATTCAGTTATTCAAGTGAAAGATAGAACACTTTATGTAAAATATCTCTTTAGTCTTTACACCATCCTTAGGCTAGGTCATCTGAAAATCAATGGCAGGACAAACAAAGTGGAAAACTAGGGACAAAAAAGAGGAAAGGAGAACAACAAGATTAAGTGAATGAGTAAAGTGTCTTGCAGAAGATTGTCTCATTAAAGGCGATGTCTACGGAGCAACAGCAATTTGTGAGTAGAAACCCTTTGATTTTCGTATTATATCTATCTGATATGGAGGTACTATGATGAATTTCAAGTCTGCAGGCCCCTAATATTACCAAAAACAATGCCATCGTCCTCCATTTCTCAAAGAACACCCAGCCAACATTTTGAAGTTGCCATGATTTTTAAATGAGGGCAATATTTTTACTACTTATTAACAAAAGCCAGCAACTTTCATTCAGAGTCTATTTTCGGTCCAGGTCTGACATTGAATTCCACTATATTGTAGTATTTTTTTGCTGGCATATTCTATTTGAAAGCCTGAATTTTTCTCTAACTAAAGTCACTAACCTAAAACAGTGCACCAGTGCACTCCTTGGACCTGGTTTACAAAGCCATTTACATTAATAAATCTGGATTATTCGCAAACAGTGACCTTGCAACCCTAAATCCTTTTACCCCATGGAATATTACCCCACTCATGCGTAATATTCCTTTGGAGTAAGGGACACACAATGGCTGGTAAATGGGCTTGTCAGTGTGTTTTCTGCCTTGAAAATGTGGGAAGACCACAAACACGTGTGTTTGTGGCCATTTGTAACCTCCACTCTCTTCCCTGTCAGTTTGAAAACTTACTTTAGCCAAAGCCTGGAGTAAACCCTTTTTTCACAGTAGAAAGAGGGATAGAGAACCCCGAATATTCATGACCGTGTAGTGTAGGCAAGAAGTTTCTCTAAGGGGAAATACTTTTACTGAGGAGAAGAAATGATGCCATTCCACACCAACACTGGCATTCCAATGTGCTTAATAAGTTGTATGTACTCTGTGGACAGTTTTGCATTGGGAAAATATGAACACCAAAAAGAGAACGTCACATGACTTTCCCAGGAATACACACAGACATCTGTGATTGCCGTTAGGTTTGTGAATTAGAAAAAGTCAAAAATCTGCAAAATAATGAAATGTAACTGCAAATGCAGATTTTTAAATAATTGAATAATTATGATGTTTGGCCTTCTCTCGTTGCCATGTGTGGAAGCCTTTGCTCAATACCAATGACCAAGGTTGAAAGCTAGATCTATTTATTATCAAACGTTATGAGAAAGTCATTGGATCTAATTTATTTATTGTGAAAAGCATATGTTAAAGTCAATAGGCATGTATGAGTGGATTGGTATTACCCTATTAAACTCTGCAGAGAGATTTTTTGTAACATTGAATCTCACAGTTCACCATAGTAGGGTTTTTGTGTTGGTTACCCACACTGAAAAACCATGGGGATAGAAGATTTACACTTTGAACATCCTTGTCAGACCAACTTAGGAGACCCAGGGTCTCATTTAGACCATGGCAGTATTAGGGCCAATCGGCCATGATGGCAGACTCAAAAACACCATCAGGTAAAATCGATGGTGTTCTGCCCGCCGTATTTAGATGTATTGCAACCGAGCCACAGACTGCCACCAAGGAGTGCTGTTCCTAGCCATCAGGCTGGCGGGATCCCATAGACCTTATTTAGATGTTACGGTCCTGCAGGCTGTGTACTGGCAGCGGACAGCTGACAGAGGGAGACAGTCATTGGGACCCATGGACATTTTACAGAGGTAGTGGCAATGGAATAGAGCTGAGTCATGTACACACACTGTACCTTAGCCATATGTGTCCCCCTGCACAACGCACTACACAGCACATCACATAACGCTATAATCCATTGCCATTCCAACGCCACACAACACATATATGCTGAAAACACACATTGCCATAAATCCACAACACGACACACACACACATTATTGACACTGCCCTCACACACGACACAACCATAACTATCGACATAACTACACACTCAGCTACACAAACACATTCACACACAAGCACAATTACACACATCATAATGACAACCTCACAACAAACACTCACCTGAATGTTGTGTTAGTACCAATGTGTCCCCATCCATGTCCTGCACAAATGTGCTCCCAGAATACGCATGGCACAGTAATTAAAAAAATAACTGTGATGTATATGACTGCAGTGGTCCCGAGCTGATATGCAGGTGATCACACACCGTACAGAGCCAATTTGGGTTCCCTACCTTTAAGTCTGGCCATGGGTGGGTGGGTTGGATTTTCCCCTTGGTCTAGTGGCAGCAGTGACGGAAAGTCATGTCCAGTCGTGCCCAGTTGAAAACAGAAGTGGAAGGGCAAAAAAGGTAGGTTTGGACCTTAAATCCCCCCCAATCCGCCAACTTACGTGTGGAGGTCGAACCACCGCAATTGACTTGCGGTAAGGCACATCCAGATCTGCTCAGCTGCAAAGTTGACTGGAGTCCCTCCATCAGACCCTATTCCCAATGCCGCTGTTGTCAAGATTCAGGCACACTTTTGCCTATGTTCCCACCAACATCTAAATCGGGTGGGTGGACTGTCTAGTGGGCATATTGTTTTTCCGCCAAAATATCTATGGCAGGATAATTATCGCAAAGATCTAAATTAGGCCCTTAGTATTTTGCTTTGCCAACTGTAATGTTTTTTCATTTCTAATATTGGGAATGTATGTCTGATGGCTGGCTTGTTGGAAAGTGGTTTTTGTTTGAGACAGATAGGACCTGATTTAGACTTTGGTGGAGGGTTAGCTCATTAGCCGAAATATACATCCAATAGGATATAACTAGATTTTTATTTCAGTGGACAGAATATCCGTCACTGTTGTTATGGAGTAACCCCTCCGCCAGACTCCAAATCAGGCCCAAAGACTGAGTTAGTTATGGTGACAAGCCAATGATAAAGGGTACAGACCTATATGGTTCACTGGTAAAAGTTAAGGCTTAAGCCATAATTCTAATCTCTTCAATATAAAAAAAATAATGACAAATGTAGTGGGCCTGGCCTATTTATTGTAAAAAAACATTTATTAAAGCCATTTGGACTTAATTGGTGGACTGTTATCTGGCTGTGTTAAAAGTTGTACACAGGCATTTTGTTACATGAAATGTCATAGATTGCCATAGAAGACAAAGGTTTTGATATTCATCACCATTTGACAATCCCAAGGGGTAGAAAATGTTCATTGTTGTATGTAGTTTTGCCACCTGTAATTTTGTATACAGTTGTAATTTTAACACTGTATGCATGTTTGGGAACTGGCATCTGCACACTTCAGAAGGCCTGTGTTCATTCAGATGTCAGGCCACTGGTAAGGCCTGTAGGCCTTATTGTTTCATTGGGAACCATAATGTCAGATTTCATAGTTTTGATCTGTTTATTATGAAAATTACAAAAAGGCCACAAAGCCTGACTTAATTATTGTGAAAGGCATGTATTAAAGCCAACATGTTTTAGCAATTGATTGTTAATACACTGTGATCAAATCAGATAGGCAGGTATTTTGTTAGATGAATTCTCAAAGATTACCATAGTAGTCAGAGATGTTGATGTGACCTGCTTGATCAAACTGTAGGGATAGAAGATTTGTAGTGTGATAATCGATATTTGGACTTCTTCAGAGGGATTTTATATGATTTTAACAACCTAATGGTATACTTATTTTAAATTGTATTGCTGTGTTCCTGATGGTTTCCTTGTGCAAAAGCTCATGATCAACAGTAGTAAGTACATTTGTTTCCAAGACATACATTTAATCGAAATACACACAATACAGCAGTACAATAAACTATTTCATTCACTAAAATCACACAAATATGTTATATTACATCACTTAAAATCCTTCAACTATATTTACAACATAAATTATTAAAAGATCCATTTAATAACATCATTCGAACACCTCCATTTACAATATTAAAATCTTCCAGCTGTTAATGATTTCGTTATTAAAATACTCAAATGTAGGATGTGAGAAAAAACACTCAGTAGGTGTGCATCATTCATTTTTCACCCATGCAATTTCAAATTCTCTTTTATGAATAAGCAAAATGTACTTAGCACTGGCAATTACAAAATCTAATTGCCTCATTCCCAACAAGGTATCAAGCGAATGATACTCAGATCTCAGTCCAGTCCTCATAAAATAGTGGACAATCTAACATCAGGTGCGTTACAGAATACTTTATTTGCAAATTACAAATACATTGTTGTCTAGCACCCTCCTTTTATAAACACAAATCCTCCATGGTGGGCTAATACTGATCCAGAACTGTAAGATTACGTTCCTTAAATGCTTTACTGCGAATTGACACAAGTAAGGAAAAGACACCCCCCGCTCCAAGATAGTCTAGGGAATGGCTCAGAGAGTTTTTGTAGTACTGTAGTTTTATCGATGGCTAGTCAGTAGGCTTTAACTCTCTCCTGAAGAACTCTCTTAAGCTGATTCCCGTCATTTGATCACCAACATTAGCTACATCAAATCCAATACCAAGTTCTCTGAATGTCTTCATAAACTTTAGAGGGAGTTTGCTTTCAGCCAGCATTATAACTTGCATCATCGTTGGCAATAATTTATCTTTCGGGTCATTGTGTCTCAGGCAGTGGACAAAATGCAAGGCATGTGATCTAGCAATGGCAGTCAGGGAGTCAAGATTTCACTCTAACCTCACTGTCTGCAACTTTGCATTTTTAGGGAGCATCGAAAGAGTCTTTATACAGAGACTCTCCAAGGCAGTCCAATGTACTTGCTGATCTAGGGACAGTAATTCAGTCCCATAAAGTGTCTGAGGGTACATTTTCCCAACAATGACCTTCATAGCAGGTCAATGTATAAACCTCCACACTTCTGATCAAATCTCCTCAAAGCATTTGTTGTGCAAAGTACAGCAGGCCTTACCTTTCTAAAATGATTTTTCCATCTCAATGTTGCCAGAAAAGGTAATTCCTAAATATTTCTACTCATTTACCTGTTCCAAGGGTGAGGAATTCAGGAACCAAAAAGAACTCTTTGGCTCATATAAAAAGATACTCATCTTATTTTTTTCCCACATTAAGAACCAAAGATATGAAAGTAAAGCTTCTAACTTCCTTTTCAAGCCAACAGAAGTCCAATCCATCAGAATTAAATCACCCTCATGCATAGGACAGTGGATATGCACTCTTTCGTTCTTTGGGGGAAAAGAATTAACTGCTTCTAAAACATCTGGGAGATCAGTGAATAATAAACTAAAAAGTAAAAGGGCTATAACACAGCCTTGCCTTAACCCATTATTCTCAATACAGTATATATGAGTTAGTTATAATGACAAGCAAACAATAAGGTTACAGGCCTGACAGGGTCTTTAGACGTTATGCCAGATGTTATAGTCCTGGTCTGTTTTTAAGAATGTTACAACAAAGAGAATATGGATTATGAGACACCTATGTTAAAGCTAATAAGCCGTTAGGGGTGGACTGCTATTGTACAGTGTTAAACCTGCAGACATTTATTTGTTGCATGAGATCTCACAGATTACCTTAGTGGGCAAGGAATTTGGTGTTGAGTGCCTCCTCTATCAAACTCTAGAGGGTAGAAGATTTCCACCATAAGAATATTTGCTAGAATCTATTTGCAGGGTCCGACCGGCATACTTGTCTGGATCTTGTAAAAAAAACATTAACAACAGATTATATATATAACACTCCGACGGCAATTAAACCAAAGCAATAGAGCCAATGGATGAAACACTTTGCTTGCATCCATGATAACATTCAGCATAGGGATATGGGTCAGCCGCTTTAGACATTGGCTTTATTGTCCCATGAGTGATGGTAATTTTCTTATTTTTTGCACATCTACCTGAACATAAGTGTTCTTGAAAGCCAAGACTGACAGACTGGATCTTCTGTTTTCCATTTTCTCCTTTCATTACTTTCCAACTCATCTTTTTATTTTCTTTATTTTTAGAGCATACTACAGCCGACCAGGGAGAGCTTACAGTTTCCTTGCTTGTCATTGATTTAATCTGCCTTGCACCACATCACACAAAGCCACAGCCTCTAGAACAGGTCACCAATAAGGAATAGTATTGCCCATAGTTTCACTGTTTTACCATTCCAAGGTGGACATCACATTGGTTCTAAACACGGTGGCCATGCTGGAACTTCAAAACAACGGAACACCATGTACAATACCAATACAAGATGGCCATCTGCTGCTATGTTTAATTTTATTTCTTATTGCAAGATTATGTCTGCCATCTTTAGGCAGCAGCATATTTTTGTTTTCTACTTCTGTTCTTTTTTAATCTTTCAATTGTTGTTGAGTTTGTGAGTTTACTGTGGTTGCATAAGTGGATGAATACAAGAATGAGTCAGTGGGTGAATGGATGCATGATTTGTAAGATGAGTGACAGAGTACCAGTATGGTTACTAATTGAATTCCTAAACCCATCATTGACTGAAGAGGCACTTTTTTTCAAAGGACAGAAAAATTGCTATTGCCGATGTTTGTTTCTCCCGGTACTGCTGTGAGTTTATTATTAGTTATGTGCGTTATTTCCACTTTTAGTGGAGGAGGAGGGTATTGTATTGCACTTAGAACTGGTATTTATCGGAGCAATGACTTTTTTTGTTTTTTTTCCCTCTTGTTTTGTACAGTGATATTGAATAAATAAACAAAAATAAATAAAAATAAAAAGTGCCCATCACTCACAATTTTTACTAAGTTTTAGAAATTGCTACATTGATGACAACACGTTTGAAGAGTCCCCTAAAATATGCTGCTTGCAAATAAAGGGTCGCTCCTCTTTTAGAAATTTACACCAGTAATGTAGAAACTGCACAACAATCCCTTTGACATGTTCCCTTGCATTGCCTCATGACTCTCCGTCAAATAATGGCTTACTTATTATGTAGAAATCCATACTAATGTCAGACAGCAGACTCTGTAGCGTTTGGCCAGCCGCCTGCTTTATCATTTCTTGTCTCCTAATGCTTGCTATGACACAGGGGATGTCTGGAGACTGGGACAGCTGGAGACATGTACCAGAGTGACAGACATACAGCTCCAGAACAATATGTTTGTAATATTTCTCTTCTTCAATGTATACGTTTTAATCTTTAAATTATACTTCATCAAAGACAATGCATTATGGCATTGCTATAAAAACCACACGTTTTCACAAATTGTATTTTGTCACACACTTCTAGCGAAATCATACACCCACGAGAAATGTTGGATTGGCAGTCCCTGAGCCTGATTTACAAACCAGTCATAAATTATCACTGCCCTATGTTAGGACACATCTGATCTTACATTACATATCTTTGGGCTATTCAAGAAACTTTCTTTTCTAACTATGAAACACTGTGATGATCTAAGGATGCAGATTTCTGAAATAGTGATAGTCTGTGACTTCTGAATTTACATAATCTCAGGTTACACGTTTGGGATTTTCACAAACGTTTCCCAAACAAACAAATCAGTTCTTTCCCCTATTAAATATGCTATAACCTCAAATTATATCGTTCAAAATTAGGAGTGACGGCGATATGAGAAGGTTTGATTATAAATTTTGTTAAGCGAATTGGGTGTTTTGTACCTCGCTTTTCTTGTTCACTTTGGGTGATCATATTACAGATACCCTTGCCAGCTAATTGAAATGCCTGGAACATGTATGGCAGTTACCATTGGCTAAAAACTGAAAAACAATAAAACAGATTACAGAATTAATTTCCTCAATTATTTTTTATGAATTTCAAACAGTTTTTTCGGGCTTGCAAGTTCGTTCTGGCACACTAATGAAAACCTATTGTAACATCAAGTGACCGTGGCCAGGTCAAAGGTGAGCTGCCCTAGTTAACCTTAAATTGAGACAGTGTTCATTAGCTAAACTGTGTGTAGCTGAGGCAACTACTAAGAGACAATCATAGCATCAGACAATTTGGAAATTGCAGGTTTATTTGGACTATATGAACAATTATTGATGTTTCTTAATATTAAACAAATGGGGAGATTTCTGCGCCAGGATACTGAAAATGTGCATGAACGAGTTCTACAAATCCTTCTTGGATGGTATGGGGGTGTTTACACCATAGGGTTCTAAGTGCCACTAGATCAGTACTAACGGGATCTACTGGAGTGCCCGTTTCGGAGTATCAAGGACCTTTGGAATCGCAACATCTCTCTCTTTCCTTGTAGGCTGGCTCCCTCTGCAGCCACCTTAGTGGTCCTAGGGGCCCTTGAACTTCCCAAGAACGTTTTCCCATCTGGGTCTTGGTTACATTGCAATGCCCAAGAGACACTGATATTTTGCTATCAGAAAAGATGATTGAGTACTAGATGCTTAATTCGTGTCAGTATATTTCCTACTGGCATCCAGCATTACCTGAATCAATTTCACACTTGTCTTGAATATGTCCTAAATAAAGTTACGCAAGAGAAATAGTACAACTTTTAGTCTTCCCTCTCGATTCTGTTGAGAGGAGCAGGTGCTACCGCCATACATTTTTAACCTCTTCATGTGATTTGCTCATTCCTGCTACTGCCTCTTCTATCACCAGATCAGGCGTGTTGTAGTTGTGCTGGCCAAAATTAATTCTCACGTCTTTTTAGCCCGATAAGAAGGCAACCTAATGTAAGCTGAATACCTCTAGTCATACCTCCGCTTTCACTTTTATTGGGGACTTAGGGAATGTGATGAGATTTAGCTACTCGGAGGTTTTTTTCTGCCCCCATCACATGCGATCCTGGTGGAGCTTGGGTCATTTCTAGAGTTGGCAACATTGCAAGACAATGCCACTTCTCACAATTGTGTCTGTCTTCACAAGAATGAATGACATTAAAATAGCTGTATTGCTAGGATTATGAGGCTTCGTGCTGAGATGCAAAGATTCAGTTGTTGTGACTGATTTCTGTTTATCATAGCATACTGCACTGGGGTCTCATTTCGGTTCATGTGGAGGGTTTACTTTTATTCTAGCGCCCCTATCGTCTACTAGATTTTATTGTGAGCTAAGCTGTGGAAAGAATCACCTACTGGGTAAAGGGGAACAGGGTCCTACAAAGAGATATAACATGGTTCAAATTCAGAGCCTAAGGTGAACGAACATTGAACTGCAAGGGCTTTAAAAGTTGTGCAAGTGGCATGATTATTGCAGCTAACAACGAGCTGGGGAAGGTGAGTCAATACTTTGTGCAGCCACAGAGCCATGCAAAGTTACTCAGTGAGGTGTAAAGTCTTGTAAAGAATGCTTTACAGTGCAATCCATCAATCAATAAATCAGTATTTGTAAAGCACAGCACTGTTGCCACAGGGGGGTATCCGGGCGATAAAGTTGTAGGGTCTCAGTTGAAGAGCCAGGTTTTGAGTTTCTTGGTGAAAGTCAACTAGGGAAAGAGATGTCTGTAGGTGGCGGGGCAGGTTGTTCCAGCAATTGGCGGTGATGGAGGAGGAGGAGCATCCTCCAGTGTGGTTGCATCGGATGCATGGGTTGCATGCGAGGGCCAGGGTGGAGGAGCTCAGGTTTGTGGCAGGTTTGCAGAAGTTCACTCGGTGGTTGATGTAGTCCTATCCCTGGTTGTGTAGGGCTTTCTAAGTGTATGTGAGAATCTTGAACTTCCATCTCTTTTGGATGAGGAGCCATTGGAAGTTCCTAAGGTGGGGGAGAAGAGTGGGCCCATTTTGGGAGATCCAGGATTATTATGGCTGCCATATTCTGTTTGGTCTGGAGACTCACAATGAGTTTGTTGGAGATGCCAGTGTAGAGTACGTTGCCATAGTCTAGTCATCTCATGATGAGGGCCTGGGTGATGTTCTTCCTTGTGGTGATGGGCATCCATCTGAAGGTTCTGTTGAGCATGTGTAGAGTATGGAAAGTTTACTGTCAAGGATGATTCTGAGGTTGTATATCTGGTCTGTGGTGGTGGATGTATGACCAAGTTCAGAAGGCCATCAGCTGTTGTGCCATATGGAGGTGTTTTTCCTGAAGATCAGCACTTCCGTTTTCTCCACATTGAGCTTAAGACAATTGGTTCTCATCTAATTGACAACACTGGTCATGGCATTGTGGAAGTTTGTTCTGATGGTAGAGGGGTCTTCGGTGAGTGAGAGGATGAGTTGGGTGTCATCGACATAGCATAAGATGTTGAGTCCATGGGATCTGAGGATGTTGGATGTTTGCACAAAAAAGTGCAAAGTTTTTTTGTGCTGGAAAGATGCCATTAAAGTAACACATAAAGGCCCTCATTACAACCCTGGCGGCCGGTGATAAAGCAGGTGTAATACCGCCAACAGGCCAGTGGTAACCAAAATGTAATTATGTCCACGGGGGAAACCGCTCAGACAGACAGCCACTTTAACACACCGACCGCCACGGCGGAATCAAGCACCACAACAGTAACCACCAACAGCCAGGTGGAAGACAATGTACAGCCCACACTATTACGACCGGCCTATCCACCACCTTTTCCGGGGCGGTACCAACAACATCAAAAGCATGGCAGAAACAGAGCTCAGAAGTGAAAGGACTCACCTGTGAAAACTCGGGGACATCCACGACACCATGGAGCCCAAGCTGCACATATTTCTGATGCTTGTCTACCTTCTGCTGCATTATGAACAGCAACCTTGGCGAAGACGACCACGGTGAGTACTGCCACCTAGCACACAAGGGAGGGGGGAGGAAAAAGAGAGTGACACACACATGCAACACGCCACACCCCGAGCCCCAACACCATACACACAACCAGATGCAGTAACATTACAAATTTCCCCCGTATCCCTCAGGAATAATGCAAGGACAAAAAGATTATAAGAAAGTGAGTGTAATATGATACAATAACATGATTTAGTGCATCAAAATACAAACGTACATACATATTTACCAATGGAGGGACACTGCCCAGTCCTCAATGTCCAGGGCCACAACACATAGGCCAAGGTCCCACCTCATTCCTGCAACAACACAGAGAGAGCACTGCAGGGGCATCAGGTCAAAAATACACAGGCACCTAATGGGGATGGGGAATGGGGGGCACCTCAGCCGGAAGATGGTACAACACCACTGGTAATGGAGGGGACAACATGCCCTCTGCGCTGTCCTGGTGAGTGCAAGGCCACAGTCTCTCAATTGGATGGTTTGCCCACTGCTTGGTCCTGGGGAGTGCAAGGCCACAGTCCCTCTAGTGGGTGGTTTGCCCACTTCTTGGTCCTGGAGAGTGCAAGACCACAGTCTCTCAAGTGGGTGGTTTGCCCACTGCTTGATCCTGGTTAGTGGAAGGCTACAGTCTCTCAAGTGAATGGATTGCCCACTGCTTGGTCCTGGGGAGTGCAAGGCCACAGTCTCTCAAGTGGGTGGTTTGCCCAATGCTTGGTCCTGGGGAGTGCAAGGCCACAGTCTCTCTAGTGGGTGGTTTGCCCACTGCTTGGTCCTGGGGAGTGCAAGGCCACAGTCTCTAAAGTGGGTGGTTTGCCCACTGCTTGGTCCTGGGGAGTGCAAGGCCACAGTCTCTCTAGTGGATGGCTTCCTCCACTCGTTCTGGAGGGGGCATTGTGCTCAGTGTGCTTCATCCTGGGAAGGATGATGTGAGTGGATGGCTTATTCTACTGGTTCTGGGGGGGGGCATTGTGCCCAGTGAGCTTCATCCTGGGAAGGATGGGGTGGGTGGATGGCTTCTTCCACTGGTTCTGGAGGGGGCATTATGCCCAGTATGCTTCATCCTGGGAAGGATGGGGTGAGTGGATGGCTTCTTCCACTGGTTCTGGTGGGGACATTAGGACCAGTGAGCTTCATCCTGGAAAGGATGAGGTGAGTGGATGGCTTCTTCCACTTGTTCTGGAAGGGGCACTGTGCCCTGTGATGCAGATCTTGGGGAGTGCAAGGTCACAGTCTCTCACCTGGGTCTCAGACCCACAGGATATGCAGTGGCAAGGATGCACAACAGCCCATGGATGCAGGACTACACACTGTCCACCGGTGGTGATGGCTGCTCAGTGGTGGCAGTGGCGGTGCTGGTGTCAGGGCTAGCAGTGGTGGGGGGAGGTTCCAGCCCATCCCCTGCAGCCTTGGACGGCTTCCCACTGGGGCTGCTGCTGCTGGCAGTGGTGCTGGCGGCGGTGCTGGTGGCGGTGCTGGCAGTGGTGGAGGGAGGCTCTAGCCCATCCCCTGCAGGCTCAGACGGCTGCCCACTGGGGCTGCTGCTGGCAGTGGTGCTAGTGGCGGTGCTGGTGGCAGTGCTGGCAGTGGTGGGGGGAGGCTTCAGCCATTCCCTTGCAGCCTCGGACGACTGAACCACCATGGTTGGTGGTGGGGGCTCAGAATGAGTCCCAGCACCAGGCCTCCTGTCCTTCCTGCCTGCTGGTGCAGGCCCCTTGCCCTTCCTGTCAGCAGCCGGGGATTTCTCCTTGCCCTTTCCTGTCACAGCTGGTGGTGCCTCCTTGCCCTTCCCTGTCGCAGCTGGTGGGGCCTCCTTGCCCTTCCCTGTCGCAGCTGGTGGTGCCTCCTTGCCCTTCCCTGTCGCAGCTGGTGGTGCCTCCTTGCCGTTCCTAGATGCTGCTGGTGCAGGCACCCTTTCAGTTTTGCTGACTGATGCCTGGGATCCTCTCCCATCTGCAGTAGCTGTTGACACTACTGTGGCCATGGACTGGGTGGCTGAGGTGCTTGCCTGTGTTCTGACCACCCGGGCCCGAGGTGAAGGATGGGGGGGTGGTAGGGAAGAGGTCAACGGTGGAGAGGAAACGCTTCTTAGGGACATTGGGGCGGGAAGAGGGTGAAGGTTTGGGAGTGGAGGAAGAGGAAGTGGTTGTAGGAGGTGTCTGTCTGCTGATTCTGGGTGCAGGTACATGGGCTGGATGCTGTTGTGAGATGGATGGCTGTTGGGTGTCTGAGTGCTTGCGTTTGTGTACTTTGGGAGCAGGGGGCACAGAAACAGTGGAAGAGGACACAGGGGACGTGTGCATGGATGTTGGGGGGGTGACTGCCAGTGAGGGGTGTGTAGTGATAGGTGTGATGGTGATGGTGGGAGTGAATGAGGATTTAGTGCATGCAGGTATGAGTGTATATGCAACTAGGAGGGAGGTGGATGACAAGGAGGAGGGGGACAGAGTGGAGGCAGTGGATGTTGGTATGTCTGCATCTGGATGGTGTTTGTGTGAGTGCCTGTGGGATGATGTGTGGTGCTTGTGTTTGCCTGAACCACTCCTGTGTGTTGTCTTGTGTGCATGCTGGTCTGCCTGTGTGATTGGGATAGGTTGGGGTTGAGGGGAATGGGCACAGGAAGTTGGAGGGAGGAGGCTAGCTATGGGGGTGGCGGCTGTACCTGTAGTTGGGGTGGACACAGAGGTATCCATCGGAGGAGGTATCACTATAAGAACTGTTCCCTCCTGTCTCCGCCATGGTGCTCCCCTCGCCTCCGTCCCACTGGTGCCCTCACCGTCGGTGGATTCAGCCTCATGGGCCCTGTGGGATGCAGCTCTACCCATCGCCGGTGCCTCTGCTCCTCCACCAGATGATGCTAATGCACATAAGAACAGGGTCAAAAAACAAAAAGGGGAGAGACAAAGGATACCCTTGGTCAATGGCAGCAACAACACCACCGTTGGTGTACATGACACACACACACAGGGAACAGCCCTACGCACTAGGCAATGCACTAACAGTCACAATGCTAGTCATCAGCCCATGGGCAGGGATACTTAACGCCAATTGCAGCATACCTGAGACCCACAGACACTTGCTGCCCAGTAGTGGATGCCTACTACCTTGGTTGGAGGAGGTTTACATCAGACCCTGCCCAACATAGGACCTACCCTGAAATGTCCAGCCTGGCCTAGGGGGAACCCACAGGCTCACATCCCCCACCCGGATGCTACCCCATCACGCGCAAGTAGTATATTGGGGCACTGTACTCAACCCCTTGTGGCTGCTGTGGTGCCCCCAAGTGCCCATCCAGCTCACGATATGCCACATCCAGCTCACGATGCGCCACATCCAGCATATGGGCCATCAGGGGTGTCATGGTATGACGGGCACCCCTTCCTCGTTGGGAGGCCATCCCCAGCTGGGCCTCCACCGTCTTCCGTGCCCAGCGTCTCATGTCCTCCCACCGTTTCTGACAGTGGGTGCTCTGCCTGCCGTAGACCCCCAGGGTCCACACGTCCTTGGCGATGGCACGCCATATCCCCTTTTTTTGATGGGCGCTGACCTGCAGAGAAATACACATAGGAAAAGGTATCAGTCACACCATCCTGCCTGTTACACTCATGGCCCACCATAGCCCCCACATCCCCTTACGCACAGACATTGCCCACCATGCATGCAGCATGCTGCCCAGGGCCCTTCCACCAACCCCCTCTACACGAGGCCCTCACTCACAGCACTCCATACATTCATGCCCCATGCATCGTGCTTACAGTGTACTCACCTGTTGGTCTGGAGGCCCATACAGCATTCGATACTGGGGTAGGACCCCATCCACCAGTCTCTCCAACTGTGCAGCAGTGAAGGCAGGGGCCCTTTCCCCAGTGACACGAGCCATGGTCAGTTCCAGACACAGGTCACAGCAGCACATGCAGTGTAGGTCCTTTCCTGTTGAAGGTCAGGTAGCAAGTGAGTGAACAGATAGAAAATGGCGGTCATGTCCACAGTGGTGTGAACCGTCACCGCCAGCGTACATCACCATTGGCCACTGTAACCCATAGGGCCCAATGTTAACCAATGAGGAGTTGTATGGCGGTTCTCAACTGCCTCCTGCAATGGCGCACAACGTCAGCGGAATTACCTCATTTCAACATGTCCCTCCATACAGGACAGGCAGATGCCATTTCATTGGGGGGGAAGGCCATGGCACCTAACTGCGTCACAGTACACATAGGCACCATTTGGGCCTATCCAACAATATACTGTTACAGTCACAACATGCAATGCAGTGTAGTGTTTGTAAACATGGAATAATGACCAGCTGCTCACCGTTTTGCCCCCTAGATTGCAACCGCTGCGGATGAATAGCAGATGGAGACATCCCCCCATGTACAGGGCCCTGGTAGACTTGGCAACGATGGAGGACAGGCACATTATCCTCACCTATAGACCGGACAGGGCCACAGTCACAGAGCTGTGTGACCAATTGGAGCCTGACCTGATCTTTGCTATCCGTCAGCCCATGTGCAAGTTCTACCTGTGCTCCATTTCTTGGCAACTGGCTCCTTCCAAGTGACAGGGTGCTTGGCAGCAAGAATGTCTCAGCCAATGTTCTTAATAGTGCTGACCAGAGTGTTGTCTGCCCTGATTAAACACATGCACGGCTACATCATTTTCCCCCAGGTGGAGGATTTGACCACAGCAAAAGCTGGTTTCTATGCAATGGGACATATTCCCAGCATTATTGGGGCTATTGATGGTACACATATTGCATTTGTCCCCCCCCGGAGAAATGAACAGGTGTTCAGAAATCAAAAGAGCTTTCACTCCATGAATGTGCAGATAGTGTGCCTGGCGGACCAGTACATCTCCCATATTAATGCAAAGTATCCTGGGTCTGTGCATGATGCCTTTATCCTGAGGAATGGCAGCATCCCATATGTGATGCCTCAACTCCAGAGGCACCGGGTGTGGCTAATAGGTGAGCCCTGGTTCCCACCCAGTTGGTGTTGGTGTATGGGTATGGTGTGGGCCCGAAGGGTTAGTGTGTGGCTAACAGTTGCCCCTCAATATTTTTAGGTGACTCTGGTTACCCCAACCTCTCATGGCTACTGACACCTGTGAGGAATGCCAGGACAAGGGCAGAGGAGCGTTACAATGAGGCACATGGGCGAACAAGAAGAATCATAGAGAGGACCTTCAGCCTCCTGAAGGCCAGGTATTGTTGCCTCCATCTACAGGTGGATCCCTGTACTACTCACCCAAGAAGGTCTGCCAGATCATCGTGGCATGCTGTATGTTGTACAACCTTGCCTTACGTCTCCAGGTGCCTTTTCTGCAGGAGGATGAGGATGGAGATGGCCGTGTGGGAGCAGTGGACCCAGAGGACAGAGAAGATGAGGAGGCTGAGGATGAGGACAACAGAAGTGCAATAATACGACAATACTTCCAATGACACACAGGTAAGACACTGTACCTCTACTGTTCCTTGACAGTTTTGTGTTTAACATTGTCACTGGCAGGCTGATTTTCCCACTTCTATGGCCACTTACTGTACCCCTTAGCATCTCTATTTTCAGATATTTGTGCCCCACTATCGGACCTGGTGTGTTGACTGAAGCCTACTACAGGTCATTCCTTTTCAAATGGTGTTTATTTAAGTGCCAATAAGTAGAGGGGGATGAGCAATGGGCTGGGGTGATGGTGGAGGAATGTCAAGGATAGAGTCCAGTCTATTTGGATCACAGGTGCATTGTCCAAGGGGGCATAGGAAGTGGAGCAATGGCAGTTCAAGGTGGTTAGGGTGACTGAGTGGGACACAAGGGTGACAATCAGGAGAGTCTTAATTCCTGGAGGGGGTCTTGGCAATAGTCTCTGGCTTCTGCCTGGATCGCAGGGACCGATTGTGTGGTGGTTCTCCTTCTGCAGGGGGAGGGGTGCTGGTGGCCTGTTGATCCTGTGGCGGGGCCTCCTGTCCACTAGCGGCAGCGGAGGTGGAAGGCTATACAGTGGTTTGGCTAGAGTCAGGGGCCCGCTGGTGTGCCACTGCCTTCCTCATGGTGTTGGCCAAGTCTGCCAGCACCCCTGCAATGGTGACCAGGGTGGTGTTTATGTCCTTCAAGTCCTCCCTGAATCCCAGGCACTGTCCCTCCTGCAGCCGCTGGGCCTTCTGCAACTGGTCCAGTATCTGGCCCATCGTCTGCTGGGAATGGTGGTATGCTCCCAGAATCTTGGTGAGTGCCTCCTGGAGAGTCGGTTCCCTGGGCCTGTCCTCCCCCTGTCACACAGCAGTCCTCCCAGCTTCCCTGTTGTCCTGTGCCTCTGTACCCTGAACCGTGTGCCCACTGCCACTGACCCCAGGTCCCTGATCGTCCTGTGTTTGTGGGGTTGCCTGGGGTCCCTGAAGTGGTGGACACACTGCTGATTGACGTGTCCTGGGGACAGAGGTATGGGCCCGCAGGGTGTGTGCTGTGCTCGTGTTTCCTGAGGGGGAGGCTCTGTGGTGGTATGGCACTGTGCCTGGGTAACTGAATGTCCGGAGGTCCCTGATGGGCCAGTTTAGTCATCCAGATCCAGGCATCGAGAGCTGCTGTCATCACTGTGGGCCTCTTCTGGGGCAGACTGGATGTTGCTGGCACCTCCTCTCTGGTGACGTTAGGTGGGGGACCTGTGGGGATGTAAATGCAGTGTTATTGTTTCTCCGTGTGACATCTTGTGCATGGGTGTGTTGCCCTCTATGGTTGGTATTGCCCTGGCAGCTTTGCCTTGTTTGAGTAGTATTTGGTAGGCTAGGTGATTCTCTCTAGAGTGCATGCTTTAGTGATGGCTGTCCAGGCAGGTCTGTGATGGGGGTCTGTGAATTGGTGTTACATGCAGGGCTTGGTATTGGGAGGAGTGGGTTGTATTGGTGGGGTGTGTGTGAGGTGGTCAAGTGATGGGAGTGAGGGTGGGGGTTTGTGATGGCATGCAGGTAGGTGGGGACAAATGCAATATGTGTCCCATTGCATAGAATCTGGCCTTCACAGTGGCCAAATCTTCCACCTGGGGGAAAGAAATGTAGCTGCACAGGTGTTTCACCTGGGCAGACAAGACTCTTGCCAGCACGATTGAGAACATTGGCTGTGACATTCGCGCTGCAAAGCCCACTGTCACTTGGAAAGAACCAGTTGCAAAGAAATGGAGCACTGATTGCACTTGCACAAGAGGGGGATCCCAGTCGGATGAAGGATAGATGAGATCAGGTCTGGCTCCAATCGGGCACACAGCTCTGTGATTCTGGTCCTGTCCAGTCTATAGGTGAGGATAATGTGCCTGTCCTCCAGTGTAGCCAAGTCCATAAGGGGTCTGTCTCCACCCACTATTCATCCGCAGCTTTAGGTATCTAAGGGACAAAAGAGTGAGTAGGCTGTCACAATTGGAACAATGGAACCACAACTACAGTGTACTTGGTGCAATGGGACATATGTAATGGAACTGTGTTAATGGCGAGGTATGTGCCAATCTAATCTGTGACGCAGTTAATGTCGATATGACCACTTCCCCCCACCTGAAATGGCGACCGCCTGTCCTGTATGTAGGGACAGGTGGAAGTGAGGTAATTCCACCGACGTTGGGCATCATGGCGGAAGGTGGTCTTGCACCACTGTCCAATACCTCATTGGATAACATGGGGCTCTATGGAGTACAGTGGCCAATGGGGATGTGCGCCAGCAGTGACGGTGTACATTGCCGTGGACGTGACCTCCATTTTCTATCTGATTCCTCACTTGTTTCCTGACCTTCAACAGGAGAACACCTACACTGTGTGTGCTGCTGTGTCCTGTATTTGGAAATTGCCATGGCCCTTGTGACTGGAGAAAGGGCCCCTGCCTTCACTTCGGAGTAGTTGGAGCGACTGGTGGATGGCGTCCTACCCCAGTACGGACTGCTGTATGGGCCTCCAACCCAACAGGTGAGTACACGTTGGGTACGATGCATGTTGGAAGGATGCATGGGGATGTGTGTGCAAGCACAGTGTTGTCGGTGGGTGAGGGGTAATGTCTTTTGCTGGTATACATGGTGTGCGCCGGGAGATGTGTGTGCCAATGGTGATGGAAACGAGTTTGGTGGGCCATTTGTGTGACAGGCTGGACTGTTTGTTTAATGGTGTTCTCCTGTCTGTATTGCCTCTGCAGGTCAGTGCCCATCAAAAGAAGGGATCATGGTGTGCCATCGCCAAGGACGTGTGGACCCTGGGGGTCTATGGCAGGCAGAGCACCACTGTCGGAAACGGTGGGTGGACCTGAGACGCTGGGCAATGATGACAGCGGAGGCCCAGCTGGGGATTGCCTCCCAACGAGGAAGGGGTGCCCGTTGAACCCTGACCCCCCTGATGGCCTGCATACTCGCGGTGGCCTACCCTGAGCAGGATGGGTGCTTGAGGGAATCACAGCAGCCACAAGGGGGTGAGTACAGTGGGTATTATTCCAAAATTTGGCAGGTGGGGATGGATCCGGGTGCTGGATGTGAGTTAGTGGGTGCCCCTAAAGCCAAGCCAGACATTGTAGCGTGGGTCAACTCTGGGGTAATGGGTGTATATCAAATGCAGGTAGCCTAGCTTGTTAGCATCCCATTTCAGGCAGGGCTTCGTGGGTACCAGGAGAGGTGCAGTTGGTGGTGTGTGCCCCTCATCTTGCCTTAGCATCTAGCCATATCATTGGCAGTGCAATGCATAGTGCTTAAGCCTGTTCCCTGTGTGTGATGGTTGTGTATGCCAACTGTTGTGTTGGTGCAGTCATTGACCCAATGTTTCCTTTGTCTCTCTACCCCCCTTTTTTGTCCTGTCATCTTGTCTGCATTAGAATCATTTGGCGGAGGAGCAGGGGCACTGGTGACAGAGAGAGCAGCATCCCACAGGACCCGGGCGGCAGAGTCCATCAACGCCGAGCGAACCAGTGGGACAAAGGGCGAGGGAAGCACCACTGCGGAGACAGGAGGTGACAACACCGACTCAGATACCTCCTCCGATGGAAGCTCCCTGGTGGTGGCGGGCACCTCTGTAACCACCCCATCTGCAGGTACAACCACCACCCCCGTACCAGCACCGCCCTCCCAGTAGCCCCTCAGAGAGTTGCCCGTGCCTGCTCACCCAGGAGAGTGGGCATCTCCTTCACCCCAGGCACCTCAGGCCTTGCCCCAGTGAGCCCTGCTGCCCTGAGTGAGGAGTCTATTGACTTCCTGAGATCCATCTCTTTAGGGCAATCAACCATTGTGAATGCCATCCACGGGCTGGCATCCCAGATGTAGCAATGCAATGCATTCCTGGGGGTCATTCAGGGTGGATTGGCGGCCCATCAGAGATCAATTCAGGCTCTGGCCTCCTCTCTGATGGCAGCCATTGTCCCTGTTTCTACCATCCCCCTTCCAACTACTACTTCCCAGTCCCAGTCTCCTCAACCCCAACCCATTCCAGGCACACATACTGACAAGCACGCACACAAGACAACATTTAAGAGAGGCACAGGCAAACACAAGCACCACACTTCATCCCACAAGCACTCACGCAAACACCAGACAGTTGCAGACACAACAACATCCACTGCCTCTAGTGTCTCCCCCTCCTCCTCCTCCTCCACCTCCCCTCAGTCACGTCCACACTCACATCTTCATGCACTGCATCAACATCCACCACAGGCATTACCACACCAAGCAGCACACCTCACTAGCAGACACCTCTACAACATCCATGCATGTGTCCCCTGTGTCCTCTCCCACCCTGTCTGCCCTTCCCTCCTAAAGGACACAAATGCAAGCACTCACAAACCCAACAGCCATCCACCTCACAACAGCATACTGCCCATGCACCTGCACCCAAATCCAGCAGACATACACCTACAACCACTCCCTCAACCTCCACTCCCATCACTCCTCCCGCCCCACCATCCCTAAGAAGCTTTTCCTTGCACAACTTCACCTCTTCCCTCCCCCTACCCCCCATTCTGCCCATAAGGGCAGGGTCCCAACGACCCAGCCCAGCACCTCAGCCAAACAGTCCACGGGGACAGTGGTGGCACCACCTAGTCAGGGTGGGAAGGATACCACACCTCCAGCCAAGAAGGATAAGGAGCCTGCACCTCCTGCTTTGAAGGGGAAGAAGCCCTCGACTCCTGCCCAGAAGGCTAATGACCAAGTACAACCTTCCATGAAGGGGAAGAAGCCTTTAATCCCTGCCAGGAAGGGTAAGGATTCCATGCCCCATGTTATGGAGAGGACGAAGCCCTCTACTCCAGCGGAGGCTGCCAGGGTGACACCTCCACCACCACCAGTGGTCACGGGCCCCCACCTCCGGCTGAGGAAGCGCAGCCATCACCACCTGCAGATGCTGCCCAGGTGACACCTCCATCTGCCACCACACTACAGCCATCACGCCTGCAGAGGCTGCCCAGGAGGCACCTCCATCTGCCACCACACTGCAGCCATCACCACCAGCGGAGGCTGGAGTTGATGGTGACCGCCAGAGTGCATGGTGTTTCCGCCCTGGTGGATGGTGTGGTACATTGGCTGTCTATGGGAGATCTCACCGTCATGGTCATAATTTGGTGGTAATTACAGCCAGCCTGTTGGCAGTATTACCGCCACTTTATCACTCACCACCAGGGTCATAATGAAGGCCTTAGTCTCCAGACTCTCTTGATGTTTTTAGGTTGAGGAAATATTTACATGGCTTGTTTTCTGTACGTAAATATGTTGTGTGCTGGTCTTCACTGCCTCGCCACAAGCCCTTGAATGGGGAAAATATGCATATACTTAGAACATGATTGCTATTGGAATTTGTAGCATAAGGGGTGTTGTACTTTGGCTTCCTTAATGGTGGGGTGTCAGGTTTTTGGGGCCCTACTGAATACATTATGCAGCATCTATTTACCTTTATAGTATATTACTGCTATAGTTCCTTTGCGAACATCATTAAAGAGAGCTTATACTGCAGTCCATCTTATGAATATATATTTAGTGATATCTCTGTCATACACTTTATTCAACTTCTTCCTCAGGGTACTTGTAGCATTTAACATCTCTCTTGCCTGAGTATACCTTTAAATCATTCTCCAGACTGAAAACGAAAAGATGGAAAAAGATAAAAAAGACAGATGTCATGTCTTCTTTCATGCATTCAGGATCTGGAAAGCATACTTATTGATATAGGAGCTGCCCCAAGAGCAGTGTTTCAAGGATCAGGAGTTTTTGGGGTGAGTTATGTGACAATCTTCGGAAGTCGTTTTTTGCAACACACTACAAAGTGTAAATAGCTGTAGAAGAACTGTGTGCATTCAGCAGTAAGAAAAGCATAAACTGAAGTACATATTTGTGTAATTCTGAGGTGTGCTGAAAATAGAGTTTTTAACAGGATCAACTCAAATAAAGCCACTTTAATTGGGATGCACAAATGATAAATATTCACGGATACCCCATTTCCAGACATTATCATTTGAGAGCTGTTTGCTACATAGTTTTATCAGCAAAAATTGTATTTCTTTGCAAAGTTAGTGGCCATTTAAATGGAAAATGTGTTGTCTGTAAATTAAATGCACTGCCACATAATGCTTTAGTTACAATTAAAAAGCACCCCATCTCATGCCAATTAAAGGTTGGCGGGTCACAAACGTTCATCATTCTAAAAGTGGGTTGTGGTTCTAAAAAGTCTTAGAACTACCACCCTAGACGCCTACAATCCAGAAACAGCTGAAGGCATACTCCTATAAGAAACATTACCAGTCGCACTCTAGTCTTTTTTTTTCCCTTTACCTACCCCTGGACATGATTGCATCGTTCGTAACGCTTTCATCTGTGTTCGGCGCTTCATTACTTACCAGCTAGGGTCGTGCTAAACAAGTACAAACACATATATACAGGCACACATTTGCAGTGTACATACAACCTATAGTGTACATGAGGGTAAATATGAATGCATGAAAAAATTGATCACAACATTTTCTTAACATTTTCCACTGTTTTTACTTTTCTATTCACTAGTTGAACTTTATGTTTCCTCGTCATAAATAAATCTGTTCAAAACCCAAAATGCATTTTCCACAAAAGTCAACTCTGTTGACTTCTTCAATTACTGCCTCTTCAGAGGCCTGATTTTTGTAACTCATCTTCCAACAAACGTACCAAATGTTGCCAATAAACAGTGGTTGCGCCCTTTAACTATTATAGAGAGCCCACCATTATCAGAACACACACAATCAAAGGACCTGGGTTGGTTTTGAATCGCTCCTGGAGGCGAAATTCTACTTACCAACGCACCACATCATTTCGCAGTTATAATTGAATTAAAAACTTCAATTAATGTTGGGATTTTTGCTGCTTTTTTAGTGTTGGCACAGTCTCCATTATTGTCTCTTTCATTCAGACATTTTGCTAATCTGATTACTCGATAATTGACTATGTTTGGAATTCAACATTATAAACTTCCATAAACTCTCTAGGAGGGACAGCCTGAAGCTGGCTAGACTAGAGTCATATTGGTGACCTTGGGCCAATTGTCAGGCACGGGTCCCATTCAGCTAGGTCACGGAGCCAAATGGCCACATATTATGTTTAGGCACAAAGCAATTCGCTTTGCCTTTTGTGTTGATGGAACTCCACGTCTCTGCAAACAAACAGAAGCCATGCCCTCTGAACTCTCTCCTTACTCTTCGGTCACCTGATCTGTAAAAGCACACAGTCTTCCTAAATGTTTGAAAATTGGCTTTTCCCATGTAAAAAACAAAGTTTCACCGAGCACAAAACAAACAGGCAGATGGGGCGCCACATTTGCGGGGCCTTATTTAGCAAGGTAAACTCACACCTTTGATGCAAGTTTACTGTTTTTTTTTATACTAACAAAATATGAGTGCAGTTTTTCATGTGGTATTTTTAGGACTGCAGAGACTACCTAACTTTTTATGAGAGGAGTTCTCTGCAGTCGTAAAGATACTACTCCTAAAACTCCACTGGTAGGGCCTGACTCACAAATGTAAACTTACATGTAAGTTTCAGTGGTGGCTGCTGAAAATCAAAGATAGTGGGGCAGACGGGGTGAAAAAAACAAAATTACCTGCAGCTCCAGCCCTGGCAGCCTTGGTGCTCCTCTTCCCGGCAGTCACTGGGACACAAAGCACAGGCTCCCAAGCCGGACGCTCCTCTCATGCTATATCAAGCATGAGAGAAGTGCTGGGACTGGCCTGACTGACCTGGTCTGATGCTCGCCCAGGCACACGGAGCCTATGCCATTTCTCCAACCGGCTGTGTAACATAGCTGGGCTGGAGACATGCAAGTACACATGTTGGTTTGGCCACCCTAAGACAGCCGCCAAACCAACATGCACTCTTTACAGTGCTCAGCACTCCTCATCCCTGCCATGGTCTGGCTCTACCCTGACCTGGATTCGATAACTGTCAGAGAGTCAGCAACAAATAAAATGATAATAACATTGTTTTATTATCATTTTATTTGCCACTGCCTGAGCGACGCTCCTCTGCTATTATGGAGGAGCCGTGCTTGGTAAGTTTACTCTTTTTCGTTATTCACAGAAGTGCAATTTAATAGTAAGTTTATGCCTGCGGAGTCTCTGCAGTCGGGCCAGAGAACTCCGCACATAATAAGATAGGACAGGTCTTTCTTTGTATGTGCAAATTTCTCTGCCCCGGCTGTGTAGTCTCTGCCGTCCTATACTTACGATTAAATTGCACTTTTGTGAGTATAGAAATAAACTTACACAAATGTGTACGTTTACCTTCGTGAATCAGGCGGTAGTTTGCTAATAGCAAAAACAGATTGTAAACTTACATCAAAAGTGTAACGTTACTTTTGTGAATAAGGCCCTAAAGCAGAGGCGTAGCAAAGGCCCCACAGCCCCCGCGGTGGAAGGGAGGCCCGAGCTCCAGCGGCGGGCCCTCTGCACAGTATTCTGGCCTCAGACCTCTAGAGTGAGTCTGGAGCCCCCCCCCCCCCCCCCCCACATGTTCTCTGCAAGGGGGGGCCTCGTTTCTTTAACTCACTGCCCTAAAAGTGGAACTGAGCGGTACTTACCTCCTTGTTAATTACTTTGATATTCACTTTTGAATAAGAAATCAGACAATCATTTAGCTTTCCTATTTTTATATTTCTTTATCAGAAAACAGAAAGAGAAATACGTGTGCGTATTTTTGCTACGTGAGTATAGATTGTAGAAAACGGTCAGTCCTCAAAAATGGAATTTAGTATGTCCGATTAAATGATTAAATGTGTTTATTACATGCTGAAACCTGCTGAAAGTGGACCGGCTTCGGCGAGCACAGACACCGGCATGTTGCTATGATGCAGTACTAGTCACAAACAACCATTGTGTTTAGTGCTGAAATAAAAATCTTTTTTTCATGACGACTTTTTTTATTCTTAAGCAGCTTACTAAAGATTTCACGCAGAGGTTTAAGAAAATAGTTCATGAAGCTTAAAGCCTTCGAACAGTACCAGAATTATTATTGAAAGTAGGTAGTCATAGGTCAAATTCAGAAATTAAATACGTGAGAAAAAAATTGAATTCTTTGAGTCACGGGTTACTTCTTTCACCAGAGTGATAGATGAATAACCAAGGTCAGAAAATGATTATCCATGTATTTATTTATTTAAAATATTTTTAAGAAATGTTACCTTAGAACCACGCAGAAATTGAAAAGAATAATATTTTGTATTACACAGGTAAACAATTGTAAATTGTACATGTGGTGGTATATTTGTCTAACATAAAACGTTCTTTAATTTTTGAACTTCCTATGTGTTTGACAAACAAATATGAATAAGAAACAATGCAAAAGCGCGAAGGGTGCCTGTAGTGAACAGCTTTTTCCCACGCTAGATACAAAAAAATGAAGAAAACTAAAAAAGCTTGTAAAATTATGTCGGTTTAGTCATATTTGGTCACTCCTTTCTTTATGTACCTTTCCAATAGATTTCTTTAGAGAGGTATTCCTAAACTGGAGAAGATTAAGGAATGCTCCTCTCATTTATTATTGTAGTAGTACAGCCCGCTGCTGAGGGCTCTACCACTTGTTAACGTTGGACAAAAGGTACATTATTTACTGTACTTCCAGTCAGTAGAAATTAACTTTTATTATAGTGAACGCTTGACATGTCTTCCATAACTTAAAAAATTAATTAATGTAAATGTACCATCAGGCAGTCCATTAGGTATGTAATGGACTGGCTGGAGGAACAGTACATTATATTACACTGAGTGATGTTACATTATTGTACAGATGCATTATTTATTCCATAGGTTATTGATGACCTGCTAATTGTTATGAAGACCCATCAATTACAGTACTCTCTGTGTGTTGCATATGTAATGCAGGAAAATTAGTATACAGGGCAGCTGGCCTTTGAAACCACATTCGGAAGTACTTAAGGATTTTCTAAGAATTTTGCTGGGTACATGAATGGCAACTGCATGACAAACTTAAGATAGCATGGCAACGGTACCTAATCCTGCAACTGCATTGTTTTTAGAGGAACATGTCTGCTTAAAAACACTTGAGGCACTGATAAGTTTGTTTTTGTTTTCTAGATATGCTATATATATTTAAAGGCAGGGCTTTGTGGATCGAGGAGTTTCTTGTTCCGGAAGCTGAAACTGGTTGAAAGCAAATGTGGTATGGGTCACAAGGCTTACAATAGCCACAATTTGAAACCACCAATTGCACATTTATTAGCATGGCATGCAGTGAGAAAAAATACAGTGGACCAGATGTATTAATGTGTTGCGTCAGAGCTAACACAACACACAGAGCAATGAAAAATGGTATCCGTGATTTACTTTCCAGTACAAAAGCTATTTTGTGCTGAAAAGGTGTCCTTTTCACCCCAAATCAAAGAAACTAGCCTAACTGGACTTGCTTCGAAAAGTAATAGATAGTGTAAGCAATAGCAAACAATGGAAGATTTTGATTTCCTCAGAAACTGACACATTGCATGTGTGCTGCAGTGCATAGCACACACCTTCTGCTGTTGTTTACGCATAGGCATTTTTAGTGGAGGAATATGCCCCATTACATATCCTTTCACAGTGCAACACATGTGGATGCCGCTCTGTTTAAAAACTTTGTAATTTGGGCCTATATGATGCAAATTCAAGCCAGTAACAGAAGGATTATGTGACTCCCTTGGCACGTGCATTACATATCACTTCTATGGGCATAGGGATACCTAAAGATGTTTAGGTTCTCATACGACGGTTCTGAATAATGAAAACGTTCATGACCTATACACAGTATTTATACAGAAACAACAAGCTGAACATTGAGAAAGTCCTTATGGGCTACATGTCCTGGTACAAAACACGTTGACTAAAATATTTTCTAGTACTAGATTATAATTAAAAAAATTATATGTTTCATCACTCATGAATATTAATGTATTGAAGAAAACACAAATAAATATGTTACTGATTTAAGGAAATTAACGTGTTACTAATATTTACACTATTTGTGGAGTGAAACTTGAATGGCTGAAATTTCAACTGGTTTGCGAAAGCGAACCCTGGGTCCCTTTTGCGACTGTGTCCCTTTGATTGTGTTTCACCTGCACAGTGCTTGTGTGCTTGATAGCTCCATTGTTTTTGTGTCCAACGTCTGTACGCCATCTGTATTCCTGCCCTGAATGTGCTTACCTCCGAGAAGACCAGCAAAAACGCTATATGAAGCACTACTTTAATCATTAAAAACTGTTCCTGCCTCACATGCATCTCATTCGCAGTGACCAGGCAAAGTAATGTTGTACTACATTAGGTAATAGTAACTACTATTCTTGAGAGCGCTTATATTCTACCTTACAAAGCTGTTGAAACTTAAACAGCCATGTGCGCCTGATCCTAACATGGCCACCCCTGAGCGTATACACTTATTGTCAGGGCAGTGCTGCAGTTTGTGCCCTATAGGGTCTTCGCGTGGCATTAAAAAAAAAAATTGCACAACGAGGGTGCCCTCTTGTAAACAAGAATTATATGAACAATTCACAAAAACAAAGGTTATTTTTGCCTTTTCGGGGTATCAGTCCATATAACATCAAACTGATCCTGTAGAAAATCAATAGAATCCAAGGATGAGTACAAAGTTTATTCAACATCTGGTTGACATTCAATTATCTGAAATCCACAGGAATTCATGCTTCCAGCCAGCACGTGTTTCGTCTTGGGAAATAATTATATCCCTTACGACTTCTTCAGGGCTAGAAATCATGGAATAAAAATAAAAATAAAAAATTATAAAAAATAATTGAGTTAAGACCAAAATGCTCAATCGTCAAATCACATAAGTGTAAGTGAAAGCCCAAGGGAGGTAAAAGACTCATGAAAATCCACCTTGAGAAAACATGAGAGGAAAGTGAACTAAAGTCCACAATTGTGAATAACTTAAAACAAGAATCCTGACCAATCCGTTATTAATTACCTATAACAAACTTTTGTGAAAATGATAAATGTGATGGACAACCTCGGTGAGTATCAAATATTTAGTGACAGACCACCCAAAGTGCAACCAGGTGTCAGCTAGCTCAAAATTATAATAGCAAGATACCTTAAATGTTCATTACTATTCCACAATACAAATTGATGATCCAGGTTCCTCACAAATTCATTTTCTTCACAAATCAAACAATGATTAAATGGGAAACCATTCCACTGTCGGGAAAACAAAAAGTCATAAAAACATCTCAGAAAAACCAACACTGTAAACAGTCTAATACTTAATCAGAGAGCCACATGGCCAGTGACAGCTCTGGGCTGTGCGTGGAATTGGAGGGAGAGGCGCTTTATGTGTTCCAAATCCAAATCAATTTATAGAGCTTGGCTTATCACCCCTGGGGTATCCAAGCACTAAGTGTTTTGATGCTGCAAGCTGGTTGGCTATTCCTCATACAGCCATGTTTTGAGAGTTCTCCTGAATGCTATGAGGGGGTGCGTGGTCTTCAGGTGCGTGTAAGGTCATTCTGGATCTTGGTGGCACGGTAGGAGAAGGAGCGACCACTGCTGCAGCTGCAATGATATCTCAGGGTTTGGGCAAGGGTGAAGTTTGTTGATTGGAGCTCTCTGGTGGGCTGGTGGAAGGAGAGTCTGTGGTTAATGAGGTTAGGTCTGATGTTGTGGAGGGCTTTGAAAGCAATGGTGAGGACCTTGAACTTGCATCTCTTGTGCACAGGCAGCCAGTGTAGGTCTTTGAGGTGGGGATGATGTTGGTCCGTCTGGGTAGATCCAGGACGAGTCATGCGTCTTCTTTCTGGATGGTCCGGAGTTGGTGGAGGATTTGGGTGGGGAGTCCGAGTGAGAGGGTGTTTTCGTAGTCAAGTCTGCTGGTGTTGGTGGCCTGGGTTACTGTCTTTCTGGTTTTGGAGGGGATGTATTTAAAAATCTTGTGTAGCATGCAGAGTTGGTGGAAGCAGGATGAGGCCACAACATTTATCTATTAATTGAAGGTGAGTTTGTTGTCTGTGGTGAGGCTGAGATTTTGGGCGTGTTCAGACGGGGGTTGTCTGAGTGCAGAGGGCCACCACAAATCGTTCTGGGGGAGGAGTCGTTTCCAAAGATAATCACTTCTGTTTTCTTGGTGTTCAATTTTAGGCAGTTGAACTTCATCCAATAGGCGACATGGCTCATGACTTTCCTGAAATTGTCTCAGGGGGAGGCGTGGTCTTCAGAGAGTGAGAGAATGAGTTGCGTGCTGTTGGCCTCTGAGATGATGTTGAGTGCATGAGAGCACACAATCTCAGCCAACGGTGTTACATATGTATTGAAAAGGGTGGGGCTGAGAGAGGAACACTGGGGGGCTCCATATATGGTGCTCTTAGGTTCCGAGGTGAAAGGGGGAGGCGGACACTCTCGGTGTGTCCTGTGATGGAGGCATGGATCCATTTTACGGTGTTCCTTCTGATCCCGATGTGGTGGAGCCTAGAAGTGAGGGTGTAGTGGGTGGTGGTGTTCAATGCGGCGGAGAGGTCAAGTACAATCAGTGCCACCTTCTCTCCCCAGTCAAGGAAGGACATGATGTCATCTGTAGCAGTGATAAGAGCAGTCTCAGTGCTGTAGTTGGTGCAGAAGCCGTATTGGGAGCAGTCTAGTAGGTTGTGCTTTTCCAAGTGTTTGGAAAGCTGTTTGTTGATGGCTTTGTCAAAACTTTTTGCTGGGAAAGGTAGCAACGAGATGGTGTGGTAATGTTTGAGTTCACTGGGGCTCTGTGTTTGCTTTCTTGAGGAGTGACTTGACTTTAGCTTGCTTCCAGGCTTCGTGAATGGAGACCATTATGATTGATGTGTTTAGAATGGGAGTGAGGACGTAGCTGATTTCCTTCTGGCCCAGGTTGAAGATGTCATGGGGCAAGGTACATTGGATGAGCCGGAGTGAGTTGAGTTCTTGAGGGCTGCTGCTTTCTGGATGGATAGAGGATTCTATTCCGTGATCAGATGGCTTTGAGATTCTCCTGATGGGGTCAATAGATATTCGATGTTGGTTGGTTGGGGAGGGAAGTTACTGTAGATTGCTGTGATTTTGTTGTGGAAGTATTCGGCTAAACAATCGCAGCGGGTCTGTGTGAGAAAGTAGCTTCGTTCTAGCATGGTTACCTCCATTTTTGGCCTGTTTGTGAGTGTTTTGTCAGTGTGTTTTTACTGTCTCACTGGGATCCTGCTACCCAGGACCCCCAGTGCTCATAGTTTAAAACTTATTTGCCAGTGTGTTTTGCCTGTCTCACTGGTGTCCTGCTTGCCAAGACTCCAGTGCTCATTGTTGTTTGTTGCCTATGTGTGTTGTCAGTATGCTTGACTGTGTCACTGAAGTTCTTCTAACCAGACCTCCAGTGCTTATGCTCTCTATACTTACCAAATTTGTCACTACACTTTAGTGACTCCATATTTCAATTCTGATTGGTACACTAGACCCCCCTTATAAGTCCCTAGTATACGGTACCTAGGTACCAAGGGCATTGGGGTTCCAGGAGATCCGTATGGGCTGCAGAATTTCTTTTGCCAGCCATAAGAGCTCATACAAACCTCTCATCAGGACTCCCACTGCAGCCTGAGTGAAATAGTGCATACCCTATTTCACAGACATTTGTCACTGCGGCAGGTGACTTATAAGTCACCTATATGTCTAGCCTTCATTTTCTGAAGGCTAGGTGCAAAGTTAGTGTGTGAGAGGGCACCCTTGCACTAGCAAAGGTGCCCCCACGTTGTCCATGGCCAATTCCCCAGACTTTGTGAGTGTGGGGACACCATTATAAGCGTGCAGTACATATATGTAAATAAATATATGTAGCTTCACAATGGTAACTCTGAATATGGCCATGTGAGGTGTCTAAGTTCATGGAATTGTCCCCCCAATCCAAATCTGGTATTGTGGGACCAATCCCTTGCGCTTTGGGGGCTCCACCATGCACCCCCAGTACTGCCAAACCAGCTCTCTGAGATTTCCACAGCAGCCCCAGCTGCTGCCACCTCACAGACAGGTTCTGCCCTCCTGAGGATTGAGCAGCTCAATCCCAGGAAGGCAGAACAATGCATTTCCTTTAGGAGAGTGGATTACACCCTCTCCCATTGGAAATAGGTGTTACAGGCATGGGAGGGGTAGCCTCTGAGAGCCTCTGGAAATGCTTTGAAGGGCACAAACCGTGCCCTTCTTGCATAATCCAGTCTACACCGGTTCAGAGAGCCCCAGTCCCTGCTCTAGCGTGAAATTGGACAAAGGAAAGGGGAGTGACCACTTCCCTGTCCATCACCACCTGAGGGCTGATGCCCAGAGCTCCTACAGAGTGTCCCTGGCATTACCCATCTTGGATTCCAAGGTGTGGGAACCCTCTGGAGACCTCTGAGTGGCCAGTGCCAGCAGGTGACATCAGGGACCCCTCCTGATAGCTGCATACCTGGGTAGGTAGCCAATCCCCCTCTCAGGGCTATTTAGGGTCTCTCCTCTGAGTGTTTACTCAGATTCGGTTTGCAAGATTACTCCAGGACTCCTCTGCATCCTCTGCATCCTCTGCTTCAGCTTCTGACCATCGGATGAACCGTAGTCTACTCCAGGAACCGTTATAACTGCAACAAAGTATCCAGGACGACTCCTGTGAGCCACAACTTTAGCTCCAGCCAGCTTTTGCAACAGTTTTCAAGGTGTGCACGCTCTGAGGACTGCTTGTCGTCACCCTGCACCAGAAGAACCAAAGGAATCTCCAGTGGAGTGATGGAGTCACTTCCCTGCTCCTGCAGGCACCCTTCTGCGATGACGACCGGTACTTTGGGACACCTCTCCTCATGACGAATGTGCTCCCTGGAACACAGATGGTGGACCAAAGTAACCCAGACTGTACACAAAGGTCCAGCTGTCCAAATTTGGTGGAGGTAAGAGCTTGCTTCCCCGTGCTGCGACAATAACCCTGTGCACCGCATCTTCTCCAGCTCCTTGGCCTGCTGGGCACTTCTTCCAAGAATCCTTCATGCACAGCGTAGCCCATGGCCCCAGCACTCCATCCTGCGATGCAGAGCTCCCTGAGTTGTATTCCGGCGGTGTGAGACTGTCCAGTGAAGTGCTGCGACAACCACATTTTGCATCTTCTCTGGCCCTATGTTCTGGGATTCCCATAGGTGCTGCCTGGTCTTCTGAGGGCTCTCTGAAGAGATGAGAGCCCCCTAGGCTCCTCAGTCCGAGTTAAGACCCCCAGGTTCCTCCTGGGTCCAGGCAGCTCCTTTTTCAAGCAAACCACGTACTTGCTTGAACCAAGGCTTGTTGGCGGAATCCAGTGATGCAAACAGCCTGCTTACAACAACTCGATGTGGGACATCACCTGCACCAAGCAGGAACCCGCAGCCATCTTCTTTGGTGCTCTTCTGTACTTTTCTCCTTTCCGGAGAATCCACTTTTGCACCATCTTCTAGGTTGGCAGGGGCTCCTGTCCTTCCTGGACTCTTGTTTGACTTCTGGACTTGGCCTCCTCTCTCCACAGGTGTTCAGGTCCAGAAATCCATTCCTTGTTGCTAGCAGTCTTGTTTGGTTGTTGCAAAATCTCTTATCACGACTTGTAGTGTGTCCTGAGGAAACTTGCTGTACTTCACTCCTGCTATCCTGGGCTCTGGGGTGGGGTACTTTACTTACCTTTGGTGTTTTCCTACATTTCAAGCACCCCTCTACACGCTACACTTGCCTAGGGGGGAATTCGTTATTCGCATTCCACTATTTTAGTATATGGTTTGTGTTGCCCCTAGGCCTATTGTAATCTATTGTATTTTCTACTGTTTGAAATATTCTATGACTGTTTACTTACCTGATTTTGGTTACTAGTGCATATATTGTGTATAATACTTGCCTCCAGAAGGAGTATTGCCTCTAAGATATTTTTGGCCTTGTGTCACTAAAAATAAAGTACCTTTATATTTGGTAACACTGAGTATTGGCTTTTGTTGTGTATAAGTACTGTGTAACTATAGTGGTATTGCAGGAGCTTTGCATCTTTCCTAGTTCAGCCTAAGCTGCTCTGCTACAGCTACCTCTAGACAGCCTAAGCTGTTAGAACACTGCCTACATTTCACTAATAAGGGATAATTGGACCTGGTATTAGGTGTAAGTACCTTAGGTACCCACTACAAACCAGGCCAGCCTCCTACAGTCTGCATCAGTTGGATGGAGTTTTCTGTGCCTGCTGGGTAGGAGAATTCTATGATGATCTCGAAAAGTTCCTCTGGGCGATTGACACTTTCTTTGATGTGGTTGATAAGGGTGGACTTTTTTGCTTCTTTGACGTGAGAATGGCATTTGTTTAGAACTTCTTTGTAGGCTGAGCAGTCCATTTAGTTTTTGCTGTTGTGCCACTGTCTTTCTAATTTCTTGCAGTCTCTTTTCAGAGTTCGGGGGTTAACCATTTTAGCTAGTTTACTGTATCTTCTGGAGGTGGAGCTTGATGTGGGGACTACTTTGTTGGTGCTGTTGTTGAGCTATTCGGATATGTTGCTGGCGACTTGTTCTAGGTTGTCAGAAAGAGTAGGTCTGTTGGAGTAAAAGGTGTTGATCCATTTAGATTCTATGAGTATCCTCCACCTACGAGGGAGGGGTGGCATGAGGTTGGAGTGCTCTGATCTATAGGATGTGGAGAAATGCACCAGGTGGTGGTCGGTCCACATGAGTTCTGAAGTGTGGGAGAACCTGACTTTGTTGCTGGCTGTAAAGATGGGATCAAGGATGTGACCTGTGGTGTGGATGTGGCTGATGACTGGTTGTCTGAGTCCCATGTTGCTGAGGTTATCCAAGAGGTTGGTGGAGTTTTGGTTGAGGGAATCGTCCAGGTGGAAATTGAGATCTCACAGGAATATGTCGTCTGTTGAGTCAATGGCCAGAGGTGCCATAATGTTGGCAATGCCTTTGCAGAAGGCTGGGCAGAGTCCTGGGGGTCTGTATGTGAAGGTCTCCCTGACGGTGGTCTAGGCGTCGATGTGGTGAGAAAGATGAGGTATTCCATGAAGTGGAACGACTCTTCCCCAAAGGTGGTGCACGAGAGGCTGTCCTTGTGCATGATGGGGTTCAGACACATTTGCACGTACAGATTAGTTCTACAGGAAACATGAGGTTGCGGGACCACCCCAGGGGTCTATGGCTACTGTGTGCACTTTTGTCTGCAGCCTGCACTCTCTGGACCGCAACAGGGAATGTTACTGATGAGTATCATGACACCAGCTGGAAAGCTGTTTCACATCTCTGGCCACACATGATCATGTGCCCTCAGTTTGTGTGCTACCCAGTATACTGGCACAAGCCACACCCTCCCCCGTTTGCCAACATATGCACTTAATTGACTGACCCTGTGCGCCAAATCCAACTTTAGCTTTGTGTGTCTGTTAAGGTTACTACTACTGGCTGGTACCTGTCACCACAGAGTACATGTTAACATTTTGCTCTTTCATTTCTTAAATTATATTTTCAAGTATATTGATTGGATTATGTGACCCAAAGACTAAACTGCCGGAATGCATTCGAGTAATCAGAACTGGGGAAGTGAAGTATCTGGGAGCACAGGTGTCAGTCCGACCATGTGTGCCAGCCACCTCCCCACATCCCCCCACTGCTACAGCGTGCCTATATGAAGGACTGTCTCCAGGCTTTTGGATTAGTGAGGGCCTCGCCAGGTGCTGGGTGAGGCGAGTCGTGTCCAGGTAGCTGTCTTCATATGGATTCTCATCTCTACCTCAGAAGCACAGGCTGAGCTCCTTTCAGAATCTCTATTGATATCCTTCTGTAGATACTATTGACAAGCCGCTCACCCTACACTCGCACACCTCTTACCATGTACAGAGTAACATCTTTCACCCTGCACACTCACACAATTATTATTCTGCACTAAACACACATCACTCACCATGCACTGAGGCACTTTCACCCTGCTTTCAGACACATAAACCTTCATTCATGCACCACTCACCCTGCACAGAGAGCACTCACGCCGTTCTTCTTGCACTCATACACTGCCCCACACCTCAACTTATTATTGATCCCATTGGTCAAACCTATTGCATTTACCAATGATTGTTTTGTTAAGTTACACCGATTGTAACTGTATCTTGCTGTACTAAATTGATACTGTGTTGGATAGGCATGCTTAAGGGTCTTCTTGTTGCCTGTTGTGTACATTCTGCCTCATTCTAAGTCACGTTATTATATTATGAAAACAAATAATACAAAACAAATACAGAAGTGGGGAAGGAAAGCATGTGCCTCTCTGTTGATTCCTTGGAAAGTGGTATTCAATTTTAAGGGGAAACGCATTTATCCCAGGTCCATTTAAATGCTTATTTTTCTAATACTATATCGAAACAATGGTAACACTAAAGTTCACTGAATTACAAATGCAAAACTCGGGAAGGGCGCCTGTTTGTGGCCATCCCCTGAAGGGTAAAGGTTGAAGCACACGTTTACCTGATTTTGCACTTTGTGCACTAGTCAGAAAGAGTCCCTAAATATTCCAAAAATCTAGACTGAGCATTCGTTTTAGTATTTAGTAATAATAGTTCCTGAACCCTATATACATTTCAAAGTTTGTAAAAAGTGGATTACTATTTCTGAATGAACAGAGCCAATGACAGCTGCTGAGATGTGCAATGTTTCCCATAATAGTTTGTAGAAGACAGAGAGAGTTGAAGACTATTATAAACGGCCGATATTTGCATGTAAATTACCCATATGAAGAATTTTAGTGCAACACGCCCATATCAAATATGCATTGTATTGTTTATGCACTTGAATATAACAAAATAGACATGACAATAAGGTAAATAAATCAGTTCTGTGGATGCACAATATGTTAGGTGAGGACACTACATTCAGATTGATAATCCTGAACTGAGTCACTACTGTTGTAGTGTAGTTATTAGAATCGAAATTAACATGAAATGTTTGCAAATTAATGCCTGATGATGCCGCATAGAAATTGTATTGCTGTGTTTTACTAAATGCGTGTTTGAAATGTGCCCACGGGGAGTGGGCACCAATGTATACGATGATTAATGAAGTTGACTAATAATTAATTATTGATGTACTAATGTGTGGTTTTATGTTAGCATTAAGAATTGTATGTTAAGGTTTTGCTAAATTAGTTACTAGTCCTTAAGTTAGCATGAGTCGGGGTCTAGCGCTGGTCTCATATGAAATGTGTTTTTCTAACGTGCAAAGTGCTGACTTGCTGAAGCACATGTAGCCGTACTTTTCCAGAAGCTAGAAGATGTGTGTAACCGTAGTAAATTCTTTCTCATGAGACTCGACTTGCTCAAGGAGACATTCTTGCTGAATGCAACAGTGTAAACTTGTAACAGGTACAAGGTCGCCTGAACTGGTAAAGACAATGGAACTACTGACTGAGCCTGAGAGAATAAGAATTTGTACCTGACATTCTACCCGTTGGAGAAGTCAATTACAGGAGCCAATAAACTAGATGAGAACTGTTCTAAAGTGACAATTCTAATGTGGTGATTACCTGATTATTGGATGGAGATAATGATGCGCCAAATTTTGCCCAATTGGAAATTAGGGGACTGTACAACAAGTTTGATATCACCCCGTGACGCGAGGAGAAATCAGCCATTACGTGCCTTTGCTATTGCCTAGACACTTTGTCACTCTGACTTTGATGTTTGATTCTTCGAACCATCCTTAACTTTGTCCTGCCTGATTCATACGTTTCCTCCTTAAGAGGGAAGTGTCCCATATTGCCTGTCTTGCTGAACTTTGCTGTGTCTCCTGGCTGATGGCGAATCAACTGATGTCCTGTGGACGAATACTGACTCTGTATGCTGACCCATTACGGAGGGTAACTATATGATAATGAAATTGTAATTGTCTGTTTGCCTTTCCTTTCAAGGTACCAACTGCTACCTTTTGATAGAGACCATAGTTAGATGTTTTCTAAATTTGTGTTGCTAAATTGTTTTGCATGAAGCCCAACATGCTAATGCTAGTTCAAGGGTAGTGAAGGAGTTCATTAAAACAGACGCAAATAGACAAATGACTGAATCAATGCTTTGTTGAATAATGCGCTAATGATGCTCTGCTAAAGTTAATCCATGTTGACGTTGTGCTTTGTTCTGATGTTTGTGATTTTCGCGTTGATGAAATCTTATTTGCCACATTGTGACATTGCTGATGTGTTTTCTGGCTTTGAGACTAATAAACTTGATAGTAGAGTGTAGCCAATAGGGAATAAAGTAACGTAAATCTTACAAATTTTTGTGTGGTCATTCATGGTTGAAAGGTCATGGTGTGATCAAACTTTATTGTTGCATTTATCTAGATTGGTTTACTTTGACATATTGACTATTGAGAAAATTATTGACTTAGTGATTTATATGCTGATTAGTTGTCTCGTCCTAAGGTGTCTTCAATGAGGGTCAAAAGATTAAATGGCCTAAAAGGAGTCCCAGACAAGTAAATCATCTAAGACGGGACGCTTTATCAGTTCTGGTAGCAGAGGACGGTTTAGGCCCTTTGGGGCCCTAGGACAAGGGACCATTGTTTTAGAAGTATTTTTAAAATAATGCAAATTGGAAAGATGATGTGCCCCTAAGTCCTAAATGACTTTCCCGGAATCTCGGAGCTTGCCGAAGTGAGTTGGGTATGTTCTCGGCGTTCTAGTTATAGGTATGCATGACGTAGAATTCACGCTTGCTCAGCTTATGCATATCACAGGTGAATTATGAGGTTTGTGAGAATTTAGGTCAGCCAATGTTTTAGTAGGAGTGGGCGTACTCCGCAGTATGAGAGTAGGGAAGTTGGCGAACTACATGTGAGTATGGCGCTTTGTGCTCAAAAATTGTCCATGTGGTTGTTGGTGATGTACGGACCCGGCATGTTCTAAGATTCCATAGTATATTGATAAGTGTATGAGACACTTGGTTTATGTTGTAATTTGCGCTGTTTAATAGGTCAATCGGGCGTGGTTGACGAGTCGGGTTTGAGTCAAAGTGTGTGAGTGAAACCTTCGATGGAGATTTGTTAAGTTCTAAAGTGCACTAGGACGAACCATTGACAACTCAAGAGTAGAATTTGCGGGTCGAATTCTGCTTGCAGGTGCTGGATCTAAGGAGAGAGTAGCGGCCGAGGCTTCAAGTGAAATCTCTGTAAAGTTCTGAAGCGATTCTGTAACCCTTCCTGTAGTAAACCGGCAAATTTGAGTTTGTTGTTAAGGTGCTCGCAATATATTGCATTAGTCTTGTGTGGATTTAGAGTGAGGAAGACAAGCCGCAAGACTTTGTCAGCCGCAGTGTGTGTGGGTGTGACGTCATTGGAGCTGCGCTGGGATAGGTCAGCTAGTGAGAAGGGTTGCGCACGGATTGGCAGCCATCCGTGAGAGGCAATTGGTTGAGAAGGTAGGCGAAGAGTGTTCTTGGAACTAAAGTCACTTCTTGATTCGATCCTGAATAAAATAAAAGATGCAAAAATGAAGTTTTTCAAGGCTTTAAAGAGTGCTTTGAGGGGAGATGCGTACATCACAGCGAGTGTGGGGGAGCCTACACTGCCAGAGGATACTCCGGCTTATGCCGTAATGGAGGAGAAGGGAGTCGCACCATGTCTTTTGTTAAAGCAATGGTGCAAATGAACAGGGAAAGATGCGTGTTTGGCGTTTCCAGAGAAGGGGTTCTGGAGAATTTGCGGAAAGCATTAAGTGAGCAAAAGCCGCCTCTGAGACCAGCTCAGTTTGAGGCGTTAGCGATTTGGGATTTAATGGCCATGCGACAGAGGCAACAGAAATTCGAGAGGAGAATGAGGAAAGCAGAAAAGACTCTAGTGGAGGCTAGGTGGGATAGTGACACTAAGGTGTGGAGAAGGGAAATCACAGACGGAGTTAGGATGTTTCCGGCAATAACTCAAGAAGTCGAAACACAGGGAAGAAAGGCAACTTGTAAAACAGACAAGGGGTCTAGTAGGCAAAAGGAGACTCAGAAGTCCTGGGTAGATGCAGAAGATTTGGATGATGATGAGTTTCTCAATCAGTTGTTACATGATCGACCGCCACCATATGCCATAAATTACAACAGACCAAGTACTAGTGCAGGTCCTGTAAGTTCGTCACAGAATCAGGGGATCATGAATACAGTACAGACAAATAATACTACCACATTAGCTCCGATATAGAATGATGCTAGTGTATCCACTGCACCTGAGACGCAGATACAGTTGCAGCCACCACCAGTTCAGAGGCTCTACCCTGATGTCCCAGTATTAGAGATGACTACGAGTTTGATGGTGCAGCCTGACCAGTATACACGAGATCAAAGTTAGTGCAGATTGAGCCAACTCCACAATTGCTGCCCCAGCCGCAGCAACAGGTGGTTCCGAATTACACCTCGGTCACAGGACCACAGTCAGTTACGGCACCTGTAATGAATCAAGCTATGGGAGTTAATGCCCCACCAGGATTGGGAAATGGACAGGCACCAGCTGCTATATCTTTGCCAATTACCGTTGTCCCGCCTGTACCGCTATATGCACAGGAAAAACCTAGAGTGTGTGACCAAGGAGTAATGACTCAAGAGGTGATAAGAGGAGAGTTCACAGGAAGCTCCCAAGGGATGACACAGGGAGAACAGACAGTGGAGAGATCTAGCTCCTTGTTGACTGCAGTCCGATTGGGGTTCCTTTAGAGACAATGAGACAAGCAGGTTTGGGTCTACTAACCCCACAGGTGATGAGTGCAAACACGTCGCAAACCCCGATGGTGCAGGCTGGAAATATGTTGTTGCAAGGCTTAACTGCGTAACAGTTGACTGATTGGTTAGACAAGCTTAACACTCCACAGACTACTCCTGCGACAGCAGAGCGGTTAGAGAGAGAGGAATACCTGAATTTTGTGAGGTTGGGAGTGGAAGCAGCTGAGCTAGTAGAAGGGAGCATGGGAGTGAACAGATTATAATCATACAATGAAGCAGAATTAAGATATCTGTGCCCGACAATAACCAAAGAAGTGAGTAAGGTGCACCAGAGGTTAGCAAATTTGGCAGACAAATACGGCATAGACTTAGACAATACTAAGCATCTGAAGAGGAGTTATAGGTTAGACTTCGAGCCTAAAGATTTTGATCACATGAGGTCTACTGGGATAAAGGCACACCTTAAAGAGATACTACAGAGTGCTCAAGTTTGGGGAGCTTTAGAAAAGTGGAAAGGCAGATGGGCGAAGAAGAGAGATATGAGGGAAAGTGACTGCCTGGAACAGCAGCAGGTGAAAGCTGCGCCAGACACGGGAGCAATAAAGATGTTACCGATGAGAGAGACAGCTGGAGGGGTTCTAGTTCATGTACCATGGTCTAGAGGTGACATTTTGTCATTCACAAATGATTATCCCAGGTTGAGGGAAAAGCCGATAGAGTGGTATCAGCAAATGGATAGGTTTGTGAAGCTTGCAAAGTGTCTCTGGGAAGACTTGAACCCACTGTTTGATTTGTGGCTTTGGGTGCAAGAGGAGTGTGGATTGGCCGACAGCGGAACCACCAAGTAACAGGACTACAGGAGCACCGTCTCCTGAGGTGATGAAGCACTATTATAAAATGATTGAATTTTTGAAGCAGAACGTGTCGCCGAAAGTTACTGATTGGCAGAAAATTGATTGAACGGTACAAGAAGGCAAAGAGATGATACATGCTTACTATGAGAGGTTGTTAAAGGCGTTCAAACACTATAGCGGCACAGAGGTCATAGAACCAAAAGACATGAATCCTCTTGTGTTCAGGTTCGTTGAAGGATTAAGACCAGAGATTAGTCAGATGATTAAGAATCATTTGATCTGTTGGCAAGTGAAACCGATTGATGAGGTGTTGCAGTATGCGAAATACTGTAGTGATGAGATTGAGTGAAGCAAAGAAAGCTGAAAGAGAAGGTGATGGTGATGCAAATTAAGGTAGCTCAAGCAGGGATGCAGGGAAATGGAGTACAGCAGATGGTACAGCAGCAACCTCAAGGGAATGGAATGTTCCAGCCACAAACAAGAGGCAGAGGTCGGGGAGGTTTTGTGAACCGTGGTCCAGATTTGAATAATGTTGTGGTTCAGAATGACGTACAAGGGATGAAAAAGATGTCACCATGCCATGCGTGCGGGGGCGTGGGACACTGGAAGCGGGAATGTCCAATGATGGTGCAGGATGGTGTGGTTCAACAAAGCAATGATGTCAGTGCATTTCAAAATGTGAGGGTTCCAAGAATGAGGGGTTCAAACCCGAACTTCCAGAATAATATGGTTCAGATGCAGGGTCTCCAGCCCATGCAGCAAATGCAAATGCCACGTGTTCCACCAGCGCAGGTGCAGCAAATACAACAGCAGATTCCCGTGGTACCTAGACAGCAAATGCAGTTGCCTTTAGCTCCGATGGGACAGCAACAGGTGATGCTTCCTCAACAGGTCACAGGTCAAACAATGAGTCAAAATAATGCTGTACAACAGTTCCCATTGCGTGGTGAGAATGGAATAAACGATGAATGGTCGGAAGACTGTTCGGATAGTGAGCAGTGCAGGCTTGCAGCTTCCCTAGAAGTAGATCAGAGGGGCCCTTATGTGCAAGGGAAAGTGATGTGTCACAAGCAATGTTCCCTCTAATTTTTTTCCACTGTGTGTGGCAGTGTGCGGTCTCTGTGCGCTGCAGCCAAGGATACGTGCGCCAAGAAATTGACCATTCACACGCGCGCAGCGCATAACTAGCCAAGATCTTTGGCATTAGCCTCTCCATACCACTAAAGCAAAAAAGGGACATCATTGCTCCATGCAATAGGGCATCAAGGCAGTTTTGTGACTGGTTGCACACCCCAAGGACATGACCTGTTAGGGGAGCACGTATATTGCTCTAAAAGGCTTATTTAGGCTTAGAAAGTGATAACGCATATAAACTACCACAAAGTATAGGAATGGTGGAACATTTGATAACAGCACAGTTTCTACTGTTCTGAAGCATTTCCTAGCTCATGAACCATTGATTTTCGAGACAAATATCACTTGCCCGCTTGTATGCTAAAGCACGCCAAATGATGTTTAAAACACTCCCTGCAGTATTTAAAAGCTGTTTTCATGGACTTTAATCCAGATTCAAATATAAGCATTATCTGCCAGTAGGGGAGCACGTATATCTCTCAAAAAGGCTTATTTAAGCTTAGAAAGTGATAACGCATATAAACTACCACAAAGTATAGGAATGGTGGAACATTTGATAACAGCACAGTTTCTACTGTTCTGAAGCATTTCCTAGCTCATGAACCATTGATTTTCAAGACAAATATCACTTGCCCGCTTGTATGCTAAAGCACGCCAAATGATGTTTAAAACACTCCCTGCAGTATTTAAAAGCTGTTTTCATTGACTTTAATCCAGATTCAAATGTAAGCATTATCTGCCTTAGGGAAGCACGTATATCGCTCTAAAAGGCTTATTTAGGCTTAGAAAGTGATAACGCATATAAACTACCACAAAGTATAGGAATGGTGGAACATTTGATAACAGCACATTTTCTACTGTTCTGAAGCATTTCCTAGCTCATTAACCATTAATTTCCAAGACAAATATCACTTGCTCGCTTGTATGCTAAAGTACGCCAAATTATGTTTAAAACACTCCCCGCGGCATTTAAACGCTGTTTTCATTGACTTCAATCCAGATTCAAATATGAGCATTATCTGCCTTACGGGAGCACGTATATCGCTCTAAAAGGCTTATTTAGGCTTAGAAAGTGATAACGCATATAAACTACCACAAAGTATAGGAATGGTGGAACATTTGATAACAGCACAACGTGCGCCCTTGCCAAAGGGGCCTGCACGATGGGGGAAGGAAAGGTGCGAGCGCGCCTTACAGGGAACATTGGTCACAAGGTTTCATTCCTGGTTGACACAGGAGCTACACGCTCTACAGTCAGAAGTTCCGAAATTGTCCCTTTCAGGATGTACTATAAAGGTGGTAGGAGTAGCAAATCAGCTCCTGACTAATCCAATTACAGATCCGGTCCAGGTTGAGATTGGTACCTTTCAGGGATTGCACAGGTTTGTAGTCTGTGATTCAAGTCCTGTGTCCCTACTGGGAAGAGACTTGGGGGGTCATTCCGACTCCCGCCGGCGGCGGTAACCGCACGCCCGGCGGGAGCCGTTGAATGACCGCACCGCGGTCAAATGACTGCGGCGGCCATTCTGGCTTTCCCGCTGGGCTGGCGGGCGACCGCCAGAAGGCCGCCCGCCGGCCCAGCGGGAAAGCGCCTTCAACGAGGAAGCCGGCTCCGAATGGAGCCAGCGGAGTTGAAGGCGTGCGACGGGTGCAGTGGCACCCGTTGCGATTTTCAGTGTCTGCTTGGCAGACACTGAAAATCAATGTGGGGCCCTGTTAGGGGGCCCACGACACCCGTTACTGCCATCCTGTTCCTGGCAGTGAAAACCGCCAGGAACAGGATGGCGGAAAGGGGGTCGGAATCCCCATGGCGGCGCTGCAAGCAGCGCCGCCGTGGAGGATTCCCTGGGGCAGCGGGGTTTCCCGTTTCTGACCGCGGCTGTACCGCCGCGGTCAGAATGCCCATGGAAGCGCCGCCAGCCTGTTGGCGGTGCTTCCGCGGTCGTTGGCCCTGGCGGTCGGTGACAAGGTAAGACAAGGTGTTCAATCACATGTTCCAATGAGGGAATTGAGGTGCAGACAAACAGTGATGATGAAGGGGACGATGGTCAGATCTCAGAACCAGAGACGGAGACCACAGATGAGGAGTACCCTTTGATAAGCTTTTTCCCGATGTTCACAGTGACCAATTTGCCAACCGAATTACAGGGAACAGTCACCGGGAAGGTGTGGACTTGACAGGAAAGGAAGTGGGACTGATAAAAGGAGGGAAACAGTCAAGGTATAGGTGAAGCCAAATGCCGTGTTTCCCCAGGTACCGCAGTACCACATGGCACAAGACGTCCTTATACAGGTGACGCAGATAATTGCAGATTTTTTGAAGCAAGGGGTCTTAAAAGAAGTGATGAGCAGCCCATGTAATTCTCCAATAATGGGACTGAGAAAGCCTTGTGGGAAAGTTCGAATTGTCCGAGACCTGAGGAAAATTTATGAGATAGTGGTAAAATGCTGCTCCATAGTGCCAAATCCAGCCATGATCATGGTCCAGGTTCCATGTGATGCAGAGTGGTTCACAGTCGTGGACTTGTCTCAAGCATTCTTTTCTGTGCCTCTTCATGATGACAGCCAATTTCTCTTCAGTTTCAAATTCCTGGACAAGGTTAACTGGTGTTGAATTCCTCAAGGGTTTTAGAATCGCCTTCCCTCCTCAATCAGATATTGAAGAAGGACTTGGAATCATTGGAACTGCCTTTAATTCGACTCTAGTACAGTACATTGATGATTTGTTGATTGCGTCCAAAACGAAAGATGACTGCAGGTATGATACTATTGCCTTACTGAATCATTTGGGAAACAACGGACATAAGGGGGGTCATTACAACCTCAGCGGTCTTGCAAAAAAGACCCCCGAGGCTGCGGGAGACAGAATACCGCCATTGCCGGCGGTATTCCTGGCTCCCTATTATGACATTTCCGCTGGGCCAGCAGACGGTAACAGAGTTACCGTCCGCTGGCCCAGCGGAAATGTCACATCAACATTGCTGCCGGCTCGTAATAGAGCCGGCGGCAATGTTGATGTGCAGCGGGTGCAGTAACGAAATTCGGGCAGTGAAATGCGCGATGGGGCTATGCCTGGGGGCCCCTGCACTGCCCATGCCAAGTGCATGGGCTGTGCAGGGGCCCCCAGGGGCACCCCAAGTCCCCTTACCACCAGCCTTTCCATGGCGGTGTTTAACGCCACGGACAGGCTGGCGGTCGGGGACTCATAATCCCCAGGGCAGCGGTGCTTGCACCGCTGCCCTGGGGATTATGGGGCCGGCGGTATGGGCGTGGCTATTGCGCCACGGTCATAATTGCTGGCGGAACACCGCCAGCCTGTTGGCGGTGTTACCGCCACCTTACCGCCGGCCGCCAGGGTCGTAATGACCCCCAAAGTGTCCCCAAAGAAGCTACAGTACTGTCAGAAAGACGTGAAGTACTTAGGCCACCTAATCGAGAAGGGGTCAAGAAGAATATCCAAAGAAAGGGTGACAGCCATATTACAGATGAGTCCCCCGACAACCAAGAGAGACGTTAGGATGTTTTGGGGAATGGTGGGCTACTGCTGCCAGTGGATTCCCAACTTCTCGATTATCTCTAAGCCTTTGGTGAGGTTGACTATCAAGGAGGTTAAGGATGGCCCAGATACCCTGACTATGTCCGAGAAAGAGATGAGGTCATTCATTGAACAGAGAGAGTGCATGTGCAGGGCTCCAGATTTAGGTATGCCTAACTACACAAAGCCTTTTGTCCTATTTTGTCATGAACGTGATGCTTGTTCTTTGTCTGTCCTGACACAGGTCCATGGAGGTGCAAACCGCCCAGTAGCATATTTTTCAGCTACTTTGGACCCAGTCGCGGCAGCCTTACCGGGTTGTCTGCGTCCAGTTGCAGCAGTTGGTCAAAGCCTCACTCAATGTGAACATATAGTGATGGGACATCCCTTAACGGTTATGGTCCCACACTCAGTCGAAATACTACTCACCCGCACCAATATGCAGCACATGACAAATGCTTGTCTAACAAAATACGAAACTATTACATTTGGGTCACCTAATGTATCATTGAAACGCTGTACTGTGCTAAACCCGGCAACTTTGCTTCCCAATGAAAATACACATGTTGATGAGGCTGAGGAAGTAGAACATGATTGTCTTGAGGTAACAGAACTGTGCACCAAACCGAGACCTGACGTTAAAGATACTCAATTGGAGGAAAATGATTACATTAGCTTTGTTGATGGTTCATGCCTGAGGGACTCAGTAGGAGTACTGAGAGCTGGATATGCTGTGTGTACAATCACCGGTATCCTGGAAGCATCTTGGCTCAAGAGAGTGTATTCTGCTCAAGTGGCTGAATTGGTTGCTCTTATTAGGGCATGCCATGCCGCTGACAAATTGAAAGTCACTACCTATACGGATAGCAGATACGGATTTGGAATTGTTCATGATTTTGGCCAGTTGTGGTCACAGAGGGGTTTCATGACTTCTTCTGGTTCCCAAATGAAAAATGGTGAAAGAATTAAAGAGTTGTTGCATGCGAATCAGTTACCTCTTGAAATTTCTGTGGTGAAATGCAGCGCTCATATGAAATCTCAAGACTTTGTGTCAATGGAAAACAGATATGCAGATCAAGTCGCAAGGTTCTGTGCATTGAACTGTATATCGTTCAAGGATCAGTGGGAATTGTTACCTGAAACTGAAAATGAAACATGCACAGGTTATGCATTGAGGGTGGTTGACACAATGGAAGAGTTCAAATTGTTGCAGGGACGTGCCAGCAGAGAAGAGAAACGTTCTTGGCTTAAAATGCAATGTGTACAATGACCTGATAATTTGTGGGTTTCAGATGAGGGGAAAATGGTCTTGCCAAACAGTCTCTTGTCACAGTTTGCAAGGTTTTACCATGGGCAAGCACATATTGGGAGAGACGCCATGATCAGGTTTTTCAAAATCGATTGGTTCAATCCAAAATTCAGACAAGCTGCAGAAGTAATCTGTCACAGGTGCATCATCTGTCAGCAGATGAATGTGGGGAAAGGGACAGTGGTGAATTTGAGCCACATTGGGAGAGCTGGAGGTCCATTTAGCAGGATGTAGATGGATTTGATTGAGATGCCTGTGTGTGGAGGTCTGAGGTACGTGTTGGTGATTGTGTGCATCTTTAGTCACTGGATTGAAGCTTACCCTACACGTAGGAATGACAGCCTCACAGTGGCAAAGTTGCTGCTTAGGGAATTAATACCACGTTTCGGGTTCCCGGTCTCTTTAGAATCAGATAGAGGAAGTCACATCAACAATGAGGTGGTTAAGCTCTTGTGTGCCGCACTGAACATTAAATAGAAGTTGCATTGTAGCTACCGTCCTGAAGCCCCAGGACTAGTGAAGCAGATGAATGGTACCTTGAAGTCGAGAATGGCAAAAATGTGCGCAGCTACCAATTTAAAATGGCCAGATGCATTGCCCTTAGTGCTAATGTCAATGAGAAATACACCTAACAAGAAAACAGGACTGTCTCCTCATGAAATTCTCATGGGCCGAGCTATGAGATTGCCCGCAGTGCCTGCAAATGCTCTTGAGAATATCACGGATGATATGGTGTTGGACTACTGCAAGGGTCTGGCTGACGTGGTCTGCTCTTTCTCTCACCAGGTGGAAGCAACCACACTGCCACCGATAAATGATCCAGGTCATAATCTGAAAGCCGGTGACTGGGTTGTTGTCAAGAAACACGTGAGGAAGTTGTGTTGGAGCCACTTTGGAAGGGGCCGTATCAAGTGATACTGACAACTACTACTGCTGTGAAATGTGCGGGAATTCCAAACTGGATACATGCCAGTCACACAAAGAAGGTGACGTGTCCAACTGATGAGGAAATGGGTTGTCGAAATTAACAGCTACAGAGAAGGAAGTCTCAGGGCCAGAGAGTAATCAAAGGGAAACTGAGACTGAAGGGGAGCCCGTTGAGGACGGCTTGGTCACTCAAACAGCAAACAAGATCCAGAAGGGTGACGGTGGGCCTATCTCAACTGAGGCACCAGGAGGACCGACCCAAAGAGAGGTTCTCCCAGAAGCAGACGGATACAGGTTTGAAGTTGAACCCCTGACAGACCCGGAAGGCGAAGGAGGTGAAACAGAGGGAAGTCAAAGTGTTCAGACTCCTCCCGAGCCACTTACAGATCCATCAAGAGAAAACACCATAGCACAAGAGGAGTGCATTGAACAGCAACCTGAAAAGCCAAACAGTAAAAGGACACTGTGATGAGATAAGTGGCCAGAATCGCAAACTGAGAAATGGAAAGTGGTCATTAATGAAACACTAGAGGAAGAGGTCGATACCACAAGGAAAGAAGATCTGAGTGAAGGAGAATTGCAGGGTGACCGCAAGTTGAAAAGAAAGAGAATTGCAAACAGAAGATACGCAGGTCCTGAATGGGCTTATGCAACGTCAGCCGAGTGGCAACAAGAGTTCTTGGCATTTTGTTTTGATCATGAAGTTCCAGGTCAATATTATGGTACTTGAAGTTGGCTATAAATAAAAAGGACTGAGTTGAGCTGAAATTGAATAAAGGGAAACCTGAGAGAAGAGACTGATAAATTACCGGATGTGAACCTGAATTGACTTCGAGAACCGATTGTGACAAGCTGCTAACTGGATTGACAAAAGACCCTGGAGTGAATGAGAGAGCTGTAAATACTTGTTGAAGAAAGACTTTTGTATTAACTTTGTGGAAAAGTTATTAACCATTCTCCTATTAGTTGATTATGGCTGTGGTACTTTACTTTTTGATTCTTTACAGATCATGCCTAGGTGAGGAGATGACGTTGAGGGGAATAAGCGCTGTAAATATTTGGGTATTGCTTTGGGTGTTGTGTGTGTGATATTCATTATAGCTCTGTTTGTGGAAATGCATTTGGTGGATGAGAGTGAAGCTAACAATGCTACAGTTTCTGAGACTGCTACACTAACACCATGGGATATGTTTGAGCAAGAAACAAAGTATTTGCATGATGAAACTAATACAAAAGGGGAGCTGTCTACTAAAGTTTTCTATCGCTTGCTGAGTGAGTATGTTGACACTGTGGACGCAAAGGCTTGTTATGTGTGTACACAAATTCCTCTTTCAGTCCAAGAGGGAGTTACATATCACAGCTTGCCATTAACATACGGGATTAGTTATAGTTTGCTACTAACGCGTTTCTATAATCCAGAAGAAGTGCAATATTTTTACTCAAACTATGATTTAGTATTTTCTTATGTGTCTATCATAGAAGATTTGAATAGTGTAGCTAAGTATTATGCTATAAAGCTGATTAAAGGATTCTTTGAGCCTAGAACGACAGTTAGTGCTTCATATGCGCACCGCAATAATTTGACATGCTTGCTTACATCTGTAGAAAAGAGCTTTCTAGATCACACAGAAGAAAGAAGGAGGATTTTAAGGGGGAAATTAGAGAAGGGCTTGCAGCAACAATCATTCCTTAGTAATAGTAATAATGGGGTTAGGGAACAAGGGAAGCTAGCTTTAGACGCGAAACATGTAGGAGGGCTTTGCATAACGCGACCAAAGTCATATTATAACAATGTGTTTGTGAGAACGAGTGAGTGTAAGCATGTGTTTTTGTTTCAGAATAAATGGACTTTCATGTTGAATGGAATGGATCAAGCAATCCCAGGGGTTTATAACATTTGTGGACTTAGTGCTTATTACCGTCTTCCAAAGGGATGGTATGGGACATGTTATTTGGGAATAGTTTTTCCAAAGATTTATCAACTAGATGATTTAAGGAAATTTCCGAAAGTGCCAGAATTACTTAGTGTTGGACAAAAGAGAAAAACTGCTGCTGGTGTAGTAGGAGACATATTTGGGGCAATAATTCCTTCAGTGGGAGTTGTTTTGAACTCCATAAAGATTCGAAAGTTGTCTACTGTTGTGGATAACATGCTGACAAACTTTACAGGGGCTATACTCCTGATGGATACTGAACTTGCTGCGGAGAGGGTTACGACTCTTCAAAATAGGGTTGCTTTAGACATTCTTTTAGCGAAAAGTGGCGGAGTCTGTAAGATGCTTAATGAGCGCCACTGTTGTGCCTACATACCGGACAATAGTAATGAGATTAGAAGTATGCTTACTAACCTAACAAGAGATAGTGCAGATTTGAAGGAACTGAAAGAACCAGGAGTCTGGGAAAAGGTTGGAGAGGGATTTGCGTATGTGGGAAGTTGGTTTAGTGGTCTTTGGCATGGGTTCCTGGGAAAATTAATACAGGGGATAGTAATTGTCTTGGCTTGTTTATTTGGAGTTTGTTTGCGAAAGAAGTAAAGCAAAATGGGCAAAACATAAAGCGAGGTGGGAGGAAAAGAAAAGGGAGAAAATGTTCAGAGCAAAATATGAAAAGGTGAAGCAGAAAGAGGAAATCGAAATGAAGGAATTGAAAAGGTAAAGGATTGTTAAAGAATGGACTTGTGTGATAACAAGTGTCATCAGAGGAGGGATTGTTGGAGTGTAGTTATTAGAATCAAAATTAACATGAAATGTTTGCAAATTAATGCCTGATGATGCCGCATAGAAATTGTATTGCTGTGTTTTACTAAACGTATGTTTGAAATGTGCCCACGGGGAGTGGCCACCAATATATACGATGATTAATGAAGTTGACTAATAATGAATTATTGATTTACTAATGTGTGGTTTTGTGTTAGCATTAAGAATTATGGGGGTTATTACAACTTTGGAGGAAGTGTTAATCCATCCCAAAAGTGACGGTAAAGTGACGGATATACCACCAGCCGTATTACGAGTTCCATAGGATATAATGGACTATACCCTATATGTTAAGGTTTTGCTAAATTAGTTACTAGGCCTTAAGTTAGCATGAGTCGGGGTCTAGCTGCCGGTCTCATATTAAATGTGTTTTTCTAACGTGCAAAGTGCTGACTTGCTGAAGGACTAGCAGCCGTACTTTTCCAGAAGCTAGAAGATGTGTGTAACCGTAGTAAATTCTTTCTCATGAGACTCGACTTGCTCAAGGAGACATTCTTGCTGAATGCAACAGTATAACTTGCAACAGGTACAAGGTCGCCTGAACTGGTAAAGACAATGGAACTACTGACTGAGCCGGAGAGAATAAGAATTTATACTTGACATTCTACCTGTTGGAGACGTCAATTACAGGAGCCAATAAACTACGTGAGAACTGTTCTAAAGTGACAATTCTAATGAGGTGAATACCTGATTATTGGATGGAGATAATGATGCACCAAATTTTGCCCAATCGTAAATTAGGGTCTGTGCAACAAGTCTGATATAACCCTGTGACATGAGGAGAAATCAGCCATTACGTGCCTTTGCTATTACCTAGACACTTTGTCACTCTGACTTTGATGTTAGATTCTTCGAACCATCCTTATCTTTGTCCTGCCCGATTCATACTTTTCCTCCTTAAGAGTGAAGTGTACCGTATTTCCTGTCTTGCTGAACTTTGCTGTGTCTCCTGGCTGATGGCGAATCAACTGATGTCCTGAGGACGAATACTGACTCTGTATGCTGACCCATTACGGAGTGTAACTATATGATAATGAAATTGTAATTATCTGTTTGCCTTTCCTTTCAAGGTACCAACTGCTGCCTTTTGATAGAGACCATAGTTAGATGTTTTCTAAATTTGTGTTGCTAAATTGTTTTGCATGAAGCCCAACATGCTAATGCTAATTCAAGGGTAGTTGAGGAGTTCATTAAAACAGACACAAATAGACAAATGACTGAATCAATGCTTTGTTGAATAATGCGCTAATGATGCTCTGCTAAAGTTAATCCATGTTGACGTTGTGCTTTGTTCTGATGTTTATGATTTTTGCGTTGATGAAATCTTATTTGCCACATTGTGACATTGCTGATGTGTTTTCTGGCTTTGAGACTAATAAACTTGCTAGTAGAGTATAACCAATAGGGAATAAAGTAACGTAAATCTTACTAATGTTTGTGTGGTCATTCATGGTTGAAAGGTCATGGTGTGATCAAACTTTATTGATGCATTTATCTAGATTGGTTTACTTTGACATATTGACTATTGCGAAAATTAGTGACCTAGTGATTTATATGCTGATTAATTGTCTCGTCCTAAGGTGTCTTCAATCAGGGTCAAAAGAATAATTGGCCTAAAACGAGTCCCAGACAAGTAAATCGTCTAAGACGGGACGCGTTATCACTACCTATCCATGGAGTCCTATTTCAGGCTTCACATAGAGTATTATAAGGAGCCACACAGTAAAGATAGGGATTGCAAATCCATGCCCAGAATTATTGTTATCATGCTGGATCACTCTATCAGCACTGTGCAAGTATGAGTTATTTGCCTGGAATGGGGAATAATATGTAGGGGAAAAAATAAACACACCTATTTCTGAAAGTTTTTCTCTATTTCAAGACGAGTTACTGAACCCATATTCCATCTGCTTTTGGTAAGTGTAGTTGTGCCTGGGATTACTACACCCAGGAATTTCAGGTGAAAGCAGTATTTGGTTTATTAAATACCAATTCTGTGTAATATTGCATGGTGATCATGAGCCGAATGGCAGAGGGCGTAGCAGTAGCGGATGCACTGAGCCACAGTATCTCTCAAAGTTTTCTACTTTTTAGGGGAGGACATTGTAATGCCCTCTACTCACTGGAGAGACCCGTTTGGAGGCAGTGGTAGCTTACGAGGCCCTAGCGGCACACTGTGCCAGCAGAACGTAATTTGTTTTTACACTCTGGTGTGCCAGCCCATATTTAGAAGGCCACGCAAAGCCAACTGGAGTGGTTTTCATGGCCCTGTAAATATGGATCCGATTCATGCATAACACTGCATTAAAGGGGAGTTCCACAGGTTTTGCTTGGGTTGTTCTCATGCAACACCCATGGAGAGGACAGAAATGAGCTGTATCTTGTAGATGCAGCCCATTACTACCCTTTCCCAGTGGTGCAGGATGGTGCAGCAAGGCACTTGGTGTGCCACTCTGTGCCACGGTCCTCGTAAATAAGGCCCTGGGTTTCCTGCATTTCGGAACTGTATTTCCCTTGATTGCATCACTTTTTAGACCATCAGACATCTCCCCTCTAGCCGACCTGGTTGCTATCAAAGTCAGGGAAACCAAATAGAGAATAACCTGACACTGGGATATATTGTAATTGTATTTAAATGGTGCTTGCTACCCCTGACAAGGCATCAAATCGCTTTTTGGCAAGTAGGTTGATACTCTAGAATCCAAAAGGATTAGTGGTGGATTAGTATAGGGAAATATGAGTACAGTATTAGTATGGAAAGGTATGAGTTAATTTGAGCGGAGGACAAGTGAGTCTCTTAGTTATAACTGTGCCCCCATCTCCCAGTTTCTCCCCACCATATTGAAACTGATCCAGACCATGCATTAAGAGAATATGAGAGGTTTGTAGTCCTCCGCCCGTGTTACCACACAAACCCCTAATGGTTAAAACAACCTAGTAAAAAACAAAAGAGAAAAAGAAACACACTCAAAGAGATGTCTGTGAGTCTCTGGGTGTTGGGGAAGGAGAAGGTCCATTTACTTCACGTAGCTCTGTCAGGCCTCGGTGTCTCATTTCAGTTGCCCAGTTCATCCGGCTCCAAGTTCACGCTTTTCTCAGGGAAGCCTCTGCCCAGGTGATCTTTTTCCAAGTTAGCTATTTTCATGGGCAGCTGGAGGATTTTATCTGATTCCAATGATAGGTCTTCGTCCCAGGCATCCGAGGTGGCATCTCCTGGCTACGATTAGTTTATTGGGGGACCTGGTTTAACTTGCTCTCGGTGCCTGACGATGCCTCAGACCTCTGAATCTGTCCTCGGGCTGTCAGTGGGGTCCTGGCTTGCCATGATGCAGGGACGCAGCCTCATCTTCTCCCTTCTGGACCAGGCACCTTGGGTCTCACCCCCCATCTGGGAAGCCCCTGTCCCTGGGTGCCCCCCTCCACCCAACCTATGGGGTGGACAGTCCTCCAGGCAAGCCCAGGCCTACTCTGGCAATTGAAAGAAGAATGCCTTTCTTTCATAGAGGGTCTTAAGTTTACAGGAAACAGCAACAGATACTGTAAGTGAAGGGCTCATAACTGTGTTTTGACCAAGTCAAATGTACATCGCTATCTCAGCATCTCACAGGTGTAGTTTGGGAAGACCATTTGTAAGGAAATGCCTCCTTGGCATGGTTGCCCCCTGACTTTTTGCCTTTGCTGATGCTATGTTTACAATTGAAAGTGTGCTGAGGCCTGCTAACCAGGCCCCAGCACCAGTGTTCTTTCCCTAACCTGTACTTTTGTATCCACAATTGGCAGACCCTGGCATCCAGATAAGTCCCTTGTAACTGGTACTTCTAGTACCAAGGGCCCTGATGCCAAGGAAGGTCTCTAAGGGCTGCAGCATGTCTTATGCCACCCTGGAGACCTCTCACTCAGCACAGACACACTGCTTACCAGCTTGTGTGTGCTAGTGAGGACAAAACGAGTAAGTCGACATGGCACTCCCCTCAGGGTGCCATGCCAGCCTCTCACTGCCTATGCAGTATAGGTAAGACACCCCTCTAGCAGGCCTTACAGCCCTAAGGCAGGGTGCACTATACCATAGGTGAGGGTACCAGTGCATGAGCATGGTACCCCTACAGTGTCTAAACAAAACCTTAGACATTGTAAGTGCAGGGTAGCCATAGGAGTATATGGTCTGGGAGTCTGTCAAACACGAACTCCACAGCACCATAATGGCTACACTGAAAACTGGGAAGTTTGGTATCAAACTTCTCAGCACAATAAATGCACACTGATGCCAGTGTACATTTTATTGTAAAATACACCCCAGAGGGCACCTTAGAGGTGCCCCCTGAAACTTAACCGACTATCTGTGTAGGCTGACTAGTTTTAGCAGCCTGCCACAAACCGAGACATGTTGCTGGCCCCATGGGGAGAGTGCCTTTGTCACTCTGAGGCCAGTAACAAAGCCTGCACTGGGTGGAGATGCTAACACCTCTCCCAGGCAGGAATTGTCACACCTGGCGGTGAGCCTCAAAGGCTCACCTCCTTTGTGCCAACCCAGCAGGACACTCCAGCTAGTGGAGTTGCCCGCCCCCTCCGGCCAGGCCCCACTTTTGGCGGCAAGGCCGGAGAAAATAATGAGAATAACAAGGAGGAGTCACTGGCCAGACAGGACAGCCCCTAAGGTGTCCTGAGCTGAGGTGACTCTAACTTTTAGAAATCCTCCATCTTGCAGATGGAGGATTCCCCCAATAGGGTTAGGATTGTGACCCCCTCCCCTTGGGAGGAGGCACAAAGAGGGTGTACCCACCCTCAGGGCTAGTAGCCATTGGCTACTAACCCCCCAGACCTAAACACGCCCTTAAATTTAGTATTTAAGGGCTACCCTGAACCCTAGAAGATTAGATTCCTGCAACAAGAAGAAGGACTGCCCAGCTGAAAACCCCTGCAGCGGAAGACCAGAAGACGACAACTGCCTTGGCTCCAGAAACTCACCGGCCTGTCTCCTGCCTTCCAAAGATCCTGCTCCAGCGACGCCTTCCGAAGGGACCAGCGACCTCGACATCCTCTGAGGACTGCCCCTGCTTCGAAAAGACAAGAAACTCCCGAGGACAGCGGACCTGCTCCAAGAAAAGCTGCAACTTTGTTTCCAGCAACTTTAAAGATCCCTGCAAGCTCCCCGCAAGAAGCGTGAGACTTGCAACACTGCACCCGGCGACCCCGACTCGACTGGTGGCGATCCAACACCTCAGGAGGGACCCCAGGACTACTCTGATACTGTGAGTACCAAAACCTGTCCCCCCTGAGCCCCCACAGCGCCGCCTGCAGAGGGAATCCCGAGGCTTCCCCTGACCGCGACTCTTTTGAACCTAAAGTCCCGACACCTGGGAGAGACCCTGCACCCGCAGCCCCCAGGACCTGAAGGACCGGACTTTCACTGGAGAAGTGACCCCCAGGAGTCCCTCTCCCTTGCCCAAGTGGAGGTTTCCCCGAGGAATCCCCCCCTTGCCTGCCTGCAGCGCTGAAGAGATCCCGAGATCTCTCATAGACTAACATTGCGAACCCGACGCTTGTTTCTACACTGCACCCGGCCGCCCCCGCGCCGCTGAGGGTGAAATTTCTGTGTGGACTTGTGTCCCCCCCGGTGCCCTACAAAACCCCCCTGGTCTGCCCTCCGAAGACGCGGGTACTTACCTGCAAGCAGACCGGAACCGGGGCACCCCCTTCTCTCCATTCTAGCCTATGTGTTTTGGGCACCACTTTGGACTCTGCACCTGACCGGCCCTGAGCTGCTGGTGTGGTGACTTTGGGGTTGCTCTGAACCCCCAACGGTGGGCTACCTTGGACCAAGAACTGAACCCTGTAAGTGTCTTACTTACCTGGTAAAACTAATCAAAACTTACCTCCCCTAGGAACTGTGAAAATTGCACTAAGTGTCCACTTTTAAAACAGCTATTTGTCAATAACTTGAAAAGTATACATGCAATTTTGATGATTTGAAGTTCCTAAAGTACTTACCTGCAATACCTTTCGAATGAGATATTACATGTAGAATTTGAACCTGTGGTTCTTAAAATAAACTAAGAAAAGATATTTTTCTATATAAAAACCTATTGGCTGGATTTGTCTCTGAGTGTGTGTACCTCATTTATTGTCTATGTGTATGTGCAACAAATGCTTAACACTACTCCTTGGATAAGCCTACTGCTCGACCACACTACCACAAAATAGAGCATTAGTATTATCTCTTTTTACCACTATTTTACCTCTAAGGGGAACCCTTGGACTCTGTGCATGCTATTCCTTACTTTGAAATAGCACATACAGAGCCAACTTCCTACATTGGTGGATCAGCGGTGGGGTACAAGACTTTGCATTTGCTGGACTACTCAGCCAATACCTGATCACACGACAAATTCCAAAATTGTCATTAGAAATTGATTTTTGCAATTTGAAAAGTTTTCTAAATTCTTAAAAGTCCTGCTAGGGCCTTGTGTGTTAAGTCCCTGTTTAGCATTGTCTTTTAGAGTTTAAAAGTTTGTTAAAAGTTTGAAATTAGATTCTAGAAACAGTTGTAGATTCTTAAAAAGTATTCCAACTTTTAGAAACAAAATGTCTAGCACAGATGTGACTGTGGTGGAACTCGACACCACACCTTACCTCCATCTTAAGATGAGGGAGCTAAGGTCACTCTGTAAAATAAAGAAAATAACAATGGGCCCCAAACCTACCAAAATACAGCTCCAGGAGCTTTTGGCAGAGTTTGAAAAGGCCAACCCCTCTGAGGGTGGCAACTCAGAGGAAGAGGATAGTGACTTGGAGGACAATTCCCCCCTACCAGTCCTATCTAGGGAGAACAGGGTCCCTCAAACCCTGACTCCAAAAATAATAGTCAGAGATGCTGGTTCCCTCACAGGAGAGACCAACACCTCTGAAATCACTGAGGATAGCCCCAGTGAAGAGGACATCCAGTTAGCCAGGATGGCCAAAAGATTGGCTTTGGAAAGACAGATCCTAGCCATAGAGAGGGAAAGACAAGAGATGGGCCTAGGACCCATCAATGGTGGCAGCAACATAAATAGGGTCAGAGATTCTCCTGACATGTTGAAAATCCCTAAAGGGATTGTAACTAAATATGAAGATGGTGATGACATCACCAAATGGTTCACAGCTTTTGAGAGGGCTTGTGTAACCAGAAAAGTGAACAGATCTCACTGGGGTGCTCTCCTTTGGGAAATGTTCACAGGAAAGTGTAGGGATAGACTCCTCACACTCTCTGGACAAGATGCAGAATCTTATGACCTCATGAAGGGTACCCTGATTGAGGGCTTTGGATTCTCCACTGAGGAGTACAGGATTAGGTTCAGGGGGGCTCAAAAATCCTCGAGCCAGACCTGGGTTGACTTTGTTGACTACTCAGTGAAAACACTAGATGGTTGGATTCAAGGCAGTGGTGTAAGTAATTATGATGGGCTGTACAATTTATTTGTGAAAGAACACCTGTTAAGTAATTGTTTCAATGATAAACTGCATCAGCATCTGGTAGACCTAGGACCAATTTCTCCCCAAGAATTGGGAAAGAAGGCGGACCATTGGGTCAAGACAAGGGTGTCCAAGACTTCCACAGGGGGTGACCAAAAGAAAGGGGTCACAAAGACTCCCCAGCAGAAGGGTGATGAGACAACCAAAACTAAAAATAGTAAAGAGTCTTCTACAGGCCCCCAAAAACCTGCACAGGAGGGTGGGCCCAGAGCCTCTTCACAAAACAATGGGTACAAGGGTAAAAACTTTGATCCCAAAAAGGCCTGGTGTCATAGCTGTAAACAGCATGGACACCAAACTGGAGACAAGGCCTGTCCCAAGAAAGGTTCCACTCCAAACTCCCATCCAGGTAACACTGGTATGGCTAGTCTCCAAGTGGGATCAACAGTGTGCCCAGAGCAAATCAGGGTCCACACTGAAGCTACTCTAGTTTCTGAGGGTGGGGTGGATTTAGCCACACTAGCTGTCTGGCCGCCTAACATGCAAAAATACAGACAGCAACTCTTAATTAATGGGACTAGAATAGAGGGCCTGAGGGATACAGGTGCCAGTGTCACCATGGTGACAGAGAAACTGGTTTCCCCTGGCCAATACCTGACTGGAAAAACTTACACAGTCACCAACGCTGACAATCAGAGAAAAGTACATCCCATGGCAATGGTTACTTTAGAATGGGGAGGGGTCAATGGCCTGAAACAGGTGGTGGTCTCCTCAAATATCCCAGTGGACTGTCTGCTTGGAAATGACCTGGAGTCCTCAGCATGGGCTGAGGTAGAACTAAAAACCCATGCAGCAATGCTGGGTATCCCTGAACTGGTGTGTGTGAAAACCAGAGCACAATGCAAGGCACAGGGTGAACAAGTAGAGCTGGAGTCTGGAAGAATGGCCCAGCCTACCAAGAGAAAAGGAAAGTCAGTTGGGAAACCAACTGCAACACAGCAAAAGAAAGGGAACCTCTCTTCTCAGGAAGAAGTTCTGCCCTCTGAGGGAACTGAGCCTTTGGAGCTTGAACCTTATCAGGTTGAGCTCTTGGGCCCAGGGGGACCCTCAAGGGAGGAGCTGTGTAAGGGACAAGAAACCTGTCCCTCTCTTGAAGGCCTTAGGCAGCAAGCTGCTGAAGAGTCCAAAGGCAAGAAAAATGGAACACATAGGGTCTATTGGGAAGATGGGCTCCTGTACACTGAGGCCAGAGACCCCAAACCTGGTGCCACTAGGAGAGTGGTAGTGCCTCAGCTGTTCAGAGAGTTCATCCTAACATTGGCCCATGACATTCCCCTTGCTGGACATTTGGGACAAACCAAGACGTGGGAGAGGTTAGTCAACCACTTCTACTGGCCCAACATGTCCAACATGGTTAAGGAGTTTTGCCTCTCCTGCCCCACCTGTCAAGCCAGTGGTAAGACAGGTGGACATCCAAAGGCCCCCCTCATTCCACTTCCTGTGGTGGGGGTGCCCTTTGAAAGAGTGGGTGTGGACATAGTTGGTCCACTAGAACCTCCCACAGCCTCAGGAAATATGTACATCCTGGTAGTAGTGGATCATGCTACCAGGTATCCTGAAGCTATTCCCCTTAGGTCGACTACTGCCCCTGCAGTAGCCAAGGCCCTCATTGGTATCTTTACCAGAGTGGGTTTCCCTAAGGAGGTGGTGTCTGACAGAGGTACCAACTTCATGTCAGCATACCTAAAGCACATGTGGAATGAGTGTGGAGTGACTTATAAATTCACTACACCTTACCATCCACAAACTAATGGCTTAGTTGAGAGATTCAACAAGACATTAAAGGGCATGATCATGGGGCTCCCAGAAAAACTCAAAAGGAGATGGGATGTCCTCCTGCCATGTCTGCTTTTCGCTTACAGGGAGGTACCACAGAAGGGAGTAGGGTTCTCACCCTTTGAACTTCTGTTTGGTCATCCTGTAAGGGGACCACTTGCCCTTGTTAAAGAAGGCTGGGAGAGACCTCTCCATGAGCCTAAACAGGACATAGTGGACTATGTACTTGGCCTTCGCTCTAGAATGGCAGAGTACATGGAAAAGGCAACCAAAAACCTTGAGGCCAGCCAACAACTCCAGAAGTTCTGGTATGACCAAAAGGCTGCACTGGTTGAGTTCCAACCAGGGCAGAAAGTCTGGGTTCTGGAGCCTGTGGCTCCCAGGGCACTCCAGGACAAATGGAGTGGCCCTTACCCAGTGCTAGAGAGGAAGAGTCAGGTCACCTACCTGGTGGACCTGGGCACAAGCAGGAGCCCCAAGAGGGTGATCCATGTGAACCGCCTTAAGCTCTTCCATGACAGGGCTGATGTGAATCTGTTAATGGTAACAGATGAGGATCAGGAGGCAGAGAGTGAACCTCTCCCTGATCTTCTGTCATCAGACCCAAAAGATGGCACAGTAGATGGAGTGATCTACTCAGACACCCTCTCTGGCCAACAGCAGACTGATTGTAGGAGAGTCCTACAACAGTTTCCTGAGCTTTTCTCACTAACCCCTGGTCAGACACACCTGTGTACCCATGATGTGGACACAGGAGACAGCATGCCTGTCAAGAACAAAATCTTCAGACAGTCTGACCATGTTAAGGAAAGCATCAAGGTGGAAGTCCACAAGATGCTGGAATTGGGAGTAATTGAGCGCTCTGACAGCCCCTGGGCTAGCCCAGTGGTCTTAGTCCCCAAACCTCACACCACAGATGGAAAGAAAGAGATGAGGTTTTGTGTGGACTACAGAGGGCTCAATTCTGTCACCAAGACAGATGCCCATCCAATTCCAAGAGCTGATGAGCTCATTGATAAATTAGGTGCTGCCAAATTTCTAAGTACCTTTGACTTGACAGCAGGGTACTGGCAAATAAAAATGGCACCTGGAGCAAAAGAAAAGACAGCATTCTCCACACCTGATGGGCATTATCAGTTTACTGTTATGCCCTTTGGTTTAAAGAATGCCCCTGCCACCTTCCAAAGGTTGGTGAATCAAGTCCTTGCTGGCTTGGAGTCCTTTAGCACAGCTTATCTTGATGATATTGCTGTCTTTAGCTCCACCTGGCAGGATCACCTGGTCCACCTGAGGAAGGTTTTGAAGGCTCTGCAATCTGCAGGCCTCTCTATCAAGGCATCCAAATGCCAGATAGGGCAGGGAACTGTGGTTTACTTGGGACACCTTGTAGGTGGAGGCCAAGTTCAGCCACTCCAACCCAAGATCCAGACTATTCTGGACTGGGTAGCTCCAAAAACCCAGACTCAAGTCAGGGCATTCCTTGGCTTGACTGGGTATTACAGGAGGTTTGTGAAGGGATATGGATCCATTGTGACAGCCCTCACTGAACTCACCTCCAAGAAAATGCCCAAGAAAGTAAACTGGACTGTGGAATGCCAACAGGCCTTTGACACCCTGAAACAGGCAATGTGCTCAGCACCAGTTCTCAAAGCTCCAGATTATTCTAAGCAGTTCATTGTGCAGACTGATGCCTCTGAACATGGGATAGGGGCAGTTTTGTCCCAAACAAATGATGATGGCCTTGACCAGCCTGTTGCTTTCATTAGCAGGAGGTTACTCCCCAGGGAGCAGCGTTGGAGTGCCATTGAGAGGGAGGCCTTTGCTGTGGTTTGGTCCCTGAAGAAGCTGAGACCATACCTCTTTGGGACTCACTTCCTAGTTCAAACTGACCACAGACCTCTCAAATGGCTGATGCAAATGAAAGGTGAAAATCCTAAACTGTTGAGGTGGTCCATCTCCCTACAGGGAATGGACTTTATAGTGGAACACAGACCTGGGACTGCCCATGCCAATGCAGATGGCCTTTCCAGGTTCTTCCACTTAGAAAATGAAGACTCTCTTGGGAAAGGTTAGTCTCATCCTCTTTCGTTTGGGGGGGGGTTGTGTAAGGAAATGCCTCCTTGGCATGGTTGCCCCCTGACTTTTTGCCTTTGCTGATGCTATGTTTACAATTGAAAGTGTGCTGAGGCCTGCTAACCAGGCCCCAGCACCAGTGTTCTTTCCCTAACCTGTACTTTTGTATCCACAATTGGCAGACCCTGGCATCCAGATAAGTCCCTTGTAACTGGTACTTCTAGTACCAAGGGCCCTGATGCCAAGGAAGGTCTCTAAGGGCTGCAGCATGTCTTATGCCACCCTGGAGACCTCTCACTCAGCACAGACACACTGCTTACCAGCTTGTGTGTGCTAGTGAGGACAAAACGAGTAAGTCGACATGGCACTCCCCTCAGGGTGCCATGCCAGCCTCTCACTGCCTATGCAGTATAGGTAAGACACCCCTCTAGCAGGCCTTACAGCCCTAAGGCAGGGTGCACTATACCATAGGTGAGGGTACCAGTGCATGAGCATGGTACCCCTACAGTGTCTAAACAAAACCTTAGACATTGTAAGTGCAGGGTAGCCATAGGAGTATATGGTCTGGGAGTCTGTCAAACACGAACTCCACAGCACCATAATGGCTACACTGAAAACTGGGAAGTTTGGTATCAAACTTCTCAGCACAATAAATGCACACTGATGCCAGTGTACATTTTATTGTAAAATACACCCCAGAGGGCACCTTAGAGGTGCCCCCTGAAACTTAACCGACTATCTGTGTAGGCTGACTAGTTTTAGCAGCCTGCCACAAACCGAGACATGTTGCTGGCCCCATGGGGAGAGTGCCTTTGTCACTCTGAGGCCAGTAACAAAGCCTGCACTGGGTGGAGATGCTAACACCTCTCCCAGGCAGGAATTGTCACACCTGGCGGTGAGCCTCAAAGGCTCACCTCCTTTGTGCCAACCCAGCAGGACACTCCAGCTAGTGGAGTTGCCCGCCCCCTCCGGCCAGGCCCCACTTTTGGCGGCAAGGCCGGAGAAAATAATGAGAATAACAAGGAGGAGTCACTGGCCAGTCAGGACAGCCCCTAAGGTGTCCTGAGCTGAGGTGACTCTAACTTTTAGAAATCCTCCATCTTGCAGATGGAGGATTCCCCCAATAGGGTTAGGATTGTGACCCCCTCCCCTTGGGAGGAGGCACAAAGAGGGTGTACCCACCCTCAGGGCTAGTAGCCATTGGCTACTAACCCCCCAGACCTAAACACGCCCTTAAATTTAGTATTTAAGGGCTACCCTGAACCCTAGAAGATTAGATTCCTGCAACAAGAAGAAGGACTGCCCAGCTGAAAACCCCTGCAGCGGAAGACCAGAAGACGACAACTGCCTTGGCTCCAGAAACTCACCGGCCTGTCTCCTGCCTTCCAAAGATCCTGCTCCAGCGACGCCTTCCGAAGGGACCAGCGACCTCGACATCGACATCCTCTGAGGACTGCCCCTGCTTCGAAAAGACAAGAAACTCCCGAGGACAGCGGACCTGCTCCAAGAAAAGCTGCAACTTTGTTTCCAGCAACTTTAAAGATCCCTGCAAGCTCCCCGCAAGAAGCGTGAGACTTGCAACACTGCACCCGGCGACCCCGACTCGACTGGTGGCGATCCAACACCTCAGGAGGGACCCCAGGACTACTCTGATACTGTGAGTACCAAAACCTGTCCCCCCTGAGCCCCCACAGCGCCGCCTGCAGAGGGAATCCCGAGGCTTCCCCTGACCGCGACTCTTTTGAACCTAAAGTCCCGACACCTGGGAGAGACCCTGCACCCGCAGCCCCCAGGACCTGAAGGACCGGACTTTCACTGGAGAAGTGACCCCCAGGAGTCCCTCTCCCTTGCCCAAGTGGAGGTTTCCCCGAGGAATCCCCCCCTTGCCTGCCTGCAGCGCTGAAGAGATCCCGAGATCTCTCATAGACTAACATTGCGAACCCGACGCTTGTTTCTACACTGCACCCGGCCGCCCCCGCGCCGCTGAGGGTGAAATTTCTGTGTGGACTTGTGTCCCCCCCGGTGCCCTACAAAACCCCCCTGGTCTGCCCTCCGAAGACGCGGGTACTTACCTGCAAGCAGACCGGAACCGGGGCACCCCCTTCTCTCCATTCTAGCCTATGTGTTTTGGGCACCACTTTGGACTCTGCACCTGACCGGCCCTGAGCTGCTGGTGTGGTGACTTTGGGGTTGCTCTGAACCCCCAACGGTGGGCTACCTTGGACCAAGAACTGAACCCTGTAAGTGTCTTACTTACCTGGTAAAACTAATCAAAACTTACCTCCCCTAGGAACTGTGAAAATTGCACTAAGTGTCCACTTTTAAAACAGCTATTTGTCAATAACTTGAAAAGTATACATGCAATTTTGATGATTTGAAGTTCCTAAAGTACTTACCTGCAATACCTTTCGAATGAGATATTACATGTAGAATTTGAACCTGTGGTTCTTAAAATAAACTAAGAAAAGATATTTTTCTATATAAAAACCTATTGGCTGGATTTGTCTCTGAGTGTGTGTACCTCATTTATTGTCTATGTGTATGTGCAACAAATGCTTAACACTACTCCTTGGATAAGCCTACTGCTCGACCACACTACCACAAAATAGAGCATTAGTATTATCTCTTTTTACCACTATTTTACCTCTAAGGGGAACCCTTGGACTCTGTGCATGCTATTCCTTACTTTGAAATAGCACATACAGAGCCAACTTCCTACACCATTGTTTTGGAATTTTCATGGCAGATCTCACCCTTGCAGCGGACTTCCCTTTGTATCATGTCCCTGTCCAAAAAGTTCAAGAAGTGTGCGATCACAGACTGTGGGCTGTTCCCAGTGGTAGCTTAGCGTTGAACGCCCAGTGGGCCCACTCTATGACAAAATAGGATGAGAATTGTTCTGCTGGGAGGGAAGCATTCAGCCATTTAACCGGGAAGGCACATATGTTGGTCGCCTCCACCCTCAAAACCCCCAAAAAGCAAATTGTTCCTTCTTGTGCAGTGTTCTGCAACTTCTACTCTCAAGGCCAACTCCTTCATTATGGCATTGAGCTCAGTCACTGTTTTCTGCAGATCCTGGACTGCGTTCTCTACCTTGGAGATTCTGTTCTCTGTCGCCATGACCCTCTCAGACACATTCCATATGTCTTGTCACAGAAGAGAGACCTAAGAATGAACTTCCCTGATTCTTACCTCCAGGGCCTCTCTGGCAGACTGGATTGCCATCACGAGCGCTGCTTTGTCTGGCATAGCTGGGTCTTCTGCCTCCGGCTCCACTTTGGGTCATAACCTTTGTGTAGTGGTCCATTTTCACCTGCTTGGGGGGGTGGCCTAGGGTTCTTTATCTCTGGCCATTCCGTGGTTTACATCCCCATCCAGCTGACAGAGGGAGCAGCCAGTCCCCAAATGGGAAATGCAGCCCTTGGGGCAAATTTCTGCACTGATGTGGTTTCAGGCATGGCTGAACTCAGTCACACTCTGACTTCCCTGTCAGGGGCCCACAGGACCCTCGACACCAAGCCTCTGTCTTCTTTGTCAGGGTGACTCTCTCCACACTGTGAGGGAAATGCACCGGGTGTCCATACATCATGGAAGTCCTGGTCTTTTGCCTATACAGGTCTCTGCCTCGTCCTCTGGCTAGCAAGCCCCCCAGGTTCCCATCATCATCAGGGTGGGCCGGTGCCTAGAAAAGAATTTCCTCAGAATCAGTGATAGCAATGTCCTCAGGTGTGTTTACTTCAGTTTTGCACCCTCTGCACTCATACCCAGTGTGACCATTCGTGGGGGGAGGGGATCCAAGCAATCCAAGTCGCCCTCCAAGCCCGAATCAGTTAAACTCTTGGCTGGGCATTGGGAGAGGGGGACACCAAAGGCCCTGGTCCTGTCTATCCTGCACTCCAGCAGCCACTGTCCTACTGCCACCGCTGGGGTTATGTCCAAAGCCTCCAGTGGACTGGTGCCATTTGCTGCCACGTGTGCGATTGCTCCGAGTAGCTGCATCAGGGGGAGCAAGACAGAGCGACATGCCTTCGCTGGTCCTCTTATCTGAGGGAGAGAGGAGTTGAGAACCACAGGCAACGTCAGTAGGCCTCTAAATTACATAGGCTGCTTCCAGGGCTCTTTTTGGGGGTTCTGCTGCCTCCATGTGTGGGGAAAGGAAGGAGACCCCTGGAGATTTATCCAACCTCACCACGTGTCACCAGACTTTCCTGAACAGATGGCTGGAAGGGATAGTCAGTCCTAGATTAGCCTTGTACACAAGGACACCCTCCTCTAATGCGGGCTGGCTGCTCCTGAACAAGCCCTCTCTACCGGTCTGCTCCCTAGGGTTACAATCCAGTCAGCCATCACCTCCCTTGCACTGGCACAGCTGATCCTCGATCCTTGGGCTGGTTGTCCTAGTGCAGGGAGATGGAGCGGAGAGTACGAAGCAGCACCAATCTATACCTGGTGTTGTGGCAACAGCTGCTTCCTGTTGTTTGAGGCACTGCCAGAGGCTGCCTTCAGCATCGCATCCCTGCCGCCACCATTTTCACCATACTGCAGTCTCCGTGGCTGCTTCTGTGGAAGCTCCAAGCACCTCTGAGGCACATAAAATTGGCACTGAGCTACCACAACAGGACCCCCAAAATGTCTTGGGGAGGCATTTCGAGCTTGGATGGCCTGGTGTAGGGCAGAATTAGTGAAGGATCTTGGGTGAGACAACAGAGCCCGTGAAGAATGTAGCTAGTCAGCCATCTTGCCAGCCACACCCTCCCTTACCATACTATTTAAACACACCTTCCCAGGGTAATGATATTTGATGAATGTAGAAAATATCCCACCCTGCTCTGCACAACTTGTAAACAGAGCCAAAAAAGAATACACCTGTCCTTCTCAACCAGCACTTCCAGATCTGAAATTCTATTTATTCCTCTTATATATAATAAATATAGCTCTGAAATGTTTTCTGCTCATTTACAAATATTACAAGTTCAGTGACCACTGAGCTCTTGAATTGTGACTCTTCATGTCATTCATGGTGGTTGAATGTATAATATGTTTCTGTATCAGCACTAATGCTGTGTCCTTTTTGCATATACTCCAATATTATTATTTACCTCCCCAGTACTTGATGGTATTCAATTTTTGTAAACCTCTGATGTGCGGTCCTATTGTGCTCCTTTGTGCCTCGGTCAGACTTTATAAAAAAGAAACAAAGGCCCAGATTTATTAACATTTTGAGTCACAGTTGCTTCACTTTTTTGATGCAGCCCAGAAACAAAATATATGTTAGGATTTGCTAAGTCCAGATTTGTGTGTGTGTGTCCATGTCATAGTAAAAAACAATTAAGCAACACATTGCATAGCAGTTCCTTGTGTTACTTTTATGTTGAGGAGGCTTTTCTTGGGTGGAGCATGGACATTTATGCATCCACCTACGGATTTTGTCACAAACCCAAATCTAAGAAAGTTTGTATACCTATGCTTGCGCCAAAATTGTGCGCTTACCCGAGGCTGCCTAATGAGGGGAAATATCTTTATTTGTTTGTGTTACTCCCTCTTTGCATACGTGCTGCATTCTGCACCACACCTACAAAGAAGATTATGCATCTAAGAATAGCTTTGTGTGGGAAGATATTCCTTCCCATACAAAAACTGTTCTGACCACAACGAAGGGACTGTTGTGTCATGGTGTAAGGGCGCTAGGCTTTCAAAAGTGCAGTAGCACAAGGAGAGAGCAGAAGTACATCATATCTTTGTAAAAATGGCACATTTCTGCTCTCTCCCTTTTATACAACGCAGCACAGCAAGCTACCTTGCTGCGTTGCGTTGCATGACGGTTTAGAAAATCCACGCCAAAAGAATAGCAAACTATTGAAATGACATAAGCATTGTGAGTATCGAAATTACAAGAATAGGTTGATCTCAATATAATAAAAATCGGCGCTGCTTTTGAACACGGTGGGCGCAGTTGTCTTTTCTAATTCAGAAACATCAATTCATCATTGACCAAAATGCAAGTGAATAATGTTTTGGTAAGACAGAAAAAAACGCACATACACATTTTTCTGAATGTGTCCCAGGCAGCATGTCAGAACAACATGGAGGGTCCATTTTCACAGTCACAGCTTGCAGGTATTCCTGGGGGTGGGGCTAGGTGGTGCGTGCAGGGGTGGGGCGTTGGGTGGGATTGATTGCCAGGGGCACGGGAAAAATTAACAATAAAATATATATATTTTTTAATTCTTACCTCTGCTCCTGCGCCACGCAGCAAGCCGCTCCTCTCCTTGCCTTCCAGATGCTGCAGGCACAGGCTCCCAGCCTGCCCTGCGGCCAATCCTGACGCTGCTCAAAGCAGTGTCAGGATTGGCTGGGAGCACCCAGCCAGGGCTCTCCCAGTCACTCTGGGAGCCTGTGCAGGCTCTCTCAAGCCCGGTAACTGTGTGAGAGAGCCTACTGTAGATGTATGTTTGGCCGGCCTGAGATGGCCGGCCAAACATACATGCACAGAGAGGGGGAGTGCTGTGCACTCCCCCTCAGTGCCTGTCACTCCTGTGGCCCGCCCCTTTATGTTATGATAGGTTATGTTATAATAAACATTCTTTATCATCTTTTTCTTTGAATGGTTTTTGCAGCTACCGCTGCTGGCGGGGGGTGACGCTCCTCCGCCCTTATGGAGGAGCCACCCTTGAATTTGTTAAATCCATTGTGCAGGAAGGTGAATTTTCAATGTAAGCTGTAAGTATAAAGTACTTTATTCGCAATTTTAGTGTCAACTAAACCCTCTAACCGAAAGAGTGCTTTCCATAGAAAGCTATTCCAAGTTACAGTACATAAAGGGATTGTTGCATAGACTACAGACAAAGACATGGAGTAGCAGCAGACTGCTGCACAGAATATAAATGTATTAGGTTACATGGATGACTGCTAAATATAAGAAGGATAAGTACAATACAGATCATGTAAACAGACTGGCAACCAACATAAACATATGAATATGAAGCAATGTTAAACATAATACAACTGTGAGTGACATATGCAGTGTACAAGGAAAGAAACTAGTTCAATCATATTCACATGAATATTTGTAATATTTACAGAGGGGTTGCTCCCTTTTAATGAGGGGTAATGTGGGGAAAAGATGTTAATTTCTTTATTAAAGATGTAGTATTGAGTTATCCTATACTTTGAGGGGCGACATTCCAGACCCTGAGAGCACTCCCTGAAAAGGATTGTTTCAGTGTCTTTGTCTTCTAGAAGGATGACATTTCGAGAAGCATATATGTTCACCACACAATTGTTGCTGTTACCCTGAAATGACCAATTTCTGGGTCAAATAATTTGTTTTACCAGAGTGAAATATCTCCTGTGTAATGCAAGCAAAGTGTTAGACACTTCCACCTATGATGGGAAGCTATTAAAAAGGCCAGTCTAGCCACTGCTTGCAAGTATGCCTGAAGAGGGACTAGCTTTTCTATCAGATTTCACATGTAAAGGGAGTTTCTGTAGACATACCTCATTACTACTAGGGATTTGATCACTTAGTTTGAAATCATGTTCAGGGATGAAGAGTTCATTCTGATGAAAGACCCTGAGCTGATACTGGACAAGGGTCACTTATAAGTATTCCGCTAGAAAGATAGGCAAAAGTGTGCATTCTCCTGACAGAGCCAGGAAAGACCTGATTATACTTAATGTTTAACATTAAAAACTACACTCCCAAGATAGATTTAAGGAAGAAAGTACAAAATAACATCACACAACACAAGCTATGACCAGCCTCCCTTGCATAAACAGTACTTCCAAATTTCCATTGTTTCAAGTTTATTTATTTACATTTGATCATATGCCAATTCAGGTAAAAAATAGAACAACATAAATTGTTCACTTTCCCATATGTCCAATAAAAGATTTATAAAACATCACTCTTCTTTTTCAACAATTACAGAGGAAAGAAATTTAAAAAAACATATTGTTTTTCCATTCTCTAATATAACCATAGCATACTACTAGTATACACCCCAAACTGGTAATAACAGATTTACCTTTTGCAACAAGGGATGTATTATTATTTTATTATTATTATAACCTTAAACAATTTTCATAAAATCATAAAAGTATACACAAAATAAAAACAATCATGAAAAGAAGTCTGGCTCTTTACATAAAAAGCAAAAATGTACCCACAGGAAGTAAATGGATAACAAAACTTGTGTGAAAGACTTTCAATTCCATGTGCTCTAAACAGCAGTGCATCTAGCAATTTTGGTGGGCCCCAGATTTATAGACATCTTCACAGGGAGCAAATTATAAAGTGCATGTACGAAGACATCTCATGAAACAGACTTAAAACTCCTAGGAAAGTTAGAAATGTATAGAAACAATGAAAGAAATAGAAATCCGTATAAACATACTCAACACCAGTGCAATATCCCAAATAGAAAACGTGTCAGAAAAAAGTACACATTGTGAGTTGGTAAAAGTTGTAAAAACATAAATGTGGGTCTCACCTGTCTCAAATTCACGGGTAAAAGCAAGGGGTGAATATATTGGTGGCATAAAGTATTAAATCTGGGAAGGATCATCACAATATGTAGGATATCAGGGATGGAAATATCGTCACAGGTACACCCTTGCAAGTTTAACTTAAAATAGTTCAGCATCCTGCAGTGATGATTTGATATACCCAAGTTCAAGTATGGTTTCATCCTGCTTACTGATTTCACCAAGATATATTTGCGCATCAACTGCTTGGCCAAAGTAGAAGCCTTTTGCTCCACTGCCACCGTGCAGTAACAGGCCTGCTTCATCCAAGCAATATTTCCTTCCACTTTTTGGTCAGAATAAAGGTCAGGTCTGCCCAGCTCAGTAAGGTGTTTCCTTATGTATAGCAACCAAGTGATTTGGGACATATTTTTCAAACCCTTGTAGTCTCACACAATTAGTTTGTTTAAATTTAGTTAATCCGTCAAACAGAGGGAGAACCATAAAAGAAGAGGGTGGAGACAGATAAAATCTGAAATATACCCTGACCCCAATTCTTCATGAACAATCTCACTAGGAATATTTTGGGGACATTCAAAAAGCCTTGTATAAAAATATTTTCAAATACCTGTAGCGGGGCGGTTGACACATCCCCAGATATCACATCCAAAACATGCGACTGGGATGCATTTGCCATTATAAACATTAAATAATGCCTTAATATGTTTATGGCCAAGCCTTCTTGAGAAATCACTGATACTATTGATGGCCCTTTTGAAAGTTATAATGTTATTATTGAGCAATGGTTACCGGTTAAAATGGGAATCAAGTAAAATGCCCAAATAAGTCAAATACTCAAACTGCTAATAAGTTGGCTCTTAACGAGAATTTTGTTAGATCTGTTGTTTTAGGGCCAACCACCATATTATGAGACTTGGAATAGTTTGTTGTGAGATTGAGACTGCCCATGAAATTGAGCCATCCACATATAACAGAGCAAACGACCACCAACATGCAGCACATCCATCCCTTGTTTGATTAGAGCTGATCTCAGACAATTAATATGTGGGATAAAAAGAATGGGGCCAGGATACAGCCCTGACGGACTGCTATATTCCAACTAAAGTGCTGAGTGCATGGTCGGTTTACACCAAACTTCACTGAGGACGTAAGACCCTCATGTAAATCTCACAAAAAGGAAAAAAGAGCAGGCTCCACACCCGTACACCCCAGTGCTTCCCAGTGCTTGGCTCTATCAACCTTATCAAGTGGCTACCGGAGGTCCAAGAAGGCCAATTGAATTGCACACCCCCATCGCCCTTGTATATTTACAGATTATCAGATGTAGATTAAAATGTTGTTTAACATTTCCCTTCCCTGGCCTGAACCCATATTGAATCTTGAATAAAACATTTTGGGCTTCATTTATGAGGCCCTATCAGCACACTGCGCCACCAGAGCGTCATTTTTTTAACGCTCCTGTGACTCTGTGTGCCAGCCCATATTTACAAGGCCACTCAAAGCCACCTTGTGTGGCTTTTTTATGGCCTTGTAAATAAGGACCTCTTTCCCGCATAACACTGCGTGAAAGGACCATTCCATTCCCACAAAACACCCATGGAACTTGAAGGAATCTGACACATTCCCAGATTTGAAAGTCTGGGAATGCGTTAGATTCCTACGCCACCTAAGGGGTGGCATACAAGTGACGCAACAGGGAGAATTATCTTTATTTCTCCTTGTTTTTTCCTCTTTCTATGTGTGGTGCATCCTGCAGCACACATAGAAAAAGAAAATGCCCCTTGTGATTGTTTTTGTGCAGGAAGGTGTCCCTTTCAGCACAAAAACAATCATTCCCACAACGCAGGCACTGCTTTGGCCCATGGCAGCAATTTGTGCACCAGTGCAGGGGGAGAGGACAGAAATGTGCTGTATCTTGTAGATATGGTGCATTTCAGCCCTTTCCTGGTGATGCAGGGTACCGCCCTGCTCCACAGGCCTTGTAAATGAGGCCCTTTGTCTTTTGCCCATTATGAAAGGCAGGCCACAAGCACTCGACCTATAATTTTAACCTCCTTGTCTACCAAAGACTAAGGCCAATAGAAGGCGGGGTCCATTTTGTTCCCCTTTTTAAATATGGACCAATCACAGAGTGATGCTAGCTAATCATTAGCAAGGTGCTGACGGCTGCATTGATATGTTGAGTCACTATCGGGGCCTACAAAGTAGCTAGAGATTTAAACAAGTTCCTAGGGATTCCATTAGAACTGGGAGCATTGCCTATTGTTTGGGACATGATGGAGTTTCTAACTTCCTCCCACTGCATTAGTATGCTGAAGATGGTGTTTTAGTGTATGCCTCAAGGAACCCACGTTCACGTTAACAATGCCATGCCAATAATTTAATGTTCTTCGATAATATTTTTACGTTATATGCATCAAACTGAGCTCCATACTAAGGGTCTGGTTTATATGTTTGCAGTATGTATACTCCGTTGCACGAAGCATCCTGCTCCCCCCATACCACACCACACTCTTGATCTCACCGGAGGTCTTCGCCACTGGCAAAGCCCACAGAACAGCATATGGCCTGGAAGTATGGCCAGTGCAACCCAGGCTGGGGGCGGGACAGAGCTCTCTATATAGGATGGAAACTGCTGGTGAAGCACAGGCAGCCCAGCCATTTCCACAGCCTACTCAACTAGTTCTATGAGCACGTAGTGCTGGTATCTCAATACACCACGCCTCCTCCTTCTCTTTCTTCAGTGCTTTGATAGAGATCAAATTTTATCAATACATTAGTGGCATAGACGTTAGCATATGGCGACTTACAAACCTTCATTTAAAAGTCTAATAGAAAAATGAAAGTGGAAATTTTAAAATGTGTATGTTTGAATTATCGTGGACAATGTGGGCACGATTTGTATTTGACATCATGTTTTAACATGAAGATATTGTGCATTTAGATTTGAGTAAATTACTGACATGAATTAATGTTCAAAGTATTATCTTTAAGAAGAAACAGTAAAAATGAAGTATAATGGAGTATAAGTATTGATTGATAATTAATTAATCGTACATATATCGAATTAAATGTATCTACAAACGTGAGTTACGTGTGTGTGCAGAAAAATAAACCTTTACAATTGTGTTCTAATATGTCTTAACCAATATTTGCAGTAAAAATAATTTTCTTTGTATATATGATTCAGTTGTAAGGTGCATAATAGTATTTATGTCCATTAATTGTATGAACGTGCATTTAGGCTTTCTTAGCTGGACTAGGCCTGAAGTTTCATTCTTGCAGCAGTAGAGGAAAATTACTTGCTTATTCTGTTCCCTCTGACCTGAATTTTTCCCTAGGTTGCTGGTGTGATGTTGAATTTCCTATTGTATTGAAGACAAAGAACATGTTTCAGTGTTAACTATGTAGCAATATGTGTTCTAGCTGTCAAACAAGACAGGAAACTTTAATAAACTATACGTGAGAACTGTTTAGATCATCTTGTGTGTCATGAGAAAGAATTCTAAAGTAACAAACAACTAGAAAATGTAATATTGTATGACATCATTGAATGACTACATGTTTTCTCTGAGGAAATCCAGAATAGTTGCAAACTTGATGGTGTCATCGGCTAACACTGGATGCCGAATCTTGTGCATAAGATGAGCCCACATGGAGGACCAATCAAGAAGCCAATGGACATTTCTAATTAGTGACAGACTTTGAAACTTTGATTTCGTCTGCATAGAACTCTGCTAGAGCCAGTCTTGATGCACTGATGATCCCAGATGGGGTGGTGCTCTCTGCTCCTTCTGAATTCCTCTAACCCTTAGTTATCTTCTGAAGAATAAAGTCATTCTTGAATTTCCCCAGTTGCTTATGCTGTTCAGTACTAATATGCCCAATCAACTCTGAACAGCTGACCTGTCCTATGTGCAGCCCATGTTCTGCACTGTCCTGATGCTTCTGTCTATGGACGTCTTGAGAGGGAGACTGGTCTTCTGATGAAGCTATCCTGTCTGCTGTCCCATGAGGAGAGTTATAACTAAATGTGGTTTCTTGTTTCCTTGTCAGCTTAGATAATTACACCAGCATATTTTTATTGAGAGTTGCCCCGTTAGATGATTTTTGTCTTTTCCTTTTTGTTTTTGCCTACATGTGTTAGCCCACTCCCACACATGCAAGTCCAAATTTGTGTTAGCGATAAAGATGGCCCAGGTCTGCAATTGACTTTTAAAATTGTCTGTTGGTGATTTACTGATGTCGCCATGATCTGCTTTGAAATCTGAAATTAATGTGCATATATCAATTTTGCTAATTTATGTTATTCTTTTGGAGTGTTTAACAGTGTTGATGTTTAGTAGGATAAATCTCTTTAGACATTAGGGTCAACCTATGGTTTTCATGTATGTTTATAACTAGGTTTTGCACACCGTCTATGTTACATTGATTTTGGGATTGTAATAAGGCATTGAAACTTTGTTTGGTTTGAAGTTTTATTTAGTGTTTAAATTGTTCATGGTGTCTAAAATTGTTTATGGTTCTTATGTTATTGATCTGGTTGAATGAATCTGACTATTGCACTCCGTACTAAGTCCAAAGATACAGTTGTCTTCTGATGGTGGGATAGGTTATTTTGTCTCACCAGCGCGCTTGTGCTTTCTGAAAATGAGGCAGGAAGAAGACTTCAGCAGGCATGCCAGCAACTTCTCCAGTACTTCTTACTCTTTTTCCTCAAGCACTGGCGTGAGAAGCCATACACAGCTGTAGATGCCCAAGCACACCAGAGCAGCAGTGCAGCGTCTCTGAGGCACTGATCTGCTAATCCTCACGACAACCAAATTGAAAGAAGAGGCTGCACAGAGGTCACGGGAGAACCAGGCCGCTGCAAACTCCTACAAAATGGGCACACAGGAATCCAGGTACACACCAATCTGCACCAATGCATTCACCCTCAGCACTGCTCCTGCTCCCATACAATAAAGTACATCAGCAGCAATGCCGGCGGCAAAACCTAGCACCTAGCACCCATCTACGAAAGAAGGGTCAGGTGGCAGGAGGGGAAAATCAGCCACGGGGGTAAAGACTTTGGAACATCCCCACCGCCGAGCCAAACACCAGTCATGGCTGCCAATAATCTTCTGAACTTCTCCACTGCCACACACCAAGAGTCGCCAAAAACAACTTTCCTCCTTCCTCCTCTGCAAATGGGTGTGTGGAACATCATCAGTCTTATTTTCAGGACACTTATGTGTGACATTTCCATGTCTGTTTTGCCACTATGTGTGACAATTTTAAGTCTTATGTGTGACATGTTGAGTAACACTTTAATCCAAATGAAATTGTTGACCCAAAACTGAGAAACAGCCATAACAATACAAATTGTCAACCTCAGACATATTTTCAAGTGCATACAAGCACTTGAATTGCTCCAAGCAATACCAACACTATGCCCAGCAGTAAAATGAAACCTCTGAGGTTAGCGAAAGGCTAATAGATTGCTCCAAATGCCTCAAGTTTACCATGTCCATGTGTGAGGATCTCATCCACACCATAATTTTTCTTAGCATTCTCATACACTGAAACCTGAATTTATAAGGAATTTAAAAACACTATGGGGGTCATTACAACCCTGGCGGACGGTGTTAAAGCGGCGGTAAGACCGCCAACAGGCCGCAGTAAAAAATTTGGAATTATGACCGTGGCGGGAACCGCCAACAAAGACAGCCACTTTAACACTCAGACCGCCACAGCGGTACAGACAAACAGCGCGGCGGTCTCCGCCAACAGACAGGTGGAGGACATTGTACCGCCCACAGTATCACAACCTACCAATCCGCCACCTTTTCCGGGGCGGATTCACCGCGGATAAAAATATGGCAGGAACAGGAATTTCGAAGAGAAAACGCTCACCTCTGCACAATCCACGAGGAAGGAGGGCACCATGGAGCCGGAACTCCATATTCTCCCTGCGATAGTCTTCCTGCTCCTATACGAAGATCATCAACGCCGGCGGCGAAGACCACGGTGAGTACTGCACCTACAACATAGGGGAGGGGGGAGGCAAAAACAAAGGAACACACACAACCAACATCCCAACCACCACCCCGACCCTCACCCACAACAACACACACACCAATGCATATCTATACATTACAGTAACACCCCCCAACCCCCCCGGAAGAATGCAAAGACAAAAGGAAATTAGTGGAACCATTGTAATATATTAAAATCAAGTAGGCCAAAATATAAATATACACCATAAACAAAATATACACCACGATTAGTAGTGCAGGTATTGCACCATTCATAGTCCGTGGACCACTGGCCCCAAAATACATGGGCGAGGCCCACACAAGATACCTGATCAAAATGGAGAGAACACTGCAGGGGCATCAGATAGAAATACAACAGGCACCTCAGGGGGAAGGGGGGACACCTCAGCCGAATGAGTGCACCACGCCAGATCCACGAGGAGGCTCCATGCCCATTGATGTATCCTGGGGAGTGCAGAGCCACAGTCTCTCAAGTCTCTGCAGTGGGTGGTTTGCCCACTGTACCATCCTGGGGAGTGCAAAGCCACAGTCTCTCAAGTCTCTGCAGTGGGTGGTTTGCCCACTGTACCATCCTGGGAAGTGCAAAGCCACAGTCTCTCAAGTCTCTGCAGTGGGTGGTTTGCCCACTGTACCATCCTGGGGAGTGCAAAGCCACAGTTTCTCAAGTGGATAACAGTCTCCACTGGTTCTGGAGGGGGCTTTGTCCCCAGAGTTCTTCATCCTGTGCAGGACAGACGGAGTGGATGCCTTTCTCCACTGGTTCTGGAGGGGGCTTTGTGCCCAGAGTGCTTCATGCTGCCAAGGACTGAGGTAGTGGATGCCTTTCTCCACTGGTTCTGGAGGGGGCTTCGTGCCCAGAGTGCTTCATCCTGCCAAGGACTGAGGTAGTGGATGCCTTTCTCCACTGGTTCTGGAGGGGGCTTCGCGCCCAGAGTGCTTCATCCTGCCAAGGACTGAGGTAGTGGATGCCTTTCTTCACTGGTTCTGGAGGGGGACTGGTGCCCAGAGTGCAGCACACACCTGTGACGGTCCCAGTAGCGTCACTGCCCCTGCCGCAACTGGGCTAGCGGTGCATTCCATGGCAGTCTTTGCCCTGTTCAGCGGTCCCTGGCCTGTTCAGCGGTGCTTGAGTTGCCAGTGTCAGACCTGTTCAGCGGTGCATTCCATGGCGGTCTTTGCCCTGTTCAGCGGTCCCTGGCCTGTTCAGCGGTGCTTGAGTTGCCAGTGTCAGACCTATTCAGCGGTGCATTCCATGGTGGTCTTTGCCCTGTTCAGCGGTCCCTGGCCTGTTCAGCGGTCCTTGCCAAGGCGGTCCTTCATTGCCCAGCAGGGCTGTGGCTGGCGGTCCTTCATGGGTCAGCTGGGCTGTGGCTTGCGGGGCCCTCCTGGCCAGCTGGGCTGTGGCTGGCGGTGGCCTCCTGGCCAGAGACGATGGGGCTGGCCTCCTGGGCAGTGACTCTGGCGGTGGCCTCCTGGCCAGTGACGATGGGGCTGGCGGTGGCCTCCTGGGCAGCGGGGATGATGGCGGTCTTCTCCGCCGTGCTGATGCTCCCAGACTTTGGAGGTTTCTTCTGCCCCTTCCCCACCTTGGGAGGAGTCACAGCTGAGTCGACACTCCCCCCGGGATCCTTGTGAGCGGCTTTGCTGGCTGGAGTCTTCCCCCTCTCCCGCCGGGCACTGTCCAACTTCTGGTGCTTCACAGGGTGGGGACTGGCTGTGCTGTGGCTCCGTCTCACACTGGCTGTCCTGGTGGCCGGTGCACTCTACATACCGGTAACAACAGGCACCACTGGTCCCGGAGATTTTTTGGCTGAGGTGCTAGTACGGGACCTATGAGTTGGAAGGGGGAGGGTGGTGGGAAATAGGTTAAGGGGGGACAGGAAAAGTTGTTTGGAGACACTGGGATGGGTAGCTGGAGGGGGTTTGGGAGTGGAGGAAGAGGTGGTGGTTGTAGGAGGTGTAACTTTTGTGGATTTGGGTGCAGGTGCATGGGCTGGAGGCTGTCGTGAGTTGGATGGCTGTTGGGTGGGTGTGTGCCTGCGTTTGTGTATCTTGGGAGGGGGCGTCACAGACCCACTGGGAGAGGACACAGGGGACGTGGAAATGGTAGTGGGGGTGGTGACTACACGTGAGCGGGGTGTGGTGGTGGGTGTGCTGGTGCGGGACGTAGTGGCTGTAGTGGTAGTGCATGCAGGTGTGAGTGTAGACGAGACTGGGAGGGAGGAGGGAGACGAGGAGGAGGGGGACACAGTGGAGGCAGTGGATGTTGGTGTGTCTGTATGTGTGTGATGCTTGCGTGAGTGTCTGTGGGATGTGTGGTGCTTATGTTTGCCTGAGCTTCCCTTGTGTGGTGAGGTGTGTGCAGGCTGGTCTGATGGTGTGCTTGGGATAGGCTGGGGTACAGGGGATTGGGTCTGGATGGAGGAAGTTGGAAGGGGTAGGCTAGATACAGGGACAATGGCTGCCATCAGTGCTGAGGCCAGAGTTTGCAGGGTTCGATGAAGGGCAGCGTGACCAGAATGAATGCCCTCCAGGAATGCATTTGTGTGTTGCAATTCCCTTTCTACACCCTGGATGGCATTCAAAATGGTAGACTGCCCAACAGTGAGGGACCTGAGGAGGTCAATGGCCTCCTCACTGAGGGCAGCAGAGGAGACAGGGGCAGAGGCTGAGGTGCCTGGGGCGAAGGTGATGCCCACCCTCCTGGGTGAGCGGGCACGGGGCGAAGGCTGAGGGGCTGCTGGGAGGGCAGTGCTGGTAGGGGGGGCGGTGGCTGTACCTGTTGAAGTGGGGGGCACAGATTTTGCCGCCACCACAAGGGAGCTCCTATCTGAGGACGAGTCCGTGTCGCTGGTTGCAGATCCTGTGACCGCTGTGGTGCTCCCCTCGCCCTCCGTCCCACTGGTGTATTCTGAGTCCGTGGTGTGGCCCTCCATGGCCATGTGGGATGCAGCTCCCTTGTGCTCCGGTGCCACTGTAGCTCCGCCTGATGATGCTGATGCACACACGAACAGGGAGACCACAAAAAGGGGGGGCGACAGAAGAAAGACAGGTTGAGTGCATGGCTTACCGCTACCGTTGGCGGACAATACAGACACAGCAGCCCCCTGCACTACGTCGCGCTGTTGGGCTCTACAGATGCAATTCCTGGGATATGGCCTACATGGCTATGGACGACATCTGCACAGATAGATGACACAGGGGCACGAATACCTGTACTTGGCACTCTACTGAGTTGGGGTGGGTGCCTCATGGCCTGCATTACAGATGGGCCTAAGCGACGGAACTCGCCCTGGCCTAGGGAAACCCACAGCCCTCCTCCCCCACCCAGACACCTTCACTGCGCGCAAAGTCCGCTGAATGATGTTGTACTCACCCCCTTGTGTCTGCTGTGATGCCCTCAAGCGCCCATCCAACTCAGGGTAGGCCACCGCCAGGATCCGGAACATCAGGGGGGTCATGGTTCGATGGGCACCCCTCCCACGTTGGGAGGCAATCCCCAGCTGAGCCTCCGCTGTCTTGCTCCAGCGGCGAATGTCCTCCCATCTTTTCCAGCAGTGGGTTCTCCGTCTGTGGTGGACCCCAAGGGTCCGGACGTCCTTGGCGATGGCACACCAGATATCCTTCTTCTGGTGGGCGCTGACCTACATGACATGTATAGGGGAAGAAGAGAAGTCATTACCAACTGCACCGTCTAAGTGAGTGGCCCCCATCCCTACCCTTGCCATGTGGCACATGCATTCACAGTCCTTCATGCACGCAGAACTGTGCCCCCTTCCTTCTTACAATCAGCCCTCTCCACACAGGCATAGCCCATACAACATGCTCCCTGTGTACTTACCTGTTGGTCTGGAGGACCGTAGAGTAGCGTGTACTGGAGGAGGACCCCGTCGACGAGCTTCTCCAACTCCTCTGCAGTGAAGGCAGGGGCCCTTTCCCCAGACGCACGAGCCATTGTCTCTTCCAGACTGAGGTCACAGCAGCACTTGCAGTGTAGGTCCTCTCCTGTCGAAGATCAGGTATCGAGTGATTGAACAGATAGAAAATGGCGGTCATGTCCGCGGCGGTCACGTCCACGGCTGTGCGTACCATCTCTGCCGACGTACATCGTCATTGGCTCCTGGGACCCATAGGGTCCAATGTTAACCAATGCAGCATTGCGCAGCGGTCTTCGTCCGCCTACCGCAACGGTGTACAACGCCAGCACAGTTACCTCACATCCCATTGTCCCAGTTTAGAGGTCAGGCAGCCGCCATTTCAGGGGCACACATGGCCTAATTACCAACTGCATCACACATACCTAGGCCTTGTCTCACAACACAAATACAGGCCACAATTTGTGTATGAATGGTGTTCTGTGTAGACTGTGGCTACATACCTCTGAGTTGTTTCACTCTGTGGTCGCTGTTGTCCTTCCTAGGCACCGTCCGCTGGGACATGTGAGGAGATGGCGGAATCCTCCGGTGTACCGACCGTGGTGGACCTTTCGACAATGGAGGAAAGAAGTTTGATCATCACCTACAGGTTTGACCGTGCCACAATCCAGGAACTGTGGGCCCAGTTGGAGCCAGACCTGATGTCAGCAATCCGCCATCCCACAGGAATTCCCCCCTCAAGTGCAGGTGCTATCAGTGCTCCATTTCCTGGCAAGTGGGTCATTTCAAACAACAGTGGCCATGGCATCGGGGATGTCCCAGCCTATGTTTTCTAATGTGTTGTCCAGAGTGTTGTCTGCCCTGCTGAAACACATGCGGAGCTACATCGTTTCCCCTCAGGTGGAGGATTTGCCTACAGTGAAAGGTGACTTCTATGCCCTTGGACATATCCCCAACATCATAGGTGCCATTGATGGGACCCATGTAGCTCTGGTCCCCCCCCCACAGGAGTGAACAGGTGCACAGGAACCAGAAGAGTTATCATTCTATGAATGTACAGATGGTATGTTTGGCAGACCAGTACATCTCCCAGGTAAATGCTATGTTCCCGGCTCTGTGCATGACGCCTACATCCTGCGGAATAGCAGCATCCCTTATGTGATGGGTCAACTCCAGAGGCACCGGGTGTGGCTATTAGGGGACTTGGTTACCCCAACCTGTCATGGCTACTGACCCCAGTGAGGAATCCCAGGACCAGGGCAGAGGAACGCTACAATGAGGCCCATGGGCGGATTAGGAGGGTGATCGAACGCACCTTCGGCCTCCTGAAGGCCAGGTTTAGGTGCCTCCATATGACAGGTGGATCCCTATTCTACACACCAAAGGAGGTGTGCCAGATCATCGTGGCCTGCTGTATGCTTCACAACTTGGCTTTTCGACGACAGGCGCCTTTTCTGCAGGAGGATGGTCCAGATGACGGCGTAGTGGCAGCTGTGGAGCCTGTGGACAGTGATGAGGAGGAAGCAGAGGAAGAAGTCATTGACAACAGGGACTCAGGTATCCAGCAATATTTCCAGTGACACACATGTGAGAATACATTCCTGCCTACTATAAGTACTGTAACACTTCTACCTCGATCCTGTCTGTCGATTTCAACCAGTATATGGTCACTGAGTTGTACATTTCCCTTACGGTTTCACAGGTGTGGTTTCCAACGTGTGTCATCTGCTTAGATTCCTCATGGACTTGAGATGTGTGACATAGGTATGTTGGCATTACATTTGAAAACACATTTTGTCACTGTCATTGCTAATACACATTTTCAAAATCACAGACTGACTCCAGATTGTTTTGTGCTTCAAGGGTTTTTATTGAAGTGCTCAATATTGGAGGGGGGTTGTAAAATGGTGAGGGGTGATGGTGGAGGAATGTCCATGGTAGAGTCCAGTCTATTAGTCTCACAGGTGCATTGCCCATATGGGCATAGGAAGTGGAGCTGGTGCAGTTCCAATATGGACAGGGTTACAAAGTGGGACAGTGGTTTGACAATCAGGGTGGTCTCATTTCTTGGCGGGGGTCTTGGCATCGTGCTCTGTCTTGCTCCTGGATCTCAGGGACCGCTTGAGGGGTGGTTCTCCGTCTGCAGGGGGTGGGGTGCTGTTGTGGTGGTCCTGTGGCGGTGCCTCCTGTCTAGTAGCGCCGGCGGAGGTGGTGGGCAGTTCATCGTCCATGCTAGTGTCAGGGGCCCCTTGAAGTGCCACAGTGTCCCTCCTGGTGTTAAGTATTTCCTTCAGCACCCCTACGATGGTGCTCAGGGCGGAGCTGATGGTTCTGAGTTCCTCTCTGAACCCCAAATACTGTTCCTCCTGCATGCGCTGGGTCTCCTGAAACTTGGCCAGGACCGTCACCATCGTCTCCTGGGAGTGGTGGTATGCTCCCATGATGGAGGAGAGGGCCTCGTGGAGAGTGGGTTCCCTTGGCCTGTCCGCCCCCTGTCGCAAGGCAGCCCTCCCAGTTCCCCTGTGTTCCTGTGCCTCCGTCCCCTGGACCGTGTGCCCACAGCCACTGCCCCCAGGTCCCTGTTGTTGTTGGGGTGGTGGGTTATCCTGGGTTCCCTGAAGTGGTGGACACACTGCTGATTGATGTGTCCTGGGTACGGAGGTATGGGCCCGCTGGGTGGGTGCTCTGCTGGTGTTACCTGAGGGTGGAAGGTCTGTGGTGGGCTGTGCCTGTGTGAGGGGAACCGTCTGTCGCGAGGCCCACGATGGTCCGGGCAGGTCATCTGGATCCAGTTGGACAGAGCTGCTGTCATCACTGTGGGCCTCTGCTGTGGGTGGGGTGGAGATGTCTGGACCCTCCTGTCTGGTGATGTTGGGTAGTGGTCCTGCAGGGGTGTAAAAGCATGATTATTGCATCTGTGTGTGTCATGGTGTGCAATGGGTGGGTGACCGTGTACCCCAGTGCTACCATTCCTGTGTGGGGGCTTGTGTGATGATGGTTGAGGGGGGTGTTATGGGTATGCGCAGTGGGCATGCTTTAGTGATGGGTGTCCATGCTTTGTTGTGTCATGCAGGGCTTGGTGTTGGGATGTGTGGTTTGTGATGTTGGGACATTTGTGAGGAGTTGGGGTGCTGGGGGTGAGGGTGGGGGGTATGTGATAGCACGCAGGTAGGGTGGGGGATATGATAGTTAAGATTTGACTTACCAGAGTCCATTCCTCCACCGACTCCTGCGAGGCCCTCATGATGCAGAATCACCAAGACCTGCTTCTCCCATGTTGTTAGTTGTGGGTGAGGAGGTGGGGGTCCGCCGTCAGTCCGCTGTACCGCCAGGTGGTGTCTGGAGACCACGGAACCCACCTTCCCCCGTAGGTCGTTCCACCTCTTCCTGATGTCGTCCCGATTTCTTGGGTGCTGTCCCACTGCGTTGACCCTGTCGTCTATTCTTTGCCATAGCTCCATCTTCCTAGCTATGGAGGTGTGCTGCACCTGTGCTCCAAATAGCTGTGGCTCTACCCGTATGATTTCCTCCACCATGACCCTGAGCTCCTCCTCCGAGAACCTGGGGTGTCTTTGCCGTACCATGGGGTGGTGTGGGTGATGTGTGGGTTTGTGTGTGTTGTGATGTGTGGGGTGATATTTAGTGGTGTGTTGTGTGAGGTGCGTGGTTGTTATGTGGGTGATGGTGTTGTGTGCCTGTGGATGCTAGCTTGTGGATGGTGGTGTCTCTCTCTGGCCTTCTCTCTGTAATATTGGTTGTAGGGGTTTGTGGGTGATGTGGGTGTGTGTTTTATATTGTATTGGGGTTGTGGGAGTGGTGTGTGTATGTGTATGTGTATCAGGTATGTGTATTTCAAATTGTCCAATGTGGTGGTGTTTTGGAGATGTGTGTGTATTTTGCGTGGATTCCCGGGTCGTGATAGCATGGGCGTATTTCTGTTGGCGGGACGGTGGAGGTTTTGTTTTCGCCAATTTATCACTGACCTTTGGTGTGGCGGACTTGTGTGGGTGTCTGGATTTTGTCGGATTTCGAGATGTGGGTTGTAATAGCTGTGGTGGATTTCCGCAGCTGCGGCGGTGTGTTGGCGGTCTTCTGCATGGCGGTAAGCGGCTTTTACCGCCAATGTTGTAATGACCCCCTATTTGTCTTAGAATACAAATTAAAAACCTGCACTGAATATGCAACTCACACGTGGACATTGGAAACGTGACAACTGTGATGTGTTGAAGTATCCAAGCAGTAATTAACAAAGGTACAACCTTCCTCTGCACCAAGACTTGTATACCAGCATGCCAGACTAGCTGCCGACACCGACATCCATTGAGTTGATGCAACAATCCCTCCTCCAGCCTGATTCAGAATGACCTCCCTCCAGCTCCTGCAGCACCCTGTCCCTCTTAAGACCTGCAGCACTCCATCCCATTATGCTTCTGCATCATTGACTGCTTCACTTCAGCTCCATTCAGCACTCATTCTGTTAATGATATTGTAGTGCTCTCTCTCTTCAGTGTCTGTAAGAAGAGCTTTCTACTGTTGCACCAGGTCCCTACAGCAGTGCTCCCTCCCAATGCACCCACTTTTGTAATGCTTCCTCTTTTTCTTCTTCCAGGCTACACCAGCATTCTGTCATTTTTGGTTGCTGTGGCACTCCCTCCCTCCATTCTCCTGCACTACTTCCACCTTTGTTTCACGCTAATCCATACTTTCTTTTACTCAACATGCTACAGCACTCAATATCTTTGGGTGCTTCTACATGCAACCATGAAGGTCTCCTCTCCCTGCAGCATTCCCTCCCTTTATTATAGCTGTGAACTGAACGGTTGTGATAAGGGTTCATTTTAGATGGCACTTCATCTCGCCAACATCATAAATCATGTTATGATTTATAATGTGAACTATCTGTTGCAGGATGCTTAGTGATGGTGGCTAAAACGGTACTTGCTGAAGATTACCCTTCTGAGTTAGCTGGAGGCATTGCTAGAGACTGTTGGAACAGACCCACATTTTGCACTTCTGAGTTCTGCAGAAGTGCACTTCTTACCTCCAGGCTATTGTAGAATTTTGTTGTCAAGCACTTGGACCACAGTGTCCTGCTAGACTCATACTTGTCCTCCAGGATGACATGCTTCCACCAGCCACTCCTTGAGGGCTGGTTTTCACACTCACCCCACACCCATCCATCACAGGTCTCACAGGTCAGGTGACCCTGCTAATAAAAGGGTCTAGGCGCACGTGCCCTGGGCCAGTTCCAGTAAGCACAATGCCATGTCCATGTCAGCAGCTTGAGGGCCTAGGGCCCCCAACACTACACACAGGACCCAGGTCATCCTCATTATGTGAGCTTCCTGTACAGTAGCACTTGGGGCTTTAATAACAGTGACATAAACAGTTGATGTTTTGCTGTAACTGAACATAATGACAGGATCAGTTCAAATCGCTCCTGTTTCCATGATTTTAGTATCCTCTAACACCCGCCTTTCCCAGACAAGGCCTGTACTTATACACCTTTGTGAACGCTGAATGTATCACTAATAAATTTTATGTATTATGGGATAATCAATTTGCATAGAATTTAGTTAACATAGAAAATAATGTGCGACTTGGAAAATGTGCCCTCTTGAGTTGCCACCATTAATTAATTTGCTTTTCAATAAATGCATATTAATGTTCATTGAAAGTATATGTGTAGATACATTTGCAGTAGTGTGTTATAGTAATGTTTTAATGCTATGTTTACTTACTAATTGTAGGCCTTAGGTTAGTGAGGTTTGTGCCTAGTTTTGCACAGCCTCATATTAAACTGCAAATATCTGAATAAAAATCGTGGGAATGCATGTTCGGAAAATAGAGATGTATTGTTCACTTTGCGTTGACCAAACGTTACCTGAATTCTTTAACTTTCTCATGAGAATTGCTTGGTAGAATTGTCCTGTATTAGTATAGTTTGATGTGTGAGACAGTGATGTTCCCAGGAACCAACAATGGATGCACTGACTGCAGTACGGATGGATACAAGAAAGTTACCTAAAAATCATCAACGTGTGAACAACTATTTAGTTACATCATAAATTTGGGGATCAGTTCTTATTGGATTGACTGTAAACGTACAATTTTCTGACCAATTGCAGTGTGGGAGGTTCTTTAGGTGACTCTAACTTAGCCCGACTGCACAGAGAAGAAGTACGCCTTTTCCTACTTTGATTTCCTCCATAGAGGTTCTGTTTTGGGAGCTGAGCAGTTCCTGATGACTTTAGTCTTAACTTTAACTTGGAGCTTGATGGCTAAATAATTTGATGTTGCCCCTTAAAGACAGCTTCTTAAATGGTTCAGATTGCTTAGAGACTCCTGTGTCTGAGCGATTCCCTTTCATTGACCTTTTTCTGAAGATGACCAGACGGATGTCCAACTGAGGAAGAGAATTGCCGCTTGGCTATCCATATTAGGGAGAGGTATGACAAAATGCTATTGTTTGATTGCAGACTTTATTAGTTGTTTTGTGTACCAATCACTATTTGTTAGAGCCATAGTTAGATGTTTTCCAAATTAACTTTTAACTAAAACTGTTTTTGGTGATGCTAAAATTATTACTAAAATAATTTGTATTGTTCATTTGCTGAATCTAAATGTGTGCTATTTCTAATGCACAGTTGTTCTTACTGTTGATTTGTACCGTGATTATGGAATGCTTATCTGACAATGTCTTAGCTAAATTGAAATTCTTTAGAATGAGGTCAACCAGTGTTGTTTGGTCAACCAGTGTTGTTTGTCTATGTTTATCAGTTGATTTTGAGATTGATTTACGTGATATTAGCATTGTTAATCTAGGGAAATAAACTTTCTAATTTTTACTAAATGGTGTGGTTATTCATGACCAAATGGGTCATGGTGCATGACAATTAATGAGTCTAAAGAGATTTGTCGATGTTTATTGATTATGATGAGGTATTTGCATTGCGTTTAGGGACTCATTGTGGAATCCCTCTAAGCGTAGTCGAAAGCTTCATCGACCTGATAATGCGTCCCCTTATAAATTAACATTAAAAGACCAAATAAAGACTGACGTGCTAACACCTTAAAGAATTTTGTCTGAGGAGTGTGCTTAGTTCATATGTGCTCACCAGCATCTTTCATTTATAGCATCCACGTTTGTTAACCTAGAGAATAATCTGCTAGAGTCCATCCCAGTTGGTCCTGGCTCCCAAGATCTAGTATTGCAAGCCAAACGATCTGGGTCAAAGCAAAGCCCTGATCAACAGGGAGAGAGCAGCACTAGCTCGTCTGCTGCAGAGCCTGTTCACTTGTGTCAGGACTGCCTGACATACATGGTGAGGAAGCCTTTCATCTCATGAACAATGTTTCCCTGGATGCTGAATGCACTGTGGCATGACTCTGATTGGAACTGGCAATGCAACTCACAGCGCTAGTCACAGTGCCTGGTGCCAGACTCAAATGATTGGTGTAGTGAGCTAGGGTAGCCAGCACATAGTCTACTCATCTGCACCATGGGCAGGAAAGACTGAACAAGTCGATGAACATGCTGTATGCCGATAAGCAGGACAGATTTTTGATCCTGTGGTAATGCGGAAAATGAACAAAAGTGCATTAGTTTACCACCAGACAAGACATTAGATAGTACACTTCAGTAACATAATTCGTTTTTTCTTACTATAATAGTTCATAAATTATTTTATGGTAAGGGAAAAAGGATGATAAATGCAAATAGGTACATGAATGAATCATGCAGTTCATTCCTTTTACTTCTTCATATGGAGGTGTTGGTGACAGTGCCAGGAGGCGAAAAAAATGTAGATCAGAGCAATGGTGGTAAAATACTTGCAAACTGAGAGAACTGCGTTTAGGTTGCCTCTGCATCATTAATGAAGGCAGGGCTTTTTTGGCACTAGTATTTAGGAAAATCCACATCTCATGGCAAGACTAGAGGATCCAATTATGTTTTAATCATATTGGCAATTATCATGCAAGCATGTGCTACGGTCGGGCAATAAAAAGTGCAGAAATTGAGTATTGAGACAAATCAGTTCATATGAGAATGTCTTCCAAACTACCAACTACCAATACGGCTTTAGATGCCATGATTTTCTAAGTGCAATGGTCACAGAATTGGGCATATCAATTCCCAACAGCGTTATTACCCACTCAATCTATTGTTCCAGGTTAGAAGAAACTTTATGATGTGGTTTCAAAAGGAAATCAATATCTGAGAGAAAGAGGACTGTCAGAGGTGCAGCCTTGCATTTATATGAATTTTACCATCTTTTAAACAAAACGTAGGATGATTTTCAAAGTGCATTTGTTCACAAGGTATAGCCCTGGAGCCTGTCATTCAAGAGATTGTGAAATAAACCTGATTAAAGAGAATAATATCTATTTGTGACATCTAGGGCTTTGACATCCATCACTCTCCTAAAACAAAACAGGCATTAGAGCATTGTCAACTTACCGAATAAGGATTTCAAAGAATTGGAATGGTTGCCTTCCCAGGTTGACCTACTGATGCAGTCCAAACCAAGTTAAATTTGGGCATAGGAGTTTTTGACATCCTAATTTATATAGGCTTCCAGGACATAACGAAGTAAACTGTGACAGAGTAAACAGTGAACAATGGTGCATGGAGTACTTTTGACAGAGATTGATGTTAAAATGATCTTTGTCGAAGTCTTGCAAAATAATTAACGTTTTAGAACCTACTCTAATTAAATATTTAATGAGAAAGTACTAAACGTAAACAACAGGGCTTCTAATAACAATAACATGATATATCATCCCAAAATTACTTTAATAAGAATTGCCCACCGAGGGAAAGGAAGATGAACCGTCCCACACAGATAATCCATATAGTTGAGTATCACTGAGTTCACAATAGGACTTACCATTAGGAAACATACAAACAAAAACAACAGAACACAGTAGAATGAAAACTGCATTTCCACCCAACATAGAACGGATATGCAAACACTTGAATTTCATGGGTTTACAGGCACATAATTGGGTAGCAGTATGCTCGCAACAACACTAAACACCGAGAAACAACGCACATAGCATCCAACCGAACACAATAAACAGAACAGGAATATGCATCATTCACAGTATAGATGTTCCATATAGTTGGATATCATTATGCTAATAACAGCACTCATGTTCTGAACAGGTCATACGCCAAGCTGCAACAGAACACATTAGAAAGTGCTTATAACACTCAGGCTGCCAATAAATAGCCTCAATGGCTCCAATCCAGCACCCACTACCCTCAATCACATATTAATTGATCAACAATGTGCATGCCAGGTAGCTCAATGGCACACACTTGATTTGAAAAGATTTCCTTTTTTTCCACTGAAAATATGTTTTCAGATAAAGCTTTTGCTTCCTTTCTACACCACCAGTGAAAATTGCACTTTCTCCACCACTTACAACTAGAGACCTCAGGTGATAATTTGTAAACACAGATAAAAGAAACAACATTACATGTGTTCATGAGTACCCACAATGTTACCACTCTGTGAGTGTTCACTTCATTTGCAATGTATTCCCCTTACTCCTCTGAATGCCCACTTCCACACATCTGAGTATCACATACAAAGCAGAAAGCTCTACATACATTGCTTATGTTCTGCACTACCAGGGGACATCTTCAGATATGAATTTGAGACATTTCTGGTTTTTCTATTCACATATGAATGATACATTTATTATGTATGAAATTTTAAAGAATGCATGCTTAAACATCTAAAGCATTTGTGTGAATGGGGCTTCAAGACGCCTCATTACTAATGAGAATTAATTAGAGGTTCATATGGTGGAATAGCCTAATTTAAAGTAAAGAAAATCAACTCAACAGTGTCTAAACAATGACTGACCCTGTTTGAAAACAGGATATGACACTATGGCTAAACATCTCCCTGGAGAATAAATCATAGTGTTGAAATTATTACTCAGGTTATGTAACTTGATTTGTAAATAATCTATGCGGATCTCATTATTAGGAATCCTGTATTTCCCTTTGCTGTGTGACCCCAAATTTGGATTTATAAATAGTATGACGTTTTTGCACTCCTAAATATAAATAGTAGGACGTTTTTGCACTCCTAAGTTGCTCGTGTCTTGCAAATATTTCCAGAAAAAGCTGGGGAAAGAAGTTTGGGAAAAAGTGGCAATATTAAACAGTGGGCACATTAGCTAATTTAGATATGAGAAGTTATGTCTTATTCCAACCTCAGCCACTTGAAATCCATCAGTACCCTTGGCTCAATTAAATGCAGCGCTCAGCAGTATCAGTACTTCTTGGTGGTATTGCTGCATCTAAATACAGACGCTCTTGAAATCAGTGAACAATTCTGAGTATAGAACTTGTGGTCAATGATGTATTTCTAAAATGTTTTCATTAAGGGCGTGTGCTACTAAAGTACCATAGATGGTCTGTTTCCCGTATCTAGATGTCTACTGCAAATCATGCATAGCTTTGAAAACATCTGCAGGCTTGCACATTTGAAATGGTGAGTTTCACATTTGAGGCTTGTGGTTTATGTGCATCCTATGCTCAATTACCGTGTTGTCTTCTTCGAGACAGAGCACTGTGCACATTGCCTTTCGAAATTTCATTTTCCTGTGTGGTTTTGGGCAGAAACAACATATTTTTGTTGTTCCGCTATCTGCACACATTCTAAAATGTGCTGAAGCTGAGACCTCGAACAGGAGCACAGCACACACACACAACCTCAAGAGTATCAGCAAGTTTGTTTATTTTCTCTGCTGCCTTTGCTACCGCCTTTGAAGTCGCGCCTTCATCTGGTCTGATTTAGCTGCTTTCTCATACAGAAGACCGTATCTAGCAGACACATATTGACACTGACATTTGGTTCCACCGAGTAAAGAGATGTATTTTTCCTTCTAACTGCAAACGGCACTCACTGTCCATCTCAGTGCAAAGGGCACGAACTGTAATGGAGAAGTGATAAGGACATGTAAATTGTTTGCAGGTTCTTCTTTTAAGGTCAAACTATGTCGATTTTCTTGTGTGTGTTTCTGGTGAGTTACTGTTTGCGTATGGACAATGAGGCACTGACAAGTTGCACCGTCAGGTCCAGATTTACTTTACAAAAGTTTTGCATCTGGTTTGCGTGGACCTGTTGCAACCGCCTGTTTGGGATTTACAAACCAATGTAAATGGAGATTTAACATTGGTTTGTAACAAAAAGTAAGGAAGTGCATTGCCTTGTGTGACTTTACTTGAGTGTAGTGTTACGCCAGTGATGTACCTGATCGCGGGTACTATCACCAGCCTAATTATGAGTGCGGGGATGCCGGCTGGGTCCCCCTCATGATACAGTATCATGTTGTAGCCCCGTGATCGTGTGGGTTAAAGTTATAAATAAAGAAGGCCAGCAGGTGTAGTCAGAGAGGAACCTTAAAACGCGGTGAATTGCACGCCAGCCGATACTAAGCCCACAAACATGTGTCTTTATTGTGCATATGTTTAATAATATTGTAATAGCATCCAGCCCAGGCCTCGTACACATCACAACACATTTGGTGATGAAGGATAACTCGCCTACCCTGTCCGAAACTCCATGGCAGCCGATCTCTAGACAAGTGCGTTGCTCGCGCCAGGTGCAGTTTTCATCGACCGCGCGACCCTGGAGAATCTCAGAACCAATCCGGATCTGCTGCTGCAACCTCCATAGCAGCCCGCGAACAGCGATGCAAGTACGACCCTTGTGGTTGGATCAACCCGCCGTGCTGGCTGCAGATTGGGATTTGGCGCACACGCACCCACCATGCAGCACGGTTGCGGTCCTCTTGCAGGTCCGACTCTAGCGCCCTGCTCGTGCCCCAAGCACAACCCAGTTCGTCTCCGTCTGCCTCCGGTGTTGCCCTGCAACCGGCTGTTGCCTCCTTCACCCTGGGCAGGGGTGGACAATACGCAGGGAGGCCTTGCAAAACAACAATAAATAAAAGAAAAAAAGACTAAAAAAAAAAATCTGAAAGATTGATACTAATTGGAAAACCACACATGAAAGAGAGGCGGACACGTTTCTAACCCCAGCAGCAACTCCTGCTCCCTGCTAGCTCTGCATTTTCAGTCCTTGTGAGATGGGCAATCACAACTTACAGTGCCCCAGCAAATGTGAGACCCACGACTCCACACAGAGCGCGTTCTTTAGACTGGGCCTCCCAGGCAACAAGCAGTGACACGTGGACATACCACGAAACATTCAGGATGACCACCAGTCCATCCATCAAGCCTTTCATCATAGAAGGCACCCTGTCAGCCCAAGCTCCCAGATGGAAGGACTGGGTAGAAAGGGTCCTGCTGTTCTTCGAGGCCTCCAAAGTGGAAAACGTCCAAAAAAGAGCAATGATATTGCACATGGAGGCAGGGACATATATAGAATCTCCAAAACGTTTGCAGCGACCACTCCCAAAACCCAACTCATAGTCATTGCCGCCACTACTGCGCACTTTGAAACTATGATGAATAAAGACTACTATAATTTGTCTTCCTACAAGCCCAGCAACAGGCTGAAGAATCCATTAACACCTTCCACATGAGATTCAAGGAATTAGCCAGCACGTGTGGATTTGCTGATGAAACCAAGGAAATCAGAGGGCAAATCAGCCAAGGGTGCGCCTCAATGAAGATGCGCATGCAAATTCTAGGAGAATCCGGAAGGTCCCTGGCTGACATCCCGACAATGGGATGGACTAAAGCATTATCAAAAGCCAGAGCATCCCAACAAAGGTCAATCAAAGAAGAACTGGTCAACACAGTCCTGAAAACACCTGCAAAGTCCAAAGCCAAAACCAACAGCCCACCACCTAGAACACAGGGATACTGCGGAGGACCCACACACCGCCCCACAGACTGCCCAGCATGTGGTAAGCGGTGTGCTGGGTGCAGCAAGATCAACCACTTCCTGAAAGTGTGCCAGTCAAATAAAGCTCGAGCCACTACAACCACTGTTAATGATGCCTTCGGTACACCGGACAAGGATGGGGACATGGACGATGACAAAGAGGAAGAACACACAATTCACTCCATCTTCACCATAGGAACGGCATCCCAGACTCCGTGGCACCTACCACGGTGCCTGACACTAACAGGGAAGCATCCAACCCTTGCAGTTGTGGACAATGTGGCCTCCATCAACATCATGTCCTCAGATACCTACCACCACATGACCCCACCCCCCAGGATTAAGCCTGCCAACGTTAAGGTCTTTGCGTACAGCCAAGACCAACCACTTGCCCTGTGAGGCCGATTCAGAACTAACCTCTCACATGGACCTCGCTCCATGGAAGCCCATTGTACATTGCTGAAGATGGCCATAGCATGCTGCTAGGATGCCAGGTGGCGGAAGTCCTGGGCATTGTGACCTTCACCATTGGAGTGCATCAAGGGTCAGTGACTGACATTCTAGAGGAATTCCCAGAGGTATTCGCCAGCATTGGATGGCTGTGAAGCAAGGAAATAAAGCTGCTATCAGTGATTACATACAACCTATAGCTCTTGACGCATCACGTTGTACCTAAGGCCCCATGTAGAAAAGGAACTTGATAAGCTTGAGAAAGCTAGAATCATTGAAAGAGTGACTGGACCTATGCCATGGGTGCCTCCGATTGTAGTCGCCCGAAAGCCCAAGCAACCTGGCGAGGTTCGAATATGCGTGGTTATGTGACTCCCAAATGCTGCAATCAGGAGGGAGCGACACTGGATCCCTATGATAGATGACTTGATCAGCAAACTGAGTGGGGCCAGCTGGTTCCCTCTATAGTCTGGGTATCAGCAGCCCATCCTTGCCAAAGAATCAAGTTACATTGCAACTGTTTCCACTCTAAAAGCGCCTGAAGTTTGGTACATCCAGCACCACAGAAGTGCTCCAAAATGTCATCCAGGAACTCCTAGCCAGCCTCCCTGGTGTACTCAATGTTGAGATGACATTTTAGTCTTCTATGCCAGGAAAATACCAGAACACAACCTCAGGCTGAAAAGCGTGTTTCAACGAATCAAGGAATAAGGTCTGAAACTTCATCACAGCAAGTATGAATTCCTGAACCAGAAAATCAAATTTTTTGGTTATGTATTTTCGTTGGATGGAGTGGCTCCCAAACTGGGAAAAGTGCAAGACATCAAGGAAGCACCTCCTCCCACTACAGTGTTTGAAGTCTGCAGCTTCCTGGAGATGGTGAACTGCTGTGGGCAATGTATCAAAGAACTATGGATGATGACACAACCGATCAGAGACCTGACCAGAGCCTTGATGTCCTGGTCCTGGGGCCCAACCTAAGAAGCAGCATTCAACGCTACCAAGGAAGCACTTTCCATAGACACAATCCTCAGGTACTTCACCCCTAGCAAGGAAACTACCACTGCAGTTGATGCTGGTCCAAAAAGGCTAAGTGCTGTGCTAATGCAGAAACAGGACCATCATGAATGGTCACCCATCACATTTGCAAGTCAATCTTTGACTGATATAGAACAAAGGTATTCACAGATTGAAAAGGAAGCAATTGCTGTACATTGGGGATGTAGACATTTTCACTTGTATGTCTATGCCAATCCTTTCACAGTAACCACAGACCACAAGCCCCTAATCTCACTATTCAATGGGACAGTGTCAATGTCGCCCCCATGGGTCGAAAAATGGTTTCTTCAGCTACAGGAATACAACTGCCATCTAGAATACAGACCCGAATCCCATAATCCTTCAGATTACTTGTCACAGCACGCCAGAGCAGCCACTGCGGAAGTGGAGGTTGAGGCTTAGGAGGTAGAGGAATACATGGGGTATGTTGTGGATCGGTCAAGACCACTACCTCTCTCTGCTGAGGCTATATGCCAATCAACAAACCAAGATGAATGCCTTCAGAAGGCACTCAACGCCGTTCAGTCTAAAAAATCACATACCATCAAGAAACAGTGGACACAACTTAGTCCAGAAGCAAGGCAAGTCATGGAAAGCCTGTACCACGTCCGACAGGAGCTGTCGGTCGATCCAGAAGGGTGTTTGTTACAGGGGAATAGTCTAGTCATTCCCTCTTCTCTCACCAATTGGGTTGTCCTGTTGGGCCACGCATGGCATCAAGGAATGGTTAAAACAAAAAAATCGCCTACGGATCAAGATCTGGTTCATGGATGAGAAGGTGAAAGCGTTAGTCCGCTCTTGCGAATGATGTCAGACCTCAGTACAATCCAGCCAGCCGGCTCCCGTAGAGGCAGAGAGGGTGGCCACAACAACCATGGGTTTCAGCCAGTCTGGATTTCGGAAGTCTCCCGGATTGGAGGCACACCATGCTGGTGATAGATGATTATTCAAAATACCATGAAGTAGAAGTCATACTGTCTCTGGCTGCCGAGGAAGTCATCCCCAAGATAAAAAAAAATCATAGCCACCCATGGTGTAGTAGCAGAGCTGAAGACAAACAAAGGGCCTCCTTTCCAGGGTCATGAACTGGCATCATAACTTAAATACACTAGCATACACCATCGAAAAATTACTCCCCACTGGCCTTAAGCAAAAGGGGAGATGGAAAGGTTCCATTGAACCCTAAATAAAGTAATCCATTGCCTCAGCTTGCCAACAAGCCCCTGAATTAGCTATCTACCCCTTCTTATGAGACTATCAACAGACAACACATTCCATCATGGGGTGAGCGTCAGTCTATCTAACCATAAGATGAGTGGTTGCAGACATGATCCCTTGCCATCCCTGGTGAACACCTGACAAGGTGGCTAATCAGCATTTGCACAAGCATAGAGAGAGAGTGAAAAGGCCAGTTGACGCCGGCTTGCTAAAAACTCTGACCTAACAGTTGGAGACCTTGTGCTCATCAAGGGCCAATCCCATGGGAGCAAGTTCCGCTTGTCATTTGACCGATGCCCCTGGACTATCATCCACCACCGAGGCACCATGACCGTTGCCAAAAGGGGATCCACCACAATCACCAGGCACATCTTGATGTTCAAACGGTTCTATCCTGATCATTTCTAGTCTAGGCCACTTGGAGAACATAATTCCCCTAAAAATGATCAAGACTCTAGATTGAAAAGTAGCGATGTGATGCCCCTGATGTCTCCATCTCCTCAGCTGGGAGGCAGCCCAGCTGCAGGAAGTGAGAGCCAATCAGCAGCTTCCGATGAATCTCAACAGTCGGAAAGGCTCACAGATCGAACCACCCGCACCCGGTATCAACTGTGGGGAACTCCTGTGCCGTCCCAGCGTCTGAGGGACCATGTGGTGTGAGTTAAGGTGTCAGTGCTCATTTAGGTTTGAACGTTATGTCCTGGTAATGTTATTATTTGCTTTGGGGACAAATGTACTGTTGTGCCAGTGATGTAACTGGTCGCGGGCACTGCTACCAGGCTAATTATGAGTGAGGGAATGTAGGCTGGTTCCCCCTCATGATACTGTATCATGTTGTAGCCCCCTGATCACGTGGGTTAAAGTTATAAATAAAGAAGGCCGGCAGGCGTGGTCAGAGAGGAACCCAAGGGCAAGGTGACCTGCATGCCGGCCGATACTAAGCCCACAACCATGTGTCTGTATCATGCATTTATTTAATAATAAAGCTTAAATATCATCCGGCTCAGGCCTCGTACATGTCACAACACAACACTTCAGTTAGGCATTAGTTGGGTGATGCTCTTGCGATCCTGTGTATCCACCCATGGATTTTTATGCAAATTCATATCTGCAAAGACTCAGGACATGGACTTATACGAAAATACTGTGCCTACCTGATGCTTGCATAAAAAGGGGTAATATCCTAATTTCTCCTTGTTTTTTCTCCTCTTTGCAAGTGTATTGCATTCTGTGGCAGTTTTCATGCAGGAAGGGGCTCTTCCAGCACAAAATCTATGCAGACCACAACGCAGACACCTTTGCACTATGGTGCAAGGGTGCCTGCATTAATGCATGGCTGCACAAAATGCATGAGCTCATGGAAAGATTGGAGCTGCAGTATTTCTTCATAGATATGGCACAGTTCTTCTCTTGCAAGTTTAAGCAACTAAGTGCAGCGACGTTGCTTGCTGTCCCTCGTTTGCATGAACTTTTATTAAATATGGTCCCAAATAATCATTGGTGAATGTGCAGAAAAATGACTTGTTGACTATTCTTTAAATTGCAAGTAGAAAGAGTGAGCAGTGGAATGTTATGCTGGAAGCAGCAGCCCTCCCTGTACCTCCCATCCCTCAAACCCCAATCATATTCAAGACACAGTAAAGTGAGTGGGAACAGGGAGTGATATATATATATATATATATATATATATATATATATATATACTGAGAGAGAGAGAGAGAGTGTCTATCTGTCTGTCGGTGTCTAGGGCTAGTCCTTTTAGACAGCTGATTTTGCATATATAGTAAATTTAATTAAACACATCCTCAGATGTTCCTTTTGCCATCTGCATATACCAAATAAAACAATCAAGGCTGAGAAATGCTTGCAAATTCTGACTAAATAATGAACATTCATAAAGAGAGAGGTAGAATTATAAAGTAAACATATTGCACCTTTTTGAAGAAAAAATCATCTTTATTCATAAAAATGTGAGCTGGTTAAGCGCCCAAAAAAAAGACGCACAGAAATCTGTTACATTTCCTTGTGCTGTTTTTTCGGCCTCCTAATGGGGGAACGCCCCCTTTGCATACATTATGCCTGGCGCAGGCATAATGTAGCACAAAGGGTTCCAAATGGCACAAAGCATGCATTGCGCCACTTTGTAAATATGGTGCGGGGATTTTGGCTTTGTTGGGTCACATTAACGTTAAAAAAATTACGCTAATGTTGTGCAAGGGGCTCTTAAAAATGCCCCTTCACGTTTTATTCCTTTTATCAAAATATTTCAATAAAGTAGTTCTACAATGGTGATTCCTCTCCGTCACTCTTTTGCATTTTGTTGTTGTTTGTCCCATTGTGTCTTTTTTGTTAGTTTTCATAATTTACAGAAGTGGAATTATAGGCAACACACCTACATTTTCTCAGAACATCTTTATTATAATCGCGTGACGCTAAACAGTCGTGCTGTGTATTGTCACGAGAAAACCACGTAAACGGGATGCTATTTCTGTTCCTGATAATCTCTCTCGTGCGATGGACACAGAAACAGCAGTGAACAAAAGCTGATCTGTGGGCCTTCCTGGTGTAAATCGTGCAGTTTAGCAGGCTGATTGCATTCCCGCGGTACCCCCCCTCTCCCCCCCCCCCCCCCACCCCACACACTCCTCCCGTGCTGGGCTCGCGCGATAAGATCTGTCTCGCGCTTTACCCAGCTCAGCTTCTTATGCAAACCATGAAAGGCCGGATGATGGCCCTAATCAGCCCTCTACATCTTGCCATACCCTGGATGTCCTGTCTTGAAAGCTCCCATGCTGCCTTCAGGAAAACACGCGAACAATGGCTGTGCCCTGTCAACATCAAAACTGGGCGCTGACATTTGTTTCTACTTTGTCAGCGTGAAGAAATGATTTTTTGAACTCAAACGTCAGCATACAAACATCGGTTTATGAGATTAAGAAAAATGGAGCCACTTTCTGCAGGGCGCAATGAAAAATGCATTAGCACAGTCCTCTTTATGAGAACGGAATGTCTTTTTTAACCGATATTCTCAATAAACAGATATGTTTTAGCTAAACTTCTAATCCCTTTTGTCTGCGAGCTGTACATGGGAGAGCGCAGTCCGATCAATTAATGTTTTATATTTTAAGATTTAACTGGCCTGTAAATATTCCATCAATGGGAGCAATATTCGTGAAATTACCATTGCTGCATTCTCGCTAAAAGACTCAATGGTACCTAGGGTGACCACCTGGCACTGAGGCAAATTCTGGACAGGACTGTAAAAAATTCGGGACAAAGGGTCAAAATTCAGGACAAAAATTCAGGACAAAGGGTCAAAATTCAGGACAAAAATTCAAGAACAAACGTCAGTTTTACAGACACACGCAAGAGAGGCCATGCCTCACTATGTTGTCAGTGCATTTATTTACTCTTTTTTAACATAGCACTATTAATTCACTGTGGACCTTTTGTGATTGCCTCCTGGTGTGCTACATTCAGGTGTCACATTATGTCCTTGTTCAGTAGTAAATGAATGCCCTTCACGCAAGGCCATCACCCCTACCCAAATCTACCCGATCTTTCCTGAAGAGAAAGTAACAGCAACATTTTGATTATGTTTCTGAACATTTCAAAACCCCTGGCAAACAGTTTGGGAAACATTAAGGTAATTAACCTTATGCTAGTTTAAACAAATTGAACAAAAACATCTGGCTTACCCCAACCCCATGGACTTTCAACCCATTTTTTTTTAAAGAGGCAGGGCACACGGTGTGGGTGACAGTCTCACACCTAATGACAGGATGTGATGTACCCATAACTAGTCTGTAGTCTCACTGCACTAGAGTGTATGTTTGGGACTCTACATTTATCTCAGAAATGGGAGCCCGGACTACCAATCAAAGATAATAAAAGAGTAGGATGAAATCGAGATCAAATGGGAGATCCACAGCAAGTAATTCAAAGGGTTGTTGCTAACAACTGGATAAATAAAGAAGAGAAGAACAAGGTGGGACAATTCCTAAAATCAGACAAGATGGGTCCACCAACACTATTTGAAGGTATTGGGTACCTGGGGAGTTGTCTGCACACAGGAGCAAAACAGAAGGGGCACTGTCAAGTGGTTGAACAATCAACACCCATCCACCTTGGCAAACTCTTCTGGTGCAATGGTTCGCTGTTAGTGCTTGTGAAGTGTGAGCAGGGGCCAGACCCCTTGCAAGGTTGTGCAAGGCAATTGCCCACTTAGTCCATGTCTTTATATGGTTTTGAAATTGAGCAAAAGCCAAACTAGAGATCTGGGTTATCCCTAAGTGTCAAGTACACATAGAATCTTCAAAATATTTGGGATGTAAATTGCACAAACAAAATTTACAAATTTTAAAATTTAATTAGTGTTTCTTTAACATATGGCACTGTTTTCACCTTCATACACAATTAGATCTCAGATTGAACTGGGAACCAGTTACCTTTCGACACCTAATGATTAATATCTACCATTCTTACACTGATTTCCAGGATGAAAATCTCAGCAGAGCGAACGGTCCCTCCAAGCCCAGTTTGCTTTTTGGTCTTCTCTTCTGCTTTCTGTAGAGGCCATGTGGCACTAGCGAAGATGGTGTGCTACCACAATGATAGTATTATTTTGCAAACCTTCCCCTGCTCATCCTTCATTCCTTCTTCAGACAGGCCACACATCTGATTTGTTCACTGCTGCGCCATCGGGAGCTCTTTCCACTCTAAAGCTAACTGTGACTGTGGGTGGATTAGATCTTCTGGACTTAGAATGCTTTTATTCAGCTGCAGATGTCCAATGGGTGGCTCACTGGCTTTCTGCCCACCTCCCTGCATGAGATGGGGTTTACCAGTAAAGACTTTTAAGGAAGGCTTAATGCACTGCTCATCGTTTCCTACTGACCATTCTATGGATCACCATCCGGGGTTATCATGCATGGCTTTCTCTTGCCTTGCCAGAACCTGTAAACTCACTGACACGAAGAAACCCTATGCTCCTGCACTACCTTTGCTAAGCCTTCCCACTCGCACAGGATGGCTGTGCTCAGAGCAACTCCATCAGTGGCATGTTGCAGGTGTCTTAAAATTGGGGACTTTGTTTCTGAACAGTGAGCTACTAAATTTCCAAACCCTTGTGGCAGTCTACCATCTTCACCCCGGTCAACTCCTTACTTACAACCACCTTAAATAATCATGAAATGCCCTATTTCATGTCTGCTACCTAGCACTAACCCTACAAGAGGTGTGCCAGAAGCTCTGTACCATAGGAAATGGTGGCAAACTGATGGAATGGGTGTACAGACCTATCCTGCAACATGGAAACCACTCCAGGTCTTCTTGTCATACTGCCTGGGTGATTGATGTACCAAACCTCTGCAAGATATGGACTAAAATACTGGACTTTCCCCAAAAAGTATCCCACAGCTGTCACTTTAAGTAAATTCATAGTGCTTCCTTGTAAATGCATTCTGCCCGTTGCTTGCCATTGGCCTTGTGGTTTGTAACTCACAATTTGTTGCTTTCAATTTGCTGGCTTTATTTGGTTTAGGCTATGCAGCTTGAATTCCTCCCTTCCCTTGCCAAAACCTTATTTACAGTATCCTGCTGAGTCCTCCCTTTCTGTAAACAGGCCTGTAAATCTTGTTCTTATCTTATCATATTTGCTGTGCATTCAAAAAACAAAGTCAAATGTCAGGCTCTGTCTTAGGTGGGAACTTAGTGTTTACTTTCCTTTCTCTGACTTCAAAGTGAGAGGATTTATGAAACAATCTTGCTGGATACTGGGGTTAGGAAAGAGTTTTTTCTATTACATGACAACATTTAAATAGACTTCAGAATATATCAGAATTCGAAGTACAAATCAAGCACATTTTTGTTAATTCTGAACTGTGCTGGAAACAAATACCTTTACATGATTAAAACAAATCATTGCATTAGGTGATGCAATTTCCACACATCATCGTCTCTGCACAATATAGTTTGATTTGAAAAACTGTATATCTGTGCAAATGTAATGGTAATTTCAATCAAAAATGTGTTGTCTGTAATGGCAGCGTGTTACTACACCATGCATGCTCCCCTCCACTCTGCTCTGCACCACTCTACACCACTGAACCCTACTCTGTATCACTCCACTTTATGCCACTCCATGCCACTGCACTCTTCTCCATTCGGAACCACTCCGCATTATGCCACTGCTCTCTATGCTACTTCACACTATGCCTCTCTACTCTACTCTGTACTACTCTACTCTAAGCCACCTCACTTTACGCCTCTCTACACCACTGCGCTCTGCTCGTCTGCATGCCATACCACTCCAGTCTAGGCAACACCAATCTAATCTGCACAACTCCACTCTCTGCCACTCTGCAACGCTGCACTGTACGCCACTGCACTCTAAGCTAATACACTCTATTCTAATGCACTTTACTCTGTAACACTCAACTCTATGCCCCTGCACTCTACATCAATACACTGTACATCATTCTAATCTACTCTGCACCTCTGCACTCTATGCCCCGGCACTCTACACTACTTTACTCTATGCTATCACACTCTATGCCACTTTATGCAACTCCACTCTAACCTGCACTTCTCCACTCTAAGCCACCTCACTCTACTGTGAAATAATCTACTTTATGCCACTGCATTCTATGCCACTGCACTCTACCCTGCACCTCTCCACTCTATGCAACTGCACTATACTCTGAAACAATCTATTCTAAGCCACTGTACTCTATACCACTCTGACCACTGCACTCTAGTTCAATGCACTCTACACCACTGCAAGCTGACACTCTGCAACACTGCTCTGGCCGCCACTATACTCTACACCACTCTGCTCTGTACTACTGCATTTTGCACCAATATACTCTATTCCACTGCATTCTATGCCACTCTACTCTGCCCAATGCCACTCTATGCAACTGCACTCTACACCAGTGTACTCTAATCAACTGCACTGCCCTTTACTCTGCACCATTGTACTCTAAGCCACTGTTCTCTGTACCACTCTACACCACTGCACTGACACTCTACTCTGCAACTCTGCACTCTACACCACTCTACTCTATGCCACTGCACTCTAGGCACTATACTCTACTCTACACCTCTCTACAATACTCCACTCTGCACCACTCTACACCACTACACTCTATGCCACATGAGTCTACTCTGCACTCTGACACTGCACCACTCTGCATTACTGCACTCTCAGCTACTCTATTGTATGCCACTCTACTCCACTGCACTCTATGTAACTCTACCCCATGCCACTCTATGCCACTGCACTCTGCGCCAATGCACTCTAAACAACTGCACGCCACTGCCCTCTACTCTTTACCACTGTACTCTACGCACTGCTCTGTGCCACTCTACTCCACAAAACATCACTTCACTGGCACTCTACTCTGCAGTGTTGCACTCTCCACCACCGTACTATACACCAATGTACTATGTACTACTGCATTCTATGCCACTGCACTCTATGCCACTCTACTCTGCATCACTCCACTCTACAGCACTTTGCCCTACTCTGCACCACTCTACACTACACCACTGCACTCCCTGCAACGTGAGTCTACTCTGCAATCTATGCCACTGCACCACTCTACACTACTGCTCTCTCTGCCACTCTATTGTATGCCACTCTACTCCACTGCACTCTATGCCACTCTACTCTGTCCCATGCCACTCCATGCCACTGCACTCTAAACCACTGCACTCTACGCTAACGCACTCTAAACAACTGCACTGTACCCCACTGCACTGTACTTTGCACCACTGGGCTCTACACCACTGCTCCTATGCTACTCTACTCCACACCACTATGCCACTAGCTTTAAGCCATGCTGAACAGCAGCTACTCTGGTGTATAACATGGTTAATGGCTAAAACACATTTGCAAAGCCAATAACTCTTTCGTAGATGAGACCTACTGGCTTTGCCAATGTTTGTTAGTTCAATGAGGTACTGAGGTACCTGAAAGAACTGTAAAAAATACAATTACACCATAATAAAGTCTGCTACAAAATGCGCAAATACATTTCGGTTAAATAAAAAAAAAAGCGCTTCTCAAATACAGATTTGTATAATATACAGTTTCTACCTAGTGCTAAAAAAATGTTATAACACTCCATTAATACCACACACTCCACAGCTCACCTTGGAAAACCATTACAATACCTCTCTGAAAGAAATATCTTTGCCACCAGAAAACTTCAAGTGGCTCCTTTTAGTAAATTCAATGCAGGTTTTCAAGCCCCTTTGTATTTGCAGATTTACCAGTTGCCCACATTTGCATGTGTTTAGGGAAGGAGACCCCCTGGCAAGAAGGCCTTTTCTTATCTGTCTGCCCCTCCCTCCCTCAGAGCACAGGAGACCCCCTGCCTTCCAGCTCAGCTGGGGAAACTCCTCTGCCTGTAATTTCGCCCTGCCTCCGTTGCCCTTTAGGTGAAAGGCTAAAATTACGGACAAATGCCGTCCGTTAAAGCTTTCATCATGGACAACGGACAGCAGGGCAAAATTACGGACAGTCCGTGAAATTTACGGACGGGTGGTCACCCTAATGGTACCCAAATCCCTCATTCCATGTAGCCCGCTAGCGCTATATGAAATGGTGTAGGCAAATATTCTAGCGCTATTCATCTACTTCAGATATAAATTCTAATTGTAGTTATATAGCGCTTACTACCCCTGACGAGGCGTCGGAGCACTTTCTGGCGGGTAACATTTTACTCCGGAATCCAAAAGGATTAGTATAGGAAAATATGAGTACAGTATTAGTATTAGTAGAAGGAGGTATAATTTAATTTGAGTGGAGGACGTAAAGCTGTTAGTTGGATTGAATAGAATAATGGAGGTATAGAGGAGGGAAGAACGCAGAAGTGTTAATTGAGAAATCATAGTAGCAAGATGAGGTTTGGGATGAGTAAAGGAGAGATGGGGGAAGGAAGAGTCAGTATAAATGGGAGTTTGAGTCCAAACTTGATTTTCAAGGTGGGCACAAACATTATTTTCTTGAGGTGAACTTGGCAGGATTCAAGGAGAAAAAAAAACAACAACATTCCAAGATCTGCACCTCAGAAAGGAAAAACACTTATGGACAAATTTATGAGATTTTGGCACAGGGCAGTGCAGTCAACTTGCTGTGCTGCCCTGCAGCGAAAGGAGAGGGCAGGAGTGCGCTGTATCAATGCGAAATGACACATTCCTGTCCCAACTGCCCGGGCACCATTTTGCCTGCCTAGCGCCAACACAGGCAACCTTGCACATTGTCAGCAGGATTGTTTTTGTGCAGGGAGGGACACCTTCCTGCACAATACCAATCCCAGGAGGCTTTTCTCTGTTTCTATGTGTGCTGCATTCTGTAGTATAAATAGAAAGATGAAAAAACAAGGAGAAATTAAGATATTTCTCCTCCCCTGGGGAGGTGTAAGGTTTTGGCGCATCCCCAGGTTTATAGGCTCTTGTAAATCTGTGGATGTGTCAAAATCCATGGGTGTTGCATGGGAAAAAAAAATCACAATGCCCATGGAACTCCTCACTGGTGCACAGCAAGGCAACACAGTGATTTGCACTGCCTTGCCTTACTCCATATCTATGAGGGCTTTGCATGGCTTAGAATGACCTCATAGATATGGTTTAGAGGTTTGCACTGCCGCTGAGTCACTAAAAGTGACGCAACGGTGATGTAAGCCCCTTATAAATATGGGCTTTAGTATTTCCATGTCATCTCGCATTTCAAGGTGCAGAACAGTGAGTGGTGCAGTAATAATAACACTTGGCCCAGATTTATTAAGGGCCAGCCTTGTCCTTGCATGATGCAAGTCAGTACAGGTCAACACAAGCCCTGAAATAGTATTTAGAAAGCTACACAAGGGGCAATTTGCTCCGACTTGCCTGGCTTGGTAAATAAATGTTTGTGCTGTGTTGCATTACTTTTCATAGTGGTAGCTGTTATGTGGGTGGGGTATGGACATTCCTGTGCATCGACCTATGAAATTTGAAACAATCCCAGATTTACTAAAATCAGTAAACCTCTTATTGTGCCAAAATGGCACACTATCCTGACAGACGCGTAGCAAGGAGAAATATGTTCTTTTTTCTTGTTACTTCCTCTTTCTGTGCAGGATGCTTTCTGCATCTTACATAGAAACAGTAACATGCCTCTAAGGATTGTTTTTGTGCATAAAGGTGCACCTTTCTGCACAAAAACAATTCTGTCCATAATGTAGGCACTCTTGTACCATAGAGCAGAGATATCTGTGATGGCTTTAGGTAGCCTCAAGTGTGACATCTCAGTAAGAGAGCTCAAGAGCTTCATGTCTTAGTAGATATGACACTCTGCAGCTCTCTCCCATCAACACAAAGCAGCGCATAAGCTTTGCATGGGCCCTGTATTGTGTGAACATTTTAAGAAAAATGGCCTCTGTACATACCAAACCCATAAAATCAGTATTTTCCCAGATGCTGTTATCACACAAAGATACAGTGGTGAAAAAAGAATACACTCTGTATGTTTCTACTTAGTTAACCCTATTACTGGAAACGATTTACTTAAGTTTAATGCAGAATTTTAAAAACGTTATATACTAGGGGTGGACACACTAACCTCTGGCTTAGATATTTTGTCCATTGGTGAGTTTAGGTAAATTAATGACTAAAAATAACAGTTACAGTGGTTAGGAGGTTGACATTTGTTATGGATTATTGTAGGTATGGGGTTCTCAGCTTTTTCAGGTGGACTTTTGAAGATCTTTTATTCTCAGTGAGGGTGGAGAAGGCATTACATTGAGTGAGGATGGCATATGGTCCATAGAAAATAGAATAATTAGAGAGTTGGTTGTGCGGCAGCTGGATTCCTAATATTGAGTAAGTTAAGGTTAGAAGAGCACATATTTCAGGAAGAAACATGTTGAATGAGATTTGGGAGAGGAAAGAGTGCTTGTGGTGGTGATGGCCTTAAAGACAAATGGTATGTAGGCCCAGGTTTAGTGCCACTTTGGGCCTTCTTATGAGTCTGGTAGTCAAGAGATCGCCAGACTCACTGTGGCGGTTGGAAGGCCCAGATTTAGCAACAGTTTGGGCCTTATTATGAGTCTGGCGCTCAACAGATCACCAGACTCACAGTGGCGGTCGGACTGCCGTGGTTGTGGCAGTCCGACCGCCAATATATGAGGTTGGCAGGCAGAACCGCAAACCTACCGCCATCCCCACCAGTATCTCTGATCCAGAGGGGATGATGGTGGTGCACGTTGTAATCAGCCAGGGCAGCACTGAAGTCAGCACCACCCTACCGATTACAACCTTGTTCTCTGCCAGCCTTTTCTTGGTGGTTCAACTGCCATGAAAAGGCTGGTGGAGAACAAGTGCAAGGGGCCACAGGGAGACACCCTTCACTGCCCATGCCCATGGCAGTGCAGGGGCTCCTCTGCCCAGGACCCTCAAAATGTGCACTGTCTGCTATGCAGGGAGTACGCATTTCAAGGGTGCAGGTGCCGCCTGCATGCAGCAGCATTGCCAGTGGCTCTAATATGAGCCAGCGGCAATGCTGCCGCACTTTTCCCACTGGGCTGATGGGCTGGAAACTTGGTTCCCGCCCGTCAGCCCAGTGGCAAAGCCGTAATAGGGCCGGCTGGGAGACCGCCACCTCGACGGTGGTCTCCTCACCATAAGTCTGGCGGTCGGCAAAGCCAACCACCAAACTCATAATTAGGCCCTCTTTTCAGGTTTGCACCTCAAAAGTGACTCAAACCACGTCAGAGTGTTCTTTCAGTATTTGCTTTCCAGTGCAAAACTTGCCTTCAGTTAATACAAAATTGAGCTATGTGCTACTTTGTAACATTTTGCATCACAAGGATGTGCACAAGTGGTAAATGGGCATTTTCATGCAACCACCAATAAATTTTGACGCAAATACCAATGTACTGAAAGGTAGACATGGAATTGCGTCAAAAATGTACACCTTCTCGAGGCAGAGATAACATGTTAGAAAAGTTTCCTTTTCTCAAAACATTTTAAAGTTTGACTGTGTGCTGTAATGTACAGCACAAATACGATGTTTAACTATGTCTAAGCACAGTATTTTGTAAAGGAAAGGTATCTTTCCAGTGCAAAACCTATAGTTGACATCAAATACACATTATTTTATAAGGTAGCATAACAGGTTAGTAAAGATAGCTTCTATTGAGCCCTGACTTTTTGCAAATATTTTACCAGACTTAAGTCAGTAGGCAATGGTGGGTAAATGACAGGGTTGATACTGCAGTATGGAGATAGTGAAATGGGAGTGGAAGTAGATTGCTTTGGGCATGTGAGCATGCTTCTACTATAATTTAGTTTACTCCTGACTAGTTTGTTGTCAGGGGCCCGACTATCTGGAATGATTCTGAGACGTTGGAATCTGGTGGTGGTGCAGGTGATGATTGCTTCAAGCTGCAGTTTGTTGCTAAAGAGAATCCCTAGGTTCACGGCTGAGGAGTGAGGTGTGAAGGAACAAGGAAGCAAAAGAGTAGGGACAGAGTAGAACCCAAGGGGTGGCATGATGGATAGTATATGAATGGATCACTGACACAGTGTTCTGGTAAACAATATGGTTGACAAAAATATTATGTGAAAAATATTGTTTACAACAATTTTGTGATCCTATACTTGTAGCGATAAGTACAAGAATATTGGAAAATAAAAAATATTGTGGCACTAATATTTGCCAAAACTGTCAAAAATATTTTTTAACTTAAATAATGGAGTTTAAAGTACTAAATGTTACAAAAATGTAATTTGTATTGGTAGGGACGTGGAGGATTTGCATACCCTTCTGATCTCGTGCTGAGATCTGATTAGCTGCAAACACTTCAACCAGATGTTCCAGTATTCTCTTCCTGACCGGGGATATCTTTTTGCCCACATATAGTAAGCCACAGAGGCACACCAGAATGTAAACACAGAAATCACTGCTGCACGTTATGAATTAATAATGTATCTTGTTTTCCCAGTAGGTAGTGAGTACGTTTTCACATCTTTACTCATTTTACAAGCCTTACAGTGTCTTGAGCAGCGACCCTGAAGATAGATGCTGTGTTTTTTTAGTTAATCAGTTAGTACATAGTTATACAACTCCACAAAAGGACCAAGGGGGATGCCTTACTGAACAATGGGTTTTTTATAAATGTGCTCCCCGCAAGCCCCCCTGCAGACCTGGGGACCACCGACTTCCCAGGATAATACTCTTTGGAGGGGGTCTGCGCTTCCCCCTCAAGGAGCCACTGATGGCCTTGAGAACCGCCACCACCCAGGGTCAGCTCCTGCTATGTTCCGAGGTGCCTACCCCTTGGCCATAGCTGTTTGCTGTGACTTAGTGGGAGCTTTGACAGCTCCAAACCACGTCACGGCAAACACTCAACTCGGATGAAGTGAGAGCTGTCAAATAACTCTCACTTCATGAGAGCAGAGGTTTCCTCTGTTTCCCTGCCCGCAAAGATGCAGCCAGGGAAACAGAGGAAATATTGCTCTCACTGAGAAGGAGCTGCTTTAGCAGCTCCCTCTCTTTGGCAGCAATGCTGGCTTCCACAGGAGGTGGGGAGCCAGCTGGGATCAGGAGGGTCTTCAGACTTGCCCCGCTGTCCACAGCATTGTCACTGGGTGCCCTGGGGGGCACCTAGGTCACATGGCCAGGCCCCGGTGAACCTCCATGGAAAGGCTGGTGGAAAGTGAAGTTGTGATCAGTACAGCAGTGCTGCCATGTGTACTGTCGTGGCTAACCATGATCTGTGATCCCGGTGATGATGGCAGTATCCAGATGGTCTGACCACCAGGATGGTAATCTGGCTGCTGAACTGCCAGGAATGTGGCTGTCCAATGCCACTGTGAGTTTGGAGGTCTGAAGATCACCAAACTCATATTGAGGCCCATAGTAGTGCTTTATACCAATGATGTTTTAGTGTGCTTTAGAGACACAATGATAACAGTGTTCAAACTATAGCAAAATGTCATTGTGGTGTGGCTTGAAGATAGATTGGAATACATCTGTTTTGCTTCTGCTTAGATGTTTGGTTAATTGATATTTGGGGACCATTTTATACAATATAAAGGATATGCTTGTTAAACTGAAATTGATATGGTAATAACGGGACTTGCAATGTTGGTAGAATTCTAGGTTGACCTACCACTATTGGTATTTAGCAGAGCAGCACTGGCTGAAATAGTTAAGTTTCCCAGTTATATCTACGTTTAATTTTCTGTGGTTTTATATCCTAGAAGAACTTTTAAAGAACAGCATAATCTGCCCTGGAAATTTAAATGAGAAGGTGGAAGAATTAGAATGAAGCATAAAATATTGAAACTGTCATGGAAAGAAGAGGCTTGGGTCTTCAAAACTTAGAATGCTATTATTTAGAAGCATAACTCAAGCACACTGAAGAATGGATAAGGCAGGTAACCTGATCTGGTCGACCAGCTAGCCAGGATGTATGGCTAGAGGCAGTAGATTAATTGTAGTTGGAGGAAAGGAGGTATCGTTACGGCTGGGGTAGGCAACTCTGGAACTGGGAAATCAGGTTTTTATCCTAGCATTAGCTCAATATCTTGTGATTCTGGGCACATCGCTTAATATCCCTGTACCAAAAGAAATTAAGTAAACATTGTGTAATGTAGCTGGTGCTCATGTAAAGTCCCCCAATGCCCCTGGACCAGCTTTGGCTATATAAAAACTGCAAAAATAAAAATGCCACCAATAAATAATCCTGCTGCATTTGATTTGATTGGTGGCTGAACTTCAAGGAGGGTGCAGGGTTACTCCCCTTTTACTCAATACGCCCAGCTATGAGGGCATCAACATTTTGGAAAAAATGGTGAAGTACATTGAAGTGGATAATTGGATGGAGGATGGCAGCATGATGACAGAGAATTAAGTCACCAATGGTAGATGCATAAATGGTTAAGAAGCCAAATAACCTATGCATTGCCTGAATGACACTTCTTTCAATAAGGAGGACTATCCAGGATAACCAGATATACATGGGTTATTTTTTCATACTTATCCATGCAACTCAACATAGTAACATGGAAATCTCCACACTGTGTGTAGCCCTGACTGTAGATGCCAAAATTATATTTGAAGTGAAGGGAAATAATTAAGCTATTTTTTCACAAAGATATCAGAACCAGGATGGAAAAGGCTATGCTTGGATTTTAAAAAGATCCTGGAAATGCAAGCTCTAAATCAAACAATTCAATTTATTTCTCTGTACGTAAATGACTCCTGTCATTCAACCTAAGAGCAATCAAGGTAGAAACTAGAAGTGCAATCAATGTGTTCACACAAAGCCCACTTTCCTCTTTCTGACTTGGGAATGTCAAAAGATTTAGGGCCAGATGTATCAAGCTTTTTTGCATTCGCAAACGGTGTGAATTGCAAAATGTGCCCGTTTGTGAATGCAAAAATGCCTTTCACAATGTATGAAAGGCATTCGCAGTGCAATTTTAAGGAATCGCTAAAATAGCGATTCCTTAAAATTGCGACCCCATTTAGAGAATCGCAAATTGCGATTCTCTAAATTGGAAATCGCAAATAGAGAATTCCTATTTGCGATTTTCAAAGCGCATGTATCAAGCATTTCCTAAATGCGAATTGGGCATTTAGGAAATGCAATTACCACAAATTAAAGTTTGGTGGTAACCATGTACAAATTTTAAAACTGCATTATAAATGCATTTTTAAAATTGACATGTAGCGCACACATGCCCCTAAGGCATGTGTGTGCTTCACATGTCCGTAAAAATATTTTTGGGGTACATCAGAGGGGGCCTTAGGCCCCCAGCACCCTGGGATTTGCATTTCCTAATTTTAGAATTCCTAACTGGAATTTGCAATTTGGGAAATGCAAAGACACTCGCAGCAGGCCCATTGGTGCGAATGGGGTCGGATTCTCTATTTGCAATTCGATAGTAGCATTTGAGAATCTTAAGAAATCGCTATTACCAAATTGCAAAAATCGTACATACCATTTTGCACTTCTTAAATAGCGATTTCTTAAAATTTACTACTTAAGAAACGCAAATCGTTTTTTTGATACAACTGGCCCTTAGCTTCTTGAGGAAATTTACATCAATATCAAAGATGTTCAAGAATGGGAAGTTTCATGAATTCTACATCCTTTTTATAGGCTATTTTCTCTCAATCCCAAGGATCAAGAATAAAGACAAGCTTGCAGCTCTTATACATTTGTTGGCAAAATGCCCACTATAGATAACCTTGCTATACCAAAGGGCCAGATGTATCATTATTTCTAATAGCGATTACCTAATTGTGCTTTTTGTGAATGGCAATTAAATAACCGCTATTGGAATGTGTGAAACTCCTGGAGTTTTATATTGCGATTCGCAAGGGCTCGCAATTTGGACCTACCTCATTAATATTCATGAGGTAGGTCGCTATTTGCGACCCATTGCGAATGGCTACAATCACAGGGATGGTGGCCTGCTGGGCTCAGCAGACCACCATGTCTGTGATTGCTTTTCAACAAAGCAATCTTTTTTTTTAGATGCAGCCCGTTTTCCTGAAAGGAAAATGGGATGTGTTTAAAAAAGAAACATGAAAAGTTTTCTTTTCATTTTTTAAGAGTAGGCAAATGTTTTTGCATGCATTCACAAAGGGGAAGGTGTCCATTGGGAACCCCTTTACCTTTGCAAATGGGTTATCAAACCCATCCACTGTCACAAAACAGACATACCTCTGTGATTCAGTATTAGGAAGGGTCGCCCTTGACATGCCCCTTCCTAATACCGAATCGCTATGTAGTCGCAAATCCAATTCGAGATTCGGTAACAAGTTACCAAGGGCCCTATGTACGAAAGCTTTTTCCCATAGACACAGAATGGGTAAAATCCTTTGGTACATCTGGCCCCAAATCGCAAATTGGATTTGTTGCATACCAAAATACAGTTTTTGCGATCGCAAACTGTTGCAAAACACTTTGATACATCTGGTCCCATGTGTCTTTGATGATAGATATGTCATCATCTATGAGTGATTAAAATATGTATTGGTCTGGCCAAAGGACGAATTGACAACAATAGGTAAGGAAAGACCCAATGACAAATTAGAAAAGGATTTCACAGATTGAAGAAAACATCCTCTTGCACTCTCTGCGACCAGACATGGTGTGTGCATATTTGTACACACTTGGTACCCAATGATCTTCGAAAAATAAAAATGCGGATGGCTTGAGCATAATATCAGGACTGTTGTATTATGTACATAGCATCAGACCTGAAAATAATTAGTCAGGCAACTAATTAATAGTGAGTTCAAAATTGAGTAGCCCATCTTAGTCAACCCAACGACAAAACACTCTGTCTCACAATATCACAAACATCTTCAGGAAACCATGCCAATGATAAGATCCTAGAAACAATGTGTATCTCATGTTGGTAGCAGAGCAATAAGTATTTCAAGGTTTTTCTTTCTCTTCATCCATTGTGTGAAACATCAGTGTTCTACTAAATACTGGTTGTGCTTACTCGTTAAGTAAATTGCAGCTATAATTGTAGGCATGACCAAAGATATCGCAGATATAGTGGCACAGAGGGGACACAGGTTTGCATGATTGCTGCATCTATCATATTGGAGAATATCACACTCATTTAATGGCCGGATAGCAAACTATTAATCACAAAGTCAGGCATTCATTACTGACTTATACTAGCTAAGGCATTATGAGATACTGGGTTAAGACTGATATTCCAGTGCTCCATCACTGAGGTAGTGAGGCCTTGTATTATGTGTAATTCAAATAATATACGTGAGCCTGTATTCTCTGTATTAAAGCTGATCTTTAATTTCCTTATTACAGGCAACGTGTGACATCCCTTGTCGCCTTTAATAAAACAAATGACATAGCCGCTCAACTGTGATAACAATTACAGTGAAATTACATTTGAGTTCTGAGGTCACAATGTCTGCTGTTAGAGCCCGCAGCTGAGGGGAAAGGCAGGTCACAGTGCATAACAGAAGTCACACTTTAAAAAATGAAAGTGATTGTGGCTTTAATAAGTTTGTGGGAAGGGCTATGATGTTACCGTGTATTATAAGGAATGAAATACCCCCTGCCATACTATTAATCTATGTTCTTGTAAAGGTACTCAGCCTTTGGCCTTTTTCCTCTATATGGTCATGGAACTCCTTGGGTACTTGCAATATCCTTATAATGTATGAACATGGTGCTTTATCCCTTATTCACAACATTCATGTGAATTGCTGATTTCCAGGACAAGACACTGCACTGGAAAAACTGCTTCTTTGTAAAACAATTCTAGAAAGTGAAGAAGCCATAAATAGTGCAGTGAATATATGTGTATGAACGTAGGTCTCCTCGTCTAACACAAATCAAGCTATAAAGCAACAGAGCACTGCACATGCTAGGAAATGTGTTTAGTACGATTATACAGGTATAGAGAGGCACTTTTCAAGTGGTATCTGGTGGTGAACATATAGCAAGTATTACTTTTTGCCCTTAAGGTGTTCTCTTGAGAAGTGTTTTTCTAGTTCCTTCTTGAAGTGGAAGAGTGATAATGTGAGTCAGGATGCTTTTCAAAATATTTGGTGCATTGCAGAAGCCTTGCTTTCTGTTCCCCTCCTTTTTCACATTTTAAGCTCCATGTCCAGTCTGGCGATGTGAGTGTCAACATGCACTGCACTGTCCACAGTTTATGACCATCTTATTCATCAGGTAGGATGCAGTGTTGGATGTAACTGCTTTTAAAAGCTTGAAACAGTTTTTGAAGGTGACACAGATGGGCATCGGAAGAAAGCAGAGTTTTTGGCTCATGGGAGTCATACAGTTTTAGTGGCCCTGGAGTTTGAGGTGACTGGCAGCTACATGCTCGACTTTCTTAAAGGTGACAGATAGGTTTCTGGGATGCCACCATTAAAGCGGATGAGAACCATTTAATGGAAGGAATTCTCAAGCCTGTTCCTGGCAGACATGCATAGATTCTGCACAGAGTGGGAGCTTGTGGCATTAAGGTGGTCATTACAACATTGGCGGTAAAAGCCACTTACCGCCGTGCAGAAGACGGCCACCACACCACCGCGGCCGCGGAATTCCGCCACAGCTATTATGACCCACAGTTCGGAATCCTCCAAAATTCAGACACCCACGCAAGTCCGCCACATCAAAGGTCAGTGATAAACTGGCGATAACAAAACCTCCACCGTCACGCCAACAGAAATACGCCCACACTATCACGACCCACGAATCCACGCGGCGGTCTTTCAACCACGGTATTTCATTGGCGGTACACACCGCCGCGCTCAAAATACAAACACATTTACAAAACACAGTCACATTGGACAATTCAAAATACACACCTGATACACACACCACTCCCACACACTCAATACAATATAAAACACACACCCACATCACCCACAAACCCTTACGACCACAAAGCACGAATGAAAGCCAGAGAGAGACATCACCATCAACAACACTAGCATCCACAGGCACACAACACCATCACCCACATAACTTCCACGCACCTCACACAACACCCCACTACATATCAGTACACTTATCACCCCACACACAACCCCACACATCACCTACACCACCCCATGGCACGGCAAATATACCCCAGGTTCTTGGAGGAGGAGATCAGGGTCATGGTGGAGGAAATCGTCTGGGGTGAGTCACAGCTATTCGGATCACAGGTCCAGCACACCTCCATTGCAAGGAAGATGGAGCAATGGCGAAGAATAGTGGACAGGGTCAACGCAGTGGGACAGCACCCAAGAAATCGGGAGGACATCAGGAAGAGGTGGAACGACCTAAAGGGGAAGGTGCGTTCCGTGGTCTCAAGACACCACCTGGCGGTTCAGCGGACTGGCGGAGGACCCCCACCTCCTCCCCCACAACTAACAACATGGGAGGAGCAGGTCTTGACGATTCTGCATCCTGAGGGCCTCGCAGGAGTGGCAGGAAGAATGGACTCTGTTAAGTCAAAGCTTTACTATTACATCCCCCACCCTACCTGCATGCCAGCACATACCCCCACCATCACACTCACCCCCATCACTCCTACTCCTCACAAATGCCCCACTATCACAAACCACCCATTCCAACACCAAGCCCTGCATGCAACACCAGAGCATGGACACCCATCACTGAAGCATGCCCACTGCACATACCCATACACCCCCCTAAACCATCATCACACAAGGTTCCACACAGGAATGCCAGCACTGGGGTACACGGTCACCCACCCATTGCACACCTTGACACACACAGATACAATAATCATGCTTTTATACCCCTGCAGGTCCCCTACCCAACGTCACCGGACAGGAGGGTCCACACATGTCCACACCACCAACAGTAGAGGCCCACAGTGATGACAGCACCTCTGTCCAACTGGATCTAGATTACCAGCCCGGCCCATCGGGGACCTCGGGACAGTCGGTTCCCCACACCCAGTCACAGGCCACTACAAAGCTACCCCCCTCTGGAAACATCAGCACAGCACCCACCCAGCGGGCCCATACCTCCGTCCCCAGGACACATCAATCAGCAGTGTGTCTACCACTACAGGGAACCCAGGCTAACCCACCACCCCAACAACAACAGGGACCTGGGGGCAGTGGTAGTGGGCACACGGTCCAGGGGATGGAGACCCAGGAACACAGGGGAACTGGGAGGGCTGCTGTGCGACAGGGGGCGGACAGGCCCAGGGAACCCACTCTCCACAATGCCCTCTCCTCCATCATGGGAGCCTACCACCACTCCCAGAAGACGATGGCAACGGTACTGGCCAAGTTTCAGGAGACCCAGCGCCTGCAGGAGGAACAGTATATGGGCTTCAGGGAGGAACTCAGAACCATCAATTCCACCATGGGCACCATCGTAGAGGTGCTGAAGGAAGTTCTCAACACCAGGAGGGACACTGTGGCACTACAAGGGGCCCCTGACACTAGCCTGGACGATGAACTGCCCACCACCTCCGCCGGCGCTAGTGGACAGGAGGCACCGCCACAGGACAACCACACCAGCACCCCACCCCCTGCAGAGGTAGAACCACCTCGCAAACGGTCCCTGAGATCCAGGACAAAGACAGAGAACAATGCCAAGACTCCCGCCAAGAAAAGAGACCAACCTGAATGTCATACTACAGTCCCACTTTGTCACCCTGTCCATCCTCAAACTGCCCTAGCTCCACTTCCTATGCCCATTTGGGCAATGCACCTGTGAGACTAATATACTGGACTCTTCCATGGACATTCCTCCGCCATCACCCCTCACCATTTTACAACCCCCTCCAATATTGAGCACTTAAATAAACACCCTTAAAGCACAAAAAAATCTGGAGTCTGTCTGTGATTTCGGAATACTGTATTAGCAATAACTGTGGCAAAAAGCTTTTTCATTGGTAATGGCAACATACCTATGTCACACAGCTCTAGTCCATGAGGAATCAAAGCAGATGTCACACAGTGGGACTCACATCTGTGAAATCGTAAGGGAAAGTGACAACTCAGTGACCATACACTGTGTGAAATCGACAGACAGTAGAGAGGTAGTAGTGTTTAAGTACATGTAGTAGGCAGGTTTGTTTTCTTACCTGTGTGTCACTGGAAATATTGCTGGATCACTGAGTCCCTGTTGTCCATGTGTTCTTCCTCTGCTTCCTCATCTTCACTGTCCACAAGCTCCACAGCTGCAACAACACCGCCATCTGGACCATCCTCCTGCAGAAAGGGCACCTGTCATCGCAAAGCCAAGTTGTGAAGCATACAGCAGGACACGATGATCTGGCATACCTTCTTTGGTGAGTAGAATAGGGATCCACCTGTCATATGGAGGCACCTGAACCTGGACTTCAGGAGGTCGAAGGTCGGCTCGATTACCCTCCTAGTTCGCCCATGGGCCTCATTGTAGCGTTCCTCTGCCCTTGTCCTGGGATTCCTCACTGGGGTCAGTAGCCATGACAGGTTGGGGTAACCAGAGTCACCTGCAAATGGCGAGGGACAACTGTTAGACACACACTAACCTGGAGGGATATCCCCAGACCCAGACAACCATTCCCACTAACTAGCTTCCAGGTGCTCACCTAATAGCCACACACAGTGCCTCTGGACTTGACCCATCATATAAGGGATGCTGCTATTCCGCAGGATGTAAGCGTCATGCACTGAGACAGGGAACATGGCAATCACATGGGAGATGTACTGGTCTGCCAAACATACCATCTGTACATTCATCGAATGATAACTCTTCAGGTTTCTGTACACCTGTTCACCCCTGTGGGGGGGTACCAAAGCCACATGTGTCCCATCAATGGCACCTATGATGTTGGGGATATGTCCCAGGGCATAGAAATCACCTTTCACTGTAGGCAAATCCTCCACCTGAGTGAAAACGATGTAGCTCCGCATGTGTTTCAGCAGGGCAGACAACACTCTGGACAACACGTTGGAAAACATAGGCTGGGACATCCCTGATGCTATGGCCACTGTTGTTTGAAATGAAACACTTGCAGGGAAATGGAGCACTGACAGCACCTGCACTTGAGCGGGGATTCCTGTGGGATGGCGGATAGCTGACATCAGCTCTGGCTCCAACTGGGTACACAGTTCCTGGATTGTGGCACGGTCGAGCCTGTATGTGTATCACATGTCTTTCCTCCATTGTCGACAGGTCCACCAACGGTAACACCGGAGGATGCCGCCATCTCCTTACATGTCCCAGCGGACGGTGAATATGAAGGACAACAGCGAGCAAAGAGTCAAACAACTCAGAGGTACGTACCCACAGCTTACACAGAACACCATTCATACTCCAAAAGTGGCCTGTATGTGTGTTGAGTCTAGGCCTAGTTACGTGTGACCCAGTTGAAAATGAAGCCATGTGGGCCCCTCAAATGGCGGCTGCCTGACCTCTAAAGTGGGACAATGGGATGTGAGGTAACTGCGCTGGCATTGTACACCGTCGCGGTAGGCCGTCGAAGACCACAGCGCAATGCTCCATTGGTTAACATTGGACCCTATGGGTCCCAGGAGCCAATGACGATGTACGCCGGTGGTGAAGGTACACACCGCCGCGGACGTGACTGTCATTTTCTATCTGTTCAATCACTCGATACCTGATCTTCAACAGGAGCGGACCTACACTGCAAGTGCTGCTGTGACCTCGGTCTGGAAGAGACAATGGCTTGAGTGTCTGGGGAAAGGGCCCCTGCCTTCACATCGGAGGAGTTGGAGAAACTCGTGGACGGGGTCCTCCCCCAGTACATGCTACTCTACGGTCCTCAAGACAAACAGGTAAGTACACTGGGAGCATGATGTATGGGCTATGCCTGTGTGGAGAGGGGTGAATGTAAGAAGGAAGGGGGGAGAGTGCGGCGTGCATGAAACGACGGTGAGTGCATGTGCCACATGGCAAGGGTAGGGATGGGGGCCAATCACTTTGACGGTGCAGTTGGTAATAACTTTCTCTTCCCCCTGTACAAATCATGTAGGTCAGCGCCCACCAGAAAAAACATATTTGGCGTACCATCGCCAAGGACGTCCGGACCCTGGGGGTCTACCACAGACAGAGCACTCTCTGCCGGAAAAGATGGGAGGACATTCGCCGCTGGAGCAAGAAGACGGCAGAGGCTCAGCTGGGGATGGCCTCCCAACGTGGGAGGAGTGCCCGTCGCACCATGACCCCCCTGATGTTCAGGATCCTGGTGGTGGTGTACCTGGAGTTGGATGGGCGCTTGAGGGCATCACAGCAGCTACAAGGTGGTGAGTACACTCGCATTCTGCTGACTTTGCGCACAGTGGAGGGGTCTGGGTGGGGGAGGTGGGCTGTGGGTTTCCCTAGACCAGGGTGAGTTCCGTAGGCAAGGTCCCTCCGTAAGGCATGCCATGTGACACCCCACCCCACCTCTGTAGAGTGACAACTACACCTATTCATGCCCCTGTGTCATTTATGTGTGCTGATGTCGTCCATAGCTTTGTAGGCCATTTCCCAGGAATTGAACAGTGGAGCCCAAGAGCACGGCGTAGTGCAGGGGGCTTCTGTGTCTGTTGTGTCCGCCAACTGTAGCGGTAATGCATGCACTCAACATGTCTTTCTTCTGTCTTCCCCCCCTTTTTGTGGTCTCCCTGTTCTTGTGTGCATTAGCATCATCAGGCGGAGGAGCAGTGGCACCGGAGCACCAGGGGGCTGCATCCCACATGGCCATGGAGGGCCACACTACGGAATCAGACTTCACCAGTGGGATGGAGGGCGAGGGGAGCTCCATGGCGGGGACAGGAGCTGAGACCAGTGACACGGACTCGTCCTCTGATGGGAGCTCCCTTGTGGTGGCGGCAACATCTGTGCCACCCCCATCTACAGGTACAGCTGCCACCCCCCCTTCCAGCACTGCTCTCCCAGTAGCCCCTCAGCCTTCACCCCGTGCCCGCTCACCCGGGAGGGTGGGCATCACCTTTGCCCCAGGCACCTCAGGCCCTGCCCCAGTCACCCCTGCTGACCTCAGTGAGGAGGCCATTGACCTCCTCAGGTCCCTCACTGTTGGGCAGTCTACCATTTTGAATGCCATCCAGGGTGTAGAAAGGCAGTTGCAACAAACCAATGCATTCCTGGAGGGCATTCATTCTGGTCAGGCGGCCCTTCAGTGAGCTTTTCAGACTCTGGCCTCAGCACTGATGGCAGCCATTGTCCCTGTGTCTAGCCTCCCCCCTCCAACGTCCTCCACCCCGACCCAATCCCCTGTACCTCAGCCTATCCCAAGCACACCTACAGACCAGCATGCACACACATCAACACACAAAGGAAGATCAGGCAAACATAAGCACAACACATCCCACAGGCACTCACGCAAGCATCACACACATGCAGAAACACCAACATCCACTGCCTCCACTGTGTCCCCCTCCTCCTCGTCTCCCTCCTCCCTCCCAGTCTCGTCTACACTCACACCTGCATGCACTACCTCTACAGCCACTACGTCCCTCTCCAGCACACCCACCACCACACCCCGCTCAGGTGCAGTCACCACCCCACCACCATTCACACATCCCCTGTGTCCTCTCCCAGTGTGTCTGTGACGCCCCCTCCGAAGATACACAAACGCAGGCACACACCCACCCAACAGCCATCCACCTCACGACAGCCTCCAGCGCATGCACCTTCACCCAAAGTCAGCAAACGAACACCTCCTACAACCACAAGCTCTTCCTCCACTCCCAAACCTTCTCCAGCTACCTGTCCCAGTGTGCCAAAAATACTTTTCCTGTCCAACCTTGACCTCTTTCCCACACCTCCCCACCCCGTCCGTTTCATAGGTCCCGAGCTAGCACCTCAGCCACAACATCTCCGGGACCAGTGATGCCCGTACTCACCGGAATCTGGAGTGCACCAGCCACCAGGGCAGCCAGTGTGGCACGGAGCCACAGTACAGATAGTCCCCCACCTGTGAAGCATCAGAAGTTGGCCAGTGCCCGGCGGGAGAGGGGGAAGACTCCATCCACCAAAGCCGCTCCCAGGGGTCCCGGTGGGAGTGTGGAGTCAGCTGTCACACCTTCCAAGTTGGGGAAGGGCCACAGGAAACCCGGCAAGTCTGGAAAGAGCAGCATTGCGGATAAGAACGCCATCATCCCAGCTGCCCAGGAGGCCACCGCCAGCACCAGCCCAGCTGCCCAGGAGGCCACCGCCAGCACAAGCCCAGCTGCCCAGGAGGCCACCGCCAGCACCAGCCCAGCTGCCCAGGAGGCCACCGCCAGCACCAGCCCAGCTGCCCAGGAGGCCACCGCCAGCAAACCAGCCCAGCTGCCCAGGAGGCCACCGCCAGCAGCAGCCCAGCTGCCCAGGAGGCCACCGCCAGCACCAACCCCGCTGGGCCATGAAGGACCACCAGCAAAAGCCCCGCTGGGCCATGAAGGACCGCCAGCAAAAGCCACACTGGGCCATGAAGGTCCACCAGCAGCTGAGTCCCTGCAATGGAGACCACCTTCTCAAGCACCGCTGAACAGGGCACCGCCGCCTCAAGCACCGCTGACCAGGGCACCGCCGCCTCAAGCACCGCTGAACAGGGCACCGCCGTCTCAAGCACCGCTGAACAGGGCACCGCCGCCTCAAGCACCGCTGGCCCATGAGCGCCAAGGGCACTGACGCTACTGAGTCCGTCACAGGCAGAATGAAGCACTCTGGGCACCAAGCCCCCTCCAGAACCAGTGGAGAGATCCATCCACTACCTCTGTCCTTAGCAGGATGAAGCACTCTGGGCACCATGCCCCTCCAGAACCAGTGGAGAGATCCATCCACTACCTCTGTTCTTAGCAGGATGAAGCACTCTGGGCACCATGCCCCCTCCAGAACCAGTGGAGACTGTTATCCACTTGAGAGACTGTGGCTTTGCACTCCCCAGGATGGAACAGTGGGCAAACCACCCACTGTAGAGACTTGAGAGGCTGTGGCTTTACACTCCCCAGGATGGAACAGTGGGCAAGCCACCCACTGTGGAGACTTGAGAGACTGTGGCTTTGCACTCCCCAGGATGGAACAGTGGGCAACCCACCCACTGTAGAGACTTGAGAGACTGTGGCTTTGCACTCCCCAGGATTGAACTGTGGGCATGTGGCCCTCTCGTGGATTTGGTGTCGTGCACTCAACCGGCTGAGGTGCCCCCCTTTTGCCTCCCCCTGAGGTGCTTTTTTAGTTGCTCTCTGATGCCCATGCAATGTTCTCTCCGTCATGGTCGGGGATCTTGTGTGGGCCTCGCCCAAAACGTGTGGGCCCAGTGTTCCACGGACTTAATTGGAGCACTACCTGGACTACTATGCTTGGTATATATTTTGTAAATGGTGCATATATATTTTTTTGCCTACTTGATTTTAATTTATTACAATGGTTACACTCATTTTCTATTGTCTTTGCATTCTTCCGGGGGGGTTGGGGGGTATAACTGTGATGTATTAATATGCATTAGTGTGTTGTAGTGGGTGAGGGTGAGGGTGTCGGTGTTGCGTGTGTGTGTCCCTGTTTTTTCCCTCCCCCCTGTGTCGTAGGTGCAGTACTCACCATGGTCTTCGTCGCTGGTGTTCATGCTCCTGGTAGAGGAGCAAGAAGACTATCACAGGTAGAATTTGGAGTTCCGGGTCCATGGTGTCCTCGTTCCTTGTGGGGTGTGTAGAGGTGAGCGTTTTCCCTTCGGAATTCCTGTTTCCGCCGTGTTTTTATCCACAGTGAATCCGCCCCGGAAAAGGTGGCGGATTGGTGGGTTGTAATAGTGTGGGCGGTACATTGTCTCCCGCCTGTCTGTTGGCGGTGACCGCTGCGCTGTTTGTTTGTACCGCCGTGGCGGTCGGAGTGTTAAAGTGGCTGTCTTTGTTGGCGGTTTCCGCCACGGTTGTAATTGCAAATTATTTCCCGCCGGCCTGTTGGCGGTCTTACCGCCGCTTTAACACCGTCCACCAGGGTTGTAATGACCACCTGAATCTTTGCTGTGTTGAATAAATGCGCTAATGATACTCTGCTAAAGTTGATTCATGTTGACGTTGTGCTTTGTTCTAATGTTTGTGATCTTTGCTTTTATGAAGTCTTATTCGAGTTGCCATATTGTGACATTATTGATGTGTTTTCTGGTATTGAGACTAATAAACTTACTAGTAGAATGTAACAAATAGGGAATAAATATTGTAAACCTTACTAAATTATGTGTGGTTAGTCATGGCTGAAAGGTCATGGTGAGTTTGAATCTTATTAATGTCATTAACTAATTTGATTAATTTGCTATTGTGAATAATGATGGGGTCATTGACCTATCGATTGATATGCTGATTAGTTATCTCGTCTTAAGGTGTCTCCAATCAGGGTCAAAAGGTTCATTGGCCTAAAACGAGTCCCGAGCAAGTAAATTACCTAGGGCGGTACGCGTTATCAGTTCTGGTAGCAGAGAACGGTTACGGCCCTTTGGGGCCCTAAGATGAGGGTCCATTGTTTTAGAATTGTTTTTGAAAAAATGCAAATTGGAGAGCTGATGTTCTCCTAAGCCCCAAATGACTTTCCCGGGACCCCGGAGCTTGCCGAAGTGAGTTGGGTATGTTTTCGGTGTTCTAGTGATGGTGAGAGTGAAGTAGGATTTGCGCTTGCACAGCTTATGCATACCGCAGTTGAATTGTGAGGGTTGTGAGAATTTTAGGCCAGGTGATGTTTCAGCAGGTGTGGGCGTACTCTGCAGTATGAGAGTAGGGAAGTCAGCGAATGTCATGAGAGTGTGGCGCTTTGTGCTAAAAAATTGTCCACGTGGTTGTTGGTGATGTACGGACCCTGCGTGGTCTAAGACTCCGGAGTATATTGATAAGTGTATGAGACACTCTGGTTTATGTTGTAATTTGCACGGTTTAATAGGTCAATCGGGCGTGGTTGATGAGTCTAGTTTGAGTCAAGTGAGTGAATGAAAACTTTGATGGAGATTTGGTAAGTTCTAAAGTGCACTAGGACGAGCCATTGACAAGTCGAGAGTGAAATTTGCGGGTCAAATTTTGCTTGTGAGTGCGGGATCTGAGAAGGAGAGAGTAGCAGCCGAGGCTAAAAGTGAAATCGCTGTAAAGCGATTGTGTTACCCGTCCTGTAGTAAACCGGCAAATTTGAGTTTTGTTAGTGCTCGCAATATATTGCATTAGTTGTGTGAATTGAGAGTGAGCGAGACAAGCCGCAAGACTTTGTCAGCTGCAGTGTGTGTGGGTGTAGCGTCATTGGAGCCGCGCTGGGATAGGTCAGTTAGTGAGAAGGGTCGCGCACGGATTGGCAGCCGTCCATGAGAGGCAATTGGCTGAGAAGGTAGGTAAAGGGTGTTCTGGGAATTAAAGTCACTTCCTGATTCAGTTATAAATTAAATAAGAGATGCGTTAGAGATGCAAAAATGAAGTTCTTCAAGGCTCTGAAGAGCGCTCTGAGGGGAGATGTGCACATTACAGCGAGTGTGGGGGAACCTACACCGCCAGAGGATACTCCGGCTTATGCAGTGATGGAGGAGAAGGGGGTCGCGCCATGTCTTTGGCTAAAGCAATAGTGCAAATTAACAGAAAACAATGGGAGTTTGGCGTTTCCAGAGAATGGGACATTCAACATAGTGTTCCTAGAAAATTTGCAGAAGGTGCTAAATGAGCAAAAGCCGCCTCCAAGGCCAGCACAGTTCGAAGCGTTAGCAATTTGGGAATTAATGGCCAAACGACAAAGGCAGCAAAAGTTTGAGAGGAGAATGAGAAAAGCAGAAGAGTCGCTAGCGGAGGCTAGGTGGGACAGTGAGACCAGGATGTGGAGAAGAGAAATAATAGATGGAGTCAGGATGTTTCCGGCGATAACCCAAGAAGCTGAGACACAGGAAAGAAAGGCCACTTGTAAAACAGACAAGGGTTCTAGTAGAGGGAAAGAGAATAACAGGTCTTGGGCAGATGCAGATGACTCAGATGACGATGAGTTTCTTAATCAGTTGTTACAGGATCGTCCACCGCCATATGCCATGAATGACAACAGACCAAGTACTAGTGCAGGTCCTGTAAATTCAACACGGAATCAGGGAACAGCGCATATAGCTCAGGTGAATACAGTTGCAACACCAGCTCCAGTGCATAATAGTGTCAGTGGGTCTACCGCCCCAGAGTTGCAGACACAGTTGCAGCCACCACCGGTTCAGAGGCTCTACCCTGATGTCCCAACATTAGAGACCACTACGAATTTGATGGTGCCGCCAGATCAAGCATATATAAGATCAAAGTTGGTACAGATGGAGCCAACTCCACTTCTGCTGCCCAAGCCGCATCAACAGATGGTTCCGAATTACACTTCGGTCACTGGACCGCAGTCAGTCACAGCACCCGTAATGAATCAGACTATGGGAGTTAATGCTCCCCAGGGTTTGGGAAATAGTCAGGTGGCAGCTGTCATATCTTTGCCGATTACAGTTGGTCCACTCGTACCTCTGTATGCACAGGCAAAACCTAGTGTATGTGACCAAGGGGTAATGACTCAAGAGGTGATAAGAAGAGGGTTCACAGGAAGCTCTCAAGGGATGACACCAGGAGAACAGACAGCAGAGAGATCTAGGTCCTTGTTGGACTTCAGTCCGATTGGGGTTCCTCTAGAGACAATAAGACAGGCTGGTTTGGGACTATTAATGCCACAGATACCCATCCGAGCATGTCGCAACCACCGATGATGCAGGCTGGAAATATCTTGTTGCAAGGTTTGACTGCGCAACAACTGAATGAATGGCTAGCAAGCAGAGTTCGCTGCAGACTACTCCTGCAACAGCAGAGCGGTCGGAGAGGGAGGAATACCAGAATTTTGTGAGGTTGAGCGTGGAAGCAGCTGAATTAGTTGAAGGGAGCATGTGAGTGAATAGGCTAGAGCCGTACACTGAAGCATAATTGAGTATCTGTGTCCAAAAATAACTAAAGAAGTTAGCAAGGTGCACCAAAGGATGGCAAATCTAGCAGACAAATATGGCATAGACTTAGACAATACTAAGCACCTGAAGAGGAGTTAAAGATTAGACTTTGAGCCTAAAGATTTCGATTACATGAGGTCTACTGGAATGAAGGCCTACCTTAAAGAGATACTACGGAGTGCACAAGTTTGGGGAGCCTTAGAGAAGTGGGAAGGCAGATGGGCAAAGAAGAGAGATAAAAGGAAAAATGACTGCTTGACGCAGGCAGCAGGTGAACCCAGCACCAGATACTGGTACAATAAAAATGCTACCCATGAGAGAGACGGCTGGAGGGGTTCTTGTCCAGGTATCATGGTCCAGAGGTGACATTTTGTCCTTCACAAATGACTTCCCCAGGCTGAGGGAAAAGCCGATAGAATGGTACCAGCAAACAGACCGATTTGTGAAGCTTGCGAAGTATCTTTGGGAAGACTTGAATGCATTGTTTGAGATCATAGTTCCGGTCGATTTGTGGCTAGAGTGCAAGAGAAGCGTTAACTGGCCAACTGCAGAACTGGCAAGGGATAGGGTTACTGGAGCACCTTCTCCGGAGGTAATGAAGTATTACTATAAGGTAATTGAGTTTTTGAAGCAGAAAGTGTCGCCGCAAAATATTGATTGGCAAAAGATTGATCGAACGGAACAGGAAGGCAAACAATCGATACATGCTTACTATGAGAGGTTGCTGAAAGCATTCAAGCATTACAGCGGAACAAAGGTCATCGAGCTGAAAGATATGAATCACCTTGTGTTCAGGTTGGCTGAAGGGCTGAGACCAGAAATTAGCCAGATGATTAAGAATTATTTAATTTGTTGGCAAGCTAAGCTGATTGATGAGGTATTGCAGTATGCAAAATATTGTAGTGATAAAATCGAATTGAAGCAGAGAAAGTTGATGAATAAAGTGATGGTGATGCAAATCAAGGCAGCGCAAGCAGGGATGCAGGGAACCGGAATACAACAGATGGTGCAACAGCCACAAGGAAACGGAATGTTTCAGGCTCAAGCAAGAGGCAGAGGCCGAGGAGGTTTTGTGCACCGTGCTCCAGATCTGAATTCAGTAGTGGTTCAGAATGATGTACAAGGGATGGAGAAGGTGTTGCCATGTCACGCGTGCGGGGCGTGGGACACTGGAATCGGGAATGTCCGATGATGGCGCAGGAGGGTGCGCTTCAACAAAGCAATGATGTCAATGCATTCCAAAATGTTAAAGGACCCAGAATAAGGGGTCCTAATCCAAATTTTCAGAATAACATGGTTCAGATGCAGGGTCTTTAGCCCATGCAACAAGTGCAGACGCCACGTATGCAACCAGTGCAGATGCAGCAAATGCAACAGCAGATTCCAGTGGTACCTAGACAGCAAATGCAGTTGCCCTTAGCGCCGATGGGACAGCAACAGGCGATGCTTCCTCAACAGGTCACAAGTCAAGGAATGGGCCAAAATAACACAGTACAACAGTTCCCATTACGTGATGAGAATGGAATAAACAATGAATGGTCGGATGACAGTTCAGATAGTGAGGAGTGCAGGCTTGCAGCTTCCCTAGAAGTAGATCAGAGGGGACCCTATGTGCAAGGGAAGGTGATGGGTCACAAGGTCTCATTTTTGGTTGACACAAGAGCTACATTCTCTACAGTCAGGAGTGCAGAGGTTCCGAAGTTGCCCCTTTCAGGACGCACAATAAAAGAAGTGGGAGTGGCAAATCAGCTCCTGACCAACCCGATCACAGATCCGCTTCAAGTCGAGATTAGTACCTTTCAGGGATTACACAGATTTGTGGTTTGTGACTAAAGCCCAATGTACCTACTGGGAAGAGACTTGCTGTGTAAGACGAGGTGTTCTATCACCTGTTCTAATGAGGAAATTGAGGTGCAGACAAACAGTGATGATGAAGGGAATGAAGGCCAGGTATCAGAGCCTGAGACAGAGACCACAGATGAAGAGTACCCTTTGATAAGCTTTTTCCCGATGTTCACAATGACTGAACTGCCTGCAGACCTGCAGAGGACGGCCATGGAGAGAGTGTGGGACTTGACTGGGAAAGAAGTGGGACTGATAAAAGGAGTGGAACCAGTCAAAGTGGACGTGAAGCCGAATGCTGTGTTCCCCCAGGTACCGCAGTACCATATGGCACAAGACGTCCTCATTCAGGTGACGCAGATAATTGCAGACTTTGTGAAGCAGGGGGTCTTGAAGGAAGTAATGAGCAGCCCATGTAACTCACCTATAATGGGTCTGAGAAAGCCCTGTGGGAAAGTCCGAATTGTTCAAGACTTGAGAAAGATCAATGACATATTGGTGAAGTGCTGTCCGATAGTGCCAAATCCAGCTGTAATTATGTTTCAAGTTCCATGCAACGCAGAATGGTTCTCAGTCGTTGACTTGTCCCAATCATTCTTTTCTGTGCCTCTTCATGAGGACAGCCAATTTCTTTTCAGTTTCAAATTCCTGGACAAAGTTTACACTTGGTGTCGAACCCCTCAGGGGTTTTCGGAGTCACCATCTATCTTCAATCAAATTTTGAAGAAGGATTTTGAGTCATTGGAACTACCTTTTCAATCGACTCTAGTGCAGTACATTGATGATTTGTTGATTGCTTCCAAAACAAGAGATGACTGCAAGTACAATACTATTGCCCTATTGAATCACTTGGGAAAGAATGGGCATAAGTTATCCCCGAAGAAGCTGCAGTACTGTCAGAAAGAGGTGAAATATCTAGGCCATTTGATTGAGAAGGGGTTGAGGAAAATATCCAAGGAAAGAGTGACTGCCATATTGCAGATGAATCCCCCGACATCTAGGAGAGACGTCAGAATGTTTCTGGGAATGGTGGGCTACTGTCGTCAGTGGATCTTGAATTTCTCCGTTATCTCCAAGCCCTTAGTGAGACTGACAGTTAAGGAGGTTAAGAATGGCCCAGATACCCTAACTATGTCTGAGAAAGAGATGAGGCCGTTCATTGAGTTGAGGGAATGTATGTGCAGGGCTCCAGCTTTAGGTATGCCTGATTAAACAAAGCCTTTTGTCCTGTTTTGTCATGAGCTTGATGCTTGTTCTTTGTCTGTCCTGACACAGGTTAATGGAGGGGCAAACCGACCAGTAGCATATTTTTCAGCTACTTTGGACCCAGTCGCAGCAGCCTTACCGGGTTGTCTGCATGCCGTTGCAGCAGTTGGTCAAAGCCTCACTCAGTGTGAAGGCATAGTGATGGGACATCCCTTAACAGTAATGGTCCCACATTCAGCTGAAATACTATTGACCCGAACTAAGGCTCAGCACATGACAAATGCCAGACTGACCAAGTACGAAACAATTAAATTGGGGTCACCAAACGTGTCACTGAAACTATATACTGTATTAAACCCGGCAACTTTGTTTCCCAATTAAAATACAGATGTTGATGAAGCTGAGGAGGTAGAAAATTATTGTCTTGAGGCAACAGAACTGTGCACCAAACTGAGACCCGACATTAAAGATACCCAACTGGAAGAAAATGATTACATTACCTTTGTTGATGGCTCATGTGTGAGAGACTCAGTAGGAGTACTGATAGCCAGATACGCTGTATGTACAATCACGGGTATTTTAGAAGCATCTTGGCTTGAAAGAGTATACTCTGCTCAAGTGGCTGAATTGATTACTCTTACTAGGGCATGCCATGCCGCTGACAAATTGAAAATGACGATCTATACCGATAGCAGATATGGATTTGGAATTGTCCATGATTTTGGCCAGCTATGGTCCCAGAGGGGTTTCATGACCTCTTCTGGTTCTCCAGTGAAAAATGGCAAAAGAATTAAGGAGTTGTTGCATGTGATTCAGTTACCTCTTGAAATTGCCGTGGTAAAATGTAGCACCCATGTGAAATCATAAGACTTTGTGTCAATGGGAAATGGATATGCAGATCAAGTGGCAAGGTTTTGCGCATTGAATTGTATTTTGTTCAAAGATCAGTGAGAATTATTACCTGAAACAGAAAATGAGACATGCACTAAGGGTGGATGACACAAAGGAAGAATTAAAATTGTTACAGGGTCGTGCCAGCAGGGAGGAGAAATGTTCTTGGCTCAAAATGCAGTGTGTACAAAGACCAGATGATTTGTAGGTTTCAGATGAGGGGAAAAAAGTTTTGCCAAACAGTCTTTTGTCACAATTCGCAAGGTTGTACCATGGCCAGGCATATATTGGGAGAGACGCCATGATCAGATTGTTCAAAATTGATTGGTTCAATCCAAAATTCAGACACGCCGCAGAAGTGATCTGTCACGGGTGCATCATCTGTCAGAAGATGAATGCGGGAAAAGGGACAGTGGTGAATTTGAGCCACATTGGGAGAGCAGGAGGTCCATTTAGCAGAATGCAATTGGATTTTATCGAAATGCCTGTGTGTGGAGGTTTAAGATATGTGTTGCTGATTGTGTGTATTTTTTGCCACTGGATTGAAGCTTACCCCACACGTAGGAATGACAGCCTCATAGTAGCTAAGTTGCTGCTTAGGGAGTTGATACCACGCTTCGGGTTTCCGATCTCTTTAGAATCAGATAGAGGAAGGCACTTCAACAAATGAGGTGCTTAAACTCTTGTGTGCTGCACTAAACATTGAACAAAAATTGCATTGCAGTTATCGCCCTGAAGCATCAGGACTAGTGGAGCAAATGAATGGTACTCTGAAGTCTAGAATGGCAAAAATGTGTGCAGCTACAAATTTAAAATGGCCTGATGCATTGCCCTTAGTGTTGATGTCAATGAGAAACACACCCAACAAGAAAACAGGACTGTCTTCTCATGAAATTCTCATGGGCCGAGATATGCGATTGCCTGCAGTACCTGCAAATGCTCTTGTGAATATCACAGATGATGTGGTGTTGGACTACTGCAAGGGTCTGGCTGACGTGGTCCGCTCTTTCTCTCACCGGTGGAAGCAAACACACTGCCACCGATGAATGATCCAGGTCACAACCTGAAAGCTGATGACTGGGTTGTTGTCAAGAAACATGTGAGGAAGTCGTGTTTGGAGCCACGTTGGAAGGGGCTGTATTAAGTGATACTAACAACTACCACTGCTGTTAAGTGTGCGGGAATTACAAATTGGATCCATGCCAGTCACACAAAGAAGGTGACGTGTCCAACTCATGACAAAATTGAATTATCGAAAATAACAGCTACAGAAAAGGAAGTCTCAGGGCCGGAGAGTAATCAAAGGGGAACTGAGACTGGAGGAGAGCCCATTGAGGACAGCCTGGTCACTCAAAGAGTAAACGAGATCCAAAGGGGTGACGGTGGGCCTATCTCAACTGAGGCACCAGGAGAACCGACCCAAAGAGAGTTTCTCCTAGAAGTAGACGGATACAGGTTTGAAGTCGAACCCCTGACAGACCCAGAAGGTGGAAGAGTTGGGACAGAAGAAATTCTGAGTGTCCAGACTCCTCCTGAGCCACTTGCAGGTCCAGCAAGAGAAAACATAGTACAAGAGGAGGGCATTGAAAAGCAACCAGAAAGGCCAAACGATGAAGGGACACTGAAAGGAGATAAGTGGCCAGAGTCGCAAGTAGCAAAAGGAAAAGTGGTCATTGATGAAACAATTGAGGAAGATGTTGATACAACAGGGAGAGAAGACCTGAGCGAAGGAGAATTACAAGGGATCACAAGTTGAAAAGAAAGAGAATAGCAAACAGAAGATACGCAGGTCCTGAATGGGCATATGCAACTTCAGCAGATTGGCAACAAGAGTTCCTAGCATTTTGCTTTGATCGAGAAGTTCCAGGTCAATACTATGGTACCTGAGTTCGACCATGAGGTAAAGAGACTGTGTTAAGCTGAAATCGAATTAAAGAAAATTGAAAAAGGAGACTGATAAATTACCGGATGTGTCACTACTAACCTGAATTTACTTTTAAAACTGATTGTGACAAGCTGCTAACTGAATTCACAAAGGTCCTGGGAGCGAATGAGAAAGCTGTAAATACTTGTTAAAGAGAGACTTTGCTTAACCCTGCTGAGAAAAAAAAAAAAAAGAAAAAGAGAAAAAAGGGTTTCAGCCATCCTCTGTTGATTGTCGTTTACATTTGTAGCACTTTACTTTCTGATTCTTTACAGATCATGCCTAGCACGGGAGATAATAGTGAGGGGAGTAGGCGTTGTAAATACGTGGGTGTTGCCTTGGGTGTTGTGTGCGTGATATTCATTATAGCTTTGTTTGTGGAAATGCGATTGGTGGGTGAGAATGAAGCTAACAATGCTACAGTTTCTGAGACCGCTACACTAACACCTTGGGGGAGGTTTGAGCAAGATACGAAGTATCTGCATGATGAAACTAATACAAAAGGGGAACTGTCTACTAATATTTTCTATTGCTTGCGAGTGAGTATGTTGACACTATGGATGCGAAAGCTTGTTATGTGTGTACACAAATCCCTCTTTCGGTCCAAGAGGGAGTTACATATCACAGTTTGCCATTAACTTATGGGATTAGTTGTAGTCTGCTACTAACGCGTTTCTATAACCAAGAAGAAGTGCAATATTTTTACTCTAACTATGCCCTTGTATTTTCTTATGTGCCTATCATTGAAGATCTGAATACAGTAGCTAAATACTATTCCATAAAATTGATTAAAGGGTTCTTTGAACCTAGAGTAGCGATCAGAACATCATATGCACAACGCAAACATTTGACATGCTTGCTTACACCTGTAGAGAAAAGCTTTTTAGATCACACTGAAGATAGAAGGAGGGTTTTAAAGGGCAAATTAGAAAAAGGCTTGCAGCAATGATCTTTTCTTAATAGTGGTAGTTACAACGGGATTAAGGAACAAGGGAAATTAGCTTTAGATGCAAAACATGTAGGTAAGCTTTGCATAACACGACCAAAGTCATATTATGACAATATGTTTCTGGGAACGAGTGAGTGTAAGCATGTGTTTTTGTTTCAGAATAAATGGACCTTCATGCTAAATGCAATGGATCAAGCGATCCCAGGGGTTTAATATATTTGTGGACTTAATGCTTATTACCGTCTTCCAAAGGGATGGTACGGGACATGTTACTTGGGGATAGTTTTCCCAAAGATTTACCAGCTAGAAGATTTAAAGAAATTCCCGAAGGTGAGTGAATTACTCTGTGCTAAGACAAAAGAGAGAAACTGCTGCTGGTGTAGTAGGGGACATATCTGGAGCGATAATTCCTTCAGTAGGGGTTGTATTAAACTCCGTAAAGATTTAAAAGTTATCTACTATTGTGGATAACATGTTGAAAAATTTCAAAGGGGCTATATTCCTGATGGATACTGAACTGGCTGCGGAGAGGGCTATGACTCTTCAAAACAGGCTTGCTTTAGACATTCTTTTAGCGAAGAGTGGCAGAGTTTGTAAGATGCTTAATGAGCGTCACTGCTGTGCCTACATACCTGACAATAGTAATGAGATTAGAAGCATGCTTACTAACCTAAAAAGAGATAGTGCAGATTTGAAGGAATTGAAGGAACCGGGAGTGTGGGAAAAGGTTGGAAAATGACTTGCTCATGTGGGAAGCTGGTTTAGTAGTATTTGGCATGGGATAGTGGGAAAATTAATACAGGGAATAGTGATTATTCTGGCTTGTTTATTTAGACTATGGTTATCATGCAAAATTAGCAAAAGGATTAAAGCAAAATTGACAAAACATAACGCGAGGATGGAAGAAAAGAAAAGGGAGAAAATGTTCAGAGCAAAATATGAAAAGGCAAAACCAAAGGAAGAAATTGAGATGAAAGAAATAAAGAAGTGACAAGGGAGTTAAAGGAAGGATTTGTGTGATGACAAGAGTCATCAAAGGAGGGATTGTTGGAGTGTAGCTTTTATAAATAATGATGTTAACGTGATATGCTTGAAAATTGATGTATAACGAAATTGCAGAGAGATTGAATTAATGCACTATTAATGTCCGCGTTTGAAATGTGCCCACGGGGAGTGGCCACCAATGTATACGTTGATTAATTAATTTGACTAATGACGGATTAATGATGTACTAATGTGTGAATTTATATCAGCTTTATGAATCATGTAGTAAGGGTTGTTAATTTAATCACTAGGCCTTAGTTAGCAAGAGTCTGGGCCTAGTTGCCTGGTCTCATATTAATGTGTTTTTCTAACGTGCAATGTGCTGTCTTCCTAAAGGACGTGTAGCTGTATTTTTACAGAAGCTGGAGATGTGTGTGTAACCGTAGTAAATTCTTTCTCATGAGACCCAACTTGCTCAAGGAGACATTCTTGTTGAATGCAAAAGTGTAATTCGCAACAGGTACAAGGTCGCCCAAACTGGTAAAGACAATGGAGCTACTGACTAAAGCAAGGAGAGTTACTTTTTCTACCTGACATTCTACCCGTTGAAGACATAAATCACAGGAGCCAATAAACTGCATGAGAACTTTCTTAAAGGAAATTTTTAGTAAGGTGATCAACGGATCATTGGATAGAGATAATGATGCACCAAATACTGACCAATGGGAAATTAGAGACTTCTCTCGCAAATTCCATTTAATGACGCGTCACAAGGAGAAATCAGCATTTTTTAGCCATTCTTGCCGTTCCTTGTGGATGCTCTTAGTACTTTTGTCCTTACTTTAACCATCCTCTATTTGCCCGATATTTACTTCACCTCCTTATGAGGGAAGAACCTTCTGCCCTAGTTTCTGAGATTTTGCTGCTTACCCCGGCTGATGGCGAGTCGACTGATGTCCTGAGGACGAAGACTGACTCTGTATGCTGACCCATTACGGAGGGTAACTATATGATGATGAAATTGTAATTGTTTGTTTGCCTTTCCTTTCTAGGTACCAACTGCTTGTTGTAGGGGCCATAGTTAGTGTTTTTTCTAAATTGATGTTGCTAAATTGTTTTGCATGAAGCCCAACATGCAATGCTAATTTGAGGTTAGTTAAGGATTTCATTAACAAATGCAAATAGACAAATGACTGAATCTTTGCTGTGTTGAATAAATGCGCTAATGATACTCTGCTAAAGTTGATTCATGTTGAAGTCGTGCTTTGTTCTAATGTTTGTGATCTTTGCTTTGATGAAGTCTTATTTGAGTTGCCATATTGTGACTTTATTGATGTGTTTTCTGGTATTGAGACTAATAAACTTACTAGTAGAATGTAACAAATAGGAAATAAATATTGTAAACCTTACTAAATTCCGTGTGGTTATTCATGGCTGAAAGGTCATGGTGAGTTTGATTCTTATTAATGTCATTAACCAATTTGATTAATTTGCTATTGTGAATAATGATGGGGTCATTGACCTATCGATTGATATGCTGATTAGTTATCTCATCTTAAGGTGTCTCCAATCAGGCTCCAAAGGATCATTGGCATAAAACGAGTCCCCGTGCAAGTAAATTACCTAGGGCGGGACTCGTTATCAGTTCCAAAACAGGGGCTGAAGCATTAGAGATCGAGCAAAAGTAGGGTTAATAATGCCTGATGCCTGAAAAGGTGGAACTTGAAAATAAGAAACCAAAATGATGTGCAATAAACACCACTTGAACTGGCACCAGAAGAACTGTGCACCTGTGCTGACTACTGTTTCAGTGCTACTTTTACCTCTTAGTTCCACATGAGTAGGATGTCAGAAGATGTGTAGTAGGCAAGATGTTTTGAGTGGCCCATGCATGTCACAAGCACCTTCGTGTGCAAAAAAAGTCTGCAATCAACCTCCGTTACTTCTAGTTACTTTATCAAATCCAGAACTCCTAGTGGAAACCTTGGCTTAAGGTAACAGGGGGAGGGACAGTGACAGCATAGGAAAATTTGTTGTGATATAAGGCTATGTTTGCACCTTGCGAGGCTCCGTTGAACACTGGTGGCAGAACAGGAGCATCAGGGCAGCACCCTAGGTTAAATATGGGCAGTAGATATAGCAGAGTTTTATCTACTTTTGTAACTATTGTATTATTGTATCAATCTTGCACTCATAGTAATGTTATTAACTCAGTGAGGTAACGTCCTGTGATGGAATTAGGATCGAAGGGCAAACAACATCACTTTTGATAGTGACTTGAGATTCAGTGGTGTTGTGGTATCACTGTCTGCGATGCCATGGGAATTAACAACTACATGATGTAAATTCTGCTGCATTTTGGTGAATTGATACCATGGCTCCTGCCTGAGAACTCAATGGGGAATCAGCCAGCCTAGGAATGAATCGACCCTTCGAGAAACGGATTGAATATCCCTTTTATTTACACAATGGTTGAATCAGCTGATTGCTACACTTTGTTAATAATCCATGGAACAGGCTGTGAAAATGTGATTGTGAATATTTTCCTATGAAAATAATTTTTGGAAGAATTATTTTTCCACTCTAGACTCTACATTTCCTATCAACATCTTTATGGTTTTTCCATATGTATACTAAATGGATCGCCCTCATCTTAAACTCGTCCTAATCCCAGGTCCCTTTTTACACTTATTAATTCAGGACATTTTCTGGGAAGCTTTTACATTAGACTTCTGTGGAGAATGGGAAATTTAAGATATGGTTGTTCCATGAGTGACACCCTTCATTTATATAAGGACTGTGATGAGGGATAGGAGGACCCAAAGTATGAAGAACACTAATAAGCAACAAGCCCATTTTTAACAGAAGAGCTGCTTTGCAAATTGCTAAAATAGGTGTTATATAAAAACAGCTGTACATTGTGCTTCCAAGTGCTGGCCAAATTACATGTTTTCAACTCCGTTCCACATGACATGCAGTTTTCTGAAACCCATTTTTTCGACTAAACCTCTGCTGAAACAGTTGTATGTCAGATTATAATATGCAGAAATCTTACCTGACACACACTTAGGGCCTCTTTTCCGCCACCCGCCAAACTCTTTAGGACGGAAGACTGCCAGTCCGGTCCTCCGCCCTCTGGCCCTATTAAGAGTTTCCTGCTGGGTCAGCGGGCGGAAACAAAGTTTTCGACTGCTGGTCCAGCGGGAAACTCACCATAACATTTACGCCGGCTCATAATGGAGCTGGGGGCAGTGTTGTGATCCGTCGGGTGCCATAGCAGCCGTCGAAATTTACACTGCCAGCCTTGCAAGCAGACAAATGCGCAACAGGGCTGTCCATGGGGGCCCTTGCATTGGCCATGCCAAGTGCATGGGCAGTACAGGGGCCCCCATGGGGCCTCCAGCACCCCATCTCTGCCAGCCGTTGCATTGCGGTGGAACTGCCATGCAAAGGCTAGCGGACATGGGGTTCACAATCCCAAGCAGCACTGCCTGGCAGATTAAGATCGCTGGCACTGCCAGGCTGTCGACTGGCTATAACCTGGCGGTGTCGACGGTCAGACTGTGGCGCATTCGCCATGGTCAAAATGTGGTGGTCAGTCCGCCGCAGTGGTGGCAGTCCGACCTCCGCTGCGGCTCGGGTGGGCTCATGAACGCCAGGGTCATAATAACAGTTTTAGTGTCCCAAATATCGTTTACAAAAAGATTGAATGTAGATTTTCTGTTATTACACCCAATGGTTGATATTTTTATGATTGATAATAAGGACATGATATTTATGTAAGACAATATTCTGGTAATATTCTGGTACAAGTATCCCAATCCTCGAGAAAGGGATCCTTGAAGAGGTTCCATCTGAGACTCTCACTGTCTGCTCTCCTGGGAAGTGTTTCTGAGTTGAAGGCTACAGGGATACCCAACTGTCTATTTGGATCTGTGAAGAGGGGCCAAGAGCCAGAAAATGATTGCTTTAAATCACATGAAAAGTCATCAAGGTTGCAAGAGCAGTCTCTTTGCAAGCTTTGGCTGGAATGGAGCCTTAAAGGCAGCAGTGATTTGCCTGAGATTATGCTGGTTTTCCACATCATTGTGGTTCTAGGAAGATGAGAGGCAAGTCGATCAATCATGTTCTTTATTTCGGTTTGTATAAACCATAAAAGATAGTGAAAAAAAAGCAAAACAGCAACATATATTTAAAAATTCAACACAGATCTCCTCCTAACAGCGCAGTTTAAAAAACAGGCAGCATTAACACATATAAATTAATTTGGCAACCACTGTAAATAGGTCAATGTTGGCATAAACATGAGTAAAATTCATGATTTTCCAACAAAAGAACAACATGTCTAAAATGTACATTGTCATAAAACCCACAGAATATTATAAAATGCAAAGTTTCTTGATCGGAAAATAAATCACGTGGGCAAGTACCAAATATGCTACCTTGTGCCACCCTATAGATGTACCCAACAGGCAGGGAACTAAATTTAATCTATGGTCCCATAAAAAAAACAAATGTCTCAATATGACATGAGAATGGACAGAAAATTACACAATTCTCTTTGATCTCTTTTCTTGATTGCGTGGGACAAAAGACTTCCCTCCAGTTCAGATCACCTTAACAATCATTTTAGGAGTTTCGAACAGTTAAAAGCGACCCAAACCGGTGAATGTCAACCTTACATTTTTTAACCAGGGAGTACCTATAACTGTCCTCTATATTTATACAGTCCCTTACCACTGCACGATTTGGGCGAAGGCCCGCGACCGTAGGGAGCTCAGGAGGGCCGGAGCGGAAACCCCACTGCGGCCCTGAGCTAGAAACGCGCCGAACACGGCGCGCAAGATCAAAGGAAAATGGGGGGGCCGGAAGGGCCCGCAGAAAAACAAAAACAAGCACCCCACCCTTTCCGACCAGAACGCAAACAGGACGTTTTGGCGGAAACGGAAAGGGGGGGGCAGGAAATGGACACGTAAACCAATGGGGGGCACAAGCATTTTTTGAATCGCGCCCCCCCATCCCCCAAGTGCCTGGAGGGCAGAAATGGGGGATAAAAGGCTGCCTGGCTCTAGGGATCCACAAAGTTTGCAGGAGACCGGGCAGCAGGAGAAAAGACGACAGACGACCTTGAAGAAGCACGCCAAATTGACTCTCCAACGGGGGACACCTTTTGAGCCCAGCAGCCCGGAGCGCGACCACGTTTTCAGCAACCGGAAGAGCTGCAGCACAGAAGGAGAAAGGATCGGGAACCACGCGTTTCAGCACCCGACTGCCGCGTTAGTGACTCCAACCCCACAGCTCGGCGAAAGCAAGAAGGCAGAAGTCACTCACCCGCCGCGTCACAACCAGGTACCCGGGAATCCATTCCAGGCGGAGCGAAGTTTGGGAAGGCGCGGCCCTTCTCTGAGAACCCGCCGAACCCGCTCCCGCGGCGAACCCCCGGCCGGCAAGGACAGGAGGGGAAACTCCTGCACCGATCCCGCGGCAAGCCCTGCTCCTCAGGTGGGAAGCTGCCGGATAGCAGGCGGTAAACGACACACTGCCCCCGCAACAAGCACCCGGCCCTCAAGGGCACGAGACGCCGGACCAGGGAGACAGAAACTCCCTCACCGCTTCCTGCGGCTAGCCTCTGTTCCGCAAGAGCAGGAACACTGTTGAAGGAAGCGGAAGCGCCACACCGGCTCCCGCGGTGAGCCCCGGTCCCTAAAGGGCAAAACGCCGGTGATCAGCTGGGGTGACCAGCTGAGCGCACGCGTACAAGGCGCGTCATCTGCGAACTTGCTTTTGTTTAAAAAAAAAAAAAAATGAGGGAAAAACGAGGAAAACGTGCAAACTTTATATAACTGTAAGGAGAGAAGTACGCCCCTCCCTCACCTGGCAAAAGAAGCAGGAAGCCCACAACAGGGCAGCAGAGCACCAGGGGCCACACACCAAGCAAGTAACAGACAAGAAAGGCCAGCAGCCAGGGACAGCCCACAGGGCGACGCGACCTGGCTGCAACTCCTACAACCCCACCCTCAGCAACAACCGGGGACAGCCCTTGAGGCGACGCGACCCATGTTGAGCGCCTGACAGCAGCGGGGGACAGCCCAGTCGGGGTGACGCGACCCTGCTAGCTGGCTGACCAACAAGGCGCCATGGAGAACAACGGAGCAATGGTGGAGCTTGACATCGAGGAGATCATCAAAGCTGCGAGAGAAGCGGCAACAACACGCAGCAAGGACTGGATCATAAAGCAGATAAAAGGAATAGGCACAGAAGGAGGGATGGCTCAGGAAGAGCGCAACGACAAGGGAGCAGGTGGCGCAGCACCGGAAGGCGAGGAACCACAGGCGGAGGCTAAGAAGCGGCAGCGGAACACGAGCAGAAGCACAAAAAAGGGAGACAAGAGGAAAGCGGCCGACCACACTGAAGCAGCGACCCCGGGGCCCAGCAAGAGAGCGAAGAAGCGGTCGTGCTCGCCATCAACAGAGGGGCATCCCAGTACGCATTTGTTTTAAAACTACTGAGATACATGGTGTTTATGCAGCTGGAAAACAACCTAGACATAAGAGCGAGACACGTGCAGGGCGCAGTAAACACTAAAGCCGAATCCCTCTCTCGATTCCAGATGGGGAAGTTCAGGAGCCTGGCCCCGGGAGCAGAGAAAGAGATGACACCATTCCCCACAAGTTTATGGGGCCTGGTAAAGGGGACCTAACGGCATTGATAGAACACGCCCTGGCACCCAAGACAGCGAAGTGTTATGCAGAGTACGCAAACAGAGTGCTAGCCGTGACAGGTCTACAGTCTTTCAAGGACCACGAGGAATCCCAAAGAGCTATCGAGCATTTCATACAATGGTCCTACACACAGAAGAAAACCAAGTCTTGGGCACAAGCACATGTGACAGCAGTGGCTCACTACAGCAAACTGACAACAGGCAGGGACCCTGCAAACTCCCATTACATTAAGTCCGCAATGAAGGGGTGGTGCCGATTGGAAGGGCCAACACGGGACCAACCGCGCCCAATCGAATTTAGTACCCTGAAGCAGCTGGTCGGGGCCCTCAGGCACATCTGCCGCGAAAGCTTCGAGTATACCCTATTCAAGGCAGCATTCACACTGGCCTTTTTTGGAGCTTTTAGGATAAGCGAGCTGGTGGCCCCAGCAAAGAGCGGGCAGGCAGATACATGCATACAGAGGCAAGACGTTCAGATAAGAAAAGGAAACATGCAAATCATACTACGAAAATCCAAGACCGACCAACTGGGAAAAGGGAAAAGAATAGATCTGAAGTGCCTAGATGACCACTAATTATGCCCAGTTTGCAGCACACGGGAGTACATCCAATTAAGTCTAGAAGGACAGGGAGCACTACTGAAGCACGCAAATGGAGACTTCCTGAGTATATACCAGTTCAAAGCAGTTCTGAGGAGGGCCCTGACCAACGTAGGGCTCCCCGCTAACAAATTTGGCACCCACTCATTCAGAATAGGGGCAGCAACCACGGCGGCGCACCACGGCATACCAGAGCATGGCATCAAAGCGATCGGCAGATGGAGCTCCAACGCCTACAAAGGCTACATCAGGGGAAAGCACAAAGCGGAACGATACTAGCCAAAGCCAGACCCTCATTTTCCCCATTTTACACACAGGTCAACACAGAACGGCATGGATAATCGGACATTCTTTTGTGCACAGAACACAGGCATGGTGGGAATCGGGCGACCCCACGAACGCACAACGCCCCCGTTGTACAGAGGTCAAATGGTTCGGCTTCCCGGGCATGAAATGGGAGCATTTCCAAGACAGGCTCAGCGAGCTCTTGGCCTCACGACACCCAGAACCCGACGTAATGATCATCCACCTAGGGGGAAACGACTTGGCACAACTCGGCAGGAGGGAGCTATTGACAAGCATTCGGACAAACCTCGTGTCAGCAGCTAGATCGCTAGGGAAAGTAACCTTGGTGTGGTCAGAAATTATCCAGAGGAAGGAATGGAGAGGAGCCATATTAGCAGGCGCTCTGGACAGATCAAGAAAAAAGCTGAACGTGGCTGTCAAGAAATTCTGCATGCAAAATGGATGGGAGTGCATCAGACATGGGCTGATCAACCTACAGAGGCCGGAATACTTAGCGAAAGACGGGATACACCTGTCCCGCCAGGGGGCTGAGGTCCTCTGGAACAACTTATGGGCCGCCCTGCAGCTGGACGGCTGTGAATAATCTCAGAAGAAGTGGGGGAGCCGCCCTCGAGCGGTAACCCGAGGGACGGCGTGGCGGAAAGGAGAGATAAAAAAGAACTACAAAGGCCACACCCAACGCAGCGGGGGGGCAGGGCTACTTACCTTGGGATGCCTCACGGCAGGGTAAGGAAGCCAGCAGAGGTACTTGAAAACACGGCACTCGCAGCCCGGGTCAGCCGGAGAGCGTGACACAAGAACTAAACAAGGTAGCGAGTTAAGCCTAAAGAGAAACGAGTACCTTCCTACTGGGAAAAGGAATAACGGCTGAAGACCAAACGGGAGATTGATTGAAAACAAAGGAATGACGGCATGTAACAAAGAAGTCATTGTTTAGCGGTGAACCACAAACATGGCAAATTTATCGCTCATAACAACTTGACAGAATGATTTATGGCCCTCATAAAAGCAGGGCGGGCATGCTGTAAACTAACTGTTCAATAAACTGCGGCCAAAGAATTTCCAAAACACATACCAACTGTGGTGTTATCATTTGCGGGAATGGGCCGTCTGGAGGGGTTTTGGGCGAAGGCACGCGACCGTAGGGAGCTCAGGAGGGCCGGAGCGGAAACCCCACCGCGGCCCTGAGCTAGAAACGCGCCGAACACGGCACACAAGATCAAAGGAAAATGGGGGGGCCGGAAGGGCCCGCAGAAAAACAAAAACAAGCACCCCACCCTTTCCGGCCAGAACGCAAACAGGACGTTTTGGCGGAAATGGAAAGGGGGGGGCAGGAAATGGACACGTAAACCAATGGGGGGAACAAGCATTTTTTGAATTGCGACCCCCATCCCGCAAGTGCCTGGAGGGCAGAAATGGGGGATTAAAGGCTGCCCGGCTCTAAGGATCCACAAAGTTTGCAGGAGACCGGGCAGCAGGAGAAAAGACGACACCCACCCACCCACACCTAACACCAGGCACCCAGAGCGTTGCAGGCTGGGTAAAGGGGTAACGGGCAGTAGCGGTGTAAGGCGGAAAGGAGAGATAAAAAAGAACTACAAAGGCCACACCCAACGCAGCGGGGGGCAGGGCTACTTACCTTGGGATGCCTCACGGCAGGGTAAGGAAGCCAGCGGAGGTACTCGAAAACACGACACTCGCAGCCCGGGTCCGCCAGAGAGCGTGACACAAGAACTAAACAAGGTAGCGAGTTAAGCCTAAAGGGAAACGAGTACCTTCCTCCTGGAAAAAGGAATAACATCTGAAGACCAAACGGGAGATTGATTGAAAACAAAGGAATGACGGCATGTAACAAAGAAGTCATTGTTTAGCGGTGAACCACAAACATGGCAAATTTATCGCTCATAACAACTTGACAGAATGATTTATGGCCCTCATAAAAGCAGGGCGGGCATGCTGTAAACTAACTGTTCAATAAACTGCGGCCAAAGAATTTCCAAAACACATACCAACTGTGGTGTTATCATTTGCGGGAATGGGCCGTCTGGAGGGGTTTAAGCTCTGTCTCCTTATTGAGCAAGACTGAAATCCTTCACATTAAGGTTTGAAGGATCTCTCCGCGGCTTTTGACACTATATCTCCTCAACTGCTGATCCAGCGCTTGCATTAGGCGGGAGTCAGAGATAGGACACTTGATATTCTCAAGTCTTTTCTCATGAACAGATCCATCACAGTGTCATGCGGAGATTATAGGGCAACTCGGTTTCAACTACCTTGTGGGGTTCACTTAGCCCTACTTAGTTTAATCTCTACGTGGCCCCACTGGCCAGATTGGTATGTTCATTTGGCTTCCAAGTGGTGTCTTATGCAGATGGCACTCAGCTGATTATTCAGGTTTCTCACAATTAGGAGGCGTAGGCAGACAGATTCTATTAATGTATGAGGAAGATCAACAGTTTCATGAGCTGTAACTGTCTCAAACTGAATGGGGAAAAGACGGAAATAATTTTCTTCGGTCTAGATACAAATTTATGGGCTCCCCGCTGGTGGCCAGATTCCTCTAGAGAGCCCCCAGTCCCTTTGCCCTTCTGCCAGAAACTTGGGTATTGTGTTTGACAAATCTCTATCATTTGAGCACCAAGTTAACCAAATGTTTAAATGTTGTTACTGGGCATTGAAAATGATAAAGATTTTTTTTCCCTTAATTCAGGAAGACCTGAAAATTGTGGTAGTCCTGGCGCTTGTGATTTCTAAACTGGACTATTGTAGTAATGCCCTAATGTGAAATATCAGCAAGTCTGCACTCCGTAGATTACAGCTTATTCAGAACGCGGCCCGTTTGGTCTTAGATTTGCCACGCTCCTCATCAGCCAGCTGGAGTCTTAGACTCTGGCTTCCTGTGGAAAAACACATTAAGTTTAAGTCACTCTGCTTAACTTATAAGGCCCACCATAAGGGCAGTTGCGATTATCTTAGTTCGGTCCTGCAGCCCTACCAGCCCAGCCGGCTGCTTAGATCTTCTACTCAGCAGCTTATCTCTGTGCCTCACTGCCATAGGGTAAAATGGGGGCAAAGCCTTCTCGGTGGGGGCAGCGAGACTCTGGAATGCCCTCCCTCTTGCCATTAGGCAGGCAGAGTCATATTTTCACTTTAGAAAGAAAATGAAAAGCTGGCTGTTCTCCCTCTAGGGAGGGTGTGACTCTTGGTCATCCTGGGTGATGGTCCGCTTTCTGCTTTGCATCCCCTTAACTCACTGACTTTCCTCAGCGCTTCGATGCTACGGCAGGAATGCACTTTACAAATACAAATACAAATACAAATACAAAGGTATCTGCAATATATCCCAGGGATAGCTCTGAATGTATAATAAAAATGAAAAATCACAATCGCCTGAGAAACTTATTATCTGTCACTTGTAATTCCGGGCATCTACATACCACCAATATCACTCCCATAACAGACAGTTGAGACACATTTTGCCTGCAAAATCTAAATAAGGGCTTTAATAGGTTTACTCCCCAGCCCGGAAGCAAAATCAAAAACAGCTGATACAGTCCTTTCCATCAAATTCTTTTTGTTAAGAGTGATGATCAAGTATTCCTGCAGTCAAATAAAACTTCTATGCAAGGGAATAACTTCACCTTGGACATCTCATACCCCTTGTTAAAAATATCGTATGGTTTTAGTTGAAATGGAACCTGCAATCATGGTGTGTGCTTTTTAATAAATTATGTTGAGGGTTAATGAATCCATATGTTCCTCAAAAGGACTGAGGAATTTCTGAAGGCCAAGAGCATTTCTTGCTATTAAAACCATGTCATCAGTGTATAAAAGGGTGGGAATAAATCTAAGAGGGGTGATGCACTGTTGCCTCACCCCTGGTCTCACCCTGAAGGGGAAGTGCAGTTACCATCTGTTCTGTATTTGACAACTACTGTCATATATTTATGCAGATTGTATAAAAAAGATGCTATGCCCTTGTCCACACCTATAATGAGGATTATGTTCCATAGTTTGCGCCTATTTATCCTGTCGAAGGCCGATGTCTGATCCATGAATGCCATATGGAAAAATCCTCTCTTGGCCATTGTATACTTGACGGCAAGTGAAGCAAGTTTAAATATTGGTCAAGGGTTCCCTGCCCTAGCATAAAACTATATTGAGCATAAAGCAGAATATTCATCTCCTGTGCCCAGCTCATAAACCATGATAGCACAGCCCACCCGACTACCTTTACAAGAGAGTAAATAAGGAAGATGGGCTTACCGCAGCTCCGGTCTTCTTTATCACTTGTTTAAAGAGTGGAATCATTATGGTCTGGGACCAAGATAGTGGAATCCCATCTTTAATTGCTGTGCTAATTGTATGTGTAAGAAGAGGCTCCATCTAGAAAGATTCAATTTATACAGCTTTGGGGGCATCCCATTGGGGTCTAGGGCTTTATTCCTTGATAAACAAATAATGGAATTGCTAATTTCCTCCCCCCATTTAATCATTTAATCATATGCTCCTTATCCTGGAACTCACTTCAAGCCGTATCTACCTTCAAAATGTTTGGCCCATTTCTCAGGAGCTAAGTGAGAACTCCCAGAACCCTTTGAAAAAAGACAAAAATCAGGCAATTTACTATTTTATAAAAGAGATCACTGCTTTTGAGTTGTTTACTTGTAAAAGTTGAACCCAGGCTTCACATTAAGATCCTTATTCCATTCTTTAATTGCCTGACAGTGACAACTACCTTAATATCAATACTGGATCTTGGTGCTTTTTAAGAGCCTTTGTTAAATCTTGATGAGCACCTAAGAACTTTTGATCAGACCATCTTAGCTGAGCCTTCCGATTGTGGGGCACTGGGAGGGCTAATAACATAGAAAAATGGGGACAGATTCTTTTAAAAGAAAAGAATATAGCACCAAGGTCTGAATTAACATCCTGGCCAATAATAAAATAATGTATACAAATCTCTGACTAAACCATCACTTCCCAAGACCATTATGAAAACAAGGTTATAATCTGATACAGTAGAGTTGAGCATTTTTCCCTTGTACAGTGTGGTCAAAATATTCTGTATGATCTATATCCAACGCATCCATGATATAATGGGTTTGATGGGGTCTAGCATATTGATCAATATTGAAATCTCCTGACAATATCAGTGGGAAAGAGGGCTGTACACCTTCTCCATATCACTCCGAAAGTGCCTTCAAAGCAAAAAGATGACCTGCATTGGTTTGTGAGACATTTGTGTTGTAAAAATTAAGAAGCAATACATATAATGCATTGTGAAAGACTAATTCAACCACTTCTAAGTAGGCAGATCTAGTATCCAGCATTGTGGTTTTACAACCTAATTCCAATGATTTGAGGTTGACTAGCCTTTTTTGGCTCTGCCAGTCACTACAGGTATGGCGGGAGAGAAGAAAGGCTATGACCGTTTACGGCGAGTTGGTGGTTGCCAAAGATTCCTGTAAACAAATTATGGACATCTTAATAATTAACCCCAGGCAAAGGATGCCTTCTTTCTTATTTCCCAAACCAGCAGTGTGACATCACAAGAAGTCCAAGCTTTGTAGAACCTCCTCTCCCAGTCACCTTCTTGGCTTACTGGTGGGTCGAAGGTTGGCTGAATTAAAACTTCGGGCAGTAAATCTCTGCACTCATGAGAGCTGCAAATCATTTTATGAACATTCAAGGGAGAATAGCCAATCCCACAATGTCCCATTTTTTGTTGGCTGTCGAGGAGTCATGTGATGGGGGGAAGCAAAGGAGAACAAACCCCCTGTGGGTAAGCTTGTACCTAGGTACAACGCTGTTAAGTCCAACCTAGCTGTTCCACAAAATGTCCAGCCAAATCTCATTTATAAAAATTGATAACTACACAATCACCCCACTCATGCTTACTACCCTGGCCAACCCACTCTGCTTTTCTGACCATGAGAATTTGTGACTAGACCAAAAGTCACCCCCACCTATTTGCTCATTGCACCTTGTTTTTCAACTGCTGGGTGCTTTCCTTTAAGTCGTCATCTAACGATAGAACATTTAACAAAATGGACACTAATGATGTGGACTCTGGTGGCAAATTTAAAGATGTTACGTGGGCTAATTCGCTATGAAGGAGGGGGAAGGGATGGAACACCCCCTTTCAAATGTCTGCCTACAAACAACCTAGTGTGCAAAGGTGGGCTCTAAGGGTACAAAGATTTAGATCTTGAGACAGTTATGGCATTACAATGCCCAGATGACACCCCCTGATCAAGGATAGGGTAAGTGAGTGCATCAGCCCTCCCACTTCAAGGTGACCTACTATGTATTTGAATTATCTTTAGTTTTGGATATGAGGTTGTCAAGTGATATAACCATGCACTCCCATTAAGAAAAAACAAGACAGTTGACTGAGTAGCCTCTTGTGTAGGTCTAGCAGTAAGCAACTGTCATATGTCAGTGAATGAATTCTTTATCACATTTAACCTGATATTATACAAATCAAAGTCCTAATTATGAAGGATTCATGTTTACAATAAAGTTGGTTCATTAAGGACTCCATGCAAGTTCTAACCCCTCCCTCCTTGCACCTCCCATCCCCCAAGCACTGTGGCACCTTTTGTACAACTCCAGCATTCCTTTTCCCCCTAAATGTTTCTTTTTAATTTTGCTCACAGGGTGCTCGGTTTGCTTTGGTGCACTTCAGAAAGAATACTTGTGACTATAGGCTTAATAACATGAGCCTCTCAAACTTCTGCAGTCTCAACATTCCCTTTAAGCAAACAAGTGTCTTTCTCTCAGGGATGACATTAATATGATGTTCATCTTCTACTGAGGTTATTTCTTTCAGTCAGGCCCCCCACCTCTGAAGTTAGAAACTAAATAGTAAGTAAACAAGCTCCTGCAGGTTTGATTTGTGGAAGTGCATGTAGTGGAGGTCATTTTATGCTTACCCATGTCAGGTCCATTGTCCTTGCACACACAAAACAGATGGACCCAGCCTCATCTGGTCTCTGATGGGCACAGGTGGACCTACTCTTGACCCAGACTTCGCTGGGTGGGGACCTATTATAAGGAAGACAAGCCACCAGCCTGCCTGATATAAATCTTCACCTTGAGGTGTGGCTTTGTTTCCACTAATCACAAAGCTCTTAATAGATTTAATGATGGGGATGTTGCTGTAAGATTTCAACACAAGAAGCCACATGCTAAAGAAATTAATGGAGAAAAAAAACATGCATATTTCCTGTCCTCCTTCTCACCAGCCCAATCCTCTTCATCTTTTTGGATCATTACAGAACATAACAAAAGGTATATTTGGAGATGAATGTTCTTGACCCATTTCCTGACGAACAATTCAAGAAGAAAAAGCATGTGCCTCTGCTTATATCAATAAGAATACAAAACAGTGATGGATGGAATGTTTGAATCAATCTCAGCCACTGGTAATCACTCGGGCCGCATCACAATCCATTGCCATTCTGCACACGATGCCACCTCAGATTGTACCCAGATATATGCAAATCAGCCTTAACCCTGCTCCAATAGGAACAGCCCAGGCCGAACTGCCAGTGGCAGAGATTAATACAAGCATTCCACCCATCACCTTGCTGTTTTGCATTTCCGCTTAAATCAAGTTGTCATGAATTAGTGTGATCACTTCCATCCAGTTAATTACGGGCACTGCTGCATGTCCTCTGATTTTATATGATGACATAATGCACTCTGAGAGTTGCAGTCCTGTTTTGCTTCTAATGAAATAATTTGCTTAATACACCTGAATTCAATGATTTGTATGTGAAAAATTCAAACTGTAGACAGTGTCTGTAATGACAACAATCAAATAAATAATTATAAATAAAATGTAATAACATATAAATACAATATAATATATAACATGATGTGAAATACTGCAATAAGTTAACATACAATATTTTCACAATCAATATTATTTATTTACAAATATAAATATTTACACTTAATATTATCTCCCACATTATTTTGGCACTAATGGAATTTTGACTAAAATATTATGATCACACTATATTGTTCTGATGATATTCAGGTATCACACCCAAATCAACCAGTCTTCCTAGTCAAAGCTTCCCATGTATCCAGTTATTGAAAATTTGCTACTTTGTGACTGAAATTTCAATATGTAAAATGAGCGGTACGATTTGGAAAAGGCGATAATCCTGAAACTTATGGCTAGCATGTATCACAGACAAAAGGTGGATTTGGGATTTTCAGAAACCTTTCTATCCCATTGTTTGGGTATATCTTCACTCTGGTCTACAGATCTCTTTACGAAGTATCCCTTGGACACAAACGTTGATTTGTCCCACCACAATTTGTAAACCAGTCTCAATCTGACCATGTAAGCAGGGACAAATGGCAACCCATCCTCAATGAGGAGTATTCAGGGATTGACTGATGCTTTCCAGGACGAGACTGACCAACCTGAACTAATTTCCACCGCACAAGTCTTGGTCCAGTTTCTCTCTAACATAGAAGAGATGGTACAACAGAAATATTGTACTGAAGTCTGTTACTGAGGTGTAAGATTCAGCTCACAGTTGGATTACATTGTTTAATCATTCTAAGCCCTTTAGTCAAACTTTAAATCATTGTTATGGAGCTGCTTTATTTTTGAAGCCATTTAAAATGTCAATCTTAAACTTAGTGCCTGCGTCTAATCATGGAGACATGTTGTTTCTCTTTCAGCAGCATTTACACCTGTGTCGCCAAGGTATATGTTTAGATGAACAGTGAAGTGTGATATTTTCCTAGAAGAATGCAAAGTAACAACCGTATAGATGCTCACCTCATTTTCACTTAGAGCTCCTTTTGCCCCCCAGGGGACAAACCCTACTCCTCCATTAGATGTCACTTGTTGACTGCAGAAAAGTTAGCAAATTTATCAGAAAGTCCACAGTTTGAAGTGATTTTTGGGCTTGAAGAAATCTGCAGAACCGGCCTTTGTGAAAGAGTTTTAAAATACTCAGTGTGGAATTTCCACTTCTTCAGAATTTAAGTCTGATTACGGAAATGAGTTTCAAAATATATAATTAGATGATTACCTTAATATGTTTCTTCGGAATAATAACTTTTAAAGCAGTGGATATCCATTTTGTTAAACCACTATAAGGGATCTGACTGTATTTGATCAAATATCTTATTTGCCATTTTTTGATGTGCCGATTCCAGTAATGTTTTATGTTTGAAAGGTTTTCATTTGATTAATCACAACAAAATAGAAACATCCTTCAGTATCATGTCAGTGCCTAATCTGATTTCACCCAGACTTCAGCGATCAAAAGGGGAACCAATTCGTCATTAAAGTAAGCCTTTATTTATGATTAATCTAATTTTTTTGTAAGGTATTATGGTCCCAATTGGGGGTAACGCCACCCGTTTCCCGAGAAGAAACTTGCTGTATGTAATACGTCTTGTTCTAAAGACGTAGCACAGAGCGTTGCATTATGAAACGTATCCAGCAAATAATCTTTGCAAATCACATGTATTTTCTGAAACAAACCAGACTGATGGCACCTCAATACCATCAAAAAATGAGGTTAGCCTGCATCGTTACTATAAAATCGAAGGTTAAGTGTTTTAAAGATACTTTGATTTTTAGAGCATATTGCCTAAATGGACCTTTTAGTGTTATGAAACATATCTTTTTAATCACATGCTCTTTGGGCCCTTTGTAATTTGGCAAAAATAGTCTGGTGCTGTCTCCATTGGACAAACAAAGCAGGGGCTTCGTATATTAGAGCTATTACTATTATTAGTTTCGTAGTAGTGACCAACCTAGACACCATCACATTAGGGGCCCCCATATGAAAGATTACTAGCACGCTAGCAGTGATCAACTCATTACATCAGGCAGGATTGCCAGCAGTAACGGAACAAAAAGATGTATTAATTTCCAATGCCGCAACAGGGGTGCTGAAGCCAGTGTCTTAATTAGAAATTATTAATGAGTGTTTATGTATTTTGAATAATGACGTAAGTAGAAAATGAATAACGTAGAGTAAAATAATGCGCATGTTTGAAAATGTGACCTCGAAGAATGCCACCAGTTTGCACGAAATGTACTAAACAATTATTAATCCTTATGAAATATTGAATATGCATTAGATTAATGTAGTAATATGTCTTATTGAGGGTTATGAAGTATGTTTTAGCATATTAATTGTAGGCCTTAACTTAGCGAGTGTCTTGGCCTAGTTACCAGGCCTCCTGCAAAAGCTTTATTTCTTAGCGTTTAATAAAAATGCTGACAGAGTGAACTAACTGTGAAATGTTCATTGTTAAAAGTGCTTAGCAGAAGCTTTCCATGAGAACCAACAGTGTCCTTCAAATGCAACAAGCTACGTGCAATTTGTGCGAAAAGTGATACCGCGTCCCGACCTAGCTACTTTATTGACACGGGGACTCGTTTTAGGCCAATGAATCTTTTGACCCTGATTGGAGACACCTTAAGACGAGATATCTATTCAGCATTGCAATCAATAAATCAGTAACCTCATCAATATTCACAATAACAAATGAATCAACTAGTTATCAACAGTAATAATAATCAAAACACCCCATGACCTTTCAGCCATGAATAACCACACAACTTTTAATAAGATTTAAGATATTTATTCCCTGTTGGTTACACTCTACTAGCAAGTTTATTAGTCTCAATACCAACAAACACATTAACAAGGTAACAATATGGCAACTTGAATAAGACTTTATCAAAGCAAAGATCATGAACATTAGAACAAAGCACAACGTCAACATAAATCAACTTTAGCAGAGTATCATTAGCACGTTATTCAACAAAGCAAAGGTTCAGTCATATGTCTATTTGCACCCAATTAGCGAATTCCTGAACTAACCTCTAATTATCATCGACATGTTGGGCTTAATGCAAAACAATTTAGCAACATAAATTTGGAAAACATCTATCTATGGCCTCTGTCAAAAGAGCAGTTGGTACCTAGAAAGGAAAGGCAAACAGACAATTGCAATTTATCATCATATAGTTACCCTCCGTAATGGGTCAGCATACATAGTCAGTCTTCATCCTCAGGACAGCAGTTCATTCACCATCAGCCAGGATAGAACAGCAAAGTTTCAGCAAGGTAGGGCAAAGGTTTTCCCTCATAAGGAGGAGAATCAAGTATCGGGCGAGGCAATAAGGATAGTTCAAAGTGTCAAACAGCAAAGACTAAGACAGAATATCAGAGTAACACCAGGAGGTGTCCCTCTAATGGCTGATTTCTCCCTGTGCCACGTTGTTAAATTTAATTTGCCAGACAAGTCTCTAATTTCCAATTGGTCAATGTTTGGTGCATCGTTATCTCTGTCCAATAATCCGTTGATCACCTAACTAGAATTTTCACCTAAGACAGTTCTCCTGCAGTTCATTGGCTCCTGTAATTTATGTCTTCAACGGGTAGAATGTCAGGTAAGAAAAGTTACACTTGTCGCTCCAGTCAGTAGTTCCATTGTCTTTATCAGTTTAGGCAACCTTGTACCTGTTGCGAATTACACTGTTGCATTCAGCAAGAATGTCTCCTCGAGCAAGTCGGGTCTCATGAGAAAGAATTTACTACGGTTACACACAAATTTTTCTAGCCTCTGGAAAAGTATAGTTCCATGTCCTTCAGGAAGTTAGCACATTGCACGTTAGGAAAAACACTGTTAAAATGAGACCAGGCAGCTAGGCCCAGACTCTTGCTAACTAAGGCCTAGTGATTAACTTAGCAAAACCTTAATACATAATTCATAAAGCTAGTACAAAATCATACATGAGCACATTATTTATTCATTATTAGTCAAGTTCATTGATCATCGTATACATTGGTGGCCACTCCCCGTGGGTACATTTCAAACGGGCCCATTACACTAAAATATTTTCTATGCGGCTTTAATACACATTATCTTGCAAGATTTTCATGTTAATATTGAATATAAAAGCTTCACTCCAACAAAAGCTATTTCCGAGGACGTGAACAATGAAGACACTGACTGGAGACGAAGATGCAACAAATTTGATACTTGACGAGCCGGATGATGAGGACATCGTAAAGCGGACCAATCAATGTCGTGTGAACAAAGAAATATTAGAATTCCTAGATGTGGTATAGAAAAATTATTGGGTAGAGTTATAACGTACGATTCATTGACCAATAGAGAATTAGGGGATAGTTTGGGTGACTTTGATATAATAACGAGACAGAGGAGAAAGATTCAGATTAGACTTATGCAGATCAAGAGAGAAGAGACTTTAGAAGAGATTTGAGATTCTGTCATTGGGCTCATACTCTATGACTGAGAGCCTGATGGTTTGATGACCAATTGAGGACCTGAGGACGAAGACTGATTCTGCTTGCTGAACCATACCGAGGATAGTTAGATATGACGATGTGACTGAATTGCATTTTATGCCTTTTTTTTCTAGGTACCAACAGTGCTGTCTTAATAGTTTCCCATAGCTAGATGGTTTTCCTACATTTGTGTTCTAAACTGCTTTGCATGAAGACCCACATGCTGATGCTAATCTAGATTAGTTGAGGCTATTCACAAAATGATTGACAAATTGCAGGGACAAATGTTTGAGAAGCTATCTTGCTGAATTTGATGTATGTGATTACTTTACTTTGCTTTTGATTTGCACCATTGCCTTAGAATATGTTGTGATTCAAGCCTTGATTAGATTGTGTTTCTTCTGTCGCTTCAGTCAACCAGTATTGTTTTTATATGTGTTTCATTTGATTTTGAGATTAATCAACATAAACCTTACTAAAGGTGTGGTTATTCATGGCTGAAAGGTCATGGTGTCTGATAATTACTGACTCCATTGATTATTGATTTGACTACTGATTATTGATTATTGTGTACTGATTATTGTTTCTGTTCTGGAGCTATGGTAAGAACATCTTAAACGAGTCAAAAGGTTCATCGACCTATACGCGTACCCTTGTAAGTTTACTTATTAAGGACAGACGCGCTAACAGTTATGGTAGCAGACTGATGGTTAGTGTCTTTAAGAGCTTGCCATAAGTGTCCAGTACAGGGTGTTAACAGTTGTGGTAAAGAGACAGATGGGTTTGTCTTTGTAGGAGCTTGCCATAGACGTTTGATATGGAATGACAGGTGCTGACAGTCATTGAAAATTCAGTATTTTGAGATTTGGATTTCACTTTTTTTCTCTAAAATGACATTTGTAGAGAAAATGATGTTCCCTTAAGCCCAGAAATGACTTTCTGAGATCCTGGATCCTGTTAAGTAGTGTTGGGTATGTTCCTGGCGTTCTAGTGATAGAGTGAGTGAAATAAGTTGTGCTTGCATGCCTTATGCATATCGCAGGTGAATTGTGATGTGTGTGAGGATTTTAGGGCGTTTGCATACTCCAAATGAAGTTGTAGAAGGAGTGTGTGTAGTCCGCAGTGTGAGAGTAGGGAAGTCGTCGAAATTCACATGTGTGTGGCGCTTCGTGCTAAAAAGTTGTCCACATGGTTGTTGATGTACGGACCCTGTGTGGTCTAAGACTCCGGAGTATATTGAAAAGTGTATGAGACACTTGGTTGTATTTTGTAATCTGTCTGGTTTAGTAGGTTGATCGGGTGTGGTCAACAAGTCAGCGTGTGAGTTAGAGTGGGCGAGAGAAAATTTCAACTGAGATTTGGCAGGTCCCATCTGCACCAAGACAGACCCATTGATCAGTTGAGAGTAAAATTTGCGGGTCAAATTTTGCTTGCGAATCTGGGACACCAAGGAAGAGGAATAGCTGCATGAGCGAAAGGGCCATCAGTGAAAATCCGTAAGGTTTCTGAAGCGATTGTGTCACCTTTCCTGTAGTAAACCAGCAGATTTTTTTTGAGAGGTTTTGATTAGTGCTCGCAATATTTTGCATTTGGTTTGAGTGAATTGGAGTTCAGGAGGACAAGTCACAAGACTTTGTCAGCTGCAGTACATGTGAGTGTGACATCATTGGAGCTGCGCTGGTATAGGTTGGTTAGTAAGAAGGGTCGCGCATGGATTGGCAGCCGTCTGTGAGAGCCATTGGTTGAGAATGTGGGTGAAAGGAATCTTGGGAGTAAAAGTTATTTCCTGATTTTATTTAGAATAAACAAAAGTAGAAAAGATGAAGTTTTTCAAGGTGTTGAAAAGTGCCCTAAGGGGAGATACATATATTAGAGCGAGTGTAGGAGAGCCTACCCCGCCAGAAAATACTCCAGCTTACATTATAATGGAGGAGAGAGGTGTTGCACCATGTCTTTGGTTAAAACTATGGTGCAAGTTGACAGAGAAAAATGGGAGCTTAGCGTTTCCTGAGACTGGGGCATTTAATTTGAGGATTTTTGAGCAATATGAATTAAAGGCACTTCCGAGACCAGCACAGTTTGAGGCGTTAGCAGTTTGGGAGATGGTAGCTTGCTAGCAAGAGCAAAAGAAATTTGAGAGAAGAATAAGAAGGGTAGAAAAGACTTTAGCAGAGGCTAAATGGGATGGGGAGCAGAAAACGTGGAGATCAGAGACTTAGCAGGGTGTTAAGTTGTTTCCAGCAATTACGCAGGAGGATGAGACAGAAGGAAAGCAAGCAGCTAGAAAGACTAATAAAAGTCAGTCCGAGAGTAAGGAAGCTAGAAAGTCTTCCATAGTCGAGGAGGAATCAGATGCTGAGGATCTTGTTACACAGATATTGAGAGACCGACCACTACTGTGTGAAGTACATGAGAGTGGTCTGAGTACTAGTGTTGATCCAACAGCCCCGGCGCAGGCAGCGGGGACAAGGAGTCCGGTACAGGTTAATGCTAACCTGACACAGGGTGTGGTGCAAGGTAGTCCTAATGTGCTGACTACTCCAGTAGTTCAGGCACCAATGCAGCCGCCACCGATACAGAGAATTTATCCTGATGTGCCTATTCTAGAAACAACTTCGAACTTAGTGGTGCCTATGGAGCAAGTGGTTCCGAGACCAATGTTGGTCCAGACTGAGCCGACTCCGATTTTGTTGCCCCAAGTGCAGCCACAGGTGATGCCGAGATTCACGTCATTGACAGGGACACAGTCAGACCTGAATCCAGTAATGAATCAGAGTATGGGAGTTGCTCTCCCACAGAGTACGGGTGCCAGAGCAGCCCCAGATGCAATATTGCTGCCAATTACTGTTGGTCCAGCGGTACCATTATTTGCACAAAAGAACGCAATTGTGAACAAACAAGGAACAATGTCTCAGAGTTTAATGAGGAGGGGACCAAATGAACAAGTTCAGGTAGTCTCTTATGCGGGTCAAACCTTTGATGGATTTAGATCATTGTTAGATCTCATTCCACTTGTTGAACTTCCAGATGCTATGAATGGACCAAATGCAGGTCAAAGTCTGAAACTATTGGCACCACAGACACCAAGTGCAGTGGTACAGCAGGTACCACCAGTACAAGCGAGTAACATTTCATTACGGGGATTGATAGCTCAGCAGTTAACTGAATGGTTAGACAAGCTGAATACACCCCAGAAAGCTTCAAAGGGAGAAGAGCAATTAAATTGTGTCAGATTAAGCATGAATTAGTTGAGGGAACAATGAAGTGAAGAGGTTTAGAGTCCTACACCGAAGCAGAGTTGAGATACTTATGCCCAAGGATTACAAGAGAAGTGGGCAAGGTGCATCAGAGATTGGTAAATTTAGCAGGAAAACATGGTATCGGAATTGAGAAAATGAAGCATTTGAAGGGAAGTTACAGATTAGATTTTGAGGCAAAGGATTTTGAACACATGAGGTCAGCTGGAATGAAGGTGCATCTCAAGGAAATACTGCCGAATGCTCAGGTTTGGGGAGCTTTAGAGAAGTGGGAAGGCATATGGGTAAAGAAAAGAGACAAGTGGAAAAGAGTTTCTTTAGAAGTGGCTGAGAATGTACAACAGGACAAGGATCCGGTAAAGATTTAACCAATGAGGGAGATTCCAGGGGGAAATTTTGTCCATGTTCCCTGGAGTAGGAGTGATATTTTGTCATTTACGAATGATTACCCAAATTTGAGAGAGAAGCCAGTAGAATAGTACCAGCAGACGGACAGGTTTGTGAAGCTTGTGAAGTGTTTGTGGGAGGACTTAAACACATTACTGGAGATAGTGGTTCCAGCTGACTTAGGTTGAGTGCAAGTGAGCTGTAGATTGGCCAGCAAGTGAACCGGAAAGAGATAAGAATACAGGAACACCGTCTCCTGAGGTAATGACATTTTACTATAAGGTGATTGAGTTCCTGAAGACAAGGATTTCGCCCAAAAATATTGATTGGCAGAAGAATGATAGGACAGTGCCGGAAGTAAAGGAGTCGATACATGCGTACTATGAGAGGTTGTTGAAGGCTTTCAAGGAATACAGTGGCAAAGAAGCAAGTGAGCCGGAAGACATGCTGCATTTTGTGTTCAGGTTTGTGGAAGGATTGAGACCTGAAATAGGTCGGATGATTAAGAGTCATTTGATTTGCTGGCAAGTAAAGCCTATCAATGAGGTGCTATACAAAATGGGTTCCAGGAATGGAGAGGGTCCAGGGCACTGCCTTCCTGTGTAGAATGCCTAATTTATTGAAAAGTATGTGGGGACTTAACCGGAGGACATGGACCCAAGTCCTCCAAGGTAAGAGTACATGGATTGAAGAAAAGGAAAAGTCCCACTAGAAATAGTCTTTTCTTAGTGTCCAAATACCATAAATTCAATGGAATGAGGTGAGCAAGATTACAAAGGAACGTCGTTTGTTGATCCAATAGTTTCTAGTTTATTTCTTGTAGAGAAGACAAATTGTTTCCAAAGTGGGTTACATTAATGATAAGTCCAAAGCAAAACCACAGAAGAGTCAGCCAGTAAAAGTACGTTGTTGGGAGTGGAAGTCAGTAAAATGTTCAACTAGTGGAGCTGTGCTATCTAACTTCTGTATGTTCCTGTAGTATTCTTGAATCCTTGTTTTTAAGGAACGGGTAGTGCTGCCTATATAGGCTTGATTGCAAGGGCACCAGATAGCATAAACAACATGGGAGCTATCACAGTTAATGAAATCATGAATATGGTGAGTTAGATTATTGATAGTAACAAGTCTAGATTTTGAGAGGCCCAGCTTGCAGACAGAGTATATGCTACAGGTATAAAAACCTTTTGGTGTTGGCGGTAGAAAGGTGGAAGCTGACTTCACTTGATAGAACGATGAGCATAGTTTGTTACGGAGGTTGGGGGCCTGTCTAAAACCTATTTGAGGATAATTACTTATGTATTGATTGATGGAAGGGTTGTTCAGTAATAGATACCAGTATTTCCTTAATAGTTTCTGAATACGGTGATGGCCATTGTGGAATACTGTGATGGACCTGATATCCGGATTTTTGCTGAACTGTTTCGGTTTGTTGAGCAACTGGTTACGATCCATTTCTCTCAATTTTGCCTTTGTTTGTTTGTTAAGTGAGTTACGGTTGTAGCCCCTAGTTGTAAGTCTCTCAATCATTTGAGTAGAGATAACGTCATAGTCAGAAATGTTGGTGCAATTGAGTCTAGCTCTCCTGAATTCACCTTTGGGAATATTTCGAATAGTGCTGGCAGGGTGACAACTGGTGGCATGAAGGATTTAGTTAGCTGCTGTAGTTTTCCGGAAAAACTTGGTCTGAAGTTTGTTGTCTTCTATAAATATCAGTAGATCAAGGTACTCTATAGAGGAGTTAGAAATTTGATAGGTGATCTCGATATCCCAAGTGTTGGGTGTTAATGTCTGGATGAATTGGTGAAGAAGAGCCTTCTGACCTTGCCAAATTACCAAGATGTTGTCGATGTAACGTCCCCAGAATATTATGTGTTGGGTAAAGTTCTCTGATCGGTCGCTCTAAAGCCAGGAGTTTTCCACTGCTCCCATAAGGATACAGGCGTATGGAGGGGCAAATTTCGCCCCCATCGCTGTGCCTTGGAGTTGTAGATAAAAATGACTATCGAAAAGGAAATAGTTATTTTCTAGACTGAATTCAAGCATATCCAGTATCATAGAATTCCGTGCTATGTGTTGATAGAGGTATAGAGGCTAACAACATCGATGGTGACAAGGAGATAATCAGGTTGCCAAATCAATATTCTGTAGTTTTTGTAAAATGTCTTTAGTGTCTCTGACATAGGAGGGTAAATTGATCATAAATGGCTGAAGCTCCTTGTCAATAAGAGATCCCAATTTGGGACAAACAGAATTCACCCCTGAAATTATAGGTCTGCCCTTTGGTGGATGGCCTTTTTTATGGATCTTAGGTAAAAGATATAGGCCCTCATTCTGACCTTGGCGGTCTTTTCGCAAGACCGCCGAGTTACCGCCGCGGTGAAGACCGCCGACCGCGGCGGTGTGCCGCTGTGCGCATTCTGACCGCTGGGAGCGTTCCGCCGGAAAACCGCCAGCAGCCACACTGGCGGTCGGCGGGAAAGTGGAGACTGGTCAACCTCCACCGCCACGCCAGCAGAACACCGCCCCCAGAATTACGACCCACATTTCTGTGTGGCGGTCTTCTGTTGGCGGTCTTCTGTTGGCGGTCACGTCCCTATGGCTCCCGTCGCCTCCCGGAGGACCAACGCACAAGGTAAGTTGATCGTCCGTGAGGGGAGGGGGTGGGGGGGTGTTGTGTGATGTGTGCGTGCATGGGGGTGTGCGTGTGAGTGTGTAGAGGGGTGCTGTTGTGTCTATGGGTAATGTGTGCTGTTCGGCAGGTGCGCATGTCGGCATGTATGTGTGCGGGTATGTGTCCCCGTTGTGTATGTGTGTGTAGGGGGTGTGTATATGTGCATGTTGGGGGTGTGTGCATGTCGGGGTACATGTATGTACATGTCGGGGTGGGGGTGGGGAGGGGGTTCGTACCACCTCTGGGGGGTGGCAGGGGGGTGGAGGGTGTGGGGGGAGGACTCGGGTGGGTAGTGGGGGGTGGGGGAGACCCCTATCAGTGCCAGGGAAGGAATTCCCTGGCCCCGATAGTGCTTACCGCCATGGTTCGCACGGCGGTTCCCGCCCGCAAGAAACCGCGGCGGTAGGCAGGGTCATAATACCCTTGGCGGTCTTGGGACGACCGCGGGGCCGGAGTGCGCAAACTCCAGCCCCGCGGTCATGACCGCCGCGGCGGTCGGAGCGGAGAAGTAGCGGTCGGTCGCGGCGGGGACCGCCGCGGTCAGAATGCCATTTTTAATACCACCGGTCTGTTCGCGGTCCGACCGCCGTCTCTCCGCCGACCGCCAGGGTCAGAATGAGGGCCATAGTGTAGGGATAGTAGGAAATTGAAGAAAAAAAAAAGCAGATTTTTCTTGGCTAGAGATGATGTGGCGTGAGTGCCAGAGTTCCAGAAGTTCAGACAGCCTTTGTTGTATTTCAGCTGTTGGATTGTGTGGGAGTTTTTTATAGCAATTCTTGTCCTGGAGATGTCTATAGGCTTCCTTCAAATAATCATGAGTGTTGAGGATAACTATATTCCCACCTTTATCGGCCACTTTGATGATGATATGACTTTTTGAAGACAAATGTGTTAAAGCCGCTGCTTGATCTCTGTTAATGTTAGAGGGTAAGTATATCCGTTGATCACAGTACCGTTTATATTCACGGTCTAGGTCTTTCAACACTGCTGACGAGAAAAGGTCTATAGAATTGCCAGCCGGAAGGATAGGAGTGAAAATAGATTTAGATCTTAGATCCAAGGGAAAGTATTGGTTAGTCTTGAGATCAAGTTCATGAGCTATGGAAGAGAGTGAAAGGTCTGGTTCAGCCGTATTAGAAAGATTGCAGAGAAGAGAGATGTCAATGAGGTCCTGGATGGAGATATCACTCGGACTTTGTACTGGAGAAAGTGGAGTGGAAGATGGAGACATAGAAGAAAAGAAAGACTTTAGTTTGAGGTGACATATAAATTTGAAGAAATCGATTTTGGTTTGCATGATATCCCATGAGTTAGTAGGGCAGAAGGACAGACCACGGTTCAAAATGGATTGATCCGTTGGGGAGAGTTCATGATCGGAAAGATTAACTATCAGACGTTCTGATGTCAGGGTCGATTTGTTTTGCTGCGAGCTCGGGTCTGTATGCCTGAAGTACTGGGAATGGCCATTGAGGTATCTGGTGGTATTGCTCGTAAATCTTTTAAAGTTCCCAGGCGGTAACGTCTTGCCTCTTCAAAAAAATTTACTTGAGGTCTAGTCGATGAGCAACTTTCAGAATCGTCAGAGGATTCAATTTCAGATGACGGAAGGGTGTCGGGACAGGTTTGTATATCCAGGGAACGGTTGTAATCCTTGATATTATCATATTTTTTACTGAAGGTGTATACTCTCCCATGTTGATAATCATATAAATCTCTTCTGAACTTACGATTCTTTCTCTGTATTAGGTCCTCCTCATATCGATCAATCACACTATTAAGGATAGCATAATTTTTGGTGGTTATTTCTCCCCAATTGGCTTCCCCGATCCGTTGAGTCAGATTGTCCACTTCTTTACGGTGTTTTTCAAATTCTTCTTCAGAAATTCAATCAGTTGTTTGATCATATTGATTGATGCCATTTTCAAATTGGCTTCCCATTTTTGTAAATGTTCTTGAGAGGTGGTATCCATTGGAGGGAAAATTAGTATCCTGAGGCCTCAGGGGATACGGTCATTTTCCAGATATTTTTTGAGAGAGACAATTTCCCAATGGGGAATGGAGGCCATGAGGTGCTGCAGTATGCGAAATACTGTAGTGATGAGATTGAGTTGAAGCAGAAAAAGTTGAAAGAGAAGGGGATGGTGATGCAGATTATGACAGCTCATACAGGAGTACAAGGAAATTTTGTGCAGCAGATGCTGCAGCAACAGGAAAATTTTATGTTTCAGCCTCAAATGAGAGGTAGGGGTCATGGAGGCAATATGAATCGTGATCCGGATTTGAGTAAAGGTGTGATTCAGAATGATGTGCAGGGAATGAAGAAGCTAATGCAGTGTCACATTTGCAGAGCCGACACTGGAAGCGGGAGTGTCCGATGATGGTACAGGAGGGTGTTGTTCAGCAAGGTAACAACATCAATACATTTCAAAAGGTGAGAGGACCAAGAATAAGAGGTCCAAATCAAAATTTTCAGAATAATGTGAATCAGATGCAGAATTCCGAGCCCATGAAGCAGGTGCAAATGCCCCTGCACAGGTGTCACAGTTGTAGCCTATGCAGCAGCAGGTTCCTATGGTACCTAGACAGCAAATGCAGATACCTCAAGCCCCAATGGAGCAGCAACAGATGATGCTTTCTCAACAGGTCACAGGTCAGAGACAAGACAGAAGTAGTAACAAAGTACACCAATTCCCGTTACACAGTGAGATTGAAATAGATGGTGAATGGATGAGTGAAAGTTCAGATGAGGAGCCATGTGTGCTTGCAACTTCTTTAGAAGTAGATCAGAGAGGACCCTATGTGAAGGGAAAGGTTATGGGTCACAGAGTCTCATTTTTGGTGGACACAGGAGCTACACGATCTACCGTAAGAAGTGCAGAGGCCCCAAATCTGCCCCTTTCAAGAAGGACAGTTCAGGTTGTGGGGTTAGCAAATCAGTGTTTGACAATCCTGATCACAGACCCTGTGCAAGTTGAGATTGGCAATTTCCAGGGACCGCATAAGTTTGTAGTCTACGATTCGAGTCCAGTATCCCTACTGGGAAAGGACTTATTGTGTAAAATAAAGTGTTTGATTACTTGCTCAAATGATGGAATTGAGATCCAAACAAATACAGATGATGAGGAGGACCCAGTCCCAGAAAATTAGTGTGAAACTACAAATAAGTAGTACCCCTTGATTGAGTTCTTCCCTATGTGCACAGTGAAGGAGCTTCATCCTGATATGCAAGGAACAGTACAAGAGAACGTTTGGGATTTGACATGGAAAGAAGTGGGTTTGATTAAAGGAGTGGAGCCGACTAAGGTTACTTTAAAGCCGAATACAGGTGCAAAACTGCACAAAGGCAATTTTGCACCAAAAAGTTTTGCACCGGCTTGCACCATTTTTTAGCACCAGCAGGGCACCATATTTATGGAATGGTGCAAGCCGGTGCAAAGGGTAGGCTGGCTTAAAAAAAAATGACGCTAGGCAGGTTTGAGTCAAAATAAATGATTCTGACCAGATTAGCATCATTTTTTGATGCTAGGGGGCATATTTATACTCTGTTTGCACTGAATTAGCGTAATTTTTTTGTTTACTCTAATTCAGTGCAAGACTAACTCCATATTTAAACTTTGGTGCTAGACCCGTCTAGCGCCAAATTTATGGAGCTAAAGTCATTTTTTGGAAGGGGAAACCTACCTTGCCTTAATGAGATGCAAGGTAGGCGTTCCCGTGCAAAAAATGACTCTATGGCCTTAACGCCATATTTATAGTCCCATGCAAAAATGGTGCAAGGGAGGGAGGAGGGGTCAAAAAATGGGGCAAAGCTTGCTTTGCCCCATTTTTTAAAGCCTGGGTCAGGGCAGGCGTTAGGGGACCCGTGGGCCTATTTCCATGGTTGTAACACCATGGAATAAGCCCACAGGTGCCATCCCCAGGCCCCAGGGGCACCCCCACCCACACCAGAGGGACTGCGGAGGATGGGGACCCCATTCCAGGTAAGTACAGGTAAGATTGCGTTTTATTTTTGAAAGTGCCATAGGGGGCCCTGAAATGGGCCCCCGTACATGGCACAGGGTGCAGTGGCCATGCCCAGGGGACCTCTGTCCTCTGTGCTGGCCATTGTGGTGGTGGGCATGACTCCTGCCTTTTCTAAGGCAGGAGTCATGTGAAATGGTAGGTTTAGCACCATAAAATGACGCTAATCTGGTTAGAGTCATTTTTTTTTTACTCTAACCTGCCTAAAGTCATTTTTTGGTGCTAAACCCTCTTCTTCTATACTGCCAGCCCCACCCGACTAAAGTCTATTTGTTTTTACTCTAGCCTACCCTTTGCACCGGTTGCACCATTCCATAAATATGGTGCCCGGCTGGTGCACAGAAAAGGTGCAAGCCGGTGCTAAACTTTTTGGTGCAAAACTGAGTTAGTGCAGTTTTGCAGCAAAAAGTATAAATAAGGGCCAATATTTTGTAAGTTTGCGCCACTTTTGCGTCAAAGAATGACGTTAAAGCGGCGCAAAATAAGTATAAATCAGGGCCTTGGTGCTAGATGGGTTTAGCACCAAAGTATAAATATGGAGTTAGATTTGCACCGAATAAGAGTAAAAAAAATGGTGCTAATTCAGTGCAAACAGAGTATAAATATGCTGCAGAGTATAAATATGCCCCTAAATATGGCGTTAAGACCATAGAGTCATTTTTTGCACAGGAACGCCTACATTGCATCTCATTAAGGCAAGGTAGGTCTCCACTTTCAAAAAATGACTTTAACTCCATAAATTTGGCGCTAGAGGGGTCTAGAACCAAAGTATAAATATGGAGTTAGTTTTGCACCAAATTAGAGTAACAAAAAATGACACTTATTCGGTGCAAACAGAGTATAAATATGCCCCTCAGTGTTTCTGAAAGTTCCACAATACAACATGACAGAAGATGTCCTGATGAAGGTGGCTCAGATAATTGCATATTTTCTGAAGCAGGGAGTTCTGAAAGAGGTGTTGAGAAGCCCATGTAATTCACCAATAATGGGTTTGAAGAAGCCGTGTGGGAAGGTCCGAATTGTTCAGGATTTAAGAAAGGTAAATTAAATTGTGGTCAAGTATTATCCCGTAGTGCCAAATCCAGCTGTGATAATGTTCCAGATTCCATGTGATGCAGAGTGGTTTACGGTCATTGATTTGTCACAAATGTTCTTTTCTGTGCCTTTTGATGAGGATAGTCAATTTCTCTTTTGTTTCAAATTCCTGGATCGAGTCTACTGCTGGTGTGGGCTTCCTCAGGGGTATACAGAATCACCTTCCTTGTTCAACCAGATCGTGAAAAAGATTTTGAAGTCATTAGAGTTACCTTTCCAGTCGACTCTGGTACAGTACATTGATGACCTGTTGATTGCATCCAAGCAAAGGGACGAGTGTAAGTAAGACTCGATTGCCCTGTTGATTCATTTGGGAAAATATGGACATAAACTGTCTCCACTGAAATTGCAGTATTGCCAGAAGCTGGTAAAGTATTTGGTTCACCAGATTGATAAAGGGTTGAGGAAAATATCCAGCAAAAGAATTATAATACTACTGCAGATAAGTCCCCCGACTACACAGAGAGATGTCACGATGTTCCTGGGAACGGTGGGCTATTGTTGCCAATGGATCCCGAATTTTTCAGAAATTTCCAAACCAATGCAGAAGTTGACTCATAAAGATGTCACCGATCCCATAGTGCTAGATAAGGAAGAAATGAGAGCGTTCAGTGAGTTGAGGGAGAGTTTGTGCAGAGCTCCAGCATTGGGTATGCCTGACTACACGAAACCTTTCACATTATTTTGTCATGAGTGTGATGCATGTTCATTGTCTGTCTTGACTCATGTTCATAGAGGTGCTCATTGCCCAGTAGCATATTTTTCAGCGACCTTAGACCCAATTGCAACAGCCTTACCAGGTTGTTTGTGTGCAGTGGCCGCAGTTGGTCAAAGTCTTTCACAGTGTGATGATGGGATATCCCCTGACTGTAATGGTCCCTCACTTGATTGAAATTTTGCTGACGAGGATGAAAACCCAATACTTGACTGGCGCTAGGTTGACTAGGTATGAGAGAAGTATTTTGGGTGCACCAAATGTGACACTGAAAAGATGTACAGTGCTGAACCTGGCAACTTTACTTCCAAGTGATACTACTGAAATTGAGAAGGAGGAAGATGTTGAACATGATTGTCTAAAAGTAACTGAGTTGTGCACAAAACCGAGACCTGACATTAGAGATACCCGATTGGAAGAAAATGACCAAATTGTTTTCGTTGATGGTTCTTGTCTAAGAGACAACACAGGGACATTGAGAGCAGAATATGCTGTGTGCACAATTACAGGTTCCTTGGAAGCTTCCTGGCTTTGAGTAGTGTATTCTGCCCAGGTAGCGGAATTGGTTGCTCTTTCTAGGGCGTGCCATTGTTTCTGCTCGATTGAGAGTCACTATCTACATGGATAGTCAATACGGATTTGGAATAGTTCGTGATTTTGGTCAATTGTAGTTGCAGAGAGGTTTTCAGACCTCTACGGGCTCACCAGTGAGAAATGGTTAGAGAATAAAGGAGTTGTTATATGCAATTCAACTACCTGAAGAAATTGCAGTGGTGAAATGCAGTGCACATAAAAAGTCACAGGACTACGTGTCCTTTGGAAATGGACATGCAGATCAAGTCGCAAGGTTTTGCGCATTGAACTCAAAGACATTATTCAAAGACAAGTGGGAATTGTTACCTGAAGAAGACACAACATGTATGAGTTTTGCATTAAAAGAAATTGACTCTTTAGAAGAGTTAAAGGCCCTTATTACAATCTTGGCGGGCGGCGACTGCCGGGCGGCCGCCAATGCAGCCGCACTCCCGCCGCGGCCATTATGAGATCACCGCTGGGCCGGCGGGCGGAAACCTGGTTTCCACCCGCCGGGCCAGTGGGGATCTGGGCTGCAACACAAAAGCCGGCTCCAAATGGAGCCGGCGGTGTTGCGGCTGTGCGACGGGTGCAGTTGCACCTGTTGCACTTTTCACTGTCTGCTGTGCAGACAGTGAAAAACTGCATGGTCCGTGGCAGGGGGCCCCTGCACTCGGCATGGGCAGTGCAGGGGGCCCCCAGGGGCCCTGCGACTCCCCTTTCTACCCGCCTTTTCATGGCGGTTCTTACCGCCATGAAAAGGCTGGCGGGAGGGGGACTCGTAATCCGCTGGGCAGCACTGCAAGCAGTGCTGCTCTGGAGGATTACTTCCGCCGTGACAAAAGTGGCGGAAAACCGCTGATCTCGGCGGTGTGACCGCGGCACTTCCGCAGCGGTCGTAATCCCCCATGGAAGCACCGCCAGCCTGTTGGCGGCGTTTCCTCTAAAACAGCCCTGGGGGTCGAAGACCACCAGGGTTCTAATGACCCCCAAAATCTTTACAGAGTATTGTCGATAAAGAGGAGAAACGTTCATGGAGCAAAATGAAATGTGTTCAAAGACAAGATGAATTGTGGCTTTCAGGAGAGGGTCAGTTGGTTTTGCCAAACAGTCTGTTGTCCCAGATGGCAAGGTATTATCAGGGTCAGGCACACATTGGGAGTAATGCCATTGTATATCTGTTCAAAATTGACTGGTTCAACCCCAAGTTTAAACAAGCAGTTGAAGCAGTGTGCCATTGCTGTGTTATTTGTCAGCAATTTAATGTGGAGAAAAGGACAGTATTTAATTGGAGCCACATTGGAAGAGCGGGAGGTCCATTTAGCAGAATGCAATTAGACTTCATTGAGATACCTGTGTGTGGAGGTTTGAGATATGTGTTGTTGATTGTGTGCATCTTTAGCCACTGGATTGGAGCGTACGGTACACGGGGAAATGATAGTCTCACAGTAGCAAAACTGTTGCATAGGGAGCTGAGACCGCGCTTTAGATTTCTGATCTCTTTAGAATCAGATAGAGGAACTCACTTCAATAACGAGGTGATTAAACTATTGTGTGCAGCATTAAACATCGAGCAAAAATTGCATTGTAGTTACCACCCCGACGCCTCAGGACTAGTGGAACAGATGAATGGTACCTTGAGGTCAAGATGTGTGCAGCTAAGAATTTGAAATGTCCTGATGCATTGCCCTTGGTGTTGATGTCAATGAGAAATACACCTGACAGGAAGACAGGACTGTCACCTTATGAGATCCTCATGGGGAGAGCAATGAGATTGCCAGCAGTACCAGCAAATGCACTTGTCAACATAACAGTTGATATGGTGTTCGATTACTGCAAGGGTCTGACTGATGTAGTCCGCTCTTTCTCTCAGCAGGTGAAGGCCACCACACTGCCATGATCCATGATCCTGGGCACAACCTAGGAGCCAGTGACTGGGTTGTTGTCCGAAAGCATGTGCGCAAGACGTGTTTGGAGCCTCGTTGGAAGGGACCGTACCAGGTGGTCCTAACGACAGGTGTGAAGTGTGCTGGGATCCCAAACTGGATTCACGCAAGTCATATGAAGAAAGTGGCATGTCCACTGGATCATGAAGAAGCGTTGTTGAGAGTACCAACAACTGTGAGACAAATTACATCACCAGAACAGGAGCAAAGAGGAACTGAGGCTGAACCCGAGCTCGTTGAAGACGGTTCTATCACTCCGGTGAGAGACAAGGGTGAAGACTTTCAGGAGGGTGCTGGGGAACCTATCTCAATGGAAACAGCAGGAGAGCCTAATGTAGAGGGGCTCTCCCAGAAGCAAATGATTCAGAGAGACAAACAGAGCAATTTCCAGACTGAGAAGGGGAAGGAGTTGAGGTGGATCAAAGTCAAAGTGATCTGACTCCTCCTGAACCAGTTGCAGGTCCATTAAGAGAAAGCACCACAGAAAAAGAAAAGGATTCAAGTTCAATCCTGAAGAGAATACTGATAGAAGGTTAGTTGAAAGGAGATAAGTGGCCAAAATCGCAACTGGAGAAAAGGAAAGAGGTGGTAGTCGAACCAACAATAGAGGAAGAAGTAGATACTATGATAAAAGAAGAACTAAGTTAAGGAGAGCTGAATGGTGATTGAAAGTTGAAAAGAAAGAGAATAGCAAGTCAAAGATTCAAAGGTTTTGAATGGGCGTATACATCTAAAAATGAATGGCAACAAGAGTTTATGTCTTTTTCTTATGATAGGGAAATTCCAAATCAATATGTTGAGGTGACCTGAAAGAAGATCAAGGAGCTGAGCTGCTGAAACAATCTGAGAAACATTTTGAGAAAGAAACTGTTGAAAGTAATGGGAAAGACATTGATAACCTGATTTCACTTTTTGAAACCTGATTTTGACAAAGCTGCTAACCAATTTTGACACGGAGAAGGGTTCCTGGAAGTGAAACTGAAGTGCTGAAAGAAGAATTGTCTATTTCAGATTTTTCCTGCAAGTCTCTAAGTTGCTTCTCTTTTCTGATTCTTTACAGATGATGGCTGACGTAGATAAGCAGATACTACTTTTGTGGTAATGTATGTTATTAAATTAAATGTGAATTGTGTCTCTCTTGCTTTCCAGGTACCAGCTGCAACGGTTATATAAATTGGTGCACATTAATAGTTTTTTTATATTATAATCAAGTTAGTGGTTTTCTAAATTTGTGTTACTAAATTCTTTTCACATGAAGCCCAACATGTATTGCTAACCTGTGGTTAGATAGACAATAAATTTTGATATGCTCATGACCTGTTTTGAAATCGTTTGGTGCTGAACTTATGTATACTCCACCATTATTACCAGTTTTTGTATTATTAATAAGTGTGATTCTTTTGGAAATAATTTGTATAATTGTATTAATCATACTGAGATATATACACATCATTTCAATCAGCCACTATTGATCTTATATGCTTATCATTTGTGTTTGAGAGTTATTTTCGTGACATTAGCATTGTTAATATAGGGAAATAAATCTATGAATTCTTGTCATTAAACTGGTGTAGTTATTGACTGAAGCTTTATAATATGGAATATTGTTGATTTGATGGTCCTCACACTTCCCATTGGTGACATCTCCTCAAACCTATGTTGCTTCGATCCATCATCCTCTGGCGCAGGATCCACTATTCAGAATTGAAAATAGCTAGGATCTTGTGGCGCGCTCGCAGTTTTTTGGTAGTAGATTATGGTTACGTCATTGTTTTGATGATGTCCTAATGGGACTGAAAGGTTCAGGTGTGTCAAAGTGGTTCGCTTGTTCTTTCTTCCTTTTTTCAAAATTGTTAAGCAGATTAACATGATGAGTGGCTAGTTGCCTTAAGTGACTTTCCCCGGTTCTTGGAGACCCCCTAGCTTGATGAGTATGTTCTTGGCATTTGATTGCATTTAATTGAGGAGAATAAAGTGTTTGCGCTTGCACTGCTTTAGCAAATTTGCAGATGGTTGTGTCAAATATGAGTTTAGAGGAGTAAGGATACTCAAATTAGTGACTAGATAGTGTGGGCCAACGCCGTCACGCCCTCACAGGATTTGTGCGAATCCCTCGCCACCTTCTTCCATCGCAAGATCAGCGACCTCCACGACAGCTTTGGACACCAGACCCAACCAAACATCACCGAACCCGCACCCCCGGCCCTCACACTCAACAACTGGACCCACATCAACACTGAAGAAACCAAATCCATCATGAACTCTATCCACTCCGGCGCCCCTTCGGACCCCTGACCTCACTTCATCTTTAATAAAGCCGACGACATCATCGCCCCGCACCTCCAGGCCGTCATCAACTCTTCTTTTTCTTCTGCTACCTTCCCCGAATGCTGGAAACACGCCAAAGTCAACGCCCTCCTAAAGAAACCTACGGCTGACCCGAGCGACCTGAAAAACTTCCGCCCCATCTCTCTCCTGCCTTTCCCAGCCAAGGTAATAGGGAAGACCGTCAACAAACAGCTGACCACCTTCCTGGAAAACAACAACCTGCTCGACCCTTCACAAACCGGATTCTGAACCAACCACAGCACTGAAACCGCCCTCATCTCAGTCACAGACGACATCAGAACCCTGATGGACAACGGTGAAACAGTCGCCCTCATCCTCCTCGACCTCTCGGCTGCCTTCGACACCGTCTGTCACCGCACCCTAATCACCCGCCTCCGCTCCACCGGGATCCAAGGCCAGACCCTGGACTGGATCGCCTCCTTCCTCTCAAACCGTTCCCAAAGAGTTTACCTCCCACCGTTTCGCTCAGACCCCACCAAGATCATCTGCGGCGTACCTCAAGGCTCATCGCTCAGCCCGACACTCTTCAATGTCTACATGAGCCCCCTCGCCAACATCGTACGCAAGCACGACATCATCATCACCTCCTACGCCGACGACACCCAACTTATACTCTCCCTCACCAAGGACCCCGCCAGCGCCAAGACCAACCTACAAGAGGGGATGAAGGACGTCGCAGATTGGATGAGGCTCAGCCACCTAAAGCTGAACTCTGACAAAACGGAAATCCTCATCCTCGGCAACACCCCGTCCGCCTGGGACGACTCCTGGTGGCCCACGGCCCTCGGCACCACACTGACCGCACAGACCACGCCCGCAACCTCGGCTTCATCTTGGACCCCCTTCTCACCATGACCAAGCAAGTCAACGCTGTGTCCTCCGCCTGCTTCCTCACCCTCCGCATGGTCCGCAAGATCTTCCGCTGGATCCCCGCCGACACTAGAAAAACCGTGACCCACGCCCTCGTCACGAGCCGCCTGGACTACGGCAACACCCTCTACGCTGGGACCACCGCCAAACTCAAAAATCGCCTGCAACGCATTCAAAACGCCTCGGCCCGCCTCATCCGCGACGTACCCCGCAACAGCCACATCTCCGCACACCTGAGACACCTGCATTGGCTCCCAGTCAGCAAAAGGATCACCTTTCGACTTCTCACCCACGCACACAAAGCCCTCCACAACAAGGGACCGGAATACCTCAACCGACACCTCAGCTTCTACGTCCCCACCCGCCTCCTCCGTTCCTCTGGCCTCGCGCTCGATGCCGTCCGAGACTCCTAAAAACCTGGCTTTTCGAGCAGCAGTAACCCCCCCTTTCCCCTAGCGCCTTGAGACCCGCACGGGTGAGTAGCGCGCTTTATAATGTTAATGATTTGATTTGATTTGATTTGATTTGGGCGTACTCCTATCGGGATGAGAGTGGGGAAGCAGCGTTCTTCATTTAAGTGTGGCGTTTGATGCAGGAAAAATTTGCCACGTGGTTGTTGATGACAGACCTAAAGAGAGAGAGGTCTGGGACTCTGGAGTATATTGACTATTGCAGAGGGACACTTGGTATATGTTGTAATTCGTTCATTTAGTAGGCCGATCTGTCGAGTTTGTGAGAAATTGGTGTGAATGGAAATATACTGAAGACTTGGTGAGTATTAAGTGCACTAGACAATAATCCAAGGAACGTGGAGTAGTAAAGTTTGCTGGTCGAAGTTTACTCACGATTGTGGGAACTGTGAAAAAGGAATAGGCGAAAGCTGAAGGTTTCTCTGGAAGGTACTGAAGCGTTTGTGTTACCCTACCTGTGGTGAATGAGCTAATTTGATTTCTTATTTTTGAGATAGCTTGCAAATTAATTTTGCGTTGATTGTGTGCATGGGTTTTGAAAGGGTTGGTATGATAGACTTTGTCAGCGTCTTAGCGAAGGTGCTAGCGTGAGTGAATGTGTTGAGTGTGACGTAGCAGTGCCGTGCTGGGATTGGTTGATCGATAGAAAGGAGTCGCGCACGTATTCGTCAATCAGTCCGATAATAGAGCAACGTGATTGGAAGGCAGGGGGGGTCGAAGAGAATTGTGGGATAGCAGTCACTTTACATTGTATTGTATTGTATTGACTTATTTATAAAGCGCATTCCGGCGAGACGCATCGAAGCGCTAAACTGAGCAAGTAAAAGGGAAGACAAAGAGCTTCCGACAGAAAGTGCCTATTGAGAGAAGAGCCAAGTTTTTAGGCTTTTCCTAAAAGGGGTCTGTGTAGCTGTTTGGCGGAACTCAAAAGGCAGGGCATTCCATAGCCTTGCAGCTTCCACCGTAAAAGCACAATCTCCCCACCTAGCCTTATTGCATCGAGGAACCGCGATCATATGTTTGGAAGAAGATCTCAAGTTTCTAGTAGGTTGGTAGTATTGCAGGGTGGACTTCAAATATTCACAGCCCTCAGACTGTAAAGCTCTATGAGTCAAGCAGAGAGTTTTGAAAATAATTCTCTTATTAATAGGTAGCCAGTGTAGTGATTTCAGACTGCTGCTGGCCGATGAAGACTGGGGAAGATTCAGAATCAGGCACGCTGCCGTATTCTGGATAGACTGTAGTTTGTCGACAGAAGTTTTATTGGCATTTAACAAAAGGGTGTTACAGTAGTCGAGTCTTTAGGTGACTAGAGCCAGCACGACCAGCATTCTTAAGTCTTCCTCCAAAAGGTGCAAAATTTTCCTAAGAGTTTTTAAGATCCAAAAACAGACTTTCACCGTTTGATTGATCTGCAAATTAAAGGAAAGAGAAGTATCGAATATTATGCCAAGATTTATTGCAGAGGTACAAGGTAGAGGGCAGCCTCCACAGGCCTCTGGCCACCAGCTGTTGTCCAGGGATTGTTATTACGGCCAAAACACATAATCACAGTCTTATCCCCGTTAAGTTTAAGCCAGTTTCTGGCCATCCAATTATTGATTGCTATCATGCAGAGTCAAAATTTCTCTTTAGATTCCTCCCAATTGTGGGATACAGGAACAATCACCTGCTTGTCGTCAGCATAGGAAACAATCTGGAAACCAAAGGAGCGTACCAAACCTTCTAAGGGCGTCATGTATAGATTAAAAACAGTAACCAAAATGATTGGTTATTCTTTTTTTTACTTTGTTTATTGCTTGTTGAGTTGTTTTGAATTTTTTATTTTTCTGTGGATATTGTGTTTGAATAAATTGAGTCAAAATGAGGTTTTTCAAAGCTTTGAAATGTGTGTTTAGGGGTGGTAAGTACATTCCGGTACTTGAAGGAGAGATTTGTCCTCCAGAAAATACACCAGCATACATTGTGTTTGAGGAGAGAGGTGCAGCAGCATGTCTTTGGTTGAAGCATTGGGTTAAAATCACAAATAAAGAGGGTTGTTTAGCTTTTCCAGAACATGGTACGTTCAATTTAAGAATTCTAGATAACCTGAGAACGAAGATGTACAGTCTTAAACCTCCACCGAGGCCAGTGCAGTATGAAGCATTAGCTGTATGGGAGCTGGTAGCGAAGGAACAGCAGTCTTTAAAAAATGAAAGGAACATGAGAAGGGTAGAGAAAACGCTGTCTGAAACTATGTGGGATGAGGAACAGAAAAGGTGGAGAGAAGATTAATTACGTGGGGTTAGGTTATTTCCAGCAAAAACAAATGAAGATGAGGCGAGAACAAAAGATGGAAAGAAAAAGAAGGGTTCATTAGAACAGAATGCAAAGGAGCCGAAAAGGGTAATGTTTAACGATGATGACATGGAGGAAGATGAGGTGGTTAACCATGTTGTAGAAATATATCTTCCACCCGATGTGAGACAGCAGAATATAAATGGATTAAATGTGAGCGGTCTGAGTAACATAATTCCTACTGCACCATCTACTTCCGAATCAGTGAGGAGTGACCTGAGTCATGAGAGAGTTCAGATGCAGAGTAGTTTTAATGGCTCGTTGATCAATAGACTACAGTTTGAGATGAACATTCCTGAGGTACAGCCACAGATCCAGACAGTGAAAACTACGGGAAACATAGTACTGTCACAGGGTTGTCAAAGGACAAAGATACTAGAACCTGTGCATATACAGATTCCACAAATGCAGAGCATGAGAGCAGGCCAAACATTTGGAGCTGGAACATCGATTAATCCAGACACAATTACTGTACCTATTACGATGGGTCCAGTAACTCCATTATATGTTCGAGTAGACAATAGTGGAGAGAATTCATTGCTAAATGTGCAGAATAGACAGGGAGCAAGTTTAAAGGAGACAAATTCTCGAATAGATTTTTCACCTGTTGGGACATCAGGAACGATGGGTCAGCAACCGAGTACGAGTTCAGGACAAGGGAGAGGAGCAGGTGCACAAGCTTGCGGAGTATCTCTGAAAGGTTTGTCTGCACAAGAAATAACAGAATGGTTGGAGGCAAAAGAACAACAGGAGAGAAAGGAAAAGGAGAAAGAAAGGATAAACAGAGTGAGGTTAAACATGGAAGGGAGTGAGCTTTTAGAAGGAACAATGGGAATGAACAGACTTCACTCTTATACCGAAGGGAAATTGAGATACCTGTGTAAGGTCATTACAAAAGGAGCGAACAGAGGCAGATGATTACAACATTGATTTGACAAAGATGAAAACATTAAAAAGGAGTTATAGACTGAATTTCGAGGAAGAAGAATTTGTTCACATGAGATCTGCAGGGATGAGGAGGCATCTCAAAGAGTTACTTGAGAAAGTGCAGATTTGGAGGGTATTGGATAAATGGGAGAGTAAATGAGACAGTAAAAGAGAGAGACCTAAGAAAGATGATGGGACACAGGCAGGAGGCGCAGTAAAAATTTCACCAATGAGAGAAACGCCAGGAGGGAATTTTATTCATGTACCTTGGAATAGAAGTGACATTATAAGTTTTGCAAAAAATGATCCTAGTCTTTGAGAGAAGCCAATAGAGTGGTATCAGCAGACAGAAAGGTTTGTGAAACTTTCTAAGTATCTTTGGGAAGACTTGAACACACTTTTTGACAATGTGGTACCAGCAGATTTATGGGTTGAATGCAAAAGGAGTGTTGATTGGCAGACGAATGAGCCGCAAAGAGATTTGAAAACAGGTGCGCCATCTCCTGAAGTAATGAAATATTACTAGAAGGTCATTGAATTTCTGAAAATGAGAGTTTCGCCAAAAAGTGTTGATTGGCAGCACATTGATAGAACAACACAAGAAGGGAAGGAATCAGTTCATGCGTATTATGAGAGATTGTCGAAGGCATTCAAACAGATTAGTGGTGCAGAAAGTATTAAAAAGGAAAACATGAATCCTTTGGTGTTCAGATTTGTCGACGGGTTGAAACCAGAAGTGAGTCAAATGATTAAGAATCATTTGATATTTTGGCAAGTTAAGCCGATTGATGAGGTCTTACAATATGCTAAATATTGTAGTGATTAAATTGAGTTGAAACAAAAGAAGCTGAAAGAAAAGGTAATGGTAATGCAGATTAAGGCAAACGCTGACAGGGATACAGGGAAACTTACAACATTTGCCACAGGGAAATGCTTTGTTTCCTAACCAAGGTTGTGGTAGAGGTCGAGGGATGATGATTCCAGTAATTAATAGAAATGTGGATTTGAGTTCACTGGTGATGCAGGATGAACAGCAGCGGCGAAAACTTTTACCTTGCCACATTTGTGGATTACTGGGACATTGGAAAAGACAGTGTCCGATGTTGAATCAGGGAGGAGAAATGGGTCAGCAAACAAATGGTGTCAACTCATTTCAAGGCATGAGGGGACCTAGAATAGGAGGTCAAAATCGAAATGTTCCGAATTATGCAAGGTTTTCAGCCTTTACAGCCAGTGCAACAAATGCAAAATGTGCAACCACATGTACAACAGGTACAAATGCCACAAATGCAACAAATGCAGCCACAGGTACAGATGGTGCCTGTACAGCAAATGCATTTACCGAGACAGGTTCAATTAATACAGAGCCCAATGGAGCAGCAGCAGGTAATGCTTTCACAGGAGGTCACGAATAAACAAATGTGTAAATATAGTAGAAAAATGTCCCTTACAAAGTGAGAGTGAAATAAACGCTGAATGGCCGTTGAGTAGTTCAGATGAGGAGGAGTTCTTGATGGGTGCATCATTAGATGATGATCTGAGAGGTCCTTATGTGCAGTGTGAAGTGCATAACTATGAGGTTAGTTTTTTGGTTGACACAGGAGCAAAGTGCTCAACGATAAGAACAGTTGAAGTACCAGACATACCTGTTTCTGAGAGAACAGTGCAGATACTAGGGGTTGCAAGCAAACAGTTGGTTAATGCCTTTACAGAACCAGTCCTTGTGAAAATTGGAAATTTCAGAGACTACCATAGTTTCATTCTTTGTGATTCCAGTCCAGTATCGCTGTTGGGAAGAAATTTGTTGTGCAAAATAAATTGTTTGATTATGTGTCTCAGAAAAGGAATTACAATGGAGACCATTAGTGTTGATGGAGAGGATTTGACAGTTGATGAAGGAAAAAGAATGAGAGGTTGTGAACTACCTTTGTTGAATGTGGAGGAGGACCATGTAGTCAATGAAGATGAGACACATGAGGGACATGATTTGGAAGACTTAATGAGTTTCTTTCCGGTGTTTGAAAGGAAAGATTTGCCGAGGTATTTGCAGCAAAGGGTTAAACCAAAGGTTTGGGATTTGTCAGGTAAAGACATTGGTTTAAGGAGTTAAGGTGGCAGTAAAAGAAAATGTGGTGTTCCCAAAAACAGCTCAATACCCGATGACAAATAAAATCATAGAAGGAATAAAGACCACTGATAGAACAGTTTTTGGAACAAGGAGTTTTGAAAGAGGTGATGAGCAGTCCATGTAATTCTTCAATCATGGGTTTGAAGAAGCCGAATGGGAAAATACGTTTGGTTCAGGATCTATGGAAAGTAAATAACATTGTAGGGAAGTGTTGTCCAAGGGTGCCCAATCCAGCAGTGATAATGTTTCAGACTCCATGTGATGCAGAGTGGTTTACAGTCATTGATTTGTGCCAAGCATTTTTCTCAGTCCCTCTTCATGAGGACAGTAGATATCTCTTTGGTTTCAAATTGCTGACTAGTCTACTGTTGGTGCAGGATTCCTCAAGGGTTTTCAGAATCACCATTGATTTTCAATCAGATTTTAAAAAAGAACCTGGAGTCGTTGGTGATGCCGTATAAGTCAACCTTAGTACAATACATTGACGACTTACTGATTGCAAAAAAGACAATGGAATGCCGTAAGGAGGATACAATTGCATTGTTGAATTTCCTGGGAGACAATGGTCATAAGGTTTCTCCAGCTAAGCTGCAATACTGTCAGCAAAAGGTGAAGTATTTGGGACATTTAATTGAAAAAGGGTCAAGAAGAATTTCCAGAGAGAGTGTGGCGGCAATAATGAAAGTGAAAATGCTGAGTTCCCAAAACGAGTTGAGGATGTTTTGGGGAATGGTAGGTTATTGTCGACAGTGGATCCCAAATGTTTCAGCGGTTTCAAAGCCATTGCAAACATTGACACATAAGGATGTTTCAGATTTCATAATGAAGGATGAGGAGTGTGTGAAAGCTTTTACTGAGCTGAGAGAAAGTTTGTGTCAAGCACCAGCTTTAGGTATGCCTGACTACACAAAACCTTTCCTATTGTTTTGTCACGAGAGAGATGGATGTTCTTTGTCTGTCTTAACACAAAAACATGGTGGTGTCAATCGCCCAATAGCATATTTTTCAGCTACCTTGGATAATGTTGCAGCAGCCCTACCCGATGTCTGCGAGCTGTAGCAGCTGTTGAACAGAATATAACCCAAAGTGAAAATATTGTGATGGGTTATCCTCTGACAGTGATGGTTCCTCATTCAATTGAGATCCTGTTGACCAGGTCAAAGACAAAATATTTGATAAATGCAAGAATGACTTGTTATGGGACAATTATTCTAGGGGCACCAAAGGTGACAATAAAAAGGTGCATAGTGCTTAACCCGGCAACATTACTACCAAATGAGGGGGAAGATCTGTCCAACATAGATGATGTTGAACATGATTGTTTGGAGGTGACAGAACTTTGTACCAAACCAAGAGAGGACATTTAAGATACTTGTCTGGATGACAATAATCATTTTTTTGTTGGTGATGGTTCCTGCTTACGAGACAACAGAGTCGCATTGAGAGTGGAGTATACAGTGTGTACAGTCACAGGCATACTAGAAGCTTCATGGCCTAAAGGAGTAATGTCTGCACAAGTCTCGAAGCTGGTGGCTTTTACCAGAGCATGCCAATTATCAGATCAAATGAAAGTCACAATATACACTAATAGTCAGTATGGATTTGGAATAGTGCATGATTTTGGGCAAATTTGGTCACAGAGAGGGTTCCTAACTTCTTCAGGATCACCTGTAAGAAATAAGGAAAGGATACATGATTTGCTACAAGCAGTGCAGGGACCTGAGAAAATTGACGTGGTCGAATGCAGTGCACACCAGAGAGGACAAGATTATGTAACATTGGGAAATGCTTATGCAGACCAGGTTGCAAAATGTTGTGCTCTAAATGGAATTTCATTCAAGGGAAATTGGGAACAGATGTCTGAAAATAAAGAAATTTACACAAATTTTACTGTGCAGATAGTGGAGATACTAGATGAACTGAAAGTAATACAGAACAATGTTCCAGGAAAAGAAATGAGAGATTGGCTTAAACATCAATGCATACAAAAGGAAGATGAAATTTGGGTGACAATTGAGGGAAAAGTAGTCTTGCCAAACAGTCTACTGATGCAGATGGCGAGGTACTACCATGGTCAAACACACATTGGAAGGGATGCAATGATCAGGAGTTTTAAACAATATTGATACAATCTAAAATTCAGACAAGTGGCAGAGCTGGTGTGCCATAGGTGCATACTTTGCCAAGAGATGAATGACGGCAAAGGAACAGTTGTCAACATGGGTCACCTAGGTATGGCAGGAGGTCCATTCAGTAGAATGCAAATGGTTTTCATTGAAATGCCTGCATGTGCTGGTTTGAAATATGTTGGTGATTGTGTGCAGTTTCAGTCATTGGATTGAGGCTTACCCGACAAGGCGAAATAGCAGTCTGAATGTGGCTTAATTGCTTCTGCGAGAACTAATTCCACTTTTTGGTTTTCCGGTCTCAATTGAATCGGATAGGGGTACACATTTCAATAATGAGGTGATAAAATAGGTTTTTTCAGCATTAAACATTCAGCAAAGATTGCAATGCAGTTATCGACCATAAGCTTCAGGTCTAGCAGAACAAATGAATGGAACACTGAAATCACGATTGGCAAAAGCGCGTGCATCAAGAAATTTGAAATGGCCAGTTGCTCTACCTCTAGCACTAATGTCAATGAGAGGTACATCTGACAAAAAGAGTGGGTTATCTCCTCATGAGATACCGATGGGGAGAGCAATGAGATAACCAGCAATACCTGCAAACGCTCTAGTGAATATTCCAGATGATATGGTGCTAGATTACTGCAAAAGCCTAGCTGATGTGTTTTTTTTTTCTCATCAGGTGGAAGTTGCAACAGTCCAACAAACAAAAGGTCGAGGACATAGGGGGTCATTCTGACTCCCGCCGGCCGCGGTAACCGCAGGGCCGGCGGGAGCCGCCAGAATACCGCTGCGCGGTCAGAAGATCGCCGCGGTTATTCTGGGTTTCCCGCTGGGCTGGCGGGCGACCGCCAGAAGGTCGTCCGCCAGCCCAGCGGGAAACACCCTTCATGAGGATGCCGGCTCCGAATGGAGCCGGCGGAGTGGAAGGGGTGCGACGGGTGCAGTTGCACCCGTCGCGATTTTCAGTGTCTGCATGGCAGACACTGAAAATCTTTGTGGGGCCCTGTTACGGGGGCCCCTGCAGTGCCCATGCCATTGGCATGGGCACTGCAGGGGCCCCCAGGGGCCCCACGACACCCCATACCGCCATCCTGTTCCTGGCGGCCAAAACCGCCAGGAACAGGATGGCGGTATGGGGGTCGGAATCCCCATGGCGGCGCAGCAAGCTGCGCCGCCATGGAGGATTCCCCAGGGCAGCGGAAAACCGGCGGTACACCGCCGGTTTTCTGTTTCTGACCGCGGCTGTACCGCCGCGGTCAGAATGCCCATGGGAGCACCGCCAGCCTGTTGGCGGTGCTCCCGCGGTCCCCAACCCTGGCGGTCTCGGACCGCCAGGGTTGGAATGACCGCCATAGTCTGAGAGCAGGAGACTGGGTGCTTATACGGAAGCATGTCCAAAAGTCTTGCCTTAAACCACGTTGGAAGAGTCTGTATCAAATTGTGCTCACTACAACAACTGCAATGAAGTGTGCTGGCCATACAAGGAAAGTGCATGATCCAACAGAAAGAGAAGAGGAACTGTTGAGCTTGCCAACAGTCGAGAATACCAGGAGCCAAGGAAAAGAGAGTGAGCAAAATATCGAGAATGACAGAGATGTACCTACTCCGATAACAGATGAAAGAGAACAAAGTGGAAATGATGAAGAAATTGAACAAGCAGTAAAAGGAGTAGAAGAATCAGTCCAAGAAGAAAGAAGTGAGACTGATTTCAATCCGAGGAGGGTGTTTGCGAATGAAAACAGAAAACAGAAAACAACAGAAGAAAGATCTGCTCAGAGGAGGGTGACCTCAATAGCAGGTGGTTTGTCTAACCAAACCGAAAACGAGACAGACCCCGTTAGGCAAGGAATTGAGAATGGTCCTGCCCATGTGGATTATACTCTTCCAGAACCTATTGCTGGAACGTCTGAAGAGAAAGGTCCTAAGGCAAGTGAAGACTCAATATTGAGAAGACTATTGACAAAAGGGACATTGAAATGAGACAATTGGCCAGAGAAAACTTTGGAAAAAGGGAAGATTTATGTGATACCGTCAATACCAGAGGAAAGAGAATTGCCTGGTAAAGAACAAACTAGTGGAGAAGACCGTGAAAGTGGAAGATGACCAAAAAGGAAAAGAGCGGCTAACACGAGATATGCCGGACCTGAATGGGCATACTTACATTAAAGTGACTGGCAAGAAGAAGTTTTGAGCTACTGTTTTGAAAGAGACTTAGAAAGTTCTGATTTCGGCATTTGAAGATTCACAAACGAGACATTGGGTTAAAAGAAAGATGAAAAATTGAATGCTAAACTTACGCTGCAAAGATAGAACTTGAAAAATTACTGGAAAAGACAAATGAAAAACTGAACTTAGACAAGCTGCCATACTGGATTTGACAAAGGAACTGTCCAAGAGTGAATAAATTCATAAAAAAAGTTTTTTAAAAATTTAGGTGGGGTTTCTGGAAATGTTTGAAGTTTTAGGGGAAATTTTGTTTTTTTAATTTTTTTCCTCTAACATAGAAAATGAGTGATTCACATAACCAAAACTGTAGAATTAGTTGTTGCAAAGGGCTTAGAATTGGTTTAGCGGTAACAAGTGTGTTGATATGTTTATTGTTATTTGTGGGAGTGTCTGTTTATGAGATTGATGGAGCAAATCAGACTGTGAAAATGGGTTCTCTAGACTTAACTGATAAATCATTAACAAAGGATAACTTTACGATAGATGTAAAATATTTGCATGAGGAAAAAGAGCTTTCTTCTAATGTTTTCTATCGCTTATTGCATTAGTATGTTGAAGTGATGGATGCGACTGACTGTTATGTATGTACACAGATTCCAGCTTCAGTAGAAGGAGGAACTATGTATCATAGCTGACCTGTTACTTATGCTATAAGTTGCAGTCTTTTGCTAACGCGTTTCTATAATTAAGAATATATTCAATATTTGTATTCAAACTATGATATGGTATTATCCTTTGTATCTGTCATAGGATATTTGAATAAAATAGCTAAAGAAAATAATATAGTAATTATGAGAGATTTCTTTGAGCCTATTTTAACTTTTGGAACTGCCTTTGCTCACCATAATAACCTGACTTGTTTACTAACACCAGTAGAAAAGAAATTCTTAGATAACACGGAAGACAGAAGGAGAGAAATAAAGGCAAAAATGGATAAGGGAATCATAAGAAGAAAGCCTGGAATAGATTATGCTTATACTGACATTACTAAACAGGGTAAACTAACAATAGATGCTGAGCATGTAGAGCTACTATGTATACAAAGACCTTGGAGTAAGAATGATAGATTGTTTGTTGGAAAGAGTGAATGCAAATATTTTTTTTGTTTTAGAGTAAGTGGGATTTTATGATGAATGGACAAGACCCTCCGATACCTGGCATTTACTAAATTTGTGGAAGAAATGCATATTACCGTCTCCATAGAGGGTGGTACGGGACATGGTATTTGGGAATAGTCTTTCCAAAAATCTATCAGTTGGAAGACTTGAGTAAGATTCCTGATTCAATGAAATTTCAAACGAGACACAAGCGAGAATACATTTCTGGCATTATGGGAGACATATTTGGGCTATAATTCCATCAGTGGGAATAGTCTTAAATACGATTAAGATTCAGAAGTTGTCCACGATAGTGCATAACATGTTGACAAGATATTCCGGAGCTATTATTCTTCTGGATACAGAGTTGGCTGCTACAAGAGCTATGGAACTTCAGAATCGCCTTGCGTTAGACAGTCTTTTGGAGAAAGAGGGCGCAGTTTGTAAATTAATTGGTTCTAATCATTGTTGTTCTTTTATCCCTGACAACTTAAATAATTAGTCATTAATGTGACTAACACTAATAATAAAGATTTTAAAGAACTGAAAGAAACTACAATTTGGGAAAAGGCTGGAAAAGGAATTGAAGCTGTGGGAAATTAGTTTAGCAATGTGGGAAGAAATGTTATTCTGAAAATTTCAAAATGGGTGTTAATAATTGTGTTTTGTTTAATTGGAATTTGATGAACCTATAGAGTAATTAAATGTGTTAAGAAGAGAAAATTAGAAAGGAATACACTAAATATTGAAATAGAAATGAATACATTTTACAAAGAAAATAAGAAGAGAAAAATAAATAATTCAGAAATAGATTAAACAAAGTTTTAAATCTGATGATAAGTACATTTATTTTAGGGTAATGTGATGACATGAATAGTCATCAGAGGAGGGATTGTAAGAGTGTGAATTTTCTAATATGTTTATTAATGATTTTCATATTAGAAATGTGTAATGAACTAACATGTAAAACTATTAGTTCCTGAAATGTCAGTTTTTTTTCTGTTCTTGGCTGAGCAAAATTATATTCAGATGCTGTAGTTATTTTCCATGATTCAAAGCTTTCATAATAAGTGTTTTTGAAGCTTGGGTAGATGTATCCACAGCTACCCCTAGAGGGTTGCAGTGTCATGTCTTACAAAGTCATGTACTAACCAAACATTGAGTAAGTTGAGTTGTCCTATTGTTTGAGAATTTTACTAATATCTGGTCTTTCCTCGAGGATTGAAGTAAAAGTTACAGTGAAAGTTTCTTCCTGAGAACAAGATACACGAGATGCGGATGAGGCAATGGAGTTACAGACGAGACATAAGAAGAAAAGTTACATCGAAAGAAAATGTTATAGTTAGCGAAGGTTTGTCAAGTTTAGGTCATCAATTTAGTTGTCGATTGGCTTAAATGAAACCACCCCATAGACTGACCAATCATGAGTTGATTAGATTTTAATATAACAGCATGTGTAGAATGATTAATGGTGAGTTCATTAGAGGGGAAGAGTATGAGATTGTTGGAGAGCAGAAGAGTTTCGACGATTTTCGAGATTAGCTGTCGTTAGGCCCAAACTTCTGATGAGACAACTGATGGTGTCCTCAGGCCGAAGCTGATCATTTGCTGTTACTATTTTTGTGGTAATGTATGTTATTAAATGTGAATTGTGTCTCTCTTGCTTTCCAGGTACCAGATGCAACTGATGTTTAAATTGCTGCACATTAATAGTTTTTTTATATTATAATCAAGTTGGTAGTTTCCTAAATTTGTGCTACTAAATTCTTTTCACATAAATGCGGTTAGATAGTGAATTAATTCTGATATGCTCATGACCTGTTTTGAAATCGTTTGATGCTGAACTTATGCATACTCTACCATTATTACCAGTTTTTGTATTATTAATAAGTGTGATTCTTTTGAAAATAATTTGTATAATTGTATTATTCAGATTGAGATATATACATCATTTTACTCAGCCACTATTGATCTTATATGCTTATCATTTGTGTTTTGAGAGTTATTTTCGTGACATTAGCATTGTTAATATTGGGAAATAAATCTATGAATTCTTATTATTAAACTGGTGTAGTTATTGACTGAAGCTTTGTAATATTGAATATTGTTCATTTGATGGTCCTCACACTTCCCATTGGTGACATCCCCTCAAACCTATGTCGATTTGATCCATCATCCTTTGGCGCAGGATCCACTATTCAGAATTGAAAATAGCTAGGATCTTGTGGCGCGCTCGCAGTTATTTGGTAGCAGATTATAGTTATGTCATTGTTTTGATGATGTTATAATGGGACTGTAAGGTTCAGGTGTGTCAAAGTGGCTCGCTTGTTCTTTCTTTCTTTTGTCAAAATTGTTAAGCAGATTAACATGATTAGTGGCTAGTTGCCTTAAGTGACTTTCCCCGGTTTTTGGAGAGCCCCTAGCATGATGGGTATGTTCTTGGCGTTTGATTGTATTTCATTGAGGAGAATAAAGTGTTTGCGTTTGCACAGCTTTCGCTAATTTGCAGATGATTGTGTCAAATATAAGTTTAGAGGAGTAAGGATATTCAAATTAGTGATTAGATAGTGTGGGCGTACTCCTATCGGTATGAGAGTCGGGAAGCGGCGTTCTTCATTTAAGTGTGGCGTTTGATGCAGGAAAAATTCGCCACCTGGTTGTTGATGACAGACCTAAAGAGAGAGAGGTCTGGGACTCCGGAGTATATTGACAAGTGTAGAGGGACACTTGGTATATGTTGTAATTCGTTCATTTAGTAGACTAATCTGTCGAGTTTGTCTCTTCGATCCATCGTCCTCTAGCGCAGGATCCACTATTCAGAATTGAAAATAGCTAGGATCTTGTGGCGTGCTTGCACTCATATATTCCTAACCGTAGTAAAGAGATAAGAGACGTACTTCCTAACCTGACTACTGCAAGTAGTGATTTGAAGGAATTAAAAGAACCAGGTGTTTGGGAAAAGGATGGTAAATGGTTTGCTTCAGTGGGAAATTCGCTTAGTGGCATTTGGAATGAGATACTATTGAAAATAATACGAGAACACTAATTGTTGTGTGTTGTCTATTAGGAATATATGGGCTTTGCAAATTATGCAAAATAATTCAATTGAAAAGGTCTAAGAATAATCAGAGAAGGGAAGAAAAGAAAATGGAAAGAATTTATAGGGAAAATTCAAGGAGAAGACAAAATGTCGAAGAAATAGAATTATAAAATTGTAAGTGGTAATTAGTGTCATGACACATTTAGTCATCAGAGGCGGGATTGCTGAAGCAGGTGTCTTAATTAGAAATTATTAATGAGTGTTTAGGTATTTTGAATAATTACTTATGTAGAAAATGAATAACGTAGAGGAAAATAATGCGCACGTTTTAAAATGTGACCTCGAAGAATGGGCACTAGTGTTCACGAAATGTACTAAACAATGTTTAATACTTATGAAATATTGAAAATGTATTAGATTCATGTAGTAATATGTCATATTGAGGGTTCTGAAGTATGTTTTAGCTTATTGATTGTAGGCCTTAACTTAGAGAGTGTCTTGGCCTAGTTACCAGGCCTCATAAAAAAGCTTTATTTCTTAGCGTTTAATAAAAATGCTGACAGAGTGAACTAACTGTGAAATGTTCATTGTTAAAAGTGCTTAGCAGAAGCTTTCCATGAGAACCAACTAACAGGAGACAGTGGCCCTCATTCTGACCTTGGCGGGCGGCGGAGGCCGCCCGCCAAAGTCCGGCGTCAGGTTACCGTTCCGCGGTCGAAAGACCGCGGCGGTAATTCTGACTTTCCCGCTGGGCTGGCGGGCGGTCGCCTTCAGGCCGCCCGCCAGCCCAGCGGGAAAGAGGCTTCCACGATGAAGCCGGCTCGGAATCGAGCCGGCGGAGTGGAAGCTGTGCGACGGGTTGCACCCGTTGCGTATTTCACTGTCTGCGCAGCAGACAGTGAAATACATTTAGGGGCCCTCTTACGGGGGCCCCTGCAATGCCCATGCCAGTGGCATGGGCACTGCAGGGGCCCCCAGGGGCCCCGCGACCCCCCCTACCGCCATCCGGTTCCCGGCGGTCGGACCGCCGGGATCTGGATGGCGGTAGGGGGGGTCGGAATCCCCTCGGCGGCGCAGCAAGCTGCGCCGCCTTGGAGGATTCAATGGGGCGGCGGTACACTGGCGGGAGACCGCCAGTGGTGCCGGTCCGACCGCGGTTTTACCGCCGCGGTCGGAATCCCCATTGGAGCACCGCCGGCCTGTCGGCGGTGCTCCCGCGGTCCTCCGCCCTGGCGGTCTTTGACCGCCAGGGTCAGAATGACCGCCAGTGTCCTTAAAATGTAACAAGCTATGTGTAATTTGTCAAAAAGGTATTTCCCAGGACGTGAACAATGAAGACACTGACTGGAGATGAAGATGCAACATATTCGATAGCCGGATGATCAGGACATCGTAAAGCAGACCAATCAATGCTGTGTTAAGAAATAAATATTATAATTCATAGATTTGGTATAGAAAAATTATTGGGTAGAGAAATAATGTACGATTGATTGACCAATAGGGAATTAGGGGATAGTTTGGGTGACTTTGATATAACAAAGGGACAGAGCAGAAAGATTCAGATGAGCCTTATGCAGATCAAGAGAGATGAGACTTCAGAAGAAATTCAAAATTCTGTCATTGAGCTTTTACTCTATGACTGACAGCCTGATGCTTTGCTGACCAATTGATGACCTGAGGACAAAGACTGATTCAGTTTGCTGAACCATACCGAGGATAGGTAGATATGACAATGTGACTGAATTGCATTTTATGTGTTTTCTTTCTAGGTACCAACTGCACTGTCTTAATAGTTTCCTTTACGTAGGTGGTTTTCCTAAATTTGTGTTCTAAACTGTTTTCATGAAGCCCCACATGCTGATGCTAATCTAGGTTATATGAGGCTATTCACATGATGATTGACAAATTGCAGGGACAAATGTTTGACGAGCTATCTTGCTGAATTTGATGTATGTGATTACTTCGTTGCAGCCTAATTTGCTTTTGATTTGCACCATTGCTTTAGAATGTGTTGTGATTCAAGCCTTGATTAGATTTTGTTTCTTCCGTCGCTTCGGTCAACCAGTATTAATTTTATATGTGTTTCTTTCGATTTTGAGATTAACCTACATGACTTTAGCATTGTTAATATAAGGGAAATAAACTTACTAAACCTTACTAAAGGTGTGGTTATTCATGGCTGAAAGGTCATGGTGTCTGATAATTACTGACTCCATTGATTATTGACTTGACTAATGATTATTGATTATTGTGTACTGATTATTGTTTCTGTTCTGGAGCGTTGGTAAGAACATGTTAAACGAGTCAAAAGATACATCGACCTGTACACGTCCCCTTGTAAGTTTACTTATTAAGGACCGACGCGCTAACATGGGTATTACATAGCAGTGATACCTGCCATTTCCCTGGCACCAAGGTTTGTAATATTAGTAATACATCTTTCCAGCGCCGCATGATTTATCAGTCAAATATCACCTTTAAATATGTTTTGAATATTGAGCCATTTTTCTCAAAACATCAACTGAGTTCTGAAAATACATGCATTTTCATCTAAAATACACATACTCAATTTTGGAACACATATATCATGCAATCAAGTAAAAGCGTCTATTTTAGTAGGCTGGGCTGCACACAGAGCTACTCGCTTGTAGGTGGAGAGCTACCAGTAGCTCACAACCCACTTGTTGGAGAAGCCTGTTTTAGTAGGGCTACATTGTACTCTCCACTACCTAAAATCCATTACAAGGGGTGAGGAAATAATGCTTTGGTATTTCTGCGTCAGGAAGTATTGATACCGTGAGAATTGGTACTTATGGGTTCCAAGAAAAGCAGGAGACAGTGGCCCTCATTCTGACCTTGGCGGGCGGCGGAGGCCGCCCGCCAAAGTCCGGCGTCAGGTTACCGTTCCGCGGTCGAAAGACCGCGGCGGTAATTCTGACTTTCCCGCTGGGCTGGCGGGCGGTCGCCTTCAGGCCGCCCGCCAGCCCAGCGGGAAAGAGGCTTCCACGATGAAGCCGGCTCGGAATCGAGCCGGCGGAGTGGAAGCTGTGCGACGGGTTGCACCCGTCGCGTATTTCACTGTCTGCGCAGCAGACAGTGAAATACATTTAGGGGCCCTCTTACGGGGGCCCCTGCAATGCCCATGCCAGTGGCATGGGCACTGCAGGGGCCCCCAGGGGCCCCGCGACCCCCCCTACCGCCATCCGGTTCCCGGCGGTCGGACCGCCGGGATCTGGATGGCGGTAGGGGGGGTCGGAATCCCCTCGGCGGCGCAGCAAGCTGCGCTGCCTTGGAGGATTCAATGGGGCGGCGGTACACTGGCGGGAGACCGCCAGTGGTGCCGGTCCGACCGCGGTTTTACCGCCGCGGTCGGAATCCCCATTGGAGCACCGCCGGCCTGTCGGCGGTGCTCCCGCGGTCCTCCGCCCTGGCGGTCTTTGACCGCCAGGGTCAGAATGACCGCCAGTGTCCTTAAAATGTAACAAGCTATGTGTAATTTGTCAAAAAGGTATTTCCCAGGACGTGAACAATGAAGACACTGACTGGAGATGAAGATGCAACATATTCGATAGCCGGATGATCAGGACATCGTAAAGCAGACCAATCAATGCTGTGTTAAGAAATAAATATTATAATTCATAGATTTGGTATAGAAAAATTATTGGGTAGAGTAATAATGTACGATTGATTGACCAATAGGGAATTAGGGGATAGTTTGGGTGACTTTGATATAACAAAGGGACAGAGCAGAAAGATTCAGATGAGCCTTATGCAGATCAAGAGAGATGAGACTTCAGAAGAAATTCAAAATTCTGTCATTGAGCTTTTACTCTATGACTGACAGCCTGATGCTTTGCTGACCAATTGATGACCTGAGGACAAAGACTGATTCAGTTTGCTGAACCATACCGAGGATAGGTAGATATGACAATGTGACTGAATTGCATTTTATGTGTTTTCTTTCTAGGTACCAACTGCACTGTCTTAATAGTTTCCTTTATGTAGGTGGTTTTCCTAGATTTGTGTTCTAAACTGTTTTCATGAAGCCCCACATGCTGATGCTAATCTAGGTTATATGAGGCTATTCACATGATGATTGACAAATTGCAGGGACAAATGTTTGACGAGCTATCTTGCTGAATTTGATGTATGTGATTACTTCGTTGCAGCCTAATTTGCTTTTGATTTGCACCATTGCTTTAGAATGTGTTGTGATTCAAGCCTTGATTAGATTTTGTTTCTTCCGTCGCTTCGGTCAACCAGTATTAATTTTATATGTGTTTCTTTCGATTTTGAGATTAACCTACATGACTTTAGCATTGTTAATATAAGGGAAATAAACTTACTAAACCTTACTAAAGGTGTGGTTATTCATGGCTGAAAGGTCATGGTGTCTGATAATTACTGACTCCATTGATTATTGACTTGACTAATGATTATTGATTATTGTGTACTGATTATTGTTTCTGTTCTGGAGCGTTGGTAAGAACATGTTAAACGAGTCAAAAGATACATCGACCTGTACACGTCCCCTTGTAAGTTTACTTATTAAGGACCGACGCGCTAACATGGGTATTACATAGCAGTGATACCTGCCATTTCCCTGGCACCAAGGTTTGTAATATTAGTAATACATCTTTCCAGCGCCGCATGATTTATCAGTCAAATATCACCTTTAAATATGTTTTGAATATTGAGCCATTTTTCTCAAAACATCAACTGAGTTCTGAAAATACATGCATTTTCATCTAAAATACACATACTCAATTTTGGAACACATATATCATGCAATCAAGTAAAAGCGTCTATTTTAGTAGGCTGGGCTGCACACAGAGCTACTCGCTTGTAGGTGGAGAGCTACCAGTAGCTCACAACCCACTTGTTGGAGAAGCCTGTTTTAGTAGGGCTACATTGTACTCTCCACTACCTAAAATCCATTACAAGGGGTGAGGAAATAATGCTTTGGTATTTCTGCGTCAGGAAGTATTGATACCGTGAGAATTGGTACTTATGGGTTCCAAGAAAAGCAGCCTAAGGCAAATAACATGTGGGAATCAGTGTTTCTGCACTGATTCCAGCATGTCACACTTCATTTGGAATCCCACTTTCAGCAGGACATATCTCCTGTTCAGAGTAGGTGAAATGTCCTAGTGAAAACCTGTGAGTTGTTTTTTTTATCCCACAACACTTCTAACGTCTGAGGCAGCTAGTAACTCCCATTACTAGCCTCACCTGGAATTATGAGCCTTTGTTAATGAGGGGTTTAGATGTGTTTTTAAACTCTGTTCGATTTAAGTGATCAGGTAGATATACTACTTTAACGAGTGCCTTAATTCAGCGTTGAGTTAACTTCAAAATATTTATTTGTTTCATGTCATTTTAGTTTTTAATTTGGTTTAACATTTATCTTTTCATTAATTTTCTTATATAGTTATTTTGGCACTTGTATGTTTATTTCCCACAAGTTTTTTGTTCAGTAGCGGTAGATGTTTTGCCCCACTTGAAGAAATATCAATAGCATATCAGCAGAGTGTATTTTGATCTAAGTTCTCTTACTCAGACGATGGAAGTAGTATGGAAGTCCTCAAAGCTGCAATGTTTCAATGGGGTTTGGGGAAAATTGACCAAAGGGAAGTCTGCCCCGCCCCCCTGTGATTTTCGGAGATAGTGCAGTCTGATGACTGCGATTTTCTTTAGGCTTTTTAAGAGCCCAGTGGTAGCCCAAGAAAGCATAGGGGTGCTTGAGTTGGGCTACTTTGCCATTGTGAAAAGGGTGACCTGGAGGCTGGCAGAGTTTGGCAGTGGAGGGTATTTTTTCAGTGTTCTCTTGTTGGGGTCATTATTTTGCACTGCATCATGTCAGAGGCCAAGGTGAAGGTTGCTGAGGCCATGCGCCTGATTCATGAAGCAGGTCGCATGGACTTGTTGGTGGAGGGGGCCCAAATTGAAATTGTGACCTGGCTGTTACGCAGTGCCTCTCAGCACGTGGGGGTAGCCTTGCTGGCTTCTTTGCCATGCCGCAAACTGCAGGCGGCATCATTGCAACAGGTTGAGGGGAGTGCTGGGGACCATTCTGAGACTAGCCGAGCGGCCCTAGAGGAGGTTGTTGGGGCAGGGAGGCAAAAAGGGACAGGGCTTACTCAGCAGGGGTATAGGCATCAGCAGGTCTCTACATCCCTCGGGGGAAACACAGAGGCCTGAAGGACCATCAAGCAGCAAAAACAGGGAGGCGGGGGCGCCCACACACATGAGCATGGTGCCTCCCACAGTGAAGTCTCCTTCTACGACCATTGTTTAGATGGCCCTGCGGCCTACAGCAGGGCTGCAACGATTTACAGAGGATGCCCAGCACGAGGCAGGTAGCAAGGGGGTGGCCGCATTGGGTGAGGCAGTGCCCCCAATATTACACACGTTAGCAACCCTGTTGATGGGCAGGCAAGTGGTCAGTGGAGTGGGAGGACCACACAGTGCTTTCCACCCCTGGCAATAGGCACAGTGTGAGTGGGATTTTCCGGCTCCCCAGCTGACTTTTCACAATGACAAGCTCACGCAGGAGGAGGGGTTAGACCAGTGGGATAGTTGAGGAGGGCTCCAAAGGGTATACAGGCGCAGTGGGCAGGTGGGGGCTTCCATTGGTCAGGAGGCTTCAGGTGCCTCTCATGGCAATCCATGTAAGCCAACTATGCTGAAGCAGCCAGGTTGGAGTGGAGTGGGGATGAAGGGGCCATTGATAGTGGGGTAGCCTTTTGTTTAGCTGTGTGGTGGTCTTTCTGGGATGGACCAGTCTCGGGGCAGCGGCATGGATGTCCACGACAGGGTCAGTGCTGAGGGCACACCGAGAGGAACTGTGCAAAGCTAATTTTTGGGAGGCGCAGGATCGGCAGCATGCATGGAAAGTTCAACGGGAAGTGTCAGCAACCCAGTCCTTTCTTTTTCTTCGCAGGTGATGGAGCATAGGAAGTTTCCAGACTGAGAGAGCTTGGCGCGGCTTGTTGGCAACTAGGTGAAGTGATGGCTGGGCCCAGGAAGGTTTGCCGAACATCTGCAGGGGATTCTGTTGCAGCCGAAAGTGTAGGGCCGGTACAATCTCATCAGCTCCACCAGCTGGAAGGGCTCTGGCAGCCTCCAGCTATGTCAACCAAGAGAATGAACACACAAAGTCGCCAAAATAGTACAGTGGGGCTCCTTTCGCCCTCCTGGACACCAAATGTCAGACCGTGCCTCAGGTTGCTGAAATGGTAACTAGAGGTGTGGATGCAGGTCCAGGGTGGTTCAGGTCAGAGGACACAACGGGTGTGTCGCTGGTTGATTCTGATGAAGGCAGGCTTGAGGAAGGTGATGTGAAGGGGATGATCCTGTGGAGTCACAAGTTGGGACCCAGAAGGGGGGAGCATCTAATGCTTTTTGCCGATTTAAACACAGAAGTGGTCAGTGGGGACAATAAGGCACATGGCGAGATGACAAGCTTCAGTATGGGCGCCAACTTTGGAGCCAGGGAAGGGCACCCAGTTGGAAGGGTTTCCGATTATAGGTTGAAAGGGGTGTATATGGGGAGCAATTTGAATGAAGGGGGTAGTGGCTGAGAAGAGATAAGTCCTTGACGGATGTTGGATGTTGAGACTGGAGTTTCACACAAAGGAACAGATACGAAGGTTGGGGTGGCTGATAACACTGTGGAAAAGAGTAAGGGTTGCACAGACAGTGCAGGGGGGTAACTTCCCAAACAAAAGGGTGATACAAGGGAAGATCTGGTCAGTAGGGAATTGAAAGGTAAGCAGCTACCTTATAGGGAGACAACAAAGCCATTGGGGCCCCACCAGATGCTAGCCACAAAGGAGAAGATTTGCAAAGGGGAGTATGTGGAAATGTAGAAACTCCTTCATAGGGATGTACGTGTGAAGAGTCAACTGATGAGGGATATGAATTGGCCAAGAGGCCAAAGCTTCCTTTGACAATGGCAAATTGGACAGCAGCTTTTAAAAATATAATCTAGCATTAATTGCGAGAACTTTCATATGCAATGTGTGGCCTTGTTTAAATGGATGGACGTTAAACGTAAATCTCAAATTACTTATGGAGGTTATGCCTGGGCTCAATATGACGACAAATTCAGGGCATGCTTAGCCTGGGATCCGGTAGAAAAATGGGGTGAGTAAGATATGGACCTATGGTAACATACCATGGTGCCTTCCAAGTTTGGTAAGACAATTTTTACTGACAGCGGTTTGCCCATAGTTTCTAGGCCCTTACAGTGGCACCCCACCCAAGGAAGGGTGGGAAACACTTCCAAAGAGCAGACAGGGTGGGAGCCTCCTGAGACTACAATAAAGGTTCATGGATGCACGTATACTGCAAATTTAAGCACAAGTGTTCCAAGTGCACAGGCAGACACTGCTTCAGAAATACAGGGGGTTTACAGGGACAGAATTCAGGGCAATGGCAGCACAACATCAGCAATCAGGGAACACAACAATCGCAGCAGTGGGGGAAGAACACAGGGACCTGGTGCTGTTGCAGGGTAATTCAAAACATAAAAAAATGGAAAGAAAGACAAACTCCTCTTTGACAATGTAAAGACTAGGCCTGGAAAGAGTGGGTGGAATCACGCTACTCGGAACTCTGCGCAGTAGCAAAAAACCTCCGCTGCATTATGCGGGGATCCGCGGATTGTGGCAGTTCCCAGTCACACCCATTCCTGTTGCGTTTTGCATCAAACGCAATGCAAAGTATATTCTAGTGTTCGAAATCATGGTTGAATGGCACCATGGGCTTTGCATGGGTGCAGCCATCTTGATTTTCATTCTGTTTATGGTGCTGGGTGTGTTTTTCATCCCTCATTAATCTTTTCAAACCTCCACACTTCTAATTACTCAACACCTCATTTTTATTTATTGTATTAGTGTGTCTTTTTATGGCTGACTATTTTTATGTTTTTTTTTTCATTTGTTTCCTCCTGTTTGTGACTTTTTGTGTTTTTGTTTATTTTTCCCCTATGTATTTTCTTCCTTCCTTCTGCTCCTATTTCTTTTCTTCTTCACCTCACTACCCAGCACCAGGGCAGAACAGGGTGGCACCGGGGAGCAAGGGAGCGGCAGCACCAGCCCCCCTGGATGGCCAGCAGCTGCTCCTACCTTGTGGGCGGCAGCGTCGCCAAGGGGTTCAGCCTTGACCCATCTTTAGTGACAAGGAGGTGACAGCACTGGCTTTTTATGTGCAGCACCACCTCCCCTCCATGTTTGGCAGCAGACGGGAGGCCTGGGAGCAGTTACACCCTGAAGGAGTGTCTGCTGTGCTGGGCTGGGGTGCACCGCTGTGTCTGACACACCACCCAGGTCCAGCACACCATCCAGCAGCTGATGCATCACAGGGTGACATCATTGACCACTAGCAGGACTTGCTTAACCTGCTAGACATTGAGATTGCAAGGTTAAGTGAGTATTAAACATATTATTTGCTGTATTTGTGTTGTATAATGCTAACTTTTCTTTCCTTAACATGCTGCTCAAACTCACTGGTAAATTACATTTAGTTTACATTAAGAATATTATTATGTGGTCCACTTTGAGATAGGCAGGTGCTTGACACTACCTTTGGCTTCTTATTTAAGAAGCCATTGCAATGCATACTCCTCTGTCCCCCAGTCACGATAGTGAATTAGAGATATCAGTGAGTTAGCATTCTCTGTGACTTTTATTTATCTAGCTCATACAATACCAAGCTATTTCACAATGATGTGTAGTACTAGTATACATATAGGCATTTAAAAAAATGATAGACTGAGTTGGTCCATCAAGGGGGTTGAAAAATGAGAATAGAATCAAAGATCATTCATTGCAATGCTTTAGTTCCAAGTGTAATTTTTGTTAATAAAATTGAAATACGGTTTTCAGGAGAATAGCCAACTTAACGATAGTCGATCATACTAGTACCATAGGCGATCTGATTTAGAGAAGTAAAATGTTACTGCATTTACCTGTTATAATCATTTTGTGGAGATTACCTGTGCCAGTGATCCATTTTTTATCTTCTTTATTTCTTACATCAGCACCCAAGGGCAGGAAGAGGGGCACCGCAGATGCTGGTCTGACAGGAACTGGGGAGGTGCCAACCACCATCACCAATGCCACAGGCTCTACTCCCCCTAGTAAGTCCCAATATTTAATATTATTATTATTTCCCTAACTTTTACCTCTGCCCACTGTTATACTACTTCTACTTTTTCCTTGTTTGCTTTTGTTGTACTTTCTTCTTTTTTCTAATACCCATATTCAATTTTTGTTTAATTCCTGTTTTCCCTGCATTTTCTTTTTATTCTGTCTTTCATTGACAATCTTTTTTCCATCCCTTCATTGGGCTTCAATGATTCCGAGTCATCATCATCATAGGCTATAGTTCTGCCCCTCCATTGCGCAACATTTTTGGCGGGCTTGACTACCTGACTTTTCTAACATTGTGAACCAACAAAGTGCCCAGAGTGATTTTTCTAATAGAAAATACTGCAGTACCAACCAAATTGTAACAATGTATTGTGGTTGCATTTTTTTAATTAAACAAATTAAGGGGAAGTGTATCCGGCATCTAAAAACTGTATGATCTGTTCCTCTAGCCATACCGACCACCAGTGGAACCAGCTGAAGTTCCGCTGCAGGAGCAGGGGAAGCAGGGAGAGAAGCGACTGCACGGAAGGGCAGTGGTAAGTCACATTGCTTGCTTATTGACAATTACTATTACTCACTAGCTACAAGGGTGTCATCATGATCGTGAACTCCCAGCGCTACAGCTACAGTTGTGATTGGGCTACATAAGCCCTCTTCTATCTGCAACTGAGCAAAAGAACACATAATGTACACTAAACATGATAGTTTGATGGAAACAGAAAAGGATGGACGTTTAAAAGAAAGTATGGGTGAAATGTGTGAAAGGAAAGGATGCATGGATGTGTGAAAGGATGCATAGGTGAGTATTGGGTAAATTGACGGATCTGTGAAAGGATGATTGAAAGTTAGAGTAGATAGTGTATACTGAATGGATGGATAATGTATTGTGAATTTTGGTGAAAGTCTGGATGAGAGAAAGTAAAGCCTAAATCATGGTGGCTATTGGTGAATGAAGTAGGTAGAATGAAAGGATGACTGACTAATTGCTTGGATGAATAAACAAAGGAGTTCTTCTGTAGAGGGGCATGCTGCTCACCTATTGTGCTTATTTTGTATTTTATGGTTATCAAAGCTATGGTTCAAAGTGGGGGGTATTTTAATTTGTGTTCTATTTCCTTGACTCGCTGTATTTGTTAAATGAGGCAGATATGTATCCCACCCATCATCATCATTCATCAACCCCTTCCCTGCCAATGGCATTTCAGCACCCATGACCGAAGAAGTGCAGTATGATTCAATTTGTGCCTGCAGTGTTGGCTGTGCTTTAGTTAATGTAGCATATACAAAGTTTTCAATGCATTGCAAACTAAACACACAAGGTATGTTGTTCTCCCTTTACCCACTCCGTCACTTCTTCAGACTTTATTCTTTCTTAAACTCTTCCATCCCAGCCACCAAACAAATTGAAAAATACATTCCTGGCATGTGCCACATTTTTTTGACTCAGGGAAGTGTTTCCAAAATAAATTTCATGGTTTCCCATAACAGATTTATTTTACTCCGGTTCAGATTTTTTCTGTTACACTTTCATCTACAAAGTGACTGAATAAGCCAAAGCTTAGTCACATGATGGATCGATGATCTTTGACACCCTTATTGTATAGCAAAAGTGCTACCTACCCACCTAATCCCTCAGCCTTACTTTGCAGAAGTAAGTTTCCTTTCCTTACTGCCCAGCAAATGAATTTGTTGGAAAGAATTTGTGGTAGTGTATGAGGCCAGTAAGTAAAGTGGGACTAGCAAGTATGTGCCTGTTTTGATTTCAGGTTTGATATAAGGGATACTCTGTGATGAAGGTGCCAAATACAATTTACATAGCGTGTTGCTTTCCCTGTAGTGCAGTGCCTCATTTTCCCCACCGCTGCACTGCACCGCAGGGCAGATAGCATAAATAATATATCCACATTTTACACATGACTTGTGTGAAGTATCTTATTTATTCATCTGCCTCTTTGGTGTCAGGGCAGAAACTAAGTGAAAGGCATTTGGGGAAGGGCAGGGCAAGTGGAATTAAAGATAGATATTTGTCAACCACAGCTGCTCTAGCTGCAGACAATAGCAAAGTACTCAAAGCACTGGTTAGCATGCCTCCATTAATCTGGCACAACAACTTGCACTCCATGGTGCATAACGCCTTACTCATAAATGAGAGATAATTCATTTTTAATTTTCCACTAAAAGTGTTTGTTCAATTACTTGAAAAGCGTTTAAAAGAAAATAAATTAAATTGCTGTATATTCAGTCTGGTGTTATTCTGCCTTAATTCTTTTCTACCAGTCAGTGCTTTTTATGTGAGGCATGTGTGGTTAAACAAATACAATTGGCCCTATGAATCTCCTAATAATAATCACATCAAATTCCATTGTCCATAGGGTACGAGCAATGTAGTGCTACGGTGCCACCCACTACCTACATTTGAAGAAGTGTTTGTTCAGAGCATTGTTGACAATTTCTTTTTTATTTTTGTTTTTCTCAGTATATCTACTTCTGCCGGATCACCACCAACCAGGCAGGAGATAGTGGCACATCTGCGGTTGCAGAGGTTGTAGAATATCCAGGCAAAATACCATCGGCTGGGGGTGCTGGAGCAGGAAGAAGCTGAAATAGCTGTCTCTGACCCAGTCCAGCAGCATACCAGTGCCAGTCTCCAACCTCACGCCCACTACATCGCCAGCACTGCAGCCAGCTGTCAGGGTCCCTGACTGCCACTGCTGGCACCCGCTCGCAAATGGACTTGATATTCCAAGTTCGGGTTCTCCAGCAGGTCAACCACATTGAAAGCTGGCTAGGGAGCACTGAGCAGAGCAGAGCCTGGACCAGCTCCAGACCTGTATGGACAATACCCTGTTCTAAGCCCTTTTTTATTTTTTGTTTTGGTGGTGGGACTTGTTGTCAGTGGTAAGGATGGGGAAGAAGTTGGGACCGGGCTTCACTTCGGGCTCTAGTTGGACTTTTCGGAGACAACGCTATTTGTTAGGGGAGAATGGTGAGCCTGTTGTGGGTGGAAAGGGTGAGTTTTTGTATTTGTTAAAAATATAAAGGGGATAATTTATTTTACTTGATTTATGCCTCAAATGTTTATTTTGGTGTTTTAGTTTGCACTGCTGTCTTTTAGTGTAGCCTGTATTCAAAATCTGCTCAACAAAGTGGATGTCATTTACTTTTATCCTTGCACTACTGCTATTTGCAACTATATTGAACACTAGAGGGTGATTGTTATTGCCTATTTTCTTACTAAAAAGCTAGATACACACAGACAGTCATCTTCTACAGAAGGAGTTAATTACTAACTAAACAAGTTAACTTCATACCATAATTCTTCTCTTACCTAAATAGATGAAGCAAGGGGGTCTTCTTACTACAGGAATGTCCCCAAGGTGGCATCTTAACAGGGGTAGTAGGTAGTAAGAGGGATAAATGAAGGTGACACTCCTACATAGGTGAACTCCAACTGGAGGATTAATCAAAGGCTTATCCATTACTGTCAACTAGATTGAAAGAAAACAGAGAGTTAGTGTGTGATATTATATCATAACTTTAAGAAGTTTGAAACCAGACCACCACAATGACAGTATTTGACACACAACAAGGAAGGCCTGATACGATATCAAAACTAGCAATATCAACTTCTTCTGAGCAATTGTGGGGAGCTAGTATTTAAAAATGAAACTCTAAATTTCTAGCTGTTGCGTTAGTCCTACCCTGAGTCCTTCCATCCTCCTCCTTCTGATTCTGAGGAACTCTGTGCTAGTCCCAAACTGATCAAGGTAGACCTGTTTAGTCAATTGCACTGCTGTTGAAGAACAAATAGAGAAATAGAACTGGAGTACTTTGTGTTTGTTAACTAAAGTGACAGGTCTGGTCTGAGGAAACAGAAAAAAGAAGTGGACCCTGCCGGTACATTCTACTACGTTTGAAAGACCAATCACTTTAGGAACAAATTATCACCCATCGGCCCCCAAACATAGCAAATCATCAGAATCAAGTTTCCAAATTTGTTGAGCTCCCTCCCTCCCTTACTGTCAGCCACCACATATAATATTAATCATCACTTATAATTACTCACCTCACCACTCATTCGTGCAATAATGAGCAGTTGTCTCTTTCAATCCAAGCATGTGGTTGAACAAAATATCATCTCCTCCATTGGTAGCAAGTAGCAACACATTAGAATTTGGCAATGGCGCTGGCAGTCTTTTATTCGATGATACTCAGGGGCAGCCCTGCTAGGTGATTAAAAAAAAGATGGGCAATGGCATGTGAGGGAGGAAAGCATTGTCTCCAATGTCCTGATGGGAATCTGGGGACTTTGTCACTGCACACGGGTCCAACTAAAATCTGGACATATAAAAATATGTGACTAAAAAGTGGTAGGACAGCATAAATCCAACACAAACATAATGTTCCACTAGCAATATTTATTTTGCAAAGAAATAAAGAAAGAAAGAAGTTCAACAAGAAATAATTAAAAAGTTCTATGGTGGCAATGGCATACTTAGGCCCTCATTACAACTTCTGCGGTCTTTTGAAAAGACTGCCGAAGCTGCTGGTGCCACTTTACCGCCAGTGTTGGCGATGTATCTGGCTCCCTATTATGTCTTTTCCGCTGGCCCAGCGGAAAAGTCGCATCAATATTGCAGCCAGCTCGTAACAGAGCTGGCGGCAATGTTGATGTGCAGCGGGTGCAGTAGCACCCGCCGTGCATTTCACTGCCCGAAATTCGGGCAGTGAAATGCACGATGGGGCTGTGCCTGGGGACCCCTGCACTGCCTATGCCAAGTGTATGGGCAGTGCATGGGCCCCCAGGGGCACCCCAAGTCCCCCTTACCGCCAGCCTCTCCATGGCGGTGTTTAGTCCCATGGACAGGCTGGCGGTTGGGGGCTCATAATTCCCAGGGCAGCAGTGCTTGCACCTCTGCCCTGGGGAATATGACCGCCAGGCAAAAGCCTGGCGGTATGTTGGAGGGGCCGGTGGAATGGCAGTGGCTAATGCGCCATGGTTATAATATGCTGCCGGTACACCGCCTGCCTGTTGGTGGTGTTACCACCAGCTTACCGCCACCAGCTAGGTTTGCAATGAGGCCTATAGTCTGAAAAGTAGAGTTGGTCCTCAAACTCAGGTGGTTCACCTGGAGGTTGGTCAGCAAACACACTTGATTCTGACAAATCATCCTCTTCCTCTTACTGTGATGGTTTGGGAACAGGGTAATCAGGTGGTATAAAATGCTGGTTCATTTTGATCATAGTTAATCTTTCCGTGTTTTGAGGTGAGATATGGTCTTTCTTACTGTAACAACTGCACCAGCCAGGTTGATGCTGTGCACCAAACACAGATCCCTGAAATAGCCACTGTCTGCCATGGCCTTGATTATGTTACTGCCCTTGTCCATGGCAACAAATTCAATTTGGCGATCTCTGGGTCACAGCAATTCAGACACCTTGCTATTAAATTCCTACTAGATGTTCTCGCTGTGTGATTTCTCCAGGTCGAACATGGCTACTGTTGCATGCAGCCGAATGCTCTTAAAAGTTTCTTCAGGGCCAAGACCAGCAGATAGCTTTTGCTTTACCCTACGAAAGAGATCCAGTGTGCAGTGATGTACATGTAATCCGTCATCTGACAACTGGTCCACATGTTTGTCCTCAGGTGGATAGTGTGGACAACACTTTGCTGCAAAACGTGTCCAACCAATTGCTGCACGTTGGATGCAGCACCAGAAAGAGCAACTCTGGCAAAATACAGTAGGTCTGATTTGGAACCTTCCATTTTGGGCAGATGGCTGCCACAAACTTTAGGAATCCAACTCCTGCCACAAAAGAAAAGAGAGGAGATCGAGTGGCAACATTTTTGACAGCTTCCTATTGTACAAATGTGTCGTTTGGTGGTTGTGGCTGTAGGGCCCTCCTGCCTAAACATGCCCATAATTGTAGCCTGGATTTTCTTCTTTTGTGGGGCCACTGACACAGACAACTTTTGAGATGTAGGTGGTGACAGACTCAATGTGGTGCAGTCACCGTATTCTGTGGTGGCTCCATCTGACTCTGAGTCTTCCTGTGCTATAGTGAGGTCACTGGGACAGGTGATTCTCATGTACTGTTGGGGACAGGGCTGCTTTGCATGAGGATGTCACCCTCTTCTTCATCACCTTCCACCATAATTTTACCAGGTGTAGCTGATGTTTCTTAACTTCCATCACCATCACCACCAAAACCATATTCAACATTTTTTTAAGGTGCTCTTCCCACTGGTTTGCATAGTTTTTTTTCACATGGGTTGTCTGTCCTCCAGTACCATAGTGTGAAGTAGGCTTACCTCGACGAACACTTGTTTGGCAAATGGAGCATATCGCAATGTTCTCCTATTTGCTAATCATAAAAAAGTCCCAAACTGGGGAGAAGTACTTTCTTGTTGGGCCACTGCCAATGCCTGAAGAAGAACTGGAGGTAGGTGGGTGTGTTGATTGCCTCTCTGCAGTGCATATGTCTATGGAGGTACCGGTTGGTGCAGGTCTCTGCTGGGGCCTTACAAATATGAGAGCAGGTAGTGCTGCCTGTGCCACATCTCTCAGAGCAGGTTGTATAGTAATGTTGGACTCCTCTGTGCCAGCTTCACAATGACTGGCTTGTCTTCATCATCTTCATTATCATCATCTCCTTCCAGGATTCTAAGGCTTTCTGGAACTTTTCTTTTCCCTTGCCTCTCTTGGCATCTCTCGGACTGTGCTGGGGTCCACTCCATGTCCCTACAATCGTCATCAGAAGTGGTGCTTGGAGAACACAGTGGAGTAGTACCGTTCCTTTTTCTTGCTGGAGATCTGGGAGCCACTGATTCTAAAAGAGGAGGTTCTTGCTCAGCAGGCAGCTCGTCCTTCTGTTTTGCTCCGACTTTGGGAAGATCTACGATTGCTGGCTAAGGCTGACGTTCACTATGCTCTGTTTCCTGAAACTATTGGGTATTACTTTATGAAATCGACAAATTCAATTCAACATCACTGTTGGTTGGTGTTGCCATAAATGCATTGGCTGCCTCACTGACAGACATGGTCTTGGGCTTAGGTTGGGGTGGTGCTGCTGATGCTCCCAGGTTCCGTCTAGGAGGCCGGTGTGGCACGCTTATGTCTCCTGAAAAGGTTGCAGTCGGTACACAACTGGTGGAAAGCTGCTTCTTCTCACTTGCCCTTTCTTGGGAGCAACTTTCTTTGGGTCCATCGTAAGCTCTAAGTTGGCAGTGGTACGATTATGCACAAGCAAAAGAGTTTTGAGGACCAAAGTAACTCTAAGGTCTTCTCTTCGGTAGTACAGCAGGTGATGTGAGGTTTCTTCTCTTGTGCACCTAAAAGCTAACAAGCAAGAAAAACCTGTAGTTAGTGAAACATGGCATTGTTGCAGGCTGAAAGAATACACACAAATGAAATATTAGTGCAGTTAGATTACTTTTGTAATAAATACCAATTTAATCAAACATTTTAAAGTCAAACCACACTAACACACCATAAAATGACATTTCAAATCAGACAGCACAACATGCAGATACAGGTCATTGCTTTATCTTCACATTAAAATTAAAAAACAAGAAATTGAAAAAATACAATTAAAAACTAAAATATTTTTTACAGCAAATAAAAAATGAAATATACAATTGAATTGAAAATAGTAGAATAAAAATCTTAAAATAAATAATGAAAGTAGAAATAAATGAAAATAAAAAATTAAAATAGAAACTTAAATTTAAAAAAGAATCAATAATTGAGGATGTTTGTATGCAAGCCTTTGGCAAAGTCACACTGCTGAATGCACAAAAAGGCTGCCTGCCACATGGTCAAAGAACAGCCTGGAGCAAGGATACATGGCAAAATAAAAACACATGCAAGCCTATGGGAGAGGGGCACTGGCTGGATGGACCAAATGGACACCAGCCTCACGGTCAAACAACAACAAGGAGCAAAGAGGCATGGGCAACAAAGAAAGAACACATGCAAGTCTGAGGCAAAGACACACTGATTGCATGCACAAAATGACTGTCAGCCACATGGTCAAACAACAACAAGAAGGATTCATGAGAACAAAGAAAGAACACATGCAAGCTTGTGGCAAAGGAAGACTGGCTGCATGAACAAAATGGCTGCCAGAAACATGATGAAACAGCAGCAACAAGGAGCAAGGAGAACTAAGAAAAACTCATGCAAGCCTATGGCAAAGACATACCTGCTGGATGCATAAAATGGCCACCAACCATATGGTTAACCCCTTCGCTGCCAGGCCTTTTCCCCCTCCTGTGCCAGGCCTTTTTTTGCCTATTTGGGGCAGTTCGCGCTTAGGCCCTCATAACTTTTTGTCCACATAAGCTAACCAAGCCAAATTTGCGTCCTTTTTTTCCAACATCCTAGGGATTCTAAAGGGACCCAGACTTTGTGGGTTCCCCTGAAGGAGGCCAAGAAATTGGCCAAAATACAGTGAAAATTTCGTTTTTTTCAAAAAAATTGGAAAAAGTGGCTGCAGAAGGAGGCTTGTGGTTTTTCCCCTGAAAATGGCATCAACAAAGGGTTTGCGGTGCTAAACTCAGCAGCTTCCCAGCTTTCAGGAACAGGCAGACTTGAATCAGAAAACCCAATTTTTCAACACAATTTTGGCATTTTACTGGGGCATACCCCATTTGTGCAATTTTTTGTGCTTTCAGCCTCCTTCCAGTCAGTGACAGGAATGGTCATGAAACCAATGCTGGATCCCAGAAACCTAAACATTTCTGAAAAGTAGACAAACTTCTGAATTCAGCAAGGGGTCATTTGTGTAGATCCTACAAGGGTTTCCTACAGAAAATACCAGCTGAAAAAGAAAAATATTGAAATTGAGGTGAAAAAAACATCAATTTTTCTCTGCTTTTTACTCTGTAACTTTTCCCTGCAATGTCAGATTATCGAAAGCAATATACCGTTCCATCTGCTGGACTCCTCTGGTTGCGGGGATATATAGGGTTTGTAGGTTCATGAAGAACCCGAGGAACCCAGAGCCAATAAATGAGCTGCACCCTGCAGTGCGTTTTCATTCTATACCGGGTATACAGTAATTCATTTGCTGAAATATAAGGAGTAAAAAATAGCTATCAAGAAAACCTTTGCATTTCCAAAAAGGGCACAAGATAAGGTGTTGAGGAGCAGTGGTTATTTGCACATCTCTGAATTCCGGGGTGACCATAGTAGCACGTGAATTACAGGGAATTTCTCAAATAGATGTCTTTTTTACACACACTCCTATATTTGGAAGGAATAAATGTAGAGAAAGACAAGGGGCAATAACACTTGTTTTGCTATTCTATGTTCCCCCAAGTCTCCCGATAAAAATGATACCTCACTTGTGTGGGTAGGCCTAGCGCCCGCGACAGGATATGCCCCAAAACACAACGTGGACACATCACAGAAAACAGAGCTGTTTTTAGCAAAGTGACTACCTGTAGATTTTGGCCTCTAGCTCAGCCGCCACCTAGGGAAACCTACCAAACCTGTGCATTTCTGAAAACTAGAGACCTAGGGGAATCCAAGGAGGGGTGACTTGTGTGGCTCGGACCAGGTTCTGTTACCCAGAATCCTTTGCAAACCTCAAAATTTGGCTAAAAAAACACATGTTCCTCACATTTCTGTGGCAGAAAGTTCTGGAATCTGAGAGGAGCCACAAATTTCCTTCCACCCAGCGTTCCCCCACGTCTCCCGATAAAAATGATACCTCACTTGTGTGGGTAGGCCTAGCGCCCGCGACAGGATATGCCCCAAAACACAACGTGGACACATCACAGAAAACAGAGCTGTTTTTAGCAAAGTGACTACCTGTAGATTTTGGCCTCTAGCTCAGCCGCCACCTAGGGAAACCTACCAAACCTGTGCATTTCTGAAAACTAGAGACCTAGGGGAAACCAAGGAGGGGTGACTTGTGTGGCTCGGACCAGGTTCTGTTACCCAGAATCCTTTGCAAACCTCAAAATTTGGCTAAAAAAACACATGTTCCTCACATTTCTGTGGCAGAAAGTTCTGGAATCTGAGAGGAGCCACAAATTTCCTTCCACCCAGCGTTCCCCCACGTCTCCCGATACAAATGATACCTCACTTGTGTGGGTAGGCCTAGCGCCCGCGACAGGATATGCCCCAAAACACAACGTGGACATATCACAGAAAACAGAGCTGTTTTTAGCAAAGTGACTACCTGTAGATTTTGGCCTCTAGCTCAGCCGCCACCTAGGGAAACCTACCAAACCTGTGCATTTCTGAAAACTAGAGACCTAGGGGAATCCAAGGAGGGGTGACTTGCGGGGCTCGGACCAGGTTCTGTTACCCAGAATCCTTTGCAAACCTCAAAATTTGGCTAAAAAAACACATGTTACTCACATTTCTGTGGCAGAAAGTTCTGGAATCTGAGAGGAGCCACAAATTTCCTTCCACCCAGCGTTCCCCCACGTCTCCCGATAAAAATGATACCTCACTTGTGTGGGTAGGCCTAGCGCCCGCAACAGGATATGCCCCAAAACACAACGTGGACATATCACAGAAAACAGAGCTGTTTTTAGCAAAGTGACTACCTGTAGATTTTGGCCTCTAGCTCAGCCGCCACCTAGGGAAACCTACCAAACCTGTGCATTTCTGAAAACTAGAGACCTAGGGGAATCCAACGAGGGGTGACTTGCGGGGCTCGGACCAGGTTCTGTTACCCAGAATCCTTTGCAAACCTCAAAATTTGGCTAAAAAAACACATGTTCCTCACATTTCTGTGGCAGAAAGTTCTGGAATCTTAGAGGAGCCACAAATTTCCTTCCACCCAGCGTTCCCGCACGTCTCCCGATAAAAATGATACCTCACTTGTGTGGGTAGGCCTAGCGCCCGCGACAGGATATGCCCCAAAACACAACGTGGACATATCACAGAAAACAGAGCTGTTTTTAGCAAAGTGACTACCTGTAGATTTTGGCCTCTAGCTCAGCCGCCACCTAGGGAAACCTACCAAACCTGTGCATTTCTGAAAACTAGAGACCTAGGGGAATCCAAGGAGGGGTGACTTGCGGGGCTCGGACCAGGTTCTGTTACCCAGAATCCTTTGCAAACCTCAAAATTTGGCTAAAAAAACACATGTTCCTCACATTTCTGTGGCAGAAAGTTCTGGAATCTGAGAGGAGCCACAAATTTCCTTCCACCCAGCGTTCCCCCACGTCTCCCGATAAAAATGATACCTCACTTGTGTGGGTAGGCCTAGCGCCCGCGACAGGATATGCCCCAAAACACAACGTGGACATATCACAGAAAACAGAGCTGTTTTTAGCAAAGTGACTACCTGTAGATTTTGGCCTCTAGCTCAGCCGCCACCTAGGGAAACCTACCAAACCTGTGCATTTCTGAAAACTAGAGACCTAGGGGAATCCAAGGAGGGGTGACTTGCGGGGCTCGGACCAGGTTCTGTTACCCAGAATCCTTTGCAAACCTCAAAATTTGGCTAAAAAAACACATGTTCCTCACATTTCTGTGGCAGAAAGTTCTGGAATCTGAGAGGAGCCACAAATTTCCTTCCACCCAGCGTTCCCCCGCGTCTCCCGATAAAAATGATACCTCACTTGTGTGGGTAGGCCTAGCGCCCGCGACAGGATATGCCCCAAAACACAACATGGACATATCACAGAAAACAGAGCTGTTTTTAGCAAAGGGACTACCTGTAGATTTTGGCCTCTAGCTCAGCCGCCACCTAGGGAAACCTACCAAACCTGTGCATTTCTGAAAACTAGAGACCTAGGGGAATCCAAGGAGGGGTGACTTGTGTGGCTCGGACCAGGTTCTGTTACCCAGAATCCTTTGCAAACCTCAAAATTTGGCTAAAAAAACACATGTTCCTCACATTTCTGTGGCAGAAAGTTCTGGAATCTTAGAGGAGCCACAAATTTCCTTCCACCCAGCGTTCCCGCACGTCTCCCGATAAAAATGATACCTCACTTGTGTGGGTAGGCCTAGCGCCCGCGACAGGATATGCCCCAAAACACAACGTGGACATATCACAGAAAACAGAGCTGTTTTTAGCAAAGGGACTACCTGTAGATTTTGGCCTCTTGCTCAGCCGCCACCTAGGGAAACCTACCAAACCTGTGCATTTCTGAAAACTAGAGACCTAGGGGAATCCAAGGAGGGGTGACTTGCGGGGCTCGGACCAGGTTCTGTTACCCAGAATCCTTTGCAAACCTCAAAATTTGGCTAAAAAAACACATGTTCCTCACATTTCTGTGGCAGAAAGTTCTGGAATCTGAGAGGAGCCACAAATTTCCTTCCACCCAGCATTCCCCCACGTCTCCCGATAAAAATGATACCTCACTTGTGTGGGTAGGCCTAGCGCCCGCGATAGGATATGCCCCAAAACACAACGTGGACATATCACAGAAAACAGAGCTGTTTTTAGCAAAGGGACTACCTGTAGATTTTGGCCTCTTGCTCAGCCGCCACCTAGGGAAACCTACCAAACCTGTGCATTTCTGAAAACTAGAGACCTAGGGGAATCCAAGGAGGGGTGACTTGCGGGGCTCGGACCAGGTTCTGTTACCCAGAATCCTTTGCAAACCTCAAAATTTGGCTAAAAAAACACATGTTCCTCACATTTCTGTGGCAGAAAGTTCTGGAATCTGAGAGGAGCCACAAATTTCCTTCCACCCAGCGTTCCCCCACGTCTCCCGATAAAAATTATACCTCACTTGTGTGGGTAGGCCTAGCGCCCGCGACAGGATATGCCCCAAAACACAACGTGGACATATCACAGAAAACAGAGCTGTTTTTAGCAAAGGGACTACCTGTAGATTTTGGCCTCTAGCTCAGCCGCCACCTAGGGAAACCTACCAAACCTGTGCATTTCTGAAAACTAGAGACCTAGGGGAATCCAAGGAGGGGTGACTTGTGTGGCTCGGACCAGGTTCTGTTACCCAGAATCCTTTGCAAACCTCAAAATTTGGCTAAAAAAACACATGTTCCTCACATTTCTGTGGCAGAAAGTTCTGGAATCTTAGAGGAGCCACAAATTTCCTTCCACCCAGCGTTCCCGCACGTCTCCCGATAAAAATGATACCTCACTTGTGTGGGTAGGCCTAGCGCCCGCGACAGGATATGCCCCAAAACACAACGTGGACATATCACAGAAAACAGAGCTGTTTTTAGCAAAGTGACTACCTGTAGATTTTGGCCTCTAGCTCAGCCGCCACCTAGGGAAACCTACCAAACCTGTGCATTTCTGAAAACTAGAGACCTAGGGGAATCCAAGGAGGGGTGACTTGCGGGGCTCGGACCAGGTTCTGTTACCCAGAATCCTTTGCAAACCTCAAAATTTGGCTAAAAAAACACATGTTCCTCACATTTCTGTGGCAGAAAGTTCTGGAATCTGAGAGTAGCCACAAATTTCCTTCCACCCAGCGTTCCCCCACGTCTCCCGATAAAAATGATACCTCACTTGTGTGGGTAGGCCTAGCGCCCGCGACAGGATATGCCCCAAAACACAACGTGGACATATCACAGAAAACAGAGCTGTTTTTAGCAAAGTGACTACCTGTAGATTTTGGCCTCTAGCTCAGCCGCCACCTAGGAAAACCTACCAAACCTGTGCATTTCTGAAAACTAGAGACCTAGGGGAATCCAAGGAGGGGTGACTTGTGTGGCTCGGACCAGGTTCTGTTACCCAGAATCCTTTGCAAACCTCAAAATTTGGCTAAAAAAACACATGTTCCTCACATTTCTGTGGCAGAAAGTTCTTGAATCTGAGAGGAGCCACAAATTTCCTTCCACCCAGCGTTCCCCCACAACTCCCGATAAAAATGATACCTCACTTGTGTGGGTAGGCCTAGCGCCCACGACAGGATATGCCCCAAAACACAACGTGGACATATCACAGAAAACAGAGCTGTTTTTAGCAAAGTGACTACCTGTAGATTTGGGCCTCTAGCTCAGCCGCCACCTAGGGAAACGTACCAAACCTGTGCATTTCTGAAAGCTAGAGACCTAGGGGAATCCAAGGAGGGGTGACTTGCGGGGCTCGGACCAGGTTCTGTTACCCAGAATCCTTTGCAAACCTCAAAATTTGGCTAAAAAAACACATGTTCCTCACATTTCTGTGGCAGAAAGTTCTGGAATCTGAGAGGAGCCACAAATTTCCTTCCACCCAGCGTTCCCCCACGTCTCCCGATAAAAATGATACCTCACTTGTGTGGGTAGGCCTAGCGCCCGCGACAGGATATGCCCCAAAACACAACGTGGACATATCACAGAAAACAGAGCTGTTTTTAGCAAAGTGACTACCTGTAGATTTTGGCCTCTAGCTCAGCCGCCACCTAGGGAAACCTACCACACCTGTGCATTTCTGAAAACTAGAGACCTAGGGGAATCCAAGGAGGGGTGACTTGTGTGGCTCGGACCAGGTTCTGTTACCCAGAATCCTTTGCAAACCTCAAAATCTGGCTAAAAAAACACATGTTCCTCACATTTCTGTGGCAGAAAGTTCTTGAATCTGAGAGGAGCCACAAATTTCCTTCCACCCAGCGTTCCCCCACGACTCCCGATAAAAATGATACCTCACTTGTGTGGGTAGGCCTAGCGCCCGCGACAGGATATGCCCCAAAACACAACGTGGACATATCACAGAAAACAGAGCTGTTTTTAGCAAAGTGACTACCTGTAGATTTGGGCCTCTAGCTCAGCCGCCACCTAGGGAAACCTACCAAACCTGTGCATTTCTGAAAACTAGAGACATAGGGGAATCCAAGGAGGGGTGACTTGCGGGGCTCGGACCAGGTTCTGTTACCCAGAATCCTTTGCAAACCTCAAAATTTGGCTAAAAAAACACATGTTCCTCACATTTCTGTGGCAGAAAGTTCTGGAATCTGAGAGGAGCCACAAATTTCCTTCCACCCAGCGTTCCCCCACGTCTCCCGATAAAAATGATACCTCACTTGTGTGGGTAGGCCTAGCGCCCGCGACAGCATATGCCCCAAAACACAACGTGGACATATCACAGAAAACAGAGCTGTTTTTAGCAAAGTGACTACCTGTAGATTTTGGCCTCTAGCTCAGCCGCCACCTAGGGAAACCTACCAAACCTGTGCATTTCTGAAAACTAGAGACCTAGGGGAATCCAAGGAGGGGTGACTTGTGTGGCTCGGACCAGGTTCTGTTACCCAGAATCCTTTGCAAACCTCAAAATCTGGCTAAAAAAACACATGTTCCTCACATTTCTGTGGCAGAAAGTTCTTGAATCTGAGAGGAGCCACAAATTTCCTTCCACCCAGCGTTCCCCCACGACTCCCGATAAAAATGATACCTCACTTGTGTGGGTAGGCCTAGCGCCCGCGACAGGATATGCCCCAAAACACAACGTGGACATATCACAGAAAACAGAGCTGTTTTTAGCAAAGTGACTACCTGTAGATTTGGGCCTCTAGCTCAGCCGCCACCTAGGAAAACCTACCAAACCTGTGCATTTCTGAAAACTAGAGACCTAGGGGAATCCAAGGAGGGGTGACTTGCGGGGCTCGGACCAGGTTCTGTTACCCAGAATCCTTTGCAAACCTCAAAATTTGGCTTAAAAAACACATGTTCCTCACATTTCTGTGGCAGAAAGTTCTGGAATCTGAGAGGAGCCACAAATTTCCTTCCACCCAGCGTTCCCCCACGTCTCCCGATAAAAATGATACCTCACTTGTGTGGGTAGGCCTAGCGCCCGCGACAGGATATGCCCCAAAACACAACGTGGACATATCACAGAAAACAGAGCTGTTTTTAGCAAAGTGACTACCTGTAGATTTTGGCCTCTAGCTCAGCCGCCACCTAGGGAAACCTACCAAACCTGTGCATTTCTGAAAACTAGAGACCTAGGGGAATCCAAGGAGGGGTGACTTGTGTGGCTCGGACCAGGTTCTGTTACCCAGAATCCTTTGCAAACCTCAAAATTTGAATAAAAAAACACATGTTCCTCACATTTCTGTGGCAGAAAGTTCTGGAATCTGAGAGGAGCCACAAATTTCCTTCCACCCAGCGTTCCCCCACGTCTCCCGATAAAAATGATACCTCACTTGTGTGGGTAGGCCTAGCGCCCGCGACAGGATATGCCCCATAACACAACGTGGACATATCACAGAAAACAGAGCTGTTTTTAGCAAAGTGACTACCTGTAGATTTTGGCCTCTAGCTCAGCCGCCACCTAGGGAAACCTACCAAACCTGTGCATTTCTGAAAACTAGAGACCTAGGGGAATCCAAGGAGGGGTGACTTGTGTGGCTCGGACCAGGTTCTGTTACCCAGAATCCTTTGCAAACCTCAAAATTTGGCTAAAACACATGTTCCTCACATTTCTGTGGCAGAAAGTTCTGGAATCTGAGAGGAGCCACAAATTTCCTTCCACCCAGCGTTCCCCCACGTCTCCCGATAAAAATGATACCTCACTTGTGTGGGTAGGCCTAGCTTCCGCGACAGGATATGCCCCAAAACACAACGTGGACATATCACAGAAAACAGAGCTGTTTTTAGCAAAGTGACTACCTGTAGATTTTGGCCTCTAGCTCAGCCGCCACCTAGGGAAACCTACCAAACCTGTGCATTTCTGAAAACTAGAGACCTAGGGGAATCCAAGGAGGGGTGACTTTTGTGGCTCGGACCAGGTTCTGTTACCCAGAATCCTTTGCAAACCTCAAAATTTGGCTAAAAAAACACATGTTCCTCACATTTCTGTGGCAGAAAGTTCTGGAATCTGAGAGGAGCCACAAATTTCCTTCCACCCAGCGTTCCCCCACGTCTCCCGATAAAAATGATACCTCACTTGTGTGGGTAGGCCTAGCGCCCGCGACAGGATATGCCCCAAAACACAACGTGGACATATCACAGAAAACAGAGCTGTTTTTAGCAAAGTGACTACCTGTAGATTTTGGCCTCTAGCTCAGCCGCCACCTAGGGAAACCTACCAAACCTGTACATTTTTGAAAACTAGAGACCTAGGGGAATCCAAGGAGGGGTGACTTGTGTTGCTCGGACCAGGTTCTGTTACCCAGAATCCTTTGCAAACCTCAAAATTTGGCTAAAAAAACACATGTTCCTTACATTTCTGAGGCAGAAAGTTCTTGAATCTGAGAGGAGCCACAAATTTCCTTCCACCCAGCGTTCCCCCACGACTCCCGATAAAAATGATACCTCACTTGTGTGGGTAGGCCTAGCGCCCGCGACAGGATATGCCCCAAAACACAACGTGGACATATCACAGAAAACAGAGCTGTTTTTAGCAAAGTGACTACCTGTAGATTTGGGCCTCTAGCTCAGCCGCCACCTAGGGAAACCTACCAAACCTGTGCATTTCTGAAAACTAGAGACCTAGGGGAATCCAAGGAGGGGTGACTTGTGTGGCTCGGACCAGGTTCTGTTACCCAGAATCCTTTGCAAACCTTAAAATTTGGCTAAAAAAACACATGTTCCTCACATTTCTGTGGCAGAAAGTTCTGGAATCTGAGAGGAGCCACAAATATCCTTCCACCCAGCGTTCCCCCACGACTCCCGATAAAAATGATACCTCACTTGTGTGGGTAGGCCTAGCGCCCGCGACAGGATATGCCCCAAAACACAACGTGGGCATATCACAGAAAACAGAGCTGTTTTTAGCAAAGTGACTACCTGTAGATTTGGGCCTCTAGCTCAGCCGCCACCTAGGGAAACCTACCAAACCTGTGCATTTCTGAAAACTAGAGACCTAGGGGAATCCAAGGAGGGGTGACTTGCGGGGCTCGGACCAGGTTCTGTTACCCAGAATCCTTTGCAAACCTCAAAATTTGGCTTAAAAAACACATGTTCCTCATATTTCTGTGGCAGAAAGTTCTGGAATCTGAGAGGAGCCACAAATTTCCTTCCACCCAGCGTTCCCCCACGTCTCCCGATAAAAATGATACCTCACTTGTGTGGGTAGGCCTAGCGCCCGCGACAGGATATGCCCCAAAACACAACGTGGACATATCACAGAAAACAGAGCTGTTTTTAGCAAAGTGACTACCTGTAGATTTTGGCCTCTAGCTCAGCCGCCACCTAGGGAAACCTACCAAACCTGTGCATTTCTCAAAACTAGAGACCTAGGGGAATCCAAGGAGGGGTGACTTGTGTGGCTCGGACCAGGTTCTGTTACCCAGAATCCTTTGCAAACCTCAAAATTTGACTAAAAAAACACATGTTCCTCACATTTCTGTGGCAGAAAGTTCTGGAATCTGAGAGGAGCCACAAATTTCCTTCCACCCAGCGTTCCCCCACGTCTCCCGATAAAAATGATACCTCACTTGTGTGGGTAGGCCTAGCGCCCGCGACAGGATATGCCCCAAAACACAACGTGGACATATCACAGAAAACAGAGCTGTTTTTAGCAAAGTGACTACCTGTAGATTTTGGCCTCTAGCTCAGCCGCCACCTAGGGAAACCTACCAAACCTGTGCATTTCTGAAAACTAGAGACCTAGGGGAATCCAAGGAGGGGTGACTTGTGTGGCTCGGACCAGGTTCTGTTACCCAGAATCCTTTGCAAACCTCAAAATTTGGCTAAAAAAACACATGTTCCTCACATTTCTGTGGCAGAAAGTTCTGGAATCTGAGAGGAGCCACAAATTTCCTTCCACCCAGCGTTCCCCCACGTCTCCCGATAAAAATGATACCTCACTTGTGTGGGTAGGCCTAGCGCCCGCGACAGGATATGCCCCAAAACACAACGTGGACACATCACAGAAAACAGAGCTGTTTTTAGCAAAGTGACTACCTGTAGATTTTGGCCTCTAGCTCAGCCGCCACCTAGGGAAACCTACCAAACCTGTGCATTTCTGAAAACTAGAGACCTAGGGGAATCCAAGGAGGGGTGACTTGCGGGGCTCGGACCAGGTTCTGTTACCCAGAATCCTTTGCAAACCTCAAAATTTGGCTAAAAAAACACATGTTCCTCACATTTCTGTGGCAGCAAGTTCTGGAATCTGAGAGGAGCCACAAATTTCCTTCCACCCAGCGTTCCCCCAAGTCTCCCGATAAAAATGATACCTCACTTGCGTGGGTAGGCCTAGCGCCCGCGACAGGAAACGCCCCAAAGCGCAACGTGGACACAACCAAAATTTTGGAAGAAAACAGTGCCTACCTGTGGATTTTGGCCTGTAGCTCAGCCGGCACCTAGGGAAACCTACCAAACCTGTGCATTTCTGAAAACTAGAGACCTAGGGGAATCCAAGGAGGGGTGACTTGCGGGGCTCGGACCAGGTTCTGTTACCCAGAATCCTTTGCAAACCTCAAAATTTGGCCAAAAAAACACTTTTTCCTCTCATTTCTGTGGCAGAAAGTTCTGGAATCTGAGAGGAGCCACAAATTTCCTTCCACCCAGCATTCCCCCAAGTCTCCCGATAAAAATGATACCTCACTTGTGTGGGTGGGCCAGGTGCCTGCAACAGAATAAGGCCCAAAACCTGAAGAGATAGAAGGGATAGGTATTTTTGCAATATATCATTTTGATGTGTGCACATACGTCCGTGATGTGCCAAACACTAAAATTATGAAAAGAAACACACTTAGGTTATGTGAAGAAGACCCGTCACCCACCAACCATGTTGGTGGCATGCTTCATCATCGGGGTCCCACCCGAGGCACCTAGCGTGTCACAGGTGTGCTGCGACGCCTGATTACAGCGGAGCAGGTTTTGTCATTTTTTACAACACATACTGGTTGGATTTGGCACGAGGGTGAGTGATGGTTCAGTGGATCAAATTTTATTAACAAGAGATTTCACAAAAATGAAATGCACTGCTAATAACTGAAAGGCAAAAAAGTGAACCAATGACTCACAGCTCGTGAGCTGTAAAGCCGCGACAAGGCACCAACCGCTTTACAGTCCATTCACACACCTTTCATACATGACACGCACAAGACCATTCACACCGCCAGCCATGGGCCCAGCACATTACAACACTCACATCGACAGACCGCGCCACTCAAGGGCCTATCACTTACATACGCCCTCATGCCTGATACAAGAATCACACCAGCTGATGGGAGTGTGGACTGCCCCACGCACACCGCCCCACCCCACGCACACCGCCCCACCCCACGCACACCGCCAGCCAAGCGCCACCCCACGCACACCGCCAGCCAAGCGCCACCCCACGCACACCGCCAGCCAAGCGCCACCCCATGCACACCGCCAGCCAAGCGCCACCCCACGCACACCGCCAGCCAAGCGCCACCGCATGCACACCGCCAGCCAAGCGCCACCCCACGCACACCGCCAGCCAAGCGCCACCCCATGCACACCGCCAGCCAAGCGCCACCCCACGCACACCGCCAGCCAAGCGCCACCCCACGCACACCGCCAGCCAAGCGCCACCCCACGCACACCGCAATCACTTTTTTTTATTTATAAACAACAAATAAACTACTAATTATAAAATAGGCACAAAACTACAAACACAAAACCTCAAACTAAATACACGACAGATGCCAACCGTGAAACATATGAAAATATAAAACAGACAGCTTACGCTCACGGTATTTCCCAAAAGTTTTTCCTTGTGTGGTAACTTCTAAAACAGCTGGGCACAAACAGCCCAGGCTTTGAAGGGCATTCGGGGCAGTACATCCGGCTCTCCCTCCGGATTGATCTCCGGGCACATACTCTACATTTCTTTGTGGGCATGTCTTTTTTGGGAGTGGGAGGAATGTGATCTGGAAAGTGCCGATCTTTCAATCTAGCCACATCCTCCACCACTTCTACTCTAGGAACTCTTGCCGGTTCCACCACAATAAGGCTTTCTATCACCGACTCCTGAAATTTAACAAAAGTCATCCTTGACTCAGGTGAACAATCCTTGTATACAATAAAGGCATTAAAAGTTGCCAAATGAAATAAATGTAGGGCCAACTTTTTATACCACACATACGACTTACGAAGAGCAGTGTAAGGTTCCAACCTCTGATCTACTCTATCAACACCACCCATGTGCCTATTGTAGTCCAAAATGCACGCAGGTTTGCGCACTTCCGCAACCTGACCCCAAACAGCCACAGGGGAAGTACTCTCATCATGGATGGTCGATAGCATGTACACATCCCTCCTGTCTGAAAATTTCATAGTTAACAGCTCATTATTCCGCAAGGCACTGCACTGTCCCCTCTCAAGTTTTTTACAGACAAGCTCCCTTGGATAGCCTTTGCGGTTAGAACGGATTGTGCCATAAGCAACAGTGTCCACCCTAAACAACTCCTTGAACAACTGCACTCCAGTGTAGAAATTATCTACGTACAAATGGTGACCTTTGTTAAACAGCCGTCTAGCAAGTTCCCACACAATTTTTTCGCTAACTCCAAAAGTGGCCGGACAACCAGGAGGGTCAATACTGGAATCCCTACCAGTGTAGACCCGGAAATTATAAACATATCCTGTACTGCTTTCTGACAGCAGATACAATTTAATCCCATACCGTGCCCTCTTACTAGGAATGTACTGCTTAAAAACTAAACGCCCCTTGAAAAGGACCAAAGACTCGTCCACACTTATCTCTTTGCCTGGAACATAGACCTCTGAAAACCGATCCACAAAATGATCAAGGACAGGCCTAATCTTAAAAAGGCGGTCACAATCAGGGTGATCTCGTGGCAAGGCTAAAGCATTGTCTACAAAATGCAGCATACGATGAAGAAGCAAATACCGATTACGTGTCATAGTTGCAGGAAATATAGCAGTTGCCATCAAGGGACTAGTAGACCAATAAGAAGCCAGTGACGGCTTCCTGATCAACCCCATCAAAAAAGACAAACCTAAAAACCTTTTCATCTCTTCCAGATATGTGGGAACCCAATGAGTAGCTCTAGACTGAGGCTTAGGTCTGGCAGCGTTGTCCCGCAAATATTGCTCTGCATACACATTTGTCTGCTCCACAATCTCTTCCAAAAATACATCGTCCATAAACAAGTGAAAGAAATGGACAGGCAGAAAGTTTTCCGTATTAACTCTACACCCTGGGAGACTAGTAAATGCAGGTAACTGTGGCTGCTCCATGTTTGGGGCAATCCAGGTGTCAGGTCTTCTAATGGGAAACCCATCAGCCCCAGGCTGCTGCACTCTTGGCACATCAATGTCCTCCTCTAACTCAGGCCCTTCATCTGCACTGAGAGTAGCTTCCTCATCAGAAGAATACTCTTGGACAGAAAACTCACTTCCAGAATCTCCTGCTTCCTCCTCTGCCTCAGATGCAGAGTCAGTGTCGTAATCATGGTCTGAAGACGACTCAAAGAGCATGCGAACAACCTGCTGAGCGGTCACTTTGCGGCTAGCCATGATCCTAACAACAAATGGATTGCCAACAACAACTAGCACTAAAATAAGTAATAAACAAAGTGTAGCTTTATCACAAAGAGTTATGTACTACAAAAAACTATACCACTCAGTTGCCTGAAATAGCTACTCACCAAGCAACTACTCTGCACAGACACAGCAATCACCAATGATATGCCACTAAAAAGAAAAAAGAAAAAAGCAAATTAGACATATGACAACACAAACAATACTGTGCTCAAATCTGAGGACAATGTCAAACACACAATACTGCATTTAGTACACCACCTACAAACATGTCATTCATGCATGTCAACAATACTCCTTTGCAGTAAATTGCTTTCACTTACCTAAAACATGCAGCTATGCAAACCACTGGACAACTACTGCCAAAACCGCTAAGATCCACAGCAAAGGAAGCAAAAGCGTTGAACTAGAAGAAAAAGAAGAAATAAATTGTTATAATCACAAATACAAATACTTTGCCAGTTGACAAACACCCCACCACCAAGAACTTAGAAGTTGTCCCTGGTACCTAAGTGGATCCTGCCCCCCCTCGGGGGTAGATGGGCGTAAAAAAATTAGCCGAAATGGGCAACACCTCTGTGCCCCCTTTTAGGGGGCGACCCTTCCCAAAGGGGGCACCCCAGCACAAAACAAAAAAATCCCTGCCGTATTGGTGGTTTCTGCCCTCCTTGGGGGCAGATGGGCCTACAAAATTACACACACACCACACAATCCCTGGCGCCTAGTGTGCTTCCACCCCCCCGGGGCCAGATCGTCCAAAAAATGACTGGTCTGCCATCGGGGGGCCGAAACAGAAAAAAAAAAACTCCCCAGGGGAGAGACCCTTGCCCAAAGGGTTGCCCCCAAAATAAACAACAAAAACAAAATCCCTGGTGTCTAGTGGATTTTGCCCCCCCGCCCCCCCCGGCGGCAGATCAGCCCAAAAATTGGCAATCTGCCCCCGGGGGGGAGGGGGGGGGCAAATACTAAAAAATGTGTCCCCCAGTGGGACGCCCCTTGCCCAAAGGGTCGCCCCCCCAAAAAAACTTTACAATAAAAATAAATCCCTGGTGTCTAGTGGTTTTCAACCCCCCTCGGGGGCAGATTCGCCAAAAAATCAGCGGATCTGCCCCCCGGGGGGGGGGGGCTAAATACAAAAAAAAATTCCCCGGGGGGGCCACCCTGGCCCAAGGGGTCGCCCCCAAAATATACACAAAATATAAAATCCCTGGTGTCTAGTGGTTTTCGCCCCCCCCCTCGGGGGCAGATCCGCCGAAAATTCGGCGGATCTGCCCCAGGGGGGGGCGAAATACAAAAAAAAATTGCCCCCGGGGTGGGGCGACCCTTGCCCAAGGGGGTCGTCCCCAAAATAAACATAAAATACTATATCCCTTGTGTCTAGTGGTTTTCGCCCCCCCATGGGGGCAGATCCGCCGAAAAATCGGCAGATCTGCCCCCAGGGGGGGCGAAATACAATAAATAAAATGCCCCCGGGGGAGGGCGACCCTTGCCCAAGGGGTCGCCCCCAAAATAATGCCAAAATAACACTATCCCTGGTGTCTAGAGGTTTTCGCCCCCCCCTGGGGGCAGATCCGCCGAAAAAACGGCGGATCTGCCCCCAGGGGGGGGCGAAATACTAAAAATAATTGCCCCCGAGGGGGGGCGACCCTTGCCCAAGGGGTCGCCCCCAAAATATTGAACACAGTAAATCCCTGGTGGCTAGTGGAGATTCCTGCTCCACGATCGCGGGCTCTGCCCGCGATCGTGGAGCAGGAATCTAATCAAAACAGGCACCGGGGGAAAGGAAAAACCCTTTCCTTTCCCCCCGTGTTTGTTTCCATCACCCCCCGACCCCCAAAAACGAAGAGGACTTACTTTTTGTGTCCTCCTCGGTAGACGCGCTGGAAGCAAATGGCTTCCAGCGCGCCCGGCAACACTAGATGACGTCAGCGCGCTGTGCGCGCGCTGACGTCATCGGATTGACGTGGGGGGGGGCGGGGGTGGAAGGGGAAGGTCTTCCCCTTCCATCCCCGCCTGGTGGGGAGGGGGGGTGCACGGGGGGCGCGCTAGCGCGCCCCCAAGTTCCCCTGTGCCTAGGACGAGATGATCTCGTCCAAGGCACAGGGGAACTGTAGCCTTGGACGAGATCATCTCGTCCAAGGCACCCAAGCGGTTAAACAGCAACTATGGGCAAGGAGGCAAGGAGAACAACAAACACTTGTAAACCTGTCATCATAAACTACACAAAATGGTCCCTGGCCACACAACATGGAGGACAAAGACAAATGGTGAATGATGAAAAACACACACAAACACACACTGGCCATAAGGAGGTATGGTGGTAACACTGAAGAAAACACTAACATTAATTTATCAATGCAAAACACGAAAATTAACTCAGCTATAAACATTTCACATCAATAGTACACCCACTTTCCTATGCCATCAAATATTGCCACCCAACATACACACTTATTGCAAAAAATAGCCATTTTCCATTTAATCTAATGCCATCTCTAACCTAAATGAAGTAAATACATATCACTGAAACATTTATTTCATGCACTGATGACTACTAGTACTGGGCACACTGGCTTGGTGGCCCTTTGGATATCTAGGCCACAAGTAAAATATTATTGTAAATGCTACAGAAATGTAGAAAGGGTATTGAGCTGTGCAACAATTTTCCTTAACAAAAGATGAAAAATCAATGACATGCGACAAAAACAACTAGGCCCATACTTAAACTCCAGGTCACCCACCACTATAAAAATTGGAAAATCAAATTAAAGTACAAATAAATACTGGTTCAGGCCCAAGCAAACAAACAACACCCGTATTCAATAGTTTTCTAACTTACTTGTATGATTTCACAAAAACAAAGTCCTTAAATCCAAAGGTGGATCCAGGAGACAAAGAGAGTGATCCTTCCACCGTGAAATCCAAGTGAAAAGTGACAAAGAGATGGACAAAGCACTGGGAGGAACCTGCTGGACAGGAACAGGAAGTTGGAATCTCTGGGTCAAATCCTTCCTCTTTAAAATAAATAGCTTCTCAATCTAAAAACAACATGAAGTGTCCATTGGAAAAGACTATCCACTCAAAAACACTTTTTAACTACATTTAGATGTATCTGGAGTAGGAAATCTACTCCAAGTTCATTTGCACTCGTGAGCGGGACTGTTTTTGCTGCCGTCGTGGCTGGAAGTAGCCAGAGTGAATGTGAGGTCTCTTGCCCACGGCTGGAAACTGTGTGATTGAATGCAAAAGCTAGTGGCCCGGGTGTATCATGGCGTTTGCGAGAGAGCGTCAAAACCGAAACTCGCTCATGCGAACGAACTCCACTCCATGCCGGATTGTGGAATTCTGGAACTCCACGCTACTCTGCATAATGCTAACTGCCCAAATTTCACAAAGTCCATTGGCGGAGCAGATTTCCATGCCCAGTTCTTTACTATCACAACAGGGAGATTGACCCTTCTCGCACAGGCAGGCAGCCTGTCTCAATTTGCTGTAGTACAGACAGCTTTTTATATAGAGAATTACACAATGGTTTATTGTAAAACAGCATATAATAAGTGACTGACCAGTCCTAAATTGAAATAGAAAAACGTTTGAACACCTGTGACCCCGTAACTCCTAAACTCTAATCTAAACTTCTACACATTCTAGTGGATTTAACAATGCTCAGCAAACTAACCATTCTTCACTCTAGAATGCATTCGTATTTGTGATAAGTGCAACTTTAATACCATGTGTGCCTTATCATTGTAACCATAAAACATCTGTGTATTCGGCACTGAATGGAGTTCCTGCACTCAGTGCCTAATCAGGTTACAATCTATTTGGAAACACAAAGTAGTGCCAGTGAGGCTGTGTGCTAAGAGTCATAAATACCTACATGCTTGCTGAACATGAGTTAGCTTATAACTGCAACCCTTTCATGTTACTTATTTCAGTATGTTCTCAAGTGAACTCTTCACCTTATTCCAGTCAGTATTGGTTTTGGGCCGGCAATGTTCTTTTACTATATACATCTGCATAACGCCTTCTGCTAATGTCTGTGTTGCGTTATATTTTCACATTCACATTCTACATTTCTTATAACATTCCACCCTCCAGTTGATATTTCATTTATTGGGACCAAACCTTGGTCTTCATTGGGCACTAAATGATACACATTACCCTGAGAATCTACTACATGTGTTGGCATCCTAACTGGAAACATCCGTCCCGCCTTTGCACCTAATCTTCTACAACATGCTTGAATCAACTGTATGACACAATATATTAATAATAAGGCTACAAGAGATGGAATCAATGCTCCCAACAATACAGGCATCAAGGACGGCAGGAATGTCAACCACCCACTAAATCAATTATGTAGGGCACCTCCTTCATTTACCATTTTCTTTTGTAGATTATGCAGTTGCTGAAATGAAACTACAACATGCTGTTCCAATTTTCTTACACACCCCTCCTTGCATGGCCGTCATAAGGTCAATTACATAGCAGTGCTGCACTACCATCATTCTCATCGCATGCAGCACTTCCTTAACCACATTGACCCCATTCTTTGTAGTGTAAATAAACTGAAGCAGTTCCCATTGGGTTACCTGCAACATTAAAAAAAATTCTTTGGCCTTCACAAATGGCAGAATACTCCCAAAAACATGTTGTGCATCACTGAACAAATGGTAAAGATATAACCCTACAAGAAAATTCTATATCAGAATGCCATTACTCGTGGGCAAAAACTGATCCAGTGACTCTAAATCTAAAATATGGGGGTAAAGGATTTAATAAATAACTGTGATATATATATACATATATATATATATATATATATATATATAAATATACTGTACTGTATGCATCTGTGGTACTTCATTTACAAAGAAATGTTTAACACTTCTAGAGTGTTCAGGAAATTTGCAAACATATATATAAATATATAAATTCACTGGAAAAAACAAAGGTTACAGAGACGTTATAGTTAAGAAATAGAATTAAGAAAAAACACAGAAATTCACTTAAAAAACAAAGGTTACAGGGACGTTATAGTTAGACTCACATTTTAAACATACAAAGCCATAGAAACTAATCAGTTATAGTTACAGTTACCTCAAGTGACTATAACTCGTGCCCTAAGGTAACTATAACTCACGCTATTGTAAGCCTAACGTATAAGTGAATTCCTATGTTTTAAAAGAAATTAAGGGGGTCGGGCAAAAATGACGAAAGCACCGCCAACAGGCTGGCGGTGCTTTCTTTCCTATTCTGACGGCGGGGGTACTGCCGCGGTCGCACCGCCGGGGCTGGCGGTTTCCCGCCGTTTATGCCCCGGCGGTGATAATCCACCAGGGCAGCGCTGCAAGCAGCGCTGCCCTGGGGATTATGACCCCCTTGCCGCCAGCCTGTTTCTGGCGGTTTGCACTGCCAGGAAGAGGCTGGCGGGAAGGGGTGTCCTGGGGCCCCTGGGGGCCCCTGCACTGCCCATGCCACTGGCATGGGCAGTGCAGGGGCCCCCTAACAGGGCCCCAGCCAGCTTTTCACTGTCTGCATAGCATACAGTGAAAAGCGCGACGGGTGCAACTGCACCCGTCGCATGGCCGCAACACCGCCGGCTCCATTAGGAGCCGGCTCCAGTGTTGCGGCCTCATTCCCGCTGGAATGTAAGTTGGTTTGCGGCCACCGGCCCAGCGGGAATGTCGGAATGGGGGCCGCGTGAGTGCGGCCGCATGGCGGTTTCCGCCTGGCGGGCGGCGGTAGCCGCCCGCCAAGGTCGGAATGACCCCCTATATTTCTTAACTATAATGTCCCTGTAGCCTTTGGTGTTTTCAGTCAATTTCTATGTTTTTTCACATATAGTAATTTTTATTACTATACGTTAATCCAACCACCACTACGCACAGCCTTTGGCTGTGACCACTTATAAACCACAGAGGGTAACCCATAAACCCAAAAGGGCTGGGTGGAAACTAAATATGACATACAACACTGCCCTCCAGGGCAGTGTTGTATGTAATATTCAGCTGTGAGCAGCAGCGGTGGCCATAGGTCCAACCACCTATTAGCACCCAACCTTGCACCATGCACAGTCTTCGCCTGTGCTCAGCGGAGGTTGCACGCAAGGCCTGGCCTGCAGCCAGACCCTGAGGCCACCCCTCTAACCAGCCAACCCCATGCTGTGTTCAGCCCTTTGGCCGTGAGCAACGGAAGTTGGCTGCAGCCTCTCTGGTTGTCAGAATAGGTGTGAGAAGATGTTTCTGGGGGTGAGAGTGGCTGTGAGAGTGTCTGGGTGTGAGAGTGCATACATCAGTGTTTTAGTGGGTGCATCCATGTGTGTGCAGGTCTGTGAGTGGGTGCATGAGGCTGTCAATGGGTGTGTGATTCGGTATGTGAGTGTCTGCATGGGTCTGTGAGTGGGTGCGCAACTGTCTGAGTGGGTTTGTGAGTGGGTGCATGAGGCTCAGAGTAGGTCTGTGAGTGGATGAGTTAGTGTCTGAGTGGGTCTGTGAGTGGGTGCGTTAGTGTCTGAGTGGGTGTGAGAGTGGGAGAAATTGATTGAAAGAGTGGCAGAGAGAGAGAAAGAGAGAGAAAGAAAGTTGGAGGAAGAGAGATAGAGAGTATTTTAGGCTTTGATGTATGATATACTTAGAATTAGATATTTCTGTACAATATACAAATAATTATCTGTCATTTTAAAAAATTTAAATAATTTGTACATAAGGAAAAAAAGGGAAGTGATTCCGTAAAAGGTTTTGGATCCATACTTGCTGACTTATGAGTACTCCCTCACGAAGACTCGGGGACAATAGTGTTTTACCCCCGTCACGTGATTCCCACTACTCTTTCTTTATTGATCGTACATTATCTTGAAGAGTTTTACTTGATTAGGATAAGCCATTTATTCATAATAACACCTTACTTATACTTTGCCCTGAGGAAGTCAATGAGATTAATTTCTCTGAGACGAAACACGTGTTGGCTGTTGGATGTTGTTGTGATGACCACATATGGAATCTTTCTGATGTGATGAACATGTATGAAAACCTCGCACAAGAATAAAGACACTGAACTTTAACTCTGTTTGGATTATATATTGATTCCCTGAAGACCAAGAAACTAACTGCACAGACTCTTATCGTATTTCATACGAGTGCCCTGGCTTTTTGAATCGGTACCACTACATTGTTCGTGGGGTGCAGATCCTGAACCATGCACCAAGTGTTACCCTTCGACTTCTTAACCAGGTATATCAGGGTGTTACAAGGAGACACTCCAGGTTAAATTACTTCTTGCTATAACAACACCTGTATATTAGGGGCGATGCCCTCATCCACTTCTTTAGAAAGAGGATACTCTCACTCTAGGTAAGATAGCACCTTCCTTAAATGTAATTCGGAATGGTGTAGCAGTAAGATTAAGCCCTACATCATGAGGACCCTTAGTCTATAAAATGTGTGGTACTTGGGACAGATCAGCTTCCCTAACAGAATCAAAAGCTTTACTTGATGTTGGTGTTCTTACTCCCAACACTGCCCTCAATGGTATGTAATTCTAAAAAACTACAACTGTTTTCTTATAATTGCTGTCACAAAACAGTTGGTCTTCTAATATTTCTCTAATGCACCTATGAGGAATGCATGCCTTTTGTCACTGATAGCTGCCGCCACAGTGGATTCACTGACAATACTGGACACATAGAAATACTCTGTGGGCATCTTCATTATGTATGTCCTCCCCCAGAATTCACCCAAATAGGATTCCCTCCTCTCACAACTACACCTCCCTGTCCACTTTGAGGTGGAGTCACTGTTGAGGGTGTTTGATAATTTTGCTGAGGAGGCATTACTGGTGGCTGCATATTTTGTGATGGAGCCTGAAGTACATATATGATTTGCAGATATTGTTGTGACCTGGCTGATTATAAACTCCTACCTTTCCATTTTGCTCATCCCATCAATTCGTTCTACAATCTCTAATAAAATGCCCATACTTCTGACAATAATGACAAACTTGGTCCAATCTTTCAGGAACCATCTTACCTCTTCCAATTTCTCCTCATCCTCGTGGCTGCCACTACAGCTCCTTCTACCGCTGCTTTCTTTGACAACTTCCACTGTCGTAACTTAGCTGCTACTTTTTCTATCACCTCCTGTTTGTTCCTTTCTTTCTCCTGCTTTTTCTTGCAAAAATGGATTATGTGCAATTGTATCTCTGTCCATAGCTTGGCTTCCAATATCACTATGGGGGTCATTACAACATTGGCGGTAAAAGGCGCTTACCGCCGTGCAGAAGACCGCCAACACACCGCTGCGGCGGCGGGAGCCTGCCACAGCTATTATGACACACATCACGGAATCCGCCGAAATTCAGACACCCACACAACACCGCCACACCAAAGGTCAGCGATAAACATGCAGAAACAAATCCTCCACCTCCACGCCAACAGAAACACGCCCATGCCATTACGACCCACGAATCCACGCAGAGGTCTTTCAACCGTGGTATTCCATTGGCGGTACACACCGCCGCGCTCAAAATACACACACAGCTCCAAAACACCGCCACATTGGACAATTCCAAATACACACACCTGATACACATACAAACAACACCCCCACACATCCAACACAATATAAAACACACACCCACATCACCAACAAACCCCTACGACCCAAAATTAGAGAGAACGCCATAGAGAGACAGCACAGAATAGAGAACCCCATCACACAGAGGCACACTACACCATCACCCACACAACATCCACGCACAAAACACCACATACCACAACACTCACCACACTCATCAACACATACACCACCCCACACCTCACCCACACCACCCCATGTCACGCCAAAGACACCCCCGCTTCTCTGAGGAGGAGCTCAGGGTCATGGTGGAGGAAATCCTACGGGTAGAGCCACAGCTATTTGGCTCACAGGTACAGCACACATCCATAGCCAGGAAGATGGAGCTATGGCAAAGAATAGTGGACAGGGTCAACGCTGTGGGACAGCATCCAAGAAAAAAGGAGGACATCAGGAAGAAGTGGAACGACCTACGGGTGAAGGTGCGTTCAACGGTATCCAGGCACCACATCGCGGTACAGCGGACTGGCGGCGGACCCCTACCTCCTCCCCAACAACTAACAACATGGGAGGAGCAAGCCTTGACCATCTTGCATCCTGAGGGCCTCGCAGGAGTCGTTGGAGGAACGGACACTGGTAAGTAAAATCTTAACTATCATATCCCCCACCTTACCTGCATGCAATCACACACCCCCACCTTCACACCCTCCCCTATCACTCTAACTCCTCACTAATGTACCCATAACACCAACCACCCATCCCAACCCCAAGACCTGCATGACACAACTAAGCATGGATACTCATCACCAAAGCATGCCCACTGCATACCCAGAACACCCCCCAACCATCAGCACACAAGCCCCCACACAGGAATGCCTGCACTGTGGTACACGCACACCCAACCATTGCACACCATTGAACACACACATGCAATAATCATGTACTTATACCCCCGCAGGAACCCGAAGGAACGTCACCACACCAGAGGGTCCAGACAACACCACTCCACCCCCAGAAGAGGCCCACAGTGATGACAGCAGCACTGCCCTACTGGATCTTGATGACCAGCCCGGACCATCGTGGGCCTCAGGACAGTCGGTTCCCCTTGCCCAGCCACAGCCCAACACCGAACTTCCACCCTCTGGTAACACCAGCACAGCACCCACCCAGCGGGCCTATACCTCCCTACCCAGGACAGGTCAATCAGCGGTATGTCCACCACTACAGGGCACCCAGGCTAACCCACCATCCCAACAACAGGGACCTGGGGGCAGTGGTAGTGGGCACACGGTCCAGGGGACGGAGGCACTGGAACACAGGGGAACTGGGAGGGCTGCTGTGCGACAGAGGGAGGACAGGCCAAGGGAACCTACTCTCAACGAGGCCCTCTCCTCCATCATGGGAGCATACCACCACTCCCAGGAGACGATGGCAACGGTCCTGGACAAGTTGCAGGAGACCCTGCGTCTGCAGGAGGAGCAGTATTTGGGGTTCAGGGAGGAGCTCAGGACCATCGCCTCCGCCCTGGGCACCATTGTAGGGGTGCTGACGGACATTCAAAAGACTTTGAGGGACACCGTGGCACTCCAAGGGGCCCCTGACACTAGCCACGACGATGAAATGCCCACCACCTCCGCCGGCGCTAGTGGACAGGACACCCAGCCACAAGACCACCACACCAGCACCCCACCCCCTGCAGACGGACAACCACCACGAAAGCGGTCCCTGAGATCCAGGAACAGGACAGAGCAAGATGGCAAGACCCCCGTCAGGAAATAAGACTACCCTGATTGTCCCCCCACTGTCCCACTTTGTTACCCTGTCCAGATTGGAACTGCCCCAGCTCCACTTCCAATGGCCAGATGTGCAATGTACCTGTGAGACTAATAGACTGGACTCTACCATGGACATTCTTCCACCATAACCCATCCCGATTTCACAACCCCCCTTCATTTTTCTGCACTTAAATAAACACCCTTGAAACACTAATAAAACTGGAGTCAGTCTATGATTTTGAACTTTGTATTGTCAATTACAGTGTCAAAAAGGGTTACCCATTGGAAGGCCAACATACCAATGTCACACATCACAAGCCTTTCAAGGGTGCAAGCTGTTGACACGTAGGTTACCACATTTGTGAAACTGAAATGGAAGGGGACAACTCAATTAACAAATAGTGAGTGAAATGTAGGTACAGGATAGAGGTAGACGTGTAAAAGTTAATGTAATGTTAAACCTGAAAATGTACTCACCTGTGTCTCACTGGAAATATTGCTGTATGACTGACTCCCTGTTGTCGTTTTCATCTTTCTCAGCTTCATCCTCATCACTGTCCACAGGCTCCACAGGCTCCACAGCTGCTACAACACCGTCATCTGGATCATCCTCCTGCAAAAAAGGCACCTGGCGTCGCAATGCCAAATTATGGAGCATGGAGGAGGCGATGATGATGTCACACACCTTCTTCGGTGAGTAGAATATGGACCCACCTGTCATATGGAGGTACCTGAACCTGGCCTTCAGGAAGCCGAAGGTGCGTTCGATCACCCTCCTAGTCCACCCATGGGCCTCATTGTACCGTTCCTCTGCCGTGGTCCTGGGATTCCTCACTGGGGTCAATAGCCACGAAAGGTTGGGGTAACCAGAGTCCCCCAATAGCCATACACGGTGCCTCTGGAGTTGACTCATCATATCAGAGATGCTGCTATTCCGCAGGATGTAGGCGTCATGCACAGAGCCAGGGAACATAGCATTTACCTGCGAGATGTGCTGGTCTGCCAAACAGACCATCTGGACATTCATCGAATGATAACTCTTCCTGTTCCTGTACACCTGTTCACTCCTCTGGGGGGGGACCAGAGCTACATGGGTCCCATCAATAGCACCTATGACGTTGGGGATATGTCCAAGGGCATAGAAGTCACCTTTAACTGTAGGCAAATCCTCCACCTCAGGGAATATGATGTATCTCCTTACGTGTTTCAGCAGGGCAGACAACACTCTGGACAACACGTTGAAAAACATAGGCTGGGACATCCCTGATGCCATGGCCACAGTAGTCTGAAATGACCCACTTGCAAGGAAATGGAGCACTGACAGCACCTGCACGTCAGGGGCGATTCCAGTCGGATGGCGGATTGGTGACATCAGGTCTGGCTCCAACTGGCTACATAGTTCCTGGATTGTGGCACGGTCAAACCGGTAGGTCACGATAAAATGTCTTTCTTCCATTGTCAACGGGTCCACCAGCGGTTGGTACACCGGAGGATTCTGCCATCTTCTTATATGTCCCAGCTGATGGTGCCTAAGAAGGACAACAGCAAAGAACCAGTCACTATTCCTCCAGGTATGTACCCACAGTTACACACAAGACTACACCACTCACAAAACCCCTTCCTGTATGTGTGTTGATTATAGGCCTAGCTATGTGTGACGCAGTAGTAAATGAAGCCATGTGGGCCCCTGAAATGGCGGCTGCCTGACCTCTAAACTTGGACAATGGGATGTGGGGTAACTGCGCTGGCGTTGGACACCGTCGCGGTAGGCGGTCGTAGAGCGCGGCGTAATGCTGCATTGGTTAACATTGGACCCTATGGGTCCCAGGAGCCAATGAACAGGTGCGCCGGCGGGGATGATGCGCCCCGCCACGGACGTCACCGCTGCGGACGTCACCGCCATTTTCTATCTCTTCAATCACTAGATACCTGACCTTCGACAGGAGAGGACCTACACTGCTAGTACTGCTGTGACCTCGGTCTGGAAGCGACGATGGCTGCTGCGTCTGGGGAAAGGGCCCCTGCCTTCACTGCACAGGAGTTGGAGAAACTTGTGGATGGGGTCCTCCCCTGGACCTGCTACTCTACGGTCCTCCAGACCAACAGGTCAGTACACAGGGAGCACGTTGGATGGGCTATGCCTGGGTGGAGAGGGCTGGTTGGAAGAGAGAAGGGTGCAGAGTTCATAGAACATAAATGCATGGGAATGAATGGGCCACATGGCCAGAGTAGGGAGGGGGCCACTCACATTGACTGTGCAGTAGGTAATGACTGTTCCTCTTTCCTTGTGCATGTCATGTAGGTCAGCGCCCACCAGAAGAGGGACATTTGGCGTGCCATCGCCAAGGAAGTCCGGGCCCTGGGGGCCCACCAGAGATGGGGCACCCACTGCCGTAAGAGATGGGAGGACATTCGCCGCTCCAGCAAGAAGACGGCGGAGGCTCAGCTGGGGATGGCCTCCCAACGTGGGAGGGGTGCCTGTCGCACCATGACCTCCCTGATGTTCCGGATCCTGGCGGTGGCCTACCCGGAGTTGGATGGGCGCTTAAGGACATCACAGCAGACACAAGGGGGTGAGTACAACCTCATTCTGTGGACTTTGCGTGCAGTGGAGGTGTCTGGGTGGGGGAGGTGGGCTGTGGGTGTCCCTAGGCCAGGGCGAGTTAGGTAGGCAAGGCCCCTCTGTAATGTAGGCCATGTGGCACTCTACCCCAGCTCAGAACAGTGGCAAGTTGATGTATAGTTGCCCCTTTGCCATCCATGTGCGCAGATTTCTACCATTGCCATGTAGGCCATATCCCAGAAATTGCATGTGCAGAGGGCAGGAGCACGGCGTAATGCATGGGGCTGCTGCGTCTGTCTTGTCCGCCAACGGTAGCGGTATGCCATGCACTAAAACTCTCTTTCTTCTGTCTACCCCCCTTTTCCTGCTCTCCCTGTCCTTTTGTACATCAGCATCATCAGGCGGAGGTACAGTGGCTCGGAGCACGAGGGAGCTGCATCCCACATGGCCATGGAGGTCCACACCACAGACTCAGAATGCACCAGTGGGACGGAGGGTTAGGGGAGCTTCACGTCGGCCACAGGATCACCAACCAGCGACACTGACTCGTCCACCGATGTGAGCTCCCCTGTGGTGGCGGCACCATCTGTGCGCCCCACTTCTACAGGTACAGCCGCCACCTCCCCTACCAGCACCGCCCTCCCAGCAGCCCCTCAGCGTTCGCCCCGTGCTCGCTCACCCAGGAGGGTGGGCATCACCTTCGCCCCAGGCACCTCAGGCCCTGCCCCTGTCACCCCTGCTGCCCTCAGTGTGGAGGCCATTGACCTCCTCAGGTCACTCACTGTTGGGCAGTCTACCATTGTGAATGCCATCCAGGGTGTAGAACGAGAGTTGCAACATGGTAATGCATTCCTGGAGGGCATTCATTCTGGTCAGGCTGTCCTTCAGCGAACCCTGCAATCTCTGGCCACAGCACTGATGGCAGCCATTGTCCCTGTGTCCAGCCTCCCCCCTCCAACTTCCTCCACCCAGACCCAATCCCCTGTACCCCAGCCCATCCCACGCACACCTACAGACCAGCATGCACACAAGTCAACACCCAAAAGTAGCTCAAGCAAACATAGGCCCCACACACACCACAGGCACTCAACAAGCATCATACCCATACAGACACAGCAACATCCACTGTCTCCACTGTGTCCCCCTCCTCCTCTTCTCCCTCCTCCCTCCCAGTCTCGTCTACACACACACCTGCATGCACCACATCTACAGGCACTAGGACTCGCACCAGGACACCCAGCACCACAAGCCGCTCATCTGCACTCACCACCCCCACTGCCATTTACACGTCCCCTGTGTCCTCTCCCAGTGTGTCTGTGACGCCCCCTCCCAAAGTATCCAAACGCCGGCAATCACTCACCCAACATCCATCCACCTCACGACAGCCTCCAGTACCTGCACCTGCACCCAAAACACCTAAAGTGACACCTCCTACAACCACCTCCTCTTCCTCCACTCCCAGACCCCCTCCAACTACCCATCCCAGTGTCCGTCATAAACTGTCCCTATGTCAAATTGACCTTTTTGCCCTCACCCCCCCTCCAATTCATCAGTCCCGTCGTAGCGCCTCAGACAAAAAGCCTCCAGTACCAGTGGTGCGTGTTCCAGGTTTTTGGAGTGCACCGTCCACCAGGGCAGGCAGTAGGACCCGGAGCCAAGGCACTGGCAGCCCACCCCCTGTAAAGGCTCTGAAATTGGAGAGTGGATGACGGGACCGTGTCAAGACTCCTGGTGGGACTACAACTGAAATGGGATCGAAGGCGATTAGTGAGTCAGCTGTAACTCCAAAAAAGGTGGGGAAGGTCCCGAGGAAGTCTCCCCAGCCTGTTGTGAGTGTCACGGCGGAGAAGTGCACCATCATTTCCAGTGGTCCAGACACAACCGCCAGCACCGTCGTTACTGGTCAGGAGACCACCGCCGGAGTCACAGCCCAGGAGGGCCCAAGTATTGTTACTGGTCAGGAGACCACTGCCAGAGTCACAGCCCAGGAGGGCCCAAGTATCGTTACTGGTCAGGAGACCACCGCCGGAGTCAGTGCCCAAGAGGGCCCAAGTATCGTCACTGGTCCAGAGACCACCGCCAGAGTCACATCCCAGGAGGGCCCAAGTATTGTTACTGGTCAGGAGACCACCGCCAGAGTCACAGCCCAGGAGGGCCCAAGTATCATTACTGGTCAGGAGACCACCGCCGGAGTCAGTGCCCAGGAGGGCCCAAGTATCGTCACTGGTCCAGAGACCACCGCCAGAGTCACAGCCCAGGAGGGCCCAAGTATCGTTAATGGCCAGGAGACCACTGCCGGAGTTAGTGCCCAGGAGGGCCCAAGTATCGTCACTGGTCCAGAGACCACCGCCAGAGTCACAGCCCAGGAGGGCCCAAGTATCGTTACTGGTCAGGAGACCACCGCCGGTGTCAGTGCCCAAGAGGGGCCAGGATGCCACAGCCCCGCTGGGCAATGATGGAACGTCATGCCACACACCAATCTCCAGTGTGGAGATCGTCATGACACACACCAATGTCCAGTGTGGAGATCGTCATGCCACACACCAATGTCCAGTGTGGAGATCGTCATGTCACACACCGATGTCAGTATCAGAACCGCCATGTCAAAGCACCGCTGAACAGTCCTGAACCGCCATGGCAAAGCACCGCTGAACAGTCCTGAACCGCCATGTCAAAGCACCGCTGAACAGGGCAAAGACCGCCATGTCAAAGCACCGCTGAACAGTCCTGAACCGCCATGGCAAAGCACCGCTGAACAGGGCAAAGACCGCCATGTCAAAGCACCGCTGAACAGTCCTGAACCGCCATGGCAAAGCACCGCTGAACAGGGCAAAGACCGCCATGTCAAAGAACCACTGAACAGGGCAAAGACCGCCATTTCAAAGCACCGCTGAACAGTCCTGAACCGCCATGGCAAAGCACCGCTGAACAGGGCAAAGACCGCCATGTCAAAGCACCGCTGAACAGGGCAAAGACCGCCATTTCAAAGCACCGCTGAACAGTCCTGAACCGCCATGGCAAAGCACCGCTGAACAGGGCAAAGACCACCATGTCAAAGCACCGCTGAACAGGGCAAAGACCGCCATGTCAAAGCACCGCTGAACAGTCCTGAACCGCCATGGCAAAGCACCGCTGAACAGGGTGAAGACCGCCATGTCAAAGCACCGCTGAACAGGGCAAAGACCGTCATGTCAAAGCACCGCTGAACAGTCCTGAACCGCCATGGCAAAGCACCGCTGAACAGGGCAAAGACCACCATGTCAAAGCACCGCTGAACAGGGCAAAGACCGCCATGTCAAAGCACCGCTGAACAGTCCTGAACCGCCATGGCAAAGCACCGCTGAACAGGGTGAAGACCGCCATGTCAAAGCACCGCTGAACAGGGCAAAGACCGCCATGTCAAAGCACCACCGCCAGAGTCACAGCCCAGGAGGGCCCAAGTATCATTACTGGTCAGGAGACCACCGCCGGAGTCAGTGCCCAGGAGGGCCCAAGTATCGTCACTGGTCCAGAGACCACCGCCAGAGTCACAGCCCAGGAGGGCCCAAGTATCGTTAATGGTCAGGAGACCACTGCCGGAGTTAGTGCCCAGGAGGGCCCAAGTATCGTCACTGGTCCAGAGACCACCGCCAGAGTCACAGCCCAGGAGGGCCCAAGTATTGTTACTGGTCAGGAGACCACCGCCGGAGTCAGTGCCCAAGAGGGGCCAGGATGCCACAGCCCCGCTGGGCAATGATGGAACGTCATGCCACACACCAATCTCCAGTGTGGAGATCGTCATGACACACACCAATGTCCAGTGTGGAGATCGTCATGCCACACACCAATGTCCAGTGTGGAGATCGTCATGTCACACACCGATGTCAGTATCAGAACCGCCATGTCAAAGCACCGCTGAACAGTCCTGAACCGCCATGGCAAAGCACCGCTGAACAGTCCTGAACCGCCATGTCAAAGCACCGCTGAACAGGGCAAAGACCGCCATGTCAAAGCACCGCTGAACAGTCCTGAACCGCCATGGCAAAGCACCGCTGAACAGGGCAAAGACCGCCATGTCAAAGCACCGCTGAACAGTCCTGAACCGCCATGGCAAAGCACCGCTGAACAGGGCAAAGACCGCCATGTCAAAGCACCACTGAACAGGGCAAAGACCGCCATTTCAAAGCACCGCTGAACAGTCCTGAACCGCCATGGCAAAGCACCGCTGAACAGGGCAAAGACCGCCATGTCAAAGCACCGCTGAACAGGGCAAAGACCGCCATTTCAAAGCACCGCTGAACAGTCCTGAACCGCCATGGCAAAGCACCGCTGAACAGGGCAAAGACCACCATGTCAAAGCACCGCTGAACAGGGCAAAGACCGCCATGTCAAAGCACCGCTGAACAGTCCTGAACCGCCATGGCAAAGCACCGCTGAACAGGGTGAAGACCGCCATGTCAAAGCACCGCTGAACAGGGCAAAGACCGTCATGTCAAAGCACCGCTGAACAGTCCTGAACCGCCATGGCAAAGCACCGCTGAACAGGGCAAAGACCACCATGTCAAAGCACCGCTGAACAGGGCAAAGACCGCCATGTCAAAGCACCGCTGAACAGTCCTGAACCGCCATGGCAAAGCACCGCTGAACAGGGTGAAGACCGCCGTGTCAAAGCACCGCTGAACAGGGCAAAGACCGCCATGTCAAAGCACCGCTGAACAGTCCTGAACCGCCATGGCAAAGCACCACTGAACAGGGCAAAGACCGCCATGGCAAAGCACCGCTGAACAGGGCAAAGACCGCCATGGCAAAGCACCGCTGAACAGTCCTGAACCGCCATGGCAAAGCACCGCTGAACAGGGCAAAGACCGCCATGTCAAAGCACCGCTGAACAGTCCTGAACCGCCATGGCAAAGCACCGCTGAACAGGGTGAAGACCGCCATGTCAAAGCACCGCTGAACAGGGCAAAGACCGCCATGTCAAAGCACCACCGCCAGAGTCACAGCCCAGGAGGGCCCAAGTATCATTACTGGTCAGGAGACCACCGCCGGAGTCAGTGCCCAGGAGGGCCCAAGTATCGTCACTGGTCCAGAGACCACCGCCAGAGTCACAGCCCAGGAGGGCCCAAGTATCGTTAATGGTCAGGAGACCACTGCCGGAGTTAGTGCCCAGGAGGGCCCAAGTATCGTCACTGGTCCAGAGACCACCGCCAGAGTCACAGCCCAGGAGGGCCCAAGTATCGTTACTGGTCAGGAGACCACCGCCGGAGTCAGTGCCCAAGAGGGGCCAGGATGCCACAGCCCCGCTGGGCAATGATGGAACGTCATGCCACACACCAATCTCCAGTGTGGAGATCGTCATGACACACACCAATGTCCAGTGTGGAGATCGTCATGCCACACACCAATGTCCAGTGTGGAGATCGTCATGTCACACACCGATGTCAGTATCAGAACCGCCATGTCAAAGCACCGCTGAACAGTCCTGAACCGCCATGGCAAAGCACCGCTGAACAGTCCTGAACCGCCATGTCAAAGCACCGCTGAACAGGGCAAAGACCGCCATGTCAAAGCACCGCTGAACAGTCCTGAACCGCCATGGCAAAGCACCGCTGAACAGGGCAAAGACCGCCATGTCAAAGCACCGCTGAACAGTCCTGAACCGCCATGGCAAAGCACCGCTGAACAGGGCAAAGACCGCCATGTCAAAGCACCACTGAACAGGGCAAAGACCGCCATTTCAAAGCACCGCTGAACAGTCCTGAACCGCCATGGCAAAGCACCGCTGAACAGGGCAAAGACCGCCATGTCAAAGCACCGCTGAACAGGGCAAAGACCGCCATTTCAAAGCACCGCTGAACAGTCCTGAACCGCCATGGCAAAGCACCGCTGAACAGGGCAAAGACCACCATGTCAAAGCACCGCTGAACAGGGCAAAGACCGCCATGTCAAAGCACCGCTGAACAGTCCTGAACCGCCATGGCAAAGCACCGCTGAACAGGGTGAAGACCGCCATGTCAAAGCACCGCTGAACAGGGCAAAGACCGTCATGTCAAAGCACCGCTGAACAGTCCTGAACCGCCATGGCAAAGCACCGCTGAACAGGGCAAAGACCACCATGTCAAAGCACCGCTGAACAGGGCAAAGACCGCCATGTCAAAGCACCGCTGAACAGTCCTGAACCGCCATGGCAAAGCACCGCTGAACAGGGTGAAGACCGCCATGTCAAAGCACCGCTGAACAGGGCAAAGACCGCCATGTCAAAGCACCGCTGAACAGTCCTGAACCGCCATGGCAAAGCACCACTGAACAGGGCAAAGACCGCCATGGCAAAGCACCGCTGAACAGGGCAAAGACCGCCATGGCAAAGCACCGCTGAACAGTCCTGAACCGCCATGGCAAAGCACCGCTGAACAGGGCAAAGACCGCCATGGCAAAGCACGGCTGAACAGGGCAAAGACGGCCATGGCAAAGCACCGCTGAACATAGCAAAGACCGTGTAGGTATGAATAGGCCGCCACATCAGGCATCCTTATCCCATGTGCAGCTGGGACAGTGACAGGACAGGAACTTTCACGGGGAGACTCATCCAGTCTGGGCACCAGTCCCACCCAGTACCAGTAGAGAACTGCATCTACTTGAGAGACTGTGGCTTTGCACTCCCCAGGATGGCACAGTGGGCAAGCCACCCACTGTAGAGACTTGAGAGACTGTGGCTTTGCACTCCCCAGGATTGAACAGTGGGCAAGCCACCCACTGTAGAGACTTGAGAGACTGTGGCTTTGCACTCGCCAGGATGGCACAGTGGGCAACCCACCCACTGTAGAGACTTGAGAGACTGTGGCTTTGCACTCCCCAGGATGGCACAGTGGGCAAGCCACCCACTGTAGAGACTTGAGAGACTGTGGCTTTGCACTCCCCATGATACATCAATGGGCATGGAGCCCCGTCGTAGATCTGGCTTCGCATTCATGTGGCTGAGGTGCCCCCCCTTCCCTTCCCCCTGAGGTGCCTGTAGTGTTTCTATCTGATGCCCCAGCAGTGTTCTCTCCGATTTTGGTCTGGTATCTATTGTGGGCCTCGCCCATGCATTATTGGACTGTTGTTGCACAAACATTGTTGTGTACATATCTGCACTACTTCTTGTATTGTATATATAATTATGACAGATTTCGAGATATATATCAGTATATTGTTGTATGACATGTATATTGGCACATTACAATGTTTGACCGCAATTTGCTTTGTCTTTGCGTTCTTCCGGGGGGATTGTGGGTTGTTCATGTGATATTTTTGACTGCATTGGTGTGTATGTTGTGATATGTGAGGGTGAGGGTGGGGGTGTTTGGTGGGTGTCCCCCTAACTTTTGCCTGCCCCCTCCCCCGTGTCGTAGGTGCAGTACTCACCGGTATCTTCGGCGCCTACGTCGCTGTTGGTCGTAGAGGAGCAGAAAGACAAGGGCAGGTAGTATTTGGAGTTCCGGCTCCATGGAGTCGTCGTTCCTCGTGAAGTGTGTTCAGGTGAGCGTTTTCCCATAGAAAAGCTGTTTCCGCCGTGTTTTTATCCGCGGTGAATCCCCCCCGGAAAAGGTGGCGGATTGGTGTGTTCTGATACTATGGGCGGTACATTGTCTCCTGCCTGTCTGTTGGCGGTGACCGCCGCGCTGTTTGTCTGTACCGCCGAGGCGGGCGGTGTGTTAAAGTGGCTGTCTTTGTTGGCGGTTTCCGCCAGGGTCATAATTCCCTTTTTTTGTCCGCCGGCCTGTTTGCGGTCTTAACGCCGCTTTAACACCGTCCGCCAGGGTTGTAATGACCCCCTATATCATCTAGGCTATCCTGCACATCAGAGGGTAACCCTTTTTTCACCACATTATGAAATAATGTAGCATTTCCTCCTGTTACCTCCCAACCGTAAACTACTTCTTGGGCCTATTTATCTTTCATCTTATAAAGGAACTGAGTGGGATACTCATTTGGCTGCATTGACATAGCCATGAGACATCCAATATCTGGCCTATCAGGATACATTTTCCTCAGTTGATCCCAATCCAATGTTCTTATCAAATTAAGTGGAGACCCATCATATCTAGTTTCAGTGAGGGTAACATTTCTCACTCCAGCCTTTTGAAAAACAATGCCTGTTTCATCTCCTATAAGAGAACTAAGCAGACTCTTTATGGTTCTTACTGCTAAGGTAATACCGCCAATTAGTTTTTCAAAAGCTGTAATCTATTCCCCTGCTCCCTCTGTAAACAGTGGCAACAATTTTCTAACATTTCACTTGTCCAGGTGTGGCCTTGGACTCATCTCTGAAGCTACTTGTTAGGTCCAACCTACTACATTTTCTGCATATGGCACAACACAGTACCAGCTATTCTCTCCATTTGCAGCTATCCCACTAGTTGTGAGATCTGTGCTGCGCAAAGCTGATTAAACACTAATTTGCTGAACTGGCCTATCCAATCCTCTCATAGCCTCACAAGATCCCATCCCTGGGTCTGGTTGGCCATGTATTTAAATGCAATTGCAATCTCTCAAGCTCTATCACTCGAGCTTTTCTAACTCTGCAAAACATCTTCTGTTCTCCCTCTCTAATATCAACATATTCATATAATCCCCTTGCATTTTTTTGTGATCCAAATCAATAAGGGGTCTTTCTTGAATACTAACATTGTAGATAGGGTGCCTACCTTATGGGGGGTTGAAGCAGTTCACTCATAATATCCACCCTCTTATGTATAGACCCTATTATATTTGGCATTCTCCTAAAACCTCCCTGAATCTATCCTGAAAGGTTATCACAATATCCTTCTCTTCTTCCTTCTCTCACATCACCCCTATTCTCACTTCGCGATAGCTCTTCTTGAACACTTTCTCGTGAAACTATTACGTTTCCCTTCTTCTGCCAAGGTGGTAGACTACCTTCAGTCCTATCTTTTTCTTGTGATGCTGGCTATCACACCAATAAGAGCAGTCTTGTCCACAAAGTCACTAACATCATCTGCATTTCTTTGATGTGAGGTAGACATTTATTCCCTAATTACCCTTCCTGTTTTGTCTCTCATCTGCAACAAATGTGATGATGCTGATGAAACGTGTGACTGGTCATTACTATCCCCTAGACTTTGTTCTTCACTTCTATCCTCCTCGTGAGAGGATGTATCTGAACATAATTGGAACTGTGCTTCTAACTATCCTAAAAGCTGGGTTTCACTTACCTTTGCTTGCTGCCTAGGTGTGCTCACATATTTTGGCTTTGACATTTGTGGAGAAACATTAGGGGTGGCTTTTGAGGATTGTGAAGGGGTCTAAATTTTGGCATTCTCAAATCCCACTGCGGTTTCTTGTAGTTGCACCAGTGGGTAAATACTAGGTACTTCAGGAGAGATACTTATAGATTCTTAGGGTGGTCGGGACACAGATGGTATACTAGAGCTATTCATGTTTAAGGGGTCCTTAGATTTTTCACAAAATACTTGCCATAAGGCTAGAATAGATTCTCGTTTTTGTAAGTTGGGCTCCAAAGGTATGTAATCATATGCTCAATTATTCTTTCATCGAACGACCCTTTTTTGGCCATGGATATGTCTGTTTTCGGGTGGGTTTAAACTATTCTAAACAATATTATTACAATTTCATCTGGTTATTTGGAAAACCTTCTATATACATGTTAAGGGAGTTTCCATAATTACTAGTATTTCCAAAACGTCTACAATGTAACCTTTTTATCTATCTCGTCAGATACTACTTCTCTTTTAAAACTTACACAAATATTTTTAAAAGCAGGAACATTTTGCAACGTATGTTCTTGTCAATTATGCCACAAGCATTTACAAGAACATTATGGTGGTCATTATGATCATGGCGGTGTGGCCCACCATGCCAGCGGTGGCGGGAAAACCTGCCAGCCGGCATGGCGGGCCACACTGCCACATAATGAACACTATGAGGGCCACCATCAGCGGCCCTCACTCACTGCCAGGCTGCCTCCATCAGGCAAACTGGTGGCAGTCAGAATCATTTTCCGGCAGGGCAGCGGTGCTGCCCCTTGGATAATGATCCCTAAGCCTCTAGCCTTCCCCTGGTGGGTTTCCCCGCCAGGTAAAGGCTGGCGGAGGACGTGCACTGGGGCACCCTGGGGGCCCCTGCACCTGCCCATGCCCCTGTGCAGTGCCCCATCACACAGGTCACTGCCCGATTTTCAGGCAGTGATCTGCGCAACAGGTGTAGCTGCACCCGCCGCATAGAGGCATTGGCGGCGGCTCCATGTGGAGCCGCCGTCAATGTCCCAGCCAGGCATTCCTGTGGGCCAGTGGGCAGAAACAATGTTTCGGCCCGCCAGACCACAGGAATGTTCATTATACGGCCGGTGGGGATACAGGACACGCTGGCGGTCAGTAGTTTGGCCGCCAGGGTGAACACAGTGGTTTCGACCGCTGTGTTCATAATGAGGGCCTATATAACTACATAACAACATCATACTGAGGCCACTTTTCATTCATACACACATGCACTCGCCATCAGCATTTTTAAAACTATTTCCTAAATGTGAGTCACCATTTATTCTAACTCTGAACTGTAAATACAACTGCCAACCCCTAGTCACTTCCCTCTGTGCCTAGAGAGGATAACATTTTCTAACCATGCGTCTTTCATACCATCAAATGAGTTCTGGACATTAGATCCAGGGCAGTAATTCTAATGTCCAGATTGTACTTAGAGGTAAATTTTAACATCAGCCTTCCAACTGTCCCTCCATGTCAAAAAATTAGACACACATTGGCAACCCCCAATTTCGAATTAGCCAAAGTGACTATGTTCAACTCGTCATTGGGAATAAGAAGTTAACCGGTTATCAAGCACTCAACTACTTCTAATTAAGCAACAGTACTCTACTCTAAATGGTAGATACACTAGTCACCCCTGGTCACTTTTCTGTGCACTTAGAGAAGATAACCTTTGCAAACTGTGCATCTTTTAGAGCACAGAATGACTTCTAAACATTAGGTCCAGGGCAGTAATTTGAGTGTTTAGATTTTATCTGGAAGCAAAGTTTAGCGACATCAGCTTTTCAGTTGTCCCTCTATGTTAACAAAAACAGATGTTCGGCTCTCTCTAAATTCAAATTGCCCACATTAACCACTTCTTCATGGCTGGGAATAACAAGTGAACCAGTTATGTAGCACCTTTCCTATTATTTTGCAACACATACACAATCTTTCTTGCAATAACCTCATATGTCTACATCTGTGTTTACCATTGCCAAGGGAAAAAAGTCATGCAATAGATACAAAAGCATGAAATGTTAGTCCGCATTTTCCCTCACCTTAACAGTTGGCAGTCCCCGAAATCTTTTCCAGCCCCGCGTGCACAGGCAGAACTTCATAAACCACAGCGTCTGTTTACCATCCAATTGCTTTCAGAGATATGTGCTCCAGAAAGGGGGAGGGGAATGCGTTGGGAGTTGCTGTGTGAATTATTTACTGCTGTTTCTATTGCAGGTTTGGTTGCTGGTCTGACGGAAGACAGAGTGGCCATTTGGGTATTTGTTCATTCTTTCATCAAATGGACGGAGCGACAAGAAGTGTGAAGGGACTTTGGGACATGTTTGGATTTGGACCAGCATTATTACACTGTTACCTGGCAAAGAAAAGGTGGAATGAGATGGCGGGATTTGTTGCAGTGTCGAATGGCATGTTGGTGAGGGGCATGTGCCCGGATGCTTTGGTGCCCCAGTTGAGGGAGAACGACCTTGCACAAGTAAAGGTGCTGTCTTGATGAGGGTGATGAAGCAGGGCCTTAGACAGATAAAGGGACAGAGGTCTGGTTGTTATGTGCTGTGGACGGAACTTGTACCCAGAAAACATTTGAGGGGGTCAAGGAAACTGTTGGTTGTTCATAGAACTCACAAGAAAGTGAATTGAGAGATGAATAGGTTTTGCAGGAGTCTTGGCTTTCATTGCATTAGAAACGCAGACATTAAGTACAATACTGTAGAGTTTTTCAGGAGTGATGGGGTTCACCTTTCTAAAATAGTGATCACGCTGCAGCTGAGGAAGCACTGTCTCAGATTTCTAACATCCACACATAGAGAACAGGCATTAAGCAATTGTTTTTTGGAGGGCAGAAAAAGGTGTCAAGCAGCCTTTTTATGGGTGGCAGTGGCCTGGGAAGTTTTTTCAGGCATTCACAATAATTAGATTAGCGTTGCCATTGGTGAAACCAGGAAAGGGAAGGCAGAAAGGAAGTTCAAAGTTAAGGAGATAAGTCTTAGTTAATTTTAGGTCTCACAATAACAGGCTGTAAGGAAAAGTTAAGGTTGGGAATGTTGAGGAATTAGGGTTGGAATGCTGAGAGGAATTTTAATAGTTATAAGATGTTTGCTAGATGGGTGTGTGGATCAGTTTGTAGGGGTGGGAGTGGGACATTGGATAGCTTGGTTTGATGTATAGCGAGGCATTAATTTTGTACAGCAATTGGCCCAGGTTTAAGTTGTAATGTGCAACTGTTTCAATAAAGCAGCCTTTTTCACGCTATAAAAAGTCAGTGCTCTGTGCTGCACCACATCTCCCAATAGCACCTAAGGGGCAGCTGACCAAAGGGAAGACTGCACCAGGGAATTTTAAGAGATGGTGCAGTCTGATGACAGTGATTTCCTTTGGGCTTGTTAGGAGCCCAGTTGTAGCCCAACAAAGTATATGGGGATGTATTTGGGCTACTTTCTGCCCTTGGAAAAGGGTGACCTGGAGGCTGGCAGAGGTTGGCAGTGCAGGTATTTTTTTACTGTCCTCCCACCCCACTTTCAGCCTGTTTTTGCGTGGGGTAGGGGAAGGATTAGTGTTAGCTTGGCCTCCTCGTTGGAATAGGTACACAATGTTTGTTAAAATGTTTATTGTTGTTGCTTGAGACATGTGATGACATTTGCTGGTGGTGGCCTGGGGAGTTTTTGCAGAATTCACAACAATTGTACAAATGTTTGCATTGGTAAAACCAGGAACAGGACGCTAGGTAGGAAGGAAGTTCAAAGTTAAGGAGGTAAGTCTTATGGCCTGATTTAGATATCGGTGGAGGGAATACTCCATCCCAAATGTGACAGATATCCTGCCTGCCGTATTACAATCCACGTAGGATATCATGGGATCAAAATCTGGCAGACGGGATATCTGTCACGTTTGTGATGGAGTATTCCCTCCACTGACTTCTAAATCAGGCCCTTAGTTGAGTTTACCTTAAGATTCGCAGTAATAGGATGCAAGGAAAAGTTAAGGTTGGGAATGTTGAGGAATTAGGGTTGGAATGTTGAAAGGAATTTTAATAGTTATAAGATGTTTGCAAGGTGGGTATGGCAGTGAGTTTGTTATAACAGGGGTGCAGCATTGGTTAGTTTGGTTTCATCTATAGCGAGGTGTTAGTTTTATAAGTCGATTGACCCAGGTATAAGTTGTAATGTGCAACTGTTTCAATAAAACAGCCTTTTTCACACCATAAAAAGTCAGTGGTCTGTGCTGCACCCCTCTCTCCCAAAGGACAGTGATAAACATTATTTAAAAATGTGTAAAAGCATTGCATTGTCTGTGTGACCTGGTAATTGTCTGTCAAGAATTCATAAGTTTGCAGGTGATGTGCTTGTAGAGAATACCATTTGAACTGTCAGCTTGTACGTTCAGTGACAGACAATCTGGAGTCTAAAATGCACTTCCCCTTACTTAGGTCAGTTGCCATATTTAATTTAAAATGCAAAATAATTGTTTGGCCTTCGTGAATGAAGACTCATTTTTCACAATAAACAATGTCAGGATTTTTGTATTATTCTTTTAATAATCAGCAGCATGGTTCTTTTCTATGTGCTGGCACTAACCTTGGTGAGAAAATTTGGGCACACCCATTTTCTCTCTGTATGCTTTTATAGAAATTGGGATATGAAGTGAATAGACGATATCATTTTGCAGAAAGTTTGGTGGCAGTAAATGGTTTGCTTTTCTTTTGGGTCTCCTGTTTCAACGGTGTCTGCTGTAAGCACCCTTAGGACATCTAGGCCCTCATTCTGACCTTGGCGGGCGGCGGAGGCCGCCCGCCAAAGTCCCGCCGTCAGGTTACCGTTCCGCGGTCGAAAGACCGCGGCGGTAATTCTGACTTTCCCGCTGGGCTGGCGGGCGGTCGCCTTCAGACCGCCAGCCAGCCCAGCGGGAAAGAGGCTTCCACGATGAAGCCGGCTCGGAATCGAGCCGGCGGAGTGGAAGCTGTGCGACGGGTGCAGTTGCACCGTCGCGTATTTCACTGTCTGCGCAGCAGACAGTGAAATACATGTAGGGGCCCTCTTACGGGGGCCCCTGCAATGCCCATGCCAGTGGCATGGGCACTGCAGGGGCCCCCAGGGGCCCCGCGACCCCCCCTACCGCCATCCGGATCTCGGCGGTCCGACCGCCGGGATCTGGATGGCGGTAGGGGGGGTCGGAATCCCCGCGGCGGTGCAGCAAGCTGCGCCGCCGCGGAGGATTCAATGGGGCCGCGGTACACTGGCGGGACCCCGCCAGTGGTGCCGGTCCGACCGCGGCTTTACCGCCGCGGTCGGAATCCCCATTGGAGCACCGCCGGCCTGTCGGCGGTGCTCCCGCGGTCCTCCGCCCTGGCGGTCCAAGACCGCCAGGGTCAGAATGACCACCCTAGTCTTGAAAAAAATGTCTAGGAAGGAAACAACTGAATTTGCTTCTGAACTCAGAATTAGATACCTCTCAGCTCAAGAGAGGAGTGTTAAAGTGATTTAGAATCCAGTTGAGCTCCACTAGGTCATAACAACGTGCAGTTTTATGTCAAATATTCGGCTATGGTCAACGCCCCACGATTCAGGCATTTTTCCATAAAGTGACTTTCACTTTGAACTTTTCTGCTGCCTGGAACCATATAGAATTTGCCAGTGGCATTAGGACAGTTAATATGCTGCAGCATGTGGCAGTTTTTCTCAATATTGGAGGTTCGTTATTGTCCAATTCTTCTACAGAGTAGCATTGAATTAAATTTTAAAGTGATCTTTTTTATGTTTAGTCAAGAAAAGACTAACTGATAGACCTGGGGAAAATAAGGGGCATATTTATAAGCTCCTACCTCCACCTTGCGCCACATTTGCAGCATTTATTTCAACGTAAGTGTGGTGTTAAGGTGGCATTTCCCATGTGCCATATTTACAAAGTGGTGCAATGCTTGCATTGAGCCACTTTGTAAACCCTTGCGCCACATTATGTCTGCGCCAGGCATAATGTATGCAAGGGGGGGGGCTGAAAAAATAGCGCAGGGAAATATATGCGATTGCCTTTCACCATTTTTCGCTGCTGTTGACGTCGGCGCAGAGCAGGCATTAAAAAGGGGCATACCATTATTTTGAATGAGCCACTATGTACTCTGAAGGAGTAGGGCCAACATTTTGACACTACTCTTTCAGAGTACATCAATAGCATCACATAAAATTACGCTATTGCACCCCACCCTGCGCCATGGTGCGCCGTATTTTAAATATGGTGCACAGATGGTGGCGGCAGGGGGGCATGAAGGGGCGCATGGAAAGTGGCACTGCAAAGGGTGCTGCGCCACTTTTCATAACTCTGCCCCTAAATTTGCATGCTGTTGGGTAGTATTCGGGATAGCATATTTTGTCAGTCTCAACAGTAAACTACTGAACTCAATTCTGTTACAATAATTGGCATTGCTTTTCATTTTTATGAGTATTATTAATAAACCTATTGCTGTTTTTGACACAAGTACCTGACAAGTTGAGAAAGAAAAAAAAGAGTAATACTTTATTTCGTTTTTTTGGAAACCTTAAAAGCAAAGCATAAAAAACAGTTAAACATTTCATTCTCTTAAAGCCGGATTGCAGTTCGCATTTGTTAAAACATTTTGCCTAACAGGTCAAACCATTGAATCAGTGTAACAATTACACTACTTCTAGCTAGTTAATTGTTATCGCCATGAACCCGAACATCAATTAAGGCAAACTTTGAACCCTCCCGCTCAACTTGTTTGATTGAAGTCCCATGGTCAGGACAGATACCTAGGGACAGCAAACACAACATATTCCCTAGTATGGTATCTTAACATTCTGCTTGATTTCCAGCAATGTGTAATTCTCATAAGCTTGCAGACCTGGACGAGCCACCTTCTGCGAGGTAGAGTATAGGCTGGGCAGAAAAATAGGAAGTGGTTATCTGTCTCAGGCCATGTTGGACAAAATGGGCAGTTTGAAGATACAGGCACCTTCGTGTCTCATTTGCTGGTTAAGAAAGCCAGCGGCAAAATACCAAATCAAAAACGTCATGTACATCCTTTTTGCTTGGGGAGGGCTTATTCTGTCCAGGAATGGTTTAAATTTGAAAACTCCATTTATGATTTAAAAACAGGTGAGTAATAGTCCCCAATTTATGGCTGCTCTGAATTTGTTGCATTGTTTAGTCCCAAAAGACTTATTTCAGCTTGACAATAGTACCTTTCTGTAACATAGCAGAGAAGTTCCACACCTTCTCCATCTTAATAGTTTTATAAGACGTTTCGTTTTGCTTAACAATGGGGTACAGGTGTGTTTATCAATATTAATTAGTTCCTCCAATGTTCGCAGCCAACTCTTTCATTGACCACAAACGCACCCAATACGCTAAGGGCTTTAAAAGCATAGCATGGTTGATTCGCTTTAATGAGAGGTCAATACGACGGGGTGTAAGGGGGTGCTTTGAGGAAGGTTGAATGGAGATCTGATGAATTTGTTCTTGGTCTGTCCAAGCAAAGATACATCAGCACAGCCCCAGAGTTCATCCCCACACTTTGCCCCTGTGATTACCGCAGCCCTGTACACTTCAAGGGCCGGAGTTACAGTGCCATTTGAAGTCTTCCTGTATTTCCTGCCTCTGGCAAGTGCCCTTTGGTATAGGAGCACCTTACTTTTCTCGACCTTCGGAACCCAGGAAAAGTTATCGGCCAGTCTTACGTCCAAATGAACAAATTGTCTGACCTGTTCAAGGGGCACCCCATCCAGGAACATCCTGCCTTTGAAGGACCAGTGTGGGTTCAGCATCATGAACTTTGTTTTGGAGGGATTTACTTTCAGGCCTCTTGTGGCGCAAAAATTTGCAAAGCTTTTGATGACGCGGAAATGAAGGTTTTACATTTATTAGCGCATAAACGTAGTGCTGCAATAATCAAGTGTGACTTTAACCGAACTAATAAAGATTGTACGGGGACAAATGTGCCCTCAGAGTAGTTCGCCAACATTTATAAGCGTGCTTTATATAACGTGATGTATTAGAATTGTACTAATCTGACATAACCGTAAACGTGTGCCATGATTTGCTTGTTTGAAATGTTCTAACTTAGCATAACTTTAGTGGAGGCTTTGGCCTAGTTGCCTTGTCTCACGGTTTAGATGCTCATGTTTTTCCAATGTGCTAATAAACGTGTATTCTTGCTTGAAGCTGTACTTTTCCAGTGAGGTCGTTCACATGCTTATCTTTAAGGTTTCGTGCCAGCCTGGCATCTTCTTCTTTGCTCCAAGGTCAATCTGCAGGTGCGGACAATGGAAGCTCTGAAAGTGAGTTAATTGGTAAAATATGTTGCAACTTACGTTCCCGACTCCAAGGATAATGTATGCCTAGGTAGAAGCTTGAGAACTGTTGTTTTGATTGGACAATTTGAAGCCAACCTATGAACTCTCCAATGGAAGACCCTACTGGATTTGAACTGTTGTCTATTTAAACCTGGAGCACAAGAGGAAAGCAGCCATTCGCCATTTTTACGAGCCATTACCCATTGCACCCATTGAGAACATTAGACATTGCAGACTTTATGGTCCATCCTGCAGACTTCGTCATTTTGCCATCTCCTACGATGCCAATTGATGTTCAATGAGACTTTGATGCTTTCTCTAATCGAGAGAAAGAGACTTTAAGTAATTCTCGCCCTAGAGACTTTAACTTTGATTTGCCCCTTTGCATGAAGTAATAGTTTTGTCCTTTTATCTTGCCGCTGTGAGGCAATTGCCCCGTCCACCCTGCCCCTTTGCCCCAGTTCCATGCTGATCGGAAACCGGTACCTGTGAGACGAAAAGACTTCCTTGAATGCTGATTGAATTTGGTAAATATGAAAGGAAAATGTACAATTGCATTGTGTTTCTTTTAGGTAACCAACTGCTGATTTTTGATAAGAGCCCTAGTTAGGAGTTTTCCAAATCAATGTTGCTAAATTGTTTTTGCATGAAGTCCCACATGCAGATGCTAATTTGAGGTTAGATGAGGATTCATTTGTTGCACGATGCAATTTGAGACATTGTTATGCTGACTAATGTATGCAATTAGCCCATTACAGATTATAGTTTTAGTGGTTTGCGTTGCTATTATCGAATGCATTGTTATTCAAATGCTGCATAGATTGCATCTTTTCCGCCGTTATGGACAGCTATTAATGTTCATTTACATATATCATTTGGTGTTGAGACACATTTATATTGTGCTAGCTTTGTTAATATAGGGAAATAAATTCATTAACTTTGAATAAACTGGTGTGGTTATTCATGGCCGAAAGGTCATGGTTCGCCGAAATGTTTTCTGGCTTAATTGTGAAGTGTTATGTTGATCAGGGCATTGCTTATGTTCGTTATTGATTATTGATTTGATTAAATTGACTAATCTCGGGTGAAGAGAGCCCCACTTGGTCAAAAGATTCATCGACCCAAGAGCGTCCAAATACAGGTAATTTATTAGGTCGGAACGCTCTATCAGTAGATGGTAGCAGAGGACGGTTTCGCCCTTTGGGACCCCACTCGAGAGGACGGTTTCGCCCTTTGGGACCTCACTCGAGAGGTAACGGTTACGCCCTTTGGGACCTCACTCGAGAGGTAATGGTTGCGCCCTTTGGGACCCCACTCGAGATAACGGTTTCGCCCTTTGGGACCCCACTCGAGAAGTTTGAATTAGATTTTTCTTGGGTGAAACAGATTGAGAAAATGATGATGGGCTAAGTCCCCCGCGACTTTCCCGGGATCTCGGAGCTTGCGAATGGAAAGAATGGAAGTGTGAAATCGGCGTTGGCGGTACTAGTGACGGTATGAGTGAAGTCAGGGTTTTGCGCTTGCACAGCTTATTGCCGCAGATTGTTTGAAAAGGTTGCGAGGATTTTAGAAAATAGCGGAGGTGCGACTCCGAGTGTGAGAGTAGGGAAGTCGTCGAACTTCATGTGCATGTGGCGCTTTGTGCAGAAAAAGGTCCACGTGGTTGTTGTTGTTGAGACGGGCCCTGCGAGGTCAAGAGACTCCGGAGTATGTTGAAAAGTGTATGAGACACTTGTTTTATGTTGTGGTCTGGTCGGTTTAATAGGTTGACCGGGCGTGGTCAACGAGTCTATACGTGTGTTAAGGGAGTGAAAGAAAACTTCGACTTCGGGCTTTGACAAATTCTAAGTGCACTAGAATAGATCATTGACAAGTTGAGAGCAGAGTCTGCGGGTCAGATTTGCTTGCGAAAGTGGGGACCGAGAAAGATGGAATAACTGCCGAGGCTAGTGAAAAATCCCTAAGGTCCTGAAGCGATTGTGTTACCCTTCCTGTAGTAAACCGACAGATCTGTTTTATTATTATTTGGTTGCTCGCGATATATGCTAGAAGTTGTTACGAGAGGAGCTGAGTGAAGGAGGACAAGCCGCGAGGCTTTGTCAGCCGCAGTGTGTGTGAGTGTGACGTCACTAGGAGCCGCGCTGGGATAGGTTGGTTGCGGAGAAGGGTCGCGCACGGATTGGACGCAGTCCGTGGGGCTCGATTGGAAGGGGAAAGGCAAGCGAACAGTATTCCGGGAATTAAAGTCACTTATTGATTACAAACTTTGTGAAATAAAAGGCGAGAAAATGACATTTTTTAAAGCATTAAAGAGTGCGATGAAGGGGGAGTCTTACATTAAAGCGAGCGTAGGAGAGGAGACGCCACCCGAAGGTACACCAGCTTACATTGTAATGGAGGAAAGGGGGGTAGCTCCGTGCCTTTGGCTAAAGCAATGGCACAAGCTGACAGAGAAACATGGGAGCGTAGCGTTCCCGATCCATGGGATCCTAGAGAATTTGAGATTCGCGATGTACGACATGAAGGTACCTCCAAGGCCAGCACAGTTTGAGGCTCTAGCGATTTGGGAACTAATGGCTAGACAGCAACAGCAAAAGAAGTTCGAGACCAGGATAAGAAAGGCAGAAAAGACACTAGCGGACGCTAGGTGGGATAATGCACAGAAGGTGTGGAGGTCAGATATATTGCAGGGGATAAAATTGTTTCCCGCAATTGCTAAGGAAGAAGAGGCGACAGGCAAGAAAGCTACCTGTAAGACAAACAGGAGGTGTTCCAAGGACAGGGAAGACGAGTCAGATGATGAGGAGTTCATCATGCAATTGCTGAACGACCGTCCACCACCTTATGCAGAGAGTGGACAAGGTCCAAGTACCAGTTCTGCCCCTCCGGCACCGGTACAGAATAATGAAACTCCGAATTCAGAAACGCCATCGGGATCTAAGGACCCGAGTTTACTGTTCACCCCGCAGATACCGCAGGTTAGGAGAATATATCCAGATGTGCCTATATTGAAAACAGCAGAAAATTATCAGCCGCAGGTCCCAAGGTACTACAGCAGTGACAACAGTACGGGAATGATTCTAGATCCAACCGTAATGGGAGTACAGAATGGTCGCAACCCAACATTGGCACAAGCTGAATCAACCCAGCTTTTGATGCCTCAAAAGCAGATGCAGGGGGGAACTGCACATGCTCAGATGACGGGGAGTCAGACGGGCATGCCGGCATTGATGACCCATAGTGTGGGAATGAACATGCCTCAGAACATGGGGAATGGACAGAACCCAGATGCGATATCCCTACCCATTACTGTAGGTCCACCGGTACCTTTGCACATTCAGCCTAACTCAGGTATGAGCGGTCAAGGATCAATGGTGCAGAATGGGACGGAAAGGAGGTGCATAGAAAACACTCCAGAGACAACTCTGATAGCGGCTCAGCCAACTGGATCTGGGTCCTTGATGGAGTTTAGTCCCATATGTGCTCAGTCAACAGTGGTGAGGTCGAGTCCCCCACTGATGATACCGCTAGCATCGAACACTGAAAAGTTGCCGCAACCATCAATGGCAGTCGATGTGAATGCTACACTGATGGGGTTGAATGCGCAACAGCTGGCACAGTGGTTCAACAGTCTGAATTCCACACAAAGCTCAGCGAGTGGGAAGGGAGAGGACTATCTGAATAGGGTCAGGTTGAACATGGAAGCAGAAGAATTGGTGGAAGGGACTATGGGTGTGAATAGGTTAGAGTCCTACTCGGAAGAAGAGCTGAGGTATCTATGCCCTAGGATTATGAGAGAAGTGAACAAGGTACATAGAAGGTTGCAAGAAATAGCTGACAAAAACGGGGTTGAGATAGACAAGACAAAACACTTGAGCAGGAGCTATAGATTGGATTTCGGGACCACAGACTTTGAACACATGAGGTCAGCAGGCATGAAAACGCACCTTAGAGAATTGCTGCAGAGTGCACAAGTGTGGAGGTGCTTAGACAAATGGGAAAGCAGATGGGCAAAGAAAAAGGAAAAGAAGAAAGACAGTGTCCCAGAGCACAGCGAGAAAAGACCACAGAGTAGTGATGCAATAACCATGTTACCAATGAGGGAGACAGCAGGGGGAAAATTAATACATGTACCGTGGCACAGAAGCGACATTCAGTCTTTTACGGATGATTTTCCCAAACTGAGAGAGAAACCGATTGAATGGTATCAACAGACTGATAGGTTTGTGAAGCTTGCAAAATGTCTTTGGGAAGACCTGAACACCCTCTTTGAGATTGTGGTTCCGTCAGATTTGTGGGAAGACTGCAAAAGGGCTGTAGGTTGGCCGACAAGTGAACCAGAGAGAGACAGGGATACGGGTGCACCATCACCTATGGTAATGAGCTTGTACTATAAGGTGATTGAGCATTTGAAGACGAAGGTTGCCGCGAAAAATGTGGATTGGCAGAAGATTGATCGAACTGCCCAAGAGGCTAAAGAGTCGATTCATGGTTACTATGAGAGGTTGTTGAAGGCGTTCAAGAACTACAGTGGCACGGAAACAATAGAGGCGAAGGACATGCTTCATTTTGTGTTTAGATTTGTGGAAGGGCTGAGACCAGAGATAAGTCAGATGATAAAGACGCATTTGATTTGTTGGCAGTCGAAACCGATTGATGAGGTGTTGAATTATGCGAAATACTGTAGCGATGAAATTGAAGTGAAACAGAAAAGGTTGAAAGAGAAAGTGATGATGATGCAACTTAAAGCAGCTCAGACAGGTTTGCAAGGGTTGCAAGGGTTCCAACAGCAGATACCGCAACCGCAGCCGCAGGGAAATATGGTGGTTCAGCCACAGGCGAGAGGCAGAGGAGGTTTTGGGAATAATGGTCCGGATTTGAACACTGTTGTGATTCCGAATGGTGTGCAGGCAATGAAAAGGGTGATGCCGTGCCACGTGTGCGGAATCGTCGGACATTGGAAACGCGAGTGCCCGATGGTGGTGCAGGAAGGTGCAGGTGTTGGTCAGCAAAACAATGATGTCAATGCATTCCAGACAATGAGGGGACCGAAAATGAGAGGTCCAAACCCAAATTTTCAGACCATAAATCAGCTGCAGGGATTACAGCCCATGCAGCCGCAGCAGATGCAGATGCCCCGTGTGCAGATGACGCAAATGCAGCCAATGCAACAGCAGTTTCCCATGGTACCTAATAAGCAAATGCAAATACCTTTGGCACCAATGAGTCAGCAGCAAGTGATGGTTCCTCCACAGGTCTCGAGTCAGGTGATGAATACAAATGGCACAGTACAACAGTTCCCATTACACAGTGAGAATGGAATAAACAATGTATGGGAGAGTGAAAGTTCAGATGAGGAGGGAAATTGTGTGCTTGCAGCATCCTTGGAAGTTGATCAAAAGGGTCCATATGTGGAGGGAAGAGTTATGGGTCATCGTGTTTCATTCTTGGTTGTACACATAGGAGCCACACGTTCAACTGTTAGGAGCATTGAAGTACCAAATTTGCCACTCTCAGGGAGAACAGTTCAAGTAGTGGGAGTAGCAAACAGGCACCTGACGAACACAATCACAGATCCAGTACCAGTCAGCATTGGAAACTATCAAGGGTCACATAGTTTTGTGGTATGTGATTCAAGCCCGATAGCACTGTTAGGGAGAGACCTATTGTGCAAATTGGGATGTTCGATTATGTGTTCGCACGAGGGAATTAGAATTCAGACGAGCAGTGATGGGGAAGAAGAGGACAGTGTAGAAGGGGATGAGATGGAAACTGTCGATGAAGAATATCCTCTGATTAACCTTTTTCCGATGATAACTGAAGAAGATATTCCAGCCGAATTACGGGAAACAGTCGGAAAGGAAGTGTGGGACATGACAGGAAAGGAGGTGGGATTGATGAAAGGAGTGGAACCAGTGAAAGTGACGGTAAAACCCAATGTAACCTTTCCCCAGACCCCACAATACCACATGGCACAAGACACCCTCATGAAAGTCGCCCAACTTATTGACGAGTTTGTAAAACAGGGAGTACTGAAAGAAGTGTTAAGCAGTCCATGTAATTCACCAATCATGGGACTAATAAAGCCGAGTGGAAAGGTCCGAATAGTACAGGACTTGAGGAAAATAAATGACATCATAATTAAATGCTGCCCTGTAGTACCGAATCCAGCTGTGATAATGTTTCAAATCCCTTGCGATGCCGAGTGGTTCTCAGTCATCGACTTGTCACAAGCATTCTTTTCGGTGCCTCTTCATGAGGACAGCCAATTTCTCTTTTGTTTCAAATTCTTAGACAGAGTTTACAGTTGGTGTCGAATTCCTCAAGGGTTTTCTGAGTCACCGTCAATTTTCAATCAGATTCTAAAGAAAGACTTGGAAGCGTTAGAATTGCCATTCGAGTCAACCCTAGTACAGTATATCGATGACTTACTGATTGCATCTAAGACAGAAAGTGGTTGCACAGCCGACACCATTGCTCTACTGAACCATTTGGGAAGGAATGGACACAAGGTGTCTCCTTCAAAGTTGCAGTTCTGTCAGAGGAAAGTAAAATACTTGGGTCATCAAATAGAGAAAGGGTCACAGAGAATAATGAAGGAAAGAATAACAAGTGTACTTCAAATGAGTCCACCAAAGACGAGAAGGGAGGTGAGGAAGTTTTTGGGGATGGTGAGTTACTGTCGCCAGTGGATTCCCAACTTCTCAACTCTAGCAAAGCCTTTACTGAAACTGACCCAGAAGGATGCCTTGGATGAAATTGAGCTGAAAGGAGATGAGATGGATGCTTTTATTGAATTGAAAGAATGCATGTGCAGGGCTCCAGCTTTAGGTATGCCTGATTACACAAAGCCTTTCACATTGTTTTGTCATGAACGTGATGCATGTTCTTTGTCTGTCTTGACCCAAGCCCATGGTGGCATAAACAGACCAGTAGCGTATTTTTCAGCTACTTTGGATCCGGCCGCAGCAGCACTTCCAGGGTGTTTGCGCGCCGTAGCAGCAGTTGGTATCAGCCTCACTCAGAGTGAAGGAATAGTGATGGGACACCCATTAACAGTCATGGTCCCTCACTCAGTTGAGATACTTTTGACCCGCTCCCGAACGCAGCACATGACTGGAGCAAGACTCACAAGGTATGAAACAGTAATTCTGGGCTCACCGAATGTGCAGCTGAAAAGGTGCACTACGTTGAATCCAGCAACCTTGCTTCCCGGTGAAAATGCTGAAATTGAGAACGCTGAAGACGTCGAGCATGACTGCCTTCAGGTGACTGAATTTTGCACAAAACCCCGACCTGACATTAAGGATACTAAGCTTGATGAAAATGACCATATTATTTTTGTTGATGGTTCATGTCTAAGAGATGGGATGGGAATTTTGAAAGCAGGATATGCTGTATGTACTGTAACAGGTGTCTTGGAAGCGTCCTGGCTTCAAGTAGTCTATTCCGCACAAGTAGCAGAGCTTGTAGCCCTTACAAGAGCATGCCAACTGTCTACATTGATGAAGGTTACCATTTACACTGATAGTCAGTACGGGTTTGGAATTGTGCACGACTTTGGGCAACTATGGTCACAGAGAGGTTTCCTGACCTCTTCAGGGTCCCCAGTGAAAAACGGGGAGAGAATAAGGGAATTGTTACATGCCATTCAGATGCCAGCTGAAATTGCAGTGGTAAAGTGTAGTGCTCATACAAAAGGACAGGACTACGTTTCCCTGGGAAATGCATATGCGGATCAAGTCGCAAGATTTTGTGCCTTGAACTGTATATTGCTCAGGGATGAATGGAATTTGATAAGTGAGCCAGAGCTCGAAGCATTTGCCTTGAAGGTTGTGGATACAATGGATGAACTAAAAGCATTACAGAATAGCGTCAGGGAGGATGAAAGAGCTTCCTGGATTAAGTCACAATGTACAAAGAGAGAAGATGAGTTATAGGTTTCAAATGAAGGAAAATTTGTTTTACCAAATTGTCTCTTATCGCAGCTAGCGCGGTTCTATCATGGGCAGGCTCACCTAGGGAGAGATGCCATGATAAGATTGTTCAAAACTGATTGGTTTAACCCCAGATTCCGTCAAGTTGCAGCAGCAGTTTGCCATTGTTGTGTCATTTGTCAGCAGATGAACCCAGGAAAGGGAACGGTTGTGAACGTGAGCCACATTGGCAGGGCGGGTGGCCCGTTCAGCAGAATGCAGATGGACTTTATTGAGATGCCTGTGCATGGAGGTCTGAAGTATGTGTTGGTGATTGTGTGCATTTTTAGTCACTGGATTGAAGCATACCCCACACGTAGAAATGACAGCCTTACAGTTGCAAAACTATTGTTGAGGGAGTTGATACCACGTTTCGGATTCCCGATCTCTTTAGAATCAGATAGAGGAAGTCACTTCAATAACGAGGTGATAAAGTTACTTTGCGCAGCGCTGAACATTGAGCAAAAACTGCATTGTAGCTATTGCCCTGAAGCCTCAGGAATGGTGGAACAGATGAATGGTACACTGAAATCAAGAATGGCGAAAATATGTGCATCGACAAATTTGAAATGGCCTGACGCATTGCCTTTGGTGTTAATGTAAAAAAAAACTGATAAATGACATTGCTTGCTATAATCTAACGTGATACAACCAGCTGAGACATTGCTAAACTGGATGAGACATTTGCTCACTTGATAAGACTTTGATAACCTGATTGACTCTTAAACCCGATTTGAGACAACGTTGAACTGATAAAAGACTGAGTTATTGATTGAACTGAAAAAAAAAAACAAAAAAAAAAAAAGAATGAGTTATTGCCGAATTGAGACGAATGCTGCTAACCGATAAGTGACTGGGCTCAGAAGAAAAACTGTGTGAACATTGCGCTCGTTCAGCCTTGTAACTAATTGCTAAATCGTTTCTTTATAGGTGCTTCTAGCTCTCTGATTCTATACAGATCATGACACAAAACAGTAGAGTGAAATATTGTAAATATGCGTGTATAGGCTTGATAACTGCATGTGTACTAATAATAATGGCAATAGTGTTTGCAACGCGTGGTAAGGGTGAAAATGAGAAAATTGATGCTTCTACTTCTGCTCCTGTTACTGTCACTGAACTAACCGCATTGAAAAGACTAGAATTAGATGAGAGACACTTGCATGATAAGAAGGAACTTTCGTATAATGTTTTCTATCGCCTACTAACAGAATATGTTGAGACTATGGATGCGAAAGATTGTTATGTGTGTACACAGATACCGACATCGGTAACGGAAGGGGTGAATTATCACCACATGCCTCTTACATATGGGATTACATGTAGTTTAGTAACTTCTAGATTTTATGGTCAAACTAACATACAGTATTTTTATTCAAATTATGATGTTACCTTTGCATATGTTCCTATAATGACGCAGCTAAGCCAGATTGCTAAAGATTGGGATGCTAAAATAATGAGGGAATTTTTCGAGCCAATGCAACCTTTTGAAACAGCTCACGCTCATAGGGAAAATCTTACATGCTCACTCACTGCAGTAGAAATAAGCTTTTTAGATCGCACAGATGATAGAAGGGCACAAATGAATGCGAAATTAGAAAAGGAGCTAAGTAAGAGGACTTCAGTAGATAATTATGCTTTTGCCGCAATAAAAACACAAGGAAGAATAGCTTTAGATGCTTGGCATGTAGGGAAATTTTGTATATATCGTGGTGAATCTTATTATAACATTTTCGTGGGAGCGAGTGAATGTAAACATACGTTTATCTTTAAGGCCAAATGGACATTCATGCTGAACGGACTTGACCCTGTCATACCTGGTGTATATTACATTTGTGGGCATAATGCCTATTATCGTCTTCCAAAGGGATGGTGGGGAAGATGTTATTTGGGTATAGTGTTCCCAAAGGTTTATCAGCTGGATGACCTATCGGTGATTCCAAAGACGTCTGGATCTCATCGTATCCAGAAAAGAGAGACTGCAGCTGCTGTGGTAGGAGATATATTTGGAGCCATGATTCCTTCATTGGGAGTTGTGTTGAATTCCATCAAAATAAGAAAGTTGTCTACTATAGTGGATAACATGTTGACAAAGTTTTCAGGTGCTATAATCCTGATGGATGCTGAACTTGCAGCAGAAAGAGCTATGACTCTTCAAAACAGGCTTGCCCTAGACATTCTTTTAGCAAAGGATGGCGGGGTTTGCAAAATGCTTGGTACGCGTCACTGTTGCACGTATATACCAGACAACAGTGTGAAGATTAAAACAATGCTTGCAAATCTAACAAAAGAGAGTGCAGACTTGAAGGAATTGAAAGAACCAGGAGTTTGGGAGAAGGTTGGAAAGGGAATTGCTTCAGTGGGAAATTGGCTTGGTAGCATTTGGAATGGAATATTACTAAAAATAATACAGGGAATACTAATAGTACTAATTTGCATCTTTGGGATTTGGGGTATAAAGAGGGCAATACTAATGATCATGGCAAGAATTAAGAGAAGGAAGGAAGAGAAGGTGATGAAAAGAATGGCAGAAGAATACAAGGCAAGAACAAGGGGAACTAAAAGGCAAAGAGAACTGACAGAATTTTAATGGAATAAAAATTTGTGGGAATAGTTTTGTGTGATGACAAGTAGTCATCAGAGGAGGGATTGATGACGCGGAAATGAAGGTTTTACATTTATTAGCGCATAAACGTAGTGCTGCAATAATCAAGTGTGACTTTAACCGAACTAATAAAGATTGTACGGGGACAAATGTGCCCTCAGAGTAGTTCGCCAACATTTATATGCGTGCTTTATATAACGTGATGTATTAGAATTGTACTAATCTGACATAACCGTAAACGTGTGCCATGATTTGCTTGTTTGAAATGTTCTAACTTAGCATAACTTTAGTGGAGGCTTTGGCCTAGTTGCCTTGTCTCACGGTTTAGATGCTCATGTTTTTCCAATGTGCTAATAAACGTGTATTCTTGCTTGAAGCTGTACTTTTCCAGTGAGATCGTTCACATGCTTATCTTTAAGGTTTCGTGCCAGCCTGGCATCTTCTTCTTTGCTCCAAGGTCAATCTGCAGGTGCGGACAATGGAAGCTCTGAAAGTGAGTTAATTGGTAAAATATGTTGCAACTTACGTTCCCGACTCCAAGGATAATGTATGCCTAGGTAGAAGCTTGAGAACTGTTGTTTTGATTGGACAATTTGAAGCCAACCTATGAACTCTCCAATGGAAGACCCTACTGGATTTGAACTGTTGTCTATTTAAACCTGGAGCACAAGATGAAAGCAGCCATTCGCCATTTTTACGAGCCATTACCCATTGCACCCATTGAGAACATTAGACATTGCAGACTTTATGGTCCATCCTGCCGACTTCATCATTTTGCCATCTCCTACGATGCCAATTGATGTTCAATGAGACTTTGATGCTTTCTCTAATCGAGAGAAAGAGACTTTAAGTAATTCTCGCCCTAGAGACTTTAACTTTGATTTGCCCCTTTGCATGAAGTAATAGTTTTGTCCTTTTATCTTGCCGCTGTGAGGCAATTGCCCCGTCCACCCTGCCCCTTTGCCCCCGTTCCATGATGATCGGAAACCGGTACCTGTGAGACGAAAAGACTTCCTTGAATGCTGATTGAATTTGGTAAATATGAAAGGAAAATGTACAATTGCATTGTGTTTCTTTTAGGTAACCAACTGCTGATTTTTGATAAGAGCCCTAGTTAGGAGTTTTCCAAATCAATGTTGCTAAATTGTTTTTGCATGAAGTCCCACATGCAGATGCTAATTTGAGGTTAGATGAGGATTCATTTGTTGCACGATGCAATTTGAGACCTTGTTATGCTGACTAATGTATGCAATTAGCCCATTACAGATTATAGTTTTAGTGGTTTGCGTTGCTATTATCGAATGCATTGTTATTCAAATGCTGCATAGATTGCATCTTTTCCGCCGTTATGGACAGCTATTAATGTTCATTTACATATATCATTTGGTGTTGAGACACATTTATATTGTGCTAGCTTTGTTAATATAGGGAAATAAATTCATTAACTTTGAATAAACTGGTGTGGTTATTCATGGCCGAAAGGTCATGGTTCGCCGAAATGTTTTCTGGATTCATTGTGAAGTGTTATGTTGATCAGGGCATTGCTTATGTTCGTTATTGATTATTGATTTGATTAAATTGACTAATCTCGGGTGAAGAGAGCCCCACTTGGTCAAAAGATTCATCGACCCAAGAGCGTCCAAATACAGGTAATTTATTAGGTCGGAACGCTCTATCACTTTCCAGGAGGTTTGAAGTCCTTCAGATGTTCTAGATGTGAGAAGCGTATCATCAGCAAACATGAGCATTGGCAGACTTATGCCTGAACATTTGGAGGCATCATGTCTGCACTGGGACAGCCACTCATCAGCTCCATTGATATACAAGCTGAGTATCGCTGGGGCTAGCACACAGCCTTGCCTGATGCATAAATTGTTCATTTTATGTTAATTCTAGGTGCCATCTTCTTTGTGAACTTGAGGAAACATTTTGCTATAAACTAATATAGGTCATAAAGAATGTACATTTCCTACATTTACCTCGTTTTCTTTTGGCAATGATCTTAGTAGTTCAGCAAAAGTAGTGGCCGGTGAGCAGTGAATCAACAAAGCCTTAGCACCACTGCCAATAGACACTCTGGGGTCTCCACACCCGAGAAATAAAAAGATAGAGCAAATGGAACATAGTTTTCAAAATAAATTGGCTACAAACTCATAGGTATTTTAGGCCATTACATAGGTGAGCTCACAAAATATTTCAGGTTCAACCATTGCACCCATATTCCTGCTTTTTTCGGGAGCAGCAACAGGCATATAGGACAAGAAGAAAATAGTTACTTGTTTGGAACACAGGATGCACAACAGACAAATATGAGAACCACTGACAGCACTACTACCTCAAAAAATAAATAATGACATGCTCTACATTTTGTTAGCTTGTTATCAGAAATCTCCCCTTTTGACAATGAAGACACAGCATTTCAATTGGGTAATTATACATCCTTTTTAGAGCTTTTAGAGGTAAATCAGTTTGTACTGGTTTTTATGTCAATAGTCCTTATAATTATTGACACGTTTTTGTTCTGTTGTTTAGTTTTCATGGATGAGTGATGTCCTTTACTTAACCTAGGCAGTTTTGAGGCTCCTAATGTCTGTGTGTCCCGAAGTGACCATCACCTATGTTCTCACAAAGATGAATGAAGCAGCCTTTTGGCAACAGAGGATATAGTTTCCATACAGCATATAAACAGTTATGCCATGGATGGTATCTAACATTGATGTTGAAGGGATGGTCTATGCTTTACTCTTCACTAACTAGATGTCCCAGTGCATTTGCACCAATGTACGAAGAGACTGGTCAGAAACTAGCCCAGTTCAGGAAGACTGTCAACAAAGGGCCTGATTTAGAACTCGGCGGAGGAGTTACTCTGTCACAACGGTGATGGATATCCTGCTCGCCAAAATCTAAATCCCATTCTATCCTGTTTCATTTGATTTATTTATTTGCATGGTTAATTAAAACCTTAGCATCAGTAAACCGTAAGGTTACACCAACGTATAAAATAATTCCCCAGAGCAATATTTATAAAATAATGTTTGGAATTCTACTGCAAATAATTTGAAGGAAATTCTTATGAACACTGTAGTGGCAAATCCTCGGTGCAAGTATCCAAGCGAACATTAAGCATCATTTGCATTGCAGATTAGCTTATAAAATAAAATTAAACTATTGAAAAGTACTTATGCGCAAAGCGAGGAGGCACAGTTCTGAAGATGACTTCTCATACAATGTAGTTAATTATTGGGTCAGTGTATTCACGGTGTTTCCTGTTTCAAGACTTAAATATTCAGGTGTACAACTTTTCCTTCTATGTCCTTTCATGTTTCTGCCTTGCAATGCCATTAATTTCTTTATAACCATTCTAACTTATAGAATTTAGTTTTCAGCGGACAGGATATCCCTCACCAATGTGATGGAATAACCCTTCCGCCAAGTTCTAAATCAGGCCTAAAGTGTCTAATAACCTCATTTATTTTCACCAATGACTTATTTGCACCATTGGAACAATTTCTCTAGAAGTACGACTGAAGGCTATGTTTAAAAAGGTTTTGAAAAACATTAAGTGGTATCTCTGTCTTACCACTGCTACTGTCCACAACTATTCTCCTAAATATGATTTTGTAATGTAAAGCTCTCTTATGCCTTGGTTCAAGTTTGTGCTACATAAAACTATACAAAAACTGAAAACAAATATATACGGACCGCTGGTTGGTTTAAGGCAGGGTCCTAGATCGTAGTCAGAACCAGCTCAGTATTTTTTCTTCCCACTCTCCAAGCTGTATTTGTGAACCCTGAGCCTACCAGATTCAGATGATTAAAGCTTCATCACAGGCAGGTAGGAATCATTCACACTACAAATCTGCCCATGCCATACTGCATGATCGAGCATGTGACATGAGGCAGTACAGACATAAACCTATCCATGTGCATTTGTACACAGAAAGTGGTAATCCATTATGTTATTACTCCATTGTGTGTGTAAAATCTGCTTATTCGTCAATTAAAACCGTAAACCATAAGCATTATCAAACTACAATTAATATTGCAATGAGTAATAATAAAATCAAGAATACAGGACATGAAAATGTTCCTTACATTTTGGAGAAAACATAAAAAACAAAGCAACTCAGGCACATGTTGAAAGCAGATATTGGAAACAAACCCCTATTTTTATGATGGTAATCCATTGCCACTGTGGCATGATGATCCTGCTGCCACCAACGTTTTTCCATCATGTTTTTTGTATGCAAGTTATTATGGGTGACTTGCAAGGAAGCACAGATGGGACAGCTGCCAGATTGCTGGTCCAATCTGCAGTGCTGACTATGGGGGTGATTCTGATTCTGGCGGGCGGCGGAGGCCGCCCGCCAGAATTCCGCCCTCCAAAATACTGCGCCGCGGTCAAAAGACCGCAGCGGGTATTTCAAGTTTTCCCCTGGGCTGGCGGGCGGCCGCCAAAAGGCCGCCCGCCAGCCCAGGGGAAAACGACCTTCCCACGAGGATGCCGGCTCGTAATCGAGCCGGCGGAGTGGGAAGGTGCGACGGGTGCATTTGCACCCGTCGCGTATTTCACTGTCTGCCAAGCAGACAGTGAAATACTTGTAGGGGCCCTCTTACGGGGGCCCCTGCAGTGCCCATGCCAGTGGCATGGGCACTGCAGGGGCCCGCAGGGGCCCCGCGACCCCCCCTACCGCCATCCGGTTCCCGGCGGGCGGACCGCCGGGAACTGGATGGCGGTAGGGGGGGTCGGAATCCCCTCGGCGGCGCAGCTAGCTGCGCCGCCTTGGAGGATTCAACAGGGCAGCGGTACACTGGCGGGAGACCGCCAGTGTTGCCGTTCTGACCGCGGCTTTACCGCCGCGGTCAGAATGCCCTGCGGGGCACCGCCGGCCTGTCGGCGGTGCTTCCGCCGACCCTGGCCCCGGCGGTCTAAGACCGCCGGGGTCAGAATCACCCCCTATATGTCCTAAAGCAAGAACTCTACTTTCTGCAACCTGAAAAGTGGAGCAGCAGAACAATAAAGAATTGAGAAGGGGCAGCCACCATCTTGTTTCAAAGATGTCTTGTTACTGTCCCCCTCTAAATAATGTCTTTGAAATAAGAAATCAACTGACTCTCCGATATCCATCTTGCCTTTAATAGCCCTCCCTCTCTTTCTGCTCTCTTTGTTTTGTGGTCTTGTAGTTGTAGATTTCAAGTTCTGTTATATCAGATTTTGGGATTTCAATATGCCAATTTCTTATCTCCTATTTTGTTATGATCATTGACGTGATGCAATCTGATCAACACAGTGTAGCTGTGCTGCTTTGTAAGGAATTAAATATTCACACAGATCTTGGATCACTGTCACTGGGAAATTCTGCTAATGAGAAATTGTATTTCTTCAGTCTTCTCGCTTCTACAGTCTTAAAACCAATCTGATCAGTGGCCATTTTATGGAGAGAGATGTATTTACAAAGATTGGAAGTTCTCACTGTGTTTCTCTACAAATTGGGCTCCGAAAAGAGTCCAGTTGAAGCATTGTTCCAAGACTAATGTTCACATGCTCCTACTACAGAAGTGCACTGCTCATCACAATAATTGTATTAAGATTAAAAATTAATTGACAATTGACTGTATGTTTCATGGAAAATAGATACCTAATACCAAGATAGCATTCATATGAATACCTGTTAAGTTTAATAAAATGGTTGTGTTTCCAGGGCATTTTGTTTTAAACTTGAAGTGTCTGGCAACAAAGTGGCAGACATGTTTGGCCATTGCAGCCATTGTAGTGTGAAATGATTCCTTAGCAGTGTTCATTTGCTCAAATAAATTCAAACTGAACCTCAAAGTTTCATGTTGGCACTCTCTTTGTCAGTCTGTCAGCCATCCTGCTTTTCTAAGAACAGAATTATCAAAAATGCAGAAGACGTCCTAGAGTTGTTGTTTTCTCTTTCATTTTGGAAATCAAGCTAATCAACTGTATACATGGGTACAAATGGTAAACAACTGCCAAACTACTCAATATAATTGTCTAATAAGTATGCCAAATAGGTCCTAAACTGTATGTCTTTCAATACACAGACTGAGAAGTACCATATCTTAAGCATGTTAGTTTGAGTTATAGACACTGCTAGTGATTTCGATAAAAATAAAATCCATTTAATTAATAACCTGTATGAGTGTATTGTAACCAAATTCTGCATTTTAAACATGCACTTTCCTTTATAAACTTTGCATGACGCAAGTTTGCTTGACGTGCTCGATTTGCTAATGTTAACAAATTAGCTCAGCAGAAATGCTTCCATCATGACTTTTTCATGGCCTTTTCGTGATGCACACTGCCTATGCCAACAAGGAAAGTTATCATTTCTATTCATTTTAACTGCTTGACCTGCATTGTAATCTCAAAATTTGCTAAACTAAGCTTAAATGTGCTTCTTTATGAATGGACTTTTAGTGTGGAGAGATGTGTGAACGGAGGTGATTTAATATGATTACGCATAAAACTTACATGAGTGTTCTTTCTTTCAGCAACCAAGGCAGCTGAGGAAACTTGTATAAAACGTCTACAAAATATATCTTGTGTTAAGAACTCTCTTTTTTCAAATTTGCCATCTCAACAGAAACTGTTCCTGTGTCACAATGTTCTTGTTTACTGATTGGTTGATCTAATTATTTATCTGAAGGAATTGTTATCATTTGTAGATTATTGTATTTATATAAAGTGTCCCAAAGAAAGAACAGTGAGAACTTGCTCAGTGTGAACTCGCTCTCAGACTTCTCAGACTTGCTCTTTCGCTTGCTAAAGTGGCTGATACTTTACGTTTTATGAGTTTGGTAGCTTTACTTGCTAGACTGACTCTCAGATTGTTCTTTCTTTTTCCTATTTTATTACTGCATTGCTTGATAACCTCAGACTCAAATGATTTTTGAGATTTGAATGCTCTTCTACAAGAAACTCTTCAAGAGTTACTTGATTCAAATGTGGTTTCCTGATTTAGAAATATAGAATAGGGAGCAGATTATGAGACATGCTTTACACTATGTTCTGTAATTTATGCTTGAGTAATAAAGAAAACAAACTATGACCTAATGAATACTGAAACCTTACAAATGCTAATTTCTGCTCTCATTATTGACTCCTTAGAAGCAGTAATTGATTAATGCAACACTTTAGGATTTGCAGTTTCCTTTCCTCATTTCCAAGGTCCCTTCTTTGCAGTTAAAGAGCTACAAACACCTATACATGTAGGACCCATTCGTGCTCTTGCAAAATGTCGGTAGCAGAGTTATGGTTTAAATGACAAGGGTAAGAAGCTGCAATACTTTAAAAGCACCCAAAAATTAGATGAAGCCCAATTGTCCAGAATCCAATTGCGAAGACTGATGCAATAAGATTTCTGATGAAATAGACGGGTGTGAGCATCAACCAGGTGATGCATTGAACTTGTGACGAACTTTGAATGTGATTTGTATTGAAAATGTTCTGATGTTTTGAAGCGCATTGTAATTTGCTTATAAGTTATATGTGCATTGTTGAAGAAAATAAGAGTTTATCAGACTAAGAAATAGTCTAAGATCCCGGGATAGATATATAAGAGATGAAGGTATTCTTGTCTGCTAAGAGAAGTGTAAATCTGTTCTCTTTTGTGTTTTGAGAGAAATTATTAGATGGGTGTTGCGTCCCACAAGGCTATACTGAGAGCCCCTCAAGCTATGACCAGATCTTGAAAAAGAATCTGGAATGATTGATTATGCCCCAAAGTTCAGTCCTGGTGAAATATTTAGACAACTTAGGGGCTCATTCCAACCCTGGCGGTCGGTGTTAAAGCGGCGGCCAATCCGCCAACAGGCAGGCGGTGTAAAAAATGGAATTCTGACCCTGGCGGAAACCGCCAACAGAGACCGCCACTTTAACACTCCAACCGCCACGGCGGGCCAAACAAACAGCGCGGCGGTCACCACCAACAGACAGGCGGGAGACAATGTACCGCCCACCCTATCACAACCCACCAATCCGCCACCTTTTCCGGGGCGGTAGCCCCGCCGATAAAAACACGGCAGAAACAGACATTACGAAAGGAAAACGCTCACCTCTACACACTCCACGAGGAATCTGGACAGCATGGAACCCGAACTACACATCCTTCCAGCTATTGTATTCCTGCTCCTCTACCAGGAGCACGAACGCCGGCGCAGAAGACAACGGTGAGTACCTCACCTACGACACAGGGGAGGGGGGAGGCAAAAAATTACGGGGACACACATACGCGACACACCCACCCTCACCCTCACCCACAACTACATACACATCAATGCAGAGCAACAACTCAGAGTGACACCCCCAAACTCCTCGGAAGAATGCAAAGACAAAAAAAAATGATCATGAAATTTGAAGTATATTCTACGGCTAAGTAAAAAAATTTATCAAACATCTATAACTATATATACATATGTAAATTGTCCAGTCCAAATTGGTTATCAGCCATTGTTCGTGGGCCAATGGGCCTAAACACATGGGCAAAGCCCACACAGGATACCCGGCTCCAATGGAGAGAACACTGCAGGGGCATCAGATAGCAAAACTACAGGCACCTCAGGGGGAAGGGAAGGGGGGGCACCTCAGCCAGATGAGTCCACGACGCCAGATCCACAAGGGGCCTCCATGGCCACTGTTCAATCCTGGGGAGTGCAAAGCCACAGTCTCACAAGTCTCTACAGTGGGTGGATTGCCCACTGTGCCATCCTGGGGAGTGCAAAGCCACAGTCTCACAAGTCTCTACAGTGGGTGGATTGCCCACTGTGCCATCCTGGGGAGTGCAAAGCCACAGTCTCACAAGTGGATTACTGACTCCACTGGTTCTGGAGGAGGCATGGTGCCCAGAGTGCTTCGTGCAGCCCTGCCCGACACAGATGCGGGCCTGCCCCTTCTGCCAATGGGCCAGCGGTGCTTGAGATGGCGGTGCCCAGTGGAGCGGTGCTTGAGATGAAGGGCCCAGCGGAGCGGTGCTTGAGTTGATGGGCCCAGCGGAGCGGTGCTTGAGATGAAGGGCCCAGCGGAGCGGTGCTTGAGATGAAGGGCCCAGCGGAGCTTTGCTTGAGTTGAAGGCCCCAGCGGAGCGGTGCTTGAGATGAAGGGCCCAGCGGAGCGGTGCTTGAGTTGAAGGGCCCAGCGGAGCGGTGCAGAGATGGTGGTGGCCAGCGGAGCGGTGCTTGAGATGAAGGGCCCAGCGGAGCGGTGCTTGAGTTGAAGGGCCCAGTGGAGCGGTGCATGAGATGAAGGGCCCAGCGGAGCGGTGCTTGAGATGAAGGGCCCAGCGGAGCGGTGCTTGAGTTGAAGGGCCCAGCGGAGCGGTGCTTGAGATGAAGGGCCCAGCGGAGCGGTGCTTGAGTTGAAGGGCCCAGCGGAGCGGTGCAGAGACAGCAGTGGCCAGCAGAGCGGTGCTTGAGATGAAGGGCCCAGCGGAGCGGTGCTTGAGTTGAAGGGCCCAGCGGAGCGGTGCATGAGATGAAGGGCCCAGCGGAGCGGTGCTTGAGATGAAGGGCCCAGCGGAGCGGTGCTTGAGATGAAGGGCCCAGTGGAGCGGTGCATGAGATGAAGGGCCCAGTGGAGTGGTGCTTGAGATGAAGGGCCCAGCGGAGCAGTGCTTGAGTTGAAGGGCCCAGCGGAGCGGTGCAGAGACGGCGGTGGCCAGCGGAGCGGTGCTTGAGATGAAGGGCCCAGCAGAGCGGTGCTTGAGATGAAGGGCCCAGCGGAGCGGTGCTTGAGTTGAAGGGCCCAGCGGAGCGGTGCAGAGATGGCGGTGGCCAGCGGAGCGGTGCTTGAGATGAAGGGCCCAGCGGAGCGGTGCTTGAGTTGAAGGGCCCAGTGGAGCGGTGCATGAGATGAAGGGCCCAGCGGAGCGGTGCTTGAGATGAAGGGCCCAGCGGAGCGGTGCTTGAGTTGAAGGGCCCAGCGGAGCGGTGCTTGAGATGAAGGGCCCAGCGGAGCGGTGCTTGAGTTGAAGGGCCCAGCGGAGCGGTGCAGAGACGGCGGTGGCCAGCGGAGCGGTGCTTGAGATGAAGGGCCCAGCAGAGCGGTGCTTGAGATGAAGGGCCCAGCGGAGCGGTGCAGAGACGTCGGTGCCCAGCGGAGCAGTGCTTGAGTTGAAGGGCCCTGTTCAGCGGTTCTTGAGATGGCGGTGCCCTGTTCAGCTGTTCTTGAGATGGCGGTGCCCTGTTCAGCGGTTCTTGAGATGGCGGTGCCCTGTTCAGCGGTCCTTGAGATGGCGGTGCCCTGTTCAGCGGTTCTTGAGATGGCGGTGCCCTGTTCAGCGGTTCTTGACTTGAAGGGCCCTGTACAGCGGTTCTTGACTTGAAGGGCCCTGTTCAGCGGTTCTTGACTTGAAGGGCCCTGTTCAGCGGTTCTTGACTTGAAGGGCCCTGTTCAGCGGTGCTTGCCTTGGCAGTCCTTGCCATGTTCAGCGTTGCTTGAGTTGGCGCTCCTTCAGTGCCCAGCTGGGCTGTGCCTGGCGCTCCTTCATTGCCCAGCTGGGCTGTGGCTGGCGGGGCCCTCCTGGGCAGCTGGGCTGTGGCTGGCGGGCCCTCCTGGGCAGCTGGGCTGTGGCTGGCGGGGCCCTCCTGTGCAGCTGGGCTGTGGCTGGTGGGGCCCTCCTGGGCAGCTGGGCTGTGGCTGGCGGGGCCCTCCTGGGCTGCCGTACCGGGCCTCTGGGTGTCCTCCTGCACACCTGCAATGGGGCTGGTGGGGCCCTCCTGGGCAGCTCGCCTGCTGCCGGACTTGTCGGGCGTGCTGCCCTTGCCACCCTTCCCTGCTCGTCTGTGGCCCTTTCCTCCCTTTGCCGGTGTGCCAGGTGGCACCCCACTCCCAGACGGTGCCAGGGTAGTGCTTTTGGAGCCTGCTGTCTTTGGGCTCTCACGCCGGGCACTGGCTTTCTTGGCTTTTTTTGCAGGGGGTGGGCTGGCCGTCTCTTTACTCCTAGCCGAAGTAGCTGGGCTTGAAGGTGGTGGACTCCAAAATCCTTGGACTATTGTCTTTGTAGGTCCAGATTTTGTGGTGGCTGAGGTGCTGATTGGAGCCTTATGAGATGGAGGGGGTGGGTCAGTTGATGGAAAGAGGTCAAGTTTGGAAAGGAAAAGCAATTTAGTAAGACAGGGACGGGTAGTTGTAGTGGGTATGGGAGTGGAGGAAGAGGATGTGGTTGTAAGAGAGTGAAGTCTGGTGTCTTTGGGTGCAGGTGCTTGTGCTGGAGGCTGTCGTGAGGTGGATGACTGTTGGGTGGGTGGCTGCCTGCGTTTGTGCGGTTTGGAAGAGGGGGTGACAGACACACTGGGAGAGGACACAGGGGACGTGTAAATGGTAGTGGGGGTGGTGACTGCACGTGTGCGGAGTGTTCTGGTGGGTGTGCTGGTGATGGACGTAGTGGCTGAAGATGTTGTGCATGCAAGTGAGAGTGGAGATGTCACAGGGAGGGAGGAGGGAGACGAGGAGGAAGTGGACACAGAGGAGGCAGTGGCTTTTGGCATGTCTGCATGTGGATGTTGCTTGTGTGAATGCTTGTGTGATGTGTGGTGCTTATGTCTGGATGAGCTTCCCTTGGGCGTTGAGGTGTGTGCAGGCTGGTCTGATGGTGTGTCTGGGATAGGCAGAGGTACAGGGGAGTGGGACTGGGTTGAGGAAATTGGAGGAGGGAGGCAGGAGACAGGGACAATGGCTGCCGTCAGTGCTGAGCGTTGAACGATCGCTGATGGGCAGCCTGACCCAAATGAATGCCCTCCAGGTATGCATTACTCCGGTGCACCTCCCTTTCTACACCCTGGATGGCATTCAAAAGGGTAGACTGCCCAACAATGATGGTCCTCAGGAGGTCAATGATCTTCTCACTGAGGGCAGCAGGGGTAACTGGGGCAGGGCCTGAGGTGCCTGGGGCGAAGGAGATGCCCACCTTCCTGGGTGAGCGGGCACGGGGCGAAGGCTGAGGGGCTGCTGGGAGGGCGGAGCTGGTGTGCTGGGTGGCGGCTGTACCTGTTGTTGCGGTGGGCACGGATGTTACCACCACCACAAGGGAGCTCCCTTCCGAGGACGTGTCTGTGTCGCTGGTGTCACCACGTGTCCCCGCTGTGGAGCTCCCCTCGCCCTCCGTCTCACTGGTGAAATCAGAGTCAGTTGCATGGCCCTCAATGGCCATGTGAGATGCAGCTCCCTCGTGCTCCGATGCCACTTCTCCTCCGCCTGATGATGCTAATGCACACATGAACAGGAAGACCACAAAAAAAGGGGGGGGTGGAGAAACAAAGACATGTTGAGTGCATGCATTGGTGACACCGTTGGCGGAGAGGACAGACACAGAAGCCCCCTGCATTACGCCGCGCACTTGGGGTACACTACTCAATCCGTGGGACATGGCCTACAAGCCTATGGATGACAACTCCACACATAGGTGACACAGGGCCATGACTAGCTGTACTAGGCAACCTACAGAGGTGGGGGGTGGGGGTACAGGGCCATGCCTAACGGAGGGGCCTAGCATACAGAAAACGCCCTGGCCTAGGGATACCCACAGCCCTCCTCCCCACCCAGACACCTCCAATGTGTGCAAAATCTGCAGAATGTGCTTGTACTCACCCCCTTGTGTCTGCTGTGATGTCCTCACGCGCCCATCCAAATCGGGGTAGGCCACTGCCAGGATCCGGGACATCAGGGGGGTCAAAGTACGACTGGCACCCCTCCTACGTTGGGAGGCCATCCCCAGCAGAGCCTCTGCGGTCTTCCTGCTCCCGCGACGGATGTCCTCCCACCTCTTCCGGCAGTGAGTGCCCCATCTGTTGAGGACCCCCAGGGTCCGGACGTCCTTGGCGATGGCACGACAAATGTCGATTTTCATATGGGCGCTGACCTATGTGACATGTGCAGGGGGAGAAAATGAAACAAACATCACCTTCTGCATGCTCGATGTGAGTGGCCCCCCATCCCCACCCTTGCCATGTGGCACATGCTCTCATCTTTCGTTTGATGCATGCCTCATTCACTCCCCTCCCCACAATCTTTCATTCACCCCACTCAACCCAGGCATTGGCCACAAAGCATGGTCCCAGTGTACTTATCTGTTGGTCTGGAGGACCGTAGAGTAGCGCATACTGGGGGAGGACCCCATCCACGAGTTTCTCCAATTCTTCAGAAGTGAAGGCACGGGCCCTTTCCCCAGTCGCAGCAGCCATTGTCTCTTCCAGACCTAGGTCACAGCAGCACTTGCAGTATAGGTCCTCTCCTGTGAATGATCAGGTATCGAGTGATTAAGCAGATAGAAAATGGCGGTCACGCCCGCGGCGGTGCATACCGCGGCGGTGCGTACCGGGACCGCCGGCGCACATCCTCATTGGCTCCTGAAACCCATAGGGTTCAATGTTAACCAATGCGGCTTTGCGCCGCGGTCTTCGACCGCCTACCGCCACGGTGTGCCACGCCAGCGCATTGACCTCACATCCCACTGTCGCACTTCACAGGTCAGGCAGCCGCCATTTCATGGGCCCCCATATCTTAATTTCTACTGCGTCACACATACCTAGGCCTTGCATCAACACTCATACAAGCCATTCAATGCATTGAGAATCGTCATACTGACATACAGGCTTGACAGAGCCACTATACAGGAACTGTGTGCCCAGATGGAGCCAGACCTGATGTCACCCATCCGCCAACCCAGAGGGATCCCCCCTCTAGTGCAGGTGCTGTCAGTACTCAATTTTTTGGCAAGTGGGTCATTACAAACAACAGTGGCCATTTCATCAGGGATGTCTCAGCCTATGTTTTCCAAGGTGTTGTCCAGAGTGTTGTCTGCCCTGCTGAAATACATGCGGAGCTACATTGTTTTCCCTGAGGTGGGCGATTTGCCTACAGTGAAGGGTGATTTCTATGCGCTTGGACATATTCCCAACATCATTGGTGCAATTGATGGGACACATGTTGCTTTGGTCCCCCCCAGCACGAGTGAACAGGTGTACAGGAACAGAAAAAGTTATCATTCCATGAATGTCCAGGTGGTCTGTTTGGCTGACCAGTACATCTCCCATGTAAATGTCAAGTTCCCTGGGTCAGTGCATGACGCGTATATCATGCGAAATAGCAGCATCCCTTACGTGATGGAACTACTCTTTTTCATGACGATAAGAGTTGCTGATACTTGGGATGAAGTGAGACAAATGCAAGAGAATGCACAAGACACACATAAACAGAGGTGGGTTAGAGCAGGTTGTGGGATAGATTAATATAATGTTTGGGTTTCAGTTGATGGAAGACCAGTACTGCCAGATAGTTTACTATCCCCAATAACAAGACATTTCCACAACCAGCTCATTACGGAAGGTGTTCAATTGTGCGAACCTTTAAGCAATAGTGGCTGAATCCTAGATTCAGAGCTCAAGCTGAAGAATTATGTCATTGATGTGTAACATGTCAACAGATGAATGTAGGCATGCAAACAAAAGTCACAATGAGTCACATAGGGAGATCAGGAGGTCCTTTCAACATGATACAGATTGACTTCATCAAAATTCTAATTTGTTATAGGCTGAGATATATCCTGGTGATTTTTTGCATTTTCTCCAGATCTGTGGAAGCTTATCCAACCAGAAGAAATGATAGTCTCACTGTAGCAAAGTTATTGTTGAGAGAGCTAGTCTCCAGATTCGGGATATCGGTTTCTCTCGACTCTGATAGAGGTACTCACTTTAACAGTGAGGTTATAAAAATGTGTGCAGCATTGCAGTTAATGACTAGAGACTTCAGGGATTGTGGAACAGCTTAATGGGATGATTAAATAAAGATTGGGAAAGGTTTGTGCTTCCACTTCACTGAAATGGCCTGATGCTTTGCCTCTAGTGTGGTGAGTCTACGAAGTACACCTGATAGAAAGATTGGTTTATTGCCACATGAGATCTTGATAGGCAGAGCAATGAGATAACCTGCAGTTCCAGCAAATGCACTTGTGAATATTACAGATGACATGGTACTCAATTGCTGTAAGGGATTGGCTGATGTGGTGCATCCTGCCTCAACAGGTTGAAGCTGTTATTGCAAATCCACACCAGGAGCAGCGCATTGACCTTAGTCCAGGTGACTGGGTTATAGTTCTGAAACACATGAGAAAGTCCTGTCTAGAGCCACATTGGAAAGACCCCTATCAAGTAATTCTGATCATAAATATAGCAGTTAAGTGTGCTGGATTTCCAAATGGGGTACATGCTTCACACATCAGGAGAACAAAAGATCCATATGAAGAAATAGTGTTCTATGAGCCAGAACCAAGAACACTGGTGAATGTGGCACCGCAGGTTGTACAAACTCAGGCTCAAATGAGAGCAATCTGTAAATCAAAAACAGCAAGAAGAAGTATGGATTGAAGAATCTCTGACAGGTGAAGAGATCCAGTTGTGAGACATCTCACAAAGTGGAATTCGAGCTCTTGGCACTGGAGAAGTACAAAGAGACCAAACTGAAGAAGTGACTGCTGGACCGGTCACAGGACAAGCAGAAAATCTTGAGGATCCCGGAGAAGGAACACCTCTGGAACTGAGACAAGAAATTATCCACATGACGCCTGAAGGCCGAAAGTTTACAGTTGAAAAAAATTTAAATTGTGTCAGCTGAATCCATACCACCGATAATCAAAGAGGAAGCTGTGTCAAGTGGTATAAGTGACACATAAGTAGAACAAAACACACGGAGATCAAGAAGATTGAGAGTACCTTCTCAAAGATATTCATCACCTGAATGGACATACTATGCTTGATTGGAGCAAAGAACTACCTGAAACACCTTGAGAATGTAAAAAAAAGAAAATACTTGATTGACATGCTATTGGAAGAACTGAAAAATAAAGACTGAGCAAATGTATAAACTGTTTATGAAACAAAAAGCCTAATAAAGTATTAAAAAGAAGATAAGAAGTGTACCCAGACCATAGGGAGCAGCTGAAAAGAACATTTTAGAAGAACGCGGAGTAGGATTAAGGATTGTCTAAATGAAGATATCATTAAGGAAAGAATAACTAAAAAGACTAACTCAAGAGGAAGCTAACCTGAAGAAGAAGAAGATATTATTGTTGTTCATCTTTAACAAACACAATATATTTGCTGTTACAAATGATTATTGATAGTAGATTTAATTGTAGAGAAAACATCACCCCACATACCAGCAACACTCTCTATATCGAAAGAAGTCAATGCAAGACATTGAGGGTCTTTGGTCTATTTGGTCCTCTCCGAAAATGCCGATTTATGGGATCACATTATTTAAGGTATATTTTTATTTAGGTTACAATCACAATTTTCCCCGACAAGTGCAAGAAATTTTTATTGATTACTGGCAGGCATCTTGCTTATCTACATGGGGCTCTTTTTATGAGGATGATTGTTGTTTCTCCTTTGAGGCACTATTCCAGTGGTTCTCTCTTTGCTGCTCAAGTTTTTTCGCTACCTGTAAATATGGCATTTTATTATGGGTCTGAAGAGGAAAGATGTTCATTGTTCCACCAAAACGTTTTTGTTGAATATTTGTGGTGTGGCCCACCTAAAAAGGGCATCAGTCAGGTTTATAAAATGATACTGGCAGCGGAGGTTCAACTACGGCTGGATATTTGACAGACCATGGCTGAAAAATTGAGCCGACATCTCAGGGTCCAAAATACTCCTGATGAAATGATGCATACAAATGTCTTTCCAAATATAGTTTTGAATGTCTCCCAGGATAAAATGTATCAGTTAAAATGTATTAGTGATTTTTACTATACTCCTTATCGTCTATTTATAAGAGAATAAGAGAATGAAGGAAGATTTAAAACTGAGTGACAGAGTGAATGAAAAATATAAGCAATTGAAAGAAAGTGAAAAGCTAAACCAGAAAAGATGATATACTGACAGAAGATGAAAGTGAATTCTGACAAAACATTTGTGAATTTAATTTTTTTGTGATGGTTCAAACCATCAGATGTGGGAAGTTGGTAGAGATTTCAATAAAAATAAGATCTATATTATTAATAATCCGTATGAGTGAAATATAGGCCAATCCAAATGATGCATTTTAAACATGCATTTTCCTTTCTAAACTTTGCATTACTCGCATTTGCTTGATTTGCTCGGTTTGCTAACGTTAACAAATTTCAAACTAATTTGGCTCAGCAGAAAAGTTTCTATCATAAATTTTGCATGGCCTTTTCATGACACAAACTACATATGCTAACAAAGAAAGTCATTGTAAGGAAATGGCTCCCTGTTGCAGTTACCCCCCACTTTTTGCCTGATACTGATGCTGACTTGACTGAGAAGTGTGCTGGGACCCTGCTAACCAGGCCCAAGCACCAGTGTTCTTTCACCTAAAATGTACCATTGTTTCCACAATTGGCACACCCCTGGCACACAGATAAGTCCCTTGTAAAAGGTACCAGTGGTACAAAGGGCCCTGTGACCAGGGAAGGTCCCTAAGGACTGCAGCATATGTTGTGCCACCCTCAGGCACCCCTCACCTAACACATGCACACTGCCATTGCAGATTGATTGTGTTGGTGGGGAGAAAAAGGCAAAGTCGACATGGCATCCCCCTCAGGATGCCATGCACACAAAATGCTGCCTGTGGCAATGGTAAGTCACCCCTCTAGCAGGCCTTACAGCCCTAAGGCAGGGTGCACTATACCACAGATGAGGGCATACCTGCATGAGCAATATGCCCCTACAGTGTCTAAGTCTATTCTTAGACATTGTAAGTACAGTGTGGCCATATTAAGTATATGGTCTGGGAGTTGGTGAAAAACGAACTCCACAGCTCCATAATGGCTACACTAAATACTGGGAAGTTTGGTATCAAATTTCTCAGAATAATAAACCCACACTGATGCCAGTGTTGGGTTTATTAAAAAATGCACACAGAGGGCATCTAAGATGCCCCCTGTATTTTACCCAATTGTTCAGTGCAGGACTGACTGGTCTGTGCCAGCCTGCTGCTGAGAGACGAGTTTATGACCCCATGTGGTGAGGGCCTTTGTGCTCTCTGAGGACAGAAACAAAAGCCTGCTCTGGGTGGAGGTGCTTTACACCTCCCCCAGAAGGAACTGTAACACCTAGCAGTGAGTCTCAAAGGCTCAGGCTTTGTGTTACAATGCCACAGGGCACTCCAGCTAGTGGAGATGCCCGCCCCCTGGACACAGCCCCCACTTTTGGCGGAAAGTCCAGTGGAGATAATGAGAAAAACAAGGAGGAGTCACCCACCAGTCAGGACAGCCCCTAAGGTGTCCTGAGCTGAGGTGACCCTTGCCTTTAGAAATCCTCCATCTTGATTTTGGAGGATTCCCCCAATAGGAATAGGGATGTGCCCCCCTCCCCTCAGGGAGGAGGCACAAAGAGGGGGTAGCCACCCTCAAGGACAGTAGCCATTGGCTGCTGCCCTCCCAGACCTAAACACACCCCTAAATTCAGTATTTAGGGGCTCCCCAGAACCTAGGAAACTAGATTCCTGCAACCTGAAGATGAAGAAGGACTGCTGAGAAGACGGAGACACCAACTGCTTTGGCCCCAGCCCTAGCGGCCTGTCTCCCCACTTTGAGAAAAACTGCAACAGCGACTCGTCCCCCAGGGTCCAGCGACCTCTGAAGCCTCAGAGGACTACCCTGCATCTAAAAGGACCTAGAAACTCCTGAGGACAGTGGCCCTGTTCAACCAACTTGCAACTTTGCAACAAAGAAGCAACTTTTAAAGACCACACGTTTCCTGCCAGAAGCTTGAGACTTTCCACTCTGCACCCGACGCCCCTGGCTCGACCTGCGGAAAACTAACTCTACAGGTAGGACTCCCCAGCGACTGCGAGCACGTGAGTAGCCAGAGTTGACCCCCCTGAGCCCCCACAGTGATGCCTGCAGAGGGAATCCAGCGGCTCCCCCTGACCGTGACTGCCTGCTTCAAAGAACCCGACGCCTGGGAAACACACTGCACCCGCAGCCCCCAGGACATGAAGGATCCGAACTCCAGTGCAGGAGCGACCCCCAGGCAGCCCTCTTCCTAGCCCAGGTGGTGGCTACCCTGAGGAGCTCCCCCCCTTGCCTGCCTGCATCGCTGAAGAGACCCCCGGGTCTCCCCATTGAATCCTATTGCGAACCCGACGCCTGTTTGCACTCTGCACCCGGCCGCCCCTGTGCAGCTGAGGGTGTACTTTCTGTGCCCACTTGTGTCCCCCCCGGTGCCCTACAAAACTCCCCTGGTCTACCCTCTGAAGTCGCAGGTACTTACCTGCTGGCAGACTGGAACAGGGGCACCCCTCTTTCCATTGAAGCTTATGTGTTTTGGGCCCCACTTTGACCTCTGCACCTGACCGGCCCTGAGCTGCTGGTGTGGTAACTTTGGGGTTGCCCTGAATCCCCAACGGTGGGCTACCCTGGACCCAACTTTGAACCCTGTAAGTGTTTCACTTACCTGTGAAACTAACAAATACTTACCTCCCCCAGGAACTGTCGATTTTTGCAGTGTGTCCATTTTTAAAATAGCTTATTGCCATTTTTGCCAAAACAACTGTACATGCTATTGTGATGATTCAAAGTTCCTAAGATACCTTAGTGAAATACCTTTCATTTAAAGTATTGTTTGTAAATCTTGAACCTGTGGTTCTTAAAATAAACTAAGAAATTATATTTTTCTATATAAAAACCTATTGGCCTGGAATTGTCTTTGATTGTATGTTCCTCATTTATTGCCTGTGTGTGAGTACAACAAATGCTAAACACTACCCTCTGATAAGCCTACTGCTCGACCACACTACCACAAAATAGAGCTTTAGAATTATCTCTTTTTGCCACTATCTTACCTCTAAGGGGAACCATTGGACTCTGTGCATGCTATTTCTTACTTTGAAATAGTACATACAGAGCCAACTTCCTACAGTCATAATTTCTATTTTTTTTTAACTGCTTGACCTGCTTTGGAATCTCAAACCTTGCTAAACTAATCTTAAACTGTGCAAACGCAGTTTTGCATCAAAAAGTATAGCGCCGGCTTGCGTCATTCCAAAGCGCCAGCCGGGCACCCAATTTATGGAATACCGCAAGCCGGTACATAGGGTGGGCTAACATCAGGGAAAATGACGTTAGCCTGGTGGTATGGGGGAAGGGGTTTTGCACCAAAAAATGGCGCTAGGCTGGTTAGAGGCAAAAAAATGCCTTTAACCAGACTATCGTCATTTCCTGATGCAAAACCATCCATACCACATGACTCCTGTCTTATAAAAGACAGGAGTCATGCCCACCACCCCAATGGCCAACACAGTGAACAAGGGTCCCCTGGTCATGGCCATTGCACCCAGTGCCATGTAGGGGGACCCATTTCAGGGCCCCCAATGATAACTTACCCTCCTTACCTGGGATGGGGTCCCCCATTCTCTGGTGTCCCTCTGGTGTGGGTGGGCACCTGTGGGCTCATTCCAGGCTTAGCACCCTCTCTCAGCATAAATAAGGGGGTAGGGGCATTGAGTCATTTTTTGGACGGGAACGCCTACCTTGATTCTCATTGATGCAAGGTGGTTTCACGCATCCAAAAAATGCCTTTAACTCCAATATTTTGACATTAGACAGGTCAAGCATCAAAATATAAATATGGAGTTAAGTTTGCACTGAATTTGTGCAAAAAAGACGCTAATTCAGTGCAAATAAAGTATAAATATGCCCCATAGTGTGAAGAGTTTTAATATGATTACGCTTCAAACCTACATGAGCATTCTTTCTTTCAGAGACCAGGGTGGCTGAGAAAATTGCTTGATGTTTCATTATGTATAAAACTTCTACAAAATGCATCTTGTGTTTAAAACTCAATTTATTTAAACATGTCATCTTCACAGAAACTGTTCCTGTCTCATGATGTTCTTGTTACTGATTGACTGATCTAATATTTTATCTGAAGAAATTGTTAACATTTGTATATTATTATATTTCATGTAAAATTGTCCCAGGTAAAGAACAGTGAGAACTTTCTCAGTGGGAAGTCGCTCTCAAACTTCTCAGGCTTACTCCCTCTCTTGCTAAAGAGGCTGATACTTTACTCTTTATGAGTTGACCGCTTTACTTGCTAGACAGACTGTCAGACTCTTGCTTTGTTTGCTATTTCAAGATTACATTGCTTGATACTCTCAGACTCAGATGATTTGTAAGCCTTGCATGCTCTTTTATGAGAAACTCTTCAGGAGTTACTTGATTTTAATGTGGTTTCCTGGGTTAGAAATGCAGAATAGGGATCAGATTATGGGACAAAGTTTATGCTATGTTTTGTAATTGCACTTGACTAATAAAGAAAACTAACTATGTCCTCATGAATAATAAAACATTAAAAATTTTACTAACAACTCTCATTATTGACTCCTTAGAAGTATTAAGTGATTCATGCAAAAATCACTGATATAAGATTTGCAGTTTCCTTTCCTACGCTCATTTCCAAGGTCCCTTTTGGGCATTTTAAGAGCCATGGACACCTATTAATTTAGGACCTCTTCGTTCTCTAGCAAGACCATTGTACATAATTCTGTATCAGCAGAATTGTGGCTTTAACAAAGGGTTCTTTTTTGGTAAAAAAAGCTTTTGTGCATGTCAGGAAGCAAATGGGATTACACTCAAAGGAAACAATGCTGGGATGATATGTGGTTTTGTCGTGTTCATTGATTTTATGATGGATTACATATCTAAATGCATGCCTAGCTCACACGGATTATTTAGTATGTGGTACGCTGTGCTGAAACAGCACTATTTTGCAGTCTGGTTTCAGTACCATAGGTAGGGTCATCAGTTTCATATTGAGGTCTGGCCTACAGGCAAATTTAGATGTCTATGGTAAAAGACCATATATTGTCTACAAATCGATTACAGAGAATAGATAACCTGAGAGATGGCCTTGGGTACTCACCCACAAGAGTAAGTTTATCCTCCTAAATAAAAATTACTAAATTTTAATGTGGTTGCGGGTAGAAGAGAAATTAAAACATGAACCCTTCACAGAATACATGTGTTGGCAACTTTGGCAAATTCAGTGAATGGTCATCATGCTACGGAAATTATTGGCCTGTCTTATATTGATCCAAACTGTTACAATTTGATGTACTAAGAGTATTTTTTCAAGATCTGATGTGTTATAAATTGTGACTTGTATTTACAGAATAATACAGAAACATGTTTTCAGTAAATCTCTGCTTGTGATTGATTTTGTATTGTGTTAAGGGTTCATGTTTTAAGTTTTCTTCTCCCACAACCTCGTTAAATCGTTGTCTACAAAGCCGTTCTCCATATAGTGAGCTTCGGGGCAGTCCCTTGATCTTGAAAGAAAGGTTTTAGCTTAGTGTGATTGTCTTGTTCCAGTGGTGTTTCTCCTTATTCTTGTTTTTCCTGCCCCCTGGAGCATAATTTATTTATTGTCATCTGACTGGATTTCATTGACAACATCAGGACACTACTATTTTTTTTATTTGCCTTTTAGTAATCTAAAGAGAGTATAGCTTTCCTGGTTACCTCCTCCATTTGTTTACCATCACGCCCCCTCAATTCATGAGCTGATTTAAAATGTATATATTTTGTGAAAAATTACTTTTGCAAGGGACCAGCATATCCACACTGCTACATGGCCATCCGCTATCACACCCGTCTGTTGCTTTCCCAGCTCTCCGCTGACCTTCCCCTTACCATTCATGTTGGACCTCTCAATTTTTGCAGGGTTACCTCCAAATATTTTGCCTTCTTCCTCCAATTTTTTCTGACCTTGCTCAAAAGCATATCCTCTCTGTCTAAAATGTATTGGTTATTGGTTTATCCATGATTGGCATATTTTATTAACTAGTAAATCCCTAGTAAAGTTCACTAGATGTGCCCAGGGCCAGTAAATCAAGTGCTACTATTGAGCCTGCAGCACTGATTTTGCCACCCACTCGGCAGCCCTTTAAACATGTCTCAGCACTGCCATTGCAGTGCCTGTGTTTGCAGTTTAAACTGCCGTGTTGATCTGTCATGTGTGCCCACTTGCCAGGCCCAAACCTTCCCTTTATTAACTGTAAGTCATCACTAAAGTAGGCCGAAGGCAGCCCCATGGGCATGGTGCAGTGTACTTAAAAGGTAGGACATGTACTGGTATGTTATACATTTCCTTATAGTGAAATACTCCTACATTCATTTTTCACTATTGCAACAACTATCTCTCCCATAGAGTAACATGGGAATTACCTTGAAATATCTTTTAAGTGTAGTTTCCCATTGGGAGCAGAAAGAGATGCGGAGTTTGGGGTCTCTGAACTCACTATTTCAAAATACCTCTTTTGGTGAAGTTTGCTTTTGAATTTTAAGCTTGAAAATGGCACTTTGAGAAAGTGGGCATTTTCTTGCTTAACTATTCTGTGCCTCTGCTGGTCTGTGGAACACATGTCTGGATCAGGATGACATTTGGGCTATTTGTGCATTCACACTTGATAGTCACACAAAGGGAGCTGAAGTGTGCCTTGCATATCCTAATGGCCCATCACCAGGCTGATGGATCTCCCTGAGCTAGAGGGGTGGGAGGAGCTGACACTTGCTCCTGAATAGGGCTGCGTCTGCCCTGACACAAAACAGTCTCCAACCACATGGAGTGTGCATGGGGCCAGGACAGGGAAAGGGAGATCATGTGCACTACAAAGACTCGTCTTTGAAGTTTGCCTGCATCAAAGACAGAAATGGGTATAAGTACCAGACCTCTGATACCACATAGTTAGAATCCTTTTGGATTTAGGAAATTCTGCCAGGAAGAAGTGATGGATGCCAAAGGAGGGAATGGACTGCCACTATGTCTGTTGTGTTGTTGTGCTGGCCTACTGCTTTCTGCTTCTGTCCTGGGAGTGCAAGGACTGTACTTGGCTTTCTACATCCTGCTTCCACATGGTTCTCCAAGGGCTTGGGCTAAGCTTGCCTCCTTCTAAGAAGTCTCAGGGACATGAAAGACTTCATCTGCAAGTCCCTGGACTCTTCTGCTCAGAGTCCCAACTTGCCAAGTGGTGGCAACTCCAGTCCATGGGCCTTTGGAAATGCAAGCTGGTGATCCACTCATAAACAGTCCGGAAGAATCGGCGCAGGTCCTGTTTTGTGGCTGAAGAATCGACACAGCGCCTGCCCCGTGGAAGAAGAATTAACGCAGCACCTGTCTCACGGCTGCAGAATCAATGCAGTACTTTTTCACCACAGTCACATCAAAACAGTGTGTCTGGATTTTCCATGGTCCGTCCCTGGGCATCAATTTCTTATCGACTGCACACCGCAGTAAAGAACTGAGGCTGTGTGTCAAAAAGAGGACGCACCGCCTTTTACAGGAAGGAAAGAATCAACACATCACCTCCCCTGCCATTAAGGAACCAACGCATCATCTCATCCATGAGGAAAGAATCGAGGCATCACCTCCCCTGCACAGTAAGGAAACAACACATCGCTTTGCTATTCCAGTTCCTCATCTCCCCTGTGGCCAACATCGACTTTGTTTTTTACATATCCCAGGTATTTTGTGCTAAAGAGAAACATCCATGGATTAAGACTTGCTTAAAACTTTAAAAATTAATCTCTTGACTTGTGTATGTTGGATGTCTTTCATTTTGGTCTTGTTTTATTCAGATAAATATTGGCTATTTTTCTAAACTAGTGTGTAGTCCTTTTGTATTGTTTTCACTGTGTTACTGTGTGTGAGTGTACAAATACTTAACTCATTGCCTCTGAGATAAGCTGGACTTCTCGTGCCAAGCTACAAAGAGTGGTGAGCAGATGTTATCTTAGTTGTGTGACTCCATTACCCTGATTAGAGTGAGGGTCCTTACTTGAACATGGTGCAAGACACTGCCAACTAGAGACTCCATTTCAAAAACTCATTTTACATTTATTTTCCCCATGAATGATTGTGAAGATTTTAGGCAATCAGTAGTGACGATTTTAACTTTAACTATAACCATGGCAGTGTGAAGTAGATTGTGTGACTCCCTGTAGAGACTTTACTTTAATGGTCATGGTAAAATTAAAAAAATCATTGATCATCTTTGTCCAGCCACATTTTTGTCAATAGCAGTATTTTTTTCAGATTGAAAACAATCAGCTAAACTATACTTTGCAACAAGTACTGTGCAATATTACGTAGACTCCCTAATAGGTATTGACAAGTGTAGCAGGTGATTAGCAGTTTGATGGCGCACACTGAGGTTCCTCATCATATAGCATTCACATTGCAAAGCTTCTAGGTACTTTGATGTATGCACTGGAATATAATCTCACCCTTGGTCATGTTTACTGGCTTATTTCGTTGACACACTTAATATGTGCAATTTAAGTTAACTGAAGATCCCCTGGAAAACATCTTACACATATACCCACCTACACACACACACACAAACACACACACCCAGGCACACATATATCACCAGGGCACATATATGTGGACTCATATACTTATCTCCATGCTACTTTGTGGTAAATATATGTCTATGATATTTTTGTGGCACAATATTCAAGACGCAATATTCTGGTAGAATACCACTCTATAAAAGGGGTCCCAGAAGCAGAGCTTCTACTATGTGAATGACAACTGTAAAGCAACCTGTGGGCAGCTGTCCCATGGGCAGATGGCTCCTCCTCTACCCGTTTCACAAAATGGCACTCTTTTAAAATTGCAGATCCAGTCTGTTAGAAGGACAGTGGTTGAAATACCAATAGTTTATAAAAAACAAATGCAGAGATGGATGTTAGCTATACCTTGCACGCCTCCTTCTCAGCATATGTAGCTGGTCACAAAGATTAGTGGAAGCGATTCTGCCTCTTGCATACTGATGAGACAACATTTCTTCATTTTTGTGTGGTCATCCTCGTTGTGCTATGCCTGGAAGATCCTATTGTTACAGCACAAAGAATTGGCCTGGTATCAACATAGTGCTGTGATACTTCCTCACTATTGTTACATCTGGCACAGCACCTCTGATCTTTTTCTCTGTGAGTCATCCACGGCACTATTTAGATTATCTAGCATTGTTTACCCAGTATCTTTGAAAAATGGGAGGTCTCGATCTTTTATTGCAGCGCCTACTTGTGACATAAATGGACACATCATTTGCAGCTTTTCAGGATTACTGCTGTGCCCATAGTTATGCCATGGGTGAGTTTTCTGGCCAGCCCATAGGTTGCCCATAGGTTGGCTAATATGTGATGACTGATCTCTGAAAACATGGGCATCTTTAAATCATCATCAAACATTTGCAACTTTTGGCTCACCCAGCAGCCGAATGATGTTTGTATTGACAAAGCATTTTGTACATTGTCTTGTCATTTTTTCACTCGTTGAGTAGTACAACTGTCAACCCAAACCTACGGTGCATCAGTGTAAAGCAGATTTTGAGGATGTTCGGGAGATCTATGTTATCTCTCTTCCACTTCAAATGAAATACACTGTTTAAAAAATCGAGGGCAATTATAATGTTTATTAAAAAGAAAAGACACGCCAAACACTTATATCACATGCTACTGAAATAGTTGACAGATTATAAGAAAGCATTTTGAATATTTTATTAAACCATGTATTCACTGGTGGAATGATCACTATTAGTATGAAGGGAGTAGGACGAAGTGAAGGGCGAGAGTAAACTTAGTTTGATGATCTTTTAAAGACCTGTTTATTTTTGAGTCAGATCATAATTTTCCTTAATTTTCCTTCATTTCCAGAAGATTTGAAAACGGATTGTGTATTTTCAGACGCTTTCTTAACTGCAGGTGGCTCTGGTGCTTAATTCTTCTTCATTTAAAAATGTAGAACCCCCGGGTGGGTAACATCTTCTGGTTTTTTTAAAACATGAGCTAGGGGTTAAAGCAATATATATAGTAAAGGGCCTCTTTTAGGCTGGATTTCTTGATTACTTGAATATACAACATCTACTTTTTGTGTTGACAACAAATTTGTCACAAACAATTAGGCTAAACCTCAAAAATCAAACTATTTGCTATGTACTTATAATTCACCTTACCTTCTGTGGTACGATTACCACTAGGCAGTAGTATCTCTCATAAGAAACATTCATGCTTACTTATTCTCTTTTTATCATCTTTTACACGAGTGATTTTATAGCAAATATTTCTTTATGAAGTTTCAAGCAGCAGGGAGAAATGCTCCATTCGGCTGTATCTTTCCAATATGGTCCATCAACAAGCCACAGGTGAACACATTATATATTTAGAGGGTTTGGAATTGCAACAGCCATCCTCATTTTGCATGGGATTTCTAAGAATTGAATTTGTGTTTAATTAGCACATATTTCTTCAGTTGTTTTAACTGATTAGAAATTGACAGGACAAAAACAAGTATAAAGAGAAAAGCAAAACTTGTAAGCACAACTTGCATTAAGGAAGTCGTATGTCGATCAAAATGGCTAATTTGCTGAAACGTAATTTAAATATTATCAGTTTAGTTTAAAGGCATGGGACGTTAAAACAACATGTTAGAGGTACTTTTTTTTATCATTAATCGGGAGGATGTGACCAAGCCGTTCCTCTTGATGGGGTCACTCAGGCTTGATTGCATCTGTAACAATCCACCCCAGGTGGGTTGTACCAGCTGGTAGCAATGGCTAAATTGTCAGTGGCCTGGAGTTTTTGGCACATTGCAAAGATTCTTATTTTATAACAGTGCTTGTTTAATGTGTATTTCAGACCACCGGTGGAGTTAATTTGGAAATGCACATGGTCTCTATTATGGACGCTATTATGACCACATGCAGCTTTACTTCACTTTTTGGCATGTTGAAGTGGTAACAGGGCAGTTAAACTTCAAGGAGTTGATGAACATTAGCTGATTGTAAACTCGAGATGAGTCAGAAACTGATCCTCACAGTGCAAGCAGCAGTATTGTATTTTATTTATTGCAGTATTTACATGACAGTTGATACTCCGGATGAGTCAGCATAGCGCTTCAGTGGAGATCGGCTAACTGGGAAGCTCTTTCAAACCATGGTTGGAAGGGTGTGGATTGTAGAGTGAAATTTGGGACAAACATTGTGAATAGTGCGTGAGTTACAAAGACATGTTTCAAACATGTTGTGCATGAGTATGCCTTGGTGAAGAAATGTACAAGATCAGAAGTGGGTTGGCACCATTATCTTGGGTGTGGGCTGTTTCATTGGGATCCAGGGATGAGAGAAAGTTAGGTTTTTAGAGCTCTTCACAGTCCAAGTAGTTGTCAATTAATCTTTTTCTTGTAGAATACATTTTCTGGGGTTCATTTTCTAAAGTTTGACCATCTGCATGGAGAAACAGTCCAGCGTATAGAGATTTTCAGAGCGAGGACATGGTCAGCAGAAAACAAATCGAGGACATTATTTCAACAATTGAGTAGATTAATACTGCAAAGAAGAGTTGATGATGTGTTGAAATTTACATTTTTATAAATGAACAATATTTCTGAGAAGGTTTTTCCTAAAGTCTACATTTTTGGGCCCCACTATAACCATCCATGCTACAAACAGTGCTTAACTTGAACCCGTGGTTTCCAGTGCTGTCTATCTAATTTTCAGATGAGACGACAACAGTGTTTAAAAAGTCAGTATACATTCAAAAAAATAATACCTGCTGCCCATGGCTTTATATATATCTTTGAGGGTTTGAAATAATCTGAAATGTCACACTTATAGGACTGCGATGGTTAGTAGTAGTGCTGGAACTATCACTGGCAGCACTGCCAGGAGAAACTGGTGGTGCAGACTTCAGTGGCCTCCCGAAAAGGGCGCTGTCACTTACTTTCTTACAAATTGAGCACAGGCTAAAACGCTTGTAAAATAAGTTGACCTTTGAAAAGTTCTATACATTTCTGATGAATCATGAACTGCAAAATAACTTCTCTCATAAGCTACTCCCGCCGAATTCAACTTGAAGATCTTTTGATTAATTTTCATATCAGAATCAAGAACGATGAAATGAGTAGGTAATGGTGATGGAGTGTGTCTTTTAAAAGCAATATTAATATGAAAACTTGCAATATATTGTGTAATGAAGCTGCATAGAAAAATGTGTTAACATAGAAAATAATGCACACGTTTGAAATGTGCCCACGGGGAGTGGCTACCAATGTATATGAAGACTAATGAAAAGGCTTATTAATTCTGAATGATTATGCAATAAGGTTTGAATTTGTATTAGTATATCATAATTAGGGTTCTGTGTTAAGAGCTTGCTTGATTAAACTAAAGGGCTTTAACTTAGTAAGGGCTTGGGCCTAGCTGCCTGGCCTCATATTGAATTTCATTTTCTATGGTGTAGTGTGCTGTTTTTCCTGAAGGACACGGAGTGGTTCTTTTCCAGGAGTTATATGTGTGTAGCCATAGTAAATTCTTTCTCATGAGAATCGGCTAGCTCAAAGCGATGTTCTTGCTAGATGCAACAGTGTAATTCATAACAGGTGCAAGGGATGTTCTTGCTAGATGCAACAGTGTATTTCGTAACAGGTGCAAGGGATGTTCTTGCTAGATGCAACTGTGTAATTCGTAACAGGTGCAAGGCTAACCGTGCTAGAAGACAATGAAGACACTGACTGGAGCGCAAAGTGTAACATTTTTTACCTGACATTCCAACTGTTGAAGACGTCAATAACATGGACTAATCCGTGACATGTGAACAGCGAACTGTGGAACTTTCTAGCAAGGTGCTTATTGAATTATTGGACAGAGATAACGATGCACCAAACTTTATCCAATGAGGAACTAGGGAATAGGTAGACAGTTTGGACTTAACCGCATGACTCAAGAAGAAATTGTCAGTCAGTCATTCTTTTGCCATTCTACCTTTCCTTTCGGACACTTCTCAGTTATTAAGTCTTTAGTCGTTCTGTCACCCAAACTATCCTCTGCCCATCCTTTGCTTGATACTATCTTCTCCTCTAGCTGAAGGAAGTAATGTTCCTTAGCTATGCTATTTTGAGACTTTGCCCCGTCCTAACTTTAATGATGCGGATGAACTGATGTCCTGAGGACGAAGATTGACGCTGCTTGCTGATCTGTTGGATTGGTAACTATCTGATGCAAATTGTGATTGTCTGTTTGCCTTTTCTTTCTAGGCACCAACTGCTATTTTGATAGAGGCCTTAGTATAGATGTTTTCTAAATTCGTGTTGCTAAAATGTTTTGCATGAAGCCCAACATGCTAATGCTAATTTGAGGTTAGTTAAGGTGTTCACGAATAGCTTATGCAAATAGACAAATGACTGAGTTCTTGCTTTGTTGATTCATGTTCTAATGAGACTCTGCCAAATTGATTCATATTAATGATGTGCTTAAATTCTGAATGAGTATAATCCATGCATAGATTAAGTTGTGCTCTGATTATTGATTAATGATGTTTTTGATGTGTTATTGACATTGGGATTAACAGACATGATATTAGATTGTTATTAATAGGAAAATAAATATACTAACACTTAATTAAACTGGTGTGGTTATTCATGAATGAAAGGTCATGGTGTGTTCAGTTATTGATTCTTATTGACTGTTTATTGATTAGTGATTGTTATTATTGAAAGCTTAATTGATTTGTTGTTTGATGATTCCAAGAAAATCTTTCGCACTGGGAAGTTTTCAAACGCAGTCCAAAGGTTTGTCGACCTGAACGCGTCTCCTTGTAAGTTTACTTATTAAGGCTCTGACGCGCTAACAGTTTTGGTAGCAGAGGTGATGGTTTGGCCTTTGGGGCCCGGTATGAAAGATCAACAGTTTTGGTAGAGACTGATGGGCTTGGTTCTTTGAGGTCCTGGTACAGAGGGTACAAGGTGAAACGGTTTGGTAGGGAGGCAAGGTGTACCGAACAAATTGGGTTCCGTGTTTTTTTTTTCTTCTTTTCAATGATGCAAATTAGAGGGATGATGTGTCCCTAAGTCCCAAACAACTTTCCCGGGATCTCGGAGCTTACTGAAGGGAGTTTGAGTATGTTCTCGGCGTTCTAGTGATAGTGTGAATGAAGTAGGTTTTGCGCTTGCACAGCTTATGCATATTGCAGGTGAATTGTGATGTTTGTGAGGATTTTAGGCCAAATTATGAAGGTTTAGTAGTAGTGGGCGTACTCCGCAGTATGAGAGTAGGGAAGTCGGCAAATTTCATGTGAGAGTGGCGCTTTGTGCTAAAAAATTGTCCATGTGGTTGTTGGTGATGTACGGGCCCTGTGTGGTCTAAAACTCCAGATTATATTGATAAGTGTATGAGACACTTAGGGGGTCATTCTGACCCTGGCGGTAAAATCCGCCAGGGCCAACGACCGCAGGAGCACCGCCAACAGGCTGGCGGTGCTCCCATGGGCATTCTGACCGCGGCGGTACAGCTGCGGTCAGAAACAGGGGAATCTTGCTGCGCCGCCATGGGGATTCCGACCCTCATACCGCCATCCTGTTCCTGGCGGTTTAGGCCGCCAGGAACAGAATGGCGGTATGGGGTGTCGTGGGGCCCCTGGGGGCCCCTGCAGTGCCCATGCCAATGGCATGGGCACTGCAGGGGCCCCCGCAACAGGGCCCCACAAAGATTTTCAGTGTCTGCCATGCAGACACTGAAAATCGCGACGGGTGCAACTGCACCCGTCGCACCCCTTCCACTCCGCCGGCTCCATTCGGAGCCGGCATCCTCATGGAAGGGTGTTTCCCACTGGGCTGGCGGGCGGCCTTCTGGCGGTCGCCCGCCAGCCCAGCGGGAAACCCAGAATACCCGCGGCGGTCTTTTGACCGCCAGCGGTATTCTGGCGGTTCCAGCCAGGCCGGCGGCTTCCGCCGCTGGCCGGGGTCAGAATGACCCCCTTAGTTTATGTTATAATTTGTGTGGTTTAATAGGTCGATAGTGAAATCGACGAGTCGAGTTTGAGTCAAAGTGAGTGAATGAAACCTTAGATGGAGATTTGGTGAGTTCTAAAGTGCACTACAACAATAATCCATTGACAAGTCGAGAGTAGAATTTGAGGGTCAAATTTTGCTTGCGAGTGCGGGATCTGAGAAGGAGAGAGTAGCGGCCGAGGCTAAGCGAAATTTCTGTAAAGTTCTGAAGCGATTGTGTTACCTTTTCCTGTAGTAAACCGGCAAATTTGAGTTTTATTTTGGTTGGTGCTCGCAATATATTGCATTAGTTTGTGTGGATCGAGAGTGGGAAGACAAGCCGCAAGACTTTGTCAGCCGTAGTGCGTGTGAGTGTGACGTCATTGGAGCCGCGCTGGGATAGGTTGGTTAGTGAGAAGGGTCTCGCACGGATTGGCAGCCGTCCGTGAGAGGCAATTGGTTGAGAAGGTAGGCGAAGAAGAATTCTGGGAATTGAAGTCACTTCCTGATATGACTGTGAACAAAATAAAAGACGTAAAGATGACATTTTTCAAGGCTTTAAAGAGCTATTGTTGCTATTTTTTCGCAATGGCTGCCCCGCCGCAACGAGATCCTGTATTGCTGCTCCCGTCAGCGCAGCTGTGTTGTGAACGCATGATGCAGTGTTTTGGAGCAACACTCCTGGCTCATTTGGAGTGTGACTGGTCTTTGTCGTTCCGACCGGTTTTGGATTGTGTGCAACCCGTGTTTCGATGCCTTTGGTGCTCGTTTGAACATGCACTGGCTTTCTGTCTCTCACTGCAGCGCTCTCCAGTGGTTGATCTTGATCTGTTGATGTTCCCGATTAGGGCTCATTCCCAGACTTGTGCACTGCGGTTGCGTTTGCTTCGTGAAGCGGATTATGAGATTCCCTTCCTGGAGGAAGATGGTTTTGTCTCTTTCCGTGGCACTACACGGGGTGCCGCCCTGAATGGTTTTGGGGTTTTGGAACACACCTGCTCCATGGTACTTTGTGGCGTGGATCTTCCGATATTGACATATCTCGAAGTGGAGGAGCTTCTACGTTCTATTGCTTCTGTTTGACAATTGGATTTATTTTCTCTCTCTCCCGACTAAATTGACACTATATTGCAATTCGCTCTATCGTCACATGTTTCCTAAATTTATGACTTTGTTGTCTTCTCATCTTGTCGAAATGTTGGGTTTAAATTTAGGTCATGTTTTTATGTTGTTGGAACCACTTGCTACCGACAAGGGGAGGGTGTAGTGTGGTCAGTTTTACGTATATTTTGCGCATTAGCTTCAGGCCTTAGGCCTCTGTGCACTTTGCCCTAAATATATTTTATTCATTTGCTAACAGCTTAGAGCCTCTGTGCACTTTGCTCTAAATGCTTTCTATTAGGCTTCGTACTGTTATTTTACAGAATAGCCAGTTCTACGGTGTTGTTTTTTATTCATATCACACTGTTTTGCCTACTTCAGCACTGGAGTTCTTCATAACATATTCACTCTGTGCTTTAGTCAAGGATACAGTCTGGTACATTGCCGATAGACGTGGTAGGAGTCTAGACTTGCCATTCCTGCGTAGGAACATTTTGTGATCACGATGATATGTTAGTTATAAAATCCCTTCCTTGTCCCAATACATGCAAGAGGGAGATTCCGACCAGGGAACCACAACTAGACGCTGACTGCCTCGTTGCAGATGCTGAACCAGATCACAGGCCTTTGCTCAGGTATGAGTGTGTCCGTCTCCCTAGTGATACAGAAAGGCAAGCTGAAAGCTTAACATGCTGTGCTCTAAATAAAACAAGCAGAGGGAGAGTAGAAACGGTTAGGAATTATGATAGCTTTATTTCTATGTTTTACTCTCCTGGTTACTATATCAATCCTACTATGTTGTATTGTTCTGGTTATTGCGGCTCACGCCTTAATATCTAAAATACAGTCATTTTATTAAAACATTATATAAAACTTATACTGTCTTAGTCATTTGTATATGAGACCATATTGTGAATGAGAGAGTTGGTTTGGATCTGAGTGACCACGACTTCCCTGAGAAGTTCCAAAGATGTCATGCGCTCGGCTGCCCAATCATTTCTTCCCCGTGGGAGAAATGAGGCACTGCTAGTTAGCCGGAGCAACAACCGGATTTAGGGTGACAGAGTTCCTTACACGTGGGTCAGACTCAGTCCCCCACACCGTTATCGATCCTGCTGCCTAGAAATCCAGTAGTCTCATTTAGGATAATGAGAGCCCACGCGACACTTTGTGGGGAGACGTATATATTACCGCGAGTGTAGGGGAGATTACACTGCCAGAGGGTACACCGGCTTATATTGTAATGGAGGAAAAGGGTGTCGCGCCATGTCTTTGGCTAAAGCAATGGTGCAAAGTCACGGAGAAAGAGGGGTGCTTAGCATTTCCTGAGAACGGAACGTTCAATTTGAGGATTTTAGAAAATTTGCGGAGGGTGCTAAATGATCTGAAGCCACCTCCGAGGCCAGCACAGTTTGAGGTGTTACCAATTTGGGAACTAATGACAATACAGCAACAGCAACAGAAATTTGAGAGGAGAATGAGGAAAGCAGAAAAGACACTAGCGGAGGCTAGATGGGATAGTGCACAAAGAGTTTGGAGGAGAGAGACAATAGATGGAGTTATGCTGTTTCCAGCGATAGCCCAAGAGGGTGAAGGCAAAGGGAGGAAAGCTACTCGTAAGACTGACAAAAGTCATTCCAGAGACAAAGAAGCTAGGAAGCCTTCAACAGAGATAGAGGACTCAGATGATGATGAATTCCTTAATCAGTTACTGAATGATCGTCCACCACCATATGTGGCAGATGACAATAGCCCGAGTACTAGTACATGTCCTATAGGTACGATACAAGAGAAGGCGACAATGAATCGGACACAGGTTAGTCCTGTCTCGACACAAGTCCCGATGCAGAGTAGCTTTGGCGTGCCCACCACTCAGGTTATGCAACCTCAGTTGCAACCGCCACAGGTTCAGTGGTTTTACCCAGATGTACCCATTTTAGAGACTACTAGTAATCTGATGGTGCCTACAGAGCAGGTATACACGAGCCCAAAGTTGGTTCAGAGTGATCCAACTCCACCTTTATTGCCCCAGGTGCAGCCGCAAATGATCCCGAGATATACTTCGGTCACAGGACAGACATGTCACCAGTGACGAGCCAGAATATGGAAGTTAGTCTTCCACAGGTTTTGGGAAAAAGACAGACACCAGATGCCATATCTTTGCCTATTACAGTTGGTCCAACAGTACCATTACATGCGCAAGCGAAGCCTAGTGTATGCGATCAAGGGGAAATTACACAAAACATGACTAGAGGAGGGTTCGTAGGAAGCCCAGTGGAACCGACATTTGATGGATCCAGATCCTTGTTAGACTTCAGTCCGATTGGGGCTCCTCCAGATGCCATGAGACAGTCAGGTTTGAGACTGCTGACACCGCAGATCTCGAATGTGAATGTACCACAGACACCTTTAGTGCAGGCTTGAAATATCTCATTACAAGGTTTAACAGCACAACAGCTGACCGACTGGTTAGGCAAATTTAATACCCACAGGCTGCTCCTGTAGCAGCAGGGATCACGGAAGGAGAAGAGTACCTGAACCATGTGAGGTTGGGCATGGAAGTCAATGAACTCGTTGAAGGGAGCATGGGTGTGAACAGGCTAGAGTCATACACGAAGCAGAGTTGAGGTACTTGTGCCCAAAGATAACTAGAGAAGTGAGCAGGGTGTACCAGAGGTTGGCGAATCTGGCAGACAAGTACGGCATAGATTTAGAGAATACCAAACCTTTGAGGAGAAGTTACAGGTTAGATTTTGAGCCAAAGGATTTTCAACACATGAGGTCTATTGGAATGAAAGCGCACCTCAAGGAGATACTGCAAAGTGCACAGGTTTGGGGAGCCTTCAAGAAGTGGGAAGGCAGATGGGCGAAGAAAAGAGACAAGAGGAAGAGTGATTGCATAGAGCAGTCAGTTAAAACAATACTGGATACAAGCACGGTAAAGATGTTACCGATGAGAGAGACTGCTGGAGGGGTTCTTGTCCATGTACCGTGGACTAGAGGTGATATTCTGTCATTCATGAATGATTTCTCCAGGCTGAGAGAGAAACCAATAGAGTGGTATCAGCAGACAGACAGATTTGTGAAGCTTGCGAAGTGTCTTTGGGAAGACCTGAACACTCTCTTTGAGATCATAGTTCCAGCTGATTTGTGGATTGAATGCAAAAGGAGCGTAGATTGGCCGACTGAGGAACCGGCAAGGGGCAGAAGCATAGGTGCGCCGTCTCCTGATGTGATGAAGTATTATTATAAGGTGATTGAGTTTCTGAAAACAAGAGTTTCGCCTAAGAATATTGATTGGCAAAGGATTGATCGAATGGCTCAGGAAGTCAAGGAGTCGATACATGCCTATTATGAGAGGTTGTTGAAGGCGTTTAAACATTACAGTGGCACAGAGGTTATTGAGGCGAAGGACATGAACCACCTTTTGTTCAGATTCGTGGAAGGGTTGAGACCTGAGATGGGCCAGATGATTAAGAATCATTTGATTTGCTGGCAAGCAAAGCCGATTGATGAGGTGTTGCAGTATGCGAAGTACTGTAGCGATGAGATTGAGTTGAAGCAGAGAAAGTTGAAGGAGAAAGCGATGGTGATGCAAATTAAGGCAGCGCAGACAGGGAGGCAGGGAGGTTTTCCCCAGCAGTTGGTGCAGCAGCCGCAGGGAAATGGAATGTTTCAGGTGCAGGTGAGAAGTAGAGGTCGAGGAGGTTTTGTGAACCGCAGTCCAGACTTGAACACTGTAGTAGTTCAAAATGATGCACAGGGAATGAAGTAGCTGTTACCTTGTCATGCTTGCGGGGTCATTGGACATTGGAAGCGGGAGTGCCCAATGGTGGTGCAGGATGGTGTTATTCAACAAAGCAATGATGTCAGTTCATTCCAAAGTGTGAGAGGACCAAGATTGAGAAGCCCAAACCCAAATTTTCAGAATAATGTGAACCAAATGCAAGGTTTTCAATCCATGCAGCAGGTGCAGTGGCCACGTATACAGCCAATGCAGTTACAACAGATGCAACAGCAGGTCTCCATGGTACCTAGACAGCAAATGCAAGTGCCTTTAGCCCCAAAGGAACAGCAACAGGTGATGCTGCATCAACAGGTCACAGGTCAAAGAATGAGTCAGAATCACACAGTACAACAATACCCATTGCGTGGTGAGAATGGAATAAACGATGAATGGTCAGATGAAAGTTCAGAAGGAGAAGAGTGCAGGCTTGCAGCATCCTTAGAGGTAGATCAGAGAGGACCCTATGTTCAGGGGAAGGTTATGGGTCACAGGGTTTCATTCTTTGTTGACACAGGAGTTACACGCTCCACGTTCAGAAGTGCAGAGGTTCCTAAGCTGCCCCTTTTGGGACAGACAGTTAAGGTAGTAGGAGTAGCAAACCAACTCCTGACGAACCCGATCACAGATCCGGTTCAGGTTGAGCTTGGCACTTTCCAAGGATTGCACAGATTTGTGGTTTGCGATTCAAGTTCCGTATCCCGACTGGGAAGAGACGTAGGCCCTCATTACAAGTTGCAACCGCCGTACGGCTGCCAATGCGGCCGCACTCCTGCGGTGGCCATTACGAGATCCCCGCTGGGCCGGCGGGCGGAAACCTAGTATCCACCCGCTGGCCCAGCTGGGATGTCGGCCACAACATGGGAGCCAGCTCCAAATGGAGCCGGCGGTGTTGCGGCAGTGCGACGGGAGCAGTTGCACCCGTCACGCTTTTCACTGTCTGCTATGCAGACAGTGAAAAGCTCCACGGGGCTGTGGCAGGGGGCCCCGTGACTCCTCTTTCTGCCAGCCTTTTCATGGAGGATCCTACTGCCATGAAAAGGTTGGCGGGAGGGGACTCGTAATCCCCTCGGAAGCGCTGCCCTGGGGGATTACAGCCGCTGAGACCAACATGGCGGTAAACCGGCGGTCCCGGCGGTGCGACCGCGGTGCTTCCGCCGCGGTTGTAATTAGTAGGATTGCACCGCCAGCCTGTTGGCGGTGCAATCGTCAGAACAGCCCTGGCGATCTTTGACCGCCAGGGTTGTAATGAGGGCCTTCTTGTGCAAGACGAGGTGTTCAATCACCTGTTCCAATGAGGGAATTGAGGTCCAGACAAATAGTGACGATGAAGGGGAGGAACATGGTTCAGAGCCTGAAACTGAGACCACAGATGAGGAATATCCTCTGATTAACTTCTTTCCGATGTTCACAGTGGTTGATCTCCCGGCAGATTTACAAGGAACAGTTCAAGAAAAGGTGTGGGATTTGACAGGGAAAGAAGTAGGGCTGATAAAAGCAGTAAAGGCAGTCAAAGTCAGTGTGAAGCCAAATGCTGTGTTCCCCCAGATATCGCAGTATCATACGGCGCAAGATGTCCTTATAAAGGTTGCGCAAATCATTGTAGAGTTTGTGAAACAGTGAGTCTTGAAAGAGGTGTTGAGCCGTCCATGTAATTCACCAATAATAGGACTGAGAAAGCCTTGTGGGAAGGCTCGGATTGTCCAAGATTTGAGGAAGATCAATGACATAGTGGTGAAATGTTGTCCAGTAGTGCCAAATCCGGCTGTGATTATGTTTCAGATTCCATGTGATGCAGAATGGTTCACAGTAATTGATCTGTCCCAAGCGTTCTTTTCTGTGCCTCTTCATGAGGACAGCCAATTTCTCTCCTGTTTTAAATTCTTGGACAAGGTCTACAGTTGGTGTCGAACTCCTGAAGGGTTTTCGGAATCACCTTCCATATTCAATCAGATACTGAAGAAGAAAGTTGGAGTAATTGGAGCTGCCTTTCCAATCAACTCTAGTGTAGTACATTGATGATTTGTTGATCGCATCCAAAACAACGGACGAATGCAAGTATGGTTCGATTGCCTTACTGAATCACTTGGGAAAGATTGGGCAGAAGGTGTTCCCAAAGAAATTGCAGTATTGTCAGAAAGAGGTGAAGTATTTGGGTCATCAAACTGAGAAAGGGTCAAGGAAGTTATTGAGAGAAAGAATAACTGCAGTGTTACACATGAATCCCCCAATGACACAGAGAGATGTAAGGATGTTCCTAGGAATGGTGGGTTACTGTCGCCAGTGGATCACGAATTTCTGAGTCATTTCCAAGCCATTGCAGAGGCTGATGGTCAAAGAGAGTCAGGACACTATAGTTTTGGGAGAGAAGGAAATGAGAGCGTTTACTTAGTTAAGCGAGAGCATGTGCAGGGCCCAAGCTTTAGGTATGCCTGATTACACTAAGGCGGTCATTACAACATTGGCGGTAAAAGGCACTTACCGTCGTGCAGAAGACCACCAATACACCGCCGCGGAATTCCGCCACAGCTATTATGACCCACATCTCGGAATCCGCCGAAATTCAGACACCCACACAAGTCCGCCACTCCAAAGGTCAGTGATAAACTGGCGAAAACAAATCCTCCACCGTCACGCCAACAGAAACATGCCCATGCTATCACGACCCACGAATCCATGCAGCGGTCTTTTAACCGCGGTATTCCATTGGCGGTACACACCGCCGCGCTCAAAATACACACACATCTCCAAAACACCGCCACATTGGACAATTCCAAATACACACACCTGATACTCATACAAACACCACTCCCACACACCCAACACAACATAAAACACACACCCACATCACCCACAAACCCCTACGACCAAAAACTGAAGACAAAGGCGACAGACAGAGACTACAGCAATAGACAACCCCACCACCCAGAGGCACAAAACACCATCACCCATACAACATCCACGCTCAAAACACCCCACACCACCACACATCACTACACTCATCAACACATATACCACCCCACACATCACCTACACCACCCCATGTCACGCCAAAGACACCCCAGGTTTTCCGAGGAGGAGCTCAGGGTCATGGTGGAGGAAATCTTACGGGTAGAGCCACAGCTATTTGGAGCACAGGTGCAGCACACTTCCATAGCCAGGAAGATGGAGCTATGGCGAAGAATCGTCGACAGGGTCAACGCTGTGGGACAGCATCCAAGAAATCGGGAGGACATCAGGAAGAGGTGGAATGACCTACGGGGAAGGTGCGTTCCATGGTTTCCAGGCACAACATCGCGGTTCAGCGGACTGGCGGCGGACCCCCACCTCCTCCCCCACAACTAACAATATGTGAGGAGCAGGTCTTGACCATCATGTATCCAGAGAGCCTCGGAGGAGTCGGTGGAGGAATGGACACTGGTGAGTCAAATCTTAACTATCATATCCCCCACCCTCCCTGCATGCTATCACACACCCCCATCCTCACCCCCTCCCCTATCACTACAACTCCTCACTAATGTACTAATTACACAAACCACACATCCCAACAACAAGCCCTGCATGGCACAACTAAGCATGGACACCCATCACTAAAGCATGGCCACTGCACATACCCATAACAACCATCATCACACAAGCCCCCACACCGGAATGCTTGCACTGGGGTACACGCATACCCACCCATTGCACACCATGACACACACACATGCAATAATCATGCTCTTATACCCCTTCAGGACCACTATGTAACGTCACCACACAGGAGGGTCCAGACATCTCCACTCCACCCACAGAAGAGGCCCACAGTGACGACAGCAGCTCTGGCCCACTGGATCCAGATGACCAGCCCGGACCATCGTGGGCCTCGGGACAGTCGGTTCCCCTCACACAGGCACAGCCCAACACTGACCTTCCCCCCTCTGGTAACACCAGCACAGCACCCACCCAGCGGGCCCATACCTCTGTACCCAGGACACGTCAATCAGCTGTGTGTCCACCACTACAGGGAACACAGGATAACCCACCACCCCAACAACAACAGGGACCTGGGGGCAGTGGTAGTGGGCACACAGTCCAGGGGACGGAAGCACAGGAACACAGGGGAACTGGGAGGGCTGCTGTGCGACAGGGGGCGGACAGGCCAAGGGAACCCACTCTCCACGAGGCCCTCTCCTCCATCATGGGAGCCTACCACCACTCCCAGGTGACGATGGCTATGGTCCTGGCCAAGTTTCAGGAGACCCAGCGCCTGCAAGCCGAACAGTATTTGGGCTTTAGGGAGGAGCTCAGAACCATCAGCTCCGCCCTGGGCACTATCGTAGGGGTGCTGAAGGACATACAAAAGACCATGAGGGACACTGTGGCACTCCAAGGGGCCCCTGACACTAGCCTAGACGATGAACTGCCCACCACCTCCGCCGGCTCTAGTGGACTGGACGCCCCACCACAGGACCACCACACCAGCACCCCACCCCCGCAGATGGACAACCACCCCGCAAGCGGTCCCTGAGATCCAGGAACAGGACAGAGCACGATGGCAAGACCCCCGCCAGGAAATGAGACCACCCTGATTGTCATCCCTCTGTCTCACTTTGTTACCCTGTCCAGATTGGAACTGCCCCAGCTCCACTTCCTGTGAGACTAATAGACTGGACTCTGCCATGGACATTCCTCCTCCATTACCCAACACCATTTTGCCACCCCCTCCAATAATTAGCACTTCAATAAACACCCTTGAACCACAAAACAATCTGGAGACAGCCTGTAATTTAGAAAATGTGTATTACCAATTACAGTGACAAAATGCGTTTTCAAATGTAATGCCAACATACCTATGTCACACATCACAAGTCCATGAAGGATGCAAGCAGATGACACACGTTGGTAACCACACCTGTGAAACCGTAATGGAAATGTACAACTCAGTTACCAAATACTGCTTCTAATTGACAGACAGGATAGAGGTAGAAGTGTGAAAGTGAATGTAATAGTAAAAAAATAGTTCTCACCTGTGTGTCACTGGAAATATTGCTGTATGACTGACTCCCTGTTGTCTATGTCTTCTTCGTCAGCTTCCTCCTCATCACTGTCCACAGGCTCCACAGCTGCCACAACACCGTCATCTGGACCATCCTCCTGCAGAAAAGGCACCTGGTGTCGCAAAGCAAGATTGTGAAGCATCGAGCAGGCGATGATGATCTGGCACACCTTCCTTGGTGAGTAGAATAGGGATCCACCGGTCATATGGAGGCACCTGAACCTGGCCTTCAGGAGGCCGAAGGTGCGTTCGATCACCCTCCTAGTCCGCCCATGGGCCTCATTGTAGCGTTCCTCTGCCCTGGTCCTGGGATTCCTCACTGGGGTCAATAGCCATGACAGGTTGGGGTAACCAGAGTCCCCTAATAGCCACACACGGTGCCTCTGGAGTTGATCCATCACATACGGGATGCTGCTATTCCGCAGGATGTAGGCGTCATGCACAGAGCCAGGTAACATAGCATTTACCTGGGAGATGTACTGGGCTGCCAAACATACCATCTGTACATTCATCGAATGATAACTCTTCCGGTTCCTGTACACCTGTTCACTCCTGCGAGGGGACCAGAGCTACATGGGTCCCATCAATGGCACCTATGATGTTAGGGATATGTCCCAGGGCATAGAAGTCACCTTTAACTGTAGCCAAATCCTCCACCTGAGGAAAAACGATGTAGCTCCTAATGTGTTTCAGCAGGGCAGACAACACTCTGGACAACACGTTGGAAAACATAGGCTGGGACATCCCTGATGCCATGGCCACTGTTGTTTGAAATGATCCACTTGCAAGGACATGGAGCACTGATAGCACCTGCACTTCAGGGGGGATTCCTGTGGGATGGCGGATTGGTGAGATCAGGTCTGGCTCCAACTGGGTACACAGTTCCTGGATTGTGGCACGGTCAAACCTGTAGGTGATGATCAAATGTTGCTCCTCCATTGTTAACAGGTCCACCAGTGGTCGGTACACCGGAGGATTCCGCCATCTCCTCAAATGTCCCAGCTGATGGTGCCTAAGAAGGACAACAGCGAGCACAGAGTCAACAAATTCTCAGGTATGTACCCACAGCTACACAGAACACGACACCAAATACAAAACTCTTCCTGTATGTGTGTTGAGTGTAGGCCTAGGTATGTATGACGCAGTAGTAAATGAAGCCATGTGGGCCCCTGAAATGGCGGCTGCCTGACCTCTAAACTTGGACAATGGGATGTGAGGTATCTGCGCTGGCGTTGTACACAGTAGCGGTAGGCGGTCGTAGACTGCGGCGCAATGCTGCATTGGTTAACATTGGACCCTATGGGTCCCAGGAGCCAATGATGAAGTGCGCTGGCGGTGATGATACGCACCGCCGCGGACGTCACCGCCATTTTCGATCTGTTCAATCACTCAATACCTGATCTTCGACAGGAGAGGACCTACACTGCAAATGCTGCTGTGACCTCGGTCTGGAAGAGACAATGGCTGCTGCGTCTGGGGAAAGGGCCCCTGCCATCACTGCTCAGGAGTTGGAGAAGCTCGTGGACGGGGTCCTCCCCCAGTACACGCTACTCTACGGTCCTCCAGACCAACAGGTAAGTACACCGGGAGCACGTTGTATGGGCTATGCTGGGTGGAGAGGACTGGATGTCAGTAGGAAGGGGGCAGAGTTCTGCGACCATGAAGGACTGTGAATGCATGTGCCACATGGCAAGGGTAGGGATGGGGGCCACTCGCTTCGACGGTGCAGTTGCTAATGACTTCTCTTCTACCCCTGTACATGTCATGTAAGTCAGCGCCCACCAGAAGAAGGACATTTGGCGGGCCATCGCCAAGGACGTCCGGACCCTGGGGGTCCACCAGAGATGGGGCACCCACTGCCATAAAAGATGGGAGGACATTCGCCGCTGGAGCAAGAAGACGGCGGAGGCTCAGCTGGGGATGGCCTCCCAACGTGGGAGGGGTGCCTGTCGCACCATGACCCCCCTGATGTTCCGGATCCTGGCGGTGGCCTACCCTGAGTTGGATGGGCGCTTGAGGGCATCACACCAGACACAAGGAGGTGAGTACACTCTCATTCTCATGACTTTGCGCGCAGTGGAGGGGTCTGAGGGGGGGAGGAGGGCTGTGGGTTTCCCTAGGCCAGGGCGAGTTACGTAAGCTAGGCCCCTTCATAAGGCATGGCCCTGTGGCCCTCCACCCCACCTCTGTAGAGTGCCAAGTACAGGTATACATACCCCTGTGTCATCTATGTGGACAGATGACACTCATAGCCATGTAGGCCATATCCCAGGAATTGCATCTGTAGAGGCCAGGCGCACGGCGTAGTGCAGGGGGCTGCTGTGTCTGTATTGTCCGCCAACGGTAGCGGTAAGCCATGCACTCAACCTGTCTTTCTTCTGTCGCCCCCCCCCCCCTTTTTGTGCTCTCCCTGTTCGTTTGTGCATCAGCATCATCAGGCGGAGGTACAGTGGCACCGGAGCACGAGGGAGCTGCATCCCACATGGCCATGGAGGGCCACACCACAGATTCTGAATACACCAGTGGGACGGAGGGCGAGGGGAGCTTCACGTCGGTCACCGGATCAGCAAACAGCGACACTGACTCGTCTGCCGATGGGAGCTCCCTCGTGGTGGCGGCACCATCTGTGCCCCCCACTTCTACAGGTACAGCCGCCACCCCCCCCTACCAGCACCGCCCTCCCAGCAGCCCCTCAGCCTTCGCTCCGTGCCCGCTCACCCAGGAGGGTGGGCATCACCTTAGCCCCAGGCACCTCAGCTCCTGCCCCTGTCACCTCTGCTGCCCTCAGTGAGGAGGCCATTGACCTCCTCAGGTCACTCACTGTTGGGCAGTCTACCATTGTGAATGCCATCCAGGGTGTAGAAAGGGAGTTGCAACACACTAATGCATTCCTGGAGGGCATTCATTCTGGTCAGGCTGCCCATCATCGAACCCTGCAATCTCTGGCCTCAGCACTGATGGCAGCCATTGTCCCTGTGTCTAGCCTCCCCCTCCAACTTCATCCACCCAGACCCAATCCCCTGTACCCCAGCCTATCCCAACCACACCATCAAACAAGCATGCACACACCTCAACACACAAAAGTAGCTCAGGCAAACATAGGCACCACACATCCCACAGGCACTCACACAAGCATCACCCACATACAGACACAGCAACATCCACTGCCTCCACTGTGTCCCCCTCCTCGTCGTCTCCCTCCTCCCTCATAGTTTCGTCTACACTCTCACCTGCATGCACTACATCTACAGGCACTAGGACTCGCACCAGACCACCCAGCACCACACCCCGCTCACCTGCACTCACCACCCCAACTACCATTTACACATCCCCTGTGTCCACTCCCAGTGTGTCTGTGAGGCCCCCTCCCAAAGTACACAAACGCGGGCACCCACACACCCAACATCCATCCACCTCACGACAGCCTCCAGTACCTGCACCTGCACCCAAATCACCTAAAGTTACACCTCCTACAACCACCTCCTCTTCCTCCACTCCCAGACCCCCTCCAGCTACCCGTCCCAGTGTTCGTCAGAAACTCTTCCTCAGCAACGTTGACCTCTTTCCCACCACCCACACCCCTCCAATTCATAGGTCCGGTAGTAGCACCTCAGCCAAAAAAAGTCAGGTACCAGTGGTGCGTGTTAAAGGTGTGTGGAGTGCACCGGCCACCAGGGCAGCCAGTGTGACACGAAGCCAAAGCACTGCCAGTCCACCCCCTGTAAAGCAGCTTAAGTTGGAAAGTGGCCGACGGGAGAGGGTGAAGACTCCTGCTGGCAAAACAGCTCACAAGGGTCCCGGGGGGAGTGCCGAGTCAGCTGTGACTCCTCCCAAGGTGGTGAAGGGGCAGAAGAACTCTCCAAAGTCTGGTAAGAGCAGCACGGCGGAGAAGGCCACCATCCTCCCCGCCGGCCGGGACGCCACCGCCAGCACTGTCGTCACTGGTCCGGAGATCACCGCCAGAGTCAGTGCCCTGGAGGGCAGCACTGTCGTCACTGGTCCGGAGACCACCGCCAGAGTCGCTGCCCTGGAGGGCAGCAGTATCGTCACTGGTCTGGAGACCACCGCCAGAGTCAGTGCCCTGGAGGGCAGCAGTTTCGTCACTGGTCCGGAGACCACTGCCAGAGTCAGTGCCCTGGAGGGCAGCACTGTCGTCACTGGTCCGGAGACCACCGCCAGAGTCAGTGCCCTGGAGGGCAGCAGTTTCGTCACTGGTCCGGAGACCACCGCCAGAGTCAGTGCCATGGAGGGCAGCAGTATCGTCACTGGTCCAGAGACCACCGCCAGAGTCAGTGACCTGGAGGGCCCCGGCAGCCACAGCCCCGCTGGGCACTGAGGGACCGTCATGCCACACACCGCTGAACAGGTCAGACACTGCAAAGGCAAGCACCGCTGACCAGGGCAAAGACCGCCATGGTGAAGACCGCTGAACAGGGCAAAGACCGCCATGGCAAAGCACAGCTGAACAGGTCAGACACAGCAAAGGCAAGCACCGCTGAACAGGGCAAAGACCGCCATGGTGAAGACCGCTGAACAGGGCAAAGACCGCCATGGCAAAGCACCACTGAACAGGTCAGACACAGCGAAGGCAAGCACCGCTGAACAGGGCAAAGACCGCCATGGCAAAGCACCGCTGAACAGGTCAGACACAGCTGACCAGGACAAAGACCGCCATGGTGAAGACCGCTGAACAGGGCAAAGACCGCCATGGCAAAGCACCGCTGAACAGGGCAAAGACCGCCATGGTGAAGACCGCTGAACAGGGCAAAGACCGCCAAATCAAGCATTGTTAGCCCATGTGCAGCTGGGACAGTGACGGAACTGGGACCGTCACGGGGAGCGTGATGCACTCTGGGCACCATTCCCCCTCCAGAACCAGTGGAGACCTGCATCCACTCTGTCTGTCCTTCACAGGATGAAGCACTCTGGACACCAGTCCCCCTCCAGAACCAGTGGAGACCTGCATCCACTCTGTCTGTCCTTCACAGGATGAAGCACTCTGGGCACCAATCCCCCTCCAGGACCAGTGGAGACCTGCATCCACTCTGTCTGTCCTTCACAGGATGAAGCACTCTGGGCACCAGTCCCCCTCCAGAACCAGTGGAGACTGTTCTACACTTGAGAGACTGTGGCTTTGCACTCCCCAGGATAAAGCAGTGGGCAAACCACCCACTGTAGAGACTTGAGAGACTGTGGCTTTGCACTCCCCAGGATACATCAATGGGCATGGAGCCCCGTCGTGGATCTGGCGTGGTGCTGTAATCCGTATGAGGTGCCCCCCTCCTTCCCTTCCCCCTGAGGTGCCTGTTGTATTTCTATCTGATGCCCCTGCAGTGTTCTCTCCGTTTGTGGACAGGTATCTAGTGTGGGCCTCGCCCATGCATTGTGGGCCCAGTGGTCCACGGACATTGATATGTGCATACCTGCAGTTCTAATCGTGATGTATGATTGTCGATTGTTTTTATATATCTGTATATATTTGGTTACTGTATTTTGATACATTACAATGGTTGTACTCATTTCCTTTCGTCTTTGCATTCTTCCGGGGGGGTTGGGGGTTGTTACTGTGCTGTTTGGAAATGCATTGGTGTGTGTGTTGTAGTGGGTGAGGGTCGGGTGGGGGTGTTGCGTGTGTGTGTCCGTGACTTTTGCCTCCCCCCTACCCTATGTCGTAGGTGCAGTACTCACCGTTGTCTTCGGCGCCTACGTTGCTGGTGTTCGTAGAGGAGCAGGAAGACAAGCGCAGGGAGTATTTGTAGTTCGGGCTCCATGGTGACCTCCTTCCTCGTGGAGTATGTTGAGGTGAGCGTTTTCCCATTGCAAAAGCTGTTTCCGACGTGTTTTTATCCACGGTGAATCCGCCCCGGAAAAGGTGGCGGATTGGCAGGTTGTGATACTGTGGGCGGTACATTGTCTTCCGCCTGTCTGTTGGCGGTGACCGCCGCGCTGCTTGTCTGTACCGCTGTGGCGGTCGGAGTGTTAAAGTGGCTGTCTATGTTGGCGGTTTCCACCACGGTCATAATTCACTTTTTTTGTCCGCCGGCCTGTTTGCGGTATTACCGCAGCTTTAACACCGTCCGCTAGGGTTGTAATGACCACCTAAGTCTTTTGTTCTGTTTTGTCATGATCGTGATGCATGTGCTTTGTCTGTCTTAACACAGGTCCATGGAGGTGTAAACCGACCAGTAGCATATTTTTCAGTTACTTTGGACCCAGTTGCAGCCGCCTTACCGGGTTGTCTGCGTGCCGTAGCAGTAGTTGGACAAAGCCTCACACAGTGTGATGGCATAGTAATGGGACATCCTTTAACTGTCATGGTCCCTCACTCATTCGAGATCCTGTTGACACGTACAAAGACGCAGCACATGACTAATGCAAGATTGACCAAATATGAAATGATTATATTGGGGTCACCAAATGTAACGTTAAAGAGATGTACAGTGTTGAACCCGGCAACTTTGCTCCCAAGTGAAAATACAGAGGTTGAAAATCTGGAAGATGTAGAACATGATTGTCTTAAGGTAAAAGAAATGTGCACCAAACCAAGACCTGATATTAAAGATACCCAATTGGAAGAAAATGACCAAATTATCTTTGTTGATGGCTCATGTTGAGAGACTCAGTAGGAGTGCTGAGAGCCGGATATGCTGTATGCACGATTTCTGGTATCATGGAAGCGTCCTGGCTTCAAGGAGTGTATTCCGCTGAAGTAGCTGAGCTGGTAGCTCTTACCAGGGCTTGCCATGTCTCTGCTCAGATGAGAGTCACTATCTATACTGATAGTCGATACGGATTTGGAATTGTTCATGATTTTGGCCAACTATGGTCACAGAGGGGTTATCTGACCTCTTCCGGTTCGCCAGTGAAAAATGGTGAAAGAATTAAGGAGTTGTTGCATGCGATTCAGTTACCTCATGAAATTGCCATGGTGAAATGCAGCGCACACCTGAAGTCACAAGACTTTGTTTCAGTGGGAAATGAATATGTGGATCAAGTCGCAAGGTTTTGCGCATTGAACTGTATATCGTTTAAGAATCAATGGGAATTGTTACCTGAAAAAGAAAATGAGACATGCACAGGTTATGCATTGAGGGTGAATGATAAGTTAGAAGAGTTAAAATTGTTGCAGGTCCGTGCTAGCAAAGATGAGAAGCGTTCTTGGGTTAGAATGCAATGCATACAAAGACCAGATGATTTGTGGGTTTCAGGCGAAGGGAAAAGGGTCTTGCCGAACAATCTTTTGTCACAATTTGCAAGGTTTTATCACGGCCAAGCACACATTGGGAGGGATGCCATGATTAGGTTGTTCAAGATTGACTGGTATAACCCAAAGTTTAGACAAGCTGCAGAGGTGATTTGACATCGTTGTGTCATCTGCCAACAGATGAACGTGGGGAGAGGGACAGTGGTGAATTTGAGCCACTTTGGAAGAGCTGGAGGTCCATTTAGCAGAATGCAATTGGATTTCATTGAGATGCCTGTGTGTGGAGGTTTGAGGTATGTGTTGGTGATTGTGTGTATCTTTAGTCATTGGATTGAAGCATACCCTACACGCAGGAATGACAGTCTCACAGTAGCGAAGCTGCTGCTTAGGGAATTGATACCATGTTTCGGTTTTCCAATCTCTTTAGAATCAGATAGGGGAATTCACTTCAATAATGAGGTGGTTAAGTTATTGTGTGCAGCATTGAACATTGAGCAGAAGTTGCATTGTAGCTACTGCCCTGAAGCATCAGGACTAGTGGAACAGATGAATGGTACCCTGAAGTCGAGGATGGCGAAAATGTGTGCAGCCACGAATTTTAAATGGCCCAACGCATTACCTTTAGTGTTAATGTCAATGAGAAATACACCTAACAAGAAAATAGGACTGTCACCGCATGAGATTCTCATGAGTCGAGCTATGAGACTGCCTGCAGTGCCTGCAAATGCTCTTGTGAATATCACGGATGATATGGTGTTGGACTACTGCAAGGGTCTGGCTGATGTGGTCCGCTCTTTTTGTAAGGAAGACTTGCTTGGAGCCACGTTGGAAGGGACCCTACCAAGTGATACTAACGACTACCACTGCTGTGAAGTGTGCAGGAGTTCTGAATTGGATCCATGCCAGTCACACGAAAAAGGTGACGTGTCCAACTGATGAGGAAGTTGAGTTGTTGAAAGTACCAACAACAGACAAGAAAGTCTCAGGGCCGGAGAGTGATCGAAGGGGAACTGAGACAGAAGGAGAGCCCGTTGAGGACGGCTTGGTCACTCCAGTAAGAGACGAGGGAGAAGAGATCCAGAGGGGTGATGGTGAGCCTATCTCAACTAAGGCAGCAGAAGAGCATAGTCAGAGGGAGCTTCTCCCGGAAGTAGACGATTATGAGAATGAGCCAGAGCACTTGACAGACCCAGAAGGCGAAGGATTTGAGGCGGAAGAGAATCGAAGTGTCCAGACTCCTCCTGAGCAGATTGCAGGTCCATCAAGCAAAAACACCGTATAGCAGAGAGAAAAGGAATATTTGCCACAGGAAAGATCAAAGACCAGAGAGATACTGAAAGGAGACAAGTGGCCAGAGTCACAAGTAAAAAGGAGAGAAGTGGTTGTCGAAGATGCCATAGAAGAAGAAGTAGACACCACAAGGAGAGAAGATCTAAGTGAAGGAGAGTTGCAAGGTGATCGCAAGTTGAAAAGGAAGAGAGTAGCATATAGAAGGTACGCAGGTCCGGAATGGGCGTATGCAACTACAGCTGAATCGCAACAGGATTTCTTGGCGTTTTGTTTTGATCAAGAAGTCCCAGGTCGATACTTTGGCACCTCAGTCTGGCTGAAGAGACTGAAATTGGTGTAAAGATTTGAGCTGAAAATTGAAATTGAGAAAAGAGACTGAGAATTTACCAGATGAGACTTTGAGAACCTGAATTTACTTTTGACAACTGATTTTGACAAGCTGCTAACCTGAATTGACAAGGGATCCTGGGAGTGAGACTGAAAGCTGTAAATAATTGCTGAAAAAGATTCTGCTTGGTTTGACTTTTCTGCAGAAGAAAAAAAAAAAAAAAGAGAAAAAACTTTTTTCCATCCTCTCTGTTGTTGTCTTAAATAACCATCCTCCACTTTCTGATTCTTTACAGATCATGGCTAATACTAGGCAGGAGAACAGAGGGAGTAGGCGTTGTAAATACTTGGGTGTTGGTTTAGGTATTGCATGTGTGATTTTCATTGTGGTTGTGATTGTGGGTATGACTTTAATGGATAAGAGTGGGACTAACGGTGCTTCAATTCCTGAAACTACTACTGCACTAACTGCGTGGGAGAGGTTTGAGCTGGATGAGAGATACTTACATGAGGGAACTAATACAAAAGGGGAACTTTCTACTAACGTTTTCTATCGCTTGCTGAGTGAATATGTTGAGAAAATGGAAGTGAAGGATTGCTTTGTGTGTACACAGATTCCTATTTTGGTACAAGAAGGGGTGACCTATCATAGCTTGCCACTAACCTATGGGATAAGTTGTAGTCTGTTACTAACGAGATTTTATAACCAGGAGGATATCCAGTACTTCTATTCTAATTATGATTTTGTGTTTTCTTATGTGCCTATAATAGAGGATATGAGTGATGTAGCTAGATACTATAGTACAAAGTTAGTTAAAGGATTCTTTGAGCCGACATTGACAATTAGTACATCTTATGCTCACCGCAATAACTTGACATGCTTGCTTACACCTGTAGAGTAAAGCTTTTTAGATCACACGAATGATAGAAGGAGAGCATTGAAGGGTAAATTAGAAAAAGGATTACAGCAGTGAGTTTTTGCTAGTAATGAGGGTTACGGTGCAATTAGAGAGCAAGGGAAGTTAACTTTAGATGCATTAAACGTAGGGAAACTTTGTATATCTAGGCCAAAATCATATTATGACAATGTGTTTGTGGGAATGAGTGAATGTAAGCATGTGTTTTTGTTTCACAGTAAATGGACGTTTATGTTAAATGGACAGGATCCGGCGATCCCAGAGATCTACTATATATGTGGGCTTAATGCTTATTACCGTCTTCCAAAGGGATGGTATGGGACATGTTATTTGGGGATAGTTTCCCCCAAAATATACCAACTTGATGACTTAAAAGGTTTCCGAGATTGTCTGAGTTACATCGTACTAGACAGAAGAGAGAGACCACTGCTGGTGTAGTGGGAGACATATTTGGGGCGATAATTCCTTCAGTGGGAGTTATCTTGAATTCAATAAAGATTCAAAAGTTGTCTACTATTGTGGATACCATGCTGATAATTTTTTCAGGAGCTATACTCCTAATGGATACTGAACTTGCTGCGGAGAGGGCTATGACTCTTCAAAACAGGCTTGCTTTAGACATTCTTTTAGCGAAAAATGGTGGAGTTTGTAGGATGCTTGATGAGAATCATTGTTGCGCATATATACCAGATAATAGTAATGAGATGAGAAGTATGCTTACTAACTTGACTAAGGATAGTACAGACTTGAAGGAATTGAAAGAACCTGGGGCCAGATGTAGCAAACGATTGCGACTCGCAAACGGGCCGAATCGCAATTTGCGACAGTGCAAAATCAGAAATGGGATGTAAAAAGCCCATTTCCGACTCGCAAAAAGCGATGGGACCCGTTTGCGAGTCGCATCCGGTGCGATCCCATTTTGCGACCCGCAAATTGCAAGTCGCAATTTGCGAGTCGCAACCCTTATGCAATTGCAACTCGCAAATTGCGACTAGTCGCAAAAAGCTCAGTTTGCATGTCCCATTTACCACTAACTCAGAGCAGGTGGTAACCATTACCAAAGTATAAAAGGGGACCCAGAAGGCATCTGGGTTACTCAAGATGGCGGAGATATACCTGATAGCAGTGAGGAGGAGAGTCTACGCAGCCCAGCAGAGGAGGAGGATGGGCCACAGACAGGAGAAGATATATAGAACCAGGCAGACTCTTTTTCAGCAAACTGAAGAGGAGATCTATGACAAATACCGCCTTAGCAGCGCAGCCATTCTAGAATTAATAGATTTACTGAAACCACAGCTAGAACACAAGACTCTGCGTGGCTGCGCCATCCCTACGCATGTGCAAGTACTATGCGCACTGCACCTCTTGGCCTCAGGGAGCTATCAGGGGGTCATTGCCGTGGCAGGTGGGGTATCCCAAAGTGCAGTGTCAAGGTTCCTCAGGGCATTCCTAGATGCCTTAGTCACGCACATGTCTCACTTCATATACTTACCAAGGAATGAGGCAGAAATTAACAGCACCAAGCTGGACTTTTACCGCATTGCCCACTTTCCTCATGTCATAGAGTGTGTAGATGGGACACACATTCAAATATGCCCCCCTGCTAATCTGGAACACATTTTCCGCAACAGGAAGTGTACCCACTCACTCAACATACAGGTTGTTTGTGATGCCCATTATGTCATCACGGACATCGTAGCTAAGTTTCCTGGCAGTACCCATGACTCATACATTTTTAGGCATAGTGGGATACATCAACGCCTGGAACGTGGGGAATTTGGAGACGGTTACCTCCTAGGTAGAGCCACAGACACTTGCAGACATACACACAGGTCACTGTGCACGACAATCTGGACTTCCTAACCGTGTACTTTTGTGCCCAACAGGTGACAGTGCATATGCTCTCAGGCCTTGGATCATGACTCCGTTTTTAACACCCAGAACTGAATCAGAGAGGCAATACAACAGTGCGCATAAGAGGACCAGGAACCTGATCGAGCGCACCTTCGGACTGCTGAAGGCAAGATTCAGATGCCTCCACCGCAGTGGAGGCGCCCTCCAATACACCCCCATTACCGCTTTCAAAATTGTGGTCGCATGCGCCATCCTCCACAACATAGCCACCCGACGTGGGCTACCTCTCACCCCTGCAGACCCAGATCCTGATGATGAAGAGCAAGAACAACCACATCGCCATCATGGGGATAGGAGTCTAGCTAATCAAGGCAGACTGAGACGGGACCACATTGCAACGCAATATTTTGGACGATACGTGTCAACTCCCACCATACTCACCTATTAACCATTTGTTAAGTGGAACAAAAATAACTGTTTTATTAATGTCATGAAGAAACTATATACAAGTTGAAATTGTCCATGGGCAGGAAAATGCCAACCAGTCATGTGGCACATTAACGCCATGTGCCACATTAATCTGTCCTGGCTGTTATCTGTGATCTCCTGCCTCCTCCCAGGTGTATTTGTTAACTTCCTGGCTGTGATGTCATCATCATGTGCCAGGAAGTGTTTCCAGAGTGTTCTGGTATGCTTTCTGGAGTGTTCTGCTGCACCTGCAAGCAATTTTGAAGGTAATCGGAATTTGCGACACCCACTCGCTAATTGCGAGTTCGTTTTTTGCACACTCGCAAACAGCGACCTCGCAAACTGCAGACTCGCACACAGCGTTGCGAGTCCGGCTGCGAGTTGCAAAATCGGATCGCTTTTTTTTCTGACATTCCAATTTGCGACTCGCATTTTGCGAGTCGCATCAACTCGCAAAATGCGAGTTGCAATTTTTATTTTTGCTACATCTGGCCCTTAGTGTTTGGGAAACGATTGGAAGGGGTTTTGCATCAGTGTGGAACTGGCTTAGCAACATTCGGCATGGGATACTGTCTAAAATAATACAGGAGATATTGATTGTTATAGCTTGTCTATTTGGATTGTGGGTGGCATGTAAAATTAGCAAAATAATAAAATTGAATAAAGCTAAACATAATAAGAGGAGGGAAGAAAAAGAAAGGGAAAAATTGTTTAGGGAAAAATCAAAGGGGAAGCCAACAAGGGAAGAGATTGAAATGACAGAATTTTAACTGATGTAAAATTTGTGTCATCAGAGGAAGGATTGATGTAGTGTGTCTTTTAAAAGCAATATTAATACGAAAACGTGCAATATATTGTGTAATGAAGCTGCATAGAAAAATGTGTTAACATAGAAAATAATGCACATGTTTGAAATGTGCCCACGGGGAGTGGCTGCCAATGTATATGAAGACTAATGAAAAGGCTTTTTAATTCTGAATTATTATGCAATAAGGTTTGAATTTGTATTAGTATATCATAATTAGGGTTGTGTGTTAAGAGTTTGCTTGATTAAACTGAAGGGCTTTAACTTAGTAACTTTACTAAGCTTTAACCTAGCTGCCTGCCTCATATTGAATTTCATTTTCTAACGTGTAGTGTGCTGTTTTTCCTGAAGAACACGAAGCTGTACTTTTCCAGGAGTTATATGTGTGTGGCCGTAGTAAATTCTTTCTCATGAGAATCGGCTTGCTAAAGGCGATGTTCTTGCTAGATGCAACAGTGTAATTCGTAACAGGTGCAAGGTTAACCGTACTAGGAGAAGACAATGAAGACACTGACTGGAGCGCAAAGTGTAACATTTTCTACCTGACATTCCAACTGTTGAAGACGTCAATAACATGGACCAATCCGTGACATGGGAACTGTGAACTGTGAATTGTTAACTGTGGAACTTTCTAACAAGGTGCTTACTGAATTATTGGACAGAAATAACGATGCACCAAACTTTATCCAATGAGGAATTAGGGAATAGTTAGACAGTTTTGACTTAACCGCATGACACAAGAAGAAATCGTCAGTCAGTCATTCTTTTGCCATTCTACATTTCCTTTCGGACACTTCTCAGTTATTTAGGCCCTCATTACAACCCTGGCGGTAAATCCCACTTACTGCCGTGCAGAAGACCGCCAACATACCGCTGCGGCCGCGGAATTCCGCTACAGGTATTACGACCCACAGCTCGGAATCTGCCACAATACAGACACCCACACAAGTCCGCCACACCAAAGGTCAGTGATAAACTGGCGATAACAAAACCGACACCGTCACGCCAACAAGAATACGCCCACACTATCACGACCCACGAATCAACGCAGCGGTCTTTCAACCGCGGGAAACCATTGGCGGTACACACCGCTGCGCTCAAAATACAGACACATTTACAAAACACAACCACATTGGGCAATTCAAAATACACACACCTGATACACATACACACACCACACACTCACACCACTATAAAACACACCCCCACATTACCCACAACCCCTTACCACCAGAAATTCGAAAGCAGGCCAGAGAGAGACACAACCTCAAACAACACCAGCATCCACAGACACACAAAGCCATCACTTACACAACATCCATGCACCTCAAACAACACACACCAACACATACCCTCACACATCACAACAGACACCACCTCACACATCACCCACACCATGTCATGGCACCTCAAAGACACCCCAGGTTCTCTGATGAGGAGCTCTGGGTCATGGTGGAGGAAATTGTCCAGGTAGAGCCACAGCTATTCAGATCACAGGTGCAGCAGACATCTATTGCAAGGAAGATGGAGCTATAGCGAAGAATTGTCGACAGGGTAAACGCAGTGGGACAGCATCCAAGAACACGGGATGACATCAGGAAGAGGTGGAACGACCTACGGGGGAAGGTGCGTTCCGTGGTATCCAGACACCAGATTGGACCCCCACCTCCTCCCCCACAACTAACAACATGGGAGGAGCAGGTCTTGGCAATACTGCATCCTGAGGGCTTCGCAGGAGTAGCAGGAGGACTGGACTCTGGTAAGGCAAATCTTTACTACCTTATCCCCCCACCCCACCTGCATGCCATCACATACTCCCTACCTTACCCTCACACCCATCACCCCAACAACCCACAGATACCCCACCAACACAACCCACACATCTCAAAACCAAGCCCTGAATGTAACACCAATGCATGGACACCCATCACCCAAGCATTTCCAGTACAGAGACTCACTCATGCCCCAAAATCACCAATCACACAAGGACCAAGCCAATAATGCAAGCACAGGAGTAGAGGGTCACTCACCCATTGCACACGATGGCACACACAGATACAATAACTATGCATTTACACCCCAACAGGACCCCTACCCAACGTCACTGGACAGGAGGTACCAGACATATCCAGTCCCCCCACAGAAGAGGCTCACAGTGATGACAGCAGCTCTGCACGCCTGGATCAAGATGACCAGCCCGGCCCATCTGGAACCTCGGGACAGTTGGGTCCCCTGCCACTGTCACAAGCCACCATAGAGCCTCCCCCCTCAGGAAACACCAGCACAGCACCCACCCAGCGGGCCCTTCCCTCTGTCCCCAAGACAAGTCAATCAGCAGTGTGTCGACCACTATAGGGAACCCAGGCAAACCTACTAACACAGGGACCTGGGGGCAGTGGGCACACGGTTCAGGGGACAGAGGCACAGGATAACAGGGAAACTGGAAGGACTGCTGTGCGACAGAGGGGGGACAGGCCCAGGGAACCGACACTTCACAAGGCCCTCTCCAACATCATGGGAGCTTACCATCATTCCCAGGAGACCATGGCAACGGTACTGGCCAAGTTTCAGGAGACCCAGTGGCTGCAGGAGGAACACTACCTTGGGATCAGGGAGGACTTGAAGTCCATTAACACCACCCTGGTCACCATTGCAGGGGTGCTGGCAGACCTTCTCAACACCAGGAGGGACACAGTGGCACAACAAGGGGCCCCTGACACTAGCCTGGACGATGAACAGCCCTCCACCTCCGCCTGCGCTAGTGGAGAGGAGGCAATGCCACAGGAACAACAGGACACCAGCACCCCACCCTCTGCAGATGGAGAACCACCCCGCAAATGGTCCCTGAGATCCAGGAACAAGACAGAGAACATTGCCAAGACCCCCGCCAGGAAATGAGACCCCCCTGAATGTCACCCTTCTGTCCCAATATGTCACCCTGTCCATCCTTAAACTGCCATTGCTCCACCTCCTATGCCCCTTTGGACAATGCACCTGTGAAACAAATAGACTGGACTCTGCCATGGATATTCCTCCACCATCACCCCAGCCCATTTTACAATCCCCTCCACTTATTTGCACAGGAATAAACACACTTCAATCACAAAACAATCTGGAGTCAGTCTTCTTTCACAAATGTGTAATTGCAATAACTATGGAATATAGCAATGTCAATTTACTTGTTCACATACCAATGTAACACAGCTGTAGGCCAGGAGTAAACAGAGCAGAGGACACAAAGTGGGACCCAGATCTGTGACATGGAAAGTCAAAGTGACAAGTCAGGGTCCATACACTGAGTGAAAATGACAGACTTCTGCTAGGTCAAACAATAGTATGAGATGTGGGAAGCAGTGACATCTTCTTACCTGTGTCTCACTGGAAGTATTGCATGATGATGTTGTTTCAGTTGTCGATATCCTCTTCTTCTGCCACCTCTTCTTCACTGTCCACAGGGTCCACAGCTGTCACAAGACCACCATCTGTCCCATCCTCCTGCAGAAAAGGAACCTGCAGTTGCAAAGCCAGGTTGTGCAGCATACAGCAGGCCACGATCATCTGGCACACCTTCTTCGGTGAGTAGTATAGGGAGCCACCTGTCAGATGGTGGCACCCGAATCTGGCCTTCAGGAGGCCGAAGGTGCGTTTGATCACCCTCCTAGTTCACCCATGTGCCTCATTGTAGCGTTCCTCTGCCCTTGTCCTGGGATTCCTCACTGGGGTCAGTAGCCATGATAGGTTGGGGTAACCAGAGTCACCTGCAAATGTCGATGGATATCTGTTAGACACACACTAACCCGTAGGGACAGCCCCATACCCAGACACCTATATCAACTGTATTGGGACCTTGCCCTTAACTATTAGCCACACACGGTGCCTCTGGAGTTGCCCCATCACATACGTAATGCTGCTATTTCTCAAAATGTAAGTGTCATACACAGAGCCAGGATACTTGGCATTGACATGGGAGATGTACTGGTCTGCCAAACACACCATCTGCACATTCATTGAATGGTAGCTCTTCCGGTTTCTATACACCTGTTCATTCCTGCGGGGGGGTAAAAATGCCACATGTGTCCCATCAATGGCACCAATGATGTTGGGGATATGTCCCAGGGCATAGAAGTCACCTTTCACTGTGGGCAAATCCTCCACCTGAGAGAAAATGATGTAGCTGCGCATGTGTTTCAGCAGGGCAGACAACACTCTGGACAACACGTTAGAGAACATTGGCTGGGACATCCCTGATGCCATGGCCACTGTTGTTTAAAAAGACCCACTGGCCAGGAAATGGAGTACAGACAGGACCTGCACTAGAGGGGGGATTCCTGTAGGATGGCGGATAGTTGAAATCAGGTCTAGCTCCAACTGGGCACACAGTTCCTGGATTGTTGCACGATCAAGTCTGTATGTGACTAGGATGTGTCTGTCTTCCATTGTCGAAAGGTCCACGAGGAGTCTGTACACCGGAGGATGCCACCATTTCATCACCTGCCCCAGCAGACGTGCCCTATGGAGGAGAACAGCGAGCAGAGAGTCAGCCAACATTGAGGTATCACAATTAGTCATTTGCAGAAACGTTATTGATCCGCAATGTGCCAGTATCTGTCTATATTCCCAGCCTAGATAGGTGTGACGCATTTAACATTCATCCCATGTGGCCTCCTGAAATGGCGGCTGCCCGACCTGTAAGGTGGGACAAGGGGATATGAGGTAACTGCGCAGGCATTGTACACCGTTGCGGTGGGCGGTCGAAGACTGCGGCGCAATTCTGCATTGGTTAACATTGGGCCCTATGGGTCCCAGGAGCCATTGACGATGTAGGCCGGCGGTGACGGTACGCACCACCGTGGACGTGACCGCCATTTTCTGTCTGTTCCCTCACTTGATACCTGACCTTCAACAGGAGAGGCCTTACACTGCAAGTGCTGCTGTGACCTGTGTTTGGAAGTGACGATGGCTACAGTATCTGGGGAAAGGGCCCCTTCCTTCACTTTGGAGGAGTTGGAGAAACTAGTGGATGGGGTCCTCCCCCAGTACACGCAACTGTTTGGTCCTCCAGACAAACAGGTGAGTACACTGTGAGCATGCTGCATGGGCAATGCCCGTTTTGAGTGTTGTGGATGGAAGATACATGGGGGGGGGCTGAGGCCTGCATGTGCGGATGGTGAGTGTATTTGCGTCAGGGCATGGGTGGGAACTGGTGGGCAATGAGTATGACAGTTCGGACAGGTAAGTAATTTCCTTTCACCCTGTACCATTCCTCTAGGTCAGCGCCAACCAGAAGAAGGGTATTTGGCGTGCCATCACCAAGGACGACCGGACCCTTGGGGTCTACCACAGACGGAGCACCAACTGCTGTAAAAGATGGGAGGAGCTGCACCCCTGGAGCAAGAAGACGGTGGAGGCCCAGCTGGGGATGGCCTCCCAAAGTGGGAGGGGTGCCCATTGCACCATGACCCCCCTGATGTTCCGGATCCTGGCGGTGGCCTATCCGGAGTTGGATGGGCGCTTGAGGGCATCACAGCAGCCACAAGGGGGTGAGTACACTCTAATTTAGCTGACTCTGCGCGCATTACGAGGTGTCTGGGTGGGGGAGGTGGGCAGTGGGTTCCCCTAGGCCAGGGCGAACTTGGTAGGCAAGATCCCTTGTGAGGCAGGCTATATGGCACCCCAACCCAACCATTGGTAACAGCCATCTACACCTAGTCAGGCTCCTGTGACTTCCAGGTGTGCAGCCATTGGTCTTAGGCCTCGTACCCCATGGTCAGCTGAATTTTCTAGGAACTGTCAGTGCATGGCGTAGTGCAGAGGGCTGCTCCATGTGTGTTGTGTCCACCAACGGTAGTGGTGTTGCATACACTGAACATGTATTTCTTCTGTCTCCACCCCCTTTTTGTGGTCTCCCTGTTCTTGTGTGCAATAGCATCATCAGGCGGGGGAGCATTGGCACCGGAGCAGGAGGAAGCTGCAACCCACTTGGCCCTGGAGGGTGAAGCAATGGAGTCTGAAGCCACCAGTGGGACGGAGGGCGAGAGGAGATCCACGGCGGGGACAAAAGCAGACAGCAGTGACAGCGACTTCTCCTCTGATGGGAGCTCCCTTGTGGTGGCAGGCACCTCTGTGCCCACCGCATCAACAGGTACAGTCGCCACCCCCCCCTACCAACACCGCCCTCCCAGCAGCCCCTCAGCGTGTATCCCGTGACCGCTCACCCAGGAGGGTGTGCATCTCCTTCGCCCTAGGCACCTCAGGCCCTGCCCCAGTCAGCCCTGCTGCCCTCAGTAAGGAGGCTATTGACCTCCTGAGATCCCTCACTGTTGGGCAATCTACCATTGTGAATGCCATCCAGGGTGTAGAGAGGCATTTGCAACAAACAAATGAATAACTGGAGGGCATTAATTCTGGGCAGGCAGCCCAACAGAGAGCATTTCAGGCTCTGGCCTCAGCACTGATGGCAGCCATTGTCCCTGTGTCCAGCCTCCCCCCTCCAACTTCCTCCACCCAGACCCAATCCCCTGTACCTCAGCCTATCCCAAGCACACCATCAGACCAGCGTGTACACACATCAACACATGAGTGGACATGGCAAACATAAGCACCACACATTCCAAAGGCACTCACACAAGCACCATCCCCATGCAGACACACCAACATCCACTGCCTCCACTGTGTCCACCTCCTCCACGTCCTCCTCCTCCCTCCCTGTCTCGTCTCCGCTCACACCTGCATGCACTACATCCTCAGCCACTACCTCCATCACCAGCACGCCCATCTCCACACACCGCTCACGTGCACTCACCACCCCCACTACCATTCACACATACCCAGTGTCCTCTCCCAGTGTGTTAGTGAGCCCTCCTCCCAAAGTACACAAACGCAGGCACACACCCACCCAAAAGCAATCCACCTCACAACAGCCTCCGGCCCATGCACCTTCACCCAAATTCAGCAGACATACACCTCCTACAACCACTACCTCTACCTCCACTCCCAAACCCCATCCATCTTCCCGTTCCAGTGTGTCTAAAAAACTCTTCCTGGCTAACATTGACCTCTTCCCTACACCTCCCCCCACCGTCCTTCACCTAGGGCCAGGCTTTCCAGGTCCCAGCCCAGCACCTCAGCCACCACATCCCCAGACACAGTGGTGCCACCAACTGCGGGGTCATTGAGTGCGCCACCCATCAGGGCTGCCAGTGTGCCACGTAGCGAGGGGAAGGACATTCCGCCACCTGCCAAGGTGAAAAAGGTGCCCACATCCCAGAGGGAGAAGCCGAAACTACCAGCCACCAAGGGCTCAGCAAAAACAAAAGGGGATAGTGGCAAGACAACTACAGCACCATCAAAGGTGGGGAATAACCAAAAGCAGAAGAGCAGGTCAGGAAAGGGCATGGTGGCACCGACTGAGGGACCAGTGTCACACCTTCTGTCCATGACCACGCCAACCTGTATGGCGGCGAACACTGCTAGCTGCCCCACCACCACAACTGCCACCTGACCGCCACCTGCACTGCCCCCTGCACTGCCCCCGGCACGTCTACAGCCTCAGCGACAGTCCCCAGACTCTTCACCAGTGGGCAGCCGCCCAAGGCTGCAGGAGACGTCCTGCTTTGTTCCTCAGCAGGTGCTGACCCATGCTCCACTGCCAGCACCGCCGCCAGCACCACCGCCAGCACCGCCACCACAGACACGGCTGCCACAGACTCCACCACCTGCACCGCCCCCGGCACGTCTACAGCCTCAGCAACAGTCCCCAGCCTCTTCCCCAGTTGGCAGCCATCCTAAGCTGCAGGAGATGTCCTGCTTTGTCCCTCAGCAGGTGCTGACCCATGCCCCGCCGCCAGCACCGCGGCCACAGACACAGCCTCCAGCACCGCCGCCACAGACTCCGCCACCTGCACCGCCCCCGGCACGTCTACAGCCTCAGCGACAGTTCCCAGCCTATTCCCCAGTGGGCAGCCGTCCGAGGCTGCAGGAGACGTCCTGCTTTGTCCCTCAGCAGGTGCTGACCCATGCACTGCCGCCAGCACCGCCGCCAGCACCGCCGCCACAGACACCGCTGCAAGCACCTCCACCGGCCCCATGGCATCCTTGGACACTGGCACCACCGCTGACATGGCTACCATCCCCAGTGGTCACTAGTCTGAGGCTGGAGGAGAGTTCTTGGACCCTGGGCAGCTTCCATGAGGCATGACTTCCATCACTGTTTGCACCTGCAGGTGGAATGCGAAGCCGCAGCAGTGCGGGGTATGTCGCTGCCTCCATGGCGTATCATGCTACCTGAACCTCGCCAATCTCGTGGCATGCACACCCAGGTGAGGGAATTGTACCGGCCACACTGCACGTGGAGCACTCTGAGCACCATGCCCCCTCCAGAACCAGTGGAGTATCACATCCACTACCTCAGTCCTTGGCAGGATGAAGAACTCTGGGCACCATGCCCCCTCCAGAACTAGTGGAGTATCACATCCACTACCTCAGTCCTTGGCAGGATGAAGCACTCTGGGCACCAGGCCCCCTCCAGAACCAGTGGAGAATGACATCCACTACCTCAGACTTGGCAGGATGAAGCACTCTGGGCACCAGGCCCCCTCCAGAACCAGTGGAGTATCACATCCACTACCTCAGTCCTTGGCAGGATGAAGCACTCTGGGCACCAGGTCCCCTCCAGAACCAGTGGAGTATCACATCCACTACCTCAGTCCTTGGCAGGATGAAGCACTCTGGGCACCAGGCCCCGTCCAGAACCAGTGGAGACTGTTATCCACTTGAGAGACTGTGCCTTTGCACTCCCCAGGATAGAGCAGTGGGCAAACCACCCACTGAAGAGACTTGAGAGACTGTGGCTTTGCACTCCTCAGGATACAGCAGTGGTCAAACCACCCACTGGAGAGACTTAAGAGACTGTAGCTTTGCACTCCCAGGATAGAGCAGTGGGCAAACCACCCACTGGAGAGACTTGAGAGACTGTGGCTTTGCACTCCCCAGGATACAGCAATGGGCATGGAGCCCCCTCGTGCAGCAGTGGCGTCATGCGTTCATCAGGCAGAGGTGCCCCTCTCCCCCTGAGGTGCCTGTGTATTCTCGATCTGATGCCCCAGCAGTGTTCTCTCAGTTTCCAGTCAGGTGTGATGTGTGGGCTTCGCCCATGCATTTTGGGCCTAGTGGTCCACGGACAATGATTGGTACACTATCTGGACTTGTGTAGTTGATGTACATATATACTGAATTTTGACTTTTGACTAATTGATTTTTCATGATTACAATCGTTACAATCATTTTCTTTTGTATGTTGTTGGGTGTGATGGTGAGGGTGGGGGTGTTGCGTGTGTGTGTCACTCTCTTTCCTCCCCCCGTGTTGTAGGTGCAGCACTCACCGTAGTCGCCGCCGCCGCCGTTCTTACTCCTGGTAGAAGAGAAAGTAAACCAACATAGGTAACACCTGAAGTTCGGGCTCCATTGCGTCCTGGTTCCTCGTTAGGTGTCGAGAGGCGAGTGGTTTCCCTTCTGTGTACTGTTTCCTCTGTGCTTTTGATAGCGTTGGTTCCGCCCCGGAAAAGGTGGCGGATAGGCGTCTTGAAATACGGTGGGCGGTACTTTGTCTTCCGCCTGTCTGTTGGCGGTTACCGCGGCGGTGTTTGTTTCTACTGCCGCGGCAGTCGGAGTGTTAAAGTGGCTGTCTATGTTGCCGGTTTCCGACACAGTCGTAATCCCATTTTTTTCCGACGGCCTGTTTGCGGTATTACTGCTGCTTTAAAACCGACCGACAGGGTTGTAATGAGGGCCCAAGTCTTTAGTCGTTCTGTCACCCAAACCTTCCTCTGCCCATCCTTTGCTTGATACTATCTTCTCCTCTATCTGAGGGAAGTAATGTTCCTTAGCTATCCTATTTTGAGACTTTGCCCCGTCCTAACTTTACTGACGCGGATGAACTGATGTCCTGAGGACAAAGACTGACGCTGCTTGCTGTTCTGGAATGGTAACTATCTGATGCAAATTGTGATTGCCTGTTTGCCTTTTCTTTCTAGGTATCACCTGCTAATTTGATAGAGGCTTTAGTATAGATGTTTTCTAAATTCGCATTGCTAAAATGTTTTGCATGAAGCCCAACATGCTAATGCTAATTTGAGGTTAGTTAAGGTGTTCACGAATATCTTATGCAAATAGACAAATGACTGAGTTCTTGCTTTGTTGATTCATGTACTAATGAGACACTGCTAGGTTGATTCATATTAATGATGTGCTTAAATTCTGAATGAGTATAATCCATGCATAGATTAAGTTATGCTCTGATTATTGATTATTAATGCTTCTGATGTGTTATTGACATTGAGATTAACAGACATGATATTAGATTGTTATTAATACGGAAATAAATATCCTAACACTTAATTAAACTGGTGTGGTTATTCATGACTGGTGTGTTCAATTATTGATTCTTATTGACTGTTTATTGATTAGTGATTGTTATTATTGAAAACTTAATTGATGTGTTGTTTGATGATTCCCAGAAAATCTTTAGTACTGGGAAGTCTCCAAACACGGTCCAAAGGTTTGTCGACCTGAACGCATCTCCTTGTAAGTTTACTTATTAAGACTTTGACGCACTAATAATGGCATTGCTCTTTAAATTGTGTCTTTTTCAGAGAGGAGGCACCGCACAAACCATGTCAGTGTCCTTCAAATAGGTTAGACCTTTTTCCATTTTCAGCACATCCTTTACTTCCTTTATACTCTCCTCCCTTCTTTTCGTCCTAACTTCTATTTTACTTTGAATGAGAGGCCACTATTTTTAACTTAACCCCAAATTTCCCAGCACTCCTCCTTCCTCTTGTGATCACCCTCACCGCTCTGACTTTCATTATTCACCCTACCAGCTTTGTCCATTTCTTTCTCTATGACTCACCCGCTTCTCTACGTCATCTTTTGTTTTGTTTTTCCAGGTGCTGTAGAAATAAAAAGTGAGGTATTGCAACCTTTTTTTCATTTCCAGTGCTTTCATTTTCTTCATAATTTTACTCCCACTTCCTTCCATTTTAAGAATTGGTAGAATCTTGTAATTTCTTTTTTTTTAAATAGTACTACTGGGATTAAAAAAATACATTATGTTTTTTTCTCAGTTCGTTAAGTTTTTACATTAATCACTGCTTGGAACTTCATCATTCTTCAGTTGTCATGCACATCATTAAAGTTATAAGTTGTGTGTTGATCATTTTCGCATTTCGTCAGCACCTCTTTGACATATACTCAGCTAAGTGCAGTATAACAATTTACTACATGAGTATTCGGGACATGCCGATGTAAGCCCTTCTACGTGAGTTTGGTTGGTATGATTCCCCATTACTTCTTTAGGTTCTGGCCTCACACATGGTTCACTGCAAATCAAGAATCAACGTACATGAATGTGTCATTTGCACCATGCAAGCTGTGTATACATTTCCGTACCTCTGACACAGGACGCACCCATGGCAAGCTTAGCAACTTGTGACACTGCCTGTGTTGTTTTTCTCTTGCTGCAATAGCTCACAGTCTCACCATTAATGCCTAAATTACACTTTGCCTGGATTCAAACAAGTCTGAACCTCTGGTTTTATTCACATTCCAATCTATTAATATCATTCAAAGAAAATCATTATTGCAGGATTAATTTAAACTCTGGAAAGCTTGTTGTTGCAATCATTGTGAAGATTACCAGTTAATTATTTTCCGCCCTGTCTGTACAGCTTTCAATTTGAGGTTGCTGAATTCCATTAAGTAAAACGATACACTGGGACAGCAAACTGAAGATTTTAAACTCCAGACAGAGCCATAACCAGATGCATCGTTTTTAATAGTATAATATCCCCAGCAGCATGAAATGGGGATAGATGGATGATTATCCCAAGTCTTGTTAGGGAAAATGCGCAATACAGTGCAAACATATTTTATTTTTAGATATGACCATAGACAGCATTAGCTACCTGGAAGAACCCATGTCATGTGCTCCTTAGAATAGCACAAAAAGGCGGTGTGGGCTTTGGGTCAGCCACCAGCGGGATTTGGCATTTGTGTGTTTTATACGGTTCACTGTTGCTTGAAAATGCTAACCATCAAGGCCATGACATTTCAATGATGGTTACAGTGCCTCATTTGTGTTTTCATTTGGTTTTGGTGGTGGGTATCAAGTAGTTATTTTGTTAGAGTACAATGTGTTGCAACTGATATGCAGTATTTGTTCTTTAACATATTTACTTTTCTGAAACCTTTCCCCTCCACCCACCCCCAGGACCTGGGAAAGAGGGAACAAGAGGGGAGTAGGCTGTGGCACAATCAACCCTCTCAATCATAACCTTATAAAAAATAAAACAATTATGGCATGACTATAGGAATCCCCAGAGGAAACACACCTTATTTAGAAGCTCATTTATACGTGTCCAAGAGGACTCAGGAATTTGAAAATAATTGCAAAGCAAGCCCTTACTCACCAACCTAAGATTCATGCCTTATCATGGGGCTGCCTCATTCATATATAGGTTGACATGTTTCAGCCATTGAGTAGCCCCGGCTCTCATCAGGACAGTTTCTATATTTGTTTTTAGTACACCTGCCTCCTATTAAAATAATATGCAATGGTTCACTTTTTTAAATTCAACATTTTAAATTACAGGCGTATGGTTACTATGTTTAGGCGACAGAATATTTGTTTCTTTGTCTTATTTTGAATTGTGGAGCACATACTTGCAATACATTTTGTTAAGATAATAACCATTATTCTATCAAACCAAAAATTGTGTACTCTAGTGGAAATGGTCATTGGAAAGCACAATGGATCAGAAGGGATGCTCGATGGAACAACGCATGCGTATATCATGCATGCCTCTACAATGCGGTCACTACAATGACCATGTCTTTATCACACATGTCTTTGATACACATGCCTTTACAATGAATTTTGTTATTAAAGCATGTTTGGTAAAGGAACATGCATGGTAAATTCTCCCCCATCCTCCCCCTTACACCTGACACCATGCTCCACCCGCCCAAGACCTTAAAACTGTCCCTTCCACGCCTTGCCCTGAGCCCTAACCCCCACCCTACCCTGCCCTGAATCCTACCCAGCCCTGTCCTAAAAACTACCCCAAACTCCCCACCCCGCCCTAAATCCTAAAACCTACCCTGTCCTAAAAACTATCCCACTCTGTCATAAAAACTACTCTGACCCCATCCCCCACCGTAAACCTGAAAAACCTACCCTGCCTTGTCCTAAAACCTACCCGCCCTGTCCTAAATACTACCCCAACCCAACCCCCCACTCTAAACCCTAAATCCTACCCTGTCCTAAAAACTACACCTCCCTGTCCTAAAAACTACCCCAACCTCTGCCCTTAAGCCTAAAACCTACCCGCCTTTTCCTAAAATCTGAACCAACCCCCCACCTTAAACCCTAAAAGCTATCCTGCCCTGTCCTAAAACCTACCCCACCCTGTGCTAAGAACTGCCCAGACCCTCGCCTCACCCTAAACTCTAAAACCTAGACTGTCCTAAAAACTACCCCACCCTTCCCTAAGAATTACCCCACCCCCCCAAACCCTAAAATCTACCCTGGCCTAAAACCTACCCTGCCCTATCCTAAAAACTACCCTGACCTCCCATCCCACCCTAAACCCTAAAACCTACTCTGCCCTGTACTGAAAACTACCCCTCCCCACCCTAAACCCTAAAAGCTACCCTGCCCTGTCCTAAAACCTATCCCGTCCTGTCCTAAAAAACTACCCTGACCCTCTGCCCCACCCTAAACCCTAAAACCTATCCTCTCCTAAAAACCACCCAACCCTGTCCTAGAAATGACCCCAAACCCGGCCCCAACCTGAACCCTAAAACCTACCCAGCACTGTCCTAAAAATGACCCCGACCCTCCACCTTTGCCCTAAACCCTAAAAGCTATCCTGCCCTGTCCTACAACCTACCCTACCCTGTTCTAAAAACTACCCTGAACCCCTGTCCTACACCGTAAAACCTACCCTGTCCTAAACTATACCCTACCCTGTCCTAAAAACTACCCTGACCCCCCTGCCTCCACCCTGAATCCCAAAACCTACCCAGCCCTGTCCTAAAAACTACCCCAACCCCGCCTTTGCCCGAAACCCTGAAAACTACCCTACCCTGTACCTAAAACCTACCCCACCCTGTCCTAAAAACTACCCTGACCCCACCCTAAACCCTGAAACCTACCCTGTCCCACCCTAAAAACTACCCCACCCTAAACCCTGAAACCTACCCTGCTGTGTCCTAAAACCTACACGCCCTGTCCTAAAAACTACCTAACCCCCTCACCCCACCCTAAACCCTGAAACTTACCCTGTCCGATCCTAAAAACTACCCCACCCTAAACCCTGAAAGCTACCCTGCTGTGTCCTAAAACCTACACCGCCCTGTCCTAAAAACTACACCGACCCCCTACGCTGAGCCCTAAAACCTACCCCGCCCTGTCCTAAAAACTACCCCAACCTCCCCTCCCCCAAACACGGGCCCACTTACCTCTCTCTCCTGTGATCGCTGCTCCTTCCTGTTCCACTCGGACTGCTCTCTCTGCCGTTAATGCCATATGCGTGGTAAAAGCATGCATGCTAAATGCAAGTGCAGTATATCCATAGGCATGGTAATGATCATTGCATTGCATTTCATGGTAATGGTCATTGCATTGACTGCGTTGCTAGTGATGTTTCTCAACAAGAAGCATTGCATTTAATAAACAGATTTTTTTTATAATGAGTGAGCATGATGGCGGATGTTACCATTTATTTCTGGGAAATGCATAACAAATTGCACCTGTTAAGGAATGTTTTGACCACCAGGCAAGGGTAAGTTTACAGTCAAATTGAATTAGTTTGCTATGGTTTTATGGGACAAAAATGCAAAATTACACTTGTGATTAATGAAAACAAAGAGATTTGGAGGCTATATTATTTAGGACAACGAGCACTAACTGGTGGTGATTATGGACAATGGGTATAAAAAATGGGCAAAACTGAATAGAATTTAAAACAGGTTCATAAGAGTATTATGATTTCTAGGAAGTTGTTGGAAAAAATGTGTGGTAAATGCTACATTTAAAAAAATATTTGACCGCAAGTGTCAATAAAAATAAATGGCTTTTTGGGATGACTCTAAAGACAGACATGCATAGGCAATGCAAAATACACATTACCATTATTGGTAAGCAACGCTTCAGACACTGTACTTGGGCAAGCAGTTGCCAGATAGCCTTCAGGAAGAGCGGAAAATATGTTAGAGGAGTGCCACTGAGAAGTGCTGGAAGGTCACAGGTCAGATTTGTGATGTAGCCAGGTTTGTTTTCAACATTCCATGTTATAATTGCAGTTGATAGCTACACTGCAGGCTTGCTTCAATCCACAGCCATGAGGCTCTGGTAATGAGTGGTGGTAATATACATTGAATGCAGACTCAGGCAATATGTTTTCTTCACATGCAACATGTCCAGTGCGTGGTCCTTAGCTGCTAACCTTGCTTGCACAGGCAAGCACATACTGGGCCTGATTAGTGACCACTAGTCTTGCCACAACTGGTAACAAGCACTGGAAAAGCCAATATGTCTCGGAAATCCGTGAGCAATAGGTGTTGTCAATGTTAATGTCTTCTAGCTGTGTGTTATGAAGTGAAGTGGATGTATGTGGTGTGGAGTGGAATTATGTTGGTTGAAGTGCAATGGTTTGTTGTGGAATTGCGTGGTATTGAATTGTGTGGTGCTGAGTGGAGTTGTGTAGTGGAATTATGTGGAGTGGTATTGTGTGTCATAGAGTGGCGTGTAGTGGAGTGGAATTAATTGTCTCGAAAGTACATGCACTGTCACAGGCTCAACCGAAAAAATGGCCATTTGATGATTGTCAAAAACTGCTGGGAAGTGAACCAGTGCAAAGAGCTTAAATAGAAACATAGAGGGTTCAAGGGTATCAGAGAGCAGGTACTGCTGGATAGAAAGGGAATGGACTGCTCCTGTGAAAGGACTGTTGTGCTTCCCCTGTGAATTGGGAGTTGGAAGAATGTGGTGTACGCGCTGTAAATGGTAAGCAGGACACATTTCTGTCTGACCATTGGCACTCAGCAGACCTTCAGACCGGAGTTCATTCTCATTTTAATGCATCATTAGTCCACACAGATCTCCTGCCTGCATAGGTTGACCATTCAGGGCCTTTCAGTAGGCTGATAGGGAGGGATGTAGGACCCAAGAGAGCAGAGAATCACTTCCCACTCTATACTCCTTGATGTACAATACCCACTCTGCTCACTTTGACTATCTGAGAACTGTTTTGCATTTCTGTCTGCTTCCAGTGTGTCAAAGCCCTCTGAAGTGGCTGAAGCACTCCAGCAACTGATAGGCTGGCTCAGCGAGCTGAATGTTCATAACTGATGTTGATGCAGATATGCTAATCAAAATATGAATGAATAGTTATGTGTTTTAATTAATTAGAAGGTCCGTAGAGAAATTAATGATAGAAAAAATCATGTGTACGTTTGAAAATGTGCCCACGGGGTATGTCAGCCACTTATACGAACTTGTACTAAAAGAACTAAAAATGTGTGAAATAATGAAAATATATAAAAATAATGTAGTAATATGTCATATTGAGATGTATAACATATGTTTTGCATTAATTTGTAGAACTACCTTAGCTGAAGTTGTGGCCTAGTCTTTCCAGGCCTCACACAAGAAGCTGAATTTCTAGCGCACTGCAGAGAAGCCGGTGCATAACCCGACCCTGAACCACCTGTTGTTAAAGTTACTTAGCTAGAATTTTCTGCAATGTACCGACAGACAGGAGATGATGAAGTCAAATTGATACAAATATGTGAAGAGTAGGCTAAATGTACTTTCCCAGGACTTGAAAATTGAGATCACTGACTGAAAAGGAACATGCAACATTTTCGATACCTGAAGAGCCAGATGATGAAGACATCGTACAGTGGACCAATCCGTGAAATGAGAAAGAAGAAATATTAGAACTCATAGATTTGAAAAAATAATATTATAGGTTAGAGTCATATCTGCTGATTGACTGACCAATTAGGAATTAGGGGGACGGACTGAAAAACTCTAATAAAAAGTCCTGACAAGGGGCTAAAACTTCAGATGCGAAGGCAAAATTCAGATGGGAGGGGAGAATTGATGACGTCAGGAGACGCGGTTCGAGATTCTATCGTTGGGCTCGTACTCTTGAGAGCCTGATGCATTGCTGATCTATTGATGACCTGAAGACAAAGACTGACTTTGTTGCTGAACCATTCTGTGGATAGGTAGCTATGACAATGTGACTGATTAATTTTGTGCCTTTTCTTCTAGGTACCAACTGCGCTGTTTTATAGTTTTTCTCGTAGTTAGATGTTTTCCAAATTCATATTTTTCTAAATCGTTTTGCATGAAGTTCCACATGGTAATGCCAATCTGGGTTAGTTAAGGGTCTTTCGGGTGACTTGATAGTGACAAATGATTGACGGACTGATTTGCTGAACTCTGCTATTAATGCTGCTATATTCATCTTTATTGGCTTATGTTGAAGCATTCAAGCATATGTTTTCTCAAGTTTTGATTAGATTGTGTTACTGGTCGTCATTAATTAACTATTTCTGAGATGATTAAATAAAGTTTGAGTTAATCAAATGCTTTAGAATTGTAATCAATAGGGAAATAAAATTGTTAAACGTTTTATCGGGTTGTGGTTATTCATGAAATGGTAGTTATAGATGTTTATAGACTAATGATTTTTAGTGGTTACTGATTGATTATATTGATTTTTGATGCCACTGGACACTACGTGATTAGGATACTCCATGCGATCCAAAAGGTTCATCAGCCTATACGCATCTCCTTGTAAATTGACTTACTAAGGACCAGGCGCACTAGCAGTTTTTGGTAGCAGCTTGATGGTTAGTTTACTTGGAGAACTAGTTATGTGGTGATTAGTATTTATGGTGATAGCTTAAGTTAGGGTTAGTTGTTCATTTTTTTCAAGAGGTTTGAATTTTGTTTTTCTGAAATGGCAATTGTAGCAAGAATGATGTCCCCTTAAGCCCAGAAATGACTTTCCCAGATCCTGGCTCCCACTAGTAAACATGGGTATGTTCTCAGCGTTCTTGTGATAGTATGAAAGTGGTAGGTTGCGCTTGCAAAGGCTTAAGCAAATCGCAGGTGAATTGTGAAGTGTGAGAGGTAAAAGTAGGGAGTTTGCGTACTCCAGTTAAGGTTTAGTAGGAGTGTGTGTACGCCGCAGTATGAGAGTGGGGAAGTCGTCGAACTTCACATGTGTGTGGCGCTTTGTGCTCAAAAATTGTCCAAGTGGTTGTTGGTGATGTACGGACCTTGCGTGGTCTAAGACTCTGTAGTATATTGACAAGTGTAGGAGACACTTAGTTATATGTGTAATCTGTCTAGTTTAGTAGGTTGATCGAGCGTGGTCAACAAGTCGGTGTGTAAGTTAAGTGAGTAATAGAAATTTCGACTGAGATTTGGCGAGTCCTAAGTGCACCAGTACAGACCCATTGATCCATTGAGAGTGAAATTTGCGGGTCAAATTTTGCTTGCAAATGTGGGAGACTGAGAAAGAGGAATAGCTGCATGAGCGATAGTGCCATCAGTGACAATCCGCAAGGTCTCTGAAGTGATTGTGTACCTTCCTGTAGCAAACCAGCAGTTTTTTTATTGGTATTGGTTTTGGTTAAGTGCTCGCAATAATTTTGCCTTAGTTCTGTGTGAGTTGAAGTTGAGGAGGACAAGCCGCAAGACTTTGTCAGCCGCAGTGTGTGAGTGTGACATCAAAGTGAGCTGCGCTGGGATAGGTTGGTTAGTGAGAAGAGTGGCAAGCGGAATGGCAGCCGTCCATAAGAAGCAATTGGTTGAGTAAGCGGGTGAAAGGAATCTTGGGAGTAAAAGTTATTTCCTTATTTAATCAAATACACAAAAGACAGAGAAAATGAAGTTTTTCAAAGCGTTCAGAAGTGCCATGAAGGGTGATTCTTACATTAAGGCAACAGTTGGGGAGCCAACCCCACAGGAAAATTCTCCGGCATATATTGTGATGGAGGAGCGAGGTGTCGCACCATGCCTTTGGTTAAAGCAGTGGTGCAAATTAACAGAGAAACAGGGAGCTTTAGCATTTCCAGAGCATGGAACGTTTAATTTGAGAATCTTGGATTAGTTACGAATGACATTATATGAGACAAAGCCACTTCCGAAGCCAGCACAGTTCGAGGCTTTAGCAGTTTAGGAGCTTGTTGCCAGACAACAGCAAGAGATGAAGTTTCAGAGGAGAATAAGAAAGGTAGAAAAGTGCTTGATAGAAGCAAGGTGGGATTGGGAACAGAAAAAGTGGAGAACGGAGACGTTACAGGGTGTTAAGTTGTTTCCTGCTATCACAGAGGAAGATGAGTCAGAAAAAAAGGATGATGACAAGAGTGGTAAAAATTCAAGGAATAAAAAGAAGAAAAGGACTTATGTAGATAAAGAAGATTCAGATGTTGAGGTTCTTATTACACAATTGTTGAGGCCACCATATGCGGCACATGCAGGGGGTCCAAGTACTAGTTCTGTTCTGACTGCCCCAGCTCAAGTGTCAGGACAGTGGGACCAGCGCAGACAGATAATGGACAGGTACAAGGGGTAGTGCAGAGTACTTCTAATGCAGTGACTACTTCGGTGGTCCAAGCTCAGATGTACCCACCATTGATACAGAGAATTTATCCAGATGTATCAATTCTTGAGACAACTTCGAACTTAATGGTGCCATCGGAGCAAGTGCTTCCGAGGCCAATGCTAGTTTAGACTGAGCCAACTCCAATGTTGTTGCCTCAGACACAGCCACAGCCACAGGGTTTGCTGAAGTTTCCGCCAATGACAGGGACACAGTCAGATGTGACACCAGTGATGAATCGGAGTATGGGAGTAGCCCTTCCGCAAAATGCAGATGTCAGAACAGCACCAGGTGCAATATCCTTGCCAATTACAGTTGGTCCAGCTGTACCGATGTTTGCACAAAATAAATCAATTGCAGGAGAACAGGGTGAAATGTCACAGAGCCTCGTGAGAAGAGAAGTGAGTGATCATTTGCAGGTGATATCGTCTATGGGTCAGACCTTTGATGGATCTAGACCTTTAATGGATCTTAGTCCACTTGTTGTGCTTCCAGATGCAGTAAATGGCCGAGTGTAAGTCAGAGTTTGAAGCTCTTGACACCGCAAACTCCAGGTGCTGTGGTACAACAGGTGCCAATGCTGAATGTGAGTGATGTCTCATTACATAGATTGACAGCAGAGCAATTGAGAGAGTGGTTGGATAGTTTGAATACTCCTCGAAATACTTCCAAGGGTGAAGAGCAGATAAATCGTGTAAGATTAGCTACAGAAATAATGGAGCTATTTGAGGGAATGATGGGAGTGAACAGGTTAGAATCCTACACCGAAGAAGAGCTGAGGTATTTGTGCCCAAGAATTACAAGGGAAGTGAGTAAGATACATCAGAAATTAGCAGATTTGGCAGAAAAACTTGACATAGAAATTGAGAGAACAAAACATTTGCAACGAAGTTACAGGTTAGATTTTGAGGCAAAGGATTTTGAGCACATGAGGCCAGCAGGCATGAAGGCTCACCTAAAAGAGTTATTGCAAAGTGAGCAGATTTGGGGAGCATTAGAGAAGTGGGAAGGCAGATGGGCAAAGAAGAAGAATAAATGGAAACGAGATTCACAAGGAGCGTATGAAGGTGTTCAGAAAGAAAAGGATCCAGTAAAGATTTTACTGATGAGGGAAAGTCCAGGTGGGCAGTTTGTTCATGCCCCGATGCATAGGAGTGATATACTGTCATTCACAAATGATTACCCAAAACTGAGAGAGAAACCGGTTGAGTGGTACCAGCTGACAGATAGATTTGTGAAGCTTTCTAAATGTCTGTGGGAAGATTTGAAAACCTTATTGGAAATAGTGGTTCCAGCTAATTTGTGGGTTGAGTGCAAGGGAGCAGTGGGTTGGCCGACGAGTGAACCAGAAAAGGATAGAGTTACAGGAGCACCATCACCTGAAGTGGTGAATCATTATTATAAGGTGATCAAGTTCCTGAAGACGAGAATTTCTCCTAAAAAAACTGATTGGCAGAGAATTGACAGGACAGTGCAAGAAACACAAGAGTTGATACATACCTATTATGAGAGATTGCTGAAAGCATTCAAAGAGTACAGTGGCAAGGAAGCAATTGAGCCAAAAGACATGTTGCACTTTGTGTTCAGGTTCGTCGAGGGATTGAGACCAGAAATAAGGCAGATGATTAAGAGTCATTTGATTCGCTGGCAAGCTAAGCTGATTGATCAGGTGCTGCAGTATGCGAAATACTGTAGTGATGAGATTGAGTTGAAGCACAAGAAATTAAAGGAGAAAGCAATGGTGATGCAGATTAAGGCAGCTCAAACAAGGGTGCAAGGAGCTTTAGTGCAACTGTTGAGATGGGGCCACTCACACTGAAAAGCAAGATGTCTGCAGAGGCGATGGTATGCCCCTTGACCTCCTGCAACACCTCTCGGCACTTCCTGGTGGACACAGAAACTGAATCTCTCTTTCTGATATGGGCACGGGAGCGGCAGAAGAACACCGGGATGCTCCAGAACTTTTCTGGGATAATAATAACTTTTGGCACAATTACTAACACTGCATTACCAAAAACGCTAACTGAATACCATAATAATAAGTACTGTGACACTAGGGCTGGCTTCACAGAGATTCACTGTTGCACACTACAATTAGAACTGTGGTTGCACTTATCATGCACAAGAAAGACAAACAAGGGCATTCATTATATCACATATAACTTTCCCTGCATGCATAAGGTTAAACTAAAAGGAACAAAAACAATCCAAGAAATACAAATGTCCACTCTGGGTTTAAACAGTTATGGTGGCACAGTTTGGTTTGGTTTCACTGTGTGTGAAAAACCCTTCAAAAGCAAATTCCTCAAACCTGAAACACAGGCATGAATGACACAATTTAAATCCAAGAGTTATGCTATTAGAGAAAGAAAAGTCACGTAAACGCTCTTTTAAAATTGCACTGTCACTTTTTGTAGTACTTGAGCTCAAGCAGATTTCCTGAAGCACATTTAGGCAAGTAACTACAATAATAATGTAGAATGTTCAGAAATGCATTTGTCTCTTCACGATAAGCCCTCTGTGAAAATACGAGGTCTGAAATACACCAGCTGTTCTAGGAAAGCGCTGTGCTCAAGGAACAAACTCCCTGGAGAATACTAGTCACTTAGCTGCAGTCTTTTCCAAAGTGCTGGAGGAATGCCTGGTGTCAGCTGGTACAGGAACGAAGAACAAAATTGCCTCAAAAGTCCTGAAAACGAGGATGACAGCAGGGGATGGACTGCCAAATCAGATTCTGAGATCAGGAAGCAAAACAAAGCCAAGCAGGGAGGCATGCTTCACTCTGCTATTTATAGCCAATCAGGAAAGCAGTTGAGTTTCCACATGTGGATGAGTCACCACACCCAATTAGAAGCACATGTCTACACCACACCCAATTAGAAGCACATGTCTACACCACACCCAATAAGAAGCACATGTCTAAACCTGCTCACATTAGCAAACAAGCATTGGTAAAACAAGCATTGACAAAACCAATTGTGTGACACAGTACATTATGTTTACTTAGAAACATGAAGGTCTAACCAAGAACAGAGATATGATTTAACCCTAATCCCTGGGGATGCTGACAGATAACGCAGAAGGCACCTTGGGGATTCCTGACAGTCCTCCCCACCAAGGACCCTCTCAAAGGGCTGGGCTTGGAAGGGTGCAGGAGATGGAATTTTTTAGTAAGACGTGGAGCATGAACTGTGGATGTCGGTTCCCAGGAATTGTCCTCAGGCCCATAGCCTTTCCAAACCAATAAATAGTGTAGAACACCAAGGACGCGCCTGGAGTCAAGAATTTTGGCCACTTCAATTCCCATTGCCTGTGTACTTTTACCGGGGGAGGTGGTGGGGCATACCGGGTATCAGGGGAATAGGGACAGAGTAACGACACATGAAACACGGGGTGTACCTTGAAATCATCTGGCAATGTCAGTTCTACTACCACAGGATTGATGATTTTGGCAATAGGAAAGGGGCCTAGATATCAGGGGTTTAATTTTCTGGATCCTGCAAGATAGAGATTTGATGAGAGCCACACCTGATCTCCTATCTGATAAGGGGGAGCAGTTCTCCTTTTTTTGTCTGCTTGTTTTTTTACTTGAGCTTGGTAGAGTTTTAAATGGTGTTGTACTTGTTTTTGAATCTCCTGTAGCTCTTTATGGCGTTTCTGTACTGATGGGGCTCTTGTGGATGTTTGGGACCCAGTTATAGGTAGCATTCTTGGGTGCAGACCAAACAAACAGTAAAATGGGGCTACTCCTGTAGCCATGTGGACACTGTTGTTATATACAAATTCAACCAGAGGTAAAGCCTTATCCCACTCAGTAGACCATGTGTCAATGCAACATCTCAGGATTTGCTCAAGCGATTGGTTGGCACGTTCCATCTGCCCATCCATTTGTGGATGATATGCAGCGGGCAAGCGGGCGTCCATACCGACAGAGGAACAGAAGCTACACCAAAACTGTGATATAAATTGGGGGCCACAATCGGAAACAAGTGTGGTGGGCAAGCCATGAAGCCGTACAATGTGTTGGACAAACAAATCAGAGAGCCTGGAAGCCGTAGGGAAGCATTTTAATGGAACAAAATGAGCCATTTTAGTTAGGTAATCTACAACCACCCATATGACAGTGTGTCCATTGGAAACTGGGAGATCAGAAATAAAATCCATACTTATGGTATGCCATGGGGCCACCGGAATTGGCATGGGAAGTAATAATCCTGTTGCTGGAATATGTGGGGTTTTAGCCCGAACACAGGTGGAACAAGTCTGGACGTAGCTTCTGACATCCTGCACAAGTGTGGGCCACCAAAACCATCTTTGACAGAGATCTAACATCTTTTTCTTACCCGGGTGACCTGCGAGGACAGAATCATGTCCCCAGTGTAACACTGTGTCCCGTAATTCTTTGGTAGGGACGTACAAGAGATCAGCATGGTATAGTAAACCCTCTTTTTCATACACATCAGTTGGACAGGGAACCTTGTGTTGGGCTACCTCTATTTTCTCAAGAAACTATTGGGAAGTGCACACAGACACAATTGTTTCTGGGGGTATAATGCTTCTGACCTGTTCTAGCGCAATATCAGAGGGGAAACCCATCCTAGACAGCGTATCTGCCTTTTGTTGTGTAGTACCGGGCCTATAGGTGATTACGAAGTCAAACTCGTTAAAGATTAGAAGCCAGCGTAATTGACGAGGTGTCAGGCCCTTGGTCGCTCGAAAAAACTGTATATTACGGTGATCTGTGTAAATAGTTACGGTGTGTCCAGCTCCTAGTAGGTGGTGATGCCATTCCTGGAAGGCAAGCTTGATGGCCAGAATTCCTGCTCTGCCACTGTGTAATTTTGCTCTGCGGGTAGCAATTTCTTTGAGAAGTAAGCTACTGGATGGAAATGCCCAGACTCATGATCTCGTTGGGACAAGACACCACCCACTGCCATTTGGGAAGCATTTGCTTCCATGAAAAATGGCTGAGCTGGGTCGGGATGATGGAGAATGGGTGCTTCAGTGAATGTGTTTTTAAGATGCTGGAAGGCTTTCTCAGCTTCTGCATCCCAGAGGAACTTAACCCACTTTCATAGGAGATGAGTTATGGGAGATACCATGGTAGAAAAGTGGGGTACAAATCTCCGATAAAAATTTGTGAAGCCCAAAAACTGTTGCACTTCCTTGATGGATCTTTGGGCTACCCAATCCAGGATGGCCTGTACCTTGGACTTATCCATGGAAATTCCATCAGGAGTGATCACATATCCCAGGAATTCTACAGTTGTAGCATGAAAAACACATTTTTCTAACTTGGCGAAGAGATGATGCTCACAAAGCTGTTGTGAAACCACTCTTACATGCCATATATGTTCCTCAGTGGAAGACGAATAGATCAAAATGTCATCTATGTATACCACTACACAGATATCCAGAAACTCCTGCAGCACTTCATTGTTGAAAAATTGAAACGCTGCGGGAGCGTTACACAACCCGAAGGGCATCACTGTGTACTTGAAGAGTCCAAATTTGGTTCGGAATGCCGTCTTTCACTAATTCCCCTTCATCACTCGGATCAAGTGGTAGGCACCCCGGAGGTGGAGTTTAGTATAAATGGTCGACTGACGTACCTGATCTACAAGTCCCGGGATCAACAGAAGTGGATACCGATTTTTTATGGTCCCTTTGTTCACTGCCTGATAATTTATACAGGCACGCAGCTCGCGATTCTTCTTGGACACGAAAAACAAAGACGACAATACTGGTGACGTTGAATGACGAATGAAACCCTTAGCCAATAGATCATCCAGGTAGTCTCGCAGGTATCGATTCTCAGGCTCAGACAGAGCATGCACCCTACTACATGGTAGCGTTGCCCCTGAAATCAAGTCTATACGACAATCGTATGACCTATGTGGCGGCAGCTGGGTGGCCTTCTGTTCACTAAAGACATCATGGAAGTCTTTATACAGTGCAGGAATGGCCAGTGTGTTGTCCGGCTTGATAGCCGTACTATATATGGACCCACAATTCAAGGGTGTCACTAGTAATGGTTTGTCTTGGTAACAGGAGTGCCAGCAATGTTTAGAGTCTAATGTCACTGTCCTTGCTGCCCAGTCAATTTTGGGATTGTGTAACTGAAACCAGGGTATCCTCAAAATGGCTCCAAATACTGGGGTATCAATGAGGTCAAACTGAATTTGTTATGTATGGTTGTTTGAACAAACATGGACAAGAGTGTTGTTTGATAAACGATAAGCTCGGAGGACAAATCGGAGCCATCCACAGCTCTGACTGGTTCAGGGACATCTTTTCTGACAGTCGTAATATTTATGGTTTTAGCCAAACCCAAGTCTAAAATGTTTCCAGTAGCCCCATAGTCAAGCAACCTGGGAATGACATTACGAACCTGAGGGGACAACACTAACGTCACAATAAGAGTTAGATGTTGAGGTACTGGACTGGTGGTATTAGCCAGAAGATGTGAGACCATATTGAAAGAAGCGCTCGATAAAATGGTCTCAGAAGTTATCGAGCCAGTTAGTTTTCCACCTGGTCAGGAAGAGAGAATTCAGGCTCTGTTACTGCTCTGGTGGCTTTCTTTGGAGCAGTAGGCTTCTTAGAACATTCCCTAGCAAAATGCCCTGCCTTACCGCAGTATAAACACAGTTTACATTTTTTCCTACGTTCTTTCTCTTCCTTAGATAGCAGGCCCTGCACACTGCCAATTTGCATGGGCTCAGGTGTATCATGAGTGGGAATGGTGGACTCCTTTTTCTCAGTTTTGAGCACCACTTAGCATGTGTCACCCCAGAATTGTTCTCCCTTACGTTCACTCAAGCGGTGATCCAATTGTACCCCCAGGTCAATGAACTCAGAACACTCCGTAGGAGGTTCCACAATTTGGGCTAGAACATCCTTGAGATCATCCTGAAGGCCACGATAGAAGAGGGAGGTCCTCTTCTCTTCGGGCCACTCAGTCTCTGCCACCAACCGATTGAAAGAGGTGATATAGGACAGTAAATCCTTGTTTCCCTGGTGCAAATTCAGCAACTCATTGTCACTGGCTTGCACGCAGAGGTGTTTGGCGAACAGTTTCCACAAGGCTTCCTTGAACCGGTTGAAATCAGGCAAGTTCTACATCAAGCCCTTGGAGATTTCTTCACAAGATGGAAAGCACACAAAGTCCAGTCTTTGCCCTCTTACTCTGGCAGAAGCAGCACTGCAGGAAAGCTCCACAAAGCACAGTCACAGGCAAGGCAGCACTTCTTCCTCAGCTATCAGCTCTTCTCCAGGCAGAGGTTCCTCTTGGTTCCCGAAGTGTTTCTAAAGTCTGTAGATTTGGGTGCCCTTCTTATACCCATTTTAGTCTTTGAAGTCACCTTTCTTCAAAGGGGACTCACACCTACTTGTGAAATTCTGCCTTGCCCAGGCAAGGCCTCAGACACACACCAGGGGGTTGGAGTCTGCATTGTCAGAGGCAGACACAGTCCTTTCAGATGAGAGTGACCACTCCACCCCTCCCTCCTAGCAGAGATGGCTAATCAGGAAGTGCAGGTTACACCCCAGCTCCCTTTGTGTCACTGTCTAGTGTGAGGTGAAAAACAACCCAACTGTCAAAACTGACCCAGACAGGGAATCCACAAACACGGCAGAGTCACAGAATGGTTTAAGCAAGAAAATGCTCACTTTCTAAAAGTGGCATTTTCAAACGCACAATCTCAAAATCAACTTCACTAAAAGATGTATTTTTAAATTGTGAGTTCAGGGACCCCAAACTCCACATGTCCATCTACTCTCTAGGGGAATCTACACTTTAATCATATTTAAAGGTAGCCCCCATATTATCCTATGAGAGAGACAGGCCTTGCAACAGTGAAAAACGAAGTTGGCAGTATTTCACTGTCAGGACATATAAACCACATTACTATATGTCCTATCTTATCCATACACTGCACCCTGCCCTTGAGGCTACCTAGGGCCTACCTTAGGGGTGCCTTACATGTAAGAAAAGGGAAGGTTTAGGCCTGGCAAGTGGGTACAATTGCCAAGTCAAATTTACAGTGTAAAAATACACACACAGACACTGCAGTGGCAGGTCTGAGACATGATTACAGGGTTACTTGTGTGGGTGGCACAACCAGTGCTGCAGGCCCACTAGTAACATTTGATTTACAGGCCCTGGGCACCTCTAGTGCACTTTACTAGGGACTTTACAGTAAAACAAATATACCAATCATGGAGAACCAATTACGTACACATTTTAAACAGGAGCACTTGCACTTTAGCACTGGTTAGCAGTGGTAAAGTGCCCAGAGTAACAAAAACAGTAAAATTAAAGTCCAGCACACATCAACAACCTGGGGAGCAGAGGCAAAAAGTTAAGGGAGACCACGCCAAGGATGAAAAGTCTAACAGTGCTCCACCAGCGAAATAGAAAAATTAGCTGCATTACCTCCCAAATAAGAGATAATAAAAGCTACCTTTGCAGCATCATTTGGTAATGCAGCTGCCCGACACAAAAACTGTAGCTGGCACTGGTTAAAAAAAATGTTGAACTTGGCACTATCTCCCAAAAATCTTTCTGAAGGAGCTAAGGGCACAGGGGTCGGTGTTGTGACCATTACCTGCATGGGTTGTGTGGTGGAAGTCATTGGGCCTGAATCGGGTCTAGGAACATGTTTAGATGGGTCAAACCGAGGGGCCTATAGTACTGGAGATCTTTGTTTTAGTTTCACTCCTCCCCAGGGGGTGTCTTGTGGTTTGTACCGCTGTAGTTCAGTGTGCAACTCCAGGTTCTCTTGCTTTAAGGAAAGAACTTCCTTCTGTAATCCCGCTAGGGCCCTAGTTAAATCTAATAAAGATGGAGCATCCTGATCAGCTGGTAAAGCCTATGCTAAACCTTTGAAAGTACCCATTGAGGAATCCATCGCCCAGGCAGCACTGTAGGTTGTGGCTTGGCTTTATGTCGAGACGGAGCCACTCATCTGAAAAGCAGGATGTCTGCAGGGATGATAGTATGCCCCCGACCTCCTGGAACACCTCTCGGCCCTTCCTGGTGGACACAGAAACCCCAGCAGGTGTCCCAAAAGGAAAGGGGGAGTGGAAGAGAAAGAGACAAAACACTGCCACATCTTGCCGGTCCAGCCAGGCACCCTGTATCTTCGGGAGGGCAGGTCGTTTTTCACAGAGTGATAGTAGAGTTAGTGCACTCAACTTCCTTGAAACTGAATCTCTCTTTCTGATATGGGCACAGGAGTGGTAGAAGAACACCGGGATGCTCCAGGACTTTTCTTGGATAATAATAACTGCTGGCACAATTACTAACACTGCATTACCAAAAACCCAAACTGAGTACCATAACAATAAGTACTGCAACACTAGGGCTGGCTTCACAGAGATTCACTGTTGCACACAACAATTAGAACTGTGGGTGCACTTATCATGCACAAGAAAGACAGACAAGGGCATTAATTATATCACATATAACTTTCCCTCATGCATAAGGTTAAACTAAAAGGAACAAAAACAATCCAAGAAATACAAATGTCCACTCTGGCTTTAAACAGTTAGGGTGGCACAGTTTAGTTTGGTTTCACTGTGTGTGTGAAAAACCCTTCAAAAGCAAATTCCTCAAACCTGAAACACAGACATGAATGACACAATTTAAATCCAAGAGGTATGCTATTAGAGAAAGAAAAGTCACGTAAATGCTCTTTTAAAATGTCACTTTTTGTAGTACTTGAACTCAAGCAGATTTCCTGAAGCACATTTAGACCGCAAATGCAGATGCCTCAAGCCCTGATGGAACAGCAACAGATGATGCTTACTCAGCAGGTCAGAGGTCAGAGACAAGATAGAAGTAATGACACAGTGCACCAATTCCCATTGCATAGTGAGAATGAAATAAACAATGAATGGATGAGTATGGACATAAGGTGTCACCTTTGAAATTGTAGTACTGTCAGAAGTCAGTGAAATACTTGGGATACCAGAATGAGAAAGGGTCAAGGAGAATCTCCAGGGAAAGGATTACCATGATACTGCAGAGAAGTCCTCTGTCTTCACAGAGGGATGTGAGAATGTTTCTGGGAATGGTAGGTTATTGTCGACAGTGGATTCACAATTTTGCTGAGATTGCTAAACCGTTGCAGCAACTGGCACATAAGGAAGTTACTGACCCCATTACATTAGATGAGGATCAGATGAAAGCCTTCACTGAGTTGAGAGAGAGTTTGTGCAGAGCTCCAGCGTTGAGAATGCCTGATTACACAAAGCCATTCACATTGTTTTGTCATGAATGTGATGCTTGTTCTTTGTCTGTTTTGACACAGGTCCATGGTGGTGCTTATCGCCCAGTAGCCTGTTTTTCAGCTACCTTGGATCCAGTCGCAGCAGCTTTACCAGGTTGTCTGCATGCTGTTGCCTCAGTTGGTCAAAGCCTTTCTCAATGTGAGGGAGTAGTGATGGGATACCACTTGACGGTAATGGTACCATACTCTGTTGAGATTTTACTGACAAGTACGAAACCACAGTATTTGACTGGTGCAGGCTGACAAGGTATGAGACGACTAAATTGGGTGCTCCAAATGTAACATTGAAAAGATGTACAGTGTTGAATCCAGCAACATCACTTCCAAGAGATACTGTTGAAACTGAAAAAGAGGAAGACATTGAGCATGATTGTCTTGAGGTAACTGAACTGTGTACAAAACCAAGGCCTGATATCAGAGATACACTATTAGAAGAAAACAATCAAATTGTTTTTGTTGATAGATCATGTCTCAGAGATGGTAAAGGGACATTGAGAGCAGGATATGCTGTATGCACAATCACAGGTACATTAGAAGCTTCTTGGCCTTGAGGTGTACATTCTGCACACGTAGCAGAATTAGTGGCTCTTATTAGAGCATGCCATGTTTCTGCAAGACTGAGAGTCTCAATCTATACTGACAGCTAATATGGATTTGGAATTGTTCATGATTTTGGTCAATTGCGGTTGCAAAGGGGTTTCCTGACCTCTACTGGTACACCAGTAAGAAATGGCAATAAGATAAAAGAATTGTTGCATGCAATACTGTTACCTGAAGAAATTGCTGTGGTAAAATTTAGTGCACATCAAAAGGCCCAGGATTACATCTCACCGGGAAATGGATAGGCGGATCAAGTCGCAAGGTTTTGCACATTGAACTGTATGTCGTTCAAAGACAAGTGGGAATTGATGACAGAAGAAGACAACACATGTACAAGTTTTGCATTGAAGGTGATCGATACTCTGCAAGAGTTGAAAACATTGCAGAGTAATGTTGACAAGGAAGAGAAACAACTCTGGGTAAAATACAAATGTGTCCAATGACATGACGAAATTTGGGTTTCTGAGGAAGGTCAGATGGTTCTGCCCAATAGTTTATTGTCACAGATGGCTAGGTACTACCACGGACAAGCACATATTGGGAGGGATGCCATGGTTAGATTGTTCAAAATTGACTGGTTTAACCCCAAATTCAGGCAGGTAGCAGAGTCAGTGTGTCATCACTGTGTAGTTTGTCAGCAATTAAACATGGGAAAAGGGACAGTGGTAAATCTAAGCCACATTGGAAGAGCAGGAGGTCCATTCAGCAGAATGCAACTGAATTTCATTGAAATGCCTGCGTGTGGAGGTTTGAAGTACGTGTTGGTGATCGTGTGTGTCTTTAGTCACTGGATTGAGGCATACCCTACAAGAAGAAATGACAGTCTCACAGTAGCAAAGCTGTTGCTTAGTGAGTTAATACCACGTTTCGGGTTTCTGATCTCTTTAGAATCAGATAGGGGAACTCACTTCAATAACAAGGTGATTAAACTCTTATGTGCAGCACTAAATATTGAACAAAGGTTGCATTGTAGTTACCGCCCTGAAGCATCAGGATTGATGGAACAAATGAATGCTACCTTGAAAACAAGGATTGCAAAAAGGTGTGCAGCTACAAATCTGAAATAGCCAGATGCATTGCCCTTAGTGTTGATGTCAATGAGAAACACACCTGACAGGAAGATAGGGCTGTCGCCCCATGAATTCCTCATGGGCAGAGCAATTAGATTACCAGCTGTTCCAGGCAATGCACTTGTCAATATTCTAGATGATATGGTGTTGGACTACTGCAAGGGTCTGGCTGATGTGGTTTGCTCTTTCTCTCAGCAGGTGCAGGCCACTACCCTACCACCCATCCATGATCCAGGTCACAATCTGAGAGTCGGAGACTGGGTTGTCAGAAAACATGTTCGCAAGACTTGTTTTTAGCCGGGTTGGAGGGGTTCTGACCAGGTGGCATTAACAGCTACGACAGCTGTGAAGTGTGCAGGACTTCCAAACTGGATACACGCAAGTCATACAAAGAGAGTGGTACGTCCACCAGAACTTGAAGAAGCACTGATGAGAGCACTAACAACAGGGAAACAGGTTGCTGCACTTCAGCCAGAAAAGGAGCCAACAGAGTCTGAAGTTGAACCGGAGCTTGTGGAAGATGGTTCTAGTAACCCTGTAAGAGACGAAAGTGAAGAATTACAGAAAAGTGTGCAGGAACCTATCTCGACAGATGCAGCAGGAGAGCCTAGCTCAGCAGAGGTTCTCTCAGAAGCAGACAGTGTTGAAAAGCAGACAGAGCCAGTGCCTGACAAAGAGGGTAAAAGAGTTGAGACGGATCAAAGTCAAAGTAATCTGACTCCTCCTGAGCCCGTTGCAGGTCCATCAAGAGAAGACACTATGGAAAAAGAAAAGGAGAAGAGTCCAATCTTGAGAAGAATATTGACAGAAGGAGCAAGAAAAGGAGATAATTGGCCTGAAATGCAAATAGGGAAGAAAAAGGAACTGGTCATAAATGAAACAATAGAAGAAGAAGTAGACACTACGAGAAAAGAAGATTTAAGTAAAGGAGAATTGAGTGGTGATCGAAGGTTGAAAAGAAAGAGAATAGCAAGTCGACGTTAGGCAGGTCCTGAATAGACACATGCAACTACCAATGAATGGCAACACGAGTTTATGCCTTTTTGTTTTGGTAGAGAACTTCTGAGTCAGTATTTTGATGTAACCTGAAGGTGATCAGGAAGCTGAATTGTTGAGCTAATCTGGAGAAATCTTAAAAAGACTGTTGGAAATGAAACCGATAGAGACACTTATACCCTGATTTGACAATTTAAAACTGGATGTGACAAGCTGCTAATCAATTTTGACAAAGGAAAAGGGTTCCTGAATGTGAAACTGAATTGTGAAAGAAGAATTTTTTATTTTTTATTTTATTGCACTTTATCTAAGAGTTACTTCTGCTTTCTGATTCTTTACAGATCATGGCTGAGATGAATAATCAAGATAGAAATAGTAGGCGCTGTAGATATTTGAGTGTTGAATTGGCAGTTATGTGTGAAATAATGTTTATAATAATGATTGTGGGAATGTCTGTTCATGATATGAAAAGAGTTAGTATTACTTCTGCTCCTGAAACTACTACACTAACAGCTTTAGAGAGGTTTAAGTTAGATGCAAAATATTTGCATGACTATACTAATGCTCAAGGAGAGCTTTCTTCTAATGTTTTCATCAATTGTTGAGTGAGTATGTTGAAACGATGAATGCGAGGAATTGTCTTGTGTGTACTCAAATTCCTTCATTGGTAGAAGAAGAAGTTACGTACTATAGTCTTCCATTAATGTAAGGAATAAGCTGTAGTTTGCTACTACAAGATTCTATAACCAATAGTACATACAGTATTTTTATTCTCACTACGATGTAGTGTTTTCATTTGTTCCTAGTATTAGATACCTGAGTAGGATAGCTAGAGAACAGGATATAGTACTAGTTAGGGGGTTCTTTGAGCCAACATTAACATTTGGGACTCCCTATGCTCACCGTAATAATCTTACAGGCTTGCTTACACCTTTAGAGAAGAGCTTTATAGGGCATACTGACGATAGGAGAAAGGCATTGAAAGAAAAATTAGAAAAAGGGTTAGAGAAAAGAACTTACAAGAATGATTATGCTTACAGTGCTATTAAAATGCAAGGGAAATTAGCATTAGATGCATTACACGTAGGGAAGCTTTGTATATATAGACCAAAATCACGCATTGACACTTTATTTGTGGGAACGAGTGACTGTAGGCATATGTTTCTGTTTCAGAGTAAATGGACTTTTATGCTGAATGGTTAGGACCCTGCGATTCCTGGAATCTACTATATTTGTGGACTTAATGCTTATTACCGTCTTTCTAGAGGATGGCATGGAACATGTTATTTGGGGATAGTTTTCCCTAAAGTATACCAGATAGATGATTTAAAGAAGTTTCCAAAATTGACTGAATTACATCATAAGCGACAGAGGAGGGAAACCTCTTCTGCAATTGTGGGAGATATCTTTGGTTCAGTGATTCGTTCAGTGGGAGTCATTTTAAATTCAATCAAGATACGAAAGTTGTCTACTATTGTGGATAACATGCTGCCAAATTTTACAGGGGCAATACTCCTGTTAGATACTGAATTAGCCGCGGATAGAGCTATGACACTTCAAAATAGGCTTGCTTTAGACATACTTTTAGCGAAAGACAGAAGAGTCTGTAAGATGATTAATGCTAGGCATTGTTCTTCCTATATCCCAGAGAATGATAAGGAGATAAGAGACTTACTTACTAACTTGACTAATTCTAGTAAGGATTTGAAGGAATTGAAAGAACCAGGTGTTTGGGAGAAGGTTGGAAAAGGATTTGCTTCAGTGGGAGATTGGCTTAGTAAAATTTGGAATGGGGTATTATTAAAAATGATGCAGGGAATATTAATTGTAATTGCTTGCATATTAGGATCATGGGGCACATGTAAATTATCTCAAAAGATAACATTGAAAAGTTCTAAAAATAATCAGAGGAGGGAAGAATGAAACAGGGAAAGAATTTATAGGGAAGATTTGAGAAGGAGGCAAAATACATCTGAGACAGAACTGTGAAATGTGGGTAAAGGAAAGGTGTGATGACATATTTAGTCATCAGAGGAGGAACTGTTGACGCAGATATGCTAATTAAAATATTAATGAATGTTTATGTGGTATGATTAATAAAAAGTTCGTAGAGAAATTAATCATAGAAAAAATAATGTGTACGTTTGAAAATGTGCCCACGGGGTATGCTAGCCACTTATACGAACTTGTAATAAAAGAACAAAAAATGAGTGAAATAATGAAAATATGTAAAAAATAATGTAGTATTATGTCATATTGAGATGTATAACACATGTTTTGCATTAATTTGTCGAATTAATTTAGTTGAAGTTGTGACCTAGTCTTTCCGGGCCTCACACAAGAAGCTGAATTTCTAGTGCACTGCAGAGAAGCCGGTGCATAACCTGACCCTGAACCACCCAATGTTAAAGTTGCTTAGCTAGAATTTTCTGCAATGTACCGACGGACAGGAGATGATGAAGTCAAATTGATACAATTATGTGTAGAGTAGCTAAATGTCCTTCCCAGGACTTGAACAATGAGAGCACTGACTGAAAAGGAACATGCAACATTTTCGTGACCTGAAGAGCCAGAAGATGAAGACGTCGTACAGTGGACCAATCCGTCAAATGAGAAAGTAGAAATATTATAACTCATAGATTTGAAAAATTAATATTATAGGTTAGAGTCGTATCTTCTGATTGACTGACCAATTAGGAATTAGGGGGACAGGACTGAAAAACTCGAATAAAAAGTCATGACAAGGGGCTATAACTTCAAATGCGAGGTTGAAATTCAGATGCGAGGGGAGAATTGATGACGTCAGGAGATGCGGTTCGAGATTCTATCGTTGGGCTCATACTCTTGAGAGCCTGATGCATTGCTGGTCCATTGATGACCTGAAGACGAAGACTGACTTTGTTGCTGATTCATTCCATGGATAGGTAGCTATGGCAGTGTGACTGATTAACTTTGTGCCTTTTCTTCTAGGTACCAACTGCGCTGTTTTATAGATTTTTTCGTAGTTAGATGTTTTCCAAATTTATATTCTTCTTAATTGTTTTGCATGAAGTCCCACATGCTAATGCCAATCTGGGTTAGTTAAGGGTTTTTCGGGTGACTTGACGGTGACAAATGATTGGCGGACTGATTTGCTGAACTCTGCTATTGATGCTGCTATATTCATCTTTATTGGCTTATGTTGAAGCATTCAAGCATATGTTTTCTCAAGTTTTGATTAGAATGTGTTCTTCGTGGTCACTAATGAACTAATTTTGAGCTGATTAAATAAAGTTTGAGTTAATCAAATGCTTTAGAATTGTATTCAATAGGGAAATAAAATTGTTAAACGCTTTATCGAGTTGTGGTTATTCATGAAATGATGGTTATAGATGTTTATTGACTAACGATTTTTAGTGGTTACTGATTGATTATAATAATGATTATTGATGCCACTGGTCACTAAGTGATTAGGATACTCCATGAGATCCAAAAGGTTCATCAGCCTATACGTGTCCCCTTGTAAGTTTACTTACTAAGGACCAGGCGCGCTAGCACTGACAAATTTAGTGATCTGAAGGTTACACTTTTAAATATCTGAAAAGTAGATTCAGTCTTCCGTCCGAGGTGGGTAAATTAAAGTACCATTACTTGGTTAATATTGTAATTATTATTCGTAGGTTACTGTGCTTACAAATGGCAAAAATGTGGTGTAAAACTCTATGTAGAACAGGTTTTAACCAACCAAACAAAGAGTTAGAAACATTTGTGCATTGTCCGAAAGGGTATGGATGCACACTGAGCAGGTTGTGCTCATCTTAGGATCAGGAGGGCAGTTTTTATAAAAGTAGGATCTAGCACCCGGATCTGGCTCTTGGGATTGGAGGAAATTTATTATTTCTGGGTGAGGAGGGATCTTGCGGGTTGGCATGATCTTCATAAATGACCTGGTTGTTTTCCATTATCTCAAGTTTTTTATTTGTCTCACAAGATGCATATCTCAGATTTGGAAAAATTAAGGTGGGTGTCAATAGGCCGAAGGGTCATGGTGAGGGATGCAGTGCCAGGAAGCAGTGCCTCTTGCGCTAAGACACAGATTTACAAGAAACTAGTGCATCAGTACTCTTCCGCCATTTTTCTTGCAACACCCCTACCCCACCTAACGACACCATGTGTGCACCATATTTCGAATACAATGCACCATGGTGCACTTTAGGCCAATAGTGTCAGAATTTTTGATGCTATAGTGGTGCTTTGCTTCACTAGCATCAACATTTTTAAGCTATTGGAGCAAACTGCAAGGAGGCCCGTGGGCTAATATGGGTGCATCATTTTAATGCCTCCTCTGAGTTGGCGTTAAACATTATGCCAAAAATGGCACAGTGAAATCTTGTAGATTTCTCTGTGCCATTTTTGCAGGCCTCCTAACGCTGCATTGCCCTCATTGCATAGATTATGCCTGATGCTGGCATAATGTGGGACAAGGGGTCACAATGTGGCGCAATGCATGCTTTGTGCAACTTTGTACATATGGCGCAGCAAAAATTGCCTCCTTGAGACAAATTAGCATTAAACAAATTAAGCTAGTGTGGCGCTAGGGTCTTGTAAATCTGGCCCACTGTACAGGGAAATTGTGTTCTCTAGCAACGACAAATTAATTGTTAATCCATTACCTCTCAATGCGTTTAGCCTCTTAAAGCAACAGTCTACATGGAGCCATTTGTACACGGGAGACTCAAGATTTTTGTGTGTGCCTAAAATGTCTTTATTTTAGCTTTCTTCTAGGTACAATGCCTACTGTCTCAATGCCCGACTAACAGCAGCTGGGCGCAGTCAACCTAAAGCAGGGCTGCCTCCTAGTAAGGAAGATGTTATTCAGTGGACCCTCGACCGAAGTTTTATCCTCATCTGCGTGTGTCCCTAACCCCATTCCGTTTATTAACATCAGGCACCTGGCCAATCAGAGACCGCTCAGTGATCTAGGATGGATTCACAACTCACCAGGGAGGCAGGCTCACCTCCCAGCATGCATCCTTGTATCAGGACCACAGAATGGAGTAGTGAGGGACCAGATTATGCAGCAAGGTTTCACAAATTATACGTCAAGAAAAGGCTAATTCTACAGCTCAATGTGGCACGTTAATCAGCAGTATTACTTCAGAGTTTTCTCATTTCAATACCCATTAACATAAGGATATCCCACTGTCATGTAAACTATTGTTTCTTAAAAAAGAATTTATTCTTGTTGACCATACAGTACTGAAAATGGTATTCGTCAATAAATAGAGTTTCTTCTCTTGAATGGAAACACAGAAACTCCCATTCATTAACACGGTGCTTTTTAACTCGCAGTTTAAAATATTTTCCATAAAATATAGAGGGTGGCACACAATAGGCCTACATGTGCACACGTCTTGCAATTAAAGGTGTGTTTCTGTCTTTCTGCGTATTAAAATACATTTTTAGAACTGTTATTAAGTTTTGGTTTTATTGTTTGCCGTCACCATGGGGGTCTTCGGCCGCACTAAGAACCTATTCATATTAAGAAACCGTCCTTTAAACCAGAACATGATATACCATGTCTAGAGTGCACTGTCTTGTTAGGAAGTACTGTAAGATTCAAGAAAGCAGACCTTAAAAAGAGAAGTAAAAATGTGGGATTTTTCTGCACTGAGCAAGCTCTTTAAATAATTTCTGCTTTGAGAATAGTGTCTTTGGTGTAACATGAATTTGCAGGAGTCAAAGAAGGAATTATTATTCCCACCCTGTTTGAGTTACATTTAAAGATGTCAGTATGTTTCCCCTAATTCTTTTGAAAAATGCAGGCAACTTGACATTAGTTCAAAACATAACATAAGGCTTATATGTGCACATAATTGATGCTTGTAACACAACTCAATGGTACTGATTATATCCACCTCAGAAGGCTGGAAAGCTGAGTGGGCCCAGCAGAATTTGAACCTGTAAGAATGGGGTCAAACACAGACCCTCCACCAGTGAGCCAACAAGTCAAGTGAGGGCTGCTAAAAACACCATTAATGCCACATCACAGTTTACTTGACAATGCTTCTGTGTAACGTCCTATTCAAAATGTCAACTGACAATAAGAAACAACACAGTTAAAATATTGTACATTAAAAAACCTGGATATAATTTAAATTTAAGTTGCCATGTTTTAGGTGTCATTTTGCTAAGCTAAGCTAGGACAATCGTATTCCAAGGATGTGTCTTACCAGATGCCAGACCGTGATCGCGTCTCTGATGCTTCTGGTCACATCCAGAAATGAGACCCCTTGTCAGGTGGTGTGGCAGGAACAACCTCCTACAACTTTCTGTGCCCCCTCTGAGGCCAGGGGTTGCAAAGGCAAAGACAGGTATTGCAAGCGGGTAGTAAAGGGACACAACTGCAAACCCTAATCACCCTTAAATGACGTCCACGACTATGTGTCTTTGTACTGTTCTTGCCTTGTTATGTATGCCCTTTGTGCCAATTATAATTGCAACCCAGAAATTAGTGCTTTGTTTTATATGTTTCGCAAGTGACAATCTGTGAGGTGACACACTGCAGCGTCTGTAACCAAGCTCCTTCAGAAGAAGACAGCACGCTTCATTTCAGCTATGACTCCAAGAGACAGGTGAAAATGTGCATCAGAGGGGCATCGACCTCTGTTCTGCTCACTAGAATGCACATGTAACAGGGATTGTCTCAGCTTCTCAGACACCTCCTTGGCATGCGATGATGGGCGGTTGTCATTATCTTAATAAATCTGCCTTTCTTTAAGTCCAAAGGCATGACAATGCATGCCCTGGACAAATGAGGAGAAAGCAGAGTGGCAAAAGAGTCAGCAAATGGGAATCCTATGGGTTGGCTGAAGCCCACAATGTAGATACACCATGTCTTTATGAGACAGTGCAAACGGCGACTAACCAAGACCTAAAAACGGAATATATTATACTCTTGGAACTTCACCATAGGTTATGGTACACCACACCATGTGAACCTTTGACCTGCACAAGAATAGCTGTTGATAACTAGTGGAGGAGATACCAAGGCAGGAGTTAGCAGTTTCAGGCAGTACATCTGTGTAAGGTACCCTGGATTACTAGTCCAATTTCACATTTTACCTGGATATCAGCCTGTTTAAGTGGACATTTTCCAATTGGTTTAAGCAGAAACTCATGAGGGTTTATATTGGACATGCCACACCCATTAAAACATGAAACAAAATAGGGTGGTGTTACCTCTGCGGAGACCATAACCGCAACTCATAATGGGTCCCTCATAATGAATGAAATCCAGAGGATCCATAGCAGCCCGAGCTGCTGATTTATTTTTTTAATTGATGAATACCAGTAAAATAAATAGCATGTTCACATCTTGGCAAACAATTCATACTTGTTTCCTTCTGAGGTTGTTAAAATTAGAACTAATTTCAATAGGGTGGTGATAATTGTATATTCTGTCCATGAGTGCTATATAAACTACATATTTTGTTATTAATCTTGTGTAAGCTTGACGTGATGAGAACACTGCCTTGTTTCTTGTTAAGGATTTTAGTTTGCCCCAAGAATTAGAGCATGACAGATAGGAAACTGTGCAGACCAGAATGTTAATAGGTTTGGTTCAATTATTCACTATATAACAGGAAGACCATGCTTTCTTCCAATTATCCGACAATACCACGATCTTAAGTGCTGTTCTCATTTTAATACCAGGCTTGCAGGTGATCTTGCAGTGTTATTAATCCTTGTATCTTCAAAAAAAAAAAAAGTACTTCCTTTTTTTAGCATCAGATTTTGTGAGTTCTTATGTAATCAATATAGGATCATGGTATTTCATGGTTGATTACACTGTGTCATTAGCTGCACATTATGGCTTAGGTGGTGTGCACAGTAGCTATTTACTTTGCATATGTAGGCCATCCAGCATCAAAAGAAGCTAATCCAGTCCTGGTTTCACACTGGAGGCTCACAGCCTCACCAGATACAATTCTCCACCACCCTCCCATTGAAGGATTCTCTCCCTGGGTGCTCTTCTGCAGAACCCTTCACGCAGTACAAGTCAGACTCATCAGCTTGACCAGAGCTTGTTTATAAATGGCTGTTTATCCGTCCGGAACGTGCTCTTTAAAATGCATGTTCTTTATCTCCGAAGTTTCCAGTTGATTTCAAAGCAGTTTTTACCTGTACATTTGGCATGCCGCCAGAGCTATTAGGGTAGCCGTACACTACATTAGACTATAGCTGCCAAGTAACTTTAAAAACTACAAACAAAATAATTTATGCATAGCCTTCTTACATAGCATGTTTGCAAATGCTTTAATTCAGTTGTCCAATTCTAGTTTTTTCCATTGCATACTGTCTCTCCCTTCTTCTCGGTCACATGAAATGAAAATCAGCTGGAAAAGTTGTTGTTTGTTTGTACTACGAGGTAACTAAAGAAAGTAGATAGTAGCCATATTTTCATGTGCAGCAAGGGGAGGACCCGCTAAAAAATACAAACCCATAAAACCTTGGAATGTCGGTCTGGGAATAGAACTTCTGACATCTGGCAGCCAGGTAAAGATTAGAGAAGGCAACAAAATTGTTAGGTTCAAAGCAGTAATATCGAAACCAAGAATTGTTGTGGATTGATGCCATGAAAGAAAGAGTGACAGCAGACGAGAGCAAGTCCAGGGATGTGATGTCTACAAAGGGCTGTTGTAAAGTATCCCCTTCTGTGCCGCGGATGTAACGGTTACGTACCGCGGCACAGTGCTCCTGTGCCGAGGACGTAACCATTACGTCCTCAGCATGGAGCCCGGACGGAGCGCTAGCGCTCCCTCCGTGGGGTTCCCCCCCACCCCTCCAAGGCGGGGATGGAAGGGGAAGACCTTCCCCTTCAACCCCCACCCCCCCGTAATGACGTCAGCGCGCAATCGCGCGCTGACCTCATTACCCCACGCCGGTCGCACTGGAAGCCATTTGCTTCCAGTGCGACGAGGAGAGAAACAGGTACGTTTCTCCTCCGGCGGGTGCGGGGTTCGGGCCAAAGAGGCACCGGGGGAAAGGAAAGGCTTTTCCTTTACCCCAGTGTCTCTTTGAGCATTCCTGCTGCCCGATCAAATTGCGATCGGGCAGCAGGAATGCCCACTAGAAGCCAGGCATTTTTAAAAAAAATATATATTTCTAATGTTTGGACTTGGGGAGCGGCCCCTTGGGCAAGGGTCGCTCCCTTTTGGGGGCATCTTGTATTGTGGCCATTTCTGCCCCCCTTGGGGGCAGATTGGCCTATTATTTTAGGCCGATCTGCCCCCATGGGGTGCAGAATCCACTAGCCACCAGGGATTATTTTTTTTAAAACTATTTTTAAATGCTTGTATTTAGGAGCGGCCCAGCGGGCATGGGTCGCTCCCTTTTGGGGGCATCTTTATTGTGGCCATTTCTGCCCCCCTTGGGGGCAGATCGGCCTATTATTTTTAGGCTGATCTGTCCCCAAGGGGGGGCAGAAGCCACTTAGACACCAGGGATAGTGTGTGTGTGTGTGTTAGTGGAGGGGGGGCAACCCCTTGGGCAAGGGTCGCCCCCCCCCTTTGGGGGCACATGTACCAGGGCCATTTCTGCCCCCTTTAGGGACAGATCAGCCTATTATTTTTAGGCTGATCTGCCCAACTAGAAACCACTAGAACGCCAGGGTTTTTTTAAAAATATGTTTATTTATGTGGGGGCGTCCCCTTGGGCAAGGGGCACCCCCCCAAGGGGGGCATTGAACTGTTGGCCATTTCTGTCCTACTTGGGGGCAGATGGGCCTATTTCTTTTATGCCCATCTGCCCCCAAGGGTGGCAGAAGCCACGTAGGCACCAGGGATAGTGTGTGTGTGTGGTTTGTTTTTTGTTTGGGGGTGGGCCCTTGGGGACACACTACTAAAGGTATTTTCTGCCCTCCTTGGGGCAGATAGGCCTATTTTTTAGTAGGCCCATCTGCCCCTATGGCAGAATCCACTTAGGCACCAATTTCTAAATGCTTGATGGTGGGATGTTTGTCAACTGATGAAGTATTTGCATTTGTGATAATTTTTTTCCTCCTTTTTGTTCTAGTTCAAAACTTTTGTTTTCTTTGCTGTGGCTCCTTGCGGTTTTGGCGGTGGTTGACCTGCGGTTTGCATAGTTGCATGTTTTAGGTAAGTAAAAACAATTTACTCCAAAGGAGTATTGTTGCCATGCATGAATGACATGTTTGTAGGTGGTGTACTAAATGCAGGTTTGTGTGAAATTGTCCTTAGATTTGTGCACAATGATATTTGTGTTGTCTTATTTCTAATTTGCTTTTCTTTCTTTCTTTTTAGTGGGATGTCATTGGTGATTGCTGTGTCTGTGCAGAGTAGTTGCTGGTGATTCAAGCTTTTTCAGGCAAGTGAGCGGTATAGTTTTTGAGTTTATAACTCTTACTAATAAAGCTACACTTTATTACTTATCTTACACAGTGCTGGTTGTTGGTGGTGCATTTGTCCAGTTAATTTTAGTAGGAAAGATCATGGCTAGCCGCAGGATGACCGCTCAGCAGGTGGTTGTTTTTTTTTTTTTTAGTCATTGTCTGATCATGATTATGAGACGGACTCTGCATCTGAGGCAGAGGAGGAAGTGAGGGATTCTGGCAGTGAAGTTTCTGCCGGAGAGGAATCTTCTGATGAGGAAGCCACACTCAGTGCAGATGAAGGGCCTGTTTCAGAGGAGGACACTGATGTGCCATTAGTGCAGCAACCTGGAGCTGAAAGGTTTCCCGTTAGAAGACCTCAACTCTGGGTTGCCCCAAACATGGAGCAGCCAGAGTTACCTGCCTTTACTGGTCTCCCGGGGTATAGAGTCAATACTGAGAACTTTTTGCCTGCCAATTTCTTTGAGTTATTTGTGGATGATGTGTTTTTGGAAGAGATTGTTGAGCAGACTAATTTGTATGCGGAGCAGTATTTGAGGGACAACGCTGCTAGACTTAGGCCGCACTCTAGAGCTGCCCAGTGGATTCCCACAAATCTGGAGGAGATGAAAAGGTTTTTAGGTTTGACTCTTTTGATGGGGTTGATAAGGAAGCCGTCACTGGCTTCTTATTGGTCTACTAGTCCCTTGATGGCAACAGCTAGATTTCCTGCAACAATGAGTCGTAATCAGTATTTTCTTCTTCTTAGGATGCTGCATTTTATTGACAATGCATTAGCCTTGCCACAAGATCACCCTGATTCTGACCGTCGTTTTAAGATTAGGCCTGTCCTTGATAATTTTGTAGATCGGTTTTCAGAGGTCTATGTTCCAGGCAAAGAAATAGCTGTGGACGAGCCTTTGGTCCTCTTCAAGGGTCGTTTGGTTTTTAGGCAGTACATTCCTAGCAAGAGGACACGATGTGGAATTAAATTGTATATGCTGTCTGAAAGTAGTACACGATATGTGTATAATTTCCGTGTCTACACTGGTAGGGATTCCAGTATTGACCCCCCTGGTCGTCCTCCCACTTTTGGAGTTACTGAGAAAATTGTGTGGGAACTTGGTAGACGACTGTTCAACAAAGGTCACCATTTGTATGTAGATAACTTTTACACTGGAGTGCAGTTGTTCAAGGAATTGTTTAGAGTGGACACTGTTGCTTGTGGCACAATTTGTTGTAACCGGAAAGGCTATCCAAGGGAGCTTGTCTGTAAAAAACTTGAGAGGGGACAGTGCAGTGCCTTGCGGAATGATGAGCTGCTAGCTTTGAAGTTTTCAGACAGGAGGGATGTCTACATGCTAAGTACCATCCATGATGAGAGTACTTCCCCCGTGACCGTTTGGAGCCAGGTTGCTGAAGTGCGCAAACCTGTGTGCATTTTAGATTATAATAAGCACATGGGAGGTGTAGATAGAGTTGATCAGAGGTTGGAACCTTATACTGCTATTCGTAAGTCTTACGTTTGGTATAAGAAGTTAGCAATTCACCTCTTCCACTTAGCAACTTTTAATGCTTTTATTGTGTTTAAGGATAGGTCTCCAGAGTCAAAGATGACATTTGTGAAATTTCAGGAGTCAGTGATAGAGAGCCTTATTGTGGTGAAACAGGCCAGAGTTCCTAGAGAAGCAGTGGTGGAGGATGTGGCTAGATTGAAAGATCGACACTTTGCTGAGCACATTCCTCCCACACTCAAAAAAGACTTTCCAGCTAAGAAATGTAGAGTGTGTTTTCAAAGAGGTATCCGGAGGGAGACTTGAATGTACTGCCCAGATTGTCCTTCAAAGCCTGGGCTGTGTGTGGGTGGTTGTTTTAAGAATTACCACACCGAGAAGAATTACTGGGAACAACCATGAGTGTAAACTCATGTCTGTTTTCTATTTTCATGTTTTCAGTTTCATGGTTAGCATTTCTGTCATGTACTCAGTTAGAGCTTTTGTGTTTGTAGTTTTGTAATGATTTGTAATTAGTTAGGGGTTCCTTTGTTTAAAAAAAAAAAAAAAAAAAAAAAGGATGCCATTGTGTGTGGAGTTGGGCTTGGCTGAGGGCGTACATAGTGTACATATTGACTTGCTGTTGGCTACTGCAACACACTGCCAGCCAAACACCAGTCCACACACTGCCATCAGCTGGTATGATTGTTGTATCAGGCATGTGGGCGTATGTAAGTGATGGGCCCTTGAGTGGCGCTGTCTGTCGATGTGAGTGTTGTAATGTGCTGGGCCCGTGGCTGGTGGTGTGAATGGCCTTGTGCGTTTCATGTATGAAAGGTGTGTGAATGGACTGTAAAGTGGTTGGTGCCTTGTCGCGGCTTTACAGCTCACGAGCTGTGAGTCATTGGTTCAGTTTTTTGCCTTTCAGTTATTAACAGTGCATTTCATTTCTGTGAAATCTCTTGTTAATAAAATTTGATCCACTGAACCATCACTCACCCTCATGCCAAATCCAACCAGTATGTGTGGTAAAAATGACAAAACCTGCTCCGCTGTAATCAGGCGTCGCAGCACACCTTTGACACGCTAGGTGCCTCGGATGGGACCCCGATGATGAAGCATGCCACCAACTTGGTTGGTGGGTGAGGGGTCTTTTTCACATAACCTAAGTGCGTTTCTTTTCACAATTTTAGTGTTTGGCACATCACAGACGTATGTGGACACATCAAAATGATATATTACAAAACTACCTGTGTTTGGGGGGGGGCACCCATGTTTTTGGTCCTGGGTGCAGCCTTCATCTAGGGAAACCTACCAAACCCAGACATTTTTTTAAACTAGACACCCCAAGGAGTCCAGGGAGGTGTGGCTTGCGTGGATCCCCCAACATTTTCTTACCCAGACTCCTCTGCCAACCTCAAAATTTGCTTAAAAAAGCATATTTTCCTGACTTTCTTTTGTACGATCACCGCTCCAGCACACAATTCCTACTCCCCAGCGTTCCCCTCAGTCTCCCAAGTAAAATGACACCTCACTTGTGTGGATCCCCAAAGCAGAGTCAGCCTAAAGATGTATAAAAGAAGAATATGTCCTTATCAACTCGCTGTGCTATCCCCTCTATCTCTACAAGGTTTTGGCCTTATTCTGTTGCAGGCACCTGTCCCACCCACACAAGTGAGGTATAATTTTTACCAGGAGACTTGGGGGAACGCTGGGTGGAAGGAAATTTGTGGCTCCTCTCGGATGCCAGAACTTTCTGTCACCGAAATGTAGGGAAAATTTGTTTTTTATAGCCAAATTTTGAGGTTTACAAAGGATTCTGGGTCACAGAACCTGGTCAGAGCCCCACAAGTCACCCCATCTTGGATTCCCCTAGGTCTCTAGTTTTAAAAAATGCACAGGTTTGGTAGGTTTCCCTAGGTGCCGGCTGAGCTGGAGGCCAAAATCTACAGGTAGGCACTTTGCAAAAAACACCTCTGTTTTCTGTGAAAAAATGTGATGTGTCCACGTTGTGTTTTGGGGCATTTCCTGTCGCGGGCGCTAGGCCTACCCACACAAGAGAGGTATCATTTTTATCGGGAGACTTGGGGGAACGCTGAGTGGAAGGAAATTTGTGGCTCCTCTCAGATTCCATAACTTTCTGTCACCGAAATGTGAGGAAAATGTGTTTTTTATAGCCAAATTTTGAGGTTTGCAAAGGATTCTGGGTAACAGAACCTGGTCAGAGCCCCACAAGTCACCCCATCTTGGATTCCCCTAGGTCTCTAGTTTTAAAAAATGCACAGGTTTGGTAGGTTTCCCTAGGTGCCAGCTGAGCTAGAGGCCAAAATCTACAGGTAGGCACTTTGCAAAAAACACCTCTGTTTTCTGTGAAAAAATGGGATGTGTCCACGTTGTGTTTTGGGGCATTTCCTGTCGCAGGCGCTAGGCCTACCCACACAAGTGAGGTACCATTTTTATCGGGAGACTTGGGGGAATATAGAATAGCAAACCAAGTGTTATTGCCCCTTGTCTTTCTCTACATTTTTTCCCTCCAAATATAAGAGAGTGTGTAAAAAAGACATCTATTTGAGAAATGCCCTGTAATTCACATGCTAGTATGGGCACCCCGGAATTCAGAGATGTGCAAATAACCACAGCTCCTCAACACCTTATCTTGTGCCCATTTTGGAAATACAAAGGTTTTCTTGATAGATATTTTTTACTCTTTATATTTCAGCAAATGAATTGCTGTATACCCGGTATAGAATGAAAACCCACTGCAGGGTGCAGCTCATTTATTGGCTCTGGGTACCTAGAGTTCTTGATGAACCTACAAGTCCTATATATCCCCACAACCAGAAGAGTCCAGCAGACGTAACGGTATAGTGCTTTAAAAAAGCTGACATTGCAGGAAAAAGTTACAGAGTAAAACGTAGAGGAAAATTGCGTTTTTTTCATCTCAATTTCAATATTTTTTATTTTCAGTTGTTATTTTCTGTAGGAAACCCTTGTAGGATCTACACAAATTATCCCTTGCTGAATTCAGAATTTTGTCTACTTTTCAGAAATGTTTCGGTTTCTGGGATCCAGCTTTGGTTTCATGCCCATTTCTGTCACTGACTGGAAGGAGGCTGAAAGCACAAAAAATCGTAAAAATGGGGTATGTCCCAGTAAAATGCCAAAATTGGGTTGAAAAATTGGGTTTTATGATTCAAGTCTGCCTGGTCCTGAAAGCTGGAAAGCTGGTAATTTTAGCACTGCAAACCCTTTGTTGATGCCATTTTCAGAGAAAAAACCACAAGCCTTCTTCTGCAGCCCCTTTTTCCAATTTTTTTGAAAAAAACGAAATTTTCACTGTATTTTGGCTAATTTCCTGGCCTCCTTCTGGGGAACCCACAAAGTCTGGGTACCTCTAGAATCCCTATGGTGTTGGAAAAAAAGGACGCAAATTTGGCGTGGGTAGCTTATGTGAACAAAATGTTATGAGGGTCTAAGCGCGAACTGCCCCAAATAGCCAAAAAAAGGCTCGGCACTGGAGGGGGAAAAGGCCCGGCAGCGAAGGGGGTATTGATAACAGGAAAACGCAGGCCCAAATTTACAAAGATTTTGCGACTTGGTTGCATCACTTTTGAGGTTCACCACCAACAAAAATGTCATTTTGGCATTTACTAGGCCACGCAGTCAATTTCCCAGGCTTTGCATTGTTTAGTAAACACAAATTTATGCAATGAAGCGCACAGCACTGCCTTGTGTTACTTTGTGTCGGGTAGGCAATACATGTGGGGAGCATGGTTATTACTGTGCAGGGAGGTATCAATGCCTACACAAAAACAATTCTGCTGTAACCCAGGCACCTGTGCACCATGCTGCAAGGGTACTTGCCTTGGCAGCTAGGCAGCACACAGTTCCCCAGCACCAGGAGAGAGCAGAAGTGCCCCATATATTAGTAGATTGGACACATTTATGTTCTCTCCTTTTCACGCAACATAGAGCAGCAAGCTGCGTTACTGTATTGAGTTGAGTTGTGTGAAAGAATAGTTAATCTGGCCCACAGTATAGAGGAGAGATGCTCAACTAAACGAGAGGAAGTGCAGTCTTTGTGAGAGATGTAGGCTTTGTGAATGGGAATTGGCCTTGTGAGGAACTAGCTCTCTCAGAAGGTAAACATTTTAACAGGAAAGCGTGTTGAGGGGAGGATAGGTGGGAGAAGACTATATGGAAAAGGCTATGAGGGGGTAATCTTCATGAGCGTAGGTAAGTAATGAGGTTATGCTGTGGTAAGAAGGAATCTTTGTTACAAACAAGTTTTCCATGGAGATGGCTGTGAATGGAGATAGGCATCTTTGGTGTGGGCAGAATCTTGGAATTGGGATATGTTCTATACATGTGGAGCCACTTTGACAGTGGGTATATGATGTCTGCATTTTGTCATATGTCTCCTCCATACGAGTATTATCATTAGTACAGGAGACGGATCCCCAACCATAGTCTTGAATCAGAGAGAATAGGGAAAAGAAAGAACTGGTGGAGTTGGGAAAGGGAAAAGCCAGACAGAGGTCCTGTTTTTTCTAAAGACAAAAAAGAGGAAGTACCTTGCCTGGAGTCCATTGTAGGACCCCTCAAGAGATACAAAATGCTCAAAAGACTTGATTATTACATTTTGCCAACATGAGTAAGGGTGGATTTGCGCAGAATTTATGAGCATTAAAAGGTAAATGGTGAAAGACTCATTTATTGAGAAAAGGCTCTGTAAATGAGTATGGGCACTGCCAATGTGAATTGGCCCTAAGACATGGCCAATAAAGTACAGAACAATGTGATCTGGAAGAGAAACAAAATTAGTCTGGTAGGAGTTACTAAAAGACAATGACTTTCAAGGTTGGGCAGGAGAGTGACAACAAACACTTGTGAACAAACAGATCAGTGCCTGAAGATTATCTATAGCACCTCAACAATGAAGAACCTATAGTGGCTCCCCCTCCTGGTCCATATTACTTTCAGTATCTGCTGTATCACCTACAAGACCATCAGAAGCAATACCCATACGTACACAGCCCAGAAAATAATCACTTCTTGCAGACACTACTATGGCAGATGCTAAGACATAATCATACAGGAAACTGACAAATGCAAGAAGGCAAAAAGATGGGACTTCTCCATTTACGTACGTAGAATCAGGAACAGCATCCTCATTGGCATCAGAATGCAATGCAGGAAGACGATGAAGATACGTCTCTTCAACAAACATTCCTCCTGCCAGTCTCCCATATAAAATTGTACCATTCCTTGATTCTCATCCCCATTCAATTCTTTGTTGTTTCCAAGATAGGTTCTGCTACGTAAGTGAAAGTGAACATATGAACTGAGTCATCAACAGGCCTTTCATGATGCAACTCACTCTGGTTCCCTCCTTTCACCGCGTAATCCTTGATTTAGACATCCAGCGAAATCTCACAGTTATCTTGAATTGCAAAATACACTGATACACCCGTGCTGATACATCCATAGAGCTCTCACAAAACAAAACAAGTTTCTTCTGATATACAGCATCTGCTGGAACTTCAGTAGTGAGACAGTAAGTAGACAGCACTTTTACAATTCAGAAATAAATACATTTGCCAAATATAGATTTCAAAGTCAGAATTGTCTCCTAAAGTGACGCAGCTGAACAGCTGTATGGAGGTCTATGAACACATTCCCTATTTCCCCTTATAAACGCGTAAATATTTTTACTGAAAGTGTGGATGTACTAGCATCAGGATACATATTTAACGTGCGCATAATGCACCATGCACATGCAGATATGTCTACAAGATATAAGGGTGTATGTCTTGTATTTTTTACCTCCGCCTCCAGCCATACATTCCAAAAACATAAAAGTACCGCTGTAAAGAAGAATATTAGTAGTTCCCTTGACATCTCCGACTCGTTATGCAAAATTATTTTGGGACTGCGTTCCCATGAACCAACAAGTAGCCCATGAAGAAATAAGTCCTCCTCTCAGGACAGAAGTGCACATAACAAAGTTTTTAAAAGTGAAACCTGTGACAACTTCTGACGAGTTGCTAGCAATGTCTCAATGCAAGATAATTACTAATTATATTTTCACCTGCCTTGTGGCGGAAGGGAGACAGCAAAGGAACTGATCAAAAGGAAAAACTTTTAAAGTGCAGGGGACATTCGCCTGTGCATCAAGTCCCGCTGAACCTAGGGAAACCCATGCACAGAGCTGCTGTGCCGGCCTCTGAGTCCACTGGCTAGAACGGTCCTACGGATTAAAGCACGCAGGTTTTACATACAAAGCACACCAGGAGGGACAAAGTCATCAACATCTGGAACCTCACAATAGAGAAATTGAAGCGCTTGGAATTGCTATGTCAAAACTGCTCAAGAAGCAATTATTAGCAAAGCCAATTGGTGTTATCTTTGGCTTTGCCAATGGTTTCTGGCGATGCTGTATAGTACAGCTAAAGAAAAAAGAATCGGGCATGGTGGTGTGGGTGAATCTTTTTATAAGCATGCACATATCTACAAAATGACACAGGGGGTTATTCTAACTTTGGAGGAGTGTTAATCCGTCCCAAAAGTGACGGTAAAGTGACGGATATACCACCAGCCGTATTACGAGTTCCATAGGATATAATGGACTCGTAATACGGCTGGTGGTAAATCCGTCACTTTTCCGTCACTTTTGGGACGGATTAACACCTCCTCCAAAGTTAGAATAACCCCCACTGTCTTTTATTTACTAATCTGAGAATTAACGGTGAACTAAAAAAGCGGCACAAAATCATTTTATTTTTTAAACCTATCGATGGAAGATGAAGTCGCAGGAACAACACTGAGTGTGGGCAGAAGCAATATGGAGGGTGGTGGGATGTGCAAGAGGGAGTACAAGACATGGGGAAAGGAAGCTAATGTGTGAGAGAGCAGCATTATGGCAGGTGGACAAGAGAAGCATACAGGTGAGACAAAGAGCAATGTGAACTATGAGAGTTAGAGAAGCACGTGGGCAAGAGAGAGCAATATGGAAACGGGTATGAGAGAAGCAATCGTGCAAGAGAGGGCAACATGGAGAGCTGGTGCACAGAGAAGCACACATGTCAAGAGACAAACACAAGTGCGGGTGAGGGCAGAGAACACAAGGGAGACACCTATAAAACACATACTCACATGGAGTACTTAAGCTGAAAGAAAAAAAATAGCTTGCGAAAAGTCAACCAATCAGGGAAATTTTTAAGAGACTATGGTCCAAGGGAAAGACAAACCCAAGACTGGCAGGCTCTGACAGCGAACACCATTGACAAAGAAGCAAGTAAACAAGAGTGACAATAAAGTGAAACAGTAGTAAGCAACGTGTGGCCTTAAGTCCAGGCAAGCTCTCCGTAAGCCCACATTAAGGACTTAGGGCCAGATGTATGAAAATGTTTTGCACTCGCAAACGGTGCAAATCGGTAAATTCGGCCGTTTGCGAGTGCAAAACAGTGGTCTGCAATGCATGAAAGGCATTCGCAAATTCACAAATAAGTAATCGCTAAAATTGCGATTTCTTGCGTTGCGACCTGGAAATTGTGAGTCGCAATTTGTGATTCGCAAATTCCAGGTCGCAAGGCAATGCTGCAAAAAATCGCAAATTGCGATTTTTTGCAGAATGGCATTTTGCACATGCAAAATACCATGGACTGCAACCAGGTGGTAACCTGGTGCAAAATTTAAAAATGCATTTAGAATGCATTTTTAAATTCAACATGTAAAGCACACATGCCCTTTTGGAATGTGTGTACCTTACATGTCCCCCAAAACATTTTTGGGGTGCAGCTGAGGGGGCCATAGGCCCCCAGCACCCTGGGGATTTGCATTTCCAAAATTGCGATTTCTGGTTCAGAAATCGCAATTTTGGAAATGCAAAAAATTCGCAGCTATGGGCCAACAGGCCCATAGCTGCGAATGGGGCCGGTATCGCAATTTGCGATTCGGTAATAGCATTCGCGATTTTTAAGAGATCGCTAATACCGAATCGCAAATGTGATACATGGCCCTTTGCGAGTCGGTAATAGCGATTTCTTAAAAATTGCTATTACCGATTCGCAAAGGGCCGTGATGATACATCCGGCCCCAGATAGCAAAACCAGAAAGCACTGCTGTTTGGTAGGCTAAACCCAAAAACAGAGCTTCAGTAGTGTCAGGTGAGGGTTGTTAGGAGAGGAAAGATAGAAGTAGATTTGAAGGAGGAAAGAAAAAGTGATTATCAGTCCAACATGAAGGCAAAAATTGTGTGGTCTTTATGAATGACTCATAAAAAAAAACAAGGAGTGCTCAGAAAGTTGTTTCATAGCAAACTCCGAAAATAATTGGACGCTCCCTTTCCTAAATTCAGAAAGAATAGAAGTTATTATGTGACATCTTCAAAAGGGTTTAAATATCATTAGAACGTGTTCTGAGCAACGCAGGCATGGCACTTTAAAAGACATGCTAAGATCACGGTATTGATAGAGTGTGGTAGCACAAAAAATAATATACTTCAGCTAGGTATCATAAGCAACAAGCATTAGCAATGCCAGTAGTTCTAGCTTAGGCAAGCTAGTACAATGGTTTTTATTTTTTAGCGCAAGCAAATGCCAGAAAAATAGCAAAAATTATAAATAAAATAATGTGTCAGTTATAAGATTGCATTAAAAATATTTAATTTGAAATAAACTACCCCCTGCATAAAAAGTTATTATAAGATTATAGCTGCTCCCCATCAGGCAGGTGTACTCAAAACCAGCACAGAAATTATTTTCAGTTGGCATGCATATCTCAAGAAAATGTGCTTCTTATTGGCGCCAAGAAAATGTAATAGTGCCTGTAATTGCTGTCACCTAAAGCATGGTTTAAATGCACTAAAATTACTTAAAATAGAAAGGATAAATATTGGAAAGAAAAGAAGGCACCGGCAAATGAAAGAATTGTCCACCAGGTTTCAAGCTGAAGAGTATTTCTTTTTAGGCTGTTGTGCACATATGGTGAGAAAAACACCACCACTCACAATTGCAAGAGAGACAATGGCAGAAGCAGGTTCGTCTATCGCCCATGCTGTATGTTGTGGTGGGTGAAAGCAAAACGTAAAAGACAGTTGAACAGACCAATGGCAAGGAAGTTTGACCAAAGTCTTTGTATATACATATGCATTTTTTATGTAAGATGTATTCAATTACAAGAAGATGGCGAGGCAGGTTAAGTTATCACTACCCCTGACAATACAAATGGCTACAAAGAACACGTTTGTAGAAGCACTATTGCTTCAAGATTGATAACTGAAAATATCTACCAAAGATTTAATCTATTACTATGGACATTAGCCCTTCAGCTTACACTATCGAAGGACAGCATCAGCCACAGGACCTGCTAGCCAAAGTGCAGCAGACTCCAATGCGCATCTGCTCTGCCAACTTTCAGCTTGTTTCAGTTTTTTGCAAAGTGTTAGTGACACAGTCAGAACACCTGGGCATTGCTTTGCAGGTCCAGTATACAAAATACATAAACGAACAAAACTTTCATAAATCACATTTGACTTCCCTATTATAACTGTACATTTTTCGACACTTGATGCTCTATTCATGATATTGTTTGCACATTCAAATGCAATTTACATGAGCAAAATAATCTGTGGGAATGTATTCCCAACTTGCACATTAGATGTACTTCTGTGGACAGTCTGCCTTTTTGGTGAAATGGCTTAGTTTTGGAGTAAATCTCTGACGAGAGGTGGGAAAGTAGGTAGTCTTGGAATGATGCCCAACAAATACCGACAACACTCACAAACTTATGTGTGGGTATTCACAAACATTTTGCAGATTATGGCCCTCATTACAACCCTGGCGGTCGGTGTTAAAGTGGCGGTAATACCGCCAACAGGCCGGTGTTAAAAAACATGGAATCATGACCACAGCGAAAACTGCCAACACAGACAGACACTTTAACACTCCGACCGCCATGACAGTAGCAAGAAACACTGCGGCGGTAACCGCCAACAAACAGGCAGAAGTCAATGTACCGCCCACCACATTACAACCGTCCATCCACCAGCTTTTCCGGGGCGGTACCAACGCCATCAAAAGCACGGTGGAAACAGTACACAGAAGGGAAAACACTCACCTCTCGACACTCAACGAAGAACTAGGACTCCATGGAGCCCAAACTACAGGTATTACCGATTTTGGTGTATCTTCTCATCTACCAGGAGTACGAACGTCAGCGGCGACGACCATGGTGAGTACTGCACCTAGCACACAGGGGGGGGGGGGGGAAAAAGAGAGTGACACACACACACGCAACACGTAACACCCCAACATCCAACAACAGTACATATACACCCTGTAACTCTCTGGAAGAACACAAGGACAAAAGGAATTGAGTCAAATGAGTGTCATATTAGAAATAGTCAGATTTACGTTACAAATAAAAAAAACTGTATTTACAATAAATACAATATGTACATAATGCCGTACATTGTCCTCTCAAAATGTCCGTGTGCCACAGGACCATGTCACATAGGCCACGCCCACACCTGACTCCTGCCTCAATATGGAGAGAACACTGCAGGGGCATCAGGTTGAAAACACACAGGCACTTCAGGGGGACGGGGAAGGGGGGGCACCTCAGCCAGAAGATGGGACAACACCACTGCTCCTGGAGGGGGCTCCATGCCCACTGCTTGGTCCTGGGGAGTGCAAGGCCACAGTCTCTCAAGTGGGTCGTTTGCCCACTGCCTGGTCCTGGGGAGTTCAAAGCCATAGGGGGTGATTCTAAGCTTGGCGGGCGGCGGTAGCCGCCCGCCAAGCGGGAACCGCCAGAAGACCGTACCGCGGTCAAAAGACCGCGGCGGTCATTCTGGGTTTCCCACTGGGCTGGCGGGCGACCGCCGAAAGTCCGCCCGCCAGCCCAGCGGGAAACACCCTTCCCACGAGGACGCCGGCTCAGAATGGAGCCGGCGGAGTGGGAAGGTCGCGAATTTCAGTGTCTGCAAAGCAGACACTGAAATTCTTTGTGGGGCCCTCTTACGGGGGCCCCTGCAGTGCCCATGCCATTGGCATGGGCACTGCAGGGGCCCCCAGGGGCCCCGCGGCACCCCCTACCGCCATCCTGTTCCTGGCGGGAGACCCGCCAGGAACAGGATGGCGGTAGGGGGTGTCAGAATCGCTCCGCCGCCATGGAGGATTCTCAAGGGCAGCGGGAAGTCGGCGGTACACCGCCGACTTTCTGTTTCTGGCCGCGGCTGAACCGCCGCGGTCAGAATGCCCAGCGGTGCACCGGCAGCCTGTTGGCGGTACTACCGCGGTCATTCGCCCTGGCGGTTTTTACCGCCAGGGTTAGAATGACCACCATAGTCTCTCAAGTCTCTCAAGTGGGTGGATTGCCCACTGCCTGGTCCTGGGAGTGCAAAGCCACAGTCTCTCAAATGGATGTCTTTCTCCACTGGTTTTGGAGGGGGCTTTGTGCCCAGTGTGCTTCATCCTGCCAAGGATAGGGTGAGTGGATGCCTTTCTCCTCTGGTTCTAGAGGGGGCTTTGTGCCCAGTGTGCTTCATCCTGCCAAGGATAGGGTGAGTGGATGCCTTTCTCCACTGGTTCTTGAGGGGTCTTTGTGCCCAGTGTGCTTCATCCTGCCAAGGATAGGGTGAGTGGATGCATTTCTCAGTTGGTTCTGGTGGGGGCTCTATGGCCAGTAAGTCTATACTTGGGGTGTGGCGGTTCACAGTCCCTCACCTGGGTGTCTGAGCCACGAGATTTGCAGTGACCAGGATGCATGATAGTCTACGGAGGCTGGGCTAGAGTCCATCCGGCGGCTACGGCTGCACAGTGGTGGTAGTGCTGGTGCCGGTGGGGGTGGGGGTGCTGCCAGTGGTGGAGGGAGGCTCCAGCCCCTCTCCTGCAGCCTCGGACGGCTGCCCACTGGGGCTGCTGCTGCTGGCAGTGGTGCTACTGTCAGCAGTGCAGGTGGCGGTGCTTGTGGCGGGGCTTGCAGTGGTGCTTGCGGCGGTGCAGGTGGCAGTGCTGGCTGCGGTGCAGGTGCCAGTGCTGCCATTGGTGAGGGGGAGGCTCCAGCCCTTCTCCTGCAGCCTCGGACGGCTGCCCACTGGGGTTGCTGCTGCTGACAGTAGTGGTGCTTGCAGCGGTGCAGGTGGCGCTGCAGGTAGCAGTGCTTGCGGTGGTGCTAGAGGCGGGGCTGCTGACGGTGCTGACCGCGGTGCAGGTGGCGGTGCTTGCGGTTGTGCTGGTAGCCACCAGGCCTTCACCTGCAGCCTCGGATGTCTGAAGTGCCTTGCCTGTTGTTTTGTGCCCCTTCCTCACCTTGGCAGATGGTGGTGTCACCTTGGGTCTGGCAGCTGGAGTTTTGAGGTGGCCTTGCTGGGTGGTTGTGGCTCCTTCACCTTGCTGGATGCTGTCCCCTTCTTCATCTTGCCAGGTGGTGGAATGGATTTTGCCTTGGCAGGGGTTGGTGGCACACTGGCTGGCTGACGGGTGCCCCCTTTGATCCTCTGACAGCTGCAGGAACCACAGCGGATGTGGACTTGGTGGCTGAGGTGCTGGGCTGGGTTTTGGCCACCCTGGCCCGAGGGGAAGGATGGGGGGGAGGGGTAGGGAAGAGGTCATTGTTTGCTGAGAAAATCTTCTTTGGGACACTGGGGTAGGAAGAGGGAGAAGGTCTGGGAGTGGAGGAAGAGGGAGTAGTTGTAGGAGGTGTCTGTCTGCTGAGTTTGGGTGCAGGTGCATGGGCTGGATGCTGTTGGTAGGTGGATGGCTGTTGGGTGGGTGGGTGCTTGCATTTGTGTACTTTGGGAGGAGCGGTCACAGACACACTAGGAGAGGACACAGAGGACGTGTGCATGGATGTGGGGGTAGTGACTGCCAGTGTGGGGTGTGTAGTGATGGGCGTGCCCGTGATGGAGGTAGTGGATGAGGATGTTGTGCATGCAGGTGTATGTGGAGACGCTACTGGGAGGGAGGTGGACGACGAGGAGGAGGGGGACACAGTGGAGGCAGTGGATGTTGGTGTGCCTGCATGGGGATGGTGCTTGTGTGAGTGCCTGTGAGATGAAGTGTGGTGACAGGTTGGGGTTGAGGGGATTGGGACTGAGTAGAGGAAGTTGGAGGGAGAGGCTAGAGACAGGGACAATGGCTGCCATCAGTGCGGAGGCCAGAGCCTGAAATGCTCTCTGTTGGGCCGCCACGCCAGAGTGAATTCCCTCCAGGTATGCATTTGTTTGTTCCAAATGCCTCTTGACACCCTGGATGGCATTCAGAATGGTTGACTGCCCAACAGTGAGGGATCTCAGGAGGTCAATAGCCTTCTCACTGAGGGCAGCAGGGCTGACTGGGGCAGGGCCTGACATGCCTGGTGTGAAGGAGATGCCCACCGTCCTGGGTGAGCGGGCACAGAAACACGCAGAGGGGCTGCTGGGAGGGCAGTGCTGGTAGGGCGGTGGCAGCTGTACCTGTTGTTGGGGAGGGCACAGAGGTGTCCGCCACCGCCAGGGAGCTTCCATTGGAGGAGTCTCTGTCTGTGGTGTCCCCTCTTGTCCCCGTTGTGGTGCTCCCCTTGCCCTCCATCCCACTGGTGCCCTCACCATCGGTGGATTCAGGCCTCCAGGCCCATGTGGGATGCAGCTCCCTCCGTTGCTGGTGCCTCTGCTCCTCCGCAAGATGACGCTAATGCACACAAGGACAGGCTGATAAAACAAAAAGGGGGGGAGAGACAGAGGTTACACTTGGTCAATGCCAGCAACAACACTACCGTTGGCGTACACAGCTCACAGGGAACAGCCCTATGCACTATTCCATGCACTACCGGTTACAATGCCAGTCACCAGCCCATGGGGTACAATGCCTAACGTCATCAGCTGCACACCTGAAACAAACAGGGCCCTGACCAGTAGTAGATGCCCACGAACACTATTGGGTTTGGAGTGCTTCAGAGCCTGCCCAACAAGGGACCTACCCTACCATGTTCTCCCTGGCCTAGGGGCACCCACAGTCCACATCTCCACCCAGGTAAAAGCTTTACACCTGCAAAGTAATGAATCAGAATTTGTAGTCACCCCCTTGTGGCTGCTGTGATGCCCTCAAGTGCCCATCCACCTCTGGATAGGCCACCGCCAGGATGTGGAAAATCAGGGGGGTCAGGGTACGACAGGCACCCCTTCCTCGTTGGGAGGCCAGCCGCAGCTGGTCCTCCGCCGTCTTCCTTGCCCAGCGGCGCAGGTCCTCCCAACGTTTGCGACAGTGGGTGCTACGCCTGTCAAACACCCCCGGGGTCCGCACCTCCTTGGCGATGGCACGCCAAATACCCTTTTTCGTATTGTCGCTGACCTGCAGCAAAAAGACAGCAGAAAAGGAATTAGTTAACCGTCCCGACAATCACACTCATGACCCACCATATCCCTCCCATCCCCTGATGCACATACATTGACCACCATACATGCAGCACTCTGGCCAGGACACCTCAGCCCCCCCCACATGAGGCTTACATACACAGCACTCCATACATTCATGGCCCACGCATCATGCTCACAGTGTACTCACCTGTTTGTCTGGAGGATCGTAGAGTAATGTGTACTGGGGTAGGACCCCATCCACCAGTCTCTCCAACTCTTCCGCAGTGAAGGCAGGGGCCCTTTCCCCAGACACATGAGCCATTGTCGCTTCCAGACACAGGTCACAGCAGCACTTGCAGTGTAGGTACTCTCCTGTTGAAGGTCAGGTAGCAAGTGAGTGAAGATTTAGAAAATGGTGGTCACGTCCGCGGTGGTGCGTACCGTCACCACCAGCGTACATCACCATTGGCTCCTGGAATCCATAGGGCCCATTGATAACCGATGCGAAGTTGCGCGGCGGTCATCGACCGCCTACCGCAACAGCGCACAATGCCAGAGGATTTACCTCATTTCCACTTTTCCCTCCTCACAGTTCAGGCAGCCGCCATTTCAGGGGGGCACAGGCCATGGCACCTAACTGCGTCACAGCAGACATTGGCATATCAACTGACTCTCGGATTCTCATACTGGTTCTGTAAATGTAGAAATGCATCATTATTGCACTACATGTGTGATTATGACCCTCTGCTCACCATTTTCCTCCCTAGGCTTCAACCGCTGAGGATGAATATGAGATGGAGACATCCTCCAGTGTACAGACCTCTGGTGGACCTTGCGACAATGGAGGACAGACACATTATACCAACATACAGACTTGATCAAGCCACAATCCAAGAACTGTGTGCTCATTTGGAGCCAGACCTGATGTCAGCTATCCGCCAGCTCACAGGTATCCCCCCTCTAGTGCAGGTCCTGTCAGTGCTCCATTTCCTGGCAAGTGGTCCCTTCCAAACAACAGTGGCCATGGCATCAGGGATGTCTCAGTCAATGTTCTCCAACGTGTTGACCAGAGTATTGTCAGCCCTGCTTAAGTACATGCACAGCTACATTGTATTCCCCCAGGTGAAGGATCTGGCTACAGTGAAAGCTGACTTTTATGCCCTGGGAAATATATCCCCAACATCATTGGTGCCATAGATGGCACACATATAGCTTTTATCCCCCCCCCCGGAGAAATGAACAAGTGTTCAGGAATAGAAAAAGCTATCACTCTATGAATGTGCAGATGGTGTGTTTGCCGGACCAGTACATCTCCCAAGTGAATGCCAAGTATCCTGGCTCTGTGCATGATGCATTTATCTTGAGGAATAGAGGCATCCCATATGTGATGGGCCAACTCCTGAGGCACCGGGTGTGGCTAATAGGTGAGCCCAAGGTCCCCACCCAGTATATGTTGGTGTCTGGGTATGGGGTTGTCCCTAAGGGTTAATGTGTGTCTAACAGTTGGCCCTCGATATTTGCAGGTGACTCTGGTTACCCCTCATGGCTACTGTCCCCAGTGAGGAATGCCAGGACAAGGGCAGAGGAATGTTACAATGAGGCACATGGGCAAACAAGGAGGATAATTGAGAGAACCTTCGGCCTCCGGAAGGCCAGGTTCCGGTGCCTCCATCTGACAGGTGTACTACTACTCCCCCAAGAAGGTGTGCCAGATCATTGTTGCATGTTGCATGTTGCACCACCTGGCCTTTAGACGCCAGGTGCCTTTTCTGCAGGAGGATGAGCCAGGAGATGGTCTTGTGGCAGCGGTGGAGCCTGTGGACAGTGAGGAAGAGGAGGCAGAGGAAGAAGATGTGGACAACAGAAGTAATATCATACAGCAGCACTTCCAGTGACACACAGATAAGACACTGTAACTTCACTTTACTTTTCAGTTTTCTGTTGGACATTGTACATGGCATCCTGATTTCCCTATGTCTATGGCCACTTACTTTACCCTTTTACATCTCTATTTTCAGATATCTGTGGCCCACTCTGGCTCCTGGTATGTTTACTGCTGACCACTAAAGTTCATACCAATATATATATAACTGTACATGTGACTTGCAATGTTTTCAGAATGTTGTACTAATACATATTTCGATCATTTGACAGACTCCAGAATTGCATTTGTTCCAAGGGTCTTTATTTAAGTGCTCCTACGTAGAGGTGGATGTGCAATGGGCTGGGGTGATGGTGCAGGAATGTCCAGTTAGAGTCCAGTCTCTTGGTATCACAGGTGCATTATCCAATGGGGCATAGGAAGGGGAGTAATGGCAGTTCAAGGTGGGCAGGGTGACAGAGTGGGACAGAAGGGTGACAATCAGGAGAGTCCTATTTCTTAGCAATGTTCTCTGGCTTCTGCCTGGATTGCAGGGACCGTTTGCGGGGTGGTTCTCCTTCTTCAGGGGGTGGGGTGGTGGTGGCCTGTTGTTCCTGTGGCGGGGCTTCCTGTCCACTAGCACCGGCGGAGGTGGAGAGCTGTTCTTTGGTGTGGCTAGTGTCAGGGGCCTGTTGTTGTGCCACTGCCTCCCTCATGATGTTGCCCATATCAGCCAGCACCCCTACATTGGTGACAAGGATGGTGTAGATATTTTTGAGGTCCTCCCTGATCCCCAGGTACTGTCCCTCCTGCAGCCGCTGGGTCTCCTGAAACTTGGCCAGTATCTGTCCCATCGTATTCCTGGGAATGGTGGTATGCTCCCAGGATGTTGGTGAGTGCCTCCAGGAGAGTGGGTTTCTGGGCCTGTCCTCCCCCTGTCGCACAGCAGTCCTCCCAACTTCCCTGTTGTCCTGTGCCTCTGTCCCCTGAACCGTGTGCCCACTGCCACTGACCCCAGGTCCCTAATCGTCCTGTGTTTGTGGGGTTGTGTGGGGTTGCCTGGGGTCCCTGTAGTGGTGGACACACTGCTGATTGACGTGTCCTGGGGAAAGTGGGATGGACCCGCTGGGTGGGTGTTGTGCTGGTGTGTCCTGAGGGGGGAGGGTCTGTGGTAGGTTGGGACTATGGCAGGGTAACCGACTGTCTAGAGGTCCCTGATGGGCCAGGTTGGTCATCGTAATCCAGGTGTGCAGAGCTGCTGTCATCACTGTGGGCTTCCTCTGGGGGGGACTGGATGTTGCTGGCAACTCCTCTGGTGACGTTGAGTAGGGGTCCTGTGGGGATGAGAATGCAGTGTTATTGTATCTGCGTGTGTCATCTTGTGCATGGGTGTGTTTCCCTGTTTGGTTGTGATTGCCCTGTGTGCGTGGTGATTTTGTGGGCTAGGTGATTCTCTCTAATGGCCATGCTGTGGTCATGGGTGTCCATGCAGGTCTTTGATGGGTGTCCATGGATTGTTGTGGCATGCAAGGCTTGGTATTGGGATGGGTGGGTTGTGATAGTGGGGTATATGTGAGGTGGTGGAGTGATGGGGGTAAGGGTAGGGGTAGGAGTTTGTGATGGCATGCAGGTAGGGTGAGGGATATAGTAGTAAAGATTTGACTTACCAGAGTCCAGTCCTCCTGCTACTCATGTGAGGCCCTCAGGATGCATTATCTCCAAGACTTGCTCCTCCCATGTTGTTAGCTGTGGGGGAGGAGGTGGCGGTCCAGTGCCAGTCCTCTGTACAGTTACCTTGTGTCTTGCAACCACGGAACACACCTTCCCTCGTAGGTCGTTCCACATCTTCCTGATGTCATCCCTTGTTCTGGGGTGCTGTCCCACAGCATTGACCCTGTCCACTATTCTACGCCATAGCTCCATCTTCCTAGCAATGGACGTCTGCTGCACCTGTGATCCGAATAGCTGTGGCTCTACCCAGATGATTCCCTCCACCATGACCCTTAGCTCCTCCTCTGAAAACCTGTGGTGTCTTTGGGGTGCCATGGATGTGGGGTGAGTGATATGTGTGAGGATGTGTGGGGTGATGTGTGGGGTGATGTGTTGTGGTGTGTGCTGTGAGGTGAGGTGAGTGGATGGTGTATGGGTGATGGTGTTCTATGGCTCAGATTGAGTGGGTGCTCCTGGATTGTGTCTCTCTATGTTGGCAATCTTTTTTTTTGTTGTTGAAAGGGTTGTGGGTAATGTGGGAGTGTGTTTTATAGTGGTCCGAGTATGTGGGTGTGGTGTGTGTATGTGTGTCAGGTGTGTGTAGTTTGAATTGTCCAATGTGGTGTAGTTTTGTTAGTGTGTGTGTATTTTGAGCGCAGCAGTGTGTACTGCCAATGGTTTACCGCGGTTGAAAGACCGCTGCGGTGATTCGTGGGTCCTGATACTGTGGGCGTATTCCTGTTGGCATAACGATGAGGGTTTTGGTGCCGCCAATTTATCACTGACCTTTGGTCTGGCGGACTTGTGTGGGTGTCTGTATAGTGGTGGATTTCTCTGTGTGAGTCATAATACCCGTAGCGGTATACCACCGCGGTCACAGTATCTTGGCGGCCGTCAGCACGGTGGTAGGCGGCATTTACCGCCAGGGTTGTAATGAGGTCCTATGTCATGCCACTGAATGTTACTTATACAAAAATCAGGAAGACGTTCCATGCAGTGTGGGAAACAAAATGTGTACATTTCATATGTCATGGGGTTCAGTAGTAGCGTTCTCCAGAAAGATAAATAAAGTTAAAACTAAAAATGTTTTTAATTTTTTTTATAGTATGTGCTCCAGAGGATTGCCTACCATGTGGAAGTCTTCAAAGCACATATAGAGGAGTATAAGTAAACTTTGGAATCTACGAAATGTGCAGATTTCATTGCATACTTACTGGGTTCTTTTGAATCACAGAAATGCCTAAATCTAATGAAAGAGTAGGGATAAAGCAATGCCACATACATTTATATCTATAAGCAGGGTAAAGCAGGCAACTTCCAACTGCTAATCTTACAAATCAAGAAGGAGAAACCTACAATTTGAGTAAACAACCACAATACCTTTCCACAACATGCATCCTGGTCCATCACTGTTAGGCAGCTTCGAGAAATTCGATTACGTTGCCTGTGTAAATCAAATAAATAAATATAGGTTTAGATTTCTTTGAAATGTGTAGCACTTTTTAAAAACCACCGGGAGAAAGGGAAAAAATGTTAATGCGCATAAGACCACAAGAATGCATTTCGTCAGACAATAATAATAATATAGAAAGAAAGATGATAGTTATGAAACCCTAGACCAGAACAAGTCAAACATACATTGAAAAGCTGACAGCGTAGAATTCCTAGTTCGCTTCAAAGGATGTTGTGATTGATGGCAATTCAAAAATCACTGCAAATAATATTTCTGATTTTTTATTCACGACCTTGTAATGCTGTGCTGATTGAAATAATCTTTGACCGACTGAATCGCTGCCCCCGGAATGACTTATTTTCTTGCTCCTTCAAACAATGTAACTATGTGTGTGGTATTTCAAGAACATGAAGCAAATGTTTCCAACAATTACACTTTAGGACGTTCTGGATCTAGAACAAAGGCACATGAACTAGATAAATGTCACAGTGCTTTATGTAGCAGATGAATCCCATGACAAAAACGTTTATGGAAGTGTGCAGTGTGCCTCCCTTTATTTCTACGAAGTGAGGCCTACATCATGAATGTCGACAGGCCGGGCTGGAGAACCAAAGCAGCAGAAATGCTCAAACCAGCTCTGCTCCTTCCGTCTTTCCTTGCTATCTCTCTCTTTCCATCCAACCAATCTCTCCCTCTCCTTTTGCCCTCTCTCTCTTCTCTCGCCACCTTCTCCTCCCTCCATCTCTTTCTCGAATTGTGCAATTTGTAATCGGGTAAAAATTACTTACGCACTAATTACTGCACCCTGACAAGGTTGCCTCAGTGCGTGCACAATGTGCATTTATGATTTGTGAATCTCTTGTAATCGGACCTTCAGAAGGAATACGATAGTACAAATTAACAAGATCAATTTCTTTAAATGAGTATATAATTACACACAGAAAGTGCAGCGCCTTTGACAAACTTTTGATCCAGTGAAAGAGAAACTTGGGCCGCTGGTACTAAAATACATGGTACTCCTTTCCCTGTGAAACTTCGTGTTATTCACACAGAAAGTCTATCATATTGGATGACGTGTGGGGATGGATGGAAATGGGGAGAGTTATGGGTCTTCTCAGACGGCTACTTTGTACGGTATGGCTGGCGGCTTCTTGGGAGTGCAGTCTGTTTCCTTAGCCAAGAGAAAAAGACGCCTGCGGGGCACAAGGACCTCCTGTAGGCCTATGATTGAAGAGGATGCATGATAGGGGTGCGAGACACTTCTCCAGGCATGTCACCCTAAGGAGTCTTTGGGGAAGATGGGACTGCAGCATCAATATTCCTATTACCTGAATGCAATGTAGATAAATAACCATAAAACATTGAGCCTTGGGCATGTGTCCCCACAGCTGCGTCCACTTCACATTCCGACGCGAGACCCGCCACCTCCGCACCCAACCCATCCCTCGTCGACAGTGGAACAAGATCCCCGAAGAGCAACTCTTCTCCGCACTCGCCGCCAAACAACCCACCCTCACCACCGACCCCAACGATGCAGCCCACAACCTCACAAACTGGATCTCCAACTGTGCAGACATCCTTGCTCCCCTCAAACGCACGCATCGACAGACCAACACCAAAAAACCTCTCTGGTTCTCTGACGCCCTCAAAGAATCAAAGAAAACTTGTCGCGCCCTTGAGAAAGCCTGGCGTAAGGACCGCACCACTGACAACATGACTGCCCTCAAGAACGCTACCCGCAAACACCACCACCTGATCCGCGCTGCCAAAAGGAACTTTTTCACCGACAGACTAGACAAAAACAGACACAACAGCAGAGAACTCTTCAGCATCGTCAAGGAGTTCTCCAACCCCAGCGCCAACGCCAACGCCGTCACGCCCTCACAGGATCTGTGCGAATCCCTCGCCACTTTCTTCCATCGCAAGATTAGCGACATCCACGACAGCTTCGGACACCAGACCCAACCAAACACCACCGAACCGGCATCCACGACCATCACCCTCAACAACTGGTCCCACATCAACACGGAAGAAACCAAATCCATCATGAACTCTATCCACTCCGGCGCCCCTTCGGACCCCTGCCCGCACTTCATCTTTAACAAAGCCGACGACATCATCGCCCCGCACCTCCAGACCGTCATCAACTCTTCTTTTTCTTCTGCTACCTTCCCCCAATGCTGGAAACACGCCGAAGTCAACACTCTACTAAAGAAACCTACGGCTGACCCGAGCGACCTGAAAAACTTCCGCCCCATCTCTCTTCTGCCTTTCCCAGCCAAAGTAATAGAGAAGACCGTCAACAAACAGCTGACCACCTTCCTGGAAGACAACAACCTGCTCGACCCCTCACAAACCGGATTCCGAACCAACCACAGCACTGAAACCGCCCTCATCTCAGTCACTGACGACATCAGAACCCTGATGGACAACGGTGAAACAGTCGCCCTCATTCTGCTCGACCTCTCGGCTGCCTTTGACACCGTCTGTCACCGCACCCTAATCACCCGCCTCAGCTCCACCGGAATCCAAGGCCAGGCCCTGGACTGGATCGCCTCCTTCCTCTCAAACCGTTCCCAAAGAGTTTACCTCCCTCTGTTTCGCTCAGAACCCACCGAGATCATCTGCGGCGTACCCCAAGGCTCATCACTCAGCCCGACACTCTTCAATGTCTACATGAGCCCCCTCGCCAACATCGTACGCGAGCACGACATCATCATCACCTCCTACGCCGACGACACCCAACTTATACTCTCCCTCACCAAGGACCCCGCCAGCGCCAAGACCAACCTACAAGAGGGTATGAAGGACGTCGCAGATTGGATGAGGCTCAGCCGCCTAAAGCTGAACTCTGAAAAAACGGAAGTCCTCATCCTCGGCAACACCCCGTCCACCTGGGATGACTCCTGGTGGCCCACGGCCCTCGGCACCGCACCGACCCCCACAGACCACGCCCGCAACCTCGGCTTCATCTTGGACCCTCTTCTCACCATGACCAAGCAAGTCAACGCTGTGTCCTCCGCCTGCTTCCTCACCCTCCGCATGCTCCGCAAGATCTTCCGCTGGATCCCCGCCGACACCAGAAAAACCGTGACCCACGCCCTCGTCACGAGCCGCCTGGACTACGGCAACACCCTCTACGCCGGGACCACAGCCAAACTCCAAAATCACCTGCAACGCATTCAAAACGCCTCGGCCCGCCTCATCCTCGACATACCCCGCAGCAGCCACATCTCCGCACACCTGAGACACCTGCATTGGCTCCCAGTCAGCAAAAGGATCACCTTCCGACTTCTCACCCACGCACACAAAGCCCTCCACGACAAGGGACCGGAATACCTCAACAGGCGCCTCAGCTTCTACGTCCCCACCCGCCTCCTCCGCTCCTCTGGCCTCGCACTCGCTGCTGTCCCTCGCATCTGCCGCTCCACGGCGGGTGGGAGATCTTTCTCCTTCCTGGCGGCCAAGACCTGGAACACCCTCCCCACCAGCCTCAGGACCACCCAGGACCACTCCGCTTTCCGGAGACTCCTAAAGACCTGGCTGTTCGAGCAGCGATAACCCCCCTTTCTCCCCTAGCGCCTTGAGACCCGCACGGGTGAGTAGCGCGCTTTATAAATGTTAATGATTTGATTTGATTTGTGTTACATATGTCTAGAGCAATACTGTCTTATACACATAGGTGGCCTCTGAAGCCCACAATATCAAGCACTTGTAAGAAGACCATAGGATTGCCTTATTAAGGTAGCAGAGGTTGTTTTTTTCACTGGCGCTTGGGGGCCATATTGGTTCTGAGCTCTTCTAGTTGGTTGCCGTCCTGTGAGCATTACAGTCATAGGCTATTGCGATGAATGTCACACATACCAAGTAACAGACTGATACTAACCAGCTCGGGTGATGTTTGCATTTAGGTTGGGGTACTGAATTGAATAATTTTTTTGATCAGAACTGATGGCGAGGCACAAAGTTAGTTACTTTCAAGGTTTCCATCTGCGATGGAAAGTTAGGGTGTTGATTATTTGTGTTCTGAAATGTGTTTGTCAGCCCACACGTTTTGCTGTGTTACACAAATCTTCATATTGTAGTCCCTGCTACATACAATGCCTATTGGCCTTAGGAGAATTTTTGAAATTCCATCACAATGCACCAAGGTCACTAGAACAATGGGGGTAAACAACACTGACAATGTCTGCATCATTTAAAACACACATGGAATGTGGGAAGCTTAAATGTTTTTAGAAAATGACAAAGAGTGTTGTCCTTCCTCAGGTGACACAAGATGGGCATAGCTTGTTTTCAAGAGACACACCTCACCCCAGGCAGCAGCAGAAAACGCTGGGAAAAAAATGGATGGGTGGGTGGTTCACATCCACTTACTCATCATTTGCCAGGTGATTAGCTGTGTGGATGACTTCAGGGATCCATCCCTACCTAGGTACACAAAGTGTTTTAGATGGGAGGGAAACATTTATACTACATGCATACATGCCTAATAATGACAATAAAACCTTTCTTCCAACAATGCAAGCCTTATGTTACGTTACGTTATGTGGGCATGCCCATAACATGGGAAGGGGAGTTTAACTGTGTTCAAGGTGGGAACTCAGATAGGTCCCCACTGAAACAGAAAACCAAACCTGCCATGACCACTGCATTAAGGGACACAATGGGCAACCTGGTATGCATCTATATCTGGAGAATCATGCGCGAAACGGCTCATAAATACTCTGCTCACTCAATAACCCACAACACCAATAGCAGATATATTGTTTTCTGTTCCTTACCTTGTGTCCATAATATTGGGTACTGTAGTAATGAAGGCCACACACGAAGACCTTTGTATCGAAGGATATAGAGGTTCTAATGGTGAACAACGAATGCAACTTCCTCCCAAGCCAGCCAACACCAACTGACTCGTTCAGAACTTCGCACCTCAACATTCTCATTCTCTACATTCTTTAACTACGGAGTAGTTAAAGGAACACAGGGAATATTACACATCCTCTTCCTTTCCAATTTTCTCAAATAAAAAAAAACTTAGCTACACATAAACACGACAAACAGAGAACTGAAACACAAATGTAACTGACAAGTACTAGTACAGGAAGAAATACAGTTTTGCTGGAGAAAGACACAATAAAACAGGATTACTAAACACAACTAGACAAATTACACATAGTCCTGTAGATAACATGGTGGTCTGCGTGTCCTCTGGCTGCGACCACCATTTGAAGTGTTATCATAAGAAACAGACTCAGGGCTCACATTCTCAAGTTCCGAACATCTATCTCCCGGAACAGGCATCTGATGCTCTGCTCCCCCCTTTCCATCTGACTTAGTAACTACATCATCATCACTCATCATCATAAAACTATTGTACCTCTCTGTATTAGTGTCTACCCGGACTCTCCCTCCTTCCTCCTTCCTTTGGTAAAGTGCCTCTTACCTTTTATTCCATTTATCACCGTTCTCCAACTCCATATGACTTTCACCTACCTTGTTAACTCTGAAAGGACCCCAAAACGTAGAAAGGCCACGGACAACTCTGCTGTGTCTGATCTTGACCCTATCACCCTCCATTACATCTTTCTCCCTCACGGGTTTGCTCACACCATTAGAATCACACACAGCACCACTAGTCAACCATGCTGGTACGAGCTTAGAACCTGGCTTCCTGCCTCTCATCCTTTCAAAAGGAGAAGTCCCCATAGCTCTGTTCGCAGTAGTGCGATGAGCCCAAATCATCTCTTCCACCATTCCTTTGACATCTTTCCCACTCTGAATACCCATTAACATGGTACCCTTCACTAATCAGTTCATCCTCTCAACCATTCCATTGGCTTGTGCATTGCAAAGAGTTTTGCACCTGTGAATAATCCCACTGCTCTCCAAGAATTTCCTCATCTCACGTGAGGTAAGTTGGGTACCATTATCAGTTATTAAAACTCTAGGAAAACCTTCCTCCATGAATACTCCCTTCAATACTCCAATAGTACACTTAGTACTAATTTCCTGCATAAACTTTGCCACTACCCATCTTGAGTGCACATCCACCATGACAGCAGCATTTCTGTACATATTCCCCACACCTTGCATAGGACCAATTAAATCCAAACATACTGCACTCCAGGGTAAACCCGGATCCTCAATATGACTCTAAACTCCTTGTGCACCAACTTTCAATCTTTTTTCACTCTCTTTACACGTCGTGCAATCTACGACCCACTTAGAAATCATGTCGTCCATACCTGGCCACCAGAAATAATCTCTGACTCTCTTCTTGGTCATAGTTTGACCAAGATAGCCCTCATGTGCCAATATATTTTTTTTTTCCTTAAACACTCTGGTGGAATAAATTTGTCATTCTTCATCACTAAGTTCAGGTCTACCACAGACAACTTATCCATCAATTTTAAATAAGGTCTCAACGACGGAACAACGGTACTGTCCCTCCTTTTACCCTCCACAATCATTCGCACAACACCTTTGAGAACTAAGTCCTTCTCCATGGAAGTTGTCCATTCATCCACCGAAAACGTACCTTTGCACCAGTCCTCAATATCATCTAACCAAGCTATGGCACCTTCCTGTTCTTTAAGTAAATCTTCTGCCTTATCTTCACACCCTGAGTCTAAGGGTAGCCTAGATAGACAATCTGCTCGAGCATTCTCCCAACCTGGAATGTAACTCATAGTAAACTAATACTCTTGTAGCCTGGCCGCTAACCTCGCTAGTCTAGCAGAACCTTTACCTGCCCCACCAGGACTCAAAACTTTAAATAACAGTTTGTGATCAGAACACAACGTAAAATCGATACCCCAAAGAAACGTTCTGAAATACTCCACAGACCACACAGCAGCCAAAGCCTCACGTTCTATCACTGAATAGTTCCGTTCAGAAGCCGTCAGAGAGCAGGAAACAAACGCTACAGTTGTCTCTTTTCCCTATACATACTTGGGCGAGCACTGCTCCAAGGCCACAGGCACTGGCATCCACAGTCAACACTGTCTTAAGGCGAGTATCAAAAGGAGACAAAATACCCGCCTCACAAATGTCTCTCTTGACTGCCTCGAAAGCAAATTGTTGTTCTCTTCCCCACCTGAAATTTGACCCTTTCCTCAGCAATAATCTTCTATCAGTTTTTTGGGCAAAATTTTCAACAAACTTGTTATAATACTCTATCAACCTCATAAATGAACGCAATTGGTCTTTGTTACATGGAATGGGTGTAGAGCGAATGGCGTTCAGCACATCTTCTTTAGGTCTGAATCCTTCTCCCGAAACAGTATGACCTAGGTAATCAATTTCTTCCAACAGAAATTTGCACTTGTCTCTCCTCAAGGTCAAACCAGCCTCACACATTTTGTTCAAAACTGACTTCAGAACAGTATTATGTTCACTTACTGTCTGACCGAAAATCAGTATGTCATCCTGAAAATATGTCACATTCTGCATTCCAGAAAACAAGTTTGACATAATTCTCTGGAACACACTTGCTGCCGAAGACAACCCAAAAGGCATTCTAGTGAACTGAAACGTGCCCTCCATATTTATAAAGGCAGTGAGTGCTCGAGACTCATCATATAATTTGATCTGGTGGTATGCACTCCCCATATCCAACTTTGAAAAGTACTTCCCACTCTTGAGTTTAGACAAGAGTTCATGTTTATGTTTGGAAAAGGAGTCTGTGATGACAAATTGATTTAGGCTACGTAAATCCACACAAAAACGAAGTTTGGCATCACTTTTTTTAGTGATAACGACTGGTGACACCCATGGAGAGGCCTCAAACGGTTCAATAATACCTTGGTCCATCATATCTTGCAACATTTTTTTTACTTCATCCCTAACTACCAGCGGCACTCTCCTCACTTTGTGTTTCATAAGGACTGCATCTTTCTTGAGTACAATTTTATGAACATAGTTTTTCAGTTCTCCCAGCTTCTCATCAAAAACAGCTTTAGCGTCTTCAAGAATTTTCTCCAGACACTCATCTTCTACCATTAAGATCTTGCTATCAGAGTGAAGATCAATGATAATGTGTAAGTCAAATTGATGCTACCACCCTAAAATTGGTGGTCCAGACTCAGCCACGTAGATTTTCCCTTCAAAACAACGATGACCGAACTCTATACGAGAAAGAAAATAACCTAAAACATCAAACACTACTCCATGGTATCCTCTGGGATTTATGTCTTTAGGTTATAAAGAAACTTCATGCCATAACTCAATCCACAATGACTTTGGTATGATAGTATATAGTGATCTGAAATCCACCATTAGTTCCACTTTCTTATCAGCGATGGTAAAAATTCCTTTGGGTCTGTTCTCTCTTCCTCTTTCTGATACAGGAGACTGGACAACTAAGATGCGATCACTAACACCGCTGTCTTCTGCCAAATCTGCTACCACAACTCATGAATTGAAGATGTCCTTGCACATCCAAGCAAAGTGTCCCTTACGACCACATTTCCTGCAATCTTTATTCACAGCGAAGCACCATTTAGCATCACTGGTGTGAGCTGAACTTCCACACCTTGCACAGAATTTAGATTTAGACGAGAGTGGACTTCTGATCCCTTGTTTACTAGATGTAGCACCACTATGCTTAGAAGAATTACATTTCTTCATAACTACTGTAACTTCTTCACTTTCAGCGCTACCACCTCCTTTCTTGTTAATCTCTTGAATGCAAATTTCCGATTCTTCACTATTTTTGCAATACTAATGGCATCCTTTAGAGAGGGATTCTTAGCTGCCCACAAGCGTTCCTTGGTTTTCTTACTCTTGCACTGCACAGTGAGTTGGTCGCGTATTAACTCATCAGTCACAGTACAGAATTTGCACTTTACAGATAGTTCAGGTAAGCTAGAAATAAAGTCTTCTAATGACTCACCTTCTTTTTGTGGTCTAGTGTAGAATTTATATAATGACATTACTATATTTTCTTCTTTAGCAAACCTCTTCTCCAACCGTAGTTTTGCTTCTTCATAAACATCTCCTAACGGTTGACCATCATCATTGCAGATTTCCGGTAAATATTTGAATATATGGTGAGCCTCTTTGCCAATAGTACCTAACAATAACACCTTCTTCCTATGCGCAGAGAAGTTTTGACCATCTAATACTACCACATAGTTCTCAAAAAGATCTCTCCATTCCTCCCATTGGACAGATGATTGAGATTTATGGTCCAAAAATGGAGTTGGAATGTTGATGGCAGAAGTCATCTTAAATTTCTAGAAGATAACACTAATAGCTTGTATTAATGCTGTCTCTCTTTCAAGTGGTTGCTAAGGGCCTTTCCTTTATTCCAGCAAAAGCGAGGAAAAATCAGGTTTCACAGCATGATTGCTAAGGTCCTTTCCTCTATCTAGTCCAATGAGAAATGAGCAGCTTTTCCTCCAGTCACAGTGGAGGTGAGGTTCCTCACTCCCACCACCACACCGATGTGCAGCTTTTCCTCCAATCACAGTGGAGGTGGGGTTCTTTGCTTCCACCACCACACCGATGTGTGTCTCAAGTGACAGGAAGGTGGGAACACTGACCGTCGTGCACAAGCCTGTGAAGACAGCGCAAGACACTCAAACGCTCCCGATATGCCAGCGTACTCCAGGAGTCTCCACGGTATGCAACGCCGTCCAGGAGTCTTCTTAACGGTACAGCACTGCGACAGCCTTCGGCAGGATACCAACAGGGCGCGCAGGGAACAGATGTGCAGCACGCGTCTGCCAAAGCGTACAGGTCCACCTTGATCGCGCTCTCGCTCACCTCAATGTCCTCTACAAGTATGGCTGGCGCTCGTTGCCAAAAATGTAGTAATGAAGGCCACACACGAAGTCCTTTGTATCAAAGGATATAGAGGTTTTAATGGTGAACAAGGAACGCGACTTCCTCCCAAGCCAGCCAACACCAACTGACTCGTTCAGAACTTCACACCTCAACATTCTCATTCTCTACATTCTTTAACTATGGAGTAGTTAATGGAACACAGGGAATATTACAGGTACCTAGCAAGGTTCTTTCCCAATCATCGCCTCTTAGCAATGAAGTATGTGGTGGGTCATAATAACACAACCACATTCACCTGGAGGATGACCCCAGGGTTCCTAATGGATCTTTTCCGTCTTGATGTAAACTACACTTGCAGTTTACTTTGAATGAAACTGGGGCACAATGGCCACTAGGGAGTCCCAGTGGGAAGCAATGAAGGCTGTTTTGAGAGGGGAATGCCTAGGAAAAGTATATGGTATTAAAAAACAACTCCAACTTGACCAAAAGATCAGGAAGACAAAGTGGCAGTCATGCAACAGTGGACCACACTAACACCAGAGAGACAGCTGGTGGGAGTACATAGAAAGCTGAGGGAAATATGGGACAGACTAGACAAGGTGACGCTTAGGGAGCACCAACAGTGACTCCATAGAGAGGGGGTTACATCTAGTAAATGGCTACCAAGATACTTAAACCGGAGACAGAAATGTCACCTATAATCACTTTATTCTGACCTGATGGCTTCACTGCAATGACACAAATAACAATTAATGATACATTATGCACACATCTCCAGTCCATACATAGTAACTCCAATCATAAGAAGGCAGAGATGTTTTTCACATGTGTTAGAGAATTGAGCCCTCTGACGGTCACTGAGCTGGCAAGAAAGGAACTTGATGGTGGCATTACAGGGGATTAGAGGGGGTTACATTGAAGTCACTATCTGCTGGCAAGGCACCGGGAAGTGATGGCTTCCCAGTAGAATATTACCAAATGCTAGCCACCCAACTGAGTGAGAAGCCTACTAAGTGTGGAAGAAGGCCTAATCTGCATGATGCTCCAACCAGGAGGTGATCCTATGGATCCATCATCATATCAACCTCTAACTATGCTAATTTCAAATGTAAAAATCATTTGTAAAGCTCTAGCCAATTGATTATAACTGGTAGTGGGTAGTTTAGTGCACAAAGACCAATGTGGCTTTATTTCGGGTTGGGTCATGAAAATGAACATTTGTAGAGTGACACCAATATTCCATTCCTTAACCTATGATGTGGATAACCTCTCATAGATGTTGGTATATCTAGAAAAGGCAGTCAACACTGCCAACTGGTGTTAATTCATGGAGGCCCTTAGACATAAGGTCCATTATTGCTCCTGGGTCCAAAGACTTTATACAGATCCCACAAATAAGGTGAAGATTGGCCAAAGGGGCTTGGAATGCTGGGATGTCCAATGAGGCACAAGACAGTGTTGCTCCCTTTGAGCCTTGTTGTTTGATCTGGCCTTACATCCCTTCATGACTATGGTCAAAATGGAGTTGGAAGATTGGAAGATTAAGGTGAGGGACACTAAACATTTGATATCCCTGTTTGAGGATGATGCACTTTTTCATCTGAGACAACCCCACAAATCTATATCTAAAATCCTGTACAGACTGGAAATCTTTGGCCCAATAACAGGGCTTAGGGTTAACAAATGAAAGACCTTTCTATTCCCAGTGGGGTTGCTGGTGGGATGCCCTGGGGAACTTGCTGCCAGAATTGGGGCATGTGTAGGAAACAGTCAAGTTTAGATGCATTCATGTGATGACAGCATCTGATCAAATTAATAAATACTATATGGGGCGGGCAATAGAGAGACTCCAGTCTTCAATAGCATTTTGGGACATACTTCTGCTTTCTATAATGGGAAAGATAGCCATGGCAAAGACAGTCTTGCTCCCCCGTTGTCTGTACACCCTACAAAATGCATTATGTCCACTGCCTCTCACCACTTTTACAAAACTGAAGACCATGGTGATCTCACTGGTTTGGGCTGGTAACCACTTCACAGTAGCACTTGGCACATTGAAAGGAGATCAAGTTGAGGGTGGACTTGGGTTTAGAGATTAGGGGCCACATGTACGTAGCTTTTTGCACCTCGCAAACAGCTAATTTGAGTGTTTGCGATGTGCAAAAACACTTCCCGATGAACAAACCCCGTTTTGCGATTTGGTAACATTGTTACCGAATTGCAAAATGGATTTGCGACTCACAATTATGAAGGGGTGTTCCCTTCCTAATTGTGACTCACAGTGCAATGTAGGATTGATTTGTGACTGCGAACGCGGTCGCAAAGCAATCGCAGTAACCACCAGTGTCACACTGGTGGTAACACATTCGCAAACGGGAAGGGGTCCCTCTGGGACCCCTTCCCATTTGTGAATGTCACAGAATTTTTTTTTTCAGAGCAGGCAGTGGTCCTATGGACCACTGCCTCTTCTGAAAAAATGAAACAAAAAAGTAAACATTTTTATTTTTGTAATGTATCTCGTTTTCCTTTAAGAAAAACAGGCTGCATTACAAAAAAAAAACTGCTTTATTGAAAAGCAGTCACAGACATGGTGGTCTGCTGTCTCCAGCAGGCCACCATCCCTGTGAGGGCCGCCATTCCCAAGGGGGTCGCAAATTGCGACCTACCTCATAAATATTCATGAGGTGGGCATTTGCGACCCCCTTGCGAATCGCAATTAGTGACAAGGACACTGCCCTAAATTGCAAGTCGCAAATCTGAACTTTGCTACATGTGGCCCCTAGAGCTTTATTTTTATACAAATCAAAATCAACCTGCACGCGCCGTCTGCCCATTGGGATCACTAATCCCGGTGGAGATGGTGTTACACTGGTGGTCGGACCACCAGGGTTGTAATGTGGTGGTTCGACCGCCACTGCAGTGGTGGGCCAGACCGCCACCGCAAGTCTGGTTGTCTTGTGACCTCCAGACTCGTAATTAGGCCCTAAGATACATGGGCCCTCTAGCCATTTCAACATATAGCTTCGCACATGTCTGTAACTCCTTGGCAGGAGGTAGCAGATTAACTGCTGGGGTTCAGTACCCAGGAGCATCCTTTATCACTTTTCAAGAAGCGTAAAAAATATTCACTGACACATAATGGAAATTGGCATACAGTATGGTGAGCAAGGTTTGGTGCAACACGTTTCAAGCTGTTACACTTTAATTATCTCCACTGAACATATTTGACAACAGAGCAGTACAGTAAAATATATCTGGATCGAACGGCCACCTGTCCGAGGTGTAGAGAGGATGGTGCATCCTTTACTATATCACATGAAGCTGTAACAGAGCTTCTGATTTTCAGAGAGATGTGACTAGGTGGTTATGTGTAGCCACTAGGGTCTCCTTAAAGCTGCTTCTAATGTGTTATCGCTAGACCAAAAAACTAAAAAATGTAGTCTAAATGTTTGCAAGTGATGTTTGTGAACAGGCATATAGCCAATGAGATGGTGGACATGTCGTGTCACAGTGTTCAAGCATGGCTGAATGATACCATGGAGTGGACATTACTTTAGGACATCCATCTTAAAATGTCCAGAAAAAATGAAAAGACAACAGAGGATGTGGAAATATGGTAGGACACAATGAATGCATTACCCACTGTCATGAGTCCAGATGAGAGTCCCTTGTTCTAAACACCGTCTCTTGAGTCAAATGAATGGAGTGTGGTGAAATATTAAGGGGTGTGCATTCTTCCTTTAGTAGACTATGGGAGAGAACCCAGAGATTTTCCACTGTTGAGGTGACAATGATATTAATAATATATTGATCGAACACACAGTTTGTGTTCATGATAGGGCATCCATTGTATCTTTTCTCACTGGGTAACTGCATTTTCTTAAAGGGATGACCGTGAAATTTATCCTTGGTTGACATCAATGATGTTTGTTGTATTTGTGCACGTTAAAACAAAAAAAATAATGTAAAAAAAATTAGTATAGAAAATAGCTCCTTGGATAATAATTGTAATTTAAAAATGCTAACAACACAAGAACATAGTAAACAGCTACCCTCAAGATTAACCCATGAGGGGTTAATATGATAAACAACAACAGGCTGAGTACAACTCACTACCTGAACAACAAGGTCTATAGCTTTTCAATTGAACAAAAAAGTTTGCTGAGCGGCCACCAGAATCATGATGTTCGCTCAGCAAAATTTCAACGAATTCAGAGTAGCTGCAGTGGTTGTGGCTCATCTTAAGGCCCAATGATCTTTACAGCGCTAGCCTACAGCTCTATGTATGGTGGGCAGTAGTCTAGCCAGGATGGCAGAGGTAACCTTCCAGATGGACAAAGTTTAAATCAGGTCCCAAGTATTTGCAATTCTCACTGTGTGATCACCTTTATAAGTTCTGCATTGGCACCACTTGTGACAAACAATAGCATTCTCTGCATGGCCCAAAAAGCATACTTGAGTGATGGCCAATGATGACCAATGACCTTCATAATGTTTACCCACCCTAGATAGAAACTAAAATGCGAAGCTTAACATTTACAGACACAATGAGAGTAAGTGATAACAAACAGTCTAGAATTAGAGGCACACTCTTAGATGTTCAAAATTCCAGGTTCAAGAACATCACTTGACATTCTTGTAAGATCTTAGAAAATGTATCTCCGAAATCGTATTTGACATGATCACCATCCTGTTTGAGCTGCCTGTTATGCTGTAATACTAAATCTGTAAAAGACAGTGAGAACTTATTCAGGAGAAATTGTGATTTTTGTTCCTGTTTGACTGGCTGCCATTATCATGGTTACAGTGACGCAAGGGTTATACACATATCCATCAAGATAAATGGAACTGGCAAAATGAAGGATCATACAAAGGGGATTTAAGAAGAAGGACAATAATCAGAAACTCACTTTTTGCCACATTTAAGACAATTTACTTGCTTGAATCGATGTTTAAATCTGCAATCTATGTGAGCTTGGATTGATGGTAACATTGTATATATGCATGCTTGATTGAGCGATATTGATGGGTGTCGGCAGCATAAATCTTAAATATTAGAGGGTTATTTGGAGTTTAGGTAGACATTTTAACACATAAGTATGTACCTTCAGGTCAAAGAATCAAATTACTAGAAAATAATAGACAATTGCAATTAAATCAGAAAGAAAAGCAAAGGATGAAAAATGACAGTGATGCTAATCCGATTTAAGAAACGGTCAATGCCCGGTTACTGAATACATTGAATTCACCAGCTCCTATTAAAAGCGATTGTCACATTGCTTAACACCCTGTAGACCTTGTTTTTTCAAAGGATATAAATCTCTCAGAAAAAGAATGCAAAAAAAACTCAAGCACATAGGATTTCACGATTATAGGATGAAGAATAAACTGCTATATCTCACTGCCTTGTACCATTAAAAAAATTACTACCCTGACCAAATCCAACTACCTTTCATTGAAAACCAAATCCTCAACTAATTCTTCCACAGAATTTTTCAAGCTTGTCAGTTCCTTCTCACAGCTGATATGTAACTTACATGACATCTCAAACACTTTGGAACTGAGTACTAAAGCAACATATTGCTCGGAGAAAATTGACACTAGGGTTCTGGTCCACAAAAGTAACTTACACTTTAGAGTAAATGTACACTTTTGAGTAAATTTACTACTTTTCGGTGTTCACAAATGCTGAGTGAAAGTTACTACTAAAAAAACTAGTAGTAATTTTATTAACTTGAAAATACATATTGAGAATATTTTTACAGTAGTAAAATAGTGCTACAATTATTTAACTCAAAAATCAATATTAAATGTACTTTTATGTTAAATAATAAAGTACATTTATGCTATCCGTTTACTTTAAATGTAGAAAAAAGTGCTTTAGCGCTATTACACCAATTTAATTAAAGTTAACAAAATTATTTTAAATAAAATATATTGGTACATTTAAAAAAATTTAAATAGGTTATTAGAATATTTTATAATTTGATAATGAATATGAACTAAGGCGCAGATTTATCAAAAGTGGCACTGCACATAGTGTAGTGCCACTTTTCTTGCACCCGTTAGCGCCCCCCTAATGCCACCATGTGTGCGCCATATTTAGAATATGGTGCACCATGGCAGTAGTCAGAGGAACAAGCGCCATCATTCTTGATGCTAGGCAGGCGCTTTGCAGGATTAGCATAAACAATTATGACACTAATCCTGCAAAGTACCCAGAGGACCACTGAACACAATGAGAGTCTGTTTTTTTTTAATGCATGCCGATAAAAATGATTCAAAGAAATCTCATAGATTTCTTTGCACCACTTCATCGTCCTGCCTAGCACCAGAACGCCCCCTTGCATACATCATGCCTGGCGCAGGCATAATGTGGCGCAAGGGGTTACAAAGTGGCGCAATGCAAGCATTGTGCCACTTTGTAAATATTGCGTGACATTTTTGGCCTTCCAACGCCACATTAGCGTAAAAGAATAGCACTAATGTGGCGTTGGAATGGTGCTAGGCCCACATAAATCTGGGCCTATGTCTATCTATTTTTAACAATAATGTATTTTTCATTAACATTTCTTACTATTTTAAATATTTTACTTTAATTTGATTTAACATTATTTCTTATGGTGTTTTATTTTAAGTACCTGCCTCCATTATTGTTCATGAAAGGGTGTTGCAGTACCAATGGTTGTCCATGTGTAGTACTATTTTTTTAATAGTAACTTACACTCAGAGTTTCTGAATACCGAAAACGAGTAAGCTTACTCAAAAGTGTAAACTTACTCAAAAGTGTATGTTACCTTTGTGAATAAAGCCCCAAATACCTAGACTTTAATATCAATTCATTAGGAGTGATGATCTCATAACCAGGTTTGCCCCTTTGATGCCATATCGCTGGAAACAAATTGCCTTTCCCACATAATCTGGTTCATCTCAGGAGGTTTGGCATGCTCACATTCACCTTCCTGGTATTGACAGGTTAGCCGTGACTTTCACATTGCTATGCAAAGCTTCACTTGATACAATTGCAGAACCCTCCAGTTGGAAATATACTGGTTTCACCTATCTTAAAAAGATACGTATTCCTAGTATCCCAAGAAACTACTTTCCTACTTCTTTGTTGCCACTTCCCATAAAATATTTAAAAATCGCATAAAAGTAACTTATTGCCCTACCATATTTTCTGGAATATAAACCCATTCTTGATCATGTACTATCGGCTTTGGATCATCATGTAGCATGAAATTTGCGCTAATTGGTGGTTGATGAACTCCACTGCATATCCTTAGATTAGGGAGGCAGCACAGCTGTAATTCCTCTGGACTTTTCTACAGACTTTCACACCATTTCCTATAAAAAGGTCTTATAATTTGGCTGCATGGGATGGGTGTCAGAAGCTAAGTCTTGAACCGGTTATCATCTGATTTAAATAACAGAAGTAAAACAGGTGTAGCACAAGATGATGGGCCTCATTTCGAGTTCAACGAACGGGAATGCCTGTCCGCTGAACTTCCGACAGGGAGGCTGCCGCCTTACTTGCAACTTGCAACCTCCCTGCCAAACCTATTATGACTTTCCTCCTGGACCCAGCGGGAAAGTGGCAGCAGCATTGTCACTGGCTCGTAATCGAGCTGACGGCAATGCTGCCATCCGCAGGGGATACCAGCACCCTCGTAATGCACACTGTCTGCACAACAGACAGTGCGTATTACGAGGATGCTGGGCAGGGAGACCCCTGTACTGCCCTTGACACAGGTACAAGACTGTGGGCTCCTGCACCTGCTCTCCCCCAGCCTTTTCATCTCGTGCAGCACCGCCCTGGCTGATTGTGACCTGCACCCACCATCAGCCTGTCAGGATCACTGATCCCGGTAGAGACGGCGGTACCCTGGCGGTCTGACCACCAGGGTCATAATGCGGTGGTTGGATCGCCACAGCAGCAGTGGATCATGACCGTCACTGCGAGTCTGGCAGTCTAGTCACTGCCAGACTTGTAATGAGGCCCTTTATTTTGAGCTCTATATTATTCAACATATATGTGGCACCCTTGGCTCAGCAGATTTGATTATTTGGCTATTCCTTCATGATTGTTGGAAGTCCACCTTTTCTGCATGGTCACCGCAGACTTTTCACCTTTTGCTGGACTATATATTGTTGCATTATTTAGAAATATGTGCACTTTACCACTGCTAACCAGGAGTAGAGTGCCATTTTACACCTTTTTTAAACATGCTTTATCTGATTTATTCCTTACTGACACATTTCAATTGCTATACGTCCCTATTATATGGTGTGGAAAGGGCACCAAAAGCCTAGAAGCTAAATACCACTTGTGAACTGCAGCATTTATTGTGCCATTCACTGTAGTGGCAGTACAAACATGGCTTCAATATTCAGAGTAGGGTCAACAGGCATTTTGTGACACCACACTGTCAATGCTGCTTCACAGGTCTGTTGAGCCACATGGAACACTAGGGGCACACTTAAAATGAGAGAACAGGATACTAAGACAATTGTTGTGCATCTCCAGCTTGGATGCCGAAGAACCCTGCCTTTTTCTTACCAGACAATTGTCTGTGGGTTTGTGGGAATAGTGTCTGCTTCAAACTATATTTTAGTGTTAGATGTGGACAGTAGGACTACCATAGCTCACTTTATACATATACACACCCAGCCCTCGCATCCCAAGTTGAGGGTGGCCGAAATCATTCACGATCTTGAAAATGCATTTTGGGTCTGTGTGCATTAAGGCAAATAGCAGCTATTAAAAAAGTGGGTAGAGTTAGCCCTGGGAACCTTTACCTCATTGGTTAGAGCATGGCCAGGAATCACCCCACCCACTACCTTGTGCCAGGTATAAATATGGCAGCTTCAGGCACCCGTTTCAAAACACTTTCTGAACCTAATGAAGATCATTAGAGGATTAGACCTGCTGCCTGTGACCTGAGAGGAGCCCTGTACCTGACCTTTTCTCTCTTGTGCTCAGGATAAAATGGTGTGGGCCAAGGGCCAGTTGAATGACCTCCTGTGTGGGTACTTGGAGACAACAAGCTGCAAGATGCCTTTTTTCTGGAAGTACCCAGCTGGCTAGTGGCAATTGGACCTGGACTGACCCCGCTGTTGACTTCTGTCTGACATCCTGAGAGTCTCTAAGTGCTTCCCCATGACTTTAGAAGTGCACTCCTGTGGTGGATTGGGACTTGAAAGGCTAAGTCAAGAAGTTCTGCTTTTTGGTGCTATTTCTACTTAAAACTTAAAACATTATTTCTTAGTTTCTCCTCATTGGGTTTTTGCCATTTGTGGTGTCATTTTCTGTTTATTAAAGTCTACTCTATTTTTCTAACTCAGTTCGGAATTTTTATTGTTTGGCATATTGACGGCATTACTTTTTTGATACTTCATACATAATTCACGCATTACCCTAACTTCTGCCTGTCTGCTCTGTGCCATAGCTACCAAGGGGTTGAGCTCAGTTTAATTAAATTAATTGGATGGTTTACCCCCAACAAGAGCTGTGATTATTCCTTGAAGTGGGCAGTCTCCCACCCCTAAAAATTATTCAATTTCTTACAATGATAAATGCTGACAACACTTAACTACTCATTTGTTTACATGGTCTGGCCAAATTAAATCAGGTAAATTTTAAACAATGTCTTTTGGAGGTGGCCAAGGGGATGTACTGTATCGTATTGTATAACAACATTTATATAACCCTTGCCACAATGATATAAGGCACTGAAACACACCTGTCTACATGAGTAGTAAGCTACAGCATACACAATCTGTGATTGAAAGGGTGTTGTCTTTATTTGTGATCCTATATGCGAAGTGTTTCTATGTTGTTCATTATGACCATTGAGATGTGGTTATCCTGTTAGGGTATGTAGCACTAAGCAGCATGGTGTATAAAGAGATGTGAGAGACAGATGTGAAGTTTATGCTTTACAGTAAGCTTACAGTTTTGAAGAGCTCTCGAAATCCTTTACAGTGTTTCTTATGATCGCCTTATCTGGTTATTGCCCTAGGTTATCCAACATGATATTTTGTTAAAAATGCATGGTCCTAAGCAGGCATGGATGGAGAGAGAAGTGGTGGGGAGATCTGCTGGGATTGACTTTGTTATTATCATACCACATCTGATTGTCATTGTGAGATGTGAAAACAGTCATGGTATGCAGCTACTTGGGAACTTCAGTGGTGGGCTAGGTTGGAAACCTCTTTTTGGCAAATAGCATGTGGCTGATCTCTTCAGTTGTTCAATGCTTGTTCAGTTGGTGTTGGGTGGTTTCTGTGCTGGGTGATGTTCAAGACCAGTATCAGATATGTCTTATGAGAGTGTATAAGAATTAGGCAGTAACTGGGAGTTATTATGCAGCATGTATAAGGTATAATTGACTGCCAACCACTTTGCTATTGTTGGAAATTATTTCCTGAGTTGGCAGTTTTATGCACCCTTTCCAAGTAGAGACCACAATTCTATTCAGGGCAAGTTAAAATATATGACCTAAATTAACCTGTACTCACCCTCTTGTAGCTTGGCAGAGAGCAGGCAGGCTTAACTTAGAAGATGATTTGTAAAGTATTTGTGCAACACACACACAATAATCACAGGAGGTACACTACTAAAAGACTCCACGCAAGTGTAGAAAAATAAAGCTTGTTTATCTGCATAAATCAAGATCAGAACAACAGAAATTCAATCTGTTAACTAAGCAAAACAAAGCTGACATATTGTTATTGGATAAATCGATGGTGCAAGGGACTCCTCTGAACGAGTGTGCCCTGGCCCCACAGACTACAGTAATGTCTGGGGAGTGTTGTTCTTGAAGAGCAGCTGAGTGTGAAGTAAGTTTTGCCCAGCGTGATCAAAGGGAAACAGGTGAGGACCTCAGGGAACAGCGAGGCGGAGGCTGGCAGCACCAGGGGGCAATAATTGCCACGGCCCCAGGCCTTGAAGGTTGGAGTGGGCAGTAAAGTGCACAAAGCCACTTAGGCCGTTGATGAAAGTGGATGGCCAAGGTCAGCAGTGCTGTACGAGGTTGTCGATGTAACACAGCAGAAAAGTACAGCAAAGCCGCTCAAGGTTGTTGATGAAAGCGGGGGGCAAAGCATAGCAAAGCTGCTTGAGGTTGGTGATGAAAGTGGGTGGCAAAGTCCAGCCAGGCCACTCAAAGATGTTGAAGAAAGCAGGCAGCAAAGCCTAGCAAAGCTGCTCAGGTAGTTGAAGAAATTGGGTGGCAAAGAATAGCAAAGCCGTTCTGGGTTGTTGAAGAATACGAGCGGCAAAGTATAGCAAAGCTGCTTGGAGTCCCTCTGGGGCAGATGGATGAGTCCCGGGCTACCGGGCAGAGATCAGCGGGCATCAAGGCAGCAAGGCAGCAAGGCAGCATAGCAGGGCAGGGCACCAGTTCCTGGGAACAGTCAATCCTGGCAGAGTGGCAATCCTGACACATAGCAGTCTTTACTCCAGAAGCATTTTCTTGAGTCCAGAAGATCACTGTTTGGGTGGGTCAGAGATCCAGTACTTATACTAAAAAACACCTTTGGTATGAAGGATGACCAAAAAAGGTTTTTGTGAAGTGCACAGGTTCCCCTTTCCACTCAGCCCCATCTCCAGACTATCAGTGGGAAGTAATAAGCCACTTTGTGAGGGCCTTGGCCTCTACCCTTTGAGATCTATGGGGGAGCCCTTCCCAACCTCCTCCCCAGGAAGATCCATCAGTATGCAGATGTAGCTGAGTATCCTGAGCTGTGTGTTCTTAAGGGAATGCACAAATGCAGCTATCACCTAGCCCAAGCCAGATGTATATTGGAGATAGGCTGTGGCACACAGGGCACTAAGAGCAGAGAAATGTCCACTTTCTAAAAGTGCCATTTCTAAAATAGTAATAATAAATCTGCCTATAGCAGTAGAGAGGATTTATTATTACCATTCCAATGGTACTATACAGGATGCAGGTACACTTCTCAGTTCAGGAATTACTGCTTAAAAGTATTATAAGGAATCCCCAATACTGGCATATAAAAGGGGTGGGCCTCACAGTAATGAAAATCCGAGTTTTTCATTACCAGGACATGAAAAACTTAGAAGTACATCTCTACCTTTCACTTACATGGCACCCTGCCCTTTGGGCTTCCTAGGGCCTACTTTAAGAGTGAGTTATATGTAAGAAAAGGGGAGTTTACGGCTTGGGAAGAGGCTTTAAATGCCAAGTTGGCATGGCAGTGACTGCACCCACAGGCTGAGCAGTAGCAGGCCTGAGACATCTTTACAGGGCTACGTAAGTGGGTGGCACAACCAGTGCTGCAAGCCCACTAGTAGCATTCAATTTACAGGCCCTGGGCATATATTATACCACTTTAGAAGGGACTTACGGACAGGCGTAATCTCAGATCAGCATACCTCAATTATTCTAGAAGTTCTCAAATACAAGAGGAAAAGGCTAGGGGTATCAGGTTTGCTGCACTGGCTCCCCATGCTTGTATTTGTTTCCCAGGCAATATAAGAGCAACCACAATTTACGAGCAATTCAGTACCCTACTAAAACATGGCTTTACAGACAAGCCCACAAATAAAAGCATTTCTGCTTCTATTGCTGTTAGCGCCATGAAACCTTTCGGTGAATGAGCACTTTAGAAGTTCTTTATAACATAACATAACTTTCATGTAAATTAATTTATGCCAGTTGTGGATACACCAATGCTACTGTGTTTTAGGGGAGAAGCTCATGCACATTACCTCTGGTTAGCAGTGGTAAAGTGCTCCTAAGAAAGCCAAAACATACACCAACAAAACAGTAGGTAAAGGCAGAAAGTCTGGGGGAAGACCACCCTAAGGATGCTAGGTCTAACACGTGCCTCCCTCCGCCCCAGCTAAAAGTGGGGAGTGCTGCCCTACATCCAGGGAGTTCTCATCACTAAGGCAGAAGAACCTAGATAGACCATAAGCACTGGTGTGGTCTACCCCAGGAGTGTGTTCCACTCGGAAGTCCATACCCAGTAGGGAAATGGATCACCTCAACAGTTTTGAGTTCTCGCCCCTCATGTGCATTAGCCACCTGAGGGGTTTGTGGTCAGTGTGAATCAGAAAGTGAGTGCCAAAGAGGTATTAGCCTCAACTTCTTCAGGGCCCAAACCACAGCGAAAGCTTCCCTTTCTATAGCACTCTACCTCTGTTCCCACAGAAGTAACCTCCTACAGATGAAGGCTATGGTTTGATCTAGGCCTTTGTCATTAAGCTGTGACAATATTTCCCTGTGCCATGCTCTGGGGTATCTGTTTGTACAATGACCTCTTTGGAGAAGTCAGGGGCCTTGAGCACAGGAGCTGTGCACTTAGCTTGCTACAGGGAATCAAATACTTTTTGTCATGTCTCTATCCAATTCAGATTCCTGGGTTGCTTCTTAGAAGTCAGCTCAGTCAAGTGGGCAAGAGTGGTGTCATAATCCTTGACAAGCCTCCTATAGTACCCAGTGAGGCCCAAGAAGTCTCTGACCTCTGTCTGGGTTTTGGGTGGTTTCTAGGCCATGATAGTCTTAACCTTGACCAGGAGGAGCTGCACCTTACCCCACCCACCAGGTGCCCCAAGTGCACCACTGACCGCTGCCCTATCTGGCACCTACTGGCCTTGATAATCCAGCACTTACCAGAGGTGACAGAGGTGGTACTCCCAGCTGTTACTGAAGAGAGCTATGTCATCCAAGTAAGCAGCAGAGAAGGCCTCCAACCAAGCAAGTACCCCTAGTTCACCAACCTCTGGAAGATGGCAGGAACATTTTTAACCCAAAAGGCATCATTCTGAACTGGTAGTGGCCCTCTGAGGATGAGAAGGCTGGTCTCTCCTTGGCTCCTTGAGTTAGGGCAAACCTCCAGTACCCTGATGTAAGATCAAAGGTACTTAAGTACTTGGCAGGCCCAACCTGTCAATCAGCTAATCTAACCAGGGAATGGGATAGGAATCAGTCTTGGTTACAGAACTGAGCCATCTGTAATCCACACAAAACCTTAGTTCAGGTGTGGTGCCTGGTGGGGCAGCTTATGGTGCCAGAACCATGGGACTGGGCCAGGGGGGGCTACTAGAGGGTTTTTATCACCCCAAATCTAGCATCTTAGCAACCTTGCTCTTGATTCTGGCCATCGCCTTTCCCAACAATCAGTAAGACTTGTGCTTGACATGGAGGTTGTCCCCTGTGTCCACATCATGGGTACACAAGTGGGTAAACCAAGGAGTAAGGGAGAAAAGAAAGGATAACGGTTCCAATACTTGATAAAAGTCCTTCTGTTGTTGTTGAGGAATACATTTGGGGGAAAGGATCACTCCTTCCACAGACCCATCTTTCTCATTGGAGGCTAAAAAGTGAGGCAGAAGTTCACTCGCCTCTTCATCAGCTCCATTAGTCACAAGCAGCATGGTGACCTCAGATCTTTCAAAGTGGGGTTTGAGGTGATTGACTTGAAACAGCATGGTGGTATTGCCTGGGGGTCTTAAGGTCCTAGATGACCTTACCTTTCTTCTCAACCACCTCATAGGGACCTACCCAGCAATCCTGGAGGGCCCTAAGTTCCACAGCTTCCATCACCCATACTTATTGCCCAGGCTGGAATTCCACAGTGGAAGAGTTCTAATCCTACCACTCCTTCACCACAGCCAGGCTGGCTTCTAAATTGTCAGAATCTTGCTTCCATAACTTAGCCATTTGGCTCCGGAAGGCCAGCATGTATCTTACTTCATCCTGGAGGATTCTTTTTTGGAGCTTGCTCCCACTCTTGCTTCACCAAACCAACAGGTCCTTTGACAAGGTGTCCATACAGAAGCTCAAATGGGGAGGAAGCCCACTCCCTGCTGTGGCACCTCCTAGTAAGCAAACAAAAGGCAGGGAAAAAGGATATCCTATTTTCCCCTCAGGCCGTCAGGCAGACTTCTGATCCTGCCTCTTAGGGTCTAGTTGAACCTCTCAATAGGCCCATTAGTTTGGGGTGGTAAGGGGTGGGGAGCTTGTGCATCACTCCATACACCTTCCAAATGGGCTGCTTTTAGGCAGACATGAAGTTGGTGCCCCTGTCTGACACCACTTCCTTGGGGAAACCCACCCGGATGAAATTCCCCCAAAAGTGTCACGAATGTCAGTACTGAACAGCTGGGTTCCTCAGGAGCAGAAGCTAGACCCAACACCCCTTCACCAATATCCACTTGACCCTATATTACAATTGGTGCAAGATATCAACGAGAGGGAAGGGGAAGTGGACAAAAATAAGATAGATTGCCTCGCAGGGAATTCTTCGCTGCTATGCTTCTCTGGTGCTAAATGTAACAGCTACCTGTAAGGGAAGACAAATATAAACATACCATTTGCATTTAACTAGATGCTAATTTCATGAAACGCTATTTCTATTCAACAGACATCAATGTTTTATACCCCCATAGAACAAGACTTGTGCCCCTCTCTTTCTCTTAATTAATTCTGTCAATAATAAATTCAGTTTTACATCTCTACTGACGTAATAGAGGATTTAACATTGCAAAAGTATAACAAACTAGTAATTGTAGAATTTGAGTGAGTGGTACAGTCTGAAAGTGAGGATTTCATTTACTGTAAAGGTATTTTTCCTTCAGACATGAAAACGATGTCAAATTGTGAAAATATATAAGTCTTCCATAAAACAAATGTTTTGCCAGGACAAATAGACTTCAAAGTTTTCTGTGAATAATTTGTTGTAATGCTGTAAAACGTGTTATCTTCAAACTGAATGCCTCTTGCAAATAGAATTTCTCTTCCTGATGTTCTAAAGTTATTATATGCTGAACTGAGATTCGAGCTCTCTATGAACTATGGGTTCTGCAAGGTACAGACAATACTTGTGGTTCGACGAACTGATAAGAACATGCCAATAAGTGTTCATGACAACAGAAGTCTTTTCTGTGAGGAAAACACGCATGCTGATGAGATGCTACCAGCGCCTCAAAAGGTACAGTTGATGTGTGCTGCCTTCCAAGGCAAGCACCTGCATCACATCCAGCTCGCACTCGAACACTAGACAGCTGACCTCCTTGGGATGTCCACCATCTTTGACTTCTCGAAGTCGACGCGTGTTGCAAACATGTGAAGAAATTCTTTCAACAAAGGTTTTGCAGATAGCCTTCCATGCCACCAATGAGGATTTCGCCGAGCTCTTGTCAGTCTTTGGGGTCTTGCTGGACCCTACTTCCAGGCCTGCTCCCTGGCATGGAAACCCCTCTTGCTCCTAGCAAACTGTTGACCTTTTCCACAGGGGGCCCTGCAGCATTAGGGGACCACCAGGACCCTTGTTGGCTCATGTACAGGAGCCTTAGGATTACTGTAAAGGAGGATGTCTTCTCAGTAAATGTGATAGCTCCAAGAGCTATCACCAGCTGCTTGGGCTTCAGTCTGTCGCCTCATACCCTCAAGGGTGGGACATTTTCTCTGTGCCCCACAGAACGTCTCCTTGGAGGGTCCTTCTTTCACATGTCAATCAGCCAGTGCAGACATGTCACTAAGGGGGCCAGTGCTCTCCTCAGTAGACTATGGGGTCACCATCACAAGTGTCCTATCCATCTCACTAGGGGTAAACTCAGGGGCTGGCTTACCACGACCTCTGCATTTCAACTCTTTAGCAGCTGGCTGAACTATTGTTTCAGGCTCCAGCCTTCCTTGACTCCCCTCCCGGGCAGCCATGGATCTTGTGGTAGGACAGATCCAATCAGGTAACCCCAACATCTCCACATGAGATCCTGATCTACACCTCCTTCCAGACAGACAACTCTAGGTCATTACCTAAAAAACAGTCCACATGCATGGCAGGGTTCACAGCAACCTTCAGAAGTCCTGAACCCCCCCACTCAAATTGAACGAGGGCCACTGTATAGTAGCCCTCCATGTTGTCAACTACCACAATTTGGTGGAATGCATGGGGAATCACCTGCTCTGGGTGCACAAGCTGACTTCTTACCATAGTCATACTGGCACCTGTGTCCCTCAAAGCCTTAACACCTTGCCCATTGATGGTGACCCATTTCCTATACTTGGTAGTATTTGATGGCACATGGATCTTGGAAACCATCTCACTGTTACCCAGAGACACTAGAGTAACCCTACTAACACCCTAGTGCTCTTTTTGGACACTTAGGTCCCCCTTGTACTATCCATACTGATGGCACTTGGGCATTTTGGGCTGCTGATGTTTATCAGGGTAGTCTGGTTTCTGATGGTCCGATTGAGAATGTGAACCAGACCCTTCCTCTTCTGAGTTGTTTTGGGGGCCTTATGAGAACTCTGTTTTTTATCTCCTCCCTCTTTCCTCTGGTGGGAACCCTGACTACCCTTTTGAGTGCCCCCCCCAGATACCTTTGTGGGCACTCTGGTGCTGACCCAGATGTCTGCCTCTTCAGCAAGCTACCTGGCTTCAGTCATCTTGCGATCCACCAGGTTTGGTGCAGCTCAGTAAAGCAACTATCAAGCATGTACTACTTCAGAACACAAGTTATGCAGCCCATCAAAATCATTCACACTGCTGCTCTTCACCCAGCCCTTCAGTGCCTTGCCAGCATAGACTAGAAAATCTACCGATGTTTGTGTGTTGAATTTGCGACTGGTCCTGAACTTATGCCCATACCTTTCAGGTGTCAGACCAAATGTCTTGATTAAGAGGCTTTCATAGCAGTGTAGTCCATCTGGTCCTCCATCTCTAGAGTAAGAGTAGTGTCCCTCCTCACTGTGGGCACGTACTGCCAAAGATGTCCTCCCAAGAACTCCTCAGCGACCCTGTGCACTCCTAAAGCCACTTCATAGGCTGCAAGCCACTTATTTACATCATCCCCCACACTGAAACTGGGAATCACATCTTTTAGGATGCAGATTTCAGACTAACTTGAAGACACTGCAGGCATGATACCACTATTTCCATTGCTGGACCCTACTTCCAGCCCTGCTCCCTGGCCTGGAAACCCCTCTTTCTCCTGGCAAACTGTTGACCTTTTCCACAGGCGGTTACTCATGGGAATCCAAGATCAGGACATTCTCCTCCTCGTGAATTTCCTGCTCCTCCTCTGGGATGTGTCTCCTTGCAACCCGGGCCTCCACCCAGGCCCTCAAAGCCTTCTGGAGTTCCACCTTCCAGGTGAAACCCCTTGTAGACACTTGAAAGTCCTTGCAGAAGTCCTTCAGCTGTTGCACAGTGTAAGAGTCTAACCTGGACAGCTCAAAGTCAATTACTGCAAGTGCAAGTATGGGTTCTCCAGAGGGAGACATAATTAAGCAGAAAAAAATCCAAAAAGGCCAATTAGGGAGAATTGAAAAATCAATAAATGTCAATTGGTACTGGACAGACAAAATCTTGCCAACCAGGAGGAATTGGTCTAAGTTGTAGTGGACTCTGAATCACTCTATGGTATTGAACAACCACAAGCCCTATCCTCACCGCTGATCCTCAATGTTAGAAATTGGGTTCCTAGTTTGCAGCAGTATGCACCCTGTCCATATAGGGACCACAATCCTAATTAGGGCAAGTTAAAATACACAACCTAAATTAACCTGTGCTCACCCTCTGGTAGCTTGGCATGGCAGGCAGGCTTAACTTAGAAGGTGATGTGTAAAGTATTTGTGCAACACACACACAATAATCACAGGAGGTACACCAGAAAAAGACTCCACACAAGTGTAGAAGAATAAAGCTTTCTTATCTGCATAAATCAAGAGCAGACCAACAGAAATCCAATCCGTTAATTATGAGTTTTCACTTTTTTAGGGTTAAGCAAAACAAGGCTGGCCTAAGGTTATTGAATAAAGCGGTGGTACTAGGGACTCCTCTGCACGAGTGCAAGTTGTCTCCATAGTCTACGATAATGTCCAGAGAGCTTTCTTTTTGAAGAGCGATTGAGTATTAGGTAGGCTTTACCCAGCTCAGTCACAAGGAAAGAGATGGGGGCTACGTGGGAACTGCGAGGCAGAGGCCGGCAGCACCAGGGGGGAAATCACTGCAGTGGCCTCGGGCCTTAAATATTGGAGTGGGCACTAAAGTGCACAAAGCCACTTGAGCCTTTGATGAAAGTGGACGGCCAAGGTCAGCAGACCCGTTCGAGGTTGTTGATGTAACATAGCGGTAAAGTACAACAAAGCCGCTTGAGGTTGTTGATGAAAGCAGGTAGCAAAATCCAGCAAAGTCGCTCAAGGTTGTTGATGAAAGTGGAAGGCAAAGTCCAGCAAGGCTGCTCAGGGTTGTTAAAGAAAGTGGGTGGCAAAATCCAGCAAAGCCACTCGGGTGGTTGAAGAAAGCAGACCGTAAAGCACAGCAAAGCTGCCCGGGTTGTTGAAGAAAGCGGGCTACAAAGTATAGCAAAGCCACTCTGAGTTACTCTGGGGCAGGTGGATGAGTCCTGGGCTTCCGGGCAGAGATCAGCAGGCAGCAGGGCGGGAACAGTCAATCCTGGCAGAGTAGCAATCCTGACACGCACCAGTCTTTACTCCAGCAGCAATTCCTTGAGTCCGGAATTGTACTAATTTGAGTGGGCCATAGATCCAGTACTAATACTAGAAAATGACTTTGATTGGGGATGACTTTAAAAGGTTTCAGTGACGTGCAGAGGTCTCTCTTTTAGCGCAGTCCTAGCTCCAGACTTTCAGTGGGAGGGGTGGGGGGAGTTAATGAGCCCCTTTGTGAGGGCCCTGGCCACTACCCTTTGAGATGTGAGTTGGGAGCCCTTCCCAACCTCCTCCCCCAGAAAGACCCATCAGTATGCAGATGTGGCTGAGTATCCTCTGATGTGGGTATCTGAAGGGAATGCACAAGTGTAGCTGTTACGTAGTCCAGGGCAAACGTGTATGTAGCTGTGCGCACACAGGTCAGTGAGAGCAGAGAAATGCCCACTTCCTAAAAGTGCCATGTTACAGTGGGCTAGGTGATAAGAAGGACTCTGAGGCACGAGTGGGTGAAAGTGGTAATTTATTTATAATTTCTGAATAATGTCAAACGTGTGAGTTGGTGTGTCCTTGTCCCGTAATGTGTCTCTCTTGTCTTCTCTTCCCAGCTCCCCTCTTGACTGGCGGCGATCCTCTGTCCGACTCCCAAACCGTACCGGAAAGGAACGAAAGGGAAGGTAAGTCATGCAGGGTATGGAGTTACACAGAGCGTAAGAGCGTTAGACTTGAAGAGGGAGAGAGAGATAGAGGGAGAGAGAGAGAGAGTCCCGAGTGCGTGCGTGGTAAGGTAAGAACAAGACGGTGCATATACAGTCACCCTTTTTGTGTCTTCACCAGGTAGAAGGACTTGTCTTTAAGGGCTAAAAAGGGTAGTACTAGATTCCCTGTTATTACTGCCTTTGCTGTCCTTTTCCCTGTCTCTCCCGTCACTTCCCTGCCCCCTCCCAGCTGCTCCCCTCTCAGCCCCCTCCTCAACGTCCCTACCCTCCTCCCCTCTGTCCCAGCTCTTCGGGTTTTCAATAAGTCGTCCTTTAAAAAAGGACCGTACATTGCTCAGCCACGCCCCTCCTGGGACGTGGCAATTTCTGCGGGTCTCCTCGAGCCTTTGTTCCTCCACGGGGTCCGCTGCCTCCCTGGGAATGTCGAGGTTCCCAGCTCGTCTCACGGTTTGCTCGGCTCCACCGTCCGCCGTCTCCTCCAGTTCCTCTGCGTCCTCCTTCTCCCCTTCCTGTAGTCCTTTCACTCTTTTTACCATACCCGGAATCCGGACATCCGGGGACATCGGGTGGGCACCGTCCTCCTTGTTGCCACGGCAACGAGGAACGCTCTCCTCCGCAGCGCGCGAACAGCGCCAGTCGGAGGAGTCGATAGCCGCGTTTGACGACAACCGGCTACATGCCATTTCTAAAATAGTAATAATAAATCTGCCTATCTCAGATAAAGAATTACAGTTTAAAAGTATTATAAGGAATTCCGAAATGCTGGCCTATAAGAGGGGCATACCTCACAGTAAAAAAAATCGACTTTGGGAGTTTTTCATTATCAGGACATGAAAAACTTAAAAGTACATGTCCTGCCTTTCACTTACACAGCATCCTGCCCTATAGGCTACCTAGGCCCTACCTTAGGCGTGAGTTATATGTAAGAAAAGGGGAGTTTAAGGCTTGGCAAGAGGTTTTAAATGCCAAATCGGGTGACAGTGAGACTGAACCCACAGGCTCTGCAGTGGCAGGCCTGAGACATGTTTACAGGGTGATTTAAGTGGGTAGCACAACCAGTGCGGCAAACCCATTAGTATCATTCACTTTCTAGGCCCTGGGCAAATGGTATAGCACTTTAGAGGGGACTCACATGTATATTAATATGTCAATTGTAAATACACCAATGTTGCCATGTTTTAAGGGATGAGCAGATGCACTTTAGCACTGGTTAGCAATGGTAAAGTCCTCTAAATCCTAAGGCCAACCAAAAGATTTAGCAACAAAACAGGAGGTAAAGGTAAAACGTCTGGGGGAAGACCACCCTAAGGATACTAGATCAAACAGTCATGTTATGAGATTAGTATTAGTGTGAGTCCGATGGGTTAATATGAAACTGTATTACTATATAATACCCAGGTTGGTCGTAGTCCAGCCTTTCGGCCTGTTCTATATCTCTGGGCTGTAAACTGTAGATTGTACTTTACCATGCCATTACCTTTCATGGTTCTATCCCAGGTACGTAGGATTCTGAAGTTATCTTGAAAATGGCAGTTTTTTTCAACTGTCATCTTAAGTGCCTAGGCTTCGATTCTTGGCGGGTAGCAAGTTTCAGAGCTTGGTGGTCCTTGCTGAGAAAGGAGTGCCTCCTGTGGATTTCTTATAGTAAGGGGGTATGGTGATCCATGATGCAAACCTAAAGCACATTGTTCTGTTTTTTGTATTGCTTGATTTCGAATTGTAGGTATAGTGGTCCTTTTCCTTGGGAGGCTTTGTGGAAAATGCAGAGTGCTTTGAGCATTTTGCTTCTAGCTATGGGTAGGTAGGTAGTGGAGTAATTGCAGCACTGAGGTCATGCTTTCTCTTGGGTGAAGGTGGAGAAGGAGTCTTTCAGCAGCAGAGTTTGGATTATTTGTATTTTGCATACGTTGAAAGTGGATGCGCTAAGGTATAGGCTGCTGGAATAGTCAATCTCGAGATTACAATTGCGAGGATAGCTTATAGCTTTTGTTGGTATCCAATGTACGGGAAGTACTGATGTAGTGTTTTCATTGTGTAGAAGCTTCTCTTTGCAATCTAGTTGACGTGGTATGAAGGCTAGGTTTGAACCCATGGTAACCCCTAGGTTTCTGCCTTCTATTGATGTTGTTGGAGGGGTCTCGAGTTATTTGGATCTCATGGTGGTAGGATGGTATTTTAGGCATTTTCTGCAGGTCATGACCCTTATCTTTGAGGTGTTGAGCTTTAGGTCGCTACTCATCACCCATGTATTGATTGAGCCAAGTCAGTCATCAATTTTTGAGTTGAACAGGTCTTCTGGGCAAAAATGTTTGGAATGATTTAAGTGCCATCTGCATAGCTTTAACAAGTAATGTTGAATGATTTAATCAGAAATGGAAAAGAGGTTAGATTGATGTTGAATAATAGAAATGTGAAAGGTAGTAGGGATGTCACACTTTTCTCTGTGGTAAGAAGCAATCCATTTTAGAGAATTCTCATGTATTCAACGATGATGGAGTGTTTGTAGTAGTGTGTGGGGGTAGACAAGGCAAATTGCAGCTGATAAATACAGAAGCAATAGGACAGCCACTTAGTTCCTGTCCACTGTGACCTTAGGGTTATCCAAAATGAATATTATTGCTGAATCTGCCTGGTATGATGCTAGATTGCTGTTCTGACAATGTTGTTTTCCTCTGTAAAGTTTGAAAGTTGAATAAACACTGCTATTTCAAATATGTTTCTAGGAATGGCACAGTTGATATTGGTCTGGGTTGAGGCTTTACTTTTTGTCGAGGGGCTTTGTTCAGATCGGAATAAACCTAATTCCACAGACTTATTGAGTAAGGTTTTAGCTATCTACCCTATATAGGTTGTGCAAAAGATTCAATTAAAGATCTTTGGAGGTGCCTGGTATTACAGTGAACCTGATGGTCTGTTTGCAGTGATAATGTTGAAGAAATCAGTTTCTAACGTGGTACTGAAAGTATTTAGTGGTGGAAGATTGTTTTTGTCTCTTTCTATGGTGTTTGGGTCATGTGTTGAAGTGGGGCTGACCTTGGGGTAATTTTCTATCTTTCTACTTTTTTGAGCCGGTTTCATGGAGATGTTGTCACACAGGGCTTGCAACTGTGATGTTATTGTGTTTTGATGCTCAGGATTGTAGAATTCTACTAGAATCTTGTTGAGATTTTTAGGAAGGCAGTCTGTTTCAGTTATGCTTGTGGAGTAGTTTTGTCATTTTATGGTTGTGTTGGCTCTTCTGTAAAGCTCTAGCATGCTGGCGCAGTAAGCTTTGCCTTTTTTTATCTCTTGATTTTCCCCACTTGCGTTACAGTAAGTTGAGGTGTGCTTTCATTCTTTTTATTTGTGGTGTTTTTTGTGGTTAACTCTGGATGTTGTATTTATCGGTATCTGTTTGTCAAATGTAGTGGAGATCCAGTTGTAGAAGGTGAACATGTCTTTAAAATTTGCATTGCTAGGTGGTAGTCTATATATGAAGAGGAAGGAATAAGTGATAGTTGGAGGGGTGGCAACTTATCTGTATGGATTCACAGTCATCCATGGTGAGGTTTTTGATGTGTGTTACTTTTAGTGATTTTTTATTGATGATGGTGAGTCTCCTCCAATTTTGGAAATACGATTTCCGTTGATGATGTTCATTTCAGGTGGGCTGGCTTTTGGCATGTGGGGGCAGAGTCTTTGCTAAGCAGCATATCTGTAATAAAGATGATGTCTGGTATAGGGTCTGAGAGTAGATCAAATATTGTAAAGCAGTTTTTGCTCATGGATCTTGTGTTAAAGAGGAACTATTTTAATTGTTATGTCCCTTTCCTCTTGATGCTTTGAGAGGGAGGTGTTGGCCAGTATGGGAGAAAGATCAGGAGCATAGTGGATATTGGTATGGATGATTTGAAGGAGGTCTGATTGCATCTTCGGTGGTGGTGGAGAGAAGGCTGTTGGGTTAGAGAATTTTGAGGTGTGAGATCTGGTTGTGCTTCTGTGGGCTTTTAGTGGAAAGTAGCTGTGGTGTAGCTGTTGGCTGGTGGTTTGAATGGGGTGCGGCAGGTTCCGGGGGGGTATGATCAGGGAACCTAGTGATTAAATGTTCACACCTTCCCTTGAAATGTTCTTTCCTCCTCTCAAGGGGCATTGCGTATATCAGTTATTTGAGTTCTGGTTTGTCAATTAGTGTGCAGTTATTAAACGGATGTGCATTTTAAGAGTGGTTTTGATGAGGATGAGACTATTTGGGTGATGCAGGTGATTCAGTATTAGTTATGTTGACTCTCTGAAAGTATATGAGGGGTGTCTGTTTAGGAAGTTGTCATTGGGGGATAGTAGTATATATAAAGAAATGTGAAAAGGAGAGATCGCTTACCTTGAGGTTTGAAGTAGGAGGTGAAGGGACTCAGGCCTTAGGCCACTTGAACACTTGCACAGGCTCACCAGATAGTACCTTTACTCTGACACCTTTACCTGGCAGCTAGCTGGATGCAACACAAATCAAGATACACTGTTCCAAAAGAAAGAGACAGGACGATGGAAAAGTCCTAATTCTAGGAGCAAGAGTCCTCACACACCCATATGGGTGTCATGCTTCATCATCGGAATTGCTCCTCGTCAGACCGGCACTGCAATGTCTGACGGGCACCCCCGTAGGGGGGCTCTTTGCAGGAGATCTTTTCTCGATGACGCCAAGAACCCAAGAGTGAGCTTGGAAGAAAAACGGACAAAGGAGAGATACACTAAAGGTTAAGATTGGCTCAGGACCCAAACCTAGGGGTAACAATTTTATTAAACCATGGAGGATGAAGGCCAAGATTAAAAACAATGAGGAGAGTGAAATGAGGATAGTGATCAAAACACTCTCAGCCACACTTATTGGGAGAAGGGAGGTGAGGAACTGCCAGACCATCCCTGGAAAAGGGTCAACATGTTTCGTGTCTTTATGGTCCAATCGGATCCCGTGACGCTTCTTCAGGACCAAGTGGATACATGCTTCTCCTCTAACAAAACTGAAAAGACTCCTATAAACTTAAACTATCAGTTATAACGTCTCCAGTCACTTACACTCGTCCGGTATAACATACTATTCCTATATGTCGCCCTGTAATCAAAGGAACACAGGTCACATGGTGGTATTGTGGTCTAAAAATACAGGTATTAAGATGATTTCATTAGTTATACTGAAAGAAAACATAGGTGTCAATCTGTGAAAAACACGGTGATGGTGCAGGTCGTGGCACACTGGTGCATGCAAGTCAGCTGTTAGCTTACCCTCCCTGTTGAGGAACGTGCTTCATGGAACAGCGGAGGCCCAATGGCCGGGCGCAAAATTTCTAATAGTTAAGTGAACAACAAACAACAAACAACAGCAATACCCATTATTGTAAGATGGCATTGTTCAACACACAAAGGCTGTAATAAAATAAAAATAACCAGCCTTAAGACATAAGTCATGAAGGGACACACTTATCCCTTTAAATGGACAATACAGAAATCCCAAACAAACATGCAAATAGTCTGTAGAGTTATCACAACAATTAGGCCAGCAGAGTAATTAACTAAGAAGGAAAAGTTATTACATATATTCCTTCCCTAGTTCAATGTGGGACAATTAGTCAAAAACATTATGGGGCATTATCAAGCAGTACTGTCTTCATGGTTCAAGAAATGACATAAAGGTTAAAATCTTCTTGTCAATCTGAGAGTGTCATAGCTGCTCATATATTCTTACTTGGCCAAATAAACACAAGAAACTACATCTGGTGCGAGAGAAAAACTCCCATATATGTATTTTGAAAATGCTAATTAACACGATACACGCTGCCGACCAAGTGCGGAAGCATTGGTAGAACACCCATTGGTAAAAACAAAAAAGTCAAAAGAAGAATAAAGGTGATATTCATGGTAGATCCATTTGACTTGCTTGTATCGCTCCTGAGCCATAAAGGTAAACCTACCCCTGGCCGTGATCCCGAATCAATAGGGAAGTCGCAGCGAGCGCGTCATGCTGACGCTCACATTGCTTAGTAACGAAGCCAGGCGTGTGCTCCGGTCGTACTGGTAAAAAATAGTAACAGAAAGAGGACTATCATTCAGCACTAACTGGGATGTAGATAACCAGAAATATCAAAATAAGCTGGGTAGGTCAGAATGCTAAATCAGAAGCATGTTATTACGTCTTCAAATGGTAATATCAAATCACTCGTGTTGTTTGGAAGCAGAGCCAAGCGTGTGTTGCGATCGTGCTAACAAAGAATAATCGCGGAAAGAGGACTGTCAATCAGCACTCAGTGTGAAGTGGATGACCCGAAGTATAAATGCAAACTATGAAGAACAGAATGCTAAATAAACAGTATGATGTTACATATTCAAACAGAGGTATCAAATCAATAACTGAAGAAGCACTGATACTCAATAGTATGAAAAAGTGCAGAAAACAACACGCCCCAATACAATTCAAAGAAGAAACGAATCCAGATATTTAGACCAACATTTGGAGGGGAACGCAATGATGTGACCCACCAACAAATATATGGTTATCCTTGTGAAAGGCTAATCCAAGGGATGTCATCATTAAGCCCCTTAACATGTGTGTTTAATTTATACACCCAGCGTTGTTCAAGTTAAAAAAGAGATCTTGTGTCCTTTAGTAGGCTAGTCTGCAAAACAATCCACCACATATCATCTGGGCTGTGATTAATTTCGATGTAATGAATGCTGAGTTTGGTCGTGGTTCGACTGCATCTGATATTGCCACGATGCTTGTTAATTCTCAGTTTCACTGCTCTAGTGGTCATGCCCACATAGCGTAAATTACAAGGGCAAGTGATCAAATAAATGCAGTTGCGAGTATTGCAGTTGGTATGCTTTAATAGGCGCCATGTACCTATTGGTTCCAATTCAAGAATATCCATGCGTTTCGTTAGTGTGCACACATTACAATTACCACAGGGAAAATGACCTACGACTGGTGGGAGATCCCAAAGTGTCCTTTGTCTGAGAGGCGAAGTACCAGATCGTGGTCGGGTATGGACCAGCATGTCCTTAATGTTGGTGGTCCTTTTAAAGGCAAAGAGGGGTTTAGGAATATCCTCTCCTCTACTACACAAAATAGCCCATCTTTTGATAACCACTTTCTTTATGGTGTTAGACAAGGGGGTGAATGTGGACACACAAGTCAGCTTAGTGTCTGTGGGTCGAGGATCCGTCAGCAGTAGTGCATCCTTGTCACAATGTTTAGCCCGCTTATAGGCTGTATTGACCACGTGAACTGGGTAGTGGCGATCACTCAATTTATTGTAAAGATCTTTGGCTTGAGTATTAAATGTATGAATGTCACTGCAATTCCGGTGAAGCTGAAGAAACTGACCGTAAGGCAGATTGTCTCGCAATGCTCTAGGGTGATGACCTGTTGATTAGCAATGATGGTGGAAAACTAAAAACTAGCACTTACCACAAAACCACTGATCGCAATAGCTTACTGCTGTATGAGAGCCATCACCCTAGAGCATTGCACGTTAAGTTCAGTTTCTTCGGCTTCATCGGAATTGCAGTGACATTCATACATTTAATACTCCCAATAAGTGTGGCTGAGAGTGTTTTGATCATTATCCTCATTTCACTCTCCACATTGTTTTTAATCTTGGCCTTCACCCTCCATGGTTTAATAAAATTGTCACCCCTAGGTTTGGGTCCTGAGCCAATCTTAACCTTTAGTGTATCTCTCCTTTCTCCTTTTTTCTTCCAAGCTCACTCTTGGGGTCTTGGCGTCATCGAGAAAAGATCTCCGACAAAGAGCCCCCCTATGGGGGGTGCCCGTCAGACATTACAGCGCCGGTCTGACGAGGAGCAACTCCGATGATGAAGCATGACACCCATATGGGTGTGTGAGGACTCTTGCTCCTAGAATTAGGACTTTTCCATCCTCCTGTCTCTTTCTTTTGAAACAGTGTATCCTGATTTGTGTTGTATAGTATTAACTAAGGGAGGTCATACACTGGACCATTATTCCTCCCTATCCCTCCATTTTTTGATCTAGCTAGCTGGATGCCCCACAGGTTGTGTTTCGATGGGAGAGGGAGTCCTCCTGATGAGGTAACTAGACCAAATGGGAATAATCCTAAGCCCTAGAGCCAATGAGAACCCACGCCCTAAGATTTGGAACTAATAGCAGCCCTAAGCCCAGAAATCAATAGAAAACTAGGATTGGCAACCAATTGAAATTATAGCCCTAAGCCCAATGGTCAATAGAGGCCATAAACCCTAAAACCAATGGAAACCGTATGAACAACAATCAAAAGAAACTTGTGCTCAAAGCCCTATAACCAGTAGAAACATTCAGACCAACAACCAATAAAAATGCTACCTCTAAGCCCTAGAGCCAATAAATGCATTGCAGTGCTTTAAAACGTAACACAGACTAAACAGAAGTGTTAGTTTGGGACACTCTAAAACTATCTGGCCTGATGATTATTATTCTTAAAAATGAAAAGGCCTAACAAGAGCACCAGGAGCACTGAATATACAGAGGAGTCCCCCAAATTGTTCATTATTGGTATACTCCATAACTGCAAGGATAAGTTAGAGGAAAATGCAATGGAGTAGTGGACCCTTACTAAAAAACCTTGTATATCAAATACTCTCCTTGAAGCCAGGACCTAAGTGTCCTCCTTGTCTCCACAGTGACTGATGATGTGTTCACTTTATATTATGACTCCCACAATGCTGTCCCTGTACTAAATGAGGTACAACTTAGAGTCCTACATTCCTAAATTAAAAAAAAATGTAAAACATGTCAAGCATTCACTTGATAAATATTGTAGTATGCCAGCAACATATTAAAAAGAATAATGTACATGTTAGTTACTCTGATTAATTCAACCAAGGATGGTTCTGTTCTCTTTTGTGTACATTTGAGTCCACAAATGCTGGTCGGCTTTATAAATCTGCACAATGATTATACTTTGCAATAAAGCATGTTGACTACATTAAGTAGCAGTGGTAACATGGACATTAATTTTTAATATGGAATCAGAAGCTTCTATTCTGCTTGTAGTTATAGTAGATGAGGGTGACCCTGCCTTTTGACTCAATGACCATGAAGCACTTTATGTTTTTTGCACCCTATACAGTACGCTATGTATGCGATTCCTCCTTTGATTTTTTGGGACACAAAATATTAGGGGCCTGATTCTGACCCCGGCGGTTCCTTACCGCCGGGGCCAGGGTCGGCGGGAGCACCCCCAACAGGCTGGCGGTGCCCCGCAGGGCATTCTGACCGCGGCGGTTTTGCCGCGGTCAGAAGTGGAAACCGGCGGTCTCCCGCCGGTTTTCCGCTGCCCTGGGAATCCCCCATGGCGGCGCAGCTTGCTGCGCCGCCATGGGGGATTCTGACAGCCCATACCGCCATCCTGTTCCTGGCGGTTCTCCCGCCAGGAACAGGATGGCGGTATGGGTTGTCATGGGGCCCCTGGGGGCCCCTGCAGTGCCATGCCAATGGCATGGGCACTGCAGGGGCCCCGTAAGAGGTCCCACATTGTATTTCAGTGTCTGCATTGCAGACACTGAAATACGCGACGGGTGCCACTGCACCCGTCGCACCTTCCCACTCCGCCAGCTCAATTCTGAGCCGGCGTCCTCGTGGGAAGGCTCTTTTGCACTGGGCTGGCGGGCGGCCTTTTGGCAGCCGCCCTCCAGCCCAGTGCAAAAGCCAGAATCACCGCAGCGGTCTTATGACCGCGGAGCGCTGTTCTGGAGGGGGGAACTCTGGCGGGCGGCCTCCGCCGCCCGTCAGGGTTAGAATCACCCCCTAGGTGTTTTAAGGCAGGATTAATGTTTTTACAAAGGCTTGAGTTGCAAGCCACTTGTAATCCAGTAATTAACTATATTTGTGGGACTTTGGTAAATATGAAAAAGTATGAATTTAAAAATGTGATTTTAATTGTTTTACATTGTGTCATTTCTTTATGATAGGCACACAACACAACAAATTTTATAGTCTATTTGTTTGCTTTGACATTTATAGGAAAGAGCTCTGATTCCCCCTGAGGTCTCTGAGGTCTCAAGTAGATATACTCTTCATGTATGACAATGGTTTATTTAAAGTGGTTTTGGGGGGAGGTCGGACATGCAGGAGACAGAGCAGAAGTGTATCACTTGAGCAATGTTTACATCTGATCCAACTTATCCTTACTCCAAACTCACCCTAGGGTTAGACGAAGTGACTGGGATCTGAATGGTGCACTGAGGGTGCAATGCAAGGTGAAATCGATATAGGTAATAAATAACAGATGGGGTAATTCATAGTCTACCAGGATGGGAGAACCAACATAAATCAGTGGTTCCCCTGCCCTAACAAACTTGTGGTTCCCCAACTTCATGTACAGGGGAAAAACAGATTGACCACTGGTGACACCACTGCCTACTCAGCCAGTGGTTAACTAAAGGCAGACATTCAGCAGCCACAGGTTCTGACACTTTTCATGTACCAGAAGGTCTCCCCTGTCCAGGGCAATCCTGGATGCATATTTTCATCACCCAAGCCTGCCTCGTGAGGCATGACGAACACTAACAGGGAAAAGAAACAATGGCACGTGCAGAGAGATAATTCCCTGTAAGGGCTATTACTTTTTTCATTTTTTTGAAACAAAAAAACCTGCTTTGGAAGGTCAACACTGAAAAAGAAAAAAGAACACAGAGAGGGACAAAACAAGGATGAATCTCTGCTGAAAGTACATTTGTTATAGTAGCAGCTGCACTTTCAGCAAAGAGATACCCAGCAGGTGATAGTTAATATTTTTGGAGGAGGCTTTCCCAGACGTCGCCTTCCTCACCGAAACCTGGATTAACCCCTCCTCGGAACCCGACATCGCCATAGCCATCCCTGAAGGCTATAAGATCACCTGCAGAGACCGCACCAACAGACCAGGAGGAAGGATCGCCCTAGTCCACAAGAACACCGTCAGAATCTTGACCAACACCGATGACGCCCTTGACACCTCCGAACACTTATATTTCCAGATTCACATCAACGCCAACACCACCCTCAAAGGAACTCTCGTCTATAGACCCCCCGGCCACAATTTAGTGACTCCATCGCCAACATGATCAGCACCCATGCCCTTGCCTCTACAGACTACATCCTCCTCGGCGACCTGAATTATTACCTCGAGAACGCCAACGGCAGCAACTCGCCCTGATCGACAACCTCAACAACCTCGGTCTCAAACAACTCGTCACGACGCCCACCAACTCTGCCGGCCACACGTTTGACCCCGGTTTCTGCGCCAGCAGCCACGTCACCTTCAGCCATACCACCGAACTCCACTGGACGGACCACTGTTGCATCCATTTCACCTTCCAGAAACCCACCACGCACCACCACCCACAACAGATCCCCCGCCGCAGCTGGAATAAGATCACTGAAGACCAGTTGATCTCCACCCTCGCCCGAGCCCCGCCACTCATCACCACCGACCCCAACACAGCCACCCACAACCTCAGACAATAGATAGACAACTGCGCCAACACCCTTGCCCTGATCAGAAACCCTCCAACAGCTGCACCAGCACTAAGGCCACCTGGTTCACTGCCGACCTACAGGCCTTCAAGCGGAAGTGAGAAAAAATCGAGAAGAAGTGCCGCTAGGGACAAACAGAGAGCAACCACACCACCCTCAAGATCGCTATCCGCAAGAACCACCAGCTCATCCGGACCACCAAGAGATCCTTCTACAAGGAACGCATCGACAACAAGGCTCACGACAGCAAAGAGCTCTTCAATATCGTTAAGGAACTCGCCAATTCCAGGTGCTGCTCCAACGGCACTCCTCCTTCGCACTACTTTATCTCTGCGGTAACTCTGCCATGAAGGCCTCGATCTGTTGCGTCTCTTTGTCAGAGTCTTTATTGAGCAATCTCCCCTGTCGCCCTGCAATGAGTCAAAGTCCAGGCGGGGTGAGGAGTGGGGTTTAAGTGTCACAATTTGTTCCGTACAGCGGAAAACCTCCTCTGGAGAATCAAAGAAATACATTTGCAAATTAAATACCACTCGCAGGCATGCTGTTAATGAAGCATATATTGGAGTCTGATGTGCGTAGATGTTGCTTTGCTGCTGTAAAGGAGTGACACTGCTGTTGCACCAATCTTGTATAATTAAGAAAGATCATAATTTGCTGTGATTTGTACATGAGTTTACCTTGATATCGTACATATTTGAGGATTGCTTCCTTGTCCATGTAATTTAGGATTTTGGCTGTCATCTGTTTAGGTCGCGCCTCGTTTAGGGGGTTTCTATTCTAGCGCTCCATGGGTGTGTTCAACCACAAAGCATGATGAGAGATTCTCTGCGGGCACCATAGATCGGATCCATTGGGTCAAGAACATGTCCATGGATGAGCCTTCACATCCTTTTTAGGAATCAGACAAATCTCAGGTTGTTGCAGCAAGCTTGTCCCTCTGCGTCTTTTACCTGCACTACCAGTTCCTTCGTCAACGCTGTCAGCATATTCACCTTTTACTGAACGTTTGTGACTGAGTCCTCAACTCGAGAGACCCTTGTCTCTGCCTCTGTTGTACGCTCCACAGCTCGTCTGAGATGTTCACAGAGCAAAGTGACATCTGAACCTACAGCTCCAATCTTGGCATCAAGCATATCGCGAGACTGGGTTATAGCTGCCAGGAGCTCCACATTATCTGGCACCTCTGCCAACAACTAACCAGCCTCAGACCCCGGCACTGAGCTGCCAAGCTGGACTTATTTGTTCATAGTACTTTGTTTGGCGGTGGGGGGCGCATGATCCTTTGTCATGCTGGTCGGTGCCCCCAAAGTCTCTCACCCATCCTCAGTGGCGTGCACAACCTGCCGATGGGTCCACAGTATTCAACCCCAGAATAGAAGGTGGGACTCTAACTGGGCTTGGGATCGAGCCACAAGTCACACCAGGACTTAGTCCAGCCACCTACCTGACAAGACACCGACTCTAGGTGAGGTTCTCTGATGGAGTCCCATGCCAGCAAGATCCAGCAATGTGGTCATAGATAGGGACTGGGCAAAGGGTGCAAAGGCAATGCCTGTAGGATTTGCATAACACAGGTCAATCACTCTTTGGTCAGCAGGCAGACATAAGCGGGCTCTGTAATAAGGTATGGTAATGGGGACCTTGCGCCACTGACCTGCACCCACTTTGTATAATGTCTAGCCACTGTATATATTCCTTGTGGTAAGTTATAGAGCCTTGGGGGGGAAGTTGATATCTACACGTGCACCCCCAATCAAGCCACAGCCTCCCAATGAAAACTTCCTGGCCTTTGCAGGCACTACTTCAGGAACAGCCCTTGCACAGCGCACATTAGAGCCATACACCGGCACCCCAACAAAGCGGAGAGGCAGACTCACTTATATAATATGGCTAGGGTGGTGCAGCCTTTAGAGCTTGACTGCTCTGCGACAGTGCCTCTGCTTTTGGCACGTCCTTAGGAGCTCACCTCTATGCTCTGATTCACCATGAGTCTACTGGAGTAACCATTGTTTCCTGGTCCTAGTAGCCTCCAATAGGCACAAGGCCTACATTCACGGCCCATCCAGAAAGTTCTTGTCATCCTTGGGAGAGCACCACATGGCAGTGGTCCCTGCTGGGATCAGTTGTTGCCACCTTCGTACAGCACTGGCGGGACTAGTAACTCCTTGGCACTAGGCGCACTCAGCTCAGCGACGACCTGACTCCACTGCGACCTGCGCCGCATGCTAGAGCAGCCCCCAACGTAGGCAAGTTTAGTAGAGCTACAGCCGCCCATGCAGGACTGAGGAGAGGCAGTCAGGGAGCTCCAACCGAGTCCCCGACCCGCAGACTACAGGCCACAGCCAATCTCATGGGCTAACGACTCCCTCGGATGCAGCCAGATGCCTCTGTCTCTACTGCCTCATAGCTACCCAGCATGGCCTCCGGCAACCCTAGTATATCCCTGGGATTATCTGCCAAGCACTACCATCGTCCGCAGCCCCAGTTACTTCACTGGCTCTGGGAAGCCTGGCAGCTAGTTTTGGTGCTGTAGGGAGCAGGATTTTACTGGATTACGGAGGAACCGCCGGGAGCTTTGTTACAATGTGGCGGCCATGTTCTCCAGCCAGGTCATACACCCCCCCCTGAATTGCACTTTCAGTTATCTCTATCCGTACCTCTGGCAGCCTGATTGTAATTATCGTATTGCTGATTGGGCTGTATCAGATGTGTGCCCACCTACACCTTTGAATTTCAGCTTGCCACCTGCAGCTTGACCTTTTGTGGTAAACTAGCAAATGTACCTTCTTTGTGGCCTGAGATGTCTGACGTCTTTGATTAACCCAAATTTAAAGTTGTTTACTGGTTATCATCTCATTTAATTTTTAATGTAAAATCTGATTAAATCTGTTTGTTAGCAGACCTGCAGGGATTTCCCCGTTCAGCAAGTTTTTACCTGGTGATTCATCTGTGAATAATTTTGAGGATATCTATGCTAGGAACTTTGTGCACAACAAGTGAATGGGGCTAGTGGTCATACCTCAAAGAAGTTACAAACGTTGCCTTTTTCCTGTAGACTGGCTGTGTTGATTAAGGATTCCAACTGCACATCATGCCAAGTTGTATTGCCCAGGGTTGTGGAAACAACCTTTTGCTGAACAACAAATTCCAAGTTTTGACTGACCTTGAGAAGTTAGATTGACATCCAGTGCCTCTTAGGTCTCTTCCTGAACAGTCTGGAAACACCACCACTGTGTATAGTATCTACCAAGAAAGGTCAGAGGATAAGCCCTCATATTTTCAATCAAATGTTTTCCTGGGTAATTTTTCGATGTTAAATTACAACAATTCCGGCAATAATATGAAATTAATTTTAATGTTTGACTGGAATTATTTTAAGCCAGTTCAATATTATAGCATTCAAAGTTTGCTATTCCTTCTAATTCAGGCATTGCCAAGGGATGTCTATCAATCTCGTTCAGATTAAAGTTAACCTGCCATAGTTCCCAAATTGATGTTGATCACTATGGAATTCAGCTGCTTTATAGAGTTTAATTCTGATGTTTGTTTTTCTTTAATTCATTTTATAATGATGTCCTTAATTAGGCAGAAGGGTGTAATTTTAATTTAGTTTTACCTTGATGGATTGGGTGCGTATGCCTGGCAAGTCACATTCTTTTGCTATAAAAAGTGTTGCTATGCAGAGATTTTAGTGCCAAATTTTGCACCAGCACGTTTTTATTTGACGATTTTAGCATAAGCTTAGATTTTGAGTCAATTACTAATACTTGAAGGTGTAAAATCTAGAAATATATTATTGAGAGGGATTTGGTAAATCACTCCTACTTATTTTTAGATGCGAACATATAGGAAACATCCTGTGGATCACTCAAAAACTGTAAATGATATGTTTTAAGATATAATGGATTCACATACAGATCCTAATTAATTTAAAGCATCATAGATTTGAAAAGAACATGTACAATGGATTATATGTGGCAAAAATACAAACCAAATATTTAATCAAACAATTATACACATAAATCATCTTGTAGACAAACAACACAAAATAACACCTTATTTGATTATTGACATAAAAAAACTTATGAATCCAAAATGACAAAAAACAAAGTCCATGATCAGTCCATTAAGTACATATCATACTCCTACTTGTAGATAAGGAGTTCCATCCCATAGTGTAATCTCACCAGGGAAAATGCTGCTTGTAATCAAGAAATTCAGCCTAGTTGAAACCTTCAGCCTGCTTGTAATCATAAAAATCAGCCTAGTTTGAACCTTCAGCCTGCTTGTAATCATGAAATTCTGCCTAGTTTGAACCTTCAGCCACACGTGTTTCGTCCAAATACGGACTTCATCAAGGCTGATTAAAAGAATAACATGAATAAACATGAAAATATAACTACATAAATAGCTACTGTATGAATGAACGTGCTCAGTTAGTCAACCCTTCAACTGTGCTAACAAAGAAACAAAAGTAAAATAACATTGTGCACACCTCAAAAGTGAAATCAAGCAACCAGAGCCCAAATACTTACAATACCTATGCCCAGTGAATCAAACAGCAGAGGAATCAGTTTGTTAGTCCAGCATTACCATGCAATTCAATAATTGACAAGATACTATACCAATCAGTATAATAAGTACCTCTTGTGCAACAAATCTCTCCATACATTCATGATAGTACCCTAAACATATATGAAAAGTAGTTACATTCTGTTTCGTAGCCCTACAATTTTATAATACCTCCAAGCAAGAGACAGACTCAGAAACTAACCGGTACACTTAAGTATATATTTATAGGAATTGGTCTTGATGTAAATACCGGTACACAAAGCTTAAGAAATTCTTTAAAGAAAAAAATAATAAACCTTGTGTTGAACAGTTTAATCTACCCCCTAGCATACATACAATTAGAGACATTAATGACATCCAAACTATATTATCCTTAGATACCAGTGGTAGTGTTGACATAAACGCACAGCAAGTTTTGAGTGATTTAGATATTCGACAAAATCTATCACTATCCAGTGGTTTTAAACCAAAATCTATTTTTACACCAATAATGTCTAGTGACAATGTCATAGACGTTTTCAACTTGGTTGTTGATGATCTTCATAAATTATGACAAAAGATACTTGCTGGAAAATCACACATCACTTACAATACAACTAAAGAAGAAAGAGATAAGGGAGGAAATATACAGTAGTTCTTATGGATAGATGTGATTATGTCAATGAAATTAATCGACAGTTGGCCGATGGAACATCATATACTAAACTAATGACTAACCCACTACCACATATTGTTTGAGATTTGGAAGCACTACTAATAAGATGGCTGGATGAATGTTTAATATTGGATTTGGAATACAAATATATTCTCAATAAACATCCCAAAGCACCATGTATTTACATACTACCTAAGATACATAAACACAAAACTACTCCTCTGGGTAGACTGATTATATCAGGCATTGATTCACCAACCGAAGCTCTTTCAGAATTTATTGATATTTTCTTGCAGCCTTTTGTAAGAAACTTACCTTCATATTTACAAGATACACATGATACCCCTACAAAATTAGAGGATGTCATATGGTCCTCTGAGATGACATGGCTCACTATGGATGTGAGTTCTTTATATACATGTATACCCAAGACTATGGGTTTGCAGGCAATTCTATATTTTCAGCTTCCTTTTTGGAACACACAGACATGCTACTTGAAATGATTGATTTCATTTTAGAGAATAATGTTTTTGTTCATGAGGGCACATGGTATAAACAGGCCCAAGGAGTAGCTATGGGCTCACGATTTTCACCATCATACGCTAACTTATATATGGGCCTTTCTGAGAAGACACATATTTGGTCAAACGGTCCCCCAAATCTTACGGAATATATCTTCTTCTGGGTAAGATATATCGACGACATATTAATGATTTGGACGGGACCTGAATCTGTATTACTAGAGTTTTTGACCTATATCAATACTAATGACTTTAATATAAGGATGACATATGAGTACAACAAAAAACGAGTTCAATTTCTTGACTTGGAAATATTCACTGAAAATAATCAAGTTCACTCAAGCTTATACCGTAAACCTACTGCATGTAATGCAATATTACACGCAACAAGTTCTCATCCCAAAACCCAAATAAATGCTATCCCCTTTGGGGAAATGATTTGTGTAAAAAGAAATTGTAGTAAGGTGGAGCTCTGTGAACAAGAATTAGACAAACTGGAAAAGAGATTTACTCACAGGGGCTATTCTGAACGAACAATTAAGGCAGCCAGAGATAAAATCAATAAAGTGTCAAGATCTTCCCTTTTAAAAAAACAAAATAAGAGTGGGGATTTGTCATCACAAAAAACAATACCGTTTTGTACACCTTATAGCCAGAATAGTCAGGATATTTACAGGATTCTTCTGAAACACTGGAATGTCCTACTTACAGACGATACGTTGAAACAGATATTACCTTCAAGACCAAAAATGATCCACAAAAAAGGAATGACTATTAGAAATTTGGTGTGCAGGAGTTTTCTGCCTCCGTTAAGGGAGAATCTGAAGACTTGGCTTCCTAGTAAGCCAATTGATTTCTTTAATTGTAGTAAATGTAATATGTGCAACATAGCCTTCCACAAAACTTTCACGTTTAAGTTTAATGATAGTAAAACATATACGATTTTGACTTTTATCAACTGTTATACTAAGTTTGTGGTCTACATATTGTTATGTGAGTGTAATAAAATGTACGTAGGGAGTACAATTCGACCTCTGAAGGAGAGGGTACAAGAACACATGAGTGCATTAAGGAATAATCATTTGTCATCTCCCATAGTTCGTCATATTGTATTGATAAGGATCATTCTATGACAGAGACCCCAAAATTTAGATTTATGGGCATCAGTCAGACTATGCCGCATCCTAGGGTAGGTAATCGTGAAATTGCATTCAGAAGAAGTGAAGCAAAGTGGATTATCAGACTTAGAAGTATAGATTTCTGTATGAACTTGGATCATGAATTGCATCACTTTTTATAAAGTTACAGCATGTGTTAATCAGGATAAGGTGACATGTGTCCATAATCATGCTGTACAATTGATAAAGTTTTTGTATTCAACATTATCTTTTTAATAACTAATGAGATATGTCTAGTATCATATTGTACAAGAATCATCAGATTCTTGTATTTATTATCATTATCTTAGTGACTAATGAATGGAATCACTTACTAACACATTGTGGGATGTACGTTTCAGTGACACTTCTATTGTTTTTTGTTGTTTGTTTTTTGTTTTGTATTTTTTCCTTTTCTCAAAACATGTACTCACGTTGTTGCATGTAATAGAGAAAGTTTACTATGGTCACTTAATATTGCATATTTATGTTGTCCTGAATCTGGTTGGTTGGATATGGTTACATCTTGGCAAAACAGGCCTTTTCGTCTAATATAAGTTTCTCTGTTACAAATCGTTGCTTTTTCATCCTTGTGACATCATGGGGGCTAAGTTGAACTGCAAATACATTAGATCAGCGGTTCCCAACCTGTGGTCCGCGGACCCCCAGGGGACCGTGACACATTCCCAGGGGGTCCGCAGGCCTGGGCCGGGAGAAAGGCATTTCTCCAGCTGGGGCCTCTAAGAGTAACACGTGTTTTTATTTGTGCAGCAATGTAAAAGCCCTCAAAGTTCAGTGTACAACCAACAGCTTTCCAGAGAACATAAAAGAACTCTGGTTATTAATGTACCTGCTGGAGCAAGATGGGAGTTTTGTCTAGTGGCAGTTCTGACTCATCTAAGGTAGCGCAGATGGTTAATATGCCTGCTGCAAAGAACAGTATTTTATGTGCATAGAACAGTGGGTTACTGCTTTTGTTACAGAGATTCTTTTGTTATTATGCAGTTTATAAATTACAATCATAACATAGCAGAGTGAGCTATGAACTGCCATCAAAGAGCTGCATGCAAATTGCATGGCACAAATTAGAAAGTTTGTTTTTCCCAGTCTCTCATTATCCTTATGCTGCTAAAAAAAAGGGTTTGCTTTCGTAGAAATACATTATTATTAAAGTCAACGCTAACCACTGTTATGTTCTGAAACCTGAGTTTGTGCTTTTCCAGACCAAGCCCTCTAAGAAAATGCCTACCAGTGTTGATGACATGTAAATCCTGCACCTTGTAGTCCCCTGTAAAGAGTATGAGAGGTGCTATATAACAAATTAATTACATGTGACAGAAAGGTTATGGCGATGTGAGAGGCTCTTGTGGTTTTACTTCCATTCCCCACCACATTTATGTGAAAAAAGCTTTCTCAGATCTTATATACCTAAAAAATAAAAACAGAAATCGCCTGGAAGATGTAGAATCTGACCTGAGGATTCAGCCTTCCTAAACAAAACCAAATATTGAAAGGTTAGTTGCCAAGATGCAGCACCAACCTTCCCATTAAAATGTTTAGATTTTTGCATATTTTTTCAATATAAAATAATTATATCATTAGCAATGTGAGTATTTGTTTGATGTGTACTTGTTTATGTATTTTGTGTGAATTACATTTTTAATGTTTGAAATTTAAATTGTACAAATTGCTTGGGGGTCCCTGGCTTCTAGTAGTGATTCAGTAGGGGTCCTCAGGAGTCAAAAGGTTGGGAACCACTGCATTAGATTGTTAGAACTACATATAATTTTTCCCTGAGTCTTTTCAAACTCTCAATTGGTGGTTTCATATTTTAACTTTGTGGTGATTAGTTTTGTATATTTATGTGTTAATAGATATATGATTTCTCAATAGAACATCAAATGATTGCTCATGGGAGTATAATCGTGTAGGGTAAGGACTTGCTCATAGATTTTTTGTTAAGGGTGCTGTTTATCCTTTACTTTCTTGTGTTTACTATTTGAGGGTCCATAATTGAATTAATATGAGTTGATATTTACCTATAACCTTAGTTGATTGATATTTGGTTGTCTCACATTCAATTTCCACGATTAGTATTGGGATATTATCATTTGGCAAGGTGTGTAGGAGTACTACAAACTATATTTCAAGATGGCGGACGCGGTGTGTACTAGCAGGCTAGTGACGTTTCTATTCAGTCGGCTTGAATCGCGTTGTCCCTCGTCTATTTCCTGCATCTACATAAGGGGTCTCTACATAAAGTTACGAGTTGCTGCCGTTTTTTCTGTTCGGACATGCTATTGGCTTGCCAGTGATGAAAAGGACATATTGTGGTAAATATAATTACTTTTTGTTAACGTCTGGGTCGGTTATTGGATGGCAATACATTTTATTGGCTATGCATACGGAGACGCTTATTGTAGCATTAACACAACAACATGTTGATTTTCTTTTTTTTTTTTCGGGCTTATAACCAACAATAAGTATATTACTGCTTTGACTCTGGATGCTTTTTGTGAGTTCCATTTTACATGACAAAATGGCAATTTTTATTCAGATCTTTTGGTGTGTTGTGACATTGGAATGGAACTTTTAAAATAAGATATATGTTGTACTAATAACATCATTTTTTGGCATTTTCTAGAGAGAATCGATATGGGGTCTATGAGGATCCCTTGGAGATGAGCGGTGTTGTGTATGACTTTGTGTACCAGTATTTACATCAAGACCAATTCCTATAAATATATACTTAAGGTTAGTTTCTGAGTCTCTCTTGCTTGGAGGTATTATTAAATTGTAGGGCTACGAAACAGAATTTAACTACTTTTCATATTTGTTTAGGGTACTATCATGAATGTATGGAGAGATTTGTTGCACAAGAGGTACTTATTATACTGATTGGTATAGTATCTTGTCAATTATTGAATTGCATGGAAACACACATAGATTAATGCTGGACTAACAAACTGATTAATCTGCTGTTTGATTCACTGGGCATAGGTATGTGTCAAAGCCCAGCTCACCTGAGTTCTTGTTCAGTTCTGATGGAGGTTGAAGACAATCCGACCCCACCCTGAAACTGCTTGTTCCAGCACACTAGTTTTTAACACAGTGCACTAAGAACAGAAGCTCAAGGGTAGGGGGGAAGTGGATAAAATAAAAAAGAGAGACAACACCGTTCTTGCGTTTCCACTGTTGAAGTGCTGCACAAATCTGCGGCCCTTTCTGACTTCTGTAGAAACTGGTGCCTAATGAAACATAAACAAAGAACAGATAAGTGCAACCTATTCCTAAATGGGTTCCTGACTATCCCTTTATTTATTAGAAATTCTCTTCTAAAGGTACCTCTTAGATCCTGGTCTCGAGTTTCCAGGTTTGGAATGTGTTACTGCTCTGGGATGTGCTTTCTATTACTGTAAAGCTTCTAAAACATTAAACAAATACCGTTATCAGAATTACCAATATCAAACATTCATCTTAATATAACTAAAGCCTAAATTCCCAATAGCAGACTCACTTTTCCCATATCTCCAGAATCTTTTGGAAAACAAATACTGTACTTTTACATCAAAATACAGCATGTAATTTGTGCAAGTCCTTGATTTACTGTTTGCCTTGCTGTTAATGGTTTCCACTGTTCGATTCTTAAAAGTTCCATAAAAAAAAAAAACAATGTTTGTTTCACAAAGCTCCGCAAGGTATTCTTGCAACAAAGAGCCTGAATCACAATGTTCGTGGAAGGTATCTTGCTTCAAACCGTCCACACACGAATCCAGAAATTGTTGTCAAAGTTCCTTCAGGTAATAAAAAGTTTTGCACTTACTTGTTGCTGGCAAGAGATACTGATCAGTCTAACCTTGTCTTCTTTCTCTTTTGCAGGTTGTTTGTAGGAGAGAGGCTGAGGCAAGGAGGAACCGGAAACCAGAAGAAGGAAGAGCCAGCAGCTGCGCCCATTGAAGCCAATGAAAGTCTGTAGAGAGCAGGAGTGCCAGCGCCGAGGGATCTGTTCTCAGGTAAGCGGGAGGTAGACGAGCACAAGCACTGGGTGAGGCTCGGGGGCTGCCTTTTATAGACAGGGCTGGGTGTGGTTCGAAGAGCTGGGTGTGGTTTGAAGGGCTGGGTGTGGTCCTCACATGCTGCACATGTTCTTGAAAGGTGAGCAGAGCTGGGTGTGGTTTGAAGGGCTGGGTGTGGTCCTCACATGCTGCACATGTTCTTGAAAGGTGTGCAGAGTTTCAGTTATTATGCAAATGAGTTGAATTAACACATGGCCTAGGGAGGAGTGTTTTAACGAAGCCTTGGTAAAAGCAAGGCCCAATGTGTAAACAAAACAGCACATTAAACAACATACACAGAAGCCTAAGGGGGGGGGAAGGTGAGATAACAAGAAAGGGTTTGAATAGTAAGTTTAAAAGGGAGCTATTACAGAACCCACTAGTGCAGTGAGAGGGGACATGCTCTTTGCTGTGCACAAACCCTAACAGTTGCCCCCCTCAAAGGCCCTCCTACAGGACGGTGTTTTCCTGGGTTTTTTAAATAAAACCGTCTAATCAGCTGTGGGGCATGTACATATGATGCTGGTTCCCATGAATTCTCAGATTCATCATATCCTTTCCATTCTACTAAATAAAACAGACGTCCACTAATTCTTTTTGAGTCTTTTATGCTTTTCACTTCATATTCTAGATTTCCCTTAATTGGTATGGGTGGAGGTGGTGGTTCAGGTCGGGTTTTTGGGTTGTACGGCTTAAGCAAGGACACATGGAATGTAGTATGTACTGGATATTCTTTTGGTAAATCTAATTTTACTGTTACCGGGTTTACTATGGCAGTTATACTAAAGGGTCCAATGAAACGTGGTTGCAGCTTTCGGGATCCCTCTATGTTTAGGTTCTTTGTGGAGAGCCATACCTTGTCACCAATTTTATACATTGGGGCCTCAGATCTGTGTTTGTCTGCTTGTCTTTTCATGCTTTCCTTGTACTTTAATAAATGTTTCCTGGCTTTGTCTTGTATGTCACCTAACCTCGTTAGTCTATCCGTTACTGTAGGCAACAGGGACTCTTCTAACAAAATGGGTATAGCTCTTGGATGATACCCCTGCAAGAAATAGAATGGTGAGCAAAGTAGAGCTGAATGCTCAGTATTATTATAAACAAACTCCGCTACAGGGAGAGCTTCCAACCATTCACTAGAATAATCAGCCAATAAACAACGTAGCGTTTGAAGTAAGGTTTGGTTCAGTCGTTCAGTCTGTCCATCTGTCTCTGGGTGGAAAGCAGTGGATAATGCCACATCTATTTTCAGTTTTTCACATAATTTTTTCCAAAATCTAGAGTTGAACTGGCTCCCTCGATCTGACACCACTTTGCTTGGCAAACCATGTAAACGCACAATTTCCCTTATAAAAATATCGGCAAATTCTGCCGCCGTGGGTAATTTCCGTAATGGTACAAAATGTGCCATTTTAGATAAAAAATCCACTATAACCAACACTGTTGTGAAGGATTTTACAGGTGGTAAGCCTACAATAAAGTCTACGCTCACAGTGTGCCAAGGTTGCTTGGGTGTTGGCATTGGTATTAACAAGCCGTCAGGGGCCTTATGAGAAGATTTATGTCTTGCACAAATTGGACAGGTAGTGACAAATTGCTTAATGTCCTTTCTTATAGTGTCCCACCAAAAGTGTTTTTGCACATTTTCCAGGGTTTTTACCCAACCAGGATGACCTGCCAACGGTGAGGCGTGATGCCAAATTATCACCTGTGTTTGTAATTCAGAGGTGGGCACTAACAGCATGTTGTCGTGATACAATAAACCTCGTTGTATTGTGTTATGGGAATCCTTTAACCAATCCTGAGGTGCTATTTGCATGTGTGCATTATATAGATCTGTGATGAAATCCTTCTGTTGTACTGGTGCCAAAAACTTTTGGGGAGGAATAATGGGTTCTCCTATTTTATCTTGTTTCATGTCTGAGGTATGTCCGTATCTAGATAACACATCAGATTGAATTTGTTGTGCACCTGGTCTATAGGTTATAACAAAGTCAAATGTGCTAAAAAAATTTAACCAGCGCATCTGACGTGGTGTTAGTGCTTTAAGTGATCCAAAAAACTGTAGGTTCTTATGGTCAGAAAAGATTGTAACTGGGTACTTGGCTCCCATTAAATGATGCCTCCATTCTGAAAAGGCTACTTTGATAGCTAGTAGTTCCTTTTCAGCCACAGTGTAATTTTGTTCAGCTGGTAATAACTTTTTGGAATAGAAGGCTATAGGATGTAACTGGCCATCTACTATATCTCGTTGAGAGAGAACTCCTCCTAAAGCTACTTGTGAAGCATCCGCTTCAACAAAAAAGGGCAAGTCAGGATCAGGATGTTTCAGAATTGGGGCTGAAGTGAACTTTTGTTTTAGGAGTTGAAAGGCGTGTGCCGCCTCATCAGTCCAAAGAAATTGTTGCCCTTTCCGCAACAAGGTAGTTATTGGGGCCGCAATGTCTGCAAAATGTGCAATAAACCTCCCATAAAAATTGGCGAAACCCAGAAATTTCTGAATATCTTTTACAGAGGATGGTTCTGGCCAATCAGCAATAGCACTGATTTTCTTTACATCCATAGTTATTCCTTGAGGTGACAGGCAGTATCCTAAAAAGTCCACCTTGCTGACATTAAAAGTACACTTTTCTAACTTAGCAAAAAGATGATTTTCTTTTAACTTTGATAATACTGCACAAACATGTTGGGTATGTTCTTCTGAGTTCTTAGAGTAAATGAGGATGTCGTCTATGTATACTATGACACAAACGTCCAAGAATTCGTGTAGGACCTCACTTATAAAGAACTGAAAGGCCGCAGGGGCATTACATAACCCAAAGGGCATTACTGTGTACTCAAATAAACCAAACTTTGTCTTGAAAGCTGTCTTCCACTCATCCCCCTCTTTTACTCGGACCAGGTGGTAAGCTCCCCGCAGATCTAGTTTAGTGTATACAGTAGAATGTCTTAATTGATCCAACAACACAGGTATTAGAGGAAGAGGATATTTATTCTTTATTGTAGCATTATTTAGTCCTCTATAATCGATACACGCGCGCAGGGATTTATCCGGCTTCGGGATAAAAAAGAGTGGAGATGATACCGGAGATGTGGAATGACGGATGAACTCAGACTGTAGTAGGTCATCTAGGTAGGTTCTTAAGTATTTGGTTTCTTCGTCAGTCAAAGCATATACTCTGTTATTAGGTAAAGGGGCCCCTGGGATAAGATCTATACGGCAGTCATAAGACCGATGTGGGGGCAGCACACTAGCCTTTACTGGATCAAAGACGTCTTTAAAGTCAGAATATTCAGGAGGGAGACTTGGTTCATCTTGTGTAACACTAGCACAGTGTAATACTGTGCTCTGTTCTGTACCTGCTTCTTGATAGCAATTGGTTCTACAGAAAGAGGAATCCAAAGTAACAGTTCTATTCACCCAGTCAATTTTTGGGTTATGAGTTGTTAACCAGGGTACCCCGAGAATCAAACCAAAATTAGGAGTATCTATCAGATCAAAGCTAATCACCTCTGTGTGCCCGTTCTGACAGACCATAACAAGTGGACTTGTTTGTTTTGTGATTAATCCAGAGGTCAATTCTGACCCATCCACTGCACATACTGCTTCTGGACAAGGCTTTAGGCACATAGGAAGTCCTAAGTTTTCAGCTAACTTATTATCCACAAAATTTCCTGTCGCGCCTGAGTCCAGTAGGACAGGGAGAGAATGCCTCACTTGGGTAGTAACAATTAAAACGACCTGAATTATGAAATGTCTAGGTATGTGCGGTACCATGAAGGCTGCAGCATTAGAGGTTTGATTAAGATGTTTTCTCGAACAAGTAACCTCTCCCCTTGTCGAGCTTAATCGTTTCCCGATTCAGTTGAGGAGGTGGAGGAAACAGCACCCTTTTGTGGAGTTTTAGGCTTTACTGGACATTCTTTGGCAAAGTGACCTGCCCTGCCACAATATAAACATAATTGAAGTTTTCTCCTTCTTTCTTTTTCCTCTGATGTGAGTGGACCTCTGAGTGTCCCTATTTGCATAGGCTCAGGTTCAGGGAGTTTATTATCTGTGTCTTTCTTCTCGTGTTTAATAAAAGTTAACCGTGATTCCAGTTTGTATTTATCTCCCTTTCTTTCTCCTAGTCTATGTTCTAATTTCACAACTAAATCTACAAAGTCCGAATAGTCTTCTGGCAAATCAACGATATGAGCCAGCGCGTCTTTTAACTCGTCTCTCAAACCTTTATAAAAAAGGGAGACACGCTTTCCTTCTGGCCACTGTGTCTCGGTGAGTAAACGATTAAAACTAGTGAGATAGGTCAATAAATCCTTGTTACCTTGTTTAAGATTTAAAAGCTCATTATCACTTGCCTGCATGAAAGTGTGTTTTGCAAAAAGGCTGGTCATGGTACGTTTAAATTGATTCCAATTATGGAGGATGGGATCATCTCTATCCAGGAAAGGAATTGACCAATTGGCTGCTGTGCCACCCAAATAAGACAAGACGAATGCCACTTTCGTAGCATCAGTAGGGAACTGTTGTGGCTTACAAACGAAGTGTAATTGACATTGATGGATAAAAACATGGAATTTGTTACTATCTCCATGAAAACGTTCAGGTGCTGCTAAGGGCACAGCATTAGGAACATTAACAGTAACCTCAACTGGGGGAGGCAAAGTTGTATGTTTTGATGGCGCCCCTGTCTCTGAGGTGGTTTTAAACAAAGGCGTAAAAGCTGTGTTCCACTGAGATCCCCTAAATTTATACCTGCTTAAATCCTGTTTTAAAGAGCAATTCTCCATCTTTAATCTCTCTATTTCCTCTTGCATATGTTGTAAGATGCCAGACACTGATTCATTATGAGCCAAGTCCTCATTTAGGGCCTGCGCCATATCCGTGACGTCAATGCCCTCTATTTCTTCCCCGGTATTCATCGTCCACCAGAACTGAAATTTTTTAAGGCTTGTGCTTCTGTCAAAGCCCAGCTCACCTGAGTTCTTGTTCAGTTCTGATGGAGGTTGAAGACAATCCGACCCCACCCTGAAACTGCTTGTTCCAGCACACTAGTTTTTAACACAGTGCACTAAGAACAGAAGCTCAAGGGCAGGGGGGAAGTGGATAAAATAAAAAAGAGAGACAACACCGTTCTTGCGTTTCCACTGTTGAAGTGCTGCACAAATCTGCGGCCCTTTCTGACTTCTGTAGAAACTGGTGCCTAATGAAACATAAACAAAGAACAGATAAGTGCAACCTATTCCTAAATGGGTTCCTGACTATCCCTTTATTTATTAGAAATTCTCTTCTAAAAGTACCTCTTGGATCCTGGTCTCGAGTTTCCAGGTTTGGAATGTGTTACTGCTCTGGGATGTGCTTTCTATTACTGTAAAGCTTCTAAAACATTAAACAAATACCGTTATCAGAATTACCAATATCAAACATTCATCTTAATATAACTAAAGCCTAAATTCCCAATAGCAGACTCACTTTTCCCATATCTCCAGAATCTTTTGGAAAACAAATACTGTACTTTTACATCAAAATACAGCATGTAATTTGTGCAAGTCCTTGATTTACTGTTTGCCTTGCTGTTAATGGTTTCCACTGTTCGATTCTTAAAAGTTCCATAAAAAAAAAAAACAATGTTTGTTTCACAAAGCTCCGCAAGGTATTCTTGCAACAAAGAGCCTGAATCACAATGTTCGTGGAAGGTATCTTGCTTCAAACCGTCCACACACGAATCCAGAAATTGTTGTCAAAGTTCCTTCAGGTAATAAAAAGTTTTGCACTTACTTGTTGCTGGCAAGAGATACTGATCAGTCTAACCTTGTCTTCTTTCTCTTTTGCAGGTTGTTTGTAGGAGAGAGGCTGAGGCAAGGAGGAACCGGAAACCAGAAGAAGGAAGAGCCAGCAGCTGCGCCCATTGAAGCCAATGAAAGTCTGTAGAGAGCAGGAGTGCCAGCGCCGAGGGATCTGTTCTCAGGTAAGCGGGAGGTAGACGAGCACAAGCACTGGGTGAGGCTCGGGGGCTGCCTTTTATAGACAGGGCTGGGTGTGGTTCGAAGAGCTGGGTGTGGTTTGAAGGGCTGGGTGTGGTCCTCACATGCTGCACATGTTCTTGAAAGGTGAGCAGAGCTGGGTGTGGTTTGAAGGGCTGGGTGTGGTCCTCACATGCTGCACATGTTCTTGAAAGGTGTGCAGAGTTTCAGTTATTATGCAAATGAGTTGAATTAACACATGGCCTAGGGAGGAGTGTTTTAAAGAAGCCTTGGTAAAAGCAAGGCCCAATGTGTAAACAAAACAGCACATTAAACAACATACACAGAAGCCTAAGGGGGGGGGAAGGTGAAATAACAAGAAAGGGTTTGAATAGTAAGTTTAAAAGGGAGCTATTACAGAACCCACTAGTGCAGTGAGAGGGGACATGCTCTTTGCTGTGCACAAACCCTAACAGTATGCTAAATATTTGGGCTCTGGTTGCTTGATTTCACTTTTGAGGTGTGCACGATGTTATGTGGCTTGCGTTTCTTTGTTAGCACAGTTGGAGGGTTGACTAACTGAGCACGTTCATTGATACAGTAGCTATTTATGGAGGTATATGTTCATGTTTATTCATGTTATTCTTTTAATCAGCCTTGATGAAGTGCGTATTTGGACGAAACGCGTGTCGGCTGAAGGTTCAAACTAGGTGGAAGTTCATGATTACAAGCAGGCTGAAGGTTCAAACTAGGCTGAATTTCATAATTACAAGCAGGCTGAAGGTTTCAACTAGGCTGAATTTCTTGATTACAAGCAGCATTTTCCCTGGTGGGATTACACTATGGGATGGAACTCCTTATCTACAAGTAGGGTTATGATATGTACTTAATGGACTGATCATGGACTTTGTTTTTTGTCATTCTGGATTCATAAGTTTTTTTATGTCAATAAGTGTATGATGTATTTTGTATTATAATTGTCAAATAAGGTGTTATTTTGTGTCATTTGTATATTTAGATGATTTATGTGTATAATTGTTTGATTAAATATTTGGTTTGTATTTTTGCCACATATAATCCCTTGTACACGTTATTTTCCTAATTATGATGCTTTAAATTAATTAGGATCTGTATGTGAATCCATTATATTTTAAAACATATCATTTACAGTTTTTGAGTGATCCACAGGATGTTTCTTATATGTTTGCATTTACTGATGTAGGTTCTTCTTATGTCAGTATACGTATTAGGCAACAATATGTTTTCCTGTGTATGAGCACCGTTTACTATAACCTTTATGAAATAGGGGAGTATGCGGCCTGAATAAGGTTTTGTGTTGCCATATACATAGTGTATTATTTTTAGATGCAATTGTATCACTATGATTGACTATATGTTTGTGGCACCAATACTGACAACTATCTGTTGGTTGGTGAGGTACATGACAAGGACTTTGATAACCACAATCCTTTGGCTATTTTTCTTTTTTATTACCCTTATGGTCAGTCTGTCAAGAACAGTTGTCTCAAATTGGCTTGGAAAAGGTTTTATCTAGCACTTTTTTAGCAACATGCTAAGAAGAAACCACCTGTCATTCTTGATTTGCAATAGTGAAAGACTTCGTTCTGTTCAGCATAGTTTTTTTGCAGGATGGTGGCTCCCTTCATAAAAACTGTCCTTGAAGGCTTTTTTTATTTTGTATGTGTGCTAATGAAAACAGCACACACGCAAAGAGGAAATAACAAGGAGAAATAAGCAGAGGTCTCCTTTAGGCCCTCTTCTTAGACCAGCCTCAGGGAAGCACACCATTATGGCAGAAACCCTTCACCTACTAATGTTAAAAAGATTCAAGGATTCCTTGGATTTACATTTTGTTATCATCAATTTGTTAAGAATTATGCAGAACAAACAGTGACATTACCCTTGTTTTGAAAATATGACTGGAAGCTAGGAAAATCAGACTGAAAAAGCTTTTAATACAGTCAAACAGTTGTTTATTGAAGAAACAATCTTAAGCCATCTTAATACTTGAAAAAGCTTTTTGTGAAAATGAATGGCTCTGAAAGTGCAGTTGGAGCAGCTTTATTACAAAAGCAATAGGAGGGCAACATCCTCACTATTATATTGTCTTGTGTTTTGTCATAATCTGAAGAGAACTACTCAGTTCTTGAAAGAGATCTTTTGATTGGAACTAGACAACCAATCAGGAAATTGAACTAACCAACAGAATTTTCAGTGTTTGCAAAATCTTTATTTCAGGAATAGTAGTCAAACTAGATGTGCTTTATTATTTCCAGAGTATGATTTCACTAGCACGTGTGGTCCTAGTTAAAAAGCAAACTTCAGCATATGCTCCATGTCTTCATTATTCGGAGTAGTCATTTACTGATAACCAGCCTACAATTAAAAAGCAATCCGTGGTTGGAGCAGTTCAGTCTATTTTTAGTCTTAGTTAAATTGTCTCAAGAACAATTGGACCCAAGAGAATTAAAAGGCCTTTAACTTGAGACTCCTTTAACTCAATGAGATGTACTGTATTTCAGCCAACAAGCTATCAGTGTGCCAACTAAGTAACTACAGTTGCATGTAATGAACCATATAGAAGTTAAGACTACGTTGGATTTAGATTTGCAATATTTTTGGTGATCAACTCTTTATTCTAATGTTCAAGAACAAGTTCTTGCAGTCTTACTTGTGCTCAACATTAATCATTACGGTCAAACCATTCTAGATATTTAAAACCATTACCAGTGCCTTCAGAATCTTGTCATACATTTTCTGAAGATTTTATAACTGAGCTCCTACCTTCAGACAGATATCGTGCCTCGATGGTTGCAATAGGCAATCTTTCAAATGTTTATTTTTTTTTCTGAACAATTTACAGGTGAAAAAATAGGCATTTTTTTTTACTGGTATTTTTTTCATAGATTACTTAATACTATACTTTTTGCTAGAGGTTCTCAATATCTTTCTTGTTTTGGGAGAACTCAGTATAAGTCTTGAGCTTTTAACAAGCTTTCCATTTTGGTTCTCATTCCCAGTCAAGTGTGCGAACAGAAAAACCTATCCAAAACCTGGAGCAATATTTACTATAATATAACTTCAAAAATGTATACTTACATTTACCAATTGCAGAATATTCATATCTCAACGCAATTACCATATCATGGTGACTATGAAGAAATATGCTGATAAATCAAGATTAAATTATTCTCCTTTGGCTCCTGGAGAGAAGATGTGGCTGATGTCTCTTTTCTTCCTGTTTATACAATGCAGTTAAATTTCAGCCACAGTGTTTTAGAGATCTACTATAACTCCTCAGATCAATCCAGTGGCCTCTGGGTTGACGTTGTCTCATATTTAAAAGATTCTGATTGTTTTTTCTTGCAGTTAGAACTTCTTCTGGAGCTACATCTGGATGCCCTTGCTTGACTTTTTAAGTCCTCCCCCAATTTCATAGAGAGTTAGGTGCCTTGCTATTAGCATCTGTAATAATTTTCATCTTCAGTCAAAATTGCCAAGCAGGTTTTTAACCCCCGTATGTTTTCCTCCTAATCTAGACACTCTTAAGTAGACATTAAAACCTTCACCTGTGCACTATTAATTGTAGGGTGCAGCCAGGCGTGGCTCATGGTGCGCGGAATGGGCATGGCGGCACTCGGGGGCGGTGGAGGGGCGCAATAAACACAATTTCTTTTTTTAAGTACATTCTCCGCTCCTGCGCTGCTCCTCTGCTCCTCTGCTGCAGGCAGGCACAGGCTCCCAGCCTGCCCTGCGGCCAATCCTGATGCTGCTCAGAGCCTCTGTTGCCGGCTGGAGAGAGCACACTGCACATGTGTGTTTGGCCGGCCCAAGACGGCCGGCCAAACATACATGCTCAGTGAGACCTCACTGCTCGCCAGCCCCGTGGCCTGCCCCTTTAAAAGAAAATGATAATAAACAAAGTTTATTATCACTTTCTTTTAAAGGTTTTGCAGCTGCTGCTGCTAGTGGGAGATGGGGAGCAACGCTCCTCCGCCCTAATGGAGGAGACGCCACTGGTGGCAGTATGATTATTGGCAGGAGTTGCCCTTTCCTTGGACAATCAAAAAGGAAACTCAGCACCTTTTCAGCATCCAGTCCTTGACCAGATGATAGATGCTTTATCAGCATCCAGTCCATGGTGTGCTATAGAGTCTTTACACCCTGTCACATATTGTACTCATGGTTTGTCGTTAGAAGAAAATAATTATTCATTTTACTATTGAGAATTGCTTGACTTTCAAGAGACATTTATCCAATGGAGACACAACATAACGTGTATTTGTAAAGTGTACATCCACCTCAGCAGGGACATCTTGGCACTGACTGAAAATAAAAAATGTTTAATGTTAACCAACTGAATGGTATTCATTTTATTGACCTCAGAAGAATGAGGGGCTGAGTAGACCCCACGGAATTAAAACCTGTGATCATGCTGTCTTACACAGATTCCTACAGTGGATGCGTTGGTCCACTGAGACACTCGATCCAGCATCATTAAGAAGCTGACAGACACTTTAACACAGACTGGAGAGAGTTCAATTATATGTTTTATGTTTAATGATGAGGTGTGCCCGTTCGAGGCCAGTTGGATGTTTTTTTCTCCTGGTTTCAATACAAATAGGTGGAAGGCAGAGGGAAGCTGATGGGCTTTCAAAATCAACACATACTGGCTTTGAAGTACATTCAGTGCTGCAATCTCTGATTACAAATTTTCTCCTACAAGCTTATGTTGACTTATGTTTGTCTTACATGAAATAAGAACTCCAAAAAATAAATGATCAGAGGCAAAATTCAACAGCCTATTACAACCACTTATCTAAGCTGGAGTTTCTTTGCTTCAATTCCACTAGGCTTCAGGCATTACACTTCTTTGACTGAAACCCATCACCGCCTGTATCGGCTCGGAAAGAAGCATAAAGTTACTGTAGGGAGCTAACCTGATGTGTCGTGGGTACCCAAGGTACTTACACGTTATGACAGGTCCAGGTATCCCCTCTCAGTGAAGTGTAGGCAGTATCTAGAAGCCAGGCTCTCTAGAGGTAAAGTGGATGAGCAGCCAAGACTTATCTAGGAGACATGCAAAGCTCATGCAATACCACTGTAGTCACACAGCACTTAAACATATGAAAGAAAACACTCAGTTGTACAAAAATAAAGACACTTAGGGGGTCATTCCAACCCTGGCGGTCAATGACCGCCGGGTTGGAGGACCGCGGGAGCACCGCCGACAGGCCGGCGGTGCTCCCAAGGGCATTCCGACCGCGGCGGTAAAGCCGCGGTCGGACCGGCAACACTGGCGGTCTCCCGCCAGTGTACCGCCGCCCTTTGGAATCCTCCAAGGCGGCGCAGCTAGCTGCGCCGCCGAGGGGATTCCGACCCCCCCCTACCGCCATCCAGCGGACCGCCGGGAACCGGATGGTGGTAGGGGGGGGCGCGGGGCCCCTGGGGGCCCCTGCAGTGCCCATGCCACTGGCATGGGCACTGCAGGGGCCCCCGTAAGAGGGCCCCTACAAGTATTTCACTGTCTGCTTGGCAGACAGTGAAATACGCGACGGGTGCAACAGCACCCGTCGCACCTTCCCACTCCGCCGGCTCGATTACGAGCCGGCATCCTCGTGGGAAGGGAGTTTTTCCCTGGGCTGGCGGGCGGTCTTTTGGCGACCGCCCGCCAGCCCAGGGAAAAACTTAGAATACCCTCCGCGGTCTTTCGACCGCGGAGCGGTATTTCGGAGGGGGGAAGTCTGGCGGGCGGCCTCCGCCGCCCACTAGACTTGGAATGACCCCCTTAATTTTTGGAACACAATACCACAAAATACTAGAAGGGTAACCCTCCAATAGGAGGTAAGTAATACACTAAATATATACGCTAGTAATCAGAAATAGACATAGAAAAGGTTAGAAAACAGTGCAAATAGCAATAACCAATAGTGACCCCAGGGGGAGCACAAACCATATACTAAAAAAATGGAATGCGAATACAGGACCCCTACCTAAGTAAGTGGAATGTGTAGAGGGGAACTGGGAGTTCTAACAAACCACAGAGGTAAGTAATACAGTACCCCCCGGCGACCAGCAAAGCAGGAGTAAATCACTGGAATTTCCCCAAACCACCCAAAAGGAGGAAAAAGAAGAAAAGAAGACACCCAGAGAAGACTGCAAGAAACCAGCAGTGGATTTCTGAAGAAGCAAGACCAGTGGAGAGAGGGGACCAAGTCCAAGAGTCACAGTAGAGTCCAGGAGGAGTAGGAGCTACTACCCACCCTGCTGTACTTGCAGGAGTTGATCGACAGTGATGAAGAACAGTTCAGGACTGCAGCCCTGGAGCTCGAGAAGAGTTCCTGATGGATGCAGATGTTCCACACTGGAGTGAAGATTGCAGATGGGTGTTGGTGCAGGAATTCCACCAACAAACCTTGGAAAAAGAAAATCTGCAGTTAAGAGTAAAGTGGTGCTGCTGAGGACCAGCAAGGCCCGGGAGGACTCAACCAAGGAGGGGGAGTTACAGGGGACCCTCAGAGTTGCAGAGAGTCCAAAGGAGCAGAGGCAGCACCCACAGGAGTCCCACAGGGACACAGGAGTTGCAGAAGGAACCAACGCAGCATCACAAAAGAGGATCCCACGCCACCGGAGAACTATGCAGAAGGCTGTGCTTTAAAGGAAGGAGTGCTGGGGGCTGGAGCTGCAAGTAGCCTGAAGATGCCTTGGAGGTGATGCCAACAAGCCTTGGCACCTGCAAAAGACATGGTGCACAAGAGTACTGTCCTGCTTGGGAAGGCAAAGGCTTACCTCCATACAAAGTTGAACAGCTGGCAGAAAGGACCAAGAGGACTACTCCAGACCACCACCTGTGATGTAGGATCCAAGCAGCTCAAGATGAGGGGAGATCCATGCAGCCAGTCATCATTTGCTGTAGGTGCCTGCGGTTGCAGGGGAGTGACTCCGTCACTCCAAGGGAGATTCCTTCTTCTTCTTGTGCAGGCTGAAGAGTGGGTGCCTTCTGAGGATGCACAGCAGGGGAAAAGTTGCAAAGCTGGCAGGAGCTGTGGAAGCAAAGTTGCAGAAGTGTCTTCTTCATTGATTGCAGCATTGTGGGTTCCTGGAGGGTCCAGTCGCGGTTCCAGTGGCCAGAAGTCGAAGTGGAGGTTGTAGAGGAATCCTGCTGGAGTCTTGGAAGCCAACTCTGAGGACCCACCCAAGAGAGAGACCCTAAATAGCACTGAAAGGGGGATTGGCCACCTAAACAGGTAAGCACCTATCAGGAGGGGGCTCTGATGTCACCTTCCTGGCTTGACCACTCAGAAGCTCCCAGAGTTCTCTGCCAACTTTGGAAACAAGATGGCAGAACCCAGGGACCCTCTGAAGGAGCTCTGAGCACCACCCCTGGGGTGATAATGGACAGGGGAGTGGTCACTCCCCTTTCCATTCTCTAGTTCCGTGTCAGAGCAGGGACTGGAGGTCCCTGAACCGGTTTGGACTGGTATATGCACTTAGGCTGCCAAATGTGCCCTTCAACGCAAACCAGTGGCTTGGGGATGCTACCCCTCCTAACCCAGTCACACCTATTTCCAAAGGGAGAGGGTTTTGTTCTGCCTTCCTGGGCTTGATCAGATCAAGCAGCAGGAGGGCAGAAACCTGTCTGAGGGGTGGCAGCAGCTGGGCTGCCTGGAAAACTCTGTAAGGCTAGTGGTAGCAATCCTATGGGTCCTCTAAGGAGCCCCCAGAGTGTATGGAATCATACTTCCAATGCTTTCAACAGTATTAGGGTATGATTCCAACATGTTTGATACCAAAGATGCCAAGACTCAGAGTTACCATTACGTAGCTGGACATAGGTAGTGACCTATGTCCATAACATGTGTAAAATGGCAACCCCGCACTCACAATTCCAGGAAAATTGATCTGGAGTTTGTGGGGGCACCTCTGCTAGTGCAGGGGTTCCCTCACACACAGGTACTTGCACCCTGACCTTTAGGCTGAGAGGCCCTACCATAGGGTGACTTACAGTGACCTGGTACAGTGACCTGTAGTGAAAATGGGTGATTGCACCCATTTCACACAGACTGCAGTGGCAGGCCTGCAGAACCCTTTGCATGAGCTCCCTATGGGTGGCAGAATAACTGCTGCAGCCATAGGGATCCCCTGGAACTCCAATGCTCTGGGTACCTAGGTACCATATACTAGGCACTTATAATTGAGGAAAGAAAAAGGTACACTTACCAATTTAGGAAGGAAAGAGCATAGTCACTGTGGTCCTGGTTAGCAGGATCCTAGTAAAAACAGCCAAACACACTGACAACAGGCAGAAAATGGGGGTAACCCTGCCAAGACAGAGGGCACATTCCTACAGTTACCAGACAGCTAACCGGCCCACACTGTTACCCTGTAAGAAGCACAAGCCAGCCTCACCTTATGCCCTCCACGTTCCCCTACTCTCCCTCCTCTAATCAATTATCACTTCTCTTTCTACATACCTCCCTGGGCAGTTGTGTTCTGTTACTATATGTTTGATGGTTTATTCCTTAGCATCTACATCCCTCGGTGTGAGTGGGATGAGTAGTATTGATATGCAGCAACTTGTTGTTTACCATACTTGAACACCTGGGCTTTTTTTCATGTTGAGGGGCTGTACTCAGTCACTGAACAAGGAGGTCATTGGTTATATTGATGACTGCCATTTGTGAAAATTTATAAAAATATTTTTGAAAAACAGTTAAAGAATAAAAGTAGTAACTAGGAAGGTTATTCACAAGGAAACAGAAAGACAAAGTTCTCTTTCAATATGGTTGACTATGGTGTACCAAAGACACGTTTATAAAGAAAGGATGTAGCATTGGGCAACAACTCACCATTGTCTGGTCATCCAGGAGAGAACACTATGGGTCTGATTCACAAAAGTAAACATACACTTTTGTGTATGTTAACCTTTTTGTATTCACAAACTATGGGTTAATTGTAGGTTAATAACCGCAGAGCCTTCGCAGTCAGGACAGAGGATTCTGCACATAAAAGATAGTACAGGCCACCTTTTTTATGTGTGGAGTTCTCCACCCCGACTCAGAAGCTTTGCAGTCATTAACTTGCAAAAGTGTAAGTTTACTTTTGTGAATCAGGCACTATATAGTTAGTTTCTTAATTGGTATGTTGGTCTAGCGTGGTCTAGCTTTGAAAAGACATTTAAGACTGTGTCAAGGCATGTGCTCTTTGCTTGCCAATAAAGACAGTCAATAGAAACCTGCTAGATAGTTACACTAATTATCAGCCACAGAAGATTGCCGGGCTTCTTTTTCTTTGAATGTCATTGTGTTATCATAGATGACACTGCTTGTTATGGCTGATTATTTTTCAAACTGGCTCCCTTCTTCCTCTAAAGGAAACTGCCTACTGCTCTGAAACTGCCCAAAGGCTTTTTTCATAGCCACATTTCCACAGTCTACTTTAACATTGCTACAGTCTCTTGGAAATCATCATCACTGGTTGTGTTGCTCAGTTTACTGCAATAATTTGGGACATACTACTGCAACAGTTGGGTACAGTTAGCTAGTCATTCAGTAATCCACCACAGACTGATGGCCGACAGAAAGACTGAATTTGGCTGACAGTAGTAGCTCTGGTGTTTTTTATGAATTTCCAGGAGGTTGGGTGAAATGAATACATTTGGCAGAGTTCAAATGTATTGGTTCACACCATGCCTATTTTAAACATTGACCCTTTAGATGTACCTTTCGGTTCATCAAAGAAGGTTACTCATTTCTATTCTACTTTATCTGTCCCATTAGTAACTGTGTTGTTATCTAGATGTTCATTGGTCCACAAAGTAGTAGTTCAGCAATAATCACAAATGATCTTCCTATAACCACCACCACCTAGACCCTACATATAAACCAGGTGTTTGTTTGGTTGCCTGCAAAAACTATTGTGTAACAGTTTATTACAAGTAGCATCCCAATCTTGCATATGTGTTCTTCTCATATTATCCAGTTCCTTTTACCATTTCTGGTATTCCTCTAAATAGTCATTGTAACAAGCTTGCCTGCTCTTCATCGGTCCCCTGACATGATCATCCACAAGCTTGGTTCCATTACATTCCCCACCTATACCATCCTCCAACATGGATGTCATTTAGGGATTGCCACTGGTAGTAGCTGCTACCCCTGGTTAGGCCTTTAGAACTCTTGGTGTTGCACCAGCAACCACTGTTGTCAATAGAGCACCACAAACTATAGAAAACACAGAGTAAATGAGTTACCCTTTTTTCTTCATACCATAATACTGCTGTCCTCCTCATCAATCTCAGCAGCCCAGGGCTAATCATTTTCAGGTTGAGCCTAATAGACAGTGCATACACTGGCTGGTACGAGACATATTGTGAGATTCCCAAAACATACATGGGCTTAGAGCCCAATCATTGTTTATAATTGTTTGGCTTTTCTGTAACACTCATTTGTTTGCTTATTTTTCAATGGTTTGCCTTGTCCATCTTGTGTCTATTCCTGCCCTAGGAGCATTGCTAATTTATTGTGTATATACACTGCTCACTGTTAGGCGTCTACTTTTTTTAATCTTAAGCACTCCACAAGGTTATACATGTTTTGCAGCTGTCTCCCTTGTGCACTTCTCTTCCCACATCATGCTTCATGCTGCTGTCTACTGTCTGTGTACCCTTGCCCTACCTCCTCCATGTTGCTCTCTCACCTGTTGCTTCTCCTCCCCTCCACCATCTGTAAATCTCCCCCTACCCATGGCCTCCATCTTTCTCACCTCATGCTTCTGCTCCCCATGCTTGTCCCCATTGCTTGCTTACCCGTGTGCTTCTTTCCTGTGTTCACCATGTTGCTCTTGGCTGTTGCTTCTCCTGTCCACTGATACTCACCATGTTGCTTCTCCTCCTCAGCCTACCCTCTGTGTTGTTGCCCACATCCACTCCCTCCTTCTGTTTCATCCATTGCTTCTCCTCCACACTGCTGCATTGCTTCCTTCCCACCCCAGCCCTCTGTGTTGCTTTCAAACCACCAGCACTTTAATTAAAAACAAACATTAGCAAAGCCAATAGGTCAATTATTTTTAGTCATGTTGTACACCAGCTTGGAAGCTGTTCAGCATTGATACAAGTTAGTGGTGTAAAGGAGATTTGTGTGCAGGGGGGGTTGTAAAGTAGCGTACCGTGGTGTAGATTGGGGTGTTATGGAGTGAGGTAGAGCTGTGGTGTGGAGTGGTGTAGAATAGAGTTGAGTAGTGTCAAGTGTAGTGAAGTGGAGTGTCATGGAGTGGTGTAGAGTGGATTGGCATGGTTTTGTGAAGTGTCATGAAGGGAGTATCGTAGAGTGGAAAGACATAGAAGTGGACTAGAGTATTATAGAGTTGAATAGAGTGTTAGAGTAGAGTAGAGTGCGTTAAGTGGAGTGGCATAGAGTATTGTCGAGGGGTGTAGAGCTGAGTGGGGTGGCATAGAGGGTGATGCATAGAGTGGAGCAGAGTGTTGAAGCATAAAGTGGTGTGAAGCAGAGTGGATTGTTGCAGAGTGGAGTGGCGTAGAAAGTAGTAGTGTAGTGGAATGGCATAGAGTGGTGTAGAGTGGAGTAGAGTACAGTGGAGTGGCATAGAATGCCAAAATGGAGTGCCATAGTGTGGCGTGGAGTGCCATACAGTGAAGTACTGGAGTGGGGTAGAGTAGATTAGTGGAGTGGAGAAGTGTGTTGTAGAATAGAGTGGAGTAAAACGGCATGGAGACATAGAGGGAGGCATAGAGGGAGTTGTGTAGAGCATCGTAGAGTGGAGTAGTGTCATAGAGTAGCATAGACTGGAGTAGAGTGTTGTAGGGTGGAGAAGAGTGTCATAGAATGGAGTACAGTTTAATGGAGTAGAGTGTCAGAGAGTGGAGTGTTGTAGAGTGGAGTAGTGTGGCCTAGAGGTGAGTGGTATAAAGTGCAGTGGCTTAGAGTAGCTTGACATAGAGAGCAGTGTCTTAGAGTGCATTGGCTTTGAGTAAAGCGATGAAGAGTGCACTGGCATAGAGTGCAGTGGGATAGAGTACATTGGTGCAGAGTAGAATAGAGTGGAGTGTTGCAGGGTAGATCGCAGTGGCATAGAGTGCAATGGTGTAGAGTGGAGTGGCACGGTGTGTAGTTGAGTGGCATGGAGTGTATTGGTGTAGAGTAGAATGTTCCAGAGTACAGTGCTGTAGAGAACAGTGCCGTACAGTACAGTGGTGCAGTGTTGGATGTAGTGGCATAGAGTGCAGTGACATAGAGCACAATGGTGTAGAGTGGTGTAGCGTGCAGTGGTGTGGAGTGTTGAAGAGTAGAGTAGAGTGGCGTAGAGTGCAGTGGTGCACAGTGGTTGGTGTAGAGTGCAGTGGTGTAAAGTGCATTGATTTCGAGTAAAGTGGTGTAGAGTACATTAGGTAGAGTGCAGTGTTTTACAGTAGAGTAGCATAGAGTGCCGTGGCATAGAGTGGTGTAGAGTGGCACAACATAGAGTAGAGTGGCATAAAGTGCATTGGTGTACTGTGAATGGTGCAGTGTAGATTCCAGTGGCTACTTTTCTCACTTTGCACTCATGTTTTGTTTTCACTCATAAGCGCTGTTCTCAAAAGATAACTATTATCTTGTCATAAATATAAGCAACATTGTTTCTTTTTTATGAGTCATTATCGTTATTATGCTCTAACACATAATTGTGCAGTATGCACCAATCCACCCCACTCCCATCTAATCTGCCCCACTCCAACCCATTCCAAACCACTCACCCCAATCCACTCCAATTCACCCCACTCCAATTCTCCCATCGACCCCACTCCAATCTGCCCACTCCAATCAAAACAAATCTGTCCCTCTCCAGTGCAGTGATCCAAAACAATCTGCCCCATTCCAAACCACAACAGTGTGCCCCACCCAATCGAAAACAATCTGCCCCAATCTAATCAAAGACAATCTGTCCCATCGCATCTAAAACTATCTGCCCCACTTCAATCTGCCCCACTCAAATTCAGAACAATCTGCCCGACTCCAGTCCAGTCCACCACACTCCAATCCATCTCCTCCATCCCAATTTACCACACTCCAAACCTACCAACCACCCCACTCCAATCTTCCCCACTTCAACCCAAAGCAATCTGCCCATTCCAATATGATAATCCAAAACAATCAGGCCCACTCCACTCAAAACAATCTTCTGCACCCCAATCCAAAACAATCTGCCCCACTCCAATCCAAAACAATCTCCCCACTCCATCCTGCCCCACTCCAATCCAAAACACTCAGACTCCTCAGGGAAGTCGTGGTCGACAGATCATACCACTTTCTCTCATGTACACAAGGTCTCATACTCACAAAGAGGTGCAGGAAAAGTTTCAATAAAATTTATTGTAGCAACTGCATCCTATTATGTAACATGCAGGCTGTGATCATTAAGAGTATGATACATAACATAGCGATGAATGTGATAATTATTGTGAAAAATATAAAAAGTCCAGGCATTCTGGAATTAACATGAATCTAAATATTCCTACCTACGCCCTAATCTCTAAACTTGAGAGCATGTTGGTGTGTAGCACATCTTACACAAAGAGAAAGGGGGGGAGGTTCAAATCCCCATTCTACCTCCCCATATCAGAGCCTAAACACACACAAGGAGTATGGGGGATAAACAAACCAATGTAGGCCTGTTTGAACTTATTGGCATGTCCCTACGTTTGGGATCGACCTGTATACAAGATATGGTTGTGTGTAGCACTTCTGCCTCTTCCAGTCTAAAGGAGAAGTCCTGACCCCATCCCTGAAGTGCGGCAGGAGTCAGTCTGTTGTTCTGCTGGCAATCCTCCTGATTAGCTGGAAGACAAAACCAGGGTCATGTAGCTATTGACAAGATGGCAGACAGCATGCGATGGCTCTGGCTGGAATCACCTCTAACATCTTTCGGTCTGTGTGATGTTTTTATAATAAAATGTGTTGTGTTATGAGAACAGGTTTAGATTCAGACGCAGGACGCAAGTTCAGATTTTGATATCAGATAATCTGGTACATTGCAGTTCCTGTTATCTTCAGGAGACTGCTGGATTTGGATACAGGCTTATTAAGATTTGGTTCCCATTAGAGAGTACTATAAAATATTGCCTCATAAGAAATCATCTATAGATGTGGTTACATCTAAAAAGGTTGGTGTGTGTCTCAGTTCTCCTGTCTATCTTTTCTGGACCCCACATGCAGAGCTGCAGACTTAGGTACTGCGGAACCAGGTTTGAGCCTCAGCTTTGTCTCAACATCCTGTGATTCTAGGTGTAATCTCCCCTTGCGTACAACCAATCAATGTGTCCTTGTGTAATGTAACTGATGCTCTTAAAAATCGCTCCAATACCTTTGGTTCAAGTTTGCACAAAATAATACTGCAAAAAAAAATGCAAATCCCGAGTTTTTTTTAAAAACATACATACATAAAGATGAAGTTGCTTTACAATAAAAAATGCAGTATCTCAATAGATATGTATATTAGCAGCACACAAAGAACGGGGCACTTAAGGCAAGTGATGTTTAATAGCCAGCACCCCCCTCTAAACCGTGTTCAAACAGCACTGCCTCAAAGCACATATTTTTGCATTGCCTGGATTGATAGTGTGGGAACAGCTCTGGGGTCAGATGTGCTGGTTGCAGGAGGCTAGCAAACTGAAGGGGTAATTTAATTGCAAAGAGTGGGTACCAACAGATTTGAGTGACAGCTGCTCATTAGGAGAAATCACAAAAAACACAGGTCAACAAGGACCCGGCAGGGGCCTATGCGATACAGGAGGTAGAATGTTATCAGAACATGGTTAGAAGAATTGCACTGCATAGTCAGAAAACTGGAGTATAACTCATGTTACTTCCTCCTAAAGAGAATAATTTTCTAAAGCATAACATGAACATATTTTGACTTTGATTTTCCCAGGAACCTTTTTTAGTGTGCTGCTTGAAAGACCCTCTTTGCAGACTAAGGGGGTCATTACAACATTGGTGGTAAAAGCCGCTTACCGCCCTGCAGAAGTCTGCCAACACACCGCCGCAGCCACGGAATTCCGCCACAGCTATTATGACCCACAGCTCGGAATCCACCAAAATCTAGACACCCACACAAGTCCGCCACACCAAAGGTCAGTGATAAACTGGCGATAACAAAACCTCCACCGTCACGTCAACAGGAATACGCCCACACTATCACGACCCACGAATCCACGCAGCGGTCTTTCAACCGCAGTATTCCATTGTCAGTACACACCGATGCGCTCAAAATACACACACATTTACAAAACACTACCACATTGGACAATTCCAAATACACACACCTGATACACATACACACACCACTCCCACACATCAAATACAATATAAAACACACCCCCACATCACCCACAAACCCCTACGACCAAAAATGTTGACGAAGGCCAGAGAAACAGCACAGCAAAGACAACACCAGCATACAGAGGCATTCAACATCATCACTCACACAACATCCATGCACCTCACACAACACACCTCTAAATATCACCCCACACATCATCCACACCACCCATGGCACCGCAAAGACACCCCAAGTTTTCTGAGGAGGAGCTCAGGGTCATGGTGGAGGAAATCATCCGGGTAGAGCCACAGCTATTCGGATCACAGGTGCAGCACACCACCATAGCTAGGAAGATGGAGCTATGGCGCAGAATCGTGGACAGGGTCAACGCAGTGGGACAGCACCCAAGAACTAGGGATGACATCAGGAAGAGGTGGAACGACCTACGGGGGAAGGTGCATTCCGTGGTCTCAAGACACCAGATTGCGGTTCAGAGGACTGGCGGTGGACCCCCACCTCCTCTACCAGAACTAACAACATGGGAGGAGCAGGTCTTGGCTATACTGCATCCTGAGGGCCTCACAGGAGTAGCTGGAGGAATGGACTCTGGTAAGTCAAACCTTTAACTACCATATCCCCCACCCTACCTGCATGCTAACACATACCCTCACCCTCGCCCTCACCCCCATCACTCCAACTCCTCACACATGTCCCACTATCACAAACCACACATCCCAAACCCAAGCCCTGCATGCAACACCAAAGCATGGACACCCATCACCAAAGCATGTCCACTGCACATACCCATACACCCCCTAAACCATTATCACACAAGGTCCCACACAAGAATGCAAGCAGTGGGGTACAGGGTCACCCACCCATTTCACACCATGGCACACACAGATGCAATAACCATGACTTTACACCCCTGCAGGACCCCTACCCAACGTCACCGGACAGGAGGGTCCAGACATGTCCACTCCACCCACAGAAGAGGCCCACAGTGATGACAGCAGCTCTGTCCAACTGGATCTAGATGACCAGCCCAGCCCATCTGGGACCTCGAGACAGTCGGTTCCCCTCACACTGGCACAGGCCACCACAGAGCCTCCCCCTCTGGAAACAACAGCACAGCAACCACCCAGCAAGCCCATACCTCTGTCCCCAGGACACGTCAAGCAGCAGTGTGTCCACCACTACAGGGAACCCAGGCTAATCCACCAACCCAACAACACCAGAGACCTGGGGGCAGTGGGCACACAGTTCAGGGGACAGAGGCCCAGTAACACAGGGGAACTGGGAGGGCTGCTGTGCGACAGGGGGAGGACAGGCCCAGGGAACCCACTCTCCACGAGGCCCTCTCCAACATCATGGGAGCCTACCACCATTCCCAGGAGACGATGGAAATGGTACTGGCCAAGTTTCATGAGACCCAGCGGCTGCAGGAGGAACAGTATTTGGGGTTCAGGGAGAAACTCAAATCTATCAATTCCACCCTGGGCACCATTGTAGGGGTGCTGAAGGAACTCGTCAACACCAGGAGGGACACTGTGGCACTACAAGGGGCCCCTGACACTAGCCTGGACTATGAACTGCCCACCACCTCCGCCGGCGCTAGTGGACAGGACGCCCCGCCACAGGATCACCACACCACCACCCCACCCCCTGAAGACGGACAACCACCACGCAAGCGGTCCCTGAGATCCAGGAACAGGACAGAGCAAGATGGCAAGACCCCGCCAGGAAATGAGACCACCCTGATTGTCCTCCCACTGTCCCACTTTGTTACCCTGTCCATACTTTAACTGCCCCAGCTCCACTTCCTTTGCCCATATGGCCAGTGCACCTGTATGACCAATGTACTGGACTCTGCCATGGACATTCCTTCACCGACCCCCATCACCATATTACAACCCCCCTCCATTTTTGAGCACTTAAATAAACACCCTTGAACCACAAAACAATCTGGAGTCAGTCTGTGATTTGTTCAAATGTATTATCAATGACAGTGTCAAAATGCATTTCTAGTTGTAAAGCCAACATACCTATGTCACACATCACAAGTCCTTGAAGGATGCAAGCAGATAACACACGTTGGTAACCACACCTGTGAAACCGTAATGGAAAGGTACAACTCAGTTACCAAATAATGCTATGAAATCACACACAGGATAGAGGAAGACGTGTGACTGTGAATGTAATGTTAAAAATGAAAATGTTCTCACCTGTGTGTCACTGGAAATATTGCCGTATGACTTACTCCCTGTTGTCGATGTCTTCTTCCTCAGCTTCCTCCTCATCACTGTCCACAGGCTCCACAGCTGCCACAACACCGTCATCTGGACCATCCTCCTGCAGAAAAGACACCTGGTGTCGCAAAGCAAGATTGTGAAGCATCGAGCAGGCGATGATGATCTGGCACACCTTCTTTGGTGAGTAGAATAGGGATCCACTTGTCATATGGAGGCACCTGAACCTGGCCTTCAGGAGGCCGAAGGTGCATTCGATCACCCTCCTACTCCGCCCATGGGCCTCATTGTAGCGTTCCTCTGCCCTGGTCCTGGGATTCCTCACTGGGGTCAATAGCCATGACAGGTTGGGGTAACCAGAGTCCCCTAATAGCCACACACTCTGGAGTTGACCCATCATATAAGGGACGCTGATATTTCTCAGGATGTAGGCGTCATGCACTGAGCCAGGGAACATAGCATTTACCTGGGAGATGTACTGGTCGGCCAAACATACCATCTGTACATTCATGGAATGATAACTCTTCCGGTTCCTGTACACCTGTTCACTCCTGTGGGGGGGGGGACCAGAGCTACATGGGTCCCATCAATTGCACCTATGATGTTGGGGATATGTTCAAGGGCATAGAAGTCACCTTTGACTGTAGCCAAATCTTCCACCTCAAGGAAAATGATGTATCTCCTTACGTGTTTCAGCAGGGCAGCCAACACTCTGGACAACACGTTGGAAAACATAGGCTGGGACATCCCTGATGCCATGGCCACTGTTGTCTGAAAAGACCCACTTGCAAGGAAATGGAGCACTGACAGCACCTGCACGTCAGGGGGGATTCCAGTGGGATGGCGGATTGGTGACATCAGGTCTGGCTCCAACTGGGTACGTAGTTCCTGGATAGTGGCACAGTCAAACCTGTAGGTGACGAGTAAATGTCGCTCCTCCATTGTCAACAGGTCCACCAGCGGTCGGTACACCGGAGGATTCCGCCATCTTCTCAGTTGGCCCAGCTGGCGGTGCCTAGGAAGGACAACAGCGACCACAGAGTCAACAAATTTGCAGGTATGTACCCACAGATACACAGAACACGACACCAAACACAAAACCCTTCCTGTATGTGTGTTGAGTGTAGGCCTAGCTATGTGTGACGCAGAAGTATATGAAGCCATGTGGGCCCCTGAAGTGGCGGCTGCCTGACCTCTAAACTGGGACAATGGTATTGTGTGGTAACTGCACTGGTGTTGCACACCGTTGCGGTAGGCGGTCGTAGACCACGGCGCAATGCTGCATTGGTTAACATTGGACCCTATGGGTCCCAGGAGCCAATGAACAAGTGCGCCGGCGTTGATGATACGCACCGCCGCGGACGTCACTGCCACCAACGTCACCACCATTTTCTATCTGTTCAATCACTCGATACCTGATCTTCGACAGGAGAGGACCTACACTGCAAGTGCTGTTGTGACCTTGGTCTGGAAGAGACAATGGCTGCTGTGTCTGGGGAAAGGGCCCCTGCCTTCACTGCTCAGGAGTTGGAGAAACTAGTAGACGGGGTCCTCCCCCAGTACACGCTACTCTACGGTCCTCCAGACCAACAGGTAAGTACACAGGGAGCACGTTGTATGGGCTAGGCCTGGGTGGAGAGGGCTGGTTGTAAGAGGGAAGGTGGCAGAGTTCAGGGAACATGAATGCATGTGAATGCATGTGCCATATGGCAAGGGTAGGGAGAGGGGACACTTACATCGACGGTGCAGTTGGTAATGACTTCTCTTCTTCCCTTGTGCATGTCATGTAGGTCAGCGCCCACCAGAAGAAGGACATTTGGCGTGCCATCGCCAAGGAAGTCCGGACCCTGGGGGCCTACCAGAGACGGGGCACCCACTGCCGGAAAAGATGGGAGGACATTCGCCGCTGTAGCAAGAAGACGGCGGAGGCTCAGCTGGGGATGGCCTCCCAATGTGGGTGGGGTGCCCGTCGCACCATGACCCCCCTGATGTTCCGGATCCTGGCGGTGGCCTACCCTGAGTTGGATGGGCGCTTGAGGGCATCACAGCAGACACAAGGGGGTGAGTACAACCTCATTCTGGGTACTTGGCGCGCAGTTGAGGGGCTGGCTGAGGGAGGAGGACTGTGGGTGTACCTAGGCCAGGCAGAAATACGTAGGCTAGGCCCCTCCGTAATGCAGGGCATGTGGCACTCTACCCCACCTCAGTAGTGGCCCAAGTACAGGTATAGATGCCCCTGAGGCATCCATGTGTGCAGATGTCCACCATAGGCATGTAGGGCAGATTGCAGGATTTGCTTCTGTAGAGGCCAAGAGCACAGCGTAGTGCAGGGGGCTGCTGTGTCTGTATTGTCCGCCAACGGTAGCGGTAAGACATGCACTCAACCTGTCTTTCTTCTGTCGTCTCCTCCACCCTTTTCTGCTCTCCCTGTTCTTTTGTGCATCAGCATTATCAGGCGGAGGTACAGTGGCACCGGGGCACGAGGGAGCTGCATCCCACATGGCCATGGAGGGCCACACCACGGACTCAGAAGGCACCAGTGGGACGGAGGGCGAGGGGAGCTACACGTCGGTCACCGGTTCACCAACCAGCGACACGGACTCGTCCGCCGATGGGAGCTCCCTTGTGGTGGTGGCACCATCTGTACCCCCCACTTCTACAGGTACAGCCGCCACCTCCCCTACCAGCACCGCCCTCCCAGCAGCCCCTCAGCGTTCGCTCCGTGCCCGCTCACCCAGGAGGGTGGGCATCACCTCCGCCCCAGGCACCTCAGGCCCTGCCACCGTCACCCCTGCTGCCCTCAGTGAGGAGGCCATTGACCTCCTCAGGTCACTCACTGTAGGGCAGTCTACCATTGTGAATGCCATCCAGGGTGTAGAAAGGCAGTTGCAACACACTAATGCATTCCTGGAGGGCATTCATTCTGGTCAGGCTGCCCATCATCGAACCCTGCAATCTCTGGCCTCAGCACTGATGGCAGCCATTGTCCCTGTCTCCAGCCTCCCCCTTCCAACTTCCTCCACCCAGACCCAAGCACACCATCAGACAAGCATGCATACACCTCAACACACAAAAGTAGCTCAGGCAAACATAGGCACCACACAACCCACAGGCACACACGCAAGCATCACACACATGCAGACACAGCAACATCCACTGCCTCCACTGTGTCCCCCTCCTCGTCGTCTGCCTCCTCCCTCCCAGTCTCGTCTACACTCTCACCTGCATGCACTACATCTACAGGCACCAGGACTCGCACCAGAACACCCAGCACCACACCCCACTCACCTGCACTCACCACCTCCACTCCCATTTACATGTCCCCTGTGTCCTCTCCCAGTTTGTCTGTGGCGCCCCCTCCCAAAGTACACAAATGCGGGCACCCACACACCCAACATCCACCTCATGACAGCCTCCAGTACCTGCACCCAAAACGCATAAAGTTACACCTCCTACAACCACCTCCTCTTCCTCCACTCCCAGAACCCCTCCAGCTACCCATCCCAGTGTTCATCAGAAACTGTCCCTCTGCAAAGTTGACCTTTTTGCCCCCACCCTCACCCCTCCAATTCATCAGTCCCATCGTAGCGCCTCAGCCAAAAAGCCTCCAGTACCAGTGGTGCATGTTCAAGGTGTGTGGAGTGCACCAGCCACCAGGGCAGGCAGTGTGACACGGAGCCAAGGCACTGCCAGTCCACCCCCTGCAAAGCACCGCTGAACAGGGCAAGCACCTCTGAACAGGGCAAGCACCACTGAACAGTCCAGAGACCGCCATGGCAAAGCACCGCTGAACAGGGCAAGCACCGCTGAACAGTCCAGAGACCGCCATGGCAAAGCACCGCTGAACAGGGCAAGCGCCGCTGAACAGTCCAAAGACCGCCATGGCAAAGCACCGCTGAACAGGGCAAGCACTTCTGAACAGGGCAAGCACCGCTGAAAAGTCCAGAGACCGCCATGGCAAAGCACCGCTGAACAGGGCATGCACCGCTGAACAGGGCAAGCCCTGCTGAACAGTCCAGAGACCGCCATGGCAAAGCACCGCTAAACAGGGCATGCACCGCTGAACAGGGCAAGCACCGCTGAACAAGGAAAAGACTGCCACATCAAGCATCGTTATCCCATGTGCAGCTGGGACAGTGACGGGACAGGAACTGTCACGGGGAGACTAATCCAGTCTGGGCACCTTTCTCCCTCCAGAACCAGTGGAGAGATCCATCCACTACCTCTGTCCTTCACAGGATGAAGCACTCTGGGCACCAGTCCCCCTCCAGAACCAGTGGAGGCTATTATCTACTTGAGAGACTGTGGCTTTGCATTCCCCAGGATTGTACAGTGGGCAAGCCACCTACTTTAGAGACTTGTGAGACTGTGGCTTTGCACTCCCCAGGATTGAACAGTGGGCAAGCCACCCACTGTAGAGACTTGTGAGGCTGTGGCTTTACACTCCCCAGGATTGAACAGTGGGCAAGCCACCCACTGTAGAGACTTGAGAGACTGTGGCTTTGCACTCCCCAGGATTGAACAGTGGGCAAGCCACCCACTGTAGAGACTTGTGAGTCTGTGGCTTTGCACTCCCCAGGATTGAACAGTGGGCAAGCCACCCACTGTAGAGACTTGTTAGACTGTGGCTTTGCACTCCCCAGGATACATCAATGGGCATGGAGCCCCGTCGTGGATGTGGCGTGGTGCTGTAATCCGGCTGAGGTGCCCCCCCTTCACTTCCCCCTAAGGTGCCTGTTGTTTTTCTCTCTGATGCCCCGGCAGTGTTCTCTCCGTTTGTGGACAGGTATCTTGTGTGGGCCTCGCCCATGCATTTTTGGCCTAGTGGTGCACGGACATTGAGATGTGTATTTATGCACTACTTCTCATAATGTATATACCTTTGTATGAGTTTATATATATCTGTATATTTTTGACACATGTATTTTGATACATTACAATGTTTGAAGTGATTTCCTTTTGTCTTTGCATTCTTCCAGGGGGGTTGTGGGTTGTTACTATGATGTTTGTAAATGAATTGGTGTGTGTGTTGTAATATGCGACGGTGGGGGTGGGGGTGTTGCATGTGTGTCCTCCTGACTTTTGCCTCCCCCCTCCCCTATGTCGTAGGTGCAGTACTCACCGTTGTCTTCGCCGCCGCCGCCGCTGGTCTTCGTAGATGAGTAGGAAGAGAAGGGCAGGTAGGATTTGTAATTCCGGCTCCATGGTGTCCTCCTTCCTCGTGGGATGTGTTAAGGTGAGCGTTTTCCCATTGCAGAAACTGTTTCCGCCGTGTTTTTATCCACGGTGAATCCGCCCCGGAAAAGGTGGCGGATTGGCGGGTTGTGATACTATGGGCGGTACATTGTCTCCCGCCTGTCTGTTGGCGGTGACCGCACGCTGCTTGTCTGTACCGCCGTGGCGGGCGGTTTGTTAAAGTGGCTGTCTTTGTTGGCAGTTTCCTCCACTGTCATGATTCCCTTTTTTTGTCCGCCGGCCTGTTTGCGGTATTACCGCACCTTTAACACCGTCCGCCAGGGTTGTAATGACCCCCTTTGTCTTAATTAGTGCTTGGTTCTTTTACCCAACCTGATACTGTGTGGGGATTTCCCTAACTTCGATGTACATGGATATACTTTCATTAAATGAGTCAGTCTGGGGCCAAGCTAGCTTCATCTACTCATTAATTCATATACTGAGCGGCTATACAACTAGGTTTCATGACCACTTTAGGGTTACCTTTTAATGGTATACAACAAAGCAGCATTAAGCATCATTTATCTGTTCAAAAGGTGTTCTTTTACAAAAAAATTCAAATTCCCTGTAGTAGGGTAGAACTTGATGTATAACATGTACCTCAATGACCATGGCATGACAGGTTGAGTCAAGCCCTAGTAGTATGCAGGGGATAAAGTTCCCCATGTTGGACATTGTAAGAATATTGCACGTCATTGAGGAGTTTCATAGCCATATAGAGGAACAAGGCCAAAGGTCGAGTTCCTTTATATGGTTACGTAACTCGGCGTTGACATGAAATATTCTTATCATGTACACCTGGGAGTACTTCATCCCACATAATGCATGGTTTTACTATCACCTGTTCCATAAACCACTTAAAACCTTGGTGAGTAGCTCCTTCATATGAAAGAGCGAGCATGTTTACAAATATGAAGAATAAAACAGAGCAGAAGAAAGAAAAGCAACATTTTGTTTATTGCTTTAAACAGCTGCTTCTATTATGCTCTGTGACCTGACCTGCCTATCATCTCGGCTGCCGGGTCTGGCAGCAGGCATTGTGATGTCAGAACTCAAATGTAATAACTATATACTAGCAGAGTTCTGACATCTTCTCTTAGGTGACTTGGAACATCACAAGTTGGAGTTGGTGATTATAAAGAAATTAGTGACTGATGTTTTAAAGGGATAACAGAATCTCAAGTATTATTGCCAAATACAATTCCAAGCTTGTGTGTTTAAGGGACGGGATGGAGAACAGATGGTGCCTACCACCATGAACCAATGGACCGATGAGATATTGCACAAGATGCATTACCTAGCTCATGAAATGTCTTAAGGCATTCCCAGAAGTGCGACACTGCATTGCACCAATTATCCAAGAGGCAAATGCATGCACTGTCTGATTCCACTGTAATTATGTATTTAGCCCTTGCCATGCAATCTGGCATTTGATAATCATAATCTGTAAACACAGTGTTATGTATATTAATGTTGGAGGTCAGCACTCCACAATGGAATTCTGCCCTGCTTAGGTTCTGAAAGGAACGTTAGGTTTTGAAAGGGAGAGATCGGTGGAGAGAGGACGTGAAGAGGAGGTGCGGTGGGTGAGATGTCTATATAGCCTGTAGTTTAGAGCTACAATAGAAGTAACCTACTTCAAGAAATTCACTTGTAACACACAGACTATATTATCTCTCCAGTTGCTGCATATTGAATTATGAGCTTTTATATAGCACCTAAAGATTATTATAAAAAACATCCTCTGACTTTTTGATCGATTTAGCCATTTCTATTTCTCTGGTTATAGGTATGGTGTCTAGGCACCATACCTAACCATATTGTTGGGTAATGCACAAATCTTGATGTACAACAGTGCCCTGATCTCAGGTATTACCTTGTGTTTGGTGTACCGTGGAAACTAATGAATAACTATATGTCCTGATATTCTTTTGAATTCCTTTGTGTTTCTTCCGAGCACCATCCCAATTTCCAGCATAAGTGCCAACAACCAATGAATGCCCAGAGATAGCGATCTGTTTCCTGTCAGTGCAATCCCTTCCACTGGGGCAATCCAATCAGCATTTTATTCTTAGATAAGTGGCTTAATTACCAATTTATTATATCTGCAAAATTTGGGATGAGTTCGAAGTGCAAATATAGATGTCTAGTATGTTGTCCCCATTTGTAGAAACCTGGATTAGTGACGGTTTCTCAAATGTATGTCATCACCTTCATCTATAGTGTAGCCAGTTAAGGAATCCAGGATTAAAATGCAAGTTTCTCAGATGTTCATTGGCATCTTCATCCTCATAGCGTAGCTAGTTGGGGAAGCTTGGATTCAAATGTAGGTCTCTCAGATGCATGTCATCACTTTCATCCATAGCACAGATAATTGGAACAGCCAGGATGAGAATATAGGTCTCTCAGATGTACACCAGTGCCTTCCTCCACACATGGTTGCCAGCTGTGGAAGCTTGGTTTGGAATGTAGGTCTCTCACATGTATGTCAGCATCTTTTACTTACCTCTTTATGCCCTGTTAAAGGTACCATCCATTCAAGTCAGACCCTCAGTGTAGCACCAGACTAATCTGGTACACTGATGATTCAGAAAAGAGGACCAATTGTTAAGCAGTTCCTGGAAGGAAGTGACCCACCTCCTCTCTGCATAGCTCTTGAATGAGCTTAGCTACAGGCACTGGCTTCTTGTGATGTTTGGTCTGCTTCCTTTTCTCTGTGTGCATGGGCATGCAGGCAATCTTCTGAGAATGCACATGCGCACAAATGCACACACACACATGCATGCACACACTTGCCCACAGCCAGGGTTGGCTATAGTGCGGGTGGTGCACAGTGCAACACATTTTTTGGGATCTTAATAGCATAAGCAATAATCCACTCAACTATCCATAGAAAATAAGGATCTGTGATCTGCACAGTACGCATTCCTTGCAGCAGGCAAATTAACCTTTTGTGCTACTTTATGGAGAGTAAAAACTGCCACTAGACAAACCTCCAATCTCTCTCTCTAGCAAGAACATTAATCAGAAGAGTTATGTTGGCATGTGGAACTCTGCAGCAGGTGTTTTAAAATTGTAAGTCATTGCTAATCACAGCGTCCACCTTTGAAGTCAGAGCCCCCTCCCCATTGCGGGCCGCATCAGTTGCACTGCCCAAAAGCCAGCCTTGCCCACACACACCCTCATTACCACTGTGCCCATAGCTATTTTAATCAAGTATGAACTTGCATTATGTCAGACATACACTGATCAGGAGCAAACAAGTAACAAAAATCAGTCAATTAACAAGATCAAATTTGTAGAGACATGCACCACTACACATTCATGCACATGCATTGTGATGCATGGCCATGCCTGTGAGCACACAACCATTGCGATGCATGCACATCCATGTGAGCACACAGCGGCCATCTAGGAGCACCACTATGTGCTGGCATGCACTGTGATCCATAGGCAGTCATTTGAATGTTTTAAGGTAGAGCAAGCAAGCGCTTTGACCTGTTGTAAGTTTTGTGAGCTTTTAACCACACCTACCCCATACCCATTACTTTCACTTGTTCGTGGGCTTGCCTTTCAAAAATCCTTTGTTATCATTGGCAAATGCTTTACGTTTGTCCTTCTTTGGGGCGGTTTTGTTGCCGCTTTGGACACCGACCCTGTTACATGGATAGTTGCACGTTTGCCGATACGTTTGACAGTGAGCGAACTTTTTTTCTTTTAGTGTGCTTTCCTACACGCTCATGCTTATGGCAGCTGTGGCACTTTGAATCGACTTGCTTATGTCAACTGTTTTACTTTTCATTTTAGTTTAAGTGGCAAGTAAAGTCCAGTTAGGAATTTACAATGCTGATAGCTCTAACTCGAGCAAATGCGAGACCGATAGCATTGCAAATGCCTTTTACTTTTGCTATCTCAAGATAGCTGATACCCATTTCACAACAGTAAAGAAAAAATAAAACATAAAGGGGGTTATTACAACTTTGGAGGAGGTGTTAATCCGTCCCAAAAGTGAAAGTAAAGTGACGGATATACCACCAGCCGTATTACGAGTCCATTATATCCTATGGAACTCGTAATATGGCTGGTGGTATATCCGTCACATTTGGGACGGATTAACACCTCCTCCAAAGTTGTAATAACCCCCAAAGTGCATGGGGGCACCACTGCAAACATCCACTGGCAAAGCGAATAGGATGGCAATCGCATTTTGAAGGTGAGACTTACTGACTTTGCAAATGCTTGCAGTATATGAAGTTCTACCAAGATTTGCTGACATTTCATAACCCTTTCTGTGCCCAGGACATAATGGTTACGTCCTGAGGCACAGAGCTCGTGTGTCCAGGACCTAACCATTACGTCCTGGGCACAGAGCCCAGAGGGAGTGCTAGCCCCCCAAGGCAGGGATGGAAAGGGAAGCCCTTCCCTTTCCACCCCCGACCACCCCCCACTCCCCTGTGACGTCAGCGCGCGATCGCGCGATGATTGTCACAAGGCCTCCTCCCATTGCGCTGGAAGCTCAGCTTCCAGCGCGATCGGAAGAGAAATGCAAAAGCATTTCTCTTCCGATCACATGGAGGAGGCCGAGAGACTTCAAAGGGGAGGAAAGTTATTTCCTTCCCTTTGAAGTCTTTCTCAGTGTTTTGGCAGCCGGATTGCAAGCAATCCGGCTGCTAAAACGCCCACTAGACACCAGGGATTTTATTTTTTGAATGAAATTGGCATGAGGGAGCGACCCCTTGGGCAAGGGTCGCTCCCAGGGGGGGCATTTTTTAAAGGCCTTTTCTGCCCCTCCGGGGGCAGATCGGCCTCTAATTAGGCCGATCTGCCCCCCTCGGGGGGGCAGAAACATCTAGGCACCAGGGAGCATTTTTTTTATTTTTATTTTTATTTTTGAGGTGGGGAGCGACCCAATTAGGCAAGGGTCGCTCCCCTAGGGGTCAAATTATATTTAGGGAATTTGTGCACCCCTTGGGGGCAGATTGGCCTATTTTTATGAGGCCAATCTCCCCCCAAGGGGGACAGAAGCCACTAGACATCAAGGATTTTTTTTTTTTTTCACAAATTTCACACAAGGGGAGAGACCCCTTAGGCAAGGGTCATTTCCCTGGGGGGCAAATTTATTTTAGGCCATTTCTGCCCCCCTGGGGGCAAATAGGCCTATTGTTATTAGGCCGATCTGCCCCCGGGGGGGCAGAAAACTCTAGGCGCCAGGGGAAAAAAATGTGTGGGGTTTTTTTTGGGGTTTTTTTTTTTAGAGATGGGGAGCGACCCATTAGGCAAGGGTCGCTCCCCTGGGGGGCAAATTGTATTTAGACCATTTCTGCCCCCCTTGGGGGCAAATCGGCCGATTTTAGGTCAATCTCAACTAGGCACCAGGGATCTTTTTTTGTGCGCCAATGTCACGCAGGGGGAGCAACCCCGTAGGCAAGGGTCGCTCCCTGGGAGTTTGGGGGGGCAATTTTTTTTTTTCCCATTTCTGCCCCCCCCTGGGGCTGACTGAGGTAGAGGCAAAAATCCACAGGTAGGCACTTTGCAAAAAACACCTCTGTTTTCTGTGAAAAAATGTGATGTGTCTACGTTGTGTTTTGGGCCATTTCCTTTTGTGGGCGCTAGGCCTACCCACACAAGTGAGGTACCATTTTTATCGGGAGACTTGGGGGAACGCTGGGTGGAAGGAAATTTGTGGCTCCTCTCAGATTCCAGAACTTTCTGTCACCGAAATGAGAGGAAAACGTATTTTTTGGGCCACATTTGGAGGTTTGCAAAGGATTCTGGGTAACAGAACCTGGTCAGAGCCCCACAAGTCACCCCATCTTGGATTCCCCTAGGTGTCTAGTTTTCAGAAATGTGCTGGTTTGCTAGGTTTCCCCAGGTGCCGGCTGAGCTAGCGGCCAAAATCCACAGGTAGGCACTTTGTAAAAAACACCTCTGTTTTCTGTGAAAAAAATGTGATGTGTCCACGTTGTGTTTTGGGCCATTTCCTTTTGTGGGCACTAGGCCTACCCACACCAGTGAGGTACCATTTTTATCGGGAGACTTGGGGGAACGATGGGTGGAAGGAAATTTGTGGCTCCTCTGATATTCCAGAACTTTCTGTCACCGAAATGAGAGGAAAAGGTGTTTTTTTGGTCAAATTTTGAGGTTTGCCAAGGATTCTGGGTTACAGAACTTGGTCAGAGTCCCACAAGTCACCCCATCTTGGATTCCCCTAGGTGTCTAGTTTTCAAAAATGCACTGGTTTGCTAGGTTTCCCCAGGTGCCGGCTGAGCTATAGACCAAAATCCACAGGTAGGCACTTTGCAAAAAACACCTCTGTTTTCTGTGAAAAAATGTGATGTGTCCACGTTGTGTTTTGAGCTATTTCCTTTCATGGGCGCTAGGCCTGCCCACACAAGTGAGGTACCATTTTTATCGGGAGACTTGGGGGAACACAGAATAGCAAAACAAGTGTTATTGCCCCTTGTCTTTCTCTACATTTTTTCCTTCCAAATGTAAGGCAGTGTGTAAAAAAGACGTTTATTTGAGAAATGCCTTGTAATTCACATGCTAGTATGGGCACCCCGGAATTCAGAGATGTGCAAATAACCACTGCTTCTCAACACCTTATCTTGTGGCCATTTTGGAAATACAAAGGTTTTCTTGATACCTATTTTTCACTTTTTATATTTCAGCAAATGAATTGCTGTATACCCGGTATAGAATAAAAACCCATTGCAAGGTGCAGCTCATTTATTGGCTCTGGGTACCTAGACTTCTTGATGAACCTACAAGCCCTATATATCCCCGTAACCAGAAGAGTCCAGCTGACGTAACGGTATATTGCTTTCAAATCTGACATCGCAGGAAAAAGTTACAGAGTAAAACGTGGAGAAAAATGGCTGTTTTTTTCACCTCAATTTCAATATTTCAGCTGTTATTGTCTGTAGGAAATACTTGTAGGATGTATACAAATGACCCCTTGCTGAATTCAGAATTTTGTCTACCTTTCAGAAATGTTTAGCTTTCTGGGATCCAGCATTGGTTTCTCACCCATTTTGGTCACTAACTGGAAGGAGGCTGAAAGGACAAAAAATGGTAAAAATGGGGTATGTCCCAGTAAAATGTCAAAATTGTATTGAAAAATTGGGTTTTCCAATTCAAGTCTTCCTGTTCCTGAAAGATAGGAAGATGATGATCTTGCCACCGCAAACCCTTTGTTGATGCCATTTTCAGGGAAAAAAACACGGGCTGACTTCTGCAGCCCTTTTTTTCCATTTAAAAAAAAATCACTATATTTTGGCTAATTTCTTGGTCTCCTTCAGGGGAACCCACAAAGTCTGGGTACCTCTAGAATCCCTAGGATGTTGGAAAAAAAGGACGCAAATTTGGCGTGGGTAGCTTATGTGAACAAAAAGTTATGAGGGCCTAAACGCGAACTGCCCGAAATATCCCAAAAAAGGCTCGGCACAGGAGGGGGAAAAGGCCTGGCAGTGAAGGGGATAATACTGAGGAACTCTGCCGCAGAATATAAACTGCACTTTAATTTAAATTCTAATCTTTTTGTCTTTTATAAAGAAAGTTACTACATGAGGATTACAAAAAGTCGCCCCAAGAAGTCCTAACAGGTAAAACAAAATGAACGAATTCATGGCACAAAGACCGGTGCTTAACTGCCAGGGTGGTGTAATATATTTCCACCCGCGCACTGACTCCAAATAATAAACATTCCAGCATTACTTCTACACCATTCTTGTTCTATCGTTCTTCCTCCTGGGACGGGTCAGTGGTTGCCGCTCAAGGAATGCAAAGAAAGAACACTTTTCGTATTTTGGGCCTGTATTGCTCCTGAAAAGCTCCTGAAATGCCTACTGAAAACGAATGACCTATTTTTATTAATGCACGGAACTGTGATCAGTGTTACGCTCGAAGCCAGTGTCTTTACAATCAATTCTGATGTTTTGTGCAAGGTTTTGTAACCTGTTTTCAGTTTATTTTTATACTGTTCAACTCTCACGTCATGATTTTTCACACCAATCCAATTTAACCGTTCACAACTTCAGAACCGGGAAGCAATACTGTCTTCCCACCTGCTTGACTGGTCAAGCAGTACATGGAACTCGGCAGGAGGACTGTTGTGCGTCTGAGACTACGCCATATTGTCATGTGTTATTCCAGGCAGGCCAAAGCTCACAGGGACTCACACTGTTAACACTTCCTTTTCCCAGTGCCTCGCTGTTTTCTTTCTCTCTTCCCAGCACTGCTGAGGACAAAATACATGCTTAAATTCCCTTGGCAACCGATTCATCATCTCCATGGGCATTAGCGTGAGAGGGCAACAGGTCTGGAAATCTAGCTGGAAACAATGCTGCCCAGGGACGGCCATTGTTGCCCAGCCCTTACCTAGAGGCGGTCTGCAAGCTATCACCCAGCGTGCCTGCTGTGTATGAAACAGCGATGCAAAGAAAACAGGGGGTGACTAAAAAGTAAGCCTGTTACATGGGCGGAAAATGAGGAACGATTCAATAATGTAGTTGGAGTTTTATGCCTTGATGTGTCTGTAAGGATAACAATTCAGCAAGGCAGGGGGTCTAAGACATCACGAAACAACAATTAAACCTCTTTACATTTTTGTTAGTATGATCACAGTAAACTGAAGTTATTAAATAATTAAAAACCCACTGACGTTTGCCTCATCCTTAAAGAATGTGTGAGTTTATATGGCTTTCTTGTTTGAATGAGATCCGAATTGGGTGAATTGCCATACCCATGCAGAGAGAATTTGAAATAAGATTTTACCTGTTGCCAGATCAGTAGCTTCCTGCTATCAGAGTAGCACTTTGTAAACAAGCATTGGCAAAGCCTATATATGTGGCTTTAGTGTGCTAAGGCCCGGAATCACAGGAATTTACAAGTACTAGTGCACATTTACTGTAATTTGGCACCTTGCTGCCCTGCCATGCATCAAAGTAAAACAGCAGACAACGCATTCCAATTCTTTCCCCTGCGCTTGCGCAGAATGGGCTGCCTAGAGCCTGCAGGATTGTTTTTGTGCAAAAAGGGACACCTTCCTCCACAACAACAATCCTGGGAGGTATTTTCCTCTTTCACATGGGAAGAGGGAAAAACAAGGCAAAATAAAGATATTTCTCCTTGCTCCTCCTCCCCGGGGGAGGCGTACAATTATGGCGCATCTTGAGGTTTACAAGTGCTTATGAATCTGGGCATGCGTCAAATTCCATGGGAGCTGCATAGGAACACCCACCACAATGCCCATGGAATGTCTCCCTAAAGCAGAGTAAGGCAACGCAGAGATTTGCACTGCCTTAGTTCATATCTATGAGGCCATTTAAAGCTACACAAAGTGGATTTGCATTGCCTCAATGATATGATTTGGAAGTTTGCGCTGCTGTTGCATCACAAAAAGTGACGCAGCAGTGGTGCAAGGGACTCATAAATGTGCCTCACTGTTTGCATGTGATACATTCAAAAGCGCTATTTAATACATTAAAGGCAGGTTATGACTTTGCCAAAGCTGGGGAAAAACATATGGGAGACAAAGAATTTAATGTAACAGTGTGGTGAAGAACTTTACTTCTCAGATCTAAAATAGATCCTCAAGAATTCCAATGAAAGCACTTCATAGAAGGTAAAAAAAAATTACACCGAGTGGCGAACAGCATGAGGCTAGAGAGAAATATTCTCTGGGCGGAGCTGAAGTACATTTTAAGTATGGTTTAAACCGTTGATAACAATTGGTCAAGCAGAAAGCTACACTGTCAAGGCAGACCTTAAAACCCAGCGGCAGTAGGACTGTCCTAATCATGAATGCTTGCGACCTTGGAACTTTATTGAAGATGCCTGGATTCTGATTCACAAAGGAAAGCCCAGATGCATTTCGGGGGTTTCGCTTGGCTGAGTTATGATGAAGAGTTCAGGGTGAGTGTCAATCCTGATAAGCCTTGGGGAGACGTAGATCCAGAATAATGGATGCAGTGGATGGCGTCAGCACAGTCCATGGCGTCTACACATACCCCAAGCGGCCTGCCTGTGGTTTACAAGCATTTTTAGGCCCGCCCTGCCCAAAGAGGGGCGGGTGTTGGTAATAAAGGTTTCTGTTCAAGACAGCCCTGCAAGTTTAAGCATGATTGCTCCAAGTGCTGGGGCCGACACCCGGTTACACAACGTTTTTCCCTCTCCAGCTCAGAAGAGCAATGCAGAGCGTCCAAGGGAAGAGGCATGCAGGGCGCTCCTGCGCCTAAGGGCTCCTACGCCAATTAGGATGGAGGCTCTTCTGTCCTGGTTACATAGCTACCCAGATAAGGCTGCAGCTTGTAAGTTAGTGTGGGATTTTTGAGAGTGTTTTCGGGTCAGTTACCAGGGTCCGAGTGTGAGGCGGTGGGCAGACAATTTGCGGTCTGCCAAAGAGATGCCACAAGTGGTACAGGACAAAGTGGCTAAAGAGGTGATTTTGGGCAGAATTGCAGGGCCTTTCTATGAATGGCCAAGCAAGGATTTGATGATATCTCCTTTGGGAGTAGTGCCAAAAAAGGCACCAGGTGAATTTCGCCTGATCCATCATTTGTCATGGCAGGGGGCTGCCTCTGTTAATGATTTCATTGCACCAGAGGATACTAGAGTGGTTTACGCATTTGTGGACGATGCCATCAAGTTGGTCAGGGGGTGTGGCAAGGGTGCGGAGTTGGCAAAATGCGACATCCAATCAGCTTTCACGCTGTTGCCTATACACCCGGAGGATTTTGATTTGTTAGGTATACAATTTGATGGGGCAATTTATGTTGACAGGGTCCTCCCTATGGGTTGCCCCATTTCTTGTGTGCTTTTTTGAAGCATTCAGTACCTTTCTGCAATGGGGTTTTGTCAAAAGGAGTGGTCATCGTACGGTGACTCACTATTTGGATGATTTTCTTTTTGTAGGTACAGCTAGTTCCGGGGCTTGTGGGGGGGTGCTGATGGCCTTTCAGGACTTATCACAACAGGTGGGAGTGCCTTTGGCTCCCGAGAAGACAGAAGGACCACAGTCTGTGTTAACCTTTTTGGGTATAGAATTGGATGTCAACGCTTTGGTTGCCAGATTGCCAGCGCCTTAGGTGGAAGAAATGCTGGAATTTTTGGGCACCATGCGTGTACTGTGCATTATTGATCTGCGCACAGCACAGAAACTGCTGGGTTACCCAATTTCGCATGCAGGGTGGTAGGACGTTCTGTAGGCAATGGGGTTTAGCCATGTCTGGAGCGATACTGCCACACCACAGGATACGTGTGTTGATAGGATTGTGAGAGGATGTCAGGGTGTGAGAAAACTTTTTGACAAACTTTAATGGTGTATCCATGTTTTTCTGTGAAGGAGATACAGTTTGGCAAGTACAGATTTCTTCAGATGCAGCAGGAGCCACAGGATTTTGTTTTTTTTGGGACGGAAGCTGGTGCGCGGAGGCATGGCCCAAGCAATGGCTACCGCAGGGGAGGACCATTGCCTTTCTGGAATTTTTTCCACTCCTGGTGGCATTGGCAGTATGGGGGAAATGCGCTTTCTAATAGGACAGTGGTTTTTCGGGTTGACAACATGACAGTCTTGAGTTAGTCAACAGGCAGAGAGCAAGGGACCTCAAGGTGTTGCGCTTGTTGCGCCAGTTCATGCTTCGATGCTTGTCATTAAATGTTATCTTCAAAGCTGCTCACATACCTGGGGTATACAACGAGATTGCAGATTCCCTGTCTCATTTACAGTGGCAAAGTTTTCGCAGTTTGGCACCAGGAGCAGAGCAGAACAAGACTGCTGTCCCGGCAGACATTCAGGAGTGGGGGGGCGTGATGATCACCGGGCTGGGGGAGATGTCCTTAGCGGAATCCACTTGGCAGAGTTACCGACTGGCATGGTTGGATTTTCAATCCTTCAAGTTGTTTTCGGCCAAATTTTGGTTACAAAATGCTAAAGAACTTGAGTTACACGTGTTGCGTTTTGTGCTTTTTATGATTGGGAAAGGACTGTCGCCCACAACCATTGATGGTAAATTGGAAGGGGTTTCTTTTTATGGGAAGTTATTTTTGGTTCTGATCCAGCTAAGGATGATTTGTTGGGGAAGAAGCTGAAAGGTTGGGATAGGGTCAGGTCAGTTTCCGGTAGGGCAGAATGGGAGCCCATCACTTTTGACATATTACTGGAACAGTTGCACGTTTTGCCTGTGTGTTGCACGGATGATTACGAGGTGGCTTTGATCCGTCTATGCATGGTGTGGATGTTTTTTGGCACTTTTCGAGTGTCCAAACTGTTAGAGGTAGGTGTGCAGATTGGGGAGGTTTGTCTGCATGGGGAACGTTTGGGTATTTGGTTCAGGCGATCCAAGACTGATCAGTTAGGGAAAGGCAGATGGGTGTGGCTGGAGAAAGGTGGTAATGTTACAGCTTGTCCGGTCTTGGAATGGCTGAGTTTCTGTGGCACGAGGGGTGTTTTAAGAGAGAATGGAGACTTTGTACATAGGTCTGGTGCTAAGCTTTCCAGTTTCCAGTTTTTGCAAGTGTTAAGGATGGCTTTAAGGCGGACGGGTCGCCATGCTCTTGATTTTGGCACACATTAATTTCGGATTGGGACGGCTACTGCCGCGGCGTATTTGGGTTGGGACTGGGCAAAGATCAGTGCTACAGGGAGATGGAAGTCTAGATGCTGCGAGCGCTATGTGAAACATTAGAAGGGCTTGTTCGTTTTGCAGCTGTTTTTTGGTTAGTCAGGTTTAACTTGGGGTTGTTGGGGTGTGGATTAAAATTTTGAGACCATTATTAGAGTTCCTTTTCTTTGCAGGGTGTGTGTCCGGCCCACGGAAGGACAGGATGGTCACATGGCTGGTCAGCCATACCTTTATCCACTGGACGGTGAAGTTTGCAGAAAAGCAGATTTACGAACAGGCTTTGGGACTCCCTAGTAATCAACGTGAAGTTTTTTGGTGGGGCAAAAGTGGCATGAGGTGGGGAAATCTGCTCCCTTTCATAACTTCTAGCTTGCCGAACTGGGGCTGTCCTGATTTGCTATTGATTCATCTGGGGGAAAATGGCCTTGTGAAACTGTCAGGGATCACTCTACTGCAACACATGCAGAGAGACTTGGAGCTCTTCAAACCGAGGTTGCATGGGACCTGTTTGGTTTGGACTGAGTTTGTGCCTCGACGAGCGTGGAGAGGGGGTGTGAAACATGGAGCCATGGAGCGGGCTCACAAGAAACTTAATCGAGCTAAATGTGTTTTCTGTTGGGCACACAGGATAAAAATCTTAAAACATGAGAACATCACAGAGCACGATGAGGCACTTTTCCGGGCAGATGGAGTGCACTTGTCCGAATTAGGGAACGCATATTATCTGACGGATCTGAGGTTATTGGTGGGGGACTTGTGGGGAGAGAAGATGTGGCTCAGAGAGCAGGTAAAGAAGTAAGGTTGCAGTAGTGTGTTTTTTTCCGTCCTTGGTGGGGCAGCAAAATGCTAAGTGGGTTTGTGCTGGATGGCAGAAGATGGGAGAGGGTGGAGAGTCAGATGCAGGCTTGGCCACCCTTCCAGGGGAAAAAACGAGCAGGTGAAGGATCAGAGTGTGGGGGATGCATGAATCAAGTAGAGCATGAAAGGGAAAGGGGAGTGTGTAGGGGAATGGAAGCCAAAAATGCGGGTTCTGAGTGAAAGGATGAGCGAGGAAATGTTAAAAGGGGGGGCTTTATTAAAGTTGGGTTTTTCCGTTAAAAGTAAGGTTATGCTGTATTCTTACAATCCTGTCCTAAATAAATGACCTTTTGCACTGAATGGTTTGGTGTCACTGAAGTATGTCTCGAAAGGGCACAAAGCTGGAGAAATCTATGCAAATAGGTGAAAAGCAGTGATAAACACAGACACAAAAGGAAAGAAAAACAATGAAAACCGGTGAAAAATGGTAACATATATGGATGTAGAAATGAGAGAAGGGCAGTGATAAACACATACACAACAACAGGGAAATAATGAAAAACGAGTTAGAGCGGTGTAAAACACAGGCCCAAAATGAGAGAGAAGTACTGAAAAATGGTGCAAATAGAGAGAGAAGCACTGAAATTGAGTGATAGCAGTGAAACACCAAGCACAAAACGGGTACAAAAACAAGAGAAAAGCAGTGAAAGTGAGAGGTAGAGAGAGAGAGAAAAAAGAGCGAGAGAGAGAAAGCGTCTGAGCAGAGCGCGAGGAGGAAGGCCCTGCTAGAGCCCATCCTAAAGAGCCTTGACTAATTGAAAGACTGCACGCAGGTCTTTCCAGGGGGGTCTAGATCAGTACCCTGCCAGGGGTTGGAGGATGTGCAGCATGCAGTGTAACTTGCAGATGCTTTTAATCAGAAATGCATCCCATTACATGACACCTTGCTTACATTTGGAAGTCTATAAAACGTATATGGGTTACAATCACATGTAGCAGTTACACCAAATTTCGTAATTCAACTCAGCCTGGCGGGAATACTTATTAGTAGGAGGCAGTTGTTGTTGCTGGCTTCGGTATTAGCCCAGAGAGGATGTACTTTTTAACTTTACGTTTGACAAGTGATAATGGCAGGGCATCCTGGATGAAGCTATGGAGTGGCTTATGGTTTATGAAAAACAGCTATTATCTAGACCTGTCAGTCTCAAAGATGCATGTTTGGAAATCCCTTTAGTTGGGCAAGCTTCGCATGATACATGATGGTATATCATACATGTAATGCAGTCGGAGTTTTGTAGCCACTTTAGTTATAGCTCCATGCACATTATCATAGCACACTAGGCCTGCCGCTGCGCACTTTAACCTAGATATATTTTATTCAGCTTTGTTTATTATTTTAACAACAGCCACATTTGCAGTCTTGTTTTATTTTTCTCTATCTAGCTGTTCTTTTCCTAGGCCCGCACTGCGTTCTTAAACAAGACATTTCTTTCACTCTGTGCTTTTCTCAAGGCAGCAGTAAGATAGGTTGCTGGTAAACGTGGTAACGCTTTGTCTCTAGTGTTCATAGAAGCATACACATCCTTACGTAGGGACATTTTCTCAGAACATCAGCTGTTTTATTATAAAAACACTTCTCTGCCCCATACACGTTAAAGGGAGATTTCAGCCAGATGACAACGACTGTATGCTGATTGCTGAACGCTTCACTACAGCTGCTTATGCAGACATCAGGCCTCTTGCTCAGGTATGATGGATGATGTCTTCCCAGGGGAACCTGAAGGGCAGAACTAGAACTTAACATGCTGTGCTCTAATATAGCCTAGGTAGGAATTATAGTGATGACTCTAGTGACAATGTGGTAGTGTTATTATTATGCTTCACTCTCCTCGTCACAATTTTAATCCTGTCATTCTTCATTGTCCTGGTTATTGTAGTATATGCTTTATTATCTAAGATGTTGTTGCTTCATTAAAACTTTATTGAAACATATACTGCCTCTGACTGTCTTTGTATATGTGAGACTAATGTAACTGAGAGAAATGGATGCGATCTGAGTGACCATGATTTCCCTGAGGAATCAATTGTGTCATGCCCTCAGCTGTCCAATCATCCCTACTTTTGGGTGGAGATGAGGCACTGCTATTTACCCGGAGAAAAACCCAGATTAGGCTAACAGGTGTCATCTGTAGTGGGTTAGACTCAGTCCCCCACACCGCAGGCGATTCTGCAGCTCAAATCCAGTAGTCTCATTAGAATAATGACAACCTACGTGACATGCGCTGACAATGTTTGGTCAGGCTCTAATTTTTCGGGTCCTCCTGAGTATATCTGTCTCACTATATACAAATGCACCTCAGTACTATATACGGAGACATCCGTGGTATTAAAGATTTCCTCCCCAGCTAAGCAGGGAGTACCTAACTAACGCTGTAGGTTGTTCAAGCTTGAACTCTAAAAGGATAATCCCCATTTGGTGTGCTTATCTCTGAACAAAACTCACCATTTATTACGGCGAATCCACAACAGGTAGCAATTGCAGTCAATATGTGACCACCCCTTACTGCACATTTACTGGCACATGGCCTAACAGGCCAGGGGGGTCCAGTCAAATTTTTTTTTAGGCTCACCCAGTTTTAGAACACACATTTTTTATTCTTGGGTCACATTTCAAGCATCTGATGGGAACACAAATACATTTCATCACTATATACCTGCAAACGCACCTGCACAATACAGAGCAAATGCATATCTAGAAATACATCTGTCTTATCAAGAAATAATAAACGGCTTGATGGCTCCCTATCCCACACAATTTTACATGTTAGGTAGATCCTCTAAGTAATGATGGTCCTACCTGGCCTTTATTGGCCACTTGTACACCTCACCCTGCTGCAGCGAACTGAACTGCAGCTGAAGTTCACTGCTTATATGCTGAGCTCACGGCAATATATAGACGATTAGTACAGTTTGTAATGCAAACACTAAATACAAACCCAGCACGTGCTGCTCCGGCACAACCACATGCAGTAACACCAGGTATTAATCCTGCAACTGTACATTTGATCATGGGTAAGGTACCCGCCAAACAGGAAGAAATTCTGTTTTGGTTAGCTCAAAAAATAAACACACCGGAAGTGTTGAAACAAATTTGGGGCTGCCACGGCCTTGGACTTGGGGATGCAACTAATGGGCAATTTCGCCACAGTATTCTCAATTATATTAAGTAACCTTAAAGGGGAAGCAGTAACACTAGAGGTGCGCATGCGGCTCTGGGGCGTTCCTCCACAGGATCAAGAACGTGAGCTGCCAAAGATTATCACAGAGACCTACTCTAGCATTGGTTGAGATATTCTGGGGACCAGACCTACAAAAGCACAATTCCAGGGTAAATCTAATAAAGATTCTACCAAGCAAGCTCCTGAGGGTACTAAGAAATGCTGGGATAAAAAAACAACAGACACCTAAAAACGAAAGGGGAGAATCTCCACATGCGGAGACCCTACAGAATAGATATAATCTCAGAAATAGAGATAATATAAAAACGCCTGACAGATATCAATATACTGATACACACCAAACTTGTTCCTTTCAGGACTCACCGGAAAAACACAGTGAGAGAGGTGGGCAGTCAGAGTGAAGAACTGAGTACATGAAACCGAGACAGGAATCACAACGCTCAACAGAAGTTTCTGTTAAAAAAGAAGAGAAACTTCCCCAACAAAAACCCCAATTCAAAAAGAAAAAGGTGGCAGCAGTTGCAGTCCGACATGCCACTCAAGAAGAGGGCTATATTGAAGAACAAGAAGTGGGCATTAGTGCTATTAGACAGTGAGGCAGATGTCACAATAGTTCGCCGGAATCTTCTAGAGCACCTGGAGGTGAAAGCAACTGATGACCTCCTACAAGTAGAAACTACGGACATGTGTGTCTCCCCGCCTGATAGGGTGTCTAGAGTAAAGTTACATTTAGAAGGGGACATTGAGCACACAATCGATGTGATCTTTTGGGATCGCGTCGTAAACATATATTATATTCTACTGCCCAAAAGGGATTGGCCACCTGAATTTGTCCGTACTTGCCCATATGGGGAAGATGTTATCAAACCTTTCTTACCTCTTGTTCCCGAGGGGCTCGCAAAATCCTATGTCATCGAGTGGGCATTGGCGCAGGCACCCACATTATATCGCAAACACGAAGGGTGGGATTCCACCTATCATGTAATCCCTGTTAAAAATCAACCCCAACCACAACCCCAATATCCAATAAACCATGATGCAAAAGCACCCATGAGTAAAATCCTCATACAACTGGAGTACCAGGGCGTAATTGAACCCTGTGTCTCACCAATGAATAATCCCTTATTCTCAGTAGCTAAACCAGACCATTCGTAAAGAATAGTCTTAGATTACAGATATTTGAACAGTCATACACGCACATACGCTGACCAGAATTGACATAGCACAGCACTCATGAATAACATAGTGCGCAAAAAATACAAAACGATGCTGGACATTTTCAATGGTTTCTTCTGCTAAAATATAGCGCCTGAGAGTAGAGACTTAACAAGTTTCAGCGCACTAGGCTCCCAGAAAAATTCTGTTGTTTACCTATGGGGTACAAGAACAGTCCAGGACTGTTTGCGGCTCGTGTGACTTCAATTCTGGGCGACATTGACCCTGAGGCATTGTCCTATGTGGATGATATTTACCTCACGGATGATGAATTGCTGCAACATTTGAGACAGGAATCCTGCATTGTTGTGGGACAGCTAAGTTCGGCTACAAATTCAATAAAATAAAAAAAAAAATAGCCTTCCTTAGCCTCCTGTTTCTGGGATGTGAGCTATCACGTGAAGGAAAGAGCATAGCGCCACAATTATTGGAAAAATGTGCAGTTACAACCTCCAAATACAATTAAAAAACTCCAATCCCTATTGGGTTTCCTAAATTCTGGCAGAATTTACATTACAGATTATGCATCACGCATAAAACCATTATATGACTTAATACGTCCTGACTTTTCAAGTAAATTTTGGACAGTCGAACACACATGCATTCTCAAAGCTTTGCAAACAGACATGCTTGCAGCACAACACTTACACACAAGGGACAACAAAAAACATCTGGTCATCAGAGTAATTGCTTGTGCCATTGGTTTCACCTATGTAACTTTTAATGAATGTGAGACAGTCCTGACTGCCTACAAATCAAATTTGTATTCAGCAGCAGAACAACGCTTTGCTCCCACTGAGAGATTTCTCACTGCTGTTCAGATGGCCGTCATTAAAGAAAGACCACTAGCCCAGGGGAAACGCATTATTGTCGTCTCTCCAATTCCAGCCCTTGAGGCTGTTACCAAAGTAAGCATTCCAAACGCTAAAACATTACATCCACATTGGATTCAATGGGCAAAGTCTTTGACAGCCACTGATAATGACTATATTTTTGACCCAAATCACAAACTCAAGAATTTTTGCAATATGAATTAGAATACCCAGTTCCAGCAAATACATTCCCTTTTAATCAATATCAAACAGTCATGTACACCGATGGCTCAGCGCAACCTACAATTGGCACAAAACATCAATACTCCGCTGCTTGCACAGTCGTAAGTGGCTATATGGCGGATAATCAATTTTGTCCCCAATATACATTCACAGAAACCCCAGGGGATTGCACAGCACAACTGGCAGAGCTAAAGGCTCTGGTGATGGCACTGGAACACACGGATCCTGCACAACTAACACTGATTGTCTGTGATTTTTAGTATTGTGGCCAGTCCTTTAATGAATACCTGTATTACTGGCACCAGAATGGGTTAAGAGATTCTAAAGGCAACACCATCAAACATAGACTTCTGCGGGGAAGTAGCAGATCTGAAGGAAACGCTACCAAACGTCCATGTTGTACACACACTTGGACACCAGCGCGCTGGAATACACGTCGCTGGAAATACATTGGCTCATGATGTCACCAAATCAGCAGTAGGTACGACTGCTGTTGCTACAGTAACTCATTCTAAAACAAAACCGCCCGATGACATATGGGCTGCCGTGAAAGCCACGGCTGAAGGCACGTCCTGTCCAAAAACATTTCCTGCTAAATATTTCTGCCGAATGGGAGGCTGCCTAGATGCCAGACGTGGGGGTTCGAGTAATTCCCAACAAAGATATAAGATCAGAGTTGATTAAAGCAGTGCATGAGAGGGTAGCATCTACCCATGCTGATGTGGTGGCTACAATATCATAACTGCAAGCACGTTATTGGTGGTAAGGTCTATACAAACAAGCCAAGCAGTATCTCCTTTGTTATGACATTTGCCAACAAATTAAGTGTTCTATCCGTCAAACGGCCACAGCAGACACCCCTCCTACTTTCCAACAAACCATTTCAATGTGTGTACCTGGACCATTGTGGTCCCCTAACACCGGACAGTGCATACAAATACATTTTAGTCACTGTTTACTCTTGCTCTAGATTTCTATGGGTGTGGCTCGGCTGACGCTCAACCTGTTATTAAAGATTTGCGAGTCTTTATCGGTACATATGCAGTTGCGGCTTTCCACTCGGACCAGGGTCTTGTTTCACCTCAAGGGCACTCAGGGACCTCATGGCTTTGTTAGGGGTCCAACTCCATTACTTGGCTCCAGTTCATCCCGAGGGAAATAGTGTCGTGGAGTGACGAAACTGTGATTTAAAGCAGTCCTTAACAGACAGAGTCATAGGTATGGGTCGTAGTTGGCTTAATCACCAGTATGGAGTCCAGAGAGCACTTAACAATCTGCCTAGAAGGTTCCTGGGGGGTCGTACTTCATACGAGTGCCTGTTTGGCACTCAAATGTATGTTCCAGATCTTGATGGTCCTGGCGTGGAGGCGGCAGAAACACCTTTTGGCATAAATGAGCGTGTCACTGTCTTACAGGAATTACAACAGTTCCATGATGACAACGCTTCTGCTCGTGCCGCCACCACAGGAATTAAGGATGTACCAATAACACCTACTGGCTGGATTCCTAAAGTTGGGGATCTAGTACGTGAAAAAGTTGCTGTGAAAAAGGAGTTTGTTCCTTCTTATCGTGCACCGGTCCCAATCTTGGGGATGCACAGTACCAGAACTGTCATTCTACTGCCGTTGGCTGGTGCTAAGCAAATTCGCTTTGTATCTATTGACAATGTCAAATTACAACATGTGGCTGATCCTGCACAGCAGACCAAGAGGAGCAGGCAGTAGTTCCCAAATCCCTCTCACTACTGGTCAAGAAGTCCCTCTAAAAGTTTTGAGCAGCAACACTGACACCTCTCCAAGCTTGGGCAGGTGGAAAATGATCTGGCATTAGTTCCACTAACATCTGTTACAACAAACAACACTGAAAGTACTGATCGATTTGACACAACTTCAACACGGACGGATAGCGTCATTTACTATGAACCACTGCGGGAGACCCTTACTAGTTCTCCTCCTACAAATACGGCTACAGCTTTTGCACGAACTGCTTCTGGATACTTTGCCGGCGTCATCAACCCTTTCTCAGACTCATTTGCCTCTTCTACATCTGAACTGCCAAAACACGTAAGCTGATACACTGGCTTAAAACAAATTACTTTATTTTCCCATGGAACTATCTGTGGCTTTCCTTGACTGCATTAGCTTTCCTCCTTTGGATTGGCTTTGTTATAACGTTCTTTTTATTAATACATGGTCATTTTCTTTCTGAAAGATCAATTGAACTGGTGGATGAGGTCCTAAATCCCCATTTTTCTTCTCAAAATGTCTGCAGAGACTTGTCTTTCGTGAACATTTCTTCTATACCAATTCCTGATGGGATTGTTTGGGATAAAGTCACATTTGATATATACTGCCCCACGGAGGTCATTCAAATTCCATATGTGTTTAAAATTCAGTGAACGATGTAATAATACCCGGAGTTGTTTCTGATGACTGGAATGTGAAAACAGTTGATTCTATGATGACTGAATTGCAGTATTATACTGTATTTGAAAATGAAGACGTTTATCAATCTAAAGAGAATTATGGTTATATGTTTTGCTATAATTATTATGGACACCATTACATTCACAGAGCAAGTACCCCAAAGACTATTTTAAATCACACACAATGGGAGCCTTGTCCATCTCCACCACAAGGGAGATCTAAAACATATTCGGAAAAGTTTGCATATTTTTCTGGGTACAATATTAAAAATGTTGAGTCATATTATTTAAAATTGCCATCAATGGAAAATGTACATATATTAATGACAGATACAAAATTCATTTATTCAGATTCCTTTGTTTCCCGATTGGCTATAGAAGGCTATGAATATTGGCTGAAGTCGATTGACTTAAAAAGTGTGTTGGGAACTAGAAATTGGCAAAAAAGGGGGAAGGAAGCTTTATTTAGAGCATGTCTGACAACTGTTCAAATTATATTTTTAAATGAAACTGTACAACGGACAAGTTGTTTAGGCTTAGCAAAAATTAAGGAATTGAATGCGCTCAGTATTCCTGCCCCTGCAAAACTTTACAAATGGCAAAAGTATATAAATGCAACTGAAGATCAGCTCGATAAATGGGTCCAGAATGGCACGTTAAATGCTTCACTGTCACATCCTGGCGGGTGGTTATTGTGGCCAATAGATACCAATGGGTGTCATAAACGTTTTATAAACTCCACGGGGGGTTGTAGAACAAGGAGGCTGGACCCTCGCTATGTTTCATCTGAACATGCTGGCATAGTAACAACATACAGTGTAGGGAAACTATGCCAGCAATGGTTAAAGAGTTCCTCACTAGATGCTGTTAGAGAACACCTCAGTCTCCTGTCTAATAACACTGACTTACAGGACTTCCTGTTAGGCCCCAGAAAGCAACGCAGAATGCGCTTCTTGTACGCAGTCTATAATGAAATTTGGAAGCTTTCCCAACGAGAAGCTGCTGCCCGGTTAAGGCAAATAGATCAGGAAAACTTACAGAAGGCATTAGCTGTTGTAAATAATGGAATTAATACCCTGTCCAACCGGATATATACCTTTAACATCATTGTTTCTTCTGCAATAGACATAATACAAAGTGATACGTCTTCGTTACACCATGGACAGTGTCAACTGAGGTCCATTATGCAGTTGGGGTGAACACTTCAAACATTGAAGGCAGGTCGCATTCCCTGGCAACACATTAGCACAATGGATATATTTTCTACATTTAATTTTACGCAACAACAACAACTAATGGCTAAGAAAAAAGCGACTTATGTCATGTTAAACATCGAAAAGTTAGAAAAGTTGCCTTTTACTGTGGCTGAAATACCATCTGCTGAGTGGTTAATACACAGAGTCATTATCTGCCTATTTCAACCTGCTTAAAACACATACCAGCAGGCAGATATGATAGGCTGGGAGATAATTACATCCATGGGGTGTGGGAGCTGCCCTTCTCGTACAAATGTCTCAGTGCATGAAAGAGGTCTTCCTTAGCGGTAGTGAATGCAAGACTTCTGTCAGCCATTCGATGGTTTGTAAGCAGCTGTCATTGCACGAGGCGTGTAATGCTTCGGCAGCAAACTTGGCTGGTTTTCTGAAGGGAGTTCCAGTCCCCTTGATTAGACCTGCGTTCCAGGTGCTTTCAGATGGCAGCTATGTTCTCCTCAATAGTGAAAACTGTTGTGGGATGCGAGCCGGAATAGTTTATGTTGTTTCGGTCTCTCAGATTGTTACATGCTGTGGGAATGTACTTTTTCCTCCTACAACACAGAAGGAAGTAGCTGAGATTTCACCCCATATTGCTACTTCCAATGCGAATTTTGACAAGTTGAGCAGACTCAAGGCTTTATTGTTCCAAAAACATGTGGCGCTCACATCTGCACGCGAGACCTACGCACTTCACGTGGCAAGGTCATCAGTTGATATACAGTCCCTTTTACTAACTTTCCAAGACACTATGGTGAGCTCGTGGGACGAATATTTAATGCGTCCAGTACTACTGGAATTGTAAATTTCTTTAAGGCTGTTGGTTCTGGTTTCATTCACACTTTCTCCTCTATATTTGGTTTAAAACCATCAGCCATCTACTAAATATTCTCCAGTGTTTTCGGGGGAATTCCAATAACTTTGGCTATAATAGGTGGCATTTTGCTATTGCTACTTTTTCTGTGCAATGACTGTCCCGCAGCAACAAGGAGGAATGAAAGCGCTCCCACCAGCGCAGCTGTGTCGTGAACGCATGATGCAGTACTTCGGAGCACCACTCCTGGAGCAATTGGAGTGGGACTGGTCTCTGTCATTCAGACCACTTTTTCATTGCATGTAGCCTGTGTTTCGGTACCTCTGGTGCTCGTTTGAACATGCACTGAAAGTTTGACTTTCGACACAATGCTTGCTTTCGTTGGACGCTGATCTGTTGATGTTCTTGCTGAGGACTCATTACCAGACATGCGAGTTGAGGGTGCGTTTGCTACAGGAAGCTGCTTATGAGTTGCCTTTAATGGAGAATGCAGCTCTGAACTCATTATTGGGCTCACCACGGAATGCTGCTGCCTTGGCTGATGCCCAGGCTTTGGCACACAAATACTCCTTGGTTCTTCTTAGCGATGAGTTTCTTACTTTACCAGCTGCCGAAGTGGAAGATTTCCTGTCTTCAATTATCCTGGATTCGATTAAAAAATAACTCTGACTCTTGAAATTCGGCCTTTTTAAGCCACAAGTTAACATTTTTAAATTGTCCTTTTATATATGCTCAAGTGTCTTTTTGCCTTGTTATTATTGACATTTGTATATATATCTTAGGTTGAATTTTGGTAGCGTTTATATATAATTAGGCTTTGAACCACCCTTGAACCGGCACGGGGAGGGTGTTGTGTAGCCATTTTAGTTATAGCTTCATACACGTTATTTTAGCACACTAGGCCTGCCGCTATGCACTTTAACCTAGATACATTTTATTCAGCTTCATTTATTATTTTAACAATAGCCACATTTGCGGTCTTGTTTTATTTTTCTCTATTTAACTGTTCTTTGCCTATGCAAGCACTGCATTCTTAAACAAGACATTTCTTTCACTCTGTGCTTTTCGGAAGACTGCAGTAGGATAGGTTGCCGGTAAACGTGGTAACCCCTTTGTCTCTAGTGTTCATAGAAACATCCACATCCTTAAGTAGGGACATTTTCTCAGTACATGGGCTGTTTTATTATGAAAACACTTCTCTGCCCCATACACGTTAGAGGGAGATTCCAGCCAGATGACCACGACTGTATGATGATTGCTGAACGCTTCACGACAGCTGCTTATGCAGACTTCAGGCCTTTTGCTCATGCATGAGGGATGATGTCTTTCTAGGGGAACCTGAAGGGCAGAACTAGAGCTTAACATGCTGTGCTCTAATATAGCCTAGGTAGGATATATAGTGAAGACTCTAGTGACAATATGGTGGCGTTATTTTTATGCTTCACACTCCTTGTTACAATTTTAATACTGTCATGCTTTATCGTCCTGGTTATTGCAGTACATGCTTTATTATCTAAGATGCAGTTTGTTCATTAAAACCTTATTGAAACCTATACTGCCTCTGATTGTCCATGTATATGTGAGACTAATGTAACCGAGAGAAATGGATGCGATCTGAGTGACCACGATTTCCCTGAGGAGTCAATTGTGTCATGCGCTCGGCTGCCCAATCATCCCTGCTCTTGGGTCGAGATGAGGCACTGCTAGTTAGGCGGAGGAAAACCCGGATTAGGCCGACAGGTGTCACCCGTAGTGGGTTAGACTCAGTCCCCCACACTGCAAGATATTCTGCGGCTCAAATCCAGAAGTCTCATTAGAATAATGAGAGCATACGTGAGAAGTGGTTTTACTACCTCAGTTTTTTAGAACACTCACTTGCCATTTCGAGAAAGTTTTTTTTGAGAATGCTTTGTTTTTAGGTGATTTGGTAGATTTGACCATGCATACAGTACAGTGCATCACTTAGTGAAGGTGATCATGTTCTCATCAAGCAATATCAATGTATAAAAGGCTTGCCATCACAAGTGTGTTCAATTTCTAGAAGAGTTAGGAGCATAGCTTCTAGTTGCCTCATGTTTCTGGACCATCTCAAGTTCACTACTATAAGCTCGTTGTGAAAAGTGAACTCATATAGGATGCAGAAACTGAGAGACAGAGGTAGTTCAGTACCCCGAGATTGGTCTGCATTAAACCACATGTATTGCTGGCATAAGGAGAAGAGTGATTGACTGTTTGAGAAAAAGGGAATGCCTTTGTGCAACTGAACTGGTCAGATCATCATTCCATCTCATTTGGCCCGATTATCATCCTAGACATTAAAGTCAGGTAGAAAAAATATTATTGTCAGAAAATCAGGAAATGTTTCAGAAGTTCTAGGATATCTGTGACAAACATATGAAACACTTTTTTTTGTAGCATGGTAGATGGCTATGCAGATGAAGTAGTATGCTGGCCCTGTGACTTGATGGACTTGTATCTGAGGTTAGATAAGTCTTTGCAAGTAATGAAGTCATGATGAATAACAGAGATCCCTGTACTCTGCCACAAGTTCTCTTATGTGGAAGTAAGGTAGATCTATCGTGCAGGTATTTGTATTGATGTTTTTGTGCAAGTGCTGATTAGGGCATTAGCCAGATTTCAGTCAAGTCCAGGGAGTGGAAAGGAAGATCAACAATGGTTTTATGATTACTGCAGGAATGCATACCCACTGATCTGGTGTAGAGCAGTGGTTACTTGAAAGATGATATTACTGCAAGTCTCATAGGTGAGCACAGTGGGAAGAGAGCTGTGCATCTTGCAACGAGCAGTGGATTGCTTTCTGAATGGAATAGTCAGTCTTGGGTATTGGGGTGAGTTGTCCAGAGCGGGAGGGAAAAGCAGACCTTCAGAGGTATCAAACAATGAAAATACTTGATGGAGATTGTGTGTTCTTATTGGGCTGAAGGGGGTTAATGACAGTAGGATGGATGGGTGACTGGGACATAAGTTCTAGCAAGGGGAGTAAACGGCGAAAGAGGGTGGCCTTTTCATATCTCTGCTGCTCCTTGTATCCAATTGTGTTCCACTTTGAGTGGCTTACCCTTCAGGGCTTCAGGTATAGGCAGTCTCTATAATCATTAAGCAACTTATGAAGAGACTACACGCTATCTACAACTTTCCACGCCCGGCTCACATCACCCCACACCTGATGAAGCTCCTCTGCCTCCTGATACCCAAGCAGACAAAGTTGAAGCTCCTCACCCATATATACAGAACACTACATGCCTCTCTTGAGCAGTTGCATACATTTACACCAACTCCCAGCATCTCCATTTAGCCGTATTCTATACAAATGCATAAAAATTGCATAACTTAACAGAAGAACTATTCACAATGTTTGCCACTCTCCATGACAGGCTCATGGAGTTCATGGGTCATGCAGCCTATTGATTCCTTCTTATTTAGTAGTAGCAGTTCCTTTCAATAGATCATACACAACTTAAATGTAGTGTTCTGCTGTGTCCTTCTAGCCAGTTCCAATGCATTTAACCCTGGTCCCAATGCCCTGAATAATTTGTGCTTTACTAATAATAACACAAAGGGCAGGACTGAGAGTTTTCAAAGCACCATTAAGTGGTTGAGTATCCTCTTAAGAGCAAGAATTGGTGTAGCCAAAAGGTCTCACCTTTGGGACCTTATAGGCATGGTTAAACACTGAACCATGCACCCATGTGCTGCATGGTTGAACACTTAACAAAGTGTCTCAAAGGCAAGACCTATCAGCTATGCCATTGCTTGTTCAAATCTAGCACCCAGTGCAGTGGAACCCCTCCCTACACATGCACACCGCAGCACGTTATGTATTTCCTGGCTATGTTTTAGAGTGTCAGCGATACCTGAAAATAATGCACCTGCACTCTGAGAAGGGTTACAAGTTGTTCCTGTTTATTGATGAGGCTGCCATCTTGAAGCAGGAGTAATCTTTTTCACACTAACCTAAAATCACAATATAGGTCACTTTGATTAAGTAAGTTATTTAATCAAGAGCCATTCATTGTAATCAAAATGCATCCCGCATATTATTTAAAATTCACATTGAAGGCATCGACCATTGTTGTGCCCATACTTCTGTGATTTGATGTTGCACGGACTCCCTGGTATGAGTTGAAATTCCAGTAATAGATGGGCGCGCCCAGCACCGAGGAGAAAGGATTGCGGCTGGGATGGAAGGCAAAACCGAAAGCAGATGGGAGGAGGGATATATATTTATTATTAATTAGTCTTGGCTTTAGAGATATTTCCGTAGTTAATCATTCAACTTCCTTTTAGATGTTTATAGTAACAGAAAAGTTTAGTGAATTTTGTATCATGTTTTGTCACAAGTTTTTGTAGGGGACTACGTGTCCCAGCATGCACTTGGGTGGTGATAGTAAGATTAACTATAATAGAGATTCATGGGAAGGTTTTCTTTGTAAAACTGTGATCAAGACCGAGAGGTTGAAACGCGTTGGTGGTGTCTTTTTATATTTTTCTTGAAAAGAAGCAATTAAACTCTCCTGGAGTGCAAACAAATCAATTGTTTGGCAATTGTTGGTGTTGGAGATTGTGGAGGAATGGTCCTTTCCTCACGTTTGCACCCGTGAAATCTGCACGCCATAAGGTGGACCTTTGGATGGTGTGACATATATATATATATATATATGTATATATATATATGCAAAAAAGAGAAGAGAGAACTCTGGGTAGTTACCAAGTTTAGGTGGAGAGCAGCTCTAGTGAGGAGCACTCTGCAACACCAGTGACACTCTAGATTTGCTCACCTCAAATGTCTGTTTATCTAGCAAAGTTTTTAGGCATTGGATTAGCACAGTGCTATCCACGCCGAGCTAGATAGTGACAAAGGGGCTGATTCCGAGCCCGCCTCGCGGGAACCGCCATATGGCCGCTCCGCGGTCGAAAGACCGCGGAGGCCATTCAGGCTTTCCCGCTGGGCTGGCGGGCGACCGCCAGGAGGCCGCCCGCCAGCCCAGCGGGAAACCCCACCCCACGAGGAAGCCGGCTCCGAATGGAGCCGGCGGAGTGGGTATGTGCGACGGGTGCAGTTTGCACCCGTCGCATATTTCAGTGTCTGCATTGCAGACACTGAAATACACAGTGGGGCCCTCTTACGGGGGCCCCTGCAGTGCCCATGCCATTGGCATGGGCACTGCAGGGGCCCCCAGGGGCCCCGCGGCACCCCCTCCCGCCATCCTGTTCCTGGCGGGCGAACCGCCAGGAACAGGATGGCGGTAGGGGGTGTCAGAATCCCCCATGGCGGCGCAGCAAGCTGCGCCGCCATGGGGGATTCCAAGGGCAGCGGAAAACCGGTGGGAGACCGCCGGTTTTCCTTGTCTGACCGCGGCCAAACCGCCGCGGTCAGAATGCCCGGCGGGGCACCACCAGCCTGTTGGCGGTGCTCCCGCATCCCCGGCCCCGGCGGTCCTTGACCGCCGGGGTCGGAATGACCCCCAAAGTCTTTTGCCATTTACACAGCAAAGTCTTTAAGCATAGGTTTGACACAGTGTCAACCTTGTTGAGCTGTAAAATGACAAAAGCCATTTACCACTCCAGGTACAGTATTACAGCTTTGGACTGGTAAAATACCATCCAAGACAACCTGGAATGAGCAAAAGCAGCCCCTGCCACGTGTTTTGCTCTCATTAACCTATGCTTAAAGTTTCAGGGTGATTCGTGAAGCAGGGGCTGAGAAAAAGGGGGATCCAAAAAGTTGTGTTTCCCATGTTACTTCCCATAGGCCCTATAGACACAACTACATCCCAAACCACTGTACGGAATTACACCATATTTAGCAGAAAGCTAGCTGTTGGTACGCAGATTGTGCTTTTGTTTATTTGGTGTCAATCTGTTCAGTAGTTTGGAGATATTAAAGGGAAAATACAATTGTGCAGGGAAATGGACAGCTCTTATTGGCTGCTAACACTTGAAACCAGGAAGTGTTGGTAGCCATCTTGGGTCTCAGCTTCAGCCGGGTCCCACAGAAAAAGCAAAATAAAAAACAAGGGGCCAGGGTAGAGACACCTTGACCCCTTAGCTCTGGTGGCGGGGTCCTAGAGGGACCCCCCAGAGCTAATAAGCATTTTTTTTTTTTTTAGCCATGATTCATGGCAGGTCCACAAATCTGGGAAAAATTAAAAAAAACAAGTATGGCCTCCTGCGCTTCCTTTCTATAGAGCCTCCGAATGGATCAGGTCCCAGGGACATTGATTTATATATGTGGAGGGGCTGCCCGTCCCACCCCCCTGCAGCCCCAGGGACCGCGAGCACCATGGGCTTTGAAGAAATAAAATGTGGGGGGGTGCCCGGCCCCCCACAATACCATGGACCAGCACTTCCCCAGGGCACATTTAAAAAGAAATAGGTGGTCCGTTTTGGACCCCCTGCAGCCCTGGGGCATTGATTACACTGTGTTTGGGGGGCGTGTGGCCCGGTGCAGCCCCGGGGACTGCCACCTTCTCAGGGCATTAATTACATTGTGTGCGGGGGCTGCATGTTCCCCGCAGCCTCGGGGACCACCACCTCCCAGGGGCATTAATTACATTGTGTGCAGGGGGCACGGCCCCTCCGCAGTCCCGGGGACCACCTCCTCCCTGGGGCAGATTTTAAAAAATGTGATCAGGGTCTGTTTTCGGACCCCCCTAGAGCCCTGGGGACCAACACCTCCCCGTGGCTATGTCTGTTGGAGGGGGCTCTGTGGCACTCTCAAGGAGCCAATGGTGGTCCTGGGGACTGCCACCCCCAGGGCCATCTCTTGCTATGTCTTGGGGGGCCCACCCCCGGAGGAAACAAAGGAAACTGCTCTGTGACAGCAATGCTGGCTCACGCAGGAAGTGGGGAGCCAGCTGAGTACGTGGGGGCTTCAGAGCTAGTATGCATAAAACAGATACTGAGGGAGAAGACATAAGAGGCAAGAAGGAAAGCAGAGTGACAGTGGGAACAAATAAGAGTGAAGAAGGCCAAAGACAAGGTGTTAGGAAGGCCAATGCAAGAAGGGGAAAAAGAAGTAGAGAAGCTGGGGGAATTGGGGCACATAGCACAGTAATGGAAGGGAGATGGGAAGATCAGAACAGAAGGAGAGAAAAGAAGGAAGAGGCACACAAATATGCAGCGCCATCTCATGTATTCCAGCACACAAACAGTGTGTGGTCTAGCTATAGTCAGAGTTAGCATTAACGTTGGTGGCGCTCAGTTTGACAATCTATGTTCCCAGTCCCACCAATGACCTCCTTCACCACAGATCCACTCTCTCAAATGTATCTAATTTATTTCATGATGCTTCTCATCCCAATGCAGGGTGTCAGAGTGATTTACATCACACATATATCCTACAGACAATGAATCATACAAGCATGTACATCAATGTATAGGAAATCTTACAAATACAATGAAGGCAACAAGGTGTAGGTGTCAGATGGTATCCATTCTGGTAGGCATTATTTGTTAAAGGTGCTTGCTCTGAAGAAACAAAGAGGGAGATTTACCAAGAGTTCATGCATCTCAGAGCAGTAACCAAAGTTGCTGCGCTGCGTTGCACATCAGGGAGCTATCACATTAGCATCGTAGCTACTACAATAGGATATTGTTGCTCTCTTCCCTAGCACTGGCACACTTTAGGCAGCTTTGCACCACTACGAACACTCTTGCTCCATTGTAATAGGGTGTATGTGTGATCCCAGACATAGGTTTCATACTGGACCCTTCCAGTATTAATTACAATTCTTTAATAAAGTTTAGCAATTTCCCCACTGTATATTTGTGCTGTACAGTGCAGCAAACAAGCAAAGATGGAAAAGTTTGGAGAACATAAAACTTTCTCCAAAGTTATGCTTGCCCTGAGGAGGCATGGAGCCTCATTACAAGTTTGGTGGTCCAACCGCCGGGCTGCCATTTTGGTAGTTCCGAAAAGACTGCCATGTTGACAGTCTCCTATACCACTCTATTACGAGTTATACAGGCGGACCGGCGACTGCTAAATAAACAAGCCAGACCGGCAGAGGCTCGGAGGCATGAAAATAGGCAGTCTGACTTCCATTACTGAAGAGCCCCGCGACCAACCACTGACCGTATTACAAGTCAAAAGTCACAGCGGCCGACACCCATGGTGGTCAGCCAATGGCGGTCTGAACCACACAGGTCCGCCATCTCCAAAGTAATACACAACAGCACATTGGATGGATTTGAAAACAACACAGCTAACACACATAGCCACACTCAACACACCTGGAAAGCACACTGTAAAACACATCCCCTCACAAAACGCAATCCTTTGAATTTACACAGCAAGACCCAGAAAGACAGAGCAACTATATTCCCACACTGCACAGATACTAGGCACCAGTGTTTTCACCATCCCATCCAACACCCTGCACACGCTTTTGTCCAGTCACACTCTTTTTCACTAGCCCACTTCATAAGTCACTGTCACACCTCTAAATTCTTTTGTCCACTATGTCACATTAAAAAAATCCCCGTTTCACAGATGAAGATTTAGGAGTCATGGTGGATGAAATAATAAGAGTAGAGCCATAACTGTTTGGAGCACAAGTCCAGGAAACTACTCTCAGTCGGAAAATGTGGGATAGGCTAGTCAACCGAGTGAATGCTGTAGGCACCACCCTGCACGCAAGGGAGGACATTAGGAAGAGGTGGAACGACCTCAGGGGCAAGGTATGTTCCCTGGTCTCCAGGCACTATCTGCAGACCAAGACTGGTGGTGGTCCTCTCAGTGCCCCATTACAACTCTTTCCCTGGTAGGAGAAGTTCTTGGCCATCCTGCATCCTGAGGGCTTGACATAAATACCTGTGGGAGTCGAGTCTAGTAAGTCGCTACAATACAGATGTCACAAAATGTACTGTCATGACACCTTGTGCCACCTTCACCGTCCCTCCACTCATCAGCCCAGTGTACCCTGGCCCAAAGACCCCCGTTTGTCAACTCCCAATTGAAGTGTAATCACATGGTAGGATAACATTAGCACAATTGGTGTAGTACAGGGTCTGACAGGACTACAACTCCCAGCAGGCACTGTTCCTTGAAAACCAACACAGTGTCTCCTTGTCCAAATACCCCTGTGTCTCAACACTCTGTGGAAGTGTACTCATCTGGGAGGATAACCTTTGTACAGTGAATATAGTACAGGGACTAGCAGGACTGCCAAGGCCATGAGGCTCTGTCACTGTTACTCCCTTAGCCAGCCCTCTGTCCCCTGCCCCAAAGATCCCTGTTTGTCAACTCCCAATTGAAGTGTACTTACCTGGGGGGGGGGGTTACATTTGTGCAGTGGGTTTAGTACAGGGACTATCAGGACTGCTTATGCCATGAAGCTCTGTCACTCCTACTCCACTCAGCCAACCCTGTGTCCTCTGCAACAAAGACCCCTGTGTCACAACTCTCTGTTGAAGTCTACTCACCTGGGAGGATAACATTTGTAGGCTGGTGTAGTACAGGGACTAACAGGTCTACAACACATAGCAGACATTGTTCCTAGAGCCCAAAAGCCTGCTCCAATACCCGCCTTGTTCTTACATGGACCTCATTGAAGCAGACTTCTCCTGGCGTAGTTGGATTCCTCAGCCGCTTCAACAGCCAAGGACAGTTTGGATTTGCTGAGTTTTCTGTGAAGGAATGGGACATATGTGCAACTATGAGTCCCTCATATCAGTAAATCCTCAGCAGACATTGCACACACACTTACAGTACAGATATTACTTACCAACCAGCCAGGCCCTCTCTGGGTACAGATGTGACATCAGCTTCTGGAATGTGCTGTTTCGCATGCTGAAGGCATCATGGACTGAACCTGGGAAAAAGGGCACAGATGTGAGATGTAGAGGTCTGCCAAACATGGGCACAGATGTGAGATGTAGAGGTCTGCCAAACATACAATTAGGACGTTGATGGAATGGAAATTCTTTCGGTGTAGTTATGCTTGTTTATTGCCATGTGGTGCAACCAAGCCAACATGTGTGCCATCAATAGCCCCCACCACATGTGGGATGCGTGCAAAACCATAAAAGACAGCCTTCACATGGGCTAAATCCTCATGTCGGGGAAACTGGATGTAGCTGTCCAGGTGTTTCAACATTGCTGAGAGGACATCCCTCAACACCAGACTAAACATAGTTTGGGACATACCATAACTTTGGGCCACTGTATGTTGGAAGGACCCTGTGGCTAGGAAGTGCAAAACTAACATGACTTATACAATGGGTGATATGCTGGTTGGATGACTAACAGCTGGAATCAGATCTGACTCCAATGGATGACATAGATCCACTATTGTTTGTCTATTCAGATGATACAGGAGTATCACATGTTTTTCTTCCATGGCCTGTAGGTCTGGCAGGGGATGGTAAACCGGTGGTTGTTGCATCCCCCCTCTCCCTTGGTGCCTAAATGTGGCAGGAAATGAGCTCTGACATTAGTAATGGTGTCCACAGCAACATGCATGATGCATGTCCAGGTTAACATGTGACAATACATATTATTAAGGATGGACATGGCAAACAGTACACATCACAGCTGTCAATTACACAAGGTTCACATGATAGCCCCTTGCTTTGCCACACATATGTAGGACCACATGTAAGTGGACCTAAATCCAAACTGTGCATCACATACGTCCCTTGGTATGTGACTGAATGTATCGAGCACATAAATCACCATTAACTGGGGTAGGCTGGGCCCCACTGTGAATTGCCATCTCTGTCCTACAACATACAACGTTGGTGTCTGAGTAGTAGGACCTAGATGACAAGACAAGGTGAGCAGGTATGTGGGCAAAAAATAGGATTTCAGATGTGTGACATATCAATCCAGCATTTCAGGCCTCATAAATGGTGGCTGCCTAACCTACTCCACTGGACATTAGGAAAACACCCATGACCGCCGGCGCTAGTAATTATGGTGGTAGGCAGTTGATACTGCAGCAGACACAGCCATAGGCTAACGTTGTCGGCAGTGGTGGTTGAGGACCAACTGCTGTGTCACAGGCAGTGACACAGCGTGTATGTGGCGGAATTGATGGTCATGTTCAACTAAATCCTTCACTTGATTCCGTCAATGCTGCATGCTACACCTCCACTAAGGAGCTGCAGTGTACCACCTCCGGGAGTAATCATGCCACGTCCAGCAGGTGATAGGGCCCCTGCCTTCTCACCAGAGGAGTTGGAAAGACTAGTGACTGAGGTCCTACCCCTGTATGAACAGCTCTATGGTGCACAAGAGGAGCAGGTAAGTGTTTCATGTGTACAGTTTCCTCTGTACTTCATCATCCTTTCCCTCCTCACAGGCTAGATTGTGCCTATGTGTGCCAGACTGAATACGTTTGTGCCTGTAGGTGCAGTCTGTGTGGCATCAATGGGAGAGTCAATGTGCAGGTATTGGTGGCCAGTGCCAGGGCCGGAGCTAGGCATGGGCAGTGTGGGCAGATGTCCTGGACCAAGCGTTCACCTTATCTGCATGGGGACCCACATCAGTTGGCCCCAGACCACATCACACTTCTTCCATTCATTTCTGCCAAACTATGTGCTCCTCTTGTGCCCCGTCCCCCATCCATTCACTATTTGGCAGCGAGGTGTGTCTCGGCCTCGCACTTCAAAGGGCAGGGTAGATTTTCTGGGGAGGGCAGGTGAGGGTGACGATTAACAGCTTGTACAGAAGGTCAGAAGCGGGGTGGAGGAAAGAGAAGCCACACTGTCTTTCCTGCTCATGAAGGTGCCTAATTTGTTGTCTTGGTCACCATCACTGCAAGGCTTAAGGGAGGGGCCCCATCCCCTGGGCCTTGCAGCACTACACAATGGCTACAAGACCCAGGAGAGAGCCCCCTACAAAGACATCACAGCAGTATACCATGGCTGTGAGACCAAGGAGAAGAGAACTTTAATCCTGGGCCTCACAGTCTTGGTATTGTGCTGTGAGGTCCAGGAGGGGTGTGAACTCTCCTGGGCCTCTCAACACTGAACCGGGACTGCCACATGCAGGAAGGGAGGGCATCACCTTCTGGACCTCGCAGAGCTACAGCATGGCTGAGAGGCCCAGAAAGTTTATACATAGCTGCCAAGCTTTCAATGTGCCTTTTTGTAACATTTCCATATGTGTGGCGTGCTTATGTGTGACATTTTATGAAACATCATTTAACTTTGTTTTGCCTGGTGTGAAAGGACAGCTTCCACTTAACCCCATAGCCAGTGTGTGATGCAAGAAAATTCTGCTTTTTTTCCCAGCCAACAGAACTCTGCATTCCAGGACATGTAGTTTTTAGGCCATTAAAAAAACTAGCTTCCCCGGCTTGGGATGTGATTTTAGCTAACAAGGCAGATTTGCCAGTTAGCAGGAATGTCATCTGATGATTTAACAATTAGTTTGTACCTTTAGTAAGAAATGGCCTACCCATTCCCTAGTCCGAAAAAATGCAGATATTACCATTAACATGTATGATGAACTGGGCAAATTGTAGAGTATTGAACACTATTGATGAATATGGAAATGGTGCCCTAAAAGGAAATATTGATACACAGTATGTGAAAAAAAATTTATATGCCTGTTTAGGGTCGAGCCTGCGATAGCAAGCGTTAGAGCATGTGTATCACTTGTGAGTAATTGTTGTATTTAGAAAAGGGCTTGGGGCCCGCCTGTTACTTATCATTTGTTGGATTGCATGGCACTCTTCTTTACAGCCTCGCAGTTGGTTACTGTGGCATATCATCATTTACGTTCCTGTCCGTGGAGCAGGGACCAAGCACTGGTTGATTCAACTTAATCAGTGCCCGTCTGCTGCCCCCGATGTGATTGAGTTACTATTTTGTTCTTTTTAGCTTCTAGTGCCCTTCAAAGAGGCGTGTGACTGGCAAAAATGTGCCCAGTGGGGGAAAAACAATTGCAAAGTTTTCTTTTTTTTTTTATAACTTTTTGTTTTATTTTGCCAGGTCGGCTTTTCTCACTTTGCACTGATGTTTTGTTTTGTTATTGCTTGTGGGTGCTGCTCACAAAAGATGACTGTTTTCTTCTTATAAATATTGCTAAGCAACATTGTTTCTGTCTTATGTGTAATTTTATAAATGATGCTTTAACACATAATCGTGCAGTATGCCCCATGTATCCCACTCCAACTCAATACGCCCCACTCAACCCAAAACACTAACCCTAATCCACTTCAGTTTGGCACACTTTTATACTCTGAAACCCCCTCACTCCAATCTGCCCCACTCCAGTTCAAACAAATCTGCCCCACTCCAATCCAATAAAATCTGCCCCACTCCAGTGCAGCCATCCAAAGCAATCTGCCCCACTCCAATCCACAACAATCTGCCAGACCCCAATCCAAAACATCTGCCCCACTCCAATCCAAAACAATCCACCACACTCCAATCCACATTAATCTGCCCACTCATCTACAACAATCAGCCCCACTCCAATCCAAAACAGTCTGGCCCACTCCAATATTCCCCATTCAAATCTAAAACAATATTTTCCATTCCAAACCAAAATAATCTTCTCCACTCCATTCCAAATCAAACTGCCCCACTCCAATCCAAAACAATCTGCCCCACTCCATTCCAAAACAATTTGCCCCACTCCAATCCAAAACAATCTGCCCAACTCCAATATTACTCATTCAAGTACAAAACAATCTGCTGACTCCAATCCAAAGCAATCTGCCCTACTCCATTCCACAAAAATCTGACCCCCTCCAATCCAAAACAATTTGCCCCACCCCAATCTAAAACAGTCTACCCCACTCTAACCCAAAACAATTTGTCCCACTCCAATAAAAAAATGCCACACTCTAATTAAAAAATCTGCCCCACTCAATCTGCTGCACACCAATCCATAACAATCTTCCCATTCCAATCCAATCTGCTCCACCACAATCCAACCCACTCCAGTCCAACCGACCCCAACACAGTTCAGCCTACCCTACTCCACTCCAGTTCAACCCACCCCACTCCAGTCCACCACATTCCAGCACAATGCACTCCACTCCAATCCAACTCATTCCAATCAAGCCTACCCCACTCCAATCCATCCCACCCCAATACAATCCAATCTGCTCCACTCCAATCCATCGCCTCGCTCCAGTACATCGCGCTCCAATCCAATCCACTTGAATCTACCCTTGTCTATTCCAGTTAACCTTAATCCACCCCACCCACTCCAACCTACCCAATACCATTAATCCACCCCACTCCAATCCAATCCAATCCACCCCACTCAACACAATCCAGTCCACCGCGCTCCATACCAATGTAATCCACCCCACTCCAATCCAATTCATCTCACTCCAGTTCAAACCACCCCACTTCAATCCAATCCACCCCACCCCTATCCAAGCCACCTCACTCAATCCAATCCCCCTCACTCCATTCCACTCCACTCCACTCCTCTCCAATCCAATTCACCCTACTCAATCCTCCCGACCCAAACTCCAATCCATCCACTCCAATCCACTCAAGTCTGATCCACCCCACTCCAGGCCAATCCACCCACTCCTGTGTAGTCTAATTCACCCCACTCAAAGCCACCCAAATCCAATCCACCCCACCCCACCACAATCCAATCCACCCCACCCTAGTCCTATCACTTAAGTCCAATTCACACACCCCAACTTAATCTAATCAGCCACTCCAAGCCACCTCATCCCATTTCAATCCACCCCAATACCTCAGTCCATTCCAACCCACTCTACCCTATTCCACCCTACGCCACACCACTCTTTGCCACTGAACCATTCAACTCTACTCTCCTCCACTCTAGTCCCCCATTCTTCACTCTACAAAACTCTACTCCCTCACTCCACTCTACAATATTCCACTGCACTAACTTTTAGACATGCTGAACAGCAACCACACTAATGTAGAACATTACAAAAACTCATTACCAAAGCCAATAGCTCTTGTATAAGTAAGGCCAATTGGCTTTGCCACTGCTTGCTTTTATATGGTACAACTTCCATAGGTTAGAATACTGTCTAGTGCAGAGGGCAAATATCCTGCAAAAACAGTTACTTTGGATAAAGACATTATACTTTAAGCAATTACATCTAGAAAAATAATATGTGCTGTACTGTGATTATATTCTTTCACACTTCGAGTTATGATCCAGTTTCAAAGCTTCTACTACCTAAGTGGACCACAGAAAGATGGTTAAATCTGGCCAAGAAATTAAAGGATCATTTAAATATTTTTTTTCATCAAAGTGACAGCGTTTTTTTGTTTTTTTTTAACCAGATAAATAGCATGCCATTTGGAAAAATAGAGTGGAGCCTCTGGGACAAAGGGGTTAGAAAATAGGGCTATCAGTGGGTATGGTTTTTGCAGCAGAAGCATACAGTCTAGATTGCTAGGGAAGTAAGGAGCTGCATGCTTTGCTGGTAAAAGTGTTTTAAAAAAAATCCAATCCTCAGTTCCTCCCACACACCAAAGCAGCTCTGCTCTGACAGTCAGTGTGAATTTCTGCAATTCACATTACTGTGCAAACACGACAGGGGAGTTAGCGAAATCACCACGAAAGCAGTACTAGTAGAGGAAGCCCTAATGTAATCAAGCAATAATCCAAGTGGGCCAATTTTAGATGCTCAGTTGCCACCCTGCCAAATGCCATGCATTTGCATGACTGCATGCAGATCTGGCAGGGATATTGTAATATAACCTATAATGCATACGTCTAACATAAGACACATAGCACTTGGCAGGGCTGGTTCATAGACATGTGGCTTCCCATTACAGATGGCACCACTACTGCCCAGAGAGGTAGGTAAGTCAACAAATTAACAAGGGGGGCAAAACCAATGGTCTAGCTTGCCCCCAAGAGTCCATGCTCCAGGCAAGCCATGAACATTCGTGCAAAACCGTCAAGTAAATAAAGTCTCTTCAAGTTTCTAAAAAATTTATTTAATATAATTGAAGAGTTTCACATTAGCACACCAGAAAAGCATTAAAACTTTAACTTCAGCTCCCTGGGGTTAAATTCAGCAGATACAGGGAGGATTACAAGAGAGAGAGAGAGTGGAACAAAGGCGAGAAAGAGAATGGATCCATGGATGGAATGCTGGATCCATGGATGGATGGATCCAAGAATAGATGGATGGAGATAGAAAGAGTGAAAAGGGAGGAAAGGAGCAGGGTCTAATCCTCTGAGAAAAATGTCCTCAAAGTGAGGTTAAAAGTACTTTATGGATTCACATCAGTGACTTGAATGATGACATTATACAAACACTTTAAGGGCAAGTTCATACATGTGAAGATGTAGTTTGAAATGCAGTTTGGGAAGAAGGAAACAGTCCTTTCTTGTGCAACCATTAAAGCATGCTTAAATGCCCCCCATTGTGTCTCACAGTCATGATGAGGCTGAGCAGAGGAGGCCCACTCCATTAGGCCTGGCAGCGCTACACTTTGGCTGCAAGACCTCTGGAGAGGGAGCAAACAACTCTCCAACATCACAAGAACTCACATCCATCTCCACCACTCTACTTAGTCTAATAGGCCAGAGGGTTGTCTAACAGGAATATGCTGAACTCTAATCACTGACCAGGCTCTATTCACTGATCCACTGGGAAGGGGAGAACTTGCCAGCCTCTTAAGACAATACCTGTTTCCAAGCCAAAATTCTTATTGTATCACATGTAAAGGGAGCTTGTGGATTATGCTGAATTGTACTTTATTTTGTTAAGCACAGTCATACAGTGTTTTACTGCCATTTGCATGCTCTGGTAGCGTTTTCTGAATCTGGCTCTTATTAAATAACCCCTCATTAGGTAAATGACTGAGGGTTAGCTGAGCATACATTAAAAAATTGTGTATATTTATCTGTTGGATTTATCAGGCATGGCCCCTCGCCATTGAGGTACTGTATGTGCTTCATAGGACCATCTTCTGGGTATTCTACGCAGGGTAGAAGGTCTATAATGTATTGCCCTAGCCTTAGAAATGTGAAATTTTATTGGGTTTGCTTGGGACTACTGAGAGTAGGTGCTTAGACCGACAATAAAAAAAAGCAAATAAAATATCTCACTTTTATGGTGTACACTTTTGCAAATGACTTTATTAAAAATTAAGTCTGGAGAAGCTCTATGGTAGTCTACTTCTAAAGGTAGGTGTGAGACAATGCTTTTGGAGGAGTATTTCTTGCTCAAAAATCCTTGGTGCCTCACACCTTCTCTTGCAAGGGGTATCTGCCAGGAATCCTCAAGGTGCCTCCTGCTTTATCTGTCAGCATCCCCAGGGATTAGGGTTAAATCATATCTCTGTTCTTGGTTAAACCTTCATGTTTCTAAGTAAACATAATGTGCTGTGTTACACAATTGGTTTTATCAATGCTTGTTTTACCAATGCTTTTTTGCTAATGTGAGCAGGTGGAGACTTGTGCTTCTAATTGGGTGTGGTGACTCATCCACATGTGGAAACTCAACTGCTTTCCTGATTGGCTATAAATAGCAGAGTGAAGCATGCCTCCCTGCTTGGCTTTGCTTTGCTTCCTGATCTCGGCATCTGACTTGGAAGTCCAGCCCCTTCTGTCAGCCTCGTATTCAGGACTTTTGAGGCAATTCTTTTCTTCGTTCCTGTACCAGCTGACACCAGGCATTCCTCCAGCACTCCGGAAAAGACTGCAGCTAAGTGACTAGTATTCTCCAGGGAGTTTGTTCTTTGAGCGCCCCGCTTTCCTAGAACAGCTGGTGTATTTCAGACCTCGTATTTTGGCAGAGTGCTTATCTTGAAGAGACAAATGCATTTCTGAACATTCTACATTATTATTGTAGTTACTTGCCTAAATGTGCTTCAGGAAATCTGCTTGAGCTCACGTACTACAAAAAGTGACAGTGCAATTTTAAAAGAGCATTTACGTGACTTTTCTTTCTCTAATAGCATAACTCTTGGATTTTAACTTGTGTCATTCATGCCTGTGTTTCAGGTTTGAGGAATTTGCTTTTTGAAGGGTTTTTCACACACACAGTGAAACCAAACCAAACTGTGCCACCCTAACTGTTTGAACCCAGAGTGGAAATTTGTATTTCTTGGATTGTTTTTGTTCCTTTTATTTTAACCCTATGCATGCAGGAAAGTTATATGTGATATAATTCTTCTACCGCTCCCGTCCCCATATCAGAAAGAGAGATTCAGTTTCAAGGAAGTTGAGTGCACAAACTCTACTATCACTCTGTCAACAACGACCTGCCCCTCCCAAAGATACAGTGTGCCTGGCTGGACCGGCAAGATGTGGCAGTGTTTATTCTCTTTCTCTTACACTCCACCTTTCCTTTTGGGACACCTGCCGGGGTTTCTGTGTCCACCAGGAAGTGCCAAGAGGTGTTCCGGGAGGTCAGGGGGCATACCATTGCCCCTGCAGACATCCTGCTTTTCAGGTGAGTGGCCCCGTCACAACAGTATCTGGGAAACTATATTGGAATTCTAATTCACACTCCCCCCACTTAAGGCGTTGGTCTTCAAACTTTTTAATATCAAACTTTTTAATATCATGCCACCCCAAGAGAAAAAATAAATCATCGGACCACCTCCTCCAAATTGTTCACAGTTATTCTATTAAATTGTCAATTTTTTAACAGTTCAGTTAAGTTCTGTTACTGTTTTAAAAATGCAATCAAGTATGTGATCCCAAACATAGCATTCTGATCAGGCTTGCCTAACTAACATGTAAAAGTACCCACAGTGGGATTACTAGAAGTGGGGGTCAAGAAGGGGTTTTGAAGATTATTTGGTGTCCCTTCCCTTTTGACACATATTCCCAGCTTACATATCAATGACAAAGCATGTTAGGGATGGCCCGTTACAGAGCTGTTTACTGCTGCTGATGTTTTTTCAGCTTAATACAAAACCCTGTTATAAGCATGATGTTTCTCTTTGCCAGAGCCTGGCACCCCACCCAAATCATGTGAGGCCCTCCTCCCTCAGTTTGAAGAACCCTGCGATAGGGGCATTTTACATACTTCACCATGCCTGATTAGGGCTTGGAGAAATATGACCGCATCACCCCACCTTGATAGAACTCCATAGTCTCCTCTTGGTGGCCAGCACCCCTGCTTACTGGATGTCAAGCTTGAAATATCCAGGGGTTCTTTGCACACCCACAACCTGGATATCTTCAATAGGGTGACAAAGGAGTGCACAAACAAAAGGCAAATATATATTCTGCATCCATACACCAATAATCTGGAATGGTACCCTCATATCCCTCTGCACATTCCCAACCCAGCTCCAATTTAAGAAACGGCTAAATACTAACCTCTTTAAAGAACACCACACCATGATGTAATAACAGTCGACTAAGCACATACCCCTTCTAACACACATTGACTGTGTCTTTTACCCTGTGCAGCTCTTCAATGCCTTTGTGTTAGGTTTACTCTATATAAATACCACATACCTATACATACAGCATACTAGCCGGGAACAGATGTTAACACTGGAGTAAAGATATATGTTTCGTAGAAATCTGGCCAAACCTTTCCACCCAGAGTGAATAATGTATTTTTTTTCACTTAATATAGTTTTAAATTATTTCAACTTGTTTTATTAGGGCAAGTATTTATGTTTCTGTTGTTATTTTCTGATATTGCATTAGTAAAGTTGCTTCTTGCAAAGGTGCTTCAACAATGCCATAGGGTTAATAGTCAATTTATAGTGTTTAATGTGATGTCATAGCAAATGCAAATTAAGGGAGGCCTCTCCCATTCTCTTTCTGCCCAGGGCCCCAAAACACCTAGGACCGGCCTTGACCAGTGCCATATGTTGAGTTCATTCACATTGTGGTGTGTGTGGTGTTTTGTATTCCCTGATACACCTTATGTTGGATGCACATAACTAGATAAAGTGACATCACAGCTATCCACTGACATCTCTTTCCTCATAAATGTTGCATATGTGAGACTGCACGTATGTGCATGACAGTATGAGCGGAGCATGTATCGTCTATGTGTCAGTTGTGAGTAATGTGAGCTATGTGTATGTTGCCACTGAGATTTCTTAGCACACCTGCTCTTGCTAGTCTGTTGTTTGTAAGTCAAGTCATCACTGTATCTACACATCAAATGCCAATTTGCTGGTGCCTACATGATGTACTGTTATGCATGGAGGTGATTGAAACAGGATGTCATGTATGTTCTGACTGCTCAGCCTGCAGAGACCAGGGCCTGTTACATGTAACTCCCAGCATGAGTCATAGTCTAGGCTGGGGTGGGGTCTCTGTGGCTATGCAAATGTGGCACTGTGCCCACTCCCTGTACACCAGCAGATCCGGCAATTTGGAAAATATAAGGCTCTGTTGTAAAATGCTGTCCAGAATGTCTTATTCCTTTGCTCAGATTGGGAATGGGTCCAGAGGTAAGTTACTGATCTAGTCCACATGTACACTTGGTATCATTGTCAATGTGAGTCCCTGACTCCTGAAAGGTCCCTTTATCCCACAACCTTGTTGTCTCCTTCATACTGGTCATATCTGTCCTGTGCAGGTTCAAAGAATAAATGACAGTCCCACAGTGCAGAGAGTGTGGTGATTCCAGGGAGATCATGATGTGTGACGCAGTAGCTTGGTCACATAGCAGAAAGTGGTCAATGCATGCCTTAGTTTTTTGGATGCAATCTCTGTAGGATACAGTGTTTGAAAGCGTGTTCTGTGGTACAGGTGGATAAAACAGAACCCCCCCGATGTGGCATGAGTCTGCAGTATTTATTGCAAATGTCCACACATTGACAGAGTAAACACTTTCTGTGCCAACCATGTCGGTCCTTTCATTGTTACCCATTTGTGATTTTGGATTTTGTACTCTGAAAGTAGCCTGTAGGGACTGTATGCAGAGAGTCATCATCACAGAGTGTGAATGTGCTGGTCCATTAATTCCTAAGGAGTCTACCTTAGAGTAGCCACAGAGGTGTGATGTGTCTCATAGTGGCTCACATCTCAGTAAGGTTGCTAGGGCATGTCCCACAAAATGTAATTAAGCCTGCCCATTCATTGTAGGGCATGAGAAGGGTGGTGGATTGATCTGCAGATTGGGAAATGTATACCTTGAGCCATGTCCATATACCTATTGTCTTTCACAATTGGGGAGTGTTGACAATGTGGGAAAGTTATATCTTGATGTAACTGACATGTATGTGACGGAACAATTTGTGATGATATTTGTGATCATAATCTCTTGATTTGTCTTTTGCTATCATGCAGGTCAACACCCATCAAAAGAAAGGGATATGAAGACCTAGCACCAAGATGGTTCAGACCCTGGGGGTTCAAAGCCAGTGGAGCACCCACAGCAGAAAGAGATGGGAGGACCTGAGACGCTGAGCCCAGAAGATCACCGAGGCCCATCTGGGGCTGTCCTCCCAGTGTGGGTGGGGTGCCCATCAGACCATGACCTCTCTAATGGCCTGCATTCTGGCAGTGGCCTATCTGGAGCCTAAAGGGCATTTGAGGGCAGCACAGCAGCCAAAAGGGGGTAAGTACAGGGCATATTTTTGTCTGTACCATTGCCAAGTGATTGACTGAGGTTCCAACTGCTCTCCTGACTATTATGGATGAACTATGTGTCACACAGTGGAGGAGAGATTGTGTTGACATGTCATGTGTTTTATACTGCTGTGCCTTGCCTATTGGAGCATTGACCTAGGAACAATTGTGGATGGAATCCTCACACCACTTGCTCTGTAAAGAACACATGTGGCTTTGTACATTGATCAATCAAGTACTGATTGTTGTAGTATGTGTAATTTCTAAGCAACAGACCACTACTTCTGAGTGTTCCAATCCACAGGTAAGTGGGTGATTGATTACTGTCCTCAGCCATGTGTCTTTGTAAATGTGTAGGTTGGAATCTGCCACCCAGAATCTTGTTTTCCCAGTGTATGATGGTTGCTTGTGCCTCACTGCAGTCTGTAATGTGGAGGTGTCAAACATGCATTTGTGACAGGGCTGACATTGTTCTTTGTGTACAGCTATGGATCAATACATTCCCATGGCTAGTGGGGAATGTCCATTGACATGATTTATGTGCCATCACTGTTGCCATTATTCCTTGTGCCTACATGCCAGCGTGTGCCCCTTTCTCTTCAGGAAACATTTGTAAGCTGAAGTTTTATGAATGGTCTATCTGTGTTGATGGGATGATGTCTGTATTCCCTCTGTGCATGTCAAACTGTTTCTATAATATTACATTTCAATGGGTTTACATTTCATGTTGTGCCACATACAGGAGTGTGTCACCACTGTTCATTGGCTGGCACATTCCCTCATGCGTCATAGCATGTTTTTTGGCATGTGCTACTGCAGAAGCAATGAGGGACATGACAGGTAGGCCTGGAGTTGGCCTGATGGCTTCTACAGAAGCACTCATGGTATGTCTTTGCGTTGTTTATGACCCTGGAGATTGCTGATTCATTCTGTTGTATATTTTGTGGACACCTATCCTTGACATATTGGACTTGATGTCTGCAGTGTTCATTTCCAAGCCACGTGTAGCCTATATGTACGCCATTGATACTACCTCCTTGTCTCTACTGGGACAATAATCACTTGGTGAGATGTATAATGTAGGTAGTTTCCCAGTGTGACATGGATATTTCCATGTCACCTTCGCCAGGCTTTTGCACTTTTGCCATCAACATGTCTGAAGTTATGACCATCATTTCTTAATGTTGGGTCATGATGTATGTGACAAATGGATGTGTGCATGGCCTTGTGTGGGATCTGTGGGAATGGACTTTCAATTGTCCTACATTCGTATGCCAACAGGTGACTGTGGTCTGCTCCATGGGGCAACGCTTTGTGGGTGATGTTGTGTCCAAATGTTTGACTGGTCAATGGTGATTGCACAACTTCAGCCATTCAATTGTAGTGTTGTGAGGTCCTGAATTTCCGATGTACAACTATTGCCAGTTCAGATGGCATGCATGCATTCGGTGTGGCACATGTATGGTCCACTTAGGTGAGGTTTCTTGATGGGGCCTACTTGACATCATGGTAATTTTTGCTGATCAGAGCTGCTGTTCAAGTGTGTTCATAGACATGTGATGACCCTATTTCTCTTTGTCTTTGCAGCATCAGCACAGGCAAGCAAAGGAGACGGGCCGAGCCATGTGAGGAAGCATCTGGCCACAGGACCTTGGGTTAACACACCATGGACACAGAGGGACCCAGTGGCCCAGAGGGCAAGGGAAGTGCCACAGGGGAGATTGGAACATCATCATCATCGGAGTCCTTCTCCAAGGCCCACTCCCTAGTGGTGGCGGACCCATCGGCACATCCTCCAGTACCATCCTTGTCTACCACCCCTGTTCTATCACCACCATCCCTGTTGCTCCCCACCGAGTTGGTTGTGCCCGCTCACCCAAAATGGTGGGCATCTCCTTTGCCGCAGGCACCTCCGTCCCAGCCCCTGTTAGCCCTGCTGCACTCAGTGAGGAGGCTAATGACCTGCTGAGAAGTATCTCTGTGGGTCAGACAGCCATTGTTAATGCAATTCAGGGACTGGCGACACAACTCCAGCAAACCAACGCATTCCTGGATGGCATTCATGGTGCAATGTCTGGCCTACAGAGATCTTTTCAGGCTCTGGCCTCCTCACTGATGGCAGCCAGTCACCCCCCACTTTCTGTCCCCCCTCCACCTCCCTCTTCCCACTTCAAATCCCCCTTTCCCCTACCTACCCAAAGCACACTGTCTAATCTGCAGACATCCACCTCAACATCCAAGAGGAGCGCACACAAACACAAGCAGCACAAGGCACACTGGCACACACACAAACAGCAGCCACCCAAAGACACATTAATAGTTACAACTTCCCTTGACACCCCCACCAACCCCAGCATCACACACACCACATCTAGCATAACCACAGGCACCACACCAACAGTCACTGACACACCCACCACACCCATCTAGCCCTCGGATATCACCCCAGCAGACTTGCAGACATTCACCACACGCCTCATGCCTGCAGACACCATAACTACATGCACACAGATATCCACCACATCCACCATACCTGCAGTCCACCACCCCAACAGCCACACACACACACACCACTGAATCCGCCAGCCCCCTTACCTCCCAGCCCCACAAGACACACAAACACCCACACTCAAACACCCAACAGACACCCACCAAACATGTGCAGACTTCCCATGAGTGCGTACCCTCAACATCTACATCAACACAGCCTATGACCTCTCCCTCAACTGCCTAAACCCGACCCCATTCTGATGACCATCCCCATGTCCCTAAGAGATGTTTTATGTTAGACCTTGACCATTGCCCTTTTGCCTCCACCTCCAGCACAAAGCCCAAGAAGTCCCCACTCACCTCCCAGTCTATCCCTTCCACCTCCAAGGCATCCCCTGCCCCTCCTGCAAGGAGCCATACCTCTACCCCCAAGAAGGCCACCCCTTCCAAGAAGAAGCCTAGCCCTCCAAAGAAGGTGACCACCCCTCCCAAACCCAAGCCCAAATTCCCCTCCCAAATCTGACCCAACCCCCATCTCCCCCACAGATAATCCCTGAGGTGCCTGCGTGCCCCCTTGATACCATTTCCTGTGGAGGTTAGGCACACATCTGTGCTATTATTGGATTTGGGTATGGACTGGCTAATGGCCTTTGGACTTTTATATTTTTGTGATTAATATACCCAAACAGTTGGGTTTTTGTGATTATACATTTGTTATGCAGTTCATTTTCTACCTTATTGTTGTTCCTGAGTGACTTGTCTCTTCAGTTGTGTGTATTTCAGCCTGCTTGCTGCTCCATTTGCTGTTGTTTGCAGTATGTGACTTTGTGGGCAGTGCTGGTGTCTCCCAAGACAAGGGTATGTGTTGAGTGTATGGATATGTGGGTGTGAATGAAATGGTGGTGTCATGGCATTGAATGCTGTTAAGTATTTCATCTTGTGTTGTCCAATGTGAGCATGTATGGTATCAGACTTGTCCTCTGATATTGCTCATGAATTGATCTGTGATTTGTTAGTGCAAACATGAAGTGAGTTCAGTTGTGCTAGCTTTGTTTGCATTTGACTGAGCATGTGTCAATTTAGGGGTGTGTTCCTTGCAGTTAGTTCTTGCAGAGGTATGTCCCATGCAGTTGGATTTGTTTGTACTTGTTGGTTTGTACTTCTACATTGTTCAGATGGTCATGTCATTTGTGTCTAGTACTGTTAGTCCTTGAGACACATGTAGGGCCCTTTCCCGTGCAGATGTTGTTTTATGGTCACTTGCATAGTGATATGCATGATGATATGTGTCCCATTCTGCCTCCTTCCCTGAGTGTTCCTGGTGCTCCCATCCCACTTGTGCAAGTATTGTGTGCATGGTGCTCTTTGTCTTTCTGTATATTGTGCCTGCTATTGTGCTTCCATTGTGCTGTGATGTGTGTGTCCATTTTAGGGTTGTTTCATGGTGGTGTTGTTTGTGTTCCATGACACATTGATACATTTGTGTGTTGTGTGTGGCGACAGTCCCTGGCCTGTGTGGAATGTGAGTATATGGGTTGTTGTTGTGTACATGATGTTTGTGTTTTGTTTGTGATGTTTTGGTGAATGTTGTGTAGACTTCAATGTCCCTGTTGCAGAGATGTGTGGCCGTGTGTTTTTGTGTAGTGTTGTGGTGCAGTGTGATTGAGCTGCCCAAAGGGTGCGTTTTGTGACTGTGAATATGTCCATCTTGGCGCATGTTTCAGACTGTGTATGGGATGTGACATGTGCTTGATGCCTGTGGTGTGCCCCTACTATGATCTGTACGACGGCCATGTCATCTGTTTTTAAGTTTTCTGACACAGGTAGGTGTTTGTGTAGTTACGGTCGATGGCGTTCATGGTGGCGTTGGTTTCATCCACCATTGAGAACCATCAGAAGCGGCAGGACATGTGCGATGGCCTCAATCGCAACATTGGATGAATGAAAGGTGAGTGTCTCTATTTATACAGTCTGTTTCCATCTGCTGAAATGTAGTGGTTGGCCCGCCATGGTCACATTGGAGGTGTGCAACCTTGTAACGTGTCCAGCAGCAACAGATGCGCTCCTGGCCTGTTAGTGTTTCCCTGTGACCCTGGCAATCTGTACTGCCTGGAGGTGCCAGCGGAACCGCATTGGTCTTTGCTCTACAGACCAGCATGACTTGTAATACGGCAGCCGGACCACCAATCTGATGGTGGTCGGGCTGCCAAACACGTAATGAGGCCCATAGTTTTTTTCTACACAAGTCCCTTTCCACAAATGTTAATAGATAAGGATGAGTGCCAAAATCCATGGACAGTATAACCTGTTGCTTCAAAGCAGGGCACAGTACTACTTTGCGTAACTTCAGGGTTACTTTCCAATCCATATCAGAATTTGCACTGGAAAGTAAATTCCAAAACAATACATTGCATTAGGAAGTGAAAAGTGTTGGTAAATCTGCCCCATAAACTCAGGAGTTAAAGTATAACACAGTGTTTCAGGTTACATATACTAATTAGAATATATGACCACCCAAAGGAAATCTTTGAATAATGGAAAATTGAGAAACAAACAAAAAAAAAAATGATTTAAATCTACAACTTACAGTTTGTTTGCATCTTCCTGAGGCCAGTTTATAGCTATTCATTCTATATTAGAAAGATTGTGACTTACAAACTACAAGTAACAACTGGATTCTTGGGGAAAAAGCAACAATTCAGTGAGCTGCTTGCTACTTGTTGTGCTCTGCACTGGAACATTAACCCTCTATGCTACATCCTTTATGATGAGTCAAAACGGTGGCCAGACAAATAACAGATAACTCCATTAAGCGCATTTACCACCATTGTTATCCTATCATTTTTATTATCACCTGAAAAATGCTGGTTGCACAAAGATCTCTGCAAGATGGTATTGTCTCGACTCAGCATGTCATTCAAATGGCACTGCCCTAAAACTGGCACTAAGCACAGTGATGACTGTTTTTTTGGATCCAGGTTGGAAGGTTGCATTAGGGGGACTCAGAAAAATATGAAGAGTCCTGGCCTCTCAAGCTTCTCGCCTATCTATGGCCCCAACTAATCCAAACAAGTTGCATTCAGACTTTGGGCACAGAGACCTCTGTATAGAGGTCTAGACCATTGTTTCTATTCCCAGTCTTACTCAAATAAGCTGTGCATGGCCTTCCCATCTTATCCCATCCTACACCATCCAGTACTGTACAGACTCTTGGGAAGCAGGATATGTCTATGCCCAGACTGTGAGCAGTATCCTCTTCCCACTAAAATCAGCTAAGAAGGACCATCAGCCATTCCCAGGCACAAGGTCTCGATTGTGGCACTTTTCCAAGCTCCTCGCCAAGCCAACATAGGGATCAATTCACAAACTATATTTTGCATATGGAAAGTAGTACTGCAGTAATACAACATACTTATTACAAAATGCAGTTCACAAATCTACCAGTGGAAATCCCCACCTTTCCTACATTTTCTCTGGGGATATCTCGCCACATGTAGGTTCACTACAGAGTAGTAAATGGGGCACGAACTAAGGGAAGTGGTGGGAAAATGGGGAGTACATTCAGTATTCATACCTAAGGTTACAGGGATGTTATAGTTTACTCGTAAAAAAATTGAATTTCAGCAGTTATAGTTAGAGTTATTTCAAGTAACTGTGCATGGCTCGTTACTCAAAATAGAGGCCACAACTTTCTCGACTGGTTGCGGCCAACCAATCACAGCATTCCTTTTGTCACGTGCATTTGCGAATTCACCATGATCATTACAAAAATGTCACAATGGGTCCATGGCCCTAGATATAAAATTTTATTTTCCATTTAAATTCTCAAAAGCTACTGAATGGATTTACAATAAATAAGCAAAAGCGCAATCTACGTAAAATAAGCTAGCTTTCTGCCAAATTTGGTGTAATTCCGTCCAGTGGCTTGAGCTGTAGTCGTGTTCAAAGGTACAATGGGAATTAACATGGGAAACACAACATTTTGTATCCCCCACTTTTCCCTCGACCCCAACTTGACGGACAACCATGAAACTTTCCGTGAACAACAAGAATCACTGGCTAACCTTTTGGGAACATTTTGTGAAGAATTGTCAAATGGTGCCAAAGATATAGGTTCAAAAAATGCTTTTTCTATAGAAACATGGCCCTAACTATAACTACCTACTGGCGACGCCATTAGGTAATATATATATAAATGTATATACTGTATATATTACCTAGTGGCGGTCACCAGTAGGTAGTTATAGTTAGGACCTAGTTTCTATAGAAAAAGCATTTTTGTTTTGCTAATAACTTTGGAGCTGTTTGATGAATCTTTATTAAGTTTTTTCAAAAAAATCTAACGCTCACTTCAGCGTCTGTCTGGAAAGTTTTGTGGTGATCTGTCAAGCGAGGCCCGAGAAAAAGGGGGGTCTCAAAACTCTTCTCCTCCATGCATTTTCTGTTGGGATTTGGAACAGAAATAGCGCACAAACCACTGGACGGAATTACACCAAATTTGGTATAAAGGTAGCTCTTTGCCCAGAAAGCAACCATTTTGTAATTTAGTGTAAATCCATTTAGTAGTTTTTGAGAAAACTAACTTTGTATATCTAAGGTCATGAAGGCTCCATGAATGTCCCTGATCTCGTGCTGATATCTGATTGGCTGCCAACACTTCAAAAAGGAAGTGTTGGCAGCCATGTTAGGACGCAGCTTCAACCGAGTCACAGAAAAAAAGATTGAAAAATAGAAAAGGTGCCAGGATAGGGAAACCCTGACCCCATAGCTCTGGTGCAAAAAAGCATTTTTTTTAAAGTTTCAGCAGGAGTTACGATGGATCTGATGAAAATTTTAAAAAATAAGCACAGAATCTTGCGCTTGTTTCAGTGAAGCCCCAGGTTGGGCCAAGTTCCGGGTGCATATCAAATTTTGGGAGCAAGGGGGCTGGCCACCTCCTCAGGGTTTATGTCTCTTTAAATTTCTCTGATCAGGAGATTCTTATTCCTCAGCATTCCTCACAGAAGGAAGAGCTCCCAGACAGCTGATGTGGCTTATTATACATTAAGGTGAATTGAGCATCTCCACAAGCTGGTCATTTTGGCGTTACTACACTACCTTTATTCTAGATATTACTACCCCTAGTCAAGACGTGGTCCTCAATTTAACTCCTTTGTAAACAACAGCCAATCCCCAGGTCATTGTTTGTCCCAACGAGACCCTGGTACCCTTCGACAGGGTTGAAACGCTGTCAACAACTAAATGACACAGACCTCTTTTGCTCTGAATGAAGCTAAACAATTGTATTGACAATATACATTTTAATTGTAACAAGAGGTTGTCCTTATGAGATACACCAGAGATTAGCAAAATGTCAGCTACTTTTTCACTGTGTTTCTGAGGTGGTGTCTCTTTTCACTTGGGGTGCACTTTTTCTGTATGTTCTGTCTGACTACTTTGTTATATTTCTATTACACAAGGAACTTCTTATGCCCTGACTATGGTTTTTCTTAAAAATAATAAAAATTCATAATGTCATATATGCTTTGGTACTGGTGGATAGTGGACCAAACCATGATGGCTATGACAGAAAATGTACTGTACTTATGTCTAAATATGCTGATTGATTAAGTCAAATAGTAAAAGATTTCTCTGCTACCATGCAGCAACGGCCTCCAAGGGAGTTTCACATGAATATGTGCTCTGTTATGATTAAATGCGGAAGGCACTGCCCAGCCTCCATGCAGTCCCGGCGACTGTCACTTCCCTGGTGCTCATGTTTAAATAAATGCGGGGGCAAAGTAGCCCACAGCAGTGCTGGGGACTGCCACCTCCCTGGGGCAAAGCAGACAAAGATTGGGGGGGTGCATGACTACCCCACAGCCCCGGAGACCCCCAGTGGTTGACAGTGCCATCTATGGCTCCTTGAGGGGGGCTGCCCCCCTCCAACTTAAACAGTACTGGGGCTGCAGGGGGGGGCGCACAGCACCCCCTCATTCGTAATCTAGGCACCACCTGGGGCAAAATAGATTACGAATGAGGCGGTGCCGTGCGGACCCCCGCAGCCCTGGGGAGCTCCACCTACTCGGGGCTAAATATATAAAAAATACCTGGAGGCCGTGTGGCCCCCGCATCCCCAGGGACCTCCACCTCCCAAGGGCTAAATACATAAAAAATGTGTGGGGGGATGTACAGCCAGCCGCGGAGACTACCACCTCCTCGGTGCTGGTGGAATGGGGCATCCCCCTCAAGGAGCCATAGATGGCACTGGCGACCACCAGCCCCCGGGGATGGCTCCTGCTATGTCCCAAGGAAGCTAGAAATCACTAGATTCTTGGTTATGCTAGTATGTTGGGACTGTTCATATTTTTCACACTAATGCTCACTATCATTGCTGTGCTATTTTTCATGCTTCTAATAATCACAGTTCGTGTTTTATGTAAAAGGATGCAGTCACTTAAATAAAATGTATTGAAACTTTTGCTGCATCTCTTTGTTTGCCTTCATATGTATGAGACCTTGTGTACATGAGGGAAAGAGATGTGGTCTTGTGACCATAACTTCCCTGAGGAGTCTGAGTGATATGTCTCTAGGCTTCCAGAAATCATCCTAACTTCCTAGGTTTGGTTAAGGTGCTGCTAGCTAGCCTATGCAGTTAGGCTGACAGCTTCCATTCGGTGTGAGACTGACTCAGTCAGTCACACGTGGTGGTGCTGTTGCCCTAAACTCAGCAGTCTTACCCCCATGGTAAGTGTCCTATGGCAATACCATATGCCAGAGACCTGCTGTTGTGGTACATTCCAGAGTTTGTCCACCTGGAAACACACATGAACATGTCAGAATGGAAACGGGGGGTGGGTTGTCTCTCACTATCTGATATATGGAAGACAGATGTGATTATCTCCTTCGATGAAGCAAAGGGCAATTTCATGTCACTGTAGGACAATACATGCAGAGTAGAGCCGTTAAAGAGGTAATGTGTGAACTTTGTGGGTATATGTAAGCCACCCCAGCAAAGTCTGCCACTTGAGAACTAATGTCTCTAGAAGACCCCAGCCACGGAATAATCACATGGCTCTTCATGGCCACCAGAGGAAATACACATAAGCATCCACTACACTAGTGCACACAATGGAAAATAAATTAAAACCAGATCTTCACAGACACACAAAGGAAACAGTTGCTGTTGCTAATAAAGGAAGTACCAAGCAAGGCTAGATTTTGTTTGCCCAATTTCAGTTATGTATATAGAATGTACATGACACCAGTAATTTTACACCACTTAAACCCTAGGATCCCAGTGCATTGTCCGAGATGTGATGAACTGAATGCCACATACTATCATCTGGTGTGATTCTGCTCTAGATTTGTAGTATAGATAGTTCCTCAATATGTGCCATTCAGCACTGCAACGTTTTTGCTAGGTATGGGTGTTATGAGGATAAAGTAGTAAATGGAGAGGAGATTTGTACAGCTTTCACTACTTCGAGTGAAATAACGGGTAGTGATCCATTTGTTAATAAACTCAGAGGTACAAAATTGTAACCATGATGTTTTGGAGGGGACGGGAGCAACAGAAATCAAAATGACACTTACCAGAAATAACAACAAATTACAACACTCCTGGACCTGCGACTACTCTGCCAGTAAGACGGACTGCTGTGCTGCTGAAAAAATTTCCACTCTGCTGGACTACTGCTTTGCTGGACTCGTACCGTGATGAGCTGCCCTGCTGCCTGCTGTTTCTCTGTCTGGGTGAGAAGGAGTGGTCCTGCATAACTTGAACCAAGAGTAACTACAAGGGCGTACTGGCTTGCCTCCTGTTTTATGAAGTCTCAGGGACACCAAAGACTTCAATTCATCCTGCTACAGCACCTGGATTTTGCTTGATTTCAAGTATTGCCCTGCTAAGTGGGGCCAAACCCAGTCCTGGACCCTTAGAAGTGGTTGTAAAGTGCTGCTTCAACCAGAACCCACGCATCCACATAGGAACTGGTGCATCTTCACCTTTACATAGCGGAGAGTGGACCTGACGCATTGCCTTCGGAACCAGTGCTTTGCCTTTGGAATCAATGCATCGCCTACTACGGGAGCAGCAGCGGCGCATGGCATTTGGAACCAGAGAGTCGCTCTTAGAACTGGTGCATCGCTGCAGTTTCGTGGAGAAAATCAACCCATCTCATTCACTGTGTGGCTAGACACTGACGCATTTCTTCAGCTGCACCTAGCATCTTCATCAATGAAGAGACATCCCAAATCAAGGTACTTTGGCTCAGTGGGCCCAAGGAGATCCCTCTATCCGGCCCACGCTCCATCGTGGTCAGCCTGAACTTTTCACCTTGCCCTGGTCCAGCATGGCTGGATATCTCATTTGAGGGCTCATTGCTTCTAAGCGCGATTGTACATTTATTCTTTGAAAACTCATATCTCGACTTCTATTTGTTGAATTTGTGTTGTTTTGGTCATTTTATTTATAAAATTATTCTCTATTTGTCTAACCTGGTGAGGAGTCTTTTGTGATGTTTTCACTGTGTTACTGTTTGAAGTGTTGCACACATAATGTACACATTTTCTCTTAAGTTATGCCTGACTGCTTTGTGCCAAGCTACAAGAGGGTGAACACAGGATAATTTAGGGTGTGTTGTAACTTACCCTTATTTGGCCAGAACCCAATTTTCCAACAGAAGGTCACTTTCAGTATGCAGCAACACATTGTGGGGTCTTTCAGTGCCACACTTTTGTCTTCTGCTGAGTGAACCTCTCCAGCTGAATGTTGTCATCAGAGATCCATCCAGAGTAAACCCACTGGGCATGCAAACTTGTTGCTATGGCTCACTAGATCCTCTTCTTGGTGTGAGCACTAACCCACACAATGGATAGGCATAAAAATGTATATAGTCCAGTGATTAAGAATATTTGGTTTTAAAAAAATACTCCTTTTAAGCATAAGTAAATAAAAATCACAATTCATACTGTCCCTTGCTTATAACATTAAACAAAGTCATGAGAATACACTGGCCCAACATGCTTTCCTACACATGAGTAAACCACCCATCGTTTTAGGAAAAGACTTACAAAGGAGGGCCGTGTCTGAAATATATTAAAGTTCACTTATGAGCAGTGTCATCAGATGAATCAGTTTGCAAAAAGTATATTATTTTTTCTTTTCTTTTTTAAAGAAAAACAATAATTTGGAAGAACTGGATAATTAGTCAACATGTGTTTATTGTCTTGTTCGCTATCTTACAAGTGCTATCATTATTTCATTATTTATTGCTGACAAGGTAGTGTGTAATGTTATGGAGAAAATATGTGTTTTAATTACTCTGCAGAGTGTGGTGATTTTTAATTGTTGCAACAATATAGCCTTTGCTATATCTGCCATACTTTAACCTTTATCAAAGGGGCGATGGGCAATGGGACATGAGGCAAAGTAACTCAGAATGTTTTCCAGTTTTACATTGTATTCTTTTAATTTCAAATGCACATGTTTTGTAACACCTGTTGATGCCTGGTCAGGTGCTCGTAACCAGAAATGCATATTATTTTAATTTTCTTTCAATTAAATTTTAAACAAGCATTTTGTTAATTATTTCTAAAGCAACAATGATCTGCATAATTATATAGAATCCTTTTGGTGCTCATATATATTAATCAGGGTGTACATAAAAAGCAATTCTACAGTGCCTTTTGAGGACTTTTTATGGAATATAATCCACGGAAAGTAAAAGATGTCTGGCAAGCAGGCTAAGAATAACAAATATGGTGCAATATATTTGCCTACTTCAGTAGAAAACTTGACTATGGTATCCTGGTGGAAGAGTACAGTTTGCTAAGATATAAACATTTTAGAAATACATTAATGCACGTATAATGCTCTGTTTGACACTTCATCCTACTTTTTAAACATTACCAAGTTTAAAATACAGGCATGAAAGATCACAAATCTTTGACAACATTCCTTAAGGTCTGTGGGGCTGATTTTGATTTAGGTTAGTAGCCACATTCCACCAGTTACTTAATCTTTGTATTTTTCTGCTGCATATAATCATATAAAATGTATTTAAGTGCTCATTTATAAATGTGTCCCGCATTTAGTGGTGTTTGCACATGTGAAATATATGACATTTGCCTCTTTATAGTTTGATAGTGCATCAGTTATTCGATTATATGTATTCATCTGATTTATAACGTTACATAAAATTAAGTGAAGGTACAAGACGATTAATATGTTAATTAATCAGAAAATTTTATTTCAGCTTCATACAAACAAGTATTAAGACAGATGATTTGTGCAAGCATAAGGAAAACATTTTGGTGAAGTCCACGCAGACTTTTCTTAGCCAGTTTGGCTTTATCTGCCTCCTGGAACACCATAACTATAGTGCTAAGACAGACAGAAGAGAGCGGTGCCTGGTGCCAGGATGGCTGACAACTTGCCGTAAAACAAACATTATAAAATTGCAATTCTTTTTATTATTTGATTTATTAATTGCTTTTTTGCTACTATAGTGTTTGTTTTTATAGTTACAACTATCCACGTTATCTGCACTGTATTAGGATATTGAGTTACATAAAATAGGCCTGGGGGGAACTCGTGCAGTTTCACTCTGTGGAATTCCGCTAAGTTACCTACAAACTCTGTGTGATTTCGTCGAGTTCCGCCAGTGACTGAATTTCTGTACGTCACACTGCTCATGCTGATATTTAGCAGCAGGAGCTTGTCTGGTGCGAATAGCACCATGCAGCGTGCCAGAGGATGCTGTTTCATCCTGCCGAATGAGTACATTTTCTATTTGAAGAGCAGCTTTCTCAATATAAGCGGCAACTTTCTCAACACGAGCAGTAGCGAACTGCTGTGTCCGCTGCATGGAGAAATCATGCAGTGAGGCATCCTAGTGCCTGACAATCGAGCTAGGGATGCAAATTCCTGCTCACCAATTTGATGTTGGCGAGCCCCCAGGGAGAATAAGCTATGCCATGTGGCTAGTGGTGGAGTTTTGCCGAAACTCCACACACCAAGCGGAATGCAGAGTAGGCAAAACTCTGTAAACTCCATGGGCGGGGACGAAATTGTGAAGCCATCCCCAGCTGGGCCTCCGCCATCTTCCGTGCCCTGGGTCTCACGTCCTCCCACTGTTTCCGACAGTGGGTGCTCCGCCTGCTGTAGACCCCCAGGGTCCGCACGTCCTTGCCAATGGCACTCCATATATCCTTTTTTTGATGGGCGCTGACCTGCAGAGAAATACACACAGGGAAATGTATTAGTCAGACCGTCCTGCCTGTTACACTCATGGCCCACCATACCCCTTCACATCGTCATTTGCACACACAGGGCCAAGCACACAAGCTGCCCGCCGCTCAGGGGCCGTCCACCAACCCCCTCTACATGAGGCCTTCACACACACCACTCCATGCATTCATGCACCATGCATCGTGCCCACAGTGTACTCACCTGTTGGTCTGGAGGCCCATACACCAGTTGGTACTGGGGTAGGACCCCATCGACCAGCGCTCCAACTCGGCCGAGGTGAAGGCAGGGGCCCTTTCCCCAGTCACACTCGCCATGGTAGGTTCCAGACACAGGTCACAGCAGCACATGCAGTGTAGGTCCTCTCCTGTTGAAGGTCAGGTAGCAAGTGAGAGATCAGATAGAAAATGGCGGTCACGTCTGCGGCGGTGCATACCGTCACCGCCGGTATACATCACCATTGGCCACTGACCCCATAAGGCCCAATATTATCCAATGAGGCATTGCGCAGCAGTTCCAGGCTGCCTCATGCAACAGCGCACAACATCAGCGGAATTACCTCACTTCCACCTGTCACTCCACACAGGAGAGGCGGATGCCATTTTGGGGGGGGGGGGGCAGGCCCTGGATTATAACTGCGTCACAGTACACAATTGGACATACAGGACAAATGTCACATATACATTAAAAAATGACATCATGCATTGTACTGTTGTGGCTATGATGTTCAGTTTGTGACCGGCACCTCACTCTTTTGCCCCATAGATTGCTACTGCTGTTGCTGACTAGAAGATGGAGACATACCCCAGTGTACAGACCCCCTGGTGGACTTGGCAACAATGGAGGACAGGCACATTATCCTCACCTATAGACTAGACAGGGCCACAATCACGGAGCTGTGAGCCCAATTGGAGCAATACCTAATATCTTCTATCCACCACCCCACTGGCATACCCCCTCTTGTGCAAGTGCAATCTGTGCTCCATTTCTTGGCAACTGTTTTTTTCCAAGTGACAGTGGGCTTGGCAGCAGGAATGTCGGAGCCAATGTTCTCAAACGTACTGACCAGAGTGTCCAACGGTGTGCCTGGCGGACCAGTATATCTCCCATGTCAATGTTAAGTATCCTGGGTCGGTGCATGATGCCTTTATCCTGAGGAATAGCAGTATCCCAAATGTGATGGGCCAACTACAGAGGCACAGGGTGTGGCTAATAGATGAGCCTTGGTTCCCACCCAGTGGATGTTGGTGTATGGGTATGGTGTTGGCCATGTGGGATGGTGTGTGGCTAAATTTTGTACCTTTATATTTGAAGGTGACTCTGGTTACCAGAACCTATCATGGCTACTGACCCCTTAAGGAATCCCAGGAAAACAGGAGAGGAACATTACAATGAGGCACATGGACGAACAAGAAGGATAATCGAACGTACCTTTGGCCTCCTGAAGGCCAGGTTTTGGTGCCTCCTTCTAACTGGTGGAGCCCTGTGCTACTCACCCAAGAAGGTCTGCCAGATAATCGTGGCATGCTGCATGTTGCACAACCTTGCCTTGAGATGCCATGTGCCTTTTCTGCAGGAGGAGGAGGTTGGAGACAGCTGTGTGGCAGCAGTGGTCCCTATGGACAGTGAGGATGAGGAGGCAGAGGATGAGGATGAGGACAACAGAACTGCAGTGATTCTCCAATACTTCCAATGACACACAGGTAAAACAGTGTTACTTCATATTTCATTTACTTTTTTTTGTTTATCTTTGTCACTGGCAGGCTGTTATTTGCCACTTCTATGCCCACTCACTGTACCCTTTGGCAACTCATTTTGCAGACGTTGGTGCCCCACTTTCGCCCCTGGTGTGATCACTGTAGCCAACTACAGGTCTTTCCTATTTGAACATTACTGTACAGTTGAATTGCAATGTTTGAGCCTGGTTAAACCAATACATACTAAAATAAGTTTAACATGCTCCATACCTGTATTTATTAAAAGTGTGTTTATTTAAGTGCTAAGAAGTAGAGGGGCAAGTGCAGTGGGCTGGGGTGATGATGGAGGAAAGTCCAGGGTATTGTTCCAGTCTATTGGTAGCACAGGTGCATTTTCCAAGGGGACATAGGAGAGGGAGGGATGGCAGTTCAATGTGCACATGGTGACAGAGTGGGACACAAGGGTGACGATCAGGAGAGCCTCATTTCCTGGTGGGGGTCTTGGCAATAGTCTCTGGCTTCTTCCTGGATCACAGGGAACGTTTGTGGTGTGGTTCACCTTCTGCAGGGGGAGGGGTGCTGGTGGCCTGTTGGTCCTGTGGTGAGGCCTCCTGTCCACTAGCGGCAGCGGAGGTGGAAGGCAGCTCAGATGTCTAGCTAGTGGTAGGGGCCCACTGTTGTGAGACTGCCTCCCTCATAATGTTGGTCATGTCTGCCAGCACTCCTGCTATGGAGACCAGGGTGGTGTTGATGGACTGCAAGACCTCCCTGATCCCTTGAAACTGTCCATCCTGCGGCCGCCTGTTCTCCTGCCCGTTGGCCAGGATCTGGCCCAGCGTATCCTGGGAATGTTGGTATGCTCCCAGGATCTCAGTGAGTGCCTCCTGGAGACATGGTTCTCTGAGCCTGTCCTCCCTCTGGCTCACAGCAGTCCTCCCAGTGTCCCTGTTGTCCTATGCCTCTGTCTCCTGAAACGTGTGCCCACTGCCACTGACCCCAGGTCCCAGATTGTCTTAGGAGCAAGTTGTGCCTTGGGGTCCCTGTAGTGGTGGACACACTGCTGATTGACGTGTCCTGGAGACAGAAGTATGGGTACGCTGAGTGGGTGCTACGGTGGTGTTTCCTGAGGAGGGAGGCTCTGTAGTGGTGTGTGGCTGTGCCTGGGTAACCGACTATCCGGAGGTCCCTAATGGGCAATGTTGGTCATCCAGATCCAGGCGACCAGAGTCACTGTCATAACTGTGGGCCTCTTCTGTGGGGGGACTGGATAGTGCTGGCACCTCTTCGCCTCAGACATTGGCTGGGAAACCTGTGGGAATGTAAATGCAGTGTTATTGTTTCTGTGTGTGACATACTGTGCATCGGTGGGTTGCCCTCTTTGGTTGTATGTGCCCTGGCAGCTTTCACTTGTGTGAGTTGGTATGTGGTGGGCTAGCTGATTCTCTCTAGTGTGCATGCTTTCTTGATAGGTGTCCATGCAGGGCTGTGAGTGGTGTCCATGCATTGGTGGTGCATGCAGGGCTTGGCATTGGGATGAGTGAGATGAGATGGTGCGGGATGTGGGGGTTGATGGAGTGATGGGAGTGAGGGTGGGGGTATGTGATGGCATGCAGGTAGGAGGGTAGTAGTAGTATAGAGTTGACCAACCAGAGTCCAGTCCTCCTGCTATTTCTGTCAGGCCCTCAGGATGCATGATTGCCAAGACTTGCTCCTCCCATGTTGTTAGTTGTGGGCGAGGAGGTGGGGGTCCACCGCCAGTCCTCTGTACAGCGAGTTGGTGTCTTGCTGCTATGGAACGTACCTTCCCCCGTAGGTCGTACCACCTCTTCCTGATATCATCCCTTGCTCTGGGGTGATGTTCCATGGTATTGACCCTGTCCACAATTCTCCGCCGTAGCTCCATCTTCCTAGCAATGGATATCTGCTGCACCTGTGCGCCAAATAGCTGAGGCTCTTGTGTAGGTTGGTGTGTAGGGTGATGTGTTGCGGTATGTGATGTGGGGTGCGTGGGTGGTGTATAGGTGATGGTGGTGTGTGGCTCTGGTCTTGTCTGTGGTCATGATGTCTGTCTCGTTCCAATGTTTTGTCGTAAAGGTTTGTGGGTAGTGTAGGTGTGTGTTTTATAGTGGTGTGGGTATGTGGGTGTGGTGTGTGTATGGGTGTCAGGTGTGTGTAGTTTGAATTGTCCAATGTGGTGCTGTTTTGTTTGTGTGTGAGTATTTTGAGCGCAGTGGTATGTACCACCAATGGTTTACCGCCATTGAATGTCCGCCATGGTGATTCGTGGGTCATATTGTGATGGGTGTAGTTTTGTTGGTGTAACGGTGTGGGTTATGAGACCACCAGTTTATCACTGACCTTTGGTGTGGCGGAATTGTGTATGTGGCTGAATAGTGATGGATTGGTGTGTGTGTGTGTCATAATATGGTGAACGGATATCCCCCACGGCAGCAGTATGTTGGCGGCAGTCAGAGTGGCGGTAAGTGGGATTTACCGCCAATGTCATAATGAGGGCCTGTGTGTTTTAACAAGAACAAAGGCTAGAATGTCATCTAAAAACATCAACAGAAAAATGAATACAGATGAAAAGTTTTTTAGAACAAGGTAAGTATAGGCATTTTATCACAAATCATTTAGGACTATCCTAAAAAACACATTTTACTTTTCAAAGTTTATTATCCGTGTTTACAGCTGTACATGTTCTAGCTCTTGTTTTAGGATGAGTAAATGGTATTTGTGGATGTGGATGGGAAGATAGTCCATGGATATTTAGTGTACAGGTGCAGAAATTAAAGTGTGATAGTATAGTATGCACTTGAATTTCCTGTGAATAGTACAACTGCAACATTGTTGTGGTGTAACCTTTAACTTGATCGCTGTTTTAGTTAAAGAAATTAGCTAATAAGCTTGTAATGGTACCCAGGGTTTGTGGTAGTCCCTGGGCAAATTGAAAGTAAAAGACAAACTACGGCAAAATTTACTTTCTTTCAATCAGCAGGAAATAGGTGTTTTGCAACAACGTATATGGTTTGGAAAACTGAAGACAGTGAAGGTTTGTGGGCAATAAGATGCTGTCATGTCTTCATGTGCCTTCAAAGTTGATGTAGAAATTACAATCATTAATATGAATGGCTTGTATAGTATGTTGTTGAATGGTATGATTTGTCATAGAATATATGTTGAATTGTAGACAGGCATTAATTGGAAAATAATATTCTTATGAGCACAGACGTACATTGTCTGATAATATCAAACTGTAAATCTTAATAGAGATTTTTGTTGATGAGGCAATCATGTTCAGTGTGTAATAAAATGGGACAAAAATCATGAGGTTTTTGAAGTGATTATGAGAAATATGTTGTGGGCACATGTGGTGTAGCAATATGTGTAATATTGTATCAACTGTGAATATATATGCGTTTTTGTAGAAATTATTTTATTTGGATATCTGTTAATAGCTACATTCTTTAGGCACAGTTAAGTCAGTGAGTTTGTTGCGGGTGAAGTATGGTGATCACCTCTCTCCACTTAAATTGCTGTACTGATTCCAGTCCTGTTTTTGTGGTCTAACCTAATACATTGTGAATGACGTCAAAGATACTAAAGAAAGGTGGTTGATGCTAAACGACGCACATCTGAAACCAGTAACAACAAAAATAACATATCATCAATGAGTCCTGTGGCGGGTGCCAGCCTGGTGCAAAAAAAAACAACCACCAAGGGTTTCGCGGTGCACATAAACAGAGGTGGATATAAAAAACACCTATGTCATGCGCTGTAAGTTACAAATTCAGAAAAAGAGCAACCAGGGCACTTCAAAGAAAAACGAGTCCAAAATTGAGTGGCTTTGTGTACAAACTTTATTCCTTTGTGATCGGTAGTCGAATCGCAGTTCTAAGATGTTCAAGTCCACAGATGAAAAGATATATACAAGTTAAACAAATGTCTGAATCCTCAGAATTAACAGGTATATAAGAGTAACAAAAAACAGCCAACACGTGTTTCGTCCTCATGGACTTTTTCAAGGCTCGAGAAAACTGAGATCGAAGCTAAAGTTGTTCTGTTTGCAATCCAAATAGGTGAGACTAAGTCAGAGACTAGGAGGTCAAAAAAGTTATACGTGTGTTCCATCTGTATATGGAACAGGTATTTCTCATGTGTGACAATCCTGGAACCAATGGTGTGTCCGCATTACGGGACATGGAATAACGGCAGCGTTATCAGGCGCTGCGGGACTTCGCTTACGCGGTTTCTTACTTGCTTAGACAAAACTTACGGGCGGCACAGGTAGGGTCTACTTAGACCTTGAAATTATTCCATGTCCCGTAATGCGGACACACCATTGGTTCCAGGATTGTCACACATGAGAAATACCTGTTCCATATACAGATGGAACACACGTATAACTTTTTTGACCTCCTAGTCTCTGACTTAGTCTCACCTATTTGGATTGCAAACAGAACAACTTTAGCTTCGATCTCAGTTTTCTCGAGCCTTGAAAAAGTCCATGAGGACGAAACACTTGTTGGCTGTTTTTTGTTACTCTTATATACCTGTTAATTCTGAGGATTCAGACATTTGTTAAACTCGTATATATCTTTTCATCTGTGGACTTGAACATCTTAGAAATGCGATTCGACTACCGATCACAAAGGAATAAAGTGTTGTACACAAAGCCACTCAATTTTGGACTCGTTTTTCTTTGGAGTGCCCTGGTTGCTCTTTTTCTGACATTGTGAATGGCGTAGACTTATTTTTGCTTACATAAAATATTTGCAACAACAAATATCGAAACAGAGGCTTGTTTGGATAAAAATTCAAAACTAGAGCAACTTTCCATTATTTAAAGTTTGTCAGCAGATCCATTATTCCATCAGAACAGAGCCTGTATTTACTCAACGACTGTTGTGGAAAATATACCTCTACATTTATATATTTATACCTGCCAGTCAGCTATTTCTGCGGTTTTAGATGAGGCATTGCCATATCAGGACCTCAGAAGACCATGCAGCTTTCCAAAATATGACCAAGTTAAATGTAGCTACTAATTATGATTTTAATTTTTTCTGCGGTTTCAGATGAGGCATTGCCATATCAGGACCTCAGAAGACCATGCAGCTTTGCAAAAATATGACCAAGTTAATGTAGCTACTAATTACGATTTTATGTTTTTAAAGCAAAAAATAAATCTTTAAACATTTGGAATAATACAACTAAAAACCCCTGACATCCTTCGGGTGTTCACCCAGTGTGCATGTGTCATTTTTAAATGTTCATGTTAGGATCTAACATTCTTTCCCTACCCGACACATACATGAAAACATTTATTTGAAACATATGCATTGGTCTAGGGTTTGTGCCAGAGGAGTCTTCACCTGCAGAAATAGGATAGATGGACAGACTCTTAATTGGGCAGGTGTTCAATATTTTTGGACAGGGTCTATGCCATGTTTTAGGGAAAGAACCATGTGTGCTAAAGTCTAAATAAGGACTGTGCTCATGATGATCTGGAGTTGGTTGTCAGCCCCGATGCCATATATTTATATGTACTTTATATGTGTATATTGTGGAAATGGTGAAAATAGGGACTAAGGGCCAGATGTATGAAAAAAAAACCTTAGCGAATCGCAAATAGCGATTAAGAAATCACTATTTCTGAGTGGCAAAATGCAATGTAACAAATTTGTGATTCGTAAATAGCGATTTCTTAACAATCGCTAATGCAAATTGCGAGGCCCAAATACCGAATCACAAAAATATTTGCGATTCCGTATTTGAAAATCGCAAATTGCGAAAACGGACACCTGGCACAGCCTGATGACATCACAAGCAGGAAGTGAGTCAGCCTAGGCTGTTTCCAGGTACCACACCCACAGGAGCTGCAGAGAGTCACAGACCAGCCCCAGGGAGCAAGTTTGTGAGCAAGCCAGGACCTGACAGCAACATGGCCAATGCGGCTAATGGGAAGGAGAAGGGAGAGAGGAAGAGGAAGCTGAAGTTCAGTGAGCAAGAATTGGAGGTGCTCACTGAGGAGGTGGTGAGGAGCCATGACCGGCTGTTTGGGAAGAGCTCACTCCAGGTTCCAGAGAGTGAGAAGTGAAAACTCTGGGCTGACATTCAGACCAATATCTGCGCAATGGGGGTTGTGCAGCGCTCAGTGGAGGAGATAAGAAAGAGGTGGTACGACCTCATGATACAGGCACACAGCACACAGATGGAGGTGAGGGCCCATCATTCTTCGGTGGCCTGGAAGCATCAATGCTCAGAGTGGAGCGCCTGCAAAACAAAAACATGAGGGCAGTGCACAGGCAGATGCAGGCACATAATGCCAATATGGGGGGGCTGCACAAGCAGTTGGAGTGTCTGAATACTCACATCTGCAAGCTGCATGAGGGACAGCAAACTGCTGCGGAGAACACCAGGGAACTGACCAATGCCGTAAAGGAATTTAACTGCTTTGATTTATTGACTTTATGTTTAGGCTAATTTAACAGCTTATCAGCTTTAACCCACGCTTACAGCCCGTTCTGTTTTCTCTATTTTAGGCTTATTACGGCCTTTTTTCTAACTTTAACTACTTATGAATGACTCACTTCGAGTTCTACTACTACCATCTGTTGGAAATAGTATAATCCTTCTTATATGCATATTGTCGCATAGCTGAAGGTATTTATCTCATACATATATTTCATATACTCTCCCACCATCACACTTTTGAACTATGCTGTCTCATTTGAAATCACTTAAAAAACATTTTCCTAACTTGCGGCTACATTACCGGTACAATCGCCTCTCCTTTCTTGCATGATGCAACCACCTGGTTAATGCCTGAGCGACATGGTGATTTCCACTTTTATATTTCAATTCTTATTCTATTTTGCTCACTACTTGGACAGCTTGCACTTTGCTTCGTACATGAGTACACACTTGTGCTGCGCATCCCTCACTCTTATTTGTTTAATCTGCCTAGTCACACTGTTGGTTGGTCTTTCTCCCCCCTTTTTCCAAATAATAGATTTTGGATGTTGGATATCCCTTTGTAAATTGCCTTTTTATCCACTTGTATATATTGTTCATCTATTTTCACAGCCTTGACAAAGTCTTGAAGACGAAACACGTGTTGGCTGTTTTGCTGTATGGATTTATGTTGCAGGTGGTCTTTGGATCTGAACTCTGACCACTCTTTTTCATCTGGCTGTTTTACTGTATGGACTTATGTTGCACGTAGTCATTTGATTGAGACTCTGACTACATACTTGCTGTTATAATAAATACCAAATATTACTCGCTTCACCGGACGTCGACTCATTTCCTGAAATACTACTTGGATTTATCTCATGACACTTTGATTTTGACTTTGGGTGTGCCCTTGCCTTTTTTGTTCTCAATGCCGTAAAGGAACTCTGTACTGAGATCAGGCATGAGCGAGTTAGCCACCCCAGGCATGAAAGGGGATTCATGGGGATGTTCAGTGGCTTTTGTAGATCAGTAAATCGCCTAGCTACATCTACTGTCCTCATAGCACGGCGTGCTGTGGCCACACAGGTGGAGGCAGCACATAGCAGTTGTGATGTTGCCCAGGGATTGGTCCAAATTACCAATGTTCTGGATACTATGCTGGCAAATTGCAGTGCTACACCCAGTGAACTGGGAGTTGGGGATACTGAGGAGAAATCTAGCCTCAGCAGTCTTGCAGTGCCCATGATGGATCCTAGGCGTTGCAGTGCGAGGCACAGTACTGCCACTGAGCCTGATACAAGAGGTGCCAGCGAGGCCACTGCACACTCAAGTGGAATGCATGGCCGTAAAAAGTGACATTGATGGCCATTCGGGACTAACTTCACATGTAGAATTACAGTGAACTATGAAGACAATAGTGCAGCAATGTATATGGCTCATGTATGACTCATGTGGATTGCTTTGTCCTAGTGACACATATGTTACCTGAAGTCAAGGTAATAAAGGTGCTAACTACCAGAAGGTTGTGCTGTCATAACTTACATCTGAAATGGTTGTGCGTGATGTCAGCACGCCTTTGCCTGCCCTCTGCTGCACTGGTCCTGTCTGCTAGCTCTGGGAGTGGTATGGGATCATTATCCTCATCTGAGTCTGGCTCCGATATTTCCACAGGTATGCCCCTGGTGATAGCTATATTGTGCAAGATCGCACATGTGGCCACTATTCTACAGTTCGTGTCCGGGCTGTACAGTAGTGCCCCTCCACTTTTGTGGATGCACCGGAAGCAACTCTTCAGCAGGCCAAAGGTGCGCTCCACCACATTGCGGGTTGCCCTGTGTGCTGAATTGTATCTCCGCTCTGCTGGTGTTGCAGGATTTAGGTAGGGCGTCATCATGTAGGTGCGCACTGCATAGGCACTGTCTACTGGAAGGAACAGAGGGTCTAATGAGTAGGTAAGCCATCTGACGTCACACTGCCATCAATGCACCATTGTAAAGAGATAAAATACCTAATAGATATCCTTCACCAAATTCCCCAGCTAGCAGTCTTGTGTGAATCCTGCTGTGGCGAAAGATGTACGAGTCACGTGTGCTCCCTGGGTACCTGGCCACGAGATCAGTTATGATATAGGAGGCTTGCATATCACCTGTATATTCATGGAATGTTGGTATTTACGGTTGCGGTACACATACTCTGTGGCCGATGGTGGACAGATTGCAACATGTGTCCCATCTATGGTACCTAGGACGTGGGGGAACTGTGCTATCTGGTAGAAATCTATTTTTGTCTGCTGTATTTTCTGTGGGGTGTTGGGGAATCTGATGTACTGGTGTATCCTGATCAGCATGGCGTTTAGGAATGCATTGAAAAATCTAGAGAGGGCACTCTGTGATACCCCTCCAGCTGCTGCTATGACCCCTTGATAGTTCCCTGAGGCATGTAGGTGCAGGGAGCATAATACCTGCACATGGGTGGGTATGCTATTAGTCCTGTGTGTTGTGCGCTGCAGTATGGGTTGTACCTCAGCTATCAGGTCAAGTATCATGGCTGAGCTCAACCTGTATTTCTCAAATATTTCCTCCTCAGGCTTGTCAAAAAGGGTAATGCGCACTCTGAAAATGCGCTCCTGTCTCTTCCTCCCCTTCCTCCCTCTCCTCAAACCTACCAAGATCCTCTTTCTCCTCGGCCATGATGTAGAGTGCAGCCATTGTGGAAAAGAGTCTGAGGCATTCTGGGCCTCTTTATATAGGTTGCACCTGGTTTCAATCCGTGGTAATTTGCATGTGCAAAAGGCCATTCTTCGATAAATCGCAATTTGCGAATTTTTGATGCATCGAATTGTGACATGGTTTTTGCATCTCACAATTTGCTACGTGAAATACCGAATCTGTATTTGCGAGTCGCTATTCGGACTCGCAATTTGCGAAATGCTAATAGCAATTCATTATTTCATGTCGCAAATTGCGAGACGCAAAATGCGACACACAAACCCATGTTGCTTTGCTAAAAAACGCAAATTTTGCGATTCTTTGTTTTTGGCATGCAAATGCCTTTCATGCATCGAAGACCACGTTTTTGCATTCACAAATAGCCGATTTCTGCGATTCGCACCGTGCAAAATCGTTTGATACATCTGGCCCTAAGAGAACAGAACACTAGCCATATTTTGGACTGTAGCACAAGTGAGACTGCATATGTGGGACCAACTCTACCGTTTTTTGTTTTAAAAGAAAGTTTATTGATAAAGTAAAAATATCAAGAAACAATTGATGCAACATAGAGAAGCTACATAGAGCAAAGAGATACTGTAGTACAAGAAAAAGTGTGAGGGAGGAGGAAAATAAATGAAGGAAGAAGTCCAAATGTAACATCATAAATGTTGATTACATGAGATGTACATATAAATAAACTACATATTCTATTATAATAGCAGAAAAAATAGGTATATAAGTAAAAAAAGCATAAGATTTATATCAAGGTGATTTTGGTTCTTTTTCATTATAGGTAGAGTGCATTTGTGACTCCTTGGAAAGTTTAGAAAGAAAGCAAGTTACAGGTGACCATAACAGCTAATAACAAAGCAAGGCTGTTACATGTCCTCTATCTGATTATAGTATATATCATACCGCCAAGCTAATAAAATAACTTTTGAATTATTTTTCCAATGTTTTGTAATTTGTTGAAACACAACAGCATTCTGAAGATCAACTATACATATATTAAAAGAACAAATATGAAAGTGCTCCAAAAGACTACCGTAAACATATATTTCTAAAAGTAAATGTTATGCTAACCTGAAAATACAGTTAATTTGATGACGAACTTCATACAAAAAAAGAGATATTAGTACAATGAAAGAGCAAATAAGTTATTGCTGTGTGAGAAGAATTACATGAGCAGCAATTATGCTGTAAACTGGGATTGATCTTATGCAAGTAAGTAACGTGGTGTGGGCAGCAATCTGTTATATACAAAGAAAAGGGCTTGTAGCAGTGTGAGTTTCCTCCACATCTTCATCCATAAATAGGGTGGTCTCGAGACATACAAATCTTGCTCCCAAAGAGGTTCAATGTTAGATTTCAATCTGCTACTGTAAGAGAACATTCTTAAAGTTGTATATATAAGTCCTTAGCGTAGCGGATATGAATTATAGTAGGGAATTTTCTCTGGAATCCTAATAGGTAATGGCAACACAACTTTCAAGAGTGTTGGAAAACACTCATGTTACAAAAACACTGTATTTGTGTCTATATGAAACAGGGGGATTTAATTAGTCTTTAGCTTTTGAAAAAAGGATGTTGTTTCATGTGATAATAGCTGGTGTTCCCAAGTAGGTCATGTGATTTTGCAGGAAGGCCAGTATACAGATTCATGATTCACTGTAATGGGTTTATTTTACCATATTGGGGAATTAAAAAAACAACCTGCCTCATTACAAGTTTGGTGGTCCCACTGCAGAACTGCAAGCTCGCGGTGAGGACGCCAGCACCATGGGAGTGGTGGCGCCCCCCTGCCATATTGCAATGTTTCCACCGGTCTGACTGGCGGGAACATTGCAATAGAACGTTCCCGCCAGTCAGACCGGCAGGAATAGTGCTACCAGATAGCACTCTCTCCAATGTTCTGCCGTCCCCTATGTTCTGCAGTCTCCTGGGACTTCCTGAGTTTCTTGTCGCGTCTGGTCTGGTTTCGGCATCCGGTGGTGTCGGGTCTCGGAACCATGGCCTGCTGAAAGAAACCCTTTTACGAGACGAGACGCAGAGGAAACCCGCAATGCTTCCGACGCTGCTGCTGCTGCCGTTTCCAGTTCCAGGGTCGCAGGTTATGTGTCGTGGGACGCGGCCGAGCACACTGAGAGTGCGCGCTGAGAGTGCTGCTACCTGGGTGCCGCTGCCGGGTGCCCGCCTGCTGGGCGCATGTCTGCTTGACTGACTCCCCCCCTCCGTTCTCGAGCCCTCCGATAAGCCAGGCTTCAAGGGGAGTTCAAGGGGGGTCCTGGCGAGATCGGGAGAGCCGGGAAAAACTGGCTGAGCCAGTTGGCGGGAGCCCTAGGAACCCTTCTGTGTCAGTCAGGAGTCCACGACATGACAGGCTTGCACAGTGTTATAGTACAAGCTATAGTACAAGCTATAGTACAGGCGGCAGAGGAAAGAGGAGGAGTGGGGCTGGAGGAGGACGATTGAAGGGTGAAAGAGAAGAGAAGAGAAGAGAAGAGAAGAGAAGAGAAGAGAAGAACGAGGATTAGAAGTTCTGGAGAAGGAGGTGGCGGAGACCGGAGAGACTGGAGACTGGAGAGCGGGATACGAGTGCAGGACTCTGAATCAAGGTAAGGGGGAGAGGGAGGTGTCCCACCCTCACCCCTCATCCCCCTGGGTGCTTGGCTGTCTAGTTGCAGGTTTCTCCAGTCCTAGCCCCAGCCCCAGCCCACCCCATCTGTCTGCCTGCCTGCCTCATACCGTCTCACACTGCCTCATTTTCACTTATCGACCTCCATTGACTGTCACTGCCTCGTAAGAGACCTGTAGGAGGCTTAAAGGAACTTTTCTCCTCCTAGACTTCCATTGACTTCCTTTGACTTACAGGAGATATAAAAGATATCATAGTCATCGCAACTGTTGTTTGGCTTGGCTGCTGCTACTGCCGCTACTGTTGCTGCTGCTGCCTTTAAGCCCTGGTCCAAAAGCCTATGGCAGGGGGTGTGGTCCAGGAGTGTTGAGAGCTAGGAGGATTGGCGGTTGAGTTGTGTTGGCCTCTCCACTTCTGCCCTCCTTGTTCCTGTCTCCCTAATTTTCCTTGATGCCATTGTGATTTGGTGGTATTCTCCTGCTATCTTCAACACTGCTTACATAAGAGACTGTAGTGTGCCTAGGACCACTTCGCAGCGAGGGTGTGATCAAAAGAACAGGATCAACAGAATGACGTCAAAGCGTACAAGAAGGAGTGGTCCTTCCTTAATTGAGCATGTCAAAAAGCTAAATCAAACTCCCTGAGAAATAAGGGGGTACAACAATTAAATATAAAAAGCCTGAATTCTATCCTACCATTCCTTTCGAAGGATCCTGGTGAGAAAATAATGGTTATGGCAGGAAATACATCTGGTATTATTAACAAATCTTTTCAAGTTCCCGCTCAGAGCAAGGATCTGAATGCTCTTAGGGGTGAGGGCACTATTATCATGGAGGGGTCTGCTGGCTTCGCTGTCACCCCTCCCATGAGTGGATCAAACCAGGTCAAAGTTACTGATTTCACACTCCCTGATATAGATCCGGATGAGGTGCTTGGAGGCTTGTAGAAGAATATTCTACTATCAAATCTCCCATGCTAAAACTATTTAGTAGTACTGCTTCGGATCACTTTATCTCTGACTTAACTCCATCAGATACTCCGGATCAATTGTGTCCATCTGTACAACAGGTAGTCCTCTCCGATTTTTTTAAACGCCTTGAAAGAATTTTTACTTCTATCCTGGAAGTTTTGGAAAAAACAGTAAAAAACTCAAACCATACTCAAGACATTCTGGTCTCTATTTTAAAAGTCTTACTAGCAAATCAAAACATGAGTCATTCCTTTACAGAGCTGACTATGGCAACTAAACAAGAAACATGTAAGAGCTTAGGCCTGATCTCAAATGGTATTAGCCTGTAGTTTCCAAGTGTTGAGGCCTGGAAGATCGCAGGTCATAAACCCTCTCATTCTGATAGAGGAACTCAAGCAGGAAAACCACAGGTGGCCGAGGGAGCCACTACTACAGTAATTCAGGCCTCTGTAGAGAATGAGATATAATCCTTGGACAATTTGTTCACTAATACAAACTCATTTCTTAATACTTCTCCAATGGCTCATGTTGCCCAGATGAAGGAAGCTGTCCCTAGTACCAGTGCAGCACCATTTCCAATTTTTTTTCCTAAAGATCATCCACCCATAAAGCAGGCGGATCAAACGGAAACCAATATGGGTCTGGTCAGCAGAATATCAAAAATAAGAGGGAAAAAGACTGGAAAGAAAAGAAATCGGAGAATCATAAAAAAAAGAAAGGAAGGTTAAGTTTGAAGAGAAAAGGGGGAATATACGGACATCGTGGAACAGGTCCCCCCATCGAAGAACTCTCAGAATAGGACTGAGGGTGCGTGTATAGTTGTACAATCACAAGTCTAGTTTCAGACAGATGAACCAGTGATACCAGTGATTTCACGTGCTAGAGCGGATTCTACTATCATGCTCCACCCTGATCTTGTCCATCCCGTGGTCAAGGAAATTCATCCTGGATTAAGTACTCTGAATGTGGGGGGAAAAATCAGAGGAGATAATGCCCTTAATGGGCAGACGGACTTACCTGACTGTCTGGAGTTCTTGGCTATATTTGACCCAAATGTATGTTTAAATCGGTCGTTCCTATTATCAAGTTTTTTGGAAATAGCTGAGTTCAATTTAATTGAATGTACTGATATTGTGAGGGTCTTTCCTGACCACAGTATGGGCAGGAGTAAGGCAAAGTTTTTTTTTTTTTCTAAAACTATTGTGAAATTAAGCTTGGCTAATTGTGCCCAACTACAACGCAGGGGTATAGATGTCATCCAAGTCCGGGAAAAGACAATGTATTCTGGTGGGCCATCTAAGACTCACGGATCAGATTCTACTAACTCAGTCATGAATTGGGGGGGGGGGAATCTTCTCTTACCTCAGGAGAAAGTGTGCAAGTTTTCTTACACCAAGGTATTAGGGTAGTGAATGTTGTGGAAGGGCCTAAGCTACAGTGCTACAGTACCAATCAAGAAAACTGGAATTGGTTAGTGGGGGCGCTGAATAGACTTAAGCCTAGGGATAAGTTGAAGCAACCATGTTACTAGAACTGGCCCTTCCTTGGTCTCCTGGAATGTTGCAGGTCTAGGGAAGGATCAGTGCAAATTACAAGTCTTGTGTTCAATGATGATTGATTTGATTTGCATTCAAGAAACCTGGTGTTTAAAAGAGTTTACCTGTCCGGGTTACACGGTTTTAAGCAAAAAGGCACTCCCTTCAAAAAAAGGGTATGCTAAAGGGGGCATCGCTATGCTTTTAAGTGATAGATATAATTGGGAATATGTCAGCCTCCCTGAATCTACAAACTTTTATCAAATAGTACGAGTACAAGTTTTGGGGGCGAAGAGTGGGAAAATACTTCTAACGATTGTAAATGCATATATCCCTCCCGAAAAGGAATGGGATACTATATTACAACAACTCATTTTACAAATTCATACTATTAGTAATCCCATTAATCTAATTGTATTGGGGGACTTAAATTGTGAAGTTTCAAATACTATGCTTTATTCCTTTAGCAATTTAGATAGGAAAAAGCGCTGAATATACCCTCTGTCAGGTTTCCACCTAGAATTAGGACAGATAAAAGAGGTATTTTGTTTTTGAAAGGTCTAAGGGCTTGTGGCTGTATTATTCTTAATGGATGTTTTAATATGGATTCACCTGCAGCCCCCACTCATAAATCATTCAAGAATAACTCCAATATAGATTACATCTGTGCATCGTACAACTTAGCTAAAAAATTCAAGGATATGGCTGTATTAGATACTCTATAAAGTGACCATAAAATCTTAAGGCTCACTCTAAGTGTGAAATTAGGGGCTACAGATTTGTGGTCTATAAAAGGCGTAAACATAAGTATTAACGGAAAAAACAGGTGAATGTCCTGGACAACAGCAAAAATGCTATTGATTGAGCCTTTATTGGAGAACATCAGGGGAAATTTGGAGGTGTGTGGGAAAGATGTTTTATTACAATTTTCCAACGTAATAAAGCATATTACTTCACGTAAGCAGCCCGAGTGTAATATAATAGGAGTGGAAAAAGTTCAACTTCCTATTCTGAACCTGAATAGAGCAATAAATAGGCTAGTACGGCGACAATTAGAATACAAGTCTAAGGAATTGAATAGGGAATTAACAAAACTAAAGATAAGAAGATTGCGGTTGAAATTGACAATTTGGAAAAAAGAAGAGGACAATAATTGGGTGGTACTGAGGGAAGCGGCTCTAAGGAGAAATCACAGATCATTCTGGGCTATTATTTCAAAGGGGTGCGGAAATTGTAAATCCTTAGCCGCCGCCCGATAGCAGAGGAAGATTGGAAATTGTATATACAAGAGCTTTATGCTGAAAATCAGGGCGTTGATCCAGGGAGAAAGGAGACAGTAATAATCAGAGGTGGAGAAATGGGTAACACAGGGGCACCAACAGTGGCAGAAATAGAAGGGATCATAACATCAATGCGATCTTCAGGTGCTATGGGCCCCAACGAGATTCCAATAACCCTAATTAAAAGGGAGCCTTTTCTTTGGGTAAAACTACTACAACCAGTTTTTGGCTCCTGTTATGCCCATGGTAAAATCCCGGAATCATTGAAGGGTAGTATAATCCTTCCTTTACATAAAAAGGGAGATAGATCAATACCGTTAAATTATAGATAAATCGCCCTATTAAATGTAAAAGGAAAGATATTTGCAAAAAGTATCCTCTAGCAACTCAATGATTGGGTGGATGAAAACTGTATTTTACCAGGGGAACAGGCAGGCTTTAGAAAGGCCCATAATACTTTAGACAATATCTTGATTATGCAAACTCTAATTGATAAATATGTTCAGACTAGGGGTGGTATCTTGTATGCAGCATTTATCGATTATTCCCCAGCATTTGACAGAGTGGATAGGGGTATACTGTGGAAGAAACTTCAAGATCTAGCGGTTCCTCCTGGTCTCCTACAATTGGTAATTGCCCTACACTCATCAACCTGGTGTAAGATCTTACTGGGTGGAGAACAGGGACTGTCTTCAAAGGTATTAACTAAAAATGGCCTGAAACAAGGTTGCCTACTGGCCCCACTGCTTTTCTCTCTTTAAATTTATGACCTACCCACAAGTCTCAGTAACTCCTCAGGCGATGCCCCTGAAGTGTTGTCGGCCAATTGTGTGCTTAATGCACGCGGATTATATAGTAGTGTATGACCTTACCCCAAAAGGCCTAAATCATTGCTTGGCCGCCCTAAAAAATCTACTCAGATAGACACTACCTGAAAATTAATATAGAAAAGAATCAGGTGATTTGCTTCTCTGGGAAGACAATTAGAAGAAAAGTTTTGTATCCTTGGGTTATGGGTCAACACAAGCTGGAACAGCAAGTTTCTTACCAGTTTCTGGGTAAGATCTTTTCAGCTTTGACAAAAGATCATGATCACATTTGCTATATTATGAATAAAGCTCTTTCACTTGCCCAAGGCCTAGCTGCCTTCTATAAGGCAAATGGTAAACATAATTTCTTACATTTACTATCGGCCTATCAGGTCAAGATCCCAGCAACTCTTTTATACGCGATAGAGTGTATTGATATAACCAAATGGGATTTTTTGGACAAGACAGAAGGCCGCATTTTGAGACGTATGGTCTCTTGTAATCATGCAGTCTCAGGGGCTGCACTACGTCTTGAATTTGGCATAACGAATGTCTATGTGCAAGGCCTTGTGGTAGTGATAAGAAGGGCGCATAACCTCATGCATAGTGAGGAAAGTGCATTGAGAAACCTGGCCTACAGTGAGATCTTTAACAATCTGAGGGAAATATCAGTTTTTTTCAGAAACTACACCAAAGTTATTCAGCTCTTAGAGCTGGACTTGGACCTTTGTCTTCAATTCACTATGCATTGCTAAAACGATTTATGAAGGAAGTGTCATGGTCCAAAGGCTTCTTGTTGGAAATGGATGTGTGTCCCCAATGAAGAGGTTTAGAGAAGTTAACTAACTCTGTAAGTATGAAATTGGTGCAACCCTATTTGACCTGGAATTTAAATCATGGGGTGAGGCGAGAGTGTATCCTGCTTAGACTTAATAGATAGCCACTGAGAGATCTTACCTCTAGGTGGGATGGCTCGTCTAGCATTTGTGATCTGTGTCAAGGTGGAGTACAATCTCTCTCACATGTTCTGTTTGTCTGTCTGGCTCTAGCCGCTCCAAGGAAACTTTGGTTGAAACCCCTCTTCTTGCAGCTTAATAGTAGATCTCACAGAGAGGCGTTGGATTCTTGTTACACCCCCCACAATGAAAGATTTTGTTATAGGATTTTCAAGTTTTTCTAATCTTTTTTGCAGATATTTTGAATTTCTGAGTTTTATTTTTTTTTAAAGTACTATTTTATTAGGTATTAATAGGATTTGCCCCTTTTAAGAAATGTGTATTATCTTATGTTGAACTTTTATGATGTTGTATCATTACTCATGTGGATCCCTTTGGAGTTCCAAAACATAATAATAAATAAATTGAATAATTGAATTGAGCCGAGTGCTATCTTGCAGCTCAGAAGGGTGCCGACCAGCACCCTTGGAATGGTCACTCTATGCAAATTAGACAGTGTGCATTTTGATGGTGCTGGGTAGGGGGGGCCCTGCAGGATGGACCCTCATGGAAAGGTTGAAGGTCAGAGGAGTTGTACTCTGCGAGGTGGTGCTGAGGTCAGCGCCGTCCTGGCTGAGTACAACTCTGACAACCATCATGCTGTCAGGAAGCATGTTCCCGGCAGGGACGGCAGTCCCCTGGCAGGTCTGCCTGCCTGGGTTGTAATTGGGCGGTCGGACCACCCGGAGTGCGGTGATCCGACCATCAATGTGAGTGTGGACTGTCACACTCGCAATGAGGCCCAAAGTCTGTCTATTTGATCAGATAAGAGAAGTGATTGAAGTAGTATAGACATTTGTTTAAATATAGGGTTAGATAAATGAGGAGGTATTTTGTAAGGGTCTAAAATCATTTATAAGAGAACGGATGAATGAAGGTGTTTTTCAAGTCTAGCCATAATGGGAAGAAAGGATTGTCAGAGTCAGAAAGCCAAAAAGATGCCTGTCTTAACAGAAAATCTTTATGATATAAAATAAATTTGGAAATTAACTCCACTTCATCATTAGATATTTTCAATCTAGTAATTGAGATACATGATTTTTTATTAATCCTTCAAAAGCAAGAGAGGAGAGACTCAATTTTTTTAATGAAGGACATTGGAAGGTTTAGGGGGATCCTACCAAGTATAAATAAAACAATTGATACCATCATTATTTTAATAGAGACAAGATAACCCCACAAAGAAAGGAACAAGTGATTCCATCTAGATATTGAAGTATTTAGGCCCTCATTATGACAACAGGGGTCTTTTGCCAAGACCGCCGCATATAATACCGCCACCATACTGCCAGTGGTGGCGGTGCAGTGACTGCCATATTTAGTGTCACCCACAGATTTCCGCTCAATCACAAGCGGAAGTCCAACACAGTCAACCTGAACGACAGCGGGTGCAAGGCTGTTCCACCCCCAGCATCGTCAAGCTGCAAGGACTCCGCCCACTGTATTACGATATGTGAAAAGGCACGGTGGACCTTGCACGGCAGTGCAGGGCTGGTGGTGGAACAGCCGATTTCCATCCCCGTCTGGACGAGCACCTCGCCTAGACTGGTAGGTGGACCGACTGATAGGAGGAAGGGGTGTGTGTGGATGCGTAGAGGGGGTGGGGTTGCGTATGAATGTGGAGGAGGGAGAGTGTGTATGAATGCGGAGGGGGTACATATGTGTGAGAGTGAGGGGGTGCATGTATGTCAGTGTGAGAGCGAGTGGGGGTGTTTGTATGTATGCATGCAGTCAGGTGGGGGTGTCTGCAAGTGTGCAGTTGGGTGTTTGCAAGGGTGTGGATGGGATGGGGATGTTGTGTACATGTGTGTGGTGTGGGCATGTATGTTTAGCAGTATGGGTGTGTGTGTGTGAATGCGTGTATGTATGTATGTGTGTGTGGAGGGTGTGTGTGTCTGCATGTATGCGGAGGGGAGGGGGGTGTATTGGGGTGCGAGTGAGTAGGTGTGTGTATTGGGATGCAAGCGATTCGGAGTGCATGTGTGCAAGTCTGCAAGTGAGGGAGTAGTCTGTATGGATGCATGTGAGTGAGTGGTGGTGTCTGTGTGGATGTGTGTGAGTGAGTGGGTGTGTCTGTGTGGATGCGTGCAGTTGAGTGGGGGTGTTTGTACGGAAGTGTGCAGATGAGGGGGTGTGAGCAAGTGTGCAGATGAGGGCGGGATATGCATGAATGGGGGTGCGTATGTGTGAGTGGGGGTGTGCATGTCAGTGTGAGAGGGGTGTGGTGTTAGTATGGATGTGTGTGGTTGGGAGGGTATTTGGAAGTGTGTGGATGGGTGGGTGGGTGTCTCTATGTGTGTGGATGTGTGGGGTGCATGTGCCAGCGACAGGAATGGGGATTCCTGTTGCTAGGTGCATTACCATCAGGGTTTTCGTGAAGGAGCGTCCGCCACAAAAAGCCTGGTGGTTGGCTGCCTCCTAATACTGCCGGCAGCCTTAGGCCTGCTGCCGGCCCGGAGGAGCTCACTGCCAGGCGCAGCGCTCCCACTGGACCAGCGGGACTGGCGGTGTTGTGGCGGTTTGCCTTCGGCCAAATTGCACGACTTGTAATTCGGTGGTCTTTACCACCGGTCTGCAGCAGTTAGACCGCTGCCGCGAGTTTGGCGGTCTCATGACCGCCATACTCATAATGAGGGCCTTAGTTTGTTGTATGTGGTGTCAAAATTGAGTTTTAAGGTATCTTTAATGGATTTGATTTTATTATGTTTCCAAGAAAAACTTGAATTAGTGATCATGTGTTAAAACACATTCAATGGGTGGTAGCATCTCAGATTTCTTAGAGTTCAGTTTGTATCCAGAGACTGCAGGAAACGATCAACCTCTGTAAAAACAAGCATTTTCAATAGGTCTTGCAATTTCTTGAGTTAGAGGTATTGGCATTGTAAACTCATAACTGAACTTTTCTTCCCACATAATTTGGTCAATCCTGCCTCATAATTTTATGTTTTCCTTCCATATAAATCCAGTGGCCCAGCATCTAACTAAAGCAATTTTTCCTCTATCCTAAAACATATACATTTATCATATAAACCCTTTTCAGAAATAAACGTTTGGCATTAGAGTGTAATGTTCAAAACCCCATAACAAAAATATCATTTGGGACAGATTGGAGAGTGAAAGGAGAGAGGGAATCAATAGTAAAGATGGAGAGGACAAGTGGTTTAGTAACGGTGTCATGGGGCCTGAAGTAAGAAAGGAAAATGGTTGACTGGAATTTTGGTAGGAAAACAGAGCAGTAATTAGTGCTGAGTGAGGTCCTTAGGTCTTTGGGCCCTGGTGCCACTGCACCGGTTGCTCCATTTATAACTAAGCCTCAGGAGAGATAGCAGAAGGGGCAGAAAAAGGGAAGTGAAAGGAATACAACAGACAAAAGGAAGAAAGAGAAAGGATCACAAAGAAATAAAAGAAAGGAAAAGAAAGAAAGAACGAGAAAATGAAAGCACAACTAAGAGAAGAAATAAATCAAATGTGTGAAACAAAAGGAAAAAGGGAAGGAAACTAACGAATAAAAGAGAAAGAGCTAAAAATAATGAAAGAAGTATGAAAATAAAGAGAAAAATTAACATTAGAGAAAAAAGAGAAATGGTGAGTGAAACAAGCAGTGAAAGAACCAGGGCATATAGGTACTGACACATTTCCAGAGACACAGAATGGGAAAACCACTTTGACATTTCGGGTCCCGACAAGTAACTTGTGGCTTCTACACATAGACAGGAAAAAGAGGGATTTACAGATAAAGATAAGAAAAACACCAGAGAAAGGAAGGAAGAAATGTCTCAAAAAAGTGAAAGGATGCATACAGAGTCAAAGGAAAGAGCAATAAAAGAAAAAGAAACAATGAAGGGGAGAGAAAAATAGTGAAAGAATGAATTGCTGATAAAGAAAAAAGAGAGAACGAAACAAGGAAAGAACTAACCAAGTTTTTGCCAGTTTGAAAGATGAGGTAGGAAGAGGAAAATAAAAAAAAGGGAGAGGAGTAGAAATAAACAGTTGAAAGAAAGAGCAAAACTGTTAATGTGTGGATAATAAGACCTGGAAAGAGAAAAGTGGGGGAGAAATAAAACATTGAGAGTAAAGGAAAGAACTGCATGAGATAGGTGAAATAGACCCTCCCAAATAAAGATGGCAGCCACGAATAGATTTAATTGGCTCTCCCACATCCTCAAACAGAAGTCAGAGAGTGGAACAGCAGGGGCATCTCAGAACAGCAGGAGGTGTATGTGAACCCCAATACAGCAATATTGGGGGGCTTCAGATCAGGATTGGGGGTATAGACAGAGCTGTGTCCCGGCCCAGTGCTGGAATAACAGAAAGGCAGCAGGTGAGGAATGAGAAACTAAGCACTGTGTATTTCCTAATATTGGCATAATGGAGTGCTGTAGGTTAGGTATGAAGTGCACTGACATGAGTTGTATGTGGGCTGAAGTACTAGAATAGTAACGGGCACACATGGTCAGAAGCGAGGTATGTTAATAGAGCTATGTGTGAAACCTAGTATTGGTGTGCCAGTTTTGCCGAGTGTTGCCGAGTGTTAGCCTGGAGGTGCCCTGGTGAAGCTGGGAGTGGGAACCAGCATGGGAATGGCATTGCCCTTGAACCACAGAAGGGAGGAGTCATGAAGGATATGTGTGTGAGCCTTAGTACTGAAAGGAAATGTGCACTAAATGTTAGAATTGATGGATTCTGGCAGAGCTGTGGTGGTTCCCATCAACAGTGGTGTTGGATGTTAGACTTGAGGTGCACTGGCTGGGGTGTGGTTTGCTCTTTTGGGTCCAGTATTGGCTTGGCAGTGGGACTGAATATTAGAGCTGTTGTAATGTAACTTTATGTGAGTGATCTCCCAGTATAGGAAAGGAAGTGACCTAGCCGGGGTAGAACTGAGGTCCCAGTACTGGAGCAACAGAGTGTACTGACTGGAAGAACTGAGGTGCTCTGGCAGACAGCGTGTGTGGGGTTCCTGGCACTGGTACGGCTGAGGGCTTGGAGTGTGTGAACTGAGGTGCACGTGTGGAGATGCACCCGAGGTCTCAGTACTGGAGCAGCAGAGTTTACTGCTTGGAAGAACTGAAGTGCTCTGGCAGACAGTGTGTGGGGTTCCTGGCCCTAGCACAGCTGAGGGCTTGGAGTGTGTGAACTGAGGTGCACTGATGGAGCTGCGCTCAAGGTCCCAGTACTGGAGCAGCAGAGTTTACTGCCTGGAAGAACTGAAGTGCTCTGGCAGACAGTGTGTGTGGGGTTCCTGGCCCTAGCATGGCTGAGGGCTTGGAGTGCGTGAACTGAGGTGCACTGATGGAGCCGTGCCTGAGGTCCCACTACTGGAGCAGCAGAGTGTACTGACTAGAAGAATTGAGGTGTTCTGGCAGACATTGTGTGGGGTTCCTGGCCCTGGCAAGGCTGAGGGTTTGGAGTGTGTGAACTGAAATGCACTGATGGAGCTGCGCCCAAGGTCTCAGTACTGGAGCAGCAGAGTGTACTGACTAGAAGAACTGAGGTGCTCTGGCAGACAGCGCATGTGAGGTTTCTGGCCCTGGCACAGCTGAGGGCTTGGAGTGTGTGAACTGAGGTGCACTGATGGAGCTGCGCTCTAGGTCCCAGTACTGGAGCAGCAGAGTTTACTGCCTGGAAGAACTGAAGTGCTCTGGCAGACAGTGTGTGTTGGGTTCCTTGCACTGGCACAGTTGAGGGCTTGGAGTGTGTTTACTGGGGTGCACTGATGGAGATGCCCCCGAGGTCTCAGTACTGGAGCATTACCCTGGACAGGGGCAGGAAATAAAGTAAAAGAAAGTCCCCTGCAGACTAGATAAACATGACAAAGAGTAATTATGCAGTAGTTGGTCCCTGCTCCCACACAGAAGGAGGGACAAAGAGGCATGTCTGACCACTAGCAAGCAAGGATTTTTAAATGACACTGAAACTAACAAATAAAATAGCTGGAAGCCCACAGAAGAAGTACCCTTAAAAGTATACAAGAGGTTGTACGCTTGCGCTCAACATAAAAAGGAGTGAGTAGAAATTCAGAATTTGACAAAAAGAAGATAATGCCATCCACATATACAGACAACTTCAGGTGGTTAGCTCCATAAAGAAATCTTTGTATGTTCTCATACTGATGTATTTTCAGTAAAGATGGCTCAGTTGCCAAGACAAATAGAAAAGGGGATAATGGGTATCCTTGGCTCATACCTCTCCGCAACTGGCAAGATGTGGATTTTCTATTAACAAAAATTGCTGCCTTTGGTGCTGAATATAAAGGAGAGATTACATGAATATTCTTGGAGCCAAAACCAAATCACTGAAGGGAATAAACATAAAGTCCCTATCTATTGAATGCATTTTTCACATAGAGGTTAATAGTGGCTAAAGGATGTTTGTAAGAAGAGGACTTACTCTATACATTAAACAATATAGCGATATCAGAGGAAAAACTACCTTTGGCAAAGCATAACTGCTCTTACCCAATTAGTTTGGGAAGGTAGGCCTCAAAACAAAGCGCTATAACTTTGGCAACAATTTTATAATCTGTGTGGACTAACAAACTAGGGTGTCTATTGATTATTTGTGGTCTACAAACGATCATGAAATGTCTTCATCCTGACATGTTAACATATCCTTATTAGTATAAATGCTTCAAATCATTGCAAGATCTTTTTTATTTTTAAATAATTAGCTGATAATTTTCTTGTTAACTTTGGCCTCCATAATTTCTTGAACTAGATTTAAATAAATAAAAATATGCATTTTCAGTGAAGTATTAGTTACATTGGAATTTTGCTTTAAGGGTAGCATGCAAATATTATGAAGATTTAGAGTGACAATGTAAATGTTCAAGGTTCTGATGGAGTTTAGTACCTCCTTTAAATTTGTTGCTGTCATTCTCTTTTATATTAGAGACAAATCTGATAATGAAATCCCTGGCTGCTGCTTCAAAAGAGTCTCAAATTATGTGGAAAGGCTTAAAAAGTGTAGTACTTAAGCTAAAACATTCTTCAGCAAAGGATTGGAAGGATTGTATAAGAATTGTATAAATATGCAATCAGATAAAAGTATATTATGAAATCTCCATCTTCGAAAACCTTGTGAGTGAGGAACAAAGTCCAATTCAACCATCACTGGAGCAAAAAAATTAGAATAGGGACGATTTCGGCATATACTAGTTGTTGGGTTAAAGATTTATTATGAAAAATGTAATAAATTCTAGCTCTAGACCCATAAACCAGTGAATAAAAAGTATTTTCTTGTTTGTTTAGATTAACAAGTCTCCAAGCATCACTTTGGGAACATTTAGTAATAGCTTTGAAAAGTTGCTTTTGCATAATATTGCAGATATGGTTAACCACAAATTATCTATCAAGAAATGGATCATGTAATTGGTTGCAATCCCATTAGATTAGAGAGTATGGAATTCTGGAAGGTATGGTGGTATGCTTGAGTTGGACCATTAATGTTAACTAATGTAACTGGAGTCTTGTAAAACTTTAATTGTACAATTACCCATCTTCCTTCAGTATAAATTTATTGAGATACAATAACAGTATTTAATTGTTTAGAACAGTGAATAATAACACTGATTTTCATTTTGTTAAAAAGTAAAAAGAAAGCATTGCCCTCCCAATTACGCTTATGTTTTGCAACTTTAGTTTCATGTACATGTGTTTCTTGTGAAAAAGCAACATCAACATTGAGTTTATGCAAATAATCTACTGGAAATTGCCCTTTTTGCAGGGTTATGCACAAACTTTTTGCCTTCTTCCTCCTATTTTTTTCTATTCTGTTTTTGCTGGTTTTAGGACTATGGGCACTATACCACTGCTGACTAGTGCTAAAGTGCAAGTGCTTGCTGTATAAATTGTATTGGGGATTGCTTTCTCCATGATTGGCATATTTGATTTATTAGTAAGTCCCTAGTAAAATGCACTAGAGGGGCCCAGAGCCTGTAAATCAAATGCTACTAGCGGGCATGCAGCACTAATTATGCCACCCACATGAGTAGCCCTGTAAACATGTCTCAGACCTACCACTGCAGTGTCTGTGCTTGCAGTTTTGAACTGCCAGTTTGACCTTGCAAGTAATTTCATTTTACTACATGTAGGTCACCCCTAAGAGAGCCCCAAGTTAGGTCGATAGGCAAGATGCAATGTATTTAAAAGGTTGGGCATGTACTGGTGAGTTTTCCTAGTAGTGTAATACTGCTAGATTCGGTTTTTAATATTTGCAAGGCCTATCTCTCCCATAGGTTAACGTGGGGATTGCCTTGAAATATCTTTTAAGTGTAATTTCCCATTGGGAGCAGATAGAGATATGGGGTTTGAGGTCTGTGAACATCTTTAGGGGAAGTTGGTTTTTTAATTGTAAGTTTGAAAATACCACTTTTAGAAAGTGGGCATTTTCTTGCTTAACCATCCTGTGCCTCTGCCTGCCTGTGAAATACATGTCTGGGTCAGTATGACAGCTGGGCCATTTTTGAATTCACTCTAGATAGTCACACAAAGGGAGCTGAGGTGTGCCATGCATATCCTGATGGGCCTTCCTTGGCTAGAGTGATGGGGGAGCTGGCACTTGCACCTGATAGGGCTGTACCTGTCTTTATACAAAGCAGTCTCCAATCCCCTGGAGTGTGTCTGGGGCCAGGACAGGGAGAGGCAGGATTTTGTGCACTACAAAGACTTTCTTTTGAAGTTTGCCTACTTCAAAGTCAGAAATGAGTATAAGTATTGGGCCTCTGAGACCACAACTTCAGAACACTTTTGGACTGAGAACATTCTGCCAGGAAGAAGAGCTGGATGATGTAGGAGGAACTGCCACTCTGCCTGTTGCTTTGTTGTGCTGGACTGCTGCTTTCTGCTTCTGTCCTGGGAGTGAAAAGACTGGACGTTGCTTTCTAAGGTTCTCCAAGGGCTTGAACTAAGCTTGCCTCCTGTTAAGAAGTCTCAGGGACATCAACACCAGTGTCTCGACTCTTCTGCTGAGAGTCCTGACTTGCCAAGTGTGCCAAATAGACTCCCTTGGCCATTGGAAGTGGAAACTGGCTCTTGAAGAAGAAAATCCACACATCGGATCACCGCTGCTGCAAATTGATGTATTTTTGGGCTTGCGGCAGAAGAATCAATGCAGCACCTGCCTTGCGACTGAACAATCAATACAGTGCCTGCCTTGCGGTGGAAGGATTGACGCCACACCTGTAGGACTGATGCAGCGCTTGTTCCACCACGGATCCATCATCTCCGTGCATCTGGATTTTTCCATGCATCATCCCTGGGTGCCATTTTCACATCAACCCCTCACTGCAGCAAGGAGCCGAGGCTGCGTGACCAGAAATCACTGCTTCCCCTCTTCTGCGGGGAGAGAACCAACACATCACCTCACCTGTCAGTAAGGAACTGACGCATCGCTTTGTTTTCTGGCACCACACCTCCTCTGTGCCCCACATCTTCTTTGTTTTTGTTGCATCCCAGGCACTGTGGGGGTCATTCTGACTTTGGCGGGCGGCGGATGCCGCCCGCCAAAGTAACCCCATCGAAAGACCGTGGGGGTCATTTCGACTTTCCCGCTGGGCCAGCGGGCGACCGCCAAAAGGGCGCCCGCCGGCCCAGTGGGAAAGACCCTGCAACAATGAAGCCGGCTCCGAATGGAGCCGGCGCAGTTGCAGGGGTGCGACGGGTGCAGTTGCACCCGCCGCGATTTTCACTGTCTGCAAAGCAGACAGTGAAAATCTTTATGGGGCCCTGTTAGGGGGCCCCTGCACTGCCCATGCCACTGGCATGGGCAGTGCAGGGGCCCCCAGGGGCCCCACGACACCCGTTCCTGCCATCCTGTTTCTGGCAGTGTAAACCGCCAGAAACAGGCTGGCGGGAAGGGGGTCGGAATCCCCATGGGGGCGCTGCAAGCAGCGCTGCCATGGAGGATTCTCCGGGCCAGGGGAAATCCGGCGGGAAACCGCCGGATCCCCTTTTCTAACCGCGGCGGTCAGAATGGCCCTGGAAGCACCGCCAGCCTGTTGGCGGTGCTTCCGTGTTCCTCCACCCTGGAGGTCCATGACCGCCAGGGTTGGAATGAGGGCCTGTGTGTTAAAAAGAGATAACCCTTGATTCCCCTTGATTAAGACTCTTTACAACTTTTTAAAAGAGATATTTTTGCTTGTGTATGTTGGATTTTTGTTGTTTTGGTCTTGTTTTATTCATATATATATATATATATATTTATATATATATATATATATATATATATATATATATATATATATATATATGTTGTATTGTATTCTAATAGTATTTATATAGCGCTTACTACCCCTGACGAGGCATTGAATCGCTTTTCGGCAAGTAGCACGCTACTCCGGAACCCAACAAGAATTAGTGGTGGATTAGTATAGGGAAATATGAGTACAGGTTTAGTATTGTTATGAGTTAATTTGAGCCGTGGATATGAGAGTTTGTTAGTTAGATTGACTGGAGTAATGGAGGGGTGGAGGAGGAAAGAATCCAGAAGTGTTAATTTAGAGTTTATGGTAATAGGATTTAGGCTTGGGATGAGTAAAGGGAGGATGGAGGAGGGAAGAGTCTGTGGAAGGGGTTAGGGAGATCATAGTAGCAGGGTGAGATAAATGAGGGAGAATATAGTAGGGTTGTTTGGGAGATCATGCTAGTAAAGTGAGGGTTGGTGAGTTAGATGTGGAAGTGGAGGGAAGAGCTTAGGCAGAGTTATTGAGGAGATAAAAGTAGTAGAATGGATTTGGGATGAGTCAGAGTGGGAATGTAGGATAGATTGATAGAGACTTGACATATAGTGATGGGTAGATAAGTGTGATATAAGATGAGAGCAGGGATTCATAGGTATCTAGTAAAACAACTTATCTAGGAGTTATGCAATGACCTATGAACATGTTAAGCATAGAATAACATACACACACATATATATATATATCTGTATGCACATATATATATACACACACACATGAATACACACACACATGCGCACATATATGTACATACATATACATATTTAAACCATGAGTAAATATACTTAGTTAAACAGGTTTAAAGAGTGTGTGTGTAGTTTATTGTTATGTCATAGTAGTGATACATATTTTCTAAAGAACTATATATTACTAGAATATACACATAATCAGAAAAAAATATTTAGCAACATAGGCATATGCAGTCCATAGTTGTTTGAATATGGTGGTTATGAAGGAAAGAGCCAACTCTTGAGTAGTTTTCTGAAGACAAGATAGTTATCTGTGGCTCTTATATTTGGGGGTAATGAATTCCATAGTTTGGCTGCTTGAATGGAGAAGGATGTACCACCTATAGTCTTTTTCTTGTATGGTGGTGTTCTAAGGCAGATGCCAATCTTGAATGGAGGTTTCTTTGTTGAATGTATTTGGTTATTTTGTTTCTGATAAAAAGTGGTCCTGTTCCATGTATAGCTTTGTGGGTGATACAAAGCAGCTTGTAGATTTCTGAGTTTTCAATGTTTTTGGGGAATTCTAATTTAAATAGTATTTGTGTGTCATCTGCATAGTTGTAGCATGTGAGATGAAAATCATTGATCAGTTCTGGTAATGATATCATGTAGATGTTGAAAAGCAAAGGTGAGATGATTGATCCTTGGGGGACCCCAGCTTTTGTGAGGTAGGGTTTGGACGAGAAGGGGGGGATAGATGATGTTAAATTTATTTGAAGGTAGAATATAATCTAGTCGAGAGCAGTCCCTTCTATGCTGGCTTTGTGGAGTCTTTGAATTAGGGTGTCATGGTCAACTGTACCAAAGGCAGCCGAGAGATCCAAGAGAAGTAGTGCAGCAACTCCATTGCGGTCGACTGTGTTTTTACGATCATCCCAGATTGCTATGAGTGCCGATTCAGTGCCTCTTCCTGGGCGGAATCCAGTTTGGAAGTCTGAAAGTATAGAATTGTCTTCAATGAATTGTGGCATCTGTAATGCTGCTCTTTCTATCAGTTTGCCCAGGAAAGGTCCATTTGTGATTGGTCTTTAGTTGTTGGGGTCCTGTGGGTCTAGGTTTGTTTTCTTTAATAACGGTCGTATGTGTGCCTTTTTCAGGTCTACAGGAAAAGTTCCTGTAGTTAAAGAGTTGTTGATGATTCTTCTTACAGGTGTGGCAGCAGAAGTACATAAAAGAATGTTCTTGAAGATATGTGGTGGACAAGGGTCAGAAGGGCAACCGGAAGGTCTGCCTGCTTTGACCAATTCCATAAATTCACCTTGGGATATTTGTTTGAAGGACTGTAGAGGCTGGGTTGGTTTATTCCTAGAGGGTATTTAAGGAAAGGGGTTGGTGCTGATGGTTTTCATCTGTTTTAAATAGGAGTCCAATGTGCCTGCCTTGGTTGTGTAATGAGTTGCCAGTTTGTTTGTGAAATCTTGATTAGTGGGATGACTTCCTTCCATGCATGTTGGTTTTCGAAATTCATTGAGAATTTTATAAAATTCCTTGTTTGGAGATTTAGCATTTTGAATTCTGTCTGAGTAGTACCTTTTTTTAGCTTTTTTGATTGATGATTTGTATATTCTATTAAGTTTGTGACTGTTGTTTGTTTTGAGCCAGGTCCGCTGCAACTTTCTGATTTGTTGCTTTATCTTTTTAAGTTCTGTGTTTCTCCAAGGTGTTGATTTTCTTTTGCTGTGTTTAGTTTTTCTGAGTGGTATTAGGATATCAAAAGGTTCATGTAGCCTCTCATAAAGTTTTGGAACAGAATTAATTGTACCTAGATCTGTGTTGGCTGTTAGTTGTGTTTCTAAGTCATCAAAATTGAGTTTGCTCCAAGGTCGATAGGTGCATGTATGTAAGTAGTTGTGGGGTGTGTTGATTTGTGGAGTTTTATGTCAGAAAGTTATCAAATGGTGGTCTGACCGTGTGATTGGTGTGATGCTATGAACGGTAACTAGTTCAGGCTTAGCAAAAATTACATCTAGGATGTGTCCAGCGATGTGTGTGGGATTGTGTACAATCTGATGTAGCTTCAATGCGACTAGGCCAGTGGTGATAGCTTTTGGATGGGGCATATTGGGTATGTCAAACCAAATGTTTAGGTCCCCAAGAATGCATAGGTTTCAGTATATTGTAATAAGGTTTGAGACTGTATCTAGAAAAGCATCTGGGAATATTGAGTTGTTAGGTGGAGGTCTGTAAAGAAGGAGAAAGTTACAGGAGGAAGTTGGAGTAGGCATCTGGTGAGGAGGGCTTCACAACCTTGTATGGAAATGTTGTCTGTTTTACAGAGATTTATTGCCTGTTTGAATATAATAGGTAGTCCACCTCCTCTCTTGCCTATATGGTTTTGTGTGGTGGTTTGATAGCGCGGAGGAAGGGCTTCGCACAACATTGGGGCCATGCCATCTCCCATCCATGATTCTATTATGAATAGTAAGTCAGGTTGTGTGTCTTGAGCAGGTCATAGATGTGGTGCTTGTTTTATGAGAGTGATCAAGCATTTATGAGCTGGCAGTTTAGAAAAAGTGTGTTAGTGGCAGAGTTGTTTTGTTTAGGAGAAGGGTAAGCAGTATAATTTGAGGTTGAAGCAGGTGTGTTGTTAGTTGTGATAACTGTGTGAGGCTCACAATAGTCTTTTTTTTCAATATAGTGTTGCTCTTCCAGCAGGTTTAGGAGGCATTTTGTTGGGTCTGTGTGTGTGGGTGGTAGACTTGGTGGCTAAGAGAGACATGAAGAGTGTACTGTTTTTTGTAGGGTAGCCTTATTATGCAAAAGACAAGAGGATGCGAAGGTGTTAAGAGTGACTTGTTGTTTATTTTGTTTCCATCTGTTTAGTGTGGATGGAGTATGGGTTAGGGGTGGTGGAGGAGCATGTGGATCACGATGTAAGGCTCTAAATTGTGCAATGGAGGAGAGGCGAGTGAATTTGAATGAGGTTGCTGGGTTGGGGTGCTTGTGGTAGGTGTTTGTGAAGAGTGAGAATGTAGGGGTAAAGATAGGATGGGACTTGTATTCTTTGTGTAGTCATGAGGGTGGGAGTGGGTGTGACGATAAGTATAATGAAAGTTTGTGTTGATTTGATGCGCTGATGTATGTGGTCTGTATTGTTTTTGTGGAATAGTGAGAAGGGATATTGATGTACAGATCTATATATATATATATATATATATATATATATATATATATATATATATATATACATATATATATATATATATATATATCACCAACACATTTCTCCGTGTAAGAGCCAATTCCAAACAGGGCGGTAATAGCGCATAGGGACGGAGCACCCTCTCAAACATTCCATCCATTTCTTCCCATCACAGAGAAAAAGGCGCCGTACTCCGGTTAATGGTGAAGTGAGGCATTTATTAATAAATCACAGAAGCAAAAAGTTCTTGTATTTCCTCTGATGCGTTTCGGCTGGCTGCAACTGCAATATATATATATAAATTGGCTATCTTTCTAAGATGGTGTGGAGACTGCCAACTAGAGACCACATTTTTAACATAATCTATAACCCTTTGTCTCTTTACGAGTAAACCAACCCCATAGATATTCCAAGTGGCGATCATAAGTACCATATAAACTGAGAATCATGGACTAGACAAAGACTACCTCATGTAAATGTATTATATTTAAGAGAATGTTGAGAAAGAATGATGAGATACACATTGCAGAATAAACAGGAAAGAAGATTATAATAAGGGAGATGGAGAGAAATGCAACAAGAGGGAAGGAGAAAGAGAACAGGACAGAAAGTGGGAAGAGGAAAGGTAGAAAATGGAAGTGATAAGATAATAGTAGGAGATAAAAGTCAGAAACTTACCTACTGGGTAGACAGTCAGTCAGGGATGGAGAAGCCACAAACTGAAGATGGCATATTTTCATTTCAGGAGGTCAGAAGAGGGGGACATGGGCATACACAAGATGACAGACCTATAGAACACAGTGACAGGATACCTGTTAGGCAGGAACATGAGTTAAAATGAATGCCAAATAGGGAGCTGAAACATAAATGTTTGAAAAAAGAATTAAGTCAAATTAAAGGCAAGAAATTATGGATCATGAAGATTCCATAGCATTGCTTCTACAATTGTCTAAAAACTGTTGAGTAGTTTTATAAGTCATAGCTTTATTGTTACAGGTTACTTTGAATAGGCATAGACCATAATGCACATTAAGAGCTCGAAGAGCAGATCTCATGCCTAAAAATGAAATATGACGGTCTGCAATGGACTTAGAAACTTCTTGTGTGATATCTAGCTATGACCAGATCAAGTAATAGTCTTCTTGCTTTTGGCTGAAAGATGATTTTAAGAAGATTAGTGTATTCAAAGAAGAGAAGAAAAACTCCTCTAGGTTTAACAGGCAAATGAGAGAATCGGGATCTGAGTCGCAATCTTTGTGCTCTTTGGACATTCAAGGAAATTGAGTTAGGCATGCCCAAAGCTTTCAGAATAAATATTTTCCAAGTCCTCTGCTGTTTAAAGAGACATTTTTTCATTGCAAAGTGTCCATTTTCTGTGTAGAGTCCTGGAGATCACTGATTCATTGTTCAACTTCAGGTACTCTTTGATCTATATCAGACAATTCTCATCTAGGACTTGTAGTCTCTTATAAGCCTCCTCAATACAGGGTCTCAGTGCTCTGATTTCATCCAACAGTAAATCCACAGAAACTGATTAAATAGATTGAATTGGAGAAGGAGGATCCATTGTTAGTCTTTTAAAGGTACTGTTTGTCCTGAATTAGGAACCTCATATAATATAAGTGCACAAAAGTAGTACATTTACGAATATAGTGCATACATATTTGGTGAGGAAACAGAGTGAAAGATGGCATAGCACAGGTACTACGCAGCAAGGAAATGGCAGCTGTTATGAGGAAAATAAGGAAAGCAGGGTTACAGATTGCAAGCTCTCTTAGTTAACCATATCACACGTCTGGCTTACTGTGAGATTCACAATTTCTAATGTTGCCACCAGAAATGTCATGAGAAGCACCACATTAGCGCTGTAGCAGAGCAATGAGGAAATGTCGGCTGTTTGAAGAAAATAGGGAGAGCTGATAAAAGGTTGCATGCATTTCTCAAAGCCAAGTTGTTTAGGTGTCTGGTGTGTAGTTAAAGTCAACAGTTCAGCTGCTGGCACTAGGAACATATGAAGAATTGCATATCTCAATAACAGCACAACGAGGAAAGGGCAGTCATTCTGACAGAAACACACACATATGAGGAAGAACGAAAATATAGGTTGTAGATTTTTTTAAATTAAACCACTCACATTTCTGGCATGCAGTCAGGTTTAAAAGTCCAGACGCTGGCACTTAGAGAGATTCATCATATTTTTTTGCATCTGTGATGTATATAAGCTCTGGGTGATTACAGAATTTCAAGGGAAGGCAGCCATCTTCACTGGTGCCCCGACCGGCTGTAGCTTTAATGTTATTTTTTAGTGGGTTAAAAAGTGGATCCAGAAGGAGGTTATGGGTAGGTGCAGGTGAAAGCAAACAGACATATGTGGTCATTATAACATTGGCGGTCATGTTACCGGCATGCCGGTGATGGCGGTAGCACCGTCGCCAGGCCAGGGGTAATGACCGCCAAATAATGACCATGGCGGTGATTCCTCCCATAGACAGCCAATGTGCCACACCAACCGCCAGCGCAGTACGAACACTGAACACGACGGTAGCCACCTACAGGCAGGCGGAAGACATGGATCTGCCCACCATATAATGACATAGCACACCGCCAGCATTTCTGGGGCGGTCGACCCAACACCAAAGGCCTGGTGGAAACACATCATTTAAAAGGCAACACTCACCTCCAAGGACACAGAGGAGTCTGCGGACTCCATGGAACCAGAACTGCAAGTCTTCCTGATGCTGTACCACTCCATGGCCGTCCTGGAGCACCAACGCCGACAAAGACGACAACGGTGAGTACAGCCGCCAAGCACACAAGGGAGGGAGAGAAGGGGGAGAGTGACACACACATGCACAACACACACCATACACACACACCACACACCCAGAACCAGCTGCAGAGTAAATCAACAGTAACAGGACCCATGAGCAAAGAAGGCCAGGACACATACCTCTGTTCCAACCACTGTAATCATGTTGGATGACAATTCAAATTTAAAGAACATACAGCTGCATATAAACATGCAGGCCCAAAAGCCAGTTCAAAGTCACAAATGCCCACAGGGCAAAGTCCAGGCCCCAACTTGACTCCTGACAACATCAGGACTCCACTGTTCAGGGGCATCATGTTGGAAATGGACAGGCACCTCAGGTGGCAGGGGTGGGGTGGGTGGAGGGAGCATCTCATTGTGAGGGGGCTCCTAGCCCACTGGTTCTGGAGGGGACCCTTGTCCACTGGATAGTGAGAGGCTCCTAGCCCACTGGATACCGAGGGGGCTCCTAGCCTACTGGTTCTGGAGGGGACCCTTGCCCACTGGATAGTGAGGAGGCTCCTTGCTCTCTGGATACTGAGGGGGCTCCTTGCCCAGTGGATACTGAGGGGGCTCACTGCCCACTGGTTACTGAGGGGGCTCCTAGCCCATTGGTGCTTGAGGGGACCCTTGCCCACTGGATACTGAGGGGGCTCCTAGTCCACTGGTTCTGGAGGGGAAGCTTGCCCACTAGATACTGAGGGGGTTCCTTGCCCACTAGATACTGAGGGGTCTCCTTGCCCACTGGATACTGAGGGGGCTCCTAGCCCACTGGTTCTGGAGGGGACCCTTGTCCACTGGATACTGAGGGAGCTCCTTGCCCACTGGATACTGTGGGGGCATCTAGCCCACTGGTTCTGGAGGGGACCCTTGCCCACTGGATACTGAGGGGGCTCCTTGCCCCCTGGTTACTGAGGGCTGTCCTTGGCCACTGGTTCTGGAGGGCTGTCCTTGCCAACTGGTTCTGGAGGACTGTCCTTGCCCACTGGTTCCTGAGGGCTGTCCTAGCCCACTGATTCTGGAGGGCTGTCCTTGCCCACTGGTTCTGGAGGGCTAGCCTTGCCCACCGGTTCTGTCCTTGGGCTTTGTCTTTGTTGGGGCCTCCTTGGGCTTTGTTTTTGTTGGGGCCTTCTTGGGCTTTGTACTTGTAGGGGCCTCCTTGTTCTTTGTTGTTGTAGGGGCCTCTTTGAGCTTTTTTTTTGTAGGGGCCTCCTTGGCCTTGGTCTTGTGAGGGGTCTCCTTAGCCCTAGGTTTTGGAGGGGGCTCCATGCTCTTGGCTGTCTGTTTGGGAGGGGGCAGCACTTTAGCTTTCCATTTTGTGGAGGACTGTCCTTTGGGTGGGGGGCTGGCGTCGCACTCATGTGCCGCTTAGTGGCTGCTGGAGACTCTGTGGGTGGTACAATGTCAGATGGTTTGCTTGAGGTACTGTCCTTGTGGGGGTGGGGCCTTCCTCTTACGGGCAGTACGGGGGGAAGGAAAGAGGTGAAGACGGGCAAGACGGGCAAGGAAAAGCTTCTTAGGGACAATGGGGTGGGATGTGGGAGGAGGGATGGGAGTGGAGGTAGAGGGAGTGGTTGTACGACGAGGAGGTGCATAAACAGTGTGCATGTGTGAGGTGGATGGCTGTTTGGGGTCTGAGTGCGAGCATTTGTGTATATTTGGAGGGGGAAATCAGGGTGGGGGAGGACAAACAGCATCTGTGGATGGATGTTGTGGTAGTGTCTGCAAGTGAGGTGGGTGTGCTGCATGATGTAGAAATGGTGGTGGTGGTGACTGTGCATGTGGTGTGTGGGGTGCAAGTCTGCAGGTCCGATTTTGTGGTGACTGTGGGCAAGGCCGTGCAGGTGGCAGGTTCAGGGACTGTTGATACAGTGCATGCAGGTGTGAGTGCAGATGTGACTGTGAGGGAGTAGGAGGAGGGGGGACAGTGGAGGCAGTGAATGATGTTGTGTGTGCATCTGTCTGTTGGCTGTGAGAGTGCTTGTGGATTGAAGTGTGCTGCCTGTGTTTGTCTGTGCGAGTCTTGTGTGATGTTTTGTGTGCATGCTTGTCTGAATGTGTGCGTCGGATAGGTTGGGAGTTAGGAGACTGGGAATGGGAAGTGGCAGTTGGAGGGGGACAGGAGAAACAGGGACACTGGCTGATGTCAGAGAGGAGGGTAGAGCCTGAAACGATCTCTGTAGGGCCGCGAAGCCACCGTGAATGCCCTCCAGGAAGACATTGCATTGCTGCATCTGGGATGCCAGCCCCTCGATGACATTCACTATGGTTGACTGCGCTATAGAGATTGATCTCAGGAGATCAATAGCCTCCTCACTGAGGGCAGCAAGGCAGACTGGGGCAGGGCCTGAGGTGCCTGGGGTGAAGGAGATGCACATGCGCCTGGGTGAGTGGGCACGGGCAACTCTATGGGGGGCTACTGGAGGGTGGTGCTGGTACAGGGTGCTGGTATAACCTATAGCTTGGGTAGTCCCCAGTGGTCCGCCACCACCGGGGAGCTCCCATCGGGCGAGGAATCAGAGTCAGTGGTATCACCTCCTGTCCCCGCTGTGGATTCTGCCTCCTGGTTCCTGTGAGCTGCAGCTCCCTCACTCGCCGGTACCCCTGCACCTTTGCCAGATGATGCTAATAAACACATGGACAGGATAACAAAAGGAGAGAGGGGGAGAAAGAAAGGAAGCACAGGGTCAATCACAGCACCAACAGCACAGATAACTTACACATCACTGCCACACACTGAAACTGAGAATGGGCAGTATGGACCACACTGGCATTCCATTGGCTAAGTACCACAGCAGGTAGGAGCTAAACACTGCCAGCTACACACCCACTGGGACCAACTAAGCCCTGTCTGCCATGGAAATCCAGCTAAATAGCTATCAAAAACATGCATTTTACCCTATCTACCTAAGCTGGACCATGCAGCAATGTCTAAACTGGCATATTGGGGCATCCACTGATTAGTACCCTGAACCCAAACCCCATGCCAGGCAGCAGCGATCGCTGTCAAGCACACTGTACTCACCCCCTTGTGGCTGCTGTAATGCCCTCAAGCGCCCATTCAACTCAGGATTGGCCACTGCCAGTATGCGGGACATCAGGGGGGTCAAGTTCCGACAGACACCCCTCCCTCATTTGGAGGCCGTCCCTAGCTGGGCCTCTGCGTTCTTCCGGACGCAGCATTTCCTGCAGTGGGTGCTCCGCCTGCTGTAGACCCCCAGGGTCTGCACTTCCTTGGCGATGGCACGCCACAACCCCTTCTTCTGATGGGCGGTGACCTAGAGAGGAAACACAAACAGAGGGACACCATGAACCAGACAATCCAGCCTGTCACACATATGGCCTACAAACTGCATTTGCCCCTTATCAGGCACACACATGACCTGTACCCCTGCATTAACACTGCCACCAGCCATACCCCCCAATGAGACACTGCTGGCACACTCATACATCTCCATGCAGCCATGTCGCATTCAACGTACCGACGATGTACTCACCTGTTGATCTGGAGGACCATACAACTGCTCATACAGGGGTAGGACCCTATCCAACAGCTTCTCCAACTCTTCCAACATGAAGGCTTGGAGCCCTTTCCCCTGTCACACATGCAATGGCAGGATCCAGACACAGGTCACAGCTGCACACTTCCTGTAGAAAATCAGGAATCAAATGAAGTGGTGGAAAGACAATGGTGGTCACGTCCGTGGCGGTGAACACCGTCACCATCGGCGCTGATCATCATCATCATCATGAGTTTTCTATCGCGCTTGCAAGGGTTTTGTCTGCCATGATCAAACACATGTGCAGCTACATCACATTCCCCCAGGGAGATGATTTATCCAATGTGAAGGCTGGATTCTATGCGATGGGACATATACCACATGTAATTGGGGACATTGACGGGACCCATATTGCCTTAGTCCCCCCCCAGGGCCAATGAACAGGCGCACAGGAATCAGAAGAGTTTCCACTCACTCAATGTCCAGATGGTGTACCTTGCTGACCAGTACATCTCCCACGTCACTGCCAAGTATCCTGGGTCAGTGCATGATGCCTTTGTCCTGAGGAATAGCAGCATCCCACAGCTGATTGCACAACTATAGAGGCACAGAGTGTGGCTTATAGGTGAGCCTGAGTCCTCACCCAATGTATGTGAGTGTATGCCTTCAGGAGTCATTCCCCATGCCATTGTACAGGACTAATGTGTGTCCCTCACTTCTTGCAGGTGATTCCGTCTACCCAAACCTGTCCTGGCTCCTGACCCCTGTAAAGAATCCAAGAACAGGAGCTGAGAATAGGTACAATGATGCTCAGGGGCATACCAGGAGGATTGTTGAAAGGACCTTCGGGCTCCTGAAGGCTAGGTTCAGGTGCCTCCATCTGACAGGTGGATCCCTATGCTACTCCCCTGAGAAGGTCTGCAGGATTCTTGTTGTGTGCTGCATGTTGCACAATTTGGCCCTCAGACGGCATGTGCCCTATTTGCAGGAGGAGGGGGTGACAATGCAGTTGTGTCAGCAGTGGACACTGAGAACAGTGAGGAGGAGGAAGAGGAGAGGAGCAGGATGTGGACAACAGGACGCATATGATCCTGCCATACTTCCAATGACACTCAGGTAACTAAACATTTCTCAATTTTTGTGTAGTGCTGTGTGGTTCTATGTAGGAAAGTACCATCTTGCCTGGCATGTTGTACCATCTTGCCTGGCATGTTGCCCCCATATTTCACTGTATATATGTTGTTTTAGTGTATGTGTCACTGGGACCCTGCCAGCCAGGACCCCAGTGCTCATAAGTGTGCCCTGTATGTGTTCCCTGTGTGATGACTAACTGTCTCACTGAGGCTCTGCTAACCAGAACCTCAGTGGTTATGCTCTCTCTGCTTTCTAAATTGTCACTAACAGGCTAGTGACCAATTTCACCAATTCACATTGGCATACTGGAACACCCTTATAATTCCCTAGTATATGGTACTGAGGTACCAATGGTATTGGGGTTCCAGGAGATCCCTATGGGCTGCAGCATTTCTTTTGCCACCCATAGGGAGCTCTGACAATTCTTACACAGGCCTGCCACTGCAGCCTGAGTGAAATAACGTCCACGTTATTTCACAGCCATTTACCACTGCACTTAAGTAACTTATAAGTCACCTATATGTCTAACCTTTACCTGGTAAAGGTTGGGTGCTAAGTTACTTAGTGTGTGGGCACCCTGGCACTAGCCAAGGTGCCCCCACATCGTTCAGGGCAAATTCCCCGGACTTTGTGAGTGCGAGGACACCATTACACGCGTGCACTGTACATAGGTCACTACCTATGTACAGCGTCACAATGGTAACTCCGAACATGGCCATGTAACATGTCTAAGATCATGGAATTTCACCCCAATGCCATTCTGGCATTGGGGAGACAATTCCATGATCCCCCGAGGCTAGCACAGACCTGGGTACTGCCAAACTGCCTTTCCCGGGGTTTCACTGCAGCTGCTGCTGCTGCCAACCCCTCAGACAGGTTTCTGCCATCCTGGGGTCCAGCCAGGCATGGCCCTGGAAGGCAGAACAAAGGACTTCCTCAGAGAGAGGGTGTTACACCCTCTCCCTTTGGAAAAAGGTGTCAGGGCTGGGGAGGAATAGCCTCCCCCAGCCTCTGGAAATGCTTTGATTGGCACAGATGGTGCCCATCTCTACATAAGCCAGTCTACACCGGTTCAGGGATCCCCCAGCCCTGCTCTGGCACGAAACTGGACAAAGGAAAGGAGAGTGACCACTCCCCTGACCTGCACCTCCCAGGGGAGGTGCCCAGAGCTCCTCCAGTGTGCTCCAGACCTCTGCCATCTTGGAAACAGAGGTGCTGCTGGCACACCGGACTGCTCTGAGTGGCCAATGCCAGCAGGTGACGTCAGAGACTCCTTCTGATAGGCTCTTACCTGTGTTGCTAGCCTATCCTTCCTAGGTAGCCAAACCTCCTTTTCTGGCTATTTAGGGTCTCTGCTTTGGGGAATTCTTTAGATAACGAATGCAAGTGCTCATCAGAGTTCCTCTGCATCTCTCTCTTCACCTTCTGCAAAAGGATTGACCGCTGACTGCTCAGGACGCCTGCAAAAACGCAACAAAGTAGCAAAGACGACTACTGCAACATTGTATCGCTGATCCTGCTGCCTTCTCGACTGTTTTCCTGGTGGTGCATGCTCTGGGGGTAGCCTGCCTCCTTCTTGCACCAGGAGCTCTGAAGATATCTCCCGTGGGTCGACGGAATCTTCCCCCTGCAACCGCAGGCAACAAAAGACTGCATCACCGGTCCTCTGGGTCCCCTCTCAGCACGACGAGCGTGGTCCCTGGAACTCAGCAACTCTGTCCAAGTGACTCCCACAGTCCAGTGACTCTTCAGTCCAAGTTTGGTGGAGGTAAGTCCTTGCCTCCCCATGCTAGACTGCATTGCTGGGTACCGCGTGATTTGCAGCTGCTCCGGCTCCTGTGCACTTTTCCAGGATTTCCTTTGTGCACATCCAAGCCTGGGTCCCCGACACTATAACCTGCAGTGCACAACCTTCTGAGTTGTCCTCCGGCGTCGTGGGACTCCCTTTTGTGTCTTAGGGTGAGCTCCGGTTCACTCCTCTTCTAAGTGCCTGTTCTGGAACTTCTGCGGGTGCTGCCTGCTTCTGTGAGGGCTCCCTGACTTGCTGAGCGCCCCCACTGTCTCCTCATCCAAGTGGCGACATCCTGGTCCCTCCTGGGCCACAGCAGCATCCAAAAACCCTGACCGTGACCCTTGCAGCTAGCAAGGCTTGTTTGTGGTCTTTCTGCGTGGGAACACCTCTGCAAGCTTCTTCACGACATGGGACATCTATCCTCCAAAGGGGAAGTTTCTAGCCCTCTTCATTCTTGCAGAATCCACAGCTTCTACCATCCGGTGTCAGATTCTTTGCACCCTCAGCTGGCCTTTCCTGGGCATCTGCCCACTCTCAACTTTGTCGCGACTCTTGGACTTGGTCCCCTTGTTTAGCAGAATTCCCCTATCATGACTTCTGTGCTCTCTGGGGAATATAGGTGCACTTTACACCTACTTTTCAGGGTCTTGGGGTGGGCTATTTTTCTAACCCTCACTGTTTTCTTACAGCCCCAGCGACCCTCTACAAGCTCACATAGGTTTGGGGTCCATTCGTGGTTCGCATTCCACTTTTGGAGTATATGGTTTGTGTTGCCCCTATACCTATGTGCTCCTATTGCAATCTACTGTAACTTTACATTGCTTGCATTACTTCCTTTTGCTATTACTGCATATTTTTGGTATTGTGTACATATATCTTGTGTATATTTGGCATCCTCATACTGAGGGTACTCACTGAGATACTTTTGGCATATTGTCATAAAAATAAAGTACCTTTATTTTTAGTATATCTGTGTATTGTGTTTTCTTATGATATTGTGCATATGACACCAGTGGTATAGTAGGAGCTTTGCATGTCTCCTAGTTCAGCCTAAGCTGCTCTGCTATAGCTACCTTCTATCAGCCTAAGCTGCTAGAAACACCTCTTCTACACTAATAAGGGATAACTGGACCTGGTACAGAATGTAAGTACCCCTTGGTACCCACTACAAGCCAGGCCAGCCTCCTACATTCTAGCATTATGCTAGTCATTACCTTTGCATCCTACCTGACTGTCACCTATGCCTTCCCTTCTTGCAGATGTTGCTGTGGTTACAACAGTGTAATGCCGTGATGTGTACAGACTGCTAAGATACATTTGCAGGATGGATCAAGATGTAACTGGATATTTACACCGGTTCATGCAGTTTATAACAGTTTGATACATTGTACATTACCTTCAGATAAAGTACCATTACTCAAGTTGTGTCCACGGGTGTTTATTAAGAATTGGTATACAATGCAAAGTGCAATAGAGTGGGGTGATGGTTGGTAATAGTCCAGTGTAGTGGGCCAGTCTGTTTGTAGCACAGGTCCAGTGTCCAAGGGGCCATAGGATGGGAGAGCAATGGCAGTTCTAAGTGGTCAAGGTGACACAATGGAAAACAAGGGGGACATTCAGGAGGGGCTCATTTCCTGGTGGTGGTCTTGGTCTTGGCACCTGTCTCTGGTGCCTATCTGGGTCGCAGGGACCGTTTGCGGTGTGGTTCACCTTCTGCAGAGAGAGGGGTGCTGGTGGCCTATGGAGAGTGTGTCAGGGCCTCCTGTCCACTAGCTGCAGCAGATGTGGAGGGCTGGTCACTACACAGCTAGTAGAAGGGGCCTGCTGGTGTGCTGTGTAGTCCCTCATGATGTTGGCCACATCACCCAGCACCGCTGCAATGGAGAACCTGGTGGTTTTCAGGACCTGCAATTCTTCCTTGATCTCCTGGTGGTGTTGCCCCTGTAGCCGCTGGTTCTTCTGCATGATGTTTATCACCTGACCCATCTTGTTGTGGGATTGGTGGTAAGCCCCCACAACATTAGTGAGTGCCTCCTGGGCAGTCGAACCCCACGGCCTGTCCTCCCCCTGGTGCACAGCTGTCTTCTGACCATCCCTGGCCCCCTGTGCCTGTGTCCCCTGAATGGTGTGCCCACTGCCACTGACCCCAGGACCCTCATTGTCTTGCCTGTGAGGTGTGGAATGGGGTCCTTGTACAGATGGGCACACTACTGATTGACGTGTCCAGGGGACAGAGGTCTGGGGACATTGGGTGGCTGCTGTGGTACTGGATTCTGAGGGGGGAGGCTCTGAAGTGGACTGGGTGTGGGATTGGGTAGCCGACTGACCAGTGGTCCCTGCTGGGCCAGGGAGTTCATCTAGTTCCAGAGCTCCAGAGTTGCTGTCATCACTGGGGGCATTTTCTGGTGGGGGACTCGGTAGCCGTGGCACCTCCTCGCCACTGAGATTGACTGGAGCACCTGTGGGGTTGAAAGTGGTGTATTATGCTACATGTCTGTGACATATTCTGCATCACTAGCTTCCCCTATACTATTGCTTTTTCCCTGCCACCTTTGTTTGTGTATGGTGATAGATTGTGGGATTGTTAGTTCTCCATGCTGTGCATGCATTGGTGGTGCGTGTACATGCATGGCTGGAAGGGAAATGCATGCAGTGGGTATGACATGCAGGGCTTGGCACTTAGGTTTGTTAATTGTGTTGGTGCACTGTGTGGGATGGAGTGGGGTGATGGGTGTCAGGGTGAGGGATGGTGGTGGCATGCAGATATGGGGTGGAGATAGGTAGTAAATGTTGCCCCACCAATGTCTAGTCCTCTGGCTACTCCAGTGAGTCCCTCAGGAGGCAGGATTGCCAAGACTTTCTCCTCCCATGCTGTCAGCTAGAGGGTAGGAAGTGGGGGGTCCACCACTAGTCCTCTGGATGGTGATCTGGTGCCTTGCTGCAATGGAACACACCTTCCCCCGTAGGTCGTTCCACCTCTTCCTTATGTTGTCTCTTGTGCGTGTATGTAGTCCCACAGCGTTCACCCTGTCCATGATCCTCCACCATAGCTCCATCTTCCTGGCAATGGATATCTGCTGGACCTGTGCTCCAAACTGCTGTGGCTCTACACTGACTATTTCCTCAACCATGACCCACAACTCCTCATTGATGAAATGAGGGTGCCTTTGTGGGGACATGGGTGTTGTGTGGTGTGTGTATGTTGTGCAGAGGGTGATGTGTGATGTGATGGGGTGTGTGGTGTTTGGTGCGTGTGGGATGAATAGGTAGTTGTGATATGTGTGTGCAGTTCTCTTTTGTGTTAGCATCTCTAAATGTATCTGTCTTGTCGTGTTAGCAAAGGATGGTGGGTTATGTGGGTGTGTGTTTTACAGTGCTGTTGGTGAGTGTATGGGGTGTGTGTATTTGTGTCAGATGTGAGTTTTTTCTGGCCAATGTTGTCTTGTTTTGTATTTGGATGGCCTTATCTGCTGCGGCAGTGTTCGCCGCCAATGGTTTACCGCCGTTGAATGTCCGCTGCGGTGATTCATGGGTCATTATTTGGAGGGCATAGTTTTGGTGGCGTAACAGTGTGGGTGGTAGTTCCGACGCTTTATCATGTTCAGTGGGTCTTGTGGATTTGTAGTTGTGGCAGTTTTCTGTCAGTTTTGCATGTACGTGTCATAATCTGGCAGACGGATGTTCGCCTCCGCGGCAGTATGTTGGTGGCAGTCACTGCAGCGGTATTAGGTATTTACGACCAATATCATAATGAGGGCCTTAATCTGTATAGTTTAGGAAACTTTGTAATACTCTTGTTGAGAATAATTCCCACAATTATCCTATTACTCCACATTGTGTTGTTTTGTGACATTCATTGCAATGTTTTGCTGTGAGTGAATGGCCAGAACACAAGCGGCTGTTGCTCATTTCAGTTGTGTTTTGTGCTTCTAGGTATGGCCCTGCATTCCTAAAGACATGCCTACTAAGTACTTATCACTGTCCACTCCACCATCACTGCCCATGATCGCTTCTGTATGGAGTACTGTCAAGACATTCTCCTCCCACAGCAAGTTGTTGAGTGATCTAGAAGGCCAACTACCTGTCCCTATGGCATGTTGGTGAGATCCAGTATTGAGAGAATGGACTCCCGCCTGCAAGTCATTCCACCTCTTGCATATGTCATTCTATGAGCATCACATATTGGACACAGCAATTACCCTATTTACTATTATAGGCCACAGTTAGCTACACTGACTTATAGCTGCATTCAACACCTGAGCTCCAAACATAATTTCATCCACCTTCACAGCTAGCTCATTCTCATAAAAGTAAGGTGCTCTCCTGCATGCCAATGTACAGGCTTTCATTGTCGAGTAGTACTGGTCTGTATGGTAAGTGGTAAAAGGTTTGGTTTGTTTGCAAGACCTGTTTTGTTGGTAAGGCAGGAGGAGTGTGTAATTGGTAGATACACATCAGATGTATTTTTACAGATCCCCAGTTTAATTTTGATGAATGCCCACCATATGTTTTGCTGTCTGACAAGGTCATCCTCTGTCACAACGGCTCATATTTCACATTATGGTGACAGTCAATTCTAGATATGGCAGACAATGTTCTGCAACACAAATATTGACAGATAAATTACTTCCATTGGAGGAAGCTTAAACCGTCCACACAAGTGGAACAGACGACCAATAGACATTACTCTGCCATGGCAGCTAACAGACGTGACTGACAAAACCATAAATACTGACAATGGTCATCCGGCACTCTCATGGACATCAACATTTCCCCAAGGCTGTAGAACAGCGGCCCATCTTCCAGACTCTAAATAAGGGCCATAGTCTTTTTATTTGTACTGACAGGAGCTTGTATCCACTTTATATGGGATTCCAACTATTTATTATATTTGTTAATATTACTTAGGGCCTGATTACGAGTTTGGCAGTCTTGGTACTGCCGTGGCAATGGTGATAGACATCCTGCCACAGTGTTGGCGGTCTGACCACTGTATCACAATGTATGCAGTTGCATAGATGAAAGACCTCCACAGTCCCGCCCACACTGTCAGCAAATCTAGACCACCGGTGGGAACATGGGGCAATTACCCCTGATCCACTCCCAGGCGGGCAGAAAGCCTACTAGATGCCAGGGAATAAAAAAAAAATGATGGGGTGTTGCCTACAAATCAGTATTGGCATGGTTATGCCCCAACCCAACTGAAGGGGGTAAGAGTCTTTCAGCTCTCCCCCTGCACACTAAAAGATCCTATCCCAATGGCAATGAAGGACATTTGATTATTATGGATCTTGATTTTACATTTGGGCCATGAGAGCTTGGCTAACTCTCAAAATCGCCCTTCTTGGAATGGTGAGGGCTGCACTTTTTTGACTTTGGGACGCTGCTATGATGAAAAATCTACAAGACCTAGACACATCTGAAAGTTAAACATCTGGGTGAGTCCAGGGTAGTGTGCTTCACATGCACCCCACACCATTTTCTTACACACAATGCCCTGCAAACATCTAACTTTGCTTCAAATCACACATTTTCCCCACATTCCTGTGATGGAACCTTCTGGAATCTGCAGGAATCCACAAAATTCCTACCACCCAGTATTGTTGCATCTATACTGATAGAAATTCTGCCCCACTTGTCAGCCTAAAAACTTTTTTTTTCAAACTGCCCTTTTGGACCCGTTTTGGTTCCACCTCAATTTCAACATGTTTTTGGCTGTTCCCTGTCCTAGGCACTTGGCCCACCTACACAAGTGAGGTATCATTGTTATCGGGAGACTGAGAGGAATGTTGGGTGGTAGACCATTTGTGCCGGTGTGGTGATCCCACACAGAAATGTGGGGGGAAATGTGTTTTATTTAGCTAAATTTGAGGTTTGCTAAGGATTCTGGTTTAGAAAACACTGGGGGATCCACGCAAGTCACACCTCCCTGGACTCCCTCGGGTGTCTAGTTTTCAGAAATGTCTGGGTTTGGTAGGTTTCCCTAGATGGATGCTGAGCCCAGGACCAAAAACGCAGGTGCCCCCGCTGCAAAAACAGGTAGATTTGCAACTGATAATTTTGATTTGTCCACTTAGTGTTTTGGGTCATTTCCTGTCACGGGTACTAGGCCTACCCACACAAGTGAGGTACCATTTTTATTGAGAGATGTGGGAGAATACTGGCTAGAAGGAAGTTTGTGGCTCCCCTCAGATTCCAGAACTTGGCAGCACCGAAATGCGAGGAAAAAGTGTTTTTTTGCCAAATTTTGAGCTAAGCTAAGGATTCTGGGTAACAAAACCTAGTGAGAGTACCACAAGTTACCCCATCCTGGACTCCCCTACATGTCTAGTTTTCAGAAATGTCCAGGTTTGCTAGGTTTTCCTAGGTGCTGGATGAGCTAAAGGCCATAATCCACAGCTAGGCACTTTGCAAAAAACAGGTCAGTGTTCTTTGGGAAAATATGATGTCTCCATGTTGTGTTTTGGGGAATTTCCTGTTGTGGGCACTAGGCCTACCCACACAAGTGAGGTACCATTTTTATCGAGAGACTTGAAGAAATGATGGGTGGAAGGAAATTTGTGACTCCTCTCAGATTCCAGAACTTTCTATCACCAAAATGTGAGGTAAAAGTGATTTTATTGCCAAATTTTGAAGTTTGCAAAAGATTCTGGGTACCAGAACCTGGTGAGAATGCCACAAGTTATCCCATCCTGGGTTCCCCTAGGTGTCCAGTTGTCAAAAATGCACAGGTTTGGTAGGTTTTCCTAGGTGCCGGCTGAGCTAGAGGCCAAAATCCACAGCTTGGCACTTTCTAAAAAACACATCAGTTGTCAATGTAAACATTTGATGTGTCCATGTTGCGTTTTGGGGCGTTTCCTGTAGCGGGCACTAGGCCTACCAACACAAGTGAGGTACCATTTTTATTGGGATACTTGGAGGAATGCTGGGTGGAAGGAACTTTGTGGCTCCTCTCAGATTCCAGAACTTTCTATCACCGAAATGTGAGGAAAAAGTAGTTGTTTTTTTTGCCAAATTTTGAGGTTGGCAAAGGATTCTGGGTAACAGAACCTGGTGTGAGCCACACAAGTCACCCCATTCGGAATTTCCCTAGGTGGCTAGTTTTCTAAAATATATAGGTTTGCTGGGTTTCCCTAGGTGCCGGCTGAGCTAGTGGCCAAAATCCACAGCTAGGCACTTTGCACAAACAGGTCAGTGTTCTTCGGGAAAATGTGATGTGTCCATGTTGTGTTATAGGGTATTTCTTGTCGCGGGCACTAGGCCCACCCACATAAGTGACGTACCAATTTTATCGGGAGATATAGGGGAATGCTGTGTTGGAGGAAGTTTGTGGCTCCTCTCAGATTCTAGAACTTTGCAGCACCGAAATCTGAGGAAACGTGTTTTTTTTTGCCAACTTTTGAGGTTTGCAAAGGATTCTGTGTAACAGAACCTGGTGAGAGCCCCACAAGTCACCCCATCCTGGTTTCTCCTACGTGTCTAGCTTTAAAAAATGCACAGATTTGGTACATATGTTGTACCATTTTTATCGGGACACTTTTGGGAAGACAGAATAGAAGAACAAGTGTTATTGTCCCTTGTCTTTCACTACATTTTTTCTTTCCAAATGTAAGACAGTGTGTCAAAAAGATGTTTATTTGAGAAATGTCCTGTAATTCACATGCTAGGATGGGGACCCCAGAATTGAGAGATGTGCAAATAACCACTGCTTCTCAACACCTTATCTTGTGCCCATTTTGGAAATACAAAGGTTTCCTTGATACCTATTTTTCACTCTTTATATTTCACCAAATGAATTGCTGTATACCCGGTATACAATGAATACCTATTTCAAGGTGCAGCTCATTTATTGGCTCTGGGTACCTAGGGTTCTTGATGAACCTACAAGCCCTATACCTCCCCGCAACCAGAGGAGTCCAGCAGACATAACATTATATTGCTTTCAAAAATCTGCCCTAGTTGAAAAAGTTATAGAAGAAAACGTGGACAGGAATGGCTGGCTCTTTTTTCACCTAAATTTTTTTATTTTTTTATTTAGCTCTCTGTAGGAAAGCCTTGAAGGGACTACACAAATTACCCCCTGCTGAATTCAGAATGTTGTCTACTTTTCAGAAATGTTTAGCTGTCTGGGATCCAGCATTGGTTTCACACCAATTTCTGTTGCTAACTGGAAGGGGGCTGAAAGCATTAAAAATAGTGAAAACGGGGTGTGTCACAGTAAAATGCCAAAGTTGTGTTGAAAAATGTGGTTTCCTGATTCAAATCTGCCTGTTCCTGAAAGCTTGGAAGATGGTGATTTTAGCACTGTAAACCCTTTGTTGATGCAATTTTCAGGGGAAAAATACATGATTTCTTCTGCAGTCCCCCAGGACAACCCACAAACTCTTGGTACCTCTAGAATCCCTAGGATGTTGGAAAAAAAGGATGAAAATTTGGCATGGGTAGCTTATATGGACAAAAACGTTCTGAGGGGCTAAGGGCAAACTACCCCAAATAGCCAAAAAAGGCTTGGCACAGGAGGGGGAAAAGGCCTGGCAGCAAAGGGGTTAATTGACAAAATAAACACATGTTTTAAAGGCCAATGGCCAGTCCAATAGTCCAATATGTGGTCCAGCACACTGTTATGCCACTAAACTTCACTCTCAGATGATTGCCATGGGAACCTCCCATGGAAGGGGCAACTAGTGAACAGTCCAGGCACCACAATAAAGTCATTTGGGATGGGCGACGTCGGTTTTGGGATGAGTGGGTTTGGTGTTTGGAGGAGTGGGCCTCACTTTGGGAGGGTTGTCCTTGGTTTTTTAATTTCTTTGGGGTATGGCTGGTTTTAGTTGTGGGGACTCAGGTTTCACAGGGAAGGACTTGGATGAGGAAGGGATAGTTTGGGGTTCGGATGAGGTCCTTTTGGCTTTGGGAGCAGGGTGGTTTTGACAGGGATAACGGCAAGGACAAATAAACTCTCCTTGGGAAAAGGGTTAGGGTGTCTAGATGGGTTAATGGGTTGGGAGGTTAAGGGAGTGGAAGCTTCAAGTGTGGGTGTATATGTTTTTGGTGCTGCTCTTTTTTGTGTCTTAAGTATGATGTTTGTGCTTTGTAGGTGTCTGTTGTGTGCGTAAATGTGGGTATTTGCGTTTTTGGTGGTGTGTGATGTGGATGTACTGGGTATGCTGAGAGAAGTGGAAGTGTCTGTGGGTGTGGTGACTGGAGATATGTTGGGGAGGGAGGATGGGTCTTCAGGCGTGGGTGTGGTGTCTGGGTATATGGTGGGGGTGGTGGATGAATCTGTGGGTGAGGGTGGGGTTTCTGGGGGTATGGTGGGGTGGTGGATTGGTCTGTGGGTGTGGTGTCTTGGGGTATGTTGTAGTGATGAATGGGATTGTGGGTATGGTGACGGGGTATGGTGGGGTGGTGGTGGTTGTGAGGGGCGTGTCTGGTGAATGGTTGTGTGCTTGTGCGTTTAAAGGTGTTTCTGTTTCTGCGAGCTGCTTGGGGCTGTTGAGGTGTGTGTGTGCTTATGCGTGAGAATGCTTGGGCCAGGGTTGGGAATAGGGAAATTGTATGGGGAAAAAGCAGGAAGTGGGGTGGAAGTTTGGGATGGGTGGAAGGCTGCCCTGAGGGAGGAGGCCAGAGCCGGAAAAGTTCTCTGTAGGGCAATCATATGACTGTGGATGCCTTCCAGGTAGGCCACCGTCGGTTGCAGATGGATATGCTATACCAGGATGGCAGGCAGTAGTGACTTCTGACCCACAGAGATGTTATTCAGGACATCAGTAGCCTCCTCACTCAGGGCAGCGGGGTAACAGGATCAGGGTGTGTGTTGCCTGAAGTGAAGGAGTCGGCTCCCCTCTTGGGTGAGCGGGCCAAACCAACTGGGTGGGGAGCAACATGGAGGGTGCAGGGTGCTGATGGTAGTGTGGGTGGCAGACAAGTATGGTGCAGGAACTGGTCCTGTATGTCCCACCACCACTAAGGAATGTCTACTGGAGCTTAACTCTGATGACACAGATGTTGAGTCTGTGCCACCCGTGGCACTTCCCTCACCCTCTGGTCGACTGGAACCCTCTGTGTCTTAAGTGCCACTACCAGAGATATTGTGGCCAGCTGCTTCCCCTCAGATGTTGACCCTGTCTCCTCCACTTGCCTGGGATGATGCTGAAATGATAAATACAAATAGGCTAATTGCATGTGCCAGAACACACTTCACCAACAGCTTTGATCACAGACCATTACTAAAATGTGCAGCAAACCCCAGGTACAAGATCCACTAAAGTGGCTCCAACATTAGCAAAGCCACATGCATGCATGAAACATGACCTGTAAACAGTTTCCCAAAGTAAAGTCATAATCACAGGCAGCTACAATTGCATGAGTGAAGTTGTCCAATCACAATACCAATGTATCAAGTAGGAGACCTTGTCACCTTGAATGGGTTGGCTATAGTAGCGTACCTCACTAACCTGATATCATAAAATAGTATGGCAATGCCAAATTTATTCCTACCGAATCCACACAAGGCCCTGCAATTAGCAAATGTTCACATACCTAATAACACATCATGATGAAATGATGGTCAACTATTACAGCTACGTTGCAGCAAAATGTACAGTAGCAGGAATAAGGTGACATGGAAAAACTCATGTCACACTGTAGAAGCGCCCCAATGGTAACTTCCTAATATGTTCATTGTCAGAATAGTCTCATGAAAGTTGTAGTAATGTAGCTCCGCTATGAAACACATGTCGTACAGAAAAGTAGACTGGAGACAACCTCGGCAAAATGTCTGGGAGATTTGTCTACAAATATGCGTAGCATATTAAATCAGATAGGCCTAGGGAAATCATCGGTCTCGGTTGGTACTGGTGAGAACACCATTTTTACATTGTATAACTAAAAGCCAATATTCATTGAATGTTGTTGAGACTCAGGAAATCTCCATAACCTGAAGAGGTGGTTTAATCTGTTTCTCAATGGGAAGGCACATCCCTGTACCTGTTTACATGCAAACACAAATTCCATTGTGTTACTGAGGGTACATCCTCACATTGTCGCGTGGGCTCTCATTATTCTAAATGAGACTACTGGATTTCTAGGTAGCAGGATCGATAACGGTGTGGGGGACTGAGTCTGACCCACGTGTAAAGAACTCTGTCACCCTAAATCCGGTTTTTGCTCCGGCTAACTAGCAGTGCCTCATTTCTCCCATGTGGAAGGAATGATTTGGCAGCTGAGCGCATGACATCTTTGGAACTTCTCAGGGAAGTCGTGGTTACTCAGATCCAAACCAACTCTCTTATTTCCAATATGATCTCATATACAAATGACAAAGACAGTACAAGTTTTATATAATGTTTTAATAAAACAACTGTATTTTAGATATTAAGGCGTGAGCCGCAATAACCAGAACGATACAACACAGTAGGATTGTAATAGTTACCAGGAGAGTAAAACATAAAAACAAAGCTATCATATTGTCAAACAGTTTCTACTCTCCCTCTGCTTGTTTTATCTAGAGCACAGCATGTTAAGCTTCTAGCTTGCCTATTAGAATCACTGTGGATACATCAGCCCTCATACCTGAGCAAAGACCTGTGATCTTGGTTCAGCATCTGCAATTAGGCAGTCATCGTCAAGTTGTGGTTCCCTGGTCGGAATCTCCCTCTTGCGTGTATTGGGACAAGGAAGTGATTTTTTAACTAACATGTCATCGTGATCACAAAATGTCCCTACGCAGGAATGCCAAGTCTAAACTCTTACCACGTCTATCGGCAATGTACCAGACTGTATCCTTGACTGAAGCACAGAGTAAATATGTTATGGAGAACTCCAGTGCTGAAGTAGGCAAAACAGTATGATATGAATAAAAAACAACACCGTAGAACTGGCTATTTGAAAAATAACAGTACGAAGCCTAATAAAAAGCATGTAGAGCAAAGTGCACAGAGGCTCTAAGCTGTCAGCAAATGAATAAAATATATTCAGGGCAAAATGCACAAAGGCCTAAAGCCTGAAGCTAAAGCGCAATGAATACGTAAAACTAACCACACTACACCCTCCCCTTGTCAGTAGCAAGTGGTTCCAATAATATAAAAGGATGCCCTAAATATAAACAATACCCAAAACAATTATTTCGACAAGGTGAGAAGACAACAAAGTCATAAATTTAGGTAACATGTGATCATAAAGCCAAATTCAATATAGTGTCAATTTCGTAAAAATCCAATCGTCAGATAGAAGCAATAGAACGCAGGAGTTCCTCCACTTCGATATATGTCAATATCGGAAGATCCACGTCACAAAGTACCATGGAGCAGGTATGATCCAAAGCCCCAAAACCATTCAGGGCGGCACCCCGTGCAGGGCCTATGAAAGAGACAATACCATCTTCCTCCAGGAAGGGATCTCATAAACTGCCTCACGAAGCAAACGCATCAGTAGTGCACAAGTCTGGGAATGAGCCCTAATCGGGAACATCAACAGATCAGTATCGACCATCGGAGGGCGCTGCAATGAGAGACAGAGAGCCAGTGCATGTTCAAACGAGCACCAAAGGCATCGAAACACGGGTTGCACACAATCCAAAACCGGTCTGAATGACAGAGACCAGTCACACTCCAAATGTCCCAGGAGTGTCGCTCCAAAATGCTGCATCATGCGTTCACGACACAGCTGCGCTGACGGGAGCAGCAATACAGGATCTCGTTGTGACAGGACAGCCATTGTGAAAAAATAGCAACAACAGCAAGACTCCAGCCAATAAAGCCAAAGTAATCGGGAAACCCCCAAAAATGCTTCCGAAAATAGAATGTATAGCCGAAGGTATCAAACCGAATATGGAAGAGAAGGTGTGAGCGAAACCAACACCAATGACTTTGAAAAAATGTGCAATACCAGCAGTGCTGGATGCATTAAATATACATCCCACAAGTTCACCGAAGTGATTCGGAAAGTTAGTATTCAAAAGGGACTGTATCTCCGCCGATGACCTTGCCACCTGAAGTGCGTAGGTCTCGCTAGCAGATGTAAGGGCCACATGCTTTTGAAACAATAAAGCTTTGAGCCGACTCAACTTGTCGAAATCAACCTTGGAAGTAGCAATATGAGGCCAGATGTCCGCTACCTCCCTAAATTGAGTGGGGGGAAACAACACATTCCCGCAGCACGTAACGGCCTTGTTGACAACGACGATGTAAACTATTCCGGCACGCATGCCACAGCAGCGTTCGCTGTTAAGAACAATGTAACTGCCGTTAGAAAGCACCTGGAAAGTGTTTTTAATAACCGGGACTGGAACTCCCTTCAGATAACAAGCTAAATTAGCAATCGAAGCGTTACACGCCCCGTGCAAGGACAGCTGTTTACAAACCATTGAATGGCTGACAGAAGCTTCGCATTCGCTGCCGCTAAGAAAAACCTCCTTCAAACCATTAACACATCTGTACTGAAAGGGAAGGTCCCACACCTCGTGTATGTAACTGTCTCCCAATAGTTCATATCTTCCCACCGGAATGTGTTTCAAACACGAAGTAAATTGCAAAGTAGAGATAGGCAAATTAATAACCCCATGAATCAACCATTCAGCTGACGGAATCTCAGCTACCGTGAAAGGCAGTTTCTCTAATTTCTCAATATTTAACATAACATATGTTGCTTCCTTTTTAGCCATCAGTTATTGTTGACGAGTCAAATTAAAAGAGATAAAGATCTCTCTGGCCGAACGTGCTGCCATGGAACGCGACCCGCCTTCAAGGTCTGAAGAGCCCAACCCAGCTGCATGATGGACCGCGTCTGACTCTGCCCATGATATAAAGAAGACATATCCGATTTAATAATGTCAATGGCAGAGGAAACAATGCTGTCAATCGTGTAAACACGTTCAGAAAGGGTATGCATGCCATTATCAACAACAGACAAAGGGGGTGATTCTGACTATGGCGGACGGCGGAGGCCGTCCGCCATAGTACCGCCGCCAAATGACCGCACCGCGGTCAAAAGACCGCGGCGGCCATTCAGACATTTCCTCTGGGCCGGCGGGCGCTCTCCAAAAGAGCGCCCGCCGGCCCAGAGGAAATGCCCCTGCAACGAGGACGTTGCTCAGAATTGAGCCGGCGTAGTTGCAGGGGTGCGACGGGTGCAGTTGCACCCGTCGCGTATTTCAGTGTCTGCAAGGCAGACACTGAAATACTTAGCGGGGCCCTCTTACGGGGGCCCCTGCGGCACCCCCTACCGCCATCCTGTTCATGGCGGGTTTCCCGCCATGAACAGGATGGCGGTAGGGGCTGTCAGAATCCTCATGGCGGCGGAGCGCGCTCCGCCGCCATGAAGGATTCCCCCGAGCAGCGGTAAGTCGGCGGGAGCCCGCCGACTTGCCGCTTCTGACCGCGGCTGAACCGCCGCGGTCAGAATGCTCGTGGGAGCACCGCCAGCCTGTTGGCGGTGCTCCCGTGGTCGGTGGCCCTGGCGGCCACCGGCCGCCAGGGTCAGAATGACCCCCAAAGTCTGTATCAGATTTTCTTGATCAATCTGCCTCAACCGGGCTGCAGCCTCTTGTTGTGAAAGCTTCCAAATCTCATTATAAACCTCGTATAAGAACCTTTTCTTCCGTGGTACTTTGGGACCTGACAAAAAATCTTGTAAAGCAGTATTATTATACAGTAACATGAGATGTGACTTAACTGCATCCAGCGTGGACGACTTCAACCATTGCTGACAAAGCTTCCCCACACTGTATGTAGTTATAATATCAGCATGTTCTGGTGAAACGTAACGAGGGTCTGCCCTACTAGTCCTGAACCCCCCTGAAGAGGTGACAAAACGTTGATGACACATATTAGTGTCTACAGGCCATAATAACCACCCGCCTGGATGTAACGATGAAGTGTTAAGCGTACCATTCTGGACCCAATGTGTAAAGTCACTGAAAGTAGCATTCACATAGTGCTGCCAATTTTTTAATTTAGAAGGGACAGGTATACTAGGCAAAGTCAACTCCCTAATCGTCGCGAAGCCCAAACAGCTAGTCTGTTGTACTGTGTCATTGAGGAAAATCATCTGCACAGGGATAATACATGCTCTAAATAACGTGTCCCTGCCTTGCATTTGCCAATTTTTTGTACCCCAAACACTTTTCAAGTCAACAGTTTTGAACCAGTATTCATATCCCTCGACCGACAGTTTAGATACAAACAAATTGGAATACAGTAATTTAGTATCGGTCAATAACATTTGCTTATTAGAATACGGTGTAACCTTAAAATAGTAGGACCTAGCATTACGTGGATCATGCCCAGCAAAATATGCAAATTTTTCATAATACGTTTTTGAACTCCCTTGTGGAGGAGTCGAGCAATGTTCCCATTGCACATAATTAAACATGGGCTTAGGGCTACTAGCTTTATGAATAAAGTGGTGTCCATAATAGTTGTAACAAAACATGTCACCATGATTATCTCTAAACTGGTAAGCATCTTCATCGTCATAGACAGTATAATATTGCAAATCCGTTAGCATAGAATCTACTGTCTTCACATCCCAATCATCAGAAACAATGCCAGGTATAACAATATCATTCATTGATAATTTGAGGACATACGGTATTTGAATCAATTCAGTGGGACCATATATATCAAACATTACTTTATCCCACACAATTCCACCCGGAACTGGTATAGCAGAAATGTTCACTGTGGACAAGTCTCTTCGAACCATATGAGACGAAAAATGCGGTTTTAACACAGTCTCCACGTGCTCAATGTCAGATCGATCAGGAAGAAAATGACCATGTATTATCAGAAAAAAAGTAACCACAAATCCCAACCATAATAAAATAGTCATCACGGCCAAAAACAGCCAAAAATAGTTCCAAGGAAAAACAAAATATGTTAGTTTAAGCCATCCCAGCAGCCGTCGTGGACCGTGGACAGAAGACATCGAGGACGAGGAGCCGGACCCATCATTATCAGCGTCGTTGAAGCAGCCAGAAGCAGTTCTAGCAAAAGGTGCAACTGTGAACGAAGAAGCAGATGGAGGCTCTCGCCGTGGCACGCTATAAACCACATGTTCAGAAACGTCAGTAGAACGTACAGCAATTTGATCACAAGATCCCATATTAATCGCCGTCGGTGGAACAATCGCAAGATCATCATCCACCCTCCCCAGGCTCGGAGAGGAAACAGTGTCGGTGAAAATCACCTGCAGCGGGACCTCTTCCCCAGTAGTGAGAGGGATTCCGGAACTACTGGGTGTCCCTCTTGGTCTGCTGTGCAGAATCAGCCACATGTTGTAACTTGACATTATCAATGGAAACAGAGCGATTTCCTTTGGCCCCTCGCAGCGGCGGTAAAATCACAGTTCTCGTGCCGCTCACCCCCAACACAGGGACAGGTTCTCGATAAGAAGGACCAAATTCTTTTTTAACTGCGACCTTTTCATGCACTAGATCCCCAATCCTGGGTATCCAACCAGTAGGTGTTACTGGCTCATCCTTAATTCCTGAGGAGGCAGCACTGGCAGAAGAGTTAACTTCACAGAATTGTTGTAAATCCTGCAAAACAGTGACACGATCATTTATGTCAAAGGGCGTATCTGCCGCCTCCACACCAGGACCATCTAGATCAGGAACATACATTTGTGTTCCAAACAGGCACTCATATGAAGTACGACCCCCCAGAGACCTTCTAGGCAAGTTATTAAGTGCTCTCTGTACTCCATATAGGTGGGCTAGCCAACCACGACCCGTACCTATAACTCTGGCCGTTAAGGACTGCTTTAAATCATGATTTAAACGCTCCACGATAGAATTTCCCTCGGGATGAAATGGAGACGAGAATTGGAGTTGGACCCCCAACGAAGCCATGGTGTCCCTGAATGCCTTAGAGGCAAAAGCCGGCCCCTGGTCCGAATGAAAAGCCGCAACTGCAAATATATCGACAAAGATGCGCAAATCTTTAATAACAGTTTGAGCGTCAGCCGAGCGTTGTGGCCATACCCATACAAATCTGGAGCACGAATCTACAGCAACCAATATATATTTGTATGCACTATCTGGTGTCAGCGGACCACAATGATCCAAGTACACACACTGTAATGGTTTGTTTGAAATCAGAAGGGGCGTCTGCTGCGGGAGTCTAGCCGACGATGCTTTAATTTGTTGACAAACGTCACAACAAAGGACATACTGCTTCATATCTTTATAGAGACCAGGCCACCAGTAACGAGCCTGCAATAGTGAAATCGTGGCAGCCACCCCAGCATGTGCAGAAGCCACCCCCTCATGTGCTGCAGAAATTAATCGAGGTCTCTCAATTTTATTGGGAATTTCACGTACACCAATGCCTGGAATGGTAACAGTAGCATTTAGCGCACCATTCAAGCAGTAACTATATTTTGAAGGAAATCCTTTAGGAAAGGGTGTGCCATCAGCCGTAGCTTTTATGGCAGCTGAAATTTCTGTGTCTGGTTTGGAACTCGAACAAGTCACTGCGGCCACAGTGGCGACAGCCACTGCCGATTTCGCGGCTTCATCAGCCAAAGTATTCCCAGCAACGTGTATTCCAACGCGCTGGTGTCCAAGTGTATGCACAACATGGACTTTAGGAAGCGTTTCCTTCAGATCCGCAACCTTACCCCACAACATTTTATGCTTAATAGTGTTGCCTTTAGAATCTCTGAACCCATTCATCTTCCAATAGTGTAAATATTTGTTGAAAGACTGCACACAGTAGTAGGAGTCACAGACCAGCAAGGTTAAAAGTGCCGGATCCGCGTGCTCCAACGCTAACAATAGAGCTTTGAGCTCAGCCAGCTGTGCCGTGCAATCTCCCAAGGTTTTAGTATAAGTATGTCGGGGGCAGAACACTTCCCCCTCCATAGTGCCGCTCACCACCGCACATGCAGCAGAATACTGTTGTTTAGTCCCAACCGCTGGTTGCGCAGAGCCATCAGTATACATGACCACTTCATATTGGTCAATAGGCAACGTACCAGCAGGAACAGAGTATTCTATTTCGTATTGAAGAAATTCTTGAGTTTGTAGTTTAGGGTCAAATACATAATCTACATCAGTGGCTGTCAAAGACGTAGCCCATTGTATCCATCGCGGGTGTAAAGCTTTCGAATTAGGAACACTCGCTTTTGTAACAGCCTCTAAGGCCGGAACCGGGGAAATGACAACTATGCGTTGACCCTGGGCCAGCGGTCTTTCTTTAATAACAGCCATCTGTACTGCAGTGAGAATTTTCTCAGTTTGTGCAAAACGTTGCTCTGCAGCAGAATACAAGTGAGACTTGTATGCAATCGGGACAGTCTCTCCTTCATTAAAGGTGACATAAGTAAACCCAACAGCCCCAGGTATCACCCTGATCACTAAATGTGTCTTATTGTCCCGTGTGTGTAAGTGTTTAACTGCTAAGAGATCACTCTGTAATTCTTGCAGTATGTGTGTATGTTCAATCGTCCAAAATTTACTCGAAAAATTCGTGCGAATCAACTCGTATAAGTGTTTTATACACATTGCATAATCAGGAACGTAAGTTCTGCCAAAATTCAGAAACACCAACAATGACTGGAGCTTCCGAACCGTATTAGGAGGCTGCAATAAAGCACATTTCTCCCAAAAATGTGGCGCTAGGCTCTTGCCCTCACTCGACAAATCTTATCCCAGGAAAATGACACTGAGGAAGGCAATCTTTGATTTCTTAAAATTAAACTTATAGCCAATATCAGCAAACCCCACAACAATGCGCGATACACGCCTTAGATGTTGCAGAATCTCATCATCTGTCAGATATATGTCATCAACATATGATAATGCTTCAGGGTCGAACTCATGCAGCATTTCAGTTACACGAGCCGAAAACAGTCCTGGGCTATTCTTATACCCCTGAGGCAAACAACACTGAAACAGGTATAGTCCCGACTCTCGGGCGCTATATTCTGGCAGAAAACTCCATTCGAGATATCCAATGTTGTTTTGTATTTTTTACGCACTATATTATTCATAAGCGCCGCGCTATGTGAATTCTGTATTGCATATGTGCGTGTATGACTATTCAAATGTCGGTAATCCACCACTATCCTATATGAATGGTCCGGTTTAGCAACCGGAAACAAGGGATTATTCATCGGCGAGACACAGGGCTCAATTACACCCTGATACTCCAATTGTGTAAGAATTTTTCTAACCGATGCCCTAGCTTCAAATTTGATAGGATACTGCGGTTGTGGCTGAGGTTTGCCCTTTATCGGAATTACATGATAAGGTGATTGCCTGTCCCACCCCGCGTTATTTCTATACAAGGCGGGAGCCTGTGCTAGAGCCCATGATTTACTATAGGACTCCGCGAGTTCTCTCGGAACAAGTGGTGAGAAGGAAGGTGTAATAACCTCCTCCCCAACTGGACAGTCGCGAACAAAGTCAGGTGGCCAATCTTGTTCGGCCAACAGAACATCATATGATTTTACCACATGGTCCCAAAAAATGGCGTTTATAACACGGTCAATGTCCCCTTCCAATCGCAGAGTCACTTCATATACTCTATCAGGATCAGAGACACGCATATCCGCCGTCTCGACTTGTATGAAGTCATCAGTTGCTTTCACCTCCAGATGCTCTAGAAGACTCCGGCGAACTATTGTGACCTCTGCCGCGCTGTCTAACAGTGCTAATGCCCATGTCTTGTTCGTCAAGAGAACTCTCTTCTTGAGCGGCATGTCTAACTGAGACAGCTGCCACTTTCTTCTTTTTAAATTGCTGTTTCTGTTGCAGCGGTTTCTCTTCTTGTTTAATAGAAACCTCCGCCGAGCGTTGTGAATCCTGTCTCGGTTTCACGTACTCCGTCCTCCGCTCTGACCGCCCACCCCTCTCACTTCTCTTTTCCGAGGAGTCCTGAAAGGAACGAGATTGGCGTGTATCAGTATATTGATATCTATCAGGCGTCTTCAAATTATCCCTATTCCTGAGATTATACTTATTCTGTGGGGTTTCCGGTTGCGGAGACTGCCCACCATCTTTCTTAGGTGTTTGCTGTTTCTTTTCCCAGCGCTTTTTTGAACCCTCAGGTTGTTGCTGTTTAGCATTATCTTTATTATTTTTACCCTGTAACTGGGGTTTTTGTGGCCTAGCCCCCAGGCTATCACGACCAATACTAGAATATGTTTCCGCTATTATTCTCGGAAGCTCTCGCTCCTGATTAAGCAGCGGAACATCCCGAAGACGCATACGCACTGCTAGTGCTACTGCCTCTCCTTTGAGATTACTCAAAATAATAGAAGAAACTGTGGCAAAATTGCCCAGCAACTGCATGCCCAAATCCAAGGCAGGGGCAGCCCCATATTCATCCTGAATCTGTTTAAGTACGTCCGGTAAATTAGCTAATGTCGGTGTACCGTGTGCCGTAGTGTAGAGCGCGGCAAACACTGTGCCCCAGGTATTACAAAGGTCCACCGGAGGAACCATCCCGTACGGCAAACACATCGTCAAAATTCTATGTTTATCCTGAGGTCCTGTATGGGGAAATACTGCTTCCAGCGTATTAATTTTTTGCGCCAGCCAAAACGGAGTCTCCTCTCGTTTAGCCGGTACTTTACCCATAACTGAGTGTACAGTGGCCGGATTAATACCCGGAACCACAGCCTGTGGGTGCGCTGGAGCAGCAAGCGCTGCATTCGTATTTAATGTCTGCATCACAAACTGAACTAATCGTCTATATGTAGCCGTTAATTCTGTATATAAACGACGAACTTCAACCACTGCCAATTGAGCAACCGCAGGATGTGGTGTATATGTAGCCAATAAAGGCCAGGTAGGACCATCATTACTCAGTGGACCTAACCTAACTTGTGCTATTGAGTGTGGGAGGGCGCCATCAAGCCAATTATGGTGTTCTTGATAAGATAGAGGTATTTCTAAATAAGCGTAAGCCCTGTATTGTCCAGGGACATTCGCAACTGTGTATTCGTGAAAAGTATTTGTTCCCCCATCCACTGCTGGAAATGCGACCCAAGAATAAAAAAGTTCCGTTCTATAGGCTGCATGGGCGTCCACCACAAAAGTGACTGGACCCCCCTGGACTGTCAGTCCATGTGTCAACAGATGTCCCGTGAGCGGATGTCGCATATTAATTGCTATGTTCACTACATTAGGATTCGCCATTTTATTAAAAACGGCTGCAGGTCAGAGAAGGCACACCAATATCGGGGTTTTTTCCTTTCAAAGTTCAAGCTTGAACAACCAACCACTAAGCAATAGGAAGCACCTATGCCGTGGCGGCGGAAACCCTCAGCCCCACGGACGTCTCCATATACGGAACCGAGGAGTCAAAATATATATGAGACCAAGAGAGTCAGTCGGACCTAATCATTAGAGCCAGACCAAACGTTGGGCGCCATGTCGCGTGGGCTCTCATTATTCTAAATGAGACTACTGGATTTCTAGGTAGCAGGATCGATAACGGTGTGGGGGACTGAGTCTGACCCACGTGTAAAGAACTCTGTCACCCTAAATCCGTTTTTTGCTCCGGCTAACTAGCAGTGCCTCATTTATCCCATGTGGAAGGAATGATTTGGCAGCCGAGCGCATGACATCTTTGGAACTTCTCAGGGAAGTCGTGGTTACTCAGATCCAAACCAACTCTCTTATTTCCAATATGATCTCATATACAAATGACAAAGACAGTATAAGTTTTATATAATGTTTTAATAAAACGACTGTATTTTAGATATTAAGGCGTGAGCCGCAATAACCAGAACGATACAACACAGTAGGATTGTAATAGTTACCAGGAGAGTAAAACATAAAAACAAAACTATCATATTGTCAAACAGTTTCTACTCTCCCTCTGCTTGTTTTATCTAGAGCACAGCATGTTAAGCTTCTAGCTTGCCTATTAGAATCACTGTGGATACATCAGCCCTCATACCTGAGCAAAGACCTGTGATCTTGGTTCAGCATCTGCAACTAGGCAGTCATCGTCAAGTTGTGGTTCCCTGGTCGGAATCTCCCTCTTGTGTGTATTGGGACAAGGAAGTGATTTTATAACTAACATGTCATCGTGATCACAAAATGTCCCTACGCAGGAATGCCAAGTCTAAACTCTTACCACGTCTATCGGCAATGTACCAGACTGTATCCTTGACTGAAGCACAGAGTAAATATGTTATGGAGAACTCCAGTGCTGAAGTAGGCAAAACAGTATGATATGAATAAAAAACAACACCGTAGAACTGGCTATTTGAAAAATAACAGTACGAAGCCTAATAAAAAGCATGTAGAGCAAAGTGCACAGAGGCTCTAAGCTGTCAGCAAATGAATAAAATATATTCAGGGCAAAATGCACAAAGGCCTAAAGCCTGAAGCTAAAGCGCAATGAATACGTAAAACTAACCACACTACAACATATGATTCCCACATTTCTGCTGGTCACTCCCTGATGCATGTCAACAGCCTGTTAATGAACCTACACCAATAAACTTGTGCAGAACACTTAGCTGAACAATTCCACATCAATGGCATGGGAATTCACATTGTGAGAAATTACTGTAGGTCTATCTGTCATGACCTTCATTGCTTGAGCAATTAGACCTAAAATTAGGCATTATCCAGACAGGTTGATCATGTGTGATACAGTGGAGCAAATTATACTACAAAAGTAAAAGGTACCCATGCCAACATGTAGGCACAAATTCTGATGGCAACAGTGATGTTTGCTAACTAATGTAACTGTGCATTCATCACATACCAAGGGGACGTATTGCTCAGTGATTGCATCCAAAGTGCACTGTATGCTATGTCACATGTAAGAGGGCCACCATCACATGAAAGATAGTAGTGAGGTAGCATCACTCTTCATACACTGAAGAGAAGTGGCCTGTTGGGTACAAATGTCACCCACAACATCAAACAACATGTGATGATTGATCACTGTACTGAGCCATGTGTCTGCTCAAGACAGTATATTGGTATTGAACTGGACTCTGCGGTGTTCCTGGTCATTAGGACAATAGGCAACCCAAATCAGCATGTACCTACTACCAGACCGACACAAACAATTGTTCTTCTTGTGCATCACACATGGGCCTCCTCCATTATTGATGAGGAGATACCAGCCTGCAACACAAACATTTGGCAAAGTAAAATGTAAAATTCTGTCCAGGACTTACCCCGCTTGTAGTTGCTGTGATTCTCTCAACTGCCCATCAAGCTCTGGGTAGGCCACCGCCAGTATGCGGGCCTATAGGGAGGTCAAGGTCTGGTGTGCACTCCATCAACATTGGGAGGACAGCCCCTGATCTTCAGGGCCTAGCGTCTCAGGTCCTCCCACCTTTTCCAGCAATGGATGCTGTGCCAGTGATAGACCCCTGGGGTCTGTACCTTCTGGGCAATAGCTCTCCAGATGGCTTGTTTCTGATGGGCGTTGATCTGCATGGATGCAACAGATGAATAAACAGATCATAAGTGCATATTTTAGGATATCTGGTTAACGCACATTTTGTATACACCTAGCACAAGCATTTATAAATTGTTCACTTACTACATGTGTAAATCACACATTCTGATAAGTACAGGGACACAAATACATACTTTTGTAGTCATCTGCTGACTATCAACATGACCCTTGGCATGGCCTACACTGACTATGCAAGCCCACTTAGATCATGTAGCTCAGTGCAAATCCACATATTCTGTGATGTGAGCCACTATGAGACAAAATATACCATTGTGACATTCTGAAGGTGTAAACTACTTGTGCATGAGTGTACAGGCATCTTTCATCCAGGCACATTGACTTGTTGCATATGGTCCATATAGGCTCCTACTCTAATATAGGCTACACTCTAAGACTCAGGTGACAATGAAAGGGCTAGCATGTGTGTCACTGAGAGCTTTCTCTCTGTGGACGTGGGGCCATGTGGACTACCTAATGAAATCCGATGCTACATCCGATTGAGTTTGTGTGGTATGTGCTGATGTCCCAGGACACACCATTTACTATATGTGGCACTCTTACAGAGATGGCATTCAACATACCAAGGTGTGTTTTGTTTGATTGGTTGAATGTAACAAAGCTAGTGATTTACGTGTAATGATCTCTCTAGAATTAACCAGCTATCTCCACTGCACATTTGTCACGTGTGCAATATGCCTGAACATTGCAAACTTGACAAATGGAAAAGTGACAACAGACCTGTTGGAGTAAGGGGCCTATCATTAGTAAATGTCACACATGTGCAATAGGGGTCAATGGAAAGATGTACCAGGTCAGGAGATTACTTCAGTCACCATTCCAAATGTAGTCTATGTAAAAGCATTCAGGGCTACTATTGTTTCAGATGACTCATTTTGGGAACATCCAAGGATATACAGGTCTACAGGGAGATTACGCTGTGCATCAGTTGTATTACCACAGTAACTTTGTCCCAGCCTGGGCTATGGCCCATAATGGGCAAAACTCTTTGCCAGCTTTGCTCTCTGCAGGCTGAGAATACTGAATCCACATGAACATCACATTTCCATCACTTCAATACACAACATCTTGTGGCCATCCTATATGTGAGCTCAAGGTTCTATGGCACTCTAAAGGGGTCAGTGAGGTTTAGCTAGCTCTCAGACAAAAATCTGCCAAGGTCTGATCTGGGTTGATTGGTTTGTGGGACTGTACACATTGCTAACATCCTCCTCAACAGTATACATACACAGCTCATGCTGTAATGCAAATACATTTATTTTCTCATTTACCATCATCTGATCATCAAATATATCATTGGTACCCTGAAAAATGTATTTGCATAGATGTGTGAATGCAGGAGGACATAGGGCTTATCCCACATCACACAACACAAAGGTGATTTGAGAAAAACTAAGTACAAGGCTCCACAATCCATAAAATGTTCACCCTATGTATGGACCACAATGTAACTACAGCCATCTAAAAAACTCTCTGGGACTCAAAGACACATTCTAACCCGTGAGAAAGGAAAGGATGTTGTTGAAGAGAGTCAAATTTGCATATGCAGTAGTTACCTGTTCCTCTGGTGAGCTATAGAACTGACCATACAGAGGAAGGACTTCTTCAACAAGTTTCTCCAGCTCCTCCGGAAAGAAAGCAGGGGCCCTCTCACCTGCTTGGCCTGGCATAATTGCTCCCACAAGCAGCAGACAGCAGCTAAAGTGGAGAAGGTGTTGTTGGTAGCAGTGTCAGGAGGCAAGTGAGTTATTTTTCAAACATGTTGTACATGTATGCCACGTACATGGTCATAAGCGTAGATGGGCACAGCTATTGGGCCGCGACTGTCACAGTCAAAAACATTAGCCTATGGCTGTGTCTGCCGTGGATGGAACCGCCCACTGTGCAGTCGACTTCCGCTGGCGGCAGTAGCTTCCAAAAGTCCAATATACGAGGACAGGTACCTGCCATTTTAGCAGTTGAAACTACAGTATTAGTGACTGGTAAATGCGTCACCACCACTACACATATGTTGTAACATGTTTACATATGTACTACTCCATTGACCTATAATTTCTTTTACGTAATCATCTGTGTTGTGCGTTACTGGTCGTAAATGCCACATAACCGTGGTGCACTGTATACTGACAGTGACAGTATTTTGGAAGAAAAAAACATACTTTACAATATCAAGGTGCACATGAGGAACTTTTAGGTGCATAATGTGCACATATATGTTGTAGACACATGTGAAAACCACAATGGAGATTATAGATGGAATTTGGGTAGTAGGCAATTGTAATGTGAAATGTGTGTAATGGCTTTTCAGCCAGTAATGTTTTGTCACATGACTTTTGACTTACTCATCATATATGTTACTCTGGACACAGTCACTAATGATACAATTTATTTGATTCCACACATACTGTAGGTATCCTGGGAGAGAGAGGAGATGACAACCTCCAGTGTACCATCCATTTCCCGATCTTCACACCATGGAAGAAAGGGATGTTATAAAGAAGTTTCATCGGAATAGACAAACAATTCAAGATTTATGTTGTCAGCTGGCACCTGATCTCATGCCTCAGAACACTAATCCAACATGTATACCACCTCTTGAGAATCATGGCAGTATTACACTTTCTGGCCACAGGACCCTTTCAATATACAGTAGCTATATCTGGTGATATGTCACAACCTATGTTCAGTAGTGTATTTAAAGATGTGCTATCAGCAATGATGGCACACATTGACAGCTATATCAGGATCCACAGACATGAACAAGTCTATTGAAACAGGAAGCACTTCCATTCTATCAACTTGCAAGTTTTCTGATTGCCAGATTTGTATATTTCAAACATTGTGCCCAGTTCCCAGATTCAGCCATGATTCCTTTGTAATGCGGAACAGCACCATAGTCCAGCTAATGTCACAACTACAACCAGAGAGGGTCTGGCTTGTTGGTAAGAAACATCTGTCCTAACTTTGTGTATGCAATGTCAGGTGTTATAATCAGAAAGTGTGTGACTCACTGTAGCACTTATGTCTTGTTACAAATCAGGAGACTCGGCATATCCCAACTGTCCTTGGTTGTTAACACCGCTGAGGAATCCAACTATGACAGGTGATGTCTGCTTCAATGAGGCCCATAAAAGAACACAGTGGCCATTGGAGCAGGCTTTTGGGCTCCTGAAGGCCAGATTTTGCTGTCTGGACAAGACTGGGGGAGCCCTCCTCTACTCACCCGGGGAGGTGTGTCAAATCATCGTGGCCTGCTGCATGCTCCATAACATTGCACTGAGGAGGAATATCCCACACATCCCATAGAAGGGAGAACCTGAGGTGCCACCGGGTGAGAAACCTAAAATGTCAAACAATGATGATACTGATGAAGAGGAAGGAGCTGACTTGCGACAAGATCTCATCAACAGGTTCTTCTCATGATTGTAAGTATGTCATGAGATGTCATGACTTTGACTGTACAATAAGCTTTTGCAATGATGTGAGGAGTACGTTTGTTGAAACTGTTAGGAAGGTGAAGCTCTGGTAAAATCTGGAAAAGGGTGTTTGGCGAGGAAGGTTTTGAGACATTCTCATTTTGTTAATGTTGCTTTGTTTAGGTCAGATTTTTGTCATGGACTGCTTTCTCCAGACGTTTGCTATGTGAATTGTGTCATATGTATGGTTTCATATCTAAACTCTTTGTTTTTGTGTTTGTTTAGGTACCTTCACCATGGCGCCTTCATTTGGACATTTCAGAGTTGTGATATTAGCAGGTATAAGATGCTTGTGGGACATACGAAGTGGACATGGATTGTTAGTGGGAATGAATGCCCCAGATGTTGGGTGTACAAAACCTGTGCCAAGACAGCTTGCACAGTGATAGGATGGAAGTTAAGGACTCCATTGGACTTGCCCCCTGTCGTGTGATGGCCATGATACAATATATGTGTCATGTGCACAGACAATACGTAGTTGTAGGCCAAATTCATGTTAGTTTCCCTTCACATTGGCTACATACTCTTTTTGTATGAAGTGTATGTTGCTGTTGATGTGTTTCATCATTGTAGGCCAAAGTGCCTTTGGAACATCACTGACATTTGTTTGTGTCATACCACCAGATGCAGAAGCACTGAATTGTAATGACCCTGTAATCAGAAATTGTTGTACTGCATCTATCTGAGTCTTGCTTTATATGATGTTGGATTCCTTTTGTAAGCTAGGCAATATGGCTGCAGCTGATGGCATCAACCAATTTCATTTCTACCTATTCTACAGGACAATGTCTGATGTATCTCTTCCTTCCATGTTCTGGAGATCTGTACCTGTAAATGTGATCACTTCCACAATACAATTCAATGATGTAGGATTTCGTATGTTTCTGACATCTTACTAGCCTATGATTGGAACAATGTAATAAATATGATATAAAGCAAGGCATTTGTATGTATGTGTTGGTGTGGTATTGTTGTGATCCTGAATTAAACATTGTGTACGTGCAACATATCCATGCTTATACAAGTGGGTTGTTTTGTCATTGTATAGTTCACATGGTATTACATATCTACATTGCTAAATGTGAAATTTACTACAGCAAACAATGAGCTTGTGAATTTATTAAAGTGGTAAGGGTGAAGACATACTTGATGCAAAAACAAACATAAAAGAAAAGTGAATTAGCATGGTAAATCAACCATAGATGTAGATGCCAAATCACCTGAAAACCAAAGTCCAGAAAACTCCTCCCATCAAAAATGGAATAGTGTCCAGAATTAGTCTACAGGGTCAATGTGTAACACACAATGGAGGGAATTAAGGTTGAGGTTTCTTGTTGGCAGTGGTGAGTCTCTTGTCATCCGAACCTCCTGGATATTTACATGGACATCCCCACTTGCGAGGGGGTGGGGGTATTCAGCTTGTGCAGAGGCAGGGGTGTCTGAAAGTGTTTCTTCCTCTGGCAGGGTCTACCTTCCGGTGGAGGCCTCAGATGTAGATAGGCTTGGTGTAGTTGCATTGCAGGAAGAGGTAGATGGTGGTGGAAAAGCCCTGCTCAGGGTTGGATGGATGTCTATCAGCACCACTGTCAGGGAGCCCATGTTGGAGTTATTGGCCTCTATCTGTTGGTACATGTCCCTCTGCAGCTGTTTAATTTTCCGGAGTTTGGTAACTACCTGGCCCATCATCCCTTGGGACTCCTAATAGACCCCCAAGACTTGACTGATAGTGTCCTGGTCATCAGTGGCCCCAGTGGTCTCACTCTTCCGGCCCACAGCATCCCTCCCAAAGGCCCTACCTCTACAAGCCTGTGCTCTTGGCCCAGGGTGCTCTCTCCAAATGTATCCTAGTCCCATTGTGTCTGTCAGGGCTGGTTATCTGCACTTTAGGGTCCGAGATAGGGGGGCACAAAATTGTACTAACTGTGCTGGGTGCACAGCTTGGGGGGATGTTGTTGGAGCTGGGGTGGGAGGTGTTGGTGTGGGCAAAGCAAGACTCACTGTTGCTGTCTGCCCAAGCTGACCAGGTGTGTCAGGTCTATCATCCACGTCCACATGTCCAGGAGTGTTGTCATCCCTGAGGGCTTTATCCAGGGGTGGGTTGGGAGTTTGTTCGGTGTACAAAATCTGCCAAGGTGCTGCATCAGATCAACCTGTTATGAAACAGAAAACATTGTTGGTGGAAGTGTGGAATTTACATTCATATGTTTTGTGTCTCAGTAAATAGAGATCTAGGAAAATATTAATAAGTAGGGTTTCCTATTGTGATATATTTCCATGGTACTGACCCTGTTGACAAGACATTTGTAGAGGTTGTAAAAACTATTAGAATTGGGCAACTCATTAGATGTACTGATAAGTTGCATTTTTGATGAAGGAATGAACATGACATCTAACAAACAGTTAAGCCAACATAGTGGGGAAATAACGTGTATTTGACCATTCCAAGGCCTAGTTGTGTACGATAAAGGCAAACACACATCTTGGTTGTGTATGTAGCAGTAGTCATTGTGTAAGCAGTGCAAAGTCAATGGGTTACCTGCCACTTCCAATCAACTGAAGCAGCTTAATGCCTTGCAGATAATTGGTGTACACGCTTGGTCAGGTGTCATTCATGACATCAATAGTTTCATATGATCAATAGTTTAATTTGGGGATACCAGGACAACATCAGGCTAGATAGGCAGACACGTCCCGGGGTTAAGCATGATATGCAGATTGTTCAGCCCATGATGAGTGAACATCCATTATGACATGGCAAACATGTGAATATAGGCAATAGCACAATGGACTCCTGTTTTGAGTTTCAGAAACAGGGCATTATGGTAGTTGTACTCATGTCACTTTCTAACTCACAACACTAGATAAATGGTAAACTTCATGATGAGTGAACATCAGTTGTCACATGGCAAACAAGTGAATATAGGAAAGAGCACAACAGCCTCTCATTTTGAGTTATAGAAACAGGACCTCGTGGTAATTATAGTCATGTCACTTTCTAACTCAGAACACTAGACAAATGGTAAACTCCATGATGAGTGAACATCAGTTGTGACATGGTAAAAAAGTGAATATGGACAAGAGCACAATAGCTTCTTGTGTTGAGTTGCAGAAACAGGGCCTCGTGGTAGTTGTAGTCATGTCACTCTCTCTCTACTTCCCAACACTTGACATTTGGCTAGTCTTACATACCTATTGCCACACTGCAACTAGGTTGGACAATCCATTTACATATTGACTCATGCCATGGGTCCTGGGATGATAATTTGAGAGTAAAACACTTGTAGAACCTATTCCAACATATACTGGAGATTGATACATGTGATGTGGTATATAACAATACACATTGACAATCTAACGTCTCTGATAGCTTGGTTATTGCATGTTAGGAAAGTAGATGGACAACACAAGGGCAAAAGCTGAAATGTGAGCATCCAGGACATTGACCTTTTGTGACAGTTATTGTGGTGTAACTTACCAGACTCCCACTCCCCCAGCTATTCCTGTCAAGCCCTCAGGATGCAGGATGGTCAAGACCTTCTCATCCCAGGGAAAGTGTTGGAATAGGGCACTGGGAGGACCACCGCCACTTTTCTGGGTCTCCGTGTGTTTGCTGGGAGGCAAGGGAATGCACCTTTCCCCTCAAGTTATTTTACCTCTTGCTAATATTCTCCTTTGTGTGCAAGGGGGAGCCTACAACATTCACTTGTCGACTATCCTTTGCACATTTTCATTTTCCTACTGGGAGGGGTATGTTGGACTTGGGCTCCAAACAATTATGGCTCTACTCTTATGATTTCATCCACCAAGACTTTCAACTCATCCTCATAAAAACACAGATTTTTTGAACGTGACATGACTGTAAATTGAAGAGGGTGCCAAGGATTAACAAAACAAGGCAAGTAGTATTGGGATAAAAGGAGAAGTGTGTGGAAAGTGTTAAATGGGTTGTGAAAAAAGAGCTGCCTTTTCTCACAAAAATTAAACAACGTTGTATGGTCTCTGTCTTGCTGTGCTGCAGTAGAGAGGCAAACGATCATGGTCTGGTATGGGATGTTTTTTGTAGTGTGATTTGCAGTTGTGTTTATTTAGCCAATGAATGTCAGCATTTAGCTGTAAATAATCACAGTTTTCCAGCCTCTTCCTCGTCTATCCCACATTTACAGCTAAAATGTATACTCATGTTTACCTACACATGTGGACACTCCACACTCAGGGTGGAGATCTCCACACAGAAAAAGATAGGACAGGTGTAGGTCTCCACATTTATTTAATTTGTGAATAGCATTTTGTGGTTTGTTTGTAGTGCTGTTGTAGTGCTACATAATGTACTACAAGATGCAGTTTATGAATGGTCACCTAAATGTTTTTTTGTTTATTTCGACTTCAAATGTTTAGATGTTTCTATTGGGATATATACGTCTGTATTCACAAACACTCATATTTAATCTAATAAATGCTTTACTCTAAATTATGAATGCAAAAATTGTGTTTATCGACTGATATGTTTCACTGTTTAATACAATAATTTGGTGCACGCTTTTAATTTTAACTTTTTGATAAAGTGGCGAATTCACGAATCACATGTTTGCTTTTCAAATATGAAATTAAATTAATTTTATATTTAATTTTGTTCCACTTTTAAAAGGCAGAATATACCTCAAAATATTAGCAGTCTCCTCATTGTATCACTTATAGATGCTCCCACGGTGTAACACATTGGCACATTTATGACAAATTCAGTACTGACGTTTTCCAGTATGTGACTTCCAGAGCAACAATGAAGTTTCACGCCCATGGGTCAGGTATTCCATTGCTGCTAGCTGGCAACAGTTGTTCAAGAATCCCAGCAGGCTGTGCTCCTTATTCCCATCCAATGATATGCTGCATGTGGGATGCTGGTGGATGCAAATATGCAGCAGACACCAATGGAGGCACTATCTAATCAAAGTATCTGCCTTACAAGTTGGTACTCTGGTATTTAGTGCAAAGCCTGCCTCAAACGAAATCCGAATTACATCCATAATTTTAGAAATTGGCTGCACTGCAGGCAACCTCAACCGCAATGGTCCGAAAATTAAATCAGGTTGCCATTTGAAACACCTGGCTGGATTATGAACACAGTACTTGTTTGTTCGAGCCAAAAACAAACATGCTAAGCCTTTCCTTTTCCGGTAAAGCGAGCACAAGGGTTAGTTAAGACTGTTGAAAGCTGTGACATGAATGTCAAAGATTATATTTCTGCAGGTTGCTTTAATTGCCAGAAAGGTGATATGGTTAAAAATCATTATTTCATGCTCATGTAATTTTTATTCTGCTTGAGTTACAAAAGTAAATATTTGCTGGAACTTGTAAGGAGGAATATTTCATAAATAGGTAATCCAGAGGGTTAGGCTTCCATGTTAAGTTTGTAAATGTTCCCACACAATGAGCATACATTTTAAATATACATTTGTTGAAAGTATGACACGCTCTGACTGCATGGGATAGCTCCATAGATTTTAAAACTCGGCACATTGAAAATATGTCAGTATGTATTCTTTATCTACCAACCGTTTTTGTCTTTTAAGATAACAGTTGCTTTTGTCTCAGTAAAGTAAATTGTTTATGTTTATTGGTACTGAATGTAAACAATGAGTAATGTGAAATGTAAAGGAAACAGAATAGATGTTAGAGAATGCTTGAAAATGCAACTTTTCAAAAGTTATATTGAAAACGATAGGAATTTAGCCTTTTGTGAGCTGGGACGTCGGAAGGATTTTTGAGGCCCTGAGCCAAACATATTTTGGGGGGCCCTGCTCGGAACAGCTTTGAATTTATGATCCAAGTTCAGCTATTCTATGCCCTCCTTGACAAGGTCACTGATCCAAATTCTAAATGAGTTCACATCTAATATTCGGAGATAGTGACCGTGTGTTTTCAATATTGTAACACAACAGTAGCTCACTAATATAACTGCAAATAATATCTGTCACACCCTCCCATTTCGCAGATGTAAGGTTCATCTTTTATCTAAAATAATTTTTATGGATGGTGCCCGAAACATTTTTCTGCGAAATGTATGTAATAGACTCTCACACATAACTTACATTGTTTGGCATTAAGGCAAATGTTCTTCAGTTTGTTGCAACAGGGAAGCTGTAGAAGCTTTGTAATTTTGAAACTTACTGACGTGTAGAGGGAAAGTAAAGCCCTTACACATTACATAATAAAAACTGTTCATGGTTGTAATATTTTATAGTTCCAGCCATACACAATAGCAACCGTTCACTATTTCAAAGTAGAATTATTTTTTGTTAAAACGGTTTCAAGGTGAAACTACTTTGGCCATGAAATCGCCAACCTGAACTACCAGCCTAACATATGTTGTGAGCGAAATTACAGCTGTGTCTGGTTGTTATAAACTGTATTAGCATGATACCGTAGCAGCAATGCATTGCTCTTCTTTAAATTTTTGTGAATGTTTCATTGTTTTTCTAAAATAATACAGAAAATAAAACTGCTCATATATGATGGACATCACATAAGAAGTTAGATCTCATAATTCCCTTCAAGTACCATACAGTATAATCAGAGCAGACATGTAGATGGTGCATTGTGTGTTCCCTACCTATCTTGTGATACACTTCAAGCTTCTTTTCCTCCCATTTCCAGCCGAGCGTGCATCCTCATCTTGAACGAATACACAAGATCAGCCATCTACCCATGGCTTAGATCTTTCATCTTGTTTCTTACGTGAGCATCTCTCTTCCTATATTGATTTTTGATAGCCTTCCACCACTGCATTCCTCTTGTCCAGGTATGTCTATCTGTGACAGTGTAACCGCTACATTGTCTGGTTTTATCCCTGTGTGCAGCCATTAAACCAATATTGTTTAGTATACATTTGTACATGATCAAAACAACTTTCCGCACCTGCTAAATAATGCTGTGTCAGTACAGGTTGAAGTATGAACCTAGATCCCCAGTAAACACCCCAAGAATATTCTTCTACATTAATGTACTGGAGGACAGCCCCCAATGCCCCCAGCTCAATATAGTACCTTATTCATGTTGGTTGGGCTCCCCGTCCTATGTGATGGATCCATGAGCTCTTATAATAGATTTTGTGCAGAATCATAACTTGTTTAGTACGAAGATTGATTGGATGACTATATCTCTGGCATATGATAAAGCCTCGTGTCTCTTGTTTTATCTTCAAAATCCCTAAATCGGGCCCTCCATTTTTATCTAAAGGATATGAGTGTGCAGGGCACGCTTTTAATTACTGTTCTGTGGATTTTCAGACAACACCTTTTTCCCGGCCTCCATCCCTACTCTGGCTTCTAAAAAAGAATGGTCTTGTATATTTGCCCAGTCAATTCCTTGATCATTCAATGTGTGTATTAACTGAAATACCAAAAACGTTATGTTGGGGTGAGGTTAAATTATTTTTGTGGTACAGTAATCAGCTTTACCCCTGAGTTCCTACTCACATCTCCCAAATTATAAACACCAACAAGATCCCAGGTCATGAAGTCCATCAAAGTTATCACTGTCCCATAGCAGCATTACACCAGAGTGATGTCCGCATCATCACACTTCCCACCCATCCAATCATCTTTAATGCCACCCACCAAGCCTAGACAACTGTGGCATTTGCTGTAGCCAGGGTCTCAAGCACTATTCCTATAGAGCAGTAATAAAGGTATGCATGTTGACCCACAGTTAATCTATCTAACCTAACTGAGTTTTCCTCTTGGGGTTTATGTGCACAGTCATTTAAGGCTACCAATTGAGTTGCCCAATAATAACCTTTCAGATATGGAGATCTGGTAATGCAATCCCTCTGTAAAATGTGGAAAGTTGGGGCTCATCAAGCTAAGATCGAGTGCCACACTATCCCATTAAACATTTAGAGAGCTGTATCAACTTGACAGAAAAAGGACTCAGGCAACCAGAACTTGCTATTCTGAATTATATTCAGAAAATTGTCAGCCTGATCATTTTAAAAAAAGGCTGCTTTGTAAAGCAAAGAGGAATGGCTCCCCAGTGAGCCAGTTCTTAAATTTCTGTGGAAACCTAGTAATATTACATTCACGAAAACCCAATCCCCAGGTATTGGAATCCATATGCATGAACAGCTATACAATTTTCATGCTCAGGTGTCCCATCCCATGGTCATTCCAGAAAGAGACCATACTTTTTTCAATCAAAAGGTGAAGTTTAAATATATTCCAGATTACTTGACCATATCTAGCAGTTTGGGTATTGAGGTGTCCAGCCTGCTGAAGAAAAAGATGTCATCTGTCTATAAAGAGACAGATTCCTCTGTCCCATTAGTCAAGCAAAATCCCTCTATCTGAGAGTCCGGGCTAACCCACCTCGCCAGCAGTTCGCTTTTTAAGGTGAACAAGAGTGGGGAGGAGATATTCCTAATGGATTCCCCTGCCTAAGGCAAACCTCTCAGACAGCCACCACTTTACTCTAATCTCAGTGGTTGGGTTACACACAGTTGCTTGGTCCATGACAAGAAAGCTGCTGGAGACATGGATATAATTTATAGGACCCAGAGCAGTAAACACCATTTAATGGAGTCAAACACGTTTTTGGCAATGATGTTCTCCGATATAAATTGGCTTATTGTGGGTGACAGGAGAGGGGTGTAATTTACACACTTGGCATTACTTCATGTAAGACTAAAGATCTGATTCTGACACTAGACCTAGAGTAAGATGATGTAGTACACTTACCTTTCAGGAAAACAATAAAGGGAATATTGCTAATATTTTCAGATTGCTATTGGAGTGATAAGCAAATGAATCAGGTAAACACTGCTTAATAGTATTGTAAAAGTAGCCATAGCACTATGGGATTTACAGAATTGTGGAGGAAGCGTTTCTAAATCCTGTGGCACTGCACTATGGCAACGTCTGAAAATTATGATGCAGGTGGAAAGAGGATTTGGTGGGGGGGTCACTTGACTGTTGACAGAGGATAGGAACTGGTAGCAATACGACGTGTAGATGCACAGAGTTATCATGGAGCTCTGTCTGCTACTGGATCTTGCAGCTCCTCTTATCTTTAATAAGACATAGTACTACATATTTGTAGGTGTGAATGTTTTGAAACCTCCAGGAAATGAGGGATGATAACTCACTGAATATGCAGTCTGCTATGTGTGTTGCAATGACCTTAAGTGAGGAAACATTAAAAGGGCTTACCATTAGCCACAACTGACTTGCACAGGCAGGTGCTGTCACAACCCTGGCAATCCCTTCCAGATGGTACACACCAGCATCTCTGAAGTGAGCAGAGAAATGAATACCATTGTGGATGTTGTCAGGTTGGTCATGGCGTACTACACTATACTGCGGAGGAGGATGGGGTTGGTGTTAAACCACCCTCTCCTCTTTCATAACCCTGGGTGAGAGTAGTACCAGCTGCATGGGACGAACTCCAACACCCAAATGACAGGGATAAAGAGATGAACTTTTCATCCTTTTCTGTTTTCAGTGACATCTGTTAAACTAAGCTCAGCTCAGTGGCTGTAGGCAGTGGGGATTGGGAAAATGTCATGGCCGCTCTTCACCGCTTATGACCTAATAGAAGTGATGTTGAATGAAGCTTCATGTTTTCACTTCCTAGAGTGATAACTCTTTTTTCGTATTTTGTGTAAAGCTTTCGAGTGTTAGCTAACCTTATTGTAACTTACATGTTTGTGAACATTGACACCAGGTTGGCGTCATATGAAATCTTTGAAGAGCCTACGTGTTGCACTCTCCGAGTGGGGTATGGTTTCCTTGTGCCTACAGTATTTACAAATATAATTTTTGTAATACTCTTTGCACACATCCTTTCATGACACCCTTGTTGGTGAGATACTAACAGATGGTGAGTGTTATTTTTCATGCGACAAGACTTGGGCATTGCTCATGGAGAGTTTGGGGATGATTTATCAGTATAACAGTTTCTTTCAATGTTTTGTGATCATATTTTGCTATTTATTGTAGCTGTGTCACAAATGACGTATGTAGGAAGTCGGCTCTGTATATACTATCTCAAAGTGAGAGATAGTGTGCACAGAGTCCAAGGGTTCCCCTTAGAGGTTGATAGTGGCAAAATTAGATAATACGAATGCTCTATTTTGTGGTAGTGTGATCGAGCAGTAGGCTTATAAGAGGGTAGTGTTAAGCATTTGTTGTACACACACAGGAAATGAATGAGAAACACACACTCAAAGACTTAACTCCAGGCCAATAGTTTTTATATAGAAAAATATGTTTTCTTAATTTATTTTAGAACTACAAGATTCAAGATTTGAGGTAAGTAAATAAAATGCAAGGTACTTCACACAGTTAAGTATAGAACTTTGATTCAAAGCAGTAGTACACACAGTTTTAGTTAAAATGGCAATAGGCTATTTTAAAAGTGGACACTGCAAAAATCAACAGTTCCTGGGGGAGGTAAGTTTGGTTAAGTTTCTCAGGTAAGTAAAACACTTACACAGTCAGTCTCCTGGGCATAGGCAGCCCACCGTTGGGGGTTCAAGGCAACCCCAAAGCCACAGCAACACAGGGCCGGTCAGGTGCAGAGATCAAAGGAGGGACCAAAACACATAGGTGCCTATAAAGAACAGGGATGCTCCAGTCCTAGTCTGCTTACAGGTAAGTACCTGCATCCTTGGGAGCAGACCAGGGGGGTTTTGTAGAGCACTGGGGGGGACACTTAAGCCCACAAAATGCACCCTCAGAGGCACAGGGACGCCCGGGTGCAGTAGGCAACGTAGGCGTCTGGTTTGCAATTGAAAACAATGGAGGGACCTGGGGGTCACTTAGGCGATGCAGGCAGGGCACGGGGGGCTTCCCGGGCCAGCCACCAACTGGGCTAGGAAGAGGGAGAAGGACACCTGCTGGTCACTCCTGCACTGGAAGGTGGTTCCTCTCGGTCCTGGGGGCTGCGGGTGCAGTGCTTGGTCCAGGCATCCGGTTCCTTGTTACCAGGCTGTCGTGGTCAGGGGAACCTCTGGATCCTCTTTGCAGGCATCGCTATGAGGGTGCAGGGGAGTCAACTCAGGGTACTCACATCGTTGTAGTCACCAGGGAGTCCTCTCTGCGGTGTTGGTTCTCCTAAACTCAAGCCAGGGGCGTTGGGTGCAGAGTGTGAAGACTCATGCTTCTGGCAGGAAGTGGAGTCTCTTTGAAAGTTGCTTTAAAGTTGCAGAGTTGTTGCAGTTTCTGAACAGAGCCACTGTTCTCTGGAGTTTCTTGGTCCTTTGGGTTCAGGGCAGTCCTCTGAGTCCTCAGAGGTCGCTGGTCCCTGTCGGATGCGTCGCTGTGCAGGTTCTTTGAGTCTGGAGACAGGCCGGTAGGGCTGGGGCCAAGTCAGTTGTCATCTCCGTCGTCTCTGCTGGGCGTTCAGGTCAGCAGTCCTTCTTGTTATTGTAGGTTGCAGGAACCTGATTTCCTGGGATAAGGGTCACCCATAAATACTAAATTAGGGGGGTGTTTAGGTCTGGGGGGCAGTAGCCAATGGCTACTGTCCTGGAGGGTGGCTACACCCTCATTGTGCCTCCTCCAAGAGGGGAGGGGGGCACATCCCTATCCCATTGGGGGAATCCTCCAAACTTAAGATGGAGGATTTCTAAAGGCAGGGGTCACCTCAGCTCAGGGCACCTTAGGGGCTGTCCTGACTGTTGGGTGACTCCTCCTTGCTTTCCTCATTATCTCCTCCAACCTTGCCGCCAAAAGTGAGGGCAGTGGCCGGAGGGGCGGGCATCTCCACTAGCTGGGATGCCCTGGGGTGCTGTAACAAAAGGGATGAGCCTTTGAGGCTCACCGCCAGGCGTTACAATTCCTGCAGGGGGAGGTGATAAGCACCTCTACCCAGTACAGGCTTTGTTCCTAGCCAAAGAGTGTCAAAGGCACTCACCCCATGTGGCCAGAAACTCGTCTGGTTGTGGCAGGCTGGCAGAAACTGGTCAGCCTAGCACTAGGAGTCGGACTGGTATTCAGGGGGCATCTCTAAGATGCCCTCTGGGTGTATTTTACAATAAATTCCACACTGACATCAGTGTGCATTTATTGTGCTGAGAAGTTTGATACCAAACTTCTCAGATTTCAGTGTAGTCATTATGGAAATGTGGAGTTTGTAATTGACAGACTCCCAGACCATGTACTCTTTATGGCTACCCTGCACTTACACTGTCTAAGGTTTTGCTTAGATACTGTAGGGGCATAGTGCTCATGCACTTATGCCCTCACCTGTGGTATAGTGCACCCTGCCTTAAGACTGTAAGGCCTGCCAGAGGGGTGACTTACCTATACCACAGGCAGTGAGAGGTGGGCATGGCACCCTGAGGGAAATGCCATGTCGACTTAGTAATTTTCTCCCACCAGCACACACAAGCTGCGAGGCAGTGTGCCTGTGCTGAGTGAGGGGTCCCCAGGGTGGCATAAGACATGCTGCAGCCCTTAGAGACCTTCCCTGGCCACAGGGCCCTTGGTACCAGGGGTACCATTAACAAGGGACTTATCTGTGTGCCAGGGCTGTGCCAATTGTAAGAACAAAGGAACAGTTTAGGGAAAGAACACTGGTGCTGCAGCGTGGTTAGCAGGGTCCCATCACACTTTGATCAACAAAAGGCAAAAAGTTAGGGGGTAACCATGCGAAGGAAGGCATTTCCTTACAACGTATGTGTTACATTAAATGTCAGTAGGGTAGAGAGTTTTGCCCAATACTAATTTGGGTATGCATTGACTGAAGATATTTGTGAACAGTACTTTTAAAATATTTTGAGCATATTTTGGGTGTTCTAGGTGTATGTCATCTGTGCAATCAGTGTTACATTTAATATTGTTGGGATGTGGACTTTATACACATACCCAGTTTGGTTATGCTATGCTTTAATTGTTTGTGTGTATGAACATTTTGGTTGTCCCCTTTATACTATGGGGTCAGAGGTGTCTTTTACTTCAACAAGTTTTGAGCCAAAGGGTGTCAGGGATTTGAGGTTTAAAAAAACTGTTTTTTCTGTTTGTGAATATGAATGGTTATATACCAAATCACTGACATACAGCACTTTTTTGTTCTCTTTTCTCAACAATCGCTGAATCAAAATACATAAACCCACAAAAAGGTATAATTGAGACAAGTACTAAATGTCTGCCACATTTGTGTAATTTCATTGTATTCAGTCCTAAGTCCTAAAATTGTCTGTGGGCATTTCTATAATGCGTGGAAAATTCATTTCCTTCTTTCCATTAGACCCTGTTTTTAGCTTTTACAACCGTCTGCAGTCCAACCCACCTCCTACTGTCACGTATGCTAGTTATTCTAATGAAACTACTGGATTTTGAGCTGTAGAATCACCCGCGGTGTGGGAGACTGAGTCCAACCCACTACAGGTGACACCTTTCGCTCCAATCCGGGTTTTGCTCTGGCTAACTAGCAGTGCCTCATCTCTACCAAAGCATAGTGATGATTGGGCAGCTGAGCGCCTGACATACTAGGCTTCTCAGGGAAGTCTTGGTCCCTCAGGTCACATCCGGTTCTCTCATTTACAATTTAGTCTCATATATAAATGACAAACAGAAGCAGTATATGTTTCAATAATGAGTTTAATAAAATGACTGCATCTTAGATAGCAAAGCATGAGCTGCAATAACCAGGATGACTCAACATGACAGTATTAACATTGTGACGAGAAAGGTGAAGCATAAAAACAATGCTATCATATTGTCACTATGATCGATAGACTATTTCCTATCTAGGTTGTAATTTGAGCACAGCATGTTAAGCTCTAATTCTGCCTTTCAGGTTCCCCTGGGAAGACATCAACCCCCATACCTGAGCAAAGGCCTGTGGTATGCGTTAGCATCTGTAGTGAAGCATTCAGCAATCAGCAATCAGCATACAGTCGTGGTTCCCTGGCTGGAATCTCCCTCTAACGTGTAAGAGACAAGGAAGTGTTTATATAATAACACATCTGATGTTCTGCGAAAATTTCCCTACGTAAGGATGTGTATTTTCTACGAATGTTGGAGACTAAACTTCTACCACGTTTACCTACAATGTACAGAGCTGCAGCCTTGAATGAAGCACAGAGTGATCAAGAATGTCTTGTTTGAGAACAGAGTGCTGGCTCAGGCAAAAACAGTTAGATAGATGAAAATTATTGTAATAATAATAAAGCGAAGCGGCCTAGTGTGTTAAAATAATGTGCATGGAGCTATAACTAAAATGGCTACACAACACTACCATTTATCATAACAGCAGTGTTTCAGGAGGTTCAATCAACAGCCTCTTGCTAACAGAGTGCCTGATTCTGACCTTGGCGGATGGGCTACTCCGTCACAAATGTGATGGATATCTACTTCGTAGTATTACAAGTTCCATTACATCCTATGGAACTTGTAAAACAGCGGGCGGGATATACTTTACGTTTGTGACGGAGTATCCCATCTGCCAAGGACAAAATCAGGCCCATAGTCTTCATTTGAATTCTAACAGGAGCCCAGTCACCCCTGCTCAGCAAGGTATCTGGAGCTCCACCTTCTAGCCACAAGAGTGAAGACAATACACTTCCACTACCTTGGGAAGTTGTCCATGCTACAACCAAGGATATCCAAAGGGATTCTGCTTTACTTCTTTTAAATTATACCATGAGCCACATTTGAGAATAGACATCCCCAGTCATTCACTCCAGCATGTTCAGAATCTCCTTTTCAATGTCAGCAATATTTACCCATACATCTTCTGACATTGCTATGATCATGAGTTTACTGCTTCCTACGAGCACAGCCTATAGGTCTTGATATATTCTAGTACATGCTTCCAGCTATTACTTTATGCTTTTAAACTCCTGATCAGTTAACTTTATTGGAGTGGTGGTCTAGCTGGAGTCACACAGTTGATAGGATGTTCGCCTGATTCAGAAGTACATAATATATCACTATGTTCTCATACCATTTATGAGGATTATTTCTACAGTCTTGCATCCTCAAACTGAATGATATCTCAAAAGTAACCTAAATATATCTAAACCCATCATTAAAACTGATCTTTACTTAAAACATTTGAATATCTGATTGTCACTTCTCCTCTTTTCTTTCAAATGGCCCTCTCCTTCCTGTCCTTCCTCTACATTCCTGCTCTGTCTGTGCACAACCTTCTCAAAGTCACACACGTTTGCCTTAATATCTATGATTGTATTTCTGAATCGTGTCTACAACTCTAATGAAAGATTACAACCCTCCTTCATTGAAAGTCATACCCTTGCACTTTAAGAATACCTAATCCCTTCAAGCTCAATCACTAACCCCACCAACCATGTGCATGAACTCACATAACCACCAACTAAAGATCACACCTAACTCCTATCAGTGTAATCTATCACAAAGAAATTAGAATGAGCTCATGGAATGGTTTCCTGTGTGCACAAGACTAATTTCAGCAACGAACAATAACCCATAACAATAGACTAACCACTAACCTTAGGTTCTGGAGCAGTGTGTTTCCTAGTGTAAAGTGATTCGGTGCCTTGTTTGTGGTAGTAAGTGATATATAAACGCAACACAATTACAATCTGTTATGAACGACCCTCAAATATTTGCATATACCTCAAATCACTTTACCCCTAATGAGTTGAGCACTCCTTTTCCACCCCAGTGCAGTGCAGGGCAGAGACTTTTTTATACCGATCCATGCTAAAGCTTGTAAAGTACCCAGGGCTTGTGGTCCTCTGAAGGAAACTACGTAAACATTCAAAAATATGACAAACAGTAGGCGATAAGTGCTGAGCAAGAAAGTATATGGTTTTCCTAAAAATTTAATCAACAAATGTTTTGCTTTTCTAAATCATCCTCTTCCAAACATTCAATAATATACTTTCACCACAGTTGTTGCACTTTTGTTAGCCAATATTTCCTATTTTTGCCGTTTCTGCATACTTGTAGTTTGTTGGGCAAAGATATGTGAAACGCATGTGTGAACCCGAAAATACATGACTGAAAAGTAGACATAATTCTGAGTTCAGCAAGAGGTCATTTTGTGCAGTTCACTCATGGTTTTCCCAAACTAATTGTTAAAATAAAAAAATAATGAAAATTAAAAATAATAGATGACAATGCTTTCACCTGTAAATGTTTTCACTGAAGATCATTCTACAATTGTAATATATTGTTGCATCTATCTGACTCTGCTAATGGCAAAGAGTATTTGTTAATTGTCCACTTGATACTCAGAACCAATACAATGAAGTGTAGCTGATAATGATTTATCATTGTGTTTCATTCAAGCAATAAAATCTAAGGAATAAAAAAAGGTTATGAAGAAAAAAAAGACACTTCTGAAACATACTCAGGTATCATTATGGAAAGGGGTTATTTGTACCACTTTGAATTTTGTGTTGTTTTGTGCACATGCATTACTTTTGGATGACACAATTATAGAGAAACTCAAGTAGATAAATACAAGTCAAACTATTTCACACTTCTCCAGTTAAAAATAGTACCCTACTCGTGTAATTTAGCCTATAGCAAAGGACAGGGAACAACAAGATTCCTCATTTGAATTATATCTATTTGTAGCATGGGGGTAGCTGTGGTATTTGAACTTTGTGTGGGCTAGTGTGTATTTTCTCAACCCCAAACATTTTCAAAAGCTAGACAACAGAGGTGTCCACGGTGCTTTGCCTTGCATGGATCACACTTTTTTGAGCAAAACGTATTAAATCTGCAGGGATTGACATACGTCCTCCCACTCATACTTCCCACATTTCTCCTAATAAAATCAGAACCCATTTGTGTGGGTGGGCCTATTGCCAATGACAATATTGAAACATCAAGATTTATCCTTTATATTTCAATCATTAAATTTTAAGGGGATCAATAAAAGTCGCAAGCTTTTCTGAATAAAAGCAGCATCCCCTTTTCAAAGTAGACCTATGGTACAGAACAGGAGATGCCCAGAAGTGCACTGTAAAATTTCAAGGATTTTGCTTTGAATTTAGAGTGAATCTTGGGGTGTGAGTAGCTGCCGTTTTTGAGCCTTATGCTGACATGCACTAAGGTAAACATATCAACCCCAGACATTTGTGAATATTAGACATACAGTGTGGCTTCCATTGCCTTCCGTACCCAATATGTCTTGTAAACGTCAAACTCTGGATGAAATCCCAGAACATTCTCACATATTTTAACTTGTGGAATCTGTAGGGATTGACGAAAGTCCTTCACACGTGCCTTCCCAAATGTATCCTGAATAAAAAACGGACATCCCAATTGAGTGGGTGGGCCTATTACCCAGAATAGAAATGCCTTGCTGTGCACTGTTGAAATCTCAAGAATATTGCTTTGAACTTAAATCAATTCTTGGGATGTGGGAAGCTGCGGTATTTATATGATGTTATCTGTGACCTAGGAAAACCTACCATCCTCAGACGTTTTGAAAAACTAGAGCCCTGGGGAGCCCAGGAAGGTGTGACGTTAGTGAATTGCATTATATTTTATTGCCATATTTTATAGACAGAATGCCTTGCAAAAATTTAACTTTCGGTGAAATCACAGGATTTTCAAACATTTATGGAGGGAAAGTTCTGGAATCTGTGGGGAACAACAACATTTCCTTCCACCAACCATTACCGCACCTTTTCCGATGGAAACAGTACCCTACTTGCGTGGGTGAACTGATAGCACAGAACAAGAAATGCCCAGAAGCAGATTGTGAACATTTCTAGCATTTTTGGTTTGAACTTGAATCAGTTCTTAGAATGGAGGTAGCCATGGTAAGGATCAAGCCTGGCCAGCACACAGGTAATCCTACCACCCCACACTTTTCTAAAAAGTAGTCACCCGAAGAAGTCAAGTGTAATGGTTGACTGGCTTCCTTGGATCCAGTTTGCTTTCCTTCCAGGATTCCTTGAAAATGGCATCACTAATCCTCAAAATACTTCCTTTCACTCTCTATGAAGGGTGGCTAGCCAATATGGATAAAAAAATATGTGTCTCGGCATTAGGCCTCACCCCGGCATCAGGGACAGCAGAGTAAGAACTTGATGCCCTCTCTACTGTCAGATATTTCAAATTAAGCCCAAAGAAATTCAGATTTGGTCTCATTGCCTTGGAGGATGGTTGCAGTATTTGGGCTCTGGGCATGGGGAGTGATTGACCAGAAATGATGTCTATGGCCAAAGAGTAGGGCCAGCCTGATGTCAGGACTGCCCAGCTGAGCAAAGCCCCATTTTAAAAATCCCTTCTCTAGTGTCTGCTGGGTTTTCTGCCCCACTTGGGTAAGCAGATTGGTGGGGCCACAAAGACTGTTTTAGGAGAGGGGCTAAGGGATCGCCGGATTGCAGGACAGAATGTAATTCCAACCTATTCACTTTATTTATTCTTTCCATGGTGTCTAATGTGGCTTTCTATGCCCCCAGGAGCAGAATGAGGGTAAACTCCCAGCCTGCTTCCCAGTGGAGGAGAAAGGCTGTTTTGGGCCCATGGGTCTGATGGTGGCAAGATGCAGGACAGGTGAGCCACCCGTTCCACTCTTTTTAAATCTCTTCCATGATGTCTAGTGAGCTTTCTCCTCCTTTTGGTGACAAATTGGAGGTAAACTGTCAATCTAGCATCCAAAGGGGCAGAGAATCGGTCGGTCTTGTTCCCAGGGTGGTGGTGGTAAAGGCCAGGGTATGCTGGCCTCCAACCCCATTTCTTTTTCTGATGCTATCCTTTCCCTGGTGTCTAGTGGACTTTCAGCCCACCTGGGGATGGGACAAGCCCCAACATATCCCCAGGAGGGCAGAAGGGATTGTCTTAGGCCCAGACGTGGGTGCCAACCCAATGTCAGAACGGGCAGGCACCACAGACCATTCTTTTTTCCTAAAAAAAAAGATGTTTTCCTCTCATCTAACTGTCCCTCTGGTGTATACCCTCCAATCTGCCCACCATAGGTGCAGAAAGACTGTATTGGTCCCTTGGTGGGGGAGCAATTATCCATGCCTCTGCTGCCACTCCTCCCTTACAGTAGTCTCTGATGTCTAGAGGGTAGATTCCAGCTTGGCAATCCAGGAGCCGGCATCCAGTAGGGAGAGGAACTACTGGAATGGGGATAGTCTTTCCTTTCAACCAATGCCTCTCTCATATTATCAGGGCCTAGTGCACCGGTACTCAAAGTACGGCCCGCGGGCCGCCAGCGGCCCCACGGACCTAACTTGGCGGCCCGCGACCGCGAGACGCACACCAAACGCAATAAACAATGGCCGCCGTATGTAAACATAGAGGAGGGCCGCGGGAGCATGCTCCCGCGGCCCTCCTCTATGTTTACATACGGCGGCCATTGTTTATTGCGTTGCCCTGACGATCTGTGGAAGCCAAAGCCCCATAAAAGTCAGCGCTTGCAGCTAACTTTTACGGGGCTTTGGTCGTCTGCCTGCTGTCACCGGCTCCACGTCTGCTGCCCGCCTGCTGTTCCAGATTTGTGGCATCTTTACAGTGCTTTGAGTCAGGTAAGGCTCTTTGGTTATTTATTTATTTGTTTTTAATGTAGTGTGTGTTACTGGGGTAGGCGTGTGAGCAGATTGCGCTGTGTGTGTGCGCTGTGTGTGTGTTTTACTGGGGTGGGGTGAGAGCAGATGGCGCTGTGTGTGTGCGCGCTGTGTGTGTTACTGGGGTAGGGGTGAGAGCAGATGGCGCTGTGTGTGTGCGCGCTGTGTGTGTGTTACTGGGGTGGGGTGAGAGCAGATGGCGCTGTGTGCAGATGGCGCAGTGTGTGTTACTGGGGTAGGGGTGAGAGCAGATGGCGCTGTGTGCAGATGGCGCTGTGTGTGTTACTGGGGTAGGGGTGGGAGCAGATGGCGCTGTGTGCACATGGCGCAGTGTGTGTTACTGGGGTAGGGGTGAGAGCAGATGGCGCTGTGTGCAGATGGCGCAGTGTGTGTTACTGGGGTAGGGGTGAGAGCAGATGGCGCTGTGTGCAGATGGCGCTGTGTGTGTTACTGGGGTAGGGGTGGGAGCAGATGGCGCTGTGTGCACATGGCGCAGTGTGTGTTACTGGGGTAGGGGTGAGAGCAGATGGCGCTGTGTGTGTTACTGGGGTAGGGGTGGGAGCAGATGGCGCTGTGTTCAGATGGCGCAGTGTGTGTTACTTGGGTAGGGGTGAGAGCAGATGGCGCTGTGTGTGTTACTGGGGTAGGGGTGAGAGCAGATGGCGCTCTGTGTGTGCGCGCTGTGTGTGTTACTGGGGTAGGGGCGAGAGCAGATGGCGCTGTATGTGTGCGCGCTGTGTGTGTTACTGGGGTAGGGGTGAGAGCAGATGGCGCTGTATGTGTGCGCGCTGTGTGTAGGGGTAGGGGCATTGTTTTGAAAAAGGGGGTGGGGTGGTTGTTCCCCCTCTAAGCCCCGCCCCCTCTAAGCCCCGCCCCCCGCTGTCACTTCAGTGCGGCCCTCGGCCGCAAACCATACTGCAATTTTGGCCCCCGAGAAAAAGTTTGTGAGTACCCATGGCCTAGTGGGTTGAAGTGTGCCCTCAAGCACCAACCACACTAAAAGCTACAGATTTTAGTTTCACAATCAGTGACCATATCGCTGGATATACCCTGCACATCACAGTAAAAATGTCTTAGGTTGGAAACGAAGCTATTTCCTTGCAGCCAAGGTAGGGGCCATAAAAAGTAATCCTGATCGAGCGAGCAGCAGAGAGATTCCCTTCAGGTGGTGCGAGTATGTGATATTTTCAGAACTCCATAGACGATGCAGAGAGTGCGAAAGTCATGTTCTCTGCTTTAAAGGGGTTAATGGTTGATGCATTAATCTTATCAGTCTTGGGCAGCAAATCAGATGGCAGATATTCTTTTGATCTAAATCCGCTAAAAATTCGAATTACACGACAATATAGACATAAACATAACTCTTTGAAACTTAACTCCAGTGCCTAATTTATGCTTGTTGTTTCCGGTGCTGAGCACCGGCACTTATTTTTCAGGGCCGGCGCTTATTCTTCTGCTCCAAGCATTTGCTGAGAGCAAAATACACCTATGGGAAAGACGAAGGAAGAGAAAAACGAAAAAGCGCCACAAAGGGAGAAAGCAGAAAGCTGCTAGAGTGCGCTGAAGGGGCAGTGGGTGGCTTTAAATAGATTGAAGAGGCCCGAGATGGCTTCAGGATTACAATGCCTCAGTATTCCGTGCTCGCACATTTAAATGCAGTAGCCGCGTTTTTCAGAGGAGGGCTTTGAGCACCGCACGTTTTAATTTACAAATTAAGCACTGCTTAACTCACAACGTTTTCTAACTAAAGAGTGTCCAAAAATATTGAATGCAAATACACCAAACCTTGAAAATTGCATTTTCTGTGTAAAAAGGTCTACTTCGTTATGCCAAGTTTGATGTAATTTGATTAAGCAGTGTTTGCTTTTGAGTCTTAAAATGGAAAACTCTACTTTTACTTCACCCTAAATAACTCCTCTCTTGACCGAGCTGCACCATAATTGAAATAAAAAATGAATAGATGCATTAAGCAACTGACTACTAAATGATGTGCATTTTAGTTAAGTGGCACCTAGGGCTTTATTTAGGGTTTGGCGGAGCAAGAGTACTGGCGTAAACCAGTGGTTCTGTCACCCACCCAAACATACAGTCCCCCAACTCCCTTTAAAATTGGGTAACCTCCAATTGGGGACATTCCAGTATTATTGTCAGCACAGCCTCTACTGCCTCTGCAACTCCTGACCCAGTGGTCTGTCCACTACCGTACTGGTGGGTCAAAGGGATGGTCGTCCTGCTTCATTAAGGACAGGATTTCAGCCACTCATTTTCACTGTTGGGACTGCAAAGCATGGTGAAAACGGGCAGGAAATTATTAAACGGCTCCCCTGTGCATGAAAAAAATTATTACCACTTACTTTTTTGTTCAGAAAATAAAAATCCCATCTGGGAGTTTGTTTTCTGTGAACAAAAAAGTTTGCTGAGCAGGTACTTTCAAAGTGGTGACTGTTCGGCAAACTTTACTGCATGAAGCAAGCTGCCTCACGTCACAGCAGAAAGATCCACACGAAGCAGGTAGGGGTATTTAAATACAGTGGACAGTCCTCTACCAGAGTGGGCAAAGGTCATAACCTTCAATCCTCTCGCGGGACACCCATCAAACATCAATAAGGCCCAAATTTATTAGCAAAGAAATGTAAGCCATTTTCTACAGAAAGTGTTGCTTACATAGTGGATTTTTATAGGGCCCCTAAACCGAAGGATTCTCTCAAACTGCAGATCTGGTGTTCCTTATGATCACACCGTTGTGGTTTCCTTTGATTGGGACAATTCTCTCCTCATCTCCCAGCCCTGAACACTCACTCCCTCTACCAACTTGTTCAGGTTCTAACTCGCTCAGTTTTTATTGTATTTAGGGTGCAGGATCCTTACTGAGGGCTGATGCAAAGGGGCCGTTCTCTAAAATTAAGCCCACTGAGTTATAAGATATGCAAACCTTTATGATTTTAGTGAATGAAAATGAAGAATATTATGAGCATGGTTTTTGGAATAACAGCCACAAATATTGAAACAAGTATGGAGTGAAGACTCATCTTCACTAACTTAGGTGTAACACTCATTAGTGTTTTCCTTAGATGAACTTACCCATTGTTTTGCTTATGAAACGGTGAGGACAAGATAGAGGATCGATGCTGTTCACAGATAAATTACGTGGACAGCCCCATCACCATATACACCTCTCATGTTTCCTTTGTGTCCAGGTCCTCCCTGAGGGGAATATGCAAGGTTTCCCACCTGAGAAAGTCTATTAAATGAATCTCCCTGGTGTCATATAAGAACCAGGTACTACTGTGCACTATGGGAGGAACTCAAGGTGTTTCCTTACCAGACACCCATTTAAGGAGGGGAACTCAGTCCAAAGCTAGTTGATTTCAATTTGAAGCTCACACCATACAATTCTGTGATTGCCATGGGCATCTGCCCATCTGCAAAGAACTGAAATATAAGTTGGATCTCCCCGCCAGCTTATTCAGCAGCAACATTGACACAGATTTCTGTTGAACTGACTAAGTTGCATTAAGAACATGGGGTTAAGATTGCTATTTACTCCAGGGTATACTAAGATTTGAAGCCCTGCGTTTGCTCTGCTTTTCTGCCATTCTGCAGGTGTTGACTTGCCTGCATGGAAACTCCCTCCTATCCGATGTAGTCTAGAAGTATGGATACGTATTTCTAGGTACTCTAAGTAAAAGCACTCTCTGATTTCACCAGTGACAAGAGGAAAGGTGCACCAAGTACAAAAATCTGCAAGTGAAATTGAGTTGAATGATACTTCTCCATAGAGGGGAAGCGACCCTTCCTGAACCACATCAACTGATCCCATGGATCAGACAGTAGTGTTCTCCTCTTTCTTAGCAAGATCAGTCTTTTTCGAATGGGGGACAAGGACACTGGGGGCACAGATCATGAGATATCTATTAAGGAACCCACAACCAATAACTATAATCCAGGAGACAGGCAGGTCTCCACAGTTCTCTTATTCAGACCACTTAAATCTGACATACAGTATCTCCATGGGGCTGAGTTGCTAGTTTGTAACTTTTCAGGTTGCCATCATGTTCCATTTGTCTCTGCCAGTTTTCCACTGTTTGTTATCAGTAAAATTGAGAACTGTACAGGTGTGTGAACTACAGATACAAAGTAACCAGATTTTGACAGGGTGATCGAGTCACTATTTTACAAATAAATGTTGTTCTTGATATGTTAGTGATCAATATATAAATTTGTGAATAATATATATTGTACTAGAGTTTCATCTTATCTTAGACCGTAACTGCATTGTGATACATGGGGCCTGATTTAAAGTTCACCAGATGGGTTTCTCGATCACGACTTGACGGATCTCCCGTCTGCCATGTAACAAGTGTCATTAGAAATAATGCTCTTGTAAAGCAACTCAGGCTCCCTTTTCACCACTTTAGTTTCATTACTGAAATTATGTTTTGCACATTTGATATGTGCGTTTTTTGTTATTTGATCACTGACTTTATTGTTTGTGCACAGATAGTTTAAAGGAGCTCTTAAAGTGCTGTTTACTTACAAAAACTTGCAACTCTTGTAGAGCATTCAAACTTATTGTAACTATGTTAATTGGGTCAAACTACCTTTTTTAAACCAGGCCGTGGATGCCTGTTCACAGTACTTTGTGAGTGAAGGAGACCTGGAATTCCGTAGACATTGTACGCATCGCAGACAAAGGATTCAGTGCCTGGTGCGAGCAGCATAATTTGATTCTCACTTTTGATTGGTGTAGGAGGCTGGCCTGGCTTGTAGTGGGTACCAGAGGTACGTACACCTTGTGCCAGGCCCAGTTATCCCTTATTAGTGTAGAAGAGGTGTTTCTAGCAGCTTAGGCTGATAGAAGGTAGCTATAGCAGAACAGCTAAGGCTGAACTAGGAGACATGGAAAGCTCCTACTATACCACTGGTGTCATATGCACAATATCATAAGAAAATAGAATACACAGATATACTAAAAATAAAGGTACTTTATTTTTATGACAATATGCCAAAAGTATCTCAGTGAGTACCCTCAGTATGAGGATAAGAAATATACACAAGATATATGTACACAATACCAAAAATATGCAGTAAGAGCAAAAGGAAGTAATGCAAGCAGTGTAAAGTTACAATAGATTGCAATAGGAACACATAGGTATAGGGGCAACACAAACCATATACTCCAAAAGTGGAATGAGAACCACGAATGGACCCCAAACCTATGTGAGCTTGTAGAGGGTTGCTGGGACTGCAAGAAAACAGTGAGGGTTAGAAAAATAGCCCACCCCAAGACCCTGTAAGGTAGGTGTAAAGTGCGCCTACAACCCCCAGAGGGCACAGAAGTCGTGATAGGGGGATTCTGCAAGGAAGACCAACACCAGCAATGCAACAACAATGGATTTCCGGACCTGAGTACCTGTAAGACAAGGGGACCAAGTCCAAGAGTTGCGACAGTGTCGAGAGTGGGCAGGATCCCAGGAAATGCTAGCTGAGGGTGCAAGGAAGCTGCCACTGGATGGAAGAAGCTTGGTGTTCTGTAAGAACGAAGAGGACTAGGAACTTCTCCTTTGGAGGATGGATGTCTCACGTTGTGAAGAAGCTTGCAGATGTAATCCCATGCAGAAAGACCACAAACAAGCATTGCTAGCTGCAAGGGTCGCGGTCAGGATTTTTGGATGCTGCTGTGGCCCAGGAGGGACCAGGATGTCGCCACTTGGATGAGGAGACAGAGGGGGTACCCAGCAAGTCAGCGAGCCCTCACAGAAGCAGGCAGCACCCGCAGAAGTACCGGAACAGGCACTTAGAAGAGGATTGAACCGGAGTCCACCCGAAGTCAGAAAAGGGAGTCCCATTACGCCGGAGGACAACTCAGGAGGTTGTGCACTGCAGGGTATAGTGTCGGGGACCCCGGCTTGGCTGTGCACAAAGGAAATCCTGGAAGAGTGCACAAAAGCCAGAGCAGCTGCAAATCACGTGGTACCCAGCAATGCAGTCTAGCGTGGGGAGGCAAGGACTTACCTTCACCAAACTTGGACTGAAGAGTCACTGGACTGTGGGAGTCACTTGGACAGAGTTGCTGAGTTCCAGGGACCACGCTTGTCGTGCTGAGAGGGGACCCAGAGGACCGGTGATGCAGTCTTTTGTTGCCTGCGGTTGCCGGGGGAAGATTCCATCGACCCACGGGAGATTTCTTCAGAGCTCCTGCTGCAAGAAGGAGGCAGGCTACCCCCAGAGCATGCACCACCAGGAAACAGGCGAGAAAGCCGGCAGGATGAAGCGATACAAGGTTGCAGTAGTCGTCTTTGCTACTTTGTTGCGGTTTTGCAGGCATCCTGAGCAGTCAGCGGTAGATCCTTTAGCAGAAGGTGAAGAGGGAGATGCAGAGGAACTCTGGTGAGCTCTTGCATTCGGTATCTGAAGAATTCCCCAAAGCAGAGACCCTAAATAGCCAGAAAAGGAGGTTTGGCTACCTAGGAAGGAGGATAGGCTAGTAAGAAAGGTAAGAGCCTATCAGAAGGTGTCTCTGACGTCACCTGCTGGCCCTGGCCACTCAGAGCAGTCCAGTGTGCCAGCACACCTCTGAATCCAAGATGGCAGAGGTCTGGGGCACGCTGGAGGAGCTCTGGGCACCTCCCCTGGGAGGTGCAGGTCAGGGGAGTGGTCACTCCCCTTTCCTTTGTCCAGTTGTGTGCCAGAGCAGGGCTGGGGGATCCCTGAACCAGTGTAGACTGGCTTATGCAGAGATGGGCACCATCTGTGCCCATCAAAGCATTTCCAGAGGCTGGGGGAGGCTACTCCTCCCCAGCCCTGACACCTATTTCCAAAGGGAGAGGGTGTAACACCCTCTCTCAGAGGAAGTCCTATGTTCTGCCTTCCTAGGCCAGGCCTGCCTGGACCCCAGGAGGGCAGAAACCTGTCTGAGGGGTTGGCAGCAGCAGCAGCTGCAGTGAAAACCCCGGAAAGGCAGTTTGGCAGTACCCGGGTTCTGTGCTAGAGACGCGGGGGATCATGGCATTGGGGTGACAATTCCATGATCCTAGACATATTACATGGCCATGTTCGGAGTTACCATTGTGACGCTGTACATAGGTAGAGACCTATGTACAGTGCACGCGTGTAATGGTGTCCCTGCACTCACAAAGTCCGGGAAATTTGCCCTGAACGATGTGGGGGCACCTTGGCTAGTGCCAGGGTGCCCTCACACTAAGTAACTTTGCACCCACCTTCACCAGGGGAAGGTTAGACATATAGGTGGCTTATAAGTTACTTAAGTACAGTGGTAAATGGCTGTGAAATAACGTGGACGTTATTTCACTCAGGCTGCACTGGCAGGCCTGTGTAAGAATTGTCAGATCTCCCTATGGGTGGCAAAGGAAATGCTGCAGCCCATAGGCATCTCCTGGAACCCCAATACCCTGGGTACCTCAGTACCCTATACTAGGGAATTATAAGGGTGTTCCAGTATGCCAATGGGAATTGGTGAAATTGGTCACTAGCCTGTTAGTGACAATTTGGAAAGCAGAGAGAGCATAACCTCTGAGGGTCTGGTTAGCAGAACCTCAGTGAGACAGTTAGTCATCACACAGGGAACACATACAGGGCACATACTTATGAGCACTGGGGCCCTGCCTAGCAGGGTCCCAGTGACACATAGACTAAAACAACATATATACAGAGAAATATGGGGATAACATGCCAGGCAAAATGGTACTTTCCTACACAACCCCCCCCCCCAAACGAAGGACAATAAGACTAGCCATGACCTGATGAGTCTTCATTGTCTAAGTGGAAATATCTGGAGAGTCCATCTGCATTGGAGTGGGTACTCCCAGGTCTGTGATCCACTGTATAGTCCATTCCCTGTAGAGATATGGACCACCTCAACAATTTAGGGTTTTCTTCTTTCATTTGTTTTAGCCAAAGTAGAGGTTTGTGGTCTGTCTGAACAATGAAGTGAGTGCCAAACAGGTATGGCCTCAACTTCTTCAGTGTCCAGACCACAGCAAAGGCCTCCCTCTCAATGGCAGACCAACGCTTTTCTCTAGGGGTCAACCTTCTGCTGATAAAAGCTACTGGTTGATCCTGGCCCTCAGAGTTAAGTTGTGAGAAGACTGCCCCTACCCCTAATTCAGATGCATCAGTTTGAACAATTAATTTCTTGGAGTAACATGGGCTTTTTAGGACAGTTGCAGTGCACATGGCCTGTTTGAGCTCCTCAAAAGCTTTCTGACAGCTAGCTGTCCACAATACCTTTTTAGGCATCTTCTTGCCAGTGAGATCATTAAGTGGGGCTGCATTGGAGCCATAATTTTTAATGAATCTCCTGTAATACCCAGTGAGGCCTAGGAAGGCTCTCACCTGGGTCTGAGTTGTAGGGGGAACCCAATCCATGGTTGTCTGGATTTTCCCCTGAAGTGGTGCAATCTGTTCTCCACCTACCAGGTGTCCCAGATAAACCACTTTCCTCTGCCCTATCTGGCACTTTGAAGCCTTGGTAGTGAGGCCTGCCTTTTGCAGGTCCTCCAAAACTTTCCACAGGTGGACCAGGTGATCATCCCAGGTGGAGCTAAAGACAGCTATATCGTCCAGATATGCTGCATCAAAAGCCTCCAACCCTTGCAGGACTGTATTCACCAACCTCTGAAAAGTGGCAGGTGCATTTTTCAAACCAAAGGGCATTACTGTGAATTGGTAGTGCCCTCCAATAGTCGAAAATGCAGTTTTTGCTTTAGCATCCTCTGATAATTTGATCTGCCAATACCCTGCAGTCAAATCAAAGGTGCTTAGATACATGGCAGATGCCAGTGTATCTATGAGCTCATCTGCCCTGGGTATAGGGTGAGCATCAGTTTTTGTTACCTGGTTGAGACCTCTGTAATCTACACAAAACCCCATCTCCCTTTTTCCATCTTTTGAGTGAGGCTTTGGTACAAGCACCACAGGAGAGGCCCATGGGCTTTCAGAATGTTCAACCACTCCTAGATCAAGCATTTTCTGAACTTCTTGCTTTATGCAGTCCCTGACATGGTCAGGCTGCCTATAGATTTTACTTTTGACAGGCAAGCTGTCTCCAGTATCAATTGTGTGTTCACACCAAGATGTGGTGCCTGGCACAGTTGAAAAGAGTTCAGAAAACTGACAAAGGAGATTTATGCAGTTGTCTTTCTGCTCAGCAGTAAGACAGTCTGCCAAAACTACACCTTCCACTAAAGCATCATCTTCAGTGGAAGAGAAGAGATCAGGGCAAGGGTCACTCTCTTCTTCCTGTCCTTCATCTGTTGCCATGAGCAGGGTGAGATCAGCCCTCTCATAGTAGGGTTTCAGGCAGTTGACATGGAGCACCCTAAGGGGACTCCTGGCAGTGCCCAGGTCAACCAAGTAGGTGACCTCGCCCTTCTTTTCAACAATTAGATGGGTCCACTCCATATGTCCTGGAGTGCTCTTGGGGCCACAGGCTCCAATACCCACACCTTCTGTCCTGGTTGGTACTGAATCAGAACAGCCTTCTGGTCATGCCATTGCTTTTGGAGCTCTTGGCTGGCCTGAAGGTTTTTACTGGCCTTTTTCATGTACTCAGCCATTCTAGATCTTAGGCCGAGTACATTGTCCACTATGTCTTGCTTGGGAGCTTTTAAAGGTTGTTTCCAACCCTCCTTCACAAGTGTTAGGGGACATCTTACAGGGTGCCCAAAGAGGAGTTCAAGGGGGCTGAAGCCCACTCCTTTCTGGGGTACCTCCCTGTAAGCAAAAAGGAGGCAAGGTAACAGGACATCCCATCTCCTCCTGAGTTTTTCAGGGGGTCCCATTATCATTCCTTTGAGAGTTTTATTAAACCTCTCTGCCAGTCCATTTGTTCGTGGATGATAAGGTGTGGTGAATTTGTATGTTACACCACATTCCTTCCACATGGCCTTCAAGTATGCAGACATAAAGTTGCTACCCCTGTCTGATACAACCTCTTTTGGAAAACCCACCCTGGAAAAGATTCCCAGGAGGGCTGTAGTGGTCCTTAGAGGAATTGCTTCAGGATATCTTGTGGCATGGTCCACTACCACCAAGATAAACCTATTGCCTGAAGCAGTAGGAGGGTCAAGGGGGCCAACTATGTCAACCCCTACCCTTTCAAAGGGAACCCCAACCACAGGCAGTGGAATAAGGGGAGCCTTTGGAGTGACACCAGTCTTGCCATTGGCTTGGCAGGTCACGCAAGACTTACAAAAATCTTTTGTGTCCTCTGACATCCTAGGCCAGTGAAATAGGGGGACAAGCCTTTCCCATGTTTTTATCTGACCCAAATGTCCAGCCAAAGGAATGTCATGTGCCAGAGTTAGGATGAACTTTCTGTACTGCAAGGGAATGATCAGTCTCCTGGCTGCTCCAGGTTTTGGGTCCCTTGCCTCTGTGTACAAGAGGTTGTCCTCCCAGAAAACTCTATGTGAGTCACTGACATCCCCATTTTGCAGTTTGACAGCTTGCTGTCTGAGACCCTCTAATGTGGGACAAGTTTGCTGTGCCACACTCAGCTCTTCCCTGGCAGGCCCCCCTCCACCCAAAAGCTCAGCAGTGTCTGCTGTCAGCTCATCTGGTGAAGGTTCTGCACAGGGAGGAAATTCTTCTTCCTCAGAAGGAGAATCATCTGTAGAGGGAGGGATAGTGGGAAGGGATTTACCCTTGCTACCCCTAGCTTTAGGGAGCACTTGTTCCATTGTTCCAGGATCCAAGTCACCCTGTCCTTTTTGCTTTTTGGCCTGAGCCCTTGTCAAAGCAAAAATATGCCCAGGAATGCCCAGCATTGCTGCATGAGCCTCCAACTCCACTTCTGCCCAAGCTGATGTCTCTAAATCATTTCCTAGTAGACAGTCTACAGGTAAATCTGAAGCAACCACAACTTTCTTTAGACCAGTAACCCCCCCCCCCCCCCCCAGTTGAGATTCACAATAGCCATGGGGTGGCTAAGAGTGTTGTTATGAGCGTCTGTCACTTGGTACTGGTGACCAAGTAGGTGTTGTTCAGGGTGTACCAGTTTCTCTATTACCATGGTAACACTGGTACCTGTGTCCCTGTAGGCCTGAACCTCAACACCATTTATTAGGGAAGTTGCTTGTACTTATCTATATTAAGGGGACAAGCAACTAAGGTGGCCAAATCAATGGCACCTTCAGTGACTAACACAGCCTCTGTGGTCTCCCTAACAAGACCAACCCCAACTAAATTACCAAAAGTGAGCCCAGCTACTCCCTTGGATTGGCTATTAGTAGGTTTGCTCCCACCACCACTGCTATTACTAGGGGCACTAGAGGTTGCAGTAGGGGTTGTGGTAGTGGGAGGTTTGCTGTTTTTCTTTGGACAACTGGCATCAGTTGTCCAATGGCCTTTTACCTTACATAAATAACACCAAGGCTTTTTTACTTGATTAGAAGAGGATTTGGACCCACCATCCCCACCAGAGGGTTTTTGTGGGCCTGAGGAAGACTCATTTTTAGATTTGTCCCCACCCTTGTCAGAAGACTTACCATCCTTCTTCTTGCCATCCTTGTCACCCCCTGTATGAACTTTTCTGTTCACTCTTGTTCTGACCCATTTGTCTGCCTTCTTTCCCAATTCTTGGGGAGAGGTCAGATCTGAGTCCACTAGATATTGGTGTAAAAAGTCAGACACGCAGTTATTCAGAATATGCTCTCTCAGAATACGATTATTCAGGCTTTCATAGTCAGAAACTTTACTGCCATGTAACCACCCCTCCAAGGCCTTCTCTGAACAGTCAGCAAAGTCTATCCAGTCTTGTGAGGACTCTTTTCTGGTGTCTCTGAACTTAATCCTGTATTGCTCAGGGGTTAAGCCAAATCCATCCAAGAGTGCATCCTTCAAAACTGCAAAATTATTGGCATCACTTTCTCTAACAGTAAGGAGCCTATCCCTATCTTTTCCATTGAAAGATAGCCATAGAATAGCAGCCCACTGCCTTTGAGGGACCCCCTGTACCAAACAGGCCCTCTCAAGTGCAGCAAACCACTTGTTAATGTCATCCCCCTCCTTGTAAGGGGGAACTATCTTGTGCAGATTCCTGGAATTATGCTCTCTCACAGGATTACTATCAGGAATACTGCTGCTGCCACCATGGGGTCCAAATCCCAGCCTCTGTCTCTCCTTCTCCAGGTCTAGGGATTCCCTGTCTAGAGCCAGCTGTTGCTGTTTAAGCTTCAGCCTGGTCTCTTCCACTCTCAACTTTTTGAGTTCCCTTTATAACATGTTGTCTTCAGGGTGGGTGGGTTAGGAATGTTTAGACACTGAGGAAATATTGGAATTCACAGAGGGAGACCTGTCCCTAACAGTTTGCACTCTAACAACCTGGCCTTCAGGAACAAAAGCATCCCTACTATGATGGGAGCCTCTATTGCTACCAACATTGCTAGGTGGTCTGCTAAGGGGCAGATTTGGAAGAGAACCCTGCACACCTCCCTCGAGGGGCTCCACTGAGTCAGAGTGTGAGCTATCTACTAACTTCCCAGATGAAGTGACACCCTGGGACTTATCATTCGCAATGAGCATGTTAGACAGAAATTCTCTAGAAGGGTTTTTTCCTACCACTAAACTTCTATCAATGCAGAGACTCCTTAGGCTCTTGAAATTTAAATTGTCATAAGTTGTGTTGACTAATTTAAGAGCAGTACCTACATCAGTCATGATAGAAGGAGGTTTAGAGACAGATAGAAGAGAGAAAAAGTTTCAGGAATTTTTAAAGAACAGGAAAAAAACGTTTTGAAACTTTTTGAAACTTTTCGAAAGTTTAGAAGTACTTTTCAGCACTTAGCAGGAAGTGTAAGGGAAGAAAAGCAACACTTTATGGTTAGGTGTACATACACTGAACTTGTTTTGTATATTTTTCTCTTATGAAAAGTACAAAGTGACAAAGTGGTAAGTAGTTACAAGTACTTATCCCACCACTGCACAACCAATGTAGGAGGCTGGCCTGGCTTGTAGTGGGTACCAGAGGTACTTACACCTTGTGCCAGGTCCAGTTATCCCTTATTAGTGTAGAAGAGGTGTTTCTAGCAGCTTAGGCTGATAGAAGGTAGCTATAGCAGAGCAGCTTAGGCTGAACTAGGAGACATGCAAAGCTCCTACTATACCACTGGTGTCATATGCACAATATCATAAGAAAACACAAAACACAGATATACTAAAAATAAAGGTACTTTATTTTTATGACAATATGCCAAAAGTATCTCAGTGAGTACCCTCAGTATGAGGATGAGAAATATACACAAGATATACGTACACAATACCAAAAATATGCAGTAATAGCAAAAGGAATTAATGCAAGCAGTGTAAAGTTACAATAGATTGCAATAGGAGCACATAGGTATAGGGGCAACACAAACCATATACTCCAAAAGTGGAATGCGAACCACGAATGGACCCCAAACCTATGTGAGCTTGTAGAGGGTTGCTGGGACTGCATGAAAACAGTGAGGGTTAGAAAAATAGCCCACCCCAAGACCCTGTAAGGTAGGTGTAAAGTGCACCTACAACCCCCAGAGAGCACAGAAGTCGTGATAGGTGGATTCTGCAAGGAAGACCAACACCAGCAATGCAACAACAGTGGATTTCCGGACCTGAGTACCTGTAAGACAAGGGGACCAAGTCCAAGAGTTGCGACAGTGTAGAGAGTGGGAAGGAGCCCAGGAAATGCCAGCTGAGGGTGCAAGGAAGCTGCCACCGGATTGAAGAAGCTTGGTGTTCTGCAATAACGAAGAGGACAAGGAACTTCCCCTTTGGAGGATGGATGTCGCACGTCGTGAAGAAGCTTGCAGAGGTGTTCCCATGCAGAAAGACTGCAAACAAGCCTTGCTAGCTACAAGAGGTGCGGTTAGGGTTTTTGGATGCTGCTGTGGCCCAGGAGGGACCAGGATGTCGCCACTTGGATGAAGAGACAGAGGGGGTACCCAGCAAGTCAGGGAGCCCTCACAGAAGCTTGCAGAACCCGCAGAAGTACCGGAACAGGCACTTAGAAGAGGAGTGAACCGGAGTCCACCTGAAGTCAGAAAAGGGAGTCCCACGACGCTGGAGGACAACTCAGAAGGTTGTGCAGTGCAGGTTATAGTGTCGGGGACCCAGGCTTGGCTGTGCACAAAGGAAATCCTGGAAGAATGCACAGGAGCCGGAGCAGCTGCAAATCACGCTGTACCCAGCAATGCAGTCTAGCGTGGGGAGGCAAGGACTTACCTCCACCAAACTTGGACTGAAGAGTCACTGGATTGTGGGAGTCACTTGGACAGAGTTGATGAGTTCCAGGGACCACGCTCGTCATGCTGAGAGGGGACCCAGAGGACCGGTGATACAGTCTTTTGTTGCCTGCGGTTGCAGGGGGAAGATTCCGTCGACCCACGGGAGATTTCTTCAGAGCTCCTGGTGCAAGAAGAAGGCAGGCTACCCCCAGAGCATGCACCACTGGGAAGCAAGCGAGAAAGCTGGCAGGATGAAGCGATACAGGGTTGCAGTTGTCGTCTTTGCTACTTTGTTGCGGTTTTGCAGGCGTCCTCAGCAGTCAGCGGTCGATCCTTTGGCAGAAGGTGAAGAGGGAGATGCAGAGGAACTCTGGTGAGCTCTTGCATTCGGTATCCGAAGAATCCCCCAAAGCAGAGACCCTAAATAGCCAGAAAAGGAGTTTTGGCTACCTAGGAAGGAGGATAGGCTAGTAAGAAAGGTAAGAGCCTATCAGAAGGTGTCTCTGACATCACCTGCTGGCCCTGGCCACTCAGAGCAGTCCAGTGTGCCAGCACACCTCTGAATCCAAGATGGCAGAGGTCTGGGGCACGCTGGAGGAGCTCTGGGCACCTCCCCTGGGAGGTGCATGTCAGGGGAGTGGTCACTCCCCTTTCCTTTGTCCAGTTTCGTGCCAGAGCAGGGCTGGGAGATCAATGAACCGGTGTAGACTGGCTTATGCAGAGATGGGCACCATCTGTGCCCATCAAAGCATTTCCAGAGGCTGGGGGAGGCTACTCCTCCCCAGCCCTGATACCTATTTCCAAAGGGAGAGGGTGTAACACCCTCTCTCAGAAGAAGTCCTTTGTTCTGCCTTCCTGGGCCAGGCCTGCCTGGACCCCAGGAGGGCAGAAACCTGTCTGAGGGGTTGGCAGCAGCAGCTGCAGTGAAAACCCCGGAAAGGCAGTTTGGCAGTACCCAGGTTCTGTGCTAGAGACCCGGGGGATCATGGAATGGTCCCCCCAATGCCAGAATGGCATTGGGGTTACAATTCCATGATCCTAGACATATTACATGGCCATGTTCGGAGTTACCATTGTGACGCTGTACATAGGTAGAGACCTATGTACAGTGCACATGTTGAATGGTGTCCCCGCACTCACAAAGTCCGGGGAATTTGTCCTGAACGATGTGGGGGCACCTTGGCTAGTGACAGGGTGCCCTCACACTAAGTAACTTTGCACCCATCTTCACCAGGGGAAGGTTAGACATATAGGTGACTTATAAGTTACTTAAGTGAAGTGGTAAATGGCTGTGAAATAACGTGGACGTTATTTCACTCAGGCTGCACTGGCAGGCCTGTGTAAGAATTGTCAGATCTCCCTATGGGTGGCAAAGGAAATGCTGCAGCCCATAGGGATCTCCTGGAACCCCAATACCCTGGGTACCTCAGTACCATATACTAGGGAATTATAAGGGTGTTCCAGTATGCCAATGTGAATTGGTGAAATTGGTCACTAGCCTGTTAGTGACAATTTGGAAAGCAGAGAGAGAATAACCCCTGAGGTTCTGGTTAGCAGAGCCTCAGTGAGACAGTTAGTCATCACACAGGGAACACATACAGGGCACATACTTATGAGCACTGGGGCCCTGCCTGGCAGGGTCCCAGTGACACATAGGGCCTGATTACAACTTTGGAGGAGGTGTTAATCCGTCCCAAAAGTGACGGTAAAGTGACGGATATACCACCAGACATATTATGAGTCCATTATATCCTATGGAACTCGTAATACGGCTGGTGGTATATCCGTCACTTTTGGGACAGATTAACACCTCCTCCAAAGTTGTAATCAGGCCCATAGACTAAAACAACATATATACAGTGAAATATGGGGATAACATGCCAGGCAAGATGGTACTTTCCTACACAACACCCCCCCCCCCAAACGAAGGACAATAAGACTAGCCATGACCTGATGAGTCTTCATTGTCTAAGTGGAAATATCTGGAGAGTCCATCTGCATTGCAGTGGGTACTCCCAGGTCTGTGTTCCACTGTATGGTCCATTCCCTGTAGAGATATGGACCACCTCAACAATTTAGGGTTTTCACCTTTCATTTGTTTTAGCCAAAGTAGAGGTTTGTGGTCTGTCTGAACAATGAAGTGAGTGCCAAACAGGTATGGCCTCAACTTCTTCAGTGCCCAGGCTACAGCAAAGGCCTCGGTCTCAATGGCAGACCAGCGCTTTTCTCTAGGGGTCAACCTTCTGCTGATAAAAGCTACTGGTTGATCCTGGCCCTCAGAGTTTAGTTGTGATAAGACTGCCCCTACCCCTAATTCAGATGCATCAGTTTGAACAATTAATTTCTTGAAGTAACATGGGCTTTTTAGGACAGGTGCAGTGCACATGGCCTGTTTGAGCTCCTCAAAATGCTTTCTGACAGCTAGCTGTCCACAATACCTTTTTAGGCATCTTCTTGCCAGTGAGATCATTAAGTGGGGCTGCATTGGAGGCATCATTTTTAATGAATCTCCTGTAATACCCAGTGAGGCCTAGGAAGGCTCTCACCTGGGACTGAGTTGTAGGGGGAACCCAATCCATGATTGTCTGGATTTTCCCCTGAAGTGGTGCAATCTGTTCTCCACCTACCAGGTGTCCCAGATAAACCACTTTCCCCTGCCATATCTGGCACTTTGAAGCCTTGCTAGTGAGGCCTGCCTTTTGCAGGGCCTCCAAAACTTTCCACAGGTGGAACAGGTGATCATCCCAGGTGGAGCTAAAGACAGCTATATCGTCCAGATATGCTGCACTAAAAGCCTCCAACCCTTGCAGGACTGTATTCACCAACCTCTGAAAAGTGGCAGGTGCATTTTTTAAACCAAAGGGCATTACTGTGAATTGGTAGTGCCCTCCAGTAGTCGAAAATGCAGTTTTTGATTTATTATCCTCTGATAATTTGATCTGCCAATACCCTGCAGTCAAATCAAAGGTGCTCAGATACATGGCAGATGCCAGTGTATCTATGAGCTCATCTGCCCTGGGTATAGGGTGAGCATCAGTTTTTGTTACCTGGTTGAGACCTCTGTAATCTACACAAAACCTCATCTCCCTTTTTCCATCTTTTGAGTGAGGCTTTGGTACAAGCACCACAGGAGAGGCCCAAGGTGCTTTCAGAATGTTCAACCGCTCCTAGATCAAGCATTTTCTGAACTTCCTGCTTTATGCAGTCCCTGACATGGTCAGGCTGCCTATTGATTTTACTTTTGACAGGCAAGCTGTCTCCAGTATCAATTGTGTGTTCACACCAAGATGTGATGCCTGGCACAGTTGAAAAGAGTTCAGAAAACTGACCAAGGAGATTTATGCAGTTGTCTTTCTGCTCAGCAGTAAGACAGTCTGCCAAAACTACAACTTCCACTAAAGCATCATCTTCAGTGGAAGAGAAGAGATCAGGGCGAGGGTCTCTCTCTTCTTCCTGTCCTTCATCTGTTGCCATGAGCAGGGTGAGATCAGCCCTGTCATAGTAGGGTTTCAGGCGGTTGACATGGAGCACCCTAAGGGGACTCCTGGCAGTGCCCAGGTCAACCAAGTAGGTGACCACGCCCTTCTTTATAACAATCAGATGGGGTCCACTCCATTTGTCCTGGAGTGCTCTTGGGGCCACAGGCTCCAATACCCACACCTTCTGTCCTGGTTGGTACTGAATCAGAACAGCCTTCTGGTCATGCCATTGCTTTTGGAGCTCTTGGCTGGCCTGAAGGTTTTTACTGGCCTTTTTCACGTACTCAGCCATTCTAGATCTTAGGCCGAGTACATAGTCCACTATGTCTTGCTTGGAAGCTTTTAAAGGTTGTTCCCAACCCTCCTTCACAAGGGTTAGGGGTCCTCTTACAGGGTGCCCAAAGAGGAGTTCAAGGGGGCTGAAGCCCACTCCTTTCTGGGGTACCTCCCTGTAAGCAAAAAGGAGGCAAGGTAACAGGACATCCCATCTCCTCCTGAGTTTTTCAGGGAGTCCCATTATCATTCCTTTGAGAGTTTTATTAAACCTCTCTACCAGTCCATTTGTTCGTGGATGATAAGGTGTGGTGAATTTTTATGTTACACCACATTCCTTCCACATGGCCTTCAAGTATGCAGACATAAAATTGCTACCCCTGTCTGATACAACCTCTTTTGGAAAACCCACCATGGAAAAGATTCCCAGGAGGGCTGCAGTGGTCCTTAGAGGAATTGCTTCAGGATATCTTGTGGCATGGTCCACTACCACCAAGATAAACCTATTGCCTGAAGCAGTAGGAGGGTCAAGGGGGCCAACTATGTCAATCCCTACCCTTTCAAATGGAACCCCAACCACAGGCAGTGGAATAAGGGGAGCCTTTGGAGTGCCACCAGTCTTGCAATTGGCTTGGCAGGTCACGCAAGACTTACAAAAATCTTTTGTGTCCTCTGACATCCTAGGCCAGTGAAACAGGGGGACAAGCCTTTCCCATGTTTTTATCTGACCCAAATGTCCAGCCAAAGGAATGCCATGTGCCAGAGTTAGGAGGAACTCTCTGTACTGCAAGGGAATGACCAATCTCCTGGCTGCTCCAGGTTTGGGTCCCTTGCCTCTGTGTACAAGAGGTTGTCCTCCCAGTAAACTCTATGTGAGTCACTGACATCCCCATTTTGTTGTTTGATAACTTGCTGTTTGGGACCCTCTAATGTGGGACAGGTTTGCTGTGCCACACTCAGCTCCTCCCTGGCAGGCCCCCCTCCACCCAAAAGCTCAGCAGTGTCTGCTGTCAGTTCATCTGGTGAAGGTTCTGCACAGGGAGGAAATTCTTCTTCCTCAGAAGGAGAATCATCTGTAGAGGGAGGGATAGTGGGTAGGGATTTACCCTTGCTACCCCTAGCTTTAGGGAGCACTTGTTCCATTGTTCCAGGATCCAAGTCACCCTGTCCTTTTTGCTTTTTGGGCCTGAGCCCTTGTCAAAGCAAAAATATGCCCAGGAATGCCCAGCATTGCTGCATGAGCCTCCAACTCCACTTCTGCCCAAGCATATGTCTCTAAGTCATTTCCTAGTAGACAGTCTACAGGGAAATCTGAAGCAACCACAACTTTCTTTGGACCAGTAACCCCCCCCCACCCCCCCAGTTGAGATTCACAACAGCCAAGGGGTGGCTAAGAGTGTTGTTATGAGTGTCTGTCACTTGGTACTGGTGACCAAGTAGGTGTTGTTCAGGGTGTACCAGTTTCTCTATTACCATGGTAACACTGGCACCTGTGTCCCTGTAGGCCTGAACCTCAATACCATTTATTAGGGGAAGTTGCTTGTACTTATCCATATTAAGGGGACAAGCAACTAAGTTGGCCAAATCAATGGCACCTTCAGAGACTAACACAGCCTCTGTGGTCTCCCTAACAAGACCAACCCCAACTAAATGACCAAAAGTGAGCCCAGCTACTCCCTTGGATTGGCTATTAGTAGGTTTGCTCCCACCACCACTGCTATTACTAGGGGCACCAGAGGTTGCAGTAGGGGTTGTGGTAGTGGGAGGTTTGGTGTTTTTCTTTGGACAACTGGCATCAGTTGTCCAATGGCCTTTTACCTTACATAAATAACACCAAGGCTTTTTTACTTGATTAGAAGAGGATTTGGACCCACCACCCCCACCAGAGGGTTTTTGTGGGCCTGAGGAAGACTCATTTTTAGATTTGTCCCCACCCTTGTCAGAAGACTTACCATCCTTCTTCTTGCCATCCTTGTCACCCCCTGTATGAACTTTTCTGTTCACTCTTGTTCTGACCCATTTGTCTGCCTTCTTTCCCAATTCTTGGGGAGAGGTCAGATCTGAGTCCACTGGATATTGGTGTAACAAGTCGGACACACAGTTATTTTGAATATGCTCTCTCAGAATAAGATTATACAGGCTTTCATAGTCAGAAACTTTACTGCCATGTAACCACCCCTCCAAGGCCTTCTCTGAACAGTCAACAAAGTCTATCCAGTCTTGTGAGGACTCTTTTCTGTTGTCTCTGAACTTAATCCTGTATTGTTCAGTGGTTAAGCCAAATCCATCCAAGAGTGCATCCTTCAAAACTGCAAAATTATTGGCATCACTTTCTCTAACAGTAAGGAGCCTATCCCTACCCTTTCTATTGAAAGATAGCCATAGAATAGCAGCCCACTGCCTTTGAGGGACCCCCTGTACCATACAGGCCCTCTCAAGTGCAGCAAACCACTTGTTAATGTCATCCCCCTCCTTGTAAGGGGGAACTATCTTGTGCAGATTCCTGGAATTATGCTCTCTCACAGGATTACTACCAGGAATACTGCTGCTGCCACCATGGGGTCCAAACCCCAACCTCTGTCTCTCCTTCTCCAGGTCTAGGGATTCCCTGTCTAGAGCCAGCTGTTGCTGTTTAAGCTTCAGCCTGGTCTCTTCCACTCTCAACTTTTTGAGTTCCCTTTCTAACATGTTGTCTTCAGGGTGGGTGGGTTGGGAATGTTTAGACACTTAGGAAATATTGGAATTCACAGAGGGAGACCTGTCCCTAACAGTTTGGACTCTAACAACCTTGCCTTCAGGAACAAAAGCATCCCTACTATGATGGGAGCCTCTATTGCTACCAACATTGCTAGGTGGTCTGCTAAGAGGCAGATTCGGAAGAGAACCCTGCACACCTCCCTTGAGGGGCTCCACTGAGTCAGAGTGTGAGCTATCTACTAACTTCTCAGATGAAGTGCCACCCTGGGACTTATCATTCTCAATGAGCATGTTAGACAGAAATTCTCTAGAAGGGTTCTTTTCTACCACTAAACCTCTATCAATGCAGAGACTCCTTAGGCTCTTGAAATTTTAATTGTCATAAGTTGTGTTGACTAATTTAAGAGCAGTACCTACATCAGACATGATAGAATGAGGTTTAGAGACAGATAGAAGAGAGAAAAAGTTTCAGGACTTTTTAAAGAACAGGAAAAAAACTTTTTCAATCGTTTTGAAACTTTTAGAAAGTTTAGAAGTACTTTTCAGCACTTAGCAGGAAGTGTAAGAGAAGAAAAGCAACACTTTTTGGTTAGGTGTACATACACTGAACTTGTTTTGTATATGTTTCTCTTATGAAAAGTACAAAATGACAAAGTGGTTAGTAGTTACAAGTACTTATCCCACCACTGCACAACCAATGTAGGAGGCTGGCCTGGCTTGTAGTGGGTACCAGAGGGACTTACACCTTGTGCCAGGTCTAGTTATCCCTTATTAGTGTAGAAGAGGTGTTTCTAGCAGCTTAGGCTGATAGAAGGTAGCTATAGCAGGGCAGCTTAGCCTGAACTAGGAGACATGCAAGGCTCCTACTATACCACTGGTGTCATATGCACAATATCATAAGAAAACACAATACACAGATATACTTAAAATAAAGGTACTTTATTTTTATGACAATATGCCAAAAGTATCTCAGTGAGTACCCTCAGTATGAGGATGAGAAATATACACAAGATATCTGTACACAATACCAAAAATATTCAGTAATAGCAAAAGGAAGTAATGCAAGCAGTGTAAAGTTACAATTGATTGCAATAGGAGCACATAGGTATAGGGGCAACACAAACCATATACTCCAAAAGTGGAATGCGAACCACGAATGGACCCCAAACCTATGTGAGCTTGTAGAGGGTCGCTGGGACTGCAAGAAAACAGTGACGGTTAGAAAAATAGCCCATCCCAAGACCCTGTAAGGTAGGTGTAAAGTGCACCTACAACCCCCAGAGAGCACAGAAGTCAGGATAGGGGGATTCTGCAAGGAAGACCAACACCAGCAATGCAACAACAGTGGATTTATGGACCTGAGTACCTGTAAGACAAGGGGACCAAGTCCAAGAGTCGCGACAGTGTCGAGAGTGGGCAGGAGCCCAGGAAATGACAGCTGAGGGTGCAAGGAAGCTGCCACTGGATGGAAGAAGCTTGGTATTCTGCAAGAACGAAGAGGACTAGGAACTTCCCCTTTGGAGGATGGATGTCCCACGTTGTGAAGAAGCTTGCAGAGGTGTTCCCACACAGAAAGACTGCAAACAAGAGTTGGTAGCTGCAAGGGTTGCGTTTAGGGTTTTTGGATGCTGCTGTGGCCCAGGAGGGACCAGGATGTCGCCACTTGGATGAGGAGACAGAGGGGGCGCCCAGCAAGTCAGGGAGCCCTCACAGAAGCAGGCAGCACCCACAGAAGTACCAGAACAGGCACTTAGAAGAGGAGTGAACCGGAGTCCACCCGAAGTCAGAAAAGGGAGTCCCACGACGCCGGAGGACAACTCAGAAGGTTGTACACTGCAAGTTAGAGTGTCGGGGACCCAGGCTTGGCTGTGCACAAGGGAAATCCTGGAAGAGTGCACAGGAGCCAGGGCAGCTGCAAATCACGCAGTACCCAGCAATGCAGTCTAGCGTGGGGAGGCAAGGACTTACCTCCACCAAACTAGGACTGAAGAGTCACTGGACTGTGGGAGTCACTTGGACAGAGTTGCTGAGTTCCAGGGACCACGCTCGAGATTTCTTCAGAGCTCCTGGTGCAAGAAGGAGGCAGGCTACCCCCAGAGCATGCACCACCAGGAAACAGGCGAGAAAGCCAGCAGGATGAAGCGATGCAAGGTTGCACTAGTCGTCTTTACTACTTTGTTGCGGTTTTGCAGGTGTCCTGAGCAGTCAGCAGTCGATCCTTTGGCAGAAGGTGAAGAGGGAGATGCAGAGGAACTCTGGTGAGCTCTTGCATTCGGTATCTGAAGAATCCCCCAAAGCAGAGACCCTAAATAGCCAGAAAAGGAGTTTTGGCTACCTAGGAAGGAGGATAGGCTAGTAAGAAAGGTAAGAGCCTATCAGAAGGTGTCTCTGACATCACCTGCTGGCCCTGGCCACTCAGAGCAGTCCAGTGTGCCAGCACACCTCTGAATCCAAGATGGCAGAGGTCTGGGGCACGCTGGAGGAGCTCTGGGCACCTCCCCTGGGAGGTGCATGTCAGGGGAGTGGTCACTCCCCTTTCCTTTGTCCAGTTTCGTGCCAGAGCAGGGCTGGGAGATCAATGAACCGGTGTAGACTGGCTTATGCAGAGATGGGCACCATCTGTGCCCATCAAAGCATTTCCAGAGGCTGGGGGAGGCTACTCCTTCCCAGCCCTGACACCTATTTCCAAAGGGAGAGGGTGTAACACCCTCTCTCAGAGGAAGTCCTTTGTTCTGCCTTCCTGGGCCAGGCCTGCCTGGACCCCAGGAGGGCAGAAACCTGTCTGAGGGGTTGGCAGCAGCAGCAGCTGCAGTGAAAACCCCAGAAAGGCAGTTTGGCAGTACCCGGGTTCTGTGCTAAAGACCCGGGGGATCATAGAATGGTCCCCCCAATGCCAGAATGGTATTGGGGGGACAATTCCATTGTCCTAGACATATTACATGGCCATGTTTGGAGTTACCATTGTGACGCTGTACATAGGTAGAGACCTATGTACAGTGCACGCATGTAATGGTGTCCCCACACTCACAAAGTCCGGGGAATTTGCCCTGAACGATGTGGGGGCACCTTGGCTAGTGCCAGGGTGCCCTCACACTAAGTAACTTTGCACCCAACCTTCACCAGGTGAAGGTTAGACATATAGGTGACTTATAAGTTACTTAAGTGCAGTGGTAAATGGCTGTGAAATAACGTGGACGTTATTTCACTCAGGCTGCACTGGCAGCCCTGTGTAAGAATTGTCAGATCTCTCTATGGGTGGCAAAGTAAATTCTGCAGCCCATAGGGATCTCCTGGAACCCCAATACCCTGGGTACCTCAGTATCATATACTAGGGAATTATAAGGGTGTTCCAGTATGCCAATGTGAATTGGTGAAATTGGTCACTAGCCTGTTAGTGACAATTTGAAAAGCAGAGAGAGCATAACCACTGAGGTTCTGGTTAGCAGAGCCTCAGTGAGACAGTTAGTCATCACACAGGGAACACATACAGGGCACATACTTATGAGCACTGGGGCCCTGTCTGGCAGGGTCCCAGTGACACATAGACTAAAACAACATATATACAGTGAAATATGGGGCTGACATGCCAGGCAAGATGGTACTTTCCTGCAATTGGTTTTCCCGGAGACTGCAAGGATTAGCAAAAATATCTGCCATTAACTTTTTGAAACATGATCAAAATCTGCATGTTCAAAGTTGCCTTTACTTGGTTGCTCCTTTAAAATTCTAATTAAAATCCAGTGTAAAATGAGAAGTGTTAAGCTGAAAGGAAAATTCAGAATGATACAAGATAGCCCCCCTCCACTCACTCAGATAATATCCATGTAGAAAGCCATTGCTGATTCTGTGGTGGATCCTATGTATCTAGGAATAAGTGCCATTCAACTTCATAGGTACACTGCATATTGATATTGCTATATACACAGTTTCATAAGAAAGGGAGTCTGTCGTGTAGCAAAAACATTGTTGATATTGTGGAGCAATGATGTAATTGTTTCTTAAGCCTTTGTCTTTTCTTGCAGCTGCATTTGAAGATGACCGATAAGTTCACACCTTTTCAGTTATGTTTCTCATGCATCCAGCTACTATTTGTAAATAAAGATGCAAAACGCCTTTTAAGTAGAGGGTTCTGTCGGATGTGTTGGGAAGGTCAATAGACCGGTCTCCTCCGACTGTGGTATTGGTTTCCTGGAGTTGGAGGCAGACGAATCGACAGATATTTGGTCGTCCTGGGAACCTTATTGGGGAACTGTGAGATCATCAGAACACGGGTATCAAATACTGCTCCGGACTTGCATGCATGGCAGAATGCCTTCTACTGGTGCTCAAAGATGGAGATACCGGTGTAAGTAGCATGTGGTTGCCCACAAAAGCACTGTAAAATATTGAGGATCTCGTGAGACCATTTTGGGCTTGTGGGATTATGAAGTGGGCCCTTGAATTACACGGTGATAGGGGATTCATACCACTCGTTCATGTTTTGTTTTTGCTTTTTTTGTTGATATGCCAACTGTTTTTGGAAATCATTAAAATACTTTACCAGAATAATTAATTTCAAATAATGTTTAGATGCATTAGGTACGATTTGTTTACTTGCCCCATTCTGTGTTTATTACTCCACTTACATTCGAAATTTATCTCACGCGTTCAGTGGGCCCCTGGACCTAGAGAGAACAAATGACTTCTTTGAGTAATCCACGTCAAAAAATACTAGCAAAGCAGTGCCTGACAAATGGCTCTTAGCACATAGAAACAAATTGTGATATATTTTTAGTTATAATATGCACATTTTTGAAGCAACACTAATAAAACACCTTTTATGCGTGTACCCTTGTGTGCTTTTATGCATAGGAACAATAATCAGTTATATGTAGTTCTGTGAGCACATGCCTAGTACATAAACTTTTGATTACAATTGACTGAAGTTAAAAGCTTTTTTGCAAATATATTAAATAAGTGGCGTGTTTCCCTAATGCCTACCACATAGGAGACCGGAAGCTGTTTAATAGAGGACCGAAGCCTTGGTTAGGTCCTGACAGTCCCTGACCCAAAAAGAAGCTCAAAGGGTCCAGTCCAATTACACTGAACATCTGCTGCAGGGATCCTTGTACCACTTGAAACATTTTTAGCATTGGACTTCTTCTTGACCTGAGCAGCCCCTCTGTAGTTGCTTAATCTAAATTCACCATCTAACCAAACACACGAGAATCTCCTACACATACAAACGCCTTAACCACAATTCTGTAAACTTAGGCACTAAATCCCATGTCATAAATATTCTTTTAGACTCGAAGAGCTACCAGCTGACCATTGCATGAGAGGAATAATGATCACTCCCGAGTCCATCTCTATTTTGAGGCTGTTTTTTTTTAACCACATACCAACTCTCACACCATCCTTTCAGTATTTCTTTAGTCTGTGAAAATACAGTCTACACAGAATGCTTTATGAATTTGATTGTTTTTTTCTGCAAAAAAGAATTACTTCACTATACACATTTACTTTTGTTATGTTAAAAAGTTAATTTGATGCTGACATCCCTGGTTTCATGGTAGATATTGGGCATGGCCACCACAACCTAATGTCACCCACACTGGGTAATAAACAAGGATTGGCCATCATGGTTTCATTATGGTTGCACTTTGTATGCCAGTTATAGCAGCTATCCACTGCGGCATCTACAACATGTCTCCATACACAGTGGAGACTCTGTAAGATCTGGCGTAATAGTAGCCTTTGTACACCAGCAGGCTATCATGAAATCCACACCATGGTTCATCAACCAGTGAGACTTCATGATAGTTGACCATCGTGGTCACCCTTCGTACTCCAGCAATGGCAGTCAGTCGTCATGAAACATACACTGGGTTCCTTCCAACCTCTCATAGCAAAAACAGTAACTTTTATGAGAAAGTGCCCCCATCTCGGTAGAGAACTGAAACCCTCTTTACGAGATGGCTGGTAACTGTATGGGGGGATATTGCTCCTGAGGTCACTGATATCGGATGATAATTCTCCCCCAGTTACCATTCATTACGAATTTCGGGTCCAGGTATCTGAGAAAACATCCAGGATCCTGAATTACTGGGCAAATCCCTTAATGCAGTTCCCCAATTCATGTCCTTTACCACTCACATATTACACTTGCTTTTAGAAGGTGGAAGGTGAGAACAGTAAAACAAAGTGTTTTGCAGGATTCACCCACTCACCTGGGGAAACTCGTAATCAGATTAAGAGGCCTGCTTCAGGTGATAGCCCTGTCTAATTTATGATGAAAGCCTACATTTGGCAGACGTTATTACCTCTTTTTGGAAAAGTGGTGAAATACACAATGGCAGGCAAATAATCTGCCATCCTAATAAGAAAACAGTTCACTCTTTCCATCCACACACAAATACATCATTCCTCTACCAGTGTCATCATGTATTGCTCTATGTAAGGTTTTGTGTAGACGTATGTGTATTTTCTGAAAGTGTGATTGCTATCTATGAACCTGAGTGAGTAGGAGCATTGTATATGTGTTTACATTTCCCCACATGTGTTTGTCTCTGTGTATGGGTGAATGTCTCCATATTGTTTTATGTGCTTGGATGTGTGTATGTATATTGGTTTGTGTGTGTGTGCGCTAATGTCTGTGTGCTGCTCTCTCTGCATGTGGGTATGTGGACACGATATGTAACATGCTGTATCTAATTGAATGCACTGTAGAAAAGTCACATCTAATCAGTTTGTAGTGATTTTTTAGATTTATTTTTCTTTACAGGCGGACCTTGACCTTAACTGGCCTTTTTCATCCATTTTAGAGACCTAAAACAAAATTGGAGAACTTCTTACGTAAGTGAATATTTTCTGACCAAAGAAATGAGTCATTGCCATTTTCTGGGCGTCTATCCACCCACCACTTAGCCCCTTATCCAAGCCACATTTGTGAAACGACGCTTTTCTAAATAACTGTGTGAGGCAGGGGGATTAATCCCAAGGCATATTTGAATGCATCACTACTTTTCAATCACATACATAATTAAAGATGATCACACCCACCACCCCACTCAGTACTCATGCAAGCACACATGTGCCTGAGTGCAGACAGACACACACTTCCTTTAACTCCTTTGTTTTAGCAATATTTTAGTCCAATTGTGCCAGCAACAGTATTTATGGTATGGCTGAGAATGGAACATGTATTTATTGTGGTGAAATCCCACATTCAAATAGCTGTGGCCATAAGTTTTCAAAATAGCCACGTATAAACCTACAAAACAAACTTCATGGTGCTGGCACTGCATATTTATGAAGTGAAGTTAACATTTACTCCTTTGCACACAATCATCCAGTTGAAAATTACATTTGACCTTTCCATTTGAGAAGCAAGAATCATAATGGAAGAACCTCTTGTTTCTTTATCCTGCAAATCTACCCTACAAAGTAGGCATTTACATGTCTGATATTGCTCTGCAAAGTCAGTTTTCACTTTATCTGTAATTAAATGGCTACATATCAGCCAGTCATGATTTGCAATATTTACTAAAGATTTGACGGATCTGCTCAGTTTCCCAGAGAGAGCACATTTTGTAACATAAATCGAAGAAAAAAGCTAGATTCACACTTTTTTCAAATCGTTAACTAATTTTGCATTTCCAAAAGCCTTTTTTATATACTGACTAAAATCATTCACACGCAGTTAATCTTAAATCTGCAAGTAATTACATCAACGGGGGATTGAGGCAAATAGTGTCAACGTTTTAAGGCAACTTCACTACGAGGTCACAGCTAGAGTGAGATGCAGACCCTTGGATGAAATCACTGATTCGTTTAAGCTTTCTCGTGGAGTTCAACATAAATGTGCCCTGGCATTCTCTCTAATTTACTTTATACATGACCTGGAATCACATTTTGTTAACCTTAAAGCAAATGTTAGTACCCGTCCGCCCCTGTTCTGCTAATTATGGGAATGATGAAGTTCTTGCCGCCAGAAAAAAATGGGCTCCCGAAACTCCTTGATAACTTTGCTAGTTTTATGAATGTTATGAGCCTGAATGTTAACCATTCCATTTCCCATATTATGATCTACTGGCCTAGGGGTAGCAGAAACAAGGCCTTTTTGTTCATGATTCATAAAATGAATTATAATTAAAGATTTGTGATATCAAAAGTATTTAAAATGTCAATTTAAACATTAGTTAGACACTGCGCCCTGATTTGATCAAACAGAATTGACAGAGCAATCCATGTATGTAGCCCCCGTCTCGCACTCCCGGAGAGGAGTGGAGTCAATGTACCACAAATGAGATATAGAAATTCAGATCTTCAATGTGCATTAGCCAGTTAGCCAGTTATGCAATTTTATAATCTGAATTTAGGTAACGATTGCCTTCATTCTTTGTTGCTTAGCTTCGTGGTTGCAAAGTTATAGTTCTACAGCGAATTTAATTAAAGGAACCTTATAATGGTTTAGGAGGCTAGAGCCTATAAAATGTCCAGGTGGAACTGGATAAATGGTGTTAATGGGGTCCTGAGGCCATATTGAAATACACTATCAACCCACCACCCAATCTGAGATACTTAAAAGTTTCAACCGCGCAATCTCCCAAAGATGACCTGATTATTATATTTATTCCACCCTTCCCTCCATGTTAACATTCTTACGACTCATTGATGAAAAAATTACGAAAGAAAATAACTAATGGGATAACAGGTGAAACAAGAGAGTGCTAAAGAATCTCATATTGATTGGTTATCTTCACTTTGATACAGTACTTTTTAGAATAGCAAGGTAAAAGGCTATTTTCAGGATGTTGTGGCATAGCCCTTTTAGGTGACTATCCACCTGCCTCCCACTCTCCCTTGCATTCCAAATGTCCCTCTGTAGAGGTTATGAGTCTACTGGCAAGGGGAGAGGCATCTCAGAAGGACTGCCTATGATGGAAAATGTGGTTGCACATGGTGCATATGTTACACAACTGTATCTTCTCATTGATCATGCATTCTGTGTCTGCTAATGGGGCAAGTAGACCATGCAGGCATGTCTGGTGTGGCACCGTTGAAGATGTGTTTTGTTATACTTAATTGCTACTTCCTTTCTCATCAGTTATTCAGGCTATATGTCTGAGCGTCAAGTTAACTATTGCACATGATATAATTATCTTCCTCTGTATGTTAATAAATATATATATATATATATGTGGGTGTGTGTGTACATGTAGGTGTGTGTGTGAGTGTGTGTGTGTGTGTGAGTGTGTGTGTGTGTGTTATTAACCTATCGCTTGCAGTCTAAGATGATGTGGTACCCATCTTCAATACTTCTTCTGTGCTCATCCATCTCAGTTAAGTCTGCATCTCTTAAATTTAACCTGCAATGATATGTAGATTTGTGTGGGGTGAGTTATGAAAGTCACTCCATCATTACTCCAGGGCACTGCAAGCTATCTACGATTTCTCAGATTGCTGGAGACGTACCATTTTAAGGCCTGGTTTGGCAGTGTAATTGTTTATCGTAGCTTCCCAAAAAGAAATTAAAACGGTGTGTTTCGAGAGAGGCTTTAACTATGGCCCTTTTTGATCTTCTTCGTATTTTGAGCATGATTTGTGTTCCTTTGAAAAAAGTGTTCATGTACTGGAGACGTGGTGGCTTCAGAGGACTCTTCCCTCACTTAAGATGGCTGCTTTGTTCAAATGTAATAATGGCACACAGAGAGAAACAGTGATTCAGATTTAGAGATAATAGTGCATTATCAGCATGAGCACTGATTCCAAGCTACAAATAAGAGGCTCTTTCTCTACTCAACCCTCCTTGTCTCCTTGATGTAACTTAAGGCAATCCCAGCTCCTGCTCTGCCCAATTCTGTTACTCACTGCGGTCATCTGCATTCCCTGACAACATCTTTGTCCCGCTCTACTTCTCACTGCACTCAGGTACTCCTTGCTCCTGCTCTGCCCCTCTCTTTTTCTCGGTGCAGTTCAAGTGGTTCATGCTCCACCACCATTACCAACACCACTACTACCACCATCATCCCTACTAACATTATCACCATTATGTTTACCACGTTTACCACCACCATTACCCTGACCGCTGCTATTGCCATTACCATGACTCTGACCAATATTAGCACCACCACTACCTTTATTACCATCATTCCACGACGTGAAACAGGCCATTTCACCTCAAAATCATGATTGTTAGAAGCTGAACCTACTGTTTCAAGTCTGTGAGCTTGGGGTTTGAGTTTGCCAGCATAATTCATTTAAATTAACTGCTTCTAATCATGTCAGTGGATGCATTGCTCATTATATTTGACAGATAGGCGATGCCTATGACCATGGGGACAATTATGAAGTGCTTCATAATAAGCTCAGACTTTGACAAAATTCCCAGGTTCATGGGCTTAAAGCTTTAAGCTTGCAAGTTCACAACAGGAAGTCCAGGACCATGGCTATCATAAGGACTCGTGAAGACGTGTATTTGCCGAGCTCCAAGTACCCCCAAAACAAAAAAAATGGAAAACAATGCCAGAGAAATTAACCCCTTCGCTGCCAGGCCTTTTCCCCCTCCTGTGCCGAGCCTTTTTTCGGCTATTTGGAGCAGTTCGCGCTTAGGCCCTCATAACTTTTTGTTCACATAAGCTACCCACGCCAAATTTGCGTCCTTTTTTTCCCAACATCCTAGGGATTCCAGAGGTACCCAGACTTTGTGGGTTCCCCAGAAGGAGGCCAAGAAATTAGCCAAAAAACAGTGAAAATTTCGTTTTTTTCAAAAAAATTGGAAAAATGGGCTGCAGAAGAAGGCTTGTGGTTTTTCCCCTGAAAAGGGCATCAACAAAGGGTTTGCGGTGCTAAAATCACCAGCTTCCCAGCTTTCAGGAACAGGCAGACTTGAATCAGAAAACCCAATTTTTCAACACACTATTGGCATTTTACTGGGACATACCCCATTTTTACGATTTTTTGTGCTTTCAGCCTCCTTCCAGTCAGTGACAGAAATGGGCATGAAACCAATGCTGGATCCCAGAAACCGCAACATTTCTGAAAAGTAGACAAAATTCTGAATTCAGCAAGGGGTAATTTGTGTAGATCCTACAAGGGTTTCCTACAGAAAATAACAACTGAAAAAGAAAATTTTTGAAATTGAGGTGAAAAAAACATCAATTTTGCTCTACGTTTTACTCTGTAAGTTTTTCCTGCAATGTCAGATTTTCGAAAGCAATATACCGTTACGTCTGCTGGACTCTTCTGGTTGCGGGGATATGTAGGGCTTGTAGGTTCATCAAGAACTCTAGGTACCCAGAGCCAATAAATGACCTGCACCCTGCAGTGGGTTTTCATTCTATGCCGGGTATACAGCAATTCATTTGCTGAAATATAAAGAGTAACAAATAGCTATCAAGAAAACCTTTGTATTTCCAAAATGGGCACAAGATAAGGTGTTGAGAAGCAGTGGTTATTTGCACATCTCTGAATTCCGGGGTGCCCATACTAGCATGTGAATTACAGGGCATTTCTCAGATAGACGTCTTTTTTACACACTGTCTTACATTTGGAAGGTAAAAATGTAGAGAAAAACAAGGGGCAATAACACTTGTTTTGCTATTCTATGTTCCCCCAAGTCTCCCGATAAAAATGATACCTCACTTGTGTGGGTAGGCCTAGCGCCCGCGACAGGATATGCCCCAAAACACAACTTGGACACATCACAGAAAACAGAGCTGTTTTTAGCAAAGTGCCTACCTGTAGATTTTGGCCTCTAGCTCAGCCGCTACCTAGGGAAACCTACCAAACCTGTGCATTTCTGAAAACTAGAGACCTAGGGGAATCCAAGATGGGGTGACTTGTGTGGCTCGGACCAGGTTCTGTTACCCAGAATCCTTTGCAAACCTCAAAATTTGGCTAAAAAAACATATGTTCCTCACACTTCTGTGGCAGAAAGTACTGGAATCTGAGAGGAGCCACAAATTTCCTTCCACCCAGCGTTCCCCCACGTCTCCCGATAAAAATGATACCTCACTTGTGTGGGTAGGCCTAGCGCCCGCGACAGGAAACGCCCCAGAGCGCAACGTGGACACAGCCAAATTTTTGAAGGAAAACAGAGGTGTTTTTGCAAAGTGCCTACCTGTAGATTTTGGCCTGTAGCTCAGCCGCCACCTAGGGAAACCTACCAAACCTGTGCATTTCTGAAAACTAGAGACCTAGGGGAATCCAAGATGGGGTGACTTATGTGGCTCGGACCAGGTTCTGTTACCCAGAATCCTTCGCAAACCTCAAAATTTGGCTAAAAAAACACATGTTCCTCACATTTCTGTGGCAGAAAGTTCTGGAATCTGAGAGGAGCCACAAATTTCCTTCCACCCAGCGTTCCCCCAAGTCTCCCGATAAAAATGATACCTCACTTGTGTGGGTAGGCCTAGCGCCCGCGACAGGAAACGCCCCAAAGCGCAACGTGGACACAGCCAAATTTTTGAAGGAAAACAGAGGTGTTTTTTGCAAAGTGCCTACCTGTAGATTTTGGCCTGTAGCTCAGCCGCCACGTAGGGAAACCTACCAAACCTGTGCATTTCTGAAAACTAGAGACCTAGGGGAATCCAAGATGGGGTGACTTGTGTGGCTCGGACCAGGTTCTGTTACCCAGAATCCTTTGCAAACCTCAAAATTTGGCTAAAAAAACACATGTTCCTCACATTTCTGTGGCATAAAGTTCTGGAATCTGAGAGGAGCCACAAATTTCCTTCCAGCCAGCGTTCCCCCATATCTCCCGATAAGAATGATACCTCACTTGTGTGGGTAGGCCTAGCGCCCGCGACAGGAAACGCCCCAAAGCGCAACGTGGACACAGCCAAATTTTTGAAGGAAAACAGAGGTGTTTTTTGCAAAGTGCCTAACTGTAGATTTTGGCCTGAAGCTCAGCCGCCACCTAGGGAAACCTACCAAACCTGTGCATTTCTGAAAACTAGAGACCTAGGGGAATCAAAGATGGGGTGACTTGTGTGGCTCGGACCAGGTTCTGTTACCCAGAATCCTTTGCAAACCTCAAAATTTGGCTAAAAAAACACATGTTCCTCACATTTCTGTGGCAGAAAGTTCTGGAATCTGAGAGGAGCCACAAATTTCCTTCCACCCAGCGTTCCCCCACGTCTCCCGATAAAAATGATACCTCACTTGTGTGGGTAGGCCTAGCGCCCGCAACAGGAAACACCCCAAAGCGCAACGTGGACACAGCCAAATTTTTGAAGGAAAACAGAGGTGTTTTTTGCAAAGTGCCTACCTGTAGATTTTGGCCTGTAGCTCAGCCGCCACCTAAGGAAACCTACCAAACCTGTGCATTTCTGAAAACTAGAGACCTAGGGGAATCCAAGATGGGGTGACTTGTGTAGCTCGGACCAGGTTCTGTTACCCAGAATCCTTTGCAAATCTCAAAATTTGGCTAAAAAAACACATGTTCCTCACATTTCTGTGGCAGAAAGTTCTGGAATCTGAGAGGAGCCACAAATTTCCTTCCAGCCAGCGTTCCCCCATATCTCCCGATAAGAATGATACCTCACTTGTGTGGGTAGGCCTAGCGCCCGCGACAGGAAACGCCCCAAAGCGCAACGTGGACACAGCCAAATTTTTGAAGGAAAACAGAGGTGTTTTTTGCAAAGTGCCTACCTGTAGATTTTGGCCTGTAGCTCAGCCGCCACCTAGGGAAACCTACCAAACCTGTGCATTTCTGAAAACTAGAGACCTAGGGGAATCCAAAATGGGGTGACTTGTGTGGCTCGGACCAGGTTCTGTTACCCAGAATCCTTTGCAAACCTCAAAATTTGGCTAAAAAAACACATGTTCCTCACATTTCTGTGGCATAAAGTTCTGGAATCTGAGAGGAGCCACAAATTTCCTTCCACCCAGCGTTCCCCCACGTCTCCCGATAAAAATTATACCTCACTTGTGTGGGTAGGGCTAGCGCCCGCTACAGGAAACAACCCAAAACACAACATGGACACATCACATTTTTTCATAGAAAACAGTGCCTACGTGTGGATTTTGGCCTCTAGCTCAGCCGGCACCTGGGGAAACCTAGCAAACCAGTGCATTTTTGAAAACTAGAGACCTAGGGGAATCCAAGATGGGGTGATTTACGGGGCTCTGACCAGGTTCTGTTACCCAGAATCCTTTGCAAACATCAAAATCTGGCCAAAAAACACTTTTTCCTCTCATTTCGGTGACAGAAAGTTCTGGAATCTGAGAGGAGCCACAAATTTCCTTCCACCCAGCGTTCCCCTAAGTCTCTCCATAAAAATGGTACATCACTGGTGTGGGTAGGCCTAGCGCCCACGAAAGGAAATGGCCCAAAACACAACGTGGACACAACATATTTTTTCACAGAAAACAGAGGTGTTTTTTGCAAAGTGCCTACCTGTGGATTTTGGCCTCTAGCTCAGCTGGCCCCAGGGGGGGGGGGAAATGCCCTAAAATAAATTTGCATCCCCAACCCCCACCCCCCCACCAGGAGCGACCCTTGCCTACGGGGTCGCTCCCCCTGCGTGACATTGGCGCCAAAAAACAAATCCCCGGTGCCTAGTGGTTTCTGCCCCCTTGGGGGCAGATTGACCTAAAATCAACCAATCTGCCCCCAAAGGGGGCAGAAATGCTCTAAATACAGTTTGCCCCCCAGGGGAGCGACCCTTGTCTGATGGGTCGCTCCCCATCTCTAAAAAAACAAACAAACAAAAAACAAACAAAAAAAAACCCCCAAAAATTGCCCTGCGCCTAGAGGTTTCTGCCCCCCTGGGGGCAGATCGGCCTAATAATAGGCAGATCTGCCCCTAGGGGGGGCAGAAATGGCCTAAAATAAATTCCCCCCCCATCCACCCCCCCCCCCCCCCCGGGAGCGACCCTTGCCTACAGGGTCGCTCCCCCTGCGTGACATTGGCTCCAAAAAACAAATCCCCGGTGCCTAGTGGTTTCTGCCCCCTAGGGGCAGATTGACCTAAAATCGACCAATCTGCCCCCAAGGGGGGCAGAACTGGTCTAAATACAGTTTGCCCCCCAGGGGAGCGACCCTTGCCTGATGGGTCGCTCCCATCTCTAAAAAAACAAACATACAAAAAAAAAAACACGCCAAAACAATTTGCCCTGGCGCCTAGAGGTTTCTGCCCCCCCCTGGTGGCAGATCGGCCTAATAATAGGGTCAGGGGGGGCAGAAAAGGCCTTCCTAAAAAAATCCCCCCCCTGGGAGCGACCCTTGCCCAAGGGGTCGCTCCCTTTTGACAATTTCATTGAAAAAAAAAAAAAATCCCTGGTGTCTAGTGGGGTTTCAAAAGCCGGATTGCAAGCAATCCGGCTTTTGAAACCTGTGAGAGACTTCAAAGGGAAGGAAATACATTTCCTTCCCTTTGAAGCCTCTCGGGGCCTCCCCCATGGGATTGAAAGAGAAATGCAAAAGCGCGATGGGGGTGACCCTGTGACTAATCAGCGCGCGCTCGCGCGCTGACGTCACAGGGGGGGTTGGGGGGGTCAGGGTCCCTGACTTTGGGGGGGTGGGGGGAAGCACACAGAGGGAGCGAGAGCGCTCCCTCTGGGCTGTGTGCCGAGGACGTAGTGGTTACGTCCTCGGCACAGCAGCACTGTGCCGAAGGACGTAACCACTACGTCCTCGGCACAGAAGGGGTTAAAGCAAACACCACAAAAAGATGAAGCCGGGAGGATATTCTCATCTACAGAATCACTACATGGAGAAAGGAAATACGATCCAGACATTAGCCTAAAAGGTGGACTCCCTCCCTTTTAGCGCAAGAAACAAGAGAGATGCTGCCATCTACAAGACAGAGGACTGACTTAAGCATTAGCTAGTCAGTCATTTTGAGCACTGCTCTTGGGTTGTGTACGCCTCTGAAATGTGCCTAGCAATTGTCACAAAAACAAATCAGTATTTAACAATACTCACACTGATAATGAGCAATTGGGTAGTCCAAACGAGTGATCAAGGGGTTGAGGATACCTCTGTATCTTTCTGTTCAAGTTTTTATAATGTAGAGCATGTGACTTTTCACTTCAAGACACATACATAGAAAGAGTCCAGTTTCTTGCCATCTTTATCTTTGGGAGAAGGAGGAAGAACCAATTTCAGAAGGAGGCATTCATTCATATATTGGCACCCCACTTACTAAACTATTAATGTTCTTCCCTGAATCTCCAACAGTAATTCCTAAAATAACAGAACCTACTCTCACTTTAATGCTGAAATCCAACAAAGACCAGAGTCCTAAGGTTCCTACAGGCCAAGATATATGGCAGATTCTGATTTCACCTTAGCAAATAGGCGTCACAAAAGTTAGACAAATGGGAGAAAATACTAGATTTGCCTATGACTTTATAGATAAATCCACTAAGAAGGACACCAAAGTGCTCTTTCTGTCGCTCAACCTGAATATAGAGTTTGACAAAGTCAACCGGGATTACCTCAAGAAAATTGTAACCAAATCGGGTCTAGGGCCCAGAGTGCGCTCATTCAACTTTCGTTAACAAGAAACTAAGCACTGTTTGAGATGTTGATGATCTAACAGTATTGTTTTATCAAGAGGGAGAGAATAATATTTTCTGCTATTGTCTTCGGTGTTCGCATTAGTAAGAAACTGGTTATCAGTTGAGAGGGTTAAGTATTCATCTAAGGAATAGCCACAACCTTTATCAGGGTGAACTGCAAAAGTCACTAAATAAACCTGAGCTCAACCCCCTGGTAGCTATGGTGCATATGATTTAGGGAAGATTGTTCTCAAGGAGGAGAGGCATGTACAGTGTGCAAAGGAAGGAGTAACTCATGTGAGAGGGAAAAGGGTTTTCAAGTAACGATCAATTTTTCATGCCAGATGTTAGATACATGGAGGACGTTTTTGAGATAGCATTGAATTTGAAAATGAAAAACTGTAGAATGAAACAGCATTATTTTCATGTGAATATGCTGCTATATCAGGTACTTTGAACAGCCTGTTCACTGTTGTTTGCCAGCATACCACCCATTCAGCTAGGGGAGCTGAGCAGATGAGGGGTGGAAGACTAAAGTAATGGCTGGATGTAAACCCCAAAAGGAGATTCTGCAAATGATTCAGCGGTTGTCTATTAATTTTCAGCCTTAAGCTTGGTTCACAGTATTAATCATGAAGAATAGTGGGATCCATTGGGGCACATCTGGTTTGACATGACACTAGATGGATGATTAGACTGCTTAATGAGACAGTGGAAGTGTATTGCATGCATACCTGTTAGTGAAAATCCAGACACTGACGTGAGGGCACTCCTTCAAAAATTAAATTAAGACTTTGTTAGCAAGGGGCTGCTGATCAAACTATCGAACCTGTGTCCTTTGTTAGAACGCAGGGATGATGCATACAACCGCATATCGTATCCTACGATGTGAAGTGACCCCTTTTTAGGTGTGGTCCAGCCCTTTGTCTTTTTTATCATGCTTTAAAATTAGATAATTCCAGGCAGTTGCTGAAACCTCACGTTTCTTTGTGCTTCTGTTGTGGACACCCCAGTCTGGGGATTATCCTGCTCTCAGGGGATTTATCATAGTTAGCTGTATATGGAGAGCAGCCTGTCAAGGACATTTGGAATCAGAACCAAATAAGACTGTTTCTGCACCATTTTACATTTTAGAAATACTTATCACCGAGTTAGGATGTATATTCTTTAAAGTGAGACTATTAGTATGTGTACTGTCCTAAACCCTCAGACATTTTAGTGCTGCTCCTTAGCCTCCACCTTTCAGTTACCTGTGGTTCTCTCACTTTCTAGGAATTGCCATCCACGCCAAAAATACCCTCATTTGTTTCTGAAAGCAGAGAGGGGGCAATTCCTTCTTAGCCGATCTTGTTGCGTGTCTTTCTGAAAAAAAACCTCATAAAAACCATAGTAGCAGGCGAAGCATCCACCCTGGTATCCCGAAAATCAATATAGAAGAAGTAATCACATCACAGAGTTATTGCTCTTGTTTTTGTCCATTAGGACAACACTGAACAGCAGTCAAGAAATTCCTTCACTGACCAAAGCAACAACATGAACCCTGCCTCTTCTTAACTGCTGACCAGAAGGGACATACAGCGTGGACACAATAGCTTGTCTTCTTGTTAGTCAGCACGAGGAGCATATGCTCCTGTAAAGATCTTCACAAAACCTCCATGTCACTGGGATGAATGCTGATAGTGTCTCCTCCTTTCATCTTTCTCAGGTTGCTAAGAAATGAATTCCACGATACCACCACCTATTATGTCAGAGAACCAGACTACATGACCTGACATGGACATGCGTACAGTCATCACAAAAGCTTATGGACAATAAGGCATACTTAACGGTGACTAATTGATGTTTGAAAGGAACACCTACTATGACCCCCTCCTTGAGCTCACATTAAACAAGGACCTTTGTTAAGCTCTACTAAAATAATACTGACATTTTGGAACGGAAGAGCTAGAGAAAAAATAAGTTATTTGTTATCTATGTCCCTTGTGATATGGAACCCAGGGGTTGAGCCAGGTACATCTGATAAAGGATGCTTAACTAAGAGGCGCTACAAAAAGACTTGATGATCATGGATAATGATGTGACAAACAGCTGCTAAAATATCCCGATGAGGACAGCACAAATAGAGTGCCCTCTCACTCATACTAACATGGTACCTGACCTCAATACGATTAAAAGCAATGCACAGAAGCTCAAAGAGGTGTTGTAGAGGTTCTGCTGACTGAGGGTTTTGAATTCACATGTGGTGTACATGTGATTACTCAAACGTTTTTTGTAAAGAAGTCCTATCCCATGCAAACGATATAACCATACTGCTAAATATGAAACCATTGATCATGTTGCTGGGTGAATAGATGAAGCAGGGTTATACTCACTTTCATCACTTACATGCAAACGTATTTCATAATTTTTATTGGCAGAAATAGAAACGCCCAGCATCGTCCTGTATTGTACAGTCAGTTATAAATGATGGAACTCTTTTGGCTCCTGAAAGACTCTTTAGACCTGTGACATAAGTGTTAGAATGCATTTAAGTGAATGCAGGTTTAGAATGTTGAGTTTGCAGTTACACACAGATGAATAAAAACGTGTAATACACAGCTCCGTGTGTGGCGTAGTTATTGGCAGGTGCCGCGGCTGGGGAAGATGCTACAATTGGTGATGGTGGATATGTAACGTGAAGATCAGATTGACAGTGTTCTCCCCGAGAGTTTGCCATGGGCCAAGCAAACTGCTTGTGCATACCATGTGTGCCTCATTCAAAGTGCGGAATCAACCTTTGGCATACGTGGAGTCAAAGCGAAATTCCAGTTGGTGTGAAGCACTTGAAATTAACGAAAACTTCACTGAGAAGTCTACACATCATTGGCCAAGAACCTGCTGGCAAGGCTGTAAAGAAAGGTACTGCACTACTACGCAACATAAAGCTATACATCATGTGGAGTGATAATGCTAAAGGTGACACAAACAGATACAGAAATGAAGCGCTGAAAGCTACCATAGTCAGATACTAGTAAAACACACAAAAGTGCTAGCTGACAGAATATTTGATATTAAAGCATACTGTTGTTGCACCTACCAGAATCTCAACAAGAAGGGCTCTACGACCTCAGCAGTGGGCGAAAAGACCCAGGAAGAAGCATGGGGGTTGTACTTACTGAGCTGTTAAATACATGAAGCAGCAGACCACCAGAGCTGCCAGGTGGGGTCTCACAACACCTGCAGACATATCCAGAAGAGTGAAGGACTCCAATGGAGACCAAGAAAGAGGTCACAGTTCCACAGACTCTCCTAGATGATCCAGAGGCCAGCACATGGCAAGGTCTCAGAGATGGTGTGCATGAACAAGTGCACCAAGACTACCAAGCGGAGTCTGAAAAAAATAAATGTTCAATGTCAGTCAATCCCGTAAACAGTGATAATGCTGCCACCTTCCTGAAACCACCACCACCATTTGATACTGTTGAAAAGAAAAATATTGGTGATAGAAGGACTGCTTGGATAGACATTTGATGATTTCATTGATGCATTAGAAGAAACAGATAACAAGAAAATGATCAAATACTACAAGAATCTTGCTGGTGAAGGAGTAAAAGAAGTCATAAAGAAACTGCTACGTTACATTCTGCCAAATTAAAGAAGCTTCGAATCTCAAGTTTAATCCAATGCCAAATGTAGATTATGAATTTACATTTTCAGTCAAGCATGACAGAGAGTTGGTGGAACCATTAACAAATATGTAGGTTTAATGAATTTAATGATGAGGAAACAATACGTCTCTGAGTTATTGACAGATTCATTCAGATGACAAATACTGAGAAAAACTCTTAGAGGGTCGTTATGACCCCAGTGGTTGGTGATAATGTGGTGGTAGTGCCGCCAACAGGCTGGCGATACATACCGCCACATTATGACTTTGGCGGGTTGGCTGCAGTCAGCCCGCCAAATTACCATTCTGACCGCCATGGCGGTAGCAGCCACCAGACCGGAGATAACAATCTCAGGTCCGGGGCTGCCATTGTACTGCCGGCAGCATCATGACCCTGCCTACCACCATGGTTTTCGTGGCGTTCACAAAGTGATGAAAACCATGGCAGTAGGCCCTACCCTTCCCTGTCACTGGTAGGGATCCACAGAGAATTCCTTCCCTGTCACAGGTAGGGGCCCCACCCACCCCTTCAAACACTCACAAGACGCCCCACACCCCCTCTCCATCCACAACCCCTTCTGATCCCCCATAGACGCACACTCACATACATGCGCCACGCTTACACACACTCACTTACACAGGCATTCACGCATGCATCCATTCATTCTCAAATGCATCCGTACACACATTCACACTGACACGCAGACACGCATTCACATTTCCATTCATACACGCATTCTCACACATGCATACACCATGCAAACAACACTACACACACATTTGCATTCACACACACACTTCCTCATCCATGCACACACACACACACACACATACAACAGCCTCCACCCTCCTCCCCTGTAGGAAATTCAACTTACCTGCATCCAGGCGGTCTTCCAGCAGGGGACAGGACGGGGCTCTGCTACCACCTGCAGTCCCACCAGCAGAACACCGCCAGGCTGTTTTATTTTTCATAATACGGCTGGTGCCAATCTACTGGTGTGGCGCTGCTGGTGGTAGCAGCGCCACCTTAACACCATCCACCAGTATGGCTCCAGCCGGATTTCATCCCTTCTTATGGCGGAAATCTGTGTGTGGTCATAATTTGCGGATGGCTGTTAGCCGCGGCGACGGTCTTTTGGCGGCCGTCGCTGCGGCGGTAGGCGGCATTTACTGCTAATCTTGAAATGAGGGCCTTGGTCTGGAGCAAGTTCTCATTGCTGCCATAGCTGAAGAGTGTGCCGATCAACAAGCTGCTGACATGGAGGCCGTAGGTGCCTAAAGTGAGTCAGTCATGAAGCTGAAAAGTAAGCAGAAACACAAAGCTGAAGGACACAAGGTGATGTCTCCACGGAAAAATAAGTTGTGTTTCAGCTGTCAATTGTTGTTTCCACATGAAAGTAGCTTTCCCGCCATTGGACAGATTTGGAAAGGCTGTGGGAAGTAGAACCTTTTTGTAATGGTTTGCAAGGCGAAGGAAGGAAAAAGCAAGTGCGTTATGACAAGAAGACAAAATGGTCACCCCACGTTCCAGAAGCGACGTTTAATGCATGCCCACTAGGTCAAACAACAACACCAGTTGAGACAACTTGACACCAAACAAAGTTGATCACCATCTAAATCATTGTCAAAAAAGGTCTTCAGTTCAAGTGAAAGTGAAGAAAATGATTTTACAATGTCGATATTTACCTGTGCGTATGTGGGACTGGCTGCATGCAAAAAGATATTCCAGTCAAAGAAAAGTTGACATAAAAAAGTCATTTAAACATTGTCTAAAAACTACACTGAATGTAAACGGTTGTTCAATACCTTTCATTATTGAGAGTAGTAACATTATACCTGAAGAGAAATATGATGAACTGTTTCTATTAGTGCGACTGACACCACCAAAAACTAAAGTATGGAAATTGGCTGCATCAACGCCATCAAAAAGTCAAGGTTCATTTGTAGCAATGATGAAACAAAAAAAAACAAAAGTGCCAGTGCCCATTCATGTGTTTCAAGGTACGGCACCAAGTGCCTGTTTACTCAGTTTCAGCACATCTACTGATATGAGACTGATTAAAGTGAACTACAACATGAATGCTCATCACAAAATAGTAAGTCAGCTCCCTTCTTTGTTTCATGGTTTAGGAAAAGTTAAGACTTTGAAAGTACAATTTTATATTAGTGAGGATGTCCATCCTGTTGCATAAAGACACAGAAGAATTGCATTCCATTTACAATAAGCTTTTGAAAAGGTATTTGAATCGTTACTTAAACATGAAATAATTGAGTGTTCTTCTGGTCCAAAGCCATGGGTTTCTCTCATATTGGTAGTACCAAAAAAGGACAGTGAAGGAGCTGTATGCATCTGTGTGGATATGGGTCAAATAAACAAGGCAAATGAAAGGGAACGACATCCAGGTCCGCACATTGCTGACATAATAACACAATTGAATGGTGATAAAGTGTCCTCTTTCTTTGCTTTAAATAAAGGATATCATTAATTTGAACTTGATGAGAATTGCAGGCACATTGCAACCTTTTCTACACATATTGGCCTATCCGATATAAAAGGCTAAGGGCCCAGTTATGACATTGGTGGTCTGACAATCGGACCGCCAAAGCTGCGAGGATGAGGCTGCTGTCAAGCCGGCGGCCTCATACACCATTGTATTATGATTTTTCTACTGGGCTGACCGTCAGAAATGTTGTATTATCAGCCAAGTGGAAACAGTGCGGTAACATTAGCTTCTGCTTCCTTATGGAGTGAAGCCAATGCCATTGCAAACCAGCACCTTCGGAATGTGCACTGTCTGCATAGCGGATAGTGCACATTTCGACGTTGCTGGCAGGGGGGCCCCTGCACTGCCACTCAGCACTGGCTTTCCACCAGCCTTACAATGGCAGATGCAACTGCCATGGAAAGGCTGGCGGAAAGTGGAGTTGTGATCAGCAGGGTGGTGCTGCATGGGCGCCGCCTTGGCTTACCACGTCTCTAATCGCTGTCAACCTGTCAGGATCCCTGATTCTGGGCAAGTGGCGGCCTTCTGGTGGTCTGACCACAACCGTGAATTTGGCAGTCCTCAAACCACCCAACTCATAATAGAGCCCTAAGTTTTGGTGTGTCATCAGCTGCAGAGATGTTTAAAATGTTATTCAACATATCATAGAGCCTCTCATCATGCTTTTAACTACAGTGATGACATATTAGATTTTGGAGCTACACAGAAGACGCACAATGAAGCTCTCAAGTAAGTGTGTCATTCACTGGTTGATGCAGGGTTAACTTTGAGTGCTGAGAAATGTGAACTCAATAAAACAAAGCTAGAGTTCTTTGACCATATCTTTTTTAAAGGGGGTATGACACCTCAGCCCCACTAAAGTGCAAGCATTGTCAACTGCATGTCCCTCACAAGATGTTTCCATGTTACATTCATTTCCTGGTATAGCCAGTTACTGCTACATATTCATACGTCAATCAATCAATCAATCAATCAATCAGTATTTGTAAAGTGCAGCTACTCACCCGTGAGGGTCTCAAGGCACAGGAGGGAGGGGCCTCTGAAAGTGCTCCATTGAGAGTCTTGAAGTGAAAGCATACTTCATTTCAATGGTAACGTGAATGTGAGCAAAGCTTTATGAGAATCAAACCCGCTATAGAGAACACTACTGAAATGGCATATTTTGATACAACGATCCATACAGAAGTGCTTGTTGATGCTAGCCCAGTCGGGTTAGGCACAATCCTTGCACAACACAGCAGACACCCAAATGCCCAAATACACATTGTGGCATATGCAAGGAAAACCTGGTCCCAAAAATGTGTTTATTCAGAACCTGAAAAGGAAAGTTTAGCAGTGGTATGGGCTTGTGAACATTTCAATGTATTTTTTACATGAAAAGCCTTTTATGCTTGTGACAGATCATCTAGCATTGTTGACCATCTTTGGCAATACAAAAGCCAAGATGTCACACGGAATGCTGGGATCTACGATTACAAGAGTACAGCTACTCAATTCTGCACTGTCAAGGGAAAGATCAAAACCCTGCACACTACTTCTCCAGTGTGCCTTTACAGTGTCAGAGTACCCCTTTCACGACAGCTGATTCCTACATAGCCTTCAATGGGAAATCAAACAAAGAAGCTGCCGTTTTGTTGGAGTAAATCGTCACTGTTATAAGTCAAGATAGTGACATGTTAAAACTGAAAGACATCATTACATATCAGTCTTGGATCCAGCACATTCAACCTCTAGGCAGTGACAGTGCATACCAGAAGTTCAAGAATGTAAAAGATAATGCGCCCATAACTCAAGAAGGCATTATCCTGAGAGGTTTGACAATTGTTATTCTGGAAAGGCTGAGACAACAGGAAGGACATTGTGGAATAGTTGCTTAACATTGAGCTGTCTGAGACCGAGATTGGTTTCCTCATCTCAATGAAAGAGTTGAAGGCCTGTCATCTATGCAACTATCTGTCATCAAAACCATTTAACACTCCTTAAGCATCTTAGAGTTGCCAAAGCATGCATAAGAAAGACTTGCTGTTAAATGTTGTGGTCCTCTTGACAATGGACATCATGAGTTGATGATTGTAAATGAATACTCCTTTTTTCCATTGGTAGAAGATCACTCATTTATCACTCAAGAGAGAGTCATCAAGAGATTAGATGGCATCTTTGTGACATCTATGCAACTATCTGTCATCAAAACAATTTAACACTCCTTAAGCATCTTAGAGTTGCCAAAGCATGCATAAGAAAGACTTGCTGTTAAATGTTGTGGTCCTCTTGACAATGGACATCATGAGTTGATGATTGTAAATGAATACTCCTTTTTTCCATTGGTAGAAGATCACTCATTTATCACTCAAGAGAGAGTCATCAAGAGATTAGATGGCCTACCTTTCAACAGTCTAGAATTCTGAGATTTTCTCAGTCATATGAAGACAGTGAAGCATCAGAAGATCACACTTTTTTGGCCACAGGCTAATGACCTTGTCAAACTTTTCATGAGTACATTCATTAAAGAAAACTGGTTGGCATGCCGCATTGGAAAAGCTCAACCTTGATACTATCTTGAATTCTACCCTATGAGGTTATTGTTCAATTCTTCCTTTGATCACAAGTGAAACCCCTGCACTTTGATGTTCGGGATATCAATGACAAACAAGCTACCTCAGTGGACCAACACAAGATCAAGAACTGAGGAAGAAATCCATACTAAAGACTCGGATCATAAAGAGAAAACAAAGGCATATGCTGACAAACAATGAAAAGCAAAAACATTTTTTTCATGAGAGGACATCGAACACTTGTCCATCATCTGAGAAAACGTACGTCTGATGCTTCATTTGATGCTGAGCCATTCTTTGTCGTAACCAACAAAGGACACATGGTGACTGCTCGAAGTCCTGGCAAATTAATTACACAAGATTGCTTGCACTTCCAACATGTGGCTCACCACTTGTCAGTTACTGATGTCAATGTAGAGACAGATTCAGAAAGGACACTTTAAAATCCCCAGACTGCTCTTGCTCCTGCATCACCAACACAGATGTTGTACAAACCTATTGCCAATTCCCAGTTTCCAAAAGACATGATCAGGACGAGTAATCAGAGCTCCTCAAAGGCTCATCGAAGAGCTATTTCTGTGTATAATTTGTGAAAAAAAAAATGTTTTATTTAACAGAGAGGGAGATGTAGTGCCGTATGAATTATAAACGATGGAACCCCTTTGGATTCTGAAAGCTCCGTAGAGCTGTGACGTAAGTGTTAGACTGTACTGAAGTGAATGCAGGTTTAGAATGTTGAGTTTGCGGTTACAGGAAGACGAATTAAGAGATGTAATACACAGCTCTGTGTATGGCATAGTTATTGGCAGGTAACCCGGCTGAAGAAGATGCTACACCTCCTACTATAAATCTGTAGTGGACTTAATTTGGAATTTCTTTGTTAGGGAACAGTAAAAAATGAATTGTCCCTATTTGAAATAATCAGGACATCTTTCAAGATATAAGCTAAAAGGCACACTTCTTTGATGCGTTAGCACCTGCCTACAAACCTGATTCGAATGATTAAAGTAGTTCAATTTCCTGAACGAACTCCTAATTAGATTAAACACAGTCATAACTATAATACCCTTTAATGTACTCTCGCCCAACCTCTGTGTTAGAGATTGTGATCTTGTTTTCTACTTTTAGAGAAACACCAATCATTATTCAGAAACTTTTGATATTTCACTGTCTGTAACTACATTTCTGGCAACATAGTCATACACATGTCATAAAAAAATGACAAGACAAGACAGAAATTATAGCTGTCTCATAATATTTCCAGTGTATGGACCAATATGTAACCTGGGAGTACAATGTAAGAAATGATAGGTGTGAGTTATGTATACAAACTACATAAGATTATAACATCACTCCGCTTATCAGGGTTCACATGAACATCAGTCTGCAGGCAGACGTACCACAGTGCCCAAGATTCCAATTCAGGTCTCAAACAATGACAGATTTGAAAACACATCCAAACTTCACAACTCATTGGGAACCATAGTAACCTTGAGTGGTAGGTGCAATGGATGGCAGATGCATAGAGAAGTAGCTTTGATGTAGCTGGCAATGTGACTGCACATTAGGAATTGTGAATAACCATGTCAATAATGGGATTCGGATGCAGGATGGAACACAAATGCAAATTCTAAATTGGCACTGTTCACCCATGCCAAGGCCCTGATCCCCAAGCATATGACACATACTGTAAAGGAGTACCTACAAATGTATTTAACAGTAATAAAGGACACTAAAACTAGGGGAAACACCTTAACTAACCTAACCTATCCTAACTACACATTACCCACAACTGGCCCTAACTACCCTAATTTAAACTTAGCTAACACATTTAACAAGCACTCTAAATATCAACCCTTCACCCCCCTTATATGACGGGGCACACGTAGGACAACATATACTAACCTAAACACATACTATCTTATCCTAAACAAATATATATTTTCTTGTAATAAAAAAAAAAAAAGAATACACATATATATATATATATATATTTTTATACACGTAAACCGCAACATCATCCCCCACCCACCCACAAAAATCACATGTAATAATATAACTCCCTCCAACCCCCAACCGACTAATACTAACTAAATTAACAGCCTACTCTAACCTAACACTAAGCCCCCTAAACCCACTAAAGATAAGAACCAGGAAAGAGGAGGGAGGGGAGGGAATCATGGCCGAAGGTCCAAAAGTCACAAATTTGCCCTCTGCAGGATCTTCTTTATACCCTGCAGTCTCCTGCTATTGCGGGACACCTCCTGCTGCAGCCTGTCCATCCTGCGCAACATCCGTTGCATGTCACGTCTTATGGACTGAAATTCGGCATTGTCTATCACAGCAGCTGGGGTTGTCTGTGTTCCACTAGTTGAGGGCACTGCTGGTGCCGGTGCTGTGCTTGTGGGGGAGGTGCAGGAGCAGCTTTCTGTGGGCCTGAAGCAGATGAGGTTGACGGACCTGCAACAGTGGCTGTCATCCTTTGGGCAACTGTTGTCTGAGCTGTTGTGCTGGTGGTGGTGGCTGTTGTGGGCAAGGATGGCCCCCCTTGGTCAAATGCCCTCCAGACCCCTGTGGCTATATCATGGCGATAACGCTGTGCCATATTGCAGAACCCAGACTCCACATCTAGTATGTGGCGGTAACTCATTGACCACCTCTGGAATTCCCTGATCTCATGGGCATTCATGTTGGCAGCTGTAAAAATAGAGAAAGCCAAACATTAGTGACATCATTGTGTGATACATCTACAGATGATGTTGTAAGACTTCCTGAAAATTAGCTGAAACAGTCCAAATCACAGTACAGATCATAGAATGTCCCTGAGGAATGACAGGTCAACGCAGCCTACACATGTACTATCTAACAGCATAGCAATGCTCAAAAAGGTTTGTACCTACTTTAATGATCTGTGCATCATTGTACTGCTATTAGTCACATAACAAATGCTGCAAGTACTCCACATGTGACAGGGCAACAAATGACTATCTTCTGGATAACAATCAAGGCTCAAAAGACCTGTGATTTGTAAATGGAATTGCCTGGGCGGTATGCAGTTGCTAATCATGAGGGGGTATCTTAGGTTGGAACAAATGAATGTTGGAATTACATGTCGGTCTTCTACACTGGCATCCTCACACCTAGGTACACATATTTCATATCCCTAACCCTGTGCCTCAGAGGGTGATGGACATGCAACACATACTTTAAAACATCAAGGACAGCCAGGAAGCTTTGGACAGCTGTCCATGGGTTTAGTCAGTCCACCACAGGTAAGGAGGGCTGCTAACTAGGATTGACTCAAACATTAGACAATCACATCCACATTTATGTTCCTAATTGCAGCCCATTGTCAACATCATTTGATCTCACTGATACCTTTCCAAAAACAAGTACATAGATGCAACCACCCATCTGGGCTTTAGCTGCATGCACACCTATGATTCTACTCAAGTGCCACAGAAACGGAGCACAACATGTGGAGCTAGATGCTGCTAGGAAGTCAAACATACAGTCCTACATTTTCATTACTTAACAGGGATGCTTAAGTCTGTGGGCCATACTTCGGCATCACTCGTCTGTGTGATTCAGGGTATGACTTGCTGACTAAATCATGAAAATGTCCACCTCCTAATTAATCATTGGCATACATGTAGGAACAAATACCACCCTGTTCACCTGCCCAGGCCTATAGCGCAGCACTAGAATCCCAATATATGACTCTCCACCACTGATTGTCCAACTCAAACAAGGAACAAAATGTCAAACTCCAGTCAAGCCACACATCAGATCATGCGCCAGCACATCATACCTTGCAATGTGTCCAACACACAGGAGTCAATCACACAACAGCTGCAAACACAACACATGACTAACATATCAACTCTTACTGGATATGTCTGGGTCTGCAAATCAAGCAACTTCACCAATTGTGTAGGGGGCTAGTCAACCTGTAAAACATGGAAGGGTGAAATGTGCTCAATGTCTGCTCAGTGTACAAACCTTGGAACAACAAATCATTGTGTGTGACATTTTATATGATAGAGCAGCACCTCAGGCATGTAGACACCCCAACAGACATACTACTGCAAACATGCATTGACCCTGTCACTCCAGTGAGTGATAGACACACATATGCACACATGCCCTGGCCCTAACAACCATGTGGTGCCAAACATGATTACTCAATTTTGTGCAGAATTATTTATAGAGGGTACTCCATTTCTTCATTTGTTGTTATGAGAGACATGCAAAGTCACATTCCTGGTGCACTGCAATACCAGTCACTCAGGTATTGTGGCTTGTGCATCAGGGGACAATGATTTACTGTGTGATGCTCATGTGGGTTGAGTTTAGTTCAGGAATTATTGTACTTTCTATGGTCCATTATATGTGTGCCTGTGTTGTATGTAGATTACCTATGCCACATTGGCAGTGTACCTAAAGCCATATATGCCCCCTATGACACCATGATGGCATGGATCCTGTGTGTTACTTGATGACAATGTTACGATAAACATGGTTTGGCCATTTATCTAAATCAAAACCACAAAGAAATATATGCTGAAAGTGTCTAATTTGATCATCCATGACCGAATGCATGGGCACAGGTGTAGTCATTGCAGCTGAAATGTGTTACTCAGGGCCCTGTGTACCTAGATCAGGTATTATGGATCACAGCAATATTGATGACGTAGGACTCAATTTGTATGCACCTTGGGAAGGGCAGCACTCACAGGAATGCTAGCCCGCTGACCTTAGCATACACCCATGTCTGTGATAGCCTTCAGACTGAGAAGTTAACAATTGTACATATGCTGCACTAGATCAGCAGGGGTGTACCAAACATAAACTACCAAACTATTTTGTCACTTTAAATGTATGATGGTAGCAGTCAGGGGTCCCTTGCACAACATCATGCAAATAAATAATTTGTGACCATGCATTCACAAAGTTCAGGGATCCCATGATGACCCATTAACTTTAGAAAAATATTTGGCTATTAAGTGACACAGATGGCAAATGCATCAGTTCTGTACCAGCAATTGTGCCCAAGGCAAAATAAAACACACAGGAACAATAATCTTAGGGCTAGATGTTCTTCTTGATGTGTAGCATTTGCTTAATTTGTTTACACTACAGCTATGGCAAGTAGCACAAAATATTTAGATATTATCAAGTGTGCATTACTTTGGCATCCATAATTAATTTAAATGCTGCACAAACCAAGTCGAAATATCAGCCTAAGATATTAACAGAGGTTAGGAAGATCTTTGTACATATGGCCATGAATACTGTTCAGACATGTATTAAAAACATTGGGGGCTACATTGGTTCCTTGCATTAGCATGTGAAATACATCTCATTCCTGGTACACTCACAGGCCCTGAATAATACTTTTGTTTGTGCCGCATTACCATCATCTATTGACGTCAAAGGAGCACTAATTTACAAGATCAAGTTGTCTTTTGTAAGTTTGTGCAGCTTTTCGTCAACAAATGACGGTAATGAGTTGCAGAAATAGTATAAATCAGGGCCACTGTATGTTCAACTTGCATTCCACATGTCCACAAACATTGCATGCAGCATGTCGCAAAATCTGCTACTGTCACTACAGAGCATTTTATAGTACACATTAGTCTAATTTGTACTCACCAACAGGGCAACCAATCACCACACCCAGGTGGTCCAGCAGGTCTTGCTCTCTAGTCACCAGGTCAGCCCAGCGATGTTTTAGTTGGTGGTCATTGCGCTGCCTGTTGATCACTCTCTTTAGGTGGAACAGCACCTTGGACCACCTGAGCCTCCTCGTCTCGGTGTGATACCCCTGTATCACCATGCCACCAGCCTCTAACATCAGGGGGAGGAAGTGGTACACCAGCCAAATAAAAGCCCCCAGCTCCTCCTCACCCATTCTCCCCAGACGTGGCCTTCCCAACATCACAAAAATAATAGGGATAGGAAACGGAAAGGAAGGAAATACAGGGAAAGGAGGTATGGAAATGAAACTTAAAGAACCCACAAACTGCCCAACAATCCCCAAACTAACAATACCTACTACACACTCCCAACAGTACAAAGACAATATTAGACAGAAAAAATGACAAAAACACACACTGATTTACAGAGACACTTACATAAACAACAGATGACAATGGAAATGGCACACAGGAGACAAGAGCACAATATTGACAGACACAACTCTCTACACAGCCACACAGTCTAGAAGAATCACAGACTGCAAAGTGAAAGTGAAAGTACACCCACTGCACCATTTCTGTAAACAGGATATCCTATTACATCACTTCCTGTCATAAATGTGGTGCGTTTTTATTATGATGCTTGGAATTTTATGACGCTTACGGGCTTTACGTCAATATTGTTTGACGCATATGCTTAAAAATTCCCACGCATTCAAGGATCAATATATTTTTCATGGATAACCGATTTCATGCGGTGCAGTGTTGGAATTAACGCTAGGGACCAATCGATGTATAATGGGTGTGAGCATCATTTTTTCATGAATATGTGTCATATTTTGACGCATATGCGTCCTTTTTGATGCTTTTGCGTCAAAATATCTGTCTATAACTGTGTTTGTGACATTTTCTCTTTTTTAACATACGTGAAGGCTATAACTATACAAAGATAGGCTGCTAGGGCCTGCTGTGTGTGTTCTAGTGTTTGGGTACATGTGGCAGACCACATTACTGCGGACCATAATACTCATTTTGTTGTGCCAGATTAGCTCTCTTAACTGATGCAACAGCAACACAAACTTTTGGAATTAAAATTGGTATTTCCTAGTTTGAGCAGGTAGTGCATCAATAGAGGATAGCAAGGCTACGGAACTTGAAAAATTCACTCATGGCCTGTGTGTTTATGTCTGTGAATTGGCTATTTCAATTGTTGTTGGGCCTCTGTGTGAACGTCACAAGACATGTTTTGCATAATACGCTTGTATACATGTGTTGTAACTGTGGATAACCATCAGATGTCATTCATTGAGGTACATCAGTCATGATATGTGTTTGTCATATCTGTTGCGTCTTATGCTGTGTGAACTTCCATTACTTTGGGGACAAATCATCTCCCATGACAAACTATACACAGAATAGATAGAGGACGGTTGATGATGACAGTGTGAAAAATGTAAGCCATCACATGTAATGGAATGTTGGATACCACTTCATGGCCACTTGTGTGTATACTACCCATGAGTCAGGCATTTGAAAATGCTAGGTAGGTACAATGTTTGTGACATAGAGTCCCACCTCCAATCTAAAAATGTTTTGCTACACCACAGTTTGAGTCATGTAAATGACCTATGTTTCTTCTGTGGCTTTAGAGGACCAGCAGACCATGCTGCATGTGTTCACATAGTTACAGTGGTCCATTGCACAAAGGTGTCCAGTTCAAGTGTGTGGCCATGTGTACCCTGTATCAGTATTGGCCTCCTTGTTGTCATAGTTATGTGCAGGGCTAGTCATGGGTCTAGGGGGGCATTGACTCAATTAACAGAGTATCCTTCAAAGCAGATTTGCCCTAAAAGACAAAGAGAAACTAATGACACACATGGTGATAGTCCAGCTATGGCACAGCTGAACTTTTAGAAGGCTGATGTCAGACCAACCTTGGTGTGCTCAATTTCGTTATGGATCAGTAATCTGAAACAGGCTGGTTTTATCACAACATTTGTACACAGGGTGGGCTCTAAAATTCCCACTGCAACAGGGAACATCAGTGCCTCTGTGCTGATTAGTCTCACAGCTAGTCACCACGCAAGCCCCATCAGAAGGTTGCAGCAGAAGTGAATCTGTGTCTGGACCATCAGGGCACACACATGTTTTGTCCTTACATACACATTAGCAACCTTTGTTTGTTGTACTGTAGGCACCGTACCTAATCCATGCATACAGCCGTAGCACACTGTCACTGTTTGACACTAATGAATACATGCAAAACCAGACAAGGTATGGGGCTGGAGTAGGCCATATGAATACATGTCCCAGAACAAAATATGATAACTAAAATGATTAAACTATACTGAAAATTTGGGGATTCATTGTAGACCTACCAGACACAATACCCCGGGAGGAAACAGAGTGCATGGAAAGCAACTATGAGACAAATGTAGCCACAGGGAAGCTCTATGGTTAACGCAAAGACTGGAACCAGTATGGCTAACAGGATGCAGACTCTGTCAGGAACAAACATGAACAAGGTAAATACACAGTGAGCAGACTCTGACTGGGACAAGCAGAGACAACACTGTGGGAACAAAAAACAGTTTCTGCTGTGGTCTGCACTTTACACAATCCCCCAAGGGCTCTGGTACACAAGTGATTTCTATGCCAATGCACAACAAGGAGATTCAGAAAATGGCAGCTTCTAAGCAGTTCCAGGCTGCAGCAAGGGCAGGGCAGAGTCAAATGCCTGATCTGCATGGTAGTGCTCACAGGTGTGGTCAGCTTCAGTCTCTCACAAGTTGTGGTGTTGAGAATCAAGTTTAAAGGGACAAGTAGACCTTTCACTTGGGAAGCAATGGACAGCTGATTACAGGTCTTACCGACTACCAGGCAGTGCATTATTTGACCTGAAGTCCACGCAGACTGATGAACTATGACTATGGCATGCCATCCTGAAGTGGGAAGCACACAGGAGTCAGAATGGGAGTCTGGGTGTCTGTACAGATAGTCCATTTACAGGGGCCCCTAGAAAAGTGTGGGGAGAGACTTACAACATGGCAGTGGCAGGCCTGGGATGGACTGTGCATTGCATGTTTTGTGAGCAATGCCTATCATACTTGGGCCACTTGTGCTATCCATTTACAGCCTAGATGGACTTCTTGTCACATATGCTCCTTGAAGAGATAGCTGATGTCACACTTACTGCTGTCAAGGGTCTGGTCATACATTCCTGTTACCAATCCAATAGCACATCCACTGCATTATGTATGAGACACTTTTTTTCCTTATGATTGATGGTGACTTAGTTGTGTGTCATGTGCTGCAATGGACCATGTTGGTTACATGGATGTGTCTCATAGCTGTGGTCCTCTGATATTTCCCTTCACATGTGAAATAGACAGGATATATGTCATTTACCCTGTGTGTGATGTTGGCTGTACATTTATACACATCAAATGTGATGTGGCTTTTTCAGTATCCTAATCTGTATTTCTGCAATGTTCCATGAGGCTAAACTCTGATTATGATTCCTAGGGATCATGTGATGCATAAAAATTACCCAGAGCATGATTGAGTGATGAAAGTAGTTGTTTAATGACATTTATAACAAAGTGGTGATGGTGACTATAGTTAAAAGAAGTTATGTGCAATGTGTTGTCTCTGACGCAGTCCTGCTGCAGTGTTTGGATGGCCCCCCTCCTTTTCACAGACAGCATCCTCCTCTTCAGGCATTTGAGGGTCTGGTTTATAAAGGGGAATGTTTCTCCTTACACAAATGTTGTGCAGGATGGCACAGGTCAAAATGATCTTGCAGACCATTTCAGGTGAATATAGGAGGCTGCCTCTGGTGATGTCGAGGTACCTGAATCTGGACTTCAGGATGCCAAAATTCCTCTCAACCATGGTGCGTGTCCTCCGATGTGCCTCTTTATAGGCACGCTCTGCTGCAGTGCTTGGGTTGGCAAATAGGGTCATGATCCATGGCTGGATCCCGTAACCCTGATCAGCTGAAAGAGAAAATTTGTGTAAATATTTGGATGCTGGTTGCACCTTGATTATCACTTTGCATGGCAGTAGTTATCATCTGTCGTCTGTGACTCATCTGTGTTTGTGTAATTGTGTGGTATGCTGGGCTTCTAGGATGTTCTTTCTGCATTGGGTTGTTTAATTATCAAAACTGGTGTTTGGCTGATTGACCCTGATATCAGCAGTGTATTTGTAAACTTGCAGTTCATTGTGTATCTCCCATGCATTATGTCATGTGAAAGAAGTATCCATGTGCCCTCACTGGAGGTGACATGATACTTCCACACACAGAATTGATTCCACTGTGATACTAATACGGTTGCACTATATGACCTGAAAATCCCATCCAAGTCAACATATGTAATAGCATGTGAAATACAACAGTGAGGCACTATGATTTGGCTAGGTGACAATGTACAACACATCTCCATAAGTTGGCAGCACTGAAGTGTTCACAATTGACAATGCACAAATATCACATGTGTGACAAGTTCTAGGCAAACCTATTTTTGTGCCCTCACCGAGTTGGCTCATGTGCAAACGTGTACCTACACTACTAGGTTTGAGTGTCAGAAGGTCCATGTGCCTGTACATCTGTTATGTATATGTGTAATTGTCTCAATCCGTTTGTGTAGCAGTGTGCACTTTGCATTAGTGTCACATCAATATGTGTTCATAGCACGGTCCACTTCCTTATTGCTAGCGGGCAATGTCACCCCAATGTCACCCCAGGAGTGATGTGAGATGTTGGTACTGCCTCAATGATTTCATGTCACCTTCATTAGAGTCAGCATCATCATGCTATGTGTCTCATGGTGCTTGACCTGCAGCAAAACACATTACACACTCTTACACAGTACGTATTGCTTGGAAGGGTGTGTGATTGAGTGTCATAGATGTGATATTGGAAGATTCATCTTCCAAGTTGTACTGCGAGTTAAGGCTATGTTATTGTCACTGTGTGGTTTTAAATTGGTCCCTTGTGGCTCTGGAGTGGCATCTGTTGTTATTTGCATCTGTCATTTGTCCATAGGTGTGTATCCCATTGGCTCAGGATATCAAACATGACTAGCAGTGTCAGAACCTCAGTGTCTTCCTGGCCACATGTCAATGTAGTGGTGTATGTGTTGTGTGTCCTACAAGGTTGCTGTGCTGTGTGTATATAACTAGGTTTCTGTACTTACCAACAAGTAGGCATTGCCATATCGTCCATCCTGGAAGTGTTGATTGATGGTGCTGTGGTGGAAGATGAATGAATCATGTACACTCCCAGGATACTTTACCACGATGTTGATGATCAATCCCCAGTGATCCACAATGGCCTTCACATTGATGGAGTGTGTGTGCTTCCTGTTGCGGTATAGATGCTCTATTGCAGCAGGTGGCACAATCCGTACATGTGTGCAATCGATGGCTACAAGCACGTGTGGGAAACCATTGATTTGATAGAAGCCCTGTTTGGTCTCCTGCCGCTTCTGCTGTGTTTTAGGAAGCTGATGTGGTGGGGTGTGAGGGAGATGATGCCATCCAGTACCTTGGGAAGGAAGGCAGAGAATGAGGGCTGTGAGATCACGGCAACCAGGGCACCAGTGGTTTGAAAAGAGCTACTTGCCAACATGTGCAGGACAGCTAGCAGCTTGGTCTCTGGTGGAATGATGTGGGGTGTCTGCAAGCTGAGTGCCAACTGTGGCTCAATGTGGCGCAGCAGCTGCTGAATGGCTTGCCAGTTTAGTCTCTACCTCTGGATGATGTCATGTTCCCTGAGGCTCTGAAGGGTTGTCCTGGCCCGGAATATCCTCTCCTGCCTTCTGATCCCTGTTGGTGTGGTGGAAGCTGCTGCTGTTGCGCCTGTGATCTGCGTCTTTGTGCATGCTGGATGAATATCACCCCCACGTCTTCCTTTTGGAGCTCTGATGTTGCTTCTGTGGGTTTTCCTTAAGTACTGGTGTGTTTGCCCCATTTTAACGCCTGACCTGACCCAGGTGTTTTTTGGCCCACATCAGGATTTGCGCCATTTCCCGGCTCCGCCTCCCAGCCGTGCGGCATTTTTGCATGGTTGGTAAATATGGCGCACGGGAGTTTAAGTCATTTTTTGGATGGGAATGCCTACCTTACATCTCATTAACGCAAAGCGGTTTCACGCATCCAAAAAATGACGCACACTGAGATATTTTGACGTTAGATGGGTCTAGCATCAAAGTATAAATATAGTGTTAGATTTGCGCCGAACTTGCGTCAAAAAAATGATGCAAATCCGGCGCAAGCAAAGTATAAATATGGGACTTATTATCTTACTAACTAGTGGCTAAGATGTTACAACTGCCGACTCCAGAGGCAGCCGGAACGGGGACATTTTTATTCTGGTCTCTGCGTTACGTACAAGGGAAAATTGTAAGAAAAAGGACAGTTAAATGATCTGAGCTCTAAATAATGTGCTTGGTAATCAATGGCTTGGTTGAGTACAGTTATTCATCGATAGTTAGCCAGTTTCAATGCCAGCAGCCTCTAGTGGTAAAATTGCCACCATTGTTCGCCACTTCTATGTATTGTTGCGTAATGCTGATGTATTCGCCAAATTTTGCCAATACCATCAGCTCCATGATAGTGAACACCAGGTTCGTGGCCTCAATACATGTTCTAGTGCTGTGGGTGAGAAAAAGTGGTTTCGACAATCTACCACGTGGTAACAGAAGCGAAGGACAACAGCATAGTAGGTGATTGAAAAACTTGTCCTTATAGTTGCAGAGTCTACCGTTGACAGTTTTACCATCTCAAATTTACTTCTTTAGTTTATAGGTCCATTAGCCTTGCAAACATAGGAGCATATTTCCAAGCCCCTTTGCACATTCTTGTGCCACACTAGCTTCATTTTTTTAATGCTAATGTGGCATTGAGGAGGCCATTTCCCCACACCATATTTACAAAGTGGCTCAATGTATGCAATGTTCCACTTTGTAACCCCTTTCACCACATTATGCCTGTGCCAGCATAATGTATGATAATGTACGCAAGGGAGCGTTCCCACGCAGAGAGGCCCAAAAAATGGCACAGTGAAATTTACATTTCAGTGCGCTATTTTTTCTGTCATTTTTAGTGCCTGGTTTTGTGCTAACAACCGCATGGTGCGCCATATTATAAATACGATTCAACCATGGTATCATTAGGTGGTGGTTGGGGCATGCAAGAAAAGTGGCGCATCGGGACCGATAATTTGTTTAATGCAACCTTTACAAAGCACACTGTGGAGATACAGTTGCGGTCTGAGAATCCGGCTGTGCTTCAACATATGACAGCTTCACTGCTTGCAGTAATCTTAAGTTTTTGAGTTTGTCCAGGTCACTTGCCTTCGATAATATTTGTGTTTGTTATTTCGGTGTGGCTTTGAGTGTGGCACACGAGAGCTGTAGTATGTTAAATACTGTCTGGCCAATTTGAAGGGTGTCAATTGAGTGTTGAAGGTATTGCTACCAGGGATCCCTTTCTTGAGTGAAGATGGGCTGAAGGGCAGCTTTCATGGAGTTGGAGAATGCTTTTATTGCCCTATAGTAGTAATTTACAAAGGACGTCAAACTAGCCCATGTTTGGGCCTCCAGTCTGAATTCCAGCTAGGTGCACAATAGTTGAAGGATAACATATACTCAGGGTATTTCTCTCCTTAAGGCCAGCCCATATGTCCAGAATCTGTTGTGCATAGCCTAAAGCAGTGCACAGCTACGTTAGTTGGTGTACTAGGGTGGTTGGTTTCAGGGCGTGTTCCCAGAGTGGTCAAGAGACCACTGTCCTATCCCACCTCTACATGAATGAAGATCCTACACAGTGGGAGGTGGTCACCAACAAAGGACGCAGTGGCTAACCCACACTGCCCACAGCAGAAGGGCAGTGATTTTATCGTGTGAGCTATGAGTTTCATGGTTCAAATTTTGGATTTTGTACTTAAATAATAACTGGTGAAATGAGTGCGTTTTAGTAGAGTAATTGAACCCATAACTTGAGTTTAACTGTTTATTTTCAACGGGAATACCTAAAAAAAAATTCTTATTAAAATAATATGTTATGAGCAGAATAATTTATAATTTACCCTCGAAGTTTTTTTTCAGTGAAGGCATGTAACAAGCCAGCATAAAATAAAATGTGAAGGGAGATTACATTTACAGTGCAAAACCTAAAGCAAACCTAATTAGGTTTGTTATGGTTAGCTAGGCAACAATAACTACACCCAGTGCATAAACTTGCCCATGGCATCAAATGTACATGGGTACATGGTGCATGCTGGGTGCTGTGCTCCTGGGGGCTGGGAGTGCTCCTGACTGTGTAGTATCCATGACTCTTTTAGTAAATTATATATGGCAAGTGAAAAGTAAAAGCAGGTCTGTACTTCTACGTGAATGAGGCAGGACACAGATGCTTAACTTTGGCTCAATTCCAGGTGGGCTTCCCAGGAACCTACTATTACTAGGCAGTGCTGTGTTCTTTGTGCTGGCAGGCTACTGGCCCTGTGCTGCAGGCCAGGGGTGGGTGCACTGTTGGTCACCCCATTCCTGATCCACTATCTGTTTGACTCACATTGCAAGACATAGCCCTCTTATGAGCACACCACCATCAGCTAACTCTGCGTGCTGTTGGGAAAGAAACTCCAGATTCAGGGGCTAGTCAACAGTCAATGCATTTGGGCATAACAAAGGTGATTGCACTAGAAAGCCCATTTTATATGACCCACTCCCAGCCAGTTCGGGAGGCAGACCGCTCCTGGAGTTGTCACATATCAGTGACTTTTAATGAAGACACTATAGTCTTCGAAGATGCTGACAAAGCATACAAACGCCTGGAAATTAAGGTCAGAAGTCGGGAGGGAGTTACTCCAGAGCCATGATTGCCTGCCATCTTTGTTTAAATCAGCCATTGAGAGGTGGCTGAGACAGCGAGCAGCTATGTTGCTTGTAGAGGTGGCGGTGTTTGCGCATCAGAGCCTTAATAAGTAAACTTAAAAGGAGATGCGTTTAGGTCGATGAACCTTTGGACCACGTTCTGGAACTTCCCAGTACGAGATGTCTTCTTGACATCACTAATCAATAGATCAATAACCCAATCAGTAATTACAATAAATAATTGACAAGCTAATCAATAACATTTAATAGGAATCAATAAGTTGAACACCCCGTGACCTTTCAGTCATGAATAACCTCACCAATTTAGTTAAGTGTTAGGATATTTATTTCTCTATTGGTTACAATCTAATGTCATTTCTGTTAATCTCATTAGCAATACACTTCATTAGACTCTTCTAATTAGCAATTTAGAACACAGTTAATCAATGCATAGAGAATATTCATTCAGTGATTAGGCACATCATTAATATGAAGCAGCTTAGCAAAGTTTAGCAGGACATGATTCAACAAAGCAAGAACTCAGTCATTTATCTATTTGCATCAGATATTTGTGAACACCTCAACTAACCTCAAATTAGCATTAGCATGTTGGGCTTCATGCAAAACATTTTAGCAAACACAAATTTAGAAAACATCTAACTATTGCCTCTATCAAAAGAGCAGTTGGTACCTAGAAAGGAAAGGCAAACAAACAATTACAATTTGTGCATCAGATAGTTACCAAACCAACGGATCAGCAAACAGCTTCAGTCTTCGTCCTCAGGACATCAGTCGATTCACCATCAACAGAGATAGGACGGGGCAAAGTCTCGATATAGCATAGCTAAGGGATGGGATCTTCCCTCATATGGAGGAGAAGTAAGTATCAGGTAAGAAAAGGGTAGAGGATGGTTTAAGGCAACAGGAAGAATAAACGACAAAGTCTCAAAAGAATGGCCCAATTTCTCCTTGGGTCATGCGGTTAAATCAAAACTGTCTAATTTGCCCTTAATTCCTCATTGGATAATAATTGGTGCATCATTATCTCTGTCCAATAATTCTTCACGCACTTCACCAGAATTTTCCACAAACCACAGTTCTCATGTCGCTAATTGGTTCATGGTATTGACGTCTTCATCGGTTGGAATGTCAGGTAAGAAAAGTTACACTTTGCGCTTCAGTCAGTGTCTCCATTGTTTTCTCCTACTCCAGTCATCCTGCACCTGTTACGAATTACACTGTTGCATTCAGCAAGAATGTCTCCTTGAGCAAGTCGGGTCTCATGAAAAATAATTTACTATGGCTACACACACATAACTTCTGGAAAAGTACAGCTTTGTGTCCTTCAGAAAGACAGCACATTGCACGTTAGAAAAATACAGTTTAATATGAGACCAGGCAGCAAGGCCCAGACCCTTGCTAAGCTAAGGCCTATTAATTTATCAGCAAACTCTTAATATATATCTCTGGTTATGTTAGGCTAATACAAATTCAAGACATTAGTACATAATTAATTCAGAATTAACAGCTTTCATTAGTCTTCATATACATTAGTCGCCACTCCCCGTGGGCACATTTCAATTGTGTGCATTATTTTCTACGTTAACACATTTTCTATGCAGCTTCATCACACAATGGGGGTCATTCTGACCCTGGCGGTAGACTACCGCCAGGGCCAACGACCGCGGATGCACCGCCAACAGGCTGGCGGTGCATCCCAGGGCATTCTGACCGCGGCGGTACAGCCGCGGTCAGAAACGGAAAACCGGCGGTGTCCCGCTGGTTTCCCGCTGCCCTGAGGAATCCTCCATGGTGGCGCTGCAGGCAGCGCCGCCATGGGGATTCCGATCCCCTTACCGCCAGCCTGGTTCTGGCGGTTTTGACCGCCAGGACCTGGCTGGCGGTAACGGCTGTCGTGGGGCCCCTAGGGGCCCCTGCAGTGCCCATGCCAATGGCATGGGCACTGCAGGGGCCCCCTAACAGGGCCCCACTAAGATTTTCAGTGTCTGCATAGCAGACACTGAAAATCGCGACGGGTGCAACTGCACCTGTCGCACCCTTCCCACCCCGCCGGCTCCATTCGGAGCCGGCATCCTCGTGGGAAGGGGTTTCCCGCTGGGCTGGCGGGTGGCCTTCTGGCGGTCGCCCGCCAGCCCAGCGGGAAACTCAGAATTACCACAGCGGGTATTCTGCCGGCGGGACTTTGGCGGGCGGCCTCCGCCGCCCGCCAAAGTTAGAATCACCCCCAATATATTTCAAGCTTTTCATGTTAATATTGCTTTTAAATGACACACTCCAACAGTGGCTGTGCTTCATTGTGTTCAGGGGTGTAACGTGGGGGGGGGCGTTGTTTGGGGTGTTACACCCCCTAATAAATGTATTTTCGGAAACATCGTTGGGTACAGGTACTTTCAGTCGGTTATTAAGAGGTGTCTGTCGAGTTCACAAGAACTTTTTTACATGAACACAGACAAAAACACCTGTACACTCTCCCCTTACCTGTTTTGAAACCAACTAAACACAACACTGCTACTGCACTGTCGACCGCATCCAGCAAATCTTTGGAAAAAAGCATATGGTTTTACTGAACCTCTGCTACGAAACATAAGATAATATAAGCTGTACATAAATGCACTGTGAACAAGTCCAGGTCATGCAAAAGCAATACAGGTGCTGAACACTGTCAAACAATGGCTCAAGTTAAGCACTGTCTTAGGTTTTTTCACTGGATGCTTCTTTGAACGAAACGTATGACACAGTTGTGATTGTGTGCTGTGCTTTGTGTGTAGCTAGTGCTCTATTCACTCAATGACCCACATTTCAAGTGTTTCATAATTTCAGATAGTAGTGGAAACATGTTTCTGGTAGAATCGGAAAACCTGCAGTGAGTGGAACACCTGCTTCTGTGGGTTTTTTCCCCAGACACATATTTCTTGATATAAGCAGTCAGAAATTATCTGGAGAACATGGCCAGTAAACCCTCAAAAATCACTGGACAAAAATCGATCTCTAAATTAATCCTGAATTTTTTCCTCATTCCATGTGTTAACACATGTAATAGTGCAGCGATAACACACTTGGGGCTACAGTATTCTTTATTTCAGGTGTTGTGGTGTCACACTGAATTTCCCGAGTATGTTGTAATGAAGGTCAGCATTTTTGCATGTTTTGTCCTTGTGTCCCTTGAGTTGCCATTGCATGTTGTTAATATGTCTGCATATCGACCAGATGGTCTGGTGCATGTGTCAAATAGCACCCAGTCCGTGATGTGCACATGGTCTGTATGAATTGTCTCTTATTGTGTGTTAGATATAGTTTGGTTTCAGTTTGTGCTGAGTGTGATTCTTGAGTACTTGCAATATTTTCAGACGACTGCAAGTATATTTTGTTAACATATATTATTCGCATTTTTAAAACGTAGTTCACTATGACCCCAGTGCAGTATTGTCCATGTGTTTGGAAGTGGTCATTTGTGCCTGCTCCACAAAATCAGTTGTAAGTTACTGTTAAGGGACAACATTCAATAAACTGTACATTGCCATCATTGGTCATGGAGGAGAGATGTGGATCCCTCACTCTCTCACTCACTTGCAACTACTTTCATGGAGTATCACGAGGCAAGTGACACACGTGGACAGGGGAACGGGGAACGAGGAACGGGAGAGTGAAAACGCTTCTTGTGCTGCTTGGCCTACACCCGTCGTGATGTTATGTGCCTGCACTCTTTTTTATTATTTTAAAGCTTACCCGTACATCCTACAGAAATTAATGCAAAAAAGCAGTGAGGGTCATGCGGAAACATCAGTGTTTAATTTGATCGGGTAGAGGGGCACCAGCACTTATTTTTGGGGACCAGCACTGATTTATCCAAATTAGACATTTCCCAAGATCAACGGAAGGAAAACAAACAAAATGAAGAGACAGAAGAAGAGAAGTACAGAAAATCGGCCACAAAGGAAGAAAGGAGAAACCTGTAAGAGTGAAAAAACGGGGCAGGGAGTGTCTGGAAGTGAATTAAAGAGGCTGTGAGATTTTATAGTGCCAGCCGCTGTTGTGTGAGCAGCGCTTTGGGCACTGACATTTATTATTTTACAAAGAAAGCACTGGGTAACATGACTACAAAATCATGGGATCATGGTAAGTGGGTTATACATTAAAGAGCAGTTGTACATAATGTTGTACATACCGAAGCACAGTGTTGTTCTCTGTATATGGTCTCCCTGTCAGTCTCTGAGTATCAGTGATGTGTAACAATCTTAGTGGCCCCTGGAAATTATGTGTCAGTGCACCTGCATTTCAGTTGGAGCGTGTATTGTAGCACTGAAAGTGCACAGTGCCCAACCTTTATAGGAGTATCTCTCCATCTGAGTCATCTGTTCCTTTCAGTCGGGCATCACTAAGTTATGCTCTGTAAGGGCACATATAGCTTTAGGCCTCGAAGTGGGAAAATACATCAGGGCATAATCAATCAATCAATCAGTTACTTGTATAGCACAGCTTGTCACCTGTGGGTTCTCAAGGCACTGTCGTGGGTTTGCTGGTCATTTGAAGAGCCAGGTCTTGAGGTCCTTCAGCAAGGGGGCCTGTCTGAGGTTGAGGGGGAACGTGTTCAAGGTCCAGTCTGCGAGGTAAGAGAAGGATCCGCCTCCAGCTGTGCTCTTCCTGATTCTGGGGATAGCGGTGAGGGCAAGTTGTGAGGATCGGAGTTGTCTGGCGGGGGGTGTAGAAAGTCAGGTGGTGGTGGACGTAATCTGGTCCGATTAGGCACTCCACAGACACGACTACTGGAATTATTCGATTGTGCAGCCTTGGTGATGTTCACATAATTATAGATTAGCCACATTTGCCACATAATCCATCATGAGATGCACAATCTGCAGATTTTAACAAAAAATAACTGTTTCTATGATTTTTTTTGTCTCAGTAGTTTACTTCACTCTACAGTTGTATTTTAATAAATATATTGCCTAAGATTCCTTTTTATATACAAAAAGCTTTTAGCTTATCGTTTTTATAGTTTCATACTTATATTATGTTATTATTTTATAACTTTGAAGCTTTGGTATACTCGTTTGGATATAACTAATATTATATACAATTTGTTACTTATAATATACAGTTTTTACCTATCTTTTCCCTCTTTATTTCTTTCCTTTCTTTCTCACTCTTTCCTCCTTTCCTTAAAAATGTCTTTCTACCTTTACCCTGCAATAATTCGTCTAACATACAGGTGCATATATTAATGAGTACATTTTATTTGTACATGATGAACATTGTCATGAACAATTTTATTAATATTTCTCTATTAATTGAATTGTTATTCTTGAACATTTGTACTTTTTTAATCTTCATCTTAAATAAAATTTATTAAACCAAAGAATTGTTTCTAGCCCGAATGATTCAAAAGTGACAAAAAATGCAGTGACACTTGTTGCTGCGCAGTGGAAGGCCCTTTGCAAAGCTGGACTGTTCACCCTTCAGTTGTTTATTGCTATGCTCGGGTGTTAAGCTGGTACTAATGAGGTGCAACTAATGCCCGAACAGTGTTGCCGAGTTTAACAATTCTGAAATAGTGAAGTAATACTATTACAAATTCTGCCGCACTATTCACATAATTTGCCTTTTCTTCTGGCATAATTTGGTCAACCTTGCTATAATTTGGCACTCTCTTGCCACATAATTCCAGTGGCCCTGTGAATAGGTTTCATTTCAGTCAGTATACATCGTCATGGCAGTATATATCGTAATGGCTTGCAAACATTCAGCACTCATGGGTTCTCACCCAGTTCATGGCCACTCTTCATTTTGCCAGCAGGCTAGAAATTGCGGTTAGGCACTGTAAAGTCAAAGAGATTTTAACATAATCCAACAGGACAAAACGGGGATGTGCCTCCATGTCTTGTGCTGTCATTTCTCCTACTATATAGGATATCTGTCCAGTAGCTGTGCATATGCGGACACTCTCAAGCCAGATGTCAAAATTCGGCATGTTCAAGCCCACAACGGGCATAACTGTAGCGCGTGGGGTCTATTTCGTGCTGTGGAATGGCGTTATGTAGGTCTGGTATAGAAATTTGTGGTCGAGCAGTTTGTGTCTATAGTTCATGGAGATGAGTTCTGTGGTCGAGCAGTTTGTGTCTATAGTTCATGGAGATGAGTTCTGTTTGTGTACAGCAGAGCGTCAAGTGAGTTTCAGGTAAAGTCTCTCTGAGTTCTGTCTCCCATGCCAGCCTGGCCTGATCGAAGCGGACGGCTTTGCAAAGTGATATGCCAGTGCATAACCTAGAGACCCACCTGGTGACGTCGCACGAAATAATAATTAGTATTTTGTTCTTAATGGTATTACGCAGCCTTACATATAAATAAAGATGTCATATCTGGAGGGTAATTGGTCCACAGAATTGTTTTCCCAACAGGGTACAAATGGCCAATGTTTGCCAAGGCCCTCTTGGACAGGGTGTTTTATACTGTGCACTCAGCCATTAAGGCTAGTAATGGTTCTGCGTTAAAGTAAATGCTGGTGAGTACAGGAATGTCCCACTGATCCTGTGTTCCTCAAGCCCAACAGGTAGTAGCACTAGTCCTAGCAGAAGCAGAGAGGCTAATAGGGTCCCTTCGGTCTGGTCTCGTTCCAGAAGTAGACAAAGTAACAGGTGTTGGGTTATACCAGAATTTAGCAAAGTGGCATTGTGCAGCTAGATAATACATCTCAAGATTTGGTATCTCAAACCCCCCCTTTGGGAATGGAAGAACCATAGGAAGCCAGGCTATTCTGGCTGGTCTGCGCCTCCAGATCAGTGTGTTCAAGGTGGTTCCGAGGATGAGGAAGAAGTGTGTGTCCAGTGGTTTGGCGATTTTTATGAAAAGATACAATCACTTAGGAAAACATTGTTATCAGGGAGACTCACTCCACCAGCAACAGAGAAATCTTCAGCCACGTATCTATTTGGTGTGTCTATCTATGACCGGACCATAATTGAGTTGAATATCTGATTAGAATGCAGGTAGATAACTATCTATGACCCAGTTGAGAGGTATTCCAGTGTACAGGGTACTATACAGTTAGTAATAGAGAATAGTTCAGATTTGGCCCAGTTGGTGGAAAAACCTAAGTACCCCCCAAAACAAATTATTTCCCTAATCAGCAGTGCTATGTTTGTCTCTGGGTTTTTCACACACAGTAAGATGTCATCCGGGTACATAGACATCAACAAACGGACATAGCAAAAAGTATGTCTCTCTATACATTCTTGTCCTGTAGTAGTCTGGCCAATTGGTCCACGGCCAATATGAATAGCAAGGGTGACAACGGACAGCCCTGTCTCATGCTCCTGGCCACAGGATATATACCCGTTGTCAGACCATTGAACCACACTCAGGCCACTGGCCTCAAATATAAAAGCTATGTCATGGCTATAATATTGTTCTCTATGCCATATTGCTTCAGCTTTTCCCACAGGAAGGGCCACTCTAAAGAGTCAAACACTTTCTCAGCATTGAGTAGGGCAGCTGCCACTTTGACCTCAGGGCTCATTTGATTATATACTGCAAAAATTGTGAACAAATTGAATGTGGTCGACCTCTGCACGACAAAGCCGGACTGTGCAGGGCTGACAATATTTTGAAGGAACAGCCTGATAGCAATAACTTTGGTTAGTATCTTATTAGTGGTTAATGGTGATTGATTAGTGAAAGGAAGGTTGTATGAAGTGCATTTTGAATGATCTTTTTCAGGTTTAGGAAGAATGGATATGATTGACTCCCACATGGATGTAAAGAGAGTCTGGAGTAGTTACTGAATAACAAAAAGTACCTGTTTGGGGCCCATTTCAAGGCAAATGAGCTTCAAGTGATGGGGGTTACATCTGTTTCTTGTAAAAATGCAATGTCAACAGCATGTCTGTCTAATTATGTTAGTACTGTACTGGTATGTAGGTTACTGACTTCTTATGTTGGGTTGTGGTGCCAAGTAAACAGAAATTAGTTATTCATACAACCCAGGTAGTGAGTGTCATCTTGAAAACAGACTTAAACATCACAACTGCAAGTGAGTCTGCATGAAATAGATTCCTCTCTGCCCTCCCCGCACCGAACGCCCCAGCTTTTAGTGTCATGTACCCCAAAACCAATCAAACAAAGGATATCATAGGTAGATGCAACAAAGAATGATGAAGAAAATCGGACCAAAACCAGGTGATCCATGCCATGAGACACGGCATCGATCCATTGCATGTTCTGTAAAGTAGATATTATGTTTCCATTGGGCGGTTTGCAGGACATCCGGTAAGCCAATATGGATAAGAAAAAGATTACTGGATCAAACATCGCAGAGAGCACTCCCTGCCCCAAGCCTAAGCAGGAACATAAATGTCTTGGAAAATTGAAGGTTGGAGGTACAGTCTAGGCTGCCCCGATAAGCATTGCATCAATCATTGCTGGCAGAATTCTGATTGGTTTCACATGTGTTCTTGTGTTGCGGATATTTCCTGACTGAGTGGGAGAGGGAGCTTGAAGCAGAGATTGTTTTACAAAGCGTGGCCACCTCCAAGGTGCTGTGGAATATCTAGGTTTTCAATTTCAATCGGATCCGGTACAGCTTGGAATGTTTAATGATGAGTTCATTCAATGTGCGCTTCACTTCAATAAATTAATGGTGCCTCCTGCATAATAATGGTGACATCAGAAAAAGTGAGATGTTGGAGCACTGGTGCCATAGCGGCTCATTCTATAGAGACAATCACAGATCGTTGTCATGGTTGCATAAGTATAGTCGCCAAGCTATGATCAGTCAAGAAGGTGTGCCAGGTGGTAGACGTGGATACAAGTATTATGAACCCGGTTCACTGAGATCAGATCAGTGAAGCTGATGCAGCCAAATGAATCAATGAGCAGAGACTTTACATATGCATCCATCCGACCAGTAAATGTGGATTCAGCTATGTCCATGATGCATAGATTGTTGCACCAGAAGGGCCACTCCAGGTCCTCCCTCTTGGCTACAATAGTTATCAGTTGTTTTTCCATTTCACAAGTTTTGTTCTGCTGTTGGCTATACCATTCTCGAGGACTGATATTCTGCTTTCTGCCCGGTCTAGTCAGACTGGCTATCCTTTTTATTCTTTCCACCACGTGGATGAGCCACATCACCATCAAATTTATTTTGGCATTGATTGACTATATCCCTCCCTTTAAAACCAGAAGAATGGCCAAAGAGGAGTTGTGAGCCCCCCTGTCCACAGGCCCAACTGTGCCATCGATATCTGTGGATGTAATCTCCTCACAGTGGTGTGCCCTTTTGGTGGGGTCTCCTTTGCCCATCATAGGCCTACTGCACAATTAGCAGTATGAAAAGAGATCACGACCACACTTATGATCAGATTGCAATGACTGGCTGTGCCTGCTTGTGTTTGGACACGTGTCCCAGACATGATCCAGTAGCCCTTTACAGGAAAATATGGTGGTAGGAAGAGCCAAATCCTCAGGGCCTCCTCTCCCCAAATGTAGATGATCACCAGCGGAGTTGTGGCATTATGGAGACCCACAGAGTCATAACAAGGGAATGGCAGGCCTCCAATAGAAATTACTGAAGTAAATCCATTGGTAGCCTAGCAGTTTTAGCAGCCCTAATTCAGCCTGTTACTGTGTCATGCTTTTGAAGAAGTGATGTGAGCCACCACATCCTCACCATGGAGGAAATGCAGAGCTGTCTGAGGGGTATAGCGCTGCTGTCAAGCTCTTCGACAGAGTGGGGAGAAGAGGGCCCCCCTGACCCCCATTTTGCAGGTATGGGGCAGCTCGGTGTGGAGAGACTTTTAGCCCGGGTGTATGTGCAGCCTGTCTGAGTCAGCTGATGGACAGCTAGGGTTGCCTGAAGCTCACTGGCAGCCCCTGTCGCTGCTGGGACTCCTAGGACTTGACCTCTGACTAGGCCACATGTGCAGCCCTACGATAGCTGCTGATTAACACAGTTCTTGCGTACTCCTCCAGGTTCTACTAATCCCCCTGCTCTAGTATTCCATCATTAGAAGCAGTTGTATGCTGTCCAGGTTGGCTTCCCAGCCCCAAGGATGTTACATGCCAGATGGAGCTCTGCACCAGACCACCATCTTTGTCATCTTCTTAACCACAACCCCCTTCCCCAGTGTCCTCAGTCTTGTCACTTCTTTTGTAATGCACGTGAAGTACTGTGGTTGGAAATCCTCCATGCCTGCATGGATACCCCAGATTTTACACCTTTTGCTGAACTCTATATTTTTACTTGCGTTTAAACGTACTTGAACTGTCATACTCCTAATTGGTATATTGAACTTTTGAACATAATATAACCAAGGGCTTTGGAAGGAAAATGACACAAGTGGACTTCACCACCTAGAGTGCCAACCACTATAGAGGCAGTGCAAACTTGGCTTCAGGCCTACCAATTTAGCCTGATTGTAATGGTTCAAAACATGTACTGCAACCTGTCAAAGTAACACCCTATTGACAGGGAAAACCCTCCCCTTTAAATATTAAGTTGTCACCCCTATGTGAGCCTTGTAGCCCACAAGATAGAGCGCATGGAATTTAAATTGGGACATCTCAAAAAGTGATGTTGCCATTAAAGGCCGGTGAAACTAGTGAAATTTGACTCTGTGCAATTCTGCAGAGTTACATAAAAACTCCACAAGATTCTACAGAGTTTTGTCAATGCTGTCTTGCTCACGCTGTGATTTAACACAGGTAGCACATTCCACAATGAAAAATCTGCGCAAATGGCAACACACAGTGCGCCAGAGGGTGCAGCTACTTGAGTTAACTTTGCTGCCGTTCACATAGATTTTCTACTCGAGCAGCAGCCTTCTGACCATGAACGGCCGTGATTGCCCGAAACCATCAGCATTAGAAAACTCTTGGCGGATGTCCTCCTAGTGACTAAGAATCATGCAATGGGATGGTGAACATAATGTGGTTTAAGAGTTATGCCATCTTGAGAATGCCTTGACACATTGCATTTTGGACCTACTTGCAGTATGGTACACAGGAACTACTGAAAAACTGGATTGTGGAGACTTTTACTCCATTGGTTAGGGAGGGGGCAGTAGTCATCACACCCACTAGCTTTTGCCAGGAATTCATGTTTCATTTCCATGCACCCATTTCAGAACATTTTCTGGACCAGCAAAGATCAAAAGAGTTCTGGACTTCTTGTCTGTGACCTGAGAGGAGCCCTAAGGGACTGGACCTGCTCCCTCCTGTACCTAGGACAAAGATATCAACTCCAAAAATCAGCAAGCTGACCTTCTGAGTTGCTACAGGGAAAAAACAAGCTGCAAGAGGCCTTTTTCTGAAAGTATCCAGTCGACCAGTGGCAAATGGACGTGGACTGAACCCTATTGTTGACCTCTGTCTGACACCATGTGAGCCTCTAAGTTCCTCCACCCCAGTGCCAGGGGAAGTGTGCTCCTCAAGAAGTAGTATAACCTGCATTATCCAGGGCAGGGAGAAATGTATCAGCCATCAGTGTGTCCATTTCAGAGCTGGAAGACAGGCAAAAGGAGAAGGCCTTAAAGATACAGCTAGCTACCCTTGCGGAGAAAAGGTTAGCCAAGGCTGCTGAGGATAACAAGGCAGTCCTGATTGCCTGAGGAGAAAAACACATTATCAGCTGCAACTTTGGTCCTGATGAAAAATAAATTGACTCTGGCTTTAGAGGATAAGAAGATGCTGTTGACTAATGAGAGAAGTCAGTGCAAGATAGACTTCAGGTCCCACAGTGCCTCTGAGTCTATTGATGATGGTGACAGCAACACAGAAATGCTTTGACAGGTAACCACAGAGCCAACATCCACAAAGACCAGGAGCCTAGCTTTTTAGTTGAGGATGACATAGAATAGTGGTTTGCAGCATATGAGGTGACCCCAAGTATGCAGTGAGTCCCAGATAAGGACTGGGGGCTAGCCCATGAAAGCACAAAGGATACACATTTGGCCCTGGTTGCAGCTGACTAGGTGAAGTATGCCCCATGAAGGAAGCCAGTATCTGTAAGTTTGGTTTAACCCCAGAGGAATATCACCTAAAGTTTGTGGATAATCTGAAGCAGCCACACAGGCCAGGGGTAGATTTTGAGGACTGATCTAGTAAGGCACTGGAAGATTTGGGTGAAATGCAGCAAAGCAAAGGAATTGTGATGGGCTATACAATTTGTTTATGAAGGAGCACACCTTGGTTGATTGCTTTACAGATTTGTGCTTGCACCTAATAGATACCATGTTCTCTATGCCCAGAGAGCATGGAAAGGAAGCTGACCTCTGGTTCAGGAGCAGAGTGTCAAAGATACCCAGGAGTGACTAAAGCAAGGGAAGTTCAGATTCACCTCAGTGGAGGGAAGTCCTGGATAATACAGTAAGTTCCCCAAAGGGCCCAAAACAAATTTTGAGTGGAAGGATTCCCATTGTTCTTCAGAGCACTGGAGTGGAAGCTCTAATGGGCAGATGATAGATTCCCTGTTGCTGCTCAGCGGGATACCTGTACCAGCCAAACAATGATGGTGGAAAGGCTGGTTTCTCCAGAACAGTATCTGTCATCCACAGTGGGAGGGCTAGTAAGTCAGGGTTTACATGCTCTCAGAGGAGAGCACCCCAGGACTGAGCCTGGTGAAGCCACTTTTGTCCTGGAAGTGCTGCCTGATGTGTGACAGAGGACAGGAGACCTGCATAAGGCAGACCCCTATTTGACAAATGTACCCTAGAGGGAGGCTGTGTTTCCCCCAAATAATTCTTGGACTGCCAGGCACATGATCAGTCTCAGGGTGCCACCCCAAGATTGCAGAAATAAGAGTGAAAGAAGAATGTCTATCCCCCAAGATCGCAGTCACCCATACCTCCCACTTAGAAAAATGTAGGAGACCAAAGGGAACTCAAAAGCAAGTAGAGGACTCCTCGCAGGAGTTTTATCATTTTTGGTGTAATTTTGTTTATTAAATTTCACTCAATTTTTCTAATTCAGTTTAGGATTTTCATTGTTTGGCATTTTTACTTTATTGTTGTTTTGGTACTGCATACTTTCCACACTGACCTACGTTAAGCCTGGCTGCTCTTTACCATATCTACAATGGGGGTGAGCTCAGATTTATTTAGTGGCTGTAAGGGTACACTCTGACAAGAGTTGTGATAATTCCTTAAGGTGGGCAGTCATCTACCCCACACAATGGAAAAGGCAATTGATTATACAGCAATCGCTGCTTTCCTAAGGATCAGTCTAAATTTCCACAGTTGACCCAGTGTGGTTACATACCTGCTGAAGAGACTTGCCCTCTCCATTTTAAAGTGCGGTGAACAATACTAGTTGTCTAGAGATGTTCAACTGAAATGTGAATATAATACAAGCAAGGTTAACAAACGTCTGTCAAAGTTACTGAAACAATATTAGTAATACATTATATAGAAACATTCACCTGTTCTAATAGACCTTCATGGTGGATGATTCTGGAAGTTCCTTCAGTTTTATACATTATGTCATACACTGATACAAAAACTGAGGTCACTAGAGCTCTGACGCGCTGCTTGGTGAAAACCTATATTCTGAATTTAAAATAATCAGGATGAAAGCCTCAAAATACTAAGACAAAAAAAATAATTTCAAGAACCTATAAAACTGCCATTCGGCATGGAAAAGGGTGAGTTTGAAGGCTGCATCACAAGGGCAATTTCGTAATATAGTAACACTGAGTAAAAGTGCTAAATTGGTGAACTAGTCCCAAACACGTTCTTCAAGAGCAAAAATGCTAAATATCTAGGAATCTGACAGACTGAATCCCTGATATGTTAACTGATTTTACTTGAATATTTATCCAACAGTGATTAAAGTAAGAACTGTGAAGCTAGTGCAATATCTGGAACTCTGGAGATAATGTGTTCTGCTGCCTCAACAATTGAGAGCATGATGAAGCACGAAAGAAAAGTGGGTGGATTGTTGGGATCAGTTGACCTGAAGTCTTCAGAGTTGAGACTGCAGAGATCCTGCTGCCCCCTTCTGTTGAGAAGCCTTAAAAGCAAACTTAGAAGTCCAGACAGTGATTGGCTTCCATACTGTGTCCTATCCATGACCTACAGCCACCCTTTGAGTTGGAGACAGAGGAAATCTCAAAAGCAAGCTGAGAGTTCTAGGACATGTGTGGCTTTCAAACTGGTTCACATCCGAGGTTCACACATACAAGGGCATGAGAGTGACACCTTCAGATGGTCATTAATTGCACTCATCAAATCCACAACATTTTCCTATATGTATGTGTGTAACATACACTTATTGGAACTCATCTTTGTGACTGTCTGGAATTTACAAATAAATCTGAAGAAAACCCATTTTGCTAACCCAATTGCACACAGTATCTACCGTAGGTTTAGGGCATATCATTGTATCTCTTTTAGCATTTGATAGAGTTTTCCAATTAAAAAAAGGTGACCCACGAATGTCCATGAATGTCACCTATTCTTGATAGATACAATCAGATTTCACTCATTAAGGATTTGTGTGATGAATGTGAAGGAAGCATAAAACTGAAACAGCAGTTGGTGCACAGTGGATGTTATGGCACTGTGAAAGCGCACAATCAGATCAGCTAAGGTTATTCAAGGTAGAGCAACATGGCTTTGTACAGACTACTAGTGCTAGATGAAAACAGGTAGAACGAACAGGCCCAAGGTAATATTTGCAACATTGTATGATCTACATTCGAGGAATTGTGTTTTTGACTGAATTGAGCACCTCAAGTACGAAAAACACGTCTTCCACGCTTTTGTGCTGTGGCACATCCTAAATCATGTATAGACCTCGGCAATGGCGGAGGAGCGTCGTTCCCCCGCCAGTAGCAGGAGCTGCAAACCTTTACAAATAAAACAATAATAAACAATGATTATTATCATTTTACTAATAAAGGGGCAGGGCAATGGGGGTGACGAGCACTGAGGGGAGTGCACTGTGCACTCTCTTCAGTTAGCATGTATGTTTGCCTGGCCATGTCAGGCCAGGCAAACATACAGGCGCACAAGTGCTCTCTCCAACACGGAACTGTGTTGCTGGGTTGGAGAGAGTAAACCCAGGCACCCAGTCTGTGTTGGAGCACCCAGCTAGGGCACTCGAGCCAATCATAACACTGCTTAGAGCAGCGTCATGATTGGCCGTAGAGCCGGCTGGGTGCCAGGAGTGCGGTAGAGAGCGGCATTGCGGTGGCAAGGTTGAGGTAAGTTTTTTTTTTAAATGCATTTTTTTGGTTTTATTCCCCCCAACCGCCACTTTTCCCAGTCGCCAGCCACAACTGGTAGAGACTGGTGCAAAGCATATGTAATGTGTGTGGAAGCACCGACATCATCAGTGTGTGGCATGCACTAAATACAATGCTTCACATTTTTCTCTGTTAGCACTTCTCAATTCTTGCATGTGTTTCTTTTAGGGTCAGTTACATCTGTTGATGGCTATGGTTTGCCAGTAGCCATTTTCTCGACTTCATGTTTATAGCTACTTCTGTTTTATTGGCTGTGTTGCTTGCATAATCATGCTCTACATATATACTATCAATGAAGTTTTCGAGAATAATTTTGTTAGCGTGTGACAATACCCACCACATGATGATCCACTCTAGAAAGACCACATCCATGTTACATTCTTAGGCGAAGTTTCATGCGTTGCAAGCTAGAGCCTTACAAAAAAATAAATTGTACTGTGACCTGTTTCCCAAGCACCCAAAGGGTTACCAGCCCCCAGTCTAGTGCCTAGTCTAGTGCCAACGCATGTACAGGTTTTATTCCTCTATGTTTTTTAATGGCTTGATGTATTGTGAAGGGATCATGAACCCATGTATTCTGCTACTTGATGTGCAATTGATGCTGTGGACTGCCAGTTTGCATGGCATTTTAATTGTAACTTAGCCTTGCTTAGATAAATTGTTTCTTTTTGTTATATTGTAAGGCTTTATGCTGATAACGATTAAGGTTGTGTGCAAAAACTGTAAAATAACGAATTATATTACTAGATTTTAAATGTAAGTATGCTTTTTAGCCAAAAATATCTAGCTTTATTTTCATTTACTTCTTCGATTATACAATGGACCTTGACACTTCTCCTTCTATGTTGGGTCTGGAGTAAAAATCAATAAATCAATCAATCAATCAAGTGCATTTGTAAAAGGTTCAGCTGCTTCGAAAGAAGTGTCCCGTCGCTCAAAGCAGCGACTGAGAACACAAATGGACTATGATGTCTAATTTTGGTCAAGGAGACACGTTTTTAGTTGTTCCTTGAAGCAGCGCTGAGACTCGACCATGCAAAGTTTGATAGGTAAAGTGTTCCAGGGCTTGGCTGTCAGTACTGTGAATGACCTGCCTCTACGTCAAATTTACCAAACCTGGGAACACACGCAAGTCGGAGGTTGTTAGATCTCAAGGATCTCTCTTGTTGGTACGGGTCAAGTCTGTTTCTCAAATAGAGAGCACCTTTGACCTCAAGGGCTCCCAAAGACAGGTTGAGGGCCTAGAATGTAATCCTTTTCGCCACAATGTAGCTGTTTTAAGTGGGCAAAATGTGTTGGCGAAAAGGGAGTCCTCTGGATCACCGTTGCAGCCAAATTCTGTATAATCTGGAGTCTGTGAGTCAGAAAAGCAGGTAGACCCAGATAGAGACTGTTGGCATTGTATAGGCGTGATGTCAGAAGAGCATGTATCACATTTTTCCAGGTCTCTTCTAGGACCCAGTGTAACAACTTCCTAACCGATCTAAGCTTTATGAAGCAGATTGAAGAGATCTGCTTGACCTGGGTCGCAAAGGAGAGATCAGAATCAAACAGCAAGCCCAGGTTCCTAGCCGATGGACATTGCGCCAGGGACAGATTAGGTTCTGCCAGCCACTAGAGGTTTACAGGGGACGGGGGGCATCTGTCTGAAAAAGAGAATCACTGTTTTATCCACATTCAGTTTCAAAGAGTTAGATTACATCGAACTAGCTATGCCTTTTAAACACTCCTTGAATTTGAGGAAAGCCGTTTCTGAATGTTCTTGGGATGAGAACAGCAGTTGTGTGTCATCCACATAGGAGACCACTTCACCCCCCAGCTTCCAATTAGAGTACCCCGTGGGGCCAAATAAAGGGTTAAAAGACAATAAAACTCAGGGCAGATCCCTGTAGCACTTTGCAGACCAGGGTTTTGGGAGAGGAAGAGAAAGGGTGGAGAAAAACCTGCTGTGAGTGCTCTTCCAAAGATTTAAGGCACAACAGAATTGTGCCCTGAAAGCCAAGTTGGCTTAATCTCTTCACCAAGGTGGAGTGCACCACTGTGTTGAAGAGTGCCAACAGGTTTGAAAGTACAACCATAGCAGAGGAACCTCTGTCCAGTGTTTCTCTAATGGTCTCAGACACTTCTGATGTTTTGGTACGATTTCCTGCATGGAAGCCTGGCTGAGTGTCATGGAGCAGACAATTAGCCTCTGTGTTGGATGAGAGTTGATGATCCACTAACTTCTCCAGGATCTTTGTAGGGGATGGCAAAAATGAAATGAGCTTAAAATTGCTGAGCACACTGGGGTCTGCGTTAGATTTTTTAGGAGCAGGAATGCTTGTTTCCAAGATGCAGGAAAAATGGCAGGTGTCAAGGAGGCATTCAATATAGTGTGCTATCACCCTGAAGATTTGGGGGCGGGCAGGAGTCCTCAGGTGAGTCTGATTTACATTTCAGTAGTTCTTTAATAGAGCCGTCTTCACATATTAGTAAACACTCGGAGGGGACAGGTATATGACTAGAGATAGGCATCATCAGATCTGCTGTGCAGACTTCCATAGGGAAGGTAGAGTAGATTTTGGGGATTTTCTCCTCGAAGAAGTTTTAGAGTCTAATCAGAGGTCAGTCGATGGGTGAACCGTGCTGAGAACCACTTCATGGGAGTTAAAGGACTTGACAATCTTGAAGACTTCCCTAGAAAAGTTGGCAGCAGTCTCAATATCTGTTTCGAAAAGTGCTCGCTCATGGACTTCCGAGGAAGTTAACAGAAGTTTCTGAGAGCTAACTTTTTTTGCCTCTTTGCCTGGGGGTCATAAGCCCTTCTCCAACTGAGCTCTAGTTTTTTACCAGGGCTTTTCTCTGCTCTTAGGGCATTGTATAACCAGGGAGCAAAAGGCTTGGATCTTTTGGTTAAATGACATGAGCACAGGGAGGACTGGAGAGAGAACACAAGGGGCTCCTCCTTAAAGTTCCATCAGCTTCTCTTCATTTCGGGTGTAGTCCTTGTCTCTAGAAGTTTTTTTAAGACCACAGAAAAAGAAAAGGAACCAGAAAGTGATTGGTCCAGACCAAGCATATAGGACTGCTGGCTTGGAAAAAGTAGGGATATTGGAAAAAAATGCATCCAGTATGTGGTCTGTTTTGTGGGTGGGAGCAGTGATATATTGAGTCAAGTTAAGGCCTTCCATGGTTGGATCAAACGGGAGGTCTTAGCACAGTCCAGAGCATTCACATCGGTGCTAAAATCACCCAGAACTGTAAAATTGGCATGATGTAGTGACAATTGAGCGATACTGTGACACAACAATGGGAGGGAGCTAATGGGGCAGTCCAGGGTTTTGTAAATCAGCAAGCCAGAAACGGAGAAAGAGGTGGTTATTTTAATACTGAAGTTAAGGCCCTCAAGATTCCCAGTTTGGCCCAGCAGAGATGAAGAGGTCTTCAAAATATCCCTGAGAATGATGGCGACACGCACTCCCATCTTAGCTCCATTCCAGTTAGCACACAGGGTCCGGTATCCATAAGATATGGCCATGACCATGTCAGGATTGGAGCCTTTCTTCAGTAAAGTTTCAGTGACAAATCTGAAATCCCAGGTATTGTCAGAAAACAGAAGGAGTATGTTAGAGGAGTGCTTTGAGAGAGACCAGCAATTAATGAGACAGGCCGACTGATCCGAGTGACATCTCGGGGAGCGAGGGTATGCAGTCCCCGGGCATTGCTTCGGCATCCCGCATTAAATGTCGAGTAAAACTGCAAGACTTGCACACAAAGTTTAAGGAACTCCAAAGCACAGGCTTGGTCAACTGACAGGGGTCACAGTTGAAAGATAAACGTACTTCTTTTGAGAGGGGACTAATCTGTGTAATGGGAGAATGGCCAGTATGGCTATCGCTGGACGTAGCCAGGGCACGGATGGGCGCAGACATCAATTCTAACGTGGCATCCTAATTGCAAGTTTCCAGAAAGTGACACAACATATTGCAAAATGTCCTCTTATCCCCTCTAAATGTGAGTGTAATATTAGCCTTTGCAGGCCGCACATCTGTTGTCTACTGCTCTGTTCTAGTTTGTTGGGGAGTTTCCAGCAACAGAAACAAATATCTTCCATGTCATTAGTGCTGTCATCAACCAAGGAATATCATACTTACCAAATAGTTGCGAGACCGAGGATTGTTTAGAAGGATTAAGCAATAATGCTATTTTAGCAGACACCCATCTTTTCAGAAACACTATATTCCAAACTATGATACATGTGTAGTTATACAGGGAGCGTACCAGGTTTTCAACATGTCTCTTGTATAATCCACTATGAAGACTATTCTTGTTTCTGCTGTGGAATTCAGCTGCTGCAATCAGGCATTCTAGAGAGTAATTTCACCTGCCTTGATCTTGTAACTCATCAAAGGCACAATAAGACCATGTGCTCATAAACACCAATACAGAACGCTGGCAAGATCCCCTGTCAGTGTCCACTAAGCCCCCTGTTCTACAATGAATAATTAAGGCTCTTGACTTTGATACTGTAATATCAAGGGTCACTGGAATTATAGGATTACACAGCTACGTTTTCTGCTTTATTATGGGTTTACTGCATTTTACTAACGAATCCACCATGTAATACATAATTTGAAGATTTCAACAGAAATGTTATTTTCATTTCCAAAATTGCTAAAATAAGTGCCGAATGGAGTGTAAAGAAACGGGCGCTACCAACGATCCTGAGCACTGAACATGCATTTTAAATTATTACTGAGTTCAAAATAAAAAACAGTAAAACGTTTATTTAAAGAAATGCATAGACGTAGACATATTTTTGCGGAGTACAGCAGCATCAGAGTTTCATTCACAAAGCTATTTGAGGGCTTGAGTTCATCTTGCGCACTAATAGCATTAACTAGATGGAAATTTGTGGGTGTTCAGAAACTTCTCAAGGACCTTCAACCACCCTGGAAAGTTAAACTTTTACTCTTGGCAAGAGACAGTGTAAATCCCTTTTCATGGCATAAAGAAGAAGGGAAAATTTCAAACAGGGACCTAGCTTTTTCAGCAAATTATTTACCAAAATATGCTTTTATCACACTGGGGGTCATTATGACTTTGGTGGACGGTTTACACTGCCCACTGAAGTCCCGACGGGCAGGTTGGCGCCAGTGCGGCCACATCTCTGCACACCCCATTACGAGTTTCCTGCTGGGTCAGCAGGCGGAAACAGAGTTTCCACCCGCTGGCCCAGCGGGAAACGGCCTACAGCATTGTCTCCGGCTCATAATCAAGCCGGCGGCAATGCTGTAGTGCGTAGGGTGCACCAGCACCCGTCACAAAGCTCACTCTCTGCAAAGCAGACAGTGAATTTTGCGATGGCGCTGGCCGGGGGGGGGGGGCTGCACCGCCCATGCCAAGTGCATGGGCAGTGCAGGGGCCCCTACGGGGCACCCTTCACCCTGTCTCCATCAGCCTTTACATGGCAGTGCTAATGCCATGTAAATGCTGGAGGAGAGCAGCACTGCCGTGGCAGATTAGGACCGCCAGCACTGCCAGACCCTCCTGTGGAGGTAAACTGGCAGTGCTGGCGGTCCGACCGCGGCACGACTGCCACAGTCATAATGTGGCAGTCAGACCTCCGCCAAAGTGGTCGGAACACCGATTTGGCAGCGGTCAAACCACCACTGCGACCCTGGCGGTCATTAGACCGCCAGGGTCTTTATTGGGCCCACAGTCTTTACAATGCAGGTAAGTACCACGCAGGTAAGTACCACACAGGTATGTATGTGTGCCTTTTCCATTCATGCCTTTATCATGCACATAGGAATTTAGATGAAGGCAAATTAAAAGTTTAGTGGTGGGGATTGGTTAAAGGAGGCAAGGGAAATTTAAAGGTTTAGGGGTGAGCAGTGGTAAATTAATGTATGAGTAATATTAGAGTTAAGGGGTGGGTAGAAGTGAAGGGAGATAAGGGGAATATTGGGATTAGGCTGTGGGTAGAGGTGAAAGGACATAAAGTAAATCATAGGGTTTAGGGTGGGTAGTGAGAAAAGGAGGTAAGGATAATTTTAGGGTTTAGGGATTGGTATTGGTAGAAGGAGTTTAATAGTAAATTAAAAACATGGGTGGTATGGGATGTGACCACAAAAAAATTAAAAATACTTTAAATTAAATTAAAATTCCTGTGGGATCATATAAAAAAATGGTGGTCGGGCCTTTTTTTTATTAATGGGAGGGGGGACCACGAGCCCACTTCAGTTTACGCATATTCACAAACATACACATTTGTGATTGTTCAGAAACTTCTGAAAGACCATTAACCACTCTTGGAAGGTAAAATATTTAATCATGGCAAGAGGCAGAATAAATCACTTTCCATGTCATAAAGAAGAAGGGAAAATTTCAAACTGGGAATCATTGCACCCGCAATGTCTTTATCATGCAGACTTTACCATGTAGCTAAGTACCACAGGTACATATTTGTGCCTTTTCTTTACATGTCTTCATCATGCAGATATGTATTTAGATAAAGGTAACTTTAGAGTTTGTGGTGGGTTTAGAGGTAGGCAATGGAAAATGAATGTAAGTGATATTTTAGGGTTTAGGGGTGGGTAGTGTTAAAGGGAGATAATGGTAATTTAAAGATTTAGGGGTGGGCAGTGGTTAAAGTATGTGTAATTTAGGTTAAAGGATGAGTAGAAGTAAAGGGAGTAAGGGTAATTGTATGATTAAGTGGTGGGTAGGAGTAGAAGGAGATAAAGTACATTTTAGGGTTTAGGAGTGAGTAGTGGTAAAGGGAGGTTAAGGATAATTGTATGGTTTAGGGATGTTTGGCAGTAGAAGGAGTTTAGGAATAAATAAAAAACATGGGTCGTTTAGAATGTTTCCACCAAAAAAGAAAACATACTTTAAATTAAACTAATATTCCAAATGATTAGTACAAAATAAAATAACTGTTTGGTATAGTTTGTTTTATTAATAGGAGGGGACCATGCTGCCCTTGAACCTTCACAGTGGGGTAAAACTTAATGAATATTGGGAAGGGGTCACACAGCCCCCCTCCCTGTGCCACCACTGTCCCCAGGGAGCCCAACCCTGGGGCTGTAATTAGTAAGAATAGGAAGAGGGCACAGCCCCTCTGCCTGAGCCTCTAAAAGCCCCAGGGACACCATCCCTCGGGCCACTAAATTAATTAAAAGAGAGGGGGCCACACAGCACCCCTCCCTGAGGCATTGATGGCCCAGTGGACCGCATCGTCCAAGATGGACTCCTATTTAATAAAATAAAAATGGTCCCAGGCCCTAATAAGGCTCTGGGAGGAGGGCTGCCTGGCCCCCCTCCCATTGTTTGTAAGGTTTGGCTCTAGAGACTGGCTCCCTGGGACCTATAATGGTATGGCCCCTCCCATAAAAAAGGCCTTGGAGGATGGGGCCTCCAGGGCCTAATAAGGCTTGGGGGGGCACATGGCCCCCTCTTTTAATCACATAAGGCACTACGGCCAACCCCCCTTCGCCCATGCCCAGCAGGTGTTGGCTTTATGTATGGTAATAAAATATTACTTCACATTACTAAAAAAAAACCTTGGAAATTCAATGAAAAAAACAAAAGATAAAGTAATGTTATAGTTAGGTCACCACTAGTTAGTTATAGTTAGGATAATTTTTACCATAGATGGAGAATTTTTCGTTTTGCCAATAACTTTGGTGCTCTTTGATGAATCTTCACGATATTTTCAAAACATATACTTTGGTCAGTTCAGCTGCTGTCTAGAAAGTTTCCAGGTCTGTTAGTCCAAGAAAAAGGGGGGTCCCAAAACATTCTATGTCAGTGGGATTTTTCAATTTTTTTAACACGACTACCATCTGAACCGCTGAACAGAATTAAACCAAATTTGGCAGAAAGCTAGATCTTGGTCCCAAAAGCACACTTTTTGTGATTTGGTGTAAATCCGTTCAGTAATTTTGGAGACATTCGAGTTTTAAAAATATAGATCTGTAGAGATGTGGATCCTCCGTGGATCTAACTGTTCCCGAGCTGATGTCCGATTGTCTTATTGGCTGCCAACACTTCAAGCAGGAAGTGCTGGCAGGCATCTTAGGACTCGGCTTCAACCGAGTCCCAGAAAAAAAGTAAAAAAAAAGAAAAGAGGCCAAGATGGGGACACTCTTACCCCTTTGCTCTGGTACTAGGGTCCCAGAGGAACCCAGGCAGGGCTAAAAAGATAAAAAAGTTGGAAAAGTGAGTGGATCCAAATCCATGGATTTTTCCGATGCTTAAAAAAAATGGGTGGTTTCCTTCCCTTTCTTTTACTGAAGATCCCAGGTGGGCCAGGTCCCAGGGGCATTCCATAAATAAGGAGGGGGCATATGGGGCCCACCTCCTGGATTTGCTGAATCCACAGGGACCGCCAACTCCTCCGGACAACTATTAGATTGCTTGTGGGGAGGTCCCCATGGCTCCCCTCTGTGCACTAGTGACCGCTGCCTCCTTGAAGCACAATACTAATGACATGTGGGGGGGTTGTGCACCCCCCAGCAGCCCTGGGGACCACCATGTCCCTGGGGAACAATAGTAATGATATTGTGGGGGCTGCCCGTCCCCCTTGTAGTTCCAGGGACTTCCACCTCCTCAGGGATCAAATTGAATGTAATGCAGGGTGGCCGCCTGGCCCCTCCAAAGCCCCGGGGACTGCCACTTCCCCAGTGCTAAACTATAACAAGGAGTGAGGTCCACCTCCGAGGAGCCAATGATGGACTGGGGGACTGCAAACACCCCCCCCCCCCCCCGGGCCGGCTCCTGCTATGTCCTGGGGTGCACACCGCCAGGACATAGCTGCTTGCTATGACTTAGTGGGAGCTTTGACAGCTCACGCTAAGTCAGAGTAAACACTTAACTTTCTGCAACTGAGAGCTGTCAAACAGCTCTCACTTGCAGAAAGTGAAATATTCATTTGTTTCTCAATGACTGCTCCTTCATCATCCATTGGGATGTATTCATCTGTGTCACAAGTTAGGGAATGTATTGCATCCTCACGTGCATTTATTGGGTGAAATGAAAAACTATGATTTGTGTGTTGTGGTAATGCCAATATGTTGCACATTTAAAGTTCAATAAATTTATAGCACTGAGTGCATCTTTCTTTTTTATTACTGCAAGTCCCATGATGCACCATGATGGCTGTGTAATGGAGTGCTGTCAATATGCCTGTCTGTGTTCTAGGTACACATGCACCTACCATACAGTGGGACTGGATAACACTTACCTTGCATTGCTGTAGGAGTCCACCAAAGGTCAGTGATAAACTGGTGGTATCAAAACCCACACCGTTACACCAACAGAACAACACCCACAACATTATGATCCACGAATCACCACGGCGGACATTCAATGACGGTAAACTATTGGTGGTACATACCGCCACGCTCAAAATACACACTCATTGGACAATTCAAACACACACCTGACACCCATACACACACCACATCCACACACCCACACCACTATAAAACACACACCCAGATTACCCACAACCCTTTACCATTACAAAAAATTGCCACGAGATAGACACCACGACCACAGATAAGACCAGAGCCACACACCACCATCGCCTATACACCACCTACGCACCCTACATCACTCACCCCAACACATCACCCTACACACCCTCACCAACACCACTCACACTACACCCATAGCACCACAACGACACCCCAGATTCTCTGAAGAGGAGCTAAGGGTCATGGTGGAGTAAATCATATGGATAGAGCCACATTTACTTGGATCACAGGTGCAGCAGATATCCATTGCTAGGAAGATGGAGCTATGGCAGAGAATCGTGGACAGGGTTAACACCGTGGGACAGCACGCCAGAGCAAGGGATGACATCAGGAAGAGGAGGAACAACCTACGGGGGAAGGTGTGCTCCAATGAAGCAAGACACCAGCTCGCAGTACAGCGGAATGGCGTTGGACCCCCACCTTCTCCCCCACAACTAACAACATGGGTCGAGCAAGTCTTGGCAATCATGCATCCTGAAGACCTGGCAGGAGTAGCAGGAGGACTGGACTCTGGAAAGTCAACTCTATACTATTATCACCTCCCTACCTGCATGCCATCACATATCCCCACCCCACCCTCACTCCCATCACTCCACCACCTTCCACACACCCCACCATCACCACCCACTCATCCCAATGGCAAGCCCAGCATGCCATACCAATGCATGGACATCATTCACAGACCTGCATGGACACCTATCACTAAAGCATGCACAATAGAGAGAATCAGCTAGCCCACCACATAACAACTCACACAAGGTAAAGCTGCCAGGACAATAACAACCATAGAGGGCAACCCACCCATGCACAATATGTCACACTCAGAAATCATAACACTGCATTTACATCCCCACAGGTATCCCAGCCAATGTCACCGGAGAAGAGGTGCCAGCAACATCCAGTCCCCCCAGAGAAGAGACCCATAGTGATGACAGCGACTGCTCGCCCGGATCTGGATGACCAACCTGGCCCATCAGGGACCTCCGGACAGTTGGTTACCCAGGCACAGTCACACACCACCACAGAGCCTCCCCCCTCAGGAAACACCACCACAGCACCCACCCAGCATGCCCATACCTCTGTCCCCAGGAAACATCAATCAGCAGTGTGTCCACCACTACAGGTACCCCAGGGCACACCACAAACCCAAGACAATCAGGGACCTGGGGTCAGTGGGCACATGGTTAAGGGGACAGAGTCACATGACAACAGGGAAGCTGGGAGGACTGCTGTTCACCAGGGGGAGGACAGGCCCAGGGAACTGACTCTCCAGGAGGCACTTACCGCGATCCTGGGAGCATACCAACATTCCCAGGATACGCTGGGCCAGAGCGTGGACAAGTTGCAGGAGAACATGCAGGAGGGACAGTACCAGGGGATCAGGGAGGACTTTAAGTCCATTAACACCACCCTGGTCTATATTGCAGGGGTGCTGGCAGACATGGCCAACATTATGAGGGAGGCAGTGTCACACCATCGGGCCCCTGCCACTAGCCAGACTACTGAACAGCCCTCCACCTCCGCTGCCGCTAGTGGACAGGAGGCTCTGCCACAGGAGGCCACCAGCACCCCTCCCCCTGCAGAAGTAGAACCACCCTGCAAACATTCCCTGTGATCCAGGCAGAAGCCAGAGACTATTGCCAAAACCCCGCCAGGAAATAAGACCCTCCTGATTGTCACCCTTGTGTCCCACTCTGTCACCCTGTCCACCTTGAACTGCCATGCCCCCTTGAACAATGCACCTGTGCTACAAATAGACTGGACTCTACCCTGGACTTTCCTCCATCATCACCCTAGCCAATTGCACTTGCCCCTTTTCTACAGAGCACTGCAATAAACACACTTTGAAAAAATACAAGTATGGAGTATGTCAAATGATTTAAGTATATATTTGTTTCAAGGTTTAAACATTGTAATTCAACTGTACAGTAATGTATACATAAGAAAGGCCTGTAGTTGGCTTCAGTGAACACACAAGGAGCAATAGTGGGGCATCAACATCTGCAAAAAGAGTTGCAAAAGGGCACAGTGAGTGGGCTTAGAAGTGGGAAATCACAGCCTGCCAGTGACAATGTCAAACAAAAAAACTTTCAATGAAATGTGAAGTTAAACTGTCTTACCTGTGTGTCATTGGAAGTATTGTCTAATCACAGCAGTTCTGCTGTCCTCATCCTCATCCTCTGCCTCCTTATCTTCACTGTCCACAGGGTCCACTACTGCCACATGGCTATCTCCAGCCTCCTCCTCCTGCAGAAGACGCACATGGCGTCTCAAGGCAAGGTTATGCAACATGCAGCATGCCACAATTATCTGGCAGACCTTCTTAGGTGAGTAACACAGGGATCCAGCAGTCAGATGGAGGCACCGAAACCTGGCCTTCAGGAGGCCAAAGGTACATTCAATTATCCTTCTTGTTCGCCCATTTGCCTCATTGTAACGTTCCTCTGCCCTTGTCCTGGGATTTCTCACAGGGGTCAGTAGCCATGAGAGGTTGGGGTAACCAGAGTCACTGGCAAGTATCGAGGGACAACTGTTGGCCACACACTAACCCTTATGGCCCACACCATACCCATACACCAACATCCACTGGGTGGGAACCAGAGCTCACCTATTAGCCACACCCTGTGCCTCTGTAGTTGGGCCATCACATTTGGGATGCGGCTATTCCTCAGGATAAAAGCATCATGCACTGACCCAGGATACTTAGCATTGACATGGGAGATGTACTGGTCCGCCAAACACACAATCTGCACATTCATCGAGTGAAAACTTTTTCGATTTTTGAAGACCTGTTCCTTTTGCCGGGGGGGGGAGATAAATGCAATATGTGTTCCATCAATCGCCCCAATTATGTTGGGGATATGTCCCATTGCATAGACGTCAGCCTTCACTGTGGCCAAATCCTCTACTTGGGGGAAAACAATGTAGTTGCACATGTGTTTAATCAGGGCAGCCAACACTCTGGTCAACACTATTGAGAACATTGGCTGTGACATCCCTGCTGCCAAGCCCACTTGGACAGAACCAGTTGCCAAGAAATGGAGCACAGGTAGCACTTGCACAAGAGGGGGATCCCAATGGGGTGACGGATAGCAGATATCAGGTCAGGCTCCAGTTGGGCACACAGCTCCGTGATTGTGGCCCTGTCAAGTCTGTAGGTGAGGATAGTGTGCCTGTCCTCCATTGCTGCCAAGTCCACCAGGGGTCTGTACACAGGGGGATGTCACCATCTCCTATTCATCCACAGCAGTTGCAATCTATGGGGCAAAAGAGTGAGGAGGTGGTCATATTCTGTACATTGTAGTCACTACAGTTCAATGCACGGTGTGATTTTTTTATGTATTAGTGGCATATGTCCTGAAGGCACAATTGTGATCTGTGATGCAATTATGAACCATGGCCTACCCCCCCTCTGAAATGACGTCCGTCTGTCCTCTATGAAGGGCCTGGTGGAAATGAGGTAATTCCACTTACGTTGTGCGCCGTTGCGGGAGGCGGTCGGGAACCACTGTGCAACTACTTATTGGTTATTATTGGGCCCTATGGGGTACAGTGGCCAATGGTGATGTAGGCCAGCAGTGACGGTATGCACCGCTGCGGACGTCACTGCCATTTTCTATCTGTTTACTCAATTGCTTCCTGACCTTCAACAGGAGAGGACCTACACTGCATGTGTTGCTGTGACCTGTGTCTGGAACCTACCATGGCCCATTTGACTGGGGAAAGGGCACCTACCTTCACCTCGGCAGAGTTGGAGAGACTATTAGATGGGGTCCTACCCCAGTACGGACTGCTGTATGGGCCTCCAGACCAACAGATGAGTACACTGTGAGCACGATGCATGGGGCATGAATGCATGGAGTGCTGTGTGTGAAAGCCTCATGAAGGAGGGGGTTGGTGGATGGGCCCTGGGCAGCGTGCAGCATGTATGCTGGGCCATGTCTGTGCGTAAGGGGGTGGGAAGGGCTATGGTGGGCCATGAGTATAACAGGCAGGACGGTCTAACTAATACCTTTCCCTGTGTATATTTCCACTGCAGGTCAGCGCCCATCAAAAGAAGATTATATGGCGTGCCATTGCCAAGGACGTGCGGACCCTGGGGGTCTACGGCAGGTGAACCACCCACTGTCGGAAGCAGTGGGAGGACCTGAGACGCTGGGCACAGAAGACGGCAGAGGCCCAGCAGGGGATGGCCTCCCAACGAGGAAGGGGTGTCCGTCGAACCCTGACCCCCCTGATGGCCTGCATACTGGTGGTGGCCTATCTGGGGCTGGATGGGCGCTTGGGGGCATCACAGTAGCAACAAGGGGGTGAGTACAGTGCACATCATTACTACTAACGCCTGGTGGGGTGGTATCCGTGTGGGGGATGTGTGCCTGTGGGTGCCCCTAGGCCAGGGCTGACATTGCAGAGTAGGTCCTATGTTGGGCAGTGTTCTCATGTGAAATTCCTACTACCTAGCTAGTAGGCACCCACAACTGGGCAGGGGTGTGGGGGTCCCAGGTATGCTGCAGTTGGTGGTATGTGTCCCTCCCCATGCCCTGGTGATTAGCTTTGTTACTGGTAGTGCATTGCATAGTGTGTAGGGCTGTTCCCTGTGTGTGAGGGTGCTGTGTACGCCAACGGTGGTGTTGGTGCAGCCATTGACCAAGTGTATCCTTTGTCTCCTCCCCCCCCTTTTTGTGTTGTCATCCTGTCCTTATGTGCATTAGCATCATCTGGTGGAGGAGCCGAGGTACCCTCAACAGAGGTAGCTGCATCGCACAGGACCAAGGAGGCAGGGTCCACTGACGGTGAGGGCACCAGTGGGACGGAGGGTGAGGGGAGCACCACGGCGGAGACTGGAGGGGACAGTTCAGACACAGATACCTCCTCCGATGGAAGCTCCCTGGTGGTGGCAGACACCTCTGTGCCCACACCAGCTACAGGTACAGCCGCCACCCCCGTACCAGCACCGCCCTCCCAGCAGCCCCTCAGTGAGTTGCCCGTGCCCGCTCACCCAGGAGGGTGGGCATCTCCTTCGCCCCAGGCACCTCAGGCTCTGCCCCAGTTAGCCCTGCTGCCCTCAGTGAGGAGGCTATTGACCTCCTACGATCTATCTCTGTTGGGCAGTCAACCATTGTGAATGCCATCCAGGGGCTAGCAGCCCAAATGCAACAAACCAAAGCATTTCTGGAGGGCATTCACACTGGCTTGGCGGCCCAACAGAGGTCAATCCTGGCTCTGGCTTCCTCTCTGATGGCAGCCATTGTCCCTGTTTCCACCCTCCCCCTCCAACTTCCTCTACCCAATCTCATTCCCCTCAACCCAAACCCATCCCAAGCACACAGGCAGACGAGCATGCACAGAGGACAACACCCAAGAGTGGCACAGGCAAACACAGGCACCACACTTTATCCCACAGGCACTCACACAAAAACCATCCAGAAGCAAACATACCAACATCCACTGCCTCCACTGTGGTAATCCTCCTCCTCGGCCTCCACCTTCCTCCTAGTTGCATTTACACTCACACCTGCATGCACTACATCTTCATCCACTACCGCCATCACCAGCACACCTCACTGGCAGTCACCACCCCATCAGCCATGCACACGTCCCCTGAGTCCTCTCCCACTGTGTCTGTGCCCCCTCCACCCAAAGTACACAAACACAAGCACTCAGACACTCAACAGCCATCCACCTCACAACGGCATCCAGCCCATGCACCTGCACCCAAACACAGCAGACAGACACCTCCTACAACCACTCTCTATTCCTCCCCTACCAGACCTTCTCCCTCTCCCACCCCAATGTTCCTAAGCAGCTTTTCCTCTTCACCACTGACTTCTTCCCTACCCCTCCCCCCTGTCCTTCACGTCTGGCCAGGGTGTGTAAAACCCAGGCAAGCACCTCAGCCACCCAGTTCACGGGCCCAGTAGTGTCCACAGCAACTCGTGGTGGGAAAGGATCCCGGGCAATAGGCAGCCACACGGAAAGGGTGCCTGCCCCAAGTGCTGCCAGGAAGGGCAAGGTGCCACCCCCAGCTGCTACCGTGAAGGTCAAGGTAACACCCCCAGCTGCTGCCAAGAAGAGCAAGGAGCCATCCCGAGCTGCTGCCAAGAAGAGCAAGGAGCCATCCCCAGCTGCACCCGCAGGCAGAAAGGACAAGGGGACTGGTGCTCTGACTCAGTCGGAGCCCCCCCCAGCTACCATGGTAGTGCAGCCATCTGAGGCTGCAGGGGGTGGGCTGGAGCCTCCCCCCACAACCACCAGCAGCACCACCACCGCGATCAGCAGCAGCACCAGTTGGCAGCCGTCCAAAGCTGCAGGGGATGGAGCCTCCCCCACAACCACGAGCAGCAGCACCACCACCACCAACACCACCATCAGCAGTAGCAGCACCAGTGGGCAGCCTTCCAAGGCTGCAGGGGATGGGCTGGAGCCTCCCCCCACAACCAGCAGCACCATCCTCCTGCACGACCACCAGCAGTGGGCAGCCATCTGAGGCAGAAGGGGATGGGCAGGAGCTTCCCCACACAACCACCACTAGCAGCACCGCCACCACCAGCAGTGGGCAGCTGTCTGAAGCTGCAGGGGATGGGCAGGAGCTTACCACACCACCAACATCAGCATCACCACCACTGAGCAGCTGTCACTGCCTGCGGACAGTGTGTAGTCCTGCGTCCATTGGCTTTTGTGCGGCCTGCCCCTGCAAATCCTGTGGGTATGACACCCACCTGAGAGACTGTGACCTTGCACTCCTCAAGACCTGCATCACAGGGCACGATGCCCCCTCCAGCACCAGTGGAGAAGCCATCCACTCACCCCATCCTCCCCAGGAAGAAGGTCACAGGGCACAATTCCCCCTCCAGAACCAGTGGGCATGGCACCCACTCACACCATCCTCCACAGGATGAAGATCACATGGCACAATGCCCCCTCCAGAACCAGTGGAGAAGCCATCCACTCACCCCATCCTCCCCAGGATGAAGATCACAGGGCACGATGCCCCCTCCAGAACCAGTGGAGAAGTCACCCACTTGAAAGACTGTAGCCTATCACTCCCCAGGACCAAGCACAGGGCATGTTGCCCCCTGTAGAGCCAGTGGGCAAGCCACTCACTTGAGAGACTCTGGCCTTGCACTCCCCAGGACAGAGCAATGGGCATGTTGCCCCCTCCAGGACCATTGGTGTTGTTCCATCTGCCGGCTGAGGTGCCCCCGGTCCCCGTCCCCCTGAGGTGCCTGCCTATTTTCGAACTGATGCCCCTGCAGTGTTCTCTCTGTGTTGTTGCAGGAGTCAAGTGGGGCCTTGGACTTTATTATGTGGCCCTGTGGCCCACGAACATTGAGGACTGGGTTGTGTCCCTTGATTTGTAAATATGTATATACTTTTAGATTGGATGTAAGTATTACTACTGTATTTATCTTATTACACTCACTTTCATCTATACGTGTTGTCCCTATTCCAGAGGGGTGCGGGGTAAATATGTTATGTTACCGCATCTGCTTGTGTGTATGGTGTTGGGGTGGGGGTGTTGCGTGGGGGTGTCACTCTCTCCCCCCCCCAGTGTGCTAGGCGGCTGTACTCACTGTGGTCATATTTGCCGTTGTTGGTGTTCGTGGTGGAGCAGGACATAGAAGATCATTGGTAATATATGCAGTTCAGGCTCCATGATGGTGTGCTTCTTCCCTGAGTCTCCACAGGTGAGTCGTTCCCTTCTGTGCATTGTTTCCACCAGGCTTTTGATGTCGTTGGTACTGCCCCGGAAAAGGTGGCGGTTTCCTGTGTCTTAATACAGTGGGTGGAACATTGACTTCTGCCTGTAGGCGGCTACCGCCATAGTGCCTTTTGATTCCGTCCTGGCAGTCGGTGTGGTAAAGTGCCTGTCTGTCTGAGCTCTTTCCGCCATGGTCTTAATTTGGTGGTATTTACCGCCAGCCTGTTGGCGGTATTACCGCCACTTTATCACCAACCGCCAGGGTTGTAATGAGGGCCTTAATGTCACATACAGGGGTTGTGCTGACACACAGCTCCATTGTGTAATCTTTGGAGGGAGTACCAAGTATAAAAAAGTTCCTGATCCAATGTGTTGCCTACAGGTTTGTGGGATTGGATGCATCCATCAGAAACTCCCTGTATTATCAAGGGGTGTATTTTTGTCTCTCATTCCTGAATGCCGTGATCTTTTTGGATCTTGTTAGAAATGCTGGAGGCAGGTCATTACATTTAGATACCAGAAGGGATGATAGTGCAGATTCTGTGGTTTGTCTCTGTCTGATTTGTAAGCTTTTACTAGTGGAGTTAGGTGCCTGTGTCAGCTTTCATTTTAAGAAGATTTTGCACACTATAAAATGTTCTTATGTAATTTCATATCCATTTAATATTGAGTAGATGGGAGAGCCTCAACGATTTTCAAGAGACCTAATTTTCATAGTGCTAAAATACTCTGGAGGGATCAATATTGTACTGTTGTTATACTTTTACAGAAGGAGCCTTGATGTTTGAAGGTTGTTGAGGTTACCATTATTCTTTCTAGTTTGTCATGAATGGAGCCCGATGTGGCAAGCATTTTGAAATGAATGAAGTGAAAGGGGGGCATTTACTTATCATCCTTCTTTGCTATTAGCATGTCATGGTGTCATGTAAACAAGTTTACTAGAAGGCCTCTTTAGATACATATATGTTTCACTCATAGCCCTTCGTTCGTCAATATGCAGCGAGAGATGTATGTTTCTGTCTTTGTTTTGCCATTCTTTGCCTTAGAAAGCTACAAATAGCACCAGACTATGGCAGTGTAACCCAGTGCTTAATTTGTGCTTGTTGTGTCCGGTGCTGAGCACCAGCACTTATTTTTGAGGGCCGGGGCTTATTCTTCTGCCTCAAGCATTTGCTTCGAGCAAAAGACACATATGGGGAGCAAAAGACACATATGGAAAAGACGGAGGAAGAGAAAAACGAAAAAGCGTCACAAAGAGAGAAAGTAGAAAGCTGTATGAGTGAGCCGAAGGGGCAGGGAATGGCTTAATATGGATTGAGGATTACGCTTCCTGAGTATTCTGTGTACACACATTTAATTGTAGCAGCCGCGTGTTTGAGGAGGGCTTTGATCACCGGCACCTCTTTAGTCACAAATTAAGCACTGGTGTGACCTTATGGCAGAATGCTTGCAGCTTTGATGTTCCCATGGAAATCTGAAGATTCTCTCACTCCAAATTCTTGTGCATCCAATTTATATTTGATTTCTCAGCAGTATTATGAGACAAACGGGGATCATGATTTCAGATGTAAGGTGTAAAAAAGAAATGTTTGAATATCTTCTTCACGTTGCCTAAATGTACAATGCTTCATAAATCATGCTATGGAATAAATGGGATATGACCTATTGATCTATATCGAGTCACACTACAGTTTGAGTACAAGAAATCAAATAATCTGCAAAACCATGCATTCATAATGAATAAATGAGTGTTATAATGGGGTTTCAAAGCAGAAAAAACAGAAGGCATGCAAAATAGTCTTTTTCGGATCGATTAATTAGGCCAGAGCACATTTACTATCACATTTCTCCTCCGTGCCAATTTCTTGGGGGACAGTGTTTAAAAATATATAGACAGGGAGTGCAGAATTATTAGGCAAGTTGTATTTTTGAGGATTAATTTTATTATTGAACAACAACCATGTTCTCAATGAACCCAAAAAAATAATTAATATCAAAGCTGAATATTTTTGGAAGTAGTTTTTAGTTTGTTTTTAGTTTTAGCTATGTTAGGGGGATATCTGTGTGTGCAGGTGACTATCACTGTGCATAATTATTAGGCAACTTAACAAAAAAAAATATATACCCAGTTCAATTATTTATTATTACCAGTGAAACCAATATAACATCTCAACATTCACAAATATACATTTCTGACATTCAAAAACAAAACAAAAACAAATCAGTGACCAATATAGCCACCTTTCTTTGCAAGGACACTCAAAAGCCTGCCATCCATGGATTCTGTCAGTGTTTTGATCTGTTCACCATCAACATTGCGTGCAGCAGCAACCACAGCCTCCCAGACACTGTTCAGAGAGGTGTACTGTTTTCCCTCCTTGTAAATCTCACATTTGATGATGGACCACAGGTTCTCAATGGGGTTCAGATCAGGTGAACAAGGAGGCCATGTCATTAGATTTCCTTCTTTTATACCCTTTCTTGCCAGCCACGCTGTGGAGTACTTGGACGCGTGTGATGGAGCATTGTCCTGCATGAAAATCATGTTTTTCTTGAAGGATGCAGACTTCTTCCTGTACCACTGCTTGAAGAAGGTGTCTTCCAGGAACTGGCAGTAGGACTGGGAGTTGAGCTTGACTCCATCCTCAACCCGAAAAGGCCCCACAAGCTCATCTTTGATGATACCAGCCCAAACCAGTACTCCACCTCCACCTTGCTGGTGTCTGAGTCAGACTGGAGCTCTCTGCCCTTTACCAATCCAGCCACGGGCCCATCCATCTGGCCCATCAAGACTCACTCTCATTTCATCAGTCCATAAAACCTTAGAAAAATCAGTCTTGAGATATTTCTTGGCCCAGTCTTGACGTTTCAGCTTGTGTGTCTTGTTCAGTGGTGGTCGTCTTTCAGCCTTTCTTACCTTGGCCATGTCTCTGAGTATTGCACACCTTGTGCTTTTGGGCACTCCAGTGATGTTGCAGCTCTGAAATATGGCCAAACTGGTGGCAAGTGGCATCGTGGCAGCTGCACGCTTGACTTTTCTCAGTTCATGGGCAGTTATTTTGCGCCTTGGTTTTTCCACACGCTTCTTGCGACCCTGTTGACTATTTTGAATGAAACGCTTGATTGTTCGATGATCACGCTTCAGAAGCTTTGCAATTTTAAGAGTGCTGCATCCCTCTGCAAGATATCTCACTATTTTTGACTTTTCTGAGCCTGTCAAGTCCTTCTTTTGACCCATTTTGCCAAAGGAAAGGAAGTTGCCTAATAATTATGCACACCTGATATAGGGTGTTGATGTCATTAGACCACACCCCTTCTCATTACAGAGATGCACATCACCTAATATGCTTAATTGGTAGTAGGCTTTTGAGCCTATACAGCTTGGAGTAAGACAACATGCATAAAGAGGATGATGTGGTCAAAGTACTCATTTGCCTAATAATTCTGCACTCCCTGTATATATAAGTTGACTGTCATAACCACTCCTCATTAAATTGCTTCTTGTGGACCCCCTCGTCTTTCTCCTGCCCTATCCTTCCCTCAGTTTATGGGATGCCAGAATATGTTTTTTCCATCTTCAGCACCGATCTGAACACAGCTAAACACATAACAATGATCGTGGTTGAAGACTTTCAGACACAGTTCTTTCCACCATCTGTCCAAGATTATATGTCATTATTTTTATTTTATTTTATTTGGGATTTTTCAACAGGAATAAAGCAGCTCGCTGTTATTCCTGGGGGCGGGACGGTCATGGGGGTGGAGAGAATTAATAACAGTTAAAAAAAAACTTACCTCTACTCCCGTGCCACTCCACTCCTCTCTCCCTTGTTGTCTCAGGAACAGGCAGGCACAGGCTCCCAGCCTGCCCTGTGGCCAATCCTGACGCTGCTCAAAGCAGAGTCAGGATTGGCTGGGAGCTTATGCAGGCTCTCACAATCCCAGCAACGGTGTTGCTGGGCTGGAGAGAGCCCTGTGCGCTTGTGTGTATGGCCGGCCCGAGACCGCCGGCCAAACACACATGCACTCTGAGGGGAGTGCACAGTGCTCTTCCCTTTGCTCGTCACCCCCAATGCTCCACCCCTTTCACAAGGAAAGGATAATAAACACACTTTATAATCCTTTCCTTGGGAAAGGATTTCCAGCGGTTGCTGTTGGTGGGGGGGGGGCGACGCTCCTCCGCCCTTATGGAGGAGCCGCCCCTGATGAAACCAGTAATAGTGAACTAGATGATAATCTGAATGGGAGCCTCAAAAGCTGACTGCCTTCAAATAGTACACCAGCCTGATGATTAAACCTTATGAAGTGAAAACGTCCCAGGAGTACCACCCATCTTGGCCAAAACCCCTCAATTGCTTTACTCCACCCAGGCTCAGCCACTGTTATTTTCACCTCCAATTCTTTGGTCCATTTGGGAACCTGTCCACTCCCACCCAGTTTCACAGACAAATCTTGTGCATTCTCTGAGACAATTAGTTTGGGACACTGGGAAATGCACGGGAGAGAAGTCATAAGCCTAGGCCATATTGCCAGTGCCAACTTTCATGCAGTTTTTAGAATAATCTGCCATTAAAAAAATAAAGATGAACAGCAAAGACTAAACACAATGGCACAGATTTACGTACGTGTCACTCAACGCAGCGCAGGACCCAAAATTGCTACGCTGCATTGCGTGACAGGGAGAGAGCAGGAGAGCCCCATATGGCACTGTTCTCCTCTTTCCCTAGCGCAGGTGCACAACCAGCAGCTGTATGCCAGAAACACATATTTGTACCACAATGCAATGGTATCTGAATGAGTCTAGCATAGGTTTTGTACTAGAAGGATGCCCTTCCAGTATAAAATACTATGCCTAGAAAATCTATAAAAATGTTCCCATATGTGTGCTGTATTGTGCAGGACACATACAAAGTTGGAAAGGAAAGTAGAAATAAAATGTATTATTTCTCCTTTCAATACCTGCTTTCAAGTGGTGTTAATTTTGGGTTCAAAATCCTATAAACTATTGTTAGCAGATAGGGGCCCAACTTTACAAACCTCTCATACAACGTAGGGCAGCACCCAAAGTAGCTGTGCTGCATTGCATGAGGGGGAGGGAGAAGGACAGCGCCATATCTACAAAGATATGGCAGTCTCATACTCTCTCCCAAGAGCTAGAGCAGTTATGCTGCCGAGTGCCATGCACACACCTTTACGCCAAGGGCAAAGGTGTTTGCGTGAGTCTAGCATAGGTTTTGTACTAAAAGGGTACTCTTACAGTACAAAATACTATGCTAATTCTGACTTTACAACTTTTTCTCTATTGTATGTGTGCTGCACAGGACAACGCACATGAAAAGTCAGAAAAGAAAGGAGAAATGAAAGCATATCTCCTTTTAATGCCTACTTACAAGTAGAGTACATTTTTGGTGCAAATCCCTGTCTACTATTGCTAGAAGATAGAGTTTGGCGTCAAAACCGTGGGTGGTAGAATGAGAGCGCCCATGTACCATCAATGGGATGCCCCCTTGACACAAACTAACACAAAGCAGCAGTTCACGCTCGTTTCCGTTACTTTTTCTTACAAACTAAAGCAAATCCCAGTTTAAGTTGGTTTGTAAAACCTAATAAGGATTTGTGCGGCAGGTCTGTGTTAAAAAAATAACACAACCCAGACGCAAAAGCTTTGTAAATCTGGGTCGATGGGTCACTCTCTTTCCTTGATCTAAGGCTGGAAGTCTAGCTCCCAAAGAGAAGAAGTGGCACCGGGTCTACTACCCTAAACAACTGCCTTAGGAGCGGGCCCTTCCTGCTCCCTCTTCCTGCCATCCATGGCTGACCAAAAAACATAAATTTCCATCGCAACCACGGTTAGTTTTTTTGTTTTTTTAAATGGACCAGTTAGTAAATGATGTCAGACTATGTCTCAAAACCCAGCCTGATGTCATCAAACATAGGGACTTTCTGGAATGCTATTCTATTATTGGTGATTGTTAGTGATGCAGGAGTGGGTAAAGTGAACTGCTCTTTTGTCTTTACTGGGTGGTTCTTTTAGTGGGTCACATTATAATTAAATGGCTTTTAATACCATATTTGAACTACCTTCTTTAGTTGAGCGTCATATTGAAATAAAATATGAATGTATTATTGATTGTATGATCCCAGTGATCCCCATGTCCTTCTCTAAATGTTGTTTTTTAGTAAGCCAGAATGACAAAGAGGTTCACATATGATGTTACTTTAAATTGACAAGCAGTCACTGTCTCTTTCTGTTCTGTCACTCTTAATGTGATCTGTGTTGCTGCCCACAATATATGCATAGGACCACGAGCATGGCATTCCTGGGCAACACAAAAAACGCTATATCACTTCATTCCGTTTAGTTCCAAGAGGATAAGGAATGCATAAAGACCAACCAGCGTGCACCATGAGACACAATATTTAGAAGGAAGAGCAATATCAACACAACAGATGTTCATGATTGGTTCATTCCCACGTTGAACACACACGTAGAAAAGATGTGATAGAAGAAGTTAACTTTGTCATCAAAAGAATCCTACACAAGCAGTGCTGCAGATGTATTATATTTTGCTCATGAGTAAGCTAGGTAATTGTTTGTTGAAATTCACAAAACGGATGGCTTATTAAGTTTAAAAAAACGGAAGCACTGTCAATATGAATATCAAAATATAAAGCGAGCTCAAGTTTGCCAAACTCATGTGCGTACAGGGTTTGTCCAGTCCAACTTTCTGATTTGCATGTTGGCACATATACTCCCAGTTATCCCATTATACCATCAGAACTACACGAGCCAGAATACAAAGAGCAAACTTGTACTGGATAAACTAGTCACTCGTGGACTTAAGAAACGAGAGTCCTCTACTTTCAAAGCTGGAGCAATGAGTTAAGATGTCTGCGAGCTGTTTCCATGAACTTCCTCCCCCACCCAAAAAGCTGAATATGTGTGCTATTAACTACAAGTTGTACTTCAGTGGGTCATCATTCTTCCCTCATTAGCCAATGGAACTTAAATCATAACCAGGACAATGAAAGAACAAACGCCCCCACGCTTACGCGCGCACACGCACGCAGGGCGAGAATTACACAATAACGTGCATTCATGTGTGCGCGTAAGCACACGCACGCTAGTGCGCTCGCCTGTCCCTCCAGTCCGGCCGTTATTATATATATCTCTGCATTAACGCAGACAATGAGGCTTACGCATAACCACTTAGGTAACTTTCTTTTTTCACACAGCGTCACCTCGTCTGGAAACGGGGCATCTGGTCTCAAGAATGTAATATCATCAATGGCAGTCAGTTAAGAAACAGACAACCGAGTTCTTTAGGGTTCAGCAACTGCTCCCAAGAGCTGGGGTCGAGCTCATTAGTTTGTTCTCTTCATTCCACTAGAACAGCTCCCAGTCATGACAGCCCACTGGGATAATTGAAGAGAAAGAGCTCAACCCTGACTGCCCAATCTTCTCATGAAACAGTCTAAAGATTGTTCCTGAGACCCGTTGACACAACAAACCTTGGACGGCACATTTTGTTTCATAATTAGCAAGCAGTTGCTGTCATGCCTGTCAAATGGTGTTATGTGATGGAGTGAATAGAACAACAATTGACCGTCTTCCTCTGCAGTCATTGAGGAAAAAACTGCTGTGACTGAAGTTGACAATTATGTAAAGGGAACTAAATGAATCTGGCTTCAGCTTCACACTTACTCTCTACAGGTGGACAATGTGACCCCGGAATACGAATTTAGGATGTGTATTTCTTTGTGCTTCACTGGTTTCCCTCCAAAGCGCTTAATGAGACACAGAGGGAGAAAACCACAGTGCTATGGTCGCTGGCGGTTCATAGCGAAGTTCCACATACTAGCGGTGCTCCCTCCATCCCCTCGAGATGATTGTGCAGGGATCACAGCAACAGCAGTGTTGATCTGGTAGTGCATCCCTCAGGTATATCTAGCCGATGCACAAAATTCCCTGGAAATGCCAGAAATTTGATTCAGTAGGACAGTCTGACATTTGTGCCAAATTCCAGACTTTTTAGAAATTCACTAAGTATTCCAAAAGTTCTGCTGGCAAACTGCAACAGTGATAGCATCGTTTCCAGGTGGGCCCACGTCATGTGTGACACATTAAGCCATTCTACACTTTTGTAGCAAACTACAGGTTGCATTCTGGACTTGTATTTTTTTTTTTAATGGTGCAAGCATGGGCTCAAAATTTCCAACATGTATGACATTACGCATCTAAGCAACTGTGTCACTGAGTCCCATGATTATAAGCCTTTTGGCATATGGAGAAAAGGGCCATCTTATTGTGCAACTACATGAATTATGGTGATTTTAAGTCCTTTTGCCACCCTGTAGACATGTTCCCTGAGGCTTGTCACAAGATTGAAATTTACAAATATTTTCTGGATGGAATAGCATTGGCGTAATAAAACTTGAGGGCTCCCCCCTGCAAAGCTTACGGAGGCCCCCGCACCAGACTCATTCAGGAGCTTTCAGAACAGGGTACTGTGTTAAGGGGTCCCCTGGAGTTTGGGCCTCCCGGCACTGCAGGGGCAGTAGGGGCGTTTGTTACGCCAGTGCCCGGAAGGGGAAACTACTGAGTTTGTAGGTCATCATCAACCTCTGGTGGTGGAACCAATGAGAAGCTCCCTCAAATCTGGCAATCCAATTCAGTTTGCTCACAGAGAAGTCCCATAAGACTGGAGAAATTTCTATATGAAGGAATTCTATTGTCAGGAGGAACAAAACAACCATCCATGATTCAATTACACATGAATTAGTTGGAAAATAGATTTTGTTGCTGCACCATTGCTCAGTTTCAGTGCACATATAGCGTTGTTAACTGGGACCTATTTGTTATTTTAGAATCCAACTCAGGTGTTTTCTCATCTAGATCTGGGAACCTTTTTTTATAAAACTTTAACACTTTATTTTGCACTATCTTTGTGCCATTTATTCTATTACTTGTAGACATATGTTCTCAAGTTAGTATGTATATATTATTAAATAATATCAAGCACACAAAAGGTGAAGGGAGGAATGCCTGCAATAGTCTAAACCCTGGCACTCTCTTGGAGTAACATTTTAACCAGTTGTTTATATTACTAAATTATTAAAAGAGGACATAAAGGTTACAATGCAAATTTGTGAAAGACGAAAAGTTCCTCGGTCAAGGTAACCCACATTCAGCCCAATGCACTGATTATGAATACATACATGATACTACAGATGACATCTCAAAAAGCAGCATAAATAATATCATGAATGACTTGGCAAATTGCACAAGGTGGGAATCAAGGATTAGCTGGCACATTTTCGACATGCCTGTGAAAAGAAATGTGGCTCAATATTACTTTAGGTACAGAATTTGTAATAGTGAACGTGCACACATTTATTACTGCAGTGCAGGATCAAACTGCTACAGTACGTATTTGAGTGTAACTGACATGGAATCACTACTTACTGCCTTCAAAATGCATATAACAGTGACTTTACAGAACGGAAAACAATTCTGCTAATAGTCAATAGACCTACTCAATGTAGATTAGACCTACTCAATGTGGATTTCTTTCGTGCACAGCTGTAACATTCTGTATCCTGATTGTGGTTAAATACCTATTTTTATTACTACTTCACTTGACAGAACAACTTGGCTCATGGGCATGGGCTAAAAAATTCCAACATGCATGACATGACGCATCTAATAACTGTGTCACTGAGTGTCACATAAACTATATATGTAGCTCAGTGCAGAATAATATGCTATTTATAACCATGGTGAATGATGGCATTTCTCCAAACTCAACAATTGAAATAAAAGCATCTATCTATCTATCTATCTATCTATCTATCTATCTATCTATCTATCTATCTATCTATCTATCTATCTATCTATTTAGAACCAATGAAAATATATGTGGCCCAATAAAACCATATAGGAAAATATGTCAGAAGAAATACAGATGTACACATGTGTTATTACAGTACAAATGTCGTTTATGGGATGAAATACCCCCTCCTGTATATTATTAGGTACTGCAACTCACAAGGAGTTTCAGGACCATAGAGAGGAACAAGACTGAAGGCCAAGTTTGCTTATAAGGTTTAGGAACTCCTAGGTGATCTGGAATATCCTTATCGTGTACTGCAGTGGGTACTTTATTGCTTATATTACATGGTCACACCATCACCTTTTCCTAAAACCACTTAAATCCTTGGTGTGTACCTTTTTCATATGAAAGTGAGAGCATGTTTGCAAACATGAACAATAAAAATGGAATATCTAGTGCAAAATGTAATACATTGATAAAAACTGTTTGATATTTGCTGCAAATAGATATTAGAACCAATTTAATACAAGTTTTTACTAAAAAAAGTGCAATAGTTTCTATTACTATTGATATAACGTTTCTATAACTAGGAATGCAAAAAATAAACATGTTGCCATAAATACCTCCTTTCTTATTATACAACTACAAAAAGCCGAGCAGAAAAACTCAAAGCAAGGCTTCTTTGTTTTAAGCTGTTTCTTTCATTCTGCTACTTGACCTAACCTGTTTTTCCCTGGCTTCTGGCAGCAAGCACTGTGACATCAGGACTCAACTGTAACAGGTTATTAAATTTTCACTGCTGTGTCATTTCTTTACAATAGGTGACTGGGTGCGTAACAAGTTGCCTGCTATAAAGAAATTAAAGAGTGTTTTTTTTCTACAAGGATTGCAGAAACCCTTCTACAAGATTATGTATCATTACCACAGTAAAGCTTAACGGATCTCAGAGAGCAATGCCTATTTTCTCCAAGAACTACTTTATAAAAGAAAACAACTTGGGAAGTGTCGCAAAACTGTTTGTCTTTATGTCTCACTGCATGGATTTGATCCCTTGCAGTGTAGTTATGGTTAAATAATTTAGCTCATATTTCCTGTGCATGAAAGAAGAGTGGAATAAAGGGCACATGCACTTTATGGGACATGCAATTTGATTCCATGGCTGTAAGAGGGGAAGTGCATCAGGACTCACTCAAGGCTTCGCCTGTCCTGAGTTAAGGTAGTAATATCTGTGTTCTATAAATACCTTGGGTACTAACTATATTTACTGTTTTATTGCAAATGAGGCCATAATCATACAACAACAGACTTTCACATTTGGTTTAGCCACATTCTTTGTGCTCTCCCTCTGAGGTGAATGAACCCTATGTGTATGACATACTGCACAGAGCTGACCATTGTTTTGCCGCTTCCCTCTGTTCCTGGCTGGAGGTCGCTTTCCCAATGATGGATCTCCTGGTAACGACAGAATATTGTGCGAACAGGAGACTTCAAAACCAATAACTACTACTCAACAGCTCCTACAGAGGAGTTATCAAATGAAGACACCCGAGAAGGCAAATAATGGGAGATGGTACTTTCTGATTATTTCTGAACTAGGAAATGGCCTGTGATGTACTTGAGCTTTCAGTAAAACTTGTAATGTGATGCTTGTTGATAGGCTTTCCATTATACCTGGTTTCAAATGTAGCTATCATCATTTCACACTAATTGAAAACATCTGTCAAATTAATTTTTCCTCGCATTATCGCGCAAAAAATAGATGCAATTGTAAACGCAAGGCTTAACATACCTACAAAGCATGTATAAATAAATGCAAACACATATCGATAAAAGGAAAAAAATAGCAGCATTGTTTACGTTTTGGAGAGGTTGGTTATTCCAATAAGAGCAGCAAACAGGGCAATGACAACTCTCATAGCAGACAGAACAGAAACAGATTAATCGTTCACATAATGGCTCAAAAGGCAAAATAATATGATTTATAAAGTCGAAAATCATCTCTAGTCCAACAAATGTTAACTTTTCAAGTAAAAAAAAATCATTTTTTTATATTGTCCTTCATTCCGCCCTCTGATCTAAGGATAGTAATCGTTTGACAGAGCAGCGTGTGAAATCAGTGACGGTCGAAAGGTTTATCTGTTCAGGGTGACAGTTCGGCGCAGTGTAGCATTTCGTATTTGGGTTTTGCTAGGTTCAGCTTTTCCAATTAGTATTCAAATAGTCGTCAATTAACCATACATTTTGGGTGTCTGGGAATCTGGACCACGTGGTCTAGGTCCTATTGCTTTTTCTTCCCACCTGCTACTTGGCTAGACATTGCCGCTTTCCTTATGTCTCTTTCTGTATGCAAGTGCCCGCCCTCTATGGAAATGCCAATGTGACATGCCTTATCTGAGGAAAAATGATTGATAAGTCAAAGAATTCTTACTCACATGCTTCTTCTTCCATGGATGACTGCGATGGTTCTTCTTGTTCTAATAGATGGGTTGGTGTTTTGAATACTGTATTCTAGGGAGGAAGTGGAAAGAGAGAAGTGGATGTGTGCAATCAAAGGTTGTTGCATCGTCTTGAAGCTGAAGATGTAACGAAAAGGTTTAACCACCTCAAAAGAAGAGAGTAGGGAATTGCCTCACAAGATCAGCAAAAGACTTTGCCCACTGGTGGCAGCACCCCATAGCAGATTAACGTCTGAAACTAAGCGGAGAAGGCTCTCTCCATCCTGGATATAGAAACCCCAAAAAGGCATCAGCACAGTGGAGAGTGGGGGACCCTTTCAGGAGCCAAGTAGGTGGACAATCCACCCAAAACTTCGCTCCTTCATGTAGATATAGCATTATAGTTGTTTAAGGTGATGGTGCTAAAAGCCACATTTCCACAGTTTTGCGTTTTTTTACAGAAAAAAGCTAACAGTCAATATTGCTTGCTCCGAGGTTTGGACACCATGTACAGACCTCCAGGTGCCACCTGCTGACTTAGAATGACTGTGGTAAAAATATTGTAAGACGAGAGATAATATGTGACTTCTTTAATGAGCAAAGCTCTTTCTCATAATCCACCTAACCCTATAGTTAGAACATGATAGGCAGTGTATAATGTGGCTTCACTTTTTTTAAACACCAACAGCTCACTGTATCTCTCATTCTGATGGGTGGAAATATGAATTGGACAGTGACAGCTTCCTGGGTGATTTGACTTTGGGGCAGAAATGCCCAGCTTCAAAGGTTTTTACAGACCAAAAGGATGAAGGGACACTGTGCAAGGTATGAGTATTAATGTTCCACACACGGATTACCAAATCCCTTTTTATGAGGTATCAGATGGGGCTCAAAGACTTCCAACCGCCTCCACCACTGCTGCCATGAATTCACCAGCCACAACTGCACCAACACTGTGTCTATGAACCAGCTAGCTACCAATGCTAACAGTGCTGTGGAAAGCATGTAACCCTGCATTGTCAACTCCACAACTGCTGCCTCTGACACCACACCTGTGGTTGCACCACCCGTGTGATGGCCATGAAAATCACTGAAGATGTGCTATGACTCCTGCATTCAGAGTAGATAATCCTTATTAGTGGCCTGTAGGATCCTCCTGCAATGGAGTCCTTTGACGATAGGAAGCAGGAGAGCCTGCCTCAGCCTAGGAACACTCAGCTGATGCTGCATCCTATCCCTGTGCAGTAGATGCAACAGTAGTGGAGGTGACGAGGCATTCATGAAGTGGATACATGGCATGGAAGAAGGACATGCCTCCCACCTGCAGACTTAAAGGGTGATTGCTACCTTCCTATCTGCCTTCCCAGACATCAGAGCTGTGCTGAGGGAAGAAAGAAGGTTGGTGTAGCCGAAGTCAAGTGTCAGAGTACCAAGAGGCGCAGGGGCACTGGACATGGATAATATGCATTGCACCAACAAGATAACATCATCTACATTCACTATCAGCTGGCAGAGAGCTGAAGATCAGCAAATCACAGGGTCAGCCTTTGACAACATGGCCAGGCTTCTAGATGACCAGAAAATGAATCTATCCAGATGTCAACATTCATTGCCAAAGCAGTACCACTCTATTTACTGTCTCATTTCCTGCCTCCCCTTACCATCCTCCCAGGTGTTCTCATCAAGGCGAGGCAGGGCATTGACCCATACAGGCCAACTCTCTGCAGGGGACACACAGTTGAAAAAGGAGTAGTTTCTTTTTATGGGGATTTTAGGACAAGAACATATTTTGGTTGTGGTGTGCGACAGAATAGCACAACCAGGGGATTAACTGCTGTAGGCTGTAGGCTAAAGCAGTCAAAGCCTGGGGTGTTGGGTTTAGGGTGAGAGATACAATGGTGAAATCAAAGGATGAGGCGATTGATAGTGGTTGGGTGACAAATTTAAGTTGCCAGGCTCTCCGGGTGTTGGGGTTAAGGTGAGTGGTAGCATAGTTCAGTTGTGGGGTCAGACATCTGGGTTGGAGTGTCTTATAGGATGGAGAACCCAGAGCACATTATTTCAGTGGTGGTTGGGCGGCAAGAAGACCAGACAGGGAATAGGACAGTTGGAGTCAGGGTGAGTGGTAGTAGGGAGCCACAGAGCACAGAGGAGGCTGGGCACTTTCCAAAATTAAACTCTCATTCTTAATCAGTTTTCACAACATAATATTTACAAGTACAATTTAGTATTTTGTGTTGAATACTTCAGTATTAATTAATGGTGATGTTGGCTCTGATGCTAAAAGGTACCAGCATCAGGTCAATGTCGGACACATCCTACTTCTGCCTCGTCAAGTTTGCCACTTAAGTCATCTGTCTCCTCCTCTGGCATTGGCACACATTGCTCACTGCAGTGTGGTGCAGTATGTAATTACTACGTGACACATCATAGTGGCTTGTAAATCAAGGCTCCACTGATCTAGTATAGACTCTGGAAACATCTATTCAATAGTCCAAATGCAGGCTTAGTTGGATGGCATGTCCTGATCCACGTCCTACTGTATGTTTGCTTCAAAGAAGTTGATGATCCTCGCTGATTGGACATAATTTAGGGCAACATGGGATAATCAAAGTCTCCTGCGTAGGATGCATTCATGGGGATATGTGAGCAGCAAAGCTGACAAAGCACGTATAAGTTATAATTTACATGTGTTTGCATAAATTAAATTCATGATGCATGAGAACACCCATTTCACAGTTCAGATGACCCACGTTTCCTCACGCCCTCCTTATAGATTGGGTGTTATGATGTACTCACCAAGTTGTCATGCCCTCAGCAGTTGACTCTCAATTATGTATGGAATTAAGCTGCTCCTGGCAATCATCAATCAATCAATCAATCAATCAATTTGTAAAGTGCGCTACATACCTGTGAGGGTTTCAAGGCGCTGGGGGGGGGAACGGTGCTGCTACTGCTCGAAGAGCCATGTCTTGAGGAGTTATCTGAAGGATAGAAGGTCCTGTGTCTGTCGTAGATCCGACGGGAGGGTGTTCCAGGTCTTGGCGGCGAGGTATGAGAATGATCTGTCGCTGGAAAATTTGTGCCGGATGCAGGGGATGGAGGCGAGGGTGAGGTTTGCGGAGCAGAGATGCCGGGTGGGGGTGGAGAAGCTGAGTCTGTTGTTCAGGTATGTTGGTCCTGTGTTGTGGAGTGCCTTGTGTGCGTGGGTGAGGAGCTTGAAGGTGATCCTCTTGTTGACAGGGAGCCAGTGAAGGTCTCTTAGGTGGGGGGTGATGTGGCAGTGGCGAGGGATGTTGAGGATGAGTCGGTCGGAGGCGTTTTGGATGCGTTGGAGGCGTTGTAGGAGTTTGGATGGGATACCGGTGTAGAGGGCGTTGCCGTAGTCGAGTCTGCTGCTGACGAGGGCCTGGGTTACTGTTTTTCTTGTTTCTTTTGGGATCCATTTGTAAACTCTACGGAGCATGCGGAGGGTGTTGTAGCAGGAGGAGGAGATGGCGCTGACCTTCTTTGACATAGAGAGTGAGGAGTCGAGGGTGAAACCGAGGTTTCGTGCGCTGTCGGTGGGGGACCCAGCGTGGTCCGCCACCATGAGTTGTCCCAGACGGAGGGGGTGCACCCAAGGATGAGGACCTCTGTTTTGTCCGAGTTCAGTTTTAGCCGGCTGTCTCTCATCCAGTCGGCGATGGCTTTTAGTCCCTCGTGGAGGTTTGTTTTGGCGGTGTGCGGGTCCTTGGTGAGGGAGAGGATAAGTTGGGTGTCGTTGGCGTAGGAGATGATGTTGAGGTTGTGCTGACGGGCCACTTGTGCAAGGGGGGCCATGTGGATGTTGAACAGTGTCGGGCTGAGGGATGAGCCCTGGGGTACGCCGCAGATGATGTTGAAGGCTTTGGATTGGTATGGGGGAGGCAGACTCTTTGGGTTCTGCCGGCGAGGAAGGATGCGGTCCATTCGAGGGCCTGGTCCTGGATTCCTGCTGCGTGGAGGCAGGATTTTAGGGTGTGGTGACAGACGGTGTCAAAGGCGGCTGTTAGGTATAGGAGGATGAGGGCTGATGTTTCTCCATTGTCAAGATGGCTTCTGATGTCGTCTGTGGCTGCGAGGAGGGTGGTTTCGGTACTGTGGTTGCGTCTGAAGCCGGACTGGGAGGGGTCGAGGATGTTGTTGTCTTCCAGGTACCGAGTGAGCTGAGTGTTGACGATTTTCTCGATGACCTTTGCCGGGAAAGGGAGCAGAGAGACTGGCCGGAAGTAATTCAAGTCCTTGGGGTCCGCCTTTGGTTTCTTGAGAAGTGCGTTGATTTCGGCATGTTTCCAGCTTTCCGGGAATCTTGCAGTTTCGAAGGAGATGTTGATGGCTTTCCGTAGGTGTGGTGCGATGGCTGTGTCTGCTTTGTTAAAGATGTGGTGTGGGCAGGGGTCTGATGGTGATCCGGAGTGGATGGAGTTCATGGTCTTGCAGGTTTCGTCGTCGCTGATGCTGGTCCAGGAGGTCAGTCGGCTGGAGCGGGTGGAGTTCGTGGTGGGTGGGGTAGGAGCGTCTGGAGTGTGAGGGGAGTTGAAGCTGTCGTGGATGTCCGTGATTTTTCGGTGGAAGGCGGTTGCTAGGGCGTCGCATAGTTCTTGGGAGGGGGTGATGTCGTTGACGGTGGCGTTTGGGTTGGGGAGTTCTTTTACGATGCTGAAAAGTTCTTTGTATTAATTGTTTCCTAGGCGGGTTTTGAAGGAGGATCTTTTTGCTAGCCTGATGAGTTGGTGGTGTTTGCGTGTAGCATCCTTGAGTGCCGTGTGGCTGTCTTGAGTGCGTTCGAGTAGCCATATTTGCTTGAGTTTTTGGCAGTGGCGTTTGGAGGCTTGGAGGTCGTCGGTGAACCAGGTGGCTTTTTTGTTGATGTGGTTGTTGGAGGGTTTTCTGAGTGGAGCAAGGATGTTGGCGCAGTCGTTGATCCATAGCTTGAGGTTGTGTGCGGCGATGTCAGGGTCGGTGGGGTTGACGGGTGGTTTCTGGGCTAGGGCATTGGTCAGTTGAAGTTCGGTGACTTTGCCCCATCGTCGGCGGGGTGGTTGTTCGGTGAGGTAGTGTTCTGTCTGCTTCTTGAAGTTGAAGTGGATGCAGTGGTAGTCGGTCCAGTAGAGATCGGTGGTATGGTTGAAGGTGACGTGGTTGCTTGTGGAGAAGATGGGGTCAAGGGTGTGACCGGCTGTGTGGGTGGGTGTGTTGACGAGCTGTGTGAAGCCGAGGTTGGCGAGGTTTTCGGTGAGGGTGGTGGAGTTGGTGTCATTGTTGTTTTCGAGGTGGAAGTTCAGGTCCCCGAGGAGGATGTAGTCTGTGGTGGCGAGTGCGTGGGTGCTGGCCAGGTTGGCGATGGCGTTGCTGAAAGGTGCCCTGCGTCCTGGGGGTCTATAGATGAGTGTTCCTCTGAGCGTGGTGTTGGGGTCGGTGCGGACTTGGAAGTGAAGGAGTTCGGCGGTGCTGAGGGAGTCGTCCAGGGTGGTTTTGACTTCGAGGGTGGCTTTGTGGACGATGGCTATGCCTCCTCCGGCTCTGTTGGTGCGGTCTCGGCGAGCGACTTTGTATCCGTTCGGGTTGGCTATGGCGATGTTGGGTGCTGAGGAGTCTTTCCACCAAGTTTCGGTTAGAAAGGCCAGGTCCGGGGAGGTGGAGTCAAGCAGGTCCCAGACTTCGATGGCGTGCTTGCGTGCTGAGCGGGTGTTGAGTATGCAACGGAGGTGGTTGGTCTTGATCCTAGGAGGTTTGTGGGCTCTGTTGCAGGTGAAGCAGCAGTTGTGGCAGGAGAAGGGTCCGTGTGTGCTCTTTGGAGAGGCCTGGAAGCAGGTGGTGTCTCGGCTGGTGTTGAGTGCGCGGAGGGTGTCGGCGTTATATCGAATGCTGACGGGGTGGCTGTTTCCGGGGCCAGGGGTTCTGGCGCTGGGCGCAGGCCAGGCCTGGACGGGCGCGGACGGGTGCGGACGGGCCCGGACGGGCGCAGACGGTTTTGCCTTTGGCACGCCTTCAGCGCGGTCGCGCCACAGCTGCCATAAGAGGAGGGGAGGGTGGGAGTGGCAGCTGGGAGCTGGGAGGGCTTGTGGAATGAGCGGGCTGGGGGTGGGGCCGCAGGGGACGCAGCGGCAGGAAAAAGCAGGCAAAAGAAACGGTGAGAAGGAGGGGGGAGGCGGGAGGGGCCGCAGGGGATGCAGCGGCAGATAAAAGCAGGCAAAAGAAACTGTGAGAAGGAGGGGGAGGCGGGAGGGGCTGCAGGGGACGCAGCAGCGGGAAAAGGCAGGCAAAAGAAACGGTGAGAAGGAGGGGGGAGGCAGGAGGGGCCGCAGGGGACGCAGCAGCAGGGAAAACAAGGAGGAAAACAAAATGCAGAGTGGAGGTGGTGTGGATGGCGGAGCAGAAGCAGAAGCAGGGTCAAAGGTTGCTCCCTGCTTCCGCGCCGCGGTTGCCATAAGAGGAGGGGAGGGTGGGAGTGGCAGCTGGGAGGCCAGAGGGCCTGACGAATGAAATGGAACCGATAAATCTGACCCAGTCATGTGTGAAGCACAGGTATGCAACATGTACCATTTGCACATTGATGCTGTGCTGCATCTTACAATTGAGGTAAACGTGCACCCTTTAAGTAGTAATTTAGAAGCAAACTCATTATTGTGTAAAACGTTGTCTTCACTGTATTAACTCTTTACATGTCTGAGAGAAATATAAAGTGCAGTCTGATTAAACTGAGCATGTCATTGATGACCTGCGTCAGAATCGTTGAGAATGTGGATGTTGCCAGTCCAAGCTCGATGTCCACTTTATGCTGGTAATAGCCAGTTCAATAATACACTGCTGCAAGGAATTTGAGGCAGTCACTATGGATGGCGCCAGTGCATTTTAGAAGGCCACCAGGATGTGGTGTATGGTGTCCATAGCCTTGACGAAACAACAAGTTATCAGGACAAGTTCAAGGGATTGTTCCTTGTCATGTGAACCTTGGGCCAGCTTCAATGCCCATTGATTGCTATTAATCTTTGGCAGTATGCAGCCTGCTCATGTTCTCCCAGCAGCAAGTCATACTGGATCATTAAGGGGGATCTCAAAAACAGCAATGAAATACCCGACAGCATTTTCTTTTAGCTCGAGGATCGTTCACAAGGTATTTTCACCTGGCTTGCTGAGGTTCATGCATCTTGGAATGTGTACGTTTTTTGTGATTTATTTGTGCGCAGTAACACCGCATGCCTTCATATCTAATGGAGTTAAACAGCAGCCGCAGACTGGTAATTGCGTTAGGTGATTTCATTAGGGATTTTGGCCTTATCAAAGTAGTAATATGTTTTCTACATTGTCTGAAATAAGGGTCTGAGGGGCAGATTTACCAGCCCCTAGCACCTCCTTGCACCACATTAGCTTCATATGTTTTTACGTTAATGTGGCCCGATGAGCCCAAAATTGCCACATCAAATTTACAAAGTGGCACAATGCATGCAGTGTGCCACTTTGTAACCCTTTGCACTATATTATGCCTGCACCAGGCATTATGTATGCAAAGGGGGCATTCTCTAGTTAGGGGGAGCCGAAAAGACTGGGACACAGAAATAGATTTCTGTGTGTCATTGTTTTCGGCACTTTAACTCCTGCTTTGAGCAAGCGTTAAAAGGAGGCACACCATTGATTACAATGGGCCTCAATGGTCTTTGCAGGATTAGCGTCAGCATTTTTTATGCTAATCCTGCAAAGCTCCGAACTAGCGTCAAAAATCTTGATGCTAGTTCCCCTTACCACCGCCATGGTGTGCCGTATCTTAGATACAGCGCACACATGGTGGCGTTAGGGTGGCCTTAAGGGGCGCAAGAAAAGTACTTTTAATAAATCAGGCCCGAGTGTTGGTTATGAAGGTCTCTGGTGTCTTTTCAGATGGAGGTTGGACGTAAAGTGAATGTTTGATTTCAGTGGAAGAGACAGACCATGTGGCCCTTTAAAGATGAAAAATAAATTCGACAGCATTCGTATGTAGTTTAATGAATAAACCCATTCTTAAGGTTTTCAAAATGTAACTTCCATTATTAACCCCTATACTCATTTTCAGTAAACTATTCTTATTCTTGGCTGTTAAATACAGGTGGGCGAAACTCAAGTGTTATTCATAATATTTTGCAAATTCTCAATCTTTCAAGAGACGCAGACTGCAAGCTTCACAAAAACTGTGAAATTACTGTTTACACAGACACATTTACACAACAAAAAAAAATTTCGCCCAAAATATCCTCCAGTGATATTGCATTTTCTACAAATTACTTTAACAATACTTTGGAGGGTTGCTTCCATGCAATGTTCTAAAAAGCGTTGAAACCTCGGTGATTTTAAGGAAACCCACAACGTTTACTATTCCACTGGTTGGCACATTTCACAACGTACTTGTAAGTAATTTCAAAATATTCTAGGCAGAAGTGTCACAATCCCTATTTCAAATGTCACATCCTTGCAAGAGAGACCAATATTATAAGAAGTACCTAGATGGAGGTAGAAGGGCTATCGATTTTGGAAATCCAATGCTACAAAATCCATCATTTCATCATCATTTGTAAACAATTAACCACAATGTCGGAACCCTAGTGATATCATATCCATACGCCCTTTATCTTCAACCTTAACACATAGGGACTGCCCACTGTGGTACAAAAGCAGAATGTAATTTAAAAAAGTTGTAGAATGGAAGCAGATTAATTCCTAGGAAAAGTCACACTAGTGGATGCCTAACCTAAGTTAAATGACAAGCAACACAGGCATGCTTTACTTTCTGATGCTTCCTCCACACGTTTTCCAAACAGGATAGAAGTTAAGTTTGTTTTCACTGTTCCATTTGTCTATATGTATTTCAGGGCTTACACGGAGGATGACACTAAAAGACAATGATTGTATTGCTACCTGTAGCTAATGCCTTTATTGCTCTTTACAAATATCGTCTTAATGTGGCTCAAGACACACATACTCATAGCATTATCGCACATGACAGTTTGCATACCGCATATGGAGGACAGCTGGTGTGCATCGTGACATTTACTATCACAGGGAGGATACATGGAGCATTTCTTAACATAGACTGCTCATATGGGGGAACTTGAGTCAATAAGGCCTTTTGCAGCCATACAGGAGATACCCCATATGTAAGTCAATCAATACCGTGCTATAACACAGGTATCTTCCATATACCTGTCAATGCCATATTGTGTCTGATGTATGTCCAGGGCACGTTATAGCACTGACCATATGAAGTGCCCTCGGCACACCGTTGTCTTGTTTAATTTATGAGGAATACTTTAGATACATCATGTTAGGCGAATTTAACAGAGACAATTTACAGCATAAACCTTAAGCCGCCAGAAAAAGAAAACATATGTGCTGAGCATTTGAACCCCAAATAGACTTTTAAAATCTCAGGTCAATAGCTTTTTAAGGAATAACCTCTTGGACAACTGGATTAAAGCTATCCATCCCATGGCACATATTCCTACATCAGGTACATTGTGATCTCTCCAGTCCCTGTTATTCTGCCCATTAGCGACAAAGCACACTTGTTGTTTGAATCATCTGCATTTTTAGGTCTGGCTATAAACTTAATCTTCTTACTCCTTTCCATAACCTTCTTCTTAAAGTCTGCTATTGCAGTATTTTCCCAAAAGTTGTCAACACATGCTTCAATATTGTTGTAGCCCAAGAGGCTGCTTCATTGTGGGATTTTCTTTCTATGACAGCCGGGGTCAATTCCCACAAATAGTCATTAACTATAGCATACATTTCACCTGAAAAAAGCTAAGTTATGCTGGTAATTGGACACTTAAATCTTTGGATATTCTAGTGGTCTTGCTGATTCCATAAGGAATGAAAGTACACTTATGAAACGTCAGAATCTTTACTCCACAGCCCATTGCACATGGTTTTCAATAGTGCACGGCAGGGATGGGCGCAAGGCGTGGCCTTCGGCCTCATCTGAATCTTGTATTGATTCCTCCCAAAGCAGCTGCTTTTTCCAGACTACTGACACACTCGGGTTCCTCCCCTGTCTAAGCTACGAGGACTTTTTGTTCATGAAGCTGTTTATACTGGAATAATATGCCTCAGACACCCCATAATTAATGTATAAAATCTCATACCTTCTTGCTCGTGAAATGAATATATGGACATAAAATGGGAAGATGATCCTTCCTGCCTCAAGAACCCTGAATTGAATGCTCTAAAAACAAGAAGGAAAGAGTTGCACACAGTGGGATAAATTTGGAGAAAGAAGAGTCCTGACTCTTAAAGCCCTGCTAAGCCATTTAACTCCAACACAGATAGTTTACCTACTGCTGTAATGCAAAATGATGTGACTCCTCTGCAGAATGAGATGAATGGCCCCTGAGTCATGGGCGTCATTTAGGGGTCTCCGGGGGTCGCAGAATTGACCCCTGCCTGCTCCTTTGTGACCCCTGGCACTGTATTTGTGACCCCTGGCCTCAGAAGTAGCAAAGTCAGTGGCAGGAACAGAATGGAAACTTGCCCTTATGGACATTGGATGGGGCTCCAATCTCTTAGTTTTTTTGGTGTCAATTGTTTTTATTACACTAATAGTGAATAACAATACATTATTCACTATCAGTGTAATAAAAATAGAGTATAATTAATTGGAATATGACCCTTCCTGGCCGCTGAGTTTTTATGAGTTGCTAAGTTCCACCCAAAATCACAAGCAAATAAATCAATTACAACATTTCCCTAAAACCAGTTCAACGTCATGACCCCCAAGATCCTGGAAACAGGTGTCTCAGGACCAGCTACCCGCTCAGTCCATGGTAGTCCCACCATTTCTTCCAAACCTTATGAAATGTCTTGGGGCATCCTCTCGCTTCATATATTGCTTCCTCAAGTTTACCACAAAAAATCCATTCCCCTCCTCCACGCCTCAATGGGAGGTGCTGTAGTAGATTTCCAAAGACAGGTGATATCTCTTTTAGCAATCATTGTGCCCAATCTAACCAATATTCTATCTCCTCTAGGCCGACCCATGTCTTTGATAATGCACAGTAGAGCCATCCAGGGCTGCGGTTCGATGCAGGACCCTATAACTCCAGAGAGAGTCTCCAGTATGGCTGCCCAGTAGGCTTGTATTACAGGGAAATGCCATAATACGTGAAAGAAGTCACCTTGTGGGTCGTGGCATCTATGGCAAGCAGGTGATGTATGAAGGTCCATAATTGCGAATCCCAAATAGCGATTTTGACTGAATCGCTAATTGGGATTCGCAAAATGCGATGTAACAAGGCAATCACAGAATCTTTTGCAATTACCAAAAATTTGCAATTGCAAATAGCAGTACCAAATAGCGATTCAGTAAAATAACAAATCGGTATTTGGAAATTGCGACTTATATATTCTGGAGCAGCATGATGACATCACAACCAGGAAGTGAGTCAGTGCATGCTGTTTCCAGAAGTCACAGCCACATGAGCAGGCAGATTTACCCAGCACAGCACCAGGAATACTCTCAGGAGTGTCAGCCAGTACCCGAAAACACAATGGCCACTGATGGGAATGGCAAGGACACAGGAGTGAGAAAGAGAAAACTTAAATTCAGTGAACAGAAATTGGAGGTGCTCACAGAAGAGGTGGTCAGGAACCATGACCAGTTATTTGGCAAACTCTCACTACATGTCCCAGAAAGTGAGAAGAGGAAATTGTGGACTGACATCCAGACTACAATCAGCATGGTGGGTGTTGCACAGCCTACAATAGAGGAGATACGCAAGCGATGGTACAACTTATGGTCACGTGCCAAGGAGAGGGTAGCAAGCAGGCTAAAGGAAGCAAGGAACACTGGTGGTGGACCATCCACCCAGACACCCTCCTCCCCCTTGGAGGACATGGTGGAGTCAACAATGCAGCCTCAAGCAGTAGGTGGTGTCACTGACATAGACACCGGGCACCAGCAAAGGTAAGGGCACTAATAAATTGAATCACCATATGTGCATGCACAAATGTTCCTTAGAAAATTGTAATGTCACCATGCACTGTGAAAAACAGTCCATGCCACATTTTCCATTCTACACAACAATGACTACGAGGAGTGGAAGTCCATACCCCAAAAGTGCACCTACTACACAAATTGCAGTATTGTGCAAAACCAAACAGAGAGACAACACAACAGACAACTAGAGACACTATGCAGGACAAAATGTTTACTAAAAATGTAACTGTGAAATGAAACATGGAAAAAGTACATCATGACTGACATGCTGCGCCTTGTTGTTGCAGATGTTCCTGTACCTGATGCAGCAGAAATTGAAACTGGGGGGAATAAGGAAAGGCAGCCACAGTCTGATACCAACATCATCAAGTTCATTACATCAGCACCACCCAGATGTAGGGCAAGAGTGGAACCCCTCCATGAATTTAATCCGGACTCTGATGACTTGCAAGAAGATGTACACACACACTACCTTCTGATAGTAGACGCACCCACAGATATCAGTCCCTGTTCCAGCACCAGTATGCTCCCCTCAGGAGGCGTAGTGAAGAAGTCAGACAGAGCACAGAGGAAGGTGAGGGCCCATCTCTGTTTGGTGGTCTGGAGGCATCCATGTTAATGGTGCAGTGCCTACAATGTAGGGAGACTAAATCAATGCACAGGCAGTTGGTGTCTATCAATCACAACATGTGCAAGCTGCATGAAGGACAGCAAGCTACAGCAGAAAACATAAGGGAGATGGCAAATGCAATGAAGGAACTCTGCACTGTTATGCAGCAGGACCATGTTACCCATCGTAGGCACCATCACCAATTGATGGGTAGGTTTGATGGGTTAAGCAGATCTATTAATCGCCTCACTATTGCAACTGCTTTGCTGTCATGACGTGCTGTGAGCATGCAAGTGGAAATGGCACATTGCAGTGGGGAAGTTGCATGAGGATTGGTGCAAGTCACCAATGTATTGGAGATAATGCAGACAGCCCAGATTGCTGCAAACAGCGAGCTGGGTGGTGGGTATAGTGAGTACCTCTCTAGCCTCAGTAGTGTCACAGTCCCTGTAATGGATCCTAGGCATCACAGTTCCAGGCACATTACTGTCTCAGAACCATCAACAAGAGTTGCTGCTGAGCCTACTTAGCGTTCTATCAGAGTGTGTGGACGTAAAAAGTAATGTGACATGTTCTGGGCCTTGCATATTTTGTGTCAATGCATTGATACTATGATGTTAATAGTATGACATTGTAAGTGGGTACTGATTTTGCGTTTGGACTATGTCCCATGCCCACATAATTGACCAGAAGTTAAGACAATAAAAGTGATGTGTTGCAAAAAATTTAACAAGACATGGTGTTGTCATTACTTACATCAGAAATAGTTGCGCGTAATCTCAGCACGTCTTTGCCTGCAGTCTGCTGCTCTGGTTCGGTCTGCTGGGTGAAGGGGGGTTGGGGGGACAAGGGGTCGTCATCCTCATCTTGGTCCGTATCTGTGGGTTCCACTGGTATGCCTCTTGTCATAGCGATGTTATGCAACCTAGCACATGTGGCCACAATCTTACAGGAAGTTTCCGGACTGTATTGTCGTATGCCCCCACTTTTAAACAGGCACAAGATGCGACTCTTCAGCAGTCCAAAGGTCCTCTCAATCACACTTTGCATCCTCCTATGTGCTGCACTGTATCGCCATTCACTTGTCGTGGCTGGATTGAGGTATGGTGTTAGGATGAAGGATCGCAGTACAAATGCCTTGTCTCCTACAATTACAGGAGTGTAAAATGAGTTATTGTTATCTGTGACAACACTCATCCAATATGCTGAATTGTTCTCTGTTACATTACCAAGTAGGTATCCTTCTCCAAACTTCTCAGCAAGAAATCTTGTGTACCTTCCACTATGTCTATAGATGTACAAATCATGTGTGCTACCAGGGTATCTGGCCACTAAATCAGTTATGATGTGATGGCTTTGCAAATGACCTGTATGTTAATGGAATGGCTATTTTTTCTATTCCTGAACATGTACTCAGTTTCAGATGGTGGACAGATTGCCATGTGTCCCATCAATCCAGCCAATGACATGTTGAGATTGGCCTACCTGGTAGAAATTTAATTTAGTTAGCTGCAAGTCCTGTGGTGTTGGGGAATTAGATGTGCAGATTAATTTTTGATAACATTCCATTGAGGAATGCATTGAAGAAGCGTGAGAGCGCACTTTGAGACACACCTCCAGCTGTTGGTAAGACTCCCTGATAGCTTCTTGAGGCTAAGAGGTGCAGAGAGCATAATACCTGCACGTGCATTGATATGGCATTGGTCCTGTGTGTGGCTGCAGTTGTAAATCTGCTATTAGGTCGAGTATCATGGCTGAGTTCAACCTATACTTCAAAGATTTCCTCTTCTCTCTGATCAAAGAAAGTAATGCACACTCTGAAAATGAGCTCCTGTCTCCTTCTCCCTCTCCTCAAACCTGCAGGGTTCCTCATCCTCCTTGCTGTGGCGTAGAGTGCTTCCACTGTTGAAAAGGGTTGATGCACTCTGGGCCTCTTTTTATCGGTTGCAACTGATTACCACTTGATTTCAATTGGTGGTAAATTGCACATGCAAAATCCCCGTTTTGCGACTATTCGCAATTTGCGAATGTTTCATACATTTAATTTGCGATTCCTTATTTACGAATCGCAATTTGTGATTCCTTATTTACGATTCGCAAAATAGAGTCACAATTTTAGGGAATCGCCATTTTAGCGATTTGTTAAAAGTGCACTGCAAATGCTTTTCATACATCATAAAAGGCTTTTTTTACATTCACAACAGTGGAATTTTGTGATTCCCACCATTTGCAAATGCAAAATAGTTTGATACATCTGGCCCCTAGTGTCATGGGGGAATGTATTACTAATGACAGATAAATCTGAGATCACCCTCATTACCCATATGACCCGTGAGGAACTTGCACTTTAAGGGGGTATATTCTGAAATATCATCAAGGATATCGTGATGAGAGGGCATGGCGGAGCTGCAGATACTGGAAAAACTGAAAGGAAGGCATATTAAATTCCATCACAAGATCTCGAAAGGAGTTCATTGCATCCACCTTCCAGACTTCACCAGTCTTTGAGATTCCTATTTTGTCTCAACACCGGAATCCCTCAAGAGTAGCCACCTGGGCTAGCCATGTGCCCTCCCAAAGCTTGAGGATTTCGCGGATGAGCTTGCTGTTCCATATAGTCCAGCATAGCACAGCCCTACATGTATGAAACACCACCTGGGTAATCTCCAGGAGCCAGGAGTGCACTTCCCCATGGCCATCCTGGGAAGGCTGCCCAACCAGATACACTTGTGTCCTATAGCCTGTATGACTTTGAACCACAATTGTGGGATGAATAGGGGATAGTTTTGTAACATATATAAAAGTATCGCGAGAACCATCATTTTAAAAAGGGCAACTTGGCGCATTACTTTACGAGGAAGGCTAACCCACCATTTCATATCTTCGCAAACCTTTCGTATCATAAAGCATCGGTTCAGGCCGGGTTTCAGTTGCGAGGCTCCAGTCAAATCCCACAGCTGCACGTCACATCTCACCTATGTTCCCAGGGGTTCTATAATCAGGGCAAACAACAGCGGGGACAAGGGGCATCCCTGTCAAGTGCCCCGCCCAATTTGAAATTTGCATGACAGAACTCCGTTAATAAGTGCATTAGGGCTCCTAGTCCGGCATATAAAACCCTGACAAAGGTATGGAACCGCGAACCGAAGCCCATTGCAGAGTCATTTCCATAAAGGACCAGTCAACCGTGTCAAAGGTCTTCTTGAAGTCAAATGGGGGATGGCCACTTGGCCTCCCAAAGCCTTGACACAGGACAGGGCCACATGCACCCGACGAATGCAGTGTCTGTTTCCCCAACAAGGGATGAACCCACATTGATGTGGATGAATGACGGGTAAGCATGACGGTCAACAGTGTGTTGGACAGGTGCTTGGCATTATGTTAATAAAAGAAATAGGCAGAAATGGTCAAATATCATTTGTAGGCATCCAGGCTTGGGCAGGACCTCAATTGTGGGTGGCTTGGTCAAGCCCTGAGGGGAGGTAGTCTTTGCTAATCGCTTCATTATAAAAATTAGGCAGGGGTAGAAGAATAGTTGAGCTAAGCTTGCTATAGAACTCCAACAGTTACCCTTCAGATTCTAGCATTTTGCCGGGGTTTGAATCAGACAAACCCGTACCTATTTTCTCGACTGTAATGTCCAGTTTTAAAGCCAGTCTCTACAGAGCAGAAAGGTGAGTCAGGGGCAACTCTGGAACCAAGGGAGTCCCCAGCTCCATGACTGTGTGTGGCTTGGGAGCATACCTGGTCTCATAGTATTAGGCAAATACTGCTGCAATCTTTGAGGATTCCTCAATTGACCTCCCTGAATTGACCTGTATATGAGGGATGACCCAGAATGCTGCTTGAAGCGTGGCAAGCCAGTGGAGCAATTTACAAAATTTGTCCCCCCACTCCTACACCCAATGCATCATGGCCAGCCAATATTCATGGGTCTCATTCATACTTAATTGGCGTAGGGATAGTCTATGCAGCTCCAATTGACACCATTCTGAATTAGTAAGCTTTCAAGGGCCTCTGTGCTCCCGGACCAGAATGGAAGCCTCCAAGTCAGCGATATGTCTGTGATTATCCCTTTCTGAGGCTCTGCAGTAAGAGCGGGCTACTGTCCATATATGAGTCTTAATAGTCTCTCATATAATGCCAACCAAATCCATGGAACTTTTTGTTTAGTCCAAGAAGGGAAACACATTTGTTGCTGAGATATTCAACAAATTTTTCATCTTGAAGAAACCAAGAGTTGAGGTGCCAAAACAGGCAGGCCCCCTGGAGGAATGCCTCGAAGCAAACCAGGACTGGGGCATGTTTGGATATGCCATGGGACAGAATCTGTGTCCCCGTGTTGTGAAGGAGGTCATCAGCAGGAAGGAAACGATAATCAATGCAGGGCAAGGACTGGTGGGTTGCCGAGGCGACGGTATATTCCAATGCCCCAGGATGCCAGGTATGCCAGGCATCAATGAGACCACCCCCTGTGGTCCAAGTCAATCCATGGCCTCCATAATATCATTAAAATCCCCTCCTACTATAGTTGTCCCTCGGGTGAGTGCTACAACTAAATTGCTAATGGATGTTAGCATGGATTGGTGCAAAGCAGGTGGGATGTATACGTTCATAATATTGTAGGTGACGCCGTCCATAGAGTCCTCTAGTATTATATACCTTCCCTGGGTATCGCTAATTACCTTTGTGACAGCTAGTGGCAGAGACCTGTGTATAAGGAGAACCATATCTTGGGATTTCCTAGTGTGCTCGGTGTGGAAACCCCTATCATAAGCCATGGGGGCTACGAATTGGTAGTTTTGACCTTGCAGTTGTGTTTCTTGCAACAAGAGGACACCCGGATTGTGGTGCTGTATGAACTGAAAAACTGCCCCCACATAATACAGTCCAGTAGGCCATTACCATTCCATGTCTTGAGTGTTAGGGAGTGAGGCATGCTGAATTCAGTGAGATCAATTTGAGATCTATGCTTAGTAGGGCTGCAGGTCCCCAGGCACAAGACTGATATTCAGACAGCAATGGATGAGGGGGGGTGTCCAAACATTGAGCTAGGGGGGCAGACGGTCGAAGGAACAACCAAATAGGTTTGTAGAACAAGACAGAACATCTGGCTATCAGAGTACTAACCTCTGAGACAATTGAAGGAATGGGTTGCAGAACATGGCATAACAACTGGATATCAGAGTACCAACCCCCCAATTCCTCCCACCTATACTTCCCTCCCTAAAGAAGCATCTGTCGCCCATCCTGAACAAAAACATAGAACCAACTATGAAATTATGGTGGTAGACGTGCAGAAGTGCTCACCCACCCGACACTCTCAACCTCAGACAACAGGAGAATTGCATAGAATACAGCAGTGCTGGAGTGCTATCAGTGTCTATGCTGCTGTGTAGACTATCATTCGGAGGGCTCAGCTGTGGGGGAATCCATGTCCACCGTGGTCCCCAGGGCAACATCTTCTCCTCTCTGCCCCCTTTCGCCTTCACTGTCTTTTGCCCTCTGGTCTCCCTGGACCCCTGTCACTCATTGGAGGTGAATCAGAGGACCTCCATGGAGGTGGGGGATTGGTTGCAAGCAGGCACTGCTCAGTCAGCCATGTCCAAGCCTCTTTTGATGATTTAATAAATAATGTCTTGGATTGGTGAATCACTCTCAGCTTTGCATGCTGCGGCAGCATATAGGAAATGTGCATGGAGTGGAGTTTCGTCTTGACTTGATCAAAGGATTTGCCATTCTGTACCCCAAGAATATAGTCTGGGTAAATCAAAATGTGTCCAGATTGCAACAGCAGTTCTTTGGTTAGACGTGCGCTCTGGAGAACCATGAGCCGATCCTCATAGTTCAGAAACCAGGCTATTGATGGGCTAGGAGGGGTCTCAGCAGGAGACTTCTGGGCCAGGGAGCGATGTGCCCATTCAATCACAAAACAGAATCAAAAGCTTGCGGGTTCCAGCCAAGAACGGAGCGAGAATTATAGAAGGTCCTCAGGGTTCTGTCCCTCCAAGCCTTCAGGAAAGCCAATGAAGCGAAGGTTATTGCGTCGGACCCTATTTTTGGTGTCTTCCATGCACTCCTGAAAGTGCTTCGTAACATGGGTCAGGCGGGTCACCTCGGGTGATAGGTGTTTAACGGTGCTCTCCAAAGTGGAAATCCTCTCCTCTGCCTGTGAGACTTTCTCAACTTTATGGTGTAAGTCTTGTCAGAGCAGAGAGACATCCGCACCCACCTCCCCAATTTCCATTTCCAGTAGTGTCTTAGGATCATGGATAGCCTGGAGGATTATAGACATATTGTTTTCAACAGTAGGCACTTCTTGGCTCCCCCTTGGTGCCCCCTCACTCCTCTAATGAGAGCTGTGTATTTGTACATTTTGCCTGGTTTGGGTGACCTTTGTCCCGGCCCATAATGCCTTAAGGGGCACTGAGGTAGTGGCAGGAAGACAGCACTTGATAGAGAGCCTGAGAAAATTCTCACAATTGCCCCAATTCAAGACCGGGGCAGGCAGGGGCCGACCCACTTGCAGCAGGTGCAGGGTCCAGACAGCAGGAGCAGTCCCCACCAATCCCAGGGGTCGCAGATAGGGACTACCTAACAAAGCCAGGGAAGCAGGCCAGGGTCAGGGTCCAAATGTGTCCTGTGGAGGCTGAGGGGGGATCATGCAGTTTGACACCACTCAATGGGTGGAGGGCCAAGCAGCCAGGCAAGCAGTAATGTGATGCATGTGGCTTGGAAGCAAGAGCCCAGAGAATTATCCAGACATCAGAGACCTGACAGGGCAGCGCTCAGGCCCAACATGCAAATAGAGTGCCAGTGAGACCCCAATAGGGGGCACAGTGGACATCTAGCACCCCCCTCAGGGGGGGCCTGATGCCCTCACACTGGGCAGATCACAGGCTGTGGGGCACCAGTCACTCCACGCTGCCTCCCTCACCCACTCCCATCGGGAGCACAAACTGGCCCTCTGTCAATGAGATCCTGTAGCTGCCCACCGCCATTCAGGCACACTCTGCTGAATCCAAAGCCGACAACCTTACACAGCCACTCCATCAAGCAACAAGGGAAGTGCGGCCTTGATCACAGTCCTCTGCCAGTGCCAGTCAAAGCCCATCCACTGTGGCACCAGCGGGTGCAGAGAAGCAGCACTCCCTTGATCAAAGCATGAACAGTAGCATACCGTAGGCCTAAGAGTCGACAGTCAGCCCCAGTCTGCCATCTTGGAGGCTGCATGTTTCAAGCCCCTTGAGCTGCTCAGCCCTCTAGGGCTCTCAAAACGTCTTTGGAGTGGGTGTGTGGGTCCCAGCCGATGCCCAGTGGGGACATTATAGTGTCTCTGGTGAAATCAGTCATGCCAGCACCTTCGAATAACGGCGTTAGAGCAGCCGCAGCGGGAGCTCAGAAACCGGTGTCCGCCATGTTGGCACACCCCCAAAATAAAAATGCTTTTAAATGTATGTTGTGCGCATGCATGCAGATGAGAGTGTGTTTATGTGAGAGTGTGTGTATAATTGTGTGTGTGAGTGAATCTATATGTCAAATGTCATGTGATGTCACTTCCTTTCTCCCTGGCCTCTTGATGAATTAATGCTCATGCAGAGAGTCTCATAAATCTCATAGATATTCTTTAGCCTTGGGCTGAATGGGGACCAACTGAAGGTTTGAAGGGATGGGAGACCCCTTCCAGGGGCTTGCTTTACTCCCCTAGTTTATCTCTGAGGAATGGTGTCAATATCTGATACATATATTGAAAAATGTCTGCCTAGAGCTAGCCATGTGCATTGGTGAAGAAACTGAAAGTAAACCTCAACTCATTTTAAAAGGTGTTTCTGAATAAAACTAATAATGCCCTGCTTGACAAATAGGAGTTCTGGTAGATAATTTCAGATGGAAGTATGGAAACTAAAAAAATACAGTTGATGAAAATTATGTTGAATAAATAACATTTGCATACATAACTGCAGAAGTTTCTGTCATGATAAAACATTTTTCTTGCCTCAGTCATCAACTGTGACTGCCTGATTCTCAAAGGTAAAGTTAGAACAAAAGTCTAACTTTACTACTTTCAGTATTCACATAGGAACTTAGAAGTAGTATGTTTTCGACGGTGGAGGTTCCGTGCTAGGGGAAGAATTTCTACAGCCAGTGTGGAATCCCCGCAGTCAGGGAAGAGGGAAATGTAATTTCCTACACCTGAAGATAACTATTGTCGCCTGCAATCCTTGCACTACAACTCACATAAAAGCAGCACACATCTAAGGCTCTGGTTTTTCCGCACCCACACTTCACCTGCTTGTTCTGTGCATTGCCATCAGATTGCTACATGTGAGGAGGAAGAAGAGCTACATCAAAGAGGAGACCGTTGTGATTGTAACATTTATTATGAGGAACTACAAAAAATTGCATGGTCTACCTCCGAACCTCAGCAGTGCAGCACAAAAGGGAGCCCTATGGCAGCAGTTGGCTACTGCAGTGAATTGGGGGAGGATGTCCGGTCCATCACAAATATCAAAAAGAAGTGGCAGGATGAGAAGAGGCTGGTGAACGAGAAGTTCACCATGATAGAGGTGGCCAGAGCTCTCCCTCGTGGACAAACTGGAATACGTGTCCATGCCACCCCACTTGAGAAGGATGTCCTCTTCACATTGCACTCCCACCTGCTGCATGGGCTGCCTGTGAATGATGACTTTAATATGATGCCAGGCAATATGTGATGATTTGAACAAGGACTTAAAATGATAAATGTGTACGATACACTGCAAATGTGAAAATCACTTCAAGTTTGTGCAAATATTGATGGTGAGTTAGACTCTCATGTGTCTCATTTTCTCTATTGCACTACAAGTGCCAGAATACTTTGTCATGTAAATACTAACTTTCAAATTTCTCTTTTGAAAACAGTGGCCCATCACTGCTGGTGATTCCATTTTGTACTGGAATATGGCACTAGAATATTGCCTGAATTAGTAACCATCACAGTTGTCTTGTAAATGCAATTGAGTAAATATGTGAAAAATTGAATATAATCATAATTTGTTGATATTATCTGTTGACTTCTTCTTTTTATTGCCACGTAGACCCAGGGTAGATTCACCCACTGGAGCAGAGGTCCACCTCAACCCATGCCACCAGCACCAACTGGTACATAAATATGGCAAGAGAAGGGTCCCATTTACTACATTGTGATCAGACAACCATCAAACCCTCAAATATGTGAACTGAACTAGGATATGTTGTTCATTGCACGTGTCAACTAGAATGTAAACTAAATACACTGATATCATTTTTGTCCCTGTGACGTTGGCCAGAAAAACACATAGCACAGCTATCTCTGCCACACATATTGGTGTAACATATTGTCAGGCACCACACACTGGGGGGATGATAGACCGTGGTATGTACACTTAAAAAGTACTACATTAAAGGCTTGTAGTCTTAAATATTGAATGATATGTCATCAGTATGTGGTGTGAGTCTAATATCCCTGTTGTCACTTATCTCCATGTGCTCAGAAATGGCTCATAAGAGTATACTACTTTATAACATGTTGGCTAATTAAAGGATGGCTCTATATTTAATTTTTATAAACACAATATGGCCCTCATTACAACCCTGGCGGTCGGTGATAAAGTGGGGGTAATACCGCCAACAGGCTGGCAGTAACAAAAATGGAATTATGACCATGGTGGAAACCACTCAGACAGACAGCCACTTTAACACACCAACTTCCAAGACGGTAGCAACAAGCACTACGGCTGTAACCGCCAACAGCCAGGCAGAAGACAATGTACTGCACACAATATTATGACACACCTACCCACCACCTTTTCCGGGGTGGTACCAACGACATTAAAAGCACGGTGGAAACAGTACACAGAAGACAAAGGACTCACCCCTGGAGACACAAGGAAGAACCACGCCTCCATGGAGCCCAAGTCGCAGGTGTTCCCCATGCTCGTTTATCTCCTTCTTCACTATGAACACCAACACCAGCGTAGATGACCATGGTGAGTACTGCCGCCTAGCACACAGTGGGGGGGGGAGAGAGTGACAGACACACGCAACACGCAACACCCCCACCCCCAACACCTTACACATAACCAGATGTAGTAACATTACATATTCACCCCATTCCCCTCAGGAATAATGCAAGGCAAAAGGAATTGATTAAAGTGAGTGCAATAAGATAAACGTGTAGAAAATTGTGCTTCAACATCAAAACAGTATATACATTTATACAAATGGAGGGACACTGCCCAGTCCACAGTGTCCGTGGGCCACAGGGCCACATCACATAGGCCAAGGCCCCACTTGACTCCTGCAACAACTCAGAGAGAACACCGCAGGGGCATCAGGTCGAAAATACACAGGCACCTCAGGAGGACGGGGAACGGAGGGGGCACCTCAGCCGGAAGATGGTACAACACCACTGGTCCTGGACGGGGCTACATGCCCTGTGCGATGTCCTGGGGAGTGCAAGGCCGCAGTCTCTCAAGTGGGTGGTTTGCCCACTAGTTGTCCCTGGGGAGTGCAAGACCATAGTCTCTCAAGTGGGTGATTTGCCCACTGCTTGGTCCGGTGGAGTGCAAGGTCACAGTCTCTCAAGTGGATGGCTTCTCAACTGGTTCTGGAGAGGGCCTTGTGCCAAGTGTGCTTCATCCTGGCAAGGATGGGGTGAGTGGATGGCTTCTTCCACTGGTTCTGGAGGGGGCCTTGTGCCCAGTGTGCTTCATCCTGGCAAGGATGGGGTGAGTGGATGACTTCTTCCACTGGTTCTTGAGGGGGCTGGTGCCCTGTGATGCAGCACTTGGGGAGTGCAAGGTCACAGTCTCTCACCTGGGTGTCACACCCACAGGATTTGTAGGGTCCATGACGCACTACAGTCCATGGAGGCAGGACTACACACTGCCCGCCAGCGGTGACGGCTGCTCAGTGGTAGCAGTGGCAGTGCTGGTGTCGGTGCTGGCAGTGGTGGTGGGAGGCTCCAACCCTTCCCCTGCAGCCTCAGACGGCTGCCCACTGGGGCTGATGCTGCTGGCAGTGGTGCTGATGGCGGTGCTGGCAGTGGTGCTGGTGGTGGTGCTGGCAGTGGTGGTGGAAGGCTCCAGCCCATCCCCTGCAGCCTCAGACAGCTGCCCACTGGGCCTGCTGCTGCTGACCGTGGTGCTGGTGGCGGTGCTGGTGTCGGGAATGCGAGTTGTGGGGGGAAGCACCAGCCCTTCCCTGCAAGCCTCAGATAGCTGAACTGCCATGGTTGGTGTTGGAGGCTCAGAATCAGTCCCAGCACCAGGTCTCCTTGCCCTTCCCAGCTGGTGGTGCCTTCTTTGCCCTTGGCAGCTGGTGGTGCCTCCTTGCCCTTGGCACCTGGTGGTGCCTCCTTGCCTTTCCCCTTGGCAGCTGGTAGTGCCTCCTTGCCTTTCCTCTTGGCAGCTGGTGCAGGCACACTGTCAGTGCTGATGGCTGGTTCCCTGGAGCCTCTCACACCTGCAGTAGCTGCCGACACTACTGTGGCTGTGGATTGGGTGGCTGAGGTGCTCGGCTGGATTCTGTCCACCCTGCCCTGACGTGGGCAGGGGTAGGGAAAGGTCAACGGCAGAGAGGAAAAGCTTCTTAGGGACACTGGGGCAGGAAGAGAGTGAAGGTTTGGGAGTGGAGAAAGAGGGAGTGGTTGTAGGAGGGGTCTGTCTGCTGTGTTTGGGTGCAGGTGCATGTGCTGGATGCTGTTGTGAGGTGGATGGCTGTTGGGTGTCTGAGTGCTTGCGGTTGTGTACTTTGGGAGGAGGGGGCACAGACACAGTGGGAGAGGACACAGGGGACTTGTGCATGGATGTGGGGGTGGCGACTGCCACTGAGGAGTCTGTCATGATAGGCGTGATGGTGGTAGTGAATGAGGATGTAGTGCATGCAGGTGTGAGTGGGAGTGGAGATGCTACAGGGAGGGTGGTGGATGAGGAGGAGGAGGGGGACACAGTGGAAGCAGTGGATGTTGGTATGTCTGCATCTGGATGGTGTTTGTGTGAGTGCCCATGGAATGATGTGTGGTGCTTGTGTTTGCCTGAGCCACTCCTGTGTGTTGTCCTGGGTGCATGCTGGTCTGAATGTGTGCTTGGGTTAGGTTGGGTTGAGGGGAACGAGACGGGGTAGAGAAAGTTGGAGGGGGGAGGCTAGAGACAGGGACAATGGCTGCCATCAGGAAGGAGGCCAGAACCTGGATTGATCTCTGTCGGCCCGCCATACCAGAGTGAATGCCGTCCAGGAATGCATTTGTTTGTTGCAAATGGCCTGCCAGCCCCTTGATGGCATTCACTATGGTTGACTGCCCAACAGAGATGGATCGCAGGAGGTCAATAGCCTCCTCACTCAGGACAGCAGGGCTGACTGGGGCAGGGCCTGAGGTGCCTGGAGCAAAGGAGATTCCCACCCTCCTGTGTGAGCTGGGAAGGGAAACTCGCTGAGGGGCAGCTGGGAGGGTGGTGCTGGTACGAGGGGTGGTGGCTGTACCTGTAGTTGGGGTGGGCACAGAAGTATCCGCCACCAACAGGGAGCTTACATCAGAGGAGGTATCACTGTCAGAACTGTCCCCTCCTGTCTCTGCCATGGTGCTTCCCTTGCCCTCCGTCCCACCGGTGCCCCCACCGTCGGTGGATTGGGCCTCCAGGCCCATGTGGGATGCAACTCCTTCTGTCGCCGGTGCCACTGCTCTTCAGCCAGATGATGCTAATGCACATAAGGACAGGGTGACTAAACAAAAAGGGGGGGAGACAAAGGATACACTTGATCAATGGCTGCCCCAATAACACCGTTGGCGTGCACAGCACCCTCACACAGGGAACAGGCCGACACGCTATGCAATACACTACCAGTTACAATGCTAGTCACTAGCCCAAGGACAGGAATACCTAACGCCAATAGCAGCATACCTGACACCCACAGACCCCTGCCCAGTAGTGGATGCCTACTAACTTTGTAGGAGGTGGTGTTCATTAGCCCCTGCCCAACATGGGACCTACCCTGCAATGTCCGGCCTGGCCTAGGGCACCCACAGGCCCACATCTCCCACCCGTAGACCACCCCATCACGCGCAAGTAGTAAATTTGGAAACTGTACTCACTCCCTTGTGGCTGCTGTGATGCCCTCAAGCACCCATCCAGCTCTGGATAGGCCACCGCCAGTATGCGGAACATCAGGGGGGTCAGGATTCGACCGGCACCCCTTCCTTGTTGGGAGGCCATCCCCAGCTGGGCCTCTGCCGTCTTCCGTGCCCAGCGTCTCAGGTCCTCCCACTGTTTGCAACAGTTGGTGCTCCACCTGCCGTAGACCCCCAGGGTCCGCACGTCCTTGGCGATGGCAGGCCATATACCCTTTTTCGGATAGGTGCTGACCTGCAGAAAAATGCACATAGAAAAAGGTATCAGCCATACCGTCTGGCCTGTTACACTCATGTCCCACCATAGCCCTCCCATCCCCTTACATTGCCCACCGTACATGCAGCAGGCTGCCCAGGACCCTTCCACCAACCCCCCCCTTATATGAGGTCCTCACACACAGCACTACAATCATTCATGCCCCATGCATCGTGCTCACAGTGTACTCACCTGTTGGTCTGGAGGCCCATACAGCATTTTAAAATGGGGTAGGACCCCATCCACCAGTTTCTCCAACTCTGCAGCGGTGAAGGCAGGGGCCCTTTCCCCAGTGACTCGAGCCATGGTCGGTTCCAGACGCAGGTCACAGCAGCACTTACAGTGTAGGTCCTCTCCTGTTGAATGTCAGGTAGCAAGTGAGAGAACAAATAGAAAATGTCGGTCACGTCCACGGCGGTGCTTACCGTCAACGCCGGCGTAATTCACCATTGGCCATTGAAACCCTTAGGGCCCAATGACAACCAATGAGGAGTTTCACGGTGGTACTTGACCGCCTCCAGCAACGGCGCCCAACGTCAGCGGCATTACCTCATTTCTACATGTCCATCCACACAGGACAGGCGGGTGCCATTTCGGGGTGGGGGGCAGGCTATGGCACCTAACTGCATCACAGTACACATAGGCACCATTGTGGCCTTTCCAAAACCATACTGTTACTGTCACAATATGCAATACAGTGTACAATTTGGAAATGTGGAATACTGACCAGCTGCTCACTCTTTTGCCCCCTAGAGTACAACCACTGCAGATGAATAGGAGATGGAGACATCCCCCCCGTGTACAGACCCCTGGTGGACTTGTCAACAATGGAGGACAGGCACATTATCCTCACCTAAAGGCTGGACAGTGCCACAATCACAGAGCTATGTACCCAATTGGAGCCAGACCTGATATCTGCTATCCGTCACCCCACTTGGATCCCCCCTCTTGTTCAAGTCCTATCTGTGCTTAATTTCTTGGCAACTGGTTCTTTCCAAGTGACAGTGGGCTTGGCAGCAGGAATGTCTCGGCCAATGTTCTCAATACTGCTGACCAGAGTGTTGTCTGCACTGATTAAACACATGCGCAACTACATCGTTTTTTCCCAGGTGGAGGATTTGGCCACAGTGAAAGCTGATTTCTATGCAATGGGACATATCCCCAACATTATTGGGGCTATTGATGGTACACATATTGCATTTGTCCTCCCCCCCCCGGAGAAATGAACAGGTGTTCAGAAATCGAAAGAGCTTTCACTTGAATGTGCAGGTAGTGTGCCTGGCAGACCAGTACATCTCCCATGGCAATCTAAGTATCCTGGGTCTGTACATGATGCCTGAGGAATAGCAGCATCCCATATGTGATGGATCAACTCCAGAGGCACCAGGTGTGGCTAATAGGTGAGCCCATGGTTCCAACCCAGTATATGTTGGCGTATGAGTATATTGTTGGCCCTATGGGTTAGTGTTTGCCTAACAGGTACCCATCGATTTTTGCAGGTGACTCTGGTTACCCCAACCTCTCATGGCTACTGACCCCAGTGAGAAATCCCAGGACAAGGGCAGTGGAACGTTACAATAAGGCACATGGGTGAACAAGAAGAATAATCGAGAGGACATTCAGCCTCCTGAAGGCCAGGTTTCGCTGCCTCCATCTAACTGGCTGTTCCCGGTGCTACTCACCCAAGAAGGTGTGCCAGATCATCGTGGCATGCTTTATGTTGCATAACCTTGCCTTGAGACGCCAGGTGCCTTTTCTGCAGGAGGATGAGGCTGGAGATAGGCATGTGGCAGCAGTGGACCCTGTGGACTGTGACGAAGAGGAGGCAGAGGATGAGGATGAGGACAACAGAACATCAATCATACGAAAGTACTTCCAGTGACACACAGGTAAGACACTGTAAGTTCACCTTCTAGTGACAGTTTTGTGTTGGACATTGTACATGGCAGGCTGATTTTCCAACTACTATGGCCACTTACTGTACCCTTTGGCATCTCTATTTTCAGATATCTGTGCCCTACTCTGGCTCCTGGTGTATTGACTGCTGCCAACTACAGGTCATACCTATGTACACATTACTGTACAGTTGAATTGCAATGTTTACAGCTTGTTAAACAAATACATATTTCAATCATTTGACAGACTCCACGTTTGTATTTGTTCCAAGGGTGTTTATTTAGGTGCTAGTAAGTGGAGGGGGTATTGCAATGGGCTGGGTTGCTGATGAAGGAAAGACGAGGGTAGAGTCCAGTCTATTGGTATCACAGGTGCATTGTCGAAGGGTGCATAGGAAGTGGAGCAATGGCAGTTGAAGGTGGACAGGGTGACAGAGTGGGACACAATGGTGACATTCAGGAGAGTCTTATTTCCTGGCAGGGGTCTTGGCAATGTTCTCTGGCTTCTACCTGGATCGCAGGGACCGATTGCAGGGTTGTTCTACTTCTGCAGGGCGAGGGGTGCTGGTGGCCTGTTGTTCCTGTGTTGGGGCCTCCTGTCCACTAGCGGAGGCGGAGGTGGAAGGCTGTTCATCGTTATGGCTAGTGTCAGGGGCCCGTTGGTGTGTCACTGCCTCCCTCATGGTGTTGGCCATGCCTCCCAGCATCCCGGCAGTGGTGTCCAGGGTGGTGTGGATGTCCTTCAAGTCCTCCCTGATCCCCAGGTACTGGCCCTCCTGCTGCCGCTGGGTCTCCTGCAACTTGTCCAGTATCTGGCCCATTGTCTCCTGGGAATGGTGGTATGCTCCCAGGATGTTGGTAAGTGCCTCCAGGAGAGTCGGTTCCCTGGGCCTGTCCTCCCCCTGTCGCACAGCAGTCCTCCCAGCTTCCCTGTTGTCCTGTGCCTCTGTCCCCTGAACCGTGTGCCCACTGCCACTGACCCCAGTTCTCTGATCGTCCTATGTTTGTGGGGTGGCCTGGGGTCCCTGTAGTGGTGGTGGACACACTGCTGATTGACGTGCCCTGGGGACAGTGGTATGGGCCTGCTGGGTGGGTGCTGTGGTGGTGTTTCCTGAGGGGGGAGGCTCTGTGGTGGTATGGGACTGTGCCTGGGTCCCTGATGGGCCAGGTTGATCATTCAGATCCAGGCTGCTGTATTCACTGTGGGCCTCTTCTGTGGGGATACTGAATGTTGCTGGCACCTGTAGGAAAGTACCATCTTGCCTGGCATGTTACCCCCATTTTTACTTGTGTGTCAGTTTGTTTTTACCTGTCTCACTGGGATCCTGCTTGCCAGGAACCCGGTGCTCATAGTTTGTGGCCTAAATGTGTTCCCTGTGTGGTGCCTAACTGTATCACTGAGGTTCTGCTAACCAGAACCTCAGTGTTTATGCTCTCTCTGCTTTTAAAATTGTCACTGCAGGCTAGTGACCATTTTTACCAATTCTGATTGGCACACTGGAATACCCTTATAATTCCCTAGTATATGGTATCTAGGTACCCAGGGTATTGGGGTTCTAAGGGATCCCATTGGGCTGCAGCATTTCTTTTGCCACCTATAGGGAGCTCAGACAATTCTTACACAGTACTGCCACTGCAGCCTGAGTGAAATAACATCCACGTTATTTCACAGCCATTTTAGACTGCACTTAAGTAACTTATAAGTCACCTATATTTCTAACCCTCACTTAGTGAAGGTTAGGTGCAAAGTTACTAAGTGTGAGGGCACCCTGGCACTAGCCAAGGTGCCCCCACATTGTTCAGGGCAATTTCCCCGGACTTTGTGAGTGTGGGGACACCACTACACGCGTGCACTACATATAGGTCAACACCTATATGTAGCTTCACAATGGTAACTCGGAACATGGCCATGTAACATGTCTAAGATCATGGAATTGCCCCCCCATGCCAAATCTGGTATTGGGGTGCCAATCCCATGCATCCCCAGGGCTCCAGCATGGACCCCGGGTACTGCCAAACCAGCTTTCTGGGGCTTTCACTGCAGCTACCAATACTGCCAACCCACAGACAGGCTTCTGCTCCCCTTGGGTCTGGCCAGCCCAGTCCCAGGAAGGCAGAATAAAGGATTTCCTCTGAGAGAGGGTGTTACACCCTCTCCCTTTGGAAATAGGTGTAAAGGGCCTGAGAGGAGTAGCCTCTCCTGGCCTCTGGGAATGCTTTGAAGGGCACAGATGGTGCCCTCCTTGCATAAAACATTCTACAACGGTTCCTGGTTCCCCAGCCCCTGCTCTGGCGCGAAACTGGCCAAAGCAAAGGGGAGTGACCACTTCCCTGTCCATTACCACCCCAGGGGTGGTGCCCAAAGCTCCTCCAGTGTGCCCCATACCTCTGCCATCTTGAATACAGTGAGGAGTGAGGGCACAATGGAGGCCTCTGAGTGACCAGTGCCAGCAGGTGATGTCAGAGACCCCTCCTGATAGGTGCTTACCTGATTTGGGGGGCCAATCCTCCTCTGAGGGCTATTTAGGGTCTCTCCTGTGAGTTTCTCATCAGAAAACGAATTCAAGAGCTCACCAGAGTTCCTCTGCATCTCTCTCTTCAACTTCTGCCAAGGATCGACCGCTGACTGCTCCAAGACGCCTGCAAAACTGCAACAAAGTAGCAAGACAACTACCAGCAACATTGTAGCGCCTAATCCTGCCTGCTTTCTTGACTGTTTCCTGGTGTTGCATGCTCTGAGGGCTGTCTGCCTTCACCCTGCACTGGAAGCCAAGAAGAAATCTCCCGTAAGTTGACGGAATCTTCCCCCTGCTAACGCAGGCACCAAATTTCTGCATCACTGGTCTTCTGTGTCCCCTCTCATCTTGACGAACGTGGTCCCTCGAACACAGGAGCTGGATCCAAGTAACCCCTACAGTCCAGAGGTCCTTCTGTCCAAATTTGGTGGAGGTAAGTCCTTGCCCCCCTACGCCAGACAGTAATCATATGTACTGCGTGAATGTGCAAGGGCTTCTGTGCAATTTTGCAAGGAATCCTTCATGCACAGCATAGCCCAGGTCCCCAGCACTCCGTCCTGCATTGCTCAACTCACTGAGTTGACCACCGGCTTCGTGGGACCCTCTTTTGTAGTGTTGAGATGACCGCCATGCTCAGATTTCTTGAATGCCTGTTCAAGTACTTCTGCGGGTGCTGCCTTCTTCTGCATGGGCTCTCTGTACTGCAGAGCACCCCCTCTGTCTCCTCATCCAAGGGGCAGCACCCACTTTCTTTAACCAAAACTCTTGCAGCTACCAATGCTTTTTTGTGGTCTTTCTGCGTGGAAACAACTCTGCATCCTCCAGCAAACTGTGGGACATCTTCTGTGCAAAGGAGAAGTTTCTGGCATCTTCCGTTGTTGCAGAATCTTCAGCTTCTTCCACCCGGAGGCAGCCCTTTTGCACCTTCATCCGGGGTTTAGTGGGCTCCTGCCCCCCCTGGACACTTGCATGACTCCTGGACTTGGTCCTCTTCCTTTATAGGTCCTCAGGTCCAGGAATCCATCTTCAGTGCTTTGCAGTCAGTTGTTGCCTTTGCAGAATCTCCTAACACGACTTTAGTGTGCTTCTTGGGTAGTAGGGTAACTTTACTCCTACTTTCCAGGGTCTTGGGGAGGGGTATTTTGGAAACCCTTAGTGTTTTATTTTACTCCCAGCAACCCTCTACACAGTACACTAGGCCTGGGGTCCATTTGTGGTTCGCATTCCACTTTTGGAGTATATGGTTTGTGTTGCCCCTAGGCCTATTGCATCCTATTGTATTCTACAGTGTTTGCACTACTTTTCTAACTGTTTACTCACCTGATTTTGGTTTGTGTGTATATTTTGTGTATTTCACTTACCTCTAACGGGAGTATATCCTCTGAGATATTTTTGGCACATTGTCACTAAAATAAAGTACCTTTATTTTTAGTAACTCTGAGTATTGTGTTTCTTATGATATAGTGCTATATGATATAAGTGGTATAGTAGGAGCTTTGCATGTCTCCTAATTCAGCCTAAGCTGCTTTGCTAGAGCTACCTCTATCAGCCTAAGCTGCTAGAACACTACTAATCTACTAATAAGAGATAACTGGACCTGGCACAAGGTGTAAGTACCATCAGGTACCCACTATAAGCCAGGCCAGCCTCCTGCAGCACCTCCTTTCTGGTGGCATTGGATGGGGGACCTGTGGGGATGTAAATGCAGTGTTATTGTTTCTGTGTGTGCCATCTTGTGCATGGGTGTGCTGCGCTCTATGGTTGTTATTGCCTTGGCAGCTTAGCCTTGTGTGAGTATTGATTTTGTGGGCTAGGTGATTGTCTCTAGTGTGCATGCTTTAGTGATGTGTGTCCATGCAGGTCTGTGATTGGGGTCCGTGCATTGGTGTTACATGCAGGGCTTGGCATTGAGATGAGTGGGTTGTGATGGTGGGGTGTATGTGAGGTGGTGGGGTGATGGGGGTGAGGGCAGGGGTGGGGGTATGTGATGGCATGCAGGTAGGGGGGTGATAGTAATAGAGATTTGACTTACCAGAGTCCAGTCCTCCTGCTACTCCGGCCAGGCCCTCAGGATGCATGATTGCCAAGACTTGCTCCTCCCATGTTGTTAGTTGTGGGGGAGGAGGTGGGGGTCCACCGCCAGTCCTCTGTACTGCTATCTGGTGTCTTTCTGCCACAGAACGCACCTTCCCCCGTAGGTTGTTCCACCTCTTCCTGATGTCATCCCTTGTTCTTGGGTGCTGTCCCACGGCGTTGACCCTGTCCACGATCCTCCGCCATAGCTCCATCTTCCTTGCAATGGATGTCTGCTGCACCTGTGATCTGAATAGCTGTGGCTCTACCCGGATGATTTCTTCCACCATGACCTTTAGCTCCTCCTTTGAGAACCTGGGGTTTCTTTGTGGTGCCATGGGTATACTGTGTGTGGTGTGTGTGAGGGTGTGAGGGGTGATGTGTTGCAGTGTGTGCTGTAAGGTGCGTGGATGGTGTATGGGTGATGGTGTTTTGTGGCTCTGGTTCTGTGGGTGCTCTTGGTCTGTCTCTCTCTCAGTTGGCAATATTTTATCGTCGTAAGGGGTTGTGGGTACTGTGGGTGTGTGTTTTGTAGTGGTGTGGGTGTGTGGGTATGGTGTGTGTATGTGTGTCAGGTGTGTGTAGATTGAATTGTCCAATGTGGTGTTGATTTGTTAGGTTGTGTATATTTTGAGTGAGGCGTGATGTACCGCCAATGGTTTACTGCAGTTGAATGTCCACTGCAGTGATTCGTGGGTCATAATGCTGTGGGTGTAGTTTTGTTGGCGTAACAGTGTGGGTTTTGCTACCACCAGTTTATCACTGACCTTTGGGCTGGTGGTCTTGTGTGTGAGGCTGTATAGTGACGGATTTGTATGTGTGTGTCATAATATGGGTAGCGGTAATCCGCAGCGGTGTCAGTATGTTGGCGGCGATCAGCATGGCGGTAAGTAGGACTTACCGCCAAAGTCACAATATAAGCTATTTATATATATGCCTATGTATCAAATAGCTTATATTGTCTCACTTCAGATGACTGACCACAACTGCTTTGAAAATATATACCTATGACATATAGATGTAAAATTATTTACACCATTATTTGTATTGAAATATGGATATGTATGCTACTTTAGAGCTGCTGTCAGGACTTCCTTAGTTATTGAAAGTACCTCTTCCAGGGATTTGGGAAACATTCTGCCTGCAGCAGTCAGACCCACTCCCAACCGCCCATCAGGTAATTGTGCCATATAGTGTTGTGAACTATTGATCCCCAACTAGTGCAAAATAGCCAAATCCTTATGAAAGGAAATAGCGGATATTTTCACTTTTTGAAGCATATGATGTTGGCGTGTGATATGTTTCCAACATAGTCAGCGATGTCTGTGTTAATTCTGCATGTTCACATATATTTCATGCTGAACACACGTCTTCTGCCACATACTCAAGAAGTTAGATTCAGCCGCTGACATCATGGGGGATCTCAAGAACACCCAGAGCTGTGGCTTGAGCAGGTCAGTTTGATTTTGCATTGCACATTTGCATTGAACACCTCAATGCTACAGTGTGAGCTGTCACATGTAGGTTTTCACAAACCAGATCACATGTAGAACATCAGATAGATGCAAAGAGTATTTGACCCAGCCCTTGTGTTGTAGAATGTGATACACAATGGAAAATACTTAGCATGTTGCAACCTCTGTCTTTCAGGTGCTGAGGACAATAAGGGGGTCATTACAACCTTGGCGGTAAAAGCCGCTTACTGCTGTCAGAAGACTGCCAACATCCCGCCGCGGCCGCGGTAAACCGCCACGGTCATTCTGACCCACAACAGGCAAACCGCCAAGATACAGACATCCACAAAAGTCCGCCACACCAAAGGTCAGCGAGAAACTGGCGATGACCAAACCTCCACCGTCACGGCAACAGAAATACGCCCACACTATCACGACACACGAATCCACGCGGCGGTCTTTCAACCACGGTATTCCATTGGCGGTACACACCGCCGCACTCAAAATACACACACTCTGGACAATTCAAAATACACACACCTGAGACACATACACACACCACACCCACACACCCAATTAAATATAAAACACACACCCACATCACCCACAAACCTCCACTCCTAGAGAATCGGTAACACGCACAGAGAAATAGATATCCGAGCACCCAGACGCGCATATTACATTCACCCAGCAATATTACCACGCACTTCACACAACACACCAATACACATCACCACACTTAGCACCACACAATCCACCCCACACATCACCCACACCACCCCATGGCACCGCAAAGACACCCCAGGTTTTCTGAGGATGAACTCAGGGTCATGGTGGAGGAAATCGTACGGGTAGAGTCACAGCTCTTCGGAAGACAGGTGCAGCACACCTCCATTGCCAGGAAGATGGAGCTATGGAGCAGAATAGTCGACAGGGTCAACGCTGTGGGACAGCACCCAAGAAATATGGACGACATCAGGAAGCGGTGGAACGACCTACGGGGGAAGGTGCGTTCAATGGTATCCAGGCACAACATCGCAGTTCAGCGGACTGGGAGCGGTCCACCACCTCCTCCCCCAGAATTTACAATATGGGAGGAGCAGGTCTTGGCGATCCCGCATCCTGAGGGCCTCGGCGTAGTATCTGGAGGAATGGACTCTGGTAAGTCTCATCTTCACTACTTCATCCCCCCCCCACCCCCCCAGCATGCCAACTCATACCCCCACCCCCACCCTCACCCCATCACACCTACTCCTTGCAAATGTCTCACCATCACAACCCACCCATCCCAACCCCAAACCCTGCATGCGACCACAAAGCATGGACACCCATCACCAAAGCATGCCCACTGCACATCCCCATCCCCCCCAAACCACCGTCACAAAAGCCCCCACACAGGAATGCAAGCACTGGGGTACACGGGCACCCACCCATTGCACGCTATGGCACACACAGATGCAATAGCCATCCCTTTATACCCCTGCAGGACCCGAACGCCACGTCACCGCGCAGGAGGGTCCACAAATGTCCACTCCACCCCCAGAAGAGGCCCACAGTGATGACAGCACCTCTGTCACCCTGGATCTAGATGACCAGCCCGGCCCATCGGGGACCTCTGGACAGTCGGTTCCCCTCAGACAGCCACAGGCCACAGCAGACCTTCCCCCCTCTGGGAACACCAGCACAGCAACCACCCAGCGGGCCCATACCTCTCTCCCCAGGACACGTCAATCAGCGGTGTGTCCACCACTACAGGGCACCCAGGTTAACCCACCACCCCAACAACAACAGGGACCTGGGGGCAGTGGTAGTGGGCACACGGTCCAGGGGACAGAGGCCCAGGGAAACAGGGGAACTGGGAGGTCTGCTGTGCGACAGGGGAGGGACAGGCCCAGGGAACCCACTCTCCACGAGGCCCTCTCCTCCATCATGGGAGCCTACCATCATTCCCAGGAGACGATGGCGACGGTACTGGGCCGGTTTCAGGAGATCCAGCTCCTGCAGGAGGAACAGTATTTGGGCTTCAGGGAGGAACTACGAACCATCAGTTCCGCCCTGGGCACCATTGTAGGGGCTCTGAATCTGGTAGTCACCACATTGCGGGACACTGTGGCACCACAAAGGGCCCCTGACACTAGCATGGACCAAGAACTGCCTACCACCTCTGCCGGCGCTAGTGGACAGGAGGCCCCGCCACAGGACCAACAGGCCACCAGCACCCCACCCCCTGCAGAAGGAGAACCACCCCGCAAGCGGGCCCTGAGATCCAGGAAGAAGACAGAGTAAGATGCCAAGACCCCCGCCAGGAAAGGATACCTCCCTGATTGTCATCCCACTGTCCCACATTGTCACCCTGTCCATCCTTAAACTGCCCCTGCTCCACTTTCCACAGGCATTTGGACAATGCACCTGTGATACAAATAGTCTGGACTCTGCCATGGAGAATCCTCCACCATCACCCCTCACCGATTTGCAACCACCCACCAATATAGAGCACTGTAATAAACACAGTTATTGCACAAAACAATCAGGAGTCTGGCTGTGATTTTGAACAAATGTATTAGACATTAACGTGTCAAAATGCTTATTTACATTGTGATGCCAACATACCAATGTCACACAGTTGTAGTTCATGGGGAAACAAAGCAGATGTCACGCAGTGGGGCCCACATCTCTGAAATCGGAAGGGAAATTCACAACTCAGTTACCATACACTGGGGGAAAAGGACAGACAGTAGAGAGGTAGTAGTGTTTAAGTATATGTAATATGCTGGTGTGTATTCTTACCTGTGTGTCATTGGACATACTGCTGTATTACTGTGTTCCTGTTGTCTATGTCGTCTTCTTCGGCTTCCTTGTCTTCACTCTCCACTGGCTCCACAGCTGCTACAACACCACCATCTGGACCATCCTCCTGCAGAAAAGCCACCTGTCATCGCAAAGCCAGGTTGTGAAGCATACAGCAGGCCACGATGATCTGACACACCTTCTTTGGTGAGTAGAATAGGGATCCACCTGTCATATGGAGGCACCTGAACCTGGCCTTCAGGAGCCCGAAGGTCCGCTCAATCACCCTCCTAGTTCTCCCATGGGCCTCATTGTAGCGTTCCTCTGCCCTTGTCCTGGGATTCCTCACTGGGGTCAGTAGCCATGACAGGTTGGGGTAACCAGAGTCACCAATTAGCCACACACGTTGCCTCTGGAGTTGACCCATCACGTAAGGGATGCTGCTATTCCGCATGATGTACGCGTCATGCACTGAGCCAGGGAACTTGGCATTAACATGGGAGATGTACTGGTCTGCCAAACATACTATCTGCACATTCATCGAATAATAACTCTTCCTGTTTCTGTACACCTGTTCACTCCTGTGGGGGGGAACCCAAAGCCACATGGGTCCCATCAATGGCACCTAGGATGTTGGGGATATGTCCAAGGGCATAGAAATCACCCTTCACTGTAGGCAAATCCCCCACCTCAGGGAAAACGATGTACCTGCGCATGTGTTTCAGCAGGGCAGACAACACTCTGGACAACACCTTGGAAAACATAGGCTGGGACATCCCTGATGATATGGCCACTGTTGTTTGAAATGACCCACTTGCAAGGAAATGGAGCACTGACAGCACCTGCACTAGAGGGGGGATCCCTGTGGGTTGGCGGATTGGTGACATCAGGTCTGGCTCCAGCTGGGCACACAGTTCATGAATAGTGGCTCGGTCAAGCCTGTATGTCAGTATGACATGTCTTTCCTCCATTGTCGACAGGTCCACCAGCGGTCTGTACACAGGAAGATTCCGCCATCTCCTCGCATGTCCCAGCAGACGGTGCCTATGAAGGACAACAGCGAGCACAGAGTCAATCAACCCACAGGTACATAACCACAGCTTGCACATAACACAATTCTCACTCCATTGAATGCTTTGTATGAGTGTTGATGCAAGGCCTAGGTATGTGTGACGCAGTAAAAAGTAAGCCATGTGGGCCCCTGAAATGGCGGCTGCCTGACCTGTGAAGTGCGACAATGGGATGTGAGGTAAATGCGCTGGCGTGGCACACCGTGGCGGTAGGCGGTCGAAGACCGCGGCTCAAAGCAGCATTGGTTAACATTGAACCCTATGGGTCTCATGAGCCAATGACGATGTGCGCCGGCGGTCGCGGTACGCACCGCAACGGTACGCACCGCCGCAGGGGTGACTGCCATTTTCTATCTGCTTAATCACTCGATACCTGATCTTCGACAGGAGAGGACCTACACTGCTGCTGTGACCTCGGTCTGGAAGAGACAATGGCTCATGTGACTGGGGAAAGGGCCCCTGCCTTCACAGCTCAGGAGTTGGAGAAACTTTGTGGATGGGGTCCTCCCCCAGTACGCGCTACTCTACGGTCCTCCAGACCAACAGGTTAGCACTGAGGGACCATGCTTTATGGGCAATGCCTGTGTTGAGTGGTGTGGATGAAAGATGGTGGGGAGGGGAGCGATTGAGGCATGCATCAAACGACGGTGAGAGCATGTGCCACATGGCAAGGGTAGGGATGGGGGGCCACTCACATTGAATATGCAGAAGGTGATGACTATTTTTCTCCCCCTGTACATTTCACATAGGTCAGCGCCCACCAGAAGATCGATATTTGGCGTGCCATCACCAAGGACGTCCGGATCCTGGGTGTCCACCACAGACGTGGCACCCACTGCCGGAAGAGATGGGAGGACATCCGCCACTGGAGCAGGAAGACGGCAGAGGCTCAGCTGGGGATGGCCTCCCAACGTGGGAGGGGTGCCAGTCGGACTTTGACCCCCCTGATGTCCCGGATCCTGGCGGTGGCCTACCCCGATTTGGATGGGCACGTGAGGACATCACAGCAGACACAAGGGGGTGAGTACAGTCTCATTCTGTTGACTTTGCGCGCAGTGGAGGTGTCTGGGTGGGGGAGGAGGGCTGTGGGTAACCCTAGGCCGGGGCGATTTCTGTAGGCTAGGCCCCTCCGTAAGGCATGGCCCTGTGCCCCCGCACCCCACCTCTGTAGGGTGCCTAGTACAGCTATTCATGGCCCTGTGTGCAGATGTCGTCCATAGGCCTGTAGGCCATGTCCCACGGATTGAATAGTCGACCCCAAGTGCGCGGCGTAGTGCAGGGGGCTTCTGTGTCTTTTCTGTCTGCCAACGGTGTCGCCAATGCATGCATTCAACATGTCTTTATTTTCTACCCCCCCCCTTTTTTGTGGTCTTCCTGTTCATGTGTGCATTAGCATCATCAGGCGGAGGAGAAGTGGCATCGGAGCACGAGGGAGCTGCATCCCACATGGCCATGGAGGGCCATGTAACTGACCCGAATTCACCAGTGGGACAGAGGGCGAGGGGAGCTCCACAGCGGGGACTCGGGCAGACATCAGTGACACCGACTCGTCCTCTGAAGGGAGCTCCCTTGTGGTGGCGGCAACATCTGTGCCCCCCGCAACAACAGGTACAGCCGCCACCCACCGCACCAGCACTGCCCTCCCAGCAGCCCCTCAGCATTTGCCCCGTGCCCGCTCACCCAGAAAAAATTGGGTTTCTCCTTCTCCCCAGACACCTCATGCCCTGCCCCAGTCACCCCTGCTGCCCTCAGTGAGGAGGTCATTGACCTCCTGAGGACGCTCACTGTTGGGCAGTCTACCATTTTGAATGCCATCCAGGGTGTAGAAAGGGAGGTGCACCAGAGTAATGCATACCTGGAGGGCATTCATTCTGGTCAGGCTGCCCTTCAGCGATCGTTCCAGACTCTGGCCTCAGCACTGATGGCAGCCATTGTCCCTGTCTCTAGCCTCCCCCCTCCAACTTCCTCCACCCATACCCTATCACCTGTACCTCTGCCTATCCCAGACACACCATCAGACCAGCCTGCACACACCTCAACAACCAAGGGAAACTCAGGCAAACATAAGCACCACACATCACACAGGCATTCACCCAAGCAACATCCACATACAGACATACCAACACCCACTGCCTCCACTGTGTCCCCCTCCTCCTCGTCTCCCTCCTCCCTCCCTGTCACATCTCCACTCACACCTGCATGCACAACATCTTCAGCCACTACGTCCCTCAGCAGCCCACACACCAAAACACCCCGCACACGTGCAGTCACCACCCCCACTGCCATTTACACGTCCCCTGTGTCCTCTCCCAGTGTGTCTGTGAACCCCTCTTCCAAGATACACAAACGCAGGCAGCCACCCACCCAACAGCCATCCACCTCACAACAGCCTCCAGCCCAAGCACCTGCACCCAAAGACACCAAACTTACAACTCCTACAACCACAACCTCTTCCTCCACTCCCATACCCACTACACCTACCCGTCCAACTGCTCCTAAAAAGCTTTTCCTGTCCAAACTCAACCTCTTTCCCCCAACTTCCCCACCCCGTCCATGTCATAAGACTACAGTCAGCACCTCAGCCACGACAAAACCAGCCCCTGTCATCACAGTCTGCCATGGACTGTGGAGTGCCCCACCCTCTAGGGCAGCCAGTTCGGTACGAAGCCAAGGCACGGGCAGCCCACCCCCGGAGAAACATCCCAAGATAGGCAGTGGCCGGCGCGAGAGGGTGAAAACACCAGGGACTAAAACCCCTACCATGGCTCCGGCAGGAAGTGTGGAGACAGCTGGCACACCGCCCAAGGTGGGGAAGGGCCACAGGCGATCAGGGAAGGCTGGAGGCCACCAACAGGCCCGGCACAGCTGCCCAGGAGGGCCCCGCCAGCCGTAGGACAGATGGGCAGGAGGGCCCCGCCAGCCACAGGACAGGTGGCAAATGACCTCCCCGCCATGGCCGGATCCGCTAAACTGGGCCCTTCATCTCAAGCACCGCTGAACTGGGCACCGCCGTCTCAAGCACCGCTGCACTGGGCCCTTCATCTCAAGTACCGCTGAACTGGGCACCGCCGTCTCAAGCACCGCTGCACTGGGCCCTTCATCTCAAGTACCGCTGAACTGGGCCCTTCATCTCAAGCACCGCTGCACTGGGCACCGCCAGCTCAAGTACCGCTGAACTGGGCACCGCCGTCTCAAGCACCGCTGCACTGGGCCCTTCATCTCAAGCACCGCTGCACTGGGCACCGCCGTCTCAAGTACCGCTGAACTGGGCACCGCCATCTCAAGCACCGCTGCACTGGGCCCTTCATCTCAAGCACCGCTGAACTGGGCACCGCCGTCTCAAGTACCGCTGAACTGGGCACCGCCGTCTCAAGCGCCGCTGCACTGGGCCCTTCATCTCAAGTACCGCTGGCCCATGAGCGGCAGGGGCTGGCCCGCATCTGTGTAGGGCAGGGCTGCACAAAGCACTCTGGGCACCAGGCCCCCTCCAGAACCAGTGGAGACTGTTATCCACTTGTGAGACTGTGGCTTTGCACTCCCCAGGAAGTAACAGTGGGCAGCCCACCCACTGTCTGGACTTGTGAGACTGTGGCTTCGCACTCCCCAGGATGTAACAGTGGGCAGCCCACCCACTGTCTGGACTTGTGAGACTGTGGCTTTGCACTCCCCAGGATTGAACAGTGGGCATGGAGGCCCCTCGTGGATCTGGCGTCGTGCACTCATCTGGCTGAGGTGGCCCCCCTTCCCTTCCCCCTGAGGTGCCTGTAGTTTTGCTATCTGATGCCCCTGCAGTGTTCTCTCCGTTGGAGTCAGGTATCCTGTGTGGGCTTTGCCCATGTGATTTGGGCCCAGTGGTCCACGAACAATGCCTGCTACAATGCTTGGACTTGTACATTTATGTATATAAGAGTTTTTGTTGTGTATATATATTTTTTGGGCAGTAATACAATATATTCCAATGGTTAGAATCATTTCCTTTTGTCTTTGCATTCTTCCGAGGGGTTTGGGGGGTGTCACTCTGATGTGTTGCTATGCATTGATGTGTGTGTTGTAGTGGGTGAGGGTGAGGGTGGGTGTGTCGCGTATGTGTGTACCCGTAATAATTTCCCCTCCCCCCTCCCCTGTGTCGTAGGTGCAGTACTCACCGTTGTCTTCTGCGCCGGCATTTGTGCTCCTGGTAGAGGAGCAGGAACACTATCGCTGGGAGTATGTGGAGTTCGGGTTCCATGCTGTCCTGATTCCTCGTGGGCTGTATGGAGGTGAGCGTTTTCCCTTCGAAATGGCTGTTTCCGCCGTGTTTTTATCGGCGGGGCTACTGCACCGGAAAAGGTGGCGGATTGGTAGGTTGTGATACAGTGGGCGGTACATTGTCTCCCGCCCGTCTGTTGGCGGTGACCGCCGCGCTGTTTGTTTGTACCGCCGTGGCGGGCGGTGTGTTGATGTGGCGGTCGCTGTTGGCGGTTTCCGCCAGGGTCGGAATTCCATTTTTTTGGCCGCCAGCCTGTTTGCGGTTTGGCCGCCGCTTTAACACCGACCGCCAGGGTTGGAATGACCACCTGAGTCACTTGATGAAGCTGAACCATCCACTAATGGAGGGCAGCGGGCAATCCAAGGAGAGAACCTGGTCTTACTCCAAGCAACAATGTTAGCGGCCCGCACAGCTCAAGAAGAGGAAGATGAGGAGGAAGAAGATGATCAGCTGCTGGTCGTGGAGAAGGACCTGGATTTATCAGGAGTACATTGTTGGCCCACTAGGTAAAACCCTGAAGCTTACATGAGGTCTGGCCAGCACTGTGCCTCCTACTTCACCTCTGTGGATTGCCCATTCCCAGCAGTCAACCAACCAGCCACAGCATTCACCTACCCCTACACAACCACCACCTCCTCACAGCTCTCTTATCCAAGGTAGATGTGTTGCTTTCCTACACATTCCTCCCATGACAGGGCATCCCAGGCCTTCTCTCAAGCATCTGAGGACCTAACATCCTTAGTGAGGAGCAGGTATCCTGTGGACATCAATCTCTTCATCACAGTCTCCCAAGTGCCACCCGTGCCCCTGCTGGTAGACCCAGCAGCCATTTCAGAGCCTTTCCCTTGTGGAGGAGCCCGGCATACAGGTATTAAGGCCAGTAGGAGGATGAAGTTTTCCAACAGGCTGATGTGAGGCAGGACATTCGTGCCTTAGGAGCTACTCTGTCTGACATTTCAGACTCACTACAGGAAATCCCTTAGATGATTGACAGACAGACCTGTGTCTTGGACAGGATTGATAAATGTTGCCAAGACATGTCAAGGAGGCAAAATTATGTCATTTCAATCTGTAGGGAAGAGAGTGCAAGACACCATGCCTTGGTCATGTAGATGATGGAGGGCATGTTAACACTGTTTCAAAGTCTACCTTCATGATCAGCACATGGGGGGGACCCAACACACCTACCTGCACCACAACCTACCCAGACACCTGTACCACAAACTGCACAGGCACCCCGCTATGCACAAAGTCAAATCCCCCCTGCACAAGCACACCCTCCACCCGGTCACATCCCCCACTCGTACAAGCCCATCCTATACATGTACAGGTACCTCCCCCTCCTGTACAGACATCCTCTGACCCTGTAAAGGCATAGCCACCAACTGTACAGGCACCATTTCCCCCTGTACAGGCATACCCACCAACCGTGCAGACACTCTCACCCCCTGTACAGGCACACCAGCCAACTGTTCAGGCAGATGCACCACACCCACCCAGACATCAGCACCAAAACAGTAGACTCACCTACTCACAGAGATCTGCATGACCACAATTGCAAAGTCGCAAAAGAGAGCCCTCATGATCACTATAAAATATCAATACTCCTAATATTTGTAAATACAAATATATTTTTCACAATTAAATTATTGGTTACTCTGGTTGTAGGCCATATATGTGACAATAAATCAATGTGAGTAAGACATGTAGATTTGTAGGACCATCTGCGTAACAAGTTATTATGTTGAAAGCATAGCTGGACACCTACCAATGTAGACTTTCATACTTTGAATCCAACATATATAATGGCAAGCATATGACAGAGATGGTGTTCAAGAAAAATATAATATATTGTAGGAAAAAAAATGTTTATTAAAAAGGGAAAAAGGTAATCAAATAAAATCTTTTGGCGGTATTGGGAAGGGAACTTGGAGGGGGTTGGGCAAAATAAATAAAACGCCAGGAAATGTCCGGGGACCCAGCCTATCTACAAGGGCTAAAAGGAATGTCCACAGGCTAAACATTGTCAATGACTTGCCATCCTCACTGCCCTCCTTCACCACAATGTTGAGATCCTCTGCACCTGTGAACTCAATGTGGCTGGCCGACGCAGGACCAGACACCCTGTGGGAGTGTGAAAAATGAGGGGTGCAAGGGGTAACAGGGGAAAAAGAGAGGGAAGACACACTGGGAGACACAACAACAGTGTCTGGGTGGGTTGTTGGGCCAACGCAGACAATATGGCTGCAATAATGGAAGTGATGGAGGCATTGATATTGTTCGTTTGTCTGGAATATGCCTTTCAGAACAGACAGAGTTCACTCCCGATCTCTTGTTAAACTCAAGAGGACACATTCTGGTTAACATCAGATGCTACCATCACTTCCTGGGATGCAGCCACAAGTGTAACCACACATTGAGTGGTTTGGGTAAAATGAGAGGGGTGTGGGGTATCGAGGACAGATGGCTCCCTCAGTTCTGCTGGGCAGGCACTTGTAGGGAGAGTATTGGTAGATGCTGCAGCTGGAGGCCTCAATAGAATTGGGGCTTCTAGAGTTAGGGAAGGGATAGTGGCAGGCCCAGTTGGTGGCGGGGCCTGCCCTAGGGACACCATTTCAGCCTCCTCTCGGCTATTGCTGTAGATGTTAAAGGCTCCAACCAGGTGGGTGCACTACCCCTACTTGTTGGTTGGCCTCCCTCACCTTGCTGGTGGTATCCAGATGCCATGCCTGTTGACAAGCCGAAGATCTCCTGCCTTTCCTTGTCCTGATGGTCCTTGGCCAGCCTGATCCACTAAAATAGAAGGCAGACAATTATGTAGTTGCTGTACAATTCATAACAAAGCATGAGACAACATAAAGCAACTGTTGACTTTGTACTTCTTTGATCTCACTTACAAATTATATGTTTCTTGGGCTCAAAAGTATGAGTACTATTACTGTAATGTCCAGAAGTTGCTCACACACTAACACCTTTCTAAAGTTAGGTCTGTATACTCTTCTGTATTTATTAACCCTCACCTTCAGCATTTATGCCATGTGAGATTTCTGACATTGAAACATAGTTATCTTCCAATGTAAGTTTATAAGTCGAGATGGGACCAGGTCTGGATGGATGTGTCCACACCTAAAAGTGTATCCAGTATTATCCTGTATTGTGCAATCTCTACAGTCCGACACTTACTATCAAATGTCATACGTTGTGTAGCATAGTGAAACACAACATACATGCAAAATTGTATGTACATATTAAAGCAAGGCCTTTGATATGACCTTTGCATAGATGTGATTCAAAATGTTGGAATATCCCTTGACAACATCCCACATTCTACATGCCACATTTAGTATGTCAAGACTGCTTAGTTTGTACTGTACACTGGCAATCACAAGTGCATAGTAAGTACAGCTATCTAGATCTTCAAAATGAAATACATGCCACTGTTGGGAAGATATATGTATTGTGTCCCATGTGGATATGTTATCATTTTGAGTCAGACAAGTATCAGAAAGTCAGCCTTCACTTCATGTTACAAAAATATAATATTAAAACTGGAAACAAACACACAAAAGCATGCATGATCCAGCATCCAACACCCAAATCACTCACATACCAACACTAGACATTCTCCAAGCCATTGCATATAACCTTTATAAGGCCATTAGTTGACTAGTCATGATGATGTAAGTGCATTTATTCATTAAAATGCAACTGTATGGGTAATTTACCCATTTTTGTTTAGAACATTACAAATCCCAGAATGACCTCAGAAAACAGAATTCCAATTGCCCCAATAACACATAAACCTTTTAAGTACTGTGGCCATTACTAAGATAAGGTGAATATCATTTTCATCACTCACATCATACTACCAGATGCATAATGCAGTTCATGCGCTTAACAAGACTCTCCTGCTTAAACTCCTCTAGCTGAGCATGGAGGATGAGCCAAGCTGTCTTTAGGACTCCCCTGTTCAGTGGGGTAATGCAGGGTCTATGTGAGTGGAGCTGGGAAAACAGGCCTAATATGTCCAAGGCCTTAATACGAGTCCATTGTGATTGGTTCTCCCAGCGCTTACTACACATCTTGCCCCGCCGGTGGTACAAGCCCACTGTACTGCAGCGCACTGTGATATCTTGCCAGAATCGGGTACACGGAGCATTACTCAGCTGTTCCTCTGGTCCTCAGTTAAGCTGGGGCAATTATCAAGCACCTCCTTCAGTTAGTATGTTCAGTTCAGTTTCAGTGAAAGGGGGTGGATTGTTCTGAAGTCCCTCAGCCATGTTGGGGGCAGGATTGTTAAACAGAGCAGCAGGATGGCAAAGGATCTTGCTTTGAGGTAAGGATGGCTCAGAATGGCCATAAAATGGCTGCCTGCAAATTCCTGTATTGAACGTTGTGGGAAAGTGCCACTGTTGGCACGGTTACCCCCCACTTTTTGCTTCACACCTCCCCCCTACAGGAACTGTAACACCTGGCGGTGAGCCTCAAAGGCTCAAGCCTCGGATTACAGACCCCCAGAGAACTCCAGGTAGTGGAGTTTCCTGCCCCCAGACAAAGCCCCACATTTAGCAGCAAGCCTGGCGAGAAAATTAGGGAAACCAAGGAGGAGTGACCACTCCAGCCAGGACCACCCCTAAGGTGTCCAGAGCTGGGGTGACCCCCCTCCCTGCAGAATCCTCCATCTTGGTTGGAGGACAGGGACCAACAGTATTAGGGTTGTGCCCCCCCAAAATGAGTGGGCAAAAGGAGGGTGTAGCACCCTCAGGGACAGTAGCCATTGGCTACTGCCCTCTGACCCCTAAAATGTCCCTAAATCTAGGATTTAAGGGCCTCCTTGAACACAAGTCATCAGATTCCTGGTGACCTACAAGAAGAAGAAAGACTGCTTAGTTGAAACCCCCAGCAGAGAAGAAGGAAGACGGCAAGTGCATGGTGGGCACTTGTGTTGGTGTCTGTATAGTGGCGATTTCTCTGTGTGGGTCCTAATACCGTAGCGGTATACCACCGCGGTCATGGTATGTTGGCTGTTTCCGCGTTAATTGGTCGGGCTCCACTGCTGGCTCTCTCGTTGGATTCTCACTGCACCGCCCTCTAGCGATTCGATGCTAAGGCCGGAATGCACTTTAGAATTACCTATATACATACATACATGTTGGCGGCCGTCAGCAAGGCGCTAAGCAGCATTTACTGCCAATGTTGCAATGAGGGCCATAATGTGTAATGTTGGGGCATGTGAGGTATCAATACATTAGCACTTTGTGTGTCCCAAAAGCATTGTTCCAATGGACACCAATGTGGCTCCTTTCTTTAGGCATTATGGAGATAATTGGAATCACTTTGGTTGAGTGCTTACCTAGATACTGATGACACCAGTGGTATTGCTGCATCTGTTCAATATACATTTTACGCATGTTCAAACATTCACAACATATGTGACTGGATCTGGAGTTAGTGAAGATCTTTACTTACAGGGGCTTTTAGTGAGCCCTCTTCATTGATTGGTGTGTTATTGTGTTGCTCACATTTTCTTCCAACCGCTACATCATACAGCATGGGGCAATGGGTTCAGCCACTTCAGTCATTGGGTGACTTCACTGTGAGTGATGGCATTCTGCCTTTTCACTATGGCAATGTTTGCTTTTTGTGACCAAATATTGCTATTGCTCTTAGTCAATAGTTGTTTAGATTGTAAAAGTCCAGACAGATTTCCCAATATAAAGTTTTGCAAAACTCATGACAAAACAAAACAAGCATTGACTAAGCCAAAAGGTTTGTAACCAAAGCCAGACCGACCAGCTTTATTGATGCTTGTTGTTACATACACTGCATTAGTTTCTATGTGGGTGATGTGGATGTGCACAGACAGGTAACAGTGTGCAAGTTCTTGAATGACATTTACTTGTTGATATGCAGTTACACTGTAAAGGCTCTGTCATCTGCCTTATCTGAGTGACCAGTCCACACTACACAAGCAACAGGGCAATAACAGGGGAGATGGTTGCAGGTAGCGGAGGGGATACCAGCAATGGACTTGTAAAAGTGATAGGCACATGATCAGCATGTATGTAAGTGAGGATGTCTATATTTTGCCTTACCTATGTTGGGAACAACATAAGATGTGCACACAGAGACTGGTTTGATAGGGAAGCATTCCTGTGACACTGGAACACTTATGTGGCAAATATATGAAGTGTGTCATTAAAACAGATATTGCTTGGACACATACTTGGTGATGGGGATCTGCTATTATGCCAGTCCTGGTTGTGTCTCTGCAGCATATGTGTTGCAGTCTACTGCTTGCAATACCTCACACATGGGTAATTGGAGGAGGAACGAAAATGAAGGTCATCATGTTCATGTCTTTAATTTGTGTGGATGTGTTCTATATAGGAGATTTATGTTTGCATGTGTATGAGTGTGCCTTTTGTCCTGTCTGTGACTTGTGCTTTAAGTTGTGACATTAACAGTGACATTAACAGTGCACATGCCACATTGCTTTATTATATGCTGAGTGGATCTTTCATGTGCTGACAATGATTATCTCTGGTGCAAACAGGCAATGCAGCCAGTGATGATTCAGGCTGCAGTGGATGTGCTGGTCCATGCGGGACAGTCAGAGCTATGATCCAGCTCCACCAACAGACAGTACAGTTGGCAAGTTTATCCTTTCAAATGTATGCTTCCTCTGACCTTACTCATCCTGACAATTCATCTTACTGCCCCTCGGGGAGCATATCACCATTCCAAAGCATTTCCTTATTGGTGACATGCTGTTGCAAGCGCACCTTCTTCACTGAGGGTGTGTGGAGGCAGACCACATAAATCATCACTGTGTTCAAATTCACAGTTCATCTCAATGTCTGTCTTCTTCCCACTGACGCTCCTCTTCCTCTTAGTGCATTGGTGATCTTGCATGAACTGGCAGGACTCTCGTTCCAAACTGTTCCTAGCACAAGAAAAAGCGAGGAGAGCCCTGGGTGTGGGATGTACTTATGTGCTTCAAATTGGTGCCAGCTGTGTTCGTTTATTGTCAGATGTGATTTGTCTGTTTACTTCCTTTCGGATTTTTACTCAGGGCAAACATTTTAATACACTTATGCAAAATTGCCATAAATGTGTAATTTACAACCACAATGTTTCTTGTACTAATATTATAATGCAAATTGAGGCATGTGTCTGTCCTCCCCTCATTTGTACTGGTGCAGAGGGGGTGGTAAACATATGCACTTTCCTGTTAAGAAAAATCTAACCGTATTTTGTGAGCAGCTTATTCAGTAAAGTGTGAACAGAAGGACAAGCAATGTTTATCCTGTAGAAGAATAGTTCTTGGGCCGGGCCGCAGATCGGGCCAGTGAAGGGCCCTCGATGAACACCTCCCGAGAGCGTAACCAACGCCTATGGAAGGCCCAAGCCCATGTAATGTATGCATGCTGACTGGCCGAGGTGCTTTGAACTGGCCAATTAAGTGGGTAGGCGGCAGCTTCGCAGTGCATAAGTGCGATGAAGGTGGCATCTCAGTCATTGTGACCACCAATGTTTAAAAGGAGCTGCTGCTGACCACAGAAGAAGACTCCTGATCCTTTGCCTTTGTTTCACTGTGAGAGCATTCCAGGGCCCCCCGTGAGTCAGGGATGTAAAAGAGCTCTGGCAGCTCCATCGGCGGCCATTTGGGGTCTGGGAGAGTCACAACATCCCCCTCCTCCTTGAGCTTGCAAGAGGCAGAGACAACAGCTTGCTTAAAAGGGCTACAATCTCTGTGCCTGCCGGTCCCCACAGCATTGTGAAGTAACACTAGCTCCATAGAGGGGCAAGTCCACCGGATCCACCACTGGAGCATCCTTAAAGGAGCAATGCCACATGACCGGTGCGCCCTACATGAGCACCTTAAAAGGGCAGTGCTACCCGACTTGCATAACAGACAAGTCCCCCCTCAATGAGTCAGAGCCATTAGGTTGCGCCATGGATTCGCTAAGCTAAGGCTCCGTCCTGGGAATAACAGATCCTGAGTGTGAATTGCTGCTGCAGTCTTGGTGCTGCCTAGTTTGCGAGCAAAGGGGCATGAAGTCCCAGGGATGGAGCAAGGAAGGTGAGCATCAGTCATGGGGCGTGTGAGGTAGCCCCCCTCCCCGTACAGAGAGGAGTGCGAACCTGGAGCAGAAGCATGAATTGCGAAGCAGGACAAAGCCTAGAGAAGGACCTTGAGGCGGTGCTCAACAAGGCAAGGGAGCTGCTGGCCAAACAATGGGATGGGATCAACAAGAGGGGCGCAATCCCTATGGACTAGGACATGCCTGGGAAGCAGAGATGGGATTGGGATCACATCACACAAGCAGTCCAGTAGGGGCAGGGAGAACAGATCCCCTCACACGGGCTCAGTACACAGGGCAGCTGCAGCCAGAATGGCACCCCCTATGAAAAGTACAGCTAACCAAGCCGACAATGGGGGCAATTACAAGACGCCAGCAAGCACCTCCCCCCGGTGCTCGGGGAGGACTCCGGTCAAGGGACCAACACACCTACCCCTCAAGACAGCGAGAGATTAATCAACCAGGACAGCCAGGATGACCAGGAGGAGGAGCAGAACCAGGTGCCTGGTACCAGTACGGCAGTGACCTCCGGCCTGGCACACTTGAACAGTGCAAGAGGGTGAGCAAATTGTGCAGCATGAAGCACGTATGCAGGTCAGCGGGGGGTGGCCAGTGGGAACATAGCAAATTTTGGCATGCAGGTTGGGGTAGTGAACAACACCCAGCAATGCTCACCTGGGAGCCAGGATAGCTTCAATCACGGTTACCAGGGACAAACAGCCATTTGGCGGGTAGCTTAGCTTCATGGACCCAGCAACAATATCCCATGTCACCCCCCTGGGCAGACAATGGTGGGCTTGGTCAACCCCTGGGGTGGTAATTACAATGGGACCCCCACCCTTTTTCTGGCCAGGTATGGTTCCCTGGCAAGAGGAGGCTGCCAGGGGTGGTCCCGGTGAGCAATCCTTGGGGGTGGGCAAGCATGCCAAGGCAGAGTCAGGGGCGGGAAATACTAAGGATACACAGACCCAGACCCATGGGGACCAGCTGTGTACTGATCAGTCAAATAGTGTGAAAGAAGGGCAAGATGGCACAGAGGATCACCCCCCAAAGGAACTCACCCTGCAAAGGCGTGGCTAGGGGGGACGAGCCAAGGGCTAGGGACGACGGAAACCAGTGAGTGAATACATATGGCCATCCCCAGGTGACCCACCCATTATGGCCAGGGAAATGGGCCTTGCTAGCTTGATACCCTTAGCAGTTAATGAAAGGGTATGGAGGAAAGAGTTTATTGATATGTAGTCCCTCCTTGAGGTGTGACAGGCAGGGTTGGACCTGACCACGCACAACAAAAAAGACAAGTTTAGACAAGAAAGGCGTCGGCCGAGGGTAGAGAGGTCTATTGAAAACTGGCTCTATGCTTTTTGCACCTTGACTGCATCTTTGTTGAAAGATTGACAGAGAGCACAGCCGGGCTATTCCTTCATGAACAAAGGGTGCACATGGCTCAGTTAAAACGCCAGGGCGAGGCTTAGCTGAGATACGATGAGGGGTTTCGGGAAAAGATGCAAACATGGCCTATAATTGAGTGGGATCAGCAGGACGTAGAAGGTTTCACCACTAACATGGTGGCAGCCAGAGAGGGCGCAGGCACACAGGAGCATACTTTTCACCCCTCCTCTGGGTGAAAAGGCAAACAGGATGGGTACACCCACGGCGACTGGACAAGACACCAGCCGGGGGGGGTAAATCAGGCAAGTCCTGCTCTGCAATCTGCTGGAAATACGAGAAAAATGAATGTAAATAGGGGAAAGCCTGCACGTTTGAGCGTAACTGCAGCATTCATGGAGAGTCCCACCCAGCAGCCAAATGTAGGAAGAGTAGAGGACCTGGCGAGGACAAGGAGAGTGGCAGCAGGAAGCAAGTCATGCAGGTGGGACCCGAGGTAGGAGCACCCCAGGGCCCCCAAACCTCTTTCCACCCACATACAGATAGCCCGGTTGCTGTACTTACTCAGTGATTACCCTGGAAGTAAGGAAGGGCAGCTACTGGCAGAAGGGTTCACTTCCAGATTCCCCATCCTTTACAAGGGCCCCAGGATCACCACGTGTACAGAAACTTGAAATCTGTAGCAGAAAACCTGGAGATGGCAAGGCAGAGGGTAGTGAATCAAATTTCCCTGGTGAGTGTAGCAGGCCTGTTTGCAGCCCCACTTAGAACACTTTGTGGTCTCCCCCGTGGAGGTGGTCCCCAAAATGGAGAAGGGGAAATTTAGGCTAATCCACCACTTGTCCTATCCACCAGGTAGTTCAGTAAATGATGGTCTGGAGCCCAGCAGTTGATCTGTGTCTTATACCACAGTGGAAGACGTGTTGGATCCGATCAAAGCATTAGGTAAGGGCACCTGGCTGGTGAAGACTGATATTGAATCCACTTTTCGCCTCTTTCTGGTTCACTCAGATAGCTACCGACTTTTGGGTTTTCATCTTGATGGGCACTTCTATTATGACAAATGCCTGCCAATGGGCTGCGCCATACACTGTGCAAATTTTGAGGTATTCAGCTCCTTCCTAGAATGGGAACTTGTGAGGAGATGTCTCAAGGGGGAATGTACTCATTATCTGGATGACTTCCTCTTTGTGGGCAGAGTGGGCACCAAAGAGTGCGAAAAAAAAGAAGGGCCCCACTACATGCTTATCCTTTCTGGGTATAGAACTGGACACCATACATGGAATATGCAGGTTGCCCCAGGCTAAGTTAGCAGAGATAAGGAGGGATACCGAGGCCATGGTCACTAAGAAGAAGGCAACACTGAACGAGATCCAGCAGCTTTTGGGTAGGGTCAATTTCACAAACAATGTGATTCCTGCTGGCAGGTCTTTTGCCAGACACTTAGCCTGGATGACCAAGGACCAAAAGGAAAAGCACTGCAGGTTGCGCTTTACACAAGGGGTCAGAGAAGACCTGGAGCAGTGGTTAGCTTTCCTAAGTAAATTTAATGGGACGCTGAAAATGGAGGGAACCTTGGGTGTCTGCCAGAAAGTGTGAGTTATTCACAGATGCAGCAGGAGAACAGGGTTTAGGGTAGTCCTGAGAACAGCATGGACAGTGACCCGATGGCCAGTTGCTTGGCACATGGGTGGGGTCACCAGGAACATCATAGTATTGGAGCTCTTTCCCATAGTCGTGACCTTCACCGTATGGGGGGACAGACTTGCAAACAAGCAGATCACTCTCTGGTCTGATAATCATGCAGTCATGCAGGTGTTAAATCTGGGGACAGCCCAGTGCCTCATAGTAACGCGTCCCCTACACCACCTAATGGGATGTCAACTAAGAGGGAACATTGCAATTAGAGCCCAACATATTCCTGGTTGTGAGAACTCAATGGCTGACACTCTGTCTTGTTTTTAATGGTAGAGGTTCAGGGAGCTGGCCCCTCATGCAGACCCATATATGATGCCAATACTAGGACAGCTGTGGGGGCTTTTGTACTGTGCCTGATGATGTTGGTGGACAACGCATTGGCCCCAAGATGGCGGCAAGATACAGCAAGTGTCAGCAGTTTTTATAGGAGGTCACCGGCGCAACTGGGCAGGGCGTTGTCGCTTAGGAGGAGGTGCATAGGTTCATTCAGTGGGCCTTCATGGGGGGCAAAGGCAGGTCATGGATGCAGGGTCACCTAACTGTCCTCTGGAGCGGACCCCACTAACTCCTTTTACTGCAGGGCAGCCCTGAAGGGATTGGCCAGGCTGCAACCCAAGTGGCAGGACCAACGCCTACCCATTGATTTCACAATGTTAGGTAAGCTACTGGCGGCACTGCCTCACGTTTGCTGGACAGACTACGAAAACACACTGTCAAAGCAGCTTTCACACTGGCATTCTTTGGGGCTTATCGCATCAGTGAGCTTGTAGCCCCCTACAAGTTACACCCCAGCATTGTGCGCCTACATGGGCACAATGTCATTATGGGGGAACCAACATATGATAATCCATTTGTGCAGATCCAAGATGGACCAAGAGGGGAGGGGAAAGTTTTCTCAGCTTCATTGCCCAGACAAGGACACACTGTGACCCGTATGCTGCATGTGGAACTACCTAAAGCACAGAATCCAAAAAGGACTGCCACTCTTTTGACTCAAGGACAACTCATGCCTCAGTCGTTTCCAATATACAGCAGCAATGAAAATGGCCATTGCCAAAGCCGGGCTCCCCCGCATTGGCCCAGCCATGACAGTGGCAGCAACGGGGCTCTGTGGGGAACAGATAAAACATGTGGGCTGCTGGGCATCGGGTGCAATTAGGAGGTACGTATGACCACTGGACCCTAAGTCCTAACCCACGCCCTTTCTTTCTCCTTTCTACAAAAGGCCCCACCAGCAACATACACAGTATTTGGGTGATGGGCCACTTCTAAGACTTGGAGGCAGAACGTTGGGCTGCACGGAAGAACTACAGTCATCTGGGGTTGCGGGGCGCAACAGTCTCATGGCTAGGAAGACCGGAGATTAAATGGTCTCAACTCCTCCAGTCTCTGCAGTACGCCCTGCAGCAACTGGGTAGACCGGATGCCGCGGTAATCCATCTGGGGGGGAATGACCTCCCTTGCCTTGGCGGGAGGGAGCTGTTGGGAGCAATGGTGTCAGGTCTAGTGGCGGTAGCGAGTCTGCTGCACCACGCAGACGTTGTGTAGTCCAATATAATAGCAAGGCTGGAGTGGAGAGGGGTCATTGACTAGGGGGCAGTGGAACGTTCCAGGAGGAAACTCAACATTTACATGGGTAAGATCTGTAGGGCCAACTCATGGGGTTCTTTAGGCAGAGGTTCATTACCCTGAAGGTACTGGGGTTCTATGGATTGGCCGGCATCCACCATGAACATGTTCTTGCTACACACAGTTGGGGCTTTGGAACAGCTAAGTTTCCTGTAGTATAGGAGGTGGAAGGGGGGAGCTGTCTTTGGCCGGGTAAGCAAATGCAGTGTGGCAGAGAGAGCTCACCCAGATGGACAGTACATTAGCCTAAAGAACAAGAGCTGCTCAGGTAGTGTCCTTGGGATGCCTCACAGCAGGGATACAAGGGAGCAGACAAAGCAGTGCTTAATTTGTGCTTGTTGTTTCCGGTGCTGAGCACTGGCACTTATTTTTGAGGGCCCGCGCTTATTCTTCTGCCTCAAGCATTTGCTGCGAGCAAAAGACACATATGGAAAAGTTGGAGGAAGGGAAAAAAGAAAAAGCGTCTCAAAGGGAGAATGTAGAAAGCTTCTAGAGTGAGTTGAAGGGGGAGGGAGTGGCTTGAAATGGATTGAAGAGGGCCGAGATGACTTCAGGATTACGCCGCCTCAGTATTCTGATTTCCTACATTTAATTGCAGCAGCCGCGTGTTTAAGAGGAGGGTTTAGGGCACTGGCACATTTTTATTTATAAGTTAATCACAGAGACAAAGGCCAACAAGGGTTAGCGGTGGGTGGACACTGCACCTGTGACCCGGACAAGGCCAATGGGCCGCCCACTCTGATTGGTAGCAAGGGAAGCTTAGCCGCAGTAGTGCTGATTAATTACCCTTGGGAGAAAAGACTGTGCTGCAACAATGGTGTACAACAACATACCATGGAGGAAACTGGAAAGACAGAAGAATGCATTTTCATTATGTGTGAAATGATTTTCCAACCTGCTTGAGATGTGTTTTCTATATGTATGATGTACCTTGAATAAACTGCGCTGCTGGAATCCCAGCAACGTCTCCCCTTGCTTTGTTATGGGAAAAGAAGGGGCAACATGGGGCAAAAGCAAGAACAACAAGGAGGGGGGCTTGGTCTCTAGCCCATCTGGGAGGGGTTTAGTGCTGGTGCCCAAAATTCTGCTCTCAAGCCCGCAGCTGGCACTGGAACGCCGAATACCAAGGCTTTATGGTTTTGAATCCACCTCATGCCTCTTTAATCCACTACCAGACACTCTCCAACCCTTTATCTCATACTTGCAGCCCCCTGCTTCCTCCCTTTGTGATGGTGTTCTGTCTTTCTCTTCTTCCTTCTTTGTCATTAATGCCTTTTAACTCCCTTACACTCAGGAAATCCTTGATGAGAGAAAGTAACTGCTGTCCCCAAAAATGAGTCACCCGCCAGCAACCACCCGCTCAAATTAAGCACTGAGGAGGTACATTTCAGAATGTAAATTTACCGTTGTGAATCAGGCACAACACTGATCTTCAAAGTGAAATATATGGGATGTATATCGATTAACATCTGGCATAACAATGAAAATACTAAATAAAAACGTATATTCAACCAAAAAAAGTATTGCCTTAGTTGATATACGTCACATAAAACAGCATAACGTAACATAACGCATTAAAACGTAACATAACATTTGTTGAACAATGTTGCATGGTCTAATTGCCATAAAGAACCGCCTGCCAATTGTCTTCATGTCATTTTTAAATCACTTGGAGGTCCCCCTTGGAAAGGAAGAAAGGTCTGTCTGTTGATATTTTGCTACTGCTGGTAAACGTCTCTAGTGTTCTAATTAGTACTCATCCAAGCTTTGTCTGTATTTGAAGCCTCCGACTCATGCTCTATTGCATGTTTAAATGTTTTTGTCCTGACTCTGGTGTAATTAGAAGGCTGAATTTATAAATTCTGAAACTACTGCAAAGTGATGAGAAAGAATTATGATCACATTTTGAAGTAACCGAGCTGTGGTTTTCAGAGCTGGACAAACAACGCGTGCTTGCCAATTCCAGGACTTTGGACGCAAGTCACTGTCGTAGAATTCTTCAGACATGGCCGGTCCGTGTGGGTAGTTCTCTAAGGGAGGTACTGAACTTACAGTTTAACAATGTATTCTGATAAAGTTCCTTATTTTGGTAGGAGGTCATATCCTGTATCTTTACTACTATCGATTTACCATTAATAGTGGGTCTGTAAATGGGCTCGATTTTCAACAGTTTCAGATAAGGGGCAAGAGGGGTGGAGTTTTGTAATTCAGGATCTGTTTCTTCAAGTTTCATGTTTATTTTTATTATGTTATGGAACTCCGTAGAAGTCTACATATAAACTGCAAAATCATCGAAATAAATGTAATACCATTTAATACATGCTAAAACACCCCACAACAGCCAGGAATGTCAGAGAGCATAAAAATAATTCCTATTTCTAATAATTTTGCCCCCTCCTGCTGCTGACATTACAGGGACTCCAAGTCCCAGGATCCCTGGTTGTTGCTGCTGCCAGTGGGGGACCGTTCTATCTTCGCAGGCGCTTTAAAGCACGCCGCGCACCGCCTGCAATTGTTGCCCCCTCCTGCTGCTGACATTACAGCGACTCCAAGTCCCAGGATCCCTGGTTGTTGCTGCTGCCAGCAGGGGACCGTTCCATCTTCGCGGGCGCTTTAAAGCACAGCGCGCACTGCCGCTGCGAGGGCCGCGCCCAGTCAAAGCCTGGGCCAAGGGCGGGCCCATCTGCGCCCGTCAGCATTCGGAAGAATTCGGGTCGGGTCACCCCCCCTTAATATATGCCCAGAGGCCCTAGTGACTTGGTCAAATCAGTGAACTGGTGCAGTCTGAAGAATCGAGATAACTAAAGGTGAGATAAGTGGCGAGAGCCCGAAGTGTTCTTGTGAGCCCCTGGTAAATATTATATAATAGAAGAGGCACTGGAGGAGGGGAAGAGTATACAGTGAGGAAAGTACATGGAAGTGAGAAGACAAGAGGAGGTGTACAGGGGCGAGAGATGGGTAGACAGAAGAGGACGCTACCTCAAGATAATTCTAAAACTAATAAAACTTTAGATGGCTTTTTACAAAAGGCAGTTGGTGCCTTGGATAAAGAGATTGAGCTGGTTGAGCGTCGCTTATCCATCTCATCATTTCCAGCGCACCCAGTTTCCACTTTTCTGTCTCCACTTTTACCACAAACTCGTCCACAGTCCCTGTACCTTCAGCAGTCTCAAGATATGCATCCAGCCATGGCATCCCCTCCAGCCGCTCAGCAAAAAAATGTCCGGGAGATTACCCCAACGACCTTGGACAAAGCTTACACAGCAGATTCTGGCCGTCAGACTCCGGCTCTTTCAGCTGGTGCACTAGCTTCTGACCCACAGCTCAATCCAAAAGGGAAAAGAAAGCGTGGGGAAGCTAATTTGAGGAACAAACGAGCCCGTACTATGAGTACTAACAACCTGGGTTCTGAAGCTGGGATTGATAGGCTTACAATATTACAAGAAAACACCACTGGACATTTGGTGCTTGAACGTATAATGGAGCACATAAGGGAGGAGCTCATCCAGAGACTGCATCCTATTGAAACCCGCATCCAAGCCATTGAGGAGAAATTAGAAGGGCTTATCAAGCCCCTTACACCTGACATTCCCCTGCGAGGTGATACACAACCCCACTGCCATCCCCTCACTCTGGGCATTCTCTCGGCACTAATGACAGGTCTCCCGTTAATTTAGGTAAGGGTCCCCTGTTACTTAAGGATCACTGTGACTACCCTCATCAGCTAGAGACGGGCCGGATTACCAGGGTGTATACCAACCTAGATGATAACCGCCCTAATGCAACAGCCAAGATTTCTTGGGGAACCGGAGGGCAGTTCCAATCATTAATACATCGATTAAATCTAGCAATGCCCCTAATGTTTGTGAATGCCAACAACAAGGCTCCATAGAGATGGACCTAGAGTCTGGTAGAACCAGCTCTGATAATCACAGGGGTCAGCTCAGAACTCTACACTTGCCCCCGGAATCCTCTCCATATGACCTTGTTATTACTAATGTTCCAAGGCTCAGATCAAATAGCCTGGAAACTTATAGCGAGCTGAAAAACAAGGTGACACATTGGTTGCATGTTAATGCTAATTTCATTTTTGGCATGGTACCCTCAATATTAATGGTGAGGAGGGTGGGATAGGTGGGCCCGCTGAATAAGATTGGAACGGGGGACTGCATTGTTATTAATTTTGACTCACCCGTTTTGGTTCAACAGCTTTTTTTAAATTCATGTAGAACTGGCCCTTCAGTAGAAGGTGCTTCTTTTTTCAGTCTTGCAGCCTTTTATCCCCCAGTAGCTAAATGCACCCCAAGTAGGTTAATACCTAATGTCAGAGGCCCGGTTCGCCCCCAAATGCAACATACTTACCAGCCTGGAAATAAGCATTGTTCAACCACTCTTTCAGATGTGGATTGACATAAAGCTAGCGCTATACAGGATACCCCAGAGATTCTGAGGTCTGAACCAACTATTAGGGAATGTATTATCCCAAATGACAATGAGCAAGGAAGATCTAGAGAAGGCAGTTTAGACGGAACTCTGATTCCAAAGGAGGATTTTAGGGGCCTCACCCAAATCACAATGATAACTCAGAACGATATGAGGTCTCCAGTAGTTAGACGGAATATAAATATCCTCGAACCTATTTGGGCGAGCGATATTACTGGATACAAAGAAGCTGGGGGATTTAGTGAGAGTAGTCAATCAATTGTTGCAATGTGCAACACAAATCCTACGAGTAACTCATCTATTATTTCCCAAAATCTGACTGATGTATCACAAGTCCGAGATGATACCTCAGCAAAAATTATTTGCTGGAATATAGCCAGGCTTGAGCAAAAAATGCGAATTTCTGACTGGGGCAATTTCATAGATGAGCACAAGATATGCCTATTCCAAAAGACATGGGCTCTGGATCCCAAGTACAGATGTGGTTTCAGAAGTTATTGGGTCCCAGCCTGCAAGCCGACTTCTGGAAGACCTTTGGGTGGTCTACTTATATGGGTCAGTTGTTTCCTCAAGTGTCGAGTTGAAGAAATGGATATGGGCAGTGTTGACCTGCAAGGTATAATATTATCGATCTATAAGAAAAAACTTCTATTAATAGTAAATATATATAGCAGGAGTGTGGGCAATTATTGTGAGTCTCATGCTTTGACTGTATTAGATAATGTTTTAGCTAGTAAATCAACCACCCATCACGTTATAATTGCAGGGGACTTTAATGCGACTTTTGAACCCTATTCAGTGGCCCAAGAACTCTATGAAGAAGAGGACATTCATTAGGGTATTCCGCATTTAATATTGAATAAAATTCATAGAATGAGTATAACAGCCTACCAAATTGTTGATATCACACTTGCATACGGTCTTCGTGCCTGTAACGGCCGTTCCCGCTCTGATGTCAAACCACAACCCCACTTTTAGGCGAGGAACTTAAAGGAGCCATATGACTACTTTTTATTGGATATTTGTTTTTGGGAACATATGCTCGATATGGTGGTAACGGAACACGAAGAAAGTGATCACGAACCTTTAGTTTTATGCACCAGGGATCTGTTGTCTATATTAGAAGCCTCTGACCCCAAAAACTATGTACAGCATCTTGTCATGACCAATAATAAACGTAACATCAAGTGGAATGCTGTTAGCTCCTCATTGGGTTCCCTCACATCGATATATAGTTTACTAGCAGAACCAATGGAGCATATGCTCCATTTACCTGAGGATGGGGATAGGCTTATGGCAGCCCATTCAGAATTATTTAATTCTCTTAAAAAATATTTTTTAAAGAAATGGCTGCTAAACTTAAGAATAAGCACAGTGAGAGGTCGTTCAATCATTCATGCAGGGAAGCAAAGCTCAAGTTACTGAGGGATTTGCGAAGGGGGGTTAGAGAGCCCATAAGACAGTCAAGAGTGAGTTATAAACAGGAACTTATCAAGGCCCATAGGAGCTGGGAGGAAGCGAGGTGGGCTGCCCATCTGGACTCCGCGAGAGCTAATGACACTTCCAAGTTTTGGAAGTTGATCTCAAGCGACAGTGGTGATTCCCGGCCCCTGCTTGGTACTTCAATCCTCCCTGCAACATGGGTAAAACATTTTGGGTCTCTTTATTCAGAGGTAGATACATCAAACCTCAGGGAATTGGTCAGAACCAGGGAATCTGATGTACCCAAAATTAAATTTACTTTGGCGGGAACCAAGGCAGCAATAACTTCTTTGAAGTGGGGGAAGGCTCCTGGTCTTGACAAAATCCCAGGTGATCTTTATAAATCGAACCCTGAAATCTGGGCTCCTTATTGAAACCTGGTCTCTATTGCAGTTCCCGCAGGAGCACCCATTCCTTGGATATGGAAGGGAGCGTAGATAGTCCCCCTTTTTAAAAAAGGCAGCCCTAGCGTGCCTTCTAATTATCGTCCAATATGTCTACTCGATAATCTTCAGAAATTGTTTGCAAAGCAGATTTTGTCCCACCTAGATGAGTGGATAATAGAGAATGGAGCTATCTCTGATTTACAGGCAGGGTTCAGACCTGCGGTTAGCACAATAGATCAGGTCCTGAGGTTCTTAGCAATCAAATGGAAGATAGTGGATGCTAGAGGCGGGAACCTATAGTTGGCCTTTGTTGACCTTAGAGCGGCTTTTGACTTGGTACCTAGGAACAAACTTTGGTTGACACTAACTAATATGGGTGTCCCCAAAGGTCTTCTAATCCACATAATTCGACTCCACGAAAGCACTTTTGCCCAAAATAGGAGTGGCAAGGATGGCGAATTATCTGACCCAGTTGCTATTGAAAGAGGAGTCAGGCAAGGCTGTGTTTTAGCACCTACCCTCTTTTTTTTATACATAAACAACTGCATCAAATATTTAACCAATTGCAACAATGACTTACCTAAGTTGGCAGGTAAGAAAATTCCAGGTCTATTGTATGCAGATGATACCATCCTATTAGCTAAAACTCCGATGGGATTGCAACATTTGGCTGACCAATTTTGCTTGTTTTGTAAAGATTTCAGCTTGGAAGTTAATGTTAAGAAAACCAAGCTTATGATATGTAGTTCTAAGAAAATAAAAGCAAAGGTGACCAGGTGTAAAACAAGAACCTTGGCCTGAGCAATTTTCTGATCTCGCAATACCTGCTTATGCCCTTGTTTTATTTCTCCAGTTCAGATATGGAACTTTACCAGTCAACAGTTTTACTGCTTGATGGTCGAAGAATAGTCCTGAGGCAAATAAGGCCCTCATTCTGACCTTGGCGTTCGGCGGAGAGGCGGCGGTCGGACCGCGAACAGACCGGCGGTATTAAAAATGGCATTCTGACCCTGGCGGGAACCGCCAACACAGCCCGCCAACTTAACACTCCGACCGCCACAGCGGTACAAACAAACAGCGCGGCGGTTCCCGCCAACAGCCCGGCGGCAGACAAAGTACCGCCCACCCTATTACGACCCACCAATCTGCCACCTTTTCCGGGGCGGGAGCACCGCTGATAAGAACACGGCGGAAACAGACTACGAACGGGAAAACGCTCACCTCTACGCACTCCACGCGAGATTCCGGCAGTATGGAGCCAGAGTTACAGGTCATCCCCGCACTCCTATTCCTCCTCATATACCAGGAGCACGCCCGGCGGCGCGGAAGACATCGGTGAGTACTGCACCTACGACACAGGGGAGGGAAAAGATTACCGGCACACACCCACCCACCCACACCCACTACAACACACACATCAATGCATTCCCACAGATCACTGTCACAACCCACAAACCACCCCCCTCCGAAATAATGCAAAGACCAAAAGAAGAGATCATAAACGGGCAGATATATTGAAATAAACTATGTACAAAATATATACAGCTACTAAATGTAGTCCAACCACTGTCCGTGGATCACAGGGGTCCTGTGCAAAGGGGCAAGGCCCAGTCCCACGACAAGAACTCCACGGAGAGAACACTGCAGGGGCATCAGAAAGAAAATAGGACAGGCACCTCAGGGGGAAGGGAAGGGGGGGCACCTCAGCCACTTGAGTACACGACGCCAGATCCACGAGGGGACTCCATGACCACTGGGCCATCCTGGGGAGAGCAAAGCCACAGTCCATACAGTCCATACAGTGGGTGGCCTGCCCACTGGGCCATCCTGGGGAGAGCAAAGCCACAGTCCATACAGTCCATACAGTGGATGGCCTGCCCACTGGGCCATCCTGGGGAGAGCAAAGCCACAGTCCATACAGTCCATACAGTGGGTGGCCTGCCCACTGGGCCATCCTGGGGAGAGCAAAGCCACAGTCCATACAGTGGGTGGCCTGCCCACTGGGCCATCCTGGGGAGAGCAAAGCCACAGTCCATACAGTCCATACAGTGGATGGCCTGCCCACTGGGCCATCCTGGGGAGAGCAAAGCCACAGTCCATACAGTCCATACAGTGGGTGGCCTGCCCACTGGGCCATCCTGGGGAGAGCAAAGCCACAGTCCATACAGTGGGTGGCCTGCCCACTGGGCCATCCTGGGGAGAGCAAAGCCACAGTCCAAACAGTCCATACAGTGGGTGGCCTGCCCACTGGGCCATCCTGGGGAGAGCAAAGCCACAGTCCAAACAGTCCATACAGTGGGTGGCCTGCCCACTGGGCCATCCTGGGGAGAGCAAAGCCACAGTCCATACAGTCCATACAGTGGGTGGCCTGCCCACTGGGCCATCCTGGGGAGAGCAAAGCCACAGTCCAAACAGTCCATACAGTGGGTGGCCTGCCCACTGGGCCATCCTGGGGAGAGCAAAGCCACAGTCCATACAGTCCATACAGTGGGTGGCCTGCCCACTGGGCCATCCTGGGGAGAGCAAAGCCACAGTCCAAACAGTCCATACAGTGGGTGGCCTGCCCACTGGGCCATCCTGGGGAGAGCAAAGCCACAGTCCAAACAGTCCATAACAGACCCCACTGCCACTGGAGGAGGCAAGTTGGCCAGAGGACATCCTGCAGCCCTGCCCGAGATAGATCCTGCCCTGCCACGTCTGCCAAAGGGCCAGCGGTTCTTGCCTTGAAGGGCCCAGTTCAGCGGTTCTTGCCTTGAAGGGCCCAGTTCAGCGGTTCTTGCCTTGAAGGGCCCAGTTCAGCGGTTCTTGCCTTGAAGGGCCCAGTTCAGCGGTTCTTGCCTTGAAGGGCCCAGTTCAGCGGTTCTTGCCTTGAAGGGCCCAGTTCAGCGGTTCTTGCCTTGAAGGGCCCAGTTCAGCGGTTCTTGAGACGGCGGGGCCCAGTTCAGCGGTTCTTGCCTTGAAGGGCCCAGTTCAGCGGTTCTTGCCTTGAAGGGCCCAGTTCAGCGGTTCTTGCCTTGAAGGGCCCAGTTCAGCGGTTCTTGCCTTGAAGGGCCCAGTTCAGCGGTTCTTGCCTTGAAGGGCCCAGTTCAGCGGTTCTTGCCTTGAAGGGCCCAGTTCAGCGGTTCTTGCCTTGAAGGGCCCAGTTCAGCGGTTCTTGAGACGGCGGGGCCCAGTTCAGCGGTTCTTGCCTTGAAGGGCCCAGTTCAGCGGTTCTTGAGACGGCGGGGCCCAGTTCAGCGGTTCTTGCCTTGAAGGGCCCAGTTCAGCGGTTCTTGCCTTGAAGGGCCCAGTTCAGCGGTTCTTGCCTTGAAGGGCCCAGTTCAGCGGTTCTTGCCTTGAAGGGCCCAGTTCAGCGGTTCTTGCCTTGAAGGGCCCAGTTCAGCGGTTCTTGCCTTGAAGGGCCCAGTTCAGCGGTTCTTGCCTTGAAGGGCCCAGTTCAGCGGTTCTTGAGACGGCGGGGCCCAGTTCAGCGGTTCTTGCCTTGAAGGGCCCAGTTCAGCGGTTCTTGCCTTGAAGGGCCCAGTTCAGCGGTTCTTGCCTTGAAGGGCCCAGTTCAGCGGTTCTTGAGACGGCGGGGCCCAGTTCAGCGGTTCTTGCCTTGAAGGGCCCAGTTCAGCGGTTCTTGAGACGGCGGGGCCCAGTTCAGCGGTTCTTGCCTTGAAGGGCCCAGTTCAGCGGTTCTTGCCTTGAAGGGCCCAGTTCAGCGGTTCTTGCCTTGAAGGGCCCAGTTCAGCGGTTCTTGAGACGGCGGACGGTCTATGGCCAACTGCTAAATGCCTGGTGGTGCCCTCCTGGGCAGCGGGGATGGTGCTCCTTCACTGCCCACCTGGGCTGTGGGTGGTGGGGCCCTCCTGGCCAGCTGGGCTGGGTCCTCCCTGGGCAGCGGCTATGGGGCTGGTGGGCTCTCCCGGGGCAGCTGTGCCGGTTCCTCCCGGGGCAGCGGCTATGGGGGTTGTGGGCTCCTCCTGGGCAGCAGGCCTGCTGCCTGACCTCTCCAACTTGCTGCCCTTGCCCTCCTTAGTCGTCGGCCTGTGGCCCTTTCCTCCCTTTGGAGCTGTGGCAGGTGACTGTCTCTGGGTGGTGTCCGGGGGGGATGTAGAAGGCGGGCTCCTGCGGCGCCCCTTCCGCCTTCTGCTCCTCTTCCCAGGGGGTGGGCTGGCTGTCCCCTTGCTGCTGGGCGAAGATCCAGACATGCGGGCTGGCGGGCTCCAATACCCCTGCACCCTTGTCAAGGGGGCTGCAGGGCTGGTGGTGGCTGAGGTGCTCTTCTTACCCCGACGAGAAGGAGGGGGGGGCTCAGGGTCAGGAAAGAAGTTAGTAGTGGCGAGGAAGAGCTTCTTGGGACAATGGAGAGTGGTAGGTACAGTGGGAATGGGAGTGGAGGGAGAGGATGTGGTTGTAGGTGAGTCACGTTTGCTGTCTTTGGGTGCAGGTGCAGGAGGGATAGGCTGTCGTGAGGTGGATGGCTGTTGGGTGGGTGGGTGGCTGCGTTTGTGTGGTGTGGAAGAGGGGGTGACAGACACAGTGGGAGAGGACACAGGGGACGTGTAAATGGCAGTGGGGATGGTGACTGCACGTGTGCGGACTGGAGTGGAGGGTGTGCTGGTGATGGAAACACTGGCTGATGGTGAGGTGAATGGAGGTGTGAGTGTAGACGTCACAGGGAGGGAGGAGGGAGACGAGGAGGTGGGGGTCACAGAGGTGGTAGTGACTGTTGGCATGTCTGCATCGGAATGTTGCGTGTGTGAATGTCTGCGTGATCTGTGGTGCTTATGTTGGGATGAGCTTCTCTTGGGTGTTGAGGTGTGTGCAGGCTGGTCTGATGGTGTGGGTGGGACAGGCAGAGGAACAGGAGACTGGGAGGAGGGAGTTAGTAGAGGCAGGCAGGAGACAGGGACAATGGCTGCCGTCAGTGCTGAGGCCAGAGCCTGGAACGATCGCTGATGGGCAGCCTGACCCGAATGAATGCCCTCCAGGTACGCATTGCTGCGATGAACCTCCCTCTCCACCCCCTGGATGGCATTCAAAAGGGTAGTCTGCCCAACAATGAGCGTTCGGAGGAGGTCAATGACCTCCTCACTGAGGGCAGCGGGGGTAACAGGGGCAGGGCCTGAGGTGCCTGGGGCGAAGGAGATGCCCGGCTTCCTGGCAGAGCGGGCACGGGGCGAACGCGGAGGGGCTGCTGGGAGGGCGGAGATGGTGCGCTGGGTGGCGGCTGTACCTGTAATGGCGGGGGGCACGGATGGTGCCACCCCCGCAAGGGAGCCCCCTTCCGAGGACGTGTCCGTGTCGCTGCAGGCTCCAGTCGTCCCCGTCGTGGAGCTCCCCTCGCCCTCCGTCTCACTGGTCCAGTCTGACTCTGTGGCATGGCCCTCCTGGGCCATGTGAGATGCAGCTCCCTCCTGCCCCGATGCCACTTCTCCTCCGCCTGATGATGCTGATGCACACAAGCACAGAAAGACAAACAAAAAGGGGGGGGGAGAGAGAAATAAAGGGATATTGAGTACATGGATCTCCGGTACAGTTAGCGGACATGACAGACACAGATGCCCCCTGCACTAAGTTGCGCACTTGGGGTCCGCTACGCATTCCGTGGAACATGCCCTACACGCCTAGAGTTGTCAACTGCACCCATGGATGACACGGCCCAGGGATGGCTGTACTGACACACTACTGAGGGTGGTGGCTGGGGACACAGGGGCTTACGGGGGTGCCCAGCCTACAGATATCGCCCTGGCCTAGGGGGACCCACAGCCCTCCTCCCCCACCCAGACACCTCCACTGCACGACAACAGAGTAGATGATGCTTGTACTCACCCCCTTGTGTCTGCTGTGCTGCCCTCACGCGCCCATCCAAATCAGGGTAGGCCACCGCCAGGATCCGGAACATCAGGGGGCTCAGTTGACGGCAGGCACCCCGCCTACGTTGGGAGGCCATCCCCAGCAGAGACTCGGCGGTCTTCTTGGTCCCGCGGCGGATGTCCTCCCACCTCTTGCGGCAGTGGGTGCCCCGTCGATGGTGGACCCCCAGGGCCCGGACTTCCTTGGCGATGGCACGCCAAATCCCGATCTTCTCATGGGCGCGGACCTATGTGACACGTACAGGGAGGGAGAAATACCACGTTCAAGTTACTCAGCATTTTCCTTTCCAGTGGCCCAACGCCCCCCATCCCCGCCAGGCCCCCCGCCAGCCCCAACATGCCCCCCATCCCCGCCAGGCCCCCCGCCAGGCCCCCCGCCATGCCCAACATGCCCCCCATCCCCGCCAGGCCCCCCGCCAGGCCCAACATGCCCCCCATCCCCGCCAGGCCCCCCGCCAGGCCCCCCGCCAGCCCCAACATGCCCCCCATCCCCGCCAGGCCCCCCGCCAGGCCCCCCGCCATGCCCAACATGCCCCCCATCCCCGCCAGGCCCCCCGCCAGCCCCAACATGCCCCCCATCCCCGCCAGGCCCCCCGCCAGGCCCCCCGCCATGCCCAACATGCCCCCCATCCCCGCCAGGCCCCCCGCCAGCCCCAACATGCCCCCCATCCCCGCCAGGCCCCCCGCCAGGCCCCCCGCCAGCCCCAACATGCCCCCCATCCCCGCCAGGCCCCCCGCCAGGCCCCCCGCCATGCCCAACATGCCCCCCATCCCCGCCAGGCCCCCCGCCAGCCCCAACATGCCCCCCATCCCCGCCAGGCCCCCCGCCATGCCCAACATGCCCCCCATCCCCGCCAGGCCCCCAAGCCAGCCAGTGGCCCCAAATCCAGATAGAATTAAACTCACTTGTTGGTCTGGAGGACCGTAGAGTAGCGCATACTGGGGGAGGACCCCATCCACAAGTTTCTCCAACTCCTCTCCAGTGAAGGCAGGGGCCCTTTCCCCAGTCGCAGCAGCCATTGTCCCTTCCAGACCGAGGTCACAGCAACACTTGCAGTATAGGTCCTCTCCTGTGAAAGTTCAAGTCGCAAGTGGATAAGTAGATAGAAAATGGCGGTCACGTCCGCGGCGGTGCGTACCGCGGCGGTGCGTCCCGCCACCGCCGGCGCCCTTCGCCATTGGCTCCTGAAACCCATAGGCTTCAATGTTAACCAATGCGGCTTCGCGCCGCGGTCTTGGCCAGCCGCCCGCCGCGGTGTGCCACGCCAGCGCATTGACCTCACATCCCATTGTCACACTTCACAGGTCAGGCAGCCGCCATTTCCAGGGCCCACATGGCTCAATTTCAACTGCGTCACACAGGCCTAGGCCTTGCATAGCCACTCATACACGCCATTCACTGCATAGAGAATCGTATACTGTGCTAGCTGTGAGTACGTACCTGTGGGTTGCCTGACTGTGTGCTCCATGTTGTCCTTCCTAGGCACCGTCCGCTGGGTTGGGCGAGGAGACGGATGAATCCTCCCGTGTACCGACCGCTGGTGGACCTGTCGACAATGGAAGAACGCCACATTATCCTGACCTACCGTCTTAACCGTGCCACTATCCATGAACTGTGTGCCCGGCTGGAGCCCGACCTGATGTCCCCCATCCGCCAACCCACAGGGATTCCCCCTCTGGTGCAGGTCATGTCAGTACTCCATTTCTTGGCAAGTGGGTCATTTCAGACAACCGTGGGAATTGCTTCTGGGATGTCTCAGCCCATGTTTTCAAAGGTGTTATCCAGAGTGTTGTCTGCCCTGATGAAATCCGTGAGGAACTACATCATTTTCCCTGAGGTGGGCGAACTGGCTACAGTGAAGGGTGATTTCTACGCCCTTGGACATATTCCCAACGTAATTGGTGCCATTGATGGGACCCATGTGGCTTTGGTTCCCCCAAGAGACAGGGAGCAGGTGTACAGGAACAGAAAAAGTTACCATTCCATGAACATCCAGGTGGTGTGTTTGGCTGACCAGTACATCTCGCATGTAAATGCCAAATTCCCAGGGTCAGTGCATGACGCCTACATCCTGAGGAATAGCAGCATCCCTTACGTGATGGAACAGCTACAGAGACACCGTGTATGGCTAGTGGGGGACTCTGGGTACCCCAACCTGTCGTGGCTACTGACCCCAGTAAGGAATCCCCGGACCAGGGCAGAGGAACGGTACAATGAGGCCCATGGGCGTACTAGGAGGGTGATCGAACGCACCTTTGGCCTCCTAAAGGCCAGGTTTCGCTGCCTGCATATGACCGGTGGATCCCTAATGTACTCACCTAAGAAGGTGTGTCACATCATCGTGGCCTGCTGCATGCTTCACAACCTGGCTTTGCGCCGCCAGGTGCCTTTCCTGCAGGAGGATGGTCGAGACGGTGGTGTTGTGGCAGCGGTGGAACCTGAGGAGAGTGACGAGGAGGAAGACGACGGGGCTGAAACAGACAACAGGGACAGAATCATTGAACAGTACTTCCAATAGGACACAGGTAACATTTCAAAGATAATTTAGTAAATGTTAACTACTCTGCAGCATCTCTGCTGCCTGTCTATTTGCCCCAGTGTATGATGACTGAGTTTTGGCTTTTCCCTCCCTATTTCAGATCTGGGGTCCCCACTACGAGTCCTGTGCTTCGTTTCCCCATGGACTACAGCTTTGTGGCAGCTGTTTGTTGACTTCACCATGTACAAGGACATATTTGCACTGTCATGTCAATTACAATCTATTGAAATCACAGCCAGACTCCTGATATTTTGGTGCAAAATAGGTGTTTATTGAAGTGCTCAAAATGGGATGGGTGGTTTCAAGTGGGTGGGGGCTATGGTGAAGGAATGTCCATGGCAGAGTCCAGAGTAACAGTCACACAGGTGCATTGTCCAGAGGCCTGTGGAGAGATGGAGCATGGGCAGTTCGAGGATGGACAGGGTGACAATGTGGGACAGTGGGATGACATCAGGTGGTATCCATTGCTGGCGGGGGTCTTGACATCCTACTCTGTCTTGCGAGATCTCAGGGCCCTCTTGCGGGGTGGTTCTTCTCCTGCAGGAGGTGGGGGTCTGGTGGGCTGCTGCTGTGCGGGGGCCTCCTGTCCACTAGCGCCGGCGGAGGTGGATGGCTGTTCTTGGTCCCGGCTAGTGGCAGGGGCCCTTGGGTGTTGTTCAGTGTCCGCCCTGCTGTTTACGAGGTCCTGCAGCAGCCCTACCATGGTAACCAGGGTGGTGTTGATGGCTCGGATGTCCTCCCTGTACCCCCGATAGTGTTCCTCCTGCAGCACCTGGATCTCCTGGAACCGGGCCAGTACCGTCGCCATCGTCTCCTGGGAGCGGTTGTATGCTCCCATGATGGTGGTGAGGACCTAGTGGAGAGTGGGTTCCCTGGGCCTCTCCTCCCCCCCCTGTCGCACAGCTGCCCGCCGAGTTGCCCTGTTTCCCTGGGCCTCTGCCCCCTGGCCGGTGTGCCCACTACCACTGCCCCCAGGTCCCTGTTGTTGTTGGGGTGGTGGGTTATCCTGGGTGCCCTGTAGTGGTAGACACACCGCAGATTGACGCGCCCTGGAGACAGAGGCATGGGCCCGCTGGGTGGGAGCTGTGCTGGTGTTCCCAGAGGGGTTAGGGTCTATAGTGGCCTGTGCCTGTGTGAGGGGAACCGACTGTCCAGAGGTCCCCGATGGTCCGGGCTGGTCATCGGTGTCCAGATCGACAGAGCTGCTGTCATCGCTGACGGCCTCTTGGGTGGGGGGTGTGGAGAATTCTGGCCCCTCCGCCGCGGTGTGTTGACGGTCGGGTCCTGCAGGGGTATAGAGGTATGGTTATAGTTTCAATGTGTGGCATATGGGTGTATCTGTGGGTTCCCGTGTCCCCAAGTGCTGGCATTCGTGTGTGGGGGCTTTGGTGAGGGTGGCTTGTGGGGGGGATGTGTATATGCATTGGGCATGCTTTGGTGATGGGTGTCCATGCTTAGTGGACGCATGCAGGCCTAGGTTTTGGGATGTGTGGGTTGTGATGGTGAGACATTGGCAGGGAATAGGTGTGCTGGGGGTGGGGGTGAGGATGGTGGTGGGGGTGAGGATGGTGGTGGGGGTGAGGGTGGGGGTGAGGATGGGGGTGGGGGTGAGGGTGGGGTTCGAGGATGGGGGTGAGGGTTGGGGTCTGATTTGGCATGCAGGTGGGGGGGAAGCAGTATTGAAGCTTCAACTTACCAGTATCCATTCCTCCGCCGACTCCTGCGAGGCCGTCAGGATGCAGGATGTTCAAGACTTCCTCCTCCCATGATGTGAATTGTGGGGGTTGAGGTGGGGGTCCTCCGCCAGTCTTCTGCACGGCGATGTTGTGCCTGGATACCATGGAACGCACCTTCCCCCGTAGGTCGTTCCATCGCTTCCTGATGTCTTCCCGATTTCTGGGGTGCTGTCCCACTGCGTTCACCCTGTCGACAATCCTCTGCCATAGCTCCGTCCTCCGGGCAATGCTGGTGTATTGGACCTGTGTGCCGAACAGCTGGGGCTCTACACGAACGATTTCCTCCACCATAACCCTGAGTTCTTCGTCTGTGAAGCGGGGTTGTCTTTGGGGTGCCATGGGGTGGTGTGTATGATGTGTGGGGTGGAGTATGTGTATTTAAGTGAGTTGAGTGTGGTGGTGTGTGTTGTTTTGTGTGTGAATAGTGTGTGGGTGATGGTGTTGAGTGGCTGTGGCTGTTAGTTTGTGGATGCTGGTGTCTCGCTCTGGCCTTCGTTCAGAATTTTTTAGCGTAGGGGTTTGTGGGTGATGTGGGTGGGTGTTTTATATTGTATTGTGTGTGTGGGAGTGGTGTGTGTATGTGTATCAGGTGTGTGGGATTCAAATCGTCCAATGTGGGTGAGTTTTGTTCGTTTGTGTGTATTCTGACCGCGCCGGTGTGTCCCGCCAATGGAATACCGCGTTTGAATGACCGCCGCGTGGATTCGTGGGTCGTAATGGGATGAGCGTATTTCTGTTGGCGTGGCGGTGGAGGTTTGGTCACCTCCACCTTTCCGCCGACCGCTGGTCTGGCGGTCTGTTGTGGCGGTCGGATTTTCGGAGGTTTGCCTTCTGCGGGTCAGAATGACCGTGGCGGGTTTCCGCGACCGCAGCGGGATTATGGAGGATTTCTGACCGGCGGTAGGCGCCTTTTACCGCCGAGGTCAGAATGACCACCTAAGTGTCTAAGATGTAATACATTGGAGGAATCGATTGAACAGCTTCTTTTTTTTGCCCCCTATACAAGAGACCCAAGGAAAAATGGATCATCCCGTTGTGCAAAGTTTTGTTACTATATGACCGCGCTAACACCTATAGAATTTGTAAATATGATTCATCTGTATTGGTTGTAAGCGTGGTCGCAAAATTTTTGACAACGGCTTGGTCCATCTGTAATAGGGCTACTCTCAGTGCCTGATTTTTTTTGCTGAGTCACATAGTAGGAATAACAGGGGAAAATAGTTGGTAATGGTTTTCTTTTTTAATGGTTCTTTCTCTCTTCCCTGTTTTTACTCATTGGTCACAGAGATGAAACTCTTTTATCAATTTTAGTGCAATTTACAGTGTCAACATTATGATAATAAAAGTACCTGTTTCTATTATTTTTAGCTTTTAAGGTCAATTTGAGACAAAGTACCGATTTATTAACCTGTTTATTGTATATCAGCACATTGTACTTTAGACTGTTATGATTAGATTATCGTATTTATTCATAAATTTACCCACTGTAGGATAGTATATTGCACTGTGGATTGTTAGTATTAGAATCTTTCATTAGGAATGGCTCTGGTTACAAAATGTATTCCTTTATAGGAAATGGTATATTGAAACCTAAATTAGTAGATCTGAAATTATTCTTGCATCGAAGTTTTAATTCTATTACATTTTTATATATGTATCATTGGTTTAAAGTACATCCCATTTTAATAAATGAGAATGGGAATTTATTAGCCTCGAGTAGGAGTTTGTTATAATGTGCTGTTGATTGGTTTAAGCAGTCATGAAAGTTTCTTGCTATCTTTTGTAAAGAAGTCAATGGTAGTCCCTGTTCTTAATATGTATTTAGAGTTTTATCATTCACTTTTATATATTTTTTCTTTTTATGTATTAATGTATGGATGATTGTACTCCAATGGTCTAAATTTCGAATAAAAAGAATTGATGATGAAAATATGTTCCCATCGAATTTCATGAGTGCAAAGTATGCAGAAGAAATGCCATCCGGTCATAGGATAACCGAACAGTCATTATCCATAATAGGAAGGGATATAACCTCAATTAGATTCAAATGCGAATTTGAGAGGAACGAATGGTCTCTAGGAGATCACATGTAATGAGGGACTTAGTGCTGTAAGGCCATCATTCAGAGACATACAAAGTTTTATGTCTGCACTAATCATTATTCCCAGTTTAACCAAGTATGGGAGCACATCCCATAAAACCCGATCCTTACGGACATGGCCCTAGTAAATGCATGACCTGTATATTTTCCTCGATTCTAGGCTTGTTAATTCCTGGTGTCTGCTAACTGGGATATAGATACTGGCTAGTATTCATAACTTTGGCCTCAAGCAGAACCTCCCATTCTAGTTAACAGCCATCCCGGAGTGAGGGTTTAAATATAAGGTTTTAATTTTTGATTCAAACTGCAAGTAAGTCAACTGCTCTTGATAGTGACTGAAGGAACAGTTGTTTTTCAATATACAAATATGCAACACCACGTTTAAAACAGCATTTGCAATGCAATGGGTCTTGCGTTTGCTCGAGTTAGAGCTATTAGCATTGCACATTTTTAACTGGCCTTTTCTTGCCACATAACTTGAAAATGAAAAGTAAAACAGTTGACATAAGCGAGCCGATTCAAAGCACCATGGCCACCATGAGCGCGAAGGAGATCCAGAAAAGGAAAAAGAAGTTTGCTGCAGTCAAACATATCAGCAATTATCCATGTAACAGGGTCAATGGCCAAGGCAGTATCAAAACTGCCCCAAGGAGGGATAAACGTAAAGTATTTCCTAATGATAACAAAGGACTTTTGAAAGGCAAGCCCATGAACGATTGATAGTGATGGGTGTGCAGTGGGCGTGGTTAAAAGCCCTCAGAGATTACAACATGTCAGAGTGTTTGAGCGCTCAACCTCAAAATGGAATTAAAACAATGTAAAACAATCCCCAAAATGATTCGCTAAATAACCTAAACGATTTCCTTAACCCCTTATATGCCCAGGACGTAATGGTTATGTCCTGAGGCACAGTGCTGCTGTGCCCAGGACGTAACCATTACATCCTGGGCACACAGGCCAGAGGGAGCGCTAGCGCTCCCTCTGGTGGGTTCCCCCCCACCCCCAAGGCAGGGATGGAAGGGGAAGCCCTTCCCCTTCCACCCTGACCCCCCCCCCCCCACCTCCCCTGTGACGTCAGCACACGATCGCGCGCTGTCTGTCACAGGGCCTCCTCTCATCGCGCTGGCGGAAGAGAAATGCTTTGCATTTCTCTTCCGATCACGTGGGGGAGGCCGAGAGAGGCATCAAAGGGAAGGAAAGTTATTTCCTTCCCTTTGAAGTCTCTCTCTGCGTTTTGGCAGCCCGGATTGAAAGCAATCCGGCTGTCAAAACGCCCACTAGACACCAGGGATTTTATTTTAAAAAGGAAACTGGCATGAGTGAACAACCCCTTGGTCAAGGGTCGCTCCTAGGGGGGGCATTTTCTTTTAAGGCCTTTTCTGCCCCTAGGGGGTCAGAAACCTCTAGGCACCAGAGATATATATTTTTTTGTTTTGTTTTTGTTTTGTGTTTTGTTTTAGAGGTGGGGAGTGACCCCTTAGGCAAGGGTCTCTCCCATAGGGGGCAAATTATATTTAGGCCATTTCTGCCACCATCTGTTTTCTGTGAAAAAATTTGATGTGTCCACGTTGTGTTTTGGTCCATTTCCTTTCGTGGGCGCTAGGCCCACCCACACAAGTGAGGTACCATTTTTATCGGGAGACTTGGGGAAACGCTGGGTGGAAGGACATTTGTGGCTCCTCTCAGATTCCAGAACTTTCTGTCACCGAAATGAGAGGAAAAAGTGTTTTTTTGGCCAAATTTTGAGGTTTGCAAAGGATTCTGGGTAACAGAACCTGGTCAGAGCCGCACAAGTCACCCCATCTTGGATTCCTCTAGGTGTCTAGTTTTCAAAAATGCACAGGTTTGGTAGGTTTCCCTAGGTGCCGGCTGAGCTAGAGGCCAAAATCTACAGGTAGGCACTTTGCAAAAAACACCTCTGTTTTCTGTCAAAAAAGGGATGTGTCCACGTTCTATTTTGGGGCATTTCCTGTGACGGGCGCTAGGCCTACCCACACAAGTGAGGTATCATTTTTATCGGGAGACTTGGGGGAACGCTGGGTGGAAGGAAATTTGTGGCTCCTCTCAGATTCCAGAACTTTCTGTCACCGAAATGTGAGGAAAATGTGTTTTTTTAGCCACATTTTCAGGTTTGCAAAGGATTCTGGGTAACAGAACCTGGTCAGAGCCCCACAAGTCACCCCATCTTGGATTCCCCTAGGTCTCTAGTTTTCAAAAATGCACAGGTTTGGTAGGTTTCCCTAGGTGGCGGCTGAGCTAGGGGCCAAAATCTACAGGTAGGCACTTTGCAAAAAACACCTCTGTTTTCTGTCAAAAAATGGGATGTGTCCACGTTGTGTTTTGGGTCATTTCCTGTTGCGGGCGCTAGGCCTACCCACACAAGTGAGGTACCATTTTTATCGGGAGACTTGGGGGAACGCTGGGTGGAAGGAAATTTGTGGCTCCTCTCAGATTCCAGAACTTTCTGTTACCGAAATGTGAGGAAAATGTATTTTTTTAGCCAAATTTTGAGGTTTGCAAAGGATTCTGGGTAACAGAACCTGGTCAGAGCCCCACAAGTCACCCCATCTTGGATTCCCCTAGGTCTCTAGTTTTCAAAAATGCACTGGTTTGGTAGGTTTCCCTGGGTGCCGGCTGAGCTAGAGGCCAAAACCTACAGGTAGGAACTTTGCAAAAAACACCTCTGTTTTCTGTCAAAAAATGGGATGTGTCCACGTTGTGTTTTGGGTCATTTCCTGTCGCGGGCGCTAGGCCTACCCACACAAGTGAGGTACCATTTTTATCGGGAGACTTGGGGGAACGCTGGGTGGAAGGAAATTTGTGGCTCCTCTTAGATTCCAGAACTTTCTGTCACAGAAATGTGAGGAAAATGTGTTATTTTAGCCACATTTTGAGGTTTGAAAAGGATTCTGGGTAACAGAACCTGGTCAGAGCCCCACAAGTCACCCCATCTTGGATTCCCCTAGGTCTCTAGTTTTCAAAAATGCACAGGTTTGGTAGGTTTCCCTAGGTGCCGGCTGAGCTAGAGGCCAAAATCTACAGGCAGGCCCTTGCAAAAAAACACCTCTGTTTTCTGTCAAAAAATGGGATGTGTCCACGTTGTGTTTTGAGGCATTTACTGTCGCAGGCGCTAGGCCTACCCACACATGTGAGGTATCATTTTTATCGGGAGACTTGGGGGAACATAGAATAGCAAAATAAGTGTTATTGCCTCTTGTCTTTCTCTACATTTTTTCCTTTCAAATATAAGAGAGTGTGTAAAAAAGTCGTCTATTTGAGAAATGCCCTGTAATTCACATGCTAGTATGGGCACCCCGGAATTCAGAGATGTGCAAATAACCACTGCTCCTCAACACCTTATCTTGTGCCCATTTTGGAAATACAAAGGTTTTCTTGATAGCTATTTTTTCTCTTTACATTTCAGCAAATGAATTGCTGTATACCCGGTATAGAATGAAAACCCACTGCATGGTGCAGGTCATTTATTGGCTCTGGGTACCTAGAGTTCTTGATGAACCTACAAGCCCTATATATCCCCGCAACCAGAAGAGTCCAGCAGACGTAACGGTATATTGCTTTCAAACATCTGACATTGCAGGAAAAAGTTACAGAGTAAAACGTAGAGAAAAATTGCAGTTTTTTTCACCTCAATTTCAATATGTTTTGTTTTCAGTTGTTATTTTCTGTAGGAAACCCTTATAGGATCTACACAAATTACCCCTTGCTGAATTCAGAATTTTGTCTACCTTTCAGAAATGTATCGGTTTCTGGGATCCAGCATTGGTTTCACACCCATTTCTGTCACTGACTGGAAGGAGGCTGAAAGCACAAAAAATCATAAAAATGGAGTATGTCCCAGTAAAATGCCAAAAGTGTGTTGAAAAATTGGGTTTTCTGATTCAAGTCTGCCTGTTCATGAAAGCTGGGAAGCTGGTGATTTTAGCACCACAAACCCTTTGTTGATGCCATTTTCAGGGGAAAAACCACAAGCCTTCTTCTGCAGCCCCTTTTTCCCATTTGTTTTTAAAAAAAACGAAATTTTCACTGTATTTTGGCAAATTTCTTGGCCTCCTTCTGGGGAACCCACAAAGTCTGGGTACCTCTAGAATCCCTAGGATGTTGGAAAAAAAGGGCGCAAATTTGGCTTGGGTAGCTTATGTGAACAAAAAGTTATGAGGGCCTAAGCGCGAACTGCACCAAATAGCCAAAAAAAGGCTCAGCACAGGAGGGGGAAAAGGCCTGGCAGCGAAGGGGTTAAAGCTGTTGCTGTTTTTATTTTAATTTCACATTATCTTATTTCATTTTGCATCAGGCATATAATGTGGGTGTTTTCTTAGGGAGTATTGGGGTAGATAAGAGACTGGGAGCTGTGGATTGTAGTCAATAACAGCTGTACTAGGAATATCTCTTTGAGGTTAATGAAAACATTTGGGGTCACACTGGAGGTGCGGATGGCTTGTATGAGTGGCCATACATTTTGATGCCATGAGAGGTGCTACTTATTTTACTTACAGTTCAAAGTATAGTTCACATTTTGACACTAAGGCCCATATTTATACTTTTTTAGCGCCGCATTTGCGTCATTTATTGATGCAAAAGCGGCGCACACTTGCAAAATACAATTGTATTTTGTAAGTTTGTGTCATTTTTGCATCAAAAAGCAGTGCAAACGCTGCAAAAGTATCAATATGGGCCTAAATTTCAATTGGTTGAACAGTGCCTTGAAGAAACCTTTGGGAGCAGAGTATACTTAGAACATGGCTTATTGCAAAACTCATCTGTGATAGAAGGGCTTGGAGCTTATTGCAAAAACATTATATTTTGCATTTAGATTTACACAAATGATTTACATAAGGTTGGTAGCGATTGCCTTTACTGCACCCTTGTTTCAAGAGATACGACGTAGGAGGGTAGGGTAATTTGCTGAGGTTCAGGCTTGAAAGGACATTTCAACACTAATGCTCTGCTCTTCCTATAGCTCCAAAACTGGTAGCACAAAGTTTTCAGAGATCTAGGGACTCATGGAAGTCTAATGAGGCAGATCTATAATCTATCAGTGTCTGGTGCTTTTTCCACTCTGCAGCTACAGTGAGAAACATTGAGAACCAACTAAGGGAATAAAGCTGTGACGGCAATTCCACCGTGTTTCATAGAAGATCTTTAATGTGCAGATAATATGCAAACATTAGCCAAATGCTTTACCTTTGTTAAACTACTCAAACATACTGTAAATCATTCTATTATTTTATAGGAGGACATCTACACTAGGGGTGGGCGGAACTCACAGTGTTACATGAAAACTCAGTGAGATTCTGGGGAGTTCCGCGAACAGGCGGGAATCAGCACATTATGCTTTTCACACTGATTTTTAGTGCTGGGAGCTCATTCAACACTGAAACATCAGTGCTAACAGCACCAGGTGGCACGTCAGAGGGTGCTGCTGCTTGAGTGGCATCTTTCTCACAGTGAATGGTCCTAACCGCCTGTGACATCCCGGGTTGAGAAAATCTCACTGATGCCCTTTTAGTGCCTGAAAATCAAGCTAGGGGATGTCAATTCTCACTCACGCTCGTCAATTTACCATTGGTTATTCGCACACAAGAAAAACTCTAGCAGGCAGCATTTGGCCAGAACTCTGCATTACAAAAGTAACATGGAGTGGTCAAAATTCACCGAACTCCACCAGCATAGCGAAATATATCACCCACTCCAAATCTACACACCCTGTAGCTCAATATACAATAGTGCTATATCTTCATTTGCATGCATTGTGCTTCTTATGTTGGTGACCATAGGCAGGGGCTTGATGTTAAAGTCTAGGTGCTTTTGCATTTTAATTTTTTTCAGCTACACAATTTTGTGGGATTCCCACTAGCGCAACATTCTATTATGCAGCCTGTGTGGAGCAAGGTGGAGGTGGAATTGTGGCTGCGTAGTTGGATTTTGGTAATTCACCCCCAATTGAGGGTAGATTCTTGTTTTGTCTCTTTCATGTGTTCTTAACAGAATAGGTGTATTTTTCAGACCACATCAGGAACACGTAACCCATTCTGAGAAAGACAGGTCGTTACAATACTGAGGATGGATTCACTAGCGTAACTCAATTATTCTTACAAGGTTTTGCTGGTATTATGGAAAACAACTTCTAAAATTCAGCCACATTTGATTGCTATACTGTGGAGGTATTTGTTAATGTTGAATGATGCTAATTCAGTTACCCTAAATCTGGCTGCCGGTCCTCTAATAATTTCACTAGTACTAATATGATGCATTAAGATCCAACTGTAAAGTTAGCAGAGGCTCAAGCATTAAGGGCCTGATTCTAACTTTGGAGGACGGTGTTAAACCGTCCCAAAAGTGGCGGATATACCACCTACCGTATTACGAGTTCCATAGGATATAATGGACTCGTAATACGGTCGGTGGTATATCCGCCACTTTTGGGACGGTTTAACACCGTCCTCCAAAGTTAGAATCAGGCCCTAAGTCCATTAGCCTACTTCAGCCATCACACGGGTGAGACAGACTAAACTTAAACTGATTTGTGGTTGAAGTCCCATTACCACCCTCCTCTAAATTAAGTGTCTAATTCTGAATTTAGCATGATAGTAGAGGGCATTTATAATTAACACTAGTTTAATATGCTCCTAAATCTTCAGACTAATAGTGTGAATTCATGCCCAGCTATGGAAGTGGCTCTGAAATGGAGGATCCTTTAATATCTGATAGAAACGTCTATGTTTGTGGATTAATGGAGAGATTTGTTCGGGAAAGCACAGGAATTTACAAGCTTTTCTCCTCCTTAAGCCTATTACATTATAATTGATCTGGTACCTTTGAAAGCTATCTGGGCTTTCAGATGTACTATGCAAATTTACCCTATGGTTATCTCCAAATTTGTTACACTTGATATTCTCATATGAGTGTGCAAGCTGTTGGGTAATAAATGTCTTTGTTATTGGATATCATTACTTTCCATTACTTTCCTTATGGTATGGGAGGTGGATGTGTTTTAGAATTATATTGGGGAGCCACACTGTTTTTTAGGGTCGAGGGTAAGTGCTCTGGCCTGTTGTAATCTCTCTGTGGGCTTTTAACCACGTCCACTCTTGCTATTCATTCTTTGTTGTGCTTGTCTTAAATGCTTCTTTTTTATTGGTACATTTCGTGAATTGTCCATCCTTTGTGTGCTGTGTTCCCTCCCAGGCGATTTCACTGAATGAACATTTTTGTTGACCATCACACTATGTCACGCTTCCTCCTTTTACAGCGCGTGATGGCCCCTCCTCCTGTTTCGGTTTGCCTTTCATCCCGGCCACAATCCTTTTTAGATGCTCACGCTGGGAGCCAATAATTCTTGTGCTCAAGCTCATGGCAGACATGGCGCTTTGAATTGACTTGCTTCTGTCAGTTGTTTTACTTTTCATTTTCAATGTATGTGGCAAGAAAAGTCCAGTTAGGAATTTACAACACTAATAGCTCTAACTCCAGCAAACGCGAGACATATGAGCACAATTTACAATCATATTGAAAGTTGAAAATCTGGGAATCATGGATTTCCAACTTTCAGGGGATTCACCCAGCCTCAGACCAGCTGTTTTCTAAAATAAGTTCTTGACACCTCTGTTTTCACAGAATCCTATGGCTACTTTCTTCTCTTAGCTCTTTAAAATAAAGGGACAGGACTAACTAGGGCTGAAGGCTCACCAAGTTATTCAGCACAACATTCTGGAGTGAGAAGAGAGGGCCAGTAGGAAGGTGTTGCAACATGATGTATCACAATTATTGGAGCTTTTTACATACACAGAGAAGAGCTGGCTCTTCACACAGTGTAGGTGTAAAAGAGCAAACTCCTAACCTGCCCCGCAGTACACAGAAGAGACACCCATTCACACAGCCACCATCAAATCACTTACCTGCACATGAGCATGCCCTGCTTAAGAACAGACGGCATATGTACAAAGACAGACCCTCCAGATGTACAACATCCTTCTGTCCAAACCCAATATCTTTATTTTCCGAGCCCATGGTAGCAGTCTCAGATAAAATATCACTGAGAGTATTTAGTCGTTTGAATGTTGTAGGTAGTGGTTGGTACAGATTTGCTTTTGAAGATGTCTTTGCCAATGACTGCCACATTGTGTTGAAGCAGATATGCTAATTAAGAAAGGTATTAATGATGTTTATGTGCTTAATAATGAAAAATGTGTAGAGAAATAATCGTAGAGAAAATAATGTGCATGTTTGAAATTGTGCTCTCGGGGTATGACCGCCATGTGTACGAGATTGTACTAATATAACCGAAACTATATGAAATAATGAAACTATATGAGAAAAATGTAGTAATGTCATATTGAAATGTATAACCTATGTTTTACTTCAGTTTGTAGTGTTAACTTAGCCGATCTCAAGGCCTAGTCTTCCTAGGCCTTGCACACAGAGAGCAGAAATAATAACCCTGTTTGCAAGAAACTGGATGCCTGAAACCTCCTTGACTCACTCGATGTTAAAGTTGCTTAGCTAGAATTTTCTGAAATGTACTGGCGGACAGGAGATGATGAAGACAATTTGATACAATTATGTGTAGAGTAGGCTAAATGTACTTTCCCAGGACTTGAACAATGAAGGCACTGACTGAAGAGGAACATGCAACAATTTTGATAGCTGAAGAGCCGGATGATGAGGACATCGTATAGCGGACCAATCCGCATCTTGTGAACGAACTGATATTGAAATTGGTAGATTTTGTAAACAAATACTATAGGTTAAAGTCATATCTGCTGACTGACTGACCAATTAGGAATTAGTCGGATGGACTGGGAGACCCTAATAAAAAGTCATGACAAGAGGCTAAAACTTCAGATGCGAGGGGAGAATTGATGACATCAGGAGATGCTGTCCGAGGTTCTGTGGTTGGGCTCATGTGGTTGGGCTCTGTGAGCCTGATGCGTGGCTGACTAATTGATGACCTGAAGACGAAGACTGACTTGTTGCTGATCCAACCTGGATAGGAAGCAATGAAAATGTGACTGACGAATTGTGCCTTTTCTTCTAGGTACCAACTGCGCTGATTATAGAATTCTCACTTAGATATATCTTTTTCCAAATTAATGCTTTTTCTCTAAATTGTTTTGCATGAATTCCCACATGCTGATGCTAATCTTGGTTAGGTAGGCTGTTAAGGGTGATGTTGACAGTGACAAATGACTGACAAGTTGTCTGCTGAACTCTGCTATTAATGCTGGTATTCTTGGCATATGTAGGTGCACTTATGCATATGGTTTTCTTCAAATTATGTTATGATGTTTTCATTAACAAATTAATAATTGAGTGTATTGAATAAAGGTTCAATTAACAGATGATTTAGAATTGTAATCAATAGGGAAATAAAATTGTTTATCTCTTTACCGAGTTGTGGTTATTCATGAAAACATGTTTTATTAATGGCAGTTTATGCTGATTATTGTTGTTTCCAGTGGTCACTGCATGACTAGGATACTCCATGCAATTCAAAAGTTCATCGACCTATATGCGTCCCCTTGTAAGTTTATTTACTAAGGACCAGGCATTGCCTAATCAGTTATGTTGAATGTTAGCTTAGAGGATTTTGGATTCTTCAGGACCAAGGTTGTCATTGATATTTTGGGTGTATGCATTAAGTCAAGATTCAGTGATGCAGAGAATACCCATATCATGGCCTGAAATGAGGATGTAGATTTCAGGATGAAAAGCTTTTTCTGGTATGGCATTTAGTAGTTTCCACGTTAGTTAAAAAGTTAGAGATTTTTTTTGAAGGAATGTAGATATGAGTGCATTTGATGAGACTGACAAGTTTATTGAGTTTGGAGTGAGAGCTGTTGGGATGAAAGTAAGAGCGCTTGATGCCATAAGCATGGAAATGGGCTGGATGTAGGGACATTGTTGAGAAAGTTTGTTGGGTGAGTCGAACAACAGAGAATTAATTTGAGAATACAGTGATGTGTGGAATAAAGAGGTTCTAGAAGTTTGACTGACTCCTGGCCAAGTAGGAAAGTCTTCCTCTTTCTGGGAGTCTTGAACATAAGGCATTAGTAAAGCAGAGAGCTAATCACCTGAGATAATGTTGCTTACAAATTGATAGGGACTAAAGAGCAATGAATTGTCGATTGACGGCTGTGAGGAAGAGGTAGCTGAGCCTATTGACTGTGGAAAAGTACAGCAGAGAGAAGTACAATCAATGGATGCTTCACTATCCATACATTGTAATAGATGTACTTTTTGGGCAGACGAATAAAATTAATAACCAATAACATGGCTGCAAGAAGAAGCATTCTTGTGGTTTGATATGCAATGTTGATAATAACTTAATTAAGAAATGACTGAAGGAGTTGGAGTCTCTGATGGGAGTTGAGCCTCAGCAAACATTGGCTGTATGGGGCCTCCCTAAACATCCCTGTTTTCTTTGGTTCATCGCATGAGCAACAAACGCAGTTAAAGCTCAGTTTACGCCAGACTTAAAAAGGGCCTTTTAAACTTCTGCTTTCACTGAAGCAGTTTTCTTAAAGGTGGGAGCACTAATATGTTACTGAATTAAGGTATTCAATGGCCTGCACCTGACTACAACTGTAAGCTAAATGTGTATATAGTTTTATCTTCAATGATCTTGCGTCTATGAGTCTGCAGAATGTAGCATAACTAGCCTCTTAGCAAAAATACTATTTTCCACATCAAAAATATTGCCAAAACCACGTCTAGTTCTTGATTTAAATAGATTTTTGTTGGCAAGTTTTGACTTGTTTGCTATTTATTTAAAACTCCCCTGTGCATCTGGCTTCCGGTTCAGCTTTTTCACTAGTCGTAGTCATCTCATTAACCTTGAATTTTACAGTCAAGATTTTTACAGGCTAAACCAAGGAAACCACGTGATTAGGCTTGTTGTAAGGTCTTTGTGAAAAGAAATGCCCTTTATATTTCAATTTTCATTTACAAAAGAGTTGGCATGTAAAACGAGATCTACAAAATGGCTGCACGGGTGTGTATGTGAAGTTTCTTTTTGCTGTTTAGGTTTTGTTGAAATAATATCCAGATTTAACCTGGCCATACAAATTCCACGATCGAGTGTAACGAGGTAGAAAAAAGACTGGCACTGCTCTGTTTCTGCTTGCACATGAGAGAGACAGTTATTATTCGCGCCAGTAAATGATGTAATTCCCTCAGGTATGTTATTACACGAGTCAATAACAAACTCAACAGTGTGCCAATTTTAAGACTCTGTTCAGATCCCCTTAAGAGAAGACATTCAAAGCTAAAGGATTATTTATTGTTGTGCATGGAGCCTTCTGTCCCAGGTCCTTTACTTGGAGTAGATGTTTTGACTTGGGGAAGTCATGTGATCCCTCAATTTGACAGTGACACCAATTCACAATAGCATCACTGGCCCCTTCGGATTACAGGGGCGCTCATAATAAGGCGCTAGGCCATGTGGAAAAGTCTACAAGACTGGTGTACATTTTTGCTTGAGTACATTGTATTGCCTTTGTGGAAAATACATAAACCCTAATTTTGTGACTAGAGACTTGGAATTTACAAATTCATAAATTACATTTTTACACGTGTAAGTGACAGGTGTGCAACACATTTTGTGAAAGAGACATGCATTTTGCATCTGTTTTAAATACACATAACTACATGCCTAGTTTTTGGAAAGAATCCAGGGAGGGAGAGAATGGAAAGCAGAATATCTCATTGTAATACTCAATATTATATTTTACCTATGTATTGCAGGCTTTTCACTGGTCTAAGCAAAATGCACCAATTTTTCACACTGTGTTTCAATCCACACATGGATTTTAATGCTGCGTTACTTTGGTGGACAAAGTCCTAAGGTACATGGAGTGCAGGAATTTTTCTATTACCCCAGGCCTACAATATGTGCTCCATTTTCTCCACAGTGGAAATTGGGCCATACTGAAACCGGGCTCTGAAGGTTACCCGAAAGCTCTCAATCCAAAGTGATTTGAAGCTGTACTTGCTCGAGGCATGTGAAAGGGGTGGGGAGGCGCACGGGGGGAGGGGAACAATAAACATTGAAAGTAATTAAGAAAAAGCAGCTTACCTGCATGTCACCGTGCTGCTCTGCTCCTCCGCCACCTCTTCTGCTTCAGGCAGTCACAGGCTCCCAACCTACACTGCAGCCAATCTTGACGCTGCGCAGAGCAGCGTTTGAATTGGCTGGGAGCGAACAGCCAGGGTGCTACCAGGGAGTCTGGGAGCCTGCTCTCTCCATCCCGGCAACACAATGCTAGGCTAGAGAGAGCACTCTACGCATGTGTGTTTGGCTGGCCCGAGACTGCCAAACAAACATACATGTGCACTGAGGGGAGTGCATAGTGCACTCCCCTGAGTGCTCGTCACAGCCTTTGGCCCCACCCCCTTACAAAAAAAATGATAATAAACACAGTTTATTATTGTTTTCTTGTAAAGGTTTTGGTCGCTGCTGGTGGGGGGGGGCAACTCTCCTCCGCTCTAATGGAGGAGCTGCCCCTATTTGCTTCATTACTCTTTGGACGTTCCCTTGTCGATCAGCCAAGCTGTTTAAAAGAAGTCAAAGGATTCCTGCTGGTAAAGGACGCCAATATGCAACATCTTAAAATATACTCAGGATTTGGTAATTTTAGGTGACATCATCTTTGGAACCCGGAGACAACAAATGACCGTGGAGCAAAACTGCTGTGGAGAATGTCAGTCCTTTTTTTCAGTGCATGTTACATGCGGTTAATAAATTGCTGCATTGAATTATTGAATTACCAAAGAGGGTGTAATATAATCCACCAAATCAGACCCTATACTGTACAATAAATTAAAATAAATATGTAACTCTATTGCAAATCTGAATGTCTTGGGGGCGTGACCACAGAGTCCAAGTTAGCAGATGTATTGTAGGGATGCTCTGGACCTGTCATCCTGGCCCCCCACCTTGCGGGGCCTAGTGACATGCCTACTGTGAAGGACCCAGAGCTGTAGCAGATAGACATTTTCCTAACCTCCCCCCCACCCCTGAGGGCCGCAATCACTCAGACTGGACAATGAGGCAGAAGTATTAAGGTGTCCCAGTTGCTTGTGCTGTTTCGCCGCAATCAGTAGGGCAAGTAGGACAGTGTGTTTTTTGCTGCCTGTGTGGCCTCTTCAGTGGCATGACTGTGCTTGGGTCCAACTTGTCAGCTGACTCTCCATCCCGCTTCCAAGGTCCCACCTGGTGGGGCCGACGATTAGGACTATTGCATCATGAGGAGGGCAACAACAGACTTTCTTTCCTGGTTAGACCCTCCTAGGGCCGGGCCCCCTATTGATTTCATCAGCGAACTGATCCTTTGTACTCATTATGGTGAAAGACAAAAGTGGATCCTCGCATACACACCCTCACATCAACAAATATGTCAGACTGTTAGGGACCACCTTAGGCAGTCAGACAAAGCCATGGGGAATAGCTTGCTGGAGTCCATAGATGTGACTGTGATTTTCTGAGCTAACCTGACTTCTAGAGAGGTGGTCAAAGCAAAGGTTGGAGAGGTGAATATTGATGTCGCCCTCCTTCGGCAGAGTTAACCAAACATCTTGGGCAGGGTGACTGAGGCCCAAGGAAGACTTTCCCAGCTGGAGGACAAGGTTGCAGACCTCAAAAAGAAGTGGCCCAACTGAATACCAATACCAGAGCCCTGGCATTGATGGCTGAAGATGCTGAAAATAGATCTCTCTGGCACAATCTCTGCTTTGTGGGTTTCCCTGAGGGGGTTGAATCTATGGCCCCTGAGTAATGC